>NC_091626.1:49364500-51864500 GCF_027580195.1 Bos mutus | reverse complement strand
GATACTTTCTCCTATATATTTCTATAAATTCAATGTTTCAATGTAATCTCAGGGTTTGAACTTTTTTTTCTTCAGTTCAGTTCAGTCGCTCAGTCATGTCTGACTCTTTGCGACCCCATGAACCGCAGCACACCCGACCTCCCTGTTCATCACCCAAACCCATGTCCATTGAGTCGGTGATGCTATTCAACCATCTCATCCTCTGTCGTCCCTTTCTTCTCCTGCCCTCAATCTTTCCCAGCATCAGGGTCTTTTCAAATGAGTCAGCTCTTCACATCAGGTGGCCAAAGTATTGGAATTACAGCTTCAACATCAGTCCTTCCAATGAACACCCAGGACTGATTGCCTTTAGGATGGACTGGTTGGATCTCCTTGCAGTCCAAGGGACTCCCAAGAGTCTTCTCCAACGCCACACTTCAAAAGCATCAATTCTTCTGTGCTCAGCAGTCCAAATCTCACATCCATATATGACCACTGGAAAAACCATAGCCTTGACTAGATGAACCTTTGTTGGCAAAGTAATGTCTCTGCTTTTTAATATGCTATTTAGGTTGGTCATAACTTTCCTTCCAAGGAGTGAGCGTCTTTTAATTTCATGGCTGCAATCACCATTGGCAGTGATTTTAGAGCCCAGAAAAATAAAGTCAGCCACTGTTTCCACTGTTTCCCCATCTATTCCCCATGAAGTGATGGGACCGGATGCCATGATCTTCATTTTCTGAATGTTGAGCTTTAAGCCAACTTTTTCACTCTCCTCTTTTACTTTCATCAAGAGGCTCTTTAGTTCCTCTTCACTTTCTGCCATAAGGGTAGTGTCATCTGCATATCTGAGGTTGTTGATATTTCTCCAGGCAATCTTGATTCCAGCCTGTACTTCCTCCAGCCCAGCATATCTCATGATGTACTCTGCATATAAGTTAAATAATCAGGGTGAAAATATACAGTCTTGACGTACTCCTTTTCCTATTTGGAACCAGTCTGTTGTTCCACGTGCAGTTTTAACTGTTGCTTTCTGACCTGCATACAGGTTTCACAAGAGGCAGGTCAGGTGGGTCAAAATGTATAATTTATTTCTGCCTGTTTTGAACAATGATATGAAGTATATTTTGGAATTCTGACTGTAAAATATTTTCTTTTCCTAATTGAGTAAATGGACCAAACTTGCCCATTTCTGTTCAAACAAGAAACAAATGAACATAAATCAGATAAATGCAAACAATATATATATACATCCTTGCTTCCATTCGAAGCAAAATAGGGGAAAAAGGCAGATTGTGGGCAATCACTTCTCATTGACTCAACTCTTATGTGGTTGATTAATATAGTTGTTAAAATTATGGATTATTTCAGCTAGCCTAAGTTCCTGGTAGTTATGGAAATTAGAAATAGTAAAAGTCCCTTTGGCTATGATCACTGATCAAAGGAAGAACCTCACATGTGCTCACTGAGAAAAGGATTGTTTGTCCTAAAGTGGCTGACACCCTCCATCTCCCCACTCTTTCTCACACAATGCATTTCCTTACTACAGTCACAATCAGGAAAGCTTATCTTTTGGAATTAAGGAAGGGAAACATCCCCTGGGACCCATCTGGGCCATATCTACACATCTGCCATGATTATGACTCTATTGAAAATTTCCCAATTAAATAGGTTTTTTGGGCATCATAAGAGCTGATTGTCATTAATGGCAAAGCAATCAATGGGATGATGTTATTTCAGGCACCTTAGCAACTGAATTGGATCAACCATGCATGAGTCCATAGATGGCTCATTGACTGGCTGTTATTGTGGCTGATAAAACCAAGCCAACTGGAAAAGAGCTCTTTCCGTCTGGCCTTGTAGACAAACTTTAAGTCTTTACTGTGGAATCATCCAAGATGATTGGCCCTTTGAAGCAGCAACTGACATAAGCCCAGAGGGACTGGGACCACAACAAGAGATTCAAGTCAAAGAGAGCTCTAGCTTTTGCAAATATGCAGTTTCAAGCATTCAATGATTGAGTTATGAGGGTAGAACTAATTAAATCCATGGATATTTTAATAGTCTTCCAGTGACATGTTAGTCAGAGAAAGAAAAATGCAGGGATGAAAGATAGATCAATGAAGCAGTGAACAGCCCAAGTTAGTGGAAGAAATCTTGCTAAATACCCAGGTTCAAGTCTTATCCTACTGCAGAAGCAATGGTAGGACCAGCTGTAGGGAGTGAGCTAGTTAAGCTGGAACAGCTGGGGACACACTACAGACCATCCCCAGAATACTATCGAACTGCTCAGGAGGAGGAAGAATTTGAACATATTGAACACAATAGTGCAGTTCCTCTTGGAGTCTTCTACATAAGTTGACTTAAATATCATAATTATCCAGAGAGATAGGCTGTACTTTTTATGGAAATGCATCTCTGTGTCTGGCAAAGCTGTATTTCTTTGGGTTATGTCAAGGATAACGACATCAAACCTGAAAAGATCAGGAATGTAAGCAGACCCAAAGGTCTTAAAACTAAAGTCCTAGTAAGACTGAGTCAAATGGTTGATTATAGAGCAGTTTTGACTTACACTTGTCCCTGCATGAGCTTCATTATTTCTAGACAGTATGCTTGATAATACAACATAACATGTAACATTGTTAAGTACTGCTGTCCTCGTAAAATTGTAAAGCAAAGGTGACATCATAGAGGAGAAAAAATGAAAAGAGGATGGGACATAGAAGTTGGCCAAAAAAGTTTTTATATGCTTGACTTGGCTCAGTGTGTTTTAAGACAGTTCAGGGAATCTGAAAATATTCTGTTATTGTAGTATGTCAGGTACTCTTTCCTATGTACATTTATAAGGTCTTTAATCTTTAGCCATGTTAAACAAGAGAATAAATCAATTAAGGTTCTAATCTAATAATGCAAGCAGAGTCCTGCAGCCTCATACATACAGGTGCATGCACACACGTGCACACACATACACATGCACACATAGACACACATACCTGCTAGGGTTGCCAAATGAAATGCAGGAGCCTAGCTAAGTTTGAATTCAGATAAACAATGAAGTTTTATATAAGTACATCCTAAGAATTCATGAGATATTCTCATTCTAAAAAGTAATTTGTGTGTATATGGAATTTAAATATGACTGTGCATCTGGTATTTTTGATAAATATTGCAACTCTTAGCACCTGCCATTTCTTCTCAGATCACAAGCACCATGACACCCAGACTAATAAATACTCGCATGCACATACAGAGATTTACACAATACATAAATGGGAAGAGTATGAATTTTTTCCGTGTAATTCAGATGGAAAAAATAATTTCAAATAAGCTTTATACATTCTAAATGAAATATGGCTCTGAGCCTTTGTTCATAAAGTTGTGATGTTTTTATCTGTCATATTAGGGTTCACCTTCATCTCCCTAGGGTTTATGCAAGAGTATGGGGCAGTTATGTTGTTGTAGGAATACGGGCCCTGGTCCTGGATCATATCACCAGGACATGTTGGCAGCTCCATTCAGGTAGCACAATAGTGGACCAGGGACTATTTCACCAAGGCTCCCACCTACAGCATGGTGGCCACGTAGCCAGCAAGGCACCATTCCCCATCCAGCCTCCTCTAGGTGAGAATGAGACAGCCCCTGTGTATCCCTTTGCAGACACATGACATCCCTTGTCTGAGGGACACTGTTTATCTGTCCTGAAAAATTTACCTTTATTTCCCCTATAAGTCTACAAAACAAGCCTGTATTTATTCTCCCTGGGCCAAGAGAAGACCCTAACCACCAGCATAGAGAAATTTGAAGCTCATTTGTTTTGGTAGGCAGGAGGTAGAAATGACTGCAGAGAATAAGAGGGCAATGTAAATTTATAATTATATATAATAAGAGAAGTGCTACATACATAAAGCCCAGGCTTTTAAAAATGGTTTACATGTCATTCACAATGATATTTCTATTATTCCCAGTTTACTGATAAACTGAGGAAGAGAGGGAGTGACTAAGTCACTTGATCAGACCATTTAGCAAGTTGCTATATGTAAGGTAGTGTGTACGATAGATCTCAGAAAGACAGGGGTGGGGAGATTAGGGAACACTGCAGAAGACTTCTGGAAAGAAGCTTGAACTGAGAGTCTTTGGAAGAATGAGGAAGAAAGGAATTCTACACTGAGGAAACCAGAATAGTGTCACACAGAGGCATGAACCTATGTGCTCTTTGGGGAACTAAAAGTCATTGTGACTAGAGGTAGGACAGAAGAAGGGGCTGAACAGAGATGGAGAAGTTTGAGCTTCATCCTAGAAGCTAAGGGGAGTCATTAAAGTGTTTTAATCAAAAAAGTGACAGTGTCAAATTTGTGGTTTATTTGGAAAGATGACTGTGCAGCTATGAGAGGAGGAATCAGAGAGCAATGAAACTGGAGGCAGGAAGACCAATTACCCAGGCAAGAAGCCCTAAGTCTTAAGTGAAGGTAGAGATTATGGAAGTCAAGAGTAGTACTCAGAGACATCAAGGGGGTAAAATCTACCAGACATGGTGACTGATTGGATTGAGGGTACAAAAGAGAGGAAAGGGTTGATGCTACTGATTATAAAATTTCTGAGTATGCCTCTGTTGAATCAAATAAATTTTGAAAAGTACAGCCAAGCTTTCATTCCTTAATTTGAAACATGGCATAAAAACTGACATCAGTGATAGATAATCATAGGTATAATCATAGGTAAAAGTAGATATTATTATTTTGTATTATTTCATTCATTCATTTATTTACTCTTTCATTAGATAATTACTGAGCACTTACAGTGAACCAAGCATAATGCTGGACAAGGGGCTACATTATGAATGAGTAACAATAATTTGGTCTCTGCTCTCACCATGAGGTTGCAGGTCAGAGCCACTTGATGTGACAGGGATAGAGACATAAATAAAATAGGAACATGCAATTTTCTAATGATTCCCTATGGTAAATATTGTCTAAAACTTTATTTCCTATGCCACAAGTTCAACAAATAAGTATTGAGGTTCCATGATATGCTAGGGTTTGTGGCAGGGATGAAGCAAACATGAATAAATAAAATACTTTTACGGTGAAATTGTACTAAGCAGACATCAAAACAGTAAAGCAGCGGCAGGGCAGGAATAAGGGGATATCCTAGTTTGGGTGGTAATTAGCACAGGCTCTTTAAGGAAGCGATAAAAAGCAGAGACCTGAACAACAACAAGGAATCAGCCAAGCACTACCAGGAGCAGAACATTATCAGAATAACGTCCAATAAGCGCAGAAGCCCTGAGGTAAGAAATGAGCATGTGCGCCTAAGACACTAAAGGTCAGTGTGATCAGACAGCAAGAGTCCATAGTTCACATTGGGTTCATTCTTGGTGTTGGGCATTTTATAAGTTTGGACAAATGCTTAATGACAGGTATCCACCATTACAGTATCATTCAGAATAATTTCTGGAGTAGGAAATGGCAACCACTCTAGTATTCTTGCCTGGAAAATTCCATGGACAGAGGAGCCTGGCGGGCTACAGTCCATGGGGTTGCAAAGAGTTGGGACACAACTAAGCAAGCACGCAGAGAATTTTTTTACCACCCTAAAAATCCCATGCTCCACATATTAATCCATCTGTTTGCCCTCATCCCCTTGAACTCTTGGTACCCACTGGTCTTTTTACTGTTTCCATGGCTTTTTCTTTTCCAGAATGTCATAAAGTTGGAATCATAGTATGTAGCCTTTTCAAATTGGCTTCTTTTACCTAGTAATTTTGCATTTAAGTTTCCTCCATGTCTTTTCATGGTTTGATAGCTCATTTCTTTTTAGGGCTGATTAATATGTAATTGTCTTGATGTTCAACACTGTATTTATCCATTCACCTACTGAAGAACACCTTGGTTGCTTCCAAGTGTTTGCAGTTATGAATAAAGATGCTGTAAGTATTCACATGCAGGTTTTCATGTGGACATAAGCTTTCAACTCCTTTGAGTAAATATCAAGGAGCTTGACTGCCAGATTATATGGTGAAAGTGTATTTAGTTTCGCAAGAAACTGCCAAATTGTCTTCCAAAGTGGTTGTGCCATTTTGTATTCCAACTAAAAAGGAATAAGAGTTTCTGTTGCCTCACACCCTTGTCAGCATTTGGTGATGTCAGTGTTTCAGTTGGACAATTTTAAGTGTAAAATTATCTGATTTGTAGTTTTAAATTATTCTTTCATCCACTGTATAAAGACAGAACTGTCAGGGAACAAAAGAGTGGGAACCAGAGAGATCAGTGTCCAAGGGTTATTTCTGTTATCCAAATGTGAGATGGTGCTTCCTTGAACACATGTAGCTATAGTGAAAATGAAGAAACTGGGGCAGACGTGAGATATGTTTAGCAGGTGGAATCAATAGGACTTGTAGATAAATGAGATGTAATGGGTGAAGACAAAAGCTGTATTAAAGTTTAGACCTGAGGAAGTGAGTATATTTATGGTGGTACCATTTATGGGGATAAGAAAATTCAGAGAAGAATAGGTTTGGAAAGAAAAGTTAAAATTTTTCATTTAAAAAAAATTTGAAATGTATATTGCATATCCAAGTGGAGAAATCAATTAGGTTGTTGGATATATAAGTCTAGAGCTTAGTGGAAATAGTCTCTCTTCATTTCTGAGTGTGCATCTTAAAACCTTCACCACCACCATTAGCCCCTGCAGTCTCTGAGAGTCTATGAGATAGAAGTCTCAGGTTGAGCCGTGTCAATGAGCCCCCATGAGCTCCTAGGGCTAAAGGCAGCAGAACCAGGGTAGGAACAACATGTGCAGCACAAGCCTCAGCACAATGCTCACAGAGTACACTTGTGAAAAGCTGGTGGGAACCTGCAGAGAACTGTGTTTGCAGCAGTGGCTGGCGCAAGAGACAGGCAAGGCTACAAGGACTTGAAGTGCATAAGAGGGCTTCAGAACAGTCACTCATCCCAGGATCAACATGCTGCCTATTAAGTGTTAACACTTGACCTTCTTTCTCTGCTTAGTAGAAGGGCATCTCATGTTCAAGAAACTGTTATACACTACAGCAGAAACTAGGATCAGAAGGAGAAGTCCAGGATATAAGGAAGAAGTCTACATCTATCTCAGGGCCCTCCAACTGTATGTGGACTTATGCTGTCCTGAGCTCCTGTTATCTCCTCATCGGGTTTCTGATAAGTCCTACCCAACTGGGACTCTTGCATGTTGCATCTATCCCTTTACCCTTTGATAACATCTTCTCACATTTGTAGTGCTCGCTTTTGTATTTGAATAACAAAAAGCAAAGGCTCTTCTCTCTGTGACACAATCTATGGAGTTTGAAAAATAGCTACAATAGCTCTTGACAATGAAGAAGCTTCAGCTTAGAACTGATTTTAGTAATAATTCCTTTTGGAATTTCAAAATAATCAAGTACATTAAAAAAAATAGAGTTTACCTATAACCCATTGACCTCCAGAAAGAAGCAACCAAGGCCCAGAAAAAGTCCATGATTGGACCATACTGGCATTTGTCTCAGGGCAGAAAATGCCCAGCAGCAAACCTGAATGGGCAGACTAATCCAACTTAATCAGCAGCATAATAAATGTATATTCTAGCTTATTACTTTTTTTATTCCTATAATACACTTCTATTAAAGGAGGTGGGGATGGTTGTCTTTAATATCAGAATTCTTTAAGCCAGCAAAATTGACCCATATCATCTGGATTAATAAAGAATTTATGAATCAGGGAATGTTTTGCCATTACCCCACCCCAACTTTGCCATAGGCAGCTTCCGTAAAACCCATTGTTCTATGAGCAACATAGAAATGTGCTTTCCTTAGTCTCCATGTCTCACTGTAAGTATGACCTGTCTGCAGCCACCTACCTGCCATGGCTTATCCATCTACACCTTAGGCCAACTGGTAGAAACCTTGGCACAGGGTGTTTCAAATGTACTTGCTCCTTCTACTCATCAATAAATGTCTCTGTCCTATGAATTCATCAGACAATAAGCTCTTTAAAGGCTGAACCTCTTTCTCAGTTGTCTTTGCATCCCATTGTCAAACACAATTACTGACTCTTAGTAGATACTCAGTAAATCTGCTGAATGGGAATGTCTTGGGTGAGCACAATCCTGAAGACCCCCTATGTACCCATGGTTAATTCTTGGGTCCCTCTCCCTACGCCTCCTCCCAGATGGAGCCTCTGAATGAGGGAATAGAGCAAAATAAGACAGAGGAGTAGACTGATGCAAGGTCACCTCAAAGGCTTCACAGAGCTTCTCGCAGAGGCAAAGGCTGAGAAGAAAGTCAGTTTGCAACATGCTTATAATAAAATTACAGTTTATACTATTTCTTGGCCTAGGACCTCGCTCTCCTGTCTCATTGCTATTTCAGAACATCTTATCAAGAGATAGCTTGGGTTTCCATATCCAGTGCATTTCCTGACTCAAAAAAGAAAAGGAAGAGGTAAAGAAAAGAAAAGACAGAACAATGAGACACAAAGCAACAAGGTTTGGATAACCACCCATCTATATAAGCTCCCCACAGTGGCTCTACAGATCTAATAAAAGTTTATAAAAGGAAAGTCACTAAAAACATGAAGATCTTCCTTCTGAGAGGACAAATTCTTTGTTTTACACTGAAAACAGAAAGATGTGGCCTCTGAGTAAGTGTCAGAATCTCTGGGTTCAAGCATTAGTTCCATCATATCTGTCATGGGATCTCTGACCATTCAGTCTCACCAGTACACAGATCCCTGGATTATAAGAGAACACAGACTGCCTGCCCTGCCTTCTTACATGTTCCCTGAACACATTACACAATCCCACAATATAAACCTCTTTGAGAAAACAGGCCACACCAGATCCTAAGTGTTCATGCCTTTGCCAGTCTGTCTGATTGGATTCTGAGAAGTGGAGGACAGGCTTGCAATTCAAGTTAGCTCTGAGCTCCAAGTGCCTGGCATACTAGGTGTTCAGTAATTATTTCTAAACAGAAGCTGAGAAATAATGGCCAAATTATTTAAAAGCAGGGCATGTGTGCAACTTTAATGATATATATCAGCCTCTTGCCACACACATGCTAAAAACAGAGCTTGCTGAAAGAACTTTGCATAGACCATGTAGTGGATTGAATGATGGTTCCCAAGTCCCCATGAATGTGCTATTATTTGGGAAAAGGATCTTTCCAGACATAAGAATCTTGAGATGAGATCATCCTGGATTACCTGGTAGCCTTTAAATCCAGTGATAAGAGCCCTTAGGAGAGACAGAAGAGAAGAGGAGAAAGGCATTTGAAGACAGAGACAGAGATTGTTGTGATTCAGTCACAGCCAAGGAACACCTGGTGCCACCAGAAGCTGCTGCTGCTGCTAAGTCGCGTCAGTCATGTCCGACTCTGCGACCCCAGAGACGGCAGCCCACCAGGCTTCCCTGTCCCTGGGATTCTCCAGGCAAGAACACTGGAGTGGGTTGCCATTTCCTTCTCCAATGCATGAAAGTGAAAAGTGAAAGTGAAGTCGCTCAGTCGTGTCCGACTCCTAGCGACCGCATGGACTGCAACCTACCAGGCTCCTCCATCCATGGGATTTTCCAGGCAAGAGTACTGGAGTGGGGTGCCATTGCCTTCTCCGACCAGAAGCAGGAAGAGACAAGAAAGGCTTCTCCAATAAAGCCTCCAGAGGGAGCATAGCTCTGTAGACATCTTGCTCTTGGACTTCAAGGAGAAAATAAATTTCCAGAACTGTGTAAGAAGAAATTTCTAGTGTTTTAAGCCACTAAGTTTGTGGTAATCTGTTATGGCAGTCACAATAAAATAATACAGCCTCACACCTTCAAGGTTTGTTTCTGCCTGATCCATATCCACACAGAAGTCCCAAGGAGCCAGGGCTTCCAGAAGCCATGGGCCTTGTCACCAGCAACCAGAAGTCCTTGAAAGCCCAGTTTTCCCAAACACAGGAGACCAAAATTTGATTTGTTGTTTTTGACCACCAACCTTGAAGAGAGTTAGAAAGAGACAGAGAATTCAGAATAATGTAATTTGTCATCCAGGGAAGTGAATAGATGAGAAGTCACCAATTATTGGCTTGCTCAGCAGAGGGAAATGAAAAATAATTGTTGAAAATAACACAAAAGCTCCCAGAAACAGAAGGGTTCTCATTTGAGAGACAGTAGCCTCTGAGAAAGAGTCTGGTATTAAATTGCTTCACTGAATATTTTTACTAAACCCTGTGTGCTTTATAATTTAAATCTGGCAAAGGAAAATTATGTTATGTGGATTTCATGTGACCATCCCTTTGGTTTATATTCAACATTATCTAAATAGTTCATGAGTGGGTAGTCGACTCCCAGTAAGCCTCAGTTTCTCCATCTATAAAATGGAGACAAACAATAGTTCCCATTTAAGAAGTGCTTTGTAGAAATAAGATAATTTTTATAAACAATTCACATAGCCATAATTGCACAGTATTCAAGAAATGTAGCCATTTTTGTTAATTATGACTATTGTTGTTATCTAAATCAAAAGACAGTGAAGCAAAAGAGCAAAGTGGTTAAAAGGATCACTCAAGCCCATGACTAGCAGGCTGTGTGGTCTAAAAATGCCACACATGTTTCAAGATGTATTATGATTATCTTTGTTCAATCTTATTCTCCTATCTCTAAAATATCACTTTAAGAAAAGGTCAGAAATCTACATTTGAAGGACTTAGCCACATGGTCTCCTCCCATAGGCCCTCCATCCCTGTTCCTGGCCCTCTGAGGGGCCTCAGTTTAAGGGAATCTAAGCCCTAAGAGTTGCATTAAGAGATAGAGTTGCCTAAATAACCTGTGACTCTAAAGAATCTGTGACTCTGCAGAATCTGTGACTCTGCAGCTAGGATGTGGCCAGCCTCTCACATAATGTTAAATCACAGCACATGCTCACTAAATGTTTGACGAGTGCATGAGTAACTATTCACAAATGACTGGATGTTAGCACACTTCTTTCCTGTATGAAAGAACCGTTTTATGGGACATGATTGACTTCCTTGCAGCGAAGAAAAAAATAGAAAACAAAATGAAATTCAGAAACTATAAAAAGTTTGAATGGCCCATATATGGCTTTAAATAAAATCAGTTTTTCCAACACTTTTTTTTAATCCCTTTGCAGCAGTAGTTTGAGGTAGAGAATGTGGGGGACTTTATGCACCAAGACACAACTACAGAATTCCATTTAATGTCTACTTCCAAGAGCACTGCCATCCTAGAACCCCAACCCTAAATCTTCCACCTTACAGACAGATGGTAGCTTTGGAAGAATATAATATTACTGAGAGATATGTATGTTCTCATTTTTATTGTTTGGTAGAGGAAATGAAAAACTCCAATGTTTAAGCTTTTAAGAATATTTTATCTCTGCTCTAAATTCATTTATGAAAATTGTATCCTTATTAAGTTCCTGTGTGATCTTGAGCAAGTCAGTTAACTTCTCTGGGACTTTTAATAAAGTCTAAATTATATTGAATTTATTTCATGAGACTGTTGTGAGACTTCCATGAGAATAGCATTTAGTAAATGCATGATAAATTGCAAGGGCAGATCCAAATTTTCTAGGGACTGAAGCTAATACAATTTGGAGAGCTCTCTTTAAGAAAAGAAGTTTAAAATTTATTGTGTACAAGATTTTAAAAGGTGTCTGTGCAAGTGAGAGTCGGTAAATCTTAAGCTTCATGACAATCTTACTTTGAGAAATGGGATAATCAGATGATAATTGTTATAAGAATAATTAGCACAAACTCTTTTGGTCTTCAAAAAAGGGTATAGGCTAGAAGGGAGAATTTCTGATCATGTTGCAGTTACTCAGAGAAAGGAAAGGATGTGTTTCCTGTGAGGATCCAGGTGACCTCTGCTGCCTGAAGATCCTTTTTAACTCATGCCGGCCTTAGACTTCAAGTTCTCTCCTATGTGGACAAGTCCAGAATGTATGCCTCAGTGTGTGACTTAATCTGATTCAAATCAGTGCATGTCTCTGGCATATACTCCAAGAAAACATTATGTTTTTCACTGTGAGACTAATGTAGGAGAGAAAGATCCAGAAGGAACATGGGACAGTGCTCGTGCACTCAAAGACCTGCAGTCTGGCTGAGGAGACAACCTGGACACACATTAAATAAGTCTAGAAAATGCTATAACACCACGAAAAACTTCAAAGTTGTTTATCAAATTCTCACCCTCTTTTTGGACAAGCTTACATCACTTTTATAAAGTGTGTCCTGAACACACCAACCAAAGACAGTCTACCTCCACCCAACTCATATGACATTTAAGGTTGAGAACACTGATTTGATGTTTTGTGTATCCTGTCATTTCTGTCTCACTATTAAAGTGACTATGAGTATGAGTGTGAGTGTGTTTGTGCCTGTGTATGTGTTATTGGGAATGATAATGGTGTCTCCTCAATAAGATGATCAGTGTTTTGAGGACAAGAACCAGGTTGTTTGCTTCCATATGATCCCACAGCCTCTATATTCTGTCCCCTGAAGGAATGATTCTATCAAACAGAACATTCAGACTTAGCTCATAATGTGCCATGTGTGTTAGAAAGAGAAAGCAGAGATGCTGGTCAGAGGAATTAGGGAGGCTATTGAAACAGAAGGGAAAGGGAAAGGGCACAACCTTTAAAAGAGTGACATGGCCATTGGACATGACAGAAACTGGTTAGAACTGACTATATCCAAGATAGTGGAAGATTCAACTTCCAGCAGACTGTGAGCCTCATTATACACTCATTATAATACATTAGCCTGTTAAGTGACATACCCACCAGCACCATGACAGTTCTGAAGCTAATGTTAAAAGGCTGAAAGGTGGGCAGTGTCCCAATTCCTGGAAATCCTCCTCCTTTTCTGAACTAATTGGAATACTCCTACTCATTAGCCTACGAAATTACACAGCTCATAAAAACTAAATGCACCATATTTCAAAGCACTCTCTCTCTCCCTCTCTCTCTTTCTCTCGCCTCCTGAGATGGCCCACACTCTGTGGAGTGTGCTTCTCTCTAAGTAAATCTACTTCTTACTTGTCACTTTATCTCTGGATTCTTTTGCAAAAAACCAAGAATCTTAAATTCACTGGCAACACTGTTAGGAAGGAGATGGAGTGCAATCTGCACAAATGCCATTTCTCAGAGTTAGAGCATTTCCTCCTAGCTACATAGCTCATCATTCCCACTTTTCAGTTTCATGTCCAGTTAGAATTCCTACAGAGAATCTGAGAGAGAAGGCAGCAGGGTGGTTTGTTGACCTCAAAAGAGAGGTTGTTCAAATCAGAGAGTAACTATAAGAAAGTGGCAGAGTTAGAAATTGGAAGAGGATATGTTGAAATTCTGTTTTGAGTTTCTTGGGAGAAATGGGAATAAGCCAGGGATACAGGAGTCAGGAGACAGGAGAAAATCTAGAGTAGACCATTGTGGAGCCAATAACTGGGTCATTAAGGGCACACAACTTCCAGGAATCACCAAGCACTGAACAAGAATAAAAGAGAAAACTGTGAGGCAGCCATGTGAAGGATTAGTTGTAGGAAAGCAGTGTTCCACTCAAAGCAGCCAACAGCCACAGTATTCACTCAGTGAAGGCTGTAGACAGGGAGTGCAAACACTGGGGCGGCTGACCCAGCAATCATTCCCACTCACCACCAGGAGGACCCCACCCCTCCAGGCAGAGTAGGATCCTGCTTATCCATGGACCCAGCTGTGAACTGCTTTTGTACAGCCTGAAGTCAGTACCAGGAATGCAGACCCTCATTTCTCTCACCATCCCAGGCATTCTTTCACCTCCTGAGATACCCCTTCTCAGCCCCTTCTCAATAGCCAGCTCATCTCAGTCCCTGATTCCTGTACCATCAGAGTTCTAGCAGGGAAGCACAACAATTATAGCCTCTAAGAATGACTTTTTTCTCTCTCATAGAATAGTGACCTCTTTGGACAAAGGAGAAATGCAAGGAAGAAAGGGCTATCATGCTGGCCAGTTAGATCAGCTGAATAATCAACTCTAGCAAGCATGGCATGACTAACAACTACAAGATGAACCTCTTTCCTATACCAGCCCAAGACTGTCTAGATCCCTCATATTAACATTATACTACCCTTCTTAGCAGGGCTTCCCAGGTGGCTCAGTGGTAAAGAATCTGCCTGCCAAGGAGAAGATGTGGATTCAATCCCTGGGTTGGAAGATCCCCTGGAGGAGGAAATGGCAACCTACTCCAGTATTCTTGCCTGGAAAATCCCATGGACAGAGGAGCCTGGTGGTCTACCATCCATGGGGTCACAAAGAGTCAGACATGACTGAGCACACACCCACCCTTCTTGGTATTGTTTTCTAAATACTTTGAGGTTTAGGCACATAGTAAGTACTCACTAAATCCTCACTCAATCAACTGGGCTCCATTAGCTTTCTTTTAAACCATAAAACCTTGGAGGTAGGACACAGGATGGAAACATTTCTTGCTGTGAAAAGGACCCCATTGCTCAGCAGACTGATTTCTAACTACCATGTCATAGACTCTACCCACACAAGAGCAAAGCTGGTGGTTTAAGGAAACCTTATTTGCACTAGGTAGCCCTGGACTTTGCCTGTGCAGTATCTTCCCATTCCGATTGTCTCTTCCAGAGGGACCGCTGAAGACTGCAAGAGAAGACTGTCGACAACTGATAAATGCAGTCTTCAAAGCCACTCATCCATTCTTAATGGACAGCCTGTTAATTTGAGGTCTAGGTCATGAATTTGAATGCTATGCACAGAACACCTCTTCAGCAAGAAAACCCGGTTTTGCCTCAGGGTAAATGGTGATTCATTAATTGTAATTAAATTAGGCTGGTGGCTTAAACTGGATGTGACAAAATGAAAATCCCCATATAAAACCTGAGATGCATATCACAGGCCTTCTGTCAATAACATCTAGTTTTTGTCTAAGTGGATGTAAAGGGAACAAGATGCCTCTTCTTTAAGGGGGAAAAAAAAAAACCTACCTCAGTTAAATAGGGAAATAAATAACTTCTGAATGTTTCTCTGTTTCTTATTCATTCAACTCCTGGTTCAGAAACCTGGAAGGACTGATAATAAGGGTTTTATGTCTCCTCTGCACAGCCTGGAGGGAACCAGCAGCTTCCTAGGTTCAGCCTTCCAGGTTGGTCATGTAGCTGATCTACCCACATCTGTTTGGTCTTGGGGTATTGTACAAGCAAGATAATTGCCTATTGAGACAGAGAGTCTATAGGCTTAATCCTTGGATGGAAGTCTGGAGTCCTGAGATCTTATTGCACTTCATTGAGTACCTGTTAAAAAGCCTTAGGACTCATTAACCCTGAATTTTCTCATCTGTAAAATGAAAAGGGGAGATGAGTTCCCTACTTTACAGCAAAAGTTAAGCAGAAACAAATAACTTGAGGCCTCTCTTGTTGAATGGAGTGGAGATCACAGACTCATCTCTGAATCAAGGGAGTATCAGAGAAGTGCGGATGATGGTGGAGCAAAGTTTGATACCTGGGTTGGAATACTGGTTCAACTGGATATTGTCTCAAGTCTCTTTCAACTCTAAAGTTTGTAAAAGGCATACTTCCTATCATGTTATTGATGAGAATGAATAAGATTGAGTAATGCAAATGCTATGCTATATATATACTGAGGGTAAAATAATAAGTGTAATACAGAATAAATAAGTATTTTCAGGAATCAGTGAAACCTTTTTTACATGCCATTCAGACATCCAGAAAACACTGTTTGGTCTGGGTCAGGCAATCATGAAGGCTTTATGCGCCCAGTGGGTAGAAATCAGACCAGACCTTTTAAGAATGCCTCCAGTCTAAGAGTCACAAACCCAAATGCTTTGGGGGACCAGGCATGAAATATAGATGAGTGAAGATGGCCAGCTGGGGCCTGTGGCAAGCTGGACAGTGCATGCATCATCCCAGGGAGCAGCCGCTCAGTTTCAGCTAATTGTGGCCACAGGAAGTCTGGGATCAGCATAATAAAATTTTCTGTCATGAAAAGCCATATATCCAGATGATCACGTTTTAAATAAAAAGCAAAATCCTATTGCATCAGTCAGAGCTTGATCACAGAAGCAGAACCACTCTGAGTGGTAAGAATACATGGTTTTTAACAGGGACTAGTCCTTACACAACTGTGAGAGGTGGTGAAGAAGTCTCTGTACGGCTATTGCAGCTGGTGTTGGACAAAACTTACAACAGGTTGGCTGTAAGAGCAGGTGGGGGAAAAGAAAAGAAAAAAACAGGACATGAACTAAGAGTCAGCAAGGGCAGGCTGGAAGCTGCGAATGTCTCTCAGTTACTCTAGTTTTGATGAAGTAGGTAACCTGCAGGAGCTGGCACCTTCCTTCATGAGGCTAAACTTGCATTTGCCCGAGAAGGTGAGAGAAGAGAGCTGATGGGAGCTGGAGGAGCTGCAGGCCTGAGTGCTGCCCCATGCTGACAAGGAGAGTCAGTAGATCAGCAACAAGATGCATGGGCTGTCACAGTGCTCGACAGCCACCTTTGAGGCCTGAAAAAGGTTGTCTCTTAACTTTACCTCCAACATCTTATGTCAGTATCTCTTGTGGCCAACCCTAATCCAAAATCATACAAGAAAGAGAACTCTGGGACACACAGTTCCAATTCAGCAAAGCTGACAAAATGTAAAGCCACTACTGTCCACCTCTTGCCCACACAGCTTCCAAACACATATCTTTACCTGTACATAATATCCAGATAAAGACAACAGCAAAATCTTGCTTATAGTTGACACGATATAACTATTTTTTATCTAAACAAAAAATACTAACCCTCTTCACAAAAAAAAGATGTAAAGTCTTTCTACTCATCCTGGGATAATGTTCATTCTTCTTCTGAGTAATACTTGCTTTTTGATAGCCTGTAATTTATATACTGGGCTATAAGGTTAATTACTATTTACATACCTTTTTCTTCCAGTTTTATTGAGATATAATTGGCATATAATATTATATAGTTTTAGGTGTAACTTGATGTATGTATATATTTGCAAAACAATCACCAGAGTAAGTTTAGTGAAAGTGAAGTTGCTCAGTCATGTCCGACTCTTTATGACCTCATGGACTGTAGCCTACCAGGCTTCTCTGTCCCTGGGATTTTCCAGGCAAGAGTACTGGAGTGGGTTGTCATTTCCTTCTCCAGAGGATCTTCCCAACCCAGGGATCAAACCCGGGTCTCCCACATTGAGAGTAAGTTTAATCAACATCTATCACCTCCCGTATTCACATTGTTTTTTCCTTGTGATGAGATTAACATTCTATGTTAAAAGACTGGGAAAGGGGAAGATAAATATGTATGCAAATATATTTAGATTAAAATATGGTAGAAATGCTCATAACAATTACAGTTTTTGTTTCTACAATTTGTCACAGGGTTACACTTAGTATTTATGAGTATTTATACCTTCTCCTATTGCCCATTCCATATTTCCTTGCTCTTTGACAAGCATCTTGGCTAGAGTTGTTCCTTGGCTAGAGTTGTTCCTGGGCTAAAGGTGTTCGCTGTCTGGTGGGGTGACCTAAATCTTCATTCTTGAAGATACTGGGCCATTGGCAGTCCTGCCTCTAGCAGGCTGTTATAGTTTTCCATTGACTTATACCACTAAAAGTCTAAAGGGGGAACTTACAGTATATATTTTTGGCAGCGTAGCAAGCTCCTTCCTCTAGGGGACCCAAACTTCACTCCATTCCAGGGACTTTGGTCTGTACTCTGGTTCAATTATGGGGCTTAATAGGGCTGAAACTTTCTACGGCAGTGATTCAATCTGAATTCTGGTGGCCAGACCCAGAGCGTTTCCTCTTACACAAAGTAGGCTGCTCATTTCATTCAATGCTAGAGACACCATGACCAATTAGCCAAAGATACCCTGTGCTCTGCATTTATGAAATGAACTGTTGAAAATCCTCATGTATGCATCTTTACACACTTGCACACTTATGCAAGCATAGCAATCATTTTTTGACAGGAAGGCAGAGAATGCTTTCTTTTATGGCCTTCTGATTGCTGGTTATTTGCTTCAGATCAGATCAGATAAGTCACTCAGTCGTGTCCGACTCTTTGCGACTCCATGAATCGCAGCACGCCAGGAATCCCTGTCCCTCACCAACTCCCGGAGTTCACTCAGACTCACATCCATCAAGTCAGTGATGCCATCCAGCCATCTCATCCTCTGTTGTCCCCTTCTCCTCTTGCCCCCAATCCCTCCCAGCATCAGAGTCTTTTCCAATGAGTCAACTCTTCGCATCAGGTGGCCAAAGTACTGGAGTTTCAGCTTTAGCATCATTCCCTCCAAAGAAATCCCAGGGCTGATCTCCTTCAGAATGGACTGGTTGGATCTCCTTGCAGTCCAAGGGACTCTCAAGAGTCTTCTCCAACATCACAGGTCAAAAGCATCAATTCTTCAGCGCTCAGCCTTCTTCACAGTCCAACTCTCCATACATCCGTACATGACCACAGGAAAAACCATAGCCTTGACTAGACAGACCTTTGTTGGCAA
Organism: Bos mutus; assembly: GCF_027580195.1. Lineage (NCBI taxonomy): Eukaryota > Metazoa > Chordata > Mammalia > Artiodactyla > Bovidae > Bos > Bos mutus. Next base: position 51,845,997 of record NC_091626.1, on the reverse strand, counting down.
AGTAATGTCTCTGCTTTTGAATATGCTATCTAGGTTGGTCATAACTTTCCTTCCAAGGAGTAAGCGCCTTTTAAATTCATGGCTGCAGTCACCATCTGCAGTGATTTTGGAGCCCAAAAAAATAAAGTCTGACACTGTTTCCCCATCTATTTCCCATGAAGTGATGGGACCAGATGCCATGATCTTTGTTTTCTGAATGTTGAGCTTTAAGCCAACTTTTTCACTCTCCACTTTCACTTTCATGCTTAGTGAAGTGAAATGAAAGTTGCACAGTCATGTCCAACTCTTTGCAACCCCATGGATGATAGCCCACCAGGCTCCTCTGTCCATGGAATTCTCCCGGCAAGAATACTGGGTTGCCACTTCCTCCTCCAGAGAATCTTCCCCACCCAGGGAACCTAGGTCTCCTGCGTTGCAGGCAGATTCTATAACATCTGAGCCCCCAGGGTAGGTTATTTGCTTATCCTGTTGTCTATTCAGTTATCTCAAAAATTATTCTTCTAAGTCTATGGTGATAATTACTATTATGATAGCAATCACTATAAATTTTAGTACTTACTATTTGCTAAACTCTTTCCCTAAAATATCTCATCTAATACTTAAGATAGCCAAGTGTTATTATTCCCAGTTTACAGATAAGCAAATGCTCACAATTCCAGGAAGATGTAGAAAAAGCAGAGACATTACTTTGTCAACAAAGGTCCATCTAGTCAAGGCTATGGTTTTTCCAGTAGTCATGTATGGATGTGAGAGTTGGACTATAAAGAAAGCTGAGCACCGAAGAATTGATGCTTTTCAACTGTGGTGTTGGAGAAGGCTCTTGAGAGTCCCTTGGGCTGCAAGGAGATCCAACTAGTCCATCCTAAAGGCAACCAGTCCTGGGTGTTCATTGGAAGGACTGATGTTGAAGCTGAAACTCCAATACTTTGGCTACCTGATGCGAAGAGCTGATTCATTTGAAAAGACCCTTATGCTGGGAGAGATTGAGGGCTGGAGGAGAAGGGGACAACAGAGGATGAGATGGTTGCATGGCATCACCAACTCAATGGACATGGGTTTGGGTAGACTCTGGAAGTTGGTGATGGACAGGGAGGCCTGGCGTGCTGTGGTTCATGGGGTTGCAAGGAGTTGGACACGATGAGCAACTGAACTGAACTGAACTGACAGGTGTAGGACTTGTGGTATAAAGAATGCAAGAGACTTGAACTATATATTGTAGCTAATGATTGACAAAGCCAGAGTTCAAATTTTCCTCTTCTCCAAAACCCATTTTCCTAAATATTGTGACCCACAGAAAAGATAAACTCACACATCTATTTTACTAATTTTTAAAATTAATTTTAGGAATTGAAAAACAATTTGATTTAAAAAAATGGATGGAAGAACTAAACAGACATTTTTCCAAAGAAGAAATGCAGATTGTCAACAGGAACATGAAAAGGTGCTCAATATTGCTAATCATCAGGGAAACATATATCAAAACCTGGATAAGATATCACCTCTTATCTGCCAGAATGGCTATCAAAGAAAAGCATGACTGACAGGTGTTCACAAGGATGTGGAGAAAAAAGAACCCTCCTACTGTTGGTAACAATGTAAATTGGTGCAGCCACTGTGGAAAAAAGTACAGAGATTTCTCAGAAAATTAAAACTAGACCTACCATATGGCTCATAAACATCTAAAAAAGCAAACCACCAATTTGAAAAGATATACACACTCCAACGCTCATAGCAGCATTATTAACTATTGCCAAGGTATGAAAGCAACCCAAGTGTCCATCAGCAGATGAATGGATAAAGAAGATGTGGTATATAATTACAATGGAATACTACTCAGTCATAAAAAAGAATAAAATTTTGTGATTTGCAGCAATATGGATGTACTTGGAGGGCATTACATCAGGTGAAATAAGTTAGAGAAAGACAAATACTGTATGATACCACTTATATATGGAATCTAAAAAAATACAACAAACTAGCAAATAAAACAAAAAGAAGCAGACTAACAGATATAGAGAGCAAACTAGTGATAATCAGTAAGGAGAAGAAAGTGGGCCAATTCAGGGGTAGAAGATTTTAAAAGTGGGTTATTATGGGATTATAAGAAATCATGCATGTGATACTTTTGATAATTGTAAAGTACTGTAGAATTTAAAGAATGCTTTTTGATTAAAAAAAATATGGCTTGTCATAAGCACAAACCTAGTCAGAGAATAAATAAGCAACACGAACCTTATAAGCATGTGGATCAGACAGTTGCCCAAAGTTGTTTAAGATGTTCAGAAACTGGGAGTTGTCTGGGGATAAGGGGCTCTGCAACCTGGTAGAATAAGAAAAAAAAAAAATGTGTTGTTTACCATTGGTATAATTTTAGTGCATCAATAAACTTTCATTGCCTCATTTGTAAAATGGGAAAATAATAAAATCTACTTTATAAAGATATTGAAAGGAGTAAAAAAATTTGAATAAATGCATACTAAATGTCAGAATTCTTGCCATAGTGCTGCAGCAGGCTAAGCAGTCCACCTGAAATAAGCAGCAATTAGGATTATCACACATGTACACTCTGATTTGTCCAGGGCATTCCTTGTTTCTCTTTCTTGACATAGTGTCTCATTTTTTTTTAACACATTTGAACTCTCAAATGTAGCCTGATTGGTTTGAACCATAAGTGATATGGAGACCAAAGGATACGTATGGAAGGAAGCCAGACATTCAGCAAGTGCAAAAGTATCCTGCAAGCATAGTTTCTATTCCTTATTACTCTTCTTTCTTTGGAGGACACTAAACCTAAGTGAGCCAACCAAGGATCTGGATTTCAGGAAGCATGTAAGGCTGAGGACAGTCTAACTCACTTCCCACCACTAGTTGGCATATCAAATCAGATCAGACCAGATCAGTCGCTCAGTCCTGTCCGACTCTTTGCGACCCCATGAATCGAAGCACGCCAGGAATCCCTGTCCATCACCGACTCCCGGAGTTCACTCAGACTCACGTCCATCGAGTCAGCGATGCCATCCAGCCATCTCATCCTCTGTCGTCCCCTTCTCCTCTTGCCCACAATCCCGCCCAGCATCAGAGTCTTTTCCAATGAGCCAACTCTTCGCATGAGATGGCCAAAGTACTGGAGTTTCAGCTTTAGCATCATTCCTTCCAAAGAAATCCCAGGGCTAATCTCCTTCAGAATGGACTGGTTGGATCTCCTTGCAGTCCAAGGGACTCTCAAGAGTCTTCTCCAACACCACAGTTCAAAAGCATCAATTCTTCAGTGCTCAGCCTCCTTCATAGTCCAACTCTCACATCCATATACGACTGCAGGAAAAACCATAGCCTTGACTAGACAGACCTTTGTTGGCAAAGTAATGTCTCTGCTTTTGAATATACTGTCTAGGTTGGTCATAACTTTCCTTCCAAGGAGTAAGCGTCTTTTAATTTCATGACTGCAGTCACCATCTGCTGTGATTTTGGAGCCCCCCAAAATAAAGTCTGCACACTGTTTCCCCATCTATTTTCCAGGAAGTGATGGGACTGGATGCCATGATCTTTGTTTTCTGAATGTTGAGCTTTTTTTTGTTTTCTGAATGTTGAGCTTTTTTTTTTTTTTTTTGAATGTTGAGCTTTAAGCCAACTTTTTCCCTCTCCACTTTCACTTTCATCAAGAGGCTTTTGAGTTCCTCTTCACTTTCTGCCATAAGGGTGGTGTCATCTGCATATCTGAGGTTATTGATATTTCTCCTGGCAATCTTGATTCCAGTTTGTGTTTCTTCCAGTCCAGCGTTTCTCATGATGTACTCTGCATATAAGTTAAATAAGCAGGGTGACAATATACAGCCTTGACGTACTCCTTTTCCTGTTTGGAACCAGTCTGTTGTTCCATGCCCAGTTCTAACTTTTGCTTCCTGACCTGCATACAAATTTCTCAAGAGGCAGATCAGGTGGTCTGGTATTCCCATCTCTTTCAGAATTTTCCACAGTTTATTGGGATCCACACAGTCAAAGGCTTTGGCATAGTCAATAAAGCAGAAATAGATGCCTTTCTGGAACTCTCTTGCTTTTTCCATGATCCAGCGGATGTTGGCAATTTGATCTCTGGTTCTTCTGCCTTTTCTAAAACCAGCTTGAACATCAGGAAGTTCACGGTTCACATATTGCTGAAGCCTGGCTTGAAGAATTTTAAGCATTACTTTAGTAGCATGTGAGATGAGTGCAATTGTGCGGTAGTTTGAGCATTCTTTGGCACTGCCTTTCTTTGGGATTGGAATGAAAACTGACCTTTTCCAGTCCTATGGCCACTGCTGAGTTTTCCAAATGTGCTGACATATTGAGTGCAGCACTTTCACAGCATCATCTTTCAGGATTTGGAATAGCTCAACTGGAATTTCATCACCTCCACTAGCTTTGTTCATGGTGATGCTTTCTAAGGCTCACTTGATTTCACATTCCAGGATGTCTGGCTCTAGGTCAGTGATCACACCATCGTGATTATCTGGGTCATAAAGATTTTTGTACAGTTCTGTGTATTCTTGCCATCTTTTCTTAATATCTTCTGCTTCTGTTAGGTCCATACCATTTCTGTCCTTTATCGAGCCCATCTTTGCATGAAATGTTCCTTTGGTATCTCTGATTTTCTTGAAGAGATCCTTAGTCTTTCCCATTCTGTTGTTTTCCTCTATTTCTTTGCATTGATCGCTGAAGAAGGCTTTCTTATCGCTTCTTGCTATTCTTTGGAACTCTGCATTCAGATGTTTATATCTTTCCTTTTCTCCTTTGCTTTTCACTTCTGTTCTTTTCACAGCTATTTGTAAGGCCTCCCCAGACAGCCATTTTGCTTTTTTGCATTTCTTTTCCATGGGGATGGTCTTGATCCCTGTCTCCTGTACAATGTCACGAACCTCATTCCATAGTTCATCAGGCGCTCAATCTATCAGATCTAGGCCCTTAAATTTGTTTCTCACTTCCACTGTATAATCATAAGGGATTTGATTTAGGTCATACCTGAATGGTCTAGTGGTTTTCCCTACTTTCTTCAATTTAAGTCTGAATTTGGCAATAAGGAGTTCATGGTAATGTGCACATTAAAATAGCAGATATTTATGTTGCACTAATTATGTGCCAGACATGATTAAAAGTGCTTTTTATTACTGACACAGTCTTCACAACATCCCTATTATGTGGGTTATCATTCCCATTTTACAGATGAGAAATTGAGGAAGAAAGAGTTATGCATTTTCGCCAAGATCACATCAAACACCACTGCATGGCAGAGACCAGATTTTGAACACATCAGTTGGCCTGAGAGTTCATCTTCTGCATAGTCAGTTAGGCTGTCTCTCACTCACTTGAATCTAAAACAACAACAACAACAACAAAAATCACCAAGAAACATGTTAGGAGCAGTAACTCTTCCTACCCCCCGGAGGGAGAGCATATAGTGAAAAGTCAACTACTCAATGAAGTTAAGTGAAAATCATTCAGTTGTGTCTGACTCTTTGCGACCTCATGGAATATAGCCCCCCAGGCTCCTCTGTCCATGGAATTCTCCAGGCCAGAATACTGGAGTGGGTAGCTGTTCCCTTCTCCAGGGGATCTTCCCAACCCAGGGATTGAACCCAGGTCTCCTGTACTGCAGGTGGATTCTTTATCATCTGAGCCACCAGGGAAGCCCAAGAATACCAGAGTGGGTAGCATATCACTTCTCCAGCGGATCTTCCTGACCCAGAAATCAGACTGGGGTCTCCTGCATTGCAGGCAGATCCCTTACTACCTGAGCTACAGAGTGGTAATTCTTTTCCATTAATGCACATGTTACTCTCAGCATGTGCTCAGTGTCCCTATCCCTAATAAGATGCTGAGGAGTCTTGACTTGTTTGGAGATGGGGATGGTGAGTATGATGATTTGTGAAAATTCTTTCTGTTTCTATAATGACAAAAGTGTGCTAATCTAAGCTGAGGGTATTTCCAATTACATTGGTTTGAAGAAAACTTTTGAGACCTATTGCTGTCAAGGGATTATAAGGAAGAGATGGGATAAGTGACAGGTGAATCACCCACTGCTTAGTGTCCAAAGGTTTTTTTGGATGAAATGAATTTTGAAAGAATGATAAAGGTAGCCTACTGCTGCTGCTACTGCTAAGTCACTTCAGTTGTGTCTGACTCTGTGCAACCCCATAGATGGCAGCCCACCAGGCTCCCCCGTCCCTGGGATTTTCCAGGCAAGAACACTGGAATGGGTTGCCACTTCCTTCTCCCCTAGTCCAGTTAAATCTGAATCCCAAGAGTCAGAGCATTTGGAGCATCTGGGAACATTTGGGACATCTGGAACATCTGGGTGTGACATCAGATGGCCTGTGTCTTTCAAGCTTTCTGTGTACTTCCTGGTTTACAGGAGTTTTCTGTGGGACAAGGAGACACTAGATTCCAAAAACTTGGAAATAATTTTTAAATGCTCTAGAAATGTAAAGATCCTGGATAATACCTTGGAGAAGAAAAAAGCATACAAGATAGATTTATCAGAAGAGTTGTGTTAAAATGGATCAGAAGAAATTGGGAACTAGGCTGACACAATTGAAATTTGGATTGTTACAGAGTTTTCTTTTTAAATATTCACCTAATCATGCATTCTTGGCGTAAAGAAACTCTCGTAGTCTCTTTCAGGGTAATGACTTTGACCAGAACTCTGCTCACCAGGCCATCTCAGACTGCCTCCCAGCTGACAGTCCATATCTCAGGTTGTCAAGATGCAGGAGACCATTAACTCTTCCCTGTCACTTCCACAGCCCCAAGCAGATCTGGCCCTACTGCAGGCACTGTTGACTTCTGTTGAAGCACCCAGGCTGGACTCCTACTAAGAATTCTGCCACCACAGCTCCACATCTGCCTTTAGCTTTGAATGAAGTATTTGCAGAAATGCTACCTGAGGGAACTCTAAGAAGATAGGGATAGTGGCAGAGCAAAATGAAGCAGCGTCTCAGGGACAGTCATCCTGGATTTGAGCCACAACATTAGCAGGCAGTTCTTGGAGGGTCTGAAGGGGCTGTAAGTGTGCCCACAGCCAGCTGACCACCCCAGACCTGTGCTCCCTCCTCATAATGTCAGCTTGTTGCTGTGAAGTGGCTGCCCAGCCAGGATTGATGCTACAGTTACCTGCCATCTAGGTGTGACTGTGCAATTAATATTCATGAATGGAATGTGGTTAGAAGTGACGTGTATCCTTTTTGGTTCTGAGTGGATAAGAAGCAGATGTGTCTTCCCCTTGCTCTGTTCCCTGCCTGTCAATGACTGGAAAAGACTCCGAAGAAGCAGGGGTCACAAGGTGGAAGAAGACTGGGTCCCTGAATGACCATGGAGAGTAAAGCTACCTGTCACACAGGTACATCTGCATTGAACTTTTGCATATATGAGAAAAAAATTATAATGTTTTAGACCTCTGAGACTTGAGAATTCGTTTGTTATAGGGGACTGGGCTAACACAGTCACTAACATAATTAGGAACCAAAAGCTGGTAGGCCCCAGTGGAATTCTCATTTTTTACTTTGAAACAAATGAGTTCTTAAAAACTCACATTTATATAGGACTACCTAGTCAAATAGAAATGACAGTTGCTTGTTTTAAAAATCCATTTCCTTTGGCCAACACAGTGCTCCTGCTCTCAGGCCTCTGTTAGAATCTTTTAACTATGCCACATAGTATAAAGGGCAGAGGAGGACAAGGAATCCTCACACAAGAGTGATCCAAAAGGAACCTGAACCTTCCTGATCACCAGGGTCCAAATGGGTTTGACAGTGTATGCTCCTGGGCAGCCTGAATTAATAGCTTGTCCTTCCTTGAGAGAAGCCTGGGTAAAAGTCATCTTATTAAAACTCTCCCCATTCTTACTAGATAAGTAATTTGGGGCCCCATCTTTGGGCTTATTGATGCTTTTGAACTGTGGTGTTGGAGAAGACTCTTGAGGGTCCCTTGGACTGCAAGGAGATCCAACCAGTCCATCCTAAAGGAGATCAGTCCTGGGTGTTCTTTGGAAGGACTGATGCTAAAGCTGAAACTCCAATACTTTGGCCACCTTATGCGAAGAGTTGACTCACTGGAAAAGACCCTGATGCTGGGAGGGATTGGGGGCAGGAGGAGAAGGGGACGACAGAGGATGAGATGGCTGGATGGCACCACCAACTCGATGGACGTGAGTCTGAGTGAACTCTGGGAGTTGGTGATGGACAGGGAGGCCTGGCATGCTGCGATTCATGGGGTCGCAGAGAGTCGGACACGACTGAGTGACTGAACTGAACTGAATAGAAAATGGAAAAGACAACCATCAGTTGTGTCATTTGATTTGGGTAAAAATTGAACATGGATGGATGAATGTCAAGGGGAGGAGGGAATATAATGTTATTCCTGAATTAATCTTGATTCTGAAAACATCCCTGCCATGGAAAATACCTAAGTATCACATTACTGGTTTCACTTTCAGCTCTTGCAAGGAGTCCAGAAGTGATTAGTTTCCTTCCAGCTCCTTCCTGGCATGGGCTGCTGCAGTGCATCTTAGAATCCTGGGCACTGGCCCATGAGGCCTGCGGGGCCAGCACAGGCTGAATATGCCCAGGTGTAGGGGAGCCCCTCTCATTGCAGTTGCCCATAACACCCGGGGGAGAGCAGCTGCCTGCCTTTTTTTTGCTAATTTCTCTTTCATGCTGAGCTACATGGGGGAGAATAATTGTCTTCACTCTGAGCTCTGACATTCCCACATTCAAGCACCTGCTCTCCCACTGTTCTCCAATAAGAAGACAATTTCTGCCACACTTGGTGTTTCCCTCACAGCAAATCTGCTGATTAGAGAGACACACTTTAGAAGAGACAGTTGGGGCCTGTGAATGAGTCAGAAACTAAGTAGCATTTTGGAAGTGTGTTGGTCAATCTGCACCCCCACCCCACCATAAAATATGAATTGTGGTGAGGATTCCCCAGAGTTTTCAGGGCAAAAGGTAGAATTCTCTAGAGCTGCTCAGCAACATTTAGCTGCTCCTAAAAGGTCCCAGGCCTGTCAGCAGAAACAGGTCAGGAGATCCTAAATGCAGTGAAGAGGAAAAGCAAGTCATGGTCATTCAATGGTACCATATTAAATTTGTTAGAAGTTTTCCCCAAGATTCTCAGAGTTATTCTATTGCTACTAGAGGGGTGGGATAAGTTAATTTCTCTTACACTGTACATTTTCATTCTAGATTATAAAGTGCAACACTGTAGCAGTTATTAATCTTGGAGGGATCAGGAAGCCAGTGTAGAGGTTATAGCATGGTAGAGGGCCAAGCCAATCTAGAGTCTAAGACCTCCCTGTCTAGAAGTAAACCAGCATTCTAAGGAAACCATAGATAAGGAGAGGGTCAGCTTTTATCACCTAATTTTGTCACTCCTAAAAGAGCCAACCACTAGGTCTTAATTATGATTACCAATGTGCCTCATTTTTTCTATTTTTATAAATGTTTATATTTCTTAATCATGCAAGTCAAAGACTTTCAGTATAGAAACATTTGAGCAGGAATTGACAGACTATGATCTGTAGATCAAATCTGGCCTTCCACCTGTTTTTGCAAATAAAGTTTTATTAGAACACAGTCACACTCATTTTAGTATTATCTATGGCTGCTTTCATATCACTAATTGAGTATTGAGTAGGGTTGAACTATATGGCCTGGACAACCTTAAATATTTACTATTTGAAACTTTAGTGAAAAGCAAAAAAGGAAAATAAGTAAAAAAATAAATAAATAAAATAATTATCTCATAATCTCATCACTTAGAAATAGCTAATGTGAATATTATCTATTCCCTATTATATTCCTCTGGAATCCACTCTTTAGAAACAGGATGGAGCCTCATCTATTTGGAACAGACATTGAAACTGATGATGCCATGCACACATCATGAGAGTATAAAAGGCTTATTACTTTTTGTGCCAGAAATGGTGAAGCAAGAGGACCTCTCCAGAAGGACTGAGAAGGTGAGTCCAGACCAGTGGCAGAGATGAGGGAAGGAGTCTGGTATAGACATAAGCTGTGAGTCTCAGAGAGACTCTTCTGGGCCACTGTTGTGCTCTTTGAGACTTACCCCATATCCCTAGCCACAATGAAAACATCCAACCTTCACATGGAACCATGAATGGTACTCTTTATGCCATGTCTCCCTATTTCAAGTCTGCTTGTTAAGTGGGGATAGCCTTTTTTTATCAGATGGAAAGATACATTATATGTGCCTTACTATAAAATCCCAGAGTGAATGGCCTTTCTCTGCTTCCTGAGTATATATGTAAGTGATGTTTCCTCACCAGCATAATTTTATTTTTTTGTCAACAGATTGAATGTTGCTCAGCCATTTCAGAAGGGGCCTGCATTTGCCATTTCCTGCCTTGTTTATTATTGAGTGCTTCCAAATAAGGAACATGAGTCTATAGGAAAAGGAAATGAGCCTTTGAATCTGCAAGAGGATGCTAGAGGACATCTTCAGCAATTTTAATAATAGCTTTGGAACAGATGCCTGTAGGTTCTTGAAATGATGACAAGTAAAACCCTAAGGAGCTTTACTGTCTCAGGAAAGAAGTAGTCAAATTGGGAAGGATGGACATTACATACAATAAGAAGCTAAAAAGCCTATTTTGTGTTGCTTTATTAATTCACTAAATAAATTAAACATTAAATAAGCACATAAATGTACTTTTTACTCCAAGATATTGATTTTTACTCCAAGATATCTTACATATATTTTGTGCAAAATATGTAACTACTATTTTGAAAAAATTGATCATATTTTTAATATTTGCCCTAAATATGTTGAAACGTTTAATACATACATGAAAAACTACACGGTGGCTCAGACGGTAACGTGTCTGCCTACACTGTGGGAGACCCAGGTTCGATCCCTGGTTGGGGAAGATCCTCTGGAAAAGGAAATGGCAACCCACTCCAGTACTCTTGCCTGAAAAATCCCATGGACAGAGGAGCCTGGTAGGCTACAGTCCATGGGGTCACAAAGAGTTGAACACAACTGAGCGACTTCACCTCACCTTCACCTCAAACATTCTTTTGCAGCACTTTATAAATTCTGGATGAAATTGTGTGAGATGTGACTCCTTGGTCCACATTAAAAAAAAAAAAATCTCTCAGGTCCAGTTCATTAAAGACATCAAAAAATCCTATTAGTTATCTGCTGCCAGCAGAATTTGAAAATTTTCAGTACGTCTCAAGTCATTTTCTATTTGGAAAACTCACACACAAATCAAGTTAAGTTTGGGAATGTGCATTTTGGAGGAAAGTCTGAGTATCATTTCTAGAAAGTGAGACTGACCTCCATTGCCATATCCCAGGGAATAAGTAAAGTAAAGTCACTCAGTCGTGTCTGACTCTTTGCAACCCCATGGACTGTAGCATACCAGGCTCCTCTGTCCATGGGATTTTCCAGGCAAGAGTACTGGAGTGGGTTGCCATTTCCTTCTCCAGGGGATCTTCCCAACCCAGGGATTGAACCTGGGTCTCCAGCATTGCAGACACACGTTTTACCATCTGAGTCACCAGGGAAGCCATCCCAGGGAATGATAGTTGTATAAATGAAGACAAGTGTCCCTTTAGTGACAGGACTTTGGGTCTGAGATGGATGAGACACACGCAGAAGAAAAAAAATACAGTAGTAGTAGAAGCAAAGGAGGATGATTTCAGCTCCAAAATTTTCTTCCTTTATGGTTTTGACAGAACAGAAACTTGCAAGCTTCCAGGCATGGTTTATTGGTCCTCTCCTCACTCAGGTTAGAGAGCAGGAATATGGATAAAGGATAATGCTTTTTATGGCAAGATTTTGATGTTGCTGGAATATGTAGGGACTGCTATGTCCTTCAAGAGGCCCTTTATATAGAAGGATGACAGGTTGAGCAAACCGATATGAGCCAAAATGACACACAGGAGACAACTTAGCATCATGCTTATAGGTTTTCTGGTGGGACTGAGAGATTTGAACAATCTATACCAGACACAGAGCCACATGGGACCAGCACAAATGAGTTTCACTGCTACTGCTTCCAAACTGGCAAAATGCTGCACTTAGGAAGAGACGAGTCTTTTCTGCTCCGTCAGTTGGTAGGTATATCTAGAAACACATAAACCCTCTGGCAGGTCTGGAAGTTTGAGGAATAAGATAACTCAGTGGCTTCACTACAGCATCCCTGAAGCCACGATATCCCATTTACATGATCTGTTCTTTAATCTCACTTCAGGTAGTACTGGTGTCATCTCCCTGCTGTTTCACTGTTGCTATGACCTTGGCACAAGACTTGAAAAGAGGATATTGTGCTAAACATAAAAGGCTGAACTGAAGTAGATTTGAAGTTAAAATTCAATAATTCTAGGAAATACACTGCTACTATCAAATGACTAATGTAATGCTGTATAACTGAACAAATGTATGTTTGTACATTTTATTTCTTCTGGAAATAAAGACCACTGTGTTTCTAGGCCTTCTATACTGAATTTTTAAAATATGGGCCAGTGTGGGAAAACTGTAGTTTTCATAATTAACATTAAAAAATATTGCTCTACTAAAGTAGAAAAATGACCAAAGGATAAAGACAAACAATATTCACACACACAAATACAAATAGCTAAGTTGTATAAATGATATCTAACCTTAATAGAAATTAAAAAATGTGAATCAAGATGAGACTGTTTCTTTCTTTAGTCTGTATATCTTTGAATTCTTTTCTTATTAATTCGCCATGACATTTTGTCCCAGAAAAATTATTCAGATTAGAAAAAGAGGTTGCAGCAAGATAGAAAGGCAGAAGAGTATCTCATTATGTTTGGTGTGTGTGTATATACACATATAAATAGAATAGATATATGTATAATTTCAGCTATTAATAAAAATGTTCTCATGTACAGAGAGACAAATGTCAAAGGCAATTTGGATCTTTAAGCATGACAATGAAATTTAGGATATAGCGGATAAAAAAATATACATTCAGCAATTATCTTCCACCTGTCTTCAACAAATGAAGTGGGTGAAGGTCCTAATGAGAGATTCAATTGCTGAGTAGCAGATGAGAAATTAGCACATATGTACATTAATATCAGAAATGGTCATGATAAGCTTAAAGTATTAATAATGATCACAGCCTAATTCCTTTTTTAAGTAGATAAGCATGAATGCAGTTCTGAAATTGCATAATAAAACCATATAAGGATAGCTTCATGAGAAGTTTATTGCTTAAACATTAGCTTGCTGCCAAAATTAAAAACAATAAACCAATACTTTATTGGATCCCACAGCCACAGAATTAAACAAGTGGTTACGATTTGCAACAATCACAAGTCCCCTTAGTAAACTTGAGTGGATATGGCATATACCCAAATTCCCTGTAGCTTTGTTTTCAAGTACTATGTCACTGCTACCTGATTTGAGTTTCATTTCCTGAAAAACTGCTTTTTCATCAGTAAAATCTGTGCATTAACATTTGCCTCCAAACAAGTTTTAAGAAATGATTTGTGAGTCCGAGAGGATTCTTACTGAATTCTTTGAGTTTCCCTATATTAAAAAATATTTAAGTAGCACATGTGATGAGTTCCTCCACTGATTTTTGACAGGGGAAATAAGCTTCAGTGAAGAAGACACTAAATCTTTTCCTTCAGTCTCAGAAAATCACATAAATATTTATGCATACATTATCTTATTTAACCTTCTCCACTCAGTAAGAAAAGCTACTATTTTTATCACAATTTCATAAATACAGTTGAGACTCTAAGACATTATATAACTTGTTCAAGGACACACAGCCTTGTGATCTTGACTTGTAGCAGAGTCAGAACTCAAACCTAGATTTCATGGACTCTACCCTATGCTTTTTGCCCTAAGAAAAGTTTTTCCTCTGTCTAGAATCCACTCTTTGGGCAGTGTCATCTCCTCATATTCTTGTCCACAAATTTAAGTCAGGTGCCTCTGTTGATAGGATATTTGAGACTTCAGTTAGTTTTTTCAGTTATTAGCACAATTCACAGCCTGTCTCAGCACGTAACCATTTTACCAGGTATTTTTCTAATTGCTTGTGTTTGAATATCTTGTGTCTCCTATTAGAGTAAAAGAGGTACAAAGTCAGACAGCAAAACTAAACTTCGGTGTGCACTGATCCAGAGAAGCAAGCCAGTACCATTGAATGGCACAATGTCTCCAATCTTGAAAGGTTAGTTCTGACTTGATCACAACATTAACTGCATTTAGTTCTGGTTTTTGAGGTTTCAAGGGACAGAAGTTCATTTAAATCAGCTCCAAACAAAAGAGAAGAGATACATTGTCAGAGAGGTTTCATGAGAATCTGAGCAAAACTGAACAATTGTGCCTCCAAAAGGGCCTGTGATAGGGCTGCTCCCAGGGTCAGCTTTTTCCTCTCCCTTTCTCTCAGAATGTCTCCTGCCTGGTTCCTGCATTCTCTTCTCTTTCTCAGGGTTAAGCTGTCTCATTTTGCACACAGAGAGTAGTGACGGCCCCAGTCATATTATGAAACCTTCACCTCTAGCACACACCTTACTGACAACTTCTTCAGTCTCTCAGTTTAGATTTTAGTGTAAGAGTCTGATTTACCCAGCTCATCTTTTTAAGCCAGGACAAAATAGACTAGTTCATGAATGGGGCACCTCTAGATAAGAGGTCTACTCTTAGACCAATCAGCTGCAGGAGGAGCAGGTAAAAGTCTCCCGGTTCACTACCCACTCTCTTTCTGAAAAGGAGATATGCAGATGAGCAGATATCATGAGCTCTGTCTAATGCAGATATGTTCAAATTCAGAGCTCTTTCTTCACGCGAAGGTGTGCTTTTCCATCTCTTTCCCAAAAGATGAAGATATTTAGATCCTTAACCTCAGGATGACTTCTAATTGAATTTCAGCCATTCTCAGTAGGGATGTTTCTGGAGGAAATGGGGTTGCTTCACAAAATAAATAGCAAAGTCATAGAACCTAAATATTAAGGTTTCAAATTGGAGATTTAGTGAGCAAATGACTGATATATGACATCAATTTTCAGTCTTATTTTGCAAAAGGAATGTTAGGCTATATCTATATGGAACCACTCAACTGAAGATTTGGATGGCAATCTGGAGTTTTTAGATTAGCACAAGCTCAGATTTGGAAATGGACTGATCTCCCATAGGTTGAATGTAGTGAGGAAAATGCCTGTAGAAACTAGCTGCAACACTAGGACATGTTTATCAAACTAAATTTGATAAACAATGTGTTCATCTGCTAATATCTGGGGATTTGTTTCAGTTCTGTTCAGTTCAGTCGCTCAACGTGTCCGAATCTGTGACCCCACGGACTGCAGCACACCAGGCCTCCCTGTCCATCGCCAACTCCCGGAGTTTACTCAAACTCATGTCCATCGCATTGGTGATGCAATCCAACCATCTCATCCTCTGTTGTCCCCTTCTCCCACCTTCAATCCTTCCCAGCATCAGGGTCTTTTCCAATGAGCCGATTCTTCGCATCAGGTGACCAAAGTATTGGAGCCTCAACTTCAGCATCAGTCCTTTCAATGAATGAATATTCAGGACCGATTTCCTGAATAATTAGTAGTTGGATCTCCTTGCAGTCCAAGGGACTTGTTTAAAGATTTAAATTGGTCTCACAAACTTCAATTATTAATACTTTATCAATACAACAGTGGATTGAAGGGAACTTAAATACATTTTTATAACCCCAAATGTACATGTCTCACATCCTTTTCAATATTCACTTTGCAATTCTATTACTGATTATCTCAACAGCAGGTGTAGTACAACTTTATGGTCAGTCTTTTCATTTTATGAAGCCCTTCATCTGAAATATTAGAAGGTTGGGATTACCGATTTCATAGACACAAGTTCTATCATTCATAAATCTTTTATCTTAAAATTGAAAGCATCATCTTTAAAAATCTTCTAAAAATCTTTCTTGGGAATAGGAGGTCATTTACAAACTATATGCAAGGCAACTGGAAGAAGTATACTTTATAAAGGTTTTGGACCATTAACTCTAGATTTTGATTTTTCTGTACTAAAAAAAAAGAAAGTATGATACCTTTGAATGTTTTGAGAGTGTGATGGGAAAATCAGCCTCAATGAATTTTCTGTTCGTGGTCACTGAGGTAGGTCACCAAGGTGATTGAAGTCTCCCAGCAGACTTTTAAATATTTGAAGCTAAAAATATTTAAGAGTGTACCAAATGAGCAGTGCTTTAACTTTTATTTATATTCTATTTTTGGTGTGGTTGTGATTATAGCCTCCCCAAGACGGCTGATCAGTAATGAATGTGTCCTGTTGGCAGATCCCTCCAGGGCTCTGATTCAATCTTTTGAGTTATGGGATGAGGACAAAATGAACTATTTTTCAAGCTTGTAAATATGTGACAAATGACAGTGCAAGAACTATTGATTCCAATCACAGTGATACAATGTTTCATAGTCAAGACTGACTCTGGCTTTACAAATTACTTGCAAGTTGAACAGTAAACCCTTGTGCAACATGCTTCAACCTGGATCAATCTTCAAGAATATGTGTGTCAGTATTCACCTCCAATTTGAATAAATAACCTAACTGAAATGGACTTGTCTTCTATTTTTTACATTCAAAAGGTGATGCTGGATTCCCCAATCTTGAAAGAAGGAAGAGAGAAGCAGAACCCTTATAGAACCCTGAGAGACTATGCACACATACCTGCTTTTATCTTTATTAGTTAGTCATAACCAATGGAGAATCCCAGGGATGGGGGAGCCTGGTGGGCTGCTGTTTATGGGGTCACACAGAGTCGGACACGACTGAAGTGACTTAGCAGCAGCAGCAGCAGCAGCAACAGCAGCATAACCAAATATATTTGAGAAATGCCTCTCGAGAATATAAATCTTTTTTTTTTTTTTGCTTTGAAATTCTTTATTCTTTTGATGCAGAGTGAAGAGAAAAAGGATGTGATTCATGTTAGAGAAGTTCTTCCATTCCATGGGTTGTGCCAGAAGAGTTACTTTTAAAATTTCAACCAAATCCAGATAATAGAAAATTCAAAGGACAATCACAAATAGGATATGTTGACACGCCATTAAATGTATTACATTTTTGGAACCACACACACATGCATCCACACACAGTGTGTATGTATATAAATTTTTCCATATGGTTTAGTTGGAGAGATAAAATTAGCATAATAAAAATAATTTAAAACTAAGCTCTCATTAAACAGAAATCCAGAGAAAGGGACTTAAACAGACTGATCAGGCAGAATTAATATATATATTTTTTTAATTTTATGCTGCTGTTTATTAAAAATGTTTACCATAAACTATTTCCTGAATATTGCTATCATGGAGGTATTTGGGAATTTTAATATTATTTCTCCTAATGTTTGACATTTCATAGAAAGAGGAATCATAATTTCTATTTACTGCTATTTCATTGAAATGCTTTTTTTTTCAAGTAAGCTGTTTTTTTTTTTGTTTGTTTTTCCCATGTGCGCTTGAGAAAAAGGTGAAATTCATTGTTTTGGGATAAAATGTCCTATAGCTATCAATTAGGTCTAACTGGTCTATTGTATCGTTTAAAGTTTGTGTTTCCTTGTTAATTTTCTGTTTAGTTGATCTATCCATAGGTGTGAGTGGGGTATTAAAGTCTCCCACTTTTATTGTGTTATTATTAATTAATTTCTCCTTTCATACTTGTTAGCATTTGTCTTACATACTGCGTGCTCCCATGTTGGGTGCGTATATATTTATAATTGTTATATCTTCTTCTTGGATTGATCCTTTGATCATTATGTAGTGACCTTCTTTGTCTCTTTTCACAGCCTTTGTTTTAAAGTCTAATTTATCTGATACGAGTATTGTGACTCCTACTTTCTTTTGGTCCCTATTTGCATGGAAAATCTTTTTCCAGCCCTTCACTTTCAGTCTGTATGTGTCCCCTGTTTTGAGGTGGGTCTCTTGTAGACAACATATGTAGGGGTCTTGTTTTTGTATCCATTCAGCCAGTCTTTGTCTTTTGGTTGGGGCATTCAACCCATTTACATTTAAGATAATTACTGATAAGTATGATCCCGTTGCCATTTACTTTATTGTTTTGGGTTTGAGTTTATACACCATTTTTGTGTTTCCTGTCTAGAGAATATCCTTTAGTATTTGTTGGAGAGCTGGTTTGGTGGTGCAGAATTCTCTCAGCTTTTGCTTGTCTGAAAAGCTTTTGATTTCTCCTTCATACTTAAATGAGATCCTTGCTGGGTACAATAATCTGGGCTGTAGGTTATTTTCTTTCATCATTTTAAGTATGTCTTGCCATTCCCTCCTGGCTTGAAGAGTTTCTATTGAAAGATCAGCTGTTATCCTTATGGGAATTCCCTTGTGTGTTATTTGTTGTTTTTTTTCCTTGCTGCTTTTAATATTTGTTCTTTGTGTTTGATCTTTGTTAATTTGATTAATATGTGTCTTGGGGTGTTTCTCCTTGGGTTTATCCTGTTTGGGACTCTCTGGGTTTCTTGGACTTGGGTGATTATTTCCTTCCCCATTTTAGGAAGTTTTCAACTATTATCTCCTCAAGTATTTTCTCATGGTCTTTCTTTTTGTCTTCTTCTTCTGGAACCCCTATGATTCAAATGTTGTAGCGTTTAATATTGTCCTGGAGGTCTCTGAGATTGTCCTCATTTCTTTTAATTCATTTTTCTTTTATCCTCTCTGATTCATTTATTTCTACCATTCTATCTTCTAATTCACTAATCCTATCTTCTGCCTCTGTTATTCTACTATTTGTTGCCTCCAGAGTGTTTTTAATTTCATTTATTGCATTATTCATTATATATTGACTCTTTTTATTTCTTCTAGGTCCTTGTTAAACCTTTCTTGCATCTTCTCAATCCTTGTCTCCAGGCTATTTATCTGTGATTCCATTTTAATTTCAAGATTTTGGATCAATTTCACTATCATTATTTGGAATTCTTTATCAGGTAGATTCCCTATCTCTTCCTCTTTTGTTTGGTTTGGTGGGCATTTATCCTGTTCCTTTATCTGCTGGGTATTCCTCTGTCTCTTCATCTTGTTTAAATTGCTGAGTTTGGGAGTCCTTTCTGTATTCTGGCAGTTTGTGGAGTTCTCTTTATTGTGGCGTTTCCTCGCTGTGTGTGGGTTTGTACAGGTGGCTTGTCAAGGTTTCCTGGTTAGGGAAAGCTTGTGTCGGTGTTCTGGTGGGTGGAGCTGTATTTCTTCTCTTTGTTCAGTCGCTCTGTGGGGAGGGAGGGAGGGATGCTGCAAACAAATGACACTGGCGTGCGCTCACAGTGCCTCAGCCACACTGGGTCTGCCCCCGCTCACGGCGCGTGTAGCCTCCCTGCCCACACTGCTCGGGCTCTAGGTTGTTCCGCCGGGAACAATCCGAGGCTGGCCCTGGGTTGCATGCACCTCCCAGGTCCAAGCCGCTCAGGTTCAGGCACTCAGGTAGTCCTCAGAGGCGCAGACTCAGTTGGGCCTGCGTTTTGTGCTCTTCCCAGGTCCGAGCAGCTCAGGTGATGAGGTGTTTGGCGAGCGCCAATGCTGCGACTTATCGCCTCCCCGCCACTCGGTTATCTGGGTGTAAAACCGGCGCACCTTCTCAGGCAGATGTTGACCGTCCAGACCCCCAATAAGTTTTAGTTAGCAAAGAAGCCAGTTTTATAGATAATGTCTCTCTGGGGCTGCGATTGCCCCCTTCCGGCTCTGGCTGCCTGTCACCGGAGGGGGAAGGTCTGCAGCCGGCTATCTCTGTTTAGTCCTTTGTTCCGTGCGTGGGCTGGCGGTGTCTTAGGTTAGGGCTGGCTTTTCGCATGGTAGATATCCCACAGTCTGGTTTGCTAGCCCAAATTATTTCGCTCAGATAGTGCTCAGGGTATTCAGGCCAGATTCTTACTCTCAGCGATGCAGCCCGGGCCGCGCCTCCCTGCCCAGCCCCCGCTTGCTAATGGAGGATGCAGGCGTCTGCGCTGTTTCTCCGCTGGGGGAGTTACCGTAGGGCTCGCAATCTGCGAGTTTTAATTGTTTATTTATTTTTTCTCCCTGTTATGTTACCCTCTGTGCTTCCAAAGCTCGGCACGGATTCGGCAGTGAGAAGGTTTCCTGGTGTTTGGAAACTTCTCTCTTTTTAAGACTCCCTTCCCGGGATGAACTCCGTCCCTTCCTCTTTTGTCTCTTTTATTGTCTTTAATATTTTTTCCTACCTCCTTTCAAAGAGTTGGGTTGCTTTTCTGGGTGCCTGATGTCCTCTGCCGGCATTCAGAAGTTGTTTTGTGGAATTTACTCGATGTTTAAATGCTCTTTTGATGAATTTGTGGGGGAGAAAGTGTTTTCCCCGTCCTACTCCTCCGCCATCTTGGCGCCTCCCCCTCGAGAATATAAATCTTAACTAAAACCTCACAGGCACTGTCTAGCTCAGAACTCAAATCTTATTCAAACATATCTAGAGTTTTTTTAAAAAAACAAAACATGGAGCTGATTCAATAAGTTAGAACTTAAGACACTGCAGTAGCCATTGTGTTTCTTAGAGGCATTAGATCTGATTATTAAAACAAACAAAAAAAACACCCTACCATGACAAGTGTTTATAGATGAAGACTACCCTCTTAAAACCCTCCTCATTTGGAACATGAGCACTCCTGTGTGTAAAGAAAACTTTGCCTAAAAGACCACTAAACAAACCCAGGAAGATATATCTTTGCAGTGGGGAGGAAGGGGGCAGAAGTCAGTTTCGCAGTCTGTGTGAGAAGGCAGCATATGCACCGCCCTCACTATCGTCCCCACAACCTTGTTGTGGAGCACCATTTAAAACTTGCCCTCAGGTTGTCACGGTGTATTTTATGCAGGACTGACCTTAGTGGAGGCTGTGCATGCTGATGTATTATTGACCTTCTTCCCCACTGCTTACACAAACAGGCCATCTGGGTACCAGGACAGTACAGGGAATATGTCCAACTTTTCAGAACAAGATAAAAATTAAAAAGTGTGTTGGGGGAGTGGGGGAAGAAAGGCTTTTGGCTTGTACCATGGATTTGTTTATTCAGACATAATTGGCGTGGATCTAGCCAAGGCACAAATTCATTCTTTGTCTAACCTACTGGCCTCTGAGCCCCTCCCCCCATTGTTCATCTCCATCAATGTGTGATGAGCCACTAAGCAAGAAAAGAGGGCAGAGACGCGGCAAGGCCACCACCAGCCCCTTATTATAGAGTCACGCTTCTGGGAAGCTGGAATTAGCCAGGGCGTGAGGATGGTCACTGAGTCCCAGCAGACCCCATCTCTGCCCAGTCTACTCCAGTGAGGCCTGCTCCTTCCTTCTGCCCTTCATTCTGCCTCAAGAGGGTGATGGGGATCTGGAGCCTGGTGAGATGTGTTATTGCTAGGGGTTTGTCTGGCCAGCAGCCTTCAGCTCCTAGCCAGTTGAATCACAAAGAACCCAGCCTGGCCATTACAGGCCAGGCACATTTACAGCTTCCCCAGTGAATTTTTCCCAGGCTGGAATCCATTTTTAGTAGCTTCACTTCATTGATCAATGGCTTCCTTTCAATGATGATATTGACTTACGAAACTAGCTCAGAATGTCAGATTCAGTTCATACAGAACTGCTCTCCAGGACCCAGAGATAATCCTGAGTTGTCTACAGCCCAGAGCACTACCAGCAGCAAGCAGGGTTCTGCTTAATCATTAAAAAGCTCCAAGTACTCTCTTTTCCTAGTGGTTATTGCTATTTGTTTACAATTTAGTTGAGGGGGATGAATGTATTTTTTGAATTTATGCATTTTAAATATTCTTTTAAAATAATTTTCTTGGACAAAGTATTAGCACAGTTTGCTTTGCATAGTATAGAAATGCAGTAGATGTTAGCCAAGGATAAATCACCTCCTCCCTGAAGCCTCCTCTTTCCCCTGCTCCCATCCATTCCCTCTCTCATCCTCTGTTCTTCCACTTAGTAGAGATCACTATAATTTTCTCCATAATAGAATATGTTGCTTGTCTGTTTCTACCCCTTGGCAAGTATGAACAACTAGAGTAAAGCTTTAATCTTATCTGTGAAAGTCAGTCCTGTGCCTGGTATACAAGATGAACTCAATAAATGTTTGCAGAACAAGTGACTAATCAGAACTAGACTCTATTTAGAATTTAACAATATATCAGGCACTTAGTTAATCATCACAACCTGAAGAGATAAGTATTACTCTAAGTCTCACTGTACAGATTAAAAAACTGAGGCTTTGGGAGATGAAGTAGTAGTTAACAAAGTGTGAGTTCAGGATTTGCACTCAGACAGTCTGATTATAGTATGACATGATAATGAATGAATGCTGATCCCTTCTTTTGTACATTACTTTGCCAACAAAGGTCTGTCTAGTCAAGGCTATGGTTTTTCCAGTGGTCATGTATGCATGTGAGAGTTGGACTGTGAAGAAAGCTGAGTGCTGAAGAACTGATGCTTTTGAACTGTGGTGTTGGAGAAGACTTTTGAGAGTCCTTGGACTGCAAGGAGATCCAACCAGGCCCATTCTAAAGGAAATCAGTCCTGGGTGTTCATTGGAAGGACTGATGCTAAAGCTGAAACTCCAATACTTTGGCCACCTTATGCGAAGAGTTGACTCATTGGAAAAGACTCTGATGCTGGGAAGGATTGGGGGCAGGAGGAGAAGGGGATGACAGAGGATGAGATGGCTGGATGGCATCACCGACTCGATGGATATGAGTTTGAGTGAACTCCGGGAATTGGTGATAGACAGGGAGGCCTGGCGTGCTGCGATTCATGGGGTCGCAAAGAGCCGGACATGACTGAGCGACTGAACTGAACTGAACTGAAAAAGCTTATGGTTCCATTTTTGGTTATCACTGGGCATACTGGTTTGTGACAGTTATTTAGAGTAACCAGGGAGGCTGAAAACAAATTATAAAGTAGTCAGTCTCTATTTGCTTTATCTGTTCAGACTTTTTTTTTTTCTCAATAGTGGTAGAACCTAAGAGACATAAGCATGGATTTATGATGTGCATTAATTTTGTCTTCAGCAAAGTGAGTAATCTGTGGTATTCAGACCCATGTGACTTTGAACAAACTATGCAACCTCTCTGACCCTAATTTTGCTTATCTATAAAGTGAGACCTATGAAGAGTACTTTCCTCAGATGATTACTGCAAGGAAGAAATGAGACAAGACATATGAAACGTTCAACATGTTAACTGGCACATGTTTTGGAAATTAGTCAAAGGTGAGTATCTACACAACATCAAAACATCTGAGTATCTTTAAATACCTATTTAAAGTAAATAAAAATTAGCAAGACTTATATAGCAAGATAATGCACAAAAAATAAAAGAAAAAAAATCTGTCCAATACCACTGAATTGTACACTTAAAAATGATTAGGACAGTATATTGTAGGTTATGTACATTTTGTCACAATAAAAAAATCTGTCCATTATTCTAATATGTCATAAGGCAAAAACAAAAAAACATAAAAAAAAATTAAAACAAAAACAAATTGCTACTGCTATGGATGTTTCTAAACTATACAGAGCACTATGTGTTATTTATTTTTATTAATCTTAAAATTGAATGGTATTAAATTTTTAATTAAAATATTTTTGGGTCAAGTAATGATAATATCCATCTAAATTCTTATTGATATTGCTAGGACTCTTTCAAATTTTCTTTGCATTCTCAAGAACTAAACTGCTATCAAAAGGGTTTTTGCAATTAACTTTTTGCTATTTTTTTAGCATGTTAATTTTTTCAAAGCATACTTTGGATCATATTTTCTTGGTGACCCATCCAGGTTTATATTTCCCACAACCTGGAACAGAAGTTGAATTTGGGCTGGTACTTTACTGAGAGTCTGTCTATGCCTGTCTAGGAAAGCCAGGCTTTGACTCAGGAAGAAAAGGGCAGAATGAGACCATGGTACAGTCAAAGGGCTTCCTGGCCCCTGAACATGGCTGTGGAGTCTGCATATCACTACCCTGCCTGCTTCCCCTCTGACATACTGACTGTCTCACAAAAAGTGGCTTTTGTCACCCTGACATTTCTGAGAGTTGCCCTTAAGCCTGACTTCAGGCCATGTGAGTAATATTTAGAAGATCCAAGAGAACTTTCAATATCTGAAAGGTTAAGGCTAAGGGGTAGAGGAGGGAAAGTTTGGTAAGAGGGGTTTAAGGTGACCTCATGGCATGTTGGAAGCCCTGTCAAGAAGAGCATTTCCAGCCTGACATCAGAAAAGGTATTATCAGGGTGCTTTCCTAACGAACATTCAAAAGTATCAAGAGCCTTCTTTGGCAGGGTGGCCTCTGAAGGATCCCTCCTGAAGGGTCCCTCATCTTTCCCTTTGCCTCCTCTCTCTTTTGCTCTTCTAGCATCAAGCAGACCTGAGTAGTAGTGGCTGTCTCCTTTCCAGTGGGCAGTGTCTTCAGGAAGCTCGTGACCATCATGAAGTGAAAGGAAGGACAATAATGCCACGGTTGTTGGTCAGTCTTAGAAAACTTGACTCATTGCCACTGAGTGCCTCATCAGCTAAAGCGAGAGTGTATGCGGCAGGCGCAGGAGTAGAAGGTGATCACCACCACCTAGATACGTGGTATCTCCAACCTGGCTGGAGAGCAAAACTTCCCAGGGTGCTTCTTAAACTCCCAGAGCCAATCAATCAGATTCTCCTGGGATGTACCCTAAGAATCTGTGACTTAACAAATAGCAAACAAGAAGTTTTGGTGATTAGCCAGAACAGCTGGAATAGAATCTAGATCCGTTCAGTAAAATTGTCAGAATAGGAGTAAATGTGCTCAAAGTGATGCTAGGATATTTGATGGCACTTCTTGCACATACTCATTCACTCACTAGCATCATGGAATATATATTTTTGTTAAACACCCACCACGTGCTAGCAGTGGCAGTGATGAAACTACAGCTCTTAGAGCACTTATGACAGACTACACGTAACACCACATATTCTAGGGCTCTTGAAGGCAATCTTCTTTTGTGTGAAGACATATGAACACAAAATACCCATCCAATTTAGAAAAAGAAAACAATCAAACCAATTGTTTAACAAAATGTACATCAAAGAGCTCTTATATCAATTATATTTCAAATACTAAATTGTAGCTTTGCTCAGTAATATGAGAAATTCAAAGAGAAAATTAAAATACTATATCCTCTAAATATGACTTAAAAACCACAATTTATTGAACACCTGCTCTAGCCAGGTGTGGTTAGACATTTTAACATCTGATCTCCAGAATAATGTGGGGACCCCTGACTTCAAAACTCCATGTTGTGCTGTGCTTCCTCTAGCCACATCATGTGGTCTTCAGTCTCATACATCCCTCCTGACTCCAGATCCAACACTTAATTGTCTGGCAATTTTGGACAAGTTACCTAATTATTCTGAACCAGTTTTCTCACCTATAAAAATCACGATTATATAACTGACTTTGCGGAGTCATTGCAAAATGAAATAATGTTTCTAAGATATCAAAATAGCAGTTGATGCATCATAGGTGTGCAAAGCTAGTTCTTTCCTGTCCTTAACTCCTCTCTCCAGTCTTTTGGTACCCACTGTGTGAGCTTCAGTCATCCCAAATGGGAATTGAGACTGAAATTGTCAAAGTCAGCAAAAGCCTATATAAATTCACACAGTCTACATGTTTCTGTATAGGAGAGACATGCTGTAGGAACAGGGCTTCTGTTTAGGCAGCTATTGCTGTTGCTGCTTAGTTGCTCAGTCATGTCTGACTCTTTGCAACCCCATAGACTGTAGTCTTCCAGGCTCCTCTGTCCCTGGGATTTCCCAGGCAAGAATATTGGAGTGGGTAGCCATTTCCTACTCCAAGGGATCTTCTGGACCCAGGGACCGAACCTGCATCTCCTGCATTGGCAGGCAGATTCTTTACCACTAGCAGCACTTGGGAAGCCTCTAGGTGGCAGGTGGAAGATACCAAATAAGTGGCCACGAGATTAGAACTGGGTTTGGGGAAGAACAAAGCCACTATGGACTTGGTAGCATAAAAAATGAAAAATAATAGTGAGGTTTGAAGGAGAGACGGATTTCAGACACATAAAGAAAAGGGAGGAAGTACACTGCAGGTAAGGAAAGCATGTGATTCAAGGTAGACATGAAGGTGAAAAAGTTCATGTATATTCAGAGGTCAGTGAGATGTCAGGATGCAGGAATATAGGACTTGTGAAAAGGTTAAAGGGAACTATAGGACATGGAAGTTCAGGTGACCAGATTACAGTGATCTAGAATGCTGGTTCAAAAAGATAAGTGATGGGGAACCACAGTGTCCTGAGCTCTCTAATAACAGGATAAAATCTCTGTGCTGGGGAATATTTATCTGGAAGTCATACAGCAGATAGAATTAGGTGGGGAAGTAGAGGCCAACTTTACATAGTGAACATGCCCACATTTCAAAAATCTGCAGCTGGACTCTTTTAGTTCTCACTTTACAACACTTCCAAGTCGCTATTTGGGTTCTGCCTCCATCAACTCTCCATCCTTTATTCAAGCCTTTGCCCTTCAGACTCAAGATTTCAGGATCATCTTCTACTCTTTCCTCTCCCACGGTATCCACATCCATCCAATTGCCATTCACAGTGACAACCTCACTCATTCACTTAATGTTAATAGTGTGCTTGGCACCACACTGCAAGCATCTGTCATCTGCGTGCTGTCATCTCCATCCGTGCTGCCAAACCCCTCATCCAGACCTGAGCCATTTCTCATCTGGTTGACTTCCGCCTCTTCTCTTTGGGCATCTATTTATCAAACATCACTAGCGTTCCAGCTCATGAACAAAGCACCCAGAATTAGAGTATTAGTGCCAGACAGATCCTTAAAAGTCATTTAGTCTGACGCTCTCAATTTATTAAAAAGGAAACCGAGGCTCTGAGAAATAAAGCCACGCTGGAAGGTAGATGAACTTTAAACCCAGACCACCTGATTCCTGTGGCTGCTCTCACACTGCGCTATATTGTCACCTATATGATTATGGAGTATGATAGTTCCACTAGCCAACAAAGCACAAAATCAGAACCCACAGAGCTGGAAATAACATCTAAACTTGCTGCTTAATAAAAATAAAAAATAAAATAATTTACAATATGCATACATACATAGGAAGATAGTCATTGACTTCCTTCCTTTAGAGTTTAGAACAACAATCCAGAGAATCTCCTGGACAGAAAAGAGCAGACGATGAGAAATGATACCACCCACGGACCAAACCAGTTAGCTGCCTATTTTGTAAATAAAGCCTTATTAAAACATAGTGATGCCCATTCCCTTACATATTATCTATGGCTGCCCATGAGCTACAACCACAGAGTTAAAGAACTGTGATAGAGGCCATACGACTTGCAAAACCTAAAATATTTACTATGTGGCCTTTTATAGGAGATGTGTACTGAACTCTAAATTCAAGCATTTTGTTGTTTAGTTGTTCCAACGTGCCTGACTCCTTATGACCCCATGGACTACAGCACATCATGCTTCCCTATCCTTCACTATCTTGCAGAGTTTGCTCAATCTCATGTCCATTAAGTCGGTGATGTCATCCAATCATCTCATCCCTTTGTCACCCTCTTTTCCTCCTGCCCTCAATCTTTCCCAGAATCAGGTTTTTCTCCAATGAGTCCATTCTTTACATCAGGTGGCCAAAGTACTGGAGCATCAGCTTCAGCATCAGTCCTTCCAATGAATATTCAGGGTTGATTTCCTTTAGGATTGACTGGTTTGATCTCTATTGTTTAAGAGTTCGAGCATTTTAGTTTTAGGCAAAGTTAAAGTGAATTCCACCTCCTTGAGGAGGGTTTTCTAGGAGAGCCATCCAAGGGAGTGGCTGGCCTAGAGTATGCAGCCACAGTTACGGTGGTTTTCCACCTCTTATATCCTAACTTTGATGCTAGTCAGCCTAGGTCATTGTTAGCTCTGCAGACAGAAGCCTATAGATACAATTCCACCTGTCAGCACCCGAACACTACCCACTGGACTCCCAACAGGCCTCACTGCCTCCAGTCTAAAGCTCCAAGCTGCATTCCACGCAGCTGCCAGTGTCCCTCACTATGAGCTCACTCTTTAGGACACACACCAGTCAGGCCACCCTTCCTGTGTAAAATACTCTGGTGGCCTTCCACCTGGGGTAGGTCTGTTCCATCGTAGTCATGCATCAGGTGCCCAATACATATATAAACCTAGGAAGATCTCATCTCAGAAGTGCTAAATATGAAAAGTAAATGTCACCTCTGTGGAGAGGCCTTCCCTCCCTCACCTATTTGAAGGACACTGGCCCCAGGGTTTTGTCCTATTAAACTCTATTACCCTGTTTTATTTTCCTAATAGCACTTATCAGGATTTGACAGATTGAAGTTATTTACTTCTTTATCATCTCTTTCCATCAAATAATATGAGCTTCTCGAGAGTGTGGGCAGTATCCCAAGCACCAAGAACAGTGTCTAACCCACAGTAGGGGCTCCAAAGACATCTGTCAGATCTGCTTGGGCAGCTTTCCTTCATCTGGCACTATTGTCCTCTCTGGCTACCTAGCTAGCTTTAACCCTTCCTGCCCCAACAACCCAGTTCCTCTATACTGCCCACTTAAGCAGTTCAAGCACACTATGCCACCTTGGTACTTCCAAGTACCACGCCCACACCCTTAGTGCATCCTCTGCTGGAATGACCACACTGGCCTGGTGAGCTCATGATTGCTCTTTTCCAAGCCACTTCTCAGTTGCCTGCACTTTCCTCATCCAGGTAAGCAGAGGTGATCTCCTTCACCATTGAGCTCTCTTACAGACCATACCATTTTGGGGGTTATTTAATAAATGAAGACTTCCTGTCACCAAATTGGGGACTCCCCAAGGGGATTCATTTGGTATTCCCAGAGCCTAATGTTGTACTTGTAATACCAGACCCTAGATAAATGTTCTTTGAATAGATAGGTTGGTAGGGAAAGAAGGAAATGAAGCAAGCAAAGAAGGGAGGCAAAGAGAGAAGGGAAGGAGGTGAGGAGAGAAAGACAGAGAAGAGAAAGTGAGAAACCAACCCTTCCCATGGAGTTGGCTGCCCTGCGCTCACATTTCAATGTTACATTGCTGAATCTGCCAGCCCTGTATTGCGAAGCTAAGAGAATAGCGCCAGAAATACGATGTGTTCAGTGATTTCTTCTGAAGACACTACTCTTGGCTTCTTCATCTTTTAGAAGATGCTTCCAGAGGGAGAAGGGATGACCCTTCCTGGCCAGATTTGGGGTACTGTTTTGAAAGCCCTTCACTTGGGTTCTTCCTGAGCACAGACTTAGTAATGTGAAGGAGAGAAGCATAAAAACTGCCTCAAGAATAACTGGCTTCAGATGTTTTTACAAATCTTCAGCTCTTCTCCAAGGCATACTCAAAGCTGCTATTTGTGGCATTGAATATTTTAAATAAAAAGTTTCATACTGTCTTTAAATATACCTTAGGGGAGTGGCTAATGCAGAAAATATTTTCCTCGGCTGGGGAAGCAATGGAAATTGGGTTTTTTCCACAATAAAACATTGCCTCTTCCAGTCAAAAGAAAATTTCACTTGGTTCTGGGATGCACACAAGAGACAAGAGAACTGCTACTGAAAAGCTTGCACGTGCTCTGAAAGGCATTGTGCATATGGTTATTTCCAATGATATACCTTTAAAAATATAGCTCTCTTATGGATGTGTTTCATTAGTCAAAAGGGTGACATTTCTCTGTTTTAATGAAATAGAGTTAAGTTCCAATCAGATGAACCTGACATAAATATCCAATTCTAACTAAGAGCAGTTTTACACTTTCATTGATGATAAAAAACGGCTTCCTGATTAAATGAGGAATTCTAGCTACTTCTTAGGAGAATAGCTGGGAGGAAAGGGAACATAAAATAAAGATGTATTGGAGAGTATAGCAAAGCTATGCAAGTTTCACATTTTTCTTAAATGCATATGACAGGGCTTCAGTGGAAAGCCTTATGGGGAAATAATTTACAGTGGGTGAAACTAAGGCTCGAATCAGTTAATTGATCCTGCCCTGAGTCACTCTGCAAATTTGTGGCAGGAATGGGATTTGAACCCATAGCCACTGAGTGACAGAACTGTTGCTCATCTTGGGACCATTCAGGTTATTCAGTGGCATCAGGAACATTATCAGAACTTAACACTAGAAAACCTGGCTGCTAAGGTTGAATTCCATCACAGTTCTCCTGAGTCACATCCCACAGCACCCCAAGGGGCTACTAGGTTAACTTGCTAACTACTCAGTAGTCATTCTCCTTATAGAATGTGCAATAAGGCCATAACCATTTATTTTTACTTTTAACTTAGTTTACATTTACTTTATTGTTTTAATGCTATGGAGTTGTTTCTTTTTAATTTAAAGGGAAAAAATTTCCCATATCAAGGATAGCTTTTTTTTTTTTAATTTAGGCCCCAATAAATTCAGGATTTGTGGTAATTCCACCCAAACTGAAGCTAAATCTTGTGCTGTTTTTGAAGGTGAACCAAGAAAATTAGTAGCCTAATAAAGGACCTATTTAAATTACTCAAGTATAGTCACTTATTTTTAAGGATGTTGGCAGGGCATGGTTTCCAGTGAATATGATAAATGATGATAACAACTACTATATACCCAGAGTCTTTTGCCAGACTAAGAACAAAGAGAACACAATGTGTTGTCTACTTTGGTCTCTACAACAAGTTGATGAGATGGTCTCTTTTACAGATAAAATTAAGAAAGAAATTACTTGTCCAAGGTATCAAGGCAAGAAAGAGGATTTAAACCCAGACCTGTCTGGCTTCAAAGCTCATGTTCCCATTCTCATGCTTTACTTCAATAATTCCAAGTCTTTGTCAGGGTCGGGGCAGAGTAAGTGGTCCTGAGCCTATCTTATGAAAAGTGAGAATCAAAATAGTGCATATGATTTCAAAGAAAATTTTGGACTCCAGAATGCCTATCCTACTGCCTATTTATAAATCTCTTCTGTTCATAAAAGCAGGTCATCCACTAAGCTATTTTGTTAGAGTATTATTTTTTTTTTAGATAACTGTATTCAAAAGCAAAACAACACTTATTTACAAACACACTAATCCTGACTTTTCACTGATTCCTCCTTAGTTGATGTTAATGAAATTTTGTTGAATAAAGATGGAGTTGAGTAGCTCCTTAACTAACTGATAGTTTATTCTATTTTATTTTGGGCAATATTTTGGTTGTTCCAAGAACTGGTCCAGTTGAGAAGCTGGCAACTGCCTAGTGGTTTGGTGGCAGTGAAAGTTAGAGGCCAGACACTGGACTCAAGGCAGTGTCATAGAGATATGTCAGAATATGAGACAAAGAAAAATCAGTAATGTAGATTCTATGTTAAGAGCTTGATATATTCTAAATTATGATATTTTGCTTTAAATTTGATTTTTGAAATACTGTATTAATGCACTATTTATTTTGGTTCTTTTAAATGTTGGGGTGCTCCCTTAAATTTTGCATCTGAGATGAATACCCCACTTAACTCACCCTAGTCCCAGCCCTGGATGAAGGGCTGGGTGTGGCCAGCAGACTGTTCTTTTAAATGGGATATTTCCCATGAAAATCAGTATTTCTAGCATCCTTTGTTAAAACTGGCAACACTAGACTTGCATTTCCTTATGACAAAAAGTGGCTTTATCTGAGTGACAGCTGCCTCCAGTGGGGAGCACATGTTCTGTAGCCCTCACCACTTCCTGGCTAGCTCATTACTGCCTGGCCCTACAGGATTTGAGTTGAGCATTCTGGGGCTAGACCAAATGTACAAATGTTATTCTTGAGTCCGCTTGTTCTGCCATAGCCTGTAACATTCCTTCAGAATTACTGATGTGCCACCTTTGACATTAAATCACAAGATAAGATCACTGCCAGCAAGACCCTGGGAAAAATTCCATTGACTAGCACTGAAGCATCATAGATCACAGTGCTGGAGTGTGCACTTCTCATGTTTTCCATGCAGGGAAAACTTCTTCCACATCCAGACTTAACTCACAAATACTTTTTATCCATGCTAAGACTTTTTGAGCTATAGTGTGCCTCACTCTGTGCTGAGACTTGTACATATATGACCTTATTTAGTCATTACAAGAATCATATACGATGTATAAATATCTCCATTTTACAGATATGGAAACTGAGTTACTAAAAGGCTGAGAAAATTGCCCAAGAACACATAGGTGGTAAAGGGAGGAATCTGGACTCAAACCAGATGGATGACAGCAAAACTGATAGTCTTTACCACTATTCACCCTGCTTCTCTGTGCTCTGCTGTCATTTCTTAACAATAGACACCTCGCTTGCTAAATTTTGCTAATTGCTCTTTGCTATCAAGGGCACTAACATTTCACAAGCATATGGAATTTGATCAAAGAGCATACAACAGCTGTCTATTGTATTAAATTCATGTTAAGAGCCTATCCTCCTTGTTTTTGTGCCTTTTTTCATTTCAGATTAATTTTTCAAAGGTTAATCACATGACACTTATTTTAATTATGCCTCTCTAGTCACGACAAATGACAGTGCTTGACTTCTTGTTGCCTTCCTTTGTATTGTGTGACCAATGAGATTATTAATAAATGCCTTTTTATTATGTAGTCATGCTGTAGGTGCCCACAGGGCACAGGCTGGCCTCATGTATTTTATTCTGGGTGCAGTGTCAGCAGGGCCTTGTGGATTTGCTAATGAGCTAAATCCGGTTAGTGCCACATGCCCTGGACTGCCACAGATCTTTTAAATACATCATTGCTCTCAGAGACTCAGCTGGGTTCAGTTGGAGAGAGATTAACTTCTCATTCCAATTAGTGGAGAGTCATACTGTTGGAGAGAGAGCTGCTTATGTAGCCCCAAACCCAGGACCCTCTGATCGATGAACCAGTGACCAGCCAACAACAAACTTAGAAAAGAATGGCTTCAAGGAAGGATTTTGTTGTTGTTGTTGTTTGCTTTGTGTGTGGCTTAGAGATCACCATCTCCTAAAGAGAAGGAGAGGCTGTTTTGTTTCCCGTGTCAAAAATACATTGACTTCTATCTAGAATGATGGAAGCTTAAAAACCAAGGGAGTGGAACATTTAAAATAAACGTAAAATTCTGTATTTTAATCCCAGACCAGATTTGTTCACTCTGAAACACAGTATGTAAAGGCTATTTTGTTACATGTTTTATTTTTTTCAGATAATAATAACACTAACTAACCATTATTGAGTGCTTACAGGGTAGGGCACTCTTACAATTGCTTTATGTGTATTAATTTAATTCTCACAACAACCCTTAGACAGAGATACAATTATCCTAAATTGTACTGCTCCAAGTTCCTCTTTGTCTCTTTTATCTCTTCTTACGTCTTATTCTTCTTGAGTAAACATTTTAAGCTATGTGTATTACTCGTATTACTTTTCCATGCTTTCGTTGATAGGATAAAGGAATAGCTACTTTAAAGTGGAATGCTTTTTGAAATGAAAGCCAAGCCCAAATCAGGCCTCTACAAAGATACTGCAGATATACAGAAAAAATAGGAAAGTTTCAAAACACAGAGAAGCAAGAAAAAAAATGCACTTTTTCTCTAATTTCTGATGAGAAAAAGGTGTGCAAAATAAAACATTCAGCCCGGGAATCAAGAGTAGTAGAAATGCACATCTTTCTTTCATTTAAGATTAAAAATAGTTGACAAAAATAAAATATAAAATATGTTCAATAGTAAAGAAAAATATCATATTCAGATTAAAATCATCTCATTATTGTACTGTAGTAAGACACACAGACTGATCCATCTAAAAGAGAACTCCAGAGGTATTCCTGAATCAAAATCAATTGTGCACACCATAACCACAAGCCCATCTGAAAATCAATGAGGTCTTTTCTAAAAAAAATACCAAAAACAAAAAAACATGTTTTATAGGAGAATGTATTCTCTGCAAACTATGAAAACCAAAAGCATTTTATTTGGGTGTTTCGTAAACCATTTTTCAAAAGTGATGTCCCATATAAAATCAAGTATCATGATCCTTATTTGTTTTAATGGAAGGCAAAGGTAAGAACAGACTCTAAATGTGTAAATGCTTTTTGAAGCTACAACTGTACACACGCACTCATGCACATACATACATAATGGCTTTAAAATGCCCTCTGTATCTAGAGGCAGCCAAAGGCAAGCCTTGCAAGGGGAAAAGGTTTGAATGGACATGTAAAGTGTCCATAAATGTGCTTTTTCAAGAGTATAATTGCTTTCTTACCCTTAATGTCTGCCAGGGAGTCAGTGACTGATGCTGTAACATATAGCAGAGCAAACAAAGGATTCACTTGAAAAAAATTATAGAAGATTTGAAGAGTGTGTGTTTGCATGTATCTGTGAATGGGGAAGGAGGGTTTGCTTTGTGTGATGCTTAAATGGGGTGGAGGGGGGGATACAGGCATTGACCAACCAACCGAAATCCTGAGGACCACAGAGCCTCAGTTTTTTTTTTTATCCCATTGTAACAATAGCTAAATTTTAAGAAGGAAGCCTGCTTGTTCCTTGTATTTCTGAAATGGAATTTGCTCATCACTTGAATCCTAAGAGACTCTTCCCTTTTTTTTTTCATTTTTAAAAAGCAGCCTCAGAAGGATTCACTACGTGAAGGGTAAAAATGTCTCTTCACTAAGGGTTGGCTTACCCTCCTTCCCCACTTGGCTCTCTCCTGGCCTGGACTACAGGTCGCCTTCATGCTGTCTGGGACCACACAGGCGTTGATAACCACCTCTGGTCCTCTCCATGTTGCCTTAGGCTCAGTGGCCTGTGAGCCTCAGGAGGGCCCGGGCTGGATTCTGCTCATCCACGTGTTCCCTGAATGTAGGACACAGATGCTGCGTGGCCAGTAAAGCTCTGCTAAAGGAAGAAAGATTCCAGTTATCTCCTAAAAATGTGTTTACTGAATCTGGTAAAGAGGAAAGCAGAAATGTTTATGATACTACCCATTCAGTTCAGTTCAGTCGCTCAGTCGTGTCCTACTCTTCGCGACCACATGAACCGCAGCATATCAGGCTTCCCTGTCCATCACCAACTCCTGGAGTCCACCCAAACCCCTGTCCATTGAGTTGGTGATGCCATCCAACCATCTCATCTTATGTCGTCCCCTTCTCCTCCTGCCCTCAATCTTCCCCAGCATCAGGGTCTTTTCAAATGAGTCAGCTCTTTGCATCAGGTGGCCAAAGTATTGGAGTTTCAGCTTCAACATCAGTCCTTCCAATGAACACCCAGGACTGATCTCCTTTAGGATGGACTGGTTGGATCTCCTACCCATTAGACAGTATAATTTTATTTAGTTTTTTGATCAGGATCATTTTTTTCCATCCAGAGATCAAAAAATGTTACAAAACAACACTTTCCAAGAATTAATAAAAATCTAAGAGATAAATAATTTGCCTAAAATAAGTGTTTAGCAAACAAACAAAAGCTAGTGCCAAGAGAGGTGTCTTTGATGTCTTAAAAAAGGAGAGTATAGTGCAGTTGATGAAAATAGACAAGCTTTCAGGTTTTCACCCTGAGTCCTTGAGCCATGAGATTCATCCTGGAAACCTTGTTTGCAGTGATGGCGGCCCCAGGGCCAGCCTTGAAGATCTATAACTTTAGGTTCGGACTATCATGGGAATAACTGAGCTTTGGAACTAGTGATTTGCCAATCCTCGAACTCACATAATGGTGATTTGTGTCTGAAATTTAATGTACTAGTCTACAATATCACATCTCTTAAGCATTCAATATGTGCCGAACTTTTTGCTACCAACTGGCCAAGACAAGATCTCTATCTTTTGCAGGGCTTGCAGTCTAGTAAGAGATGACTGTATAAATAACTACCTTAGTTAGGTTCTCAACATGTAGTTCCCAGACCAGCAGCATTAACATTACCTGCTTGCCTGTTGAAATGCAAGCATAGCTCTTACCCCATCCTGCTCAGTCAGAAATTCTGGGGTAGGGCAATTTTTAGTTTAACAAGCCCTCCAAGTGATTCTGATGCACATTAAAATTTGAGAACCTCTATTCTCAAATTAAAAATTGAGATTACAAACAGTGGTTTACAATGCTGCCTGAAACCATATTAGAATCACTCCATGCATACCTCCCCCTACCAACTGAACAGAATCTCTATTCATTATCCTTGTTTAGTTGCTAAGTTGTGTACAATTCTTTTACAACCCCATGGACTATAGCCTGCCATGGGATTTCCCAGGCAAGAATACTGGAGTGGGTTGCCATTCCCTTCTCTCAGAGGTTTTCCTGACTCAAGGATAGAACTCCTGTCTCAGGCATTGCAGGCAGATTCTTTACCACTGCGTTATCAGGAGGGCTTCTATTCCTTGAAAGTGAAAGTCGCTCAGTCATGTCCAACTCTTTGCAACAACAGGACTATACAGTCCATGGAATTCTCCAGGACAGAATACTGGAGTGGGTAGCCTTTCCCTTCTCCAGGGGATCTTCTCAACCCAGGGATTGAATCCAGGTCTCCTGCATTGCAGGCAGATTCTTTAGCAGCTGAGCCACAAGGGAAGCCCAAGAATACTGGAGGGGGAAGCCCAGCTCTTCTCTAGCGAACCTTTCTGACCTAGGAATCGAACCAGGGTCTCCTGCATTGCAAGCAGATTCTTTACCAACTGAGCTATCAGGGAAGCCCATTGCTACTGCTGCTAAGTCACTTCA
This sequence comes from Bos mutus, assembly GCF_027580195.1. Lineage (NCBI taxonomy): Eukaryota > Metazoa > Chordata > Mammalia > Artiodactyla > Bovidae > Bos > Bos mutus. Next base: position 51,809,282 of record NC_091626.1, on the reverse strand, counting down.
GTTGTGTCCGACTCTGTGCGACCCCATAGACGTCAGCCCACCAGGCTCCCCTGCCCCTGGGATTCTCCAGGCAAGAACACTGGAGTGGGTTGCCATTTCCTTCTTCAATGCATGAAAGTGAAAAGTGAAAGTGAAGTTGTTCAGTCGTATTCGACTTTTAGCGACCCCATGGACTGCAGCCTACCAGACTCCTCCATCCATGGGATTTTCCAGGCAAGAGTACTGGAGTGGGTTGCCATTGCCTTCTCCGAGGGAAGCCCATTAGCACCCTCTTTAATCACTTTTATGTTACCTGGTTTTTGTCTTAACTATAACTGTGCCTGAGATACCACTGATAACATTATAATGTCCATTGATCTTCCTGAAACTTGTTCTATTAATTTTTTCTTAAATGAGCTTTTATTTCTAGCTCAGTCTACTTGAAGGTCTGGCTTTATAAGAATTATTTCATGTGCCCAAAAAGTTCCAAATATCCTTAGAGATCTTTCCTGAGCAACTACCTGTTTTTCTCCTTTGAGTTTTATCTCTGTAGCTTGAAGCTACCCCCACCCCCATTCAGATAGACTCCTTCAAGAGAAAAAAAAAAAGAAAATAACCAGTATTTGCAACTTATAAGTAAAGATTCCAACATAACAGAACTAAAGGGAAAATATTAATAAGGTTACAAAGGCTAACTACAATTTAAGGTTTTGTTTTTTTTTTTTGCTTTTTGCTTTTGGCTGTATTGATATCAAGTCAGTTTGGTAAGCCTGGTTATCATATACTGATAAAATCTGACTGGAAAACAGCTCTGCTCACCACAATACCACCAATGCCACTTATTATGAGGGAAATGTAAATTAAAATCACAAACAGCTATCATCTCACACCTGTCAAGATACCTATTATCAAAGTAATAATAATAACAAAAGACAAGCACTGATGAGGCTGTGGAGAAATTAGAACCAATGCACACTGTTGGTGGGAATGCAAAATGGTAGAGCCACTTTGCAAAACAGTATGAAGTTACCTCAAAGAATTAAAACTAGAAGTACCATGTGATCCAATAATCCCATTTCTGGAAATTTATCCAAAAGAATTAACATCAGGATCTTGAAAAAATATTAGCACTTATTCACAACAACCAAGATGTAGAAACAACCTACATGTTCATTGACAGATGAGCAGATAAGGAAAATACGGTATGTGCAGACAATGGAATACTCTTCAGTCTTTTTTTTTTTTTTTCTCTTCAGTCTTTAAAAAGACGGAAATTCTACAATAAGAGAAAATAAGGATGAATCTTGAGGACATTATGCTAAGTGAAATAAGCCAGTCACAGAAAGACAATTACTGCAAGATTCCACTTAAATAAGTGTCTAGAAGAGCCAAATTCATAGACTCAAAGAGTTGAATGGTGGTGATGCTGAGCAGAAAGTGAAGAAGAACTAAAGGGCTTCTTGATGAAGGTGAAAGAGGAGAGTGAAAAAGTTGGCTTAAAGCTCAATATTCAGAAAACGAAGATCATGGCATCCGGTCCCAACACTTCATGGCAAATAGATGGGAAAACAGTGGAAACAGTGGCTGACTTTATTTTTCTGAGCTCCAAAATCACTGCAGATGGTGATTGTAGCCATGAAGTTAAAAGACGCTCACTCCTTGGAAGAAAAATTATGACCAACCTAGACAGCATATTAAAAAGCAGAGACATCACTTTCTCAACAAAGGTCTGTCTAGTCAAGGCTGTGGTTTTTCCAGTGGTCATGTATGGATGTGAGAGGTGGACTTTAAAGAAAGCTGAGCACTGAAGAATTGATGCTTTTGAACTGTGGTGTTGGAGAATACTCTGGAGAGTCCCTTGGACTGCAAGGAGATCCAACCAGTCCATTTTAAAGGACATCAGTCCTGGGTGTGCATTGGAAGGACTGATGTTGAAGCTGTAACTCCAATACTTTGGCCATCTAATGCGAAGAGCTGACTCATTTGAAAAGACCCTGAAGCTGGGAAAGATTGAGGGCAGGGAGAAGGGGAAGACAGAGGAAGAGATGGTTGGAGGGCATCACTGACACAATGGACATGGGTTTGGGTGGACTCTTGGAGTTGGTTCATGGGGTCGCAAAGAGTAGGACACGACTGAGCATCTGAACTGATACTGAGCAGGCCCCTGTGGGGCTTCTGGGCATAAAGCCTTCCTGTGTCCCCCATTTCTCTGATTATAGGAAACAGCCTTCATTCAGCCTTCATGATCTTCCCTGAGTTTCAACAGGTGTATTTAAGCAGTTGCTAATTAGGAAGGGAAGGGATGCAAGACAAGGGTGAAACAGTCGAGAAAAACAATAGTGCAGCCTTGGGGCAATGTTCTGTTTCACCATCAAAAAATATACACAACAATATCTTTAAGCTATTTTACAGATACTGAAACCCACTCCAGGTGGGAGAAGTTAAAATTAACATGGTATGCTGCCCAAAAGCATGCAGATTCCAGGAAAAACTGGAACTTGAAGGTTAATGCTTTTGACTCATACTTACCATACCAGGGACTCATCAGAAGAATGCAAGCCCATCAGTGCCTTGATCCTTATCACCTACTTACATATAAGACCTCTCCCTATTCCCTGCTGGGGTGGGGGTGGGGGCATAGTTCTTGAGGTGCTAGCCTACTGTGTTTCCTCTTTGCCTGGCAAAGAAATAAAGCCACTCTTTTTTCTCCTCCATAATCTTCTCTCTGTATTTCTGTTCAGCATCAGTGCATAGAGCCAAGATTTTGGCAATAGTAGTTATAAGCAAGATTGAGATAGAAATTGCTAGGCAGTCAGTGTAGGACTCTGAGATCTCAGTCTTGTTTTCAATAAACATCTACTCCATTCAGTATTCTTGCCTTGAGAACCCCATGAACAGTTTGAAAAGGCAAAATGCTAGAATACTGAGAGAGGAACTCCCCAGGTCAGTATGTGCCCAATATGCTACTAGAGATCAGTGGAGAAATAACTCCAGAAAGAATGAAGGGATGGAGCCAAAGCAAAAACAATACCCAGTTGTGGATGTGACTGGTGATAGAAGCAAGGTCCGATGCTGTAAAGAGCAATATTGCATAGGAACCTGGAATGTTAGGTCCATGAATCAAGGCAAATTGGAAGTGGTCAAACAGGAGATGGCAAGGGTGAATGTCGACATTCTAGGAATCAGCTAACTGAAATGGACTGGAATGGGTGAATTTAACTCAGATGACCATTATATCTACTACTGCAGGCAGGAATCCCTCAGAAGAAATGGAGTAGCCATTATGGTCAACAAAAGAGTCCGAATGCAGTACTTGGATGAAATCTCAAAAACGACAGAATGACCTCTGTTCGTTTCCAAGGCAAACCATTCAATATCACAGTAATCCAAGCCTATGCCCCAACCAGTAATGCTGAAGAAGCTGAAGTTGAATGGTTCTATGAAGACCTACAAGATCTTTTAGAACTAACAACCAAAAAAGATGTCCTTTTCATTATAGGAGACTGGAATGCAAAAGTAGGAAGTCAAGAAACACCTGGAGTAACAGGCAAATTTGGCCTTGGAATATGGAATGAAACAGGGCAAAGGCTAATAGAGTTTTACCAAGAGAATGCACTGGTCACAGCAAACACCTTCTTCCAACAACACAAGAGAAGACTCTATACATGGACATCACCAGATGGTCAACACCGAAATCAGATTGATTATATTCTTTGCAGCCAAAGATGGAGAAGCTCTATACAGTCAGCAAAAATAAGACCGGGAGCTAACTGTGGCTCAGATCATGAGCTCCTTATTGCCAAATTCAGACTTAAATTGAAGAAAGTAGGGAAACCACTAGACCACTCAGGTATGACCTAAATCAAATCCCTTATGATTATACAGTGGAAGTGAGAAATAGGTTTATGGGACTAGATCTGATGGATAGAGTGCCTGATGAACTATGGAATGAGGTTCATGACATTGTACAGGAGACAGGGATCAAGACCATCCCCATGGAAAAGAAATGCAAAAAAGCAAAATGGCTGTCTGGGGAGGCCTTACAAATAGCTGTGAAAAGAAGAGAAGTGAAAAGCAAAGGAGAAAAGGAAAGATAAAAGCATCTGAATGCAGAGTTCCAACGAATAGCAAGAAGAGATAAGAAAGCGTTCCTCAGCAATCAATGCAGAGGAAATAGAGGAAAACAACAGGATGGGAAAGACTAGAGATGTCTTCAAGAAAATAGAGATACCAAGGGAACATTTCATGCAAAGATGGGCTTGATAAAGGACAGAAATGGTATGGACCTAACAGAAGCATAAGATATTAAGAAGAGGTGGCAAGAATACACAGAAGAACTGTACAAAAAACATCTTCACCACCCAGATAATCACGATGGTGTGATCACTCACCTAGAGCCAGATATCCTGGAATGTGAAGTCAAGTGGGCCTTAGAAAGCATCACTATGAACAAAGCTAGTGGAAGTGATGGAATTCCAGTTGAGCTATTTCAAATCCTGAAAGATGGTGCTGTGAAAGTGCTACACTCAATATGCCAGCACATTTGGAAAACTCAGCAGTGGCCACAGGACTGGAAAAGGTCAGTTTTCATCCCAATCCCAAAGAAAGGCAATGCCAAAGAATGCTCAAACTACCATACAATTGTACTCATCTCACATGCTAGTAAAGTAATGCTCAAAATTCTCCAAGCCAGGCTTCAGCAATATGTGAACCATGAACTTCCATATGTTCAAGATGGTTTTAGAAAAGGCAAAGGAACCAGAGATCAAATTGCCAACATCCGCTGGATCATGGAAAAAGCAAGAGAGTTCCAGAAAAACATCTATTTCTACTTATGACTATGCCAAAGCCTTTGACTGTGTGGATCACAATAAACTGTGGAAAATTCTTCAAGAGATGGGAATACCAGACCACCTGATCTGCCTCTTGAGAAATTTGTATGCAGGTTAGGAAGCAACAGTTAGAACTGGACATGGAACAACGTGTCCAGTTGTTTTTTTTTTTTTTTTTTTTCACATTGACATTTTTATTAACGCCAACTGTTTTTTAATTATTATTTTTTTAAAACAATAGCACAAAAATGTTTCAAGGAAGCAGTCTCACAATCTGATGATCTTCTGAAATACAGTTAAGCCACACCAAATATGAATTCCTGTTAATAACACACAAAAATTTTTTTTTTTTTAAAGAAAAAGAAAAGAAAAAAAGTAGGGAAAGAGGAAAGGAATGAGATTTAGAGTTAAAACTCACTGGATTAGGTTGGTGAGGCTTGTTAGTAGGATACACTGTGGAAGCAGAGTGGCACACACAGGCTTACAGTCTTTTTTTTAAATCAGTTACCACTAATACATGGGCCCTGCATCAGCAACCACTGACTTCTTACAGGCCGAACTGAACCAGAAGCCAGTGCTGATACTGTCAGAAAGAGGGTCAACAGTTGGCCTGTCATTTTTAGCAGAATAACTCCTTCAGAAAGGCCTGGCTGAAAACTTTTCACTAGGTTCCAAATAGGAAAAGGAGTACGTCAAGGCTGTATATTGTCACCCTGCTTATTTAACTTCTATGCAGAGTACATCATGAGAAACGCTGGGCTGGAAGAAACACAAGCTGGAATCAAGATTGCCGGGAGAAATATCAATAACCTCAGATATGCAGATGACATGACCCTTATGGCAGAAAGTGAGAGGAACTAAAAAGCCTCTTGATGAGAGTGAAAGTGGAGAGTGAAAAAGTTGGCTTAAAGCTCAACATTCAGAAAATGAAGACTATGGCATCTGGTCCCATCACTTCATGGCAAATAGATGGGGAAACAGTGGAAACAGTGTCAGACTTTATTTTTTTGGGCTCCAAAATCACTGCAGATAGTGACTGCAGCCACGAAATTAAAAGATACTCTTTGGAAGAAAAGTTATGACCAACCTGCTGCTGCTGCTGCTAAGTCGCTTCAGTCCTGTCCGACTCTATGCGACCCCATAGATGGCAGCCCATCAGGCTCCTCCGTCCCTGAGATTCTCCAGGCAAGAACACTGGAGTGGGTTGCCATTTCCTTCTCCAATGCAGGAAAGTGAAAAGTGAAAGTGAGGTCGCTCAGTCGTGTCCGACTCTTATCGACCCCATGGACTGCAGCCTACCAGACTCCTCCATCCATGGTATTTTCCAGGCCAGAGTATTGGAGTGGGGTGCCATTGCCTTCTCCAACCTAGATAGCATATTGAAAAGCAGAGACATTACTTTGCCAACAAAGGTCCGTCTAGTCAAGGTTATGGCTTTTCCAGTGGTCATGTATGGATGTGAGAGTTGGACTGTGAAGAAAGCTGAGCACTGAAGAATTGATGCTTTTGAACTGTGGTGTTGGAGAAGACTCTTGAGAGTCAGTTGGCTGCAAGGAGATCCAACCAGTCCGTTCTAAAGGAGATCAGTCCTGGGTGTTTTTTGGAAGGAATGATGCTAAAGCTGAAACTCCAGTACTTTGGCCACCTCATGCGAAGAGTTGACTCATTGGAAAAGACCCTGATGCTGGGAGGGATCGGGGGCAAGAGGAGAAGGGGACGACAGAGGATGAGATGGCCGGATGGCATCACTGACTCGATGGACATGAGTTTGAGTGAATTCCGGGAGATGGTGACGGACAGGGAGGCCTGGCGTGCTGTGATTCATGGGGTCGCAGAGAGTTGGACACGACTGAGTGACTGAACTGATACCCTTTGTCCCAAATTCCTGCAACGTGGCTTTGGTCTGATAAATAATCAACACTCATATCCAGGGAAGGGCAGTAATTAACTTCTGTTTCATATGCCTGAGAAAAAAACCAACTGGTGATCATTAATCTTTAGCCCACACATCTTGTCCATTGTAAAATGGTCAGAGGGCATGAAAAAGGGTGGCAACTTAACCTGAGGTTCAAGAGAAGCCACTTTTAAACTGATTATGAAATCAGTTTAGAAATCAGTTAGAAATGATGTGTTTTAAGGACAGGAGTCAACCAAAAAATGTACATATTAATACTGGTAAGGATATAAACTTCTATAAGTCCTGCCTTTGGGGGACTCTTTACCCTCTCTCAGCATCTATGCTGAGACCTTTGTACTTTCCTTCTCTTTAGAACTCGGATTCCCATTTCAAGATGAACAAGCTCTAGAAATCTGTTGTACAACATTATATCTGTAGTCAACAGCACTGCATTGTCCACTTAAAATTTTGTTATGGAGTAGAAGTGTTCTAACTACAGTACATTTATATTGTATTGTTGTTTTTCGGTCACTCAGTCATGTCTGACTCTTTGTGACCTCTTGGACGACAGCATGCCAGGCTTCCCTGTCCTTTACCCAATGGAGCTTGCTCAAACTCATGTCCATTGAGTCAGTGATACCATCCAACCATCTTATCCTCTGTCGTCCCCTTCTCCTCTTGTCTTCAATCTTTCCCAACGTCAGAGTCTTTTCTAATAAGTCAGCTCTTTGCATCAGGTGGCCCAAGTATTGGAACTTCAGCTTCAGCATCAGTCCTTCCAATGAATATTCAAGATTGACTTCCTTTAGGATGGACTGGTTTGATCTCCTTGCAGTCCAAGGGACTCTCAAGAGTCTTCTCCAATACCACAGTTCAAAAGCATCAATTCTTTGGTGCTCAGCCTTCTTTATGGTCCAACTCTCACATCCATACATGACTACTGGAGAAACCATATCTTTGACTAGATGAACCTTATTTGGCAAAGTGATATCTATGCTTTTTAATATGCTGTCTAAGTTTGTCATAGTTTTTCTTCCAAGGAGCAAGCATCTTTTAATTTCATGGTTGCAGTAACTATCTGCCATGATTTTCGAGCCCAAGAAAATAAAGTCTCTCACTGTTTCTATTGTTTCCCCATCTATTTGCCATGAAGTGATGGGACCAGATACCATGATCTTCATTTCTTGACTGTTGAGTTTTATATTGTATAGGTTTTAAACATTGTAAAATGTTGAGTTTTATATTTCTATTGAGTTTTTTAGAATGTTGAGTTTTATATATTTATATTGTACATTTGTATATATATTTGATGAAAAATAAATATGAAAGAAATTATTAATAAAATTTTATAGATAAAATTTTTTCAAAACATAGCATCAGTGGAGAGGAAAGTGGTAAACAGCATCCTTGGCAGTTAAAAAAGTTTACAAAACACACTTTGGAGTTATCTGTCAAATGGAGCTGACAGGAAATGGTGTTTCTGAAGGCAGCATGTGTGTCTGAGGGAAGGAAGAAAGGGCTGATTGCATCCCAAACCAGAGAGAAGGAAAGGATTCTTCTAGGCTGCCCATCTTACCCTAATAGCCAGAGACTAAGGCTTAGATGGATCTACCAAAGCGGATTTGATGGTCAGCAACCTACTGACTGAAGTTTTTGGTGGAGGTTCTAGGTTGTAGTTACTTGGAGCAGGATCCTATGGGAGTGCAAGATCAGAACCAGGAGGACAGTATAAGATCAGGTCACAAGTATACATAGAGCTGAACAAAGAGAGTGAGAGAACCAAGAAATAAAGCCAAGCAAGGCAGATAACAAAAAAATTTTAGGGTAATCCTTGATATAGTAAAATTAACAACTCTTCTAAGGAAAAAATTACAAGAACACCCTAGATCTATTAAAAAAAAAATTCCAGTTTCCTTTATGCATTAACCTTGAACGGCCAAGTTAAAAATCTTAACTCAGAAGAGCCCTCCTCAACCAGGGAAAGATGACCTACAGAGCCTTAGACCTCATTTGAGTGGCTATGGACAAACCTAGTAAGATGTGATGGAGAAGGCAATGGCACCCCACTCCAGTACTCCTGCCTGGAAAAGCCCATGGACGGAGGAGCCTGGAAGGCTGCAGTCCATGGGGTCGCTGAGGGTCGGACACGACTGAGCGACTTCACTTTCACTTTTCACTTTCCTGCATTGGAGAAGGAAATGGCAACCCACTCCAGTGTTCTTGCCTGGAGAATCCCAGGGACGGGGGAGCCTGGTGGGCTGAAGTCTATGGGGTTGCACAGAGTCGGACACGACTGAAGTGACTTAGCAGCAGTAAGTGTGAATCTTGCCTCTAAATGGACACTATTGCTCATTAGGGATTTTGCTGAAATGACAAGATTTGTTTTGCTTGGGTTTGCAATGGCAGTAATGACATTAAAAATACCACCCATAAAACAGCTATCATCATCTGATTCATTTCTTGACATGAGCTTGTATTTTGTGATAATTTGAAAAAACAACAGTGAAGTTAATGCCTCATTACTTAAAACCTCCAAGGTTAGACACTCAAACTTAAATTCAATCACAAAAATACATGCACAGCTAATTCACATTTTACAACAACTATCATCAATCATCATTTGTGCACTAAGAGATTTGCACACACCTCATATACTGTACAACAACCCCCCCACCCCCGCCCCCAGTCATCCAATTTTCAGCAAATCTATTACAGCTGCAAAGCCAAAGTACAGGAAATGCAGCTTGAAACTCCAAGGGAAAAGGAAGAACTTAAACTGGAGATGTTCCTTCAACAATACATGAGGGCCAGAATGAGGCAGAGTTTTCAAATCCAAAGGGCCAAAGTATACAAGTTAATTTCTCTGCATGTCAATTCTTTTCTTTTGTTAAATGACAGAAAGATTACTTCTGCATATACCTCACAGGCTTGTTTGTTCTATTAATTTTTTTCTTAAATGAACTTTTATCTCTAGCTCACAGTCTAATTAAAGGCTTGTTAAAAGTTCAGTTCAGTTCAGTTCAGTTCAGTCGCTCAGTCGTGTCCAACTCTCTGCGACCCCATGAATCGCAGCACACCAGGCCTCTCTGTCCATCACCAACTCCCGGAGTTCACTCAGACTCATGTCCATCGAGTCGGTGATGCCATCCGGCCATCTCATCCTCTGTCGTCCCCTTCTCCTCCTGCCCCCAATCCGTCCCAGCATCAGAGTCTTTTCCAATGAGTCAACTCTTCACGTGAGGTGGCCAAAGTACTGGAGTTTCAGCTTTAGCATCATTCCTTCCAAAGAACACCCAGGACTGATGTCCTTTAGAATGGACTAGTTGGGTCTTCTTACAGTCCCTGGGACTCTCAAGAGTCTTCTCCAACACCACACTTAAAAAGCATCAATTCTTCAGTGCTCAGCTTTCTTCACAGCCAACTCTCACATCCATACATGACCACAGGAAAAACCATAGCCTTGACTAGACGGACCTTTGTTGGCAAAGTAATGTCTCTGCTTTTGAATATGCTATCTAGGTTGGTCATAACTTTCCTTCCAAGGAGTAAGTGTCTTTTAATTTCATGGCTGCAGTCACCATCTGCAGTGATTTTAGTAACAACTATCATGGCCCTGCAAAATGGTGGACGATATATCTTCAGTGTGGAATCCATGAACAAAGGTCATTAGCTCTTTTCCATCACCATGTTGGGTGAAAGAGTGCTGATCATATTTGAGTAGACCCAGTGACCAGCCCATGTAGACATAGACTCTCAGATGAAGGAGACTGAAAGTCTGGTATATTTCAGGATGTACTAAAAGGCTTCCCAAGTAGCTCAGAGGAAAAGAATCCACCAGAAATGCAGAATTGGTTTGATCCCTGAATCAGGAAGACCCTCGGAGAAGGAAATGGTAACCCACTCCAGTACTCTTGCCTGAGAAATTCTGTGATGGGAGGAGCCTGGTGGGCTCAGGCTATGGAATCGCAAAAGAGTCCTACAGGACTCCAGGACTAAACAACAACAACTGAAAGGAAACATGGCCTCCTGTAGAAATCAAAAAAATTTCTCACCTAAAGTCTGGGAAAATGCAAAACTGATATCTGAGAAATAATGCGTCATGGACAAGATTGTATATAACCAGAACAAACTGTATGGGTCTTATTATAGGTAACATTAATTACAGGAGATGCCTTTATTCAGTGTTTACAATGTGATGTTCATTCAATTCAGTCTAGGAGATAAATATGGGTATGTCCATTTTAAAGATCAGGAAAGTGAGACTCAGAGAGGTGAAGTGACTTATGGCCACACATAAATGAAAAGGATAAATGTCAGCACTGAGGTTTGACATCAGATATTTCTGACTTTGGAGCCAATGTTCTTAATTGTTATGGAATTGATCTGCAGAGTAATAAAGTCAGCTATTTTCAACAAATTATCTTCTTAAGTTCAGAAAACCTCAAGCTAAAGGATTCTTTCACAGATAGTTATATATGACCACCTAAACTGGAAAGACTATGCCAAAGACTGAATATTTGTGCCTCCTCAAAATCCATATGTTGAAACTTAATCCCCAATGTGATGATGTTTGAAAGTGAGTCCTTTGTCAGGTGACTAGGTCATGTGGGTGGATCTTTCATGAATGGGATTAGTATCTTTTAAATAAAAGCACAAGAGAACTCCTTCACCACTTCTGTCACATGAATACACAATAAGATCACTACATATAAGCCAGGAAGTGAGTCCCCACTAGACACTGAATCTGCCAGTGCTCTGATTTTGGACTTTAGCTTCCAGAACTGTGAGCAATAAATTTCTGTTGTTGTGTCTATGGTATCTTGTCATAGCAACATAAATGAACTAAGACACTCTACCTAATTATTATAGTCAGAGTTCAGGGATACAGAAATTCTTAAAAAAAAAAAAAAAAAAGGATTGGTTTAGAAGATGCGTATATATAAGTGTAATATTACTTAGCCAAAAAAAGAATGAAATGTTATCATTTTCAGCAACATGAATGGACCTAGAGGTTGTCATACTAAGTGAAGTGAATCAGACACAAACAGCCAAATATTATACAATTTCACTTATATGTGAAATCTAAAAAATAACACAAATTAATCTAGATAGAAAACAGAAACAGACATATAAAACAAACTTATGGTTACCAACAGGGATAACAGAGTGAGGAGGAGGGATAAATTAAGAGTATGGGATTAACAGGTATAAACTACTATACATAAAAAAGCAACAGGATTTACTGTATAGCACAGGGAACTATATTCAATATTTTTAATAACCTATAATAGAAAACAATCTGAAATATATATGTGTATACATATATATATATATGTATACATATATATCTGACTCATTTTTGTACACCTGAAGCTAAGACAATATTATAAAACAATTATCTTTTGATTAAAAAATGTAAAAATATTTTCTCCTCTTCCTCTAGAAATCTTATACAAAAGTAATAATGGAAAAAATAAAACCTTAACAACTAAAGAAATGGAAGTTCCAGCAGTGGGAAGAATTTTTCTACAAGTACAGCAGATGAAGGAGTGGTATCCGATGGTGCAAGAGGAGAAAGTCATAGTTCAGAATAAGCACAGAGTTACAGCTAAGGAGGGCACCAGTCCAACAAAACTATGGAAACATCAAGAATAACAAAAGGCTAAAGTTAGAGCTAAGTGTGAAACTAAAAACACTGTGTGTGCATGCTCACTTGTTCAATCACGTCCAACTGTTTGCAACCCCATGGACTCTAGCCCACCAGGTTCCTTTGTCCATGGTATTTCCCAGGCAAGAATACTGGAGTGGGTTGCCATTCCCTCCTCCAGGGGATCTTCCTAACCCAAGGATGGAACCCGAGTCTCTGGTGTCTCCTGCATTGGCAGGTGGATTCTTTACCACTGAGCCACTTGGAAATTACTTGAAAATAGGTCAATAAAACAGTGAATCACCATCTCCAATTCCTCCTTTTCTCTTGTGTCTAGCACCTTCAAGGCAGTTAGGCATCCATCCTATAGGCAAAGCTATCAGCAGTTTTCTCTCTTAAGAAACTCTCAAGAGAAGACATGTAGGTTTTAGGGAGTTTTGCTCTTTTATGGGTCCCCCTGCGGCTGTGAGTTACCCACTTTGTCATCCAAGGGTTAAATAGCTCTGCTAGCATAACACAAATTCTCAATCAGATTTTTAGTTATCTCACTTTGAAATATGGGCAAACAAGCTAAGATCATCAGATATTTGAGCAAACTGCCTAGAATGTTAAAAAGATACAAAAATAAATAGTAAGAAACATGGCCTTTGGGAGGAAAGACAAAATAATTTTGGAGACAGAGGGAAAAAAACAAACCAAAGAATCCCCACAACTCTAATCAATACCCTCAGAGAGATTTGAGAAGGCAATGAAACCACAGTTGATATAAAAATAAAACAATACAGCTTTAGCTTCTTGAAGTCATGTTAGACTGAATAATTTGAAAAACCTTCCTTCGGCAAATCCCCTAGATGAGGTATAAATGACAACACATATACTTATGCATTATTGAGCTCCCTAAAAAGTGTGGGGGAGATCCATAAAAGGGAAATGAAAACAGAATTTTAAGGGAATAGATCCAGAAACCAGTATGTTGTTGAGAAGAGGTCACCCTGATAGCGAGTACTGTTAAGCAGAACCTAGAACTTGAGGGTTAGTGGTAATAATATGGAATGGATGACTGTACCTTAGACCAGTGAAAAGTTAGAGATGAAACTGAAAACTCCACGAAAAGTCAGTACACGTGAAGGTGCTGCAGACTCAATGATGGTTAGAAATTTGTTTGATGTGAAGTAAGAAAATGAGGAATCTTGTCTTCACTACATTTCTAGGTGGAATATAAAATAATGAAGATAATAGTATCTACTGAGAATTTTTAACTATCAACCAGCTCTTGAATGGGTTTGAGACTCAAATTCTACAATGTGTTCAGTCATGGAAACAGTATGCCAAGAAATTAAGCAACTGGTCCTAGCTTAATAATGTCCCTAACACTTTAACTAACACATATTTTTCTTTGAAGAATGCATTATCAACCCAGGGCTTTTGAGGTATCAATTAAGTTCAAGCAAATATAAGCTCACAATAAAAAATAACATCATAAACATAAGAAGGTGAGCTGCCATGGTTAAGAGTCAGCAGAACCAACCAACCTGGCTTCCCAGGTGGCCTTAGTGGTAAAGAACCACTTGCTAAGGCAGGAGATGTAAGAGATGTGGGTTCGATTCCTGGTCAGGAAGATACCCTGGAAGAGAACACGGCAACCCACTCTAGTATTCTTGCCTGGAGAATCCCATGGACAGAGAAGTCTGGCAGGCTATAGTCCATAGGACTGCAAAGAGTCAGATGCAACTTAAGCAACTTAGCATGCATGCACAGAACTAACCAACCACAAAAGTTTGGCACTGATATACTTCAAATACTGGAGTGATCAGACATAGACCAAAATGACTGTCATAAAAATGTCTAAGTTGGTATGAACAAGATATGAACAAGGAAAAAAGATTATAAGAAAATTATTGACTTGCAAATAAACCAAGCTAGCTTCTAACCATGAAAAACACTCTTTGAAATTTAAAACTCATGGAATAGCTTAAAAATCAGATTGGCATGGTGGTGAAACAACTGGATATCCACATGCAAAAAGAAATAAACCTAGACACAAACATTCAACGCTTCACAAAAATTAACGCAAAATCAATCATAGACTTAAACATAAAAGTATAAAATTCCTAGAAGATAAGACAGAAGAAAGTCTAGATAACACTGGGATTGGTGATGATAATTGTTTAAATGTACCAACAAAGGCATGATCCATGAAAGAAATAATTGATACGATAGACATCATTAAAATTTCAAACTTCTGCTCTATCTCCCTCTGGAGATTTCTGTTAAATCACTGTCAATAAATAAGACAAACCACAAACTGGGAGAAAATATTGCAAAAGATACATCTGGATAAAGGATTATTATCCAAAATATACAAAGAACTCTTAAAACTCATCAATAATAAAACAAATAGCATGATTTTAAAATGGCCAAAAAATACAAACACATCACCAAAGATGATATACAGATGGCAAATCAGCTTTTGAAAAAAATGTTCATCGTGTATCCCTGGGTGGTACTCAGTCGCTAAGTCATATCTGACTCTTTGTGATCCCATGGACTGTAGTCCATGGAGAAGACAATGGCAACCCACTCCAGTACTCTTACCCGGAAAATCCCATGGATGGAGGAGCCTGGCGGGCTGCAGTCCATGGGGTCGCTAAGAGTCGGACACGACTGAGCGACTTCACTTTCACTTTTCACTTTCATGCATTGGAGAAGGAAATGGCAACCCACTCCAGTGTTCTTGCCTGGAGAATCCCAGGGACGGGGGAGCCTGGTGGGCTGCTGTCTATGGGGTCACACAGAGTCGGACACGACTGAAGCGACTTAGCAGCAGCAGCAGGACTGTAGTCCATAAGGCTCCTCTGCCCATGGACTTTTCCAGGCAAGAATACTGGAGTGGGTTGTCATTTCTTTCTCCAGAGCATCTTCCCAATTCAGGGATCGAATCCATCTCCTGAGCATCCTGCATCGTCAGGTGGATTCTTTACCGCTGAGCCACCTGACCAACCAGCAATTGGGTTCCACGGTATTCAGCCAAATAAGTCAAAAACTAATCTCCACATAAAAATCTGAACACAGACGTATATAGAAGATTTATTCATAATTGCTGAAACTTGGAAACAAGCAAGATGTCTAGTAAGGCAAATGGATAAATAAATGATGGTACCTCCAGACAATGAACTATTATTCAGTGCAGAGCCATCAAACCATGAAAAAACACGGGAAAATCTTAAATGCTCATCACTAAGTGAAAAGAGCCAATCTGAAAAGGCCACACACTGTATGATTCCAACTATAGGATATTCTGAAAAAAGGCAAAACTATGGATACAGTGAGAAAAACAAAGTTTGTCAAGGGTTGGGGAGAAGGAGAAATAAATAGGAAAAGCACAGTAGATTTTTAGGGCAAAAAAACTGTTCTATATGATACTATAATGGGGTGTGTGTGTGTTGTGTGTGTGAGTGTGTGTGTGTGCACGCACACTTAGTTGCTCAGTTGTGTCCAAATCTTTGTGACCTCAGGGACTGTAGCCCATCAGACCTCTCTGCCTATGATTTTTCTGGCTAGAATACTAGAGTGTACTTCCTTCTTCAGGGGATCTTCCCAATCCATGGATTGAACTCACATCTCCTGTGTCTCCTGAATTGGCAGGTGGACTCTTTACCACTGAGCCACCTGGAAAGGTCATAATGTTGGATGCATGTCTTTATACATTTGTCAAAACCCACAGAATGCATACCATCAAGAATAAACCCAAGGTAAACTGTGGACTATGGATGCTAATGATGTAGACTCATTAACTATAACAAACGTACCACTTTGGTGGGGATGCTGATAATGAAGGTTTAACTTTAGAAAAATCTATAATGTAATTAGCTATATTAAGAGATGAATAAGAAAAAAAGGAATTATTTGAGTAGATCTATAAAACTTATTTTATAATATTCATAATAAGACTAATTTTAGTAAATTAGAAATAGAACCTAATTAACCTTATAAGAGTTATCTCACAAACAATAACTACAAATTTCATATATAAAGATTCTCTTAAACATTAGAAACAAGGCACTGAAGTCTAGTTCCTGCTTCTGTTCAGTACTGTATTAAATATTACAGCAAACACAATAAAACAATAGAAAGAAGCAGGTCATAAGAAAAAACTAACTTTTGCACAAAAATGATTGCCAAATAGAAACTCCAAAAAATTATTATTATGAATTAGAGAATTTGGCTAGTTGGTTAAATATAAGTACATAAAAAGTTATACATCTATCTACTGGCAACAATATGTTAGAAATAATACATTAAAATATCACTTCTAATAGCAAAAACATATAAGCTACTTAGGAATAAACACTAAAAAGGATGTCCAAATCCTTTATTAGAACAATAGTATTTTATTAAAATATGTTAGCGTTTTAGTTATACGCTTCTCTGCTGTTAGTGGTTACTACTGAGAACATAACATGTAGGCTTGACTTAATTGGGATGAATGTAAGTCTCTATGTCTGTGAAAATACAAGGAACTGAAACACATTAACCCTTGAACTTTCTGTTCTATATTTGACATATATTTGAATTTTACTTATATTTCAAACTCTGGAAGACATTACAATTATTGTCTTATACAATTAATATTCATTTAGATTTACCCACAGATTCATCCTTTCTAGTATTCTCTATTTATTCCATATTTCCACGTTTTCTTCTGGGATAATTTTATTTCTGCTTAAATAATTCCATTTGGTATTTATTTTTATTTTTAAATTAGCTTCCTTTCAGTGTGTAATTTGCCTACAATGAGTTTTACCAACTTTAAGTGTATTTTTTTCAGAATGATAAATGCTCTAACTTTTATTTTGCAAAAAATATCTTTATTTCACATTTATATTTGAAGATATTTTCACTGGATATAGACTTTTAGGGTGGTAGTTGCTTTCAAAACTACAAACAGTTCTCTTGCTTTCATGATTTTCTTTTGAGATATCCACTATAAATTGTATTAATGGTAGTGGTATAGTCGCTAAGTCGTGTCCAACTCTTGCGACCCTAGGAACTGTAGCCTGCCAGGTTCCTTTGTCCATGGGATTTCCTAGGCAAGAATACTGGAGTGGGTTTCCATTTCCTTTTCTAGGGGATCTTCCTGACTCAGAGATTGAACTTGAGTCTCCTGCATTGCAGGCAGATACTTTACTGCTGAGCCATTCAGGTAAGCCCCATAAATTATATTACCTGTTCTTTCTTTTTTTTTTAACTTTACAATATTGTATTGGTTTTGCCATATATCAACATGAATCCGCCACAGGTATACACATGTTCCCCATCCTGAACCCTCCTCCCTCCTCCCTCCCCATACCATCCCTCTGGGTTGTCCCAGTGCACCAGCCCCAAGCATCCAGTATGGTACATTGAACCTGGACTGGTGACTCGTTTCATATATGATATTATACATGTTTCAATGCCATTCTCCCAAATCATCCCACCGTCTCCCTTTCCCACAGAGGCCAAAAGACTGTTCTATACATCATTGTCTCTTTTGCTATCTCGTATACAGGGTTATCATTACCATCTTTCTAAATTCCATATATATG
Organism: Bos mutus; assembly: GCF_027580195.1. Lineage (NCBI taxonomy): Eukaryota > Metazoa > Chordata > Mammalia > Artiodactyla > Bovidae > Bos > Bos mutus. Next base: position 51,791,342 of record NC_091626.1, on the reverse strand, counting down.
CGTTAGTATACTATATTGGTGTTTTTCTTTCTGGCTTACTTCACTCTGTATAATAGGCTCCAGTTTCATCTACCTCATAAGAACTGATTCAAATGTATTCTTTTTAATGGCTGAGTAATACTCCATTGTGTATATGTACCACGGCTTTCTTATCCATTCATCTGCTGATGGACATCTAGGTTGCTTCCATGTCCTGGCTATTATAAACAGTGTTGCGATGAACATTGGGGTACACGTGTCTCTTTCAATTCTGATTTCCTCAGTGTGTATGCCCAGCAGTGGGGTTGCTGGGTCATAAGGTAGTTCTATTTCCAGTTTTTTAAGGAATCTCCACACTGTTCTCCATAGTGGCTGTACTAGTTTGCATTTCCACCAACAGTGTAAGAGGGTTCCCTTTTCTCCACACCCTGTCCAGCATTTATTGCTTGTAGACTTTTAGATTGTAGCCATTCTGACTGGCGTGAAATGGTACCTCATTGTGGTTTTGATTTGCATTTCTCTAATAATGAGTGATGTTGAGCATCTTTTCATGTGTTTGTTAGCCATCTGTATGACTCTTTGGAGAAATGTCTATTTAGTTCTTTGGCCCATTTTTTGATTGGGTCATTTATTTTTCTGGAATTGAGCTGTAGGAGTTGCTTGTATATTTTTGAGATTAGTTGTTTGTCAGTTGCTTCATTTGTTATTATTTTCTCCCATTCTGAAGGCTGTCTTTTCACCCTGCTTATAGTTTCCTTTGTTGTGCAGAAGCTTTTAAGTTTAATTAGGTCGCATTTGTTTATTTTTGCTTTATTTCCAATATTCTGGGAGGTGGGTTATAGAGGATCCTGATGTGATGTATGTTGGAGAGTGTTTTGCCTATGTTCTCCTCTAGGAGTTTTATTACCCGTTCTTTAAAAGGAATGTCTTTTTTTTTTTTTCCTGATAGCTTTAATGTGTTTTTCTCTTTGCTTTGCTTTTTAGCATTTTATCAATCAGATGTCTTGGTATGTTTTTCTTATATTTATGCTATTTTGAGTTTATATAACTCCTTGAGTCTGGGAATTGATGTCATTTAGGTTTGGAAAAATTTATGGCTAGCATCTCCACCAATATTGTTTTTGTCCCACCCTACTTTCCACTTACTCTGAGACATGACTCTGAGAATACATTTTTAGACAAAGACACTGTGTCATATGTCTTTTATATTCTTTTCCATCTCTCTATGTTTTTCTCTTTGTACTTGAGTCTGTATATTTTCTATTGCTCTGCTTTCTGATTTCAATCTTCTTCTATGTCTAATCTTTACTAAATCCATCTACTGGATCCTTAATTTCAACTATTATGTATTTTAGAACTAGGATTTTCATTTCACTTCTCTTTATGACTCAAGTTCTCTGGAGAATTTCTCTATTTTGTCATTTCTTTTCTTGATTTATTAATCACAATTATTTTAAAGTCATATCTGATGTCTCTAATGTCTCTATCACATATAATTCTACTATACGGTTTTTCTCTTCAGTTCAGTTCAGTTCAGTTGCTCAGTCGTGTCTGACTCTTTGCCACATGAATCGCAGCACGCCAGGCCTCCCTGTCCATCACCAACTCCCAGAGTCCACCCAAACCCATGTCCATTGAGTCGGTGATGCCATCCAACCATCTCATCCTCTGTCATCCATATCTCTTCCTGCCCTCAATCTTTCCCAGCATCAGGGTCCTTTCAAATGAGTCAGCTTTCCGCATCAGGTGGCCAAAGTATTGGAGTTTCAGCTTCAACATCAGTCCCTCCAATGAACACCCAGGACTAATCTCCTTTAGGATGGACTAGTTGGATCTCCTTGCAGTCCAAGGGACTCTCAAGAGTCTTCTCCAACACCACAGTTCAAAAGCATCAATTCTTCAGCGCTCAGGTTTCTTCAGTCCAACTCTCACATCCATGCATGACTACTGAAAAAACCATAGCTTTGACTAGATGGACCTTTGTTGGCAAAGTAATGTCTCTGCTTTTGAATATGCTGTCTAGTTTGGTCATAACTTTTCTTTCAAAGAGCAAGCGTCTTTTAATTTCATGGCTGCAATCACCATCTGCAGTGATTTTGGAGCCCAGAAAAATAAAGTCAGCCACTGTTTCCACTGTTTCCCCATCTATTTGTCATGAAGTGATGGGACCAGATGCCATGAATTAGTTTTCTGAATGTTGAGCTTTAAGCCAATTTTTCACTCTCTTCTTTCACTTTCATCAAGGCTTATTCTCTTAGTTTTGGTCATTTGATCCTGTATTCTTCTTTGCCAATTAATTTTTCATTGAATGCCAGACATTGTTTATAAAAATTACAGAGATAATTAGAGAGTCTTTTTTGGTATTATCCTTCTCCAGAGAAGATTTTTGCTTTCCTCTTGTTGAAGTGGTAAAATAAGAATAGATCACCTTAGTACATGATTTGGAGTGAGTTTCTTTTGAAATTTGGTTGTACCCTTTTACGTGTGCTTAAGAGTAAGTGCACGCTTACTCCCAGGAGTAGTTCTCTAAATAGAAACCTGAAATTATTGAGAGCATTCCTCCCCCTTGGTCTACCCAAGGACTCTAATTTGTGTTTGTTTCTTCCAGACCACAATGCTGAAAAAACTGCATCTCAGCTTCCCAACCACTGAGCTACTACTTTTTTGCTCTAATTTATTCTCAGTCCCAACCCCACTACAAATCAGCAAATTTCTCAAAGGGAATAACACTGTAGGATATCTTATTTTGCGGGTTTTTCTACTATCTGAAATATTTTCCCTTTAAACCCTGGTGGCTTCGGGAAGTCTCTGATATTTTCAGATTTATGTTCTTAGTATTTTCTCCAACTTTTTTATAATTGACATGAAGATTGGTTTATGAAGAAAGACTCCATCGTTAGTGGAAGTAATTTAAAAATCTGTAACTTCTTGAAGCTGAAAACATAATAAACTCATACTGATACTTCCAATTCAAATTCAGGAGCACAATATTTTTACTTAACTTCATTGATCTTATATCTGTATCTCCTTTATTCCCATAACAAAAATCAAAGTTCTTAATGACACCAAGATAATTACTCATTTGGTCTATCTCTTACACATACACACACACACACACATATATATACACATATATATAATAATAAAAGCATGGGTAATAAAAGCTCCAACACTATCTGTAAACACTCAATTATTAAAAACATTTTAAAAGGGATTTCTTTTAACTTAATTATATTTTATAATTATGCAAATTATTAATTATTTTCATGATTATAAAATCAAATCCCTAAAGAAAGACATATTCCAAAAAGTCTACCTTCTATTCCTGTCTATTGTACCTTGTTCTGTCCTTTCCCAATTTTAATGGTTTGTCTCTACATTGTATTATGTGTGTGTTAGTTGCTCAGTCATGTCTGACTCTTTGAGATCCCATGGACTAGAGCCCACCAGGCTCCTCTGTCCATGGAATTCTCCAGGCAAGAATACTGGAGTGGGTAGCCATTCCCTTCTCTAGGGGATCTTCCCAACCCAGGGATCAAACCTGAGTCTCCTGCATTGCAGGCAGATTCTTTACCATTTGAACCAATAGGGAAGCCCACATTGTATTATAAAACATAATAAAATACACGTATATCTTTATAAACCCCTTTTTCATAAATAAATGATAGCATCATAAATATTTTTTCACCTTGATCTATTTCAACTACTAATTTATCCTGAAGATGACTTCACTGTCATTTGTAATGACCGTCCTCATTCATTACAGCTGCATAGTTCTCATTTGTTAATTTTCTCAGTTGATTATCTGATTCCAATTTCATTGCTATTTATTTAAATATTTATTGTTTTTATTACTTTATTTAAACACTTATGGTTTATTTTTTATTTTCTTTCTTTTACTTACCTTGTTCTACTAAACAAGTAAAGACTTTATTTGATTGGCATAAGGTGAAAAAGCTGTAAGTCTGGTAAAAAGGAAGTCTAACTAAAAATACCACAATAGAAGAATCGTGAATTTCCAGGACTGGGGCACTTCACAAAATGCAAAGTCCCTTAAATGAAAGGGAGGCTTGATCCCCTAGAGAAAGGACCCTATTAAACCACAACAATTTATACTGTGCATCTTCACCTTCAGTCTTCTCCAAAGGGACGGTGGCCATTTACCAGAGTGACTGTGCATTGAGCAAGAAGATTACTGGACAATAGCTCTGAATTGACACTAATTTCTGAAGACTCAAAATGCCAGTTATAGGACTCCAATCAAAGTAGGGACTTATGGAGGTCAGATGATCAATGAAGTTTGGGCTCAGGTTCATATTATTGTGAATATAGAGTGATCTACAGAGATCCTCAGTGATTCACATGCTTCCCACAGCCAAAATCACATATGTGTGTGCGTGTGTGAGTGTATAAGCTAGTATGTGTTGTCAGCTGGTGAATACATCCATATGTAGAGTGAATTTTCCTAAAAAAATTTTCAAGTATGAACTAAACCATGAAACACGTGGTTAATAGGTAACATTGCATTTAGTCAAGCATTCATGATTCGTAATGAATTTTGTACTAGGAAAACCTTTTATGTGTGATGCCCTGCATTTTTCACCTCCCACCAAACATGCTGATTAATAAGAGCTTTTCTTCAGGGTGCAAAGGGAAAGCCCCAGAAATCACAGTTTCAGAATTTTGCCCATATTTCATGTTAGCAAAGATACTAAAATATGCTAAGGGTAGGAAATGAGATTCTAACTCTTCAGTGATCTATAATGTGAGAGGTGAAACCTGCTCCCTCTTCTTCCATGACCGTACAGAAATACTATGCCTAACAGCAGTCATGATGCCCAAATGGTGATTCCCAAAGGTATTGCTTAAGGCACAGTTGGAAATTTTACTTTATTTCCTCAAAATTTTCTCTTTATATTATAATAGTTATGATGACTATATATCCTACATGTCTATGTCCTGATATCTCATCCGAATTGAGCACTCAACACTCTTGATAAAGACTCACTTTCTCAGGGGTAAACAATTACCATGTATAACTAGGGGGCTCTTTATCCATGTGATGATTCATGATCTTTTTGGAAAAAAGGAAAATAAGAAACATAGAGCCTTTGCTGTAAGATTGATAAAAGATCAACTATCTTTCACTCAAGTAAGATAAGGTGAAAGACCTTCTCTTATCGTTGTGTTTTTGAGTCCATAAAATGTGACAAAGGATGCAACTCTCACCCCAGTTGTCCATAAGAGTGATTTCTTATTGCAAGACATGGATTTCAACCTCATGGCAAATTAGAAAAAACAAATGCTAAAGTCTGTTTTTCCTCTCACTTTTAAACCAGTTTGGCAATAAATTAATCCAAAGCTTGGCCTTTTGGTAAGTTGTCTCCAAGACAGAAGAGTAAGGGCTCTTAAAGTGCTGCAGAGGTGCCTGGGGTCCACATTCAAAGGTCTCCTTTTCACTAATCTGTTGCAGGTCTTGAGCGGCATTACAGAGCACCCATTACTGCTCATGTCACAAACTCTCGTATATCAACATCTGAAGCAGAAGCTGTGAGTTCGAATGTTTCTGGTGAGAAGGCAGCTACCATGTCCAGACTAGACCACTTGTCAATATGAGCAAGTTACTACATGAGATGGAGACTTTCAAACTAAGAGCAGCTGAAAGGTAGTCCTGTCAAACTTGGCATTGTTTTCCTACTAAGCAATGTGTCTTTCTCCCTGTCCATTTCCTCACCTATGTCGGTACAATCCCTTCACATCCTTCAAGGCGTGGAGAGATTGCTACCCATTCAGGAAGCTTTCCCCCATTTTCTCAGTTATGCCCCTGTAATATTTTATGCTTCCCTCCTAGATATTACCCTCTCTTCCTTAAATGATACTGAGCCTGGCACATACCTTATTCCCATGACCAACAAGTGTAAGCATCTTGAGAATAGGAGCATGTCCTGTTCATCTTTGAATTACCTTAGGTCCTACAACACTGCCTACTGTAACAGTAAATAGTTAATTTGACTGAATGATGTTTACCATCAACACTCTTCCTTTTATTAATTTTTCCTTCATTGTAAGCGAAACCAGTGTGTTCACAATCTGGGAGTAGGTGCCAGCCTGATGTTGAACCCTTTGGAAAGATTCTCTCAGGTACCTAGTTGAGTCCTCAAGTTAAAGACGTGTCTTAATGTGTAGAGCAGCTATTCCTTGATCTTCCTTACAGTGTCTTATGGTCTTCTAAATATGATCCACAAGGCATTGAAGAAGTAGAGTCATTAAAAGGCAACATCTAGTGCATTTAAAACATTGCTGTTAAGACATTTATGTAATAACTGATTTAGAAAGCATAACACATGGTAAGTAAAAATGAACAGACTCTGCTGCATTCACTGCCTAGGGCAAACTACTTTTTGCCTTTTTCTACAACTGGAAATAAAAGAGAGAATGTACTATCTATAAGTGTGTAATCTGATGAACTTTCATGCATGATACCCATGGGGGGCTTCCCTGGTGGCTCACACAGTAAGGAATCTGTCTACAATGCAGGAGACCCAGGTTCAGTCCCTGAGTTGGGAAGATCTCCTGGAGAAGGGAATGGCAACCCACTCCAGGAGTCTTGACTGGAGAATTCCATGGACAGAGGAGCCTGGCAGCCTACAGTCCATGGAGTTGCAAAGTGTAGGACAGAACTGAGTGACTAACACATACACCCATGTAACTATGACCCTAATCAAGATGGAGAATATTTCCAAGATTGTAGAAAGCCCTCATGTATTTCTTTATAGTCAATAACTATCCTTCCCCAATAAATATAAATACTATTTTGATTCAGGGCTTCCCAATTGGTTCAGAGGGTAAAGAATCCGCCTACAATGCAAAAAATGCAGGTTCAATCCCTGGATCAGGAAGATCCCCTTGAGGAGGAAATAGCAGCCCACTCTGGTTATGCTATGTCTGTTCATTCATTCATGTTGTTGCAAGTAGCTATAGTTAATTCTCATATATAAATGTAAGTAGCTTAAAGCTCAATGTTCAGAAAACTAAGATCATGGCATCTGGTCCCATCATTTCATGGGAAATAGATGGGGAAACAGTGGAAACAGTGTCAGACTTTATTTTCCTGGGCTCCAAAATCACTGCAGATGGTGATTGCAGCCATGAAATTAAAAGACGTTTACTCCTTGGAAGGAAAGTTATGACCAACCTAGATAGCATATTCAAAAGCAGAGACATTACTTTCCCAACAAAGGTCCGTCTAGTCAAGGCTATGGTTTTTCCAGTGGTTGTGTATGGATGTGAGAGTTGGACTGTAAAGAAAGCTGAGCACTGAAGAATTGATGCTTGTGAACTGTGGTGTTGGAGAAGACTCTTGAGAGTCCCTTGGACTGCAAGGAGATCCCACTAGTCCATTCTAAAGGAGATCAGCCCTGGGTGTTCTTTGGAAGGAATGATGCTAAAGCTGAAACTCCAGTACTTTGGCCACCTCATGCAAAGAGTTGACTCACTGGAAAAGACTCTGATGCTGGGAGGGATTGGGGGCAGGAGGAGAAGGGGATAACAGAGGATGAGATGGCTGGATGGCATCACCGACTCGATAGACATGAGTTTGAGTAAACTCCAGGAGTTGGTGATGGACAGGGAGGCCTGGCGTGCTGCAATTCATGGGGTCACGAAGAGTCGGACATAACTGAGTGACTGAACTGAACTGAACTGAACTGAGATACTACCAAGCAGTTTTTTCAAAGTAATTTATCACTTCATGCTTCTTCTAGCAGAATCTGCCTACAATGTGGGAGACCTGGATTCAGTCCCTGGGTTGGGAAGGTTCCCTGGAAAAGAGAAAGGCTACCCACTCCAGTATTCTGGCCTGGAGAATGCCATGGACTGTATAGTCCCTGGGGTCGCAAAGAGTTGGACACGACTGAGTGCCTTTCACTTTCACTTTTCCACTTTTAGCAGAATATGGGATACGAGAGTTCCCTTGTTCTCTATCAACTTGATAACACTTGTTATTGTCATTCTTTTTATTTTAGCCATTCTAATGGGTCATACAGCTATCTCATTATGGTTTTAGTTTCTATTTCCCTTATAAATAATAAAGTTGATCCATCGGCCTTTGTAAATTGACCATATAGATAACTATTTTTGTGAAGTGCTTGTTCAAGAAATGTTGAGGTTTAGAGGACTTGAGGAAGAATGGGGAAGAGGGAAAAGGAATCATGAAGTAGACAACTGTGAGTGCTAATCACTCACCCCACTATACAACCAAACAGAAACAAATATTTGACTATTTAATTTAACCTGACTTTTGTAGGGGACCCTCATGCACTGGGCATGTAAATTGGTAGAGGTATTATGGAAAATAGTAAGGAGGTTCCTCAAAAAAGTAAAAATAAAGTTACAATATGACCCAGCAATTCTCCTTCTGGTTTTTATCCAAAGAAATTTGGATAAATTTGAAAATATTTGAACATTAATTTGAAATATATATGCACCATTATGTCCATAGCAGCAGTATTTACAATTGCCAAAATAAGGAACAACCTAAGTGTCCACTGATGAATTAATGGCTAAAAAATATGTGGTATATATGCACAATGGAATACTATTCAGCTGTTAAAAAATAAATTAAATCTTGTCATCTGTAAAAACATGGATGGACCCTGAAGGAATTATGCTAAGCAAAATAAGTCACACAAGGAAAGACAAATACTGTATGACTTACTTTATTTACATGTCAAATGTAAAAAACAAACAAACAAACAAAAAATCATAGTTACAGGGGAAAAAAAGTGGTTACCAAAGGAAGAGGGATTGGGGAGTGGACCAAATGAGTAAATGGGGTTAAAATATACAAACTTACAGTTACCAAATAAGTCATGTGGATATAAATGTATAGCATGATGACTATAATCAACTTTTGTAGAACATAATTAAAAGTTGCCTACAGAGTAATTCCTGAAAGCTAACTTTGTATGAGGATGAATGGTAACTAGACATATTGTAGTGAAAACGTGGCAATAAGTACAAATATCAAATCATTATACTGTATACCTGAAACTAATATAATGTTGTATGTCAATTACCCCTCAATATTTTTTTAACTCAACTTTTTCAAAGACAAACATACATGACCACTTGTACATAAAACTACTGAAAAAAAATGGTGTTATAACTGTCATTTCTATTTTCAAAAAAAAAAAAAAAAAAAAAAGAAATGTTCCTGGATCTGAGCAGGTGGAGAAAGGAGAAGAAATTTTCAAGGGAACTACTGTGGATAAACTTTATAAAATAGTTGGGGAAGAGAGACTGGAACAAATATGATACATAGGAGTTTGATGAGAGCAAATGAAAAAGATTCTATGGTGAACTTTACACCCAAGGAAATAAGTATGATAAGTATGGGTGGATATGGAATGTTACTGTGTAGTTCTTTTCCTGAACATCTCTCTAACCTAACACTGGGTGTCTGCTAATTAGAAACACACTGGGTGTGATTTCTTACCATTCACAAATTCCATTTAAAAAATCCAGGCTGTAAGTGGGGTATAGTAAAGAAATAAGCAGTATAGACTAGAAAACTTCTTTCTTAATTATTGAAGGAGAGAAAAAATATCTGTTCTGGGAGAACAATAGGTTTGATTTTCAAGCTTGAGCTACACAAAAAGGAGCCTGCCTGAAATCTTGCTCTGTGTGTGTGTGTGTGTGTGTGTGTGTGTGTGTCGCTTGTACAGATCTGTTGCCTTCTTGGCCCTGACTTGCTCACAAGCTGCCTGAGCTGCCTCTTCTGATTAGATCTTCTCCCCAGAGTTCTGTTGCTTGTCTGAAGGCAATGATGATTCCCTAGAGTCCAGCTGCCTATCTTCTGAGATGGTCACTTCTTCAGGCTCTTACCCTCTCTGGGGTTAGTTATTTGGTTTCCTAGTTTCACTCATGAAAAGAGGTTTATGTTTGAGAGAATGCTTGGTTGTAATCATTATCTGCTTCTATAAGATTGCTCATTTCCCACAAAAATGTAGAATGTCATAGCCTGTAGAATCTGATTGCTTCCTTTAGGAAATGGAGATAATGAGTGCTGAGAGGTGAGGCAAACTGCTCGGTGTTAATGACAGAGGTAGGATGGAACCCATTTTTCCAGGTCCCCGGACCTCTGTATTTGCCTAGCACATTGTAGTTACATTTATTCTTCTCTTAAATCTCTCCCATCCTTCACAAACCTTGCCTCAACAACTTGTTTGCAGAAAGAAATATACACTGAAATAATCATTTTCTGGTTTGGAGTCTTTTAGGCAAGTAGGAGAAAAATACAATCCATGCTGGCAAATCTGGAAATATCTCTGAAAAATTTTTTCCTGTCTAGTTTCTTTGTGTGATTGCATAAGTAAACATACTTTAAAACATATATGCACAAAATATAAGGAGTATTTTGCTAAGTTATCCTTTGACTTTGCCTTGAATTTCTAGGTAGGACAGTACTGCCTTTGAATTCTGAATTGAACAGTTAATAAAATTGGTAGGTCTGAAGTACATCAGGATCATGTCTATTGGTGGGAAACTCAGTTTTTCTTTGAGATTTGATGCACACCAGCCAAGTGCACAGACATAGTTGCCACCATTTTTGTTTACTTATTGTTTATTTACTCTGGTATTGAAGCTATTTGGAGGGGGTTGGATATAGCTTAGGGAATAGTTATTTTAACAGCTAAACTGGTTTTCAGATGCCTTAGCAAAATAACATGTTTGCACAATTTGAACACAAAGACTGGTACCGTAGTGAAGGTAAGAGCTGAAGTGAGCAAGAAGAGAGAGAGAGAGAGAAGTTCATGAAACTGAAATAAAACACAGCTAATCTCATTACCAAACTTCAGTGTTACATGAGGTTTAGGTTTATATCTACAAATACTCCTGCCTCTCAATATTTTCTATAATATGACAAATAACCTCAGTTTGAAGGAGGCAATATAATATAAGACGACCCCACTGGGAAAAGATCTGCTGGCCTGTGCATAAGTAATTAGAAGGATAACCACCCTCTTCCAAACAAAGACAAGAGAACACACAGTTCTGTAAGCCCAGGAATACTTGGCCCACAGAGTAACTATTAGCTTCCTTCTTTGGCCAGATTTTATTTCCCACAGATGGCTCTGCATCTGGATGTTCCCCAATAGTTCAGCACAGATATTAAATTAAGGCTGTTGGCAGCTATTTCTTGAAATCCTTTAAAGAGCTGTTCCCTAGTGAACAGGGCAAATGTCACCTATAGCAGATCAGGCTATAGGTTACTCTTTCCCCTTCAATTAAGTACAGACAATCTTCCCATTCCAGCTTCATAACGCACCTCGGGTAGTGGAAGAGTTCAGGGCCTCAAATAAAGGGACAAATAAATACCACTCTTGCTTCTGGACTAAACTTTGAGTGCATTCATTGGATTTCTTTACCTCTATAAAAAATGTGATGTGTTAGCCAGTTACAAGTATTGTTTCTATTTTCAAGATTATTGATTGCAACTTCAAAAAATAAAGCAACTTTTCTCTCAAACAAATGAACAAATGAGACAGACCTTGTTGATTTTTTTTTTTTTTTATAACACTCAAAGAAAATGAGAAAAAATGCTAAGAAGCAAAGATGGCCTCTGTTGTTTTTTTCTACATATTGTTGTGACAGGCATAACTGATGTTCTGGTTTTCCCATGTCTGAAACTGCATTCCTAGTGCTGCATTAACACGCCCATCACATTTATCTGAATGGCCAATCAGTCAGAGAAAGGCTTCTCTATTCCATTCATTTCAGTGGACATGTGGGCAGCTTTGTGCAGGACAGATTCTGATTGCTTCTACGGTTTTCTCCATTTAAGAACTGAGTCACTGGCATTTTAAATGTAAAACACAACTTTTGTTGTGGTATAGCTCGGAGCACAGGAAAGAGCATTGGATTGGTAAATAGAAAAGTTTAAATCCCTGATCTCCTTACTGCTCTATGAACATCAAATGTGATTCAAGGTCCCTGAGCCTTGATTCCCTCATTTGCAAAATATGGATAAGAACATCTTTGAAGATTAAATACGTATATGACAATGCATTCTAAAGCCTAATAGTCTAAAAAAGGGAGAGTTAACATTACTTTATTACCATTAGTTATTATTTTAAGTACAATGGATGTTCCTAGTGATTATGATCTTCAAGTTCTCACTCTGATAAGAGGAAACAATGAAGTCCCAAGGTCAGAGTTGTTTGAAGAGTTGATAAATAACACTCAAGAAGAAGTCCCCTGATCTTAATCTATAGTTTTTCAAAGGCCAAGCGAGAAAAGTTCAAGGGAAGGAAACCAATCGGAAGGCTATTGGGGTGTTCCAGAAAGTAAGTGACAGAAGTCTAAACTAGGAGAATAGCAGTAAAGACAGTAGATGGAGTAAGAGAATGAAATGCAGAATTGACAGAAATTGCTGGTCAATTGGACACGACTGCCAAGTAAAAGCAAAAGAATGGAATATACTATGCCCTTCACTGAGATAGGGAGGAGAAGATGAGATGAGTTCAACTTTTGATGAGTTTGAAATGCCAGTGATACAATCAAATGGAGATTCCAGTAGGTGGCTACATATAAGGGTTTGAATCTCAGGAGAGACATCCATGTTGGAATTTTAGAGAGACAAGAATACCTTTAGTAGTTGAAGCCAGGAGACTGGATGATTTTGTCCAAATGAATGGAAAAGAGAAGTGGTCATGATAGACCACTGAGGAACTCCAATATCTAACGAACAGATGAAGGAAGAGAATCCTGCAAAGAGACTTAAAATGAATCACCAGAGAGCTAGGAAAAGAACCAGAAAAATGTGGCATCATAGAAGACAAGGGAAGAGAGAATTTCAGGAAGAAGGAATAATCAGCATCCTCAGATGCTACATAGGGTGTAAATTAGAATAGTGTCCACTGCATTTAACAAAAAGTAGTGCATTTGTGATTTTTTGAATCAGCTTGATTTTTAAGTGCACAATTTGGTGTTTCACAGATGTATACAGTCATGTAACCACTGCCACAATCATGACAAGACAGCTGGATAACCCAGTTTCTTCCTGTCCCTTTGTGGTCAGTTACCTCCCCTCACAACTCACCGCAGTTTTCTGATCTGCCTTCTGTCACTGAAGTTTTTGCCCTTTCTCAAATTTCATGTAAGTGAATTGATAGTTGTATTTTGTGTCTGGCTTCCTTGTTTAATATAACACATTTGAGATTCAATCGTCTTGTGTGAATCAATAATTTATTCATTTTATTTCTGAGGAATATTCAACCATATGGATGCACAATGTGTTTATGCATTCACTGCTTTTTGGATATTGTGAATTAAAGCCACTATACACATTCACATACACATCTTGATGTGCACATACATCTTCATTCTTTTGAATACGATGACTAGGATCATTGGCTATATTGTAAGTCATATGACATGGTTAAAATTTTAAGAAACTGTCAACTATTTTCTCAAGTGACTATACCATTTTGTATGCTCATCTGCAATGTATGAACCTTCCAATCAATCCACATCTTCATCAGCAACTTGTTATTATCAGTCTTTTTAACATTGGCTCTTCTAGTGGGTATGTGATGGTATTGGCTTTGGTTTTCATTTACATTTTCCTAATGGGTAATAATATTAAGCATCTTCTCATATGCTTATTTATCAAATATACAGCACCTTTGAAAACGTGTCTATTCAGATCTTTGCCCATCTTTTTTTTAGGTTGCTTGTCTTCTTATTGAAGACTTTAAAAAGCCTTTTATATGTTTTGGATCAAGTCCTTTATCAGATATCAGTTCAGTTGCTCAGTCATGTCTGACTCTTTGTGACCCCATGAACTGCAGCATGCTAGGCCTCCCTGTCCATCACCAACTCCTGGAGTCCACCCAACCCATGTCCATTGAGTCGGTGATGCCATCCAACCATCTCATCCTCTGTTGTCCCCTTCTCCTCCTGCCCTCAATCTTTCCCAGCATCAGGGTCTTTTCAAATGAGTCAGCCCTTCGCATCAGATGGCCAAAGTATTGGAGTTCCAGCTTCAGCATCAGTCCTTCCAATGAATATTCAGGACTGATTTCCTTTAGGATGGACTAGTTGGATCTCCTTGCAGTCCAAGGGACTCTCAAGAGTCTTCTCCAACACCACAGTTCAAAAGCATCAATTCTTCGGCACTCAGCTTTCTTTATTATAGACCAACTCTCACATCCATACATGACCACTGGAAAAACCATAGCCCTGACTAGACAGACTTTGTTGGCAAAGTAATGTCTCTGCTTTTGAATATGCTATCTAGGTTGGTCATAACTTTCCTTCCAAGGAGTAAGCGTCTTTTAATTTCATGGCTGTAGTCACCATCTGCAGTGATTTTGGAGCCCAGAAAAATAAAATCTGACACTGTTTCCACTGTTTCCCCATCTATTTCCCATGAAGTGATGGGACTGGATGCCATGATCTTAGTGTTCTGAATGTTGAGCTTTAAGCCAACTTTTTCACTCCCCTCTTTCACTTTCAAGAGGCTCTTTAGTTCTTCTTCACTTTCTGCCATAAGGGTGGTGTCATCTGCATATCTGAGGTGATTGATATTTCTCCTGGCAATCTTGATTCCAGCCTGTGCTTCCTCCAGTTCAGCGTTTCTCATGATGTACTCTGCATATAAGTTAAATAAGTAGGGTGAGAATATACAGCCTTGACGTACTCCTTTTCCTATTTGGAACCAGTCTGTTATCAGATATAGGTTTTGCAGATATTTTCCCTAAGTTAGTGGCTTGCCTCTTTATTTTATTAACAGTGTCCTTTGAAGAGCAAAAGTTTTTAATTCTTAGGAAGTATAATTTATTAATTTTTCCTTTTACAGTCTGTATCTTTTGTGTCTTACCTAGAAATATTGCCTAGGTCACAAAGAGTTCTTCAATGTTTTCCTTTAGATGTTGCCTGGTATTAGTTCTTACATTTAGGCATATAGCTCACTTACAGTTAGTTTTTGTAAAGAATCCTCCTGCCAATGCAAGAGATACATTTAATTGATGGGTCAGGAAGATCCCCTGGAGAAGGAAATGGCAACCCACTCCAGTATTCTTGCCTGGGAAATCCCATGGACAGAGAAGCCTGGCAGGCTATAGTCCTTGGGGTTGCAAAAGAGTCAGACATGACTTAGCGACTAAGCACACACACACACAAACCTTTTTATATGTGACTATTCAATTGTGATGCTTTCTAAGGCCCACTTGACTTCACATTCCAGGATGTCTGGCTCTAGGTCAGTGATCACACCATTGTGATTATCTGGGTAGTGAAGATCTTGTTTGTACAGTTCTTCTGTGTATTCTTGCCATCTCTTCTTAATATCTTCTGCTTCTGTTAGGTCCATACCATTTCTGTCCTTCATCGAGCTCATCTTTGCATGAAATGTTCCTTTGGTATCTCTGATTTTCTTGAAGAGATCCCTAGTCTTTCCCATTCTGTTGTTTTCCTCTATTTCTTTGCATTGATCGCTGAAGAAGGCTTTCTTATCGCTTCTTGCTATTCTTTGGAACTCTGCATTCAGATGTTTATATCTTTCCTTTACTCCTTTGCTTTTTGCTTCTCTTCTTTTCACAGCTATTTGTAAGGCCTCCCCAGACAGCCATTTTGCTTTTTTGCACTTCTTTTCCATGGGGATGGTCTTGATCCCTGTCTCCTGTACAATGTCATGAACCTCATTCCATAGTTCATCAGGCACTCTATCTATCAGATCTAGGCCCTTAAATCTATTTCTCACTTCCACTGTATAATCATAAGGGATTTGATTTAGGTCATACCTGAATGGTCTAGTGGTTTTCCCTACTTTCTTCAATTTAAGTCTGAATTTGGCAATAAGGAGTTCATGGTCTGAGCCACAGTCAGTTCCTGGTCATGTTTTTCCTGACTGTATAGAGCTTCTCCATCTTTGGCTACAAAGAATATAATCAATCTGATTTCGGTGTTGACCATCTGGTGATGTCCATGTATAGAGTCTTCTCTTGTGTTGTTGGAAGAGGGTGTTTGTTATGACCCGTGCATTTTCTTGGCAAAACTCTATTAGTCTTTGCCCTGCTTCATTCCGTATTCCAAGGCCAAATTTGCCTGTTACTCCAGGTGTTCCTTGACTTCCTACTTTTGCTTTCCAGTCCCCTATAATGAAAAGGACATATTTTTTGGGTGTTAGTTCTAAAAGATCTTGTAGGTCTTCATAGAACCCTTCAACTTCAGCTTCTTCAGCGTTACTGGTTGGGGCACAGGCTTGGATTACTGTGATATTGAATGGTTTGCCTTGGAAACGAACAGAGATCATTCTGTCGTTTTTGAGACTGCATCCAAGTACTGCATTTTGGACTCTTTTGTTGACCATGATGGCCACTCCATTTCTTCTGAGGGATTCCTGCCTGCAGTAGTAGATATAATGGTCATCTGAGTTAAATTCACCCATTCCAGTCCATTTCAGTTCACTGATTCCTAGAATGTCGATGTTCACTCTTGCCATCTCTTGTTTGACCACTTCCAATTTGCCTTGATTCATGGACCTGACATTTCAGGTTCCTATGCAATATTGCTCTTTACAGCATCGGACCTTGCTTCTATCACCAGTCACATCCACAACTGGGTATTGTTTTTGCTTTGGCTCCATCCCTTCATTCTTTCTGGAGTTATTTCTCCACTGATCTCTAGTAGCATATTGGACACCTACTGACCTGGAGAGTTTCTCTTTCAGTATCCTATCATTTTGCCTTTTCATACTGTTCATGGGGTTCTCAAGGCAAGAATACTGAAGTGGTTTGCCATTCACTTCTCCAGTGGACCACATTCTGTCAGATCTCTCCACCATGACCAACCCATCTTGGGTTGCCCCACAGGCATGGCTTAGTTTCATTGAGTTAGACAAGGCTCTGGTCCTAGTGTGATTAGATTGACTAGTTTTCTGTGAGTATGGTTTCAGTGTGTGTGCCCTCCAATGCCCTCTTGCAACACCCACCATCTTACTTGGGTTTCTCTTACCTTGGACGTGGGTATCTCTTCACGGCTGCTCCAGCAAAGCGCAGCCATTGCTCCTTACCTTGGATGAGGGGTATCTCCTCACCACCGCCCCTCCTGACCTTCAGTGTGGGATAGCTCCTCTAGACCCTCCTGCGCCTTGATGCTTTTGAACTGTGGTGTTGGAGAAGACTCTTGGAGTCCCTTGGACTGCAAGGAGATCCAACCAGTCCATTCTGAAGGAGATCAGCCCTGGGATTTCTTTGGAAGGAATGATGCTAAAGCTGAAACTCCAGTACTTTGGCCACCTCATGCGAAGAGTTGACTCATTGGAAAAGACTCTGATGATGGGAGGCATTGGGGGCAGGAGGAGAAGGGGACGACAGAGGATGAGATGGCTGGATGGCATCACTGACTCGATAGACATGAGTCTGAGTGAACTCCGGGAGTTGGTGATGGACAGGGAGGCCTGGCGTGCTGCGATTCATGGGGTCGCAAAGAGTCGGACATGACTGAGCGACTGATCTGATCTGATCTGATTCAATTGTACCAGCATCAGTTGTTATGATAATCTTTTCCTCCCATTTAATTGCCTTTGCACCACTGTCAAAATCAATTAACTATATATGTGTGGGTCTACTTCGGGATTGTTTGGTTCCATTGAACTATATATAATATGTAACATCATGTCAATATCACATTGTTTTGATTGTTAAAGATTTTTAGTAAGTCTTCAAATCAGGAAATGTAAATATTTCAGATGTTTCCTTCTTTTTCAGAATTGTTTTTGCTATTCTAGGTACTTTGCACTTCCATATGCATTTTCGAATCAGCTTGTTAATTTCTTCAAGAAGCCTGCTTGGATTTTGATCCGTATAACATTGATTCTGCTGGTCAATTTGGGGAGAACTGAGATTTAAACAATAATTAGCTTTCTAATCCATGAACAGAATGTATATTGCCATTTATTTAGGTTTTCCTTAATTTCTCTCAGCAATTCTGAAGTTTTCAGTGTACAGGTCTTATATATTTGTTATAATTATAACTATTTCATATTTTTATGCTGTTTTAAATGTATTATGTATTATTTCAATTTCTAATTTCTATTACTAGTATACAGACATATATTTGATTATTGTGTATTATCCTTATATCCTGTGATCTTGTGTTATGTCTTGAATTGTGTGCCCCCAAAACTTATACTGAAATTTTCTCTGTCTGTATTTCATTTTGGATAGTTTTATGGTTGTTTTAAAGTTTATAAAACTTCCCTTTTCTCATGTTCTCTTTAATTTCCTCCAATGCATTTTTTTAAATCAGTCATTGGGGATTTTATCTTTTAACATTCTATATGGATCTTTTTTTATATCTTTCATGTCTCTACTTAACATGTTTCATCTTTTTTCTAGTTACTTGATCATACAAAAGTTACAGTAATTTGTATATTTTCACATCCTTGAATACAATGTTATCATCTAAGTTATTTCTAGAATTATTTTTATTGATCTCTTTCCTCATATTTTCCTTTTCCTCTGCACACCTGTTAACGTTTGATCAGAATGTAAATATGAATTTTACATTTTTAGTGCTAGATATTTGCATATTACTATAAATATATTTGAAATTTGTGCTGGTATACAGTGCGGTTTCCTGTAAACAGTGTGATTCTTTGGGATTTTGCTTTTAAACTTTGTTAGGTAGAACCAGAATAGAGTTTATTCTAGAACTAATTTTTCCTTCTGAGCCCTCTCACTAATGCCCCATGTGCTGTGAAATTTTCTGTTCTGGTTCATGCGAATAGAATCAGGAATCATTGCTGCCACATATGCACTCTGAAGATTGTTTTCTCTAGTCTTTTCAGTTGGTTGTTTTGCAAGCTTTAGGTAGTTGGCCATATGCACATAATAATTAGTACTTAGCTAAAAATTTGATGGGGGGCCCCCTTTAAATCTCCAGAACTCTTTCTAAATAAAATTCTCTCCTTTTTGGTATTCTGTCACATGACCTCTAATTATCTTGGCCTACTTGGATTCTTAGCTCTATCTTCTCAACTCAGAGAGACTTCTGGGCTCCATCTAGGTTCCCTGTCCCTGAATCACAGCCTGGAAGCATTCTCCAGGCAGTTGGCAGGGAAAATCATATACCTAAGCTCATTTGTTTTCCGTCTTTTATGGATCCCTGTCCTTTGCTGCCTATGGGCTAATGTGTTGAAAAGCACTGTTTTTAATTTTTTCATACGTAAGAGTAAATCTAGTCTCTACTATTTCATTCTATCCAGTCAGAATATTAGGCAGCAAATGTGTTGAGCACAACATCAATATCAAATTAAAGTCACCCAGTAAAACATTAGGAAAGGGAGGTGAGAAGTAGCCTCTAAGTTAAGTGCTCCTATTTTCAGTAAAAAGGAGTAAGTAATTGGAATATTGGTAGATAACAGCAATGGGGAGAGATAGAGTGAGGTTAAGTTGGTAATATACATACCAATGAGCAGGAGTTTTATGAAGAGAATGTTGTCCCTACTTCCTGATTCTGAGGCTTTTGGAGTGGGGGAAAATGCAGCTTCTCCTTGAGAAGCTGATGGGAGCAAAATCCTCAATGAGATGAAAGGGAAAGGAGGTGAAAGAAACGTTCAGTGAAGATGACAAAGGAGCTTCCTAATAAAAGAACAAAGTCCCTAAAATCACAACAGAAAAATTGAGACGGAAGAAGACTGGATACAGATGAAACATGGAAGGTGCTAGAAAAGATAGGTAGCCAGAAGACCTGTGCTCAGGGAAGCTTCCTGTTATTCAGGAGTGTGGAACATGATGGGTGCAACCAGCTCAGGGACTCCAACAGACTGAGTATAGTTATCATATCTCTGGTGGACTGTGGGTATCCAGGCCAGAAGTCATATGCAGCTTGCAAAGACTGTACTCTAAGAGGGTCTCAGGATCAGAGAGATCAAGTGACTTCCGTCTTTCTTCTAGGACCTGACTGAGTCCCAGCAAGAAAGCTGCAGCCTCACCCAGAGGAATGACATCTAGTTAGTAGCAAGTAGCCCAATCTAAGGGTAGAGAGTAAAGAGATGAGTGCTCATAGCAGTTCAGGAGCAGAGGAAGAGTACAGACCAGCTAGTTGCTAAAATCTGGCAAGAAACTTGACTCTAAGCTACCAGGGAGTCAAAGAGTGAAACATCAATTACAAATTTACCTATATAAAGACCAAAAAAAAATTATTTAGGACAAATATATGCATGTGTGCTAAGTTGCTTCAGTCCTGTCCAACTCTGTGACCTTATGG
Organism: Bos mutus; assembly: GCF_027580195.1. Lineage (NCBI taxonomy): Eukaryota > Metazoa > Chordata > Mammalia > Artiodactyla > Bovidae > Bos > Bos mutus. Next base: position 51,771,086 of record NC_091626.1, on the reverse strand, counting down.
ACTATAGCCTTCCAGGCTCCTCTGTCCATGGGATTCTCCAGGCAAAAATATTGGAGTGGGTTGCAAGCCTTCCTCCAGGGGATCTTCCCAACCCAGGGATTGAACTCACATCTCCTGCATCTTCTGCATTGGCAGGCAGATTCTTTACCACTGCACCACCTAAGAAGCCATATTTGAAGGGTTCTTTCTAATAATAATAAATGAAGAGGGCTCCATTATGAGACAGTAGGTCCCTATCATAAAAAGTTCATGTCAGTCTATAGGGTTTAGCACACAAAGTGAGCTCTTCTATGTATTGTATATACATACACATATAAAATACATATAAACATAAATTATATTATCATATATAAACATACAGATGTTATTGATGATATTGATATTTATAGACCATTCCTCGCCTAAAATGTTAGGAGGAAAAAACTTTAGCTAAAATCATAAAAGCCATTTCAATTAATCTTTGGAACAAGCAGAAAATATTATGAAAATGTGGAGAAATAGATTAAATATAACTCAATTGCCAATAAATTAGAATGAAAATGATATTGCTCAAGTTAAAGGGCAAAATAGAATTTATCATAGTTCATCAACTTAAAAATGTATATTTTTTCAAACTTTATTATCTCTGAAATCAGACTGCCTCTTAAAATCAATGAAATCTTACCACAGCTGTCAGCATGGGAGTGGTTTGGCTGAGATTACTTACACCAGTGGTTCTAAAATTGTGTCCCACCTGCAGCAGCAGCCTGGCCTGGGAATATGTTAGAAATGCAAACTTAAAGGCCCCACCCCAGACTTAACTGCAGCGGAAAATCTGATTCAGGAATCTGTTTTTTTTTTTTTTTTTTAACTTTACAAAATTGTATTAGTTTTGCCAAACATCAAAATGAATCTGCCACAGGTATACATGTGTTCCCCATCCTGAACCCTCCTCCCTCCTCCCTCCCCATACCATCCCTCTGGGTTGTCCCAGTGCACTAGCCCCAAGCATCCAGTATCATGCATTGAACCTGGACTGGCAACTCATTTCATACATGATATTTTACATGTTTCAATGCCATTCTCTCAAATCTTCCCACCCTCTCCCTCTCCCAAAGAGTCCATAAGACTGTTCTATACATCAGTGTCTCTTTTGCTGTCTCGTACACAGGGTTATTGTTACCATCTTTCTAAATTCCATATATGTGCGTTAGTATACTGTATTGGTGTTTTTCTTTCTGGCTTACTTCACTCTGTATAATAGGCTCCAGTTTCATCCACCTCATTAGAACTGCTTCAAATGTATTCTTTTTAATGGCTGAGTAATACTCCATTGTGTATATGTACCACTGCTTTCTTATCCATTCATCTGCTGATGGACCCAATCAATCAAAAAATGGGCCAAAGAACTAAATAGACATTTCTCCAAAGAAGACATACAGAGGGCTAACAAACACATGAAAAGATGCTCAACATCACTCATTATCAGAGAAATGCAAATCAAAACCACAATGAGGTACCATTTCACACCAGTCAGAATGGCTGCAATCCAAAAGTCTACAAATAATAAATGCTGGAGAGGGTGTGGAGAAAAGGGAACCCTCTTACACTGTTGGTGGGAATGCAAACTAGTACAGCCACTATGGAGAACAGTGTGGAGATTCCTTAAAAAACTGGAAATAGAACTGCCTTATGATCCAGCAATCCCACTGCTGGGCATACACACTGAGGAAACCAGAAGGGAAAGAGACACGTGTACCCCAATGTTCATTGCAGCACTATTTATAATAGCCAGGACATGGAAGCAACCTAGATGTCCATCAGCAGATGAATGGATAAGGAATCTGTTTTAACAAGCCCTGCAGGTGAGTCTGATGTGCACTCAGGTTTTAGAACCACTTTCTTTCATGGTTGAAAGGACATAAAAGCACTAATACCAAGCCTATAGAACAGTTATCAGAGCTTGGAAGAAAATCTAGGGGACAATAATGAAGCACCCTAAAACCCAAATGATTGTGTGGTGGGAAAAAGGATACATTAGACATGTTTAGGAGTATTCCCAAAGCTAAGCAGGGTCTACATAATTGTAAAGCCAGCCCAGGAGCCCTAAGCAAATGGCTTTTAGTTTATTTATGGATTTCTTTTAGAAATGCTACATCGTCATTGCACTCGATGGTACAGAGTACACGTATGGAAAAACATAGTAATAGCTGACTCACTAAAAAACAAATTTAGAAGAGTAAGACTCTTAATTGTAAGGAAGCTTGGACATACTGACATTTTACATTATTTTTCATTTCATATATACATATGAATGATAAGCTATAAAATAATGTTTAAGAGAGTTTAAATAATCTTTTTCAATAAGTTTAAAATTAAAATTCTAAGATATAAGAAAACATAGTATTAACTTAGTTGACAACCTTTTCTCTTTCCTAGTGTGTATGAAATAATTGTACATTACACAACTGATGCTTCTTAGTTTGATGAAATGTCATAATTCACATAAGTATTAGCCCCTACTTGTCAGGTACTTGTCTTTGCTGAGGACACTGTTTTTAGAAAAGGTTCACGTTTTATAAAATGATAGCCTCCTGCTTGGTTGGTCAAGGAAAAATGAAAATTCTTTCATTGGCTGAAAGAATATGCTTTAATTTCTAATTGACCTCAGTTCAAATCCTGGCTCTATCATTAATTAGCTATGGGCTTTGGACAAATCACTGGACCTCTCTGAAACTCAATTTCCTCTCCTATAAAACAGGGATAATATTCATGGCTTTGGGGTGATAATAACTGAGGTAGATAATTCATAGGAAGTGCTTACAGAACACCTGGAGCATAATAAATACTCAGGGATTGAGAGCTAATATAATAATTGCCTGCAATCTGCAAAATAACCCCACTGTAGGCTGTTTTCAGGGCAGCTGCCCAAAGGGTTTCTGCCCAAAAGAACAACAAAAGGAAGTCATTGGTGACTAGCTTAACTGCTTGAACCTGCACAGGAAGGGTCAACACAGCTTTTATTCTGATGAATGAAATTCTCCTCTCTGAGAAAAATTTCAGAACCATCAAAACCTCCAGAAAGTAAGTCAATTAAAGAGTCTTTCTAATCACGTTACATTATCAAAATGAAAATACTTTTTCATTAGGGAAAAGCATTTCAGAGGTTATAATTCTTATTGATGGTGAGGATCTTTGAAGAAAATGACTAGTAGTCAGAGACAGATATATTTCAAAGCGACTCGTCCATCCCCAATAGAATCAACAAGGAAATTATTTTTCTTTCCTGAGCCAGTGTCCAGATCATCACACACACACACACACAAAAACTTGCATTGAATCCTCAGAGAGCCTTTCCCTTGATAAATAATGTAGGCACAGAAAGATAAAGAGAGCATCTGGAAAGAGTGATGTCACACAGGTTTAGAATTTATTCTTTTCCTCTGTAGCATGTTGAACACTGTCATGAGGTTGGGAACTCAGCGTTGTGGGCTCTGATCTGAAAGACAGGAAGCATACCACCATTTATCCAAATGATACTGCCTCTTGAATCTTTTGCTTTAATTATTGATCTAATAGACTCTCTGAACTATAATTTGAAGTTGATGAAGTCTAAAAGAAACCTGCTTAAATAAAGTACACTCATGCACAATAGATGATAGATAGATACAAGTACCCACTGTCCCTCTTAATCAATGTTACTAGGTTTGTAGATTTTCTGGAATGAATTTTTATTTCAATCCAGTTTCCCCTTTTATACCATTTCCTATTTTGTTTCCCCATTTTCTCTGATTAATAGTGAAATAGCAGTTATTATGGAAAAATAATTTCAATATAAATTTAAACCATCATGAAAAGTATACTCCCTGGAATGTTATCATATTTCAAAGTCAAATACAGACATATTTGAGAGATACAGTGTTTTGGGATAATGACACCACTGAAGATGAAGCTGATAATGCTGGGAAATGAACTGCTGGTTGCTCAGTCATGTCCAACTCTTTGCAACCCCATGGACTGTAGCTCACCAGTTTCCTCTGTCCATGGAATTCTCCAGGCAAGAATACTGAAGTGGGTAGCCATTTCCTTCTCCAGGGGATCTTCCAGACCCAGGGATGGAACCCAAACCAGGTCTGCTGCATTGCGGGTGGACTCTTCACCACCTGAGTCACCAGGGATTATGCTATACTACAGTGATATTACAGAATGGAGTTATTTTCCTAGTCTAAGTAAGGTGAGCTTTGGATGTGCCTGTATTTTTCATGGAATCAACCAAGGTCTCACCTAAGGTTGTCAAGTTCAAAAACTTGTTTTAATTGTTCCATTAAGAATGACCATATGCTCAGTGTCTGACTCATGTTAACCAAACTCATAAGTGGTTGGTACAATGAGCACATCTTTCCAATGTGAGGAACTGGTACGGTGGCCCTATTTTCTGTGTTAAAAGTACTTTACTGACAGAACAATTAACAGGAACATTGTTTCTACATTATGGAATCAGGGCAAGGATAATTGGATGGCACAGAGGTATTTTACATCCCCACAGTGCCTGGTCCAATGTGAATAAATGTTTATTAAATTAAAGCTGTTGTATTTTATCCAAAGTATAGTCTACCCAGGAACTATCTGTTGACCAGGACAAAAATTTCTTTGTCCCATACACAGTTCCTTTGCAAGTTTTAGGGCAGCGTTTGGATACAGGTTGGCTTCTGGTTCGATTAAGTTCATATTTACAAACTATCTTCCAGTGAAATTCATCTCCATTGATGTCTGATACATCTATGTGCTATATATTTTACTACTTTCAAAATATTACCTTTTCCCAACTTTGCTTCAAAATTTGATTCAGATATATTATATCATGGATAAGGGCATTGCAACCCACTCCAGTATTCTTGTCTAGAGAATCCCATGGACAGAGGAGCTTGGCAGGCTACAGTCCATGGGGTTGCAAAGAGTTGGACATGACTGAGGCAGCTGAGCACATACCATATCATGTCCTGACTATACACAGAATCTTAGAATCAGGTCTGCTCTTATAGGAAGAGACCTATTTTAAGGCCCACTGGATCTGACTTCTCACCTTATGCTTGAATCCTCTGTGTCATTCTGGCCTATTAGGTCATTTGAATATTATTTGTGTATACTAACCAAAAGTCATCATTATGATCTGATATTTCAACTGGACATAAAACCTAACAAACTTGCAAACTCTCTTTAAAATTAATTTTTTTCAAATGACATCATCATGAAGTTTCTCTTCTGTTAAATGAGAGAAAAACAAAAGAGTTTCTTTTCAGCTACCTGTCTTAATATGGTTTCCTGGTTTCAGCAGCTGTGCTAAAATGAAAAGTGTCCTGCTGCCAATATTTTCTCCCTGAAACTAACTGCTTTTGATGAGGATGTGAGCACTGATGTTTGAACCCGCACTGACCCCCATAAGTCAGGCAGGCTGGTCAACTTATTAGGTCCTGAGGGAAGTTTGGATTAGGGATAAGCAATACAGATAAACCAGAATACAAGTCTGTGTCCAGAGAGGAGCTAAAGTGATCATTTGCCAGCAGCCCTGTCCTAGAGCTCCCTGCCTGAAGGGTCACCTAAGAGACCTTAGAAATGGAACACATCAGTTCAAGGAAGAAGTACTTAGATGTTGAACATATGGATTATTTAGAACCACTTTGATTTCTTAGATTGACGTGCTGTTACAGAAGACAGACGTGAATGCAGATGAAAAGGCAGATGGAAAGTGTCAAAATCAGAAACCCATTGCTCAGTGGGAGAGAAGAAAAAGACAGGGGGTGTTAGGATGCAGAAATATTGCTCACTCTCTTGCTCTCTATTTTCTCTCCAGTCCCAATGAAAGAAAGTACTTTGAAGAATCAAAAAGGGGATGATGCAACCATATTTAACATGTATCTGACTCTTTGGAATACTAACAAGGGAAGCTATAAATTACACAAAGTAGTTAGTACATCAACTAACATTGAACAGTGTGTTTTAACATAATATATACATATTGGGCAGTTTTTATTAACTTGAGCAGTGCTGAGTACTGGAGGTATAAAAATAAATACAGCCTGTTTCCTCTCTTGAAGGAGATAATGGTCTAGGGAGGGAAGAAACAGATGATTACACCATGGTGGAATACAGGAGAGAGTGGAACGTTTCCCAGGTGGCACGGTGGAGTCGGACACAACTTAGTGACTGAACAGCAGCAGCAGGATTAAGATACAGTGTTCTGCAAATCCAGAAGCTGACTTAGCTTGGATGGGATCTGAGAAGGGGGTTTATGGAAAATGTGATGTAAGGCTTCTTCCTCCAACTTAAAAAAAAAACAAAAACTGTATTCTTTAAAACAATTTTAGATTCACAGGAAAAATGCAAGCATAGTACAGAGTTCTCACACCTCTTGTACTCAATATCCATGATTACTGACATCTTACATTGTACGATGTGTGTGTGTGTGTATATGTGTGTGTGTGTGTGAGTATGTGTATCTAACCACTAAGTCATGTCTGAATCTTTGCAACTCCATGGACTGTAGCCCATCAGGCTCCTCTGTCCATGGGATTTCCCAAGCAAGAATACTGGAGTGGGTAGTCATTCCCATCTCCAGGGGATCTTCTCCACCCATGTATCCTGCAATACAGGCAGACTTTTTAACCACTGAGCCACTAGGAAAGCCCAAAATCTTACACTGGCATGGTGCGTTTGTTAAAATCAATGATCTAACACTGATGTATTATTATTAAGTAAAGTCCATAATTTATTAAGATTTTCATAGTTTTTCCAAACATCCTTTTGCTGTTCCAGGATCCCATCTAGAATATGAAACTGCATTTAGTTGTCATGTATCATTAAGCTACTCTTTTTTTTTCTTTTGAAAAACATTTGAGTTAATTTTTTATTATATTTTGAGAAATTTTATGTTTGTTTAAGCCAATTAAATAGAGTTTTCTTACCAATTAAATCTGTGAATATCATCTGAAGGTAGAGAACAGCATATCTATAATGTACATATAGAGACATATAGACAGACATAACTAAAGATCTCATAAAATTCATTTTAAAACTTCAGTCACAGATAGGGTACAATACAAAATTCACTAGTTTATAAATAACAGTTAGAATAAAATAAGTTTATTCACTCAGATGGCTAAAGTCTTTTATTATTTGTAAAGAACTGTTTTAAGATCTGTATTTGTCCTTTGCAAGCAATTTTAAAGGAGGCTGCAATTTAGATTTGGATAAGAGAGTTCTCCTAACAGTTTGTGTTTAGAAAGCTTTCTATTCCTCTTTTTTAAATTTCAGATTCTAGTGATTGAGTTAATCAAGACTCAGTCTCAGGGACTACAGGCTCTATTTACATTTCAAAGACACGATAAGATTCATAACTTTAAGGGACAGAGGAAAAAAAATGTCCTAGGAGTTTTGGAGTACATTTATATATTATCATAAGTCTTAGGGTAATTATTATTTAAGCTTTTTTCTCTTAAGTATGGTACACTTTTGCACCAATATCCTGATTTTTATAATATCTACAAGCATTTGGGAGGAATAAGTGACATTTGGGGACTGGCAAAGATAAATGCTGTTGCTGCTAAGTGGCTTCAGTCTGACTTCAGTGTCCGATGCTTCAGTGTCCAACTCTATGTGACCCCATAGACGGCAGCCCACCAGGCTCCCCTGTCCCTGGGGTTCTCCAGGCAAGAACACTGGAGTGGGTTGCCATTTCCTTCTCTAATGCATGAAAGTGAAAAGTGAAAGTGAAGTCACTCAGTCGTGTCCAACTCCTAGCGACCCCATGGACTGCAGCGCACCAGGCTCCTCCGTCCATGGGATTTTCCAGGCAAGAGTACTGGAGTAGGGTGCCATTGCCTTTATTGACTTATTTCATTGTATTTTTGGTTCTGTTCCTTAGGCTACTCTTACCTCTGAGTTTCTCAGACTTCTCATTTTTGATGACCTTGAAATTTTCTAGATTTATTGGTCACTTATAAAATGCCCCTCTATTGTGATTTGTTTAATGTTTTTTCTTATTATTAGACTGGTATTATAGATTTTTGAGAGAAGGACAAGAATTAAAATGTCATTTTTATCACATCATGTCAAAAGTCTTACAGTCAACATAATGTATCACTGTTAATGTTGACTTTGATCACCAGATCACCTGGCTAAGGTACTGTTTGTCTGGTTTCTCCCCTGTGAAGTGCACCCCCATAAAGTATACCCCAACCCTCAGTCCATTTCCATTCTGTGCTCTTTGAAAGGAAGTTACTTTTCACAGCCTATGCTTAAGTGACATGAAATTATGTTCCCTTTCTTGATACAGTATCTATATCAATTATTTAAAATTTTTCTGCACAGGCAATTTATTTCTTCCATTTATTTAGCTATTCAATCATTTATTTATATCATGAATATTTTTGTGTACTTTGGGTTTTACTCTATTTTCTTTATTTTGTTCCTCAAATTTAATTGTTCTAGTCTTAGTCACTGGACACTGTTTCAGTTGGCTCCTATGTCACTTTAACATAATCTCATCATTGTGGAATATGTTCTTTTTTGAGTACTTTCTTATTTTCTAAAACTCCAAGATGCTCCAAGGCTCATTTGGTATATTTTCTGGCCACTCTTTTATCTTTCAAAAGATAAGTATAGTCAGTTCTTCTATAAAGCTTATTTTGACAATATGAATTTGTTTCAGCATGATTAATATATTTGGGAATAATTTGAGCATGACACCAATTGAGTACTTGCTTATTCATGAGAACCATTGAGGAAACATATAAATGTGCAGTCTACTAAAATGAGCTTCATAAAAATAACAAAATGAACAGGTACAAATACTTCAAACATCCAGTGAACTGAGGGTGTTAAAAGCCACATGTGGTGTCACAACTTTCCTTCTGATTTCATATAACCCTCCTTCTACCACTTCCCAATAATTCATAGGCTGCAGTTCTTTTGCTGCACTTCAACAAGCAAGTTTCAGGTCTTTTTCAAGATGAAGTGCCATATTTATTACAGCATTTGTATTTCTCTTACCCATTCAAGGTGTATAAAACTGTTTTTCTTAGGGTTCTATCTTATTTTTACATGTGTCACTAACAAGTTTTTGAGTGGCGTGCTCCTAACCTTATTTTGGTGGAGGTGAAATTTGGTGTTATTGTGCGCTTTTGGTCAGCATACTGATATCAGGAACATACATGTCATGGAATAGCAGAACAGACTATAGGAGTTATTGAATGAAAAGAGGAGAAGAAGTTTGGGGGCAGAGAAGGCATGCAGCTATGGAAAAAAAATCTATATGGGTGGTACGCTTTACCTCATTTTAAGTTGTTGGAGCATAAAAGGAGATGGTGAGTTGAGACCAGAAGAATAAATAGGAACAAAAACAAGTGAAATCATTTGTTATGATAAATTTGGACACTAATACTGTATCTGTTAGGATGTCCTCAAAAACTCATGAGCATTGCAGTGACATATACAAATTTGCATTTTATGTAGATTTCCCTGTTCAGGCCACTAGGAAGAGGATGGACTGGAAATGGGCAAGGATCTAGGTTAGTAGACCAGGAGGCTTTTGTCATATGATTAAGGCCCAGAATATGGCAGTAGTATCTGGAATGAACTGAAATAGAAAGACTAGTGGAATATTTGGGAGATACAGTAAGAGAGATGGGTAATTTTTGAACATAGTGGATGTGAGTGAAAGGCAGTTAGGGGTGCTAAGGAACAATAGAAATGTCCTAGATTTCATCACTGAACACAATGATGGATGGTCATAACACTAACTGCAATTGAGAACATAACAAGAGGGAAAATCTCACAGGGGTCTGGAGAAGAAGATGGGATTGGTGGATTGGAGTTAGTAAGTCTGGTATGCGACAACTTCAGACAAACAACACTGTGTGACATGCACCTATGTAAGTTCATAGGTGCTTTTAGTTATTATAAATTCTGAATATAGCCAGTATATTCCTAGGTTTGGAAAAGAATATTTAAGAAATAAATGTGATGTCTTTGTTTTCTGTTTTGCTATCTTTTCTCCTTCTCATCTTTTAAAAGTTAGCTAAAATTCACCTCTTCAGAGAGAGCTTCTTTGACTAAGTCCTCAGAAGCTGACACTAAGACAAGGATATGCAAGCGATTATTTAGAAAATTATTTATAAAGGGAGTGAGAGAGTTGGAGCAGAGATGGACAGAAACCAGGCAAAGCTGTCATCTCAGGAAAAAGGTCCTAAGGAAGGTTGCTTCCCCCAGGGGAACTCAGGAGTGTAAATTGTATAATATCTCAGATTGTTTCATCCCAAGGCAAGAAGGCTGGCCTTTCATAATCCCCAACTTGACAGTTATTGGTTAACCATTCCCCTGGGATGAAAATTTGCAGACATTTTTGGCTGTAAACTGTGCTCAGGGCAAAGCAGTTCCAGAGCCAAGGACAGACCTCTAAACTGAGCTGCTGGTACGCTATTCACACACTGAAGGAGACCAAAGCCAGAAATAGAAAAGTAAAAACTGCACTGAAGGTGATCTGGGTAGAGCATAGACTCAGGGCTCAGCAAACTGGACTCTCAAACAAAACCCAGCTTGGTGCCTGTTGTTAACGTCATTGTGGTATAATTTATATGCTATAAGATTTGGTTGTTTAAACTGTACAATTTTTAGCAAATTTACAGAGTTGTGCAGCCATCACCATAATCTAATTTTAGAGCATTTTCATTACACCAGAAAGAGAGCTTGCGCCATTAGCTGTCACTCCTCATTGCCTCCTCATCTGCCCCCAGTCCAAGGCAACCACGAATTTACTTTGTGTCTCTATGGATTTGCTTACTCTGAACATTTTATATAAATTAGCTGGCATATTATGTGGTCTTTCATCCATGTTGCAGCACGTATAAGTATTCTATTCCTTTTTATGGCTGAATAATATTCCTTTGCATGAATATATCATCTTTTGTTTATCTGCTGCTGCTAAGTCACTTCAGTCGTGTCCGACTCTGTGTGACCCCATAGATGGCAGCCCACCAGGCTCCCCCATCCCTGGGATTCTCCAGGCAAGAACACTGGAGTGGGTTGCCATTTCCTTCTCCAATGCATGAAAGTGAAAAGTGAAAGTGAAGTTGCTCAGCTATTCACCAGTTAATGGGCATTTAGGTTATTTCCATTTTTTTTGGATGGAAATAATGATGTTATGAACAGTTGTGCTCAAATTTTTACATGGACATATGTGTTCTTTCTATTTTTATATAGTTGATATATATAATATATATATATTTGATATATATATTGATGTATAATTATGTATATATATATGTATATATATATGTATATAATTTGAGATATAATTGATGTATAAGAGTGGATAAGTTTAAGATGTATAAAATGTTGATTGGATACACAAATATATTACAACATTATTATCACAATAGTTAGCCAACTTCCATCATATTACATAATTACCATTTCTTTATGTAGTAAGAATATTCAAGATTTACTCTCTTAGCAAATTTGAAGTATATAATACAGCATTATTAACATCATGCTGTAAATTGGATCCCCAGAACTTATTTGCTTTATAACTGGACATTATAATCCAACTCCACATTTTCCCTACACCCAGTATTTGATAACTGCCATTCTACTTGTTAGTTCTACGAGTTTGGCTTTTTAAAATTATGCATGTAAGTGATATCATACAGTTTTTCTCTTTCTCTGCCACATTTATTTCACTTAGCATCATGCCCTCAGGGGTTTCCCTGATAGCTCAAACAGTAAAGAATCTGCCTGCAATGAAGGAGACCCAGGTTTGAGCCCTGGGTCGGGAAGATGCCCTGGAGAAGGAAATGGCAATCCACTCCAGTAATCTTGCCTGGAGATTTCCATGGACAGAGGAGCCTGGTGAGCTATAGTCCATGGGGTCATAAAGAGTAGGACACCACTGAGTGACTCACACAAAAACCTGCTCTCAGATGGCAGGATCTTCTTTTTGTTGTGGCTGAATAATATTCCATTGTATACATACACCACAACTTCTTTATCCATTCATCTATTGAAGGACATTTCATTTGTTGTTTTCATATCTTGGATATTGTTAATAATGCTGCAGTGAATATGGGAGTACAGATATTTCTTTGAGATTCTGTTTTCACTTCCCTTGGATATATATCCAGAACTGGACTGCTAGATCATATAGCAGTTTTATTTAAAATGTTTGAGGAACCTCCATACTGTTTTCTATAGAAGTTGTGTGAATTTCATGGACAAATGCTTTTTATTTTTTTTTTATCTTGGGTAGATACCTTGGAGTAATATTAATAATTCTATGTTTTACATTTTGAGGAATGCCAGACTAATTTTCAGATTGGCTTCACAATTTTACATTCCCATCAGTAAGACATGAAGTTTCCAACTTCTCCATATCCTTGTCAGCACTTGTTATTGTCTGTCTTTTTAATTACAGCCATTCTAGTGAGTGTAAAGTGACATCTCATTGTGGTTTTGGTTTTTCTTTCCCTAATGACTAATGATGTGGAGCATCAGTTCATGTGCTTATTTGCCATTTGTATGTCTTCTTTGGAGAAATGTCTATCTAAATCCTTTGCCTACTTTTTAATTGGGTTACCTGCTTCATGTTTTTTAAATAAAATTTTATTGTAACACAGCTGCACTCATTTGTATATTTCGCGTCTATGGCTGTTTCAGTACTACAATGGCAGAGCTGAATAGTTGCAGCAGGACCATACGGCCCGCGAAACTAAACTATTTGCTATCTGGCCCTTTATGGAAATAAGTCCCATCTCCCCTGTCCCCAGTCCCAGGAATGTGTGTGACAGTGCATAGAAGGTAAGGAGGGAGCTGCCCTTTTACCTCTTGCCCAGTGAAGGAGGTTTAATGGGACTACTTGGAACTGCTTTCCCAGAATTCACTAGGCCATGGGGTATGAGAGTGCTTCCTGATGTGCAAATGTGGGGTGAACTAATTCTCACTCAAGAAAGTCACCTACATGGGGTAGGTTGACTTCAACAGGAAGAGGGTAGAAAATAGCACCAGATTCCCAGAGGCTGAGGAAGGAGTCACCATCCTGGAACAGAGCTGCAACTACTAGGGTCAGAAACTGGGAGAGAGTAAATAGGGCACCCCCAATAGTCAGTCATCACTCTTTCCAAAGAGAATCAACTTCAGTCACCTCCCTAGCCCAGAAGGTGAGAAATCACTTACCTAGCCTTGTACAAACTCTCCCACCCAGTTCTTCTCCTCACCCATCCCCTCCATCCACACAGATAGGATGCAAATTACCACCAACTAGAGATGGTAAAATCAGTTGGTAAAGAATCCACCTGCAATTCAGGAGACCCTGGTTCGATCCCTGGGTTGGAAAGATCCCCTGAAGAAGAGAAAGCTACCCACTCCAGTATTCTTGCCTAGAGAATTCCATGGACTGTATAGTACATAGGGTTGCAAAAAGTTGGACACAACTGAGCAACTTTCACTTTCAGAGACAGTAAAGAATCCACCTGCAGTGCAGGATATCCAGGTTTGATCCCTGGGTCAGAAAGATCCCCTGGAGAAGGGAATGGCAACCCATTCCAGCATTCTTGTCTGGAGAATTCCATGGACAGAGGAGCCTGGCAGGCTAGACTCCACCAGGGGATGCAAAGAGACACCACTGAGAGACTAACACAAGCACCAGAGCTGGGAACAAACTGAGTAGAGTGGGAAGCCCACCCTCCCCTCACCCACTTCATGTATTCAGGCAGCAGCCGGCCCCAGTGCAGAGACCATTATTTGCATTTGGAGATATTACTACATGATTCTGGACAAATTTTCTGAACTGAGGTAGTATTTGTGACTTGAAGGGATTCCAGGTTTCTCTATTACCTTAGTGAAAGGTGAAAGTCACTCAGTTGTGTCCGACTCTTTGCGACCCCATGGACTGTCCCTGGAATTCTCCAGGCCAGAATACTGGAGTGGGTAGCCTTGCCCTTCTCCAGGGGATCTTCCAAACCCAGGGATCGAACCCAGGTCTCCCACATTGCAGGTGGATTCTTTACTAGCTGAGACACAGGGGAAGCCCAAGAACATTGGAGTGGGTAGCCTATCCCTTCTCCAGGGATCTTCCCGACCCAGGAATCAAACCGGGGTCTCCCTCATTACCTTAGACTGAACCTCAAAATCTAGAACTTGCCTGAGTTTCTTTTAGGGGCAGGGACTGACTACTCACATTGAGTAACGACTAAGTAATGCAGTGGGAAAAGAAAGCAGTAAAGTTATCTTTTGACTATATCAGAAGTTATGTTTGTTCAACATACTTGTCACACACATATGTGAGACTTTCACTTGAGACGACATACAAATGTTTGCCAAATAGGCTAAAGACCGCTTGGTACTTAACTTTTGTTTCATGTACGAAGTCCATGGCTCAGTTGGTATTCTAATTGTATATAACCTCTCTCCATATTTTGATGATCATGCAATGGACACATACTGTTTTGTTAGATCAGATGCCACCACTTTCAGGAAGTCTTCCTTGAGCACCTCTCAACCCTTACCCTGTTTCATGTCAGGTCAGTTTCTCCTCATATTATTGAAGTACCCAGGATCTCCTCTTATCAGAGTTCCCACATTTTGCAATGTAGTCTATTTTCTTGTCTGTCTTTGCTGCCAGTCACAGGATCTCCCGAGGGAAGACAGCACATCTTCTTTACTGATAAATCAGAGCATAGTGCTGACGAAGAGTAAATGCATTCAATCAATGTTGTTTAAAACAAATATTGCCTAACAAGGGCTTTCCTGGTTGCTCAGACAGTAAAGAATTTGCCCACAATGAGGAAAATCTGGGTTCAATCCCTGGATCAGGAAGATCCCCTGGAGAAGAGAATAGCAACCCACTCCAGGATTCTTGCCTGGAGAATTACATGGACAGAGGAGCCTGGCAAGCTACAGTCCATGGGGTCATAAAGAGTTAGACATGATTGAGTGACTAACATACATGCACACATTGTTTAATAAATTCATTTATGTCAAATGGGGTGTGATTAGCTACAGCCACTGGCTTATCCTCACAAATGTCCCTTAACCATAATGCAGCCCAAGGAGGAAAGAGCGAGGAAATGGGGACCAAGTAGCAAAAATCCACTCCTTATTCTAGTAAGTCTAGTAAGAAAGCAGCTCATTAGAATCCTCTTCATAGTGAATCGACAGATAATGGATCAGCATACTTCAAATTCCACTGAAAGTCACACAAAAGCCTTTTCCCCCTTTAGCTGTTTCTATATTTCTGATGTTAAGTTGGATAAAGCAACTTCTCTCTGTGCCTCTGAGCAGCTTTAATTGATGTGGATCACTGACCAATTGATGTGGATGCAGCAATCAGTATCAACTGGAAGGCAGCTGAAGTAAGAGGATCAGCCATCCTGCAGTCTGGTTTGCCAACCCCATATAGCTAGAGCCTGGACAATTGATCTTTGCTGCTTTAAATGATCAAACTGCAACCTATTCAAGATGCATATGGTTTCAAAGGCTCCCAAATGCTGATGTTGGACACTGCTAAAAGGGGAATAATGAGTCTAGCACCATTAAAGTTGGAGTCAATTAGCAGAGTCAGGAGACTGACAATATGTGTTTCTAAGTATAATTTGCATCCTTTGTATCTATAATAAAACCTTAGTGATTTTCCTGTAGCTTGATCATTCCCTGAGGAGTCACATTTGCGGTTCGGTGGAGTAGTGTGGGGTGACATGAGCAATACCATGAAGTTACTGCCCCTACAGGTTTAATGCCATCCCTAAACTTTTACCATTCAAGCTTCCAAGCTAAGGACTGCTTTTTCTGAGCCAGTTTTCCCAGGGTGTATTACAGGCATATTATTTCTACAGGAAGTAGATATATTATTTGAGCACAAAAAGTTCACATGGCCAAATAAATGTGAGAAACCCTCTACTAGATAAGGAAGCCTCTTGGCTTCAGGACTTTTCCAAGTCAATATGTATTGCATACGTTTATGCTAAATCACTTTGGTCGTGTCTGACTATGTGAGACACTACAGACTGTAGCCTGCCAGGCTCCTCTGTCCATGGGATTTTCCAGGCAAGAATAATGGAATGGGTTTCCATGCCCTCCTCAGGGGGATTTTGCTGACCCAGGGATCGAACCAGCATCTCTTATAGCTCCTGCATTGGCATGGAGGTTCTTTACCACTAGCACCACTTGGAGAGACCTATGTGTATTATGTACTATTAATTGTTTGTGTGTGTGTATATATGCACAAAATTCATGGTACACAATATATACATTAATGTATCATGTTATATATTAATATAAGTGCTGTAGTTCATGGGGTCGCAGAGTTGGATACAACTTAGCAAGTGAAAAACAATTATATATAATAATATGTAATATATATACTAAGAATTTCCAAGGGAGGAATGGTAACCAAATATTTCACCAATAACCTTTGGACATAAAGCTACTAATGGATTATATTCTGAGAACCTCCTTTGGAAAATGCTGTCTTGGGGGCACTCCAGGGACAGTTTCACAGTGTGTCCCCAAATTCTTACAGGAAGGAGTTTGCAAGGTGCTTTGACTCCCATATTTTTCAACTTTCAGTTTTCTTAAATGAACTTTTTGTTTTAGAATGGTTTTAGATTGTCAGTAAA
Source organism: Bos mutus (assembly GCF_027580195.1). Classification (NCBI taxonomy): domain Eukaryota; kingdom Metazoa; phylum Chordata; class Mammalia; order Artiodactyla; family Bovidae; genus Bos; species Bos mutus. The sequence continues at coordinate 51,754,443 of NC_091626.1, read as the reverse complement.
TTACAAAGGTATTATAGAGATCTCCTAGAGCCCACAACCAGTTTCTCCTATTGGTAACATCATACATGAACTATGATACATTTGTCACCACGAAGAAACCACATGGTTTTATTACTATTAACTCCACAGATTTTTTTTTATTTCATTAGTTTTTCTCTAATGTCCTTTTTCTACATCCTATCTAGGATGCCATTTAGTCTTTATGTCTCTTTCGTCTGTCTGTGACAATTTCTTAGACTGTCCTTCTTTTTGATGACCTTGATAGTTTGGAGGAAGGTGCTTTTAAATAGCAAGAGAGCACAGGGAAGTATAATGAAACCAAAAATTTTCTGGAGAGAAAGGAGTTGAAAAAAGTTTGAAAGGGCAGAAAAATGCAAGAAAATAAAAAGGAGACAGTTTATTGACCATTCACTTTTATAAGATAAACCTTGACTATATACTAATTTTATGGAATATATATATGGAAAAGAATGCAAATCACAGTTTTAAAATTTATATCATTCAAATATATCAAATTGTATCATTTTCTCCTAAACTACTGCCTGGTGTAGTTCAAAAGGAAAAAAGGCAAATATCAAGCCAAAAGATAAAACTAAATAAAATTTAGGAGTAAGAAAGACAAAAGTGACTGAGATGATCAGCAGGAAGGAGTTTGAAGGTTACAAGTGCTAAAAGATTGTTCATCAGTATAACAGCCCTTTGACTTGAGTTTGTATCTGTTGAAACACTATCTTTTGTTCTCTTCCTCTTTCTTCTCATAAAGGATAGTTTTGAAGGTAGGAAACATGATGTCTCTTAGAAGGCTTATCTCTCTGTATCCTGCACTTGTGGCTCTTAGTGACAATTTTTTTCCTTCCCTAAATCAAGAAATTACATTTTCCCTTAAATCGCCAGACTGAAGGAAACCCATATGTAAGATTAGAGGGGTGGTAATCTGTTGGGTCCAGCATAATCAATGGTCACAGAAGCCATGGTGAGCAGCATGAACAAAGAGACCATGACATGACCTGGCCACTGGGCCAGGGTAGAATTTCTTACGGCATGCAGTGGAATGAGATCTGGTGTGGATCATGGTTTTTTTTGTTGTTTAATTGTTTGTTTGTTTGTTTGTTTAATGAGCAAGGCTTGAAAGACATACACATCATTTCTACACAAATGTGACCAGCCTGAACTTAGTCAAATGACCACATCTAGCTGAAAGAGAAGTTGGAAAATGTAGTCTCTAGTTGGTGGCCGTATGCTCAATTAATATTGTATTACCATGTCAGAAAGCAAAAACAGATACTGTGAAACAGCTTTATACATAGCAAAACAGTTTGTCCATTATGCTTTCCCCCTTTGTAGTTAACAGAAGCCCAAAATTGTTTAAGGGTGCAATGTGACTAGCTGATGCTTGCTTTGCAGCCTCCATTGCAGTTAGGAGATGCCATATAGCACAGTTTCGGCCAATGAGAACAGAAACAGAAGTTATCTGAAAGTTTTAAGTAGAGCTTTTACTTCATTGATAAAGGAGGGTAGGCACAGCTTGTGCTGCCTTTCCTAATTCTTGCCTGGAATAAAGATATGATAGTTGGAACTGCTGCTATTATGCACGAAGGAAAGGACAAAATAATGGCAGAATAATATACCCTGACATTAAAGGCCTGATAGACCCATACTGACAATTACTACCTTTGGACTTGTGGCATGTAAGAGAATGTCCCCACTCCCTTTTTAAACTTTAGCTAGATAGAATTTCTGTTTCTTGTAGCTTATTACATTATAATACTGAGGACAAGTGGCCAGAACCAGGGAAATCCTGAAAGCAAATAAGCAGACAACTCGGCTGATAAAGGATCAGGTAAGAAGATTTCCCTGATACAGAGTGATATCATGCACAGAGAGGGTAAATTCAAAGAACAAAAAAGAAGAAAAAAAAATAGGCTAACATATCCATTAGCAGATGTAAATACCCTATCCGAGAATGTATAGATAGTGTAGTAAAGACCCTAAATATGATTATGAGGTGTTAATAAAATGCAGACAGAATGTGTAAATTCCTCAGAACGTATATATGAGAGTAAAGAATAGAAGTAAACAGAAATCTTCTATATGAAGGGACAGAAACAGAGCCACACATATGACCAGAAAACTATTAATATAACTCCTAAATGAGAAGCTGATGAAAAATGAATATAATTGCAAAAATCATGAACCACAAAATGAAACTTCCATTAAATACCTGCAGTTAACTGAAATGCTTATTATAATAATCTAGGAAAATCAGTTTAATATTTATCCTTGGTATTCTGAGTTTTTTTTTTTTTTTTTTTTCCTAAATAACATCTTTGCTTCTAAACTCACATTTTAAAACACCAGATTCAGGTAACATCTGTCATAGGTCTGAACTGTAGTTTAGTGGTTATAAACCTGGATTTAGGCATTAGAATTTCTGAGTTTGACTCCTGGCCTGATCATCTACTCTTTGTAGTTAGTGAGTAAACTACTACCCTTTCTGTGCTTCAACGTAATTATCTGAAGAATTATGATGATAGTAGTAATCAACCTCAGGCTTCCCTGGTGACTCAGGGGTAAAGAATCCACTTGCAATGCAGGAGACACAGGAGACGCAGGTTTGATCCCTGGGTTGAGAAGATCCCCTGGAGGAGGGCATGACAACCCACTCCAATATTCTTGCCTAGAGAATACAATGGACAGAGTAGCCTGGTGGGCTATAGTCCATAACATTGCGAAGAGTCAGACACAACTAAAGCGACTGAGCATGCACACATTATTAGCTGTGTGATCTTGGACAAGTTATTTCACTTCTTTGAATCTTATTTATGATCTATAACATGAGAACAAAAATAATATGTACATACTTCACAGGACTATTCAATCATTAAAAGAAGTATCATTCTGTTGAAATGTTCTATCTGGTCGGGAAGACTGTCAAAAACGTATACCATAAATTCAAAAAGAATTATTGCAGCTGTGTCATATGAATAGCAGAATGCCTCAGTAGTCATGGCCCTGAGAAGGCTCCCTCAGCAACTCAGCAGTCCTTCAGAAGCCACAGCAGAGTTGCAGAGGACACAGCCAAACTCTCTTGGAGACCACAAACTGCCCTCCTTCTCTGAAATGCAGGCTCAGCCATGATCTTCCTTCCCTCCAGGGGTGAAATTCTGAGGGAAGCAAACATATCTGCAAGTGGGCTTTCTAGCATTTGATTTAAAAATCTCTTGTTATATTTTCATTACACATTATACATAGAGTCAAGCAGAGAAACAACTCACCCACTTCATCTAATCTTCCTCTGCCAATCTCCTTTTTCCTCATCTTAACTTCCTTTGCTGTCCCTAACCCATGTCTCCTCCTCCCAGTAACCCTGGTCTGATAGACCTGTAAAAGCATCAGATTAGTATGTAGAATTTCTGGGTTCTGGACTCGGCATTGCTATGTCCAACCAACATGTATCTGAGCAAGTCATTGCACTGCTTGGAATTTTAGTTTTCTCACCTTCCAAGTTGTGATATTTGGTCTTTGTGCCTGTTCCTGGCACAGAGTTCTAAACCTCTGCAACTTCTTCAGTGCTAAGAGTGAGAAAAGCATCTTTGATATTCATCATGAGTCCCTTTCACTATACCCGAGTTTATGTTAATTAAGTGACATTTGGAGGGTGGAGACTGGTTGCTAGAGAAACCAATCACTGAAAAGAGTTAAAACTTTCAGTCCTACCACCAGACCTTTGGGGAGGAGAGAAGCTGAAACTGACATTGTTCACCAGTGGCCATCAACCACATCTGGGTAATAAAGCCTCCATTAAAACCCTTAAATGATAGGATTTCAAGAGTTTTCAGGTTGGTGAATGCATCAGGATGTTGTAGAAGACAGTATGCTTGAAGAAGGCTTAGAAGTTCTAAGAACCTTCCCACATACCTTGCTGTATGCATTTCTTCCATTTGGTTGTTTCCAAGTTGTATCCTTTATCATAAACCAGAAATAATAACTAAAGAGCTTTCCTAAGTTGCATCGTTTTAGCAAGTTATTAAGGAAGGGGTCATGGAAACCCCTGATTTAAAGCTGGTATATCAGAAGCACAGAGGATAGCCTGGGACACGAAATTGGCATCTAGAATGGGGCAGTCTTCTGGGACTGAGACCTTAAACTGTGGGATTTGCACTAACTCCATGTAGCTAGTGTCAGAATTGCTTACCTATACATTTGGTGTCAGAAGTGTTGAGAGTAGAACAAATAGGAATTTACCTTGAAAAATGAAGATACTGATACCAAATTCATTGGCTAAAATGCAAGTAGATATTTGCAAATTCTGTAAATTAAAGGACTTTATACATTTAATCCATTTACTTGATCACTTCTTCATTCATTCATTCACCTTTAATGCTTTTAAACACCAGTTATAGGGAAGGGCTAGTTATTATTAATATTCTTACTGGTCTCTACCTACCTTGGCTAGTAAAAAAGGTAAACTCTTTTCTAAAGTGATCCACACATCATAAAAGAAAAAAAAATCCAGAGCACAGGAGGTGAGAACTAAGAAGTTCTTGGTGAAGGGATATGTTCCCATGGGTCTGTGGTCTTTCTGCACCGTGTGGTTTTCAAAACTCTCCTGGGCTCCATCCCATCATGCCATTTTGACAATGGCACTACAGAAGCCCAAATCTCTCTGCCAGAGCTACCACTAATCAATCTCCCACAGCCTTGTTATCAAGGCTTCAGGGGCCTGGGCTCTCGTGAATTACATGTCAGAGTAATTAATCTTCTCTGTCCTGAAGCCCTTATATGTGGCCAACTGCCACCAAAGCCAAGACCGATGGTGCAGATTAGTTGTTTAAGTGCAGCCTGGAAGCTGCCTTCTGAGTGAAGTGGTGCTAATCAAACCCTGAACCCTCACCATAATGGGTCTCTCACAGAAGCAAGTGGCTAATTATGGTCTGGCACTATTTTGGAATTTGGTGATTAACTCCCTCAGGTTGATTAGTTCTTAACATAGAAACATCTGTTTATTTGGGGGAAGCCCATTTATTAAGAATTCTCTCTTGATCCTGGGTCTTTTTATATTAATTGAGTCATAAGAAGATTATGTGAAGTTAAATAAAGAATCCCCAACCATTAAGCAAATTGACATTTTTCAACAGCAATTGTTATTTTTATCATTACTGATGAAAACTCAGATATGGGGAATAATATTTTATATTACAAACAGAAGCATATTTCTACTAACAAAGTTTCAGATATTAATTTTATCCTTTTAAAATTAGAATATAAATGAAATGGTTTTACTTAAATATGATTTTTTCCTATTTTAACACATTTCATATAATTTAAATACCTCTGTGGCTGATAACATCTATGGTAAATGTACTAATTATGTAGAACCACTTCATTACGACCTGAACAGGGGCCAAGACTTTAGGTGGGCTCATCATTTCAATTCTTGTGAAAGTTCCATTAACATTTTTTCCTATACCAAATTTACTACTCTTAAATTTCAAAATCAAAAGAAATGAAGAAACAAGGGGCATGAGATAAGAAAAAATAATATGCCTGGCAAGCAAACATTTTAACAGCTATCATCATGTGTCCACTGGTCAGTTTTTAATATATTTATTTACTTGGGGCAAGTTTATTGACCAAATTCAGCAGAATCATTGTTATTGAATGCTCTAAAGTAGGGGTGCATCTCTTTCTCTGTGTGTACATGTATGCATGAGAAGAGTTTTGTTTTCTAAGCTCTGCCCTAATTATCCGTTATTCAGTAACAGGTTTACTCTAAAAAATGTTGGAAATACAAAGAACTCCCCAGAAAAGGCAAGGTAAAACACATCACTGCAGTCTGATCAAAGTCCAGCTTCATAAGATTTAAGCTGCTGAAACTGAAGGGAAAAGTTAAGTGTAACGGGAACCCAGCTCTTAGATCTAGATCAGGAAAGAAAAATCTTGAAACAATCCGATAGAAAATTCCTAAAAATGGTCATTTCAAGCAACTTACAATAAAAAATGATAGTTTATATTAAGTGGTGTTTTCTAAGTTTCAGGCACTTTATGGATATTTATTTCGTCTTCCTGAGCAGCCTATAACAGAAACTTTTACTCTCACCATTTTAGAGCTGAGAGTACTAAGGTCTACAGATGTTAAAGCAACTTGTCCACAACCATTTCTAGAAAATGGGAAAAGCAGGATACAAATCCATCACTGTAATTAAAGAGACTGTATTATTAGCTACCACATTGCTTGCCTATTTCCTAGTTTTAGAGATTCAAAGATCACTGAAAATTAATTCAAAATTCCATGCAAAAATTATGAAGTAGAATCTATCTCTATGGGTTTATACTGCTCTTAGTTGCAGTAATGTTTGAAAACTTTTTCCAGGTAAACTCTCAGGCTTGCATTTTAAATATAAAAAGGCAAAATAAAGACATATATCCTTTGTGCCTAATTAAAGATGACTTAGAATGACCTTGAAGTGTTTTATTCAATTGATGGGGAGATGAAGATGTTGAAGTAAAATCATAAGACACTGGTTTCACTGGTCATGTTATTATTGTTACACTTGAAAACACAGTCTTCATTCATGTGAGATGAATAATTTTACCAGAATGTTACCAGTCAAATAGGATATATATTATTTCCTCAATTCCAAGATGTATTTTTTTCTCAATTTAACACTGCTGATTTGGCAGTTTGTTTTATAATTACCGTGCTTAGTCACTTCGGTTGTGTCCGACTCTTTGGCGACCCCATCGACTGCAGCCTGCCAGGCTCCTCTGTCCATGGGGTTCTCCAGGCAAGAATACTGGAGTGGGTTGCCATGCCCTCCTCCAGGAGATTTTTCCAACCCAGGGATCGAACCTGCATCTCTTATGTCTTCTGCATTGGCAGGGACATTCTTTACGACTAATGTTCTTTACAACTAGGTGCGTTCTTTACAACTAGGTGCATTCTTTACGACTAGTTCTTTACGTTCTTTACATTCTTCACCGATGCCTAGTGTTAATTTAGGTTTTTCTCCAAAAGCTGTTAAAAACCTACTGGCAAGTTTGCAATCCAGGAAATATTGTTTTTAGCTCCTGCTCTCAGAATGTCATCCTCAACATTAACTCATACAAAAATTAGCCAGTGTAGATGTATTACTTAGTGTCAGATAGTCATGAAATATAATCTGTGAATCTGAATAAAATAAACATATTAACCACCAATCTGAGGGCAGGAGAAAACCTCTCAGAAAATAACAGAAAAAAATATCTTTACAACCATTTTACAAGTTAAGACATAAAAGCTACTGCAACAAACCATATATCTAAGTCACATTACAGAACTGACTACAAATACTCAGAATTGCCTACTTCACTATAAACTTTGATTATCTGAGCTGTACTTGGACAGCTATTTGTTTGTAAGATGGGTATATAATATTATAGACAATAACCTGCAAATTACATATAAGTGCAATATAACACTGTATAATCCACTAACATTCCTAAGATTCCAAAGTATTTGCACTGATTGTAGTCTATTCTACAAAGCAAACACATTTCTTACATGATCACAGGTACTGCCAAGTACGGCAGATTTAAAACTGAAATGGCTTACTAGTGTCTAAATAATCTCCTAGGAAACTGTTTAGTCTAGACCATTATCTTGATAGTTCATAATTAGGTTCAATAATAAAGCTTGTTTTGCTGACCTAGGTCAGATCAGCATGTCCACAGCATCTGGGCTCAGTGACCTTGCTTTGAGAGGGTATTGTTAGAAAATCCATTATTATCATCACATACACTTCAGAGAAGTGGCTGTTTTGTGAATTGATGGTGTGATGTTGCCACTTTAGATAAAAGAGTCCATGAATTATTGACTTAATGAGTTAATGTTGCTTGATTTCACAACAAAGTCTTTATAGTCTCCATGCTATTTACTGAACATACAATCACAGCATATGAAGGAAAGCACAGGTAATAGGCTGTGCTATGCACTTATGAGCCACAAGAAATCTGAAAAAGGCATAACTTCCCAGAAGTGTCACTGGCGAAGGCATGGCACCTTGGTCAATAGTCTCGGGCCAATTCATAGAGAGTCACTTGAGATGACTTGCTTCCCATTATTTTTGCCCTATGGACACAGAGCAGTTAATTGCGTTTCCTCTTCCCCAGAGTTTGTTCTGGGTCTTGGGTGAAGCCTTGGGATCAGTGCTATGTAATCACCCATTGTGTGGAATGGTTGTTGCTGGGTGGAAGTTCAAAGAGAGCCCACAGAGAAAGCCCACTGCAGGGAACATGCAGTGCCCTGATGCTCACCATGAAAAAACAGAAGCATCATCTTCTGATGCGATGGCAGTTTTTCTTCAGAGTATGCCAAACGTGGGGGGAGATTGTAAAAACCCAGGCACATAGCAGTTAACAAGTTTTCCAGAGAAACTGATGAGTACTCAGACACATCAATTCAGCAGACTGTTCCTAAGTTTGGTTTTGATATCATTCATCAATGCCTATTTATTTATTTTTGGCTGCCCAGATCTGTTCTGTTTCGCCTGGGCTCTATCTAGTTGTGGCGAGAGGAGGCTACTCTCTAGTTGCAGTGTGCGGGCTTCTCACTGAGGTGGCTGCTCTTGCTGTAGCACACAGGCTCAGGAACTGTGGCTCACGAGCTCCAGAGCGCGGACTCAGTAGTTGCAGCACAAGGGCTCAGTTGCTCCTCAGCATGGGAATACTCCTGGACTGCAGGTCAAACCCGTGTCCTGTGAATTAGCAGAGGACACTCCTTTCCACTGTACCAGGGGAGGCCCATCTATGCTTATTTTATTACAAGAGATGTATACATGGTATTTCACTCAATCATCCCAACAAGCTTACAAAGTAAGTGTAATCTTTTTTTTCCATTTTACAGATGTAAAAACTGAAAGCCTGAGAGAGGAAATAGCAGCTACAGAACTAGCTGGAGAGGTCAAGATTCAGAGCAGGGTCTAGCTGCCCCCCAGGTCTGTTGAAATTCTCACTCGACTCTAAGGTACTGTGGCCTCCTGACTGTCCCTCTTTCTGTGCTTTTCATCTATATGCTGTTTATCAGCTTATAAATCTCTTAGCTGTGGGGTCTCATTTGTAAATACCTCCTGCTATCTTCTGAGTCAAGTTAAAAGCCCACAACATGCAAGATTTTAGTTCCATCCTGATTTTTCATCCTCACCGCTCTCCATCCCTATTCAAATATCTTTAATCTCAGCCTCCTGGCACACCCTTTGCTCTTTAATTATCAAGACCTTGACTTAGACCTTTCCTTCCTATCTCTGTTGAAATCTGGTATATTTTTCAAAACATTTTTTTATGGTTTTACTTACATAAAGACTTTTCAGATCCCCCACCTCCATTAAAAATATTTCTTCTTCCCTTTTTCAAATTCCGTAACACTTTGCTTATTCCTGTGTCTTTCAGGGTATTTAATTGCAGCCTGATTTGTGATAATTATGTGCAGGTCTGACTAGCTTCCTCTTGTGAGAACAGAGAGCCCTTTGAGGGCAGGAACCATGTCATAATCCTCACTGTATTTCCAGCGTTTAGCATCATCTTTAGAATGTGGAATACTCAATGTTTATCAGATGAATAATTAGGTAAATAAATTGTCCTAAAAAACAGCCAGGTGAAATAAATTAAGTCATGGTTCAAAGGTACTTCATGGAATTTCTTGGTGAAGACTACTATGAAAAAGGAGAGAAAGTTCTTGCCCATTTGTCTCTTATCCCAGCTAACCATTTTGTTTGCATGTTATCATTCAGTTATAGGATGGGATAAAATTGACTGATATGCAACAGATCCTCTGTCCCATGTCACTCACCCAGTGTCCTCCACCTGCAAGGAACTTTAGACAAACTGGGGAAAATCCCTGCTCCATCTTTGGCAAGTTACTTCAGCACCATAGCTCAGTTTCCTCATCTGTATAATGGGAGTATAATATTATCTATTATTGTTTACCACATTTATAAACATATTTTATGTCTCTATTTGTGATTTTCATTCACACCTTCATATATAATGCACTACTTGTCAGCAAGCTCATCTCATGTTTAGCTACAATCTGCCCACTCTCAATGTCATCCATTAGTCCAAGGTCTATCTGTTGAAAAGTTCAGAACAAGTCGAATCCCTCTTCTACATAACACTTCTGCAGTGACAATAATTCCCATTGGAGATACACATATATAGTTCGTCTCAGGCATAAGAATGCCAATAGGCACTTGGAACCACAGCAGGAAACCATTTTGGGAACTTAAGGATGAAGAAGCCCAAGTCATGTCTCCATTCCTGACTAGATATCTTCTGTTGTGAGAATGAATGTGATATTACAGAAGGAAGATAGACTTTTAAGTCAGATGTTACTGGACTCTGTTCCTGACCCTACTGCTGCATGTGGAGCAAGTCACTTAACTTTCCTGAGCCTCATACTAACCCTACCTTTGAGGGCTGTTTGAAGATTGACAAATATTAATAGAGGCAAAGAACCCAACACATAGAAGATATTCTAAGTGTAGTCATTCCTGTTATTCATCAGTTTCCTATAATCTCTTTTCCTTTAAAAAAAAAAAAAAAAAAAAGTGACCAGGGCTCCAATTGAAAGAAAGCTGTAACAATAACTGTTCTGGTCTAGACTCCAATACTGTTCTCCTTTCTGCTTCTCTGCACCACAAAACCACTTGGGAAGGGTGTCAGACTTGCTTTTCCACTCCTTCCTCCCACCTTGTCCCACATCTCTTTGCATTCTACCTACCCAGGTGTGTCTCTTACCCCTGTTGGGGTACTTATAGCCCTAAAGGCACATCACAACCTCAAAATCTCTACACCTGCCGAGGTGTTCTGTGCTAAATTTAGTGCTCAGCTTCAGTATTAACCTCACCATAGTGTCTCATTCTGGTCAGCTTTTCAGTTGTCTTCTTAAAATACCTATTTCAGTTGTGCTGTTTGAAGTGTGTTCTAATCTTAAGTTTCTTAAAATGCCTTTGGAAAGAGAACAAGGAAGAAATCCTAGGTATGAAGGTCACCAAAACCTATGGCTTTTTCTTAGCTCTTACCTCAGTTCTTCTCTGATTTTTGAGGCTGTTAGTCCTGTCAACTAGAAACATCTTTCTTGGCCCTGTCTCCCTCACCTGTCTGTCTGTCTATACCTCCTTTGTAGCCTCCTTTTCTTGCCCCAAAACAGACACATTTTTTAGCACTTGTTCTGTCCTTTCTTCCCTCTTCTCTCTCCCTTGGAGGACCCAATCACTGCTGTGGCTTCATCTTAGACTACAGAGTCAATAATCCCAAATCTGGGTGTTAGTCTAGACCCAAGCCACAGACCAGAATTGCCAGTAGCTTTATCAACAGTTCTTCTTGGAAATGCTGTGGGTATCCCAGGCTCGAGAAATCTAAAACTAACTTGCTTTTACTGCTTTCCTCCATTCTCATTTTTCTTAATGACATCATTAGATCCCTATTCCCATATACTTGGAACTCAGAGCTTTCTTATGTTTCTTGCTGTCCTCTACCACACAATCCATCAATAGCCAAACCCTGCCACATCGGTCTCCTTAGTGTCCCACATTTATCCCCTGTTTCTATCCCTACTGCCACTGTCCTAGCACAGGTCCTGTGCTTTCCTGGACCATCGCCCCATCTCCCAGTTGGCCAGTCCAGTATAGTTTTCACACCGTGCCAGACTCATCTCCTTGAAATACCTCTATGATCCTGTCACTCCCTCTTCTGATACCTCTGATATCTCCTCAGTGCCCACAGAACAATGGTCAGATGTCTTGGCATGCCAGTCAAGACCCTCTAAGATTTGAGCCCAGCACCCATCTTTTTTACTCCTCTTCATCGCCTTTGCCTTCCAGTCCCACAGTCGTCCTTGTCTTTTCTCTTTCTCTTGCATTCCCTTCCCACCTCTTTGTCAAAGACTAACCTAGCTTTCAAAGGCTTCCCACTTAAGAAGTCTTTCCCAGTCTTTCTGGCCAGAACTCACCTTCCTCTGTATTTTGCTAACACAGGTTATTATTTGATATAGATCATAGAAGGAACTTATTTATTTAAATATCCTTATATGCTGAACTAAGTGTTTGTCCTTTTAAACTTTCACAGTAGTTCTATAAAATGGGTTTTTACGGATGGAAAAACTGAGGATCATACAGATGAACTAATGTAGCCAAGGTCATGTAGGCAGTGAGAAACAGTTTCTTCTTTATAGCTCATGCCTGGTACTCTTTCCAGTATAGCAAATCATTTCATCTTTCTGAGGACAAAGAGCCACAGAAATCTAAGGGAACCAATATGACCATTTAACAGTGACAAAGCAGCTCTGACTTTGGTCTGTCCTAGTCCTAGTTTTTTACTTGGCTTTTCTCCTTTCAGACTCTCTTCTGATATTTGGTTACCATTGCCTTTTAAAAGTTTCATTATTATGCATAATGTATTCATTGAAGGGCAGCATTTCCTGTAATTTATGTCTCTTCGTTTTACTACTCAGCAATTCCTCAGTATTTAACCTCATAAATTTCAGTTATTGTCCTATATTTACACATCGCATCTGCTGGAGAAGTCTGTGCAATTTAATACTGTGTGGAATCTGAAGAGATATTTAGTAAGAGGGCGAGCCCATAGCTTATGCCTCTCCTAACAAAGTCAGATTGCTCATGAGCAAAAGCAAATAATCACGCCTTTTCTCCCTCTCTTGTATTTGCCTTATGATTCCCTTGATTTTCTGAAATCATCCCCAGCCCGTTCCGGGCAGCATGGGCTGCTGGCCTCCAAGTTCCTTTGTGGCTGCAGTGCATTTTGCATGCTGCACCTCTTCATCAGTCTGCTGGACCGCCTGTTCCTCCCCCTCTGAAAACGCCAAACAGTACTAAAACCCCACCTCATCTGGCTCTCGGCTCCCTTTGTTCCTCTTAGATTGTTCTGCCATTGCCCTAAGGCCAAGAGATCTTTGGGGCAGTGGCCCTGTTTGGTGTTTGGCACAGTTTCATTTACTGAACATCTCTATGTACATTTATGATGCCATATAACTAATAATAAAAACAGGACAGCCCAGGGCATCGTTTTTTATTGTCAGCACCACAGCAGCGGTGGGGGATGGGAAGGTGAAGGACAGAGAGTGCAATAAGGCTCAGGACTTGTCAATAGAGGCTGGCCCTTGCTGAGCTCAGTCTGCTCAGCCATATTCCCTTCCAAAGGGGTGCAGTAATGATCTGAGCCTTGTCCAGACCCTCTCACAGAGCCACAGTAGAACAGACTAGGACAGAGGATTCTGTGTGCTGTTGGGGAGCTGCCTGGGTTGTGTACCCCACTATTTTTCAAGTAGCAGGTTTGCCCATCTCTAGGCATGTGCAAGATGGACGATGGCAGAGCTCACACTGTTCATCACTGCCTGTTGCTAAATTGATGCGGCTCTCCTTGGACGCCATCAGCTGTGCAGTAATCCATATTGATGGCCGGGCTTTACAGCAGCCAGTTTGTATGCTCTGCATCCCTCTGTGACTGTCTGCTCATTGTGGACGTGGCCTGGGTGGTATATGCCCCCAAATCCTCTGATTCAGACTTTAGAAAGGTTGGAAAAGGTTTTTAGAGGCAAAAAATTTCTCCCAGGAAGGCATTCACAGGAGGCAGCATAAAATAATGGAAAAAGCCCTGACTCTGAAATTAAGCGGCCTGACTTCATGTTTCAGGGGTCTGCCCTTTTCTATCTGTGGGGCCTTGGATAAATCACTCAGCCTTTCTGGGCCTCAGTTTTCCTTTCTGCAAGCAGGGAAAAAAAGATAAATTTCTACTTCAAGATTATTTTTAAAATTCTATATAATTTATGTGCTGAAAAGTCCTATATAAGAGGTCATTAGTACTGGTACTATAGTCAAATATTTTATAAAGGAAAGAAAGGTACAGAAGGGAATCTCTATGCTATATATGTTAGTATAAAGGTATAGAAATGCAAATATAAATGTCAAAACCTGTACTAAATAGTAAGGGAGAAATAAACTGTTAATTTCCATTCTAGATAATTCCTGCTATTGCAGACGCCTGGATGACCTGGAATACTTGGCACAGTTCTGTCACAAGTGTAATTATTGGCAGTATACACTTCAGAAAGAACAAGTGAACCCTCTCTAAGCAGAAAATAAACATCAATGATGATTTTTACAACTATCAGAGTGTGTGGTGTGTAAACAGTTAAAGAAGCTTCTTCTGTGGGGATCCATGGATTAAAACCTGGAGAGCACATGAGTGGGAAGTAGAAGAAAAACAGGTTCTGTCCATCTTACTGGTACTGACCATGGTAACACGGGGTTAGCTGGAAGCAGCCTCTGAATCTGCCAGATCCAAAAAGAACTAGATCTAGTTTACAAAACATGTGTCAGTTCAAAACAGATTTATTTTGGTGGGATATTTTGTCAAGGTGCCCAAGCAAAGACAAACTCAATACGCAAAGGAAAGTGGACTGTCTGGGATGAGGGCCAGCTTGCATCCTCTTCTGAAATTTCTTTAATGATCTCAGCTGTTTACATCCCACATGCGGTTTGTGAAGGGACTGATTCTCATCATCCTTTAAAAGGATCTCTTTGCTCTATGTAAGCCCTCATCAGCACACTGTGCATGCTATTTTAGGGGTTATTACAGATGAGTTAACCTTTATCTCTGAGCTGCACATGCTAAATGCTGCATAGGGCCCTGCAGAGGAAAGAGGTCAATTCCCCTTGCATGTTCTAAGGACCTACCAGACATTTTCAGAAACAGAAGGTTAATAAAGAAGATTGAGATGGAGATGGTCTGTCTGTTCGAGGGGAATATTTTCTTTTATTCAACAAGGAATATGTCCTATAGTACTCTTTTGACTTGCCAATCTGCTAATTTTAACAAAATAGTTGGGCGAGGAATGTGTAACAGCTGTCCACTGTTCTCTGTAACTGAGAAATCCATGTAGCCTATAAAAATGATAAGACCGTAAGGAGGTGTTTCCATAACTGCAGGCAAAAGGAGGGGAGGCAGTGGCTTCAGATTAGCTTTTGCCTCTCCTCTGTTGATTCTGACTCATTTTTGTGCATCGGAAAGTGTGTCTACCCACTGACCCCCAAACCCAGTATTTCAGGTTTTCTTCCCTCATTAGCAGGAAAGAAGGGGATCCGGGCAGACACTTACAGCCATTTATTTTGTTCTTCAAGTGCCGCCTTCTTTGTAAATGAAAGAGGCCAATCAATAGGGCAGTAAGGAAGGAGGACAAGTAGCTGGGAGGGCCCCTCTGTGTGGTAAGGTCTGGTTAAAGCCCTGGTACACAATATTCCAGAGGTGTGACTCATTAACACTGTGGAGAGGAAACCCAGCAATTTTTTTTTTTTTAATTAGCTCTCTATTAAACAGAACAGTGAGTATTTTCAGGCTAGCATCTGTAGATTAAAATGAACATATCCGTTTAACATCTGGAATTATTGAAATCAGAACTGGTATGCAGCAGCCCTAGGAGACTAGGAGGCAGGGCTGTGGAGGGGGAAGTCACAGACTAGGAGTCAGGCAGGTCGAAGTTCCAATCCAGCCTTTGCCTTGTCAGCTCTGCCTAACTGTACAGTCACTTTGTTTCTCTGTCCTTCAGTTTCCTCATCTCCACTTTGGGATAACAGACTCATAGGGCGTGTTAAGAGAACGACAAAGAACTGTTCACGTTAAAAATACAGACACAAATAGCAAGTGCTCAAAAATGTGAGCTCTTGTTACTGTTATTTTATGGAAACTGACCCATTAAAAGTTAGCAGAGAGGAAACAGACCACTCTAGAAAACCGATAAGGCCTCTTGAGGCTGCTCTGTCATACAGAGTATCTCTACTTTCTTTGAGGAAGCATAGTTTCCTAAATTGTGAGGCTTCCCTCCTCATGAAGACTGAAGTATATCAGGAGTTGGATGGAAATGACATGCCAGTATGTGAAGAACTAAATATTACCATGGTGAATCTCCAAAGTTTTGCTCACATAGTTTTTTTTTTTTTAATTGACTTTAGTTTTTAGAACAGTTTTATATTTTCAGAAAAAAAAAAATGGAGAAGATAGAGATAGGACAGAGAGTTCCTGTATATTTAGTACCCAATTTCTCTTATTATCAACATCTTACTTCCATATGGTTCATTTGTCACAATTAATGAATGGATATTGAAAAATTATTAACTAAAGTCCATAGTTTATTCAGATTTCCTTAGTTTTTCTTTAATGTCCTTTATCTAATCCAGAATTCTATCTTGTATACTATATTACATTGTTTCCTTAGCTGTTGTTATTCAGACTTATCTTGTTTTTGATGCTATGCTATGCTATGCTATGCTAAGTCACTTCAGTCGTGTCCGACTCTGTGAGACCCCATAGACAGCAGCCCACCAGGCTCCCCCGTCCCTGGGATTCTCCAGGCAAAAACACTGGAGTGGGTTGCCATTTCCTTCTCTAATACATGAAAGTGAAAAGTGAAAGTGAAGTCGCTCAGTCGTGTCCGACTCTCAGGGACCCCATGGACTGCAGCCTACCAGGCTCCTCGGTCCATGGGATTTTCCAGGCAAGACTACTGGAGTGGGATGCCATTGCCTTCTCTGTTGTTTTTGATAGTTTTGATCAAAACTAGTCTGATGTATTGCAGGATGTCCCTGTATTGGAAATTTTCTTATTTTTTTATCATGATTACACTGAAGTTATGGCTTTTGGAGAGAAATATCATAGAGGTAAATTGCCATTTTCATCACAGAATATCAAGAGTGCATTCTGCCAACATGACATATGACTGATGAAGTTGACCTTGATCACCTGGCTGAGCAAGGTTTCTTTACTAAACTGCCACCTTCCCCCCACAATTCCATACTATAATCTTTGTAAGGAATTCATTTTGCCCAGTGCTAGTGCTTAGTCACTCAGTCATGCCCAACTCTTTGCGACCCGTGAACTGTAACCTGCCAGGCTCCTCTGTTTTGGGGATTCTCCAGGAAAGAATACTGGAATGGGTTGCCATTCCTCTCTCCAGGGGGTCTTTCCCACCCAAGGATCGAACCCAAGTCTCTTACATTACAGGCAGATTCTTTACTATCTGAGCCACCAGGGAAACTCCAGACCTTTCTTAGCATTTTCATAAAATGCATTTTATGGAGAATCCCAAGAACAGAGGAGCCTGGTGGATTACAGTTCTTGGGGTCGCAAAGAACTGGACATGACTGAGTGACTAAGCACTAGCACTAAGAGAGGTTAAGTGACTTTCCCAAAGTGACATGCTGAGTTAGTAGACTGAGTCCTTTTTCTCTTTCACTCTATTTACGTAATTTTCCAGAACTCTTTATAAACAAGTATATAAATATTAAGAAGGAATTAAATGGCCTTTCAAGCAACTACAGGAATATTTAAATATCTTTTTTTAAGAAAAAAAGTACAGTATATAGTCTGTGGTTCTTTATTTAAGAGATATGGCCAAGAACCTGCTAGAATTCTCCCCTAACACTCAAGCTTGTATTCCATACTCAGGTCTCTACATTTTATCCTTTGGCCAGGCTGCACCCTCAGAATTCCCTGGCTTTTTCCATGGTGATCTCTATTGCCTTTACAGTCCATGAAATGGCTTTGGGTTTTAATGAAAGTGACACATTCTGCCACATATCCCAGGATGCCTATGCATAAGAGCCCTATAGGTCACCCATAGAAATCCTGGTAGACTTTCAGTACTGGATTTCATTTCCCAGAAGAATATCCACACAACAGTGATTATTCTGGAAGAAAAAAAAAAATCTTCCACCAGCAATATCCAGGTAGGAGCTGTGTACCTGAAGGAGGGCTGCCTCTTATAGCCCTACTCTTGGTAGTGACGAAATCGCACAATCACCTCCTGTGCCCCTTCATTGCTTGCAGCCTCTAAAAGCTGTAGGTTCTTTTGGGGGCCTCAGCCCACGGTTCTCTCTATAACATAATGTTATACATGAAAACTGCAGTGGAAACACAAGCTATACACCTTGAATCTATTTTATCAGAATTACTATTTATAACATCATTTGTAAGACAAATGGTTCCAGAAATATATGATACAACTTCCAATGTGGCATGGAGGCAGTATAAGGTACTGTAATAAAAAACACTATGGGCTTGGGGACCTAAGAGATAAGGATTCAAACAGCTTCTGCCACTTACCAACTGAGTCCCCAAGCAAATGATTTAACATCACCAAGTTCCTTGATACTTACTTTACATTCTTATGTGAGTTTTAGAGGTTTATCTGTTACATACTAAATCTAAATTGGATGTTAAATAAATGCCAGTGATAATTTAAGTCAAGCCTTTCTATTGGGATAAAATTCTAATGAAAAATATCTATTCTTGATATTTTTGATTACCAAAATAACTGGCAATATGGAAATACTTTTGGATAATCCATTTCAGACTCAGGAAATGAGGTACCAGCTCCAAGTTTTTTATTTATGTATTAACTGGTTAAAGACATAAAAAGGGGTTCCTAACAGCTAGATATTCAAATACAATAAATCTGACTTTCCCATCCTCCTTGGATTCTAAAATGTAAATGATAGATTTTGTTTTATTACTATTATTTCACTAGAAATTACATGGGTCAAATTATTGCAAACTTTAACTCTGTATATTATGATATGCTCTATAATTTCATTTGCATATGGCTCCCAATTATAGCTGCAAGTACACAAAAAGAAATACCGTTTTCCTTCCAACCTTGTGTCCAGCAATAGCACACCTTTGTTCTTCCTAAGTCCCTTTCCTCCCTGTCAGTACCAGATCCCAGAGACCAGGCCCTGACCACTGAAGACTGTGGAATTGACTCTACACACCGAGACTTGGCTACAGGACCCTTGTGCAGATGAAGATGTCAAAAGGCAATCTGCAGCGAGAATGACAGTGTGATTAACCAGAATGAGGCCTAAGTCAGAAGTAGCACGGACCACTGGGAAATTAAGGCACCAATTTTCACCGTCAAGATCAGCTGTGATAGGGCGGTATATCCTAGCAACAGCAGAAGTCTTAACCTTGCCATCACAGCAAAAACTAATTTTGTAGTGTTATCCGTTTATATCTTTTAATCCAAAAAGTCTTTAAACAGAAAGTAAATACACATTCCTTTTCCTAGATCTGCCTTTTGCCTCTAATTGAGAAATCCTTAATTCAAGTGAATTAAAAGGTTACTGAGTCTTAACACAAATTTCATTAGCTTTCATTCTTGGTGCAACTGTGGGAAACCTCATCGGAGAGACGGAGAGGGTTGGTAATAGTTAATGTTAACAGTATTTATGAAGAAAATGATACTTAAAATCACCCTAGTGTATCTTAATCCAAACATACCATATTTTATTACCCATCTGAATAGTGTTACAGCATGCCCCTTTATTATGTTGATTCAGATTTATCATAAGGCTATATACCATCTCTTAAAATATAACTTCACATAAAGGAGTAACCAATAAGGATGGAGGTTTTTTTGTCTCTTGATACTAGTGCTTTAAAGCGACTTGACTGATACATTTATATTTATAAAACTAAGCAGCATAGGCCATTCACTGCCAGATCTGTTTTCAAGATAAGATAAATCAGTGATTTTTGATACAGTGTATCAAACTGTCAGTTTCTCTTTTGGAAAAAAAAAAAAAGCAAAAATAAAATTGCTCTTCAGTGAGCTTGATTCCCCAATTAAAGGTAAAATCCTGCTAGAGGCCAAAATTATTCTCAATGCCCCTCTATTTCTGGTTAGGAGACCCCTATTCCAATTCTTCAGACACTAAGAAATCCCTCCCTGAAGCAATCTGATTTGCTTTCAAAGCAGGGCCCAGTGCTCACCTGAGAGGTAAGCCTTGAGTAGTAAGGAGAAAGGCAAGGGAAAAGACAGCACCCACCGCTAAGGATGAAAGAGAAAAACCTGGACCAAGTGGAATCACGAACTCCAAGGAAGAAGATAGTTTTAAGAAAGAGCTGGTGGGGAACTGTGTTGAGTACAGCCTAGGTCTTCTAAGGCAAATGGACTAGGAAGGGAGATGGAGGTCATGACTGATCTTGGGAGATCTCTTTTTGTGGCTGGATAAAGGCAAAGTGCATGGATTAAGGAATGAAAGACTGGTGGCAAAAGAAAAGAACCACCCTAGTTCATCCAAGTATTTAACACTTCTTATAAGAAAGAACAGGGATCCTTCCGTGGTGTTCTTACAGGATGCTAGAAAGCTAACCAACTGTCTGTCCAGTGGACCTAGCAGAATCCCTAATTCAGGAGGAGAGTAAGGCCTTATATTAAGGGATGAACAATCCTTCCTATCCCAGAAATTCATTCTTGGGATAGAATGATAGTTAGTCTAAACTCCTATGCCAGTTCCCTAGGATGGGAGAAAAGACTGGCAGGAAAATCCCAAAGCAACCACAGAATAAAGGATTCATTTACATGTTTCTCTCAAATTCAGGTAAAAGATTAGATTCAGTTAAAGCATGGGCATTGAGTACAGGAGAAGGCTTCACCCAGTGTGTGGGTATCTGAGGCAAGTATTTTATTGGCAAGAGGTGACATGGATTTTGCACACTAGTAGCTTTTATCCTCTCTGGACTTTGGGGCGCACATTCCCCTTGGTGAGGACTAAGGGGCTTGTTCTGATCTCTCTAGAATGCCTTGGGATTATATACAGGAATGTCAGTGCAAGATTGCTGGTGTCTCCCACTCAGTGATACTGCTGTGGTCATTGCTATTATGTGTGTGAAGCTGTGTCTTGAAAATCTGAAACTGGACCAGAGGTCCTCAGAGGTCCTCTTGCTTTCAGACACCCATGATGTCAGCCTGTCACCCTACCAACTGTGCATAGATCTCACGTCTGAGGATCAACTTTAGCATTTCTCAGGCTGTGTATGCTGCTTCTGAGCTGCTCTTGCTAAAAATAAGCTGTACTTCTTCAGTCTGCTGCCTGCCAAATTGGACTGGCAGCTGCCCTGGTCTCCCCTTCCACAGCTTCCTGCCAGTGTTCAGAGCTTCATATCACCATACATTCGGCACAAAATACTTTTTTTCTCCTTGTCCCACTCAGAACCTGTCAATCACCCGCCTTAATTTTACCTTCTTTCCTCCTCTCTCACAGAGGCAGTTTGGGTATTGTGTTTAACTTCAAACAAGTCACTTAATCTCTCTTGTTCAGACCAGTCTCTAAGAACAACTTCCTACATGACTGTTTTAATCAAACTTTTGGTGTCTGAATTGTTGCAAACCAAATTTAAAAAAAAAAAAACTTTCTACAGAACAGTCTCTTTATAAGACTTAATTCTCTCTGACTGTGCTACCCATAATGGCTTTTACCATTGTTTTTTGTTTATTTACCAGTCTTTCTGATTAGTTCCTTCATCAATCTACTATTGTTTGTTTGCTTGTTTTATAATTTATGTTTTTGTAGCATATCAGCATTATACTATTTGCCAAGAGTGCTTTCACAGAGTATTTCATTAGAACCTCATCAATCCTGTGAGGTGACAATAATTATAGGCATTATTATCCGTATTTTCCTAATGATCAACTCAGTTCAGAGTGAATCCTCTTTCCCCAAGGCCAAATGCACAGCAAGTGGCATTTGGCTGTCTACACATTGCAATGGTTGTCACATTAAAAGAAAAACAAAGATTTCACTCCCACTTACAACTTGAAATGTCTGTGGCTCTTACTAATCCTCTCAATGATTTTGCAATCAAGTTTGGTTGTATTTTGACTCATACCTTGGAAAGTTTCCAACAAGGAAGGGAAACATCAGCCCATATCAAAAGAATGGCCATTTTGATGCAAAGTGATGTGTGAGCACCAAGAAGATGCTGTTAATTGATTCGTCAGTGCCCCTACGTGTGAACAGGTGTGATGAAGTGTAAAGAAGTATGTGATGTGGAGGTGACAGAACTGTCACACTGAGAGGACTTTGACTATTAGAGGAAATGACTCCTCAACTACTCTCCATCTTCCTGTCCAAACACCTGTCCCAAAACATCCCATCTGGGCAACTTCAGGGACCTTAGGACATGTACAAACAGGCGTGTCCCATCTTAAGGCACACCTGAGTAAGGGGGTGATATGTGACTACACTGAGACTTGGAGGTGTTTTTTCCTAGAGGAAAGGCATTATTTCTTACCTGTAGTTAGGAAAGGACAAAGATCATTTTTAGGAGTAGGACTTTTTTAACTGAAAAAGTACATCCAAACCAAAATCCATTTTTAAATTAAGAAACCTGCACCTAGAAAGCCCTTTAGTCAGTTATAAAACATTATCACTAAAATGTAACCACAAATGAACAAGCATTTGTTCAGGGGATAATAAGAACATGTCCTCAAAGGAAAGGAGGAATAGTTGTGTAAATGTTTGAGCAAGTTGCCCATCACCCCTTACACTTTTCCAGATGTGTCTGGTTACTCACAGGCTAACCTCCTCCTCTCTCCTAACCGATAAAAGCTAAGCAAGTCAGAATATCATCAGCCTGGTCCTGTGTACTATGACTTTTGCAACTGGAAAAATATCTGTGTCTGAGAGTGGAAATGTCAGATCCTCTACCCCAATGCCTCCCACACATGGACCAGTTTGTGACTGGGGCTTTGATTGGCTGGGGTTCTTCTGCATTTCTGCAAGGCAACGATGCTCTATAGGAGTGGGAGTTGGTGGGGGATCTCCAGGTGCAAAGGCTAAGAATTTGACTTGCAAGGTGCTTTTCAGAAATCAACACCTATGGATACAGAAAGTAGGGGAAGAAGTAGATTGGACAGATGGAAAAACAGAACTGTGATATAGGTCAGAGGTCAGGCAAAGCCTTGGCCAACCCAGTAGGGAATTGTGGAGTGGATATGGCCCATCAGTATTGTTACAGGGTGACCAATTTGTCCTGACCTGCACAAGACTTTCCTTTTTTTAGTGTTATAAAAGTCCACATTCAGGGAGCCCATAACTGCTCATCAGTTATGTGGCCTTGGGCAAGTGAACCTCTAAAACCTCTTTCCTATCTTGTGAAGTTCTGTAAAGATTCAATGAGATGGTATGTTTGTATTAGTGGCACAGAGTAGGTTCTTGGTAGGGATGAGTCAACATTATCTTTGGTGGAAAGCCTCCCAGATTAGTAAATGCAAGAGAAAACTGCCTCAAGCAGCCCCTACTCTGGTTAGCCTCCTGCCTCCTCACACTGGCCCTTAATCCCTTTTTAAAGATGCCCTCTCACCTTTACCTGCTTCCTGGCTTGTTTCCATGTTTGTGCAATAAGATGAAAGCAACAACCCTTGACAACCAAGAATCCTGAAATCACCCAGTGGGCAGCTAGAAGAAAATGGCTTTTACTCAGGGGCTGTCTGCTCTTGTGAAAATCTGAGAGTCAAAGAGGGCCTGCAAGGCACTGACAGTCTGTGTTCACAGAGGTCCCTGCAATTCTGAACTGTGAGCAAGGAAAGGGTAGTGCTGACTGTGCTCGAAAAAGTGCAGTGGAAGGCAAACAAATAAATGATTCAAGGTTTTGGAAGAAAGACTTTTGAAGAAAGCTTGACCTTAACCTCTGGAGCTTAGAGCAAAGCTCTACTGAGTAAAGGTGGGTTGCAGTAGTAAATTGGTCTGGACAAAACACATAGAGAGTCATTAAGAGAAGAGGAAACCTTCCCCATCTTGGGGCAGGGACTGCTGATAAGATAAGTCTTTAAAGGGCAGCCTGCTGGGAGGAATTGGGCTAAATTCAAGGACAAAAGCAATCCTCATTAGGGCCAAAAAGCCGGGGCTATGATATGGAGGCCAGCTTACCAGCCTGCTTCACATGCTTCTTGCCTATGGCTGGTTGTTACCACTGGATATAGTAGGGTGTTAATGAGGCCAAGGGCAGGATTCCTGCACAGAGCAGCGAGCTTTACGCTTCTCTACTGCTGTGGCTTCCACCCTAAGCTAGACCATGCAGCTCACATACATGAGTTTACTTGCCACCCGTGTCACCCCAAGTTTGCTCTCTGGAGATTTCACTGAATCCTTAGAAAATTTGGAGTTATACTTTTTTTTTTTTTCTTTTAAGTCTCAAACTGTGGTCTAGCCTAGTAGTAAGACATTAATTCATTCACACCTTTATTCATTCTGTCAGTCAACAGATATCTGAATGCTTCCTCTCTGAAGGTTTTGGGCTAGGTGCCCTGGATACAGTGGTCAAAAGGGGAAAGGAACATCTATCACTGAAGAAACCAGAAATTCAACACAAGAGAGAACCAGAGTGGGTACCAGGCTGATGTGAATGCAGGTCCCAAGATAACAACTGACAGTTGTGCAGTGGTCCCAGAAAAAAAAAAATGATCACTGATTTGGAAAAAAAGACAGAAATCTGTAGAAAAAGACCTGCAAGAAAAATAAAATTAAAATAAGCTACTACATGTTTGAGAAACAAACTGTCCATTGGTGGATGAATAACAAAGTATTCATTTCAGTTCAGTTCAGTTGCTCAGTCGTGTCCAACTCTTTGCGACCCCATGAATCACAGCACGCCAGGCCTCCCTGTCCATCACCATCTCCCGGAGTTCACTCAAACTCATGTCCATCGAGTCGGTGATGCCATCCAGCCATCTCATCCTCTGTCGTCCCCGTCTCCTCCTGCCCCCAATCCCTCCCAGCATCAGAGTCTTTTCCAATGAGTCAACTCTTCACATGAGGTGGCCAAGGTACTGGAGTTTCAGCTTTAGCATCATTCCTTCCAAAGAACACCCAGGGCTGATCTCCTTTAGAATGGACTGGTTGGATCTCCTTGCAGTCCAAAGGACTCTCAAGAATCTTCTCCAACACTACAGTTCAAAAGCATCAATTATTCAGTGCTCAGCTTTCTTCACAGTCCAACTCTCGCATCCATACATGACCACTGGAAAAACCATAGCCTTGACTAGACAGACCTTTGTTGGCAAAGGTGGATAGGTTTGACAGAATGTGGTCCACTGGAGATCAGATCAGATCAGGTCAGATCAGTCGCTCAGTTGTGTCTGACTCTTTGCGACCCCATGAATCGCAGCACACCAGGCCTCCCTGTCCATCACCAACTCCCGGAGTTCACTGGAGAAGGGAATGGCAAACCACTTCAGTATTCTTGCTTTGAGAACCCCATGAACAGTATGAAAAAGCAAAATGATAGGATACTGAAAGAGGAATTCCACAGGTCAGTAGGTGCCCAATATGCTACTGGAGATCAGTGGAGAAGTAACTCCAGAAAGAATGAAGGAATGGAGCCAAAGCAAAAACAAAGTATTATTTATTAAAAAATAATATACTGTTGAGATGTCCAAAACTTTGAAAGTACAGAAGATTTTCAATTCTATTCTTAAATTTGGCGGGCAGGGGCGGGGTGGGGGGGCGGTGGGGGCTGTCGGGGGGGATAGTGATATATACATGGAAAATTGAGAAAATGAAAAAACAAGATATTAATTACAGAGAAAATAATACATTGTATGAGAAAAGAAATGAGATCACAGTACAAGTAAAGGAGTTGAAAGAAGTTGCATATGGGGAATTGAAATTGGGAATGTAGAGTGAGAGGGGCAAGAGACTGCTCTTTTGTTATAAATATCACAGTGCTATTTGGTATTTTAAACTGTACACTTAGGGGGAGGAGCCAAGATGGCGGAGGAGTAGGACGGGGAGAACACTTTCTCCCCCACAAATTCATCAAAAGAGCATTTAAACGTCGAGTAAATTCCACAAAACAACTTCTGAATGCCGGCAGAGGACATCAGGCACCCAGAAAAGCAACCCAACTCTTGAAAGGAGGTAGGAAAAAATATTAAAAACAAACAAAAAAAAAGAGACAAAGAGGGAGGGACGGAGTTCCGTCCCGGGAAGGAATCTTAAAAGAGAGAAGTTTCCAAACATCAGAAACCTTCTCACTGCGAATCTGTGCCGAGCTTTGGAAGCACAGAGGGCAACATAACAGGAGAAAAAATAAATAAACAATTTAAAACTCGCAGATTGCGAGCCCTACGGTAACTCCCCCAGCAGAGAAGCAGCGCAGACGCCTGCATCCGCCATTAGCAAACCGGGGCTGGGCGGGGAGGTGCGGCGTGGGCTGCATCGCTGAGAGTAAGAATCTGGCCTGAATACCCTGAGCGCTATCTGAGCGAAATAATTTGGGCTAGCTAACCAGACTGTGGGATACCTACCACGCGAAAAGCCAGCCCTAACCTAAGACCGCCAGGCCCGCGCACGGAACAAAGGACTGAACAGAGATAGCCGGCTGCAGACCTTCCCCCTCCGGTGACAGGCACCCAGAGCCGGAAGGGGGCAATCGCAGCCCCAGAGAGACATTATCTATAAAATTGTAAGCAGGCTTATTTGCTAACTAAAACTTCTTGGGGGTCTGGACGGTCAACATCTGCCTGAGAAGGTGCGCCGGTTTTACATCCAGATAACCGAGTGGCGGGGAGGCGATAAGTCGCAGCATTGGCGCTCGCCTGGGAAGAGCAAATTGGCGCTCGGACCTGGGAAGAGCACAAAACGCAGGCCCAACTGAGTCTGCGCCTCTGAGGACTACCCGAGTGCCTGAACCTGAGCGGCTTGGACCTGGGAGGTGCATGCAGCCCAGGGCCAGCCTCGGATTGTTCCCGGCGGAACAACCTAGAGTCCGAGCAGTGTGGACAGGGAGGCTACACGTGCCGTTAGCGGGGGCAGACCCAGGGTGGCTGAGGCACTGCGAGCCCACGCCAGTGTTATTTGTTTGCAGCATCCCTCCCTCCATCCCCACAGCGCGACTGAACAAGTAAGCCTAAAAAAAAAAAAAAAAAAAAGTGTCCTCCACCGTGCCCTTTGAGTCAGGGCAGAAACCAGATACTGAAGAGACTAGCAAACAGAAGAAGATATAACAGAGGGAAACGCCTTGGAAGCTACAGGCAATAGATCAAAACCCTGTGGTTACTACGGACTACATAGGAAGGGGCCTATAGATCTTGAGAAATATAAATCTGACCAAGGAACTAGCCAAAAATGAACTGAACCCACAACACCCACAAAAAAAAAAAAAAAAAGTCCTAGATATATTTTTATTATTTTTACGATCATTCTTTTTTTTTTTAACTAAAAAAAAAAAAAAAAATTTTAAATCCTCTATTGTTCCTTTAATTTTCACTTTTATAACCTATTACTTTGCAAAAAAAAAAAAAAAAAAGACCTATTTTTTTCTTCTTCAGCAAACTTCATATATATATATTTTATAATTTTTTGACCTTGTTTTTTGTTTGTTTGTTTGTTTTTTTTTTTTTTCTTCTTTTCTTTAACATTATATTTTTGAAATTCCAAACTCTACTCTAGATTTTTAATTTTAAGCTTTTTGGTATATGTTATCAATTTTGTACCTATAGTTTTTTTTTATATAATTTCTGTGACTTTTTTTTTTTTTTTTTTTTTCTTCTGTTTTTCTTTCTTTCTTCTTTATATAACATTGTATATCTGAAATTCCAAACTTTACTCTAGATTTTTAATTTATGCTTTTTGGTATTTGATATCAATTTTGTACCTGTACTTTCTTTATAATTTTTGTGACCTTGTTTGTTTTTGTTTGTTTGTTTTTTTTTCTCTTTTTCTTTTTCTTCTTCTTTTCTTTAACATCGTATTTTTGAAATTCCAAACTCTACTCTAGATTTTTAATTTTGCTTTCTGGTATTAGTTATCAATTTTGTACCTGTACTTTCTTTATAATTTTCACACCTTGTTTGTTTTTTGTTTGTTCGTTTTTCTCTCTTTCTTTTCCTTCTTCTTTTCTTTAACATCGTATTTTTTTGAAATTCCAAACTCTACTCTAGATTTTTAATTTTCGCTTTCTGGTATTAGTTATCAATTTTGTACCTGTACTTTCTTTATAATTTTCAGACCTTGTTTGTTTTTGTTTGTTCGTTTTTCTCTCTTTCTTTTCCTTCTTCTTTTCTTTAACATCGTATTTTTGAAATTCCAAACTCTACTCTAGATTTTTAATTTTTGCTTTTATGTATTTGTTACCAATTTTGTACCTTTAAGGACCCAATCTTCAGGACCCATTTTTCACTAGGGGTGAGATTACTGGCTTGACTGCTCTCTCTCCCTTTGGACCCTCCTTTTTCTCCACCAGGTCCCTGTGTCTCCTCCTAACCCCTCTCTACTCTACCCAACTCTGTGAATTTCTGTGTGTTCCAGATGGTGGAGAACACTTAGGAACTGATTACTGGCTGGATCTGTCTCCCTCCTTTTCATTCCCCCTTTTTCCTCCTTCTGGCCACCTCTGTTACCTTCCTCCTTCTTCTCTTCTCTGTATAACCCGTGAACATCTCTGAGTGCTCCAGTTGCGGAGTGCACATAAGGAAGTGACTACTGGCTAGCCCACTCTCTCCACTATTGATTCACCTCATCTCATTTGGGTCACCTCTAACTCCCTCCTCCCTCTTCTCTTCTCCATGTAACCCTGTGAACCTCTCTGAGTGACCCTCACTGTAGAGAAACTTATCATCTTTAATGTAGATGTTTTATCAATGGTGCTGTATAGAAGGAGAAGTTTTGAAACTACTGTAAAAATAAGACCGATAATCGGAAGCAGGAGACTTAAGTCCAAACCCTGACTCCAGGAACTCCTGACTCAAGGAACATTCATTGACAGGAGCTCATCAAATGCCTCCATACCGACACTGAAACCAAGCACCACACAAGGGCCAATAAGTTCCAGGGCAAGACATACCAAGCAAATTCTCCAGCAACAAAGGAACACAGCCCTGAGCTTTCAAGATACAGGCTGCCCAAAGTCACCCCAAAACTATAGACATCTCATAACTCATTACTGGACATTTCATTGCACTCCAGAGAGAAGAAATACAGCTCCACCCACAGAACACCGACACAAGCTTCCTAACCAGGAAACCTTGACAAGCCACCTGTACAAACCCACACACAGTGAGGAAACGCCATAATAAAGAGAACTCCACAAACTGCCAGAATACAGAAAGGACACACCAAACTCAGCAATTTAAACAAGATGAAGAGACAGAGGAATACTCAGCAGATAAAGGAACAGGATAAATGCCCACCAAACCAAACAAAAGAGGGAAGAGATAGGGAATCTACCTGATAAAGAATTCCGAATAATGATAGTGAAATTGATCCAAAATCTTGAAACTAAAATGGAATCACAGATAAATAGCCTGGAGACAAGGATTGAGAAGATGCAAGAAAGGTTTAACAAGGACCTAGAAGAAATAAAAAGAGTCAATATATAATGAATAATGCAATAAGTGAAATTAAAAACACTCTGGAGGCAACAAATAGTAGAATAACAGAGGCAGAAGACAGGATTAGTGAATTAGAAGATAGAATGGTAGAAATAAATGAATCAGAGAGGATAAAAGAAAAACGAATTAAAAGAAATGAGGACAATCTCAGAGACCTCCAGGACAATATTAAACGCTACAACATTCGAATCATAGGGGTTCCAGAAGAAGAAGACAAAAGAAAGACCATGAGAAAAAAATACTTGAGGAGATAATAGTGGAAAACTTCCTAAAATGGGGAAGGAAATAATCACCCAAGTCCAAGAAACCCAGAGAGTACCAAACAGGATAAACCCAAGGAGAAACACCCCAAGACACATATTAATCAAATTAACAAAGATCAAACACAAAGAACAAATATTAAAAGCAGCAAGGGAAAAACAACAAATAACACACAAGGAATTCCCATAAGGATAACAGCTGATCTTTCAATAGAAACTCTTCAAGCCAGGAGGGAATGGCAAGACATACTTAAAATGATGAAAGAAAATAACCTACAGCCCAGATTATTGTACCCAGCAAGGATCTCATTCAAGTATGAAGGAGAAATCAAAAGCTTTTCAGACAAGCAAAAGCTGAGAGAATTCTGCACCACCAAACCAGCTCTCCAACAAATACTAAAGGATATTCTCTAGACAGGAAACACAAAAATGGTATATAAACTCAACCCAAAACAATAAAGTAAATGGCAACAGGAACATACTTATCAGTAATTACCTTAAATGTAAATGGGTTGAATGCCCCAACCAAAAAAACAAAGACTGGCTGAATGGATACAAAAACAAGACCCCTACATATGTTGTCTACAAGAGACCCACCTCAAAACAGGGGACACATACAGACTGAAAGTGAAGGGCTGGAAAAAGATTTTCCATGCAAATAGGAACCAAAAGAAAGCAGGAGTAGCAATACTCATATCAGATAAAATAGACTTTAAAACAAAGGCTGTGAAAAGAGACAAAGAAGGTCACTACATAATGATCAAAGGATCAATCCAAGAAGAAGATATAACAATTATAAATATATATGCACCCAACACAGGAGCACCACAGTACGTAAGACAAATGCTAACAAGTATGAAAGGAGAAATTAACAATAACACAATAATAGTGGGAGACTTTAATACCCCACTTACACCTATGGATAGATCAACTAAACAGAAAATTAACAAGGAAACACAAACTTTAAACGATACAATAGACCAGTTAGACCTAATTGATATCTATAGGTCATTTCATCCCAAAACAATGAATTTCACCTTTTTCTCAAGCGCACATGGAACCTTCTCCAGGATAGATCACATCCTGGGCCATAAAATAGCCTTGGTAAATTCAAAAAAATAGAAATCATTCCAAGCATTTTTTTCTGACCACAATGCAGTAAGATTAGATCTCAATTACAGGAGAAAAACTATTAAAAATTCCAACATATGGAGGCTGAACAACACGCTGCTGAATAACCAACAAATCACAGAAGAAATCAAAAAGAAATCAAAATTTGCATAGAAACGAATGAAAATGAAAACACAACAACCCAAAACCTGTGGGACACGGTAAAAGCAGTCCTAAGGGGAAAGTTCATAGCAATACAGGCACACCTCAAGAAACAAGAAAAAGTCAAATAAATAACCTAACTCTACACCTAAAGCAACTAGAAAAGGAAGAAATGAAGAACCCCAGGGTTAGTAGAAGGAAAGAAATCTTAAAAATTAGGCAGAAATAAATGCAAAAGAAACAAAAGAGACCATAGCAAAAATCAACAAAACCAAAAGCTGGTTCTTTGAAAGGATAAATAAAATTGACAAACCATTAGCCAGACTCATCAAGAAACAAAGGGAGAAAAATCAAATCAACAAAATTAGAAACGAAAATGGAGAGATCACAACAGACAACACAGAAATACAAAGGATCATAAGAGACTACTATCAACAATTATATGCCAATAAAATGGACAACGTGGAAGAAATGGACAAATTCTTAGAAAAGTACAACTTTCCAAAACTGGACCAGGAAGAAATAGAAAATCTTAACAGACCCATCACAAGCATGGAAATTGAAACTGTAATCAAAAATCTTCCAGCAAACAAAAGCCCGGTCCAGACGGCTTCACAGCTGAATTCTACCAAAAATTTAGAGAAGAGCTAACACCTATCCTGCTCAAACTCTTCCAGAAAATTGCAGAGGAAGGTAAACTTCAAACTCATTCTATGAGGCCACCATCACCCTAATACCAAAACCTGACAAAGATCCCACAAAAAAAAGAAAACTACAGGCCAATATCACTGATGAACATAGATGCAAAAATCCTTAACAAAATTCTAGCAATCAGAATCCAACAACACATTAAAAAGATCATACACCATGATCAAGTGGGCTTTATCCCAGGGATGCAAGGATTCTTCAATATCCATAAATCAATCAATGTAATACACCACATTAACAAATTGAAAAATAAAAACCATATGATTATCTCAATAGATGCAGAGAAAGCCTTTGACAAAATTCAACATCCATTTATGATAAAAACTCTCCAGAAAGCAGGAATAGAAGGAACATACCTCAACATAATAAAAGCTATATATGACAAACCCACTGCAAACATTATCCTCAATGGTGAAAAATTGAAAGCATTTCCTCTAAAGTCAGGAACAAGACAAGGGTGCCCACTTTCACCATTACTATTCAACATAGTTTTGGAAGTTTTGGCCACAGCAATCAGAGCAGAAAAGAAATAAAAGGAATCCAAATTGGAAAAGAAGAAGTAAAACTCTCACTATTTGCAGATGACATGATCCTCTACATAGAAAACCCTAAAGAGTCCACCAGAAAATTACTAGAAATAATCAATGACTACAGTAAAGTTGCAGGATATAAAATCAACACACAGAAATCCCTGGCATTCCTATACACTAATAATGAGAAAACAGAAAGAGAAATTAAGGAAACAATTCCATTCACCATTGCAACGGAAAGAATAAAATACTTAGGAATATATCTACCTAAAGAAACTAAAGACCTATATATAGAAAACTATAAAACACTGGTGAAAGAAATCAAAGAGGACACTAATAGATGGAGAAATATACCATGTTCATGGATTGGAAGAATCAATATAGTGAAAATGAGTATACTACCCAAAGCAATTTATAGATTCAACGCAAATCCCTATCAAGCTACCAACAGTATTCTTCACAGAGCTAGAACAAATAATTTCACAATTTGTATGGAAATACAAAAAACCTCGAATAGCCAAAGCGATCTTGAGAAAGAAGAATGGAACTGGAGGAATCAACCTACCTGACTTCAGGCTCTACTACAAAGCCACAGTTATCAAGACAGTATGGTACTGGCACAAAGACAGAAATATTGATCAATGGAATAAAATAGAAAGCCCAGAGATAAATCCACGCACATATGGACACCTTATCTTGACAAAGGAGGCAAGAATATACAATGGATTAAAGACAATCTCTTTAACAAGTGGTGCTGGGAAATCTGGTCAACCACTTGTAAAAGAATGAAACTGGACCACTTTCTAACACCATACACAAAAATAAACTCAAAATGGATTAAAGATCTAAACGTAAGACCAGAAACTATAAAACTCCTAGAGGAGAACATAGGCAAAACACTCTCTGACATACATCACAGCAGGATCCTCTATGACCCACCTCCCAGAATATTGGAAATAAAAGAAAAAATAAACAAATGGGACCTAATTAACCTTAAAAGCTTCTGCACATCAAAGGAAACTATTAGCAAGGTGAAAAGACAGCCTTCAGAATGGGAGAAAATAATAGCAAATGAAGCAACCGACAAACAACTAATCTCAAAAATATACAAGCAACTCCTACAGCTCAACTCCAGAAAAATAAACGACCCAATCAAAAAATGGGCCAAAGAACTAAATAGACATTTCTCCAAAAAGACATATAGATGGCTAACAAACACATGAAAAGATGCTCAACATCACTCATTATCAGAGAAATGCAAATCAAAACCACTATGAGGTACCATTTCACACCAGTCAGAATGGCTGCGATCCAAAAGTCTACAAATAATAAATGCTGGAGAGGGTGTGGAGAAAAGGGAACCCTCTTACACTGTTGGTGGGAATGCAAACTAGTACAGCCACTATGGAGAACAGTGTGGAGATTCCTTAAAAACTGGAAATAGAACTGCCTTATGATCCAGCAACCCCACTGCTGGGCATACATACTGAGGAAACCAGAAGGGAAAGAGACACGTGTACCCCAATGTTCATCGCAGCACTGTTTATAATAGCCAAGACATGGAAGCAACCTAGATGTCCATCAGCAGATGAATGGATAAGAAAGCTGTGGTACATATACACAATGGAGTATTACTCAGCCATTAAAAAGAATACATTTGAATCAGTTCTAATGAGGTGGATGAAACTGGAGCCTATTATACAGAGTGAAGTAAGCCAGAAGGAAAAACATAAATACAGTATACTAACGCACATATATGGAATTTAGAAAGATGGTAACAATTACCCGATTATGCGAGACAGCAAAAGAGACACTGATGTATCGAACAGTCTTATGGACTCTGTGGGAGAGGGAGAGGGTGGGAAGATTTGAGAGAATGGCAATGAAACATGTAAAATATCATGTAGGAAACGAGTTGCCAGTCCAGGTTCGATGCATGATGCTGGATGCTTGGGGCTGGTGCACTGGGACGGCCCAGAGGGATGGTATGGGGAGGGAGGAGGAGGAGGGTTCGGGATGGGGAACACATGTATACCTGTGGCGGATTCATTTTGATATTTGGCAAAAACTAATACAATTATGTAAAGTTTAAAAATAAAATAAAATTGGAAGAATAAAAAAAAAAAAACTGTACACTTATGACACAAAATATATTTAACTTTTGAAAATACTGTAAGTCTGAAAGCAACTGTTAGAGGTATTTAAAAATCTAAAAAATATGTAGATAGATATAAGGCTTCATTAAGTAACAGTCTGTGACAGTGAAAACTGTTAAGTACAAAAATATTCATCAAAGAGGGTTGGTTAAATAAATATCAGTAAATCCGTAAAATAAAGGGAGTGTATCACAGCCTTTGAAAAGAGAGTAGGTTCATGTGTATTGACATATAAAGATTTCTGCATATATTTTTAAGTGAAAAGGTCAAGTTGCACTAACTATATACCAAAGTACATAGTATAAAGCATGTATACATACACATATATGTGCATGTGTTTGTACATATATAGGAAAATGTATGGAAGGAAACAAAATAAACTATTAACTGTGGCTGCTGCTGCTGCTGCTAAGTCACTTCAGTCGTGTCCGACTCTGTGCGACCTCAGAGACAGCAGCCCACCAGGCTCCACCGACCCTGGGATTCTCCAGGCAAGAACACTAGAGTGGGTTGCCATTTCCTTCTCCAATGCATGAAAGTGAAATTGAAAGTGAAGTTGCTCAGTCGTGTCCGACTCTCAGCGACCCCATGGATGGCAGCCTGCCAGGCTCCTCCATCCATGGGATTTTCCAGGCAAGAGTGCTGGAGTAGGGTGCCATTGCCTTCTCCGATTAACTGTGGCTACTTCTAGGGAATGATTAGAATTGAGTCATAAGGACTTTCACTCTTTCTCTAAATATGTGTCTGTATTTTACAATGAGCAAGCACAATCTCTATTATTAAAGATAAAATAGACAAAGAAAATATTTTTAACTAAAATACAAAGAATGGGCTGACCCAATTGAATCTGATTTTAGGAAGCTCATAAACAGGCAGGGAGCTTCCCACGTGGCTCTGTGGTAAAGAATCCACCTAACAATGCAGGAGACGTGGGATATGTGAGTTCAATCCCTGGGTCAGGAAGATCCCCTGAAGTAGGAAGTGGCAACCCACTATAGTATAGTATAGTATAGTATAGTATATATATATATAGTATATATATATACTATATAGTATATAGTATAGTATAGTATAGTATACTTGCCTGGGAAACTCCAAGGACAGAGCCTGGCAGTCTACAGTTCATGTGGTCACACATCGTATACAACTGAACGAGTGAGCACACATTCAATTCAGTTCAGTTCTGTCAGCCTCTCAGTCGTGTCCGACTCTATGCCACCCATGGACTGCAGTACTCTAGGCTTCCGTGTCCATCACCAACTCCTGGAGCTTGCTCAAACTCATGTCCATCGAGTCAGTGATGCCATCCAACCATCATCCTCTGTGGTCCCCTTCTCCTCCTACCTTCAATCTTTCCCAGCATCCAGAGTCTTTTCCAATAAGTCAGTTCTTCAGATCAGGTGGCCAAAGTATTGGAGTTTCAGCTTCAGCATCAGTCCTTCCAATGAATATTCATGACTGATTTCCTTTAGGATGAACTGATTTGATTTCCTTGCAGTCCAAGTGACTCTCAAGAGTCTTCTCCAACACCACAGTTCAAAAGCATCAATACTTCAGCACTCAGCTTTCTTTATAGTCCAACTCTCACATCCATACATGACTACTGGAAAAGCCATAGCTTTGACTAGATGGACCACTGTTGGCCAAGTAATATCTCTGCGTTATAATATGTTGTCTAGGTAGGTCATGGCTTTTCTTCCAAGGAGCAAGTGTCTTTTAATTTCATGGCTGCAGTCACCATCTGCAGTGGTTTTGGAGCCCAAGAAAATAAAGTCTGTCACGGTTTCCATTGTTTCCCCATCTATTTGCCATGAAGTGACAGGACCAGTTACCATGATCTTAGTTTTTTGAATGTTGAGTTTTAAGGCAGCTTTTTCACTCTCCTCTTTCACCTTCATCAAGAGGCTTTTTAGTTCCTCTTCATTTTCTGCCATAAGGGTGGTATCATCTGTGTATCAGAGGTTATTGATATTTCTCTCAGCAATCTTGATTGCAGCTTGTGCTTCATCTAGCCTGGCATTTTGCATGATGTATTCTGCATATAAGTTAAATATGCAGGGTGACAATATAGAGCTTTGATGTACTCCTTTCCCAATTTCAAGCCATTCTTTTGTTCCATGTCTGGTTCTGACTGTTGCTTCTTGACCTGCATACAGATTTCTCAGGAGGCAGGTAAGGTCTGGTATTCCCATCTCTTGAAGAATTTTCTGCAG
Organism: Bos mutus; assembly: GCF_027580195.1. Taxonomy (NCBI): domain Eukaryota; kingdom Metazoa; phylum Chordata; class Mammalia; order Artiodactyla; family Bovidae; genus Bos; species Bos mutus. The sequence continues at coordinate 51,718,083 of NC_091626.1, read as the reverse complement.
TTTGTTGTGATCTACACAGTCAAAGGCTTTGGCGTAACCAATAAAGCAGAAAGTGAAAGTGCAATTCGCTCGTGTCCGACTCTTTGTGCCCCATGGACTATTCGTCCATGGAATTCTCCAGGCCAGAATACTGGCATGGGTAGTCTTTCCCTTCTACAGCAGATCTTCCCAACCCAGGGATCAAACCCAGGTCCCGCATTGCAGGCAGGTTCTTTGCCAGCTGAGCCACAAGGGAAGCCCCAATAATGCAGAAGTAGATGTTTTTCTGGAACTCTCTTGCTTTATCTATGATCCAATGGATGTTGGCAATTTGCTATCTGGTTTCTCTTCCTTTTCTAAATCCAGCTTAAACATCTGGAAATTCACAGTTCACATACTGTTGAAACCTGGCTTGGAGAATTTTGAGCATTACTTTCCTAGCATGTAAGATGAGTGCAGTTGTGCAGTAGCTTGAACATTCTTTGGCATTGCCCTTCTTTGAAATGGCAACCCACTCCAGAATTCTTGCCTGGAAAATCCCATGGACATAGGAGCCTGGTAGGCTACAATCGATGGGGTCGCAAAGAGTTGGACACAACTGAGCGACTTCACGTTCACTTTCTTTCCTTTTCTTTCTTTGGGACTGGAATGAAAGCTGACCTCTTCCAGTCCTGTGGGCACTGCTGAGTTTTCCAAATTTGCTAGTACATTGAGTGCAGCACTTTAACAGCATCATCTTTGAGGATTTGAAATAGCTCAACTGGAATTCCATCATTACCACTAGCTTTGTTTGTAGTGATGCTTCCTAAGGCCCACTTGACTTTCCACTCCAGGATGTCTGGCTCTAGGTGAGTAATCACACCATCATGGTTACCTGGGTCATTAAGATCTTTTTTTGTATAGTTCTTCTGTGCATTCTTGCACAGAATTCTTTGTGCATATTAACCTTTTCTTAATGTCTCCTGCTTCTGTTAGGTCCATACCATTTCTGTCCTTTATTGTGCCCATCTTTGCCTGAAATGTTCCCTTGGTATCTCTAATTTTCTTGATGAGATACTTAGTCTTCCCCATTCTATTGTTTTCCTCTATTTTTTCTTTTTCTTTTTTTTTTAAATTGACCCATTTTAATTTTTCAGAACAAAAATACAACACAACATCTTTTTTTTTTTTTTTTGCCATCTACAATTCAATTATTTTCAAATACTCTAAGACAAAACAGAATCCCCTGCCCAGAGCAGGAATTAAAATGAGATGCTGAAGTCACACAAAGGTGAATGCTGAAGATCGACATTCCAGCTGTAGGCCATAAGTCTTCCATTCAAACACACTCTAATTCTTTTCCTTTCACAGTTTGTTAAAGTGTGTAGGAAGTTCTTTAAGATAATTTCATCTCAAACACCAGGTTTCTTCAATGATACACAGCTTCATGACATCTGTTTTTCCATCTTTGACAGGAATGACAGGATTGACAGGAATGAAAAGTAATTTTGGGGTTTTTTTTTTTGGTAGTGGAATTCCAGTTGAGCTATTTCAAATCCTGAAAGATGATGCTGTGAAAGTGCTGCACTCAATATGCCAGCAAATTTGGAAAACTTCAGCAGTGGCCACAGGACTGGAAAAGATCACTTTTCATTCCAATCCTAAAGAAAGGCAATGCCAAAGAATGCTCAAACTACCACATAATTGCACTCATCTCACACGCTTAGTAAAGTAATGCTCAAAATTCTCCAAGCCAGGCTTAAGCAATATGTGAACCGTGAACTTCCAAATGTTCAAGCTGGTTTTTGAAAAGGCAGAGGAACCAGAGATCAAATTGCCAACATCCACTGGATCATGGAAAAAGCAAGAGAGTTCCAGAAAAACATCTATTTCTGTTTTATTGACTATGCCAAAGCCTTTGACTGTGTGGATCACAATAAACTGTGGAAAATTCTGAAAGAGATGGGAATACCAGACCACCTGATCTGCCTCTTGAGAAATCTGAATGCAGGTCAGGAAGCAACAGTTAGAACTGGACATGGAACAACAGACTGGTTCCAAATAGGAAAAGGAGTTCGTCAAGGCTGTATATTGTCACCCTGCTTATTTAACTTATATGCAGAGTACATCATGCGAAACGCTGGGCTGGATGAAGCACAAGCTGGAATCAAGATTGCCGGGAGAAATATCAATCACCTCAGATATGCAGATGACACCACCCTTATGGCAGAAAGTGAAGAGGAACTAAAAAGCCTCTTGATGAAAGTGAAAGAGGAGAGTGAAAAAGTTGGCTTAAAGCTCAACATTCAGAAAATTAAGATCATGGCATCCGGTCCCACCACTTCATGGGAAATAGACGGGGAAACAGTGGAAACAGTGTCAGACTTTATGTTTTGGCCTCCAAAATCACTGCAGATGGTGACTACAGCCATGAAATTAAAAGACGCTTACTCTTTGGAAGCAAAGTTATGACCAACCTAGATAGCATATTCAAAAGCAGAGACATTACTTTGCCAACAAAGGTTCGTCTAGTCAAGGCTATGGTTTTTCCTGTGGTCATGTATGGATGCGAGAGTTGGACTGTGAAGAAGGCTGAGCGCTGAAGAATTGATGCTTTTGAACTGTGGTGTTGGAGAAGACTCTTGAGAGTCCCTTGGACTGCAAGGGGATCCAACCAGTCCATTCTGAAGGAGATCAGCCCTGGGATTTCTTTGGAAGGAATGATGCTAAAGCTGAAACTCAGTACTTTGGCCACCTCATGCGAAGAGTTGACGCATTGGAAAAGACACTGATGCTGGGAGGGATTGGTAGCAAAAGGAGAAGGGGACGACAGAGGATGAGATGGCTGGATGGCATCACTGACTCGATGGACGTGAGTCTGGGTGAACTCCGGGAGTTGGTGATGGACAGGGAGGCCTGGCGTGCTGCAATTCATGGGGTCACAAAGAGTCGGACACGACTGAGTGACTGAACTGAACTGAAAGAAGTAAAACTATCAGCCAGATTCCTTTAGTAACAAATGAGGAAAGGAGAGATATCTAACGTGCTGGGTGCTGTTTCTACTTGTCCTTCAAGAATGTGATTTTAGAAGCATTAAATCACCCTCATGCCACTACAATGATTAGTACTAGTAATCTTTTTTTTTAGAGGATTAGAAGGAAAACATTCAATGGACATAAAAATGGTCAAAAATTGTTTGCTTGTTTTTCTTACTGCAGGTTAGTTCCCACCCTCCCCACCCCCCAAAAGAAGATACAAAATGAACTTGTAATTGGGAAGGTAACTTGGTTGAACACTCCAATTCACCCAGTTGCTTGTTCCCCACATAGGTGAGGGGAAGAGGCACTAAGTTTTATTAGTGATGTTATAGCAGTAACCAGATGTGTTAATAGCAGCTTATTTCAGGTCCATCAATCCTTGGAGAACACATAGAGGAAATCAAGGCTGTCGTTCTCCAATTGCCTACATCTGAATACATTCCACTACCATGGAAACTACAAAGGAAGGAAAAACATGTTTATTTTGGGGATTCATTTACTAGGATATTTAAGCACCTTCTCTTCCATAGAGCCCCAGAGCAGTGATAAGTGCTAGGGGCTGCTGTGTTTCCTGGTATGAGCTCCCATCCTCTAAGGATCCTAAGAAAGATAGTGGATTGGTCCTGGAGCCCTCATGAAAGGAGGGGATGGTCCCATGGAGTGGAACATGTGTGGCCCAAAACCTGGGGGTTGGGGGGGCAATACCAGGTGGGAGTGGCAGGGCAATCGTTCACCACAGCTGGAGGACCACTAGGGGGTAGGTTGAAGTAGTTAGAGGCTTCTTCTGCAGCAGCAGCAGGAGGAAGAGCTCCTGGGAGCCCTGAAACAGGCTCAAGCTTGATTCCAGTATCTGTGGTTCCGTCCTTCTCCTTTTCTTTTCCTCTGGCTGCTGGGACCTTCCCCATTTCACTTTGAGCCTACAGCTATTAACAACCGGTTTATTAAAGGATTTCTTGGCAGCCACTTCTGCAGCCTGACTTGTGGCAAACTGGATGAAAGCATGCTGCTGTCTCTGCACAATAGTGATGGTCCGGATCTCTCCAAACTGGTAGAAGTGATTCTTTAGATCAGTCTCAGTAATGGTATCACCCAGACCACCAGCATACAGTGTTGTAATAGTCTTGTCCTCTGGTGGGTCCAGATGTGGCATTGTTAAAGCCCGCTTTACGAGTTTATCTGCCACAGGGTCGTTGATTCCATAAGGTCTTTAATGTTCTGATCAGCAAGGGGGTCATCCGGATCTGTTGGTTTTTCATGTCTGTATGGACATTCCTCTCCTCTCTTACATTCTCCTTTCACCTAGAAGGAGCAAAGGTGTGGTTGATTCCTTTTGTAGTAGGGGTGGTCTGGGCCAGTTTGAGCAGCATGTCACTGGTGGATGTGGCTTTCCCCAACATGCCACCTGACTGCTTTCCATCAGAGTTGGAAATCTGTCTCTCCATATTTTGCGTGTTGACGTCAGACTTTGGCATATCATCCTTAAAATCTAATTCTACATTACAAACCTGGATGGGCAGGCCATACTCTAGGTCTAAGAGGCAAGTCTGATAGACATTCTTCGATTTACTGCAGGTCTGGCACACTTCAGTCTTCTTGAAACGCATGAGGACCCTGGGGCACCAATGAAACACTGTGAAAGGCCTGGCACAAATTTTGCATTCCTTCCCATACTTTTATTTGGTCGTTTGGATATATGGGTGTTCTCCAAAACACGTCTGGCACAGAATAGGGAAGTCCTCAACCTTCCAATTCTGCCTGTTGTAGGTGTTGGAACCTAGAGAGGTCACCATCTTGAAAGTATCTGGAGGCAGCCGCAGCTTCCAAGTTGGGAGAGGACTGCCACCTCCTCTATTTCTTTGCATTGATCACTTAGAAAGGCTTTCTTATCTTTCCTTGCTATTCTGTGGAACTCTGCATTGAAATGGCTTTATCTTTCCTTTTCTCCTTTGCCTTTCGCTTCTCTTCTTTTCACAGCTATTTGTAAGGCCCCCTCAGACAGCCATTTTGCCTTTGTGCATTTCTTTTTCTCGGGAATGGTCTTGATCCCTGTCTCCTGCACAATGTAACAAACCTCCCCCTATAGTTGTTCAGGCACTCTGTCTATCATATCTAATCCCTTGAGTCTATTTGTCACTTCCACTGTATAATCGTAAGGGATTTGATTTAGGTCATACCTGAATGGTCTAGTGGTTTTCCCTACTTTCTTCAATTTAAGTCTGAATTTGGCTATAAGGAGTTCATGATCTGAGCCACAGTCTGCTCCCAGTCTTGTTTTTGCTGACTGTATAGAGCTTCTCCATCTTTGGCCGCAAAGAATATAATCAATCTGATTTCAGTGTTGACCATCTGGTGATGTCCATGTGTAGAGTCTTCTCTTGTGTTGTTGGAAGGGAGTGTTTGCTATGACACATGCATTCTCTTAGCAAAACTCTAATAGCCTTTGCCCTGCTTCATTCTGTACTCCAAGGCCATATTTGCCTGTTACTCTAGGTGTTTGTTGACTTCCTACTTTTGCATTCCAATCCCCTATAATGAAAAGGACATATTTTGGGGTTGTTAGTTCTAGAAGGTCTTGTAGGTCTTCATAGAACTGTTCAACTTCAGCTTCTTCAGCATTACTTGTTGGGACACAGACTTGGATTACTGTGATATTGAATGGTTTACCTTGGAAACGAACAGAGAGCATTCTGTCATTTTTGAGATTGCACCCAAATACTGCATTTTGGACTCTTTTGTTGACTATTGTCAGGAAGTATTTAACAGGAGGCTTCCTGTGTGCTGTTTTGGATCTGTCAGGAATTCTCTGTTCCTTATTAATTCCTGAATTAATTAAGAGGCAAGCCTCTCCCCGGGGGCTGAGGAATCTAGGCTTTTCCTTCATTAGTTTTTCTATATGGTGATAAGTACCCTCTTCCTTTTTATGAACCAAATGGTAAAAGTTATTATTTACAACTCTCTCTCTCTTTAATATGGATCACCTATGTTTTGTAAGTCTGGAATTTTAATCTTTATCTTTGCTGAGAATAGCTACAGTATATATGCCCACACCATGTTGATTAAAACACCTTTGCTCCATCAGAGCTATGGTCCCCATGTCTTGCTTTCTCTCTCTCTCTCTTTTTCAGGCTGATCCCCTGGAGTGCAGAGGTCCTCTGTGTTCATTTTCCTGCCCGGGCTTCTAAGACCCTCTCAAGAAGGTGCTCTGCACCTTCACCCCATTGAGAGGGCGCCTGAGGCCTTTGTGAACAGAGCAAGCCCCGTGCAGGGGTTTTATTGGCTTTCTGCGAAAACCAAGGAATATCAGCCTCTTTCTCTCTCCTTTACTTTCTTATCGCTCAACTCTGGACTACCAGGTTCCGGTCCATTAAAGGACCTCAACAGACTATGAGGGCTACTCTATTTCTTCTGAGGCATTCTTGCCCACAGTCGTAGTTATAATGGTTATCTGAATTAAATTCACCCATTCCAGTCCATTTTAGTTCGCTGATTCCTAAAATGTAGATGTTCACTCTTGCCATCTTCTGTTTGACCACTTTTAATTTACCTTGATTCATGGACCTAACATTCCAGGTTCCTATGCAATATTGTTCTTTACAGCATCAGACTTGACTGCTATCACCGGTCACATCCACAACTGGGCTTTGTTTTTGCTTTGGCTCTGTCTCTTCAGTCTTTCTGGAGCTATTTCTCCACTTTTCTCCAGTAGTGTATTCAGCACCTACTGACCTGGGGAGTTCATCTTTCAATGCAATATCTTTTTGCCTTTTCATACTGTTCATAGGGTTCTCAAGGCAAGAATACTGAAGTGGTTTGCCATTCTTTTCCAGTGGACCATGTTTGTCAGAACTCTCCATCATGACCTGTCCATCTTGGATGGCCCTATATGGCATGGCTCATAGTTTCACTGAGTTAGACAAGGCTGTGGTCCATGCAATCAGTTTGATTAGTTTTCTGTGATTGTGGTTTTCATTCTGTTCACCCTGGGACGGATAAGGATGAGAGGCTTATGCAGCTTCCTGATGGGAGAGACTGACTGTGGGTGAAAACTGTGTTTGTTCTGATGGGCACACATACACATGCATAAACAGGCAGAACAGAGGAAGAGCAGAAGGCATGTGGACCTTGGGAGACAGCACAGTCCTGGAAAGGGATATGAGGACCTGAAATTAGACATCAATGAGGAGAACGGAAAAAGAGGAATATTTCTGAGTTAGACATGGTATGGCATAGGCTTTGTGTCAATTTCCTAGTAATAAAGAGGGATTTGCTTTGATAGTTCATGTTTTGTGGTGGAAAGAAATGAAGAGATGGCCAGAATCCAGAACTCCCCAAACTATGAACACCCTGTTTAAATCCCTATGGTTTCTATGCCCAGATAATAAGGAGAATGAAGTATTAGTTGCTCAGTCAGGTCTGACTCCTTGCGACCCCGTGGACTATAGCCCGTCAGGCTCGTCTGACCATGGAATTCTCCAGGAAAGAATACTGGAATGGGTAGCTATTCTCTTCTCCAGGGGATATTTGCGACCCAGGGATCAAACCCAGCTCTCCTATATTGCAGGCAGATTCTTTACCATCTGAGCCTCCAGGGAAGCCCTAACAATAAGTCCAGCCAAACTGACCAAAGTTTAGCATCAAGCTGGCTCTGTTCCCCCTACTCCAACGGGAAGTCTTTGTGCAGCAACCATATAGTAGCCCTGGTGGTCCACAGTCTTTACTAGAGCCAGGCTCCTTGGCCCCATTTTCTCTTGATCAGCACCATCAAGGCTTCCATATCTATGGTGAGAAGAAGCAAAGAAAAACTATTTAAAAAATGCAAAGCAAGTGCACAGGAGGGTAGGTATTAACTCAAATTGGCTATACCTGTTTTTTTTCTGTTTTGTATTCTGCCTAGTTATGGATGGGGCTGTCCCAACCCAGGGATCTAACCCAGGTCTCCTGCATTGCAGGAGCATTCTATACTGTCTGAGACACTAGGGAAGCCAGAAGAGAGTATAGGGGTGAGATGACACAAGCCATGTTTATATGGAATGTCAGCTCTCTTTCCAATGCAAAGATAGGTGGGGGAGGAGTAGATGTCCAGAGAATTTGTCTAGCAGAGCTGTTAACAATCTTTGGTTATACAAAGGGAGGCCCACTACTGGGTTGGAAGGAGGGTCAGAGAAAAGAAAAAGATGAGCCAGTTTATGAAGGACTAAAGCCTGAATCAGTAGAAAGAACAAAGAACAATAACTTGTATAAGAATATCTGTTATTGGGGCTTCTCTGGTGGCTCAGTGGTAAAGAATCTGCCTACCAGTGCAGGAGACATGGGTTTGATTCCTGATCGGAGAAGATCCCACATACCACAAAGCAACTAAACCCATGCTCTGCAACTATTAAGTTTGTGCTATAGAGCCTGGGAGCTTCAGCTACTGAAGCCCATGCTCCACAACAAGATAAGTCACCGCAACGAGAAGCCTGCACATCACAACTAGAGAGTAGCCTCTGCTCGCCACAATGATCTCTCACCAGAGGGAAAAAAAAAATGGCCACACGGTAACAAAGACCCAGCACGGCTAAAAATAAAAAATAAACTTAGAAAAAAGAATATCTGCTATTTAATTCTAAATTGTGACATAAACGGCTTCCTTCTTCTTTTAATGTTTAAGAAAGTCTGTTACATTCACCAAGACTTTATGATGGTGGCTTTGGGAGTGGGCATAGATAAATGGAATGGATAACTTCCACATCTAGGAGAAAAAAATATGAAATAATGAAGGACCATTCAAAACATCAAGACAGACAATCCATTTAGCTGGGAATTAGGCTAATTTTATTATTAAATTTTAAAAGATGGGACAACTCACTCTAGTTTGTAGGGTAAATGATAACAAAATTGTTAAGGAATCTGGAATGTGCAGTTCATGGGACTCAATCCTCTGGAGCATGGAGCAGAGGAGACAAAGGTAGGGAAAATATCTAATGCGCAAACAGAGAATTCCAAGCGCACACTGGCACCGCATCTTCAAGGAGGAGCAAAGAAATGCAATTCTCTTGTATGCCCTGAAGGGTAGAAACGGAAACATTTGGTGGATAGCAAAAGTGGCAACTATCATGGGTTGACTGAGAAAATTTCTTGGACTATTGAGAAATCAGTGCGGAAATAGTAGGGGTTATGTGAGTTGGGGGATACTATTACAAAATCCTCCTTAACCAATCACTGTACATTTTTCAGCCTATTATTCACTCCTCCAAAATGCCCTGTGAGGTAGGATTCCTGTTCCTTCATGGCCTTGTACCCTGACTGCCATAGAAACAAGATAAATCACCTATCTAGGTATCTTTGAGATGTAGTGATAAAAAAGGAGCTTTCTTATATCCTTCAGATATATATAAAATGCTTTGAAGTTTAATAAGCTTATTTATAAGTATTGTCTCATTTTATACTTGAAATGATCCCATGAAATGTGATTACTATCTTTTACATATAGGAAATGTCTCTGACAGAGGTGAAAGCTCCATAGAGAGTTAACAACTTACATGAGTTTTTGCTGTTGTGTGTGTGTGTGTGTGTGTGCTCCATCGAGTCCAGCTCTTTATGATTCCATGGACTGTAACCCACCAGGCTCCTCTAGCCATGGGATTTTCCAGGCAAGAATACTAGAGTGGGTCGCATTTCCTACTCCAGGGATCCTTCCAACCCAGGAATCAAACCCACATCTCTTGTGCCTCCTGCACTGGCAGGAGGGTTCTTTGCCACGGGGCCACCTGGAAGCCCCGGCTTTCACTGTTAGCCAGATCCCACGCCAGGTTGCAGTGGCACAGCTCGAAAAACGTCAGATTCTCTGCCATTTGACCTTCCCTCTTTTGTGGTCATAGGGACTGTTTTGGGGAGGGGAGAGTGAGAAAATCTGACATAACTTGCATAGCCTCAAGCAGTGCCAAAGCTGATGGGTTTCTGGAACAGCCACTACCTGGGTACTTGTGGATTCTCCACACTAGGGTCTAATGAGGAGGGTCTTGGTACCTGAAAGCATGAGTCCAATAAGTCTTGTCTGGGCTTGTTTTCACTTGGCTCTCCAGGTGGGAGGACTCCTGGGAGCAACTGATTCTAGAATACAAGGGAACAACTATTTCCAGAATACAAGCATAGTGGTTGCTCTGAGAAAATACCCTACCAGATTGACTAACCAAATCTCTAATCTGAAAATCTGTATAGGAAATGATTGCAAAGTTCATCAGGTCACATGTGGCTCACTGAGATCTAGAAGCAAACAGAGGAAAATTTTTTCTCTTTTCTTTTTTTGCAAATCTTGTCTAGGTCCTAAACGGAGAACTAGTTTTCTATCTTCGGGGCTTTATCCAAAGATATTCACAGATAAAAGAGGGCCAGGAGAAGAAAAAACATCAACCAAAGAAAAATTGCTTGGGTAGAAGAATCTCTCTTTTCACGTTTATCACGTTTATCTGTGCTCCCCCATTTCCCAGGGAGAGTCATAGAGGAGGACCACCAAGACAGAATTCACTCCTCTTGTACAGGTGAGGGGTTTCCCAGGAGGTGCTAGTGGTAAAGAACCCACCTACCAAAGAAGGAGACATGAGCCGTGGGTTCGATCCTTGGGTTGAGAAGATCCCCTAGAGAAGGGCATGGCAACCCACTCCAGTATTTTTCCCTGGAGAAGCCCATGGACAGAGGAGCCTGGGGGGCTACATACAGTCCATAGGGTCACACAGAGTTGAACATGACTGAAGCAACTTAGCATGCATGCAGGTACAGGTGAGACTCCAAATGAGGCTCAGGAGCTTCAGGGGCCCATACTGACTGGCCAATCGTCTGCAGAGCTGGGTTTCTACCCTGAGAGCCTTACTCAGGGGACTTGCTGAAAGTATGCCATTTGGATAGTCTGGTTGTAGATCCTGGATCTGCCTCTAGCATTCATGTGACCTTGGCAAATTTCTCATCTTTTCACTGATTCAATTCAAGGTGGGAAACAAAATAGGGATAATAATAATAGAACTTACATGCCAGGTAATACATAGTAATCTATCAGTAAATGTTAACTACTTCTCTTATTGCTGTTGCTGCTATTGTTGTTATTTTATTGCACAGACAGCATCTCAGCCCCAAGTTTCCAAAATAAAATCATTCTAATTTCTGAAAGATGTTCCACTTCCAGAGAAAGCATAGAGAGCCACAAGAAGCTAACTGCCATCTGTTTTCCCTGTATGGTAGAAAACAGACCATTTCAGGACACAACTGTCCTACAGGAGAAGCAACCTAGAGGAAGAACTTGGGCTTTTGTGCCCAAGCTCTAAATCTAGGCTCTACCCCTCACCATCTTTGTGAGCTTGGCAGGCTTTCAACCTCTCCAAGCCTGATTTCCTCATCTATAGGCCAGGGACAATATATAAACCCAAATAGTTTACGTAGATGAGAAATAATATATGCAAAAAGCCTTGTATGGTGCCTGGCTCATGGTAGGCTCTCAAAAAATTATAACTAGTATTTCAGTTCTTACTATTCCATCTGATCAATGGCTAATCCATGTGATTCATGACATAGAAGCTCACATGCATGCACACACACTTACACATTCCCCTCTTGGACCTAGGATGGCCATGTTTGGGGTGTGATCTTCTCTTGGCAGGATTAGTCCAGATATTTATTTTAAAAGCAACAAAAGATAGATGAAAGAATTGACACAGAAGAGCAAAACAGAAGAATAACCATATTGCACTCTACCATTTACAAAACATAAAATTCACCAAAATTGCCTCAAGTCACATTTTAAACAGTGATTTAAATCAACACCTCAAATAAGACTATATTTCAAGCCAGAATCTCACTGTAGAAGATAAATAATTTCACAAATGTTCTGTCTTTGTCCCTTGATTAATTGTATCCCTAGATAATTGGGCAAGGATTACAGTTTGTACCACTGGACTTCCATCCATGTACCAGTCTTTCCCAGTAAATCCTAAACTAAACCACAAACTCAAAGCCTCTTAAATAAACAGACAGTGGCTAATTACCCAGCTATAATCCACTGGTATTTTACCTTACTTTAAACTTTGTTATAGAACTGATCTCAGATACTAAATACATGAGACATTTAAAAAAATAAAACTTGTAAAAATTGATTCCTAATCATTATATTATCTCCTGGACTATTGTTTTTCTTTTAAAGTAAATTCAGATTAACACTAATATACATTGATTTTTTAAATCTAAATTGCATGTTCCTCTAACTACATTCAAAACATGGGACCAAGTTTTATATGATTATTTAAGCCTGTTTGAGAGCTTAAGTGAACAGCATTTATGGGTGACCCCAATCTGCACTGAAAAGGTCTTATTACTTTTAGTGCTTTATATTATTTTATGTGGTGCCCCAGGAACTAAATGGTCCACTTTACATAGGTATTACTTGAGACCATGCCTTCCTTCATCTCCTGTACCAGACCAAAACAAAATTTCTGGGGGAATTTTACCTGTTTGGGCAAGACTAAGGATGAGATATTGTTCATGGGCAAGTTCTGATTATTATCATGGTGCCTAGAACAGAGTTCAGCACAAAATAATAGACACAATAAATACTGATTAGTAATATTTATGTACACTAATGGAGGGAATTGGGACACAGTTAACCAAAGTTTATGAGTATCTGACATTGCCACTTTAGATGTTTCTATCCTATCTCCAAGGTCTTCCCCAATGGCTCACTGGGAAAAGACTTTACCTGCAATGCAGGAGAGGCAGGAGACATGGATTCCCTCCCTGGGTTGGGAACATCCCTTTCAGGAGGAAATGGCAACCCACTCTAGCATTCTTGCCAGAAAACTCCCATGTTCAGAGGATCCTGGAGGGCTACAATCCAAAGTGTCACAAAAGAGTTGGACATGACTGAGCACATATCCTTTCTCCAAGCAACTTTCTTTAGCATTTGGGGAATTCTCCATGTGCGCCAAGGAAAGGTGGCCCATTATCTCCATCTGCAGAGACAGATTCTGATTAGTCTAGACTAGGAGCTGGCAGACTTTCTTATGGGACTAGATAGTAAATAATTTAGACTTTGTATACCAAGACACAAAATCAAAGGTTTTACTGAAATTTTCAAATAACCACTTACAAAGGCAAAAGTCATCCTTATCTCCTAGGCCACATAGAAGGTGGCTAGATGGATTTGGCTTGTGGAGCAAAGTTTGCAGATTTTAAGCCATCATGGCTTAGACCATTGTGACAATCACATGCTCTTTACTGGTCAGAAGTCTTGGCTTCAGCCCACAGAACACAGCATTTTCCTGAGAATAGTTATTGGTCTGAAGATGGGCCCTTGAGTTAAGTTGACCCAATAAGACCAAAGAGAAGAACCTGATTCTATGGTTAGGAGAATAACTCTTTCTCTCTTTTGCTTTCTCTCATTCTCTTTCTCTTTCTCCCTTTCTTTCTACTTCCCTATCTCTTACTGAAGATGAACAAGTAAGAACATTGTAACATTTGTTGCTGAGACTCAATCTGTGATGATTAGAAATAGCACAAGGAGATCAACTTGGTGCTCTGTGGTGACCTAGATGAATGGGATGGGGGTTAGAGGTGGAAGGAGGTCCAAGAGGGAGGGCTTCCCTCTTGTCATAAAGCAATATTGTTGCTTTACAGGATTACTTAAAAATATATAAAGTGATCTTTAAAGAAAAGAAAAGAAAAGCCAAACTAAGAAAAAGCATCTACATGGAGAAGGACAGAACTGAGAGAATCACAGAGAAGAGACCTAGCCCTGATCATAGATGACCTGGAGTCCATCCTACTTTAGCATTTTCTTACATAAAATAATATATGCACACATTGTTTAGGCAAATTTAATTCAGGTTGATTGTTTCCAGAAAAAACCTACTTCTGCTTTATTGACTACATCAAAGCCTTTGACTCTGTGGATCACAAAAAACTGTGGAAAATTCTTCAAGAGATGGGAATACCAGACCACGGGACCTGCCTCCTGAGAAATCTGTATGCAGGTCAAGAAGCAACAGTTGGAACTGGGCATGGAACAAAAGACTGGTTCCAAATTGGGAAAGGAGTACGTCAAGGCTGTATTTCGTCACCCTGCTTATTAAACTTATATGTAGAGTACATCATGTGAAATGCCGGGCTGGATGAAGAACAAGCTGGAATCAAGATTGCTGGGAGAAATATCAATAACCTCTGATATGAAGATGACACCACCCTTATGGCAGAAAGTGAAGAACTAAAGAGCTGCTTGATGAAAGTGAAAGAGGAGAGTGAAAAAGTTGGCTTAAAACTCAGCATTCAGAAAACTGAGATCATGGCATCTGGTCCCATCACTTCATGGTAAATAGATGGGGAAACAATGGAAACAGTGACAGACTTTATGTTTTGGGCTCCAAAATCACTGCAGATGATGACTGCAGCCATGAAATTAAAAGATGCTTGCTCCTTGGAAGAAAAGTTATGACCAACCTAGACAGCATATTAAAAACCAGAGACATTACTTTGCCAACAAAGGTCCATCCAGTCAAAGCTATGGTTTTTCCAGTAGTCATGTATGGATGTGAGAGTTGGACTATAAATATAAAGAAAGCTAAGCACCAAAGAATGGATGCTTTTGAACTGTGGTGTTGGAGAAGACTCTTGAGAGTTCCTTGGACAGCAAGAAAATCCAACCAGTCCATTCTAAAGGAGATCAGTCCTGGGTGTTCATTGGAGGGACTGATGTTGAAGCTGAAACTCGAATACTTTGGCCACCTGATGCGAAGAGCTGACTCATTTGAAAAGACCCTGATGCTGGGAAAGATTGAGGAGAAGGAGAAAACAGTGGATGAGATGGTTGGATGGTATCACCAACTCAATGGACATGAATTTGAGTAGGCTCTGGGAGTTGGTGATGGGCAAGGAAGCCTGGCATGCTGTGGTCCATGGGGTCACAAAGAGTTGGACACGACTGAGTGACTGAACTGAACTGAACTAACTATCCCCTGAGCCCAAAGCATTCTGATACAAAGTGATAATCAGGTGACATTAAGAAATATCAATATTGCCAATTTTGTACTTAATAGCCTTGGGCTGCTTCCCTGGTGGCTCAGATGGTAAAGAATCTGACTGCAATGTGGGAGACACAGATTCGACCCCTGGTTTGGGAAGATCCCTTGGAGAAGGGAACAACTACCCACTCCAGTATTCCTGCCTGGAGAATCCCCAAAACAGAGGAGCCTGGTTGGCTAGAGTCCATGAGGTCTATGGGGTCAGAAAAACTCAGACACAACCGAGCAACTGACACTTTCAATTTTCAAGAAATGTTAATACTGTAAATTTTGTAGCTAATAGCTGCAGGCTGCTTATATAGGAACAAACTGTTCTCCCTGTATTCTTAATCACCCCTCGTTTATTTCTGAGAGTCTCCAAGAGAGTCTCACCTGTGCTGAAACCACATAGGCTCATTTTTTCTTTTCAGTCTCTTTGTTGATGTCTGCTGCCAGCAAGCCCTGATGTCTGGAGATCCTGCCATGACTGGTTGAAGATACCTGCCAATGCCTTTTGTGAAGAAGCTACTTTCCCATCTCGAGTGTCACCTGTAAAACTCTCCCCTGCCCTATCACCATATGACAGAGCTACATTGTGCTCTGAGCAGAAGTGTGGAAAATATTTGCTCCCTGTTTTAGAGTAGACTAAGTCTAGAGCCAGATCCTGGAATGTGAAGTCAAGTGGGCCTAAGAAAGCATCACTATGAACAAGGCTAGTGGAGGTGATGGAATTCCAGTTGAGCTATTTCAAATCCTGAAAGATGATGCTGTGAAAGTGCTGCACTCAATATGCCAGCAAATTTGGAAAACTCAGCAGTAGCCACAGGACTGGAAAAGGTCACTTTTCATTCCAATCCCAAAGAAAGGCAATGCCAAAGAATGCTCAAACTATCGCACAATTGCATTCATCTCACATGCTAGGAAAGTAATGCTCAAAATTCTCCAAGCCAGGTTTCAGCAATATATGAACCGTGAACTTCCAGATGTTCAAGCTGGTTTTCGAAAAGGCAGAGGAACCAGAGATCAAATTGCCAACATCCGCTGGATCATTGAAAAAGCAAGAGAGTTCCAGAAAAACATCTATTTCTGCTTTATTGACTATGCCAAAGCCTTTGACTGTGTGGATCACAATAAACTGTGGAAAATTCTGAAAGAGATGGGAATACCAGACCACCTGACCTCTTGAGAAACCTGTATGCAGGTCAGGAAGCAACAGTTAGAACTGGACATGGAACAACAGACTGGTTCCAAATAGGAAAAGGAGTATGTCAAGGCTGTATGCTGTCACCCTGCTTATTTAACTTATATGCAGAGTACATCACGAGAAATGCTGGGCTGGAAGAAGCACAAGCTGGAATCAAGATTGCCAGGAGAAATATCAATAACCTCAGATATGCAGATGACACCACCCTTATGGCAGAAAGTGAAGAGGAACTAAAAAGCCTCTTGATGAAAGTGAAACAGAAGAGTGAAAAAGTTAGCTTAAAGCTCAACATTCAGAAAACAAAGATCATGGCATATGGTCCCATCACTTCATGGGAAATAGATGGGGAAACAGTGGAAACAGGGGCTGACTTTATTTTTCTGGGCTCCAAAATCACTGCAGATGGTGACTGCAGCCATGAAATTAAAAGACGCTTACTCCTTGGAAGGAAAGTCATGACCAACCTAGACAGCATACTAAAAAGCAGAGACATTACTTTGCCAACAAAGGTCCATCTAGTCAAGGCTATGGTTTTTCCAGTGGTCATGTATGGATGTGAGAGTTGGACTGTGAAGAAAGCTGAGCACTGAAGAATTGATGCTTTTGAACTGTGGTGTTGGAGAAGCCTCTTGAGAGTCCCTTGGACTGCAAGGAGATCCAACCAGTCCATTCTAGAGGAGATCAGTCCTGGGTGTTCTTTGGAAAAGATTAAAAGATGTTAAAGCTGAAACTCCAGTACTTTGGCCACCTCATGCGAAGAGTTGACTCATTGGAAAAGACTCTGATGCTGGGAGGGATTAGGGGCAAGTGGAGAAGGGGACGACAGAGGATGAGATGGCTGGATGGCATCACCGACTCAATGGGCATGAGTTTGAGTGAACTCCGGGAGTTGGTGATGGACAGGAAGGCCTGGCGTGCTGCGATTCATGGGGTCGCAAAGAGTCGGACATGACTGAGTGACTGATCTTAACTGAACTGAAGTCTAGTCAAGGCTATGGTTTTTCAAGTGGTCATGTATGGATGTGAGAGTTAGACTGTGAAGAAAGCTGAATTGATGCTTTTGAACTGTGGTGTTGGAGAAGACTCTTGAGAGTCCCTTGGACTGCAAGGAGATCCAACCAGTCCATTCTAAAGGAAATCAGTCCTGGGTGTTCTTTGGAAGGACTGATGATAAAGCTGAAAGTCCAATACTTTGGCCACCATATGCGAAGAGTTGACTCATTGGAATAGACTCTGATGCTGGGAGGGATTGAGGGCAGGAGGAGAAGGGGACTACAGAGGATGAGATGGTGGATGGCATTACCAACATGATGGACATGGGTTTGGGTGAACTCTGGGAGTTAGTGATGGACCCAGAGGCCTGGCGTGCTGCAATTCATGGGGTCGCAAAGAGTTGGACACAACTGAGTGACTGAACTGAACTGAACTGAACTGAAGCCACTGCACCAAAGAGACTCCCAGCATTCAGGGACTTAAAAGAATAAAGAAGTTTATTTCTCTCATACATAATAGTCAGAATGAATGTTTAGTTCAGTGTGAAAGATTTGAGAGTAGGAGGTTCAGTTCTCCACAATCTTTCTGCCATCTTCAGTGAGTAGTTTCTAGACTACTGTGTTGATCTCCTCTTCAGGGAGAAGGGAAGAACATAGAAGAATGAATGAGTTGGCGTTCATGGGACAACTTGAAAGTGGTACACACCACTTCTGCTCACATTCCTCTGGAGAGAATGTACTCTGCTCACATGTCCACGCCCAGGAAGAGAGGTTGGAGATGGAGTGTCTCTGGGTAGTCATATGCCAAATTATAATTCAAAAGCTATGAGAGCAAGGAGGAATGGAATTGGTGGGTAAACAGCAATCTCTGCCACCTGTGTTGTCTTCCACGTGTTGTCACCCACATCCCCAAGCCACACCACTTGTGTACCAAGAATCACAATCCCCAGTGAGCAGTCCCTTTAGCTTCCTCTCTAGTCTCAGAGCTTATCTCCCCACATTGATTTTGAAGCTTGCTTTTAACTATTGTTCTGTTTGATTCTTAAACCCTGATGAGAAAGATTGGACAAATGTAATTGAGTCAGTTTTACAGATAATATATAAGACTTTGAGAGATTAAATGATTTGCCTAAGTTTACCCAAGTTTTGGGCAGAGCTGAGACCTGACAAAGACACTTTTATTGAGTAAGCTCTAGATAGGGCTCCTATGAGTCTGACTAGACCTCATTCTTGGGCATATCCTAAAGAGTACAGTTTTAGCAAACAGTGTAACCAGAATCCCCTGCCCTCAATATCCAACCTAATTCCTCATCTTCCACCACCACCCTGAGTGATGTCTTATCATTCTGACCTGCCTTCAGCAAGAATCCTGTTAGGTCAGTTCAGACAGAATTCTCTCATACACCTGAGGTTGCCTCTTAGTAATTATCCATCCATCAACCTTCTCACCCTGCTCCTTGGTTACTAATGTCCACTGTTTCTTGTATTCAAAAGTGAGTTCACTCTCCCCCATCTAATGCAAAATCCTATTGCAGTAGTCCTGAATTAAATCTGCCTTAACATTTTAATAAAATGTTGTGAATAATTTTTTCTTTAACAGTCCAGAATCCAGGTACCTTGGTTCAAATCAGGGACTTTTTTCATTACAACCCACAGACTAGGCAAAAACAATACATACTTGCCCTCACTCACACACTCACCCACAAAACAATAGAAGATCATATGTCAAAGGCACTAGAAAAATATCCAGTCAGAGAGGCATCAGAGCAAAAACCCCAGAGGAAGAGGGTACTTTTGTCTATTCTCCAGGAAAACTCTCATCTATTCTCTGGTGCCTCACTGCTCTGCCTCTATGGAGGTATTTCTTGGGCTCCCTTGCTAGCTCGTTTCCAATAGGATTCAACCCGTGGGAAACGCCACAAGCAATCAGAGAGCAGGAACGGCAGGAGATAGTCTCTTTCCTGTTCTGTCCCTGGAAGCTGCATCTCTCCACAACTGCCCATCTCTCCAGAGCCCTCCTCCTTGGCCTTAGCTCTCTCCAGTCACACTCTTTCCTCCCCTTGACTCTTTAGTCCTAGTGGCGATAAAGAGTTTCCATCATTTCTAGTGTCTGAAACATTCCTGACACGGTTCTTTTAACTTTACTTTAACCTTGCTTCCTCCATACATTAATGTTTCTTCACTTGAACTATCTGGGGTAAATTATTTCCTTTTAGAACCAATAACCATCCTGAGTACGTATGGGTCATCAGATTTCTAGCTAGAGCAAATGTGGCTGAGCATTATCCTCACCTCTCCAATGAGCATGTTTCTGTCCCCAGAGAAGCATGTATACTCCCCACAGAAGAAGTACACTTTTCACCATAAGCTTTCCGTTCCACTACTTCATCCTGTAGACATCATCAGGAAACCTAGCCCAGCCCTGGGGTTGCAAAGTTGAGAGGTTTTGTTTTGTTTTGCTTTTTAATTCTCTCTCTCTCTTTTTTTTTTTTTTTTTTTTGCAGATGCAGATTTTGGTCAGTGCTTTGTGGTTTGTGTTCCCTTGTTGGGGACGCTGTCAGCAGCTGTAAGGAGGTTAATCAATCCCTGTGAAGGCACAGAGAACACCGGGATGCTATTTTATGCTGATTAGAACTTCTTTCCGGTGCTTTGTTGTTGTTCAGTTGCTAAGTCGTGTCTGCTCTTCTGCTCTTCATGACCCCATGGACTGCAGCACGTCAGGCTTTCCTGTCCTTCCTTATGCCCCCAAAATTCTCACAATGCAACATGAGGGACTACTATTCATAATAAAGGATTAATATTGTGAACTTCTACCCTAAGAAGCTTTTGGTAATATTAGTGACAACAATATAATAACTAACATTCATTGAGGATCTATTTTGTGCCAAGCCATGTTCACAGGACTTTACATGTATTTACTAATCCAATCTTCATAAAGGAGGAAAGGTTTATACCTTGGGAAAAAGAGATAAAACTTTTTATTCTGACTTTAGAATCAGAGAACATTTGGAGTAGAGGGAAACTCACAGTTCATTGAATTTACCTTTCTTCCTACAGGTAAGTACGATGGGACTCAAAGATATGGCACAGCTTCCATTTGGCTAATTGGCAGCAGAACCAAGATGCCAACCCAGAGTTGTCTTAATTCTCCTTCAAACATAATGCATTTAAAACTTAAGTTATCACCTCAGCAAGTAATCAGTCATGTGGACACACATAAAGGGTGAAGAGTTGCAGTAAAAAGGTAACTCCATATGCTGATTCATTGTATTTTAGCAGCATCAGAGAGTGCGAAGAAAATCAACATGATAGGTAAGCCTTGCAGTTCATTAAATTCAGAGGCACTTCTGAGGTCAGATGGTCCTCTATCCCCAAGACAAAGGACACCCTCCCCAGAACACACTAAGGCTTCTGAGGATGAACTTGCCACCATGCCCATTCTGGTCTCATGGAGGGGTTAAAATAAACTATCTAGACAAGGCAAACTCTTTTGATAACAGGCCAGATAGTAAATACTTTAGACTTCCCAGGCCATATGGTCTCTGTTACTATTCAGTTTTAATGTCCCTCCAAGCCCCAGTTTGTTATGTTTTTATTTAATTTAACATTTATTAGTCACAGTTTGGATGTCATTGTTTTAAATGCTGAGAATTATGTCTTATAAATAAGACATGTCTTATAATGTCTTAAATGCTGAGAAAAATGTCTTATAAATAAGACAATATCTAACTTCTATTACTGGCAATACAGAAACCTAAATTAAGAGCATTCCCAACTAATACAGCACATTTAAAAATATTGAGTAAAATATTTTTAAGTATAATATGGCTGTGCTGGTGGAAAAGTAAGAGAACTTCTTGTAGATACGAAAGGAAAATATGAAAAGTGCTAATCCACTGGGGTGAGTGTTGGAGCCAGTATTTGCCCTAGAGAAAAATGTTCATTCTGGCATTCTATAATCTGAGTTTTAACAGACTGCTACAGGGAACAGGAAACAAGCTTAGGGGCTGAATAAAGAAGTTGGATTGAAGCCCCAACTGAAGCCAGGATCTTCAAGGAGTAAATACGCTCAGTGAGGAAAACAGAAAAAAAAAAAAAAATCACCTCAGAAAGCAATATGGTTGGGATATATGATTGTCTTAGTCTTGACTTTTGGTAACTGGGGAAAAGGGAAATTTCCTCTGTAAGCTGCAGGTCTAGACTGAAAGGCATACTAACCATTTGGGCCAAAAAATATAAAATTTTACTTTAAATTAACTCTGGGTTGGTGGTATCAGTAAAACCCGGGAAAAGTCCAAGTCTTTTATGGAGGAACACACTTTAATACAAGGTTGCAAGCAGTTTCCACAGATAAAGTCTGTAGTAAGCTGCACAGTTAGGCCTCGAAACGTCCATATTCTAATGCCTGGGACCTGTGAATGCAACCTAATATAGCAAAAGAGACTTGCAGATATAATTAAAAGAGTCTTGATATAGGGAAATTATCCTAAATTAGCTGAATGGGGCCCTAAATAGAACCACAAGCATCCTTAAAAGAGAAAGAGAAAGGGAGATTTGATACAGAGGAGAACATGATGTTAAAAGATTGCAGAGAGACATTTGAAGACGCTTCACTGCAAGATGAAGATGGAGGAAGGGGTTATGAGTCAAGAAATGCAAGCAAAGTAGCTCTAGAAACCGGAAAAAGCAAATAAATTTATTATCTTCCAGAACCTCTGGAAGGAGCACCGCCTTGCCAACTTCTTAGTTTATGCCTGATGAAATCCTTTTGGTTTCTGAACTCAAAAATTGTAAAAGAATACATTTGTGTTGTTTTAAGTCACCAAGTTTATGGTAATTCATTACAGTAATAATAGGAAAGTCCAAGAAATACAAAGTCTAAGGGATATGAGTCTAAGCTCACAATTTTTAAAAAGTCACTAACCATACAATGAAATAAACTATAAACAAGAAGAATCTTCAAAAATAATACTACAGAATTATATCTGCAAAGAGAGCAGGTACTGAGCTTGGAAAAAAAAAAAAAAGTGAAAGTGTTAATCATTCAGCCCTGTGTGACTCTTTGTTATCCCATGGACTGTAGCCCACTTGAAAGATGTAGAATATTAAATAAGATTA
Organism: Bos mutus; assembly: GCF_027580195.1. Taxonomy (NCBI): domain Eukaryota; kingdom Metazoa; phylum Chordata; class Mammalia; order Artiodactyla; family Bovidae; genus Bos; species Bos mutus. Next base: position 51,695,756 of record NC_091626.1, on the reverse strand, counting down.
ATTAATATATTTCAAGAAACAGAAGAGAGAATTAAAAGTGCAATAAAGGAATGATTAAATATATCAGGCAGATCTGAAAAAGAGCAAGATAGAATTTCTAATGTAAAAACTATAATAACTGAATTTAGAAACTTAATATATGTGCTAAACAGATTAGGCACAGTTAAAGAAAATTATTAGTATCCTGGAAGAGACACATGAAGAAATTACCCAGAACTAATATAGCACAGTGCAACAGACATGGAAAACATGAGAGAGAAGTTGACACATGGGGGATAAAGTAAGATAGATGGTCCAATGCATGTTTAAAAAAGACCTAGAATAAGTCAATAGGGAGAATAAGAAAGGTAGTAAAATATTCATTGAGATAATAACTGAAAATTGCCCAGATATGATGAAAGTCACCAAGTGCTCAAATTTAGGAATCTTATTATAGCCAAAGCAGAATAAATAAAAAATAATCCATATCTAAACATAGGATATGGTAAAACTACAGAATATCACAGATAAAAATCAGCTTCAGTTTGGGGCAAAAGGGATAGGGCCAGATTATCTACAAAGAAAGATAGATTAAAAATTGACTTAGTGAAATAGAAATCCAAATTTGGTAATACCATATATTCAAAGAGATTAGAGAAAATTGCTTTCAACTTATAATACTTTAACCAGCAAAATTATTTAAAATGAGGGGGATGCAAAATTTTTGAAAAAATTAAAAAACAAAAATAGAACTTTTATCAAACCCAAAATGTAAATATTGTACATTCTAAAAGCAAAAGTCAGATGATTTAAAAGTTTGAAAAAAAGAAGTAATCAATGAATAAATTGGTGAATATGTGGAAATTTGTGTGGCTAAAAAGGACAATATCAGATAGCAAGTGAAGAGTGGGTAAACTTGTTCACATTCCTTACATATTTGGATGACACCCTTATGGCAGAAAGTGAAGAGGAACTCAAAAGCCTCTTGATGAAAGTGAAACAGAAGAGTGAAAAAGTTGGCTTAAAGCTCAACATTCCGAAAATGAAGATCATGGCATCTGGTCCCATCACTTCATGGGAAATAGATGGAGAAACAGTGGAAACAGGGTCAGATTTTATTTTTGGGGGCTCCAAAATCACTACAGATGGTGATTGCAGCCATGAAATTAAAAGACACTTACTCCTTGGAAGGAAAGTTATGACCAACCTAGATAGTATATTCAAATATTCAAAAGCAGAGACATTACTTTGCCAACAAAGGTTCATCTAGTCAAGGCTATGGTTTTTCCAGTGGTCATGTATGGATGTGAGAGTTGGACTGTGAAGAAAGCTGAGTGCCAAAGAATTGATGCTTTTGAACTGTGGTGTTGGAGAAGACTCCTGAGACTCCCTTGGACTGCAAGGAGATCCAACCAGTCCATTCTAAAGGAGATCAGTCTTGGGTGTTCTTTGGAAGGTATGATGTTAAAGCTGAAACTCCAGTACTTTGGCTACCTCATACGAAGAGTTGACTCATTGGAAAAGACTCTGATGCTGGGAGGGATTGGGGGCAGGAGGAAAAGGGGATGGCAGAGAATGAGATGGCTGGATGGCATCACCGACTCGATGGATGTGGGTTTGGGTGAACTCCAGGAGTTGGTGATAGACTGGGAGGCCTGGCGTGCTGCGATTCATGGGGTCGCAAAGAGTTGGACACGACTGAGTGACTGAACTGAACTGAACTGAACTGAAAAAGGACAATATCAGATAGCAAGTGAAGAGTGGGTAAGCTTGTTCACATTCCTTACATATTTGGAAGGAAGGTAAAGACTTTGACACATGTTAGATTTTAAATATGAATATTAAACTTTCTAGTAAATGACTAAAATAATACAGATAGAATTAAGGCTTTCAAATTAGTAGAGAAAAAAATGTAGTAAGAGAAAACATCTCAATCTGAAAACTTAAAAAAAAAGAGGAATAAAAATCTAGAAATGTCAGGGCAAAGATAAAGTGCAAAATATGTTAGAAATGAATAAAATATATCAGTAATTATAAACATAAAATAATGAAATTCTTCAGGTAAAAGATAAAGAGTCACAGAACAAATTTTATTTAAATATATAAAATCCTGCATTATGTTATCTTAAAAAGATGCAATTAAAGCATATGGCACAGCAAAGTTGAAAATAAAGGAATGGAAAAGGACAGCAGTAACTTTCTAACCCAACACACACCTTGGTTATATCAACATCAGAGAAAATTTATTATTATGCAAAAAGAAGCATTACTAGAGATAAAATAATTTCATATTGATTAAAGGTCTAGTTCATCAGGAAGATATAACAGTTCTAAATTTTATGTACTTAATAATATTGATTCAAAATATATAAAGTTAAATGGCAGAACTATCTCTACTATAGTAGCAGGAAACTTTAACGTATCTCTGAAAATAACTGATAAATCAATCAAGGAATAGAAGAAATAGTAGGGATATAGATTTGAATCACACAGTTAACAAACCTGCATTCAACTCCTTCAAATCACATATGTTTCCAAGCATTAATGGAACATTTATAAAAATTGTGTGTTAGTCACTCACTCAGTCATGTCTAACTCTTTGTGACCCCATGGACAGTAGCTCGCCAGGCTCCTTTCTGTCCAGGGAATTCTCTAGGCAAGAATACTGGAGTGGCTTGCCATTACCTTCTCCAAAAATTGGTCATGTGCCAAGCCATAAGGGCTCCCCAGGTGGTGCTAGTGGTAAAGAACTCACCTGTCAGCGCAGGAGACATAAGAGATGTGGGTTCAATTCCTGGGTTGGGATCCTCTAGAGGAGGTCATGGCAACCCACTCCAGTATTTTTGCCTGTTAATTCCATAGACAGAGGAGCCTGGTGGGCTGCAGTCCATAGGCTCACAGAGAGTCAGACATGACCGAAGCAACTCAGCACACACGCACGCACACATGAACACATGCACCAAGCCATGAAGGAAGTCTCAGTAAAGTTCAAAGAATCAATAGAGAAACCACATTCTCTAACCACAATGAGACTAAGTTAGATTCAGTTATAAAATGGTAACTATGACAATATTCCTGTCCCCAAGAAGTAACTAACTAGGATAAAAGGCAGGATAAGTTCTAATAGAAAAGCAGAAAACAATTCTGAGGGGATACAAAGGAAGTTCAATTGACTGTGACTAGTAGCATCAGAATCAATCGAATAGATATGGTAACATCCAGGGCTGCATCTTGAAAGATGAGGATGGAACACAGGAGTAACAGCCTTCCAGGCAAAGGCACAGGATTAAAATGGAATGCCCAACTGTTTAGGGATGATCATTAAGGTCAGTTTTTCTAAAGATTGCTAACATTTCTTTTGCTAAAGGCCTCTTTGGCACTCTGGTGATTCCAATGGACAACCTTGCCAAACTTGGTTTTAATGCACAAAATGAATTTAGAATTACAAAGGAAAACAAGTGTAGTGAAATATAGTTATAAACATATTCAGAAATACAATTTACATTGTGCTGTAAAAATAGATATGTGAGTCTAATAACAATCACAATTTTAAAGTTACAATGAGATGTAAACAATACATGTCAAGAGACTGCAACAACTGTAATACAATATGAAAATATCTGTAATTTCTATTAGTAACAAAGTCATAGCACTGCTAATGCTATGTGATTGGTTGCCTGCATTCATTATCAAAAGAAGTGTTAAACATCACTTAAAATTTAGTGAAAATAAGGTTGCAATTTTCTTGCAAAATGTGGTCTATAAAAGATGTTATAAGAAAGAGAATATAAGCCTGATCATGAAGTACTTTAGACTGAAAGAAATTTGAACTTTTGTGAGGGCAATGGGTATCTTTCAGGTTTTGACTCAATATTTAAAGTCTGTGTTATTTGTTGTGTTTTTCTCCTAAATTAATAAAATGTTAAGTGAGACTGATACTTTCTCTCTACTCTATTTTGAAAAATTCCCTTTAAAAAGGCTACTAATAGAAAGCACACACTTTAAATGTATGCTGCTGCTGCTAAGTCGCATCAGTCGTGTCCGACTCTGTGCGACCCCATAGACGGCAGCCCACCAGGCTCCCCTGTCCCTGGGATTCTCCAGGCGAGAACACTGGAGTGGGTTGCCATTTCCTTCTCCAATGCATGAAAATGAAAAGTGAAAGTGAAGTCACTCAGTCGTGTCCGACTCCCAGCGACCCCATGGACTGCAGTGCACCAGGCTCCTCCGTCCATGTGGGGTGCCAGTGCCTTCTCCCTTTGAATGTATACTTGTCAAAAATACACACTCAGAATAAAAATGACAAAGATGGCCTTTAGCTGGGAGTTGTAAATACAGAACTATTTAAGTTTCAAAGCTTTGAAGGTTTCTAAAATTCTAGGTGTTTCTGTCACCCCCTACTTCATGTTATGGAGGCTGAACTGTTACCATTTCCAGAATATCACACCCAAGTCTTCCTCTACTCCTCTCATGTTTGCATAGCAAATCTGATTTAGCTGCCTGAAGTACACATGCCTCATTTTGGTAATCTACTTTAGTCTATTTCTGTGTACTGAGACAGTCCAATTCAGTATTCCACACTTCAATATTAATTTGTCTTTTCAGCTATTTCAACAGAGAATGTGTGTCCTCTGCTACAACCTGGCTCAAATCCATCAGTCATTTTATTGACCTACTGGAAACAATGTCCAATGCTTTCCAGCTTGCAGGCAGAGTTTGCTTTAGACACACATGAAACCAGGATACTGTTAAGTGTCTGTTTTTAAAAAGAACATTCACAATGACAGAGATTTTCCACATGAGAATGAATATACACCTAAAAACTAGCATATGGAACAACAAATAGGAGATTTTAAAATTTAAAAGTTAGGCAAATCACTGAAAATAATAGTCATAAGTGGATGATGCATGCATTTACTGTTGACCCAAAAACATTCTCATGCATTTCCTTTAAATACTGATTTATTTAAAGAGTATTTTCTCCAATAGCTTTAGAGAAGCCCTGAGTAACTCTGGTAGATCATTTTAAAATAGAATATCTGTTTGCTATAAAGGGGAAAAAAAAAAAACAACCAGACTACTTTAGGGAGAGAGAAGTAAATTATTTCCCAATACAAAATTTTCCTTCAGTAAACACATTTATAAGACCAAGAGATGAGGATGAAAGTTTTTTTTTTTTTTTTTTAGTTTCCTTAAGGGCATGTGGACCTTAATAAAACTGTACAGAGATAAATCCAATGTAAGTATAATTTTAACCTTCCTTATCTGTGGTGCAGTTCACTGCATTATAAGAGAGGGTTGCTATTATTTATTTTGTGATTTACATGGCCCCAAACAAATAGGAAACTGGCAAACAGTCATTCCATAAATGTGAAGTGGGCAGGACTAAAGGGATTTTTCTTAAATCCCTAACCAGGAGGAATGCAGTGCTTTATTTATCAGGTGAAGGGGGACTCCACTGACAGGACAAACAGAAAAGCTCCACTGGAATTAAGCTCTGTTCTTCATATTCTGCTTGCAAATGCCTCTATCTCTAGGCAAAAGCAAATCATTCAACATGATTCCCAGGGTTGGTGTGCCTACAAAAGCTATGTAACACCTTCTCTGTTACCTTGAGCTGTTACTTTATTTAAAATAGCATTACTTGGCCAGATTCAAAAACCAGAAACAATTCTTAAAGTGAATCTCTTTCAAGGAATTTTAAGGATAAAAGATTTGCAACCTCTTCCCTCAAATATTAAGATGCATTTTGGAAAAATGGTCCTTTTGAAGATCCATACTTCAGACTGCCATATAGATTTTCAATCACATCAATTTCAAGCAATTCCTACCTTTGCCAAGAATATTGGTCCTAAAAATAGATTCATTTTTTCCTGTTAATTCAAATGTGTATGTATATATATGTGTGTGAAACTTATAATCACAGAACATTTGGAACACTGGTTTTAAAAACCAGAAATTTAGATAATTGGGAAGAATATGGGTAGAATTTAAGAGAAACAAATCAAACTTTTGACAACAATTATCTCTAGAAAGGACTAGATTTCCAAATTTTAATTATTGGCTGTAATTCACTTCTATAAAATTAAGATTTCTTTTCATGCACAAATTAACCAGCAAATTTTTCCTGTCATATAGATTGCCAATCCAGGTTCAAGTCTTAGCTCTTCCACTTTCTAGCTGCCTGACCTTGTAAATCACAGTCACTCAGAAACAGTAAAATGAGGATAAAATTATCTTCCTCTTAGCTTTTGAGGATTAAATCAAATAATGAATGAGAGTATGCTTTGTACGCTATAAAGTGTTATTGAAAGATTAAGTATCACCAGTGCTTTTTAAAGTACAAACTGAGATATCATTACTCATATTTGATATATTGTAAAATGTCTCTCTCAACACTTTCATCTCCTTGAACCCCTCTTCCCTCTCTGAATTGGCATGAAAACTTATTGTTTCTGCCAAATGAGTCTGGATGTGAACAGCCATTTATTTGAAGACCCATGTCAACGTAACTTGCAAAAAGAGAAGTGCCAGTACATGGCATTACAAAAATCATTCATTTCAGTTCAGTTGCTCAGTCGTGTCCGACTCTTTGTAACCCCATGAATTGCAGCACGCCAGGCCTCCCTGTCCATCACCAAATCCCAGAGTTCACTCAGACTCATGTCCATCGAGTCAGTGATGCCATCCAGCCATCTCATCCTCTGTCGTCCCCTTCTCCTCCTGCCCCCAATCCCTCCCAGCATCAGAGTCTTTTCCAATGAGTCAACTCTTCGTATGAGGTGGCCAAAGTACTGGAGTTTCAGCTTTAGCATCATTCCTTCCAAAGAACACCCAGGACTGAAAGCCATTAGAATGGACTGGTTGGATCTCCTTGCAGTCCAAGGGACTCTCAAGAGTCTTCTCCATCACCACAGTTCAAAAGCATCAGTTCTTCGGTGCTCAGCTTTCTTCACAGTCCAACTCTCACATCCATACATGACCACTGGAAAAACCATAGCCTTGACTAGATGGACCTTTGCTGGCAAAGTAATATCTCTGCTTTTGAATATGCTATCTAGGTTGGTCATAACTTTCCTTCCAAGGAGTAAGCGTCTTTTAATTTCATGGCTGAAATCACCATCTGCAGTGATTTTAGAGGCCAAAAAAATAAAGTCAGCCACAGTTTCCACTGTTTCCCCATTTATTTGCCATGAAGTGATGGGACCAGATGCCATGATCTTTGTTTTCTTAATGTTGAGCTTTAAGCCAACTTTTTCACTCTCCTCTTTCACTTTCATCAAGAGGCTTTTTAGTTCCTCTTCACTTTCTGCCATAAGGGTGGTGTCATCTGCAAAAATCATTTGGCATTGTTATTACTTCAATATTTGATATAGAAAGTAAGTGAAATGTGTGAAAATTCCATTTATTTTTTGGAGATCATAAAAGCCACAATTTCAGTAATTTCATCCTTTCTACCTATTATCTACTGAAATAAGAATGAAAAGAGATGTTAACTGTACAGGACATATTTAAATGAAATAAAGGATTACTAACTGTTTTGAACACACATACAACAAAAAACAAAAATGAAGGATCTTCATAGACTAAAACTTCAACCAGTAGTATTTCCCCTCATTCAGTTGCTATGTCTTATAGCCTAAGCTAGAATCTTTCTGATAATGAAATTACCTAACAAGTCACACTGTTACTGAAAGAGTCCTCCTTAATAACATTGCATTGATTTATTATAAACCTTTTAAGTTTTAGATAGCTTACTTTTCTGTTTATAAAAATAATAAATGCTTATTGTAAAGAATTTGAATGTAAAAATAGGAAGAATGAAAAAAGAACTTAACCTCTGTTTCATCATCCAGTGACAGCTAATGTAAACTTCTCTCTACCCTTATATTTGGCATAGTTGAAATGAAGTCATACATAAAATGTTGTACTCTGCCTTTTTACACTTGGAAACTGTATCATAAGTAGGATAAGATGTGAATTCACTCTTGGTAAATGTGAATTTATAGAGAAAGTAATTTTTTATTACACAAGTGTGTCATATTTTACTGAATCAACCCACATTTGTTAGACATACTGTTCAGTCGTTAAGTTGTATCCAACTTTTTGTGACCCCATGAATTGTAGCATGCCAGGCTTCCATCTTTCACCAGCTCCTGGCGTTTGCTCAAACTCAAGTCCATTGAGTCAGTGATGTCATCCAATCATCTCATACTCTGTCACCTCCTTCCCCTCCTGCCTTCAGTATTTCCCAGCATCAGGATCTTTTCCAGTGAGTCAGCTCTTCCCAGCAAGTGGCCAAAGTATTAGAGCTTCAGCTTCAGTCCTTCAGATGAATATTCAGGATTGACTACCTTTAGGGTTGACTGGTTTGATCTCCTTGCTATCCAAGGGACTCTCAAGAGTCTTCTCCAACACCACAATTAAAAAGTGTCAATTCTTCAGCACCCAGTCTTCTTTATGGTCCAATTCTCACATCTGTACATGACTACTGGGAAAATCAGAGCTTCAACTATATGGACCTTTGTCAGCAAAGTGATATCTTTATTTTTAAATACGCTGTCTAGGTTTGTCATAGCTTTTCTTCCAAGGAGTTTTGTGGCTGCAGTCACTGTCTGCAGTGACTGGGAGAAAAATCTGTCACAGTTTCTACTTTTTCTCCATCTATTTGGGAGTGATGGGACCAGATGCCATGATCTTAGTTTTTTGAATGCTGAGTTTTAAGCCAGCTTTTTCACTTTCCTCTTTCACCCTCATCAAGAGGTTCTTTAGTTCCTCTTTGCTTTCCATCATTGGAGTGGTATTATCTGCATATCTGAGGTTGTTGATATTTTTCCTGGCAATCTTGATTCCAGTTTCTGAATCATCCAGCCCAGTATTTCACAAAATATACTCTGCATATAAGTTAAATGAGAAGGATGACAATATACAGTCTTGACGTACTCCTTTCCCAATTTTGAACCAGTCCCTTGTTCCATGTCTTGTTCTAACTGTTGTTTCTTGGCCTGCATACAGAGTTCTCAGGAGACATATAGAGTTGTATATCCAACACTTCAATGAACATCATTATACATACTATTTTCCCCATTTCATATTTTTCCTTATGATGAGGTTTCAGAAATAGAAGTATTGCATATAAAAAGGACAATTTTCAATGTTCTTGATATATATTAATAAAGTGCTTTCCCAAATTTGCACTCTCACCAATAATGATTGAAAATACCTATTCAATCTGAAATATTATCACCTCAAAGTTCTATTAAACATTTCAGTTCTCACTTGTCAATGTTCTCCTGCAACTATATTTGTACTATAAATTATATTAATAAATATGCATTATGATTAGTTTAGTTACACAATAGAAAGCTTTTTCTTCCCTGAAAAAACTGGTTTTATTTTAATATTATTTGTGTAAATTTGACAGGTAAAATAAATTTAGACTCCGTCACTATAGTACCAATTAATGGCAAACATGTTTTCAGTTATCCATGTAGTTATTTACTTTATTCAACAGTTACTAAGCACCTAACCAGAGACTTGGTACCAGATACTTGAACTTGGACACACAACAGTGAAAATGAAAGATAGTAAACAAGTAAACAAATGCAAAAAGTAACTTCAGATAGAGATTGCTAAGAAGGAAATAAGCTTATAGAGAAGAATGGTAGGGATGCAATATTAGACAGGATAATCAGGTCAGACTTCTTTGATGAACTGGCATTTGAGCTGGGACATACATAAAAAGGAGTCTCCAGTCTTTTGAAGTTCAGTAAGAATGAAGTCCCTGAGGTTGGAATAAGTGGACAAAATGAAGAGGAAAAGATGGCAGATTGCTTAAATTCTTCTAAGAACAAACACCACAGCTTAGAGTTCAACAGAGTAGAAGTTTGAGCCAAGACTGAACTGCAAAGGACATATTCCTAGTTTCATTGGGTATGGTGGGGTTTTTTCATCTTCAGTTCAGTTCAGTCGCTCAGTCTTGTCTGACTGTCTGCGACCCCATGAATCGCAGCACGCCAGGCCTCCGTGTCCATCACCAACTCCCAGAGTTCACTCAAACCTATGTCCATCAAGTTGGTGATGCCATCCAGCCATCTCATCCTCTGTCGTCCCCTTTTCCTCCTGCCCCCAATCCCTCCCAGCATCAGAGTCTTTTCCAATGAGTCAACTCTTTGCATGAGGTGGCCAAAGTACTGGAGTTTCAGCTTTAGCATCATTCCTTCCAAAGAAATCCCAGGGCTGATCTCCTTCAGAATGGACTGGTTGGATCTCTTTGCAGTCCAGATTCACATGCAAATGAAGTAAACTGAAATTGCATTAAGTAGCTATAGTTTGGGAAGGAGTTCAGGTGGTATTGGTGCAATATACAAAGAATGAAATGTCAATGAGATGGTCTTCAGTTCTAAATGAATGAGATATTCTGAATCTTGGAGACAGAGAACTTATTGATTCTTCTGCTAACATTAAGGTCAATGTAATGAAACTGGATGTTTTCTAGAAGCAACACTGGCTCGTGGGTGGATTGTGGCCTAGAGGACTTTGCCAGGGAGAAACCTTCAGAAGCAAGAAATTCTTAAGCTCATCTCTCTGATAGTTTTGGTGAATGTGTGTGTGGATTTCTGGCAAAGATGCCATCATGTTATTCAGAATTATGGATCTATTTATTATTGCCACTAAGAATACTCAAATCCAGCCAAAGATTTTCAACAGATAGATGGAGAAGTCAAAATGAATTATAAATGTTTGATGACTATTGTCTGACCACAGAAAAGGGGGGTTGAATTATATTATCTCTATAGCTTTTTCAAATTTCAAATATATAATATATATAAATATGTTATATATATATATCAGTCAGTTCAGTTCAGTCGCTCAGTCATGTCCGACTCTTTGCAACCCCATGAACTGCAGCATGCCAGGTCTCCCTATCACCAACTCCCAGAGTTCACTCAAACCCATGTCCATCGAGTTGGTGATGTCATCCAACCACTCATCCTCTGTTGTTCCCTTTTCCTCCTGCCCTCAGTCTTTTCCAACATCAGGGTCTTTTCAAATGAGTCAGCTCTTCGCATCAGGTGGCCAAAGTATTGGAGTTTCAGCTTCAACATCAGTCCTTCCAATGGACACCCAGGACTGATCTCCTTTAGGATGGACTGGTTTAGGATGGATCTCCTTGCAGTCCAAGGGACTCTCAAGAGTCTTCTCCAACACCACAGTTCAAAAGCATCGCTTCTTCAGTGCTCAGCTTTCTTCACAGTCCAACTGTCACATCCATACATGACTACTGGAAAAACCATAGCCTTGACTAGACAGACCTTTGTTGACAAAGTAATGTCTCTGCTCATGATTTTCTGGATGAGGAATTTAGGAAGGACTCGACTGTATGGTTTATTTCCAATCCAGTGGCATCAGCTGGGACACTTGCTGGAAAACTCACTTTGAAAATGGTTTTATTACTTACATGTCTGGTGCCTTTGTATGTTTTGGCCTCTTTATCTCTTAGTCTCTCTACACATAGTATCTCTTCTGGGATCTTTCCACATGATGTGGACTTCTTATAGCATGGCCTCTCAGTCTGATCAGACTTCTAACATGACAGTTTACTTACCTCAGAGTGAGCATCACCATGAGAAACTACAAGGCTCCTTATGACCTAGCTTCAGTAGTCCCAGACTGTTGCCTTCATCTCACTCTACTGGCTAAGCAAATCACTCTGACTGGCCCAAGAGGAGTTTCAGGATGGAGGCAGAATAGATTCTATCTCTCAGAGGGGAAATGACATGGACAGACATGGGAGGGAAGGAATTGGTGGTGACCATCTTAGAGACAAATCATGAGCAAAATTTAAAATTCGTTGTTTTCACCTACTATGTTTAGAGATAGTTTATTACCCAACAAATGGGAACAAGGCCATCTAAGTTGTGAAGTAGATATTGAAACACAGAAACTCTTAAGTAGGTAAGATATGTTTCTAAAAGCAAATTAAATCTAAAAATAATGTTTAGCCATGTCACATACACCTCCCAAGCAATTTTGCTAGATAACTGTATAAATGTATTGGGGGTCTTTTCATTCAACAAACATAGGTGCCTAATATTAACAGTTGACTGAGAGCATGTCCTTTCGTAAGGGAACTGTGGGAAAGTTCCCTGTGGAACTTACTGTGGGAAACAGTCATTCAATAACAGAGGTGGACACCTTGGGGAATTTAGAAAAAGTTCACAAAATATGTCATATGACATTATGATCTTGGAGGATTTATTTTAAAGAAAAGATTTTATTTTGTGAAAAAATAAATTATTTTCTGGATCACTTAATAAACTCATTCTCCCTATTAAATTAATAAGAATCCAAAAAGGTAGTATATTTTGCTTAAATATTAATAATAATCCTTAAAATACTGCCTTCCTGGGACAGGAGTGATTTATTTCAAAGAAATATCACCTTTCAATTTTTTTCTCCTGAGACATTTCCAAAGTGCAAAAAAAAAAAAAAAAAGAACAGAGAATACTGAACAATATAAAGACGATATAGTATTAAATGTCCAGCTAATACTCAATCATATGATTCAGTACAAAGAGAAGGCTCCACTAAGTCTGTAATAAAAAAGTAATGAGGTTTTATAACAAAACTGAAAAGCCCTCTCTGAAATGCAGATAAAATCTTTTCAGCACAAAGACAAGAAGGATTTGTAATAGAACACTGGCAATGCACACAAGTATGAAAACCATGACTGATGAACTTCAAATATGCAACAATATTTTGTTAAATACATTAGTCAAAAAGCACAGTAGTGTAATAACTTCATCTCATCATTTTACTTCTTCACATTTGCAGTATGGAACAAGGGCAGAGAGAGGAAAAGAAAGTGCAGCCCAGAGGAAATACACACACTTCCAGACTTTTCAAGCTACAAAGGACCCAAAAGAACAAAATTCACCTTCCTCATTTTACAGTTGAGGAGGCAAGATGCTCAACAGGGTTTAATTACCAAAGACAAAGCAAGTATCAGAAACAAAATAAGAATCCAGATACTTTGAATCCAGACTAACAACCAGGCTTTTTCCCCTATGATTAATTCCCCAAATGACTTATTTGCATGATTATTTTTGTGTTTCTAATAATATGTATGCAAATAATAATGTATTATAAATAAATCCAAATAAATTAATTAATCAAAACACAATTGGCTACCCACTAGAAGGAAGAGAAGGAAGGCCAAGACAGAGTTTTTGTTAGGAATAATGATGGGGCATTGTATGTTATAAAATACCAGAAGCTTCACTTGTTTTCAACATTTTTGGCTTCTTCCTAAAAACAAATCAAATTCTATTGCACTCCTGCTTTTTGTGAGGCTCTGTGTTAGGTATTAAAGGGAGTTACAAAAAATGAATAAAATATAATCCCTCAAGGAGCACAAAGTCTCATCTATAATTTTTCTGTAGATATAAAATTATTCCGAAATGAAATGTTTAAAATAAAACAAAGAGGAGAATCTCTGATTTGATCAATCGTCTCATTTGACCTACTCAAAAACAGACAGCAGTTATCTATTGGCTGAAAAAAAGAAAAATCTTTCTTTTTTCACCCTAGGTATAAAGCCACAGATGTGGTTTGTCATAAACCTACACAGCAACAGTTTAATGTAGCTTAAATCAAATATAAAATCCGTCTTTTAGTGGAACCAGCTCTTGCAGAATATGTAATTATTTTTTCGTAGTAAGGCATCACATCACTCCAAAAGCCTCTTTTCTTCCCATGCTAGTGCAGCCTGCCATCCCAGTGTGGATGAGTTTTGGGTTACAAAGTCCTTTGGATTTAAAGGTCAATTAGTTTGGTTCCACTTTAATTAGAAGCCATCATAATAGTGCTGTGTGAGTAATTTATAGAGGCATAAATATTGACATCAATTTTTGTCAGATATTCTGATATCATAAACATCATGTAAATCTAGGCACCAGCAATCAATCTGCACATAATAGACTAATTTTATTAGAACAGTATGACTGCACTATTTGGTTTTTAGAGTCCCTCTCCTCTTGCTACATTAAATCATCGTTTTAAATCATGTCATAGTGTTCCTCACAGCAAGCAATCAAAAACAGAAAATTTAAGTTTATTGGATCTTTGCCTAATTTAATGATTTTTCTTCAGAGTGGTGCTCTCTCTGAGCCCCTCAATGAAGTTTTGGCCCTGTGCCTAGAAACACCTCCATGTTTCAGAACAGGGTGAGGACAAACCAAACTAATAGCAAGGAAAATCCCTTGCTGCTTCTAGAGTCTTGGTGAGACTTCTATAAAAGCCATGTCTTTTTGTTTAGACTGCTTGGTAAGGAAGCTCTCTGCTTGCTGGATCTGAAATGGGTAACCATGCATCACTGAACCACAGACATCAAGGGCTTCTCCAGTCAGGTACTTCAGTCAGGTACTTTTCAAAGGACAGTCTATGGATATATCTGCAAGGATCCTTGAATTCCCTATTAAAATGTTTTTAATGTTTTATTCAATGTTTTTTTTTTATTTTTTTTTAAACTTTACATAATTGTATTAGTTTTGCCAAATATCAAAATGAATCCGCCACAGGTAATTTTCTTATTTATCATCTCTATTTTATAATCGGTTTCCCTCTCCTAGACTGTTAGCTCAGTGAGGGCAATGATCTTGTCTGTCATGCTCTTAAATATACTCCTAGAAGAGTTCCAGCACAAAGTACTTGTGTATTTAATGGAATAATATCTAGATAAGTAAATTCTGAGTCAACGGGATAATCACCAAATAATGGATAGCAGTCTCAGTGTTTGAACACCAGTATTTGGGCTTTTATGTATAATCACACTGTGCCAAGAAACTGAGTTTAATTTTAAACAACATTCCTTAAACTGGGGTCCATGGAAATGTACACAGAAGTCTATAAATTCTCAAGATAAAGAAACACTGCTGCTGCTGATGATGCTAAGTCACTTCAGTCGTGTCCAACTCGGTGTGACCCCATAGATGGTAGCCCACCAGGCTCCCCGGTCCCTGGGATTCTCCAGGCAAGAAACACTGGTCAAGCCAATTTTCTCACTTTAGAGCTGAGGAAACTGAGGTTCAATGAAAGGACATGGATTTCTCAAGTGGACATGGCCACTCAGTGGTAGGCTTCCCAGGTAGTTACTAGTAGTTAAGAACCCACCTGCCAATGCAGGAGACATAAGAGACATGGATTCAGGCCCTGGGTCAGGAAGATCCCCTGGAGGAGGGCATGGAAACACACTCCAGTATTCTTGCCTGGAGAATACCCTGGACAAAGGAGCCTGGTGGGCTACAGTCCACAGGGTCACAAAGAGTCCAACATGACTGAGCGCACTCAGTTAGTGGCAAAGCTAGACTTAGCACCCGAGTCTCTTATTTCCTGGCCCTGGGCTTTTCCCATTCTATGCCTTAATATCTCTTTTGAACTTCTTGATCTTCTATTAGGAAGTTCTAACAATGGAATCCAAAGCCAGAACCAATCATTTGAATAAGGAAACGAAGCATTTCATTGTCAGTGGTGGTTCTTTTTCTCGCTTTGTAGTATGTTATCATTCTACGATGTTGACGTTAAGCATATTTAAGCTCTGAAGAAAGGCAATGCCAAAGAATGCTCAAACTACCGCACAATTGCAGTCATCTCACACGCTAGCAAAGTAATACTCAAAATTCTCCAAGCCAGGCTTCAGCAATATGTAAACCGTGAACTTCCAGATGTTCAACCTGGTTTTAGAAAAGGCAGAGGAACCAGAGATCAAATTGCCAACATCCGCTGTATCATCGAAAAAGCAAGAGAGTTCCAGAAAAACATCTATTTCTGCTTTATTGACTATGCCAAAGCCTTTGACTGTGTGGATCACAATAAACTGTGGAAAATTCTTAAAGAGGTGGGAATACCAGACCACCTGACCTGCCTCTTGAAAAACCTGTATACAGGTCAGGAAACAGCACTTAGAACTGGACATGGAACAACAGACTGGTTCCAAATAGGAAAAGGAGTTCGTCAAGGCTGTATATTGTCCCCTTGCTTATTTAACTTATTGCAGAGTATATCATGAGAAAAATGCCAGGCTGGATGAAGCACAAGCTGGAATCAAGATTGCTGGGAGAAATATCAATAACCTCAGATATGCAGATGACACCACCCTTATGGCAGAAAGTGAAGAGGAACTAAAGAGCCTCTTGATGAAAGTGAAAGAGGAGAGTGAAAAAGTTGGCTTAAAGCTCAACATTTAGAAAGCAAAGATCATGGCATCCGGTCCCATCACTTCATGGGGAATACATGGGGAAACAGTGGAAACTGTGGCTGACTTTATTTTTCTGGGCTCCAGAATCACTATGGATGATGATTGCAGCCATGAAATTAAAAGATGCTTGCTCCTTGGAAGGAAAGTTATGACCAACCTAGATAGCATATTCAAAAGCAGAGACATTACTTTGCCAACAAAGGTCTGTTTAGTGAAGGCTATGGTTTTTTCCTGTGGTCATGTATGGATGTGAGATTTGGACTATAAAGAAAGCTGAGTGCCAAAGAATTGATGCTTTTGAAGTATGGTGTTGGAGAAGACTGAAGAATCCCTTGGATGGCAAGGAGATCCAACCAGTCCATCCTAAAGGAAATCAGTCCTAGGTGTTCATTGGAGGGACTGATGCTGAAGCTGAAACTCCAATACTTTGGCCACCTGATGTGGAGAGCCGACTCATTTGAAAAGACCCTGCTGGGAAAGATTGAGGGCCGGAGGAGAAGGGGATGACAGAGTATGAGATGGTTGGATGGCATCACTGACACAATGCACATGGATTTGGGTGGACTCTGGGAGTTGGTGATGGACAGGGAGGCCTGGTGTGCTGCGGTTCATGGGGTCGCAAAGAGTCGGACACGACTGAGCAACTGAACTGACTGAAGCTCTGAAGTATCTGTAATCTTGTGACTCAGATGGTAAAGAATCTGCCTGCAATGCAAGAGATCTGGGTTTGATCCCTGGATCAGGAAGATCCCCTGGAGGATGAAATGTCAACCCACTCCAGTATTCTTGCATGGAGAATTCCATAGACAGAGGAGTCTGGTGAGCTACAGTTGATGGGCTTGTAAAGAGTTGGACACAACTGAGTGACTAACACACACACACACACACACAAGTCTTGAAGTATCTATAATTTGGACATATTTACTGTATCTTGGTTGTTTCTTAGTCTTATTTTATCTAGACTATGCATGATCAGAGAACTTGAATCATATTTTTAGCAGGTTATTTACCAGCATCCAACTTCTAATGAGTTTTAACATAGAATAAAAAAAAATGTACAAGAAATACTTTCTTGATATCAAGAACATCAAACAACTTGAACTAATATTTTCTTTCCAAACTGGGAGGAATTTTCAGAAGTTAAGGACCACCCCTCCCAATCACATCCCTCTATAAATAATGATTTTTCTGCCTTTCTTTTAAACCTTCATTTGACTCAGCAAACTGCCTCTTTTCCACATGTAAGACTCGTTCTGGGATATATGTCTCATACCACTTTCCTAAAGAGAAACATAACCCAGTGTGGTACAACTAGGTTGAACAAAATGCTGTCTCAGAATGTTAGTAGCTATCCTCTTTAGTCACTTTTTTTGTTTATTCATGTTAATAAAATTTGCGGACATCACACATTCAAAATTATAAAATATAAGGAAATCATTGGAATGATTTTTATTTTAGATTTTGTAAATTATCCAACCAGAGACAGTGTTCTATTGGAGATCTGTAGACTACTTTTCACAGCATCGTAGAATCATTGAAAAACGTTAGGGTCATCTGATCTAGCCCAGGCAACAAAGAAACTGAGGCCCATCAAAAGAAAATCATTTGTACAAGGACATCCAGTTAGTCAGTGTGGGAATGGGATGTGACAAAGGCTTCCAAACTCCTATTTTAATAATTCTCTGGCTTTGATAAAACACAAATAATTTATATTCAACAAATAACTCTACGGTGCTTATGGGAAATCATTTATATGGAATCTGTTTCAGAAGGAGTTGAAAATTCAGTCATGTTAGGTCAGAGGTTGTCTGCAGAGCACATATAACTTTATCCACACTTTCTCTGATGATATGACAATCAGTACTCTTCCTAAAGATATTAACCATCCCTTTATTGTGTTGGAAATATCTTATTTTATATTTTGTTACACCATTATTGTATTCTGGAAAAAGATAATGTATTTACTAAAAGCATGCTTTGGAGGCACAAGATTTCACCACTTCTGGTAGATTTTCCACTGCAAGAATAAACCAGCCTTCTCTCTGCTGATGTATTGACCTACTCCCAGATGACTCAGCACTGTACCAGTCAGTCTGTTGGCATCATCATAGCTCTTAGGTTACATGTTCTGGTCTTCATGATGAGGATGAAGTAGTGGGGAAGGCAGTGAGTATTTTATCTATGATAAGTAAAACTTCAAAAATGTAGTAATGAAAATTTGAGCCATCATAAATATGTTCTACAACTTATATAAAACAATGAGACTAACGGAAAGATGACTATGACAAAGATCACGACTTCCTAGAATTTACAGTCTAGGCATATACATAAATATGGTAGAAATAACAAGAGTTTTAGGAGATCAAGGGAGAAGATATAATGGGGGTGGGAGGGTAGGTTGTTATGTGTGCATGCTGTCACTTCAGCCGTGTCAGCTCTTTGCGATCCTATGGACTGTAGCCCTCCAGGCTCCTCCATCCATGAGATTCTCCAGGCAAGAATACAGGAGTGGGTTGCCATGCCCTCCTCCAGGAGATCTTCCTGACCCAGGGATCGCATTTGTGTCTTTTAGGTCTCCTGCATTGGTAGGTGGGTTCTTTATTCACTAGGGCCATCTGGGAAACCTGGTAGGGTGTTAATCAGGGATATATTTGGAGTCCAAGGCCACATCTAAACAGTATAAAACACTGAGTTGGTTTGGGTGTGTTTTTCAGTTTTTTTCTGCCTCCACCTTGTCAGTTGCTGAACATTTAGGGTGTATGAGCAGCAAGCCTGAAGAATTAAAATAATCATTCAGTGCTTGAATCCTTGCTTCATGATCAGTGTGGAATTGGTGGCTCCAGGCAATATTATAGACTCAGCCTCAAAGTTTAAGTTATAAACAAACATTTCAAAAATCTTTTGGAAAGTAGGCCTCCAAAATAAGGGATAGTCTTTGTAAGCTCTTGCTTTTAAAGGACAGGTCACACATTCGTCTTTCTGATCACACTAACGATTAGTGCAAATAGTATCAATTTCTAGAAGATGGTCAAAGACTAACAAATATGAAAAAAGTAGAGTATATTTGTACCTCCAGGAGTGATACTCTTTACCTTACACGTGCAGTTACTAAGTCCTGCCCAGTGTACTCCCAAGTCTTTCTTTGTCTATGCTTCAATAGCTACTCTAACTTCATCATAATTCTAATCATGCCTTACATTGTAGTCATACAGAAATTCTCAATGCAAAGAGCTGAACTTTTAATTCTCTTGCTTAAGGATCATCTGGCTTTATTTAACATCCTACAGTGGATCCTCATTGCCATCAAATGAGTTCCAAGTTCCTGAACCTGGCATTCAAAACACATTTTTCCCTTAAATTCAATTCTCTTCCCCTTACATATACCCAAACTCTACTTACGGTTTCCTTAATATCTCATGGTGGTTCTGTTTCCTATGCTTAGAATTCCCTTCCCTTATGTCTACCCAGAGAATTTCTAATCATAATTCAAGACTCAATTATCACAGCCTCCATGAAGCTATTTGCCACAAAGATCTATTCCTCTATTCTTGATTACCTTTAATTATTTCACATACCTGGGCCAGTAGGCATCTCTTTTCATTGTAATAACTTCTTTGCATGACCTCACTGAGTGCAGGGAGTCTCTTTTTTATCTGTGTGTCCAATAGTAAGTAAGTAAGTAAGTAAGTATAGTTGCTCAGTCATGCCCAACTCTTTGCAACCCCATGGACTGCAGCCCACCAGGTTCCTCTGTCCGTGGGATTTTCCAGGCAAGAATGCTGGAGTGGGTTGCCATTTCCTTCTTCGTGTGTCCAATACCACTTATCAATTTGCAGAATGAATAAAAGTCAAGGATTTTTACATTAGTGAAGACTTTATGCTTTGACTACAAATTTGATTTTTAAAAAAAGGTTGGCTTAGCTGGAACCCCTGGATATTAAATTCAAAGATGCTAGTGAGAAATCAGATCATTTTTATATGCGGATGATTGTTAACAGCCTTAAGCAGAGTAGAACATTTTATATTAAAACAAGTGATTGATCCTGATTACAGCAAGGCAAGTCAAAGGACAAAGTCCCTTGCTAGTTTCTTGAATGTGTGTGTGTGTGTGTGTGTGTGTGCATGCATGCTCAGTTGTGTCTGACTTTTTGCGACCCATGGACTTTAACCCACCAGGCTCCTCTGTCCATGGAATTTTCCAGGCAAGAATACTGGAGCTAGTTGGTATTTCCTACTCCAGTGGATCTCCCCCACCCAAGAATCAAACCCACATCTCCTGTGTCTTCTTTACCACTGAGCCACCAACAGGGACTATTTTCTAGTTCTTTCTTAACACATGCAGCAACTATAAAGTACAAGACACACAGCAAACCCTCAGGAAATTCTGTGGAGAGAATGAACAGTGTTATAAACATGTGGATGAAACTCTACATTATAAATTGGTTACTCATTGTCCCTTGCCACAGACTGTGACTTAGGCTAGCTAATATAAAAAGTATTCAGCAATGTTGATGAATCTCAACATCAGCTACTTTGATTACTTATTGAGAAGTTTCTCATTATCTTAATATCATAAATCTTACATGTTTAATATCTATCTATATTAAATATCTGGGATGGTTTAACCTATTCTTCTCCATATAATTTTAGATCCCAGTCAATTCTTCTCATGATCATTTGGAGGTCAAGATGCCAGCATGAGCACTTCTGCATATACTTTTATCATACTTGGCACATGGAGGTCCTCAACAAATATTTCCTGAAATGAAAAAGCTAACCTGCATTACTGAGGTACAGAATGTACAATGTTCACATATAGATACACACAAACACATAGCATTCTGAAAAATAGAGAAAGAATATTTCCCTAAAATAGGAATCATGTAAGCCAAGCACAAGAAATAAAGATGTGCACTTTAAAGGTTTGGGCAGCCAGGCACAATAGTGGAAGAATCATGAGTTGAGGAATCAGGCAGACCAGAATTTGATTTCTATCTCTGTAACGTACTTGCTCAGTGAACTTGGTTAAGGATTTGTGCTTTGATTTCCCCCTTGGCAACACTGGATTAATATCATCTTTTTAACAGACTGTGGGGTCATAATTAAATATCCTGATACATCTGACAGCACCATCATGGCTGGCACAGACTAACCTCTCCATATTTTGTCGTGGTTGCTCTTTATTGGCCTTGATGGCTACCCAAGTCTTTCTTCACTCTTTCTAGGATGGTTGTTGTTATTAATGATGTGCTGCTAGAGAACCATGACCCTTTTTTAGCAGTGTTTCTCAAACTTTAGCATATAACAGAACACTCTTGTTAAAACACAGATTTCTGGGATCCACCACCAGAGCTTCTGATTCATTAGGTCTGGTGTGGGACCAAGAATCTGAATTTCCAACAAGTTCACAGATGCTGCTGCTGCTGCTGCACCCCCAACAACACTTAGAGAACCACTGATTTTTGAGTAATTAATTCTGCTATAATAAGAATTGAGGACAGGAACAAAAAAAGATATTTATGGGTTTTTGAGTGTGGATATCTCTGAGGGCTTCCTGGGGCTTGGATACATAGGAACGAAGTACTCTCACGTGGCATCCCTTCATGGGGAAAGAATAAAATCATTTCAGATTTGCCAGTAGTCACCAATGGAGAAATCCTGAGCAACTACCAGATGGGGCTGAGAGGCAGTGATAAGGTAGAAGGCAAAAGATGTGTGTGTGTGTATATGTTAGTCACTCAGTCATGTCTGACTCTTTTCGATCCCATTGACTGTAGCCTGCCAGGCTCCTCTGTCCATGAAATTCTACAGGCAAGAATACTTGAGTGGGTAGCCATTCCCTTTTCCAGGGGATCTTCCTGACCCAAGGATTGAACCCAGGTCTGCACTGCAGGCAGATTCTTTACTATCTGAGCCACTAGAGAAGCCCCAGAGGCAAAAGATAGGAGTTCTCAAGACTCCCAACCACCTGAATTCTGCAATTATCACAAGTTCTCTTTTGCTTATTCTATTTGGAAAAGAATGAACCACCTTGGAAATTGCATGTATTGAATGTGGACTCATCCCCAATATTGTGCAACTATATAAATGACATATATGCTGGGCTTGAATCAAAGAGAAGTAAGTGCAATTTCTTTTTTGTTGTTGTTTGTTTTTGCGTTTGTTTTTGTTTTAGTCACTAAGTTGTGTCTGACTCTTTTGCAATACCATGGACTATAACCTGCCAGGCTCCTTTGTCCATGGCATTTCCCAGGCAAGAATACTAGAGTGTGTTGCCGTTTCCTTCTTTGGGGGATCTTCCCAACCCAAGGATGGAACCCATGTCTCCTGCATTGCAGGCAGATTCTTTACCACTAAGCCACCTGGAAGCCCAATTTCTTTCCTAGAAAAGTGAAAATGAAAGTGAAGTCGCTCAGTTATGTCCAACTCTTTGTGACCCCATGGACTGTAGCCCATGGAATTTTCCAGGCAAGAGTACTGGAGTGGATTGCCATTTCTTTCCTGGAGGTGCAAAATTAGAGATATTGGCATGAATGTTAAGAAAATAAGTGACCTGATATTAGTGCTACAATAGGAAACAGGTATAGAAACACATTAACAGAAAGATTACTGATAAATAGCCAATACATTTGTAGTGCTTACTGTAAGAGAGGCACTGTTCCATTAGCTCATTTAATCCTCACAACACTCTGTGAGGGAAGTAGTATAGCTAGTCTCACTTAATATATGAGGAAATTGACCTCATATGGTTAAATGAGTTGCTCAAGGTTACATAGCTAAAATGTGGCAGAGTCAGGATTTGAACCCAGGGAACCCTGCTCAACACCTTTGCTACACTGTTGGGAGCATTGCAGAGGAAGACAAAATTAAGGAACATGGTTGGAGATAAAATATGATTTAGGAGAATGGTTCAAATTATCAACTGGAAACCTACATATCTTAATCTTTGTACCCTTCCCTGACCTCATCTTGGTACTGGATTCTTTTTGCTCCAGAAGGTTAACAAGTAGAATTATTACTTCATTGATATATCCTAAATAGGATCATACAAAGAGCTGCATTGATTATGTGCACTGACTTCAGTTATGTTGCACTACTTCCCTAAATATCCCATAGTAGAGAGAGAGTCTCACAATAAATTACCTCTCAGTCCTGTGCATTAGTGCTGGCTGCTCTCCCACAAACAATGTCAAAATTGTAAGCAGTTGGCACGGAGTCATTGTGACAATATGTAAATTACTTATAAAGTGAACTTGATCTTGTATAATAAATGATATTTGAATCTTAATTTGTTAACAATATTTTAATGCAGTAATTGAGGTCATGGAAGACGTGGACTAAAGATGAAACCATCTATAACTGTCGATTTTAAGCAGGACTACATTGCCTAAGTTTATAAAATACTCCAAGGAATTAAAAGGCAAATGCAATGCTTGTATTTTCTATGAATAAGCACTGAAACATAACTGTAGAAAGAGACATAATGTGCTGTAGGCCTAGAAAAGGGGTTTGAAAGAGATGTTCAAAGGTGTTTTTTTTTTCCTGCTGCTAAAACTTCTTGGCTCTAGGATCAGTGTCCCCTGACCTACTCAGGTCTTTCCTTAATGAAATAAAAGAACATCTAAATAAATTACATGGCCCCAGTTTAATTCTTAGTAATCTGGGGCACCCCCTCAACTCCATGCTTTCATAATTAATCACCAAGCTTCCTTTGTCTTCTCAAAGGAAGCCTTCCACCAATTGCCTGCTCAATCTTCTTTCTCTTTCTATTCCAGTTATCAGACGAAAATCAGGTCCAGCATCTGTGAAATTGACCCTCAAGTGTGAAATCAGTTTTTAATGATACGTGCCAATAGTGTTCTGCAAGTATAAGGTAGTAACTGAGTGTTATAATTATTATTATAGAGCTACTTCCCATAGTGATGACCTTTGTTCTCCACCACCTTTCCTTCTTTTGCTCTATTTCATAGTCTGAAATTTTTGAGGGTTCAAGGCCTCAAGGTTTCAGAAAAAAAATCCTGAAACTCTGATATTCTTTCTTCCACCTAGTTCTGACCTCTGTAAACTTGGCTAAACTTCCTCCAAACCCAGCGTACACTGTAGAGAAAGCCAGGCTTGGTTCTGAGTGGAAACAGCAATCACCATTCCTCCTCTCAAATGAATCAAGCAAAATGCATGTTGTTTGACTCCACTTACTCCTTACTTGGTTTAGCCAACTTCCAAGGCAGAAAGATCTCCCGAAGGAAGCCACTCATCAACAAAGCCTGAAAACAGACCTCCTTTATGTTATGCTCTTTGCTTGCAAACCTAAAATGCTGTCCTCTATCACATCAAGTCACAGGTCCTAATTCAAGGCCTGTGGTCTTATTGAATGTAATCCATCCCATCACTACTTGCTATGTCTGGTTTCTTTCCATTGAGGCATGTGTCAACGATCCCATTCTATCCCACTCCTCTTTCTGCTCTCCCAAAGGAGGACTACCCGGTCAGCTTTCCAGGCCAAGTTCAGATCTTTCCTTTACAATTTAATGTACCACTTCATTGGTCCTATATATTTCTTCTCTTCTTGATTCAAACTCTTACTCAAAAGTTATCACTTCTAGAATTAGTTCCTCCCTCTTCTGGGATTCCAAGCACCTGCATTTAATTTTGTAAAAACATCACATTGCACCACAAGTATTGTTTATATGGCTGTATTCTGTACTTGGGGGCTTTCCAGGTGGCGCTAGTGGTAAAGAACCTGCCTGCCAATGCAGGAGACATAAGAGACATGGTTCAATTCCTGGGTCAAGACGATCCCCTGGAAGAGAGCATGGCAACCCACTCTAGTATTCTTACCTGGAGAATTCCATGGACAGAGGAGCCTGGGCAGGCTACAGTCCATGGGATTGCAAAAGAGTCGAACACAACTTAGTGACTAAAACAGCCCATGGAGTTTGCAAAAAGTCAGACATGACTGAAGAGACTTAGCACAGCACATTCTGTATTTATTATAGCAGAATCTGTATTTTGTTCATTTTTATAACTTAAAAAGACTTAACAAAATCTGATTTGTAGGAGATGCTTAAGAAACAAATGTTGAATAAAATAATAAATGATTCCCCAAAACTCTGAACTCTGTGCTTGTGTATATATCATATATATATAATATTTATGTATTATGTACTACATACCATATATATAATATGTATGTAATTTTAAATATAATTTGTGTACATGATTCCTATTATGCAAGTACAAGAATTTATCTTGAGAATATACCTAAAAGTGAAAATTCTGGGTCATACTATATATATATACACACACACACACAGATCAGCTTCAGGAGATAATGCCAAACTGCTTTCCAAAACAGTCATCCCATATTTTACTTCCAACAGCACTGTATGAACATTCCTATGAATCCATTTTCTTTTCAGCACCTGGTATTTTTAGGCAAACCTAATATTTTGCAAACTAAATGAGTATACTATGGCATCTAATTATGGATTTAATATTCATTTCCTTGATGATATACAATGTTGAACGTGTCTTCACTTGTTAATTTATACCTTTGTCAATTTTTCTATTATTCATTTCGCTTATTCATTTGTAAATTACTTTACATGTTCTTTACAAAAGTTACTTAATTTCTTTGGTCCCCAAATTCTATTTTTATAAACAGGGAATATTACGATACCTATATCTAGACTTGTCATGAGGACTAAGTGTGAACATGTATTTTATACGTAAAATGTTGTTGCTGTTTAGTTGCTAAGTTGTGTCTGACTCTTTTTGCGACCCCATGAACCCGCCAGGCTCCTCTAACCAAGGGATTTCCCAGGCAAGAATACTAGAATGGGCTACCATTTCATTCTCTAGGGGATCTTCCTGACTCATGGATCAAACCTGTTCCTTCTGCCTGGCAGGCAGATTCTTCACCACTGAGCCGCCTAGTTAGCCTATGTAAAGTGTGAAATGTAGGCTAATTGTAATACTGGTTAGGATTAATTTTTGTGCAACTGGGATGGCCTAGAATTTCCAAAATGGAAAGAACACCAGAACAGGATTCAGAAAACCAGAGTTCCGGACACATTTCTGCCATGACCTTTCTGAATATCCTCAGAAAGGACGTTCTGAAAGATATATAATATCTTTTATCAGCCTCAGTTTACCATCTGTAACATGGCTACAATGTCTGTTTTGCTGTAATGCTGTGAGCACGAGGTGATGTTTAGTAAACAGGGCTAGTACTAGGCTAAGGTGAGTGAGGGGACACCAAAAATCTTACAATCAAGATAATATTTTAAAAAATCAAAATCAGGACAAGATTCTAAGATGAACCAGATATCCATTTTTTAAATATAGTATTTTATCTTTAGGAGGGATATTTGTTTTCCAAATTTGAGAAATTATTAGACATACACTTATCTATTATAGATAAAATGGCCAGAGGTAAAACCAGAAATAGGAGGTTGACAAGGACAGTTATCATTTGCAGCTTTTTAAAGAACACTTGCAAGCGTTTGATCTTTGTTCTCTCCAGCAACAAAAGATTGTGAATGGTCACTGCTCAGCTGGCAAATGATGGTGTTTTGAAATCTTTGGAAGCCTATTTCCAGCTGATTGGCTCTTTTCACTATTGGTGAGTTATTCTGTCTTTATCACAGCTGACTGATCTCAGCTGGCTGCATTCTTTGGACCTGTATCTCTTTCCTCACAAAGCGGATGCTAATAGCAAAGGTGTCACTTTCCTTGTGACTGCTGATGCCTCCCTCTGCCTACAGAACAGCAAGGCCAGTTAAGGTGTTTCTCATAAAAACAGAGCACTTCCAGTACATGCTAAATAATAAACTGAAACTCAGCCAGTGGTGACAGGATTGGACGGTGACACAACTGGTGACAGGGGTGGTTTAGAGGTGGGTAAGTGTTTTAGAACTTTGTAAACACTGAACATCTTCCAACTCTACATACTTGGAATGCCCCAATAAGTAATGATCTGGATATGATTTCTTGCTTTGGAAGCACCCCATCATGAGATTTATCAAAGGGGCAGAAGGGACTCCCAGATCTTTAATGCACAATCAGGGGTATGATAGAGGAGGATGGATAAATGTACTATATATAATAGTCGAACATACCCTCTGTTTTTACTGTTGTGAATATTGATTTCCAAATGGATTTAATCAAAATCAATAACAAAATGTACAGTAATGAAGTAATGTAAAATGCAGTAATGTATAGGCCAAGAGGTTGACTATGGAATGTATTAACAGAGAAGCAGTTTTACAAGAATAATTCATTTCACTTTTAGAATCTTTCTTCAACCTACTATAAGACAATAAGGAGGAGAAGCAAAGCTCTAGAGGTGGGCCACAAAACAAAGTACTTTACAGAACTTTTAAAAATTATCTTCTTAGCAAATTTAGTGATACAGGATTGGTCTATAGATAGAAAGACACAATAAAGAAATCTATTTACAAGATCAGAAAGCTGACCTACAGGTGGATGGTCCAAACATTGTCCTTTCAGGTTGGCTTATAAAGGGAAATAAAATGGCTGGTTTTCAACAATCTCATAGTGATTTTCTAAAAGTCAAATAAATTCTAAAGTGTTTTATATATACCGTTGGAGCACACAAATGCATCCTAAAGTTAAATGGCAAAGGGCACAATTGTCCAAAATTGTCTACTTATTAAATTTATATCCTAAGTGGTAAAAGAGGGAAATGTATTACCTAGAATTGGCCAGACAGGCCCAAGGTGATTTTTGAGTAATCAATATTTTTCAATATATGCTACAGCTTTAAAACAGAGAAAAATAACTGATCCTGGCATTCACTAGAAACCTGTTTGTTTGTTTGTTAAGGAAGCTAATAATTTGCTGGTTAAAGACTGACTATAATACAAAGATTTCCAAGAGTATTTTACCAAGAAGGAATAGCGTTCCCATTTTGTATAGAATCAAACTGAAATCTCAGGATATTAAGAGGTCTTACATAAATCACTGGATGAACTCTTTCACTCATTTATCATTTCTATTTCTTTCTTTACAACTTTAATTTACTTTTCCCTTCGTATTTGGCTGATGCTCCTCTCAATTAACCTTTGTGTTACCATCTGCAGTCCCTCATTTCCTTCCTCGTGTTTCCCCATTTTTTCTTCATCTGACTATCCTTATACTCTCTATAAAAGCTTTAAAAGAGAAAAGAATAAAGACAAAAAGAGGGAAAATAACCTACCTTTAATCATAGGTGAAATAGCTGATTTAAAGTAAAAGATACCATTTTTAATACTTCCTCTTAAATGAAAAGATAGAAAAAGGAAGGAAGGAAGGAAGAAAAGTAGGAAGGTAGGGAAGAACGGGAGGCAGGTGGGGGGAAGAAATTAAAGGAGAAGAGAATAAATGAATTTCCAATGTTTGCTAGCACAGTCCTACAATGATTAATGGGAACTTCCACATGCCATTTCTGTGTAATTCCTGAGCATTATTGAAGACAAGCACTGACATACACAAACATTATTAGAATCCAAACAGCAATAGCCTCTGTAAGGGTGGAATGGCTCAGAATTCAGAAATCAGACCATCTAGGGTCTAGTGACATTTCCTACTCATCCTCAGGGGACTCCACCACGACTGAAGTAATAGAAGTCAAAACTTCAATAAGGCCCTTATTAGTTACTTTGCACACACAATACAAGGTACCATGTTTGGTGGCAAAACTAGAACTACTGCAGCTTAGAATTGACAAAGCGCTTTTTAAAATCTATCTTTGACTGCTCAATATAAGGTTAGGAGTAGGTCATGTACCAAGTTTTTTTTACCAAATTAATGCTATCAGGGGAATTACACTTAAATGGAATTCTTTCTCTCTAAACAATTCCATCTAGTTTCATCACTGCTATTTCTCTCCATCCCTCCCCTATATAGAATGAATCAGACGAGTAGACATCTGGAATAATATATAAAGAATCAACTTATCAAACAAGCCAAGATTTACCACCAGGCTTTATCCTCTCTTCTCTAAGTCATCCAGGAAATGAAAGTCTCAAATAGCCAGTAATTTTTTTTTTGATAGCTTTCAAATAATCTTTGACATCTGCTTCTTGGTGCATAATCTTCATTCAAATGGCCAAAAATAATTTAAAGAGACTTTTTCATTTGGGAATCATTTTCTTCATCTATTTTTACTTAAACATCACATTGGTGTGATTAAGAGAAGGCTTCCTAACTCAGCCATCAAATACATATAGGAGTCAAAATCTAAATCTAATCACCAAGCTTATTCTTCCTTACTTAAAGGTAAAAGTTCTTTTTTATGGCATGTATTTTTTTTTCAATTCTAACCACTATTTTTCTATAACAAGGTATCATGTTGTCATCACTTGCCAGTCCAATGAGAGAAAATTTCATTACACCTATGTCTCCACGTATATGTTAAACTGGAAAACCGAAGATGTTTATTTTCAGTAACTGAGTGAATTAATGATAATCCTTTAACCCTGATGTGCCCACATATAATGAGTGTGTTTGAGATGGGGCATTGGAGGTGAACAAGAGTTCATAAAAGTAGACTTTAAAGTGACTCTAATAAGCATAGTGAAAAGTGACTGGGTTGATAGAAGCGACATTGAGTTGATAGAAAGCCCTGAATTCTAGAATAAGGAATATTTGGATTTTATCCACAAAGTGACATTGAGTTATTGTAGATTCTTAAACTGAGAAGTGATGAGATAAAAGCTATAATTCAGGAAAATCTGTCTATGGTAGGTGCTTGGCAGTGGGGTAAAGGGAAAAATAAAGGAGCAGGAGTTAAATGAAAGAGAGAAGGAGGAAGATTATGTTTAGGATGCTAACAACAGCAATAATCCATAATAAGGAAAAAAGGGCCTGCTATAGACTGAATGTTTGCACCCCGCCCCCAAAATTCATATGTTGAAACAATTCCCAGTATGATGATATTAGGAGTAGGAGCTTTGGGGAGTGGTTACGTGATGAGGGTGGTTCCCTTATTAATGGGATTAGTGCCCTTATAAAAGCAACCTTAAAGAGCTCCTTTACCCTTCTACCATGAGAGAACACAGCAAAAAGACAGTCATCCGTGAATCAGGAAACAAGCCTTCATCAGACAGTGAATCTGCTGGCATCTTGATCTTGGCTTCCTCAGCCTCCAGAACCATGAGAAATAAATTTCTGTTGTTTAAAAGCCAACCAATCCGTGGTATTCTCTTATGGCAGCTCCAATGGACTAAGATATGACCTAAACCACAAGGTGGAGAGAAAGGATAAGAAAGGCAGATCAGAGGGAAAATGTGATTATGCGAAGATTGGCAGGGATAGATAAACCAACAAATATAGAAGATTAATCCTAAATCATGATAACAGAGAACAAGGAGAAGGAGTTTACCACCACGAGGAAAGTGGAATCATTTAATGACAGTGATTTGGAAATGTGGAGGGTTGGGGGAAAGGGCAGGGAAATTAAGTCTGCTGCTGCTGCTGTTAAGTCGCTTCAGTCATGTCCAACTCTGTGCGGCCCCCACAGACAGCAGCCCACCAGGCCCCCCCTTCCCTGGGATTCTCCAGGCAAGAACACTGGAGTGGGTTGCCATTTCCTTCTCCAATGCGTGAAAGGGAAAAGTGAAAATGAAGTTGCTCAGTCGTGTCCGACTCTTCGCGACCCCATGGTCTGCAGCCTACCAGGCTCCTCCGTCCATGGGATTTTCCAGACCCTTGTTAAATTTGAGAGGCTTAAGTTACATCCAGGATATTTTAAGCAACCAGCATGAAGATGATAGCAGAGGTCTTAATGATTAAACTGACTGAGGGAGAAAAGGCAGAGAAACAGAAAGCCAAGGGCATGACCTTGGAGAAAATTTTATTTTGAAAGGTGGAATGTGAGACAAAAAAAAAAGATCTTGGAAGGGAGGGAGTGAAAGGTCCCAGCACATGGAATAATTGCAAGAGTCCTTACTATAGAGAAAGACATGGGTTCTAGTTTTTGTCACTTACTAGTGATAACATTGATTGAATTCCATGATTGTTCTATGCTCCTATAAAATTAAGGATGTGGAAGAGTTCTGTTTCTGCTTCAGATATATAAAGCTAGGTGCTGCTAACTCTGACAACAAAGAAATGCCAAATAGACATAACATCATAAGTTTTTTTGAACCTCTGGGAGATCTGATGTCACAACATAAAACCAAGAGACAGATTCTTCATGGGACAAGCAGACTGGTTCAACATGGGAAGAAAATCTTCATACAAGCCAAGTCAGAAGAAGCCTAGCTAAAATTTTAGCAAGTGCTAAAGGCCAAGTGGGGTAGCATGACAATGTAGAACTCTTGTGAGCCCCAGAGCACAAGAAGATCTATGCTCACTCATAGGCTCTTTTCTCCTCCACTAAGTGCTCACAAGTTTGGGGGCTGTGAGAGAAACCAAAGAGAGCACCCTCAGTGGTGTGAATGTGCAGGAAAGAATAAGCTGAAACTGCAAAAATGCATTAAGTTCTATTATCTTACTCAAAATGTTTTCTCTTACAGAGTAAAGCTATAATCCACTGGGAGAGAGGCCTGAATCTCATAGATGGTAAACAACTATTGTCAGAAGAGAAACTAATCCTCTTCTCTAACAACTGAAGTGTTAAAGAACCTACAGCATAACTCCTAACTCATCCACAAGTTTTTATCTTCAAAGTTTATTTTTAAAGCTAAGGATAATTGCCAGTGTACTTTTTGACTCTGAACTTGACTATTCTCAGTATCTTGTAGCAATCAGTTCAGTCTCTCAGTCGTGTCTGACTCTTTGCAACCCCATAGACTGCAGCATGCCAGGCTTCCCTATCCATCAACCCCCGGAGTTTACTCAAACTCATGTCCATTGAGTCAGTGATGCCATACAACCATCTCATCCTCTATCATCCCCTTCTCTTCCCACCTTCAATCTTTCCCAGCATCAGGGTCTTTTCATATGGAGTCAGTTATTCCCATCAGGTGGCCAAAGTACTGGAGTTTCAGCTTCAGCATCAGTCCTTCCAAAGAATATTCAGGACTGATTTCCTTTAGGATGGACGAGTTGGATCTCTTTGCAGTCCAAGGGACCCTCAAGAGTCTTCTACAACACCACAGTTCAAAAGAATCAATTCTTCAGATCTTGTATAAGTGGAATCAAACAGTATTTGTCTGCACCTAATGTATTTTGGAGTTTCAGCTTTAGCATCAGTCCTTTCAATGAACACCCAGGACTGATCTCCTTTAGGATGGACTGGTTGGATCTCCTTGCAGTCCAAGGGACTCTCAAGAATCTTCTCCAGCACCACAGTTCAAAAGCATCAATTCTTTGGCGCTCAGCCTTCTTCACAGTCCAAATCTCATATCCATACATGACCCCTGGAAAAAACATAGCCTTGACTAGATGGACCTTTGTTGGCAAAGTAATGTCTCTGCTTTTTAATATGCTGTCTAGGTTGATCATAACTTTCCTTCCAAGGAGTAAGGGTCTTTTAATTTCATGGCTGAAATCACCATCTGCAGTGATTTTGGAGCCCAAAACATAAAGTCTGACACTGTTTCCACTGTCTCCCCATCTATTTCCCATGAAGTGATGGGACCAGATGCCATGATCTTTGTTTTCTGAATGTTGAGCTTTAAACCAACTTTTTCACTCTCCTCTTTCACTCTCATCCAGAGGCTTTTTAGTTCTTCTTCACTTTCTGCCATAAGGGTGGTGTCATCTGCATATCTGAGGTTATTGATATTTCTCCCAGCAATCTTGATTCCAGCTTGTGCTTCCTCAGCCCAGCATTTCTCATGATGTACTCTGCATATAAGTTAAATAAGCAGGGGGACAATATACAGCCTTGACGTACTCCTTTTCCTATTTGGAACCAGTCTGTTGTCCCATGTCCAGTTCTAACTGTTGCTTCCTGACCTGCATATAGGTTCTCAAGAGGCAGGTCAGGTGGTCTGGTATTCCCATCTCTTGAAGAATTTTCCACAGTTTATTGTGATCCGCACAGTCAAAGGCTTTGGCACAGTCAATAAAGCAGAAATAGATGTTTTTCTGGAACTCTCTTGCTTTTTCCATGATCCAGTGGATGTTGGCAATTTGATCTCTGGTTCCTCTGCCTTTTCTAAAACCAGCTTGAACATCAGGAAGTTCACGGTTCACGTATTGCTGAAGCCTGGCTTGGAGAATTTTGAGCATTACTTTCCTAGCATGTGAGATGAGTGCAATTGTGTGGTAGTTTGAGCATTCTTTGGCATTGCCTTTCTTTGGGATTGGAATGAAAAGTGATCTTTTCCAGTCCTGTGGCCACTGCTGAGTTTTCCAAATTTGCTGGCATATTGAGTGCAGCACTTTCACAGCATCATCTTTCAGGATTTGAAATAGCTCAACTGGAATTCCGTTACCTCCACTAGCTTTGTTCATAGTGATGCTTTCTAAGGCCCACTAGACTCTGATGCTGGGACGGATTGGGGGCAGGAGGAGAAGGGGACGACAGAGGATGAGATGGCTGGATGGCATCACCAACTTGATGGACATGAGTTTGAGTAAACTCCAGGAGTTGGTGATGGACAGGGAGGCCTGGCATGCTGAGATTCATGGGGTCACAAAGAGTCAGACACAACTGAGCGACTGAACTGAACTGAACTGAACTGAATGTATTTTGGGTATATTGGGCTTCCCTGGTGGCTCAGATGGTAAAGAATCTGCTTGCCAATGCAAGAGACCCAGGTTCAGTCCCTGGTTTGGGAAGATCCCCTGGAGAAGGGAATGGCTACTCACTCCAGTATTCCACCTGGAGAATTCCATGGACAGAGGAGACTGGCAGTCTATAGTCTATGGGGTTGCAAAAAGTCAGACACAACTGAGCAACTTACACTAACTAATGTATATTGGAATGCATTTTTAAGGTTAACAATATATGTCCTACAAACAGACTACACCTTCTTTTTTCCCTCTTCTCTGGGGGGGATGGGAAGGTGGAATGGGGAGTTAGCATTTAATGGGGACAGAGTTTCAGTTTAGCAAGGTGAAAAATTTGGGAAATAGATGATAGTGAGAGTTGTACAACAGTATGAATGTACTTAATACCACTGAACTGTACACTAAGTTAAAATGGTAGGTTTTATATTATGTGACTTTTACCACAACAAAAAAAAACAAAACAAAACAAGGGTTAATTATCAGATAGTTAGATTAACAGATCAGGCCACAATACTAGAGAGGGGCATTGTTAGGGGTTGAATCGTGTCCTCCGCAAATTCATATGTTGAAATCTTAAACCAGTACCTAAAAATATGACATTACCTGGAAATACAGTTATTGCAAGTGTAATTAGTAAAGGTAAAATAAAGTCCTACTGGAGGAGGGTGGACTTGAACCTAATATGACTGATGTCCTTATAAAAAGGAGAGCTTTAGATACATGCACAGGAAGAATGCAATGTGAAGATGAAGGGAGAGGTCAGGGTGATGTTTCTATAAGCCAAGATGTGCTACAGATTGCCAGTAAACCACCAGAGAGCTTCCCAGGTGGTGCTAGTGGTAAAGAACCCCCTTGCCAATGCAAGAGACCTAAGAGACGTGAGTTTGATCCATGGATCAGGAAGATCCCCTGGAGGAGGATATGGCGACCCATTCCACTATTCTTGCCTAGAGAATCTCATGGACAGAGGAGCCTGGCAAGGCACTATGCCAGGCAACAGTCCATAGATTTACAAAGAGTCAGATATGACTGAAGCAAGTTAGCATACACACATGCAAATCACCAAAACCTAGGGAAGATGCACGGAACACATTTATCCTCCTAACCCAAAGAATGAACTAACCCTGATGACATCTTGATCTTGAACTTCTAGCCTTCAGAACTATGAAGTAATACATTTCTCTTTTTTAAGCCACTCAGTTTGTGATACTCTGCTATGGCAGCACTAGCAAACTAATACAGGCTTTGAGGAAGTTATAGAGTTAAATTTATTAGTTCATTTACTGAAAATATTTTTTCAGACTCTGCTATGTGAAATGAATAGTGTAATGAACAAAACAGATAAGGTCCCTGCCCCCAAAGGGCTATTTAGAAGGCAAACAATAAGGCAAATGAATACATTAAATGTGAAGTAGTGGCATGTGCTTTGAAGAAAACAAGTAGAGTAAGAGGTCTAGGAATATCAGGGGCAGGGAGAAATGCTTCTCTGAGGAGGTGTCATGGAATAGAGACCTAATGAGGAGAGG
Source organism: Bos mutus (assembly GCF_027580195.1). Classification (NCBI taxonomy): domain Eukaryota; kingdom Metazoa; phylum Chordata; class Mammalia; order Artiodactyla; family Bovidae; genus Bos; species Bos mutus. The sequence goes on along the minus strand of NC_091626.1, from coordinate 51,660,305 downwards.
CAAAAGTCAGGTGAATTCTTGATGGACCAGGGCTCTAGCAAACGTCTTGAGGCAGAAAATTCCTTGGCATATTTTGAGAAACAGAAAGACCAAAGCGTCTAGAGCAGAGTGAGATGAGAGAAGAGAGATAAGATCTGAGAGGCAAAGGCAAGATCATGCAGGATTTATAAAGACTTCAAATTTTATTCCAAGTGAGATGGGAAACTATTGGAGGGTAATGAGAAATTATTTAAATTTTATAAGATGGCTGCCATGAGAAGGTTAAACTTTTAGAAAGGTTAATGTGAAATATGGAAGACACTTTGCAGTTGTTCATGTCAAGCTGGTGTTATCTTGAGCTAAAGTAGAAGCAGAAGTGGTCACACAGACCTGCTGATGGCCCATGATAGTTAAATGGGTGTTGGTCTGGAGGAGTCTCTACTTACTGAGAAAAATTTCCAGCCTGAATTAGAAGGTGTAACTTTAAGTAGATTTCAAAGCTCTGGGAAGTAACTATGGAGTATAACTAGGGACATAATGACTGTAAATATTTTAAAAACCTGCAAGACTTCGGCAAATATTTTCAAATGGTAGCATCTTAACAGAAAGTGTATTTCAACAAAGAACACATTTGCACCTTTCCATCTTTCAAAAGGTTTTCTGCATTTCTATCCAGGGTGCTCTCCCCAGGAAGAACCATTGGTGGAACAGTTTTGAAAGTACTTGCCTTTCATCACACATGTGCACATGTGAAGGTGCTGAAAATGGAGGAATCAAAGCATTATTGAGATCACAGAGGGATGATTCTTGCCTAGATTGTTCAGATTAAATACCTCACTGGAGCTAGTGTCTTGTCTTTTACCTAAAAGGGAGTAGATCTTGCTATTTTTATTTTCCTAGGAAACCACTAGCCCCTTTATTCAGATTCTGTTAAAATGTATTTCCAAAGAGTTATACTAAGCCAAATAAGGTAAATCTTCATAATTCTGGATATTAAACTGCTATAAAAAACAACTCTCTTCTAAATGTCAACCCAGTACTTTCCTTGATTAGATTCATAGCTTTTTCCAAGTCCTTAATCAATGCAGTCTCAATCAAATAACCCTAATCAACTTTGCTTCCTAATTTGATGAATTATACTAATAAACTCTAATTTTCACATTTCAAGAAAATGTAGATTTGCAGTAATCCTGTAAATTCCTTTTCATTTCAGTGAGATACTTGCACCATTTTCAAAATTGTCTAATCTCATTTTCTATTTACAGAGGTTTTGACTAAGCTAGATTTGCTGCTGGACTATGCCCAAGATGCTAAACTTTTATTCCTTAATGAACGGTGTCTGATTTTTTTCATCAGTTAACATGAAAGCCTGCTAAGTCATACACCTCTCCATTTTATCAATGTCTGATAGTGGAGGACGTTCACCATTTGGGGTTGTGTTCCATAGCAGGAATATTCTGGGACTTGATCCTGTCATCCTGTCATACTATCACATGGGTACATTTAGATACTCCACCCTGACACTCTAATCTCATATTTGGATATACAGTCTTTCCTTTAGTCAGACAATCTTACTAAGATTTGCATTTCTTTTTTAGTGGATTTTTTTTTTTATGAGAAGATGAGAACAACCCACATGTTCAAGACATATTGCACCAGACAAATATACTTTCTTCCCTAAATTGATGAACAAACTCTACAGATGTTAACAGTCAGGACCCTTTCTTTTACTTCACCCGTCACTGCCCATGTTGTTGGTTTCCAATAAATATTGCCAAGTGATCAAATGTTTAATCTTGTCTCCTAAACTGATTTCAATTTAATTTGACCATTATTGTTATATCCCTACTATCAGCAACATTCTATGCTAAGTACTACTATTAGTCAGTATATTGATGAATAAAACAGCTCTTCGTTCATGGGCTCACAACTTGCATGAAACCCTAGACTAGTATTTATCTTGAATGATCCTAGATTGACATTAATCTTGAATAGATACAAAGCTGTGGAGAATCTTATTTGTAAAAAATCAGGGAGCAAGGATCTTCAGAGTAAACTCATCACAGTGTCCCCATTCAGGGCATTTCCTTAATCACAGAATTCTTCAGTCTACTCCAAGGAAAATAAGTATGACACGTTGGAAAAGACTCTTGGTTCAGTGACTCCAGTATTCTAGTTCTCACCATCTTTAATGAAAAAGGCTATCTAAAAATAAATTCTATGTAAAATAACTATAGGATTGGGCAGGGTCTTAAAAATATCTTGGCTCAATCCTCTGATTTTATTTTATTTTTTATTTTTTTTGTATTTAATGTATTTATTTTTTAATTTTTTAAAATATAAATTTATTTATTTTAATTGGAGGTTACTTACTTTACAATATTGTATTGGTTTTGCCATACATCAACATGAATCTGCCATGGGTGTACACGTGTTCCCCATCCCGAACCCCCTCCCACCTCCCTCCCCATCCCATCCCTCTGGGTCGTCCCAGTGTACCAGCCCCAAGTAACCAGTATCATGCATCAAACTTGGACTGGCGATTCATTTCATATATGATATTATACATGTTTCAATGCCATTCTCCCAAATCATCCCACCCTTTCCCTCTCCCTCTCCCACAGAGTCCATAAGACTGTTCTATATATCTGTGTCTCTTTTGCTGTCTCACATACAGGGTTATCATTACCAACTTTCTAAATTCCATAGATATGCATTAGTATACTATATTGGTGTTTTTCTTTCTGGCTTACTTCACTCTGTATAATAGGCTCCAGTTTCATCCACCTCATTAGAACTGATTCAAATGTATTCTTTTTAGTGGCTGAGTAATACTTCATTGTGTATATGTACCACAGCTTTCAAACACATGAAAAAATGCTCAACATCACTCATTATCAGAGAAATGCAAATCAAAACCACAATGAGGTACCATTTCACGCCAGTCAGAATGGCTGTGATCCAAAAGTCTACAAGCAATAAATGCTGGAGAGGATGTGGAGAAAAGGGAACCCTTTTACACTGTTGGTGGAAATGCAAACTAGTACAGCCACTATGGAGAACAGTGTGGAGATTCCTTAGAAAACTGGAAATAGAACTGCCTTATGACCCAGCAGTCCCACTGCTGGACATACACACCAAGGAAACCAGAATTGAAAGAGACACGTGTACCCCAATGTTCATCGCAGCACTGTTTATAATAGCCAGGACATGGAAGCAACCTAGATGTCCATCAGCAGATGAATGGATAAGCAAGCTGTGGTACATATACACAATGGAGTATTACTCAGCCATTAAAAAGAATACATTTGAATCAGTTCAATCCTCTTATTTTAAAGATGAGTGAACTAGGCTCAGAGATGAAAAGTGGCTTGTCTTGGGTCATCCACTTCTAAGTGGCAGATCAAGAAACAGAACTTAGTTCAGTGAGTCTTATTCTCAAACACTCAGCCTCCCTGCCTCTCTGGCTAATTGAATATCAAGAGGCTGAACACAATCCATATTTAAGCCCCAGGGGTAAAAATGGGATAAGAAAGAAATTATCCATCAAAGTGAGAGATGGGAAACCTGTGCTGAGTTCCACTCACTAATCTCCTTCCTCTTATGCCAGAAAATGGATGACTTATTCCTTCCAATCTCAGAGACTCAGATTAATGTAAATGTGGGAAAGAGAAAAAGATGAGTGGAAACTTTATCAACCTGGAGGAAAGACCAGGAGCACCAGCAACAGTTTACTAGAGAGGCACACTGACTATTCTTTAGCTGCACAGAGTCAAAACCTGGCTTTATCATCCACTGTGTTTACTTGAGTGAGTTACTTAAACTCACTGTTTTGATTCTTCATCTCTGAAATGGGATGACAGCTACCTTAAAATGGTGCTTTGAGGATTAAATAATTGATATTCATAGAGTGGTTAGATTTGCTTAGTAATATAGTGCTATGATATAAGGGAATAATCTAATATAAACCAGAATACTTAGAGATATGTCTTATCTAAAAATAATTTCTTTTGTGTTTTTCATATAGGAGGCAAATTTCAAAGAGAATATTCTTTTAAGGATTTGTAGTGCAAATATGCTATATTGTTCATTAAGATGTCAACTTCAAACAAAACTGGTATTATGACATTCAGATGGAAGACATCACACATGTTAAATTTTTAAAAATTAACAATCAGTTTAATTTCCTCATTGGGTTTTGTGAAACATCCATTTCTCTTGAATATACATATAAACATGAGTCAAAAGAACTGAAAGTCTTCCATAGTCTATAGCATTGGGAAGCACTGGGATAAACAAAATTTAGTGGGTTTCTTTACTGCAGGACTGTTAAAAGCCTATATTATGCTAATGTGAATTGTAAATTTTGTTTATTAAGGTAAGAAGTAAATCATCATTAAATACAAATTTAAAGGAATAGCAACTAAAATGCAACTATGTTTTAAAAACTTAATATTGATAGTCTTTCAAAAGTTCATTCCTGCAGGCAATGATTCTGATAGAGGTTTAAAAACAGAAATCTGTATGATCATTCATAGCTGATAACCTCTCTAAGAGTTTATACAGCTAATTCTGCATCAATGGCCAATGCAAAGTCCACAAAAGTGAAAAAATTCTGCAGCTTTTCCACAAAATAAAAAAGAACAAATAGTAATATTCATGCATTGAAAGGAGCGTGCTAAGTCACTTCACTCGTGTCCCACTCTGTGTGACCTTATGGACTGCACACTGCCAGACTCCTCTGTCGATGAAATTCTCCAGCAAGAATATGGAATGGGTTGCCATTTTCTTCTCCAGGGGATCTTTCTGACCTAGTGATTGAACTCGGGTCTCTTGCATAGCAGGCAGATTCTTTACCATCTGACACACAGGTTCAGTCAGTTCAGCTGCTCAATCATGTCCGACTCTTTTTGATCCCACAGAGTGCAGCATGCCAGGCTTCCCTGTCCATCACCAACTCCTGGAGCTTGCTCAAACTCATGTCCATCGACTTGGTGATGCCATCTAACCATCTCATTCTGTTGTCCCCTTCTTTTCCTGCCTTCAATCTATCCCAGTATCAGAGTCTTATCAAATAAGTCAGCTCTTTGCAACAGGTGGACAAAGTATTGGAGTTTCAGCTTCAGCATCAGTCCTTCCAATGAATATTCAGGACTGATTTCCTTTAGGATTGACTGGTTGGATCTCTTTTCAGTCCAAGGGACTCTCAAGAGTATTCTCCAACACCACAGTTCAAAAGCATCAATTTTTCGGCGCTCAGCTTTCTTTATAGTCCAACTCTCATCACATCCATACATAACTACCGGAAAAACCATAGCTTTGACTAGATGGACCTTTGTTGGCAAAGTAATGTCCCTGCATTTTAATATGCTGTCTAGGTAGGTCATGGCTTTTCTTCCAAGGAGCAAGTGTCTTTTATTTCATGGCTGTAGTCACTGTCTGCAGTGATTTTGGAGCCCAAAAACATAAAGTCTGTAACTGATTCCATTGTTTTCCCATCTATTTGCCATGAAGTAATGGGACCAGATGCCATGATTTTTGTTTTTTGAATGTTGAGTTTTAAGCCAGTGTTTTTCACTCTCCTCTTTCACTTTCATCAAGAGGCTCTTTAGTTCCTCTTCACTTTCTGCCATAAGGGTGGTATCATCTGCATATCTGAGTTTATTGATATTTCTCCTGGCAATCTTGATTCCAGCTTGTGCTTCATCCAGCCCAGCATTTTGCATGATGTATTTTGCATGTAAGTTAAATAAACAGGTGACAATATACGGCCTTGATGTACTTCTTTACCAATTTGGAACCACTTCATTGTTCCATGTCTGGCTCTAGCTGTTGCTTCTTGACCTTCATACAAATTTCTCAGGAGGCAGGTAAGGTGGTCTAGTCCCATCTCTTGAAGAATTTTCCAGTTTGTTGTCATCCATGCAGTCAAAGGCTTTGGCTCAGTCAATAAAGCAGAGATGTTTTTCTGGAACTCTCTTGTTTCTTTCAATGATCCAACAGATGTTGGCAATTTGATTTCTAGTTCCTCTGCCTTTTCTAAAACCAGCTTGAACATTGGGCAGTTCTTGGTTCACATACTGTTGAAGTTTTGCTAGAAGAATTTTGAGCATTGCTTTGCAAGTGTATGGGATGAGTGCAATTGTGTAGTAGTTTGAACATTCTTTGGCATTGCTTTTCTTTGGGATTAGGATGAAAACTGACCTTTTCCAGTCCTGTGGCCACTGCTGAGTTTTCCAAATTTGCTGGCATATTGAGTACAGAACTTTCACAGCATCATCCTTTAGGATTTGAAATAGCTCAACTGGAATTTCAACACCTCCACTAGCTCTGTTTGTAGTAATGCTTCCTAAGGCCCACTTGACTTCACATTCCAGGATGTCTGGCTCTAGGTCAGTGATCACACCATCATGATTATCTGGGTCATGAAGATGTTTTTTTGTACAGTTCTTCTGTGTATTCTTGCCACCTCTTAATATCTTCAGCTTCTGTTAGGTCCATACCCATTCTGTCCTTTATTGAGCCCATCTTTGCATGAAATGTTCTCTTGGTATCTCTAATTTTCTTGAAGAGATCTCTAGTCTTTCCCATTCTGTTGTTTTCCTCTATTTCTTTGCATTGATCACTGAGGAAGGCTTTCTTATCTCTCCTTGCTATTATTTGGAACTCTGCATTTGGATGGGTATATCTTTCCTTTTCTCCTTTGCCTTTCCCTTCTCTTATTTTCTCAGCTATTTGTAAGGCCTCTTCAGACAACCATTTTGCCTTTCTGCATTTATTTTTCATGGGGTCTTATTTAAAGGAGAGCTAGCATGAAATCTTTATAGAATGTACAGCAAATTAATATGCCTCCTGTTAAGAGTGAGTGGAAGACTTATTTTTTCCTTAAAGAAGTAAAACACACCTTCAGATAAGCCAGAGTGCTTCGTTCCTGAAGATTTCATTTCTCTAAGTGTTTCAAAACATATCTGAGTCCAGTAGTCATATAAGATTTAAATTATCCTGTTAGGAAGAAGTCTTTCCCCTTAAAGACTCCACCAGAAAATTACTAGAACTAATCAATGACTATAGTAAAGTTGCAGGATATAAAATCAACACACAGAAATCCCTTGCATTCCTATACACTAATAATGAGAAAACAGAAAGAGAAATTAAGGAAACAATTCCATTCACCATTGCAACGGAAAGAATAAAATACTTAGGAATATATCTACCTAAAGAAACTAAAGACCTATATACAGAAAACTATAAAACACTGGTGAAAGAAATCAAAGAGGACACTAATAGATGGAGAAATTTACCATGTTCATGGATTGGAAGAATCAATATAGTGAAAATGAGTATACTACCCAAAGCAATTTATAGATTCAATGCAATCCCTATCAAGCTACCAACAGTATTCTTCACAGAGCTAGAACAAATAATTTCACAATTTGGATGGAAATACAAAAAACCTCGAATAGCTAAAGCGATCTTGAGAAAGAAGAATGGAACTGGAGGAATCAACCTGCCTGACTTCAGGCTCTACTACAAAGCCACAGTTATCAAGACAGTATGGTACTGGCACAAAGACAGAAATATAGATCAATGGAACAAAATAGAAAGCCCAGAGATAAATCCACGCACATATGGACACCTTATCTTTGACAAAGGAGGCAAGAATATACAATGGATTAAAGACAATCTCTTTAACAAGTGGTGCAGGGAAATCTGGTCAACCACTTGTAAAAGAATGAAACTAGAACACTTTCTAACACCATACACAAAAATAAACTCAAATGGATTAAAGATCTAAACGTAAGACCAGAAACTATAAAACTCCTAGAGGAGAACATAGGCAAAACACTCTCTGACATACATCACAGCAGGATCTTCTATGACCCACCTCCCAGAATATTGGAAATAAAAGCAAAAATAAACAAATGGGACCTAATTAACCTTAAAAGCTTCTGCACATCAAAGGAAACTATTAGCAAGGTGAAAAGACAGCCTTCAGAATGGGAGAAAATAATAGCAAATGAAGCAACTGACAAACAACTAATCTCAAAAATATACAAGCAACTTCTACAGCTCAACTCCAGAAAAATAAATGACCCAATCAAAAAATGGGCCAAAGAACTAAATAGACATTTCTCCAAAGAAGACATACAGATGGCTAACAAACACATGAAAAGATGCTCAACATCACTCATTATCAGAGAAATGCAAATCAAAACCACTATGAGGTACCATTTCACACCAGTCAGAATGGCTGCGATCCAAAAGTCTACAAATAACAAATGCTGGAAAGGGTGTGGAGAAAAGGGAACCCTCTTACACTGTTGGTGGGAATGCAAACTAGTACAGCCACTATGGAGAACAGCGTGGAGATTCCTTAAAAAACTGGAAATAGAACTGCCTTATGATCCAGCAATCCCACTGCTGGGCATACACACTGAGGAAACCGGAATTGAAAGAGACACGTGTACCCCAATGTTCATCACAGCACTGTTTATAATAGCCAGGACATGGAAGCAACCTAGATGTCCATCAGCAGATGAATGGATAAGCAAGCTGTGGTACATATACACAATGGAGTATTACTCAGCCATTAAAAAGAATACATTTGAATCAGTTCTAAAGAGGTGGATGAAACTGGAGCCTATTATACAGAGTGAAGTAAGCCAGAAAGAAAAACACCAATACAGTATACTAATGCATATATATGGAATTTAGAAAGATGGTAACAATAACCCTGTGTATGAGACAGCAAAAGAGACACTGATGTATAGAACAGTCTTATGGACTCTGTGGGAGAGGGAGAGGGTGGGAAGATTTGGGAGAATGGCATTGAAACATGTAAAATATCATGTATGAAACGAGTTGCCAGTCCAGGTTCGATGCACGATACTGGATGCTTGGGGCTAGTGCACTGGGATGACCCAGAGGGAGGATATGGGGAGGGAGGAGGGAGGAGGTTTCAGGATGGGGAACACATGTATACCTGTGGCGGATTCATTTTGATATTTGGCAAAACTAATACAATTATGTAAAGTTTAAAAATAAAAAAAAAAAAAAAAAAAAGAAGTCTTTCCCCCTGAAGTACACTCAGCATGAAAGACTCATTTAATGAGTTCTAGTCATAAAGTTTTCTATTAAGAGAAGACTACATTCTGCAAAATATAATATATTTATATCAAGAGATGCAGAATGTGGAAAACAGGCCATCTGTGGACTAGTAGAGTTTTTACAACAACTTTGATGATTATGTCACAAGCAGCTAAGCCTGCTAATCTGCCTGATTTCATTAACTGATTCTAACAGCCCAGAGCATCTCAATCCATGTGCTGGAAATAATAGGATAGTTGTAATAGGACTGAAATATCATATGTTCTTGAGTATTATCATCTGTAGTATATTTATATACTTTGTAGTTGATCTAGCCAGATATTTTAGTAATTTATTATTTATTTAATATTATTTATATAATTTATTTATTTGATAAATTTTATCAAACCAAAATCCAGACTGTACAAAAGCCATAGTCAAGATGTCAGTGACTACTTCAAGACATGGCATCCAAGAGAGCCTGTTCTTATTTACAAGTGTGATTTTAAACACTAGCATTAACCTATATGTTTATGCCCATCAGTTTTCTGACAACTGATAGTCAGTGTTAGGATTGATTTGAAAGAAGGGAATTAGAGTTTGAAGAGAAAGTAGGAATATTTTCAGTTCAACCTTACAAAAATGAGAAGAAACACATTTGGACCTGTTGTGGAGAAAGTTTCTGAGAAGTTGGTTAAAAAAAAAAAAATAGACTGAGAGATCCATGTGAGAAACCTTGAGGTGTTTTTGTTCTGTTCTAGAATTAAGTTTTCATTGGCAGGTAGAAAAGCATCCACTTGGTGTCTGAGGTATTCTCTCTGTTTAACCAGACTGAGGTATGTAAATGAATAAATGTTTGCAACATTTCTTTCCATGTTACTCTTTTTTCCCAGGAGTACATTGGAGCCACAAGGCATGAATTAATATATGAATTGGAGGAAGATGTTTGCTGAGCAGGAGGAATGTGGGAGACCATGTTGGCTCCAAACTATTAAGACTGACTATTAAGACTAAGCTATTAAGTCACATATTAGAAGAATCTCTTCTCTTCCCTCAGTCCTCATCTATACTCCTTTTCTTCCCCTACCGCAGCAAACATAACCTCTTCCCTATGCATAAACCTACTAATTCTAAACAAGATGCCCTCTGTCCCTGATTTCTGGAATTGTATAGCAGAAATCACATCTAGTTACTAAAATAATGGTGTTTTTAAAGAGTTAGACATTCTCTTTCAGGATTGTATCTCTTTCATTTATCAAGGAATGTTTGTCCTTGTAAGTTTTCAGTATTATTTTAAGACACATTAAATTTTATCACTAAAACAACTTGAAAAAATGTGAAATTGGCAGCAGAATTTCAGGCTATGATAGTATTCCCAAAGGATTCTGATGTCCTTTTAAAAGTTAAATACAATAATGGAAGATAAACTGTGTAAAATGCCAGCACTTCTCTTCCTCCTCTCCTCTGTTTGTGTACTAAGCCAAGAGGTCCCACTGGCAATCATATTTAAGGAATAAACAGTATAGAGAGAGCTTTCAGTATCACTCATGAATTTGCTAGATGCTCTGTTTGTCTCACTTGATTTTGATTTTGGTGTTAATTCACTTAACACATGTACATACATAAAATATACACAGCTTGTCTCATTATAATTGCTATTGGTAATCTAGGAAATATTGAATATATTAAACCATAAAATTTTTAATTTCAATGAAATAGGGGAATGGTATGTTGGAAAAATAGGCATGATTCACTTTCCAGCTAAATCTGAACCAATGTGTCTACCTTATATTACCTTACTTTAAAAAAAATGACCAACAAATCTTACTTGATATGAATATTAACTTTTTGCTTCAAATGCATTTTAATGAACTCTCATTTTAATGTTCTAATATGACTATAGAGTGGCCGAGAGGTGCTATCCCATGTCCGAGGTCAGGGGCGGTGGCCAAGAGGAGCCACCCCATGTCCGAGGTCAAGGGCAGTGGCCGGGAGGAGCTACCCCACATCCAAGCAGCGGCGGCTGCCCCAGATGCAGGAGGGCTGAGAGGAGCTACTCCATGTTCAAGGTCAGGAGGGGTGACCTCATTCAAGGTAAGGAGCAGCAGCTGCGCTTTGCTGGAGCAGCCATGAAGAGACACCCCATGTCCAGGGTAAGAGAAACCCAAGTAAGACCGTAGGTGTTGTGAGAGGGCATCAGAGAGCAGACACACTGAAAACATAATCACAGAAAACTAACCAATCTGATCACACGGACCACAGCCTTGACTAACTCAAAGAAACTAAGCCAAGCCATGTGGGGCCACCCAAGACAGATGGGTCATGGTGGAGAGGTCTGACAGAATGTGGTCCACTGGAGAAGGGAATGGAATACCACTTCAGTATTCTTGCCTTCAGAACCCCATGAACAGTATGAAAAGGCAAAATGATAGGATACTAAAAGAGGAACTCCCCAGGTCGGTAGGTGTCCAATATGCTACTGGAGATCAGTGGAGAAATAACTCCAGAAAGAATAAAGGGATGGAGCCAGAGCAAAAACAATACCCAGCTGTGGATGGGACTGGTGATACAAGCAAGGTCTGATGCTGTAAAGAGCAATATTGCATAGGAACCTGGAATGTTAGGTCCATGAATCAAGGCAAAAGGAAGTGGTCAAACAGGAGATGGCAAGAGTGAACGTCGACATTCTGGGAATCAATGAACTAAAATGGACTGGAATGGGTGAATTTAACTCAGATGACCATTATATCTACTACTGCAGGCAGGAATCCCTTAGAAGAAATGGAGTAGCCATCATGGTCAACAAAAGAGTCCGAAATGCAGTACTTGGATGCAATCTCAAAAATGACAGAATGATCTCTCTTCATTTCCAAGGCAAACCATTCAATATCACAGTAATCCAAGCCTATGCCCCAACCAGTAACGCTGAAGAAGCTGAAATTGAACGGTTCTATGAAGACTAACAAGACCTTTTAGAACTAACACCCAAAAAAGATGTCCTTTTCATTATAGGGGACTGGAATGCAAAAGTCGGAAGTCAAGAAACACCTGGAGTAACAGGCAAATTTGGCCTTGGAGTACGGAATGAAGCAGGGCAAAGGCTAATAGAGTTTTGCCAAGAGAACGCACTGCAAAGATGGAGAAGCTCTATACAGTTAACAAAAACAAGACCAGGAGCTGACTGTGGCTCATATCAGGAAGTCTTTATTGCCAAATTCAGACTTAAATTGAAGAAAGTGGAGAAACCATTAGACCATTCAGGTATGACCTAGATAAAATCCCTTATGATTATACAGTGGAGTGAGAAATAGATTTAAGGGACTAGATCTAATAGACAGAGTGCCTGATGAACTATGGATGGAGGTTCGTGATACTGTACAGGAGACAGGGATCAAAACTATCCCCATGGAAAAGAAATGCAAAAAAGCAAAATGGCTGTCTGGGGAGGCCTTACAAATAGCTGTGAAAAGAAGAGAAGTGAAAAGCAAAGCAGAAAAGGAAAGATAAGCATCTGAATGCAGAGTTCCAAAGAATAGCAAGGAGAGATAAGAAAGCCTTCCTCAGTATTCAATGCAAAGAAATAGAGGAAAACAACAGAATGGGAAAGACTAGAGATCTCTTCAAGAAAATTAGAGATACCAAGGGAACATTTCATGCAAAGATGAGCTCGATAAAGGACAGAAATGGTATGGACCTAACAGAAGCAGAAGATGTTAAGAAGAGATGCAAGAATACACAGAAGAACTGTACAAAAAAACATCTTCACCACCCAGATAATCATGATGGTGTGATCACTGACCTAGAGCCAGACATCCTGGAATGTGAAGTCAAGTGGGCCTTAGGAAGCATTACTACAAACAAAGCTAGTGGAGGTGATGGAATTCCAGTTGAGCTATTTCAAATCCTGAAAGATGATGCTGTGAAAGTTCTGTACTCAATATGCCAGCAAATTTGGAAAACTCAGCAGTGGCCACAGGACTGGAAAAGGTCACTTTTCATTCCAATCCCAAAGAAAGGCAATGCCAAAGAATGCTCAAACTACTGCACAATTGCATTCATCTCATACGCTAGTAAAGTAATGCTCAAAATTCTCCAAGCCAGGCTTCAGCAATACATGAACCATGAACTTCCAGATGTTCAAGCTGGTTTTAGAAAAGGCAGAGGAACCAGAGATCAAATTGCCAACATCCACTGGATCATGGAAAAAGCAAGAGAGTTCCAGAAAAACATCTATTTCTGCTTTATTGACTATGCCAAAGCCTTTGACTGTGTGGATCACAATAAACTGTGGAAAATTCTGAAAGAGATGGGAATACCACACCACCTGACCTGCCTCTTGAGAACCTATATGCAGGTCAGGAAGCAACAGTTAGAACTGGACATGGAACAACAGACTGGTTCCAAATAGGAAAAGGAGTACATCAAGGCTGTATATTGTCCCCCTGCTTATTTAACTTATATGCAGAGTACATCATGAGAAACGCTGGGCTGGAAGAAACACAAGCTGGAATCAAGATTGCCAGGAGAAATATCAATAACCTCAGATATGCAGATGACACCACCCTTATAGCAGAAAGTGAAGAGGAACTAAAAAGCCTCTGGATGAAAGTGAAAGAGGAGAGTGAAAAAGTTGGCTTAAAGCTCAACATTCAGAAAACGAAGATCATGGCATCCAGTCCCATCACTTTGTAGCAAATAGATGGGGAAACAGTGAAAACAGTGGCTGACTATTTTTTGGGGCTCCAAAATCACTGCAGGTGGTGACTGTACCCATGAAATTAAAAGACGCTTACTCCTTGGAAGGAAAGTTATGATCAACCTAGACAGCATATTAAAAAGCAGAGACATTACTTTGCCAACAAAGGTCCATTTAGTCAAGGCTATGGTTTTTCCAGTGGTCATGAATGAATGTGAGAGTTGGACTGTGAAGAAAGCTGAGTGCCAAAGAATTGATGCTTTTGAACTGTGGTGTTGGAGAAGACTCTTGGAGTCCCTTGGACTGCAAGAAGATCCAACCAGTTCATTCTAAAGGAGATCAGTCCTGGGTCTTCTTTGGAAGGACTGATGCTGAAGCTGAAACTCCAATACTTTGGCCACCTCATGCGAAGAGTTGACTCATTGGAAAAGACCCTGATGCTGGGATGGATTGGGGGCAGGAGGAGAAGGGGATGACAGAGGATGAGATGGCTGGATGGCATCACCAACTCGATGGACATGAGTCTGAGTGAACTCAGGGAGTTGCTGATGCACAGGGAGGCCTGGCGTGCTGCAATTCATGGGGTCGCAAAGAGTTGGACATGACTGAGCGACTGAACTGAACTGAACTGAACTGATGATCTTAGAGAATTTCAAGACTTTTTTTTTTTCAAAGGACTAAAACTCAAACCTTCCATTACCAGTTTCAAACAAACATTTAAGACTGGATTTAAAATGTCTAAACAAACAGCTTTAAAATGAAATATCCATTGGAATATTTCATCTACTGATAGCGCAGCACAAAAGCGATTATTGCGATAATAAGAAAAGTATTTGTTTTCCAAGAAATACCAATATAATAACAACTTTCTCCCCTCAAAAAATGTTGGGAGAGGAAAATATAGAATAAAATACAAAAAGATAAAGAAACTCATTTCTCTATTACTGTAAACAAAATGATTTGTCTTTCATTATATGATATCAAATCAAAATGTGATTCATCAGTCACCTCTGTATTTGTGGTAATTCCTCCTAATATTCTCAATATTATTACAATGCCTTTGGCTAGTTTCTTTTAATTTTTTCCTTTACTTACATAAAACAAACACGATTGCTAAAATGGAGGAGATATGTTCTTCCAGAAATCTGGCAAAGCACAAAGAAAACCTATTATTTTGTAGACACAAGCACATTTCAAAAATACCATAGGAGCATTTGTTTAGGACACTAGGCCCAGGAATTTATCCCTGACAGTCTCCTTGACAGCAACTTGATAGAATAAGGTTGCTTTTCACAGTATCAACTTCAAAGCTATGATTCCTGCTCTATGCATCAGATATTTCCATAAGAACTAGTCTTATTTCTAACCTCCATACTTATGTCCAATCATCTTAAAAACTACTTATTCATTTTGTCTATACATTATCCATAGATCCACAGAGTTACTGCCACCAAAGAGAGTAACACATCCTCTTATGTGCCCAACATATCCTCTGTAAGGTTTCACAAGCAACACTGATATTTCAGCATACAGTTCAAATGCTTCTTGACTTTATAAAGTTAGATTATATTTCTATAGACTGACAGCATGTTGATGTTGCTTCTGTCTTTAGTTCCTCCTCACCCAGACTTGCATTTTATAAAATTACCTCTCAGTCAGTTTACTTTCTAACATACATCCTCCCACAAACACTTGTACATGTACCTGTGAAAGCTACATCCTTCAGTGAAACAGAGGCAAAGCCAAGGGAAACAGCTAACACTTAACTCTTCTAGGTGCTAAGCATAATTCCAAGTCCTTTATTTACCCTGCCACTTTATCCTCATGACAGTACTGTGGAATAAGAGTCGGTATTATTCTTATTCATGTTCACAAGTCATGAAAAAATTTGAATGCTTTGCCCAAATCTCACAGCTATAGTAATGGAGCCAGGGTTCGTGCCGAGGCCTGTCAATCATCCAATCCCTTCACAGAACCACTAACTTTCAAGACTGAATAATGTAAAGACTCCCTCCCCAACCCCTTTTCCATTCTGCCTTCCCTTTCCTTCCTCTTCAGAGGCACTGGCTTATCTAAGTACTCTCTCAGTAACTTGTTATACAAAGTTTCTTTTTTTAATATCATCATTTCAGTTGTGTGATATCAATACTCTATTCTTTATTTAACAATGCCTCCCTTGACATCTTAACCTAATTTCACAATTATTCAGATGCTTTCAGTTGTTTAAATATAATCCAAGACAGTTTAAAACTGTGCCCTCAATTTAAAGCTCTAGTCTATACAGACTAGAAACTATGATTCCTGGAAGAAGGAAATGCATTTGTTATCAAGGCCCATCCTCTCTCCCTGAAGCTCCAGCTCTGCATTGGACCAGGAGAGAATTAGAGAGAGAAAATCTATGGTCTACTCTGATTAACAGGGTCAGGACTCAGGTGAGGCCAGGGAGATATCAACCTTGCATCCGCCCAACCTTGAGAGGGAAAGCCCCCTTAAACTTGGACCCTAGGCACCTTCCTTGCCTCACCTTACAATCCTCCCCAGCCTGTTTTCATCTGAAGCTATGGCCTCTGCTGTATGTTGGTCTCCTTTTATGAGAAGCACATGACTGTTTACTGGCAGAGTGTGGCTTTTCCTGGGACACACTCTTTCCTGAGGACCTCTGGAGGAACAGTAGTTCATTTGGATCCCCATATTTCAATTATAATCCCAGGCTATGTGGCCCCATCACCTGGGCAACCCTATGATTTCTGGTTCCAACTACATCTTTCCACATGTGGAGTCTCAGGAACCACTGAGTTCTCTTATGTTCCCACCTCAGGTTCTCCCACAGAGAACCTAATGTGGCATAGATCACCACTTTTTTCTTAACAAGCTCCCTAAAGCACAGTCCCTTTCTGACTTGCTGATGTGGAATCCTCAAGTAAGCCTCACACCTTCCCAATGCTCTGGAATGAGTTCTAGGAGAAAACCAGCAAACTTCAGGGGGCATATCTCAGGCTCTCCCCCAAACTCTCTCTGCACTGTGTTCTGACAGAAGGTTGCTGATCTTAGGGATGTTTTGCCTATGCTTAATTAGTTTCCACAAGCAGATACAGTTTCAGAAGCCAAGAAACTTGCTTTTTATAAACCTAGAGTCAAGGTCTGAGCATTCACACCACTCCTATGACTAAAAGCCACCACTGAGCCTGCAAAACCTTCCTGATTCTACAGGCCTCCAATCCTGCAGCAAGAAATGCTAAAAGCCCACATACTGACCTTGACCTATTTCCCTGGTCAGGACATTTTTTTCCACCATTCTTGGAAGCACTAAGCTATTTCTGAACCTGGTTTCTTTGCTGACTGCTTACCAGGCAATAACTCTCCAGGTTCTCCATTTGCCCTAGAAACAGAAAGAATCACAGTTCACCAGAAAGTCAAGAGGCACAAGTGGTACCAAAGCACAGTAGCATCAGAGGCTTTCCAGAGCCATAGACAGTATCACTTGCGAGGGCTGGGATCTCAGACATGCATTTCCACAACCCCAGTGTGACCCGTGTGTGTTGTCTTGAGCTCTGAGGCAATAGGAACCAGAATCAGAGGCCCTTGAGGTCTCCTGGTTCAATCTTCTGCCAGACATGATAGATATCTGACCAGATATCTGACCTCAAGTGTTGGGATGAGTAAGGTGGCGGAGTGGAGTACTCAGCTTCTTAGGAAGTCTCTTTACAGAAGGCAAAGGTTTGCAAATTGTGCTCCTCACACCCCTGAGGGCTAATGACAGGAGTGGGAGGAGACAGGGAAGTAGCTTCTCTCTGATATGTTTTATATGATGGATTTGGGTGACAGTTTAATATAGAGAAAGAGTTCCACAGCTTTAAAGATAAAAAGAAGATAGAGGTTTGTTCTCAGAAAAAAGGATTCCAAGTCCTAACTACGTCCTTCACTAGTCATTGATTTTGAACAAATATTTAATGCCTCCAGACTTGGTTCCTCATTTATAAAATATGGGAAACAATACTTGCTCAATAATCTCCAAAATGGTAATTAGCTTGAAATGTAGGAAAATGTTTATATTACTTGGAACTCAGAAAGAGGCTTTGCTTTACATTCTCTCCTTTAATCTTCATGACAACCCTGTAATGTAGGTGTTTGTGACCTTCACTTTGCATATTGAAGAAAAAATAATTCAGAGATGTTCAATAAGTTGCAAGCAGTCACACAGTGACTGATCCAAGATTTTCTCTCAATTCTGACTCTTGTTCCTTTCATGAACAGAAGACTTAGCAACATTTCAGGATTTGGGTTTTTTTAATCCCATAATTAAATGGTTGCTCCAACTGTAGAAGGTGTGACTCTCCCAAGCTCTCCACAACACTAGCCTTACTACTGTCTACAGAAATGCTAAGGACCATAACAGCTGCTCTTCTTCACTAAGTCCAAGGCACTGTGCTCACTGCTTGACATACATAATTTCATTTAATCATCCCAGCTTAGTTAATCCTTCCAACACTTCTATTAGGTAGGCACTATAATCATTTCTGTTTTACAGATGAGAAAAGTTATGCAGGAGTTTCCAATCCTGTTCCAGGAGCAGAATTCAGGTGAATTTCCATGGAAGCAAACATCTGGGATCCAGCTCATCCTCTCCTGCCAGAGAGGGGCCCTGTTCAACATGCTGCGTGCTAAGATGCCTTCTGTCTCAGTGTTCTACCCAGGATTCTCCTCTCCTCATACCTGCTCCCCCACTGCTTCTTACATCCTTCACCACAAGCCACACAGGAGAAAGATCTGGCAGATCTTGAACAGGTCAACTGAACTGTGTTTTGTCAGTTGTTCTGATAGGAGAGTTAATGGTAGAGAGGTTGAAATGATTTTGTTCCTAATTCAGAAATCTCATTAACTTGAAAAGAAATTCACCTGGCTATATTAGAAAAGCTTTTTATTTTTATTTCTTTATTGGGGTATAGTTGCTTAAGGGGCTTCCCTGGTGGCTTAGCAGTAAAGAACCTTCCTGCAATGCTGAAGACATAGAGAGATGGCTTTGATTCCTGGGTCAGGAAGATTCCCTGGAGGAGGAAATGGCAAACTACTCCAGTAATCTTGCCCAGGAAATCCCATGGACAAAGGTGCCTGGTGGGCTACAGTCCATGAGGTCACAAAGAGTCAGACATGACTGAGTTACTAAACAACAAAAATAATTGCTTAAACTCCTGCCTAATTCTGGTTGTGCCCATTTCTTCTCAAAAGCTCTCTCTATGCCCTGTATACATTTGGAACCATGTTTGACAACATCAGTAGTGAGGAAAGATTTTTGTCCTCTCAGAACACAAGAATATTTTACGTCGGCAGTAGTATTTTCAGTGTTTGGTGCATCGATGTGTGGGCTACGCAGAATATTTTAAAGGTATATTTGCCTACAAGCAATGACAGCTTTATAAACAGAATGGACATGGACAGATGAGTCAAATTCAGTTTATAACTAAAACTAAAGCAATTCCAACACTATTGTATAAAATATTGTTCAGAAAGAATGTTATACATAAAAAGTTGGATTAAGTTTCCCAGTGTCCCATGGCTAATCACATTGTGCCTGCCATTGCTGCTGCAGCTAGTCACCATCCCCTTGCTGCCACCACTAATTCAGCCACCATCACCATTTGGCACCATCACAACACTGCCATTTCTGCTGCTGCAGGACTGTCAATGCCTAAATTCATCTTCTGGCCTCCAGGAAAGCAAAATTGCTCTTTTCAGTGTTAACAGGACCTTCCTTCAAGCAACAATGGATGAGTCCTGGAGTATATTTGAGGAAGAATCCCCCAACCCTGAGCAGTGACTTGAGGTTAATTCCAAGCATCTCCACTCTTTCCTCATAGGAACTGCCTATCCACCTGGGGAAATGATTCAGTAGCTAGGAAACCCTTTGTTCCCCTTATGTTCCCTGAGAATTGTCATCATTATGAATATTTATTGAGTACTTCTGATGTCTTGGTTACCCTACTAAGTGGAAAAACGTGCATCATCCTATTAATCTTTGCAACAGCTCTGTGAAATAGTTACAATAATTATTCTCAATCTGCAGATGAGGAAACTAGGCATAGAGAAGTTAATAATATACTCAAGTTTATCAATCTAACTAGGCTTCAAAGCCAAGTTTATCAGACATCGAGGTGAACACTTTTAGCCACCAAATGTGCCACAAAGGACAAGAGACACAGTGGCCCCCAAAATCCATTTTATGGTCTTCTCAGGAACACAAGATCCCAAAATTCTGCCATGAAAGCTGAGTGATCCTCTAATGTATATAAACATCAAAATGTGAAAATTAGCTCACTTTGTGTGTATCTGTATAGATTTTTGCCATCTAAAGATGATAAGAGGATATGGAACACACTGGGTAAACTCTGCTGCAAGTAGACAGGAAAAAATCTTTCCCCAACTTGCGACCTTTTAATGTGGTTTTCTTTGTGCTTTACTTTCAGTCATTTCTTTCTCACATGAAAAATATTTAAAGCATGCACATTCTCTTTGAGTTTATTATATATTCACAAAACCACAAAAAGAATAGCCATGCTTTGTAATTATAATGGCAATAATAATATTAATAACCTATATTTCCATTTGGTTCTTTGATCAATAATCAACATATTCATTGTACCTTGTATCAGGAATCAGGATACATACTGTGGAAATTATGGTGATAATTCAGGAGATGGTCCTGCTCTTTTAAGTATTTAATTCTGTGAGAAAGATGGAATTCAGAGGACTTTCAAATATTGTTGGTCTAGATAGCCATTCTCACTTCCTAAAACATCATGAATATTCTTTGTCAGGGTCTCTTTGAGACAGTTTTCTGCAATACCAAATGCATCAGGTAGGACTAGCTGCATAATTTTGAAGATCCAGTGCAAAATGAAACTGTGGGGCCCTTGTTCAGAAATCTGAGAATTCTAAGGCAACAACTCATTAAATCAGGCAAGGGGCCCTTACTGCTTGGGTCACACACACATGAGGCCAGCCCTGGTATCAGGTACTTTCTGTGCTCTATACCAATGTTGGTTCTGCTTTACATCAGATACTGTTTCTCCTGTCGCAACGCTTTAGTTAACTGTTTTCCATATTCCTTTCTCCTCTGCACAGTGAATTGAATAGGCTACGCTTGCTGGCTGTTTCAAGCAGTCAAAATAATCTGAATCCAGTAGTTGTTCCTGCTTCTACTTGCCGACCCCTTGCCCCTCTCTTCCCCTTACCCAGGAGAAGTAGGGGTTGGGGTTCAAGCGAAGACAGCAGAAAGAACACAGATAAGTTAAATCTATTACTACTCTAGCAGCCACAACTAACTTTGGTACTGTTTTTACCACAGTATAAATTATTCTGCACGAGATTTCCTGATAATTGTCCAAGATGGTATGGATCCCACAAAGCAGCCCACCTCAGTTAAAGGCTTTCTCAATTTTCTTTGGAAGTAGACAATGAAGGTGAATTCAAAACATATGTTAATCTTCCTGATAAGGGTGGTTCTGGCAGGCATGTTTCTCTTCATGCTTCTCCGGAAGATATAAAGCAGTACATCTTGCTCACCTGAAAAGACCTTCTTTGTCATACAAGGCAGCAAGTGCTAGTAGCCAAATGAATGTTGCAAACAGTAAAAGCTACAAGAGTTCAGAGGAAGCCTGCACTGTAAGATTAAGAAATCTGAAAGTCTTCATGGAGAAGCTGAAGATTAACAGTCTTACTTTCACAAATTAAATAGAATAATAGCTCTTCCATCCAAGTCAGTAGCAGAGAGCCTGCAAATCTCAAAGATTATTAATCTATATGGAAAGATATCATTTTCCTTACTGCCTTCCAAAACCTAGATTTTATTATGTGATTTCTATTTTTATAGCCTCTTTCCAGATAATTTAAAAATTACTTCCACTGCACCCAATATTTATAATTCTATATTTTTTTAACTCATTGCTGCTTTATTTTTCCTGCCTTTTAATTGGCCCCCTGGTTTCTTAAGGTAATTAATTCATTGCAAAATAGCAGGTATACACTTTGATCACAGGATGGTTTAGCTACAAAAATGAATCCCAGCTGGAAATCTTCTGCCAGGTTCTGACACACTTTGCTACTTTCTCTGTACTTTTTTTTGGCAATTAGTAATTTCCCCTTGTGTTATAGGGCTGTAATTAGTATCCCCATGTCTTCTTTCCCTTACTAGTCTCCACATTCTCCAAGGACAAGATTCTGATCTGGTTCATGTATGTGTCCTGCACACAGGTAGCTAAAGGGAGGTGGTTTGGTAAACTATCTGGTTGATTGATTAGCTGACTGAAAGAAAGGAAGGAAGGAGAGAAAGAAGGAAATTCTCTTCTACCTGAGTCTCAGTTCTCTACTGGTCTTTCACGCTTTCATCAATTCTAAGGTATATTTGTAGATTTTAAGCTCCCTGTGCTCAACTTTATGCCTGCCTTAAATTTAAATTTAAATTTAAAAAGTTTTACTACTAAGAAACTAAGAAGCCAACAAAAATCACTGGAGAAACAAAGCAATGATGAGTTAAAGAACTGTTAATGGGTCCAATTTAGTAATTACAGACAAAGTTCAATACTACTAAAATATAAGTCTTCACTGTGATTTTCCCTCTAATAACTCATGCCTCCCTACAATTTCTCTTCCACCAGGTGCTCCAATCAACTACAAACCTAGAAAATCATCCTACAATCTTAGTGTCAGGAGAAACTGTCCCTATTTCCTATTAATTCTTCAGTCAATGTTTAAATAACCAGCAATAAATAGGTCTTTGCTGAATAGTAACTGCTTCAGTTTGATCATATTCAATGATAAGGAACGTACTAAATTATTCAATAAACCTCATTCTATTTTTTTGGCATGTTTTTATTTTTTAAAGATTTTATATTCAAGAAAAAAGAGGGTAATTCAAAGGATCCCACCGTGTAAGTATAAAACAAAT
Source organism: Bos mutus (assembly GCF_027580195.1). Taxonomy (NCBI): domain Eukaryota; kingdom Metazoa; phylum Chordata; class Mammalia; order Artiodactyla; family Bovidae; genus Bos; species Bos mutus. Next base: position 51,637,602 of record NC_091626.1, on the reverse strand, counting down.
GTTTATATGTTTGTATTTCATACTTCAAAAATTATAAATATGCATTTTTATGCATATGAATGTGTTAAAAAGAATTAAAATAGCACAGATCATATGGTTATGGGACACAGCATTTTTATTTGCTTCACATCATTTGCTAATGATGTACAAATTATTTTCTGTTCTAAATGTAAAATCCCTACCCCTAGGAATTTATGATTGCCCGTTTTGGTTGCATGCCCAGCTCTCACTGAATTGTGTTAAAAAATTGATTATGCCTCCCAAGACCTTCCTCTTTCCTAACTTCTTAACAGAAACAGATTCCCAGAAAATAACACCAACAAAATTCCACTGCCTTCAATATCTGAAAACCCATAAATATGACCAGTGAAATGTTGCTGCCTATTCATAAGAATAACCACAGCAGCAACCAACACATATTCTACAAAGGTATGTTAAAGTTGCATTAAAGAAAAGTAGTTATACTCGGCTCAGTAAAACCAACCTTTTCTTGTTCAAATAGGAAATAATGAACTTGAACCTCTCACATTCGCAAAATTTTAATACTGAATTAACTCTGATCTTTATTTTCTTTGGAAATAAAGACAAGGTGAAATAAATATGGACCCAAACATATCTGAGATCCCGTTCTTTTATTTGTGCCTACACATTCCCCACCAGTGGTTCTTTCTACAGTATACATAAAGAACTGAAAGAGTGTCTCTCCTCTCCTAAGGCTGTGCCTTTAAATCACTGATTTATGACCGAGGCCCTGAAAGCAGCATTTTACATAGTGCAATTCTCTCCAGCAGTCCCAGAAGGTGAGTGTATCATTTGAAAGGATTTTAATGCAGCAGGGGAAGAAGCACTACCTCCCGGTAATCACATGATCAGGACACCTAAATGGACAGCCCCAGCCTGCATATTTAAACCTGCAGCCGGAGATGCAGCTCTGTTTGCACAATGCTGTCCCATGGCAGAATTACATAGCTCGCCATGGCTGCAGCCAGATAATTATTATTGATTCACTCTCAAACTGTCAATCCAGGGACAGCTCTGAGGCAGTCAGTGATGGACAGAAGGAGGATTGGACAGCCACCATCCAACGAGGAAACTTCATCTTGAAAATGAACTTAGATGAGATGGTGCCGGTGGATAAGGGTAATTGATGATTGTTTCAGAGTGGAGGAAGGGGAAGAAGGAAAGATATAAAAAAAAGTCCTCCTTGGCATTCATCTTAGTGTCCTTAGTGGAATGCGCTAGGGGCTGTCCACAAACTTCATAAAGTTTTTGTGGTTTTTTTGCCCAAGAAATTTCATTTTTAATATGCTACCATAATCAAAATGGACTCACTACTTTCAAAAAAAAAGTATGTAAAATGTAGTCTTAATTACCTTGGAATTTAAAAGTTTTTGAAGATACAGTCATATTATTATTTTTTAAATGTGTTTAAATGTGTATTTGTATAGTCATTTTAACTTTTCAAAGCACTCTCTGTACCTGTTGGCCCTTTGACAAAATACACAGTAAGCTCCTAATATTTGCAAGGCAGTTTCATTTTCAAGCACAATAGGTAAACCATCAAACATCAGTTGACAATTTGATAGATGAGTAAATTGAAGTGCAGAATAGCTAAATCATTTGCCTAAACTCACAAAACTCATTAGAGGCTAAAGCAGACATAGATCCCACATTTCCTGTCTCTTAGATCTTTACTTTTCCCCTAATTGTCACTCCTATTCTTTAAATGGCTATTCTGAGTCAAAGACTATACAAGACACTTTGCAAGGATCATCTCATTCAAAATGCACAACAGTGAGGAGGTGGTTTGCATGAACCCTTTCCTTTTCTTACAGTTGAAGAATTGAAACTCATGATAATTTGGGGAATATGTCTAAAATCACTCATGAGTCTCAGCCAGGATTTGAACTTCAGACTGCTTGGGGTGGCACTTAAAGCACAGGCAATTGTGCCCAAATATTAGTGACACTTTAGCAGCTACTTACAAAACAAAGCACTGGATTTGAACGATAACACAACAAACCACAGTCCTGTGTAAGGAGTGCCTTTTCTGCCAGGGAAGAGTAGCATCACTTTAGTAACATCCTGCTCCAACACCCAAGACCCAGAAACCACTGAAAAATTTTTGCTAAAAGGCAATATCCTGGTCCTGTGATGCTGGACCCTTTCATCTGTTCCTCTGGACACCCAGTAGATCAGCAGCCCTAGTCTGAGGACACCAGTGGTCAAGCAGATGCTGACAGGATTGAAAAGCAGCCTTTGTGGCTGTGTTCCTCCTGACTCTCCCTTTGTCTCTCTTCATTTGAAGCATGACCTGGCATTTGCTGATTGCCAGTGACATTGTTTTACTACAGTCATTTCCAGGCCTGGGGTTGTGTCACCCTGGGGCACCTTCAATTATCTCAAGGAATTATCTTGAAATGCTTTTTAAAAACAAAGAATAGTTAGCTTATCTTAATTAAAAAAAAAAAATTCCAAGGAATATTTCAAAAGGAGTAAAATACATCTAAAAATCAAGCCAAGACAAGCAGAATTAGGGAATCATTGATAAATATGTCACACATTATTTGGAAAGGGAGAAGTTGACATTATCCATATTCTGAGAAGTTAATACCCTGAGTTTTAGCCTAGAGGGAAAGCAAACTGCAATCTATTCCCCATAGTTTAACTTCTCACATATTAGGTTTCTGATCATTCCCAGCATTCACATATTTAAACTTGGCTCTTCTTAAATTAGAAGTGAAAATTCTAATGGCTGTGGTATAGTAGATACAGAAAACTCCCTCTCCAGCATATCCCTAAGCCTGAGTAAGCCTAGAAGCCTTTAATCGCAAGGATAATTTTCATTCATAATTACACACTGTGTCCAAGCCCAGCATTTGTGGTTGCTTTAGTTGTTGTCTGATGCTGCTATCAAGTGTCCAACTTTTAAAATCATCTTTCATTTCATTTAAGCCACAGAAAAACCTGAAAGGTAGGGCAGATATTATTACTGTTATTTTACAAGTGATCAAATTATGGACCCAAGAGATTAAATGACCCATCCCAGTGGTGCTCAGTTTGTGGGGAACAAAACTAGGCCTAGAACACTGATTTGTTTGATGTCTAGTTCCATGTTCCAGCACTATGTTTCACTGATCCCATGGTTATATACATGTTTTTAATGTACTTAATCCATTTTGTATGCATGTACACTAAATACAGGTCACTGGTAATAGTACAGAAACCACAAACTTGTATTAAGTTTTACAACAATCTTCCAGTACATGTCAATGAAATGTCTCATTTCTCCAATATCAGTTTTCTAGGATAATATGTTATAATCAACAGAAGCATAGTTTCTTAAGAAAGGTTATCTTTTAATAGTGCCCAAAGGTACCATATAACCTTGAATCCAAGATCACATGTCTTAAACTTAAGAAGAGGTGGTTAGAGATAGAAGGGAACAACAACAACAAAAAAAAAAAAATCGAAAAGAGGTATTTTCATGCATATCAAATATTGGAAGCACAGGACTCTGTAATTTTTCTTGCATCATGCATTGTTAGATGCAGGTACCAGGCACTATCTCTGTGGAATGTCTCTTCAAAGTCCCTGGAGACCTGAGAAGACCCAACAGCCTGAACATCAAATGGAATTAGCCCTGCTTGAACTGAAGAAGACATCATCTTCAGCAAGTATTGTTGGTATTGATGCACTGAGACAGTGATGAATGTGTAACACCCTCATAATGGCCACCTGTCAATCAAAGACCTGGAAAGAAGACATTACCACTCAGGCATGAGAACAGAAAATGGTGGATTCTAATGAGAATCAAGAAGACTGTATTTGCTGTTCTTCCTAAAGATGCCTAGAAATAACTTGTAGAAGAAGGGAAGGCAGACTCTAAAGGGGGAACCTGAATCAAGGTTTAGAGTAATAATATTTGTACTGTAATTATAGTTATAGCTGTATTATCCATCCCAAGGCTGATGTGGTCCAGAGAAAAGGGGGAGGGATCATATTAATATTTTACTTTTTTATTGAAAATACCTGTTTCATCTTTTTTTAAGGACACATGCATGGATTTGGGGTTTGACAGAATTGACTTTTAATGCTAGCCCCACTATTAGTTCAGGATACTTGAGCAAGTAATGAAAGAAGTGAAAGTGTTAGTCGCTCAGTCATGCCCAACTCTTTATGACCCCACATGAAGCTCATCAGGCTCTTCTGTCCATGGGATTTTCCAGGCGAGGACACTGGAGTAGTTGCCATTTCCTTCTCCAGGGGAATCTTCCCTACCCAGGGATCGAACCTGGGTCTCCTGAACTGCAGGCAGATTCTTTACCAGCTGAGCTACCAGGGGAAGATGCAAGTGACAAAACCTGCTTAAATCTGTTTTCTCAGTAAACTTGGGATGATGCTTACCTCAAGGGGTTGTTGGGATCTCTCTGTTCTTAAAGGGAATTGACTTTTTACAGAAGAGCAGCCCTCATCTGAAAAGGCAAAGACGAGATCTTTTACAGTCTTGAAAGCCCCAGGTCTGTCTTGGAAGTTACTACAGCCTTTGTAGGACAGAAAAAATATTCTGCCTTGTGCTCCATGGCATGGCAAGGTCACTCACCTAGCTGTTGCCTGGGGACATGTTCCTTCAGGGAATGCTGTGATCCAGGCCACAACAATAGTTTAAGTCCTATCATTCCCCCATCCTCAATTGGGATGATGATCCAAAGCCCTGCATGTGCCTTTTCTAAGATGTGTTCAGTCGTAGGCTTTGCCTCCTTACTTCCAGGGGAGGAAGGTTGGGGATCTCTGTCTCATCAACTCTGGACAGCTAAAGGTGCTTCCCCCCACTGGCAGCCAAATGACAGGAATCAAGCCTGTATCAAAGGCAACTGTGGCAAAGGAGAAGGTCTGCTTCAGGGAGGAAAGGGAGCCAAGCTGTGGAGAATGCCTAAGTAGAATTTGCAGCAGGAATCTTTGATGGCCCTAGCAACGAACACTTGAGTGGCAGGACTGTAGTGTTGATTTTTCTTTTCATCTCTCACCTTCCTGATAACATGGTTCTCTGCTAGAAAAGTCAGTCTTTACCCAGGAATACTGCTATGGCTGAAAATATGGAATAAGACCTCATTCCCTATGATTATGCACAAAAAATAAAGTGTCTGTATATGATATCTCTTTTTGTGGTGATGATGTTGCTTTCCATGCTATCTTTGTCAAGTGTTCTTAAAGGCTTCAGAGCCAACTTGACAAGCTGATTGATGAAGGCTGAATTAGAGATTGCTGACAAGAAAGGAAAGCTAGAGAACAGAAAGAACTTAGAACAAGAGAGAAGTCTTTAAGTATATTAGTTATTAGAGACTGGAATAGCATGCTGTTTAAAAAGCCAGAGGAACGTAGACATGCAGTTTGTCATGAGAGAGTGTTAGAGAACCAAGAGTTTGTTATTAGACAAATTAAACATAAATTTACCTCTACTTTTGACAAGGCTCTGCATGTACAGGGTGGGGAGAGCAGGTAGAGGGAGGAAGCAGCATGGAATATGGATGGAACCAAAGGGATCTAAAATGATCTTCTAGACTTTGTGCAATGAAAGATAAAAATCACTGCATAGTAAACACTGACATTGGAGAGCTAGATAACAACCTAAACAAAGGAGATTAAAAAGATCAAATTGAAATAACTTCATGTAACCCCCAAAAAGCTGTGTACTTTGTATTACTCTTACTGAGATGTCATAAAGAAATACCATTAACCACATGGCTAAAGCAACAGATATTTATTTACTCAAATTTCTGGAAATTAGAAGTTATATGATCTAAATGCTGGCAAATTCCATTTCTGGTAAGAACTCGCTTCCTGGTTTGTAGGTAGCTGCCTTCTCCATGTCCTTACAGGGTCTCTCCTTTTGTGTGCACACAGGGAGAGAGAAAGTAAGTTCTCTTTTATAAGGACATTAATCCTATCAGATCACAGCCTTATTCCTGTAACCTCTTTTTAACTTTAATTACTTCCTTAGAGACTTCCATCTCCAAATACAGCCACATGGAGGATAAGGGCTCTGACGTGTGAATTTGAGGGACACAAACACTCAGTCCATAACACACCTCATTTGCATTCTGTTTGTTGTCTTATTAAAAAGAAACACAAACCCAATATCACCCCCAAAACAGCAAAAAGGAATTTAAACCTTTAGTGACATCTCTCAAAGAGACACTTATACTTGTTGCAAACAGAGCAAAACACTCAGGCTCTTAGCCCATCATCCTGAAGTTCCTTTCAGTATGATAGTTGCTCTGCAGGGTTTCTCTTTCAGCACCTTCAGCACACCCTCCCCAGACTCTTGCAAAGGTTCTTGGCTCTCCTCCTTCTCTCACTACCCGTCTCCATCTCCCTTTTGGGTTGATCCCATTTTTGCATGAGTTTCTCTGGGGCAATGGCTTTAAAGCTTTGGTTAGCATCAGAGTCATCTGAGGAAGTGGGTTAAAAAACAAAATCCCAGACCCTATTCTATTTCAGTGATCCTAGACTTCTGTAATCTTATTAGCTCCTCTGGTGATTCTGATACTCACCCAGTACATTAGTCATACCTGAATGGCCTAGTGGTTTTACCTACTTTCTTCAATTTAAGTCTGAATTTGGCAAGTCAGTTCCTGGTCTTGTTTCTGCTGACTATATAGAGCTTCTCCATCTTTGGCTGCAAAGAATATAATCAATCTGATTTCAATATTGACCATCTGGTGATGTCCATATGTAGAGTTGCCTCTTCTGTTGTTGGAAAAGGGTGTTTGCTATGATCATTGCATTCTCTAGGCAGAAGTCTGTTAGCCTTTGCCCTGCTTCATTTTGTACTCCAAGGCCAAACTTGCCTGTTACTCCAGGGATCTCTTGACTCCCTACTTTTGCATTCCAGTCCCCTATAATGAAAAGGACATCTTATTTGGTGTTAGTTCTAGAAGGTGTTAATTTGATTACAGAACTTCCACAGGACTGGGGAAACAGAGACTCTTGGAGGGCACAAACAACCCCTTGTACACACCAGGACCCAGAAGAAAGGAGCAGTGACTCCAAAACAGACTGAGCCAGACTCGCCTGTGAGTGTCCAGGAGTCTCTGGCAGAGGTGTGGGTCGACAGTGGCCTGCCGTGGGGTCAGGGGCACTGACTACAACAGTCCTGGGAGGTGTGGCGTGCTGGCCTTTTGAAGGAGGTAGCTATTACCACCTTTATCCCTCCACAGTTTGGCCTGAGGCCAAACTACAGGGAGGGAACACAGCCCCACCCATCAACAGAAAAAGATCAGAGAGTAGATCAAAGAAATGGTTCAAACGAACTACTTACAGAAAGAGACTGAGAATGAACTTACGGTTGCCAGAAGGGGAAGGATGAGGGGAAGGGATAGTTGGGAATTTGGGATGGACATCTATACACTGCTATATTTAAAATGGATAAAAATTGGCCCTACTGTACAGCACATGGAACTCTGCTCAATGTTATGTGGCAGCCAGGATAAGAGGGGTGTTTGGGGGAGAATGGACACATGTATATGTATGACTGAGTCCCTTCACTGTTCACCTGAAACTATCATGACATTGTTTGTTAACTGGTTATGCCCCAATAGAAAATAAAACGTTTAAGAAAACTATTAAGGACAGATCCCATGCAATCCAGCCCCTCCTCATTTCCCTCTTCTTTCTTCACCATACATCTCCTTTCCTGTCTATCATTTTACTGATTGAGTACTTGATTTTTTTTTACTAGCATATCCTGTATTCATGGACATACCTGAATCCTTAAGCAGGCATTTGTTAGTTCAGTTCAGTTCAGTCACTCAGTTGTGTCCAACTCTTCGTGACCCCATGGACTGCAGCACACCAGGCTTCCCTGTCCATCACCAACTCCCGGAGCTAACTCAAACTCACAACCATTGAGTTGGTGATGCCATCCAACCATCTCATCATCTGTCGTTCCTTTCTCCTCCCGCCTTCAGTCTTTCCCAGCATCCAGGGTCTTTTCAAATGAGTCAGTTCTTCGCATCAGGTGGCCAAAGTATTGGAGTTTCAGCTTCAGCATCAGTCTTTCCAATGAATATTCAGAACTGATTTCCTTTAGGATGGACTAGTTGGATCTCCTTGCAGTCCAAGGGACTCTCAAGAGTCTTCTCCAACACCACAGTTCAAAAGCATCAATTCTTCGGTGCTGAGCTTTCTTTATAGTCCAACTTTCACATCTATACATGACTACTGGAAAAACCATAGCTTTGACTAGATGGACCTTTGTTGGCAGAGTAATGTCTCTGCTTTTTAATATTCTGTCTAGGTTGGCCATAGCTTTTCTTCCAAGGAACAAGCATCTTTTAATTTCATGGCTGCAGTCACCATCTGCAGTGATTTTGGAGGGCCCCGCCCCCCACACACACACACAAAGTCTCTCATTGTTTCCACTGTTTCCCCATCTATTTGCCATGAAGTGATGGGACTGGATGACACGATCTTAGTTTTCTGAATGTTGAGTTTTAAGCCAACTTTTTCACTCTCCTCTTTCACTTTCATTAAGAGGCTCTTTAGTTCTTCTTCACTTTCTGCCATAAGGGTGGTGTCATCTACATATCTAAGGTTGATACTAAAATTGATATTTCTCCTGGCAATCTTGTTTTCAGCTTGTGCTTCATCTAGCCTGGCATTTTGCATGATGTACTCTGCATATAAGTTAAATAAGCAGGTTATGAATATTAATCTCCATATACTGGTATATTCTATGGGCTATTTTTAGGTAATAGCTAACACGAGGTTAAAAACAAAAACTGGGATTGACCCAGGAAGTGTAAAAAGATTTGTTGTGCTAAGTCTAGGCAAATTTGGACTGTGATGGTAATTTGTGGCCAGCTCATCAACCCTAATGGTCTTGATGCAACTGGCCATCATATAAGCATAATCAACCAAGCTTCTTTTTCTACAGGAACCAAGGAAAAAAATACTTGCATTTGCTAAAATCCCTTCTAGATCTTCAACTGAAATGTAATACAAAAGAACAGAGTGCTATTATATTAATTTAATTATGAAGTTACATGCTAAGAGCAAGTTTTAGAGTATTTATGTTTGTTTAAAAGCCAAAAAGATAATCATCTGTACTACTGCAGACTTTGAGGCTCCTATCTCTGTTTTATTTACCAATTTCTAAATTTAGGTGGAGGATTCTGTTATGCACTTGAACAGCTGATCAATTCTGCATGAGCAGACAGAGTACCACAGAAAGGACAACTAGAATCATGGTTGAGAAACAGTAATACACAAAAGCTGTTTTATGTAACATAAAATATATGAAATGGCAAGAATAATATTTAAAAATAAATAGCATTATTTAGTTAGTTGGAACAGTATGAGTTTCCATTTATAGAAGCCTCTGCATTGAATGTATGGTAATTCCTTACCCAGAATGAAAAAGCACTTAAGTGCTTTAAGTGTTTTTATATTTCTTTCTCATTTCAACTTGCACAAGACTCCACAATCTTAAAGTTTTATAGCTGAAGGAACTGTGATCTAGTGAATAAAAAGAAGATTGGAGATTAGAATTCAGATGAGATTCAGAGGGGTAGGGCCAAGCTTTAGAAATTCAGTTCCCCTCAGATAGCATTTCCTTTTGCCAGAGGAAATCCTTTATGCCATAAGCACTAACCAGTTCGGTCATACAATTCACTTATCAGGAGTCTGTGTGTGAGGACTGCAACCATCCAGAACACAAGAATCAAGTGCCCAGTGGGGGAAGAGCTTTGAAGAATACAATTAGGTGACATCAAGTCATCCCACTGTGAGAGTTTCTAAAATCCTAGCCCTGCATGCCCGGGTTCTCAGCCCATCTACACATGTGAGAAAGCAGGCAAGTTGGGTGACCTTTCTGAGCCTTGGTGTTCTATCTATAACATATAAATGGTAATTTTTTTCCCTCATCAGATTGTAAACAGAATTAAATGAGATCATATATGCCCAGTGTTTAGAACACTGCTTGTTATATATCATAAATGATATTGTTGCTTTATCATTATTATTTATTACTCTAAATGCAACTTTGCAAGCATGATTATCAAGCTATCCATGCATAGCATATCAGAAGTCAAAAATTAGTCAAGTAGGAGAATGTTCTCTTAGAAGCATGGGCACTGACACCAGAGCAAAACTAGGGCCAAGAGATTGAAAGTGAGAGAAAAGAGAAGAAGGCAAGGAACTCAGTATGTAAGAATTCAAAAATATGTCACTCTGAGTCCCCTTTATTTCATGAAAACAGACATTTCAATGTTTATTCAAAATAATAAACAGCTGCCAATCAAAATAGTAAACTAAATACACAGGATTTAAATTACATTCAACTTATCTCTAGAAGAAACAACTTGTAGAGAAAACACTAGGAAAGGTTTTACTTTCTCTAGAGATGTGGTATAATTTTTTCCCCATTCTAGAAAATTAAAAATGAGGGACCTGATTTTTTTTCTCTGTCACTTTGACTACCAGGAAGTTTAGAAGCAAATATTCAGCCTTAGAGCCTTAAAGACCATTTCATTCTAGTATCTTTTCTTGAATCATAACTTTCTATTTTAGATTTACATTACTTTCATCCTGAATTTTACATTTCTGATTTATATTTTGATATTTTATTATATGCTATAAGCTGACTCATATGTTTCGGTAAAGAAGTACTAGTGTAAACAAATTAAACTGCCCAACAAACTGTTTTTGCAGTCTGATATATTTGCAATATGCTTTTAAAGATGTTTACTCCAAATGCTTTATATTATTTATTAAGTTAAATTCAGGAACTAAATGGATAAGCTATTTGGAATAATATTTGGCAATGATAAATATTCCTTCTATGGAATCGCTTATTCCATAACTGTCACAGAATAATAAAGCATTACTAAATGTTATTCTCTTCCTAAAAATGAAGCAGCAGTTTCATCCTAACTCTAGTTGCCTGCAAAGTAATGGTGGTGGTGGTTTAGTCGCTAAGTTGTGTCCAACTCTTGCAACTCCATGGACCATAGCCTGGTAGGCCTCTCTGTCCATGGGATTCTCCAGGCAAGAATACTGGAGTGGGTTTCCATCTCCTTCTCCAGGGGATCTTCCTGAGCTAGGAATCAAAGCCGGGCGTCCTGCACTACACACATATTCTTTACCGACTAAGCAATGAGCAAAGTAATAGTCTCCACCTTTCCCCAATGGGGAGAAAATGAGCAATGCTGAGCTTCAGAATAGTTTAGGTACCAATTAAGGGATGGAGCTTAGACTTTGTATCTCAGATCTCATTGGCATAAGCCCTGATACACATGCCCTCAGTTGGTTGACTAATGGAAGACAGGAGACTATACAGTCATAACTCTAATTTCATTCAGGACCCTAGTCAATAGCACCTTAGGAGAGTTCATTCCTGAAAACCTATGTAAACTAGTACTTCCACTTCCAGCCCACCTAGTTCTCTTATACCTCTTTATTGTCCTCCAGGGCACTTATCACCTTTTGAAATATATTTAGTCTTTTATTCTACTATCTGTTGATTGTCTGTCTCCTCTAATTAGTGTAAGTTTCATGAAGTAACTGACTTTACTCAGTTTGTTTGTTGTTTTTTCTCTACTTCCTAGAACAGTGTCTGGCAAATAGTGAACACACAGTAAATATTTGTTGAATGGAAAACTGAATATGCAAAAGCAAAAGTGGCTAGCCAAGAAGGATATTTCCTTTCATCCACTTTAGGAAAAAAATGTTGAGATATTTTAAAATCATAATGTAAGTCCTTTTAGGTCTTTGAATAAAAATCAATTTTTCAAAATTAAATACATTTTATCCATCAAATTGTGGTACCAATAGGGAAGTAGGAATGTTACTTGTCCTGCCAAAGATCTTGTGACTTGCCATAATACTCTTGTGAACAAGAGAAACAAAAAGTGTTGCTCACCACCCAATTCTACAAGGGTTAAGTCATAACCCATTGTAGTTGCCCACCAAAAGTGCAACTTGAGAGGAAAAACAGGATGAGAAATAGGATGAGCCGCTCCATGCTTTGAATAATCAGGCTGTTAGAGGCATGTCTCAGAAGAATTCCAATGAACCCAGACTAGTGCACTTCCCATATGTAGAAGAGCACTAAAATCATCAACTTGGGTATTTGTTCTTTGTGATCAGCAGCAATCCTTTACCAAGATGTATGCTTTACTGCACATATTCTCTAGCCACAAATCTCACTGGGGAATATGTGCTAAATAAATACTGGTCTCTCCCTTACCTTTTCAGAGCAGTTTCCTCAGAGCTGAGTGTCTGACTCTTAGCTTTTAGGCCTCAGTAAGACTCTGAATAAACTCATAACTCTTATGCTGTATGTTTTTCTTTAAGTTACCACTCTATTCCACCTTCTGGGGCCACACAATCAGTCTAATCTCTCTTCTACTAAATCATCTCAAAATTTACATCCCTTACACTAGCCTCTTTCCTTATCATCAGTCTATATCTAAGGGACAGATCCACATGGATATCCTACTGTCTAAAACCAAACTCCGATTTATTCCCGCCAGATCAATCCTTTGAAGATCCTACTAACACGAGATGGTGGTCCATAACCTCCTTTACTTTGGACATGGGTTGAATGTTTATGGTTTGGAACATGGATATGGGTTCTCAGCCAGCTCATGTTTAAATAGGATGGGGACAATGAATGAAAAGGACAGTGAAGAAGAGATGGACATCAGATCGTCTTTTCTGTGGTTTGTTGGGCTAGACCAGCTCTGCAGTGGAGGCTCTAGACATCTAAAATGTGGGTATACTGAAGGATATTACAAGCAGGAAGGCAAAACTAAGGATACTTCTCAGTCTTGCCTGGAGTTGCTCACCAATGAATGAAGCAAGTCCCAGTCCCAGTTAAACAGACTGAAGATCTCATAGGGTGATTTGTGATATCATAGGCTGGCAGCTGTTTTATGCAATTGCTGTTCGTTCTTATTTGGCCCTGGCTTTGTCTGACCTCTGGAAGTCAGGAAGTCAGAAGTTGTGGCTTAAAGTGCACAGTCACTCTGAGTATTTTGATTGGAAAAGGTTTCTATTAATATACACCGCAGCTTACCTGAAGAGCAGTTCCGTGCTTACCAAGATTTCTCCCTCTCTCCCTAGTAACAGAGTGATAAACCTGAGGCAGAGCAGGGCAGAAATTGCTAGTCAATCAGCTCCCTTCTCCAATCAGTCATTTTTGACTCAGTTTTTTTCTGTTACATGGTTGAGTTATGAAACCTGTCTTGATATCTGTTTATTTCCCTTTCCAATTCCCAATATTCATTTTTCTTAACATTTTTACTATGCTGAGGTAACTTGCAAAAAAAAAAAAAGTAACACTAATGTCAGATTTTAGTGATTAAAAAGTACTTTCCCATCGCTCTCTCAATTAACAGTGACAATAGCCCCAAGATACTGAGAAGTGAGGGACCTAAGGCTCAGAGAATCCAAACAACTTGCCCAGTTTCACACCTGGGACCTGGAACACTTTCCAGCATATCAGACCCCCACCTTTGCAGCTCATCTAATTGCATAAATGAGTCACAAGCCAAAATCATCATCATTCACGCTACAGTATCTCACACAGCCCTGCCTTTTCCAGAGCCAAGAATAAATTTTTAAAAATCGTATTTCTTTTCACTTATTCACCCATGCTGCACTCACCTGCTTGTGCTGTGAACTCTTTTGTTCATCAGTCCCAAGTTAGCATTATTCATTTGTTCATTTTACCTGTATTTGTTGAGTGCCTACTGTGTGCAAGGCATCAATAGCACAGTGATTATGTTATAGGAACTATAATTATAGATGAGAGCATTATTTACATTTTAAAAATTCACTTCAATCATGCAGGATACAGTGATCTATACTGCATTCAAAGCAAAGTAAATCACAGGGCAGCTGGTTCCAATTTTTTTTTAAGTAGGCAGAGTATAAATAATAAATAAAATAAAAGCGTCACTGTGAAAATTTTATCAGAGTTCATAAATGTGAAGGAGTTAAGAGGCTGGGCTGCAGTCCAGACCCCGCCACCAGTGGCGTGTGACCTTGGGTGAGTCACCTCACCTAGATAAGCCTCTGTTTCCTCCTCTGTGAAGTACGTGAATTAAGTGGGGTGATTTTTAAAGTACCTTTTCTGATCAGCAGTCTCCTTGCACTGTAGCTAAAACATCACTCAGTGCATCTGACTGTCATCCCCAAAGGTCTCAGGGGCTGAGAGAAGCACAGGGACTTGGTTAGACACAGGATCTAAACAGTAAAACACTATCCAGAGCAATCCACTTGGAAGGCAATAAGCTCATGTATAAACATAACTGACTGAAAATTTATGAACATAATTTTTGAACACAATATGTTCAAACATATTTGAACATACGTTTGAACATAATGTTCAAAACATGAACATTTCAAATTATGAACATTTGAAAAATTATGTTCATAATATATGAACATTGAAGAAATTCCTAATATTGGAGCAATGTCCTACAATAATAAATAATACTCAAAGGAAATTAAAAATCAATAGGTAATAATGTATCAATATCAGTTCCTTAGTTTTGATAAATGTTACATAATGTAAGATGTTAACAATAAGGGATCAGGCTGCAGTGGGTATGGGTACTCTCTGTACTATCTTTGCAACTTTTATGTACAAACTATTCTAAAATAAAAGTTTATTTAAAAAGCAAATCAATGGTAATCCTCTTCCACCTTAGTGAGAATGGGTTAGTGGCAAATTTAGAATTTCATTCTGCCCATAAAGCCATCTTCTTCATTTCTAAAAGTAATATTCTAATCCTTGTAATTTTGTGTGAGCATCCATATATTAGACAGTTTAAGTGACTGGTTGGATTATCATATATGAATATCAGTAGAGAGAAACTTGTTAGCTTTTCTAGGCAACTAGAAGCTCTCTATTCTTAGAATTAACTAATCATTGACATTTCCACATCCACCCAATCTCTTTAACTGCCTCTTTTGAAACTACAAGGCAATGACAATCACAGAAAGTTTATAAACACATCTCTAAGGGGTCTAAGGAGACTGGACTCTAGCTTCCCTGATGCTTGGTCACAATTTAGAAGTAAAGCAAACAAACCCAACACCAGATGCAGAAAGGAAAAGTCAGTAGTATTAATAAATCCAGTGTGTGTTAAAAGCCCTGCTAATAAAGGAAAATACTCTACTAGCTTTCTTCATTAACATTAGCACATTCTTCACTCTTATGTAACTCACAGCATTAAGGTATGGAAATCTGGCCTAATTTTATCTTTGAGGCCTAGACTTCTAAAATGTGCTCACTTTGGTCTACACATCACCTTTTGATATATTCTATTAGCTAGAAGCTCCAGCTTCCTTTATTATGATTCTAGCAGGCTTAGCTCTCAGCTCACAAATAATTGATGTTCCCTTTGCACCAGGCATAGTTTTCAACTGATAAGCAGCAGGGTAATTGGCACCTTCACAGGATATTAGGAAGAAGGAGGAGGAAAAAGATCACACTGTGTAGGCAGGAAGCAGACAGCAGAAGGTAACCAAATAATCATGCTCCTGCTAAGAAGGCTAAATTCTCCTGGACAGATTTTATACTTTGCATTTCCTATAGTAAATATTGTTTTATATTTATCAACACAAATTGTAAGAACAAAAATGTCAGGTTAAGATACTCCCTGGGTTTAAAGATGATGTGTTAAGCCTACTATTTATTATATGTATCATGAAAAAATATGATTTAACTTCTAATAATGCTTAGCATTAACAGCGTATATGTTTTCCATACTCATTGAGACATAATTAATGATGCTGTCATACTGAATACACAGACATGAATTATTACTAAATTAGAATAGAATTCCTATAGAATTATGTGCAATGTACTGTCACCACAAATACAATATTAATAAAGAATCTAGGTTAACCTGTGCTTTGTCTTTAAAGCTAACCCTTTATTTTAACAAAGCACATTAAAAAGCTCTGACTTTACCAAATCTGGAGGAAAGTCTATTGCATTTTTAAGACAAAAAGAAGTCAATGTGATTTTGACAGTGGCACTGAGCATACATCTTTACATTCTCTGCTTCAGAATAAATCAGATGTCTCTTTGGATAATAACGGAACAATAAGTGCATAGTGTGTGAGAACAAGTCAGGAAGCTAGAACACAGATCAGCTCATTTTTGCTGAGACACTCTATCCAGTCCCATCCTGCCACCTCCCACCTCAACCAAATATGATTCCTGAGTAAACTTAGTCTCTAAAGTCAGATCAAAAGTATAGTGAGAAGGGAAATACGAGGGGAAAAGTCCTAACTAACACTGCTCACTCTCTCCCACAATAGCACCACCACAACCTCTATATACCATCTCTCCACTCCCCATGGGATCCCACTGAGATTCTGTCATTGTAGGACCTTACCCAGGAACACATCAGTATCAGAGGAAGCTTCCATTTGACCCAGATAAAATCCAGATGTGCTAGTTCTAGCATTAGTTGGCCAAATTATTCTGGTTTTTCTGTGACACAAATTCCTTCCTTCCTTTCCAGTTGACTCCTTAAATCTGGCCACTTCTGCCACAGGGCCTGAGCTCTGCTGCTTTGTTAGCATTTGACATTTTGTTGTATCTGAAGGGTTTGTTTAGACTCTCAACCCAACTGTCAGCAAAAATCATCACCTTACACCCAGTCTCTTCCAGAGTAACTATGTTAGCAGCTAGACCAACCCAGATGCTCCTCTGAGCCAGGATGATAGGTTCTTGATAAAATAAATCCATTCATCTCAGAGATTTCATTCTCTTGAACCAATTAGCCTGACTACATTGGCTTCTGATCTGATTTCTGTTTATTCTACAACCATATATTTAGATCTTCTATTAACCAATAAATCAGACATAAGATTTGCTTCCTTATTCCTACCCTCTCCAGCTGTTTTCATTCTCCAATGGCACCTGTCAGTCCATCTAATTCAGCAACTCTCAAACTTCCTAGTCTCAGGACCTTTTACTCTCTTGAAAATCATTAAGGACCCAAAGGTCATTTGTTTAAATGGATTATATCTCTTGATATTAACTGATTAGAAAGGAAGAAAATGTAAAAATATTTATCAACTCATTTTAAATAACAATGGTGACTTTGTTACATATGAATATAAATAGCATGTCTATAAAAATAAATATTTTCCAAAATAAAAAAATCAGCAAGGTATATGGCATTGTTTCACAGTTTTGCAAACCTCTTTATTGTCTGGCTTAGTAGCAGACAGTTGGATTCTCACATCAGCTTCTGCATTCAGTCTGGGTGAGTCTGTTATTCTGGTTGAAGGATATAAAGAATAAATGCCTTCACATAGATATGAATGCAGTTGAAGAGTAGAATATATGAATAGCATTTTCAGATGATTTGGAACACTAATTTCTGATACTATACTGAACAAGTAACAGTGCAGTATGGGATCTGAAAACTTATCAATGAAGTTTTCATACTCAGTACATTAAAATCCATAAATTTAACTTGCATCTGGAGTAGATGTGTTACCTCTGCATGATTGGTTATTTGGAAAATATTGCTTAATTGAGATATACAAGTCAAATGCTACACATATTATTTATGATATCAAAATCACAATTACCTCAAAAACATTATATTAAGTAAATGAAGTCAGACACAAAAGGCTATGTATTGTATGATATTCTGGAAAAGACAAAACTATAGGGACAAAAATTAGATCAGGAGCTGGGGATTAAGGAGAGAATTGACTATAAAGGAATACCTGGAGACTTTTTGGATTTAGAATATTTTATATTCTACTTGTGGTAATAAAAAACATGATTTTATATTTCTCAAAATGCACATACAGAACTATATACCTAAATGGATAAATTTTGCTGTATGTATATTATGCCTCAGTAAGCTAGACTTTTAAATAAATCACATTTCTTAGTAGACTATAAGGACTGGGAAGTCCTCAAGCTCATGGTAACAGACCTAAACTTTTCAAAATTTTAACCTGTGCTTGAAATTTTGAATTTTATCTCATTGGTGACAAATACTATTGGCTTAACACATCTACATTTAAAATATTCAATTCCTTTACTTTCAAACTCTGAAAGGTGGGTCTCTAAATGACACCACACCTTGTACCATAATATCATTAAAAATGTTCTTTTGCACATGACATAACAAGGTAAATTATTAACATTGCCAAAGCAAAGTGAAGGATAACTTTTGTCATATCCTTCCTTGTGTGTGACCCTTGTCACTTGTCACTCTTGTCATGCCACTCTTGCCACTTCACTCATTTTAGAGAAAATGTCTGCCAAACGCTGAAGAATGAATCCTCATAGTTTGTCTACCTAGTCATTCTTTCAAGTAAAAACAATGTTCCATAAAAAGGTGCCTAGATGAGTTCCCAACTCAGATCTGCATATGAGTGCTTTCCCTTGAGGCAATGGTTATACTTGAGAATGAAGCCAAAGGGCTTTACGCATACTTCCAATTATACAGAGTACTATGAAGATATGCATTCAAGGGTTAAGATTAATAAAATTCATAACTGTACAACTTTGCCAAGGACAGTTTGAAGTGACTCTGGCTTTTTGAAAACTGCAAATGCATGTTAGGGATTACATTGACTAGCAGGACACTTGGGTGGTACTGCGTTCATGTGTGGAAAGACACCTGGCGTTTTACCCACCATTGCTTTGCACCATTAGTGTAAATGTCAACACAGTCAGCTGTTCCAAGATAAACCATAAGATTCAAAAAAAGTTACTCAATACTTGTGAATATTTCAGCACCACTTGTGTTTGTTACCAAGGTTTCACATAAAGGAAATTGTCTTTGATGTTTTGTTGTTACTGATGTCAAATGGATACAAACATACACAGGCTCACCGTTTTATACAGCAAAAGCACAAATCTTCAGATATTAATTCAATACTCAAATACACATAGTTTGATTAGTCTCAGCTATTATGTGTACATCTCCAGCCAAAGCAACAAATAAGTAAGATAATAAATAAATAATAAATAAAATAAGATGCTTCTGGGGCTTCCCTGGTGGCTCAGATGGTAAAGAATCCTCCTGCAATGCAGGAGACCTGGGTTTGATCCCTAGGTTGGGAAGATCCCTGGGAGAAGGGCATGGCAACCCACTCCAGTATTCTTGACTGGAGAATCCCCATGGACAGTGGAGCCTGGCGAATTAAAGTCTATGGGGTCACAAAGAGTCAGACACAACTGAGCAACTGAGCACAGCACAGAACAGCACAAAATGCTTTGGTAACTATTCCATTCTCAGTTTGAAAAACTGTAACAAAAATATTAATTTTAAAATATATCATATATACCGGAAGATATCCAAATCCTTTTTCTTTAAACTCTGCACATTCTTAAGGACCAAATCAAATATTGACCCCTTTATGAAGTCTTCTATGCCAAGACGGAGCCTATGCCTCCAGCACATAACACGTAGCTTAATAACCATTTTTGTCACACCAGACTGTCATTATTTGTTCACATAACTGTCTCTTCCGTTTTCCTGGGGACAAGACACATCACATCTTAGCCACATCTATAGCCCCCACTCTCACCTAGCTCCTGTCTGGGACACTGGTACATAGTAGTCACCTAATTCATACTTGGTAAAAGAATTGGATGCCCTGGAAAAGCATGGGGTGCCACCAGGTTACCTTGTGACTTAGTTGCTAAGATGAATTCTTCCATTTGGTTGCCTTTCTACTGGCTCACATGATACTTTGCTGCAATGTGGGAGCATACTCAGTCGCTAAGTCATGTCTAATTTGTTGTGATCCCATGGACTGTAGCCCACAAGGCTCCTTGTCCATGTGATTTCCCAGGCAAGAATACTGGAGTGGGTTGTCATTTCTTTCTCCAGGGATCTTCCTGACCCAGGGATTGAACAAGGTCTCCTGCATTGGCAGGTGGATTCTTTACCAGTGAGCCATCAGGGAAGTCCTTGCTGCAATACTGATGCATGATAAAAGACTGCAGGAACTCAAGATACAGCTTGTCAGTAAACAAGCTGCCCTGGTGGCAAGAACAAAGTCAGTGTTTTCCTCAACTCTGTGGGATCCTGACATCCTATACAGGTAGTTCTCAAACAAGTATGTGTTGATGATGCATGTGGCCAGCACTTGTCATGTAATATCTCAGCAGATATTGCAACAAGCTTATGAAGGAGGTCTTATGAGCCCCATTTCATTGACAAGGAAAAGTGCAAGGCAGAGAGCAACCTGGCCAAGACAAAGCTGACACTCAACTCAAGTACTTTCCAACATCAAAGCCCAACAATTCCACTCTGCTGCTTACAGAGAAGGCTAGTTCAACCTAAAACCTTGCCAAATAAGACTTTCCTAACTCCAAAAGGATTTTCTCCTTTCAGTAATGTCACATCACAGTTTAAGGAGGGTTTTGCTTAATAACACTAAGGAGGACAATGTGGGAAGAATCTACTGTTGAAGATCAGTTTCACTCTGGGGTGGGAGGGGGACTCCGAATTCAGATCTCTAACGCTCTGCTTTTGTTGTTGTTTCTGGCTAGTTCATGATTGAAACAGACGAGCTCACAGTTATGGTAATGAGGTATTTCCCAGACCAGATGTTGTTTTTTCACTTAATTGTTGTTAAAATGTTCCTTAGAATCTTATGGAAAGGTAGTGTATGCATTTTAATTATGGTGATAGTGTTGCCAACATAGCATTGTATTTTGCTAGCTAAGAATGAGGAATGTCAGTGGAAATAAAGTCTATAACATTATATAACACCCGATTCCCAAGACAAGCACTTGAGTCTGTCCTGATGAAGGTGTCACTGTATTTTTTTTTTCCAATTACTTCTTGAACAAACTCAATAGATCTTGACATGTAATGGGAGAAATCTACTTTCTGGCAATTATGGCTTATCTTTTGTTTAGAAGTGGTAAACATTTTCACTGTCCATTTTTATTCAGTCTGTAAAAGTACAACACAGAAATCTGAAGAGTCAAAAAATACTTTTCATGACTACAGAAGAGAAAATAGTCCTGGCTTCAAACTATTTCTGCAAGAGGAGATGGCTGCTCTGGAATCCAAGTAAAAAAAAGCAGAACCGCAATGTCCAGACATTTTCTAGGGGAGTAAAATTTGCAGGAGATAATGTAATCACAAATCATCACTGGGCTGAGAAAACATTTTCTAGCAATAGGTAAGATAATTACTTTCAAGTGCCAAAGGAAAAGACTTATAGAAATTAGTGCTTATCTTGCCTTGGTTCGTATTTTCAAATTTTCATGACCTACTTTAAGCTGTACTGTTATACAACTTAACACAGAACAATATGTTTGGCTTTATACTGAAGTGAAACTTTTTAAAAATGCCTTTCAAGTTTGATTTTCCACAATGGAATTTTCCTGTGAGTAATAAATGATGTTTGTGAGTGACAAACACCATGAATGGTGTTACAGAATCCAACAAGTATGCTGAGTGTTTGGACTATAAACCATGTGTCAAGTTCATATGCTAATTCTGAAAGATATTTTTTAAAAAATTAAATATTAGCAATGATACAACTATTTATGTCTATTGATATTGTTAAGAAATAAATGGGACTTTTAAAAGAGATGCCTTGAAAATTCAGTCAAAACAGTATCTGTTCTAATATTATTTCATAGAAACTATTTTAAAGAGGTTTCAATATAAATGGAAATATCTATAAAATACCATTTGGAGTATAAGGGTATAAAGATTTATGTATCAGAAAGATTTCAGATGGTAAGCTAATATCACCACCAACTGGTTTTAACTCAGTAAGTTTTGTCATGTAACAAAAAAAATTCCAATTTATGTAATTGAGCATTTCAAGTCTCATCTGAAACTTTTTTAAAAGATAGGCTGGCCCATTGTTTTTATAGTATACTGCTGATGTTACTCTTCAACAAATGCGAGCTATCCTAAAATCTTTCTATCCATCTATGTAAACCATTACTACAACAGCCATGTGCTCTACAGTTTTAAATATTTTATATGCTGTTTTTGTTTTTCCTTTATAATATTTTTCAGCTTTTAGGTAATAACCCATAGACTTTTTTCTTGCTCATATTATTGGTCTTTTTGAAAAATTTAGGATGCATTTTTAATAAGACATTTGAAAAACATTTTAAGAATTCTTTTTAAAATCAAAAGCTATCCAGTTTCACTTGTTAACCTCTGCCTTCATGTTCTAATTATTCAAGATGAATATATTCAAGCACTTGAATTAGCAACTAAAACTGCCTTAGCTTTTGGCTTTACTTCATGTAGGCAAATATAGTACACATACTTCATTGAGAATTAATATAATTCTTAGCCTCATTTAGCCAAGCATTTTTTCATAAAACTAAAGGACTGAGTTAAAAGTATATGCTCTGATATGGAATCTAAAAAGATGGTACTGACGAACCTATTTGCAGGACAGCAATGGAGATGCTGAAGAACTGACTCCCTGGAAAAGACCCTGATGCTGGGAGGGATTGGGGGCAGGAGGAGAAGGGGATGACAGAGGATGAGATGGCTGGATGGCATCACGGACTCGATGGATGTGAGTCTGAGTGAACTCCAGGAGTTGGTGATGGACAGGGAGGCCTGGCATGCTGCGATTCATGGGGTTGCAAAGAGTCAGACACAATTCAGCAACTGAACTGAACTGAATGGAGATGCAGACATAGGGAACACAAGGAGGAGGGGTAGGAAGGAGAGAGTGGGACAAATGAAAAGAGTAGCATGGAGACATATACGCTAACATATGTAAAATAGATAGCCAATGAGAATTTGCTGTATGACTCAGAGAACTCAAACCGGGGCTCTCTGACAACCTACAGTGGTAAGATGGGGTGGGAGGTGGACAGGAGACTCAGGAGGGAGGGGACGTGTGTATAACTATTGCTGATCCATGTTGACATATGGTGGAAGCCAACACAATGTTATAATCACCCTTCAAGTAAAAATAAATACATTTGTTTAAAGTATGTGCTCTGGATGCAAACTATAGTCATTTACTAACTTGGCTAATTTTGCCGTATTTCAGTTTCTTCACCTGTAAAATGAGCCAAAGAGTAGTGTATGTGCTGCCAAAGTGAGCACAATGAATTAAAGAGTAGTACCAGCCTCAAAGTATTGCTATGAGAACTAAGTGAGATAAGGTATGTCACAAAGTTTGTGGTTCTTCCTGGCACACTTTAAACCTGCAATATTATTATAAACTAAGAAATTATCCTAGAGCACTATAGTCATCAGAAGTTTATACACATTTACATATATGTATATATAAATATAGGGCTTCCCTGGTGGCTCAGATGGTAAAGAATCTGTCTGCAATGCAGGAGACCCATATATACCTACACACATATAGGTATATTTATGCATATATTCTTGGATGAATGTGTCAAATTCCTTGATTTGTCTGAAAAAAATATGTGCTTGTTTTCCACTTCACTTTTCATAGGAAATACACACAAACACGTGTGTATATGTATATATAAACAAATACACTATACAAACATATATAAATATATATACACAAACACATTCATGTACATATGCAATTACCCTCTTGCCTAACATCATTAAATGTCTATTTCTTTGTTGGACTGAAAAGAACATTGTTCTCAGCTGAGGTAGAAAAGCAGACAGATGAAAAATGAGCAATCTAGATCTAGGCAAAGGAAATCTGCATTTTAAAAATGCTTTGAAAGAAGTCTGAGCTCCCCTAGGACAGGAGACTCTCACTATTCACTCTGCTCAGTGAATATAGTACATCAGTATGTGATTTTCCTAGATTAATTACATACGTGTTCAATAATAATGACTCATTACTCTCCCAACTGCGTTCTTATACCAGAAAGCTTGGAAAATACCAACTTCATCAAATGCTACTTAAGGAAATAGCCTATATGCTGATAAATAAATTTACCACACACACCACAGGGCAAAAGCTTGGGTTCACAATGGATCTCATGACCAAATGCCCCAAGGGACAGTGCCTGGCTCTCAGGCTAAAGACAAAGGGACTCTGTTAATTGGTTTAATCCAACCCTACATACCAGCAGAAATAATGTTTTCAATAAACTGCTCATCAAAGGCACCAGGATTGGTCTCTCCCTTACTCACTCTCAGCCTTTGTTCATGCTGTTCCTCCTTCCCTCCCTCATTTAACCCTACTCACTTTTAGAGCCCAGTACCAGCCTGACCACCTTCATGAGGGCTCTCCTGACACCTCTTGCCCCAGTTTTCCCTCTCAATGCTCTCATCAGTTACTACTGAACATCCTCTCCATTGTCTCTGGACCTCTATGTGCTTCTATAATGCAGTCTACTCAGCAAACAGTTGTCAAGAATGACTGGGTGACTAGCATCTATGCTTGACATCATGGAAGATATGAAGGAAGACTGTATTTAAACAACTATTATTTGCCAAGCACTTTCTATAACTCATCAATGCTTTGAGGGTAATATAATTACCAAAATACCAATGAAGAAACAAAAATCAAGCAATATTCCATATTTCTTATTCCAGATTAGATATATGGTCCAGAGACTAAGTAAACAAGCTTTGTTTAGTGGGCATGATGTTTTCTAGATAGGACATGAACTTTCCAGTTTTCCACAGGCTTCACCCTCTCTCTTGTCCTGTATTCACACACATTAGGACATGGGGTCGCTGAGGGTCGGACACGACTGAGCGACTTCACTTTCACTTTTCACTTGCATGCATTGGAGAAGAAAACGGCAACCCACTCCAGTGTTCTTGCCTGGAGAATCCCAGGGACGGGGGAGCCTGGTGCGCTGCCATCCATTGGGTCGCACAGAGTCAGACACAACTGAAGCAACTTAGCAGCAGCAGCAGCAGGACACTCCTTTAGGATATCTGCATGGCCTCCAATTACAGATGAATTTGTTTCCGTGTTACTCCCTCCAATAGCTTATTTTGACTCATACTTACAATCTAATAAGGAACAAATCATAATATAAAATGGAAAAGAGATGTACGGAGATTCTTAAAGGGAGGGGAAGTCTTCCTGGATATGGATGGCATCTTAAAGGCTAGGATTTTGGAAGGAGGATCTTGGGGAAGAATGTTCCACAGAGAAGGAATCGAAAAGGAAAGGTCCACTAGGTGAGATGGGAAAGCAGTCAGACTTAGTCAACAAGAGTTTGCTTTCACTTGAGAGGATGGGGAAGGGGTGGGGTTCTGTTAAAGGGAAACATAAGAAAGCTGAAAAGGTTAGTGAGGGCTTCATCCTGGAAGACTTTCAATGCCATACTCAAGAATCTACACTTTATTAAGTCTGAATAAAGGTTTGTGAGGAGGCACACATCTGAAACCAAATTTCAGAGAACATCTGGCAGGGATGAGCAGCAATTATGTATAAGAAGGAACTGGTGGTGGAAAACAGAAACAAAGAATGAAGACAGTTGTTTTTGTCTGGGATGAGATGCTACAGACAGAACCAGAGAGTAACAGGTAGAAAGGCACAGGGTTGGGGGCGACTGACAGGAAACTTCTATGAAAGTCCCATGGCCTGGCCTGCTCCTGCTTTGTGTTTAAAGTTTCTTTTTGCTCAATTTTTTTGCTTCACATTTTTGCTCAATGCCATTCCCTGATAGTTCATTTGGTAAAGAATCTGCCTGCAAGACAGGAGAACCCGGTTCAATTCCTGGGTCAGAAAAATTCGCTGGAGAAGATCCTTTATTCTTGGGCTTCCCTTGTGGTTCAGCTGGTAAAGAATCCACCTGCAATGTGGGAGACCTGGGTTTGATCCCTGGGTTGGGAAGATCCCCTGAAGAAGGGAAATGTTATCCATCCCAATATTCTTGCCGGGAGAATTCCATGGACAGTATTATCCATGGGGTCACAAAGAGTTGGACACCACTGAGCGACTTGCACTATCTTATCAAAGATGCCTTTCCTGATCACCCAGCCCTCAGTTCAATTCAGTCACTCAGTCGTGTCCGACTTTTTGCGACCCCATGGACTGCAGCATGCCAGACTTCCCTGTCCATCACTAACTCCCGGAGCTTACTCAAACTCATGTTCAATGAGTCAGTGATGCCATCCAACTATCTCATCCTCTGTCATCCCCTTCTCCTTCTGCCTTCAATCTTTTCCAGCATTAGGATCTTTTCCAATGAGTCAGTTCTTCGCATCAGGTAGCCAAAGTATTGGAGTTTCAGCTTCAGCATCAGTCCTTCCAATGAATATTCAGGACTGATTTCCTTTAGGATGGACTGGTTGGATCTCCTTGCAGTCCAAGGGACTCTCAAGAGTCATTTCCAACACCACATTTCAAAAGCATCAATTCTTCGGTGCTCAGCTTTCATTATTGTCCAACTCTCACATCCATACATGATCACTGGAAAAACCATAGCTTTGACTAGATGAACCTTTGTTGGCAAAGTAATGTCTCTGCTTTTCAATATGCTGTCTAGGTTGGTTATAGCTTTTCTTCCAAGGAGCAAGTGTCTTTTAATTTCATGGCTGCAGTCACCATCTGCAGATTTTGGAGACCCGCAAAATTAAGTCTCTCACTGTTTCCCCATCTATTTGCCATGAAGTGATGGGACCAGATGCCATGATCTTAGTTTTCTGAATGTTGAGTTTTAAGCCAACTTTTTCACTCTCCTCTTTCATTTTCATCATGAGGCTCTTTAGTTCTTCTTCACTTTCTGCCATAAGGGTGGTGTCATCTGCATATCTAAAGTTATTGGTATTTCTCCTGGCAATCTTTATTCCAGCTTGTGCTTCATCCAGCCCAGCATTTCTCATGATGTACTCTGCATATAAGTTAAAAAAGTAGAGTGACAATATACAGCCTTGATGTACTCCTTTCTGATTTGGAACCAGCCTGTTGTTCCATGTCCAGTTCTAACTGTTGCTTCTTGACCTGCATACAGATTTCTCAGGAGGCAGGTCAGGGGGTCTGGTATTCCCATCTAGCCCTAGATAGATATAAACTAGCCCTCTCAATCCAATCTCCTTATCCCACTGATGCTGCCTTATCTTTCTCTGTAGACTTTATAGCCATTTGATGTACTATATACTTAATCTTTAGACAGACAAAAATTCTTTTCTGTTTTACTCTCTGTAGTGTCTCCAAAAGCACTGGGCACATAGAAGGAACTTCATAAATAGTTGTTAAATGAATAAATAAGTGAAGTCTTTCTGAGGGCATGGTGTCTTCTTTCTCCATGTAGATCACAAGCCCAGGAGTCACGTTTCATAGTCTTGCACGCACAACAGTGCCATACTCATCTAGACCCTGTCACTTTAAATGCTACAGCCAGATGCCTACGTAGTACTCCAAATTGATGCCACATTCTTTCATCACCAACACTTTTTATACAAGTGACAAACTCTTTGATATGATGCTAGTCACACGGCAAGTAGCTGACTGGGGTACTTACTGAGATTGTTACTTCAGGGTTCATGTCATGAATCCCTAGCTAGACTGTAAGCTCAGGTTACTCTGTGATTTTCTGTATAATATTTATCACAATGTAATTGATTAGATATTAGTATAATTATTTGTTTGTGAAGCCTGTGGTTCTCAAACCTACAAGGTCCAAATCTCCGTTGTATGACAAATATTTTGTAGCACCATCCTTTCAGTTCAGTTCAGTTGCTCAGTCGTGTCTGACTTTTTGCGACCCCATGAATTGCAGCACGCCAGGCCTCCCTGTCCATCCTTTACTAGCCTGAAATGAAATTAATGGATAATATAACCTGTTACACACATATTTTTAAAAATCAATAAAATGTCCTAGAAGTTCTGGAGCAGTGGAGGACCTGACTTGTTTTCTGCTTTTGTAGGGGTAAAGCAGAAGGTCACAACATCTGCAGGATTTCCAGATGATAAAATAATGTCATCAAATGGACAAAGATGTTGTACTTATATATAAGAGAATATCACTCAGCCATAAAAAAGAATAAAATAATGCTATCTGCAGGAATATAGATGGACTTAGAGTTATCATACTAAGCAAAGTAAGTCAGACAAATAGCATATGATATCACTTATATGTGAAATCTAAAATATGACAGTAATGAACTTATCTATCAAACAGAAACAGACTCACAGACGTAGAGGACAGATCTGTGGTTGCTGGAGGCGGGGAGCGGTGGAGGAAAGATGGGTGGGGAGTTTGGGGTTAGCAGATGCAAACTATTACGGATAGAATAGATAAACAACCAGGTCCTATTGTATAGTACAGGGTATATATTCAATATCCTGTAATAAACCATAATGGAAAAGAATATGAAAAATACATATGTATAATTGAATCACTTTGTTATATACCTGAAATTAACACAACATTGTAAATCAACTATATATATAGTTCAATATTTTAAAACTGTCATTATTACCACAAGTAACATAGGTAGCTAGTGGGAAGCTGCTGTATAATACAGGGAGCTCAACCTGGTACTATGTGACAACCTAGAGGGGTGGGATGGTGGAAGGTTGGAGAGAGATTCAAGAGGGAGGGAATATAAATATACTTATGGCCAATTCACATTGTTGTACAGGAGAAACCAACACAACATTGTAAAGCAATTATCCTATAATTAAAAATAGATTTTTAAAAAAAGCCTAAAAATCAATAAAATGTCCTAACTTTAATATAAAAAGAAATAAAAGGAAAGTAATTTATAATAAAATAGTACATATTTTAATATATGAATGCTCTGGGATGACTGCACTAGGACACCTGATGTAGTCAGAGGCTTGTACCTGTAGGTAGAGTGACCGTGAATATGATGCTACCATGCAGGCAGATACTGACATTGTTTGAAAGATTCAGATACAACAAGGAGTTATCATCATGTGATTTTCCAAAATGGTGATCACTTCTTATTAAAGTTCAAAGGTTATTAACCAATAAAGAGAGGAAACAAGAAAAATTAATACTGATAGATGCTTGAAAGCATAAAACCAAGGCAGATCCATCATTTTCATCCACTTGGATAAGTTACAGAAGCTGAAGACATTTAGGGAAAGAGTTTACTTGATGCAGGCATATACATGCCCCACTTTTAAAATTTTATTACTTTTTTATTGAAGTATATTTGACATATAACATTGTGTAAGTTTAAAGGGCACAACCCAATGATTTAATATATTCACATATTGCAATATGATTGCTACTGTAGCACTAGCTAGCACCTCTATTGCCAAATGCATGAAAACAGAACATAAAATGGTGGTTACAAAGGGCTGAAGAGTGCAGGAACAGATGATTTTTAAGAGTACAAATTTATAACCAATAGATAAATAAGTCCTGGAGGTCTAATGCATAGTGTAGTTATTATAGACAACAATAAAGGATACATTTATATGTACGGCTGAGTCACTTTACTATTCATCTCAAAGTACCACAACATTGTTAACTGCTGTATTCTAATATAAAGTAAAAAGGAAATATAACCATCAGATTTGCTAAGGAAATAAATCTTAATTATTCCTACCATGCCCATGTTCTAGATGTATATAAAATACCTGCCAGCTTCTAGCCAGTCTGACCTACAAAACTAGAACAGTTTTCAAGCTTCTGTTGATTTGTGTAATAAACATCATATCTTAAGTTTTCTCATTAGAATTGAGTTCACTTCAAAAGGTTAGAACATTTAAGCTATTCAAAATCAATAACTCCTTTTTAATATATTTTGTAGCTTCACTAACCTGAAAACAAATTCATATATATATATATATATATATG
Organism: Bos mutus; assembly: GCF_027580195.1. NCBI lineage: Eukaryota > Metazoa > Chordata > Mammalia > Artiodactyla > Bovidae > Bos > Bos mutus. Next base: position 51,607,856 of record NC_091626.1, on the reverse strand, counting down.
AATTTGTAGTATATATATAGTATGAAGTATATATATGGTAGTATATATATATATAGTTGTTGTTGTTTGTTGTTAAGTAGTGTCTGACTCTTTGCAACCCCATAGACTGTAGCCCACCAGGCTCCTCTGTCCATAGCGTTTTTCAGGCAAGAATACTGGAGTGGGTTGCCATTACCTTCTCCAAGGGATCTTCCTGACCCAGGGATCAACCCGCATTTCCTGCTTGGCAGGCAAATTCTTTACTGCTGAGCCACCAGGAAAGCTCGTTGATTCTATATATATCATACATATATTTCCAAAATCAATATAATAGAGTAAGCATCAGTTCAGTTCAGTTCAGTTGCTCAGTCATGTCCAACTCTGTGACCCCATGAACCGCAGCATGCCAGGCCTCCCTGTCCATCACCAACTGCCAGAGTCTACCCAAACCAATGTCCACTGAGTCAGTGATGCCATCCAACCATCTCATCCTATGTTGTCCCCTTCTCTTCCTGCCCTCAATCTTTCCCACCATCAGGGTCTTTTCAGATGAGTCAGCTCTTCGCATCAGGTGGCCAAAGTATAGGAGTTTCAGCTTCAACATCAATCCTTCCAATGAACACCCAGGATTGGTCTGCTTTAGGATGGACTGGTTGGATCTCCTTGCAGTCCAACGGACTCTCAAGAGTCTTCTCCAACACCACAGTTCAAAAGCATCAATTCTTCGGAAGTACACAAAGTCCTAACCACTGGAGTACCAGGGAATTCCTGACACATTTTTTTCTAAAATGATGAACAGCTCTTGGTAAAATTACAAACAAAGTGAAATGCGATCTGTTCTTGATATACAATTGTATTTTTGAAGGAAAAAAAATCAGTATCAAACTAAAAATACAGTTACTATGTAATCCAGCATTTCACTTCTGGGTATAAATCCAAAATAACTGAGAGCAGGCTCTCAAAAAGATATTTGCACACCTATGTTCATAGCAGCACTATTAATAACCAAGGGGTGAAAGCAATGCAAGTGTCCATCAACAGATAAATGGATAAACAAAACATTGTGTATACACACAATGAAATATTATTCATTCTTAAAGAGGAAGCAAATTCTGACATATGCTACCACATGGATGGATGTATAACCATGACTCATAACCCCTGTGACCTTGAGGACATTATGCTAAGTGAATTAAAGTATCACAAAAAGACAAATATTGTATGATTCTACTTATATAAATTGTCTAGAGTAGTCAAATTCATAGAAATAGTAAAATGGTAGTTGCCAAGAGCCAGGGGAGAGGAAATGGGGAGTGGTTTTCAATGGGTATAGAGTTTCATTTTTGCAAGATAAAAAAGCTGAAAATCTGTTGCATAACAGTGTGAATATACTTAACATTAAAAGTGTGTAAGATGGTTAATTTTACGTTATGAATTTTTACCACAATAAAAATATATAATAAAATACTGCAAGACATTTAGCTTTTACGTAAAAAAAAATTGAGTTCTAGACTCAATGAAAAGAGCTTTTCTCATCTATATCTACGTTGTCCTTCAAGATGCTTGAAAGTCGTGTGAGGTAAAGGACAATTCATTGTGTGGGCCTGTGCTGCACATTGTGTAATGGGACACCTAACTTCTCTCACCCAATGCCAAGAGCATCCACCAGCATTTTGGTAACCTAAAACATCTCCACAAATTTTCATATGCTGTCTATGGGACAGCATTGTGCCTAGTGAGTTGAGAAAAATGATGCCACGTGGTAAGTTCCATGAGGACAGGGACCTTATGTCCCTGTGACTTGCTCACAGTTGTACTCCCAGAACCCAGAAAGGTTTAAGTACATACTACTATGTGTTCAATGAATAACCACTGTGTAAACAAATGAATGTGCTCCTGAGAATGGAGACTGTGTTTTGTTCATCCTTGGATGCCTTATGGTGTAGACACAGTGTCTACATATAGTAGATGCTCAAAAACATTTGTTTATTTACTTGACAAACAAATAACACTAAATTTTGGATAAAACAAGTCCCTATCCTTGTGGAACTTATGGAGTAAGCAAAGGGACAGACAATAAGTAAATAAAGAATCTAACATCACCAGGACATTATTTTGGTCCCAAGTTAATAGTAATAGTTGTAAGGGAGTAATAATAGTTTCAGGTAGTAGTTGTAACACTTACAATATTTACTAATTCTACCATAAAGTAATTTCTCACATTAGTGATTATTTATAGAGTATCTACTAGACACTGATCATATAACTTGCAATAACTCTTCTCATTCTGACCCAACTCTTACAAGCTCTATACTATCAGAGCCCTTCTCACTGCCACAGCATCGTTTCTCCACACCTCTACTTTCCCACCATCCACTGTGCATTGCAGATAAGACTGGATTTCTTTCAGTCCCTCATATATTCCACAGTCTCCTGGTTCTGAATCACACATACACAGACCCACTTCCTAGAAGACCTAGTCCCCTCATTGATCAAGTAGACATTATTTCCTTTGGGGAAACTTCCTCAATGGCTTCCAAGTTCCCCTTCTTTGTGCTACTATAGCACTTTAATCTTCCTCTTTAACTTCACTCATTGCACTGTACTGCCTGTTTATTGTTCTGTATCTCCTGTGAAGAGCATAAAACCTACAAGGTCAGATACTTCTTTTTTTTTTAATCACCACTGTATCTTGCTTATAAGTACACTGGAATTCTCTTAACCATTTCTGGGTTTCCCTTCTCTGAATTCTGTATGCTTCTCTGAAATAGCATGCATCTGCAACCCTCCTTGGAAGACTAGTCATAAGCAAGTGGAGCCATCTTGCTGACACAGACCTGGAAGGGTCTGGAATTTACGATCACCCTTTATCCATGGGACAGTCCTTAGTCACTGACTGATTAGTGCTAGATGGCACCCCAATCCAGTACTCTTGCCTGGAAAATCCCATGGACGGAGGAGCCTGGGAGGCTGCAGTCCATGGGGTCGCTAAGAGTCGGACATGACTGAGCAACTTCACTTTCACTTTTCACTTTCATGCATTGGAACAGGAATGGCAACCCACTCCAGTGTTCTTGCCTGGAGAATCCCATGGACCGGGAAGCCTGGTGGGCTGCCATCTATGGGGTCACACAGAGTCGGACACGACTGAAGCGACTTAGCACCAGCACCAGCATGCTCTTTTAGCCATGAGTTGGAACAAATACTGGGATATGATTTAGGCTGTGGGTTACCCTATGGTTTCAAGCAGAAACTACTCTCTGAAATCACACCTTGTTTGGCTCCTTCCCCTTTGGCATTTTCACCACTTTATTATAGGTTTCTCCCAGAAGTATTCCTTTACAAATCACTTCCATGTAAATCTTGTCTCAGGGTCTGCTTCTGGTAAGGCCAATCTTACTATATGCTTACTGAAAACTGGTAAAATGTGTAATGGGGAATAGAATTCAGTGAATGTTTGTAAAAATCAATCACAAGTGACAGAATCCAACAACATAGATATATTTAATCTCTGTTTCACAGATGAGAAAACTAATACTAAGAGGAAGTATTTGCTCTCACAAGTCAGGCCCATCTTCAGCCCCATAAATTACTTTCTGGCAGCACTGTTTCTCCCAGCCCTAGTTTAATGCTTTAGGAAACAGAAGGGGACGCTCTGCCTCTTGGGTCTCTTCTGTTACCAAATTCCCTCTTTAGTAGTAGCTTCCCTAGAATCAACAGTCACTCAACAAAGAACCTTCACAGCCCTGGGAAGATATACTGTTCTACCTTGATGTATCAGATGGCATTTCTGGAGTTCAATCTTGTTATCAACGATCAGGAAATATTCAAAGTGTCAAAGCCAAATAGAGATCTATTCCCTAACAGCACAAGGGGAGGAAATTTTGCAGAAGTATTCTGTGGTATCAGGCATTGGCAAGGAGAGGGAGATAAAAAGTAATAGCCTAATTTTCATTAAGTGATTGCTCTCATAAAGTAAAAGAGAACTTGTCCTTACCAGGACATTAACCCTGCATTGCTCAGACAATTAAGGAAAGTCATAAATTAATCCATAATCATAAGCTGAAAAGAAAATTTATCTTAGTACAGAGGAAAAGAAAAGGAGAAACTTATCTTGGAGAGGATGGTTTATCCATTTTATTTTACAGGACAATCCATAACCTTCATACCTTTATCCTTATGATCCTCTTCTCCTTATCTCCATTACCTCATTTCATCTTTCTTCCTCTTCTTCTCTCTCTACTCATCTTCAGCTTAATGGCCCCACAGCAAGTGCTCAGATCTCAAGACTTAAAAATGAAAACAGGGAAAAATTCTTCCAGCCACTCTGAAAGACTACTGAATTCTTTAATATGAAAGTTCATTCAGATAATATAACTTTTTCACCAAAGACTACAGAGATCCTTTGGGGCTAGACAGAAATGAAACTTGGAAAATGAAAATAATAAAATGATTATGAGATTATTGGATGATATAGATGATTCTATTTTTATTTCCTTTATTATTGTTAATTATAATATTTGAGTGATGATACCTATTTAGAAAGAGAACAAAAGAGGCAAGAAATCAGAAGTGAGAAGGTATGGATCGCCTACACTGTGCTAGGCACTATAAATATATTTTATTGAACCCTAATTATAAATCCATCAGATAGGTATTGATATCCCCATTTGATAGATGTTGAAAGTGAGCATGAGATCTTATCTATCTTGCAGAGCCAGGATTTAATGTCAACTCTATTTATCCCCAAAGACTAAGTTTTTGACTTTGAGATGAGGAATGACCAAGAAGAGATGAACAATGGACATGAGAGGCCTAGAAAACATGTAAGTAAAGCTACTGCTGCTCCACAGCCCTCAAATAATAATTTTGAAAGTAAGATCATTTATGAATCTCCTTTGGCCAATGATGATTTTCTCACAGAGTTTGGAAGGAAAGCACGTGAGGAGAATGGGACAGGAGAGTCAGGGAACTGGGGCATGAAGAAATGTTTAAGATTAACAGAAATATTGACAGATATGATTTTCCTTTATCCTTTTGCCCATCAGTCAGATAGTCTGAATACATTGCCTCAAGGAGGGGGATGTGACAGCATAAGGGTAAGGTAGATTTCTGGTATTTGAGATTTAAAATCTTAGGAAACAATAAGAATTCAAAATTTAAGAAAATATAAGGTAAGAGTTAAGCTTTTGTTCCTCCCCTGGACTAGCAGAAGGGGAGAGGACAGAGGACAAAATGAGTTTAAGAAGTTTTTGTGACCATGTAGATGGGAATGTGGGAGAAGGAAATGGCAACCCACGCCAGTATTCTTGCTTGGAGAATCCTGTGGATGGAGGAGCCTGGAGGACTGCTGTCCATAGGATCACACAGAGTTGGACATGACTGAAGTGACTTAGCATGCATGCATGCGTTGGAGAAGGAAATGGCAACCACTCCAGTGTTCTTGCCTGGAGAATCCCAGGGACAGAGGAGCTTGGTGGGCTGCCATCTATGGGGTTGCACAGAGTCGGACACAACTAAAGCGACTTAGCAGCAGCAGCAACAGCAGTAGCAGATGGGAGTGCAGTCAGCATCCAGAGACTGCCATGTAGATGGGAGCATTGTCTTCCAACTTGCTCCCAGAGCCTCCAATACTCCCACTCCCAAGTCCTTCACTGGCAATCAGCATTTCCTGCTCCACAGAAAACATTACTCTTAATAGTGAACAAAACACTTCTCTTTCTCTTGGAGTTTGAGAAAGGACAAGACAGAAAACAGAATTAGTGGCACGGCAGACAAACGGTGCTACTTGCCACCATTCCATCTGGTCCTCTCTGGATCCTTAGAAAATAGACAGATGCAGAGCACCAGCAACATTCTCAAACCAAGCCCTTGATACAAACACAGTTTTTCAAAACTAAATGGAATTCATGTTAAATTTGTTGTTTCTGCTGTTTTTGAACCAATCACTTACAAAGAAAGTAAGATGACTTTATAAGAGGGCAAGGTGACTTAAAAGTGTTTCCTGCTTTATGGCTCCTCATAAAGCTGCAGAAAATATAAAGTATCTCTGCAAATTTTAGGGGAATTTTCAGTGGATGATTTGATACTACATTTCTTCACTGTCAAAGTTCCTTGAATTTTTCTTTAACAAAAATATTAATGCTTGGTTAACCTGAGTTCTTTATTATTCCTAAAGAGTGGCCATCACTTGTTTTTAAGCATATGAAGACCACTAAATGTCCCTTTGTTTTTTGACAAATATCAAGCCAACAGAAAAGTTGAAAGAAGAAAAGCAATGGATATACTTTACTTGTGCTTGTGTAACCTAATAAAATAACATATACTATTTTAAGGGATCACATAAAGACCTTAGCATATTGCCTGGCACATGGTGACTGAAAATTACTTCTGCCTTTTAGGTATTCTCCTTGCCAACAGTATCTGGAGTTTATAAAAAACATGATGATACATATGAGTGACATCTTGATGGAAACATATTGTTAACATGCCTCAAAAATTGATAGTTTGCTTTAAGATCTACTTTTACAACAACATAAGCATGTTATTCATTACAGCATTATTAGAATGGTAAAATATTTTAGAATTAAATTGTATGTCTATCACTAGATTCTGGTTGAATAAATTCTGTTGCTTCTACACAGCCATCCAAAGGATAAGAAAGAGCTCTATGAACTTATATGGATATATTGGTAAATTTAAAAACAAAGTCAGTTCAGTTCAGTCACTCAGTCGTGTTCGACTCTTTGAGACCCCATGAATCGCAGCACGCCAGGCCTCCCTGTCCATCACCAAATCCCGGAGTTCACCCAGACTCATGTCCATCGAGTCAGTGATGCCATCCAGCCATCTCATCCTCTGTCGTCCCCTTCTCCTCATGCCCCCAATCCCTCCTGGCATCAGGGTCTTTTCCAATGCGTCAGCTCTTCGCATGACGTGGCCAAAGTACTGGAGTTTCAGCTTTAGCATCATTCCTTCCAAAGAAATCCCAGGGCTGATCTCCTTCAGGATGGACTGGTTGGATCTCCTTGCAGTCCAAGGGACTCTCAAGAGTCTTCTCCAACACCACAGGTCAAAAGCATCAATTCTTTGGTGCTCAGCCTTCTTCACAGTTCAACTCTCACATCCATACATGACCACAGGAAAAACCATAGCCTTGACTAAACGAACCTTTGTTGGCAAAGTAATGTCTCTGCTTTTGAATATGCTATCTAGGTTGGACATAACTTTCCTTCCAAGGAGTAAGCGTCTTTTAATTTCATGGCTGCAGTCACTATCTGCAGTGATTTTGGAGCCCAAAAAAATAAAGTTTGACACTGTTTCCCCGTCTATTTCCCATGAAGTGATGGGACCGGATGCCATGATCTTCGTTTTCTGAATATTGAGCTTTAAGCCAACTTTTTCACTCTCCACTTTCACTTTCATCAAGAGGCTTTTGAGTTCCTCTTCACTTTGTGCCATCAGGGTGGTGTCATCTGCATATCTGAGGTTATTGATATTTCTCTCGGAAAAAGTGCAAAAGAGTATATACATAGTATAATACCTTCTGTATATGAAATGAAACAGAAATATAAATTTATCTATCAATCATCTATATATATCTATTCTTTTTACTAAAAGAAACACCACAAGAAAGCATCAAAAAATAATGAAAACAGTACCTATAGAGATAAGTGAGAATATAGTAAAAGGGGTAAGGATGAGAAGGGGAGCTCTCTGAGTCTATCAACTTACACAGGTTTGATTTTGGGGGGAAATATTCTAAAACAAAATGAGCCCTGATTCTTCAAAAATGCCAAGAAAGACAAAAAAGAAAAAAAGACAGGAATTTTTCTAGATTAAAGGAAAATAAAGAGACATGATGACTAAATGCAATGCATGATTTTTTGTAGGACCCTGTGTCATATATATCTATGAATTTACATAAATCATATTTATGTATCTATATAGCTCATCTATCAAACAAACATAGCACAATGTGAACATTCAATATACACAGTTGTAACATTGCAAAACTCCTAAGTAATCATAGTTTAAAACTGCAATTCTTGTAAAGATTTAATTTAAAATTTTCTTTTTAAAAACAAGGTTGGACATGTTAAGAGCCATTTGTATTTCCTTTCCTATTCATATTATTTGCCTATATTTATCTGGGGCATTATTGGTCTTTACTGATTAATAGGAGAGTTTCATATATTAATATGGAGAAGGCAATGGCACCCCACTCCAGTACTCTTGCCTGGAAAATCCCATGGATGGAGGAGCCTGGAAGGCTGCAGTCCATGGGGTCACTGAGGGTTGGACACAACTGAGCGACTTCACTTTCACTTTTCACTTTCATGCATTGGAGAAGGAAATGGCAACCCACTCCAGTGTTCTTGCCTGGAGAATCCCAGGGACAGGGGAGCCTGGTGGGCTGCCGTCTATGGGATCACACAGAGTTGGACACGACCAGGTTGATATTTCATTTTAATTTATTATAGTCAATAGATATCAATCTTTTCCTTTCATTATGATGTTTGCATTATGCTAAGGAGACCTGCCTTATTCAAGGTGGTACCTGTGCTTTCTTCTAGTATTTTATAGTTTCATTTTTGTGCATATATAAAATTAAACATTTTAATATATAATTAAATACTTAAATCATCTGAAATTTATGTATGTTTAAGTGAAGTTGCAATAAGGTTTAATTTTTCTCAAGATGATTATTCAATTGTTTCAGCAACATGTGTTAAATAATTTATTTTTCCCTATTGTTAAATTCTTATATTCACTCAGGTAAATCTCCTATATATTATCTCCCTTAATCCTTAAAAGGTCTTGCAAGATAGGTATTATTATAGATGAAGCTACTCAGGGCAGAGAAAACTTGTATCTCAGAGTTAGAAAAACACAACAGCAATAGAATATGAATGAATATGATGACTTGGAGAAAATTTAAGACCATGGCAAATGCATTTGTGTTAGATAAAAGCTTCATAAATTAATAAATTTCACTGTATTTATTATAGCACTAGCCAAAAGAAATAATAAATGCAGTAAATGCCTTGTTAAAAATATCATGTTATTGGCTAAATTATTAGTGAGCAGTGACCTTAATTAACAAGGTAATAAGCTTGCTGACTTGCTGATGATGCAGTTTTTTAGAAGTCATCTGTGCCAGGTAAGTCTTCCTAGCAGGATAAGAAAATGTATTATATGTAGAAGGATAGAAAAAAGTATTTGGCTTTGACAACTGATGGGGGTTCAGAATGGTGTGTGTTCCATCTCCTAGGCCACCTTGGAGCCTACCTACCTCCCATCCCCCATTTGAGAAGACAGTATAAAAAGACCTGCCCTCATTGGCTATGATCATATATGTTATGTTTCTGAGGGAGAATTGATCTTGGGATTCTCTACTGCTTATTCTCTTCCACTTCTTCTTCGCTTCAGGCTGTAGCTCTCAGCCACCCAGAAGATTGCTGATTGTCCACATTTCTCCATAAGACAACAGTGTTAACAACAGTGTGGCCACAGCATTTTGGAGTTGAATTTCCTCAAGCAGTGGCAAGTCAGAGACTTTATTTAGCCTTGCATAATTACTGAAAGCCTCAATGGCCCATCAAGTGTTCTCCTGATTTTCATTTTCCTGAGTTTGTGTTAGGAAAAAGAGGTCAGGGAAGGTCAATTCCATCCACACTGCTGATCCCACATTGAACATTGATCTGAACAGGTGAGGCCAGAAGATTTAGACCTGATATAAATGTGAATAAAGAGGCAACTGATATGGTCTTTGGCATTAGTAATAAAAAGCAAATAAAAAGCAAATGAGAGCCCTTTTACTTATATTTTTGATACAGCAGTGGTGTGGGGAAAGTAATACATAAATTCACGTCTGAATCTAAACAAGTCCTACTTCTGAGAGTCTTCTCTGCTGACAAGCAATTATTAATATTAATTCAGAAAAGAATCTCCTCTGCTCCCCCAAAAATTTAATTGACAGGTATGTTCTAACAAGTCTGATGTAGGCTCAGATTCAAATCAGTTCATCAATCCATGAGTCAATACTTATCAGAGACTCCAACAAAATAAAATATCGACTCAGATGAGATCCCCTTCAGAGAATAATTTGATGTTCTCAATTTCTCCTGGCTCAATAATTTAGGAAAACGTGAGGTGTGACTATAAAGTAATGATACTGATTGCACTTGTCACACGTGAAAATCAGCCTTGTCATTTATATCATTCTAGTCACATATAATTTAGGACCTTGTCACATATAAATTAGGACACTTTGAGGGAAAAAAAAGAAAATTTTGTTACAGTTATATCTCAAGATATCACTGAGGTTAATTGAATTTGCCATTCCTTTAAGTTAGTAGATTGGGTTTGATTTTAGTTTTAGAATTTTATGGGTATAAGTGCTTGAAATCTATCAAGACTCTCCCATGGGCAAGGTGGTGTGATGTGGCACGGCCATGTATACGCACCTGTGTGTGTGTGTGTGTGTGTATTGGTTTGATAAAAGTGGGGCTATACGAAGATACAAAAGAGACAGAAAAAAACTCCTAAAAGATCTTACAATCTAACTGAACATGCAATAATAACTAATGGTCCCACCATTCCCAACTTGACCTTGGGCACTTTCTTTAGCTTCTCTCTGCCTGTTTCTTCATCCATAATATTAAGATAGTAATAGCAGCAACCTCATATGCTTAGTGTGAGAATTAAAATGGAACTGTATGTGTAAAGTGCTAATGAACAGTCAATGTTGAATCTATTATGATGATGGTGGCACTACAATACCATTGCAGAGGGAAGTTTTTTGAAACAATTGTGATCCATGAAAGTGATCTGAGTTGGCTTATGTTAGTGAAGGAGAGAAGCCCAGAAAAAAAAAAAAAAAAAAGTCTCTTAACTCCACCACATCTGCCTAATTATTGCGGAGGGAAGGAGATCTTGCACTTTACACTGGATTGCCAATATATATATATATATATATATATATATATATATATATCTCAATGAATATTGTCAAGGCAGTTTGAGGTACATAAAGGGTAGATATTAAGTAAAGTCAGTCACCAGTCAACAGCATTTATTGATTTATTTTTCTGTGAAGAGCATTGTATTATGTGCTGAATGGGAATGCTGTATTCTTATTCTTCAAGGCACAGAAGTTGGCCTGGTACAGGTTGACCTGTATTTTTCTGTAAAAGCTTTCTCCAGATGGCTGCTTAAGGAGCTGTTAATCGAAAGAGAAAACTACATCCATAGCACCTTCACTCTGCCATCTTCATTTGTGCTCACAGGTGTGTCCTAGGATGATGTAGACCCTTTTCAGTGCACTTACAACTTCAGATCAGATCAGATCAGTCGCTCAGTCGTGTCTGACATCTTGCGACCCCATGAATCGCAGCACGCCAGGCCTCCCTGTCCATCACCAAATCCCGGAGTTCACCCAGACTCATGTCCATCGAGTCAGTGATGCCATCCAGCCATCTCATCCTCTGTCGTCCCCTTCTCCTCGTGCCCCCAATCCCTCCCAGCATCAGAGTCTTTTCCAATGAGTCAACTCTTCGCATCAGGTGGCCAAAGTACTGGAGTTTCAGCTTTAGCATCATTCCTTCCAAAGAAATCCCAGGGCTGATCTCCTTCAGAATGGACTGGTTGGATCTCCTTGCAGTCCAAGGGACTCTCAAGAGTCTTCTCCAACACCACAGTGCAAAAGCATCAATTCTTTGGTGCTCAGCCTTCTTCACAGTCCAACTCTCACGTCCATACATGACCACAGGAAAAACCATAGCCTTGACTAGACGAAACTTGGTTGGCAAAGTAATATCTCTGCTTTTGAATATGCCATCCAGGTTGGTCATAACTTTCCTTCCAAGGAGTAAGCGTCTTTTAATTTCATGGCTGCAGTCACCATCTGCAGTGATTTGGGAGCCCAGAAAAATAAAGTCTGACACTGTTTCCACTGTTTCCCCATCTATTTGCCATGAAGTGATGGGACCAGATGCCATGATTTTAGTTTTCTGAATGTTGAGCTTTAAGCCAACTTTTTCACTCTCCTCTTTCACTTTCATCAAGAGGCTTTTTAGTTCCTCTTCACTTTGTGCCATCAGGGTGGTGTCATCTGCATATCTGAGGTTATTGATATTTCTCCCGGCAATCTTGATTCCAGCTTGTGTTTCTTCCAGTCCAGCGTTTCTCATGATGTACTCTGCATATAAGTTAAATAAACAGGGTGACAATATACAGTCTTGACATACTCCTTTTCCTATTTGGAACCAGTCTGTTGTTCCATGTCCAGTTCTAACTGTTGCTTCCTGACCTGCATATAGGTTCTCAAGAGGCAGATCAGGTGGTCTGGTATTCCCATCTCTTTCAGAATTTTCCAGTTTCTTGTGATCCACACAGTCAAAGGTTTTGGCATAGTCAATAAAGCAGAAATAGATGTTTTTCTGGAACTCTCTTGCTTTTTCCATGATCCAGTGGATGTTGGCAATTTGATCTCTGGTTCCTCTGCCTTTTCTAAAACCAGCTTGAACATCAGGAAGTTCATGGTTCACATATTGCTGAAGCCTGGCTTGGAGAATTTTGAGCATTACTTTACTAGAGTGTGAGATGAGTGCAATTGTGTGGTAGTTTGAGCATTCTTTGGCATTCCCTTTCTTTGGGATTGGAATGAAAACTGACCTTTTCCAGTCCTGTGGCCACTGCTGAGTTTTCCAAATTGGCTGGCATACTGAGTGCAGCACTTTCACAGCATCATCTTTCAGGATTTGAAATAGCTCAACTGGAATTCCATCACTTCCACTAGCTTTGTTCATAGTGATGCTTTCTAAGGCCCACTTGACTTCACATTTCAGGATGTCTGGCTCTAGGTCAGTGATCACACCATTGTGATTATCTGGGTCATGAAGATCTTTTTTGTACAGTTCTTCTGTGTATTCTTGCCATCTCTTCTTAATATCTTCTGCTTCTGTTAGGTCTATACCATTTCTGTCCTTTATCGAGCTCATCTTTGCATGAAATGTTCCTTTGGTATCTCCGATTTTCTTGAAGAGATCCCTAGTCTTTCCCATTCTGTTGTTTTCCTCTATTTCTTTGCATTGATCACTGAGGAAGGCTTTCTTATCTCTTCTTGCTATTCTTTGGAACTCTGCATTCAGATGCTTATATCTTTCCTTTTCTCCTTTGCTTTTCGCTTCTCTTCTTTTCACAGCTATTTGTAAGGCCTCCCCAGACAGCCATTTTGCTTTTTTGCATTTCTTTTCTATGGGAATGGTCTTGATCCCTGTCTCCTGTACAATGTCACGAACCTCATTCCATAGTTCATCAGGCACTCTATCTATCAGATCTAGGCCCTTAAATCTATTTCTCACTTCCACTGTATAATCATAAGGGATTTGATTTAGGTCATACCTGAATGGTCTAGTGGTTTTCCCTACTTTCTTCAATTTAAGTCTGAATTTGGCAATAATGAGTTCATGGTCTGAGCCACAGTCAGCTCCTGGTCTTGGTTTTGCTGACTGTATAGAGCTTCTCCATCTTTGGCTGCAAGAATATAATCAATCTGATTTCAGTGTTGACCATCTGGTGATGTCCATGTGTAGAGTCTTCTCTTGTGTTGTTGGAAGAGGGTGTTTGCTATGACCAGTGCATTTTCTTGGCAAAACTCTATTAGTCTTTGCCCTGCTTCATTCCGTATTCTAAGGCCAAATTTGCCTGTTACTCCAGGTGTTTCTTGACTTCCAACTTTTGCAATCCAGTCCCCTATAATGAAAAGGACATCTTTTTTGGGTGTTAGTTCTAAAAGGTCTTGTAGGTCTTCATAGAACCGTTCAACTTCAGCTTCTTCAGCGTTACTGGTTGGGGCATAGACTTGGATTACTGTGATATTGAATGGTTTGCCTTGGAAACGAACAGAGATCATTCTGTCGTTTTTGAGATTGCATCCAAGTACTGCATTTCTTTTGTTGACCATGATGGCCACTCCATTTCTTCTGAGGGATTCCTGCCTGCAGTAGTAGATATAATGGTCATCAGAGTTAAATTCACCCATTCCAGTCCATTTCAGTTCGCTGATTCCTAGAATGTCGACATTCACTCTTGCCATCTCTTGTTCGATCACTTCCAATTTGCCTTGATTCATGGATCTGACATTTCAGGTTCCTATGCAATATTGCTCTTTACAGCATCGGACCTTGCTTCTATCACCAGTCACATCCACATCTGGGTATTGTTTTTGCTTTGGCTCCATCCCTTCATTCTTTCTGGAGTTATTTCTCCACTGATCTCCAGTAGCATATTGGGCACCTACTGACCTGGGGAGTTTCTCTTTCAGTATCCTATCATTTTGCCTTTTCATATTGTTCATGGGGTTCTCAAGGCAAGAATACTGAAGTGGTTTGCCATTCCCTTCTCCAGTGGACCACATTCTGTCAGATCTCTCCACCATGACCCACCCGTCTTGGGTTGCCCCACGGGCATGGCTTAGTTTCATTGAGTTAGACAAGGCTGTGGTCCTAGTGTGATTAGATTGACTAGTTTTCTGTGAGTATGGTTTCAGTGTGTTTGCCGTCTGATGCCCTCTTGAAACACCTACCGTCTTATTTAGGTTTCTCTTACCTTGGGCATGGGGTATCTCTTCACGGCTGCTCCAGCAAAGCGCAGCCATTGCTCCTTAACTTGGACGAGGGGTATCTCCTCACCGCCACCCTTCCTGACCTTCAATGTGGGATAGCTCCTCTAGGCCCTCCTGCGCCCGCGCAGCCACGACTCCGGGTAACTCCTCTCGTAGCCGCCCCTGGCCTCGGGTGTGGGTTGCTCCTCCCGGCCACCGCCCCTTACAACTTAGCCTGCCCCAAAACTGAGGACTCTTGATTCTGAAACATAGGCTATGAGAACTATGCACTACAGTACAAAGAAACCTGTGTGCTGTACAACAAAAATAGAGCTTCCATTATTTTCTTATTCAATGTGTTTTTTAATTTATTAACCCTAAAACTTGAACACTGCATCTAATGTTCCTATATTATATTTTTATTTCTCCTTGCAAACTGTAGCAAAATTTCTAATAAACATTTTGGCCCACAATATGAGAGGTGCAACGATTTCTTCTGTATTTCTGTGTCTACAATAAGTCTCTAGTGTTATCAGAGAGAAGAGAAAGAATATATTTGGCATTCTAGCTGGCTCCAGGGACCCAAGCATCAATGCAGCATATACATTTCAAAGAGTACTATCCAGCAACCCAGAAATGTCCCCAAGTGCTCCCTGGCCAGCTTCTCTGTAGGTATTTTACTTTGGTTAGTCTTCACTCTCTACTCCCATTTCTTCAATACTTAGCATTCTCCTTCATTGCAAATCACATTCTGTGTGTGTGTGTGTACTCAGTTGTGTTTGACTCTTTGCAATCCCACAGACTAAAGCCTGTCAGGCTTCTCTGCCCATGGGATTTTCCTGGCAAGAATACTGGAGTGGATTCCCATTTTCTTCTCCAAATCACATTATTTGCTATTAATTATCAGTTCTTTCTCTGAATTTCTTTTGGAAGTTAAGGGGAAAAATCAGAACAATCTGATTTTTAAAATCTACTCCATAACTGTACTCTGGATAAAGGTGTCTAGGAGGTATTTTTCTTGTACCTATGTGTGTGCTTGTGGGTGCCTACATGGGGAGGAAGTATCACCAAAAGAAATGCAAGATACCTGGAGCTGTAAGAAAAGTAACAATTAAGAGAGAATTTCAAGATGGGATTTTCCATCATCTAAATTCTATGAATGGTCAGGCACATCAAAACATCAAGGCAGGCAAAGAGTCTCCTTTCAGTTCTGTTATTCTGGTCTAGCTAAGCTATCTGACAGAAATCTATAGAATATGAATGTTTAATTTTATCTAATATTCTTACATTTTTATCTAAGGCTGAGTCTTGGGAGGAGCAAGAGTCTAGGTTTTTGCTTATAAGATGGCCGGCAGAAAAGTCCTCGATTCTGGACTTTGGAGTCATCAGCAGCACAAGTAAATTAGATCAGAGATAGATAGGTACATATACACACATACACATTTAAATGGTTGGATACATATTTACATGGATGGATATATACATACATATGTACACAAATACATGGATACTTACAGATAGGGAGATAGATATATGCATACATACATAGACAGATACATACTTTTTCATATATAGATAGACACATACACAGTACATAAATACATACATAGACAAATAGACAAAAAAAAAACCTAATGAAATCAAGTGGATTACTAGAAAGAGTAAAATATTTCCACTTTTAAAAGGAAAGTGCAAGGTAAAACTCTCATTATTATTAAATACATTTACTCTAACAATACATTTCCTAGTTTTGTTGCTGTATTTCACCCTCTCCCCAAAGAAATATTATTCAGAAAAAAAAGAAATATTATTCGGGAATTAATAAACAGCAGAGTGACAAATATACCTACAGGAAGCAGTCTATAAACATGAAAGTTTTATATAATTTTCTTTGAAATATTACATTTTTATTGTGTATTATTTAACTTTTCTATTAGATTAATCCATGTTTGCCCAAGGACAGTTAATATTTAGGCCAGCAGATGGGGAAATACTGAAACACTGAATCTCAGAGGTCTTCCCGGAAGAGGAGGACTTTCTCCCACAACACCTCAAAATAAAGAATTCCAGTGACAGAAAGGAAAGGGACTTCATTTAAACTACCCTGGATAAAAACAATGACTCTTCACTCAGTTCTTTAAAAAAAAAAAAAAAAAATCTCATCTATAAGTATCTTTTTTCCTCTTCATCATAAGAATGATGTTTGTCCTATGACACATGCATCATTTATACAAATATCAAAAGCAATAATAACAAAATACATATGAATTAATATTACTCATTGCACTCAAATGTCAGGCTTGAAATCAAGCAGGTAGACTTTCACCACTTTCTTGAGGTAGAATATTATTTAAGAAACCTGCCACACCATACATTAATAAAATGAGGATGCCTTAGGTTCTTTGATTCTGTTTTATACACTTAATTGTCTATAATACACTCATCTTAGAAATCTGTAGATGTTGAGAAACATTACATTCCTTACTTACAGCATTTATAAAGCTTCACACCTACATCCGCCCCCTCTACCCCTGTCCCTATGATTCAGTCATTTCATATTGTAATACTTTGGTGATTATTGACTTGGGGTTAAGGTTGGAGCTCAGTACAACTGTGTGAGCATTTCCTATCTTCAATTTGATGGTATGCTGCCTCCTGCCCACTCCATATTGACAGGCATCCGCTTACTTTCAGATTGGTGTTCGTTTGCTGATGAACACACAGGAGAGGGATCATGACCTTTTCTCTTATCTGGACAGCTCTTAGCTTCACAAACATTTTTTTGCTGCAGGGTGTTATTAACAACAGGGTGATAGAACAAAGAAATGAAGAGATGGGAAGCACATCAACGTATGAAATTTTCTTTATTAGGACACCCTCGGGGCCCAAAGGAGGGGGTCTAATTATACAGGTGTTGCCTTTCTCCTTAGAATAACAAACTTTACACACACATGCACACACATATGCATACCTGCTCTAGTGAGGTCATAATTTGAAAATTAAAGGTTATTCACTTCCCTTGTTTATGGGAGTCTGCAACTCTGCTTTCCCTTCAAACAGGTTTTTCATAAATAGAAAAGAAAGCCAAATAAATTGAGTTAGGACAAGATATTAATTATATATATATGTATATATATATACATCTACTAATTAGATTAATCACAGTATTTTAACAATTAAAATTTAATGAGCTCATTTCTCCTATATTTGAAGGCTGTGTAAATTCAACTCTGTGGGATTATTTAGGGCAAAGGTATTAGAAACAGAGGCAATTATAAGTAGTCTGGGTTTACAACCCTCCTTGTCACACAAGCCTTGCATCTGAATTTAAGAGCCCTCAAAGGATGGGGAATCCAGACATTTTTAGATGAATTCTTGTCTTTAGATTCTAACAGACTTATTTTTTATTTTCTGTGCAGCTCTAAAAGGAAAACTTTGAACTTATATGTGTGAAGAATATCTTGAGAGAATATTCTACCTTTCCTTTGGGGTGGGTTAAATTCAAACTAAAATTTCCCAGATCACTGGATTTATGCTGGAGTTATTGATCTTAGGCCAACATCCTCAGTGATAAGAAACTAAAATGAAGAGATCTGAAATAGCCAGAAAGAAATCTGTAGAGCAAGAACCTATGGAACTAATCCATGCTCCTACTAGGAATCAACACTGATATTTGCAACATAATATATCTGTGACAACATTAATTATTCCAATCTGGTCATTTCTTTTGACCTACCTCCTCTGATTAATCATGCCTTTGCTTTCATATCCCAGAGCCTACTACAAAGTTGTGATAATGTGAAAATCAACAAAATCCTGTTTTTAAAAAAATATTTTGTTAAGTTACAGAGGTACAAATTACACTCTGGAAAACATATATTTTATTTTATTTGGTTCCCTTAAGTAAAAGATGTGCAATTGGGTTGTTTTTTTCCTCCCTCACATTTTAAGATAAAATCTCCCCTGGCAAAAACATATACCATATGTCAAAGAATTTGAAAATAGAGATTTAAATGTAAACACAATACAACCTTAATTATAATGGTCCCTGCAGGACTTGGCCAATAAATATAAATTAGTAAAGAAATAAATATTTGAAATTTCAATGAGTATTGTCTTGCATTTCTATATTGCATTTCATCTGAGTATCCAAACTACTACACATACACATTAAAGCATTAAACCTTACTCTTTTATAGAAGATAATGCTTTTTCCTCTGGAATAAGTGAATCATTTTTGGAGATCACATGGACACAGAGAAAGAATTCCCAGGGCTGTGTTGGTCTTCAAGTCATGGCACTGGGAGAATCCTCCCCTGATTTCTGATATAGCATCTGCAACCCCTGCTCAGGAGCCAAGGCACAAACAGAAATATAGAAGTATGAAGTAAAATGGGTGAGCCTAATTTATCCCAATTCACTTATTTCTTAACTTGTAAGGGAAGAGAAAAACAGCTATTTGCTTCCAGTTTGGTATTTAGTTAATAGCAATTTTCTATTAGCCATCATCCACATATTTCTACTACAGTCATGACTGCTGTTCAAAATTACAACCCTAAAGCATAACCCATACATCCTCTGGAGTCACTGAAACAGGACCAATATTACATTCATCAATGTATCATGAATTTCACTGTACTTAAAATTCTTCCTGAATTGGTCACAAGTGAGATGCCAGTACACTACCCATTTACTAGAGATTCTCATTAGCTGAAAACTTCCATTTCTCTTAAGATGGGGTTAAAGATGCAGCACAAGCCAACTGAAATGAGGGAGAAGGCTAAATCATAACATGGGTGTTACAGGAAAACACAATTTTTCTCATGAACTATCCGTTTTTCTAAGGCTGTACAACCTACCCAGTGACAGAAAACTTGGGGACTGGACCTTGTCAATAAAATATAGTCCATAGGGGCTTCCCTGGTGGCTCAGTAGTAAAGAATCTGCCTGCCAATGCAGGAAACGTGGGTTCCATCTCCGATCAGGGGAGAGCCCATGTGCCATGGAGCAATGAAGCCTGTGCCACAACTGTTGAGCCTGTGCTCTCGAACCTGGGAGTAACAACTACTGAGCTCACGTGCCACAACTAGTGAAACCCATGAGCCCTAGAGCCCATGCTCCACAACAAAGAGAAGCCACTGCAATAAGAAGCCCGTGCACCACAACTAGAGAGTAGTCCCCGCTACTACTAAGACCCAGCACAGGCAAAATAAATAAACAATAAAAAAATATATAGTCAATGGAAATTCCCAATAGCTACTCTAAATAAAACTATATTGGCCGTGACTCATCTAATTAGAGCCCCTCACCAGGCAGATTTTTATTATTTTTTATTGTAGTATAATTGCTTTAAAATGTTGTTAGTGTCTGCTATACAACAAGGTGAGTCACCTATATGTACACATATATGCTCTCCCTCTGAGCCTCGCTCCCACCCACCCTCCCATCCTACCCTTCTTGGTCATCACAGAGCACTGAGCTGAGCTCATCAAGCAGATATTTCAAAACTTTGTTTTTAAGATTGTATCTTCATTTTGTTTTTATGATTATGTAGTGAGATGAATAATAGTGCCCCCAAATTCTTGTCTGCCCAGAGTCTCCAAATGTGACATTATTTGGAAGTAGAGTCTTTGAACACATAATTAAGACAAGGTCATACTAGATTCAGTTCAGTTCAGTTACTCAGTTGTGTCCGACTCTGCAAACCCATGGACTGCAGCATGCCAGGCCTCCCTGTCCATCACCAACTCCTGGAGCTTACTCAAACTCATGTCCATTGAGTCGGTGATGCCATTCAACCATCTCATCCTCTGTCATCCCCTTTTCCTCCTGCCTTCAATCTTTCCCAGCATCGGGCTCTTTTCAAATGAGTCAGCTCTTCGCATCAGGTGGCCAAAGTATTGGAGTTTCAGCTTCAACATCAGTCCTTCCAATGAACACTCAGGACTGATCTCCTTTAGGATAGACTGGTTGGATCTCCTTGCAGTCCAAGGGACTCAAAAGTCTTCTCCAACACCACAGTTCAAAAGCATCAATAGTAGATTCAGAGAGGGCTAAATCTAGTGACTGGTGACCTTATGAAGAATAAGAGAAGACAGAGAGAGACACGTGGAGAAGAAAATTCCATGTGAAAACAGAAGCAGAGACTAGAGGGATGCATCTACAAGCGAAGGAACACCAAGAACTGCTGGAAACCAACAGAAGCTAGAATAGATACATGGGACAGTTTCTTTCAAGAGCCTCCAAAGGAAATAACCTGTTGACACTTTGATTTCAGAGTTGGGAGTTACTGAACTATGAAAGAATAAATATTCCATTTTAAGCTACCCAGTTCACAGCAATCTGTACAGAAGTCCTACAAACTCATACAGACTATATCCTCATTATTAATGTCATTATCAAAGCTAATATTCACTGGATCCTCTGTGTCAGGCTCTGCTTTTTGCATAGCATCTCATGTAATGTATATAATAAAATATAGAAAAAATTAGGTTATTATTGTTTCCATTTACAGATGAGGAAACTGAATCTTAGAGACATTCAAGCTCCCATAGAAAGGAAAGAAGTGAGACTCAGACCTAATCCTCTTGAACACCAGTATTCCCCTAGCAAAGCTTATTAACAGAGAATGAGATACCGTGGGTTTCCATTAAAAAATAAATAAAATCTGAAAAGATTTAGCTTGGGGTCAATATAAATGCAACCCAATCTCCTATACCTTATATATCTATGGCCATGATACAGTGTAATCATCAGATCAGATCAGTTGCTCAGTCATGTCTGACTCTGCGATCCCATGAATCCCAGCACGCCAGGCCTCCCTGTCCATCACCAAATCCCGGAGTTCACCCAGACTCATGTCCATCGAGTCAGTGATGCCATCCATCCATCTCATCCTCTGTCGTCCCCTTCTCCTCGTGCCCCCAATCCCTCCCAGCATCAGAGTCTTTTCCAATGAGTCAACTCTTCGCATCAGGTGGCCAAAGTACCGGAGTTTCAGCTTTAGCATCATTCCTTCCAAAGAAATCCCAGGGCTGATCTCCTTCAGAATGGACTGGTTGGATCTCCTTGCAGTCCAAGGGACTCTCAAGAGTCTTCTCCAACACCACAGGTCAAAAGCATCAATTCTTTGGTGCTCAGCCTTCTTCACAGTCCAACTCTCACATCCGTACATGACCACAGGAAAAACCATAGCCTTGACTAGACGAAACTTGGTTGGCAAAGTAATGTCTCTGCTTTTGAATATGCTATCTAGGTTGGTCATAACTTTCCTTCCAAGGAGTAAGCATCTTTTAATTTCATGGCTACAGTCACCATCTGCAGAGATTTTGGAGCCCAGAAAAATAAAGTCTGACACTGTTTCCACTGTTTCCCCATCTATTTCCCATGAAGTGATGGGACTGGATGTCATGATCTTCATTTTCTGAATGTTGAGCTTTAAGCCAACTTTTTCACTCTCCACTTTCACTGTCATCAAGAGGCTTTTTAGTTCCTCTTCACCTTCTGCCATAAGGGTGGTATCATCTGCATATCTGAGGTTATTGATATTTCTCCCAACAATCTTGATTCCAGCTTGTGTTTCTTCCAGTCCAGCATTTCTCATGATGTACTCTGCATATAAGTTAAATAAACAGGGTGACAATATACAGCCTTGACATACTCCTTTTCCTATTTGGAACCAGTCTGTTGTTCCATGTCCAGTTCTAACTGTTGCTTCCTGACCTGCATACAAATTTCTCAAGAGGCAGATCAGGTGGTCTGGTATTCCCATCTCTTTCAGAATTTTCCACAGTTTATTGTGATCCACATGGTCAAAGGCTTTGGCATAGTCAATAAAGCAGAAATAGATGTTTTTCTGGAACTCTCTTGCTTTTTCCATGATCCAGTGGAATTTGGCAATTTGATCTCTGGTTCCTCTGCCTTTTCTAAAACCAGCTTGAACATCAGGAAGTTTATGGTTCACATATTGCTGAAGCCTAGCTTGGAGAATTTTGAGCATTACTTTACTAGCGTGTGAGATGAGTACAATTGTGCGGTAGTTTGAGCATTCTTTGGCATTGCCTTTCTTTGGGATTGGAATGAAAACTGACCTTTTCAAGACCTGTGGTGATAGAATAGTGGAGGTGATGGAATTCCAGTTGAGCTATTTCAAATCCTGAAAGATGATGCTGTGAAAGTGCTGCACTCAATATGCCAGCCAATTTGGAAAACTCAGCAGTGGCCACAGGACTGGAAAAGGTCAGTGTAATCATAACTAAAGTTTAAAACATTGAGCCAAATGTACTACAAGAAGACCTCAGCTTTCAGCATTTTCCCTCTAATGCATTTCATGAGCCACAGAAGTGGACATTTTGGCACACTTTCTAACAAGAAATGAAACCAAAAAAAAAAGGAATTATTTTTTTGCTTAGCATTTTACCAGAAGACTGTATCTTTCTGCTTGGTTAATTGGAATTGTGTTGTATTTATAGACTCAGTTCATTTCTCCAGGGGATATGGGCAAGCGATTTTACATATTTTCCCTTTCCCCTTTCACACGCCATGATACAATGTGCCACTGTTATATTTATGCATATGTTTCACAGCATAGCCCCAAAGGGGTATGGCACTATCACTTCCAAGATTTCCATTTCACTAACTTTGGACTAACCTAATGTGTTTTTTTCCTGGCAGCCATTCAACTTCACTTCAGCTGAAAGCAGCTTTTAGAAAAAAGGAAGATAGAAATATTTGTCCAACGTTCAACAAGCATTTATTGAGCATCTATTATATATAAACCTGATTACAGTTTAGGACTATTGACATATATATAAATAACTATGTGATACATGTATAAACACCATGCAAAGAAACATATTACATGTGTTCAGAGGAAGGTGCAGAGCAGGCGTGACCATGAAAAGCTTCCTGGTAGAACGGCAATTTAGTCTTGGAAGTTGTATATGACCTGGCTGTATGACACAAGGAGAGAGCTGGCAGTGGGAGGATCAAAGCCTAAGCACAGGGGAAGAGTTTTCTCCCCACAATGAAGGGAACAGTAAGTCCTACAATGCAGTGGACAATGAGCTCCTTGAACGCAGAAATTTAGCCTCAGTAGCTTTGTGCCATCACAGCCTGGCACAATGTGGCTGCTCAAAATATATGTGAATGTTCAACATATGGCTGCTGCTGCTGCTAAGTCACTTCAGTCGTGTCTGACTCTGTGCGACCCCATAGAAGGCAGCCCATCAGGGTCCCCCGTCCCTGGGATTCTCCAGGAGAGAACACTGGAGTGGGTTGCCATTTCCCTCTCCAATGCATGAAAGTGAAAAATGAAAGTGAAGTTGCTCAGTCGTGTCCGACTCCTAGCGACCCCATGGACTGCAGCCCACCAGGCCCTTCCGTCCATGGGATTTTCCAGGCAAGAGTACTGGAGGGGGTGCCATTGCCTTCTCCTATTCAACATATGGACTAATAAGTAAATCAACCAACATTTCATGATATAAAAAGAAAAGTAAATGGAAGCTCCATCACGCTTTCAAAAGCCAAAAGAGGAAGTAGTGGCTTTGGAATCAAGGTAGAACCAGTCCCCAGTGCTACTTTAGATTCCATGGAGGACCAGTTGGAAAGCACCACATACTCTCCTTCATCAATTCATTCTTAAAGGCTTGCCAACCAAATGAGTTTCTCCCTGAGATAATCTGGAGGCCAGAGGCCAGAGGCAAGTGGAGAAAGGAAGCGGTTATCTGGATAACAAGGCCCCAGAAAACACAGACTGAGGAGGAGCAAGAAGTCAGCCTTGTCTGAAAAATTGCCTGGCTGTGGAAATCTGACCTGTGCAAAAGGAAGCAAGATAGAACTTTTAAGTCAGTTTCCAAGAACAAATCTATTTTTAGGTAAACCTTACTTTTAGCAACAGACCTCCAAGTGCAGGAAAGTACTTAAAATCCTCCAAACAAAATAAATATAGGTTTCTAAGGTTTATACCATTTCATGATGTTTTCTCTTTTGCAGATAAAACTCTCAGTGTAGGCAGAAAAATACTTAATCCTGTATCCAATTTATTCATAGGAGTGAAGGAGAATAAATAAAAGCCTTCTCTAGCTAGTCGTATAAACAGCCAAGTCAGAAATATCCAGCTCATTTACTCACTTGGGTTGACTTCCAGCTCACATCAGACTATATCACTGCCCACATTATAGCACTCATATTAAAGGTACTTCCAGGAAGTTTTTAGGCCATAAGCTCCTAAACCACCTTGCAACTGGGTGAGGAGTCTCATGCAAGTCTGATGCCATTTCAAACTCAGAAAATGCATTCGTAATAGACTGTGTAGCAATAAAGACACTAGTGGTCTATCTGGGACCAGGAACCCTGCATTCCACAAGCCACTCAGGCCAGAATAAGGAAAGGCCTAAAGACAGTTTGAACCCCTCAGATTACCAGAAGGGATCTGTATCTCGATGACTGACCATTCAGAAAAAAAGATCTCCTAATGCAAAATTAAGACATCTGGAGCAGAACACAGATCAGGAGCCAAGGGTCTTGTTAGTCGTTGAGCTGTTGCTTCTTGGAAAATGGCTCTGCAATTTCTCAATAGACTGATGGCAAAGGAAATCAACATCTACTATGTGCTAAGCAACTTCTCATGCTTTATTCTATTTACATATCAGTTTCTCATGCATAAAATGGACATAATGATGCTTCCTCTGCTTATTTCTCAGGGACCTTTTTGAATTTTAAAGGAGATTCATAAATATGAAAAGATTATATAGATGTCTTTGGGGGATATTTTTGAATATCTGGCCTGACCAGTGTTGTAATATAGGAACAAACATCCTCTCAGCAAATTCTAACTCATGTCCAAGTCAAGCAGAACCACAGAATCATTCTTATCATCATCTTTCCTAGTGGGGAATCATAAAGATTTAAAGTATCAGCTTATGGAAAGGGGACAAACTCAACTCATCATTACAGACATAAGGACTAGAAAAGTGAATGAATAATTAGAGAATAGTGTGGCTCTTTTCTTCCTTCCCTCCTTTCTTCTTTTGTCCTTTCTGTGTTTTCCTGTAATCACTGTAACTGCAACCAGGGGTGCTTTAAAAGTAGCCTAGTCTAGTCTCAGTTCCAATTAGGCAAACCTGAACTCTTATGGTAATGATGATGGGCATTTCCACGTCAAGCACAATGCCAAGCACATTACATACGTTCTCTCATTTATCCCTCTCAACAGCTCTGTGTGGTGGTCACTATTATCTCCATTTTACAGACGAGGAAAATGAGACAAAAAAAAGGTTAAGAAACTTTCCTAGGGAGGAGGAACAAGATGGCAGAGGAAGTAGGTGTACTTGGAGTACATCTCTCTCCACAGATACATCAGGAAGACACCTTCAGGCTCAGAAGTGCATGCAGAACACCAGCTGAGAGCGGACAGGAGTACCTGACCAGCAGAAAAGAATATATAGACCCATGCAAGACTCGGTAGGACGAAGGAACTAGAGGGGGAAAACAGGAATGTTAGTAGGACTGGACCTGCCCTCGGCGGGTGGCGGAACTGAAGCAGGGGTTCGATCCCCACACTGGGGCAACTGTTTGAGTCAGAGGAGAAACATTTAAGGCTGAGAGGGGGAAAGCTGATCTGTGGAAGCCTAAATGGAATAAGAATCAGACAGTCCTTGCCGCAGCCATACACACCCTAGACGGCGCAGTGGCTGAGAGCTGGAGTTTAGGGATTGTGAAGCAATCCCAGGGTGAGGGCTACTGTTGACTGTGAAGAGACAGATCCAGGGGATGTGAGGGAGGAGACTGTGGTGGAAAATGCCTGTAGAGGAAAGCCAGGCAGCCATGGAAGCAAGGCAATACTTCTGAGTCACACACAGTGGGTGGAGCCATCACCATAGTCTCTCTCTCCCCACACGCCCAGCATCAGCAATTAAACAAGAGAGAGGCTGGCTGATCAAACGCCTGATGCACTGAACTACAGAGTAGGACCCCATCCAGGATGCCCCTCTTAAGTGCCTGATGCACGGATCTACAGAGTAGGACTCCAGGCGGGGGAGTGGGGGGACACCTCTATCCGCCTGATGCACTGAACAACAGACAAGGACCCCAGGAAAAGAAGCCCTGTAAGTGCCTGAATGGGTGGAGCTATGGAGAAAGACTGGACAAAGAGGCCTTCTGATTGCCAGCTACAAGAGGATCGAAAAAAGATTGATAGGGCCATAACTCCTGCGGTGGAGGCAGTTCATGTCCCTGCACCCTTGGTGCCACCAGGGACCCCACAAGCCAGGCAGCTGTTCTACCTTCATGCTCAACTCTCACTGGGGCAGAGCTTCCACAGGCAAAAAAGTGTCTTGGGCCTATGCGCACAGGATCACTTTGGTAGAGCCCGACTCTTTGCGACCCTGTGGACTGTGGCCTGCCAACCTTCTCTGTCAGGGAGGGGGTGTTCTCCAGGCGAGAATACTGGAGCATATTGGCCAATACTGGTTGCCATACCCTTCTAGAGCACTATATTTCCTGCTGCCCTAGCCGCCAACTCCCCTGAGTACCTGGTGCTTCCAGAACCCCTGTGACTCAAGCAGCTGCACCACCTCCACACCTGACCCTCACAGGGGCAAACCCAAGTCCTCCAGGGCAGCCTCAGGAGCAAAGCCCAGTAGAACCCATATCCAGAGGTGGAAATAAAACCAGTTGAAACCCAGGGACAGTGTGACTAAGGAAGAATACCCAAAACCCTCCCACCAGCTGTACAAGCTGCAGATTAAATCCACATGATCAACTAGGCAGACTCTGTGTCTGTGAAATATATAAAAGGTCATTGAGAGCTCCCACAGAAGAAAATGCACTGGTTCTGATAGCTGTGGACATCGGAGGCAAGAACGCAGAGGAGTAGGAGCAGATTAGAATCTGAGCTGCCCTCACAGCAGGTCCAGAGATCAGCACAGTGTTAGAGGGCATCCTAGGGAGGTCAAGTGGACTGTGACTCTCAGTGAGGGAAAGGACTCAAGCAATGACTTTAGAAAAACATTTATTATTCTTATGTTTTGACTTGTTCTGTAGATTGTTTTGGATTTTTTTTTCTTTTTTTTTTCCCTCTCTGTTGTAGTTGTTGATTTTATTGGCACTATGAAACCTAACTAAGCTTTTGAGCATATTTTTTTTTCTCAGGCACATTTTTTTATTGTTGTTATAAACCTCTGCCTCTATATTGGGCTTTTGCAGTTCTGGGGAGGTTTTTTTGTTTGTTTTTTTAATTTGTTTTTGCTCTTTTTTTTAATTTTAATTTTTTAAACCTATTATTATTTTTTCTACATTTATCCCTTTGTTTGCTTTTCCTACTGTTCTTTTCCCCTTGCAGTTAATCTTTAATATATATAAATCTTTTTTATCTACCTCTATTTAACTTTGCATATCTATTCTTTCTTTCCTTTAGTCTCAACATATTAGTTTCATTTTCATTGCTTTATACCCCAATTGGCACCTTGCTTTAGTGTTGTTTTCCAGTTTGTGCTTTAGTTAGTTTTGTTCTGGTAGACATCATTTTGGTTCCCTTTGTTTGCCAGGTCAATCTGTTTTACTTTATTTTTGTTCTACTGTTTTGATTTTGCTTATGGGTGTATGTTATGTATATGTGTATATTCAGGCACACTTTTTATTGTTGTTATAAACCTCTGCCTCTAAGTTGGGCCTTTGCAGTTCTGTGAAGTTTTTTCTTTTCTCCCCCCTTTTCTCTTTCTTCTTCCATTTTTTTGTTTTCTTTCCTCTAATTTTAATTTTCTTAAACCTGTTACATTTTTCCTACATTTATTCCTTTGTTTGCTTTTCCTACTTTTCTTTTCCCCTTGCAGTTAATCTTCAAAGTATATAAATCTTCTTCATCTACCTCTATTTCATTTTGCATAGCTATTCTTTCTTTCTTTTCTTTCCTCTCAGCACATTTGTTAGTTTTGTTTTCATTGCTTTATTCCCCACTTGGCACCTTGCTTTAGTTTTGTTTTCCAGTTTCTGCTTTAGTTAGTTTTGTTCTCAACTGGTAAATAAAATTTCTGATTTCCTTTGTTCTCTGGGTCAGTCTATTGTACTTCATTTTTGTTGGAGTGTTTTGACTTTGCTCATGGGTGTATATGTATATATTCCATTATTTTAATTGTTATTTGCCTGATTTTGTGACTGCCATTTGTCTGGGGTTCATCTTTGGTTTCTCACTTTTGGATATTTGTTTAAATCTCACTTAATGCCATAACAAACCACTTGTGGAACCTTCGTTCCTGACCAGAGATCAAGCCCTGAGCCTTTGGAATGGGAGCACTGACTCCAAGATGCTAGACTACAGAGCACTAACCCTAGGGGGTATCAAATAGTGAGAACTCACACAAAGGAAACCACTGTAATACAAGACCTGGCATCACCCAACTACCAACAGCACCCTGTGCAGGATGCCTCATTTAAACAACAAAACAAAAATGCACACCCAATCATCAGCAGACAGGATTACCACCTCACTCAGCTAGCCCATCAGAGGAAAAACAAACAAGCAAACAAAGAAACAAAAACTCAGCAAAAATCTCACCCTATAAGAAGCTTACACAAACCACTGGACCAACCTTAGACAGCAGAAGCCAAAAGGAAGAAAGAATTCAACCTTGAAGCGTGGGAAAAATTTGAAAGTGAAAGTTTAGTCTCTCAGTCACGTCCAACTCTTTGTGACCCAATGGATTACAGACTACCAGGCTCCTCCGTCCACAGGATTTTACAGGCAAGAGTACTAGAATGGGTTGCCATTTCCTTCTCCAGAAGATCTTCCTGACCCAGGGATTGAACCTGGGTCTCTCACATTGTAGGCAAACACTTTACCATCTAAGCCACCAGGGAAGTCAAGGAGACCTCAAACACAATAAGTTAAGAAAAATAATAATGAAAATGCAGAGAAATACTACACAAATGAAAGAACAAACTAGAAACACATAAGTCCAAATAAATGAAGAGGAAATAGGCAAACTACCTGAAAAAGAATTCAGAATAATGATAGTAAAGATGATCAAAAACTTTGACAGCCAAATGGAGAAAATGCAAGAATCAATTAACCAAGACCTAGAAGAATTAAAGAACAAACATGCAGAAACAAACAACACAATTACTGAAATTAAAAATACTCTAGAAGGAATCAACAGTAGAATATCTGAAACAGAAGAACTAATCAGTGAGCTGGAAGATAAAATGGTGGAAATAACTTCTGAAGAGTAGAATGAAGTAAAAAGAATGAAAAAAACTGAGAATAGTCTCAGAGACCTCTGGGACACTATAAAACACACCAACATTTGCATAATATGGGTCCCAGAAGAAGAATAGAAAAAGAAAGGGTATGAGAAAATTTTTGAAGAGATTAGAGTTGAAAATTTCCCCAACATGGAAAAGGAAATAGTCAATCAAGTTCAAGAGGCACAAAGAGCCCCATACAGGATAAACCCAAGGAGAAACATACCAAGACACATACTAATCAAACTAACAAAGACTAAACACAAAGAATATTAAAAGCAGCAAGGAAGAAACAAATAATATACAAGAGAAACCCCATACACTTAACAGCTGATCTTTCAGCAAAAACTCTGCAGGCCAGAAGGGAATGGCAGGATATATTTAAAGTACTGAAAGGGAAAAATCTACAACCAATATTACTGTACCCAGCAAGGAACCCATTCAAAATAGATGGAGAAATAAAAAGCTTTTCAGACAAGCAAAAATTAATAGAATTCAGTACCACCAAACCAGCTTTACAACAAATGTTAAACAGACTTATACAGTCGAGAGATATAAGAGAAGAAAAAAGGATCTACAAAATCAACCCCAAACAATTAAGAAAATGGCAATGGAAACATATATATCAATAATTACTTTAAATGTAAATGGATTAAATGCTCCAACCAAAAGACACAGACTGGATGAATGGATACAAAAACAAGACCCATATATTTGGCACCTCAAGAAACCCACTTCAGACTTCAAGACACATATAGACTGAAAGTGAGAGGATGGAAAAATATATTCTATGCAAATGGGAAACAAAAGAATGCTGGAGTAAGAATCCTAATATGAGGCAAAATAGATCTTAAAATAAAGAAGATTACAAGAGATAAGGAAGGACACTATATAATGATCAAGGAATCAATCCAAGAGGAAGACATAACAATTATAAATATCTATGCACCCAACATAGGAGCACCTCAATACATAAGACAAATACTAACAGACATAAAAGGAGAAATTGACAGTAACACAATAATAGTAGGAGACTTTAACACCCCACTCATAGCAATGAACAGATCATCAAAACAGAAAATTACTAAGGAAACACAAGTCTTAAATGATACATTAGATGAGATGGATCTCATTGATATTTTCAGGACATTCCATCCAAATGCAGAAGAATACACCTTCCTCTCAAGTACACATGGGACATTCTTCAGGATAGACCACATCTTGGGTCACAAATCAAACCTCAGTAAATTTAAGAAAAGTGAAATTGTATCAAGCATCTTCTCTGACCACAATGCTATGAGACTAGACATCAATTACAAGAAAAAAACTGTAAGAAACACAAACACATGGAGATTAAACAACACATCTCTAAATAACCAACAGGTTACTGAAGAAATCAAAAGGGAAATCAAAAAAATTTATAGAAACAAATGGCAGTGAAAACACAACTCAAAACCTATGGGATGCAGCAAAAGCAGTTCTTAGAGGGAAGTTTATAGCAATATAATCCTTCCTCAAGAAGCAATAAAAACATCAAATAGACAGCCTAACTTTACACCTAAACCAACTGGAAAAAGAACAACAACAAATTAGTAAAAGGAAAGAAATCATAAAGATCTGAGCAGAAATAAATGAAAATGAAGTGAAAGAAACAATAGTAAAGATTAATAAAACTAAAATCTGGTTCTTTGAGAAGATAAACAAAGTTGACAAACCTTTAGCCAGACTCATCAAGAAAAAAAGAGAAAAGAATTAAATCAACAAACTTAGAGATGAAAAAGGAGAGGTTACAACAGACAATGCAAAAATACAAAGGATTATAAGAGACTGTTATGAACAACTACATGGCAATAAAATGGATAACCTGGAAGAAATGGACAGATTGTTAGAAATGTTCAGTCTTCCAAGACTGAACCAGGAAGAAATAGAAATTACGAACAACCCAATTGCAAACACTGAAATTGAAGCTGTGATCAAAAATCTCCTAAAAAAACAAAAGTCCAGGACCAGATGGCTTCACAGGAGAATTCTATCAAACATTTAAAAAGAGCTAATGCCTATCCTTCTAAAACTCTTTTAAAAATTGCAAAGGAAGGAACGCTTCCAAACTCATTCTACGAGGCCACCATCACCCTGATACCAAAACCAGACAAAGACAACACAAAAAAAGAAAACTACAGGCCAATATCACTGATGAACATAGGTGTAAAAATCCTCAACAAAATTTTAGCAAACAGAATTCAGTAACACATCAAAAAGCTCATACACCATGATCAAGTTGGGTTTATTCCAGGAATGCAAGGGTTCTTCATGCAAACCAATCAATGTGATACACCATATTAACAAACTGAAAGATAAAAACCATATGATAATCTCACTGGTGCAGAAAAAGCCTTTGACAAAATTCAGCATCCATTTATAATTAAAACTCTTCAAAAAATGGGCATAGAAGGAGCCTACCTCAACATAGTAAAGGCCATATATGATAAGTCTACAACAAACATCATTCTCAATGGTAAAAAACCGAAAGCATTCCCCCTAAGATCAGGAACAAGACAAGGGTGTTCACTTTCACCACTATTATTCAACATAGTTCTGAAAGTCCTAGCTACATCAATCAGAGAAGAAAAAGAAATAAAAGGAATCCAAATTGGAAAAGAAGTAAAGCTCTCACTGTTTGCAGATGACATGACACTGTACATAGAAAACCCTAAAGATAGTATCAGAAAATTACTGGAGCTAATCAGTGAGTTTAGCAAAGTTTCAGGATACAAAATCAATACACAGAAATCACTTGCATTTCTATATACTAACAATGAAAAATCAGAAAGAAAATAAGAAATCAATCACATTCACCATTGCAACAAAAATAATTAAATATCTAGGAATAAACTTCCCTAAGGAGACAAAAGAACTGTACACAGAAAATTATAAGACACTGATGAAAGAAATCAAAGACGACATAAATAGATGGAGAGATATTCCACGTTCCTGGGTAGGAAGAATCAATATTGTGAAAATGACTATACCACCAAACACAATCCACAGATTCAATGTGATCCATTCAAATTACCAACAGCATTTTTCACATAACTGAAACAAAAATTTCACAATTCATATGAAAACAAAAAAGACCCCAAATAGCCAAAGCAGTCTTGAGAAAGAAGAATGGAGCTGGAGGAATCAAGCTTCCTGACTTCAGATTATACTACAAAGCTATAGTTATCAAGACAGTATGGTACTGGCACAAAAACAGAAATATAGACCAATGGAACAAGATAGAAGGCCCAGAAATAAACCCATGCACCTATGTGTACCTTATTTTTGACAAAGGAGGCAAGAGTATACAATGGAGAAAATATAGCCTCTTTGATAAATGGTGCTGGGAAAATTGGACAGCTACATGTAAAAGAGTGAAATTAGAACATTTCCTAACACATACACAAAGATAGACTCATAATGGATTAAAGACCTAAATGTAAGACCAGAAACTATAAAACTCTTAGAAGAAAGCATAGGCAGAATACTCAATGACATAAATCAAAACAAGATCCTCTATGATCCACCTCCTAGAGTAATGGAAATAAAAACAAAAGTAAATAAGTGGGACATGATTAAATTTAAAAGCTTTTGCATAGTAAAGGAAACTATAAGCAAGGTGAAAAGACAAACCCTGGAATGGGAGAAAATAATAGCAAAATGAAACAGCTGACAAAGGATTAATTTCCAAAATACACAAGCAGCTCATACAACTCAATACCAGGAAATAAACAACCCAAACAAAAAGTGGGAAAAAGACCTAAACAGACATTTCTCCAAAGAAAACATAAAGATGGCTAACAAACACAGGAAAAGATATTCAACATCGCTCATTGTTGCTACTGCTGCTGCTAAGTCACTTCAGTCGTGTTTGACTCTGTGCGACCCCATAGACAGCAGCCCACCAGGCTTCGCCATCCCTGGGATTCTCCAGGCAAGAACACTGGAGTGGGTTGCCATTTCCTGCTCCAATGCATGAAAGTGAAAAGTGAAAGGGAAGTTGCTCAGTCATGTCCGACTCTTAGCAACCCCATGGACTGCAGCCTACTAGGCTCCTCCATCCATGGGATTTTCCAGGCAAGAGTACTGGAGTGGGGTGTCATTGCCTTCTCCACATTGTTAGAGAAATGCAAATCAAAACCACAATGAGATATCACCTCACACCAGTCAGAATAGCCATCATCAAAAAGTCTACAAATAATAAATACTGGAGAGGGTGTGGAGAAAAGGGAATGCTCTTGCACTGTTAGTGGGAATGTAAATTGATACAGCCACTATGGAAGACAGTCTGGAGATTCCTTAAAAAACTAGGAATAAAACCACCATATGACCCAGCAATCCCACTCCTAGGCATATACCCTGAGAAAACCAGGGTTGAAAATGACACATATAGCCCAATGTTCATTGCAGCACTATTAACAATAGCTAGAACATGGAAGCTACCTAGATGCCCATTGATAGTTGAATGGATAAAGAAGTTGAGGTACATATACACAATGGAATATTACTCAAACATAAAAAGGAACACATTTGAGTCAGTTCTAATGAGGTGGATGAACCTAGAACCTATTATACAGAGTGCAGTGAGTCAGAAAGAGAAAGATAAATATCATATTCTTTTTTTTATATTGTATTCTAATGCACATAAACGGAATCTAGAAAAATGGTTCTGAAGAATTTATTTACAAGGCAGCAATGGAGAAACAGACATAGAGAATAGACTTATGGACATGGGGAGAGGGGAGGAGAGTGTGAGATGTATGGAAAGACTAACATGGAAACTTACATTACCATACATAAAATAGATAGCCAACAGGAATTTGCTGTATAGCTCAGGAAACTCAAACAGGGACTCTGTATCAACCTAGAGGGTGGATGGGAAGGAGGTTCAAAAGGCAGGGTTAGATGTATACCTATGGCTGATTCATGTTGAGGTTTGACCGAAAACAACAAAACTCTGTAAAGCAATTATCTTTTAATAAAAAAATAAATTAAAAAAAAGAATAGATTAAAATTACCCCAAAAGAGAAAAAACAAAGAAACTTTCCTAAGACCATAGAGCTACTATATGCCAGAGCAAGAATTTAATTCTAGGCCAGTGTGAATAAAAATCTGTGCTCTTGTTCATCATGTCACACTGCATCCAAGATTCTTGCTCTACCATCATGGAGCTAAGTTCATATGTTTCTATATGGATAAAACTGCAACCCACAGTGCCAGGTGACCTACCAAGAAGAACTGTGGCTATATTTGGCTGTATTATGTCTGCACAAAGACTCCTAGAGATCTCTTCAGAGCCATCAAGGCTGATATCCGAGACTGACTCCTAAAGTTGCACTGTGTCCTCTTTGACACAAGAGCCTGTGAAGAGTGAGTACAGGCAAGAAGCAGGAAGCTGTCTCTACATGAGTTCCTAGCAGCACTCCAGCCAGCCTTGACCCTGTACTCTGTGCCATGTTTTTCCTCACTGTGTCTTCTATACTGTACAAAGACTGCACATGAGCTGTAACTTTCACCCCCAGAATCCTCTTTGTAAAAAGACTGAAGAAATGGCAAGAGCACAAGGGATAATGGAGAAACACATGAATGACAGAAATGAGACATCCCCTGAAAGCAACAGAGCCTCTGTGGAAATGGGTATGGCTTACTTCATGCATGCTGGGCCAATCTATGTTCTGGGGTCTGCTCTGCCCATGTTTCACATAAGTTTCAGGACTTGAATCTCCCACCTTGCTGCCCTCCTAAGCCTATGCCTGGGACACGTGCTCAGTGGCTTGCATGGATCTTATATTGGCCCCAATTTATCACCCCTCTCCTTTTCAAGTCAATATGACCTATATATATATTCCCTATAACCTGCCCATTATAGTGACCATGGACCAGAGGAAAGAATACAAAGACTAAACCTTCTCCCAGCCTAACTCTCAACTCTCTTAAGCTCTATGTCATCCAAAATAATTTAACCTACCTGACATTTTGGGTTTATTTTTCTGAGAGATGGGTATAATAATACCTGGCCATGATTATTTTTCAGAATTAGTGTGATGTTTCCTAGTAATAGAAAGGAAATTTTCATAAAAGGTATTATTATGACTTGAAGTAGAGACTGCTTTCTACAACTTTGCAGTTGTCCCAACTTGATCATTTTACTTCCTAGGTATTGTCAATTAAAAAAAAAATCATCCAAAAATATATTCACAGCTACACACACTTCCCCAAATGATATATCCATGATCATATTATGAGTCAAAGTGAGCCAAACAAAAGCCATATATAGCTAAAAGGATTATCTACTTGACTGACATGAGGTCCTGGAAAGAATTATTTTGTTTCTGTGATACATTTAGCTTAAATAATTTTTCCCTAACAGGCAATTCTCTGGAAATGACCAAGAAATTGAAGCTTTTAAATAGTTTCATGGTTAAATGTTAGGTTTAGGATCTGAATTCCACATGACATTTTTAACACTGAGATTTATTTATAATAATTTTCCTAAAGGTATTAAAAGAAAAACAGAAAAATACAGAGCCACAGGACAAGTTTATAAGTATGGATCACATGCATCTAAAATTTACCCCTAAAGGATGAGTTAACCAAAAATCTTGCCATAAAGGAGGAAGCTTATATCCCAAAGGCCCAATAGTAGCACATGAGCTATAGATTCAAACCTAATCACTTATTTCTTGAAATAATATATGTGCCACTGGTATGTGTTTGCTGTATTGATAAAAGAAATGTCATATTGCTTTCTTTTTCTAAATCAAATCTAAAATCTGTCTCTATGGCCCCTATCCGCTATAGTGCAAGGAAATCCAACCTTAGTCATTTGGGTGTTCTTTTTTTCAATTCCTCTATGGGATTAAAGAAGAACATGGAGCTTTTGTGGCACCAGAGGACAAAGGTAAATTTTCTAACCCTGCCCTATGATTACAATTCCTGAGGTTTTATTGTCCAGGACCATGTAAGATATTTAATGATAGTAAGCTTGGCTTCTTCTCTGCCAGAGAAGTCACCCAGATTATCCACCAGAAATGGTTATAGCTGTTAGAGTTCAATAATCACCCATATTCTACCTACCTCCCAACATCATGGGAAAGACACTTGGGACACTGTATGGAACTAGCTCATTACTTCGTGATGCTCACCCAACCCCAACCCCACCACAGACACCTGGTTAAACTATTTCTGTCCCTACATCTCTTGAGGCTCATTCTCTCTCAGGACAATCTAACTTCACTAGCAAAAAAAATCCATGACATGTGCCACACAAGACTGGGTGGTATCCTGCCTTGAGTCTTATCCAATAATGTGAATGAAATAGAAATTAATATTACTAACAACTTTTTGTTATGTATGTAAATCACCTAGCCCAGAGTGTGGTACATTAAAAAAAAAAAAAAAACACTCAAAAAATTCATTTCATTAACCACTTCAGTTAATGCTACACGGTTTTGGAACTGGAAATAAGACCTACAGCCTAATGGCAGAAACAAATATAAGAATAAACACCACCTAAATGATATTAAAGGGCTTCCCTGGTGGCTCAGCTGGTAAAGAATCCACCTGCAATGCGGGAGACCTGGGTTAGATCCCTGGGTTGGGAAGATCCCCTGGAGAAGGGAACAGCTACCCACTCCAGTATTATTCTTGAGAATTCTATGGATTGTATAGTCCCGGGGGTTGCAAAGAGTCAGACACAACTGGGCAACTTTCACTCACCCAAATGATATTAAAAATAATCAACAGTCTATAAAATTCAGGCATCAACCTCTTAGTAAAGGCTGGCCACGACTTTGGAGTGCCAGAGATTCCTACCCTTGCTGGGAAAGTCTTAACTGCTGAGTGCTGGAAATTGGCAAGGCTTGGGCAAAGGTGGTATAGGGCAATGGGGTGGGGTGGGGGGCAATCTGGGGGCCCAGGGATGTAGCTACTTACCAACCAGAATATAAATAGTTCAATATTTTAACAACTGGAAAGCCATGTCATTGTCCATCACCTCACTATCAGCCATAATTAAATAACAAAAATATCACTGCAGTGTCAGAGGTTGCTGGAAGTGTTCAGAATACCTGCTCAGAATAGCTTTGATCTGCAACCTTGCTACCCAGACAAGCTCAGAGGTTTTCAGGGAAATGAATCAGCTTGGGAAAAACTATAGAGGCTTAAAAAATAAAGGTGGAGTTTAACTTAGAAAGGGAGAACAGCTTCTATTATTATTAATAAAACATTAATAATTATTATCATTACTATCACTAGAAAGGTAAATCATCACCCTTGAATAGAAAGGTGGTTTTCCAAAAGTCCAAACTGGTCATATTGTTAAGGCATTAGGCATTTCCCTCTCTGCTCTTACCTTGGCCTGAATCCTCAGCCTCATCACAAACAACCCCTTGATGAGTTCCCTGTTATTCCCATCCAGGCAGGTATACAGGCCCGTCACTTCAACTGCTTGCATCAGAGCAGCTTTCACAAACAAAAACAAATCTTTCACAGATAGCTTTATAAACAAGCACCTACCGATGAGCTGGCCTCAAAGAAAAGTGACTCTATGGGCTACCAACCTAGAGAAGCTGCCCTCAAGTAACCCCATGAATGAAGGACCATTTGTCCATCAGTGAGCAGGCAACTGGCCAATGGGGATGAAAGAGGGGATAGATAACCACCCTTCAGATCAACCTGGTTGCTGGTCAATGTGGGCAGAAGGTGACAACCA
Source organism: Bos mutus (assembly GCF_027580195.1). Classification (NCBI taxonomy): domain Eukaryota; kingdom Metazoa; phylum Chordata; class Mammalia; order Artiodactyla; family Bovidae; genus Bos; species Bos mutus. Next base: position 51,569,277 of record NC_091626.1, on the reverse strand, counting down.
GAATAGGGGGATGGGGGTGAGTTCCTCAGTTTGGACAACTAGAGGAGTAACTAACATCAAATGGGAATTCAAATTAGTAATGAAGATGCCACAGAGTTGATCAGACTTTTTGCTGGTTTCAGCCAGTAGATCTGACCCTGCAAAAAAAAAAAAAAAACACTCTGTTCTTTTTATCAATTTGGATCTTTCAAGAATTCTATAAAGTATTATACTGACATTGTTGGCCAAGTTTAAAATAAAATCTTCAATAATTGGGTCAAAAACAGACTTTATAATTGGAATTAAGCATAGAGGATATCTGGTCAAATTTCTTCTTTTATAGAGGAACAAGTCTGAAACTCAGAGAGGTGCAATGATTTGCTCAGAATCACACAGCTCACAAGCAACAGAGCCAGAAGTAACACTGGAACCTTTGGTTTCTAAGTCCAGTTACCTTTTCCTTAGTCCTAGGTGACTTCCTTGGGTCTTAGACCATAAGTTTAGAGGCATTCAGGCTTTTTGTAGGGCAAACAACCTTGCCCAGCAGGAAGATGTCAAGAGTGTGACCCTCCCATCCAGATAAGACCAGCGCCAATGAAAGCACAAAGCACGGGAGGCACAGGATGAACCACAGAACACATGCCTGAAGCCTTAGTAAGGCCAACACAGACCACTGTAAAAGAACATTTCATTTTAATTTCAACATCATACTCCAGAGCAATTTTGTTCTAAGGACACAAAGAAAGGCACCCTGAGCTGCCTTGAAGTAGAACTGCTGTAGAAAGTGGAGACTCCTTCAAGTTCACTCTCAGACAGAGGGCACAGAGGACAGTCACTGTGTGGGATGCTGACCCAGCACTGTGTTTGCGTTTGGACACGGACATGGGCAGCCAGTTACCAAAGAGCCGCCGCTTCCTCTTGTCATGTCATGAGCCAACGCCTAGGGGGCGGTCTCGACGTGCTCCACAGCCCAGAGCACCACTGCTCCTATCAGAACAACCAAAATGACACAGCAGGGGCTTTTCGCTTTTTAATTTATTTCAGCATTTTAAGGGAAAGGAAAGACACAATCCCAAAGCAAGTATACAAAGCCCACCTTACTGAGGCAGAAAAATATTTAAAATATATGTATTATTAGATCACTTACTTTTGACAGTTTTGCTTAAAAAAAAAAATCTGTCCTAAAAGTCAAGAGTATGTTTCTATCCCTTTCTATGGCATATGGCAAGCTTTAATGACAACAGAATAACATCGTCTCCTGATTAAAATGGCTGAAACGACCTGCTTTTATTCCTGCTACAACCTGCCCTGTAACATAATGACCAGCTTTAAATCCATCAAAGTGGAGTACACAGTGCGATTGCAAAGGTTCAGACATTGAAATCCAGTAAATTTTATCTGCTATTCAGTCAGGGATGCTCCTGAGTAGAGCTCAGACCTGCTGAGCTTAGGTGGTCAATTCCTCAATTCCTAATCATTCATCACAACCAGGGACTTGCATCTACCTCCATCTCTCCAATTCATTCCCAAAATACTTTTCTGAAGCTTGGGCAGGATATGCAAGGGTTTCAAGAAACTTAAAGTGAAGAAGAGTTTAGTAATGCTTAAAATCCCCATTGCCATGTGTAAGAAGAAAAATATATATACATTTTTTTTAAAAAAAGGCAAGAAGAAATCCAAATAATTGAAATTAACTGATATTATTGAGTGACTTACAAATAGCTAGGCAGGATTGATAAGTGATCATTGTGGATAATATCAAAATATACGTGGATGTATATGCGTGTATCCACATACCCTGCCATATCTGAGGAGTCGGGTTTTGTTACGTGTATGTTTGCATATGTGGACAATTCTAGGGAAGATTATCTTGCACACAAAGCAAACGGCCCTGCCCCCATTGTGAAAGAAGCAGATCCCCCGAGATTAGGAAAGAAGGAATTGCTTATGGTCAGCAGAGGCCGGGAGAACAATGGAGACCCCAGCTAAAGGCACAGCAGCAGCAGCCTGCTAGGATGGGTGGGGACTGACCACATGGCCATTGCAAACTAGATGGCATTGTCAGTGTCACCAGAAGTGACTAAAAAGGGCTCAAATTAGCAATTGTTATGATTAGCAGGTGGTTTAAGAGATATGAGGGCCACGAAGTGACTCGGGCTGTGGGGGAGGTGGGGTGGATACCAGAATGCATTTCATTTTTGCTATAGCATAAAGTGAAGAGGCTTAGAAGCATTTTCCTACCTGAAAATAAGAATTACAGATTCATTTAAAGAATAATAATAGAGATGTCTAAAATAAAAGTAGTCTCCAAGAGAAAAAAATTGAAAATGTCCAGTTCCTTAAAAAAATTTTGCTATGCTCTTATACAATCATTGTAGATCAATTATGATAAAAACAGAAATTTAAATGCTGTCAAATTATAATAGAAAAAATACCTCTAATTTTTTAAAGCCAACTTAACTCAATTTGTCCTATACAGTCCTATCTAAATGAAGCTTTAGACAATTCAACAAACTTTAATAAATTATCCCTTTTTAGCACTTATTTATTTTCTAACTTTTCATAGAGTTTCTCACAAAACTGACTACTTCTTATACAGATACAGATCAGAATTTTCATGTTTTGCCTCTCTACTTCATGAGCCATCTTAGAACACAAGCAATTAACAGACTGTTTTTTTATTCTTTCTTTTAATTTTTTTAATAATAAATCTTCAATAATGAGTGACTTTGCCAAGAAGGTGGCTCTAGGAATCTGCAAGACAGAATTTTCAGGAATGGTCAGTGTCCTTCCTGCCCATAACTGTCCTCAGGTATAGTCACTGGACTGGATTCATGTACAGATAAATTTGGGACCAAATAGTTAGGATTTCTCATTTGCAGTTACTAATATCCATAGGTATGCATGATGAATACTGAAGACTGAATCAGGAACATAAAAACTCATTTTCCCAGGGTCATCTTTCTACAAATCTGAAGCTCACAGATGGTACTCGCTGTTTGGACAGAGGGTCCGACTGCATCAAAACTCATTCCAATACATGTCTAGGGGAAAACTGGGGGATTGATTTGTGAGAGGTTACTTTGCTGTGCAACTCCATACAACTTCATCAAATAAAAAAGACCATTTCAGCGAAGGGACCTAGAACTTATTATCAACTCATATTGAAGTCCAATAGGCTTGGTAGATAATTTTGCACTGAAAATGTCAGTGAGAACCCAAGCCATGTAAAGTGGACAAAGAAGCCATTACCTAGCAAAATCAAAGTATGAAAAAACTGTACCAGTGGGGTGTTACTAAGTTTTATTAGGCTTGTTGCAAAACTTAAATATATTTAAAAAAACATCATTGCTCTCTCTTTTGCTCTCATTTTGTTCATAGAAAACTTGACCACTGTAAGCCTATCTTTGGACTCAGATGATTCAGATATAGGTCAAATGAAATCCCAATAATTCAATGCCCTGATTTGGGACTCTTCCTTATGTGCCTGAAGGTATGTTCCTATTTTGCATGTATCATAATTTTACATAAATGCCTCTACAACTAAAATAAATTTGCAATATATGAGCAAGAAGTTATTTACAAAAACCACAGTGGAAAATCTGCCTCATTCCTTTATAGCTCCTACCACACAACCAGAGGACCCTGCATTTTTCTGACTAATTTCAGCAGATTTTTTACCAATCTAGATCACTTACAAAAACACATTTAATAACTTACCATTTCCAGACTGCTATTCTAGTTGGCCCAAATTCACTGAGGAATAACTTAGTTTCCTCCTGACTGATTTACTTCAGTCATGGCTTAGGAAGAGTTAGGTAGCCAAGAAACTGCTATCCCTTGTTCCCATCCTGAATCATCTTATCAGTTATGACGTGATGCTTACAATAGTGAACGGACCATCTAGCTCCTGGTGCTGCCAGACCAAAAGGGGTTTTTGTCTCCTGGATTACTGGAGAAATTAAGGGCACGTGGACCTGGCTGGCCTCAGTGGTGCACTTGGTGTGATCTCTGATGTTTGTCCCCATCCTCAGTTGTATTGATTCCCATCCAAATGGTCAAACCTGAACAAGCCTTTTAAAACATGAAATAATAGGCTGCTTGTATCCTGCAGGTAACAAGACCATTCAGCCACAATTGGAACCATTTTCCAGCAAAGTTGATGCATTTGTACCTCACCTGACTGAACAGAAATTAACCCCCATTCACGACACTGACCCCATACAACTCACTCAGCCTACTGCACTTGAACATATTCATTTTGATATGCTATTCACAGACTGTTGCTATGCACTTATGTATTTAAGCTGTTGCATGCAGGCAATCAAGAGACCCAGTTATTTGTCTTTTTCATTAGAACTATGTTGGTGAGAATGAATATAACACAGTTTTCAGGTAATATCTCTCAATTCTGAAATAAAAGGAACACCATCTTCAATCTAACTACCCAAAATGTCAAGGTAAATAAGAAAAATTTTAGTAGAAAAACTCAAATGCCTCTGGTGGTTTTGTTGCTGATTTAAATGCACAGATGTTGGAAACAGATAAAAACATGAATGCTTCTTTACAAAGATTCACATACAAATGTCTGCATAATATAGTTACAAACTTAACATATAACCTATATCCAAGAGTTCTCTCAGTCCATTTTGCTTTTAGCATCAATGAACCCTAAATAAAAATATGGTTGCCTAAATAAATGACAAACTTTCTATATCACACATTCTACTATGTTTATAAGCATATCTTAGTTCAATAATTATAGCTTTTACATGAGTATGTAGTTTAAAATTAAACAAATAAATACATTGAAAAGAATGACATTGCTATTACATTTCCAGTCACCCAAGCTCAACACTCAGTGATGTAAAAGTATAATTATCCCACCTTGACGTCACTGTAATATTTGATCCATGCCACAGGAACCACTCAGTACCATGGACAGAGAAGGTACAGCCTGTCCAAGGAATGACTATGGTATTTACTTCAGCTGGACACATATGAAAAAAGAAAGCTGAAGTTCATAGCTAAGTAACACAGTAAAAACAAACTCTGATTTTTCAGGATTAATTAACTGTTTATTACACTAAGGGCATTTATTTTAGCTAAGACTGTAAGTCTATGAAAGCTTTGTTGTATTGTGTTCCCAACTGAAAAATGAAAAACATAGTAAATTTAAAATACATGTTATTTTAATTATGGAAAAAAGTCTTATTTCAACATGCATCCTTGAGAATAACTCTAAAAGCAATAAAACAATTTGTGAAGGAGTCTTTCCTGCTGTTAACATTAGTTGGTATTTGGTCTTCATATATATATAATACACACATTATGCATTTACATATATGCATAGTGTATATATAATATAGCCATACATATGTTAGTAATATTCTTAAGGGTAAAACTTTTACTTAGAAAAAACCTTATGCCTGATTGTTGACATCCACTGACTGAGCTTTTATTCTATGAAATTAGTAGCAAAATAATTTTAATAATTTTGTGGAAATTTGAAAGTATTATAATTTATTTCAGATATAAAGCCAAAATACAATTTGAATTCACAGTTTAATTGAGCAAATATTATTAAATCCTACATATAAGATAATTTACTAAATGCTGGGTGGTTCAAACATGAATTAAATATGACCACTGCTTCCGAAGAACTCAGAATCTAATGAAAAATAGATATGGAACAGGAAAGAAACAAGCATGTATTGAGTGCCTGTTATTTGCCAAACACCATACTATGAAATTTACATGTATTATACTGTTTTGGTAGATATTATTAAGGCCATTTTTAAATATAAGGAAAGTGAGGTTCAGCAAGGTTAAATACTCTTTCCAAATCACTCAGCTGATAAGTTATAGAATCAGAATTCAGGCTGTTTATAATTCCACAGGCTATGCTCTTGTTTGTGTACCCAAGGATGCCCCAGAGGGAGAGGTGAACAACTCTGAACCGCAAAATGAAGGAAGGCACAACAAAGCAGGTGACATTTTAGCCTGAACTATTTAACTAATCATTTACAGACAGTACAAGACAATGCTTATTTCCCAGTTTACACTTACAACATGTCTATGAGTCTGTTTGTAATTGGTCTCTTGATTTTTCCTGCTAAAGGAAGGCATTTGTTACAAAGATAATCCAAAATGTGACATAATCCATGAGTCTTTTATGTTTACATGTTTTGGCAACAATTCCAAAAGTATATTCCTACTAATTATGTTAGGAAAGGCTATTGAAATGATTTTGCATTCCTGCAGCACAGAAAATTGATGATAGAAATTGGCCTAGGGCTACTGAGTCACCTAATGACAGCAACTTTAATTTAAAATATGTTGCGGGTAATAGACCAAGTGGATAATCCACTTGTGGATAATTGAGAGTGTATCTGTGCCCACATTTTAAGATCCAGATATTTCATAGAGGTCCTATAACATAACATGTCATAAAATAACCTGTTCCCAATGCACTAGTATCCATTAAAATCAATAAGGTTTTGCAAGCCATGCATATGATAGATAGTATGAAATGTAATTAGTATTGGGAAAATTGCTATAAAATCTCAAGCTCTTTGTACTTAAATGTACTCAAGATGTTTTCCATTGAGGCTCCTTTTTTAGAGAAACATAGTGAATAGAATCTGAAAGATTAAATAATTGGTGTAATGCTGATTTTTAAGCACATGAAGCCTATTGTTTCTGTGCACAGGAAAACAAAATTTTATCATTGCAACAAAACCACTACTTTGATGGCACTTTCTGAAAAGAGGTGAAAAGCAGAATTTGACAGCCCTTGGGCTGAAATTTTTGTATCCTATATCTGACCTGCTGGGAATAAATTATCTGAGGCTGACATCCCTTAGGCTAAGGGTTTATAATGGAAAACACCCCCCAAAAGCCTTAAATATGAAATAATACCATGAGACACCATAACTTAGATTCTCTAAAAATATTCACAATGAGGCATACAAAAACACATATGCTAGGACCAAAAGATGCTTGGAAAGAGAGAGAAGGAGAACATAAATGCAGTTTTTCTTTCTTTCTTTTTAACCTTATCTATGCATTCCTGGGTCACAGAAGCATTGTGCTGACTCTGGATGAAAACACCCCTTTGATGGAGGATACATGCTGAAAGGGAGAATTCTGAATTATGTTCTCTAAATTATCCAAGGCTTGGAGAGCAAGTATTGATTTTGAAAATGACTGAGCCAGACCTCGTACTGCAGAGCCCCCTCCCTCCTCGAGCCCCAAAGCACAACAAGAGATCTCGGGCACTGTGCAGCCGCCACGAGGCCCTGGGCTGGCATTGTTTCAAAAAATCAGAAAGTCATCCATCAACCATAGAACCATTGGAATAAGTACATGGTAGCTAAAGACACATTTTATCTGCTCACAGGCTTCAATTCAATGAGCTATGAGGAGAATTAGAATGATATTGGACCGATTAACTAATGCACTCTGGGAACCATGAACTGTTAAGGTGTTTATTTTGCTGCCCCACATAAAAGAATGAGAAGTTTATCTGCATAGTTAAGCCGTTCTGTTTGCTCCTGCCATAAATAACTCTGAAGTGCCTCTGAGCCAGACCTCTTTTACAGAGGCAGACTGAGAACCAGAATTTGTTCTGTAATTGCTTCCATACTTTGTAAACAATTTAGGCGCAGCAGGATCTGCACTGTCATTAGGAACAGTTCTACGTGTGCACATGTGCAAGCACATGTTCACCTTCTTGTGTATGGTTTCTTTGGCACTATTACTAGATATTAAATTTATGGGGGAAACGAAGACTAAAATTATTCATTTCCATGCATTGAGAACATCACTTAAGTTTTATTCGGTTAGTAGTGGTGATGAGCATAATGAGCAGATCACAGACTACGTTAGACGGCTGTTGCTGCTGCTAAATTGCTTCAGTCATGTCCGACTCTGTGCGACCCCATAGACGGCAGCCCACCAGGCTCCCCTGTCCCTGGGATTCTCAAGGCAAGAACACTGGAGTGGGTTGCCATTTCCTTCTCCAATGCATGAAAGTGAAAAGTGAAAGTGAAGTCTCTCAGTCGTGTCCGACTCTTAGCGACCCCATGGACTGCAGCCTACCAGGCTCCTCCATCCATGGGATTTTTCAGGCAAGAGTACTGGAGTGGGGTGCCACATTAGATGGCACTAGACCTTTAATTTATGTTTCCCAAAAGTATATTTTCCATGTCTGAAGAACTAACAGGGTGCAGCTGAGTGATATTTATGCTTATTTTCACATGGCTACACTTCCAGAACAGCTAGATACAAAATTCCAAGTCCCTTATCCTTATATATTTAAAATCAAAATTTGGTTGTTTTTAATTTGCAAATAAATTCTCAGACTTAGTACATGTTGTAAGAGATACCAGTTCAAGCAAGACACCATTTAGATAGAGCAGGATTTCTCAACCTTGGCACTATTGGCATTTAGAGCTTAGATAATTCTTTGTTGTGGGCTGTCCTATTCATTCTAGGAATTTTAACAGCATCTCTGGCCTCTACCCATTAGATACCAGTAACACTCCCTCCCCACCAAGTAGTGAAAACCAAAAATGTTTCCAGACATTAACAAATGTCCTCTAGGGAGCAAAAGCCTTTCTGGTTGAAAATCATTAATTAAGATTCCCTTTTTTCTAAGTTTTTGAAAGAAAGTGTGAATGCTTTCCAAAGGAATGTTATGAAACACAAGAACTCCACTTTCAGTTTCACTGGTCCCAGAACATATTATGCAGAGCAACCATGATGATTGAGAGACGGTCCAGGAATTGTTAGGCTTTTTTCCAGGTGTTATGCTCTAATTTTTTGATATAATATTATAAAAGACTCACTTCATCTCAAAATAGAATTTTCTAAACTATCTGTAGTATTGTTGTTGACATTTGGAGTAAGAAAAGTTTCACAGGCTCTCTTGAGTCCCTTCTTTTTATAGTGGTTTTTACAAAGTGGTCTAATTCCTTGGCTTGCTATAGTTAAAAATATTACACTGAAATTTCTCTCATAGAAACTCTCCTATTTACTTTTTCCATGGCCTTTCAAAGGATATGCAATTGAGTAATGGCACTGATTTCATTACCAATTCCTCCAGTAAAGGGGCAATTTTACTGGGTCAAGGTTGAAACAAGTCATGGGATAAAAAGAAACCTAACCTACCTCTAAATCGCTCTGCAACTTAGAAGTTATTATGTTGGAGACATGTCTACACAGACCGAAAGACAAGTCTAGAGCTGGCTCCTATCCAGTGAATTTGGGCAGTAGATTTAGTCAAACAGATCCTTCACCACTCCCTGTCTCTTGCCAACATGGCAGGGGGTGGTTTGAATGATATAGATTAAACAATTTTTAGAACATTATAAATTAATTTGTTTGGAGGATAAACTTAACTTGGGTGATGTTTTATGTACAATTTCTATTTCTCTTTCTACACCAGCACTTTCCTAAGTATAAACATAACCACAGACATCTATTCAAAAGAAGTTTGGGGAGAACTGGGTTATACGTAATAAAATGAGCTTAGTAGCTGCAGTTTTTCTCAGAGCCTTTAATACGTCAAAATGCCTTGTGATCCTCAAGAAATCCTTTCACGCAAGGGCTATTTTAAGAAACTAGTTTTCCTCATGATGCACTTTAGGAAATAATATGTACATATTAGGGTAAATATCTGGTTTTATGAAGATAAAATCTGAAGTTTCTTTTCTCTGTACCACCTTATACCTTGGACTTTGACTCCATCACTTTTGAGAGAGACGGTCATGTTGTCTGCAGATGTATGGCTTGTAGACAGTAACTGTCTCAGATACAGCTATATAGAATATGTCAACCCTTGGGTTGGGAAGATCCCCTGGAGGAGGGCATGGCAAGCTACTCCAGTATTACTGCCTGGAAATACCCATGGACAGAGGAGCCTGGCAGGTTACAGTCCATGGAGTCACAAAGAGTCGGACATGACTGAAGTGACTTAGCACATGTATGCACATGATATCTGTAGACATGATTATGTTCTGGGAAAAACACAGGATTACCACCAGATGGCCCAGATTCTAGTCTCTGCTCTATGAGATACTAATTCTGAGAATTTAAATAGGTCATTTGACCTCTTTGTGCCTCAGTTTTCTCACTTTCAAAGTAGGCACAAATATCCCTGATTGATATTTCACAGATCGTGCAAGTTTCAGATGGGTGTATGTATGTAAAAAGTCCATCCTCACCACTAAAGCTCATGTTGATGGCATGTACTTTTGACAGGATGTAATGAGATGGGCACTTCAATTCTGTGGAATTCCTCCTTAAATCCATAATCCCAGTCAAATCAGGAGAAAAACAAACAAACAGACAAATATAAATCACAAACCAGTACACAAAATATCTTGCCAATACTCTTAAAGATATAAAGATCTCAAAAGAAGAGAAAACTAAAAACCTGTCACAGATTGGAAAGTAACTAAGGAGAAATGATGACAAAATACAATGTAATATCCTACACCGGATTCTGGAACAGCGAAGAACATTATCGGATAAGCAAAATCTGGATAAAGTCTGCAGTTTGGTTAATACTATAGTTTCTTAGTTTTGGGGAAATGTCCATGTTGTATAAAATGTGAATATTAGAAGAAACTGGGTGAAAAGTATATGTGACCCCTAGTTACTATCTTTGAAACTCTTATAAATCAAAAATACTTTAAAATGAAAAAAATTAAAGGAAGCATCAGTATATTATATTTCTCATTTGTGCTGCTCCCTAAAAGCCTGGTTTCTTTCCTCCTGTCTCTCTCTCTCCCCACCTCCCTCTTCCCTTTCTCCCCCTTCATCCAGCCCTCTCTAGCTCTTTGTCTCTCTCCCGTCTTTCTCAATATGAGTCTCAAAATTCCTAAAGAAGAAACTAACTGAGCAGACCAACTGAGGACTGGTGGAGGAGTCATACTATGAGGACGGGGTATTGACTGTTGCTAATATGTCAGTGAGGTGAACAGAAGAGTTCCTAGAGGAAGGGGTATTGGGTAGTGGGCAGTTCCACTGATGTTCACTACACAAACTGAGACATAGAAAAGAACCATTCCCTCACATTCCTCTAACTCATTCCAGTCATCTTGCTTCTGAAAAGCCTTTATAATCAACCTAGCAGAAAATTTAGGCCTATTACAATGATGAGTCATAGCAACAGTAGCAATTCTGAATATAGAGACACAAAGTTAGAAACATAAAAGAGTCTATTTTTTTTTCTTACATCTTGGTGGTAGAATAACTTTTGCCACCAATAATTTAAAAGGTATTCTCCCTTTTACATAGATTCTGTTAATAACAAAATATTGGTATCTTCCAAAACTAAATAATAGTTAAATTACCCTATCTAAAGGAAAAAACTGTGAAACTCATCGCTGTGACAGACATCTCCTTAAACTATGAGACAAAGTACTAAAGCAGTAAGAGAGGCATCATACCTACCAGTAGCAGAATGTCTTGCTCAATGTGGTATAAATAATGAGAAAATGTATTATAATGAGAAATTGTATCTTTCTTTACAGCAAGAAAGATATGTGAAGGGTGGGCTCCAATTCTACTTCCCTGCAATTCCATAGACTCTGGCTTCTTTCTGTAGAGGCTTGTCCATTGATGACTCACAACGGTGCCATATGGGAAAACATTCTGCTGTTCTCCCCAGACACACTGGAGAGTACAGAGTCTCTTGAGGTTGTCCTGGGACTATCTGCCTGGACATTGCACACGGCCATTTCTATTTTACCATTACCATATCATTCTGGTCACATGAGATATGCCAAAGAAGGAAGGTACTGTACAAACCCACTCTTGGATTCTCTTACCTGCTGTTGCTGCTGCTGAGTCGCTTCAGTCGTGTCCGACTCTGTGCGACCCCATAGACAGTAGCCCACCAGGCTCCTCCATCCATGGGATTTTCCAGGCAAGAACACTGGAGTGGGTTGCCATTTCCTTCTCCAATGCATGAAAGTGAGAAGTGAAAGTGAAGTCGCTCAGTCGTGTCTGACTCTTAGCGACCCCATGGACTGTCGCCCACCAGGCTCCTCCATCCATGGGATTTTCCAGGCAAGAGTACTAATTCCAGTTAGGTCATGGAAGGAATGGCAGGATACAAGCCCTTCTCAAGGAAAAACCAGGATCCCAGTTCCACTCTTGCTCCTCTTCCTCCCTTCATTTCCTCTAGGTTTGGACAAATGGACACAGACTGATCACTTATTCTCCTAAATCTATTATTTATGCCAAGACCTCAGCTTTTGAAACTCAAAAACAAGAATTTGGCTTTTATTCAACTGTATAATCCTTTCCCTGAAGCAGTAAGCTCAAGAATGCTCTGTCTGCTGCTTATGTGGAAGGGGGATCACAGAATAAAAGGAATCATTGAGAATATAAAACATAATTTTAATATAGTATATCAAGTACTATCCTGCTCTACGTCTATGATTAAATATATTTTATACTATCTGATTTATACCCATGGTTTCAAAAACAAGGATTTGAGAGAACATAATGAATGTAAAAACACAGATACATTGACAATAGAACAATTAATCTGAGACCAAAAGAGAAATCAAGGACCAAGTTCTATTATCCAATACTCAGAAGCATAACAGTTTAATATCATCATCATCACCATCATCATTCTTGAGTACCTACTAAGTGAAAGATTCTGTGCTAAGTATTTATACTTTAACTTCATTAGTAAACAAGAATTAATTTCACCTTCACCACAATCCTAGCCTAATAGATACTTTTATCACCATTTTACTACAAGCACAATGAGTGTCCCTGGACTTTAGCAGCTTGAAGATTCTCCCAAGGAAAACACAATGGTGTGGTTGACTCTGTGATATACGACCAAGATCCCCCTTCTGCTGATGGCAGTCAGACTCAGCTGCAGAGAACTGCCTTGCTTCAAGGTCACACCTCTTCCTAGGATTGTACTTCCTATGACTGATGAATGGAGGATAAAGGTCTGGCTATCTTGACCCAGACAACTCTGAAGGGCCAGACTAGCTGTAGCATTCCTCACAGAACATATCATAGTGTGACTATGTCCTTGTAAGCATGTATAATGTATGCAGATGAAGTTATATTAACAGAACAGTGAAGCAGTGTTCCTAACAGCTGCTATAGACCTTTGGTTAAGAAACTGTATTCCTATCTTAGAAGTGCTTTCCGTCTGACTCTAACATCTATCTACTTTCCTTCTGTCACCTGCTTCCTGATAAGTCACCAAAAGGAAGAAAATTTTTCTTCATCACAATAATGATAACTTACCTTTGCCAAGAAAAACAGGTGGATACAAACAATGAATATTTAAAATACATTGGTTTTAGATGGAAGCTTGATTGACTGATGAGGAAGAGCTAAGCAATTCACTCAGGAATGAGATCCAAGGGATCCAGCTACCAATCCCCTTCTCCATCCACTTAGCATGACAGGGCTCAGTAGAATGAAGTCCAGGTCCAAACCCATGTGCCCTGGGAGATGTCATACCCAGGGAGGGTAGACCTCCCTTCTGTGTTGTGGTACCAGGTTAGGTATAATACTAGGTAAACACAGTGTTTGATAAGCTCTGGGGAACCATCTTACACAGGAAAGACATGCAGTTTGTTATAAGTCAATCTTAATTTCAAGCCTCATGTTACGAGATAAAGCTGAATTCCAGTGAATAAGTTGTGAATTACCTTGTGAGTTTGGGCTGTGAAGGCAGCCAAAGCAGATAATTCTTGCCTATTAAGTGGATTTATCACATGTTCAATTGTGTAATTACTTTTTAAAAAAATCCATTTTTCCCATTTTATTGTCATGAAGGTACAAAGGAGACATTTTGGATAAAGAAATCATTATCTAGGCGAGGGAATAACAACTGTTCCTCTTGTAAAGTTGAGCTTTTATATCCATTAAGTGGTTCAAAGAAAGGATCGGTAACTGGAGGCTGCTCACTCCCTGCCCCTTTACTTAGACAAAAAAAAAATGCCTGTCTTATAAGGAGGTAGCTAAATAGATGACATTATTGGAAGGACAATGAGAAAGCTCCATGGATCCAGCAATCTTTTGTGAAGCACTTGCCACAGTGCCTGAAATCCCACCATTAGTAAATTACTCCTTTGGGGCAGGTCTTGAAAATTTTCTGATACTCAGAACTTCACCCAATTAATATGTCAGTAATGCAGTGAGGCTGGGGGTGGGGGGTGACTAATATCTTAAGTCATTTGCAATTACAACCTAAAGAACTGGGGCATCAGAAGAAGCATGGCAAGGAAAAAAAAAAAAAAACATTGAATACGGCAAGTGATGCAGAATAACCAACGGGAGCAATGTGTAGTTCATACAGTACAATTTTCACGATGACAAAATTGAGTTTGTAGAATAATACTTTCTAAAGTTTTCCTCAAACAATAGTTCTCAGGCTCTAACATGCTCCTCTGATACAGGATTTCAAGGTCAAATAAATTTGGGAAATTTTGAAACAAACAAGTTTAACAAGTTTCGGTCCTGTAAGGCTCCATTAGTGCTAATGTACATTGTAAATCTAGGGATAGAGAGAAGGAAAGAAAATATAGGATCACATTCATGTAGAATTGCTTAGCATCTTCAAGACTAATTGCTATTGAAATGCTTCTCTCGAAGGATGCAATGGCTTGCCCATGGTAAATAAAAAAATAGAGGCCAGCTTTTCTGACTCCTAGTTTAGTTTTCTATTGTACTGTGCTCAGATCCCATTATTTTGCTTTGGGTATGTCCAGAGCATAAAAAGAAATGCTCAGAGACTTAGAGACTGTCAAAAAAATACTCTTTCAGAACAAAACAACAAAAGCCATATCTACAAGAGCATGAATATACTCACTGGACTGTAGCATTCACTGCTCACTCACTTGGTGACTTTGATGATTAAATAGATGTATCAGCCAGAGTATCAGGGAAACGTCCTTCCTCCATTTTTCTATCTCATCCCTTCACAGTGGTCTACTGGTAAAGAAGAGCAATACCTGGGGAAAAACAAGAAATGGCTTAACTCAGTTTAGAATAATTGAGATGCTCCTCCTTTATGCATACCTCCCTAAAACAACCCTAAGCTCACCCAAAGGAGTCTAGTGTAAGACCTAGGTTTTTACACTGGCTTACATAGCTTCTTCCATGAGAGCATTATCAATCAAATTATCTCACATTCCAGAAGGATAAAAATGAGATAACAATAAAACCATTATAAGAATCTGAAAAGCATGAGAACTATGAAAGAGATACAATCTATAGATGGATTATCTGGTATCAGAAGAAGCAAAATTCATGGAACAGAAAATGAAGCTAAAATATACATTTTGATAATTTCAGAGAGATCAGGAAGACTATAAGAAATGTGAAACAAGAAATAAACAGAGAACTAATTTGACTTTGGATATAAATGTATCCATCAGAGGGCAGACAGAATGAAAACCACAATCCCAGAAAGCTAACCAAACTGATCACATGGATCACAGCCTTCTCTAACTCAGTGAAACTATGAGCCATGCTGGGTAGGGGCCACCCAAGATGGACAGGTCATGGTGGAGAGTTCTGACAAAACATGGTCCACTGGAGAAGGGAATGGCAAACCACCTCAGTATCCTAGCCTTGAGAACTTCATGAACAGTATGAAAAAGCAAAAAGATATGACACTGAAAGATAAACTCCCCAGGTCAGTAGGTGTCACATATGCTACTGGAGAAGAGCAGAGAAATAGTTCCAGAAAGAATGAAGAGGTTGAGCCAAAGTGAAAACAACACCCAATTGTGGAAGTGACTGATGAAGAAAGTAAAGTCTGATGCCGTAAAGAACAACATTGCATAGGAACCTGGAATGTTAGGTCCATGAATCAAGGTAAATTAGAAGTGGTCAAACAGGAGATGGCAAGAGTGAACACTGACATTTTAGGAATCAGTGAACTAAAATGGACTGGAATGGGCAAATTTAATTCAGATGACCATTATATCTACTACTGTGGGAAAGAATCCCTTAGAATAAATGGAGTAGCCTTCACAGTCAATAAGAGTCTGAAATGCAGTACTTGGGTGCAATCTCAAAAATAACAGAATGATCTCTATTCACTCCCAAGGCAAACAATTCAATATCTGAGTAATCCAAGTCTATGCCAAAGAAGCTGAAGGTGAACAGTTCTATGAAGACCTACAGTATCTTCTAGAACTAACACCAAAAAAAAGATGTCCATTTCATCATAGGGGACTGGAATGCAAAAGTAGGAAGTCAAGAGATAGATGGAGTAGCAGGCATGTATGGCCTTGGGGTCCAAAATGAAGCAGAGCAAAGACTAACAAAATTTTGCCAAGAAATCCACTGGTCATAGAAAACACCCTCTTACAACAACACAAGAGACGACTGACTCTACACATAGACATCAATACAGAAGGTCAATACCAAAATCAGATTGATTATATTCTTTGCAGCCAAAGATGGAAAAGATCTATACAGTCGGCAAAAAAAAAAATAAAAAAAAGACCAGGAGCTGACTGGGGCTCAGATCATGAACTCCTTATTTCCAAATTCAGACTTAAATTGAAGAAAGTGGGGAAACCACTAGACCATTCAGGTATGACCTAAATCAAATCCTTTACAAGTATACCATGGAAGTGACAAATAGATTCAAGGGAATAGATCTGATAGATTTCAGAGTGCCTGAAGAACTATGGACGGAGCTTCCTGAGATCGTACAGGACGAGGTGATAAGAACCATCCCCAAGAAACAGACGTGCAAAAAGGCAAAATGGTTGTCTGAGGAGGGCTTACAAATAACTGAGAAAAGAAGAGAAGTAAAAGGAGAAAAAGAAAAGGAAAGATATAGTCATCTGAATGTAGATTTCCAAAGAATAACAAGGAGAGATAATAAAGTCTTCCTAAGTGATCAATGCAAAGAAATAGAGGAACACAATAGAAGGGGAATGACTAGAGATCTCTTCAAGAAAATTAGAGATACCAAGGGAACATTTCACACAAAGATGGGCACAATAAAGGACAGGAATGGTATGGACCTAACAGAAGCAGAAGATATTAAGAAGAGGTGGCAAGAATACACAGAAGAACTGTACAAAAAAGATCTTCATGACCCAGGTAACCATGATGGTGTGATCACTCACCTGGAGCCAGACACCCTGGAATGCAAAGTCAAGTGGGCCTTAGGAAGCATCACTATGAACAAAGCTAGTGGAGGTGATAGAATTCCAGCTGAACTATTTCAAATCCTGAAAGATGATGCTGTGAAAGTGCTGCACTCAATATGCCAGCAAATTTGGCAAACTCAGGAGTGGCCACAGGACTGGAAAGGGTCACTTTTCATTCCAATTCCAAAGAAAAGCAATGCCAAAGAAAGCTCAAACTACTACACAACTGCACTCATCTCACACACCAGTAAAGTAATGCTCAAAATTCTCCAAGCTAGGCTTCAATAGTACGTGAACCAAGAACTTCCAGATGTTCAAGCTGGATTTAGAAAAGGCAAAGGAACCAGAGATCAAATTGCCAACATCCATTGGATCATAGAAAAAGCAAGAGAATTCCAGAAAAACATCTACTTCTGCATCACTGACTATGCTAAAGCCTTTAACTGTGTGGATCACAACAAACTGTGGAAAATTCTTAAAGAGATGGGAATACCAGACTACCTTACCTGCCTCCTGAGAAACCTGTATGCATAATTTTGTTCTAAATATACAACCTTTATAGTCAATGGGGAAAGAATAAACTTTCATTAAGAGCATATATAAAAATTCACAAAAATTGATTATGTCTTAAATCACAAAGAAGATCAATAAATTCTGAAGATGAACATCATATACTATGTGGTTTTTGTCTACAAGGAAATAAAACAAAACATTTATAACAAAATCATACCTTAATATTTTAGTCTAGAAATCTAAGTACATATTGTCAAATAATCCCTAGAATTAAGAGAAAATAACCAGGGAAATTATGAGGTACATAAAAACACTAAATGCAGAACTGTATAACTTACAATCAAAGCAATACTATAAGGGAGATTTAAAGTCTCAATTATATTTACATAAAACCTAGAAGGAATGAAAATAAATGAGAATCATTTAGCTTAAAAATTTAGACAAAAGGAGCAATGAAATAAGTTCAGAAAAACAGAAATAGTAAAGAAAAGTTTTTAAAAAAATCAGTGAAATAAAGAAAAAGAGCTACAACAGTAAAATAGCAAATGTCATAGGCAAATCCCCCAAAATGATTCACTGAAAGACTAATAAGAGGAGCAAGATGCTGGCAAAATCAATCTAGAAAGGAGAAGATAGAAGCAGAAAAGAGATATTTTAAAAAGAAAAAAAAAAATAAGCAAATGCACTCTATATAATTTGACAACCTGGAGGAAATAGATAAATTTCTATGCAATTATAAAATGCCAACATTAGGACAGAAAAACACATGGATATAAAACACATGCAATTGCCAATAAAGAACTTGAAATCCAGCCATCAGTTTTCGCTCTATCATCACCCCTCCCCTATAAAAAGGATCTGACAGGTGATTTTACAAGTGTGTTGTAACAAAGCAAATAATCTTTATCTTACACAATTTTTTATTAGAAAATAAGAGAAGGAAGTTATATAGCTCATTTTGTGAATAATGCCTTTATGCTATAACCAAGAGTGAGATGTAAAAAAAGGAAAAAATATATACCAATTTCACTTGTACAGACACCAAAAACCTAAAGAAAACATTCATTGACTAAAACCATCAGTGTATTATTTCTAACACATCATAATTAAATATAATTTATCCCTTCTGAGTTCAATATCAAAAATCTATCAATTTACTACAATAATGAACCAAAAACAAAAGAAAGAAATTACAGCAATGCTTGCTACAAGTTGTAGTTCAACCAAGTACTGCTAGTTCCTGCCAATTCAATAACAAAAGAAAAAAAGAAATGATGTAACACTTGGGAAGAAGTAGACAAAATTTTCCTTTGTAGGTGGTACAATCATTTATATAAAAACCCAACAGAATAAATTACTAAACCAGAATGTCCATCTAGATCACTGGATACAAGATGAATATGTAAAAAATCAAAAACTTCCCTCTATATCAGCAATAACTAAATCTGAAAGTGAAAAGAAAATAAGCTACCTAAGAAACCATTACAGTAATGAATCTAAGAATTAACCTAAAAATGCATAAACCTTTATGACAAAAGAAAATCTGAATAAAAGAAGAGAACAAGGCAATTCAATAGAAATTTTCTAATAAATAGAAATGTTCTATTTGTGGAACATTCTTTGGCATTGCCTTTCTTTGGGATTGGAATGAAAAGTGACATTTTCCAGTCCTGTGGCCACTCCTGAGTTTGCCAAATTTGCTGGCATATTGAGTGCAGCACTTTCACAGCATCATCTTTCAGGATTTGAAATAGTTCAGCTGGAATTCCATCACCTCCACTAGCTTTGTTCATAGTGATGCTTTCTAAGGCCCACTTGACCTCACATTCCAGGATGTCTGGCTCTAGGTCAGTGATCACACCATCATGATTATCTGGGTCATGAAGATCTTTTTTGTACAGTTCTTCTGTGTATTCTTGGCCACTTCTTAATATCTTCTCCTTCTGTTAGGTCCATACCATTTCTGTCCTTTATTGTACCCATCTTTGTGTGAAATGTTCCCTTGGTATCTCTAATTTTCTTGAAGAGATCTCTAGTCTTTCCCATTCTATTGTTTTCCTCTATTTCAATTCCATATCAGGCTTCCCAGGTAGCACTAATGGTAAAGAACCCGCCTGCCAGTGTAGGAGACATAAGAGATGTGGGTTCAGTCCGTGGCTCAGGAAGATTCTCTGGAGAAGGGCATGGCAACCCACTCCAGTATTCTTGCCTGAAGAATCCCATGGACAGATGAACCGGATGGGCTATGTCCATGGGGGTCGCAAAAAGCTGAACACGACTGAAGTGATTTAGCACAGACACCATATTAAAGAACAGGATAATTTCACATAATGATATTTATATTAATAAAAAAATTTTAATGCAGTTGCAATCAATATTCTAAAAGAATACAAAGATAAGGTATAGAAATTTAAAAAAAGTTTATCTGAAGTTTGTATAGAAATCTACAAATAACTAAGAAAATTTTGAAAATGGAGAGCAAGGGGTTGAAGCACACTATCAAGTAATAGAGCAAACGTGCAATTTTAGTATTATATCAGAATAATGTTTCAAGAAGACAAAAAATATAGTCTTAAAAGAATGGAAAGCTCATTAGGAATAGAGCATATCTATATGGAAACTTGCAATATGTTAGGAAGAGCATCAAAAAACAATGGGGAAAAATGGACTATTCAGTAAAGACAATTGGGATAATTGGCTTACTTTATTCAAAAAAATTTAAAGTTAGTTTACTGCTTTAGAAGACACACAAAAGTAAACTCCATATGGATGTAAAACCTAAGTGATAAGGACAAAATAATAAAGGAGAAAAAAAATACAGGAGAATACCAAACAAAACAATAAAAGAGCCATAAAGGGAAAATTGCCTAACTGACTACATGGAAGATGAGGGGGTTTGTTCATACCCTGATATATTTAACAGATGACTGACAGAAAAATCTTACAATGTCTATAATTTGGAATAGACAAAACAAGCAAGAATAGATAAGACTCTCTCCCCTGAAAGAAAAGAGAGAACTGTATAGAAAAATGGATACAGTGTATGTTTACTTCACTAATAGAGAAATACAAATTAAAATAAAAATGCCATTTTAAGCCCATTAGACTGACAAACATTAGAAAATAGGAAATGGAAAGCTTCATACACTCTGCTGGGAACGTAAACCTGCTGTAGACACAATTAGGTGAGAGACATCCATTTAATCAGTAAAAGTTTTGGCTGAGTGCCATTAAGAGAAGAAACTTTCTCTTGGCTTTTGGAAGGTAAACTTGACAAACAAGAAATCTATATTCTATATCTTCACTCTCCAACGAAGTAGCCACTAGCCACATGTGACTACGGAGCACTGAAATGTGTCCAGCCTGTATTGAGATATTCTCTAAGTATAACATACACACGAAAGCCATAGTACAAAAATTAATGTGGCAGAAAAGTCATGTGAAAAATCCAGGTAATTCCCTGACAGTCCAGTGGCAAGGACTCCTGCTTCCGCTGCAGGGGGCACAGACTTGATCCCTGGTCACAAATCTAAGATGCCGCATGCTGCCAGCAAAAAAGAAAGAAAGAAAAATCCAGTACCCATTTATGTTTAAAAAAAAAAAAAAAAACTCTCAGTAAATTAGGAATAGGAGAGAATTCCCTCAATTTGATGAAAAGGGCTTCCCTACTGGCTTAAACAGTAAAGAATTCACCTGAAATGTGGGAGACCTGAGTTCAATCCCTGGGTTGGGAAGATTCCCTGGAGAAGGGAATGGCTTTGATGAAAAGTAGCTACAAAAACCTACAGCTAACATCCTTAATGGCAAGAAACTTGAAGCTTTCCCACTAAGATCAGTTCCAAGGCCCTTGCTGCCTCTCATAACTCCTTTGCTGTTGCCCTTGTTTAATCACTCAGTCATGTCCAACTCTTTTGCAACCCCATGGACCATAGCCCACCAGGCTCCTCTATCCATGGGATTTCCCAGGCAAAAATACTGGAATGGGTTGCCATTTCCTTCTCCAGAGGAATCTTCATGACCCAAGGGTTTCCTGGATTGGTAGGCAGATTCTTTACCACTGAGCCACCAGGGAAGCCCTCAAAACTCCTTTGCAATATCATATTGGAAATACTTGCTAACACAATAAAGTTAGAAAATGAATTAAAAACAGCTTGGAAAGAAAGACATAATACTATCTTTGCTCACAGATAACATAAACTATGTAGAAAACACGAATCAACAAAACATTCCTGAAACTAATAAGTGATAAACAATAAGGTTGCAAGATACAAGGTTAATATACAAAAGTCATTTGCTTTCCTATATAATAACAATGAACAAGTGGAGTTTGATATTAAAAACACAATATCATCTACGTTAGCATCCAAAAATTGAAATAGCATATATCTATCAAAATAAGTACAAGATCTACATGAGAAAAACTATAAAACTCTGATGGCAAACCCAAAAAATAACTAAATAAATATATAGATATTCCATATTCATAAACAAAAAGACACAATATTGTCAAGCCATCAGTTCTTCCAAACCTAGATTCAACACAATCCTAATCAAAATTCCAGGAGTTATTTTATGGATATCTATAAGTTGGTTCTAAAGGTTATACGAAAAGGCAAAAGACCAAAGTTAGCTAACCCAGTATTGAAGAACAACCAAGTTCAGTTCAGCTCAGTTCAGTCACTCAGACGTGTCCAACTCTTTGCAACCCTAAGGTCTGCAGCATGCCAGGCTTCCTTGTCCATCACCAATTCCCAAAGCTTGCTCAAACTCAATGTCCATCAAATCAGTAATGCCATCCAACCATCTCATCCTCTGTTGTCCCTTTCTTCTCCTTCCTTCAATGTTTCCCAGCCTCAGGGCCTTTTCCAATGAGTCATTTCTTTGCATCAGGTGGCCAAAGTACTGGAGTTTCAGATTCAGCATCAGTCCTTCCAATGAATATTCAGGACTGATTTCTTTAGGATTGACTGGTTGGATCTCCTTGCAGTCAAGGGATTCTCAAGAGTCTTCTCCAACACCACAGTTCAAAAGCATCAATTCCTGGGTGCTCAGTTTTCCTTATATATAGTCCAACTCTCACATCCATACATGACTACTGGAAAAACCATAGCTTTGACTAGACGGACCTTTGTTGGCAAAGTAATGTCTCTGCTTTTTAATATGCTGTCTAGGTTGGTCATAGCTTTTCTTCCAAGGAGCAAGTATCTTTTAAATTCATGTCTGCAGTCACCATCTGCAGTGATTTTAGAGCCCCCCCAAAATTAAGTCTCTCACTGTTTCCACCATTTCCCCATCTATTTGCCATGAAGTGATGAAACCAGATGCCATGATCTTAATTTTCTGAATGTTGAGTTTTAAGCCAGGTTTTTCACTCTCCTCTTTCACATTCATCAAGAGGCTCTTTAGTTCCTCTTTACTTTCTGCCATAAGAGTGGTATCAGCTCTGTATCTGAGGTTATTGATATTTCTCCCAGCAATCTTGATTCCAGCTTTTGCTTCATCCAGTCTGGCAAAAAACCAAGTTGGAGTACTGATATTATTCAACTTCAAGATTTACTATCAAAGCTATGGTTTTTCTAGTAGTCATGTATGGATGTGAGAGTTGGACTGTAAAGAAAGCTGAGCACCCAAAAATTGATGCTTTTGAACTGTAGTGTTGGAGAAGACTCTTGAGAGTCCTGTAGATGGAAAGGAGATCCAACCAGTCAATCCTAAAGGAAATCAGTCCTGAATATTCATTGGAAGGACTGGTACTGAAGCTGAAACTCCAATACTTTGGCCACCTGATGCAAAGAACTGATTCATTGGAAAAGACCCTTATGCTAGGAAAGATTGAAGGCAGGAGGAGAAGGGGACGACAGAGGATGAGAAGGTTGGATGGCATTATCAACTGGATAGACATGAGTTTGAGTAAGCTCCGTGAGTTGGTGATGGACAGGGAAGCCTGGCATGCTGCAGTCCATGGGGTTGCAGATTCAGACATGTTGAGCGACTGAACTGAACAGAACTGAATCACTGACACTGTGGTACTGGCAAAAGAATAGACAAATAGATCAATGAAAACACAAAAATGGACCCCCATAAATGCAGTCAACTGATTTTTGATAAAGGCACAAAGGCAATAATGAAGCAAAGATAGTCTCTTCAAATGGTGCTAGAACAATTGTATGACCACAAGCAAAAAAATAAAAGTGAATCTAGACACAGATATTATACCCATCAGCAAAATTAAGTCAAAATTGATCGTAGATTTAAGTGAAAAATACAAAACTGTAAAGTTCCTAGAAGATAACATAGGAGAAAATCCAGATATAATTGGATATAATAATACCCACTTAGATACATCATCAAAGGCACAACATATGAAAGAGATAAATGATAAGATGAACTTCATTTAAAGTAAAAACATCTACTCTGTGAAAAGACAGGATCAGGATAGACTGGAGGAAAATATTTGCCAAAAAATGCATCTGATAAAAGACTGTTATCCAAAATATACAAGGAACTCTTAAAACTCAACAGTAAGAAAACAACCCAATTTAAAAATGGGTCAAAGACCTTAAAATACACTTCACCAAAGAAGATATATAAATTGCAGCTAAGCATATGAAAAGATGTTTGGCATCACTGGTTATGAGGGAAACATAAATTAAAATAACTAGACCTATTAGTGGAGAAGGCAATGGCACCCCACTCCAGTACTCTTGGCTGGAAAACCCCATGGACGGAGGAGCCTGGTAGGCTGCAGTCCATGGGGTCGCTAGGAGTCAGACACGACTGAAGTGACTTAGCAGCAGCAGTAGACCTATCAGAATGGCCAAGATCCAGAACACTGACAACACCTAATGCTGACGAGGATGTGGAGCAGCAGAACTCTGGTTCACTGCTGGTGGGAATGCAAAAGTGGCACAACCACTTTGGAAGAGTTTGGTACTTTACTCCAAGGAGTTGAAAAATTATGCTCACACAAATATTTATAGCAGATGTTTACAGCAGCACTATTCATAACTGCCAATACTTGGAAACAACCAAGATGTTCTCCATTAGGTGAATGAATAAACAAACTGGTCCATTCAGACAATGGAATATTACTCAGTGCTAAAAAGAAATGGACTATCCAGCCATGAAAAGACATGGAAGAACCTTAAATGCTTATTTCTGAATGAAAGAAGCCATCTGAAAGGGTTGCCTTCTATGTCGTTTCAACTATATGACATTCTAGAAAAGGCAAACAATAGAAATAATAAAAAGATCAACAATTGCTGGGATTAGCAGGGGGTGGGAGGGAGAGAGAGAATAGGCAGAACATGGAGCATCTTTAGGGCAATGAAAATACTCTGTATAATATTATAATGATGGATATATGTCATGATATATCTGTCCAAACCCATAACACCAAAAGTAAACCCTAAGGTAAAGTATGGACTTCGAGTGATTATAATGTATCAATGTAGGTTTATTCTTAGCAGAATTTGTAGCTTTCTGGTGAGGGATGTTGATAATGGAGAGGCTATACATGTGTGGGTACATGAAGTACATGGGAAATTTGGTTTGAAGACTCTTGAGAGTCCCTTGATTGCAAGGAGATCCAACCAGTCCATTCTAAAGGAAATCAGTCCTGAATATTCATTGGAAGGACTGATGTTGAAGCTGAAACTCCAATACTTTGGCCACCTGATGCGAAGAGCTAATTCATTTGAAAAGACCCTGATGCCGGGAAAGATTGAAGGTGGCAGGAGAAAGGGGCGACAAAGGATGAGATGGTTGGATGGCATCACAGACTCAACAGACATGAGTTTGAGTAAACTCCGGGAGTTGGTGATGGACAGGGAGGCTTGGCGTGCTGCAGTCCATGGGGTTGCAAAGAGTCAGACACAACTGAGCAACTGAACTTAACTGAACTGAAGATAAAGTCTTAAAAAAGTAATTAGAAATACCTCAATAAAGTTTTTATATTGGTAACTTTTGAAATATCTGTATTGGATTAAGTGTGTTGTGCTCAGTTGATCTGTCATGTCCAACTCTTTGTGACCCTGTGGATTACAGCATCCTAGACTCCTCTGTCCATAGGATTCTCCAAGCAAGAAGACTAAAGTGGTTTGCCATTTCCTCCTCCAGGGTAAAATACAGTGTATTTCACCTGTTTGTTTTATTTTCTTAATAAGCCTACAGAAAATTTTAAGTATCTCTGGCTTGCCTTATCTTTCTCTTAGTTAGTGATGCTCTAGAAGATGTTCCCCTCAGTGCTATGCTACTTTAGTGTACATCATAAAAAAAGAAAAAAGTAAATACACATAGGATGGAATACCTCGCAGAAGAAAGGAGCTCGAGTTAAAAAAAACAAAACAAAACATGAATGAAATAAAAATTAGAAACAAACAGGAAAAAGAATGAATGTAATACCCAATGCTATTATGTACTTTTTAAAAATTTATACAAAACAGTAATATATACATATGTATACACACACACACAATATGTAAATAAACATATGGAAGGTGGGTTGGCATGGCAAGTGTTAAAAATTGAAGAGTGGTTGTAGAATAGTATGGGATTTAATATTGGAGATAATTTATAGGATAAAGAAATTGCAATGTAAAATAAACAACAAAGCCTTTCATGCGTTGACACCAACAGCATGCCATGAACTCTGTGTAATATAATCAACTCCATTCCAGGCACTTGAGTTGTAACAAACAAATTACAAAGACAAGTAGAATGTCTGTAGACAAGGGACTATTTGAAAGCATTGCATTCACCAATACTTGATAGGTACATGTATTCTGCCATGTGCCCAGAATACATAAGATATCTTCTGAGATGATTCCTACACTTGAGATGCTTCCAGTCTGCCTGAGTCAAAAAACAACAACAAACAAACACCACAAAAACCTACCCTCATGAAATGTGGAGGGCAAAATGAAACAGAATTTAGTTAGGAACAACATGGTACATGCAAAGAAAAGAAAAACTAATGTGCAAGTTGGCAAAGAAGACAACAAACAGATGGGCTAAAAAAAGATTTGAGAAGGTGGTAGAATTTGAACTTGACTGCAAAGGATAAGAGGTGGCACTAGTGGTAAAGAACCCACCTGACAATGCAGGCGATGTAAGAGATTCAGGTTCCATCCCTGGGTCAGGAAGATCCCCTGGAGAAGGGCATGGCAACCCACTCCAATATTCTTGCTTGGAGGATCCTATGGACAGAGGAGCCTGGTGAGCTGTGTCCAGGGGGTTGCAAAGAGTAGGACACAACTGAAGCATGCCACGAAGCATAACAGGTGTTTGGACTGATGGAGAGAAAGAGGTATTCCCAGGAGACAGTTAATCTGCAAAGTTGAGGAAAGGTTACCTCAGTGGAATAAAGCTGCTGTCCTTCACTTGAGAATGCAAGATCAATAGCAGAGTGAAGGAAAGTTATGACCAACCTAGACAGCATACTAAAAAGCAGAGACATTACTTTGCCAACAAAGGTTCATCTAGTCAAGGCTGTATGGATGTGAGAGTTGGACTGTGAAGAAGGCTGAGCACCGAAGAATTGATGCTTTTGAACTGTGGTGTGGGAGAAGACTCTTGAGAGTCCCTTGGACTGCAAGGAGATCCAACCAGTCCATTCTGAAGGAGATCAGCCCTGGGATTTCTTTGGAAGGAATGATGCTAAAGCTGAAACTCCAGTACTTTGGCCATCTCATGCAAAGAGTTGACTCATTGGAAAAGACTCTGATGCTGGGAGGGATTGGAGGCAGGAGGAGAAGGGGAACGACAGAGGATGAGATGGCTGGATGGCATCACTGACTCGATGGACGTGAGTCTGGGTGAACTCCGGGAGTTGGTGATGGACAGGGAGGCCTGGCATGCTGCGATTCATGGGGTCACAAAGAGTTGGACACGACTGAGCAACTGAAATGAACTGAACTCAAGCTAAAAATATGAATGTTTTGGACTTCCTTTGTGATCCAGTGGTTAGGAATCCACCTACCAATGTGAAGGGGACATAGGTTTGATCCCTGGTCTGGGAAGATTCCACACTGCAGAGCAACTAAACCAGAGTGCCACAGTTACTGAGCCCATGCTCTAGAGCCTATGCTCTGCAACAAGAGAAGGCACCATAATAAGAAGCCCATGTACTGCAGTGAAGAGTAGTCCCCACTCGCTCACAACTACAGAAAGCCCACACACAACAACGAAGATGGAGCACAGCCAAAAATAAATAAATAAATAAAAATTTTTTAAAGTAAATAAAATATGAATGTTTTAATACCTCTTCTAACCATTAGATTATGCACCATCCCTATATCATGCACTGCTCCAGTTCACAAATGTGCTGAAAAACTGAATAGAATGAGATAATGCAATTTTCCAGAGCACTTTGCTCAATTCCAGCAGAGAGTTTATACATTGGAACAGTCTAGCTTGCTAAGTGGAGAAGGCAATGGCATCCCACTCCAGTACTCTTGCCTGGAAAATCCCATGGATGGAGGAGCCTGGTGCGCTGCAGTCCATGGGGTCGCTAAGAGTCGGAAAACGGCTGAGCGACTTCACTTTCACTTTTCACTTTCATGCATTGGAGAAGGAAATGGCAACCCACTCCACTGTTCTTGCCTGGAGAATCCCAGGGATGGGGGAGTCTGGTGGGCTGCCGTCTATGGGGTCGCACAGAGTTGGACACGACTGAAGCGACTTAGCAGCAGCAGCAGCAGCTTGCTAAGTGATGCAGATATTCAGTAATTTGCATCTGAAGATATGGTATAGATCTTTACTAAAGAGGGAAGCTTCAAAGCAGGGGTATTGTATAATACTTAGTGAGACATTCAAGGCCATTCATAAGCTGCCCCCAATTCACTCTTGGTGAACCTCTCCCCATTCCCTCCCATGCCCAGGCTTCTGCCAAACTAGCACTTCATCATTCTGTGCACTTTCACATTTGGCACTTTCTTACCCCAGGCAGGTTGTCTCGTTTTGCATTTGAAATATCTTTAGCTCCATCTTCACGTGACAAAACTCAATGTACATCAGGATATGTGTGAATTGTTTTCTTTCCATAAAAACATTACACGAAGTCCATGCAGACGGAAACCCTTCTCTGAGCTTTCAAGTGAAGTGTTAGTTGCTCAGTTGTGTCCAACTCTTGGCAATGTCATGGACTGTAACCCACCAGACTCCTCTGTCCATGGGATTTTCCAGGCAAGAATACTGGAATGGGTTGCCATTTCCTACCCAGGGATCTTCCCAACCCAGGAATTGAACCCAGGTATCCTGCATTGCAGGCAGATTCTTTACCATCTGAGCTACCAGGGAGCCTTCAAAACACAGAACTATTCTATTCTATGATTATACTGGCCTACAGGAATCCTACTGTTAAAATGAATTAAGACCAAGATTGGTTAGAAAAGCATAACTGTTCTTACTAGTAGCAAAATAATTCAGCCCATACACTGAGTCCCATTGACCAAAATTAATCTTGTACCCCTTGTATCTTGCCTTAGATTTACTAATGCATATTCTCCCAGGAAACTAAGATCATGGCATCCAGTCCCATCACTTCATGGCAAATAGATGGGGAAACAATGGAAACAGTGACAGACTTTATTTCCTTGGCTCCAAAATCACTACTGATGGTGATTTCAGCCATGAAATTGAAAGATGGCTGCTCCTTGGAAGAAAACTATGACCAACCTAGACAGCATATTAAAAAGCAGAGACATTACTTTGCCAACAAAGGTCCATCTAGTCAAAGCTATGGTTTTTCCAGTAGTCATGTATGGATGTGAGAGTTGGACTATAAAGAAAGCTGAGCACCCAAGTACTGATGCTTTTCAACTGTGGTGTTGGAGATGACTCTTAAGAGTCCCTTGGACTGCAAGGAGATCCAACCAGTCCATCCTAAAAGAGATCAGTCTTAAATATTCTTTGGAAGGACTGATGCTAAAGCTCAAACTCCAATACTTTGGCCACCTGATGTGAAGAGCTGACTCATTTGAAATGGCCCTGATTCTAGGAAAGATTGAAGGCAGGAGGAGAAGGGGACGACAGAGGATGAGATGGTTGGGTGGCATCACCAACTTAACAGACATGAATTTGAGTAAGCTTCAGGAGTTGGTGATGGACAGGGAAGCCTGGCATGCTGCAAAGAGTCAGACACGACTGAGATCCTGAACTGGACTGATTCTCCCAGGGCTTCCCAGGTGGCCCAGTGGTAAAGAATCCACCTACCAGTGCAGGAGACTTAGGAGACACAGATTTGATCCCTGGGTCAGGAAGATCCCCTGGAGAAGGAGATGGTAACCTGCTCCAGTATTCTTGCCTAGGAAATCCCATGGACAGAGGAGCTTGATGGGTTACAGTCCATGAGGTCACAAAGAGTCGGACACGACTTAGCACTAAGCACACATGCCTTCTCCCAAGTATTTTCTTATTGCTCCCCAGCATCTGTCCTATACACATTTACTTCACATACCTCTCATCGGGTAACATATAATTTGGTGTCCTGCTCTTTTTCACTATGTACATGTCATAAATTTTCCTTATTTATAAATATTTTCTTAGCTATTTTAATGCCTACATATTTTTTCATTGTGTTGACATGCTGTTAACACTTTTTAAAAATCCCTGTTTCCCTGTTTCTGATCATTTAGTTTAGACAAGTAGCATTCTTTTCCTTCCTTCCCCCTGAAGCTCTGTAACAGTATATTCATATTAATGCTACACAGACTAAAATAAGCAAGATTTAAATGATCATGCTAGTCTTGCATTAGCATTCACTGTTCCATGTCATAATTAGCAGAACAAGGAATCAAGATAATCTGTTCTTTGACATTTTGATACATTAACTCATCTCCCGCTTACCAAGATGGCCAAATAAATAACAAAGTTCCTTCACAGAAGCTCAGTAACTCATATAGAAATCAGGAAATGAATAATCCAACATGTCTTCACACATTTGTAATTTCAGCAAGGATGCCCTTGGAAAACATTCCTTGCCCATGGCTCTCTCCAGGGCCTTTCACAAACAAATGCAGTTTACTTGGACAAAATTTCACTTCTTAATTCTCCAAATAGAGAAAATGGACTGGCTAAATTACCAATTACCAGCAGGTAAACAGCCTATCACTGCAACACTGTTCCAAGCTCATTATGAGTGTCATTTGCAAAGGTGGAGCCCTTCAGAGAGAAATCTCTGTTTTATTAGCATAAAGAGGTCTAAAGAGCACTGGCCAGGGCCAAGAGGCCCTCCGTGGTCCCCAGGGATCACTGCTGATTTATGAGCTCCCACACATTCACCTACGACACCACAATTCATTCCTGTGTAAAATACTCTATTATTCCAACACCCAAGTGTAAGGTCAGAAAATATCAAATGAATACAATTTCTTAAGCCAGATGGGGAAAATAAGTAGTTTTATAAAAATCCCCAAAGCCAAAATAAATTAAGATGAAGAACTAATCTGGAGAGAAGAAGAAACCAAATGAACAAAGTGGAGAACACTAGTGTGCATTTTTTAAGTGTCAGTTCCCAGGTACCTGGAGATCAGACCATAGGTCTGGTCAGGGGCTTCCAGTAGCACAGTGGGAAGGAAAGAGCATGAACTCTGGGAGCAAAAACCCAAGATGCTAAACGGCGTTCCTCGGTTTTGAAGTCGTATGACCTCAGGCAAGTTATTTAACAACTTAAAACCTTATCTAAAATTTCTGAATGGCTTCCCAAGGTTGGGATAATTAAATTAAAACACCTACCTCCTGGCACAGAATAGGCATTTCACTGCCAGCCTGATGATCCACCCTTCACTCACCCTTTCAACACACGGAAACTTTATACTCACTGGTGGTGGTGGTTTAACCACTAAGTTGTATTCGACTCTTGCGACCCCATAGTTGTAGCCCACCAGGCTCTTCTGTCCCTGAGATTTCCTAGACAAGAATACTGGAATGGGTTGAAAATTTCCTTCTGCAGGGGATCTTCCTGACTCATGGATCGAATCCATGTTGCCTGCCTTGCAGGTAGATTCTTTACTGCAGAGCCAGAGGGGAAACCCAGTACCCCCAACAATTAAGCTCCAGACAAATCCTGCCAGCTCAGTCTTCTGGTCTGGGAGACTTCTGTCCCTGTGTGCATGTCTTCTCCCATCCATTGTATATAGCCTTTAAATTCTAGTTGCCTGCATTTTTGTGTGGACAGTCAGTCCTTTATACCATCTATATCTTTATGCTTTGGTGTTAACCAAAGACTTTGAATGTGACTCAGAATGATTAAGCATATTTGTTTAACTATTTACCTTTTATTTTTTTGTGTTGTGGCAAAATCACCTAGACTATATGCAGTTTTTGTGTGTATATATATATATATACATACACATATCATAAATATATATATATTTGACCTTTATTTTTGCACTTAGAAAGAAATACTGTTGTGCAAGAATCTAATACTTTTCCATTTTTGAAAAAAAAAGGAGCGGGGAGAACTATCATTTAAGAAATTGAGAAGTGCTTGGGGGAGGCAACGACTGGAAGTTTGGGATTAGTAGATGTAAACTATTATATGTAGGATGGATAAACAATAAGATCCTAGTGTATTGCACAGAGATCTATAGTCAATACCCTGTGATAAACCATAATGGAAAAGAGTATTTAAAAAAGAATGTCTATATGTATGTAACTGAGAAACTTTGCAGTACAGCAGAGATTGGTACAATAATGTAAATCAACTATACTTCAACTAAAAAATTAAATTAAAAGAAAAGAAATTGAGGAGTGGTGACAATTAGGATTTCCCTTACTTCTGAGTTTCGATTTCAAAAGGAAAGCACCTTTGGTTTAGCAGTGCCAGCAATCCTCCTCTTGTGTGCTGCGTAGTGTTAGAGGTGAACTGGAGTAAGGGAAAGTCTGTGTATCCCCCATACAATTCAAACTCCTTGTGCAGAAGAGGGGAGAGGAACAAACTGTATTTGAGGAGGAAGAGGTAAAATGTTTACATCTCCATATAAAAGCCCTAATATCTGCCTCTAAACTTCAGAATAGCTTCTGTCTAGATCCGTATCCTCTTACTTATTACTTTCTCAGAGAAGCAGCTTCTCTTCCAGATCAGAATCAATGCTCTCCGCATTCCCTGAATCCACTTGCTCCTAGCCCTTATAGAACTATTTTTCTAGAATTTTTTACAGATGTTTGAGTGTAAGAGATCCCTTCCAAATATGACATTCTGTGACTCCATGGACTTGTGACTTCAATTATGTTCTCTCCAGCCAGTATCTTAATTTTCTTCCATTTCATTAACTCCTTTCTCTCTGTCCCCAAATCAGTGTCTTTAAATTGACGAAACCCACTGTGTTGGTAAGGGGCACTTAAGGCTTGAAGCTCCACAGCAAAATTCATCTTGAATGATACTTTCTTGATTTGGTCATCTGACTTCCTTAGGTAGACAAAGAACAGCCCAGGTACCTTGGGCACTCACAGAATGTCAGATTTGTTCCACCAGGGCCTACTCCAAACCCTACACAGAGTGCTGAGAAATAATAAATTTATTATTCGTTAAGTCTGTCCAGGGCTTCCCTGATAGCTCAGCTGGTAAAGCATCTACCTGCAATGCAGGAGACCCTGATTAGATTCCTGGGTCAGGAAGATGCCCTGGAGAAGGGACAGGCTATCCACTCCAGTATTCAGGGCTTCCCTGGTGGCTCAGACGGTAATGAATCCACCTGCAATGAGGGAGACCTGGGTTCGATCCCTGGTTAGAAAGATCCCCTAAAGGAAGGCATGGCAACCCACTCCAGTATTCTTGTCCAGAGAATCCCCATGGACAGAGGAGCCTGGTAGGCTACAGTTCATGGGTTCACAAAGGGTCAGACACAACTGAGCAACTAAGCACATACACACTTCTGTCCAAGACCCACAATGCCAACACCACCATCCTCATCTCCACCACCACTTGTTCTCTATGTATGGTTTTTAGGAAACAGGGAGTAACAATCACACTTGCTTATTTCTTTCCATACTTTCAAGTCTGTCTCTCTGTAAAAGCCTCTCAGTTACAGACAGAAGAATCTGCTTCTAGCTTCACTCCAACCACAGGCCAAACCTTGATATGATTAAAAATAGCCTAGGTATAGGAACCTTTTCCTTAACAATGCTCCTAATGGCAAAGAATTTAATCCCTACTGCTTCCTCTTTGCAATTCTCACCCCTAAGATTTAACCATAAAATTCAACCTCTTTCATTTGACCCTCAGCCTCCATCTCCTGATTTTTCCCAACCCCAGCTGCCCTAAGTGATCATCTTGACTCCCTTGCTTCTGGTTCCTGCCACCCAAGGTCATTCTAGAGCCAGCAGTTCCGGCCTTAGTGTTTCACTCAGTCGTTATTCATGCAGTCAACAATTATTTAATGAGTGCTTAGTCTGCACAAGGCACTGTCTTAGGTGTTGGGAATGCAGAAGTGATAAATTAGGTTCCTATTTTCACACTACATCTCAGCCCCATGAGCAGGATGGGAGAAGTGGTGGTTGCCATCTCAGAGGTCCTTCCTTGGACAGGGATGGGCTGAGGGGAGAACCAAGGGACTCTTTACCTTGAAACAGACATGTATCTCCCTGGCCTGAAAATCATCCTACATGCTATCAGCTTCCTCACCATCCAGCCTCCCCTTAATCTCCTCCAAATCTGCTCTATCCCTCTAGAAACCATATTTCTTAGGTCACTGAAGACCTATCACCATAATCAACATTTCCTTCTGTAGTTCATCTTCTCAACTACATATGACTTCTGTATTTCTATTAGTGATACAGACTCAAAAACACACTAACCTTTTAATTGTCCTCCATCTTTTTCTCCCATGATTATGGACCTATCAATCATTTTTTATAATTCTTCTCATACCTGGACTTTTGTTTCCCATTCAAGTTGCCATCAGGCTTGCATTCTCCCATGCTAGAGATATTCTCCTAACCAACTTACCTTCATAACAATATTCTGAACTTCTAGGTTGCTTCTTTTCAAATCACCTTCTATATATCCTAAAACACCTCTCATGAGGTCATGAGGTCATGACCTCAGGAAGTGTAGATCCTTCAATGGCTCCCCATTGCAAACAGCATGAGTCCCAAACCTGTGGCTCATGACTCATATATAAAAGGATTTTCATAAACAATAACTAAATTAAATTTTTTCTTAACTTATAAGGCCCAGTGCTCTTTTGGGTCATAAAGTCTAAAGAAGGGTGGCAGTTATTAAGTAGTGATTAAAATCATAGATTCAAGTCTAGGCTCCACAACTACATGAATCCAGTTAAGGTAATTTGCCTCCCATATCACCAAAAAAAAGGAAAATAAGGAAATAACAACTTTCTTTATCTGAAGAATGAAGAGAACAATACTTGGTTCACAATATAACTAAATGATAAAATTATCTAACTCATACAAAGTGTTTTGCATAGCACTTAGTACAGAAATGATACTCAAAAACTTACAAATTAAAAATATCTACAGAATTCATGATAATCTTAGAGTGGCTATCAATGACACAGGTAGAGGTGGCAGCACTGTCCTGGTCTCCAAGGAGATGTGGTCAGACCTTGTGAGGACCTTTCAAGGAACTAGAGCCCATCAGCCTGACCATCCAGCTGGGCAGTGTCCTGGCTCTAACTGGTTTGTTCCTCTGTACTGCTGCTCACCAGCCCAGGAAGGCAGTCACACCATCTTCCAGTCACCCCATTTCATTCTCTCCCTTCTGTTTACCAAGCAGACAGAGGTCCCCCTTTTTCTTCCATGCATCCTTTCACTTACCATTTTCTTCTCTCATCTTCTGAAAAATCCCATATTCACCTCCTCCTTCCTCCAACTGTTCCAGAATAATTAAATGATACTGCAAGGGTACCATACAATAGACCATGCCAGACCTTTGCCTTAAACGGTAGGTCCTATTTACATTAAACATTAATATAAAACCAAGATGGGTAATCAGAAGAGTTCTGAGCAGTTAGAATCAGCTCCTACTTACTAAAGAAGAGAAAGTTTAACCTTAATAATGAGAGGAGCCAGGCCAATTCAGTCTAATAAATATTGATTTAGCACCTAGAAGTTCCAATCATGATAGTTTGTGCCTTTTCTGTTTAGCTTTATCCTAGCATTGTCTCGGGCATTGCATTGGGTAGTTTATGTCTCTGTCTCCAATACACTGTCAGCTTCTCAAAGGTCTTACCAAGCCCTGCTCTTTTTACTATCTCCAGCCCAGTGCACAGTGCCTGGCATATCACACACACTCACACACACACACACACACACACACACACACACACACACAATGATTGAGAGAAGGGAGGGAAAAGGATAGAAGGAAGGGACAGAAAAAGGAAGGAAGGAGCAAGGAGGGAGATAGAGGAAAAGAAACCAATTTGTGGAGTAGCAAAATCAGATAAGTGTTCTAATCCTTAGCTGAGTAAACATGGACAAGTGAATTAACTTTGCTAAGCCTCAGTTGCTCCATCTGCAAAATGGGGGTAGACTAACAATACCCACCTCAAGGGCTATTGTGAAGTTTTTAAAGGATAAATACAGCAAAAATAAGAGCTGTAAAGCCCGAGGCATAGTAGGTGATGGATAAATAATTACAATCACTATTATAAGTGAGAAAATTTTTATAAAAAGGAATTATGTCACTGCCTATATCATAAATGGGGTGAGAAGGTCTTGGCCTGGGACTCTCAAGTTGTCCTCTAGTTTGGCCAGTCCTTTTTGGACCTTTGTCATGAGAGAGTTATTTTGCCTACATAGCTTTCACTTAAATGGGGCTCTAAATCAAACTGTCCTCTGCACTATTCTTCCCTGGGCTTCTGATTATAATCATGCTGCCTGCTATTAGTACAGGGATGTTTAAAACTCCTATAAAACAAGAGCTAATTGCTGATCTGCTTAATTAAAGTGAGCCTTTTGTTGTCACATTTACAAAGATAAATGAAATAATCAGCTCTGGACTAATGAGAGATAATTAGATTATGCAGCCCCAATAAATAAAGACCAAAATGCTCCCAATTGTCCCTGTATGTCACAAAGAAGGACCACAGTGAGCCTTAAAGAAGGATATGTTAGTGATGTTTTATTAGAACAACAGTGAGTGAGTGTGGGATCTAGCTCCCACTCTATTACACATTCAGATTTGCAACAATCAATAGAGAATGTATTGGTGACTTCCTGGCTGGGACGCTACCAATTCTTTACAATTAGTTCTAATTTTTTTAATAGATAATATATAATGTAAGAGTAAATATAATTTAACTCCATATCATTCATTAATGAAGGGTATTTATTAATGGTGCATTTACTATCAATGCTTTACAAAATGAAATAGACTGTAAACCCTGCTTTCTTATGTCATAATAATCTATCAATTATTTTACTAAAATTACTGCTTTAGGTATAAAATTGATCCAATATCACTGTCACTGACAGTAAGCAAATTCATTGATTCCTGTGTGTCAAAAGCCTAAACTGTCCTAAGTTATATCCCTCTGGCCTAGCCTTAAAAGGTTAACTCTGGTCCTCCAAATCACACAGAAAGTGAGAGTCAGAATCTTAGTCCCTCTAGCCAAAGGAGACCAAAGCTCTTTCACACATGAATTGATTGATATGAAGGTGAAGATAAAATTTTTACTTTGCTCAGATAAAATAAAGACTGATTGCCCAAGACTGATAACATATCAAACAGACATCCCCTCCCCCAAAGACAGAGATTAGTCTGTCTGGAAAAATACCTGCTAAATGAGTAGGTTTAGCAAATCTACTAAACATTCCAAACATTTGATTCATTGACCAGTATTTTATATGTTTATAAATATATATATTTAATTTAGGGAAGGATATACGGTTTCTAGCTTTTTAATTTTACCAATTAAGAATGTAAAAGACAAATCTATCCCCACAATCATTTTACCATTAACAAATAGAAAAAAAAAAAAGAACATAGTCTTGGAATAAAGGGCAAGGCTTTAAATGGAATGAAAATAGCTTTATTAAGAAAATTCCGTATTTATTCCTATTGTTTAAATTTTACTTTTCTCCTATTTGTCCTAATTTTTCTCATTTGACCTGCATCAATAGAAGATCTGTCTTGGACCAGCACCCCTCCAAAGATCAGAGTTTAGCAACCACAGAACTAGGCTATTCTCTTCCAGATATGAACACAGCTCCCTAAAACCTAGGAGCTGATGATTTTTAAAGTCAACATCTAAAGTATTTTGTAAAACTAAAGGTTGAATTTAAATAAGAAAAAAGAAGCCAAAGCTTTTAAAGTGCATGAGCCCAGAGTAGCCCCTTCTGGTCCAGCACATGGCTGATCAGGGTTGTGGTGTTTGAGAAGCAGGCCCAGCATCCAAAAGAGGTCCTCCCAACCTCCATCCTGAGCACTGCTGCCTCAGAGTCTCCGAGCAAGAGGGCCAACTGATTTTTCTAAGAAACTGAGAAATTTCCAATAAAATCTGCTTTTCAAAGCATTTCCTAATTTATGCTCTATATAAATGCTAGTTTTTTAAAGAAATAGTCCTTTATATAAAGGAAGAGGCTTGTGCATTGGCTTTACTTCCAATGTTATCACTGTTAAATCAGTCTTTAAGTATTGGTCCCTCCTAACATGGAGATAAGATCCACTTCACAGGGCCCACTGAGACAATGTCCAGGCAAGCTGAGAGATAGACAGCACTATGAGGATCTTCAACTCATTTCTGATTCCAGTCTTAGGTTGCTGGGTCTTAGAATCTAAATAATGAGCTCAATGTTAAGTCTTAACATGCAAAGTCAACCTACGCAAAATTCTACCTATAATGAGCTCACAGAGCCTAGATAAGTTGGTCCTGTCTTCAGTCTTGAAATAATATATTCCTGCTGTCCCTGGAAACCAAGGCATGGATACAGGAGGGGGTGGGGGGAGGAAAAGTAAGGCAGTCATAGATCAAGTGTCTCAAATGTCAATAAATGGCAAAGGAGAGTTATGGAGCACATAAGAGAAGGAGGAGGTTCAGAATATAGGGCTTGGGATGCCCTCTGACCCCACTCAGAGAGGCCCAGTAATAAATCCAGTGGTGAGGGACATCTTTAGATATTGGAGCCATCCAGGAAAGCCATAGAGAATTTTCCAGCATCATAAACATCTTTTCAGCATCTTTTTCATGGAAAGAAAAAGATCTAATTTGGGAAGACAGGGAAGAATGGTGAAACACAGAGAAAACCTTTGATAAGTTTGTTGTTATTGTTTTGCTATTGCTGCTGCTATCTTATTTGAAAATTTTTATACCACTAGGTAGGGCATTTGGGAAATCTGAGATAATAAGACAGGTACTCCTTGCAGGACCATGCTAAGCTGATTAAGAATGCTGATACCCAGCCACCCTGGCCACACTTGGGATCTAGGAGATTGTATTCAAAATCATGGGACAGACTTGCCTTCCTACACTCCTGGATTCCACATCAAGGATATAAATCAGTATAAATAATAGTAGCTGCTGTAATAATTCCCAAATTTCAACTGCTTAACATAATAAAAGATAATGTCTCTTTCTAGTCCATTGCAGATCAGTTGCATGGGATCTAGGCTCCTTCTGTCTAGACCTGGGTTCCCTGATGGATGATTTTTAACTTCAAGGAGATCTATGGGAAACAGAATTGCTTAATCCAGAAAGGATTCTAGGGACCACAAAAGATAATGCTTTCCCATTTTGGTGTCAACACCCTCATCCACACTTAGGTCCTTCTTAGTGGGTGGGCTTTAGCAGGTTCCTGTCCTTTGCAATTTAGTTTTGCTTTTTATGCTGAGATAGTTTACCTTTGATTCAATGTGCATTTGAATAATGGCCATAGTGCCCCTTCTTTTCAATGTATATCTTTTACATAATCAACAAATTCTATTACCTCCCCACTTCAGTTCAAGTGCATACATTTTAATGTACAAGTTGAGAACTCTTATTTCCCTTAGTTAATACATAGATTTGGTGAAATATATTCCCTGTTGGAATCTTTCTACCAGAAACTGGGAAATGGAAAGGCCTTTTTTGTAATTATTTATATAACTATCACCTTAGTCATCATAAGTACATTTGAGTATTATACTTAAAATCATGAGTATATTTGAGCATTCATTTATTCATCTTATATGTATCAAGTATCTGCTGATAAATGGACAAAATCTGGAGTTTATAAGAATTAGCAATAATAGTAATAAAGACAATGTTAACATTGTTTAAATAACTGGCATTGTGCTAAGTTAAAAGTGCTATATGAAGTTTGGGGTTGAAATGACTAAAGAGAAGATTAAAAATGTCTATATTTCATTGGGTCATTATAAGACTTAAACAAATAATACATATAAAGCATTTAGCACAGTTCCTGGCACAGTGTAAGCAAGTGTTTGTTATTTAGTCACTAGTGGTATCTGACTCTTTTCGTGACCCATGGAAGCCACCTAGGAAGCCCTAAACAAATGTTAAATGTTGGCAATTAGAGTGTTATGAAATCACTTTCACACATGAGGAAACTGAGGGTCTCAGAAGTAAAGTGACTTTCCCAAGCTCAGGAACTGTCATAGCATGCAAACTTCCCCACTACCAATCTTTATCCTATAGCTTTGATCTAACATTTTGTGTTGAAAGCAACACAGTGGAATCTCCCAGTAAATGTTGTGATAATAAGAGAACACAGTTTTCCCATTTGCTCTTTAAAAGACAGTAATATTATCTCTCCACTTCCCTGGTGGCTCAGTGGTAGTCTTCCTGCCAATGCAGGAGACTGGGGGTTTGATTCCTTTCCCTGGAGAAGGAAATGACAACACTCTCCAATGTTCTTTCCTAGGAAATCCCAAGGACAGAGGAGCTTGGTGGGCTACACGTTGCAAAAGAATTGGACACAACTTAGCAACTAAACATCAACAATATTATCTCCTTCCATAAATCTCTTGTCTGCCCATATTAACTCCAGAGCAACTGTATTTTGGCTTCCCAAAGCAGATTTCTCTATGGAAGTATCCATTCCCTAGTTTCCCACATGGACCAAATTAACACTGCTTACTGCTAGGGAGATCACATTGCCTTCTGATATTGAAACCCATAATTTTTGATCAACTAGAGCATGGTTACAAAACAATCAATTGATACTTAACCCTCTGAGTCAGTAATCATTTCAATTTCACTTTGGGATCTCCCACAGCAAATGATTTGCTATATAGAATTTTGAAATTCACAACAGGCCTTCATAAAAGCAAAACAACTAATAAGCTTTCTTTCCTCTTCCTTTGTCAGAGAATGTGGTGTTTGTTTCCATTTTTAGCATTTAAATTTTCAAATAATTGAACAGAAGACAAGTACAGCAGTTGCTATATCAAGTTCAGTTACAAAGAAGTATGTTTCAGAGAATCATGTGGGTTTTATTCTGAAAGTCTGGCATGGTCTGGAACTTGGATGCTGTAGCAACTTCTATAGCAATACAATGACAATTTGTCTATACAATAAGAACATGCACTAGCACTGAGCAAACTTATACTGTGCACATTTTCACTATGCTCATTTACTCTGTACAAAAACTTTATGATGTAGTTGTTTTATTCTCATTTTTCAGAGGAGTTCCTGGAGGCCCAGTGAGGTTAAAGTATCCAAGGATGAATCTTTATAGAGCAGCAGTTCAGGGACTCGTGCACAAGTCAATCTGATTATAAAGGGTCTGTCAGTCACACTTGGCCCCCCCAATCTCTGTAGACAGGACCATCTGCAGGGCTGTCCTGCCTGAAATTCTAACATCAGTTCTTTCTCTGCTTGCAGCAGCCCACTGTCATACAAAGTCCTTCACAGGCTTTGGAACTAGACAGATATTGGCTTGAATGTCCACTCTGCTTCCTTAGCTGCTGTGTGACCTGAGACAAGGCATTTGACCTTTATTTCATCTTTTGCAAGAAAGAGATATGTTAGAATATTTAAATAATGTTAGGAAAATAGTTTGTTGATATTTTAGCCAAAGCCCTGGAGAAGGAAATGGCAACTCACTCCAGCATTCTTGCTTGGAGAATCCCATGGACAGAGGAGCCTGGAGGGCTACTGTCCTTGGGGTCACAAAGAGTCAGACATGACTGAGCACTAGGTAAAGCACAGGCAGCCTCGTGGGGCGGGAGGCAGATGGTATAGCTGTAAGACTGCCAATCACTTGAAATCAAATCACCTGGATTTGAATTGTCACTCTACCCTAATAGTCCTGTGACCTTGCACAAGTCATAAGAAACCTTAATTTTCTCATCCAAAACTGGGGCTATCACTAATATGATTAATGATATACATATAAATGCATTAAAATATTAAAATACTTAGTATAGTGCTAGGTACATAATAAGCACTCAGTATGCTACTATTATCCCTTCAATTTTTCATACATACTTGCTTTTGCCTGATTAAAGAGTTTCCTGACATGGCCTAAAATGCCTGCCTGGACTTCCTCCTAGAATTTCTCCTGCTAAGAAACTACATAGGTCTCTGCCTGCAGTATGATTCTGCCCTGCTTCCCTGTCCTAGTCTGGGTTCTTCAGGCCTCCCCATCACTGCTTCACCCCTAGTTACATCAAGAAAA
Organism: Bos mutus; assembly: GCF_027580195.1. NCBI lineage: Eukaryota > Metazoa > Chordata > Mammalia > Artiodactyla > Bovidae > Bos > Bos mutus. The sequence goes on along the minus strand of NC_091626.1, from coordinate 51,527,032 downwards.
AAGATTCAGGGGACTTCCCTGGTTTTCCAGTGGTTAAGAATCCATCTTGCAATGCAGGGGACATGGGTTTGATCCCTGATCAAGGAATTAAGATCCCACATGCCTCTGAGCAACTAAGCCCACATGTCAAAACTAAAGAGTCTGTGCACTGCAATGAAAGATCCCACATGATGCAATGAAGATCCCACGTGCTGCAACTAAGACCTGATGCAGTCAAATAAATATTTGTTTTTAAATGAATAGGACAGTTGTGACTTACGCAACCAAGAAGAACTCCATGAGGCCACATGCTTTATTAAGCTTATCCCCTCACTGCTCAGATACATTTACCTTACCTAGAAGGACAAGCACACAACAAGAACATGAGAAACACATCTTTAGGCTTCTACAACTTCCTGGAGGTACTGCTCTTCATTCTTGAGACTGCTAAGGCTGAGTTTCTTTCTTCTTCATGATGATGATACATGGAAGTGCAGCTTTCCATTTTCAACTAAGTCATGCCTCTTCTTCAGTCTCTATTGCACGGTGCAGTATAACACACAATTCCTGAACCCCCTTAGCAGTGCTCCACAAACAGTAAACATAAAATAGATGGTTAATAAATACTGTTCACTGTATTGCTAAGCATATTTTCCAGAAGAAATATGGTTATAAATTCAGTTCAGTTCAGTCGCTCAGTCATGTCCAACTCTTTGCGACCCCATGGACTGCAGCATGCCAGGCCTCCCTGTCCATCACCAATTCCCAGAGCTCACTCAAACTCATGTCCACTGAGTCAGTGATGCCATCCAACCATCTCATCCTCTGTCATTCCCTTCTCCTCCTGCCTTCAATCTTTCCCAGTATCAGGGTCTTTTCCAATGAGTCAGTTCTTCACATCAGGTGGCCAAAGTATTGGAGTTTCAGCTTCAGCATCAGTTCTTCCACTGAATATTCAGGACTGATTTCCTTCAGGATGGACTGGTTGGATCTCCTTGCAGTCCAAGGGACTCTCAAGAGTCTTCTCCAACACCACAGTTCAAAAGTACCAATTCTTCAGCCCTCAGCTTTCTTTATAATCCAACTCTCACATCCATACATGACTACTGGAAAAACCATGGCTATAAGTAGCATAGCATTGCTATGGTGCAAATTCACTATGGGTTAAACAAAATAGCCTTGCTAGACCCTTGACAAACGTGATTTCCAGATTACTACTTTCTTGGTTTCCTCCTACTCACTTGTGTCTCCTTTTCAGTTCTCCTCAAATTTTTAATTCTAAAGTGATCTTGTTCTTTTTCGTTCTTTATCTGCCTTCACTTCCTTTTTGTATCATCCGCTCCCATGTCTTTACACATATCTTTACACACTATTTGCCAATGACTGCCAGACCTCTGAATTCTACACTCAGTGATCAACTGTTTATTTGATCTAATAGATGGTTCAAAATCAAAATTTCTAAAAACAATTATGGATAGTCCTCCTCCACTTTAATCAGTGTCTACTGTATTTACTCCTTGGCATCATGCTGGACCCTTCTCTCACAGAGTCCATCCAGTTTGTCAGAAAATTCTGCTTGCTTCATAGTAAATCCAGAATATTCTAACACCTCACCTTAGGGGACACTATCATTGCTCCTCAATTACTGTAATAACCCTCTAACTGCTTCTATTCTTGTCCCCAACAGTCTATTCTCAACACAGCAACCAGAAAGAGATCATGTCACTATTCTGCTCAAAAACCTCTAATGACTCCCCATTTCACTCAGAGTAAAAATTGTCTTTAAAATGGTTTACAAGACCCTGAATGATTGGGACCCAATTATTCCTCTGACCTCATCGCCTACCACAACCCCGTTCATTCACTCTGCTACAGCCACATTTCATTGCCTTGCTCTTTCTTAAACACAGGAAGCATGCTTTCCCCGCCCCGCTACAGCCACATTTCATTGCCTTGCTCTTTCTTAAACACAGGAAGCATGCTTTCCCCGCCCCGCCGACCTGCCCCCAGGGCCTTTGCACTGGCTATTCTTTCTGCCTGGAATGCTCTTTATGCAGATATTCACATGGCCCACTTACTCCCACACCTCCCTCAAGTTTTCAGTCAACTGTCACCTTCTCAGTAAGGCCTACGCTAACCACCTCGATATACCACCTCACCTATCATCTTCTAATATACTCTGTAATTTTTTATTTGTTGTGTTTAATATTTATTGCCTGTCTCCCTACAATCTAAGTTCCATGTAGATAAAGAAACTTGTATTTGTTCACTGCTCTATTCCTCATGCCTAGAACATTGTCTGGCACATAGAAAGTTCTCTGTAAATATTTGCCAAGCTAATTGGATGAATTAATATGGGAAATTCAGTCTCATGCCTTGACTTATGAGTGAATTTTAGATTCTGACCAATAACTATTGTAGACATTAGCTAGCCAATGTTCTCATTTTTCTGCAAAAGCAGAACACTCCCCTTATGATATAGAAACTCTAAATATGACCCTGGGGAGCATTTGACAAAATTGGTGCTTGATCAACAGCATGAATTACACAGAATAGAAGGTGGGAACCATAGTACATTTTAAAATTTTTACTCAAATATACACCCAGATACACAATTACATTCTGTAGTTTTTATTTCATTTCATTAATACTTTTGGATCCCTTTCTTTAATCACCTGGAAAGGCAGCATGACATAGATGTTAAAAGAAAAGACTGTACACCCATATTGTGTGGGTTTAAATCTCCACTCTACTGCATACTACCATAGCTGCCACTTAACTTCTCTTTGACCTTCCACTGAAAGCATTTCAAGCATAAAGGATGGTATTAAAAATTTCTGACATGTAGTTCTCCAATCCAGTTTGCACAGTTCTAGTGACACCAAGTTCTTTACTTGAGGCAGTCTGCTTCTTTGCTGAATGGCATCATGTGTTACTAAGTTCTACATACAATAGTGAACTAAAAGGCCAGTTTCCCCTTATGGCCAAGCATTCATCCTCTCGTTGGCTCTTTCGGCACTGGAAAATATAAATGTCCTCTTTTGGGCTTCCCTGATGGCTCATTAAGTAGGTAAAAGAAAATCTGCCTGAAATGCAGGAAATGCAGGAGATGTGGGTTCAATCTCTGTGTCAGGAAGATCCCCTGAGGAGGAAATGACAAATGGCCTCTTCCACATGAGTTTCCAAATAACCTTTTTTTAAACCTCTGTTATCTGCCGGCCAGTTTTGAGCATAATAATTGTTATGTCCTCCTCATTCATAAATGCTTTGGGATTCAGACGTTTGTTGTATATTAGTATGTTCTAGGCTTTGTACCCATGTTACACCAGGTGAGACATTTCTAACATTACCTGTGTCCCTCACTGTCTACACTGAAGCAGGAAACAACCCAATGCTTGTATTTAATGAGCTGGCAACTCTTCTCTCTCTCCTCACAAGTACACTGTTTAGACAGGCAGCTCATCTGAGGCTTCTTTTCCTCACAGAGATGCTTTCTTTCACATACCCTCTTTCCATATCTTCTCTTTCTTAACCACTTGGTAATGATGTCTGTAACAATTAGGAGTCTTCCAACTCTAGAACCTTATTAATTCTAAATAATATGCAAATAAACTTTATCCTCAGCCAGCTTAATAGTTCAATCAGTAATTATTTTTAATCACCCCATGGATAATTTCAAAAAGAAGTTACACATTGTCCCACTCCTGAAGCTTTTGGAATTCTCTTTTATTTTTCACATTTGACTGACTGCAAAAATATCTTTTGGCAGCATTCACAGAAATTTGCCAATGAGGTTCAGTTAAGAGAATTTCAGTTTGGGCCCCAGCAGACTTCTCAACCAGTTTGTCCACAGGTTCTGGGGGGTAGAGGCAGTTAGGTTTGGTGGAAAAAGCAAAGGACTATAGGAGCCAGACTGCCTGGCTTCAAATTCAGCTCCAGTTTGGAAGAAATGGGAGGATTCAAGCAAATTAACTTCTCTGGTCCCATTTCTTCAGTTAAAACAGAGATAATAACAGTAATTACTTCAAAGATCTGTTGGGAAAATTAAATGAGTTACTACATACAAAGCCTTTAGAACAATGCCAGGTACATATCAAAGGCTCAATAAATGTTTGTTACCATATGAAGAAGCCACTGTCCTGGCTGTCATTGGGAAAGAGAAGAGAAATTTAAGTATGATCTCCATCCACAAGAAATGTGACTGCTTTTGAGGAAAAAATAAAAAAATGAGAAAATATGGGTAATATTTAAAGGACATGTCAATAGGGGCAAACCGCTTTTGGAGTCATTGTATTTAGTCTATCACCTAGACCTCCCCTCTAAATATCTATAAGACATCTTGAACTTGGCTAGTCCAAAACATCTCATCATAGTGGATGAAGTCAATCCCATGTGCTTGTTAAGCAAGCAACTTTTTAGTCGCTATTATGAGTCAAACACCTTCAAGGCATATGGGAAACCTGAAATGCTCCTTAGCCTTTCCCTCTCCCTTGGCTTCTCTATCTAACCAGACACCAAATTCTGCCCTCCTTATCCCAGTTTCTGAATTAAATCTGTCCCCTTCTTGTCATGCCCACTGCCACAATATTATTTCTCTTCAGGTCTGTATCATCCAGTTCCTGACACTACCCTCTCCTGCTCCAACCTCTGAAGCAGGAGGTTATTGTCTGAAGTGTAATCTTAAAAAAAAAAAAAAAGTAATAATCTCTTTTAAGGAACTTCTAATAAAAAAGAATGGAATTCTGCCATCTGCAACAACACTGATGGGCCCAGAGAGTAAAATGCTTAGTGAAATAAGTCAGACAGAGACATTCTGTTTCACTTATATGTGGAATCTAAAAAATAAAACAAATGAATGTATATAACAAAACTGAAACAGATTCACAGATACAAACTAGTGGTTACCAGTAGGGAGAAGAAAGAGGGGAGGGGCAAGCCAGGGGTAGGGGATTAGGGGATTAAGAGATAAAAACTGCTATGTATAAAATAAATAAGCAACACAGATATAATGTAAAACACAGGGAAATACAACCATTATTTTGCAATAACTTTAAGTGGAGCTTAATCTATAAAAATACTGAATCGCTATGTTGTACACCTGACACTAATACAATATTGTATACCAACTAATCTTCAGTTTAAATTTTTAGAAATAAAAATAAGACTTCTAATGATTACTTACAGATAAATTCTTTAGCTTACCTTACAAGTTATTTGACTATCTGACTCCAACCTTCTATTTTAGTGCCATCTCTTGCCAGTCACCTTAACACAACCTCTAGATAGCAACACTAAACATGCCCTTATGCCATACCAGACCTTTGAGTGAATCCACACCATGGTACATGTTTCCATTCATGGCAGACACCACTCATCCTATAAGTCTCAGTCCAAATGACTTCTTTGCAATGAAGGCATTTCCAGTGGCTAGTAGCGCTTTTCCCTGTCTTCTCACTATAGTTTGAAAAGTATTAGTCACTCAATCATGTCCAACTCTCTACGACTGTATACTATATACTCTGTACTCTTTATGGACTGTGGCCAGCCAAGCTCCTTTGTTCATGGAATTCTCCAGGCAAGAATACTGCAGTGGGTAGCCATTTCCTTCTCCAGGGGATCTTCCTCACCCAGCGATCGAACCTGTGTCTCCTTCACTGGTAGGCAGGTTTAGTCTTACTTATTTGCCTAATTAATAAAATATCATAAGCAAATTAACTAGTATTAAGCTTGTCACAAAAGAAATGCAACATAAAAGGGAGCAATTATTAATTATTCCTGTTGTACAGAAATTAAGTGTGGTTCCCCAGGACCTAGATGTAGATATGACAGAACAAACATTTATTGAATGAGTGAATGAATGAATGAGTGAGGCAAGGTGAGACATTTCACTATAAAAAGTATAAAACAAGGATATTAAACTTTTCAATATCTTGTATAAAGGAGGGAGGAAATATTTGTCTCAAAATCTTTGGCTAATATAGTTACTACAGTTAAACATGAAAGTTAGCTCTGAACTTCCAAAAGGAAACTAGAAGGTAAAGGACAAACAGGTCTCATCATCTGATGAAAGGAAGTATACCACTTGATCAAGAAAGACAAACAATTTCCTGGAGGAGTCTTCTACGTGAATATTGCATAACACTGAATAACATGATATTTTCTTCTGTCATTTAAAAAACATAGAAATATTATCTTTTTTGTATTTTTAGTCAATCCTCAATAAAATAAAATCCAAGTGCAGTACCAATTAAATTCTAGGCAAAACAGTTGGTGAAGGACAGGAGCCTCTGTGAGATTGGAAGGAAGTGATAGACAAGGTTTGACTCAGGGAGAGAGAATCAATGACCTGGGGGAGAGCTGGGTGGTAAGTGCTGCAAGTGTAGTATCAGCACAAGAAGGTGACTTCATTGAAGTTCCCCCATGCTGGATCACACTAACAGCTAGATAACACACAGAGTGGGTAGAGGAGGCATTTTCAGCAAAGGGTCTTGAAAAAACATTGAGAAGGTATATGTACACTTGGATGAACTCTTGGATACAGAGGGCCAACTGTACTATGCCATTTTATATAAGGAACTTGAGAATCTGCAGATTTCAGTATCTGTGTAAGGTCCTGGATCCAATCCCCCATGGACATTGAGGGACATAATTTAAAACAGAAAAAGGGTACAGATGAACGTATGTGAAACAGAAGTACAGTTACAGATGTAGAAAACTTATGGTTACCAGGGGATAAAGAGAGGGGATACTGGGAGACAGGAATTGACATATCACATCAGATCAGATCAGTCGCTCAGTCGTGTCTGACTCTTTGCGACCCCATGAATCACAGCACGCCAGGCCTCCCTGTCCATCACCAACTCCTGGAGTTCACTCAGGCTCACCTCCATTGAGTCAGTGATGCCATCCAGCCATCTCATCCTCTGTCGTCCCCTTTTCCTCCTGCCCCCAATCCCTCCCAGCATCAGAGTCTTTTCCAATGAGTCAACTCTTTGCATGACCTGGCCAAAGTACTGGAGTTTCAGCTTTAGCATCATTCCTTCCAAAGAAATCCCAGGGCTGATCTCCTTCAGAATGGACTGGTTGGATCTCCTTGCAGTCCAAGGGACTCTCAAGAGTCTTCTCCAACACCACAGGTCAAAAGCTTCAATTCCTCAGCGCTCAGCCTTCTTCACAGTCCAACTCTCACATCCATACGTGACCACTGGAAAAACCATAGCCTTGACTAGATGGACCTTTGTTGGCAAAGTAATGTCTCTGCTTTTTAATATGCTATCTAGGTTGGTCATAACTTTCTTTCCAAGGAGTAAGTGTCTTTTAATTTCATGGCTGCAGTCACCATCTACAGTGATTTTGGAGCCCAGAAAAATAAAGTCAGCCACTGTTTCCACTGTTTCCCCATCTATTTCCCATGAAGTGATGGGACCGGATGCCATGATTTTTGTTTTCTGAATGTTGAGTTTTAAGCCAACTTTTTCACTCTCCACTTTCACTTTTATCAAGAGGCTTTTGAGTTCCTCTTCACTTTCTGCCATAAGGGTGGTGTCATCTGCATATCTGAGGTTATTGATATTTCTCCCAGCAATCTTGATTCCAGCTTGTGTTTCTTCCAGTCCAGCGTTTCTCATGATGTACTCTGCATATAAGTTAAATAAACAGGGTGACAATATATAGCCTTGACAGACTCCTTTTCCTATTTGGAACCAGTCTGTTGTTCCATGTCCAGTTCTAACTGTTGCTTCCTGACCTGAATACAAATTTCTCAAGAGGGAGATCAGGTGCTCTGGTATTCCCATCTCTTTCAGAATTTTCCACAGTTTATTGTGATCCACACAGTCAAAGGCTTTGGCATAGTCAATAAAGCAGAAATAGATGTTTTTCTGGAACTCTCTTGCTTTTTCCATGATGCAGCGGATGTTGGCAATTTGATCTCTGGTTCCTCTGCCTTTTCTAAAACCAGCTCAAACATCAGGAAGTTCACGGTTCACATATTGTTGAAGCCTGGCTTGGAGAATTTTGAGGATTACTTTACTAGTGTGTGAGATGAGTGCAATTGTGCAGTAGTTTGAGCATTCTTTGGCATTGCCTTTCTTTGGGATTGGAATGAAAAGTGACCTTTTCCAGTCCTGTGGCCACTGCTGAGTTTTTCAAATTTGCTGGCATATTGAGTGCAGCACTTTCACAGCATCATCTCTCAGGATTTGAAATAGCTCAACTGGAATTACATCACCTCCACTAGCTTTGTTCGTAGTGATGCTTCCTAAGGTCTACTTGACTTCACATTCCAGGATGTCTAGCTCTAGGTCAGTGATCACATCATTGTGATTTTCTGGGTCATGAAGATCTTTTTTGTACAGTTCTTCTGTGTATTCTTGCCATCTCTTCTTAATATCTTCTGCTTCTGTTAGGTCCATACCATTTCTGTCCTTTATTGAATAAAGTAGGGAAAACCACTAGACCATTCAGGTATGACCTAAATCAAATCCCTTATGATTATACAGTGGAAGTGAGAAATAGATTTAAGGGCCTAGATCTGATAGGTAGAGCCTGATGAACTATAGAATGAGGTTTATGACATTGTACAGGAGACAGGGATCAAGACCATCCCCATAGAAAAGAAATGCAAAAAAGCAAAATGACTGTCTGGGGAGGCCTTGCAAATAGCTGTGAAAAGAAGAGAAGCGAAAAGCAAAGGAGAAAAGGCAAGATATAAACATCTGAATGCAGAGTTCCAAAGAACAGCAAGAGAGATAAGAAAGCCTTCTTCAGTGATCAGTGCAAAGAAATAGAGGAAAACAACAGAATAGGAAAGACTAGAGATCTCTTCAAGAAAATCAGAGATACCAAAGGAACATTCCATGCAAAGATGGGCTCGATAAAGGACTATATAAAATTGGTAACTAATAAGAACCTGCTCAACCCTGACAGAGTCAGACATGACTTAGCAACTAAACAACAACAAGAACCCTGAATACTCATTGGAAGGACTGATGCTGAAGCTGAAGCTCCAATACTTTGGCCACTGAATGCGAAGAGCCAACACATTGGAAAAGACTCTGATGCTGGGAAAGATTGAGGGCAAAAGGAGAAGGGGATGACAGTTGATGAGATGGTTGGATGACATCACCGACTCAATGGACTTGAGTTTGAGCAAATCTGGGAAATAGTGAAGGACAGGGAACCTGGTGTGCTGCAGTCCATGGGGTTGCAAAGAGTCGGACACAACTTAGCAACTGAACAAGAAGAAGAACCTGCTTTATTGCACAGGGAACTCCATTCAATATTCTATAATGGTGTATATTAGAAAAGAATATTTTTTAAACAGGGTGGATATATGTATATTCACTTTGCTATACACCTGAATCTAATACAACATTGTAAATTAACTATACCCCAAGAAAAAAAAATTTTAATTAAAAAAAGACAGATTTGGGACTTTTTTCAGTGGTATTATTTGGTATTGCAAGAACAAAAGATTAGAATGAGCTGCAGACATATAAATTGGTTAAATCTATGTTTCTGGGAACCCACGGTAATAAGATAATCCAGCTCTGTTAAGATAATATCTGGGAGAATGGATAGATATTATTGAGTTAGAGTCACTGGATGAGGGCTACCTAACCAGGCTCATTTGTGAACACTCTCTGCTAATCTGATGCTCTGAAAACACAGTTACTATTACTGTGTTGCTGAAAACACAGTTATTGTTTTCTTCTCTGTGTTTTGCATGCATACTTCCCCTCCCTTCCTTCTTTAGCTCAGCTCAGCTCTTCATCCTCAGCTCTAGATAGCACATTCAGGTGGCCTTTCCTGCCTCCTTCACCCCAGACTGCTAGGTGCTGCTCCCCAGAGGCCTCCTGTCACCATAACATGTGTACATTCCTCATTGTTTCTGTCTTTCCTCTAGTAAAGGCACTAAGACTTATTCAACTTGGTTTCCCCAGCACAGTGCTTGACACAGAATAATCGACCACTATATGTGGAAAGTAGGAAGGAAGGGAATTGGGGGATTACCTCTGATGATTCTGAGTGCCAGTGAGGCTAATACAGCATAGAAGGGTGGTTCTGGGGAAGAATAACAAGTGCTGGATCTGACTGGGTAAGCATGTTTCATCAAAACAGTGAAGGTTGAGAGAGAAATATGGGCATTAACAATGCAGATTCAAACAATCATCCCCAGAAAGTAGTAGTTGAAACACTGAGAGGAGATGAATTTTCTGTTCAATTGCATACAAATGAGCAATTATCCTTTGACTAAGATGCCTCCATCTTTCCCCCCTCATTTGGGAACAAGTCTTTCCCTCCATATACACTGAGAGTGACAGCATAAAGTTTGCAGTGGTGTCAAGAAGATGAAAAAAGATAACCAAGGAATGACCCAGCTCACAGTGTGTTGCTAAAATAAACTGTTTTCTCATCCCCTTTCCAGCTGGGAATGAGGAGTTCATGCTTCCAGAAGACACCATTCTAACTTTGAGCCTCTTTGACTAGTCTAGAAACTCCATCCTCTTTCTGAATCAAACCTGTCTCCCAGAGCTCCCACATAGTGGACTCTGCTCAGCTGCCTGGAGAACTAACAGTAAAAATGAGAGCTTCTTCCCCTAGATCAGACAATTCACATGGCTCCTAGAGTCTTTTCTTCTCCAACCTGACCACCTTGACTCCTGCCCTTTTAAGCCCATCACCACAAAGTGGCCATCTTAGTCTCCTAACACATACCTACACAATAAGTATCCTACACAGTATCCTACACAGTATCCTACACAATAAGCAGAAACTTCTGTCAAAACATCAACCCCATTCAAAATTACCAAGACTACAACATGAACATTTTCCAGACTTGACAATTTTTCCTCCTCCACAATGGTTGAAAACTAAGTCCTCCTCATGGTTTTACTTACAAATCGAACTCTACAAGGGAGAAGAAGAAAAAAAATTTAAAAGTTCCCCAGACTGCAAGAAACGGTAATACCAAGTGAATGGGGATTTTTTTTTTAAGAGTCTTGAATCCTAAGGCCTTGTCTTGTTCTTTTAACTAGAAAGTTTGAGTCTTGATCCATTAATCCAGAGCTAATAAATGGCTGGTGGCAATTTGCCAGTTTGAACTCACAAGTGTGAGCTTATTCATTATTAGGAAGTAGCAATCTCTGTGGGGAAATGCTTGCAAACAGGATTAGCAGAGCAAGGGGAGGGCAAAGCCTTTGGTGGAAAATGTGCCCATTGCTAATCAATGGCCAACAACTTGTTGCTGCAGTGCGTTGCAAAAGCAATCGTAGCTCAGTGATCTTTGTGTTCATCATTAGCCAGAGCAAGGAATAACCTTTTTGCACTGGCTGAGTCAGGATTTCCAAAACTTGTCCACCAAAGTGCACCTGAGAGCAGTGGCTGTAAGCTCGTTCTCTGGGGGGTTCAGAAACTAAGCCAGAAAGCCCAAAGTTTAGTTGAGGTCTCCTATTTATTCTTTAATATTTATGTAAATTTAACATCTTAATACTATCCCCACATTCGTTTTAATACAAAAAGAACAGATTTCCCGTAACTCAATGTAATTCTCTGAGACCCTAGTCCACAGACCATGCCCCCAGGGCTTCATGTCCCCTATCTGAGAGAGGGAGCCAATTCCTACTCTAAGGAAGGAGCCACACCTCCAGCAGCTCAGAGGTCTCATGGCCACTTCAGTGGTTGTTCCTTACCCAGCTCTACAGGCTTACTGATTCCAAAGGAATTATAACAGAAAGGGTATAGCACCATAAGATCTCAGTATTGAAGACAGACAGACAGCTCCACATTTCCATAATGTGCAACCAGAGGTTAACTAAACTCTAAGCCCATCTCCTCACCTGCAGAGCAGTTCTACTGCCCAGGCTGTGTTGAGAACTAAATGAGAGGATGTGAGTAAAGTACTTAGCACAGTTAAGTACAACAGGAATTCTTCCTTCTGTTATATTGGTGGTATCACCAAACACCTAGTAGTCTCCACAAATCTTGCCTTTGTTGCTAAAGAAAATCCTGGAAATAAGAGTCTAAGGACCTGGAATCAAGTCTTGAATCATTAGTTAATAATGTGGTCCTAAGTGATTGATTTGGTCTGATTCCAGGCTTCCACATCTATGAAAATGGGAACATGATACTTGCTCATGGATCATCCAACATCACTGTGAGAATTACACAGAAGGGTATATGCATGATGTACTTGAAAGTATTTGGTAAAAATTACACACAGATAAAAGATAAAACCCACTGTCACTTTTAAATGTACACGACTTTCCAGTGTTAACCACTTAAAAGGCTTTAGTGCATCTGAGAAACAAGAAAAGATGTGAATAAAGCTATAATCTAAGCAATGGTAATGACCTCTGACAACTGTGAGCTTTTTTCCCCACAGCTATATAGAACAATAATAAATGACAATATTGAGTCCACCACATCAGACATTATGATAAATGCTTTACCTACAATCTCTTGTTTAATCCACATAAACTACATACAATTATTATGCTCTATTTACAACTAAAAACTGAAATTCAGAGAAGGTAAGAAACTTGACCAGATTGGTATGGCTGAAATTGGAACCAAGTGTGGGCAATTCCAAACCTGAGCTCTTAACTATTATGTTCTTCTATCCTACCTTTCAAATAGACCAAAAACCTGCTTATTTACTAATCCAAATTGAAAAGAGCCTATTCTGGAATTCTCTCTTGAGGCTTACTGGCTGATCCTAGCTGCACTTGGCCAACCACAGGCTGAGGCTAAGATTTGAGAGTTAACAATTAGTAATGTCAGGGTGGAACTCAAGTTCTGTGCCTTCTTGTTTCTTCTGAGGACCAGTAGGTCTGAGATGCTGTGGATCTGAGGATACACTGTCTAGGATTCAAATTGCAGCTCTACTGATAACCCACTCTGTGTCTCTGGGAGAGTGGAACATTAACCCCTCTTAGAGTGAGTACACACAAACTTCTACCATATATAAAAGATAGATAGATAGAATCACCTCTTTGTGAGGATGACTGGGAGGAATAGCAGGAATTTATAAACTGCCTAATGGGCTTCCCACCTGCCAGTGCAAGAGATGTCGGTTCGATCCCCTGGGTTGTGAAGGATCCTGGAGAAGGAAATGGTGACTCACTCCAGTATTCTTGAGTGGGAAATCGCATGGACAGAGGAGCCTGGTGGGTTACAGTTCATGTGGTCTCTAAAGAATAGGACACAACTTAGCAACAAAACAACAACAACAATAAACACCTAATACAGAGGAAGTGGCTCAAAAATAGAGAAGGTAGCTATTATTCATTATTACTTTCATAATGAGGTAAAAGATTTTCATAATGAAAACCAAAAAAAGTTTCCAGGTGTCATATGAAACTTAAAATCTCAAATACCCTGTTATATCTTTCCAAAGCATTAACAAAAATAAGCAATTGTTCAATAATTTATATCAGTTCACAAACCAGTTCAGTTCAGTTCAGTTGCTCAGTCATATCTGGCTCTTTGTGACCCCATGAACTTCAGCATGCCAGGCTTCCCTGTCCATCACCAACTCCCGGGGCTTGCTCAAACTCATGTCCATTGAGTCGATGATGCCATTCAACCATCTCATCCTCTGTCATCCCCTTCTCTTTCTGCCTTCAATCTTTCCCAGTATCAGGGTCTTTTCCAATGAGTCAGTTCTTCACATCAGGTGGCCAAAGTATTGGGGTTTCAGCTTCAGCATCAGTTCTTCCAATGAATATTCAGGACTGATTTCCTTTAGGATGGACTGGTTGGATCTCCTTGCAGTCCAAGGGACTCTCAAGAGTTTTCTTCAACACCACAGTTTAAAAGCATCAATTCTTCAAGGCCCGGCTTTCTTTATAGTCCAACTCTCACATCCATACACAACTACTGGAAAAATCATAGCTTTGACTAGATGGTCCTTTGTTGGCAAAGTAATGCCTCTGCTTTATAACATGCTGTCTAGATTGGTCATAGCTTTTCTTCCAAGGAGCAAGCATCTTTTTATTTCATGGCTACAGGCAAAGTCTGCAGTGATTTTGGAGCCCCCCAAAATAAAGTCTGTCACTGTTTCCATTGTTTCCCCATCTATTTGCCATGAAGTGATGGGACCAGATGCCATGGTCTTAGTTTTCTGAATATTGAGTTTAAGCCTACTTTTTCACTCTCCTCTTTCACTTTTATCAAGAGGCTCTTTAGTTCTTCTTCACTTTCTGCCATAAGGGTGGTGTCATCTGCATATCTGAGGTTACTGATATTTCTCCTGGCAATCTTGATTCCAGCTTGTGCTTCATCCAGCCCAGCATTTTTCATGATGTACTCTGCACTAAGTTAAATAAGCACGGTAACAATATACAGCCTTGATGTACTCCTTTTCCTATTTGGAACCAGTCTCTTGTTCCATGTCCAGTTCTAACTGTTGCTTCTTGACCTGCATACAGATTTCTCAGGAGGCAGGTAATGTGGTCTGGTATTTCCATCTCTTTAAGGAAATTTCCAGAGTCTGTTGTGATCCACATAGTCAAAGGCTTTGGAGTAATCAATAAAGCAGAAATAGATCTTTTTCTGGAACTCTTGCTTTTTCAATGATCCAAAGGATCCAATTTGATCTCTGGTGCCTCTATCTTTTCTAAATCCAGTTTGAACATCTGGAGGTTCACGGTTCACATACTGTTGAAACCTAGCTTGGAGAACTTTGAGCATTACTTTGCTAGCATTTGAGGTGAGTGCAATTGTGTGGTAGTTTAGCATTCTTTGGCATTGCCTTTCTTTGGGATTGGAATGAAAACTGACCTTTTCCAGTCCTGTGGCCAATGCTGAGTTTTCCAAATTTGCTGGCATATTGAGCGCAGCACTTTATCAGCATCATCTTTTAGAATTTGAAATAACTCAACTGGAATTCCAACACCTCCATTAGCTTTGTTTGTAGTGATGCTTTCTAAGGCCCAGTTGACACTCCAGGATTTCTGACTCGTGGTTATCTGGGTCATGAAGATCTTTTTTGTATAGTTCTTCTGTGTATTCTTGCCACCTCTTCTTACTATCTTCTGCTTCTATTAGGTCCACACCATTTCTGTCCTCTATTATGCTCATCTTTGCCTGAAATGTTCCCTTGGTATCTCTAATTTTCTTGAAGAGATCTCTAGTTTTTCTCATTCTATTATTTTCATTTATTTCTTTTCACTGATCGCTGAGGAAGGCTTTCTTATGTCTCTTTGCTATTCTTCACAAACAGTCTTGCTAGTTCACAAACAGCCTCAACCTAAAAGATTTTACATCTTCTTTCAAATCAAAGACTGCCCTGAAGTGGTTAAATTCTGACAGGGAGAAGAAATCCATTGGTTTAGTAGTACAATCTCCTGGGAACATTAAAATGATTCCTGAATAATTTTCAAATCCAATTGTATTCACACTTCCCATTGCTCTAAAGCCAAATCAAAATTCATTGGCAAACAAGCAGAATCCTGCCAGGATCTCATGATTTATCATGTGAAATTTCATCATGCATAGCAAGTAGCAAGGTAACATGGGTTTAAGAGAGACATATGTTCAATATATCATGAGACATATTCATGGTGATTTGTTTATTCCCTCTGAGAAAGGTGAACCAAGGGGAGTCAATCATTGGGCCTCCTGGACTTGTAGTAAGCACCTAACAGACAGGCATAGATTTGATCAGGAAGAATCACTATAAAACTCTTAAAGACAAAAGGAAAATGATACAGGACAGTGTGCCAATTTCTGCTTCCTCAAGGGGCACTATTAATAACTGATTCCTGAAAATTAGGAAGAACTAATTCAAGGAGGAACTATAATGTGGCCCCAGGGTCCATGACTATTCTTTCTATCCCCCACACGGCCTACCTTTGTTGCATAGTAGCTTCCTGGCATTTACAGAAGAGTGGGTGAGAAACTGGGAGGGAGGTGGAGACAAATTCTGATAGCTACACTGATCACAGAAGCGGTGACCATGTCCAGTGGTCCCACATGATCAAGATCCTTGAGATGCTTCTCAAGCATCCCCTGACAGAGAAGGCTGCTATTGTTCAGACCAGCCAGTCAGCCAATTTAGCCAAAACAAGGAACAGATTGGCATTTCTCAGAAACTCACATCCACTTCCCAATGCACAATGCTCCTAGAGAGGCACTATAGGTAGAGAAGTTAAAAGCTCAGACTCCAAAACTAGGCTGATTCTCTTACCTGAGACAAATAACTTAACCTTTCTGTGCTTTAGTGTCTCCATCTAAAAAGTTAAATAATAATAGTACCTGCCCCACTGAGGTTGTGGTGGCAATTAAATGAATGCCTATAAATAAAATAGTAATTCAAATCTCATGACAACCCAGGGAGTTCTGGCAGGTACCATTATCCCCATTTTATAGATGGAGAACCATGGCTCAGAGAACTCATGTGGTTTACCCAAGGCCATGAACCTAAGTATTATCAAGTGGGGGGAACCTGAACTCAGGGTTTGGGTATCAAGTTTAGAGATCTTCCATTTATAAGTCACATGGCTTAATTATAATTTGGGGTAAGTTTCATTTTAACCCTATATCTACCTATATATTCTAGCTGGGGATTACTTATTCCACAACAGCTGAACAGAATGTGAGTAGGCTTGCATACTTGCACTGGGTCCTGAGCATTCAGCTGATGGAAGTGCCCTGTAAGGGAGCAGGCCCTTTCCAGGAGACAAATCTCTTCCCTTTCCTGTTTGCTCTCTTGAGTGAGTCTGAGATGCTCTATTGTCACACAGGATAGAACCAAAGCCAGCAGGCAAGAAAAAATTATGGAACAACTGGAGTTGCCACTTGAAAACAGATGACCATTCTCACCAGAATCACCACACATGGATATAAACACAAAAAAGCACTTGAATTTCCATGTATCAAACAAGCAATCCTATAACAAGTTCTATCTAGCAAACAAAATTCTATCTGTACTACCAATTAGATTGCACATACCCCAAAGGCAAACTAATAACTTTTAAAGTGGCCAATGACAGGATAATCTTGACGCTGAATAATCACTTAGGTACTCTCAACCAATTGGGGAATGTTACTGAACCAGTTCAGATTTGCTCAAATTTGCAAATGGAACAGGTGAAAATGGAACTGGTGACAGCTGGTGGGTGATTATCCATAGAAACTTCTGATTCAGACAGGGGTTAGTCACATAAAAGGGAAGAATAGAAATGGAGATGCCAAAAGAAGCATTTGGTCCTTGATTTCTCTGATGCAGATGGACATAATCAATTACCTAAATAATTCAGAAGAGGGGGGGAAAAAGGCTGCTTTCACCTGAATTATCCAGATAAATTTTAAAGACATAGGGTTTCTTTTTCATCTAAATGGACTGCTTATATTTTCCTGATTCATCAAATAATTTACTACACGAGCGGGGCTTGCTTATAAAACTATTATAACCACAGAGATAACTGCTCCTGGTGATGTCCTTTCTCTTACATTTGTACTTTAGCAAAGAATTGGTTTCAAGCCAAGCCCTTTTTTTCTCCTTTGTGTACTGGTAAGCTTTTCCTCTGGAAATAAACTGGGCTGGCTGTCCCTTTGATCCCATTGTGCAATTCTATCTCGTTCATCAAGCTTTGGCACCTGACCTGTTACAAGGGTATAGAAAATAGTACAATTTGAGCATTTCAAAGTGCCGGTTTTCTATTTAAAAGGAGGTTTATTTGACAGCCACTTTTAGATCCACTTGCTTATCTGGGTTGCGTTTTAACAAATTTTCGTGAAAACATACCATTTATTTGCCAAAATTGGAAAAAAATGAACAATGGTGAGTTCATATCCCAGTGAATATGGCTTGAAACACCCAAATCTACAGCAAAGACTGACAGAAAGAGAGTATCATCATATCTGTGTTCCATCAGAAAATGGCCCAGGCTTGAGCTTCAATACCTGCAATAAAGAGGACCCCAACAGTTTGGGTGAGGTTCATTGTCATTTTCCAGCACGGGCATTGTAGCTGCTTCCCTTCTGAACCATTGTGTGGGTAGATTAGAAGCAACACAGACATTTCCCTGGCCAGAAACCTCTTGGCTCCATCTTCATCAGGGACGATTGATCAGCTTTTACTGATTACAGGAAATGGCTGTTAACTGGGGGAATGAGTAACACATCTGGAGGCAGAAGTCCTAAGATGATTCAGAACGCCCTCCTCCCTGGATCTCCTGATTAACTCAGTGGTGTGAGTGCCTTCTCCTCACATGCATGAGACACTTACCATTCACCCTCATCTTTTCATCAGAAACAAAGAGCCTTATAATTTTGGGCAATGTGAAATACCAAATATCAAAAAAGGTCATTTTTTTGCAATAAATATTTTACTATGACAAAGCCAAAGCACAATCAATGAAGCCAAAGTGCTTGTGTTTCCTTGCTTTCAACCAAGATAAAACTCCACTCTTAGAGTGGAACAAAAATTTTTTGTTGTTTCCAATCAAATGTAATTTTAACTGTATTGATTTTACCCATTTATGAATACTGTAATACTTTTCCTTCATATTTATTTAATGCTTTTGAACCGCCCTTAGAGATTCTAACCCTGAGAAGAGTCTTCCTAGGTGACATCTCTGTTGCTGTTGAAACTTGCACAAAGCTCTTGGTGAAGACCAGAATGGGCCTTCGCTGAACTGAGAATATATGTTGCAACTCATTGTTGACAGTCACAGTTTTGCTTCAATTTGCTTGTGTTTCTGATTATAACTCAATATGCGTTCAGTCAGTTTGTAGAGTGCCCCTTTTTAGCCTCTAGCTGCTGGATGACACCATCTGTGATTGCCAAGGAAATTAAATTAAATTAAGTTAAAATTCAATCAACAGAAGATTGTTGCCTCTATGACTTTACTAGGAACCTTGAGAGCATAAGCACCTAAATGCCTCTCTCTTAATACAAAAACAGGCAAGCTCAGCTATAGCAACACCGGCCCATGGTTTAAGACTGCCCCAGAGCCAGGGGCCCATGACTGACCCTTTCTGGCCCACTTTGCACAACTTGCAACAGCATGGAGACAGATCGGTGTGCTTCTGCAGTCATTGCTTGACTTAGGGAAATCTTTGTTTCTTACCAAAAAGAAAGAAAGAAAAAAAGTCGTCAGGTTTATGCAAAAAGAAGAGATTGTTAATTTGCACAATATATGCTACACTACAACAAAATAAATTCTAGATGGATTAAATTGCTTTATATTACAAATTAAAGTAAAGCATAAAATGGATTTTTTTAAAAAGAGCAATATATTGATCTCAGGAATTTCTAAGCACTAAAAACACCAAGGAAAGTACTGATAGACTACAAAACACTAATTGGAAAAAGTCATATCAAATAATATAAACAAAATGCAAAAACAAATTGAAAAACAAGGAAAATGTAGAATTCACAATAGGCAATATAACTTTAATAGGTTTATAAACACAAACTTACAACTACATATATATAAGCTCATAAGAAAATCAAAATATCCTATTTATTGTCAAAGTATATCAATAAAAATTAACAAATTAAAGAAGTACCACAGGCAAAAACACTTTCAAATTCACTTATTTACATGAGAAACTACTTATTACATAGCAAACAAAGATTTTTTCAAATTATATTAATTTGCTGACAATGAAATAAAATAATAACTTAAAAATTTTGCTAGCAAACTGTAATATACCATCATCTTTCTAGAAGTTAACTTGGGAATATGTAGGGAATTCTAGTATATTTGAGGAGACATTTATTCCAAAGAAATTACCCCAGATATGCATAGGAATTTTTGTAGCTGGATGTTTACTGCAGCTTCATTTTTATAACAACAACAACAAAAAGAATATAACCTAAATGTTAACACAAAACATTATGCACTTTAAAAAAACATGTAATAATATGAACAAATGTTTACCATGCAATACTACTAAAAACAGGATGAAAAATTATATAGAGATATGTATGTAGGCATATATGTTTTATATATGTACATTTTCATTCTTACTTTGTACAAATATTATATAATATGCTTAAATATCATGTTATCATATGTTGTAATATATGCATAAACATACATACATATAGGAAAATAAAAGAATGACAAAATGTGAGCAGTATTTCTGAATGGTGAGCACATGTGCCATTTTAATAATCCTTAAATTCTGTTTTTCAAAATTTTCTGAAATAAGACAGTATTACTTTATAATTTTAAAAGTAATAAATGTTACTTTTTAAAATGGGGGGTGGCTTTTCCTCTCTCTCCCAAATGACAAAAGTCTTGTTCTCTTACTGTTTACTGAGGTATATTTCATTACCATTTCCCATAACCATGTTATAATTATCTTCTTAACCAGTTCATAACAGGAAGTGCAAAGACTCCTAGTACAGCAAAATACCAGTAAAAATTTCCCAAGGGAAAGAATTAAGTGGTTGAGCCAGGAAATGTGGTTTGCATTATCATATGTGGCTTCCCATTCTGCCTCCCCCACCTCAGGTCTTCTAGGGGCTGCCCTTCATCTCTCACCAACACTGCGCTGGAGTAAATGCATGCTGATTTGGAGAGGAGACACTGCCCTCCCATTCCCTGTTCCTACTTCACCACCCAAGCCTTCATTCTTCAAAACCTGAGGCTCTCAAGGGTAAACTCCAGGCATACCATTCAGACAGAACATGTTGAGAAAGACCAAGACAAGTTCATTACTTTGAATTCTGGTATCCCCATAATAGATAAATTTTATACTTTGTATCATTTGTTGAGCACTTATAATGTGCCATCACTCTGGTAAGTGCTTTACATGTATTATTTCATTTTTATAGTAAAAACAATCCTGTAAAGTAGGAAAAAATATGCCCATTTTACAGATAAGGCATTTGGCAAATAATCAACCTGACTGGTATCCCATAGTCAGAATCTAAATTCATGTCAGTGTTAGCACCTACACATTAAACCACCACACCATACTATTTCCAAATATAATGAAAAATTATGTTTTTAAACCTAATCTAGATTCAAGCTCCACTATTGGATTTTAGCATTTAAAAGAGAGGCTCATTTTTTTTCATCTTTCCTCCTTCTGTTTTTTAGTCACATGTCTTGATTTATATTGATTTATGTTACACGTCTTGATGTTACATGTCTTATGTTACATGTCTTCTCCCAACTTCCTACCACCTGTTAATCAAATCTTAGTATTAGAAACCCACATATTAGACCCTCAAAAGAAACTGAAAACTTTAGATAGTTCAGGAGGGTGAGTTGTGGTTATTCTTATTTTATGGATGCATCCACTGCATCCCAAGACATTTTAAGGGAAGCTCCTTAAATCACACAGCTAGTAAGTAACAGATATGAGCCTGAACCCAGTGAAAACCTTTAATGTTGCATATGCTGGGCCTCATTATAATAATAACACCTATGTCACAGGTTACTCAGAGTATTAAATGAGTCTATGTATATAAAGAACTCACAAGGATGCCTGGCCCAGGATTCAAACCCAGGCAACTTATGAGTCCACAGTCCATCTCACTACATTGCAGTCTCTACACACAAAAAATGTACATGGATTCTGTACCCTACAACATCCAGAGCTATTATTTTACACTATTTACAACACTGTCACTTAAAAATGTGAAAAATTTGGAGCGTGTCCAGAGACATATAAAGAAGATTATTAATGCTTGAAAAATGGAACATATGAGGAAAGTTTAAGAGAAGCAAAACTTTTTTAACCTTAAAAAGAGAAGCCTGAAAGGAAAGTTAATAATTCTTGAAAGAATTATTATGGAGAGAATGATAATCAGAGTTTATTCCCTGATTAAATAACATTCTTCTCTTCACAGAGAAAAAAAACCAGCTTGAAATCACAGTAAGAGGAAATGAAGCCAACTATAAGGAAGGACTTCCACTAGTTCATATACTCTCAACTGTGAACTTCAATTTAACCAGCCTTCCTTACACTGCCAGTTCAAGCATTATTCATAATGAGGTCAGGAATTCTCTTTCAAATATCCAATGATCAAATGGTACCTAGTATAATTTTAGATTCAAATGTTTTGGCTTTTCCCCCAGTTCTCTAACAAAATCCTCATATGAGACTATATGATTAGTCAGACTATATGATTCCCTGACCTGTCCAGAAAGAATTCACATGAAGTGACAATCCAAAATGGATGTGGCATCACTTTCTTAAGATATCTGTGAATAGAAGTAGACATCTATTTGTCTGGGCACTTTTGATGGAGTCCAGCCCTGAAGTAAGAAAATGAACTGCATTGACCTTTCATGGTTCCTTTCTGCTTGATGATTCTATAACTCCCTACATTTGGTCATTCATCCCAATAAAGTTTCATTGTTAGAGTCCATGGTTTCTTTACAACAGAAAAGAATAAAATACGGAATGGCACAGGTAAGAATTGCTGATGGGTAAGACCAACCAGACTCCAGGGTAATGTGGAAGCATCTTACTGTGTCTAATTCAGATTTCCTCAATGTGTTTCTTGAACCACCTTACATTAGAATTACCTCTGGTACTGCAATTGCTAAAAATTAATCAGAATCTTTAAAGAGGGTCCCAAGGATTTGTATTGTAAGTGCTTTTCCCACACTTTTTTAAAAATGTACGCTAATCTTTAAGAACCAATAAGATTCATGTCTAATATCTTCATCCCACAACTCAGAAACAGAAACCTAGAGAAACTAATATTTGCCCACCCAGTTATTAGAAGAATGGAATAGAATCAGGAATGGAATCAGACATTTGGTCTCCCACGCTAAAAAAAATTTCTCATCTTCTTGGAAGCATTACAAATAGATTTAGAAAGTGCCCTGTGTAAGATATGCTGCTGCTGCTAAGTCGCTTCAGTCGTGTCTAACTCTGTGCGACCCCATAGACGGCAGCCTACCAGGCTCCTCTGTCCATGGGATTTTCCAGGCAAGAGTACTGGACTGGGGTGCCATTGCCTTAATACTTGGTATCAAAGCAGTGAGCAAACTAGTTGGTCTCCCTGAATAATTCCATTCTCTTCCATGGAGAAAAACAGAAGTGGCCTATGGCTCAGTCAAGTTGCTTGACACCACAAATAACTGAATCTCATCCCCTAGTGACTTAAACTCTAAAGAATTACATTAGTCCATTTTTGAGGCATCCAGAAGTCAGTCAGGCTTCAGAGCAATTGATTCAACAGTTCAACCCTGCTATCTGAGACCCCATTTCATCATCTCTCCGCTTTGCCATCCAGGTCATTAGGCTAACCTGTCACTTTTTACTGTTAAGGGCAGAACTTCTTTCCAAAAAGGCCCCAGAAATATTTTCTTTGACTGTCATTGACTCAAGTAAGTGTAAGCTTGTCCATTCCTCAAACAATTACTAGCAATGGGACTAAAAATACTGTGCATGCTGGCTAAGTCACTTCAGTTGTGTCCAACTCTGCAACCTTATGGATGGTAGCTTGCTAGGCTTCTCTGCCCATGGGATTCTCAAGGCAAGAATATTGGAATGAGTTCCACGCCCTCCTCTATAGAGGATCTTCCCGACTCAGGGATTGACCCTATTTCTCTTACATCTCCTGCATTGGCAGGCAGGCTCTTTACTGCTAGTGCCACCTGGGAAGCCCCCAAAATACTGTAAATGGCTCTAGTAATTAATGGAATTGGAGGAATCAATCACAACATGCATACAGCCTGAAAGGGAAAACTTCTAAGGAAGCTCTCACAACTTCCCCTCATAATGGTCAGTCCTCAAAAAGAAGCCACTTCCCCCTTCCCTACTGTGTATAGAGCTATCTTCCATATTCAGGGTGTGTTAACCCATTTTAGCTTACAAAAGTTCCTCCTGTACAATACCCCCAACCTACATTCATGACCATAGACTCACTGCTTTAGGAAGAGAAAGGCATACTTCCTCAATTATATACAACTGGGTCTCAGACGTACTTATATACTTATACATGCAGAGAAAAATGCAACTTTTTTTGTTTTCATTTTTGAACTAATCTTTCTTTCAAGACCACAGCATGCAGGGCAGCAGAGTTGAGAGTGGTTAAATTTGGCTCAATCTAGTGAGTACAGATTGGAAAAGACCCTGATGCTGGGAAAGAATGAAGGCGAAAGGATAAGGGGGTATGAGAAGATGAGATGGTTAGATAGCATCACTGACTCAATGGACGTGAATTTGAGCAAACATTGGGAGATAGTGGAGGACAAGGGAGCCTACTGTGCTGCAGTCCATGGGGTCACAAAGAGTTGGACATGACTTAGTCACTAAATAAGAACAATAACAAGTGAGCATAGAAGAACCATTAGAGTTTAAACAATTATTTAGGTAACCCAGTCATCTCATTTGATTCAAAGACTCAGTATTTCAGATTTCCTCCTATTCTTCAAAGTGACATTTGGGTATACAGGAAGATCTACCTGCAAAGAAGAGATGGCAGGTTTCCACACCTTCCTTTCACCACCCACCCTGGGTGTCCTTTGCTGCAGTAGCCCTTCAAGAACATGCTGACTCCTCCACTCTACCTCTGACATCCAGTCGTTCTCCTCACAGTTCCCTTAAAGCCAGGAATAGTGGGCTTTCTCCTCACTCTTTCTGTTGACATAGAACTCCCCCATTTCTTGTTCTCCTCCTTCAGAGATAGTATTTAAATTACACACCCCTGTCCCAGCCATAATGGTGGAGGGGTTTAGGGAGAAAGAAATCTGATTTTAAAAAGCATAAAAGGGGATCATTTCAAAAGCATTATATATATATAACATATGAAAACATGCAAAAAAACTCAGGGTATCCTTCAAAGTCACTTGGGTAAACTTATTCCACTAACTCAGAAGGATATAGAAAGGAGAGTACAGGGCAAAATAAAATCATAAAACAAAACCCATCATCCCTGTGAAATATTCAAGCTGAAAAGATATGGCTGTCCCCTTAGAGACTGAGGTTTAAGTGCAAAAGGGTAAAGTATCCATGAAATAAAGAAACGAGACAGGTTTCCAGTAATCCTGATTGTGTCTAGACAGGCGACATCTAAAAGCCATATTGGCCAGAACTGTTTTTGCCATCAATCTGCATGGCAATGGGGCCCAGAAGTATCAGTGACACCAGTGCCATTAACACATAAGCAATAGAAGAAGACGGGAGCCAGTCCAGAGCACAGCCAGAGAGATCTTTTCAGCCCAGTTACAGACAGGACCTCGGTGTCATCATAGTCTATTTTCTTACTTAATACTTTTTCCTGAAAATGATACACTAAATCCTAACATAACGTACTTGATGACATGCCATTTACCTGTGTGAATAGTAATTTACATTTGGGAGTCAATTTTTGGCCTTCATGATGACAACATTGTTCCTTTATTGCCTAATATAATTACATGTTTACATTTGAACTTAAACCCACATCCTGTGCTTCTACAAAACACAGGCATGTACCTTGCTATAAAGAAAACTATGTCTTTCCAAAATCATTTTCTTCATTAAACAAAGAACCAAAGACTTTCCTACAGCTGAGGTTGATTAAAAATTAAGAGTTTAATTTGAGTTTTGAAACAAATATAATAAATACTGCTACTGGGCCACCTGCAATGCTTGAAGTCAATGCTAATTAGCCAGAGTCAATGCTAATTAAAATGCATTAAAATAGAAAGTGTAAGTCGCTCAGTTGTATCTAATTCTTCGCAACCCATGGATTGTAGCTCACCAGGTTCCTCTGTCCATGGAATTCTCCAGGAAAGAATACTGGAGTGGGTTGCCATTTCCTACTCCAGGGGATCTTCCCCCAGGGATCGAATCTGGGTCTCCTGCATTGCAGGCAGTTTTTACCACCTGAGCCACAAGGGAAAATGGAGGGAAAAGATAAAGAAGGTAGAGAGAGGAATTACTAGTAATACTACGTCAACACTGCTGCCATACGCAAATAAAAAGATATGCATAATGAGGTTTTATTAGCAACAAAGGTTTAATTATTCCTCTTAATTTTCTGTTTCTAATTTAGAATAGGAGATTTTGTGACTAAGAGATTTTGGGGGGAAGCCTAACTTGAAAAAAGAGGTATTCAACTAAGACAGACTTTGAGATCCATATTGAGAAACTAAATCTGCCAAGGCAGCACAGAAGAGGGGATGGCCAAGCTGGAATTTGAGGGATGAATGAGAATTTTTCAGGCAGAGAAGGTAGAAGGGAATGGAGAGAAAGACAGCCCAAGAAGAGGGAATAGTGTGTGCAAGGCAGAGATAGATGTATGCTATCATTTGACATACTCATGTTCTCATCCTACTTCATGCCACTGAAGTAAAGAAGGAAATGTGGCAGCCTCAAAAATAGTAGTATTAATATTAAGTACTGCAGAAAAGCTGACATAAGACAAGGACAGAATATTCCCCACAGCATATGGTGATGTGGAATTCACCAGTGACCTTGGTCTGAACAGTGTCAGGTTAGGGTGAGTAAAGTGAAGTGAAAGTCACTCAGTTATGTCTGACTCTTTGCAACCCCATGGACTACACAGTCCATGGAATTCTCCAGACAGATTACTGGAGTGAGTAGCCTTTCCCTTCTCCAGGGGTCATCCCAACCGAGGGATCAAACCCATGCCTCCCACATTGCAGGAGATTCTTTACCAGCTGAGCCACAAGGGAAGCCCAAGAATACTGGACTGGGTAGCCTATCCCTTCTCCAGCAGATTTTCCTGACCCAGGAGTCAAACCAGGGTCTCCTGCATTGCAGGTGGATTGCAGGTTAAGTAAATAAGACATTAAGGTATAAAAAGCGTAAGCTATGATGGGAAAAATCAAGGTTGTCTAAAAACTCAAAAGCATTATAGAATGAAAGGAAGATTTTGTTGTGGTTTTGCTAGAATGGGAGAACTTGATCACAAGTTAGGCTAAGGGAAGGAGCATAGAAAGAAAGAAGCTGAAGACATAGTAGAAAACAAAGATCATTGAAAGAGCAAGATTCCAGATGAGACAAGAGGAACAGAACAGGGAGGGTAATGCCATCTTTAGGTCTAGAGAATGGATATAGAAGTAAACAGTATTGCAGACAAGGAGGAAACAATAAATTAAAGATTTCCTGATTAATAATCTCAAACTTCTTATAGGTAGAAACCAAAGTTATTTGTTTATATTTAAACACCATTTTGCTCTACACATAATTTAAGTTTGCTAAAAAGGGTTGCCTATCCACTGAGAGAGTTTAGGACAAACATAGGAGACCAGACAGAGCTGTTGAAAGAAATGGAAGCACTGACCAGAAAAAAAAAGAAAAAAAAAGAAAGAAAGGTAACTGGTAGAGAATCTTGAGGCCCAAATGATACTAGAAGCCATGAATTTGTACTGACACAAACATGCACAATTTGTGACTTTTCCTAACAGAATGCAACAGACCGCTCTGCAGCTAGCAGTATGTATATGTGTCAAAAACAAAAGAGAATAGCATTTAAACATGTATATTATCATATGTAAAACAAATTACCAGTCCAGGTTTGATGCATGAGACAGAGTGCTCAGGCCTGGTGCACTGGGATGACCCTGAGGCATGGGATGGGGAGGGAGGTGTGAGGGGGGCTCAGGATGGGAAACACATGTACACCCATGGCTGATTCATGTCAATGTATGGCAAAAACCACTACAATATTGTAAAGTAATTAGACAATTACAATTTACAATTGTAAAGTAATTAGCAAATAAATTTTTTTAAAAAACAGAAGTGGGATATAAAGGTATAGGTAAGAGTAATTACAATGAACAGCATCAATTTAAGGCTGTGCAGAATAAAGAGAGCTCAGAAGAAGACTAATAAGCCAAGATGCTTGAGGAGTAGATACTGTTGGAATGACAGAGAGGGAGCAGGGAATGTGGGAAATTACTATCATAGAGAAAATTCACTGAGGTATGGAACAGTCTGCTTGATGGCAAGGTGTTGCTGTTGATGAGAACTGTTGTTGTGAAGTAAAGATGAAGAGATCTTTACTTCAAGAAGTAAAATCCATTGGCATTGAAGAGATCAAGGAACTGGAAAAATGGTGCTAAATGCATTGCCTACAAGACACAAAGAATTCGCTCAGGTGATGTCAGAAGCTGGAGAGAAGAAAAGTCTACATGTCACTCATAAAGGGAGAACCCAAGGGGGAGACAGTTACAGCAACAGGTCAGAGAGGTATATGCAAGCTCAGTGGAAGCTTCCTTACAGGAGAGTATTTCAGAAAAGGCATCAAAGAGGCTGTTGGGAGTGAGAAGTGAGAAATACCCTGCAGGGTGGGACGTACAGACGCATCTAGAGGGATATAAGACAAATGATGTCTCCTGATGAGAAGAAGGTCATGGTTAGGGTCAGGGGTAGAAGGAATGTTGTGGGAAGAGGCTGGAGTACAAGAGACAAGGTGGAAAAGATAGAAAGGAAGATCTAGGGTACACATAAGAGTTAAGGGAGAGAAAGTTCCAGAGAAACATGGAGGCAAAATACAAAGAGAAAATTATTAATAGAGAGTCAGCATATCTGTGATGTCCAAGACCTTGAATTGAATCCATTGGATTCAAGTACCCCAGTTTCTGGGTAATGCTGTTAAGAGTCCAGAAAAGGCCAAGGGCCAGAGGGGTGGGCCCAG
This sequence comes from Bos mutus, assembly GCF_027580195.1. Lineage (NCBI taxonomy): Eukaryota > Metazoa > Chordata > Mammalia > Artiodactyla > Bovidae > Bos > Bos mutus. The sequence continues at coordinate 51,498,477 of NC_091626.1, read as the reverse complement.
TCCTGTAGCTGATCCCCACTCTAGCCTCATGCAGAAACTGCCCAAGAGCTCCTGATAAAAGCTGGCCTAGTAGCCTGGGTACCTCAGTGGCTCTGTCCAATTTTACTAGTTAGCTGTTACAACTAAGTATCATGCAACAATTTTTTTCTTATTTAACTCTGGCACATTGGTAAATTTTCTGCTGAATTGTAGTTTATCTCTCTGGACTTAACTGTAGACTCTACAATGCTGTGATTGGTTTTACTGGCCAATTTAGTTAGGTTACAACCTGGCTAGTAGTTCTTCTGTTTTGTAATCTGGAAAGAAAATAAACTTTAGATGGCAATTTCCCTTTGTCCACTGTCTGCTTATGGTCAAGTGTAATCCAGATAAATTGGGTCACTAATACATCATATGTGTAAGGGCATTTAGGTATTTGGTCCATAATTAAATAGAGTTATTAAAATTGGCATTATAAGTATTTATCACCTTAATTTCTCAGACTATACTGATAAAAAGTTTTAACTATTTTTGCCACTTGTGAACCAAATGTTTTCTATGGACTTTCTTTTATTGCTTTATAGCTAACCATCTCAATTACAATAAGATCAGATCTTAATAGACTTCCTTGTCCTCTTTATTAATGTAATCTTTAAACTGTCAAAACTGTCAAAGTAACCCAGAGAATATTTAATCTCCCCTACTCTGCAAAATGCATAAATGAAAGTTTCTACCATAAATATATTTAAACACATCTATTTTTTTCTAGCATATCCTGTGCCACTTGCAGATTTGGAAAAAATAAATCAAGAGAAAGGTTTTTCACATTTCCCACATACCCAGCTTTAATGAGCTTTTCTGTCTATTTGTTTGAAACTATAATCAATGCTTACAGCAGAGGTGGGTTTATGTACATAAACTTTATACACACTGTGGTAAAAGAGTTAAATTAATGGGCCAACCAGCAGTTATGAATAAAAAGAAAGGAAAAGGATCTTACAAAGTCCCCTTTCCTTCTAATCTCTGTGTTCTTGATGAATACAGTGTCATACTTATATAAAAGAAGTTTTCTCAAACTCAGGACCACTGATATTTATCTACTTTTCCTGTGGGGGACTGTCCTGTGCACTATAGTATTATGTTCAGCAGTACTGCTGTTCCATATCCAATGTTCCTTACTCAAAGAACCTGAAGCACCATGCCCCAATCCCTCCCCTCTGATTGTAATAATACCCAAAGAAGTCTCCAAACATTGCCAAACATATTCTGAAGGCAAAATCACTTCCAGTTGAGAACCACTGATTTAAAAAAATCATCCTCCCTCCACCACCATCCCAACTCCCCAGAAGAACTGCTGGCAAAGAAAAGAGAAATACAGGGGGAAAAGGAGCAAGTAGGAAAGGAAGGGAGAAGAAAGATGGAAAGAAAATGGAAGAATATAGATGAAGAAAACTATGAGAAAAGAAGATATAGGAATGAAAGGGGAGAAAGACATCTAGCTCTTGATTCCAAGTATGAAATTAATTTGTCCTAATCCTCATTATAAAGATGAGAATTTTGTGGCAAAATCTTGAAACCCTACCATATGTCCCTCCCCAAAAATGCTTGAGTTGACAACTTTACATAGACAAGGATGGTTTTTTTAGATTTTCTTTTTTAATTTATTTTTTCTGGGCTTGTGGGATCTTAGTTTCCAGACCAGGGACCGAATCTGGGCACTCAGCAGTGAGAGCATGGAGTCCTAACCACTGGATCACCAGGGAATTCCCTATACCAGGAAATTTGAGAGAGAAAATATGAATTACTTTCTGATATATTTGGTGAACAGAAATAAATCAATCCTACTGAAAAATATTTACACTGACAAATTTGACAAGTGTTAAGAAACTACTGGAAGCATACAGGGATTTCCTCATTTGAATCAACTGTATGTCATTGGTTTGTTTGCTTTTCAATCAATTTTCAGTGTTGTAGATAAAGAATTTAGAGGTTAGTCCTTTGCTCTTAACTGAGTTTAGGATCAGAGGCTGTGATCAAAGGGAGCTGATGTGAATAGTTTGTGGAAGTGCTGGGTGGTGGCTCTAAACAGCTACCAGTGAATCTCTTAAGGAGTCTGGGTAAATACAGATGGCTATTAACAAAGACATCCAAGTTATTTATCCTTATCTTTAGTAAGTTCATACGCACACACACACACACACACACACATATATATATAGTTTTATGAGAATGTCACTTGTAAGCTTTAAAGAAATTCAGCTTCGAAGATATTTAAGAATATGTAAGCTCACTCAGTTCAAGCATATTCAGTTAGGTTCAGCACTCAGTCGTGTCCAACTCTTTGCAACCCCATGGACGGCAGCACTCCAGGCCTCCCTGTCCATCACCAACTCCCAGAATCCACTCACACTCATGTCCATTGAGTCAGTGATGCCATCCAACCATCTCATCCTCTATCGTCCCCTTCTCTTCCCACACTCAGTCTTTCCCAGCAACAGGGTCTTTTCCAAGGAGTCAGTTCTTTCCATCAGGTGGCCAAAGTATTGGAGTTTCAGCTTCAACATCAGTCCTTTCAATGAATCTTCAGCATTGATTTGCTTTAGGATGGTCTGGTTGGATCTCTGTGCAGTCCAAGGGACTGTCAAGAGTCTTCTCCAACACCACAGTGCAAAAGCATCAATTTTTCAGTGCCCAGCCTTCTTTAGACTCCAACTCTCACATCCATACATGACCACTGGAAAAACCATAGCCTTGACTAAATGGACCTTTGCTGGCAAAGTAATGTCTCTGCTTTTTAATATGTTTGTCAGCATATTAAATAGGTTGGTCATGACTTCTTCCAAGGAGTAAGCCTCTTGTAACTTCATGGCTGCCGTTACCATTTGCAGTGATTTTGGAGCCCAAAAAAATAGTCTGCCACTGTTTCCACTGTTTCTCCATCTATTTGCCATGAAGTGATGGGACCGGATGTCATGATCTTTGTTTTCTGAATGTTGAGCTTTAAGCCAACTTTTCACTCTCCTCTATCACTTTCATCAAGAGGCTCTTTAGTTCTTCTTTGATTTCTGCCATAAGGGTGGTATCATCTGCATATCTGAGGTTACTGATATTTCTCCCAGCAGTCTTGATTCTATCTTGTGCTTCATCCAGCCCGGTGTTTCTCATGATGTACTCTGGTGGTGGTGGTTTAGTCGCTAAGTTGTGTATGACTCTTGCAACCCCATGGACAGAGGAGCCTCCTTTGCTTTTTGCTTCTCTTCTTTTCACAGCTATTTGTAAGGCCTCCTCAGACAGCCATTTTGCTTTTTTGCTTTTCTTTTTCTTGGTAGATGCTCTTGCTCCCTGTTTCCTGTACAATGTCATGAACATCCATCCATAGTTCATCAGGCACTCTACCAGATCTAGTCCCTTAAATCTACTTCTCACTTCCACTGTATAATCGTTAAGGATTTTATTTAGGTCATACTTGAATGGTCTAGTGGTTTTCCCTACTTTCTTCAACTTAAGTCTGAATTTGGCAATAAGGAGTTCCTGATCTGAGCCACAGTCAGCTCCCAGTCTTGTTTTTGCTGACTATATAGAGCTTCTCCATCTTTGGCTGCAAAGAATATAATCTGTCTGATTTTGGCGTTGGCCATCTGGTGATGTCCATGTGTAGAGTCTTCTCTTGTGTTGTTGGAACAGGGTGTTTGCTATGACCAGTGTGTTCTCTTGGCAGAACTCTATTAGCCTTTGCCCTGTTTTATTCCATACTCCAAGACCAAATTTGCCTGTTACTCCAGGTGTTTCTTGACTTCCTACTTTTGCATACCAGTCCCCTATAATTTCAAGCATATTTTCTGATGGCAAACACAGAAATGATGAAGAAACCTTATTTGGAAGAAACAACTGATTTTAACTGTTTATAATTATAACCAGATTAAACTAAACTGGCTCTTTCTCCTTTTATCACTAGTCTGTTGGCCTACACATTCAAATAGGATCACATTAATGATAATGCACATATGTCACTGGCTCTTGCTCCCATGTCAGAAAGACCTAGCCTCCCAACAAGCACCTCCTAAGTTTGGCTGGAATCCCAGGGATTCTCCTAAGAATAGGTGCAATCAGTAGACTTGTTTTCTTGATCAAGCCTCTTCTGCTGGCAATAGCTGGTGCCCATGAAGACCAAAGAACCACTGTGTTCTAAAGTGAAGGAAAAAGAATATCTGTCTCCTCTCCATGTAATATGCTTTCTTGGAGAGAATACAAAACATGACTGCTTGAATTTCAAACAGGTCTTTCAATTTTTATTGCCGCTTCTCCAATAGGACCCTGACCTGGCAATAAGCCAGGATGAAAGACTGAGTGATAGTCACCACCTGATTTGCCTCTCTAACACCCACAACTTGGTCAGGTGCCATATTTTTGGTTCTCTCTTACCTTAAGATAAATTCCCTCGCTGGTGGCCCTTCAGGTCCTCAGGCAAACAGACCTTCAGCTGCCCCTCCCTATCAGCCTGCCAGATGCACAAGGGCCAATTCAAAAGCCTCGGAGAGTTTTACTCTATATTGGATAGGTTTTGATCAAATCAGATCAGTCGCTCAGTCTTGTCCGACTCTTTGTGACACCATGAATCGCCGCATGCCAGGCCTCCCTGTCCATCACCAACTCCCGGAGTTCACTGAGACTCACGTCCATCGAGTCAGTGATGCCATCCAGCCATCTCATCCTCTGTTGTCCCCTTCTCCTCTTGCCCCCAATCCTGCCCAGCATCAGAGTCTTTTCCAATGAGTCAACTCTTCACATGAGGTGGCCAAAGTACTGGAGTTTCAGCTTTAGCATCATTCCTTCCAAAGAAATCCCAGGGCTGATCTCCTTCAGGATGGACTGGTTGGATCTCCTTGCAGTCCAAGGGACTCTCAAGAGTCTTCTCCAACACCACAGGTCAAAAGCATCAATTCTTCAGTGCTCAGCCTTCTTCACAATCCAACTCTCACATCCATACATAACCACGGGAAAAACCATAGCCTTGACTAGACGAACCTTTGTTGACAAGGTAATGTCTCTGCTTTTGAATATGCTATCTAGGTTGGTCATAACTTTCCTTCCAAGGAGTAAGCGTCTTTTAATTTCATGGCTGCAATCACCATCTGCAGAGATTTTGGAGCCCAGAAAAATAAAGTCTGACACTGTTTCCACTGTTTCCCCATCTATTTCCCATGAAGTGATGGGACCGGATGCCATGATCTTTGTTTTCTGAATGTTGAGCTTTAAGCCAACTTTTTCACTCTCCACTTTCACTTTCATCAAGAGGCCTTTGAGTTCCTCTTCACTTTCTGCCATAAGGGTGGTGTCATCTGCATATCTGAGGTTATTGATATTTCTCCCAGCAATCTTGATTCCAGCTTGTGCTTCATCCAGCCCAGTATTTCTCATGATGTACTCTGCATATAAGTTAAATAAATAGGGTGACAATATACAGCCTTGACGAACTCCTTTTCCTATTTGGAACCAGTCTGTTGTTCCATGTCCAGTTCTAACTGTTGCTTCTTGACCTGCATACAAATTTCTCAAGAGGCAGATCAGGTGTACTGGTATTCCCATCTCTTTCAGAATTTTCCACAGTTTATTGTGATCCACACAGTCAAAGGCTTTGGCATAGTCAATAAAGCAGAAAGAGATGTTTTTCTGGAACTCTCTTGCTTTTTCCATGATGCAGCAGGTGTTGGCAATTTGATCTCTGGTTCCTCTGCCTTTTCTAAAACCAGCTTGAACATCTGGAAGTTCACGGTTCATGTATTGCTGAAGCCTGGCTTGGAGAATTTTGAGCATTACTTTACTAGCGTGTGAGATGAGTGCAATTGTGTGGTAGTTTGAGCACTATTTCCTTTCTTTGGGATTGGAATGAAAACTGACCTTTTCCAGTCCTGTGGCCACTGCTGAGTTTTCCAAATTTGCTGGCATATTGGGTGCAGCACTTTCACAGCATCATCTTTCAGGATTTGGAATAGCTCAACTGGAATTCCATCACCTCCACTAGCTTTGTTCATAGTGATGCTTTCTAAGGCCCACTTGACTTCACATTCCAGGATGTCTGGCTCTAGGTCAGTGATCACACCATCGTGATTATCTGGGTCATGAAGATCTTTTTTGTACAATTCTTCTGTGTATTCTTGCCATCTCTTCTTAATATCTTCTGCTTCTGTTAGGTCCATACCATTTCTGTCCTTTATCGAGCTCATCTTTGCATGAAATGTTCCTTTGGTGTCTCTGATTTTCTTGAAGAGATCCCTAGTCTTTCCCATTCTGTTGTTTTCCTCTATTTCTTTGCATTGATCTCTGAAGAAGGCTTTCTTATCTCTTCTTGCTATTCTTTGTAACTCTGAATTCAGATATTTATATCTTTCCTTTTCTCCTTTGCTTTTCACTTCTCTTCTTTTCACAGCTATTTGCAAGGCCTCCCCCAGACAGCCATTTTGCTTTTTTGCATTTGTTTTCTATGGGAATGGTCTTGATCCCTGTCTCCTGTACAATGTCACGAACCTCATTCCATAATTCATCAGGCACTCTATCAGATCTAGGCCCTTAAATCTATTTCTCACTTCCACTGTATAATCATAAGGGATTTGATTTAGGTCATACCTGAATGGTCTAGTGGTTTTCCCTACTTTCTTCAATTTAAGTCTGAATTTGGCAATAAGGAACAGTATGAAAAGGCAAAATGATAGGATACTGAAAGAGAAACTCCCCAGGTCAGTAGGTGCCCAGTATGCTACTGGAGATCAGTGGAGAAATAACTCCAGAAAGAATGAAGGGATGGAGCCAAAGCAAAAACAATACCCAGCTGTGGGTGTGACTGGTGATAGAAGCAAGGTCCGATGCTGTAAAGAGCAATATTGCATAGGAACCTGGAATGTCAGGTCCATGAATCAAGGCAAATTGGAAGTGGTCAAACAAGAGATGGCAAGAGTGAATGTCGACATTCTAGGAATCAGTGAACTGAAATGGACTGGAATGGGTGAATTTAACTCAGATGACCATTATATCTACTACTGCGGGCAGGAATCCCGCAGAAGAAATGGAGTGGCCATCATGGTCAACAAAAGAGTCCGAAATGCAGTACTTGGATGCAATCTCAAAAACGACAGAATGATCTCTGTTCGTTTCCAAGGCAAACCATTCAATATCACAGTAATCCAAGTCTATGCCCCTACCAGTAACACTGAAGAAGCTGAAGTTGAACTGTTCTATGAAGACCTACAAGACCTTTTAGAACTAACACCCAAAAAAGATGTCCTTTTCATTATAGGGGACTGGAATGCAAAAGTAGGAAGTCAAGAGATACCTGGAGTAACAGGCAAATTTGGCCTTGGATAATGGAATGAAGCAGGGCAAAGACTGATAGAGTTTTGCCTTGAAAATGCACTGGTCATAACAAACACCCTCTTCCAACAACACAAGAGAAGACTCTATACATGGACATCACCAGATGGTCAACACCGAAATCAGATTGATTATATTCTTTGCAGCCAAAGATGGAGAAGCTCTATACAATCAGCAAAAACAAGACCAGGAGCTGACTGTGGCTCAGACCATGAGCTCCTTATTGCCAAATTCAGACTTAAATTGAAGAAAGTAGGTTTTGATGGGCTACCCTATATTCCTTTCTCGAGAAATCTGATGTCACCCACAGTCTTTGGTAAGCGGGCAGTAAAAATCATACAGCTCCCTTCTCAATGGGTGACACAGTTGATCGGCCCAAGGGTGAACACCTGACCTGAAAAGGTGGCTTCTCAAGGCTGGTTGAGCTTCCCACATGGCAAAGTGGTAAAGAATCTGCCTGCCAATGTATGAGACACAAGAGACAAGGGATCACTGGATGGGGAAGATCCCATGGAGGAGGAAATGGCAATCCATTCCAGTATTCTTGCCTGGAAAATTCCATGAACAGAGGAGCCTGGCAGGCTAAGTCCATAGGGTCACAAAGAGTCAGACACGACCTAGCAACTGAGCAGACATGCAAGTCCAGTTAGCAATCTGGAGCCTGGAACAAAAAAAGTTAGCTGGGCCAATTAGATTTCTGTCCTGGAAATAAGTAGTAGCACAACTGGAACAAACAAGCAGTGGATCATTGATAGCAAATCCACAGACTTCTGCTGCCCTGGTCTTACCTTCTTGGAGTCCTAGGCCTTCAATGAAACACCTTTGTATCATTATACACAAATTTCTTATAAGTTTGGGCCTGTCAGAGAGTATACATGCTCCTTGGCACCAGAAAATTTCTAATTAATACAACTATATAGAAATACAATCCCTAAAATATTTAATTTTTGTCTCAATCCTATCTGGTTCATTCAGAGAAGGGTCACATACTCTCTGAACATGATGGAGACTACCCTAGCACATATCTGCAGTGAAGAATGTGCACACAATTTTGAGTCCACTCAGGAATATAAATTCTGGCACAGGGCCTGCAAATTCAGGGGCACAGGGGACAATCAGAAGTAAAGCAAATGAGGAGCTCAGCTACTGACTATCTTTGCTTCTCTTCAACACATTTGAATAAAAGTCCAGGCTGCACTGCTAGAAAGTGTTAGTTGCTCAGTCGTGTCCAACTCTTTGCGAGCCCATGGTCTCTAGCCTGCCATGATTCCTCTGTCCATGGAATTCTCCAGGCAAGAATACTGGAGTGGGTTGCCATTTCCTTCTCCAGGGGATCTTCTCAACCCAGGGATCAAACCCAGGTTTCCCACACTGCAGGCAGATTCTTTACCATCTGAGCCACCAGGGAAGCACAGTGCTAAGATGTTGAAATGATACTCTGTATCAAGCCAATCTGTGAATTTCAGTAAATTTTTAAAACTAGGATAAAATTTTCTGAGGGAAATAGCCTGAGGGGTGATGCAATGGAACTCTGTCATTTACAGCTGCCAATGACTTTGTTAACTCATCTCCCCATTGTGGCAATTTTCTGCATGGTGGATTATGCATTTATCCCAAACTTCCAGTTCAATCATCTCCTGCTTGTGACTAGCTTCAACCAAGCAGTCTCCCCTTGTCAGACTTGGAAGAGCAAGGAAAACTCTATGATGCCATAAGCCCCTTCCATAAAGCATGGCAGTGAAGGCAGTGAAGCTCACCTGCAGCAGCCATAGCAGAGCTTCTGGTCTTCAGGTTGTGGTTTCATGAGTGATGAGTCACAGGTGGAAACAGCAGTGGGCTTCCTGCGGAAACAGTCTCATGCAGTGACTGAGCATTCCTTTTAGCTGCTCACTTCTGTTGTGTGGCATCCAAGCTTGTTTCTCAGACTGTGTCCCAAAATCTGTAAGTTGCCTTGTAATAGCCTGTTATAAATCCTTTTCTGTTTAACTTAACTTGAGTGGCCTTTGTGGACTGCCATTGAACTCTGACTGATGGAAAAGCACTGAGGAAAGCCTATTCTATACCAGCAAAGGAAACTGTCCTAGAAGGACTGAACTGGACAAGAAACACAGAGAAAGGGTAAATGCAACTCTGATGACCCACAAAGTCCCAATTGGGTTGTTTATGAATAGAAATAAAAAAGAACATTTTCAATGAAATGCAACCAAGTTTGCCATTCAATGGGCACTTACAGAATCTCATCCTTCCCTCCTATCCTCCCCAAGTACTTATTTTACTGTTTTCACATTCACTGGCTATGTGTATATCTGTCCCTCCACAAGACTCTGAGATCCTTAAGGGAAGAAATTATGTTTCTCTTTTTCCACCACTGTCAGTGTCTGAGCACAGTATTTTGGATGTAGTATGTGCTTTAGCAATCCTAATTGAGTGTTTATGTTTCTTGGTTGCAAGAAGCTCCCTGTTCCTCCTTTCACAGACAAGAGTAAACACAAAAACCTTCCCTTGATTCTTTGTTCCTTGAGGATATGGCCTCAAAATTTGTGTATGAAATGAGGCTAAGTGAATCCCGCCAGCCAGGAGTCTTACTGACAGCTAGTACTGGCTCTGGTGGTTCTCCAATTTGTATTTATATCTATGCATGCCTCTTCCATCAAAATATGCCATATGCAACTAAAAGATATTGAATCAAATATTAATGCCCAAGATGCCCATGCATTTTTGTAATGCCTTCAGCCTTCTTTACAAAGGATTTTAATGCACTCTTGTAATTTTACTTCAGCACAGTGCAATCAGTAAATATCAATTTCTCTCTGGGACCACAAAGACTTGTTAACTGCAATTCTACTACTGATGCCCTAGTGAGGAAAAGAGTTGCTGTGTCAGAATCTCAAAAAGTATCTCATCTTTGTAGATCTCAGCATGAGGAATCCATTCCATGGAACATGAGAAGTGAGTTCATTTGCCAGTCTACTTCTGGGTTTTTCTAAGTGATTTCAAAGCATTCCATCCTAAGAGCCCACCTTTTTTTCTCTGCTTATTAAATTCTTACCCATTTTGTGGGGCTAAGCTGCAATGCCACCCCATAAAGGCTTGATTATCTCAACCAGAAATACTTCCAGTATATTTACTCTATTTCCATTTCACTTATCTAAAACTACTTTGTCTACTCATTATTTGTTTATGTCTTATATCACCAATGAGACAAGCACCTTGAGGGTAAGAGCTAGGTACTTTTATCTTTGCATCTCAGTACATTACAAATCATGAAATATTTGCTGACTGAATAAATGGTAAACTCTGTCACTTCTACTATTGGAGTTACACTGCAGAGATCCTAACAGTTTAGAAAAAAATATATAGCTGAAACAGGCTTTTGCAGTCCAGCTTACGGGGAAAAATCATTTTTTAAGACATTGTTTTGTTGAGGAAAAAAGTTTGATTTGTAAGACATTTGTGCATGAATTTCTTGACTATGCCAAAGCCTTTGACTATGTGGATCACAATAACCTGTGGAAAATTCTGAAGGAGATGGGAATACCAGACCACCTGACCTGCCTCTTGAGAAACCTATATGCAGGTCAGGAAGCAACAGTTAGAACTGGACATGGAACAACAGACTGGTTCCAAATAGGAAAAGGAGTACGTCAAGGCTGTATATTGTCACCCTGCTTATTTAACTTATATGCAGAGGACATCATGAGAAACGCTGTATGGAGGAAGCACAAGCTAGAATCAAGATTGCTAGGAGAAATATCAATAACCTCAGATATGCAGATGACACCACCATTAAGGCAGAAAGTGAAGAGGAACTAAAAAGCCTCTTGATGAAAGTGAAAGAGGAGAGTGAAAAACCTGGCTTAAACCTCAACATTCAGAAAACTAAAATCATGGCATCTGGTCCCATCACTTTATGGCAAATAGATGGGGAAACAGTGGAAACAGTGGCTGACTTTATTTTTCTGGGCTCCAGAATCACTGCAGATGGTGACTGCAGCCATGAAATTAAAAGACGCTTACTCCTTGGAAGGAAAGTTATGAGCAACCTAGACAGCATATTAAAAAGCAGAGATATTACTTTGCCAACAAAGGTCCATCTAGTCAAGGCTATGGTTTTTCCAGTAGTCATATATGGATGTGAGAGCTGGACTATAACAAAAGCTGAACACCAAAGAATTGATGCTTTTGCACTGTGGTGTTGGAGAAGACTCTTGAGAGTCCCTTGGACTGCAAGAAGATCTAACCAGTCCATCCTAAAAGAGATCAGTCCTGGATCTTCATTGGAAGGACTGATGTTGATGCTTAAACTCCAATATTTTGGCCACCTGATGAGAAGAGCTGACTCATTTGAAAAGACCATGATGCTGGGAAAGATTGAGGGCAGGAGGAGAAGGGGATCGACAGAAGATGAGATGGTTGGATGGCATCACCGACTCGATGCACATGGGTTTGGGTGGACTCCAGGAGTTGGTGATAGACAGGGAGGCCTGGCGTGCTGCGATTCATGGGGTCACAAAGAGTCAGACATGACTGAGCAACTGAACTGAACTGAACTGTGGATGAATTAGGATTGATAAAAGTACACTGAGTTAGAATTAGCTTGATGTAGCTTAATATTCTGGAGAAGGCAATGGCACCCCACTCCAGTACTCTTGCCTGGAAAATCCCAGGGACGGGGGAGCCTGGTGGGCTTCCGTCTATGGGGTCGCACAGAGTCGGACATGACTGAAGCGACTTAGCAGTAGCAGCAGCTTAATATTCTGGCTCACTGCAGTGGTCCCAACCTTTTTGGCACAAGGGATCAGTTTCATGGAAGACAATTTTTCCATGGACCTGGAGTAGGGGAATGGTTTCGGGATGATTTCAGTGCATTACATTTACTGTGCACATTATTTCTATTATTATTACATCAGCTCCACTTCAATTCATTAGGCATTAGATCCTGGAGGTTGGGGACCCCTGCCCTAAAGAAAGGTAAAGGCCTTCTCTGCTTCACATTCCTTTTTCCTCATAAGCACTTCTTATGTCCAGGCAGAGGTAAAATATAACAGTTGGGTGAAGCAGTTTCCCTTTTCCTCTCACACTAGCCCACTCATTGCTTCTCTTTTTTTTTTTTTTTTTTAATTTTATTTTTATTTTATTTTTAAACTTTACATAATTGTATTAGTTTTGCCAAATATTGCTTCTCTTTAACTTCTTCTTTGCTGCTGCTGCTGCTAAGTCCCTTCAGTTGTGTCCGACTCTGTGCGACCCCAGAGACAGCAGCCCACCAGGCTCCCCCATCCCTGGGATTCTCCAGGAAAGAACACTGGAGTGGGTTGCCATTTCCTTCTCCAATGCATGAAAGTGAAAAGTGAAAGTGAAGTCACTCAGTCGTGTCGGACTCGCAGCAACCCCATGGGCTGCAGCCTACCAGGCTCCTCCATCCATGGGATTTTCCAAAATCATAATTGACTCCTAGTAAAAGGAATCACCAATATTTATCAAGTAGTTCTATGGTTCAGAGTCAGGTTTTGACTCTGTGTACCCAGAAATGTTCATCAAGTATGAACATTTTAGCAAGTATGTATCATGTTAATCCAAGCCTATGCCCCAACCAGTAATGCTGAAGAAGCTGAAGTTGAATGGTTCTATGAAGACCTACAAGACCTTCTAGAACTAACACCCAAAAAAGATGTCCTTTTCATTATAGGGGACTGGAATGCAAAAGTAGGAAGTCAAAAAACACCTGGAGTAACAGGAAAATTTGGCCTTGGAGTATGGAATGAAGCAGGGCAAAGGCTAATAGAATGCACCGGTCATAGCAAACACCCTCTTCCAACAACACAAGAGAAGACTTTACACATGGACATCACCAGATGGCCAACGCCAAAATCACACAGATTATATTCTTTGCAGCCAAAGATGGAGAAGCTCTATATAGTCAGCAAAAACAAGACCGGGAGCTGACTGTGGCTCAGATCAGGAACTCCTTATTGCCAAATTCAGACTTAAGTTGAAGAAAGTAGGGAAAACCACTAGACCATTCAGGTATGACCTAAATCAAATCCTTAACGATTATACAGTGGAAGTGAGTAATAGATTTAAGGAACCAGATCTGATAGAGTGCCTGATGAACTATGAACAGATGTTTGTGACATTGTACAAGAAACACGGAGCAAGAGCATCTACCAAGAAAAAGAAATGCAAAAAAGCAAAATGGCTGTCTGAGGAGGCCTTACAAATAGCTGAGAAAAGAAGAGAAGCGAAAAGAAAAGGAGAAAAGGAAGGATACACCCATCTGAATGCAGAGTTCCAAAGACTAGCTAGGAGAGATAAGAAAGCCTTCCTCAGTGATCAGTGCAAAGAAATAGAGGGAAACAATAGAATGGGAAAGACTAGAGATCTCTTCAAGGAAATCAGAGATACCAAGGGAAAATTTCAGGCAAAGATGGGCTCAATAAAGGACAGAAATGGTATGGACCTAACAGAAGCAAAAGATATTAAGAAGAGGTGGCAAGAATACACATAAGAACTATACAAAAAAGATCTTCACAACCCAGATAATCACAATGGCATGATCACTCACCTAGAGCCAGACATCCTGGAAGTCAAGTGGGCCTTAGGAAGTGTCATTATGAACAAAGCTAGTGGAAGTGATGAAATTCCAGTTGAGCTATTTCAAATCCTAAAAGATGATGCTGTGAAAGTGCTGCACTCAATATGCCAGCAAATTTGGAAAACTCAGCAGTGGCCACAGGACTGGAAAAGGTCAGTTTTCATTTCAGTCCCAAAGAAATGCAATGCCAAAGAATGATCAATTTACCAAACAATTGCACTCATCTCACATGCTAGTAAAGTAATCCTCAAAATTCTTCAAGCCAGGCTTCAGCAATATGTGAACTGTGAACTTCCAGATGTTTAAGCTGGTTTTAGAAAAAGCAAAGGAACCAGAGATCAAATTGCCAACATCTACTGGATCATTGAAAAAGCAAGAGAGTTCCAGAAAAACATCTATTTCTGCTTTATTGACTATACCAAAGCCTTTGACCATCTGGATCACAATAAACTGTGGAAAATTCTGAAGGAGATGGGAATACCAGACCACCTGACCTGCCTCTTGAGAAACCTATGTGCAGATCAAGAAGCCACAGTTAGAACTGGACATGGAACAACAGACTGGTTCCAAATAGGAAAAGGGGTATGTCAAGACTGTATATTGTCACCCTGCTTATTTAACTTATATGCAGAGGACATCATGAGAAACGCTGGGTTGGATGAAGCACAAGCTGGAATCAAGATTGCTGGGAGAAATATCAATAACCTCAGATATGCAGATAACACCACCCTTATGGCAGAAAGTGAAGAAGAACTAAAGAGCTTCTTGAGGAAATTGAAAGAGGACAGTGAAAAAGGTGGCTTAAAGCTCAACATTCAGAAAAATAAGATCATGGCATCTGGTCCCATCACTTCATGGCAAACAGATGGGGAAACAGTGGAAACCGTGGCTGACTTTATTTTTCTGGGCTCCAAAATCACTGCAGATGGTGACTGCAGCCTTGAAATTAAAAGATGCTTACTCCTTGGAAAGAAAGTTATGACCAACCTAGACAGCATATTAAAAAGCAGAGATTAATATAACAAATAGGTCCATCTCGTCAAGGCTATTGTTTTTTCAGTAGTCGTGTATAGCTATGAGAGTTGGACTGTAAAGAAAACTGAGCACCGAAGAATTGATGCTTTTGCACTGTGGTATTGGAGAAGACTCTTGAGAGTCCCTTGGGCTGCAAAGTGTTCCAACCAGTCCATCCTAAAAAAGATCAATCCTGAGTTTTCCTTGGAAGGACTGATGTTGAAGCTGAAACTCCAATACTTTGGCCACTTGATGTGAAGGGCTAACTCATTTGAAAATCCCTGATGCTGCGAAAGATTGAAGGCAGGAGGAGAAGGGGACGACAGAGGATGAGATGGTTGATGGTATCACTGAGTCAATGGACATGAGTTTTTGTAAACTTCGGGTGTTGGGGATGGATAGGGAACCCTGGCATGCTGTGGTCCATGGGGTCGCAAAGAGTCAGACACGACTGAGCAACTGAACTGAACTGACCCAGAAATGTTCAAGTATGAACATTTTAGTAAGTGTGTAAGTACTAACTAAATGATGTTCTGATAGTGTTCATTTCTGCTCTATACATTAAAAAAAAAAAAACTGGCATAGCTTTCTTTTGGGGTTATTAGCAAATATTTTCACAGCAATTTAAGGTTGAGGTCATCAGTTTCATATTTATAAAAACTCAGCATTTCTTCCTGGGTTCTTTGTCTACAATGCTAGTAAAATCCCCCTAAGAAAAAAGTGTTATCTTAGATCAACTTTTCCCAAAGTGTTTCAGAAATGTGAACAGGTAATTTGTAGAATTCAGATCCTATAGTCAAACAAGTTTAGAAAATACTAAGTTTAACAAAACCACATAAAGTAATGGACTTCCCAGAGCCTTTAACATGAGAACATGCACTGTGAGAACATCTCACAAGGACTTTTCTGAGGGACTTATCAATACATTTGAAAATACATTTAGGGAAATGCTAACCTGACTGCCCAGGTCTTTCTTTCTAAACTACCAGACATCAGTAATTGAAAAAGCAAGAGTGAGTGATGCCAAAGTCATTTTAATGTTATTTTCTAGAAAGAATATCATAAAGTAAAATGAATCTCTCATTTATAAAACACTAACAGAACAAATTACAAAACTTTAAAAAGAAACAGACTCCCAGCCACTATAAAAATTCTCTGACCACCATCAACTTTTGTTCACTAAGTTTCTCCCCAAATCTTTTCTTAGAGTGAATAATTATTATTTTTATAGCTATCCTGTAGGGAGTTTTTAATGTGTTCCAGGGACTATGCTAAATGCAGTTCTTAATTTGATCCTCAAACCTTGTAAGGTGGGAATTATTACTAAGGAAACTGAGACTTGGAGAATTTGCATAACTCACTCAGGTAAAGTGGCAGGGCCAATATTCCAGACCAGGTATTCAGGCCCCAGGATTTTTGCCATAGCCCCTGGGAAGCACATCTTCATTGCTATGACTCTCTAAATATATGTGCCGCTCTCAGAATCTGCTATACCTTCACTGTCTCTGTGTTCATGTAAACAGTTTACCCAACAAAGCCCTACAAGAGGCTAGATTTCAATTCCTTCTTTGACATCCTACTTAGAGCTAATGAGAGGGTAAGATACTTTAGCTAATTAATTGTCCACTTCCCACTGAGCCACCATCTTTTGTTATTCGCATGGTCTCCTTCACACGCATCAGAATTAGAGAGAGGCTTCTTTCATCCTCTTTGAAAGAAAGACATTCTGGAATTTAGTCACCAGTTTTAACTGCACATTTCCTGCATTCTCTCTTGCACACAGCAGAAAGGCAGAGAAAAGCTGAAGGGACAAAGTACTGTGTTCCAGAGGCCAGATTCTCCGCAGCACTCTCCCAATTCAGTCAGCCTCCTCTGCCTGTGCATCCTGACAGGTAAGCTTAGCACCTAGTATAGATTTATGCCCAGTTGTTGCCCAAGTGCTGCAACTTGAGCATTTCATTACCTGATTTTGCTAGAATTCTGTTCATCTCTTTTCCTGAACATTTTTAAAGAGCATTTGAACAAAGAAGACACTATTTCTCTTACATACCTGGGCATTTCCCCATTGCTTTATTTGCAGGTTATTCTGTAATCTACAAGATCATGGGATAGCCCTGTCATCCTATTTTGCATGTGGAGAACCGAGGCAGTAAGGGCCCACAGGGATCATGGTAGTGATTTCTCAGGCTGTTCAAGCAAAGGAAGTGGTGAATCAAAGATTCACAGTGATGATCTGCCTCTTCTGTGTCCTCAAGGTAGAGTTTCATTTTCAACCCCTAGGTGGATTTTTGCAACTGCCCCATTGAAAGATAGCAGTCAGGACTTCAATACAAACTCTTTGAAATGTTCTACAAAACAAGGTGAATTTAACTCAGTATTGAATAAGCGCTTTAGAAACATGAATTAATAGCACAGACTTTAAAGAATGAGTTAGTGTATATGTTTTGCTCATTTTTCTCTCCTAACTCCATCATCTTTGTTCCATTAAATCATCTTTGGAGACTCCCACATACCGTGGCTCTTTATAAGCCAGAGAGTAATAACATGGGGCTTCAACTCATGGGTCCTCACATCTTTGTCTGCCAAATACTTTGGGGGTCAAATACTTTGGGAGCAGACTGCACATAAAGCAGTGGTGAGACAAACACCTCTGAAGGATACATAAGACAAAGGATTTTTTTTTTTTTGACAAAGGATTTAAATAATGGATGGTCTTTGCTCTTTCTCAGTAGGCAACAGAATCAAGTGAAAATAGCACACACTTAGAAACAAAGCAAATCTGGTCACTTTTAACCCAACTCCACCAAGTACTAGTTCTGGGACGTTGAGTAAATTATTTAACCTTTCTGAGTCTTAGATTTCTCAAATATGTAATTATAGCTAATATGTACCTAAAAGTGTTTTAAGAATAAAATTAAATAATATAAATGGCTATCACAATCATATTGTCTGACATGTAAGAGCTAGTCAATAAATTTCCTTCCTTCCCTTCAGTTTCTTGATTGTAAAGTAACTAGATAATAAAAATATTTTGCCTCAAAGGAACTTTTGAGAAAATATTCTTGAGATATCTAAAATATAGTAAATATTCAACAATGATAAAAATGATAATGCTAGCAGCTATCAGTGGCAGCCCACTCCAGTACTCTTGCCTGGAAAATCCCATGGACAGAAGAGCCTGGTAGACTGCAGTCCATGGGGTCGCTAAGAGTCGGACACGACTGAGTGACTTCACTTTCACTTTTCACTTTCACGCATTGGAGAAGGAAATGGCAACCCACTCCAGTGTTCTTGCCTGGAGAATCCCAGGGACCGGGGAGCCTGGTGGGCTGCCGTCTATGGGGTCGCACAGAGTCGGACACGACTGAAGCGACTTAGCAGCAGCAGCAGCAGCAGCTATCAAAACCATTATAACCTATGGTTTTTATTTTTATTAAAATATCTACAACACACAACAACCTGATGACCTGATTCAATTTTGTCTGTGACAGATGTGTGTCCCCACATGTCTTTATGCCCAGTACAGGGAGTGGGCAGGCAAGTGACGAGGCCACGGTTATCCAACATCTCTTAGGTTTCAGGAGATTTTCCTTCCTAGGGTCAGTTTTACTTCCAGCCTAGTTTCTAACCAGGTAAATTGGAAAATCAGGACAAGGAACTTTTAAGCCTGATGTCTGAACACAAAAGCCTAAGAGCTTTTCTTTGGTTTGCTTCTAGAGTCCATTAAGAATGAGAATGCTCAATGTAGACATGGAGGTTGTGACCCACCTCCCCCGCCTGCATATCCTTAGGATAGTTTGGCCGTCCGGAGCTTGCACAACCAAAGGCCTTGAGATCATGTGGTTTCTCTTAGGTCCCAAGTCACTGTGCTTGATTTGATCATCTGCTGCACACAAGTGAGTTAATCTAGTCTCTGCTTCACTCCATACATAGATGTTATTTATATATATATATATATATATATATATATAAAAAAATATATATGTATACTTACAAATTCATTTACACTGCTAATTTTAAAGCTAATGCCATTTCTCTCTGTTATTTTATTTGAAGTTTGCACAGTAAATGCATTTGTGTAGCACAGTTACACTGTTTCTTTGTATATTTAGGCTAAACAGTCACAAAAGACTGAAACATTTTAATGTATACTCACCTGAAAAATTCAACATCTTACCCATAAATTCCATCATTGTTAAACAATTTTTATTCTTGCTAATGTCATCATGCATCTTTCTGTATATTCTTTCAGCAACAAAACTACATGCAGGACTCTTTTCTGAAGCTGAGATGAAAATGTTATATTATTTTATCCAAGATTTTAAATGCCTAGAAATATTGATCCAGCCTGCTAGCCTGCTCAGAAGGATGCCCCACTTGCTGCATTGTGCTTAGAGACAATCTAATAAAAGCTTGCTGAATAATAAACAATGGGAGCCCACCAATTCTAAAAATTTAGATTGACAGGAATAATCCCCTCCCTGGAAAAGACAGACCAGCAGGCGCTTCCCATAAACCCATTACTGCCCATTCACCCATAAGCCAATAGAAGACGTTGGATTATTGGAACTCTTAGCTTTAAAAGAAATTGCTTTCCTAAATTTGACCTCCCATACTAAATATAAAATATGGACCATCTGTAATGAAGGAGTTGCAGCCCAAACAGCCATCATCTCTCGGAGGCAGAGGTTAGAAGGTTGATGCACATTGGTTCCAAAGGGATGGGGATAGGGATGACCTTTTGCTTTGAAATGGTCACTCGGAGCTGTAATGTGAGAGAAAGGGGTCAGGTATTAGCCAGGAAGAGTCTCTGAAGCTTCTGCCCTGTTAGACTCTTATAGGGTGGGGTGGAGGAAGTCACAAAAGCAATATAAGCAAACAGCATCAATTCTCATAAACAGGAGAATATAATACAGAGAGAATGAGAAACTGGATATACTCCAAATGGGGAATATGTTTCAAAGTCTTTCAAACTAAGCAAATAACTGTAGATAAAAGACAGAGGATTTGGAAAGAAAATATCCTCTATTGACTTGTGACAGAGTTTTGACCATTTGATTGGCATGTGTTGTTGTCACTTGCCCCCTACTTGCGGGCAAACCACAATTTCTTCCAAGCTGAGTTCTTTAGGGGAAGGACACTTTATAAAACTAATGTATGGAGTTCAGAAAGATTTCTATTCCTATGTCCTGAAGTTTTATTTAATTCTGATGGGATACTCTGATGACAAAAATGGCCCCAAAATATTGAATGCTTTGTCAGAAGCTTTTAACAAAAAAAAAAAGAAAAGGCTGTATACCAAATAGTTCATGTGAGAGCAGAGTACTCCATTCAAAGGAAGACAGTGTTAACCAGGGAACTGAACTGAATAGGCAGGAGTGGGATACACCAGATGGATGGGAAGATCCAAAGTGCTGTGCACTGATGCTGGAGCAGATCAGGAAGATAGTTCTAATAAACTCATTGGACACACACACACACACCAATTAGCCTCATGGAGGCAATTAGCAGGTTTCCTGGTTATAGCTTCCAAATAAAAGTGAGGGGAAATAGAGGCTGCCTGACTTTGGATTCTGCCATGACTGGTATTTTGTGAAGGCAAGACAGACTCAATACATCATAAATACGAAACTGAATATGATAATGCTCTCTTTTATCTCAAAGAAGTCTTTCCCATTCATTTCTCTCTCAGGTCATCCCTTCTAGGTCACTGTCTTTAGCAGAACCATCCCCAATGCATGATAAATACATGGAAATTAAACTTCAAAGAAAGAAGAAACAATTAATAGGTATCCCAGTTAGTAGTACCTTCATCAGTTTGGTATGAGAAAGAAAAATGACAGAGTAAAAGTGCCACTAGCGATTCCTAAGTCATGTGATTTTTTTTTTTTTTGGACAGATCAATGTTGGTTGCCAAGCAACACACATACACACATGCGCACACACACACACACACACACAGAAAGAAAAAGAGAGGGAAGCATTGTTATGATTTAACAAATCATTTTTTTAACTTGTAAATTTTATGCTATCATTTTAATTATTTTCATGTTCTGTGTTACTTTAAAAGAGGGCCAATGTCATTAACTGAGAATAACTTGTGAACAATGGGCAACACTCAATATACACTTGGTAAATGAAAGGGGAACTTTAAGAACAAGAGCTGAAAATTCTTAGTTGCCATCTTGGAATGTTTTATTAATGACATGTGTGTGTTTATTAATGAGTTTATTGCCTTTGTGTCATATTTATGTCACTATCAAATATTAATATTTTCTATATTATAATAATATCTATTGATATAACTGAAATTTGCTTCCCAGTAAGGTGTCAGTATGAATAATACTTCTGAAACACTAAAATCAATAACAAGAATATTAGGAGGATATTATAGTATATCAATGAAATGAATTCCACTTAAATGCTGCACGTAAAATAAACCAGCTAAATATACTGAATTATAATTATAAATAAATATACAAGTTATGGATATGAATTTTATAACAGCAAAGAGAATGTTATGTGAAATAATAAAGATACTAAATAAAAGAAAAGAGGTCCTGGTAGACTCTCTGATTTAAAGTCAAGACCCTGCTCATTGTTGGAACTAATAAGCATAAGTTTCTTTCAACAGGACAGAATATCATGTAGACAAAAGGTGGACTAAGTAATTCATAGAAACCCTAAATTCATTTACTTGAATAAGATGGCTGCTGGTTCCCCCTCCATAGCTCCTTCTACAATTGTAAGCTCTTGTTCAGAAGCCTTTTTTCACCCCTTCATATTGCACAGGATTGGACAGTTTCTACGTGAGCAGGAGGTCTTCCTTGTGAATACCAAGACAACAATGTCTGTCAGTTTCTAGGCTCTGAGCAGAGGTGACTGTCAGGGCAGCTGGGAGCCTGGCTGTGCTATCTGAAGATCAATAGAGGACTTCAGCACAGTCCTGTATGGAGCTACTAATAAAGAAAGGGGCATAGGCTTCCATAACTAAGAGAAAAAAAAACATGAGCTTTCAATTGGCACATAAACCCACCTAGATTCCTGTTAAGTGTCAAAATACCTCTGTCATCATTCTCAAATTTTTCTCCTAGGCAAGGACAGCTGAAGGAGGCAAAATAAAAACCATGCACTCTGCCTTACCTCTTGCTTTATGCATTCTTGTGCTGATCAAAGAGGCCCTCACCTCAGTATGTCCTGCTGAAACTTTCTTGACTTGCTCATACTTGAGCTAATCCAAGGGCAATTTCCTCTGGGCCTGGCTATCTCATCTGACAAAGTCAAAGTGCACCATAGTATAAAGGCTTTACACGTACTCCTCCTGAGTCATATTTGTACTTCTCCTGAGTCATATTGGGCTCCAAAATCACTGCAGATGGTGACTGCAGCCATGAAATTAAAAGACGCTTACTCCTTGGAAGGAAAGTTATGACCAACCTAGATAGCATATTCAAAAGCAAAGATATTACTTTGCCAACAAAGGCCTGTCTAGTCAAGGCTATGGTTTTTCCTGTGGTCATGTATGGATGTGAGAGTTGGACTGTGAAGAAAGCTGAGCACCGAAGAATTGATGCTTTTGAACTGTGGTGTTGGAGAAGACTCTTGAGAGTCCCTTGGACTACAAGGAGATCCAACCAGTCCATTCTGAAGGAGATCAGCCCTGGGATTTCTTTGGAAGGAATGATGCCAAAGCTGAAACTCCAGTACTTTGGCCACCTCATGCAAAGAGCTGACTCATTGGAAAAGACTCTAATGCTGGGAGGAATTGGGGGCAGGAGGAGAAGGGGACGACAGAGGATGAGATGGCTGGATGGCATCACTGACTCGATGGACGTGAGTCTCACTGACTCGATGGACATGAGTCTGAGTGAACTCTGGGAGTTGGTGATGGACAGGGAGGCCTGGCGTGCTGCGATTCATGGGGTCGCAAAGAGTCAGACATGACTGAGTGACTGAACTGAACTGAAGTGAGTCATATTCAACAATTTTATAATTGCTGCTATCTTAACCCAGAACATTAAGAGCAGTCATTTGGGTTCCACTGTTGCTCAACAGGAATGAGGCTTAGGAAGTCTACAAGTCCTATATCACAGACAGTTAGGTCCCTGTTTTCCTCTGGACAAAGGAGGGCTAACCACAGCAATATTTGCTAACAGTGTTCTAAGCACTTGATACATATTACTCTTCTGGTCTTCATAACAATTTTAAGGGTTTGTTCCTCAGTAACTCAATCGTGTCCAACTCTTTGTGACCCCATGACTGCAGCACACCAGGCTTCCCTGTTCTTCACTGTCTCCCAGAGTTTGCTCAAACACACGTCCATTAAGTCAGTGATGCCATCCAACCATCACATCCTCTGTTGCCCCCTTCTCTTGCCTTCAGTCTTCCCCTTACAGGTTAGGTGTCAATTTTATTTCCACTTTACAGATGAAGAAACTGCTCAGAGTTCCACAGCTTCAAAGTTGGGGGCAGAATTGTGAACCCCAAGAAGTCTGGCTCCCAAGCCTAGACTCTAACCAGTATCCCACAGCCACCTCTTATACAGTGTCACTGCCTAAGAAGCCCTTGATATGTGCAGTTTGGGACAGTAAGTCTCTAGCTAGAAGCCAACTGTGAAGCTGCCCCAATTTGGATGTTCCTGTAGTAACTTTTCCCTTTTTTTTTTTTTTTTTTTTACTTTGAGGCCCACCTAGTACAGATTATTGATTTGTACTACCTGAAGGATATCTCTCACTCTGAATGTTGTAAAATTCATGAACAGAATTAGTTGAGAAGGACTGCATCACTACGAACAAAGCTAGTGGAGGTGATGGAACTCTAGTTGAGCTATTTCAAATCCTCAAAGATGATGCTGTGAAAGTGCTGCACTCAATATGCCAGCAAATTTGGAAAACTCAGCAGTGGCCACAGGACTGGAAACGGTCAGTTTTCATTCCAGTCCCAAAGAAAGGCAATGCCAAAGAATGCTCAAACTACCGCACAATTGCACTCATCTACACGCTAGTAAAGTAATCCTCAAAATTCTCCAAGCCAGGCTTCAGCAATACATGAACCGTGATCTTCCAGATGTTCAAGCTGGTTTTAGAAAAGGCAGAGGAACCAGACATCAAATTGCCAGCATCCGCTGGATCATGGAAAAAGCAAGATGTTCCAGAAAAACATCTATTTCTGCTTTATTGGCTATGCCAAAGCCTTTGACTATGTGGATCACAATAAACTGTGGAAAATTCTGAAAGAGATGGGAATACCAGACCACCTCATCTGCCTCTTGAGAAAACTATATGCATGTCAGGAAGCCACAGTTAGAACTGGACATGGAACAACAGACTGGTTCCAAATAGCAAAAGGAGTACGTCAAGGCTGTATATTGTCACCCTGTTTACTTAACTTATATGCAGAGTACATCATGAGAAACACTGGGCTAGAAGAAGCACAAGCTGGAATCAAGATTGCTGGGAGAAATATCAATAACCTCAGATATGCAGATGACACCACCCTTATGGCAGAAAGTGAAGAGGAACTAAAAAGCCTCTTGATGAAAGTGAAAGAGGAGAATGAAAAACCTGGCTTAAACCTCAACATTCAGAAAACGAAGATCATGGCATCTGGTCCCATCACTTCATGGCAAATAGATGGGGAAACAGTGAAGACAGTGTCAGACTTTATTTTGGGGGGCTCCAAAATCTCTGCAGATGGTGATTGCAGCTATGAAATTAAAAGACGCTTACTCCTTGGAAGGAAAGTTATGACCAACCTAGATAGCATATTCAAAAGCAGAGATATTACTTTGTCAACAAAGGTCCATCTAGTCAAGGCTATGGTTTTTCCAGTGGTCACGTATGGATGTGAGAGTTGGACTGTGAAGAAGGCTGAGCGCTGAAGAATTGATGCCTTTGAATTGTGGTGTTGGAGAAGACTCTTGAGAGTCCCTTGGACTGCAAGGAGATCCAACCAGTCCATTCTGAAGGAGATCAGCCCTGGAATTTCTTTGGAGGGAATGATGCTAAAGCTGAAACTCCAATACTTTGGCCACCTCATGCGAAGAGTTGACTCATTGGAAAAGAACCTGATACCTGGAGGAATTGGGGGAAGGAGGAGAAGGGGATGACAGAGGATGAGATGGCTGGATGGCATCACTGACTCGATGGACATGAGTTTGGGTAAACCTCGGGAGTTGATGATGGACAGTGAGGCCTGGCATGCTGTGATTCATGGGGTCACAAAGAGTCGGACATGACTGAATGACTGAACTGAACTGAACTGAAGACAATACTTAGAGGAGAGACCAAACTGTACATGATGTAGACCCAGGAAGTCTTGGGCCACTGTGTCCTTGCTGGGCTCTGTAGTGTTCCAGCCATGGAAACTACAGGCAGAATCTCTTCTCAGCTGGCAGGCATCAGGGTCCCCAAGGCCCCCCAGAACTTACTTTTAGGACACATTGCGAGCTGTAACCACAGGGAGGAACTGAGCTGCCACTGGCATTGCTCTGCCATCTCTTTCCCATGATCCTGGCTTAGTCTGTCTCCCCCAGCCTCCCTCTTAATTCTGGTGCCTACCTTAACTTTCCATGTTAACTCTGTTAACACTGCACAGGCTTCCCTGGTGGCTCAGTGGTAAAGAATCCACCTGCTCATGCAAGAGATGCAGTTTCCATCCCTGGGTCAGGAAGGTCCCCTGGAGAAGGAAATGGCAACCCACTCTAGTATTCTTGCCTGGGAAATGCCATGGACAGAGGAGCCTAGAGGTCTACAGTCCATGGAGTCGCAAAAGATTTGGACATGACTTAGCAACTAAACAACAATAACGAGACATTGCACTCTCTTCAAAGATCATCTTTGAGAACCAGGTCTCAGACCCACCACCTTCTAAGTAAGCTCCACTCTCTTGTGATTTGATCAGAATCCTCCAGGAACCCTTCTCAAAAGTCCTTGGTGTCCCTGTTCACACTGACCAGTGTGGCCTGATAAAAACTACTGGGCACCCCCTAACGATTAGCTGTAAAACAAGCTAAGAGTTATATCCATGTTTTTTGTAACAAAGACTAATTTTTGTGTGAGGCTTTTGAAAGAGGGTTTTCAGGAAAACAGAACATTTATCTCGTAGAAGTGGTTATTACATTTCAATGAGCATTGGAATCACCTGAGGTGCTTGTTAGAATTATAGAACCACCTCACCTTCAGGAAAGATTGAAGGTGGGAGCAGAAAGGGACAACAGAGGATGAGATGGCTGGATGGCATCACTGACTCAATGGACATGAGTTCGAGTAAACTCTGGGAGTTGGTGATGGACAGGGAGGCCTGGTGTGCTGCAGTCCATGGGATCACAAAGAGCCAGACATGACTGAGCGACTTAACTGGACACCTTCATTGTCTTCTAGAAAATTCTGTCTCCAAATGACAGGATGCAGGATTTGTACTGTTCAAAATATAGTCACTGATTGTACTTCCAGAAAGATTTCTATGTGGTTTTTCCTGGTTTCTGTTTCAACAATGGCCCCTGAGTAATTAGTCTGTGTCCCTGAGCCCAGAACAGGGACAACAAAAATTAAACTCCACTTGTTCTTAACATATTACTACTTTGAGGAAGTTGAGATCAGAGAAAACAAATGATTTGCTCAAGTTTTCAAATTTAGCAGTGTGTCTCAGGCTACAACACAAATCTCCCATCTAGTTCTTTCTTCTACCACTTTCCTTTCCTTTCCTTGGGTTTTTTGAATATGACAGTAGGGGGCAGGAATAATAATACCTGTATATTTATATTTAAAAAGACACCATTTACTGAAAAATTACAAAATTCTACAAAATCCTGGACAAATTTTTACATGATTCAAAGAATCACAACTTTTTTAGAACCTTAACACAGAAGAAACCGTGTGTCTATTTGGTAGCTAAAACTAGCAGTCTTGATATCTAATCCTAGTTCTACCTCTTGCAGGAGACATCTGTGCTTCAGTTTCTTTGTCTGTCATCAACCCAGACAAACATGGTAAAAACAAAGATTATGATCAACATTCAAAAACTTCAAAGTATAAACATTTGCTCCCCTTCAACAAATGAAAATGGAAGGTATTCAGGAGAGGTAAACTGAAGTGATTCTTTCCATTAGAAAAAGATTTACCACAATTTCTCAAAGAACCTTCCCTAAAAGATTCCAAATGCAATTTATCTTATAGAAATGTTCCTTTAGAGTAACTATTCCCAAGATTATGTTTTACATAATGCAAACTGGAAAGCAAAAGCATTCTTCCTGGCAATTTTAACAAGACAGGCACAGAAACTGTCCTCATATAACATCAAACAGCCAGACGAAAAACTACAGAACTTTGGTTATGTATCCAAATAATTATTGTACATTATATCATCATCTAATATTTCAAAATAATTTTTAAATTCATTTATTTCATTCAGACTGAATTAGAAATAATCTCTAATTATTCTAGTTTCCTATGAATAAACCATAGTGCCAGAAATTTTGTTATTTGGAAGACTCAGAAATTAAAAGCCAATCAAATATTTTTAAGTTTGTTGAGTAGATGGGGAAAGAGGGAAAATGTGAATTATTTTTTATAGAGAAATTAACGTGGTGCCAGACCCAGAAAGACATACCCATTGCTTAAGAATGACATGACAAGAACTATGTCCAATGATGAAAGAAAAAAAGAGACCAATGCACCACTAAATAAAGAACTCTCTAATTAACATTGCTTTGCAGACAAGATGCAGAAGGGTCCATCTAGCAGATCAGGATTCCCCAGTAGTCCTCAAAGACTTCTTTAACTGCTAAGTCACTTCAGTCGTGTCCAACTCTGTGTGACCCCATAGGCGGCAGCCCACCAGGCTCCCCCGTCCCTGGGATTCTCCAGGCAAGAACACTCGAGTGGGTTGCCATTTCCTTCTCCAATGCATGAAAGTGAAAAGTGAAAGTGAAGTTGCTCAGTCATGTCTGACTCTTAGCGACCCCATGGACTGCAGCCTACCAGGCTCCTCCGTCCATGGGATTTTCCAGGCAAGAGTACTGGAGTGGGATGCCATTGCCTTCTCCGAATAATTTTCTCCATGACCTCCTTTCCTAATTCTTTCTCCATCACCTGTCTCCACCATCCCCCTCTCCATTCACATATCTACCACTCAGCCCCTGTAGGAATCTTAGAGTTTGGAAGAAATACCAGCTTTTTACAGGAAGATCAGAAATCTCTATATAGGAAAATGCTCTCTGTTTAAAACAAAATAGATTTTGTTATCAAAAAGACAATCACAATTACAAAATTGTTTCAATAATGTTATAAATCATGACAATTATATTTGCATGGATTTTGTTTTGCTGTTCTTGACCCTAAAAAAACTTTTAAGGAGATTAAGATTTATTTGGTCAAAACATATGACATTTACTTCATTAGTCAGTGCACTAAATTCTCTCTAAGTAAATCCCATACAGATCTGACTTTCCCCATGAAAATCTGTACAGTGAACTCCTAGTTTATTATGCCTACTTGAAAAGGGTAATTTAATAAGGCATCAGTACAAATACTTAATTGTGCAATGGCTATCGACAATGCCTTTAAACAGTTGCATATTTGCCAGATTTAGCTAATGGAACTAGAATTGCCACTTAATGTCTCAGCTTGCACTGGTGGAAAATAAATTGTATCTGACATTCCTTTGGCTTTTAAAGGACATACTTAGATAATATTTACAGTCAAATTGATCTATTGTTGCATTTATGTTTTCTTGGGTTAAAAAAAAAGGATCAAATGTGTTCTAAAGGATAATATTTCTTTGTATCTTCTCGGTTTGGAATGCTTTTGCACGCACATGTTTCATTTAGGGGTACCTAATCAAAGTCTAAATATCTGAATGTAGTGTGGACATTTCAATCAGGCAAACAGCTATTTTAGCTACAGTTCAAAGACCCAGATGTCTGGAAGATCAGTTGGTCAGTAAGCTGAATTGTTCACTTTTCATGGAGGTCATGTAGACAGAATTTGCTTCATTAAACCACTTAATACATTAAATATTGCAGTACCTTCTTCAGGTGTGTGACTAGGAAGAAGAAATAGCTAAAAGAATCAATCTTATATTTAAATATCTGTTGCTTGCCAGGCACTATGAAGTTCAAAAACAGGCAAGCCTTATTACTGATAGCATTAAAAATAAGGACAATGTTTATCTTGGGACTCTTGCCTGGAAAATCCCATGGATGGAGGAGCCTGGTGGGCTGCAGTCCATGGAGTTGCTAGGAGTCGGACACGACAGAGCAACTTCACTTTCACTTTTCACTTTCATGCATTGGAGAAGGAAATGGCAACCCACTCCAGTGTTCTTGCCTGGAGAATCCCAGGGACAGGGGAGCCTGGTGGGCTGCCGTCTATGGGGTCGCACAGAGTCAGACACGACTGAAGAGACTTAGCAGCAGCAGCAGCAGTAACTTGAAGCAAGCACAAGGAGATCCTTCAGGTACACTGTGATATTTTATTTCCTGATTACGATGAAAAACCATCAGGGTTGTTAACACTGATGTGTTTACACATACACCTATCTAACTCAAACCTCTATCAGATAGAGAACATGACCATCATGCCAGAAAGTTCTTTGTGCCCTTCCCAGTCAATATCTGATCCTACCCACACCAAGAGGCAATCACCGTTCTGATATTTTTGCACTATAGATTAGGTTCAACTGTTCTAGAACTCCAGTGTATAAACTCATATGGTAGGTATTCTTTTGTATAAGGCTCCTTTCGTCTAGTGTTTTTGAGATTTATTGTGTTGCATATATTATTAGTCTGTTCCTGTTTATTGCTGAGTAGTATTCCATTGTATGTATATACCACATCATGCACGCACATTTATCCATTCTCTAATTAATGGACATGGGGGTCATTTCCAGTTTGGGACTATTATGGATAAACTTCCTATGAATATTATTATATGTTTTTTAGTAGATTTTTTCATTTCTATTGGAGAAATACCTTGGAGTGGAACTGCTGAGCCCCAGGGTAGGTATAGGGTATTACTACCTTGGTTTTATGATAGTATGATATATGATGGATTTTCATATATCCCATGATAAAGATGGGCTTCCCAGGTAGTACTAGTGGTAAAGAACCTTCCTGCCAGTGCAGGAGACATAAGAAACGCAGGTTCGATCCCTGTGTCAGGAAGATATGGCAACCCACTCCAGTACTCTTGCCTGGAGAACCCCATGGACAGAACAGCCTGACTGGTTACAGTCCATAGGGTCTCAATGAATCGGACACAACTGAAAGAACTTATCACGTACATTATAAAAACAGAAAAGTTAGGGATCATGACAGTACAATTAGGAAAACTCGTATCTGAACAAATATCTTTTCTTAAAGTGTTTTGTGATTGATTTAATGTTTGTAGACTTTGTTTACTTGGTTTGGGGAAGAATAATTATAATTAGTTGTCTTTTATATTTTAATTTTCTAAGATCCAAATGAGCTAAAATTTATGAAAGCAATTTTAAAGCACTCTTAATTATTTTATATGAAGGGGCATCCAATCGCAAGGAAAAATTCAGAGAAGACATTTTAAGAACTTTCTCTAGAAGGCATATACCATACAGAGTAGAATCTGAAGTGTATTGGTAAATTCCCTTCACCAGCTCTAATATATATAGTTCAATATCACCCTTTACCCAGGCCAAGAGCTGAGTAAGAAAAGTTAGTTTCACTCTGAACCCTCATTGCCTCAAATTTGGTTTATTCTAATATTAAAGAATTTATTCTATTTTTATTTCAGCCTTTTATTTGGGATCATATTTCTCTACAAGTCCAACCAGCCTTTGACAAGGATTTAATGAAGAAAAGGAAGCTAGAATATCTTTCTCTCCACCATCCTAGGTACTTTTCTCACTCCTCTCATCTTCTCATATACCAGAATAACAAAGAGGGAAATGTGAATTCTAAAGGATCAAAGCCTGTTCCTTTTAGATAATTATAATATGTGAAATGCATAAAGAAGAAGGTTTGTTACTCACCTTCACATTCTGTATGCCCAATTATGCAATAAAATTAACCGTTAAAAAGTGATCACCCTAGAGTTAAAAGGCCATCTCAACAAAATGCTTGGGTAAGACATTTATTTCAAGCTTAATAATATTCTAGACAAATCCCCTAGAATTGGTTAGCTCAACTATTCTAAAAAGTAAGGTAATGAAATTAATGGCTTCAACTTAGCTGCCATATTTGCCTACAGTCTTTAGAATGTTCTGAGGCTCCACATAGTTCACCTAACTCCGATGAGCCTTCTTATCTAAAGCATGACACTGGATGCCAAGGAATATCAAAGAAGACTCAACAAAGTTGATCACTATTCCTGACAAACTGACTCATAATGCCTGCTTAGCTTGATGAAGGGTCTAACATACTATGTTCTGATACACAGTTTTATTGATTTTTGTACAAAAACAGAACAGCCTATGGCCTAAATCCAATCATTCATTCATTTATTCATTTGTTCTACAAATATTTTTAAGAACTAAAAATATGGCAACATATGGTGTCCTAGACCCTGACTATACATTTTCTAGTCAGTTAGGACAAATCTTTGAACAATGAATTAAAAGCCTTTTAATGCTTAAACAGTTTTATTTTGAAGATAGGTTTTAGATAAATAGGTATTTTTGTTTGTTTGTTTGCAAGATAATGTGCTCAAATTCTTCAGAAAAAGAGAGATTAATTCTAATATACAGAATCTGAAACTAACAAGTTTAGGGTCTGAGGACCAGCCATTCTTGCCATCTTTCTTTGGGAACACAAGCTTCTGCTTCTTCATAAATGTGATGCATTCCCTTCCTCCCTGTTGGCCCACACTCAGTGTTCTTGCTTCCTCACAATGTCTGTGTGAACACCACACTACATTGCAAGTTAACAACTTTGCCAAGGCTGGCAGCTGCATTTCTCAGAACATTCTGCCATGTATGGGTCTGAGTTGGAGTTGATAAAAGAGGAACTTGTATAAGATTTGGAAGGATAAAATGAAGTAGACTCCATTGCTCTTGGGGGCTCATCACAGCCAGACGTCATATAGAAGTGCCTTGCGGGATCCAGCATATTCTTGCTCTCCTCTGCAACACAGCTAACTCATCTTCCTAATAGCTGTCCTGCAGACCAACAGCAGTCCCAGAGAGTCCTCCTGCCAGGAACTCGTCTGAGGACACACAGCTTCCCCAGAGTGGCCTTTCCATCGACCTCTCCACAAGCTTCCCCTGTATAGCCTACTCTACAGCCAGAGGTGCTTATTCTCTCTGATTTCTCTGAAAGTCTTGTCTGCCCTCCCAGTGATCAGCAGACTGTTTAGTGACTGTTTTCCCCTTTCTGACTTCACCTTCTCAGTTCCTCCCACACTGTGTGAGATCCAATTCCTATGATAAATCCTTTATTTCAATATTTGTGGTTGTTCTTCCTCAGTGTCCACATTTTCTGGATCATGTTTCCAAAAGTAAGAATTTTACTATTTCAACTCATTTGTTATGTTGGAGCTGTATCTTCAATACCAGTTTCCAATTCAGTACTTTTCTTTTTTTGATGGGTATATAAGGTTTATTGAATGGATTGTTGTTGTTGTTGATTTGTTTAGTCGCTAAGTTGTGTCCAACTCTTTTGTGACCCCATGGACTATAGCCTGCCAGGCTCCTCTGTCCACAAGATTTCCTAGGCAAGAATGATGGAGTGGGTTGCCATTTGCTGCTCCACAATTCAGTATTTCTACGGGAAGTTCTTACTATTTGTATTTTTTAAAATCTTTGTACATGATTCTGTTATGCAACCCTACTGGGAATCACAAATTTAAAAGTCACATATGTCCTCATGGCTTAGGACATTTGCAAAGTTTAAAAAAAAAGAATACATCTGCATGGCCAGGTAGCAAATATACATTGTGACTTTATAAATTTCAACTAATAATAATAATAACAATAATAATAATAATGTTGAAGCCCCTTTAAGAATCTATATTCTAACACAGAGAAATCAGGCATCAAGAGACAAGAATAGATAAATTTGGACCCAGACAGCAAAGGAGAAAGCCAACCCAGGGTGCCAGGTATGTTTTGAGAAGGGAAATTTAAAGACATTGAAAAAAGAGACAACCCAAATTGCTCTTAATTTCCCTTCTTCAAGTCTTCACTAATTCCAAGGCTCATGGAAGAAGAATTAAAACAGATTGAGTCCTCAAGAACAAGGAAAAAGAATGGAGGACATACCTGACCACTGGGAACAAACTGAATGACGTTCCTTTAGAAATGGAAGAAAACCTAAGATGATGTTCATTCTTTATAGTGAAAAAAATGATCAGGAATAAATTTATATAAAGGAGTTTGCATTTATGGAACTTTTGTTTTGCAAGATTCTTAAGTATAGAAGAAATTAACATTTTCACTCCTTGGAAGAAAAGCTATTACAAACATAAAAAACATATTTAAAAGCAGAGGCATCACTTTTTCGATAAAGGTCCACCTAGTCAAAGCTATGGCTTTTCCAGTAGTCATGTATGGATGTAAGAGTTGGACTATAAAGAAAGCTGAGTGCTGAAGAACTGATGCTGTTAACTGTGGTGTTGGAGAAGACTCTTGAGAATCCCTTGTACTTCAAGCAGATCAAACCAGTCAATCCTAAAGGAAATCAACCCTGAATATTCTTTGGAAGAACTGATGTTGAA
Organism: Bos mutus; assembly: GCF_027580195.1. Classification (NCBI taxonomy): domain Eukaryota; kingdom Metazoa; phylum Chordata; class Mammalia; order Artiodactyla; family Bovidae; genus Bos; species Bos mutus. The sequence goes on along the minus strand of NC_091626.1, from coordinate 51,464,838 downwards.
GCTGAAGCTCCAATACCTTGGCCACCTAATGCAAAGAGCTGACTCATTGGAAAAGATCCTGATGCTGGCAAAGATTGCAAAAGGAGAAATGGGGAGCAGAGGATGACATGGTTAGATAGCCACACTGATTCCATGGACATGAATCTGGACAAATTCCAGGAGATGGTGAAAGACAGGGAAGCCTCTCATGCTGCAGTCTATGGGGTTGCAGAGTCAGACACAACTTAGTGACTGAACAACAACAACATAATGCAGATGAATAGACATTGTGGTGTGGCCCTCCTTCTCCTTATCTGGACTAAAGAATATCAGTATCTTTTAGCTCAAGAACAGATGCCATAGTTCACCTGTGCCAGATAACAACAGCTGATGTTCAATTCACTCTTGTGCAGGGAGACCCCCATCTTTAAAATAACACATAACAAATTTTACAAATACCAGGTATTACAGCCAAAGTATACAACAGCTTTGCAGACTTGACTTCAGTTAACTTCATTTTTTACACAATTACATGCAACTGATAACTGAAGGTGAAAATTAGATTGTTTACATATCTGAAAGACAGGTATTTTCTCTATTATCTTACTTTTATATTATATTATGCTTCTAGATAGGCAGATAGGATAAATTTTATCCTTAGTATGCTAAAGTGCATTTTTAAATTCAAAATACTTCAGAAAAATCAAAGGTGGCAAGTGTTTACATAACTGAATTGAACAACTGTTATTAAATCTGCGGCAAAGGTTACCTTTTTTGATAGGAGGTAGTTTGAATAAATACTAAAACTATTTCAAATTCCCATGGAGTCTCTACCAATAGTTAAACTTCCATTACTGTAACTAAGAAATGCCCGAGGGGATGATAATTTTCTCTTTCTCCTTCTGTTTTGTTAAAAACGAATAATAAAAAAAAATCACAACAAGAAATAATGAAATCTACAGAATGAGGTCCCATGTAAACCCTGTAAGAAGGCAGGGTTTATGAGGATCTTCTTATTCCAGTCGGGGATTGTTCAAAGTGGTGGATTCTATTTTAAATCATATCAGAAAGAGACAGGTTTAGAGTAACAAAATTTCATCCTAATTCAGAAGATCAACAGAACATGAAATGAACAGGTCAGGAAAATCTGATGGGGGTTAAGGAAGGATAAAAGGAACAAAGAAAGAAAAAAAAAACATGTTTTTAGGCCAAGTTTATGCTGTCAATATAAACAAGGAAGAACAGTCATCCTAGTGAGTGAGTGAATGAAAATAGCTCAGTCGTGTCCAATTCTTTGTGACCCCATGGACTATAGAGTCCTATACAGTCCATGGAGTTCTCCAGGCCAGAATACTGGAATGGGTAGCAGTTCCCTTCTCCAGGGGATCTTCCCAACCCAGAGATCAAACCCCGGTCTGCCACATTGCAGACAGATTCTTTACCAGCTGAGATATCAGGAAAGCTCAAGAATGCTGGAGTGGTCTATCCCTTCTCCAGGGGATCTTTCTGACTCAGGAATCGAACCAGGGTCTCCTGCATTGCAGGCAGATTCTTTACCAACCGAGCTACCAGGGAAGCCCTTACAGTTATCCTGCTGCTGCTGCTGCTAAGCCACTTCAGTCGTGTCTGACTCTGTGCGACCCCACAGATGGCAGCCCACCAGGCTCCCCCGTCCCTGGGATTCTCCAGGCAAGAACACTGGAGTGGGTTGCCATTTCCTTCTCCAATGCATGAAAGTGAAAAGTGAAAGTGAAGTTGCTCAGTTGTGTCCGACTCTTCAAGACCCCATGGACTGCAGCCCACCAGGCTCCTCCCTCCATGGGATTCTCCAGGCAAGAGTACTGGAGTGGGGTGCCATTGCCTTCTCCACAGTTATCATAGTACATCCATTAATAGACACAATCAAGGCAATTTAAATCAATCAGTTTTCAACCCAAATTTCTTTTATTCGCCTAACTGCACTAACTATTCTGATTACAAATTCACAGAGTGACTGATTCAAAAACGCCCTTTGGGATCATTTATTCCCTTCTTTTCATTTTACAAGAAGAAATTAAACCCAGGAAAGAAAACCAGTTTCTCCACAGTTGCCCAGCCACTGATAAGAAGAGCTAGGTTTAGAACTACACCTCCAGATTAATGCTGTTTATGCTACACTCCTGGTCCTCTTCTGCAAAGAAAGACAGCAACTAACCGTCATTGAGGACATGCTATATGTGAATAATTACATAGTTGCTCTTTTTATCCTCACAACAATAATAAGAATTAGGATGTTACTGTCCCCACTTTACAAATGAAGAAACTAAAGCTTTAATTATGTTTTTACCAAAGGGTATGTAGCTATAGTGGTAGAGCTAAAATAAGTATTGTTTATATATTCTAAAAATAAGTCATGATCACCAAATTATGAGTTATTTATAGCTGGGCAATGCTGAGATTTCTGACCCTGAGAGTTATGAAAAAGTCAGCTTAATTTCCAAAAGAGGCTGTCAGTTAAACTTGATATCAGGACTTCCCTGTTGGCCCAGTGATTAAGAATCTACCTTGCAATGCAGGGGATGTGATTTCAATCTCTGGTTGGGGAACTAAGATCCCACATGCCACAGAGAAACTAAGCCCATGTGCCACAACTATAGAATCTGTGTGCTGCAATGAAATATTCCACGTGACACATCAAAGATCCCAAGTCCCACAACTAAGATCCAACACAACCAAAGAAATTAATATTTTTAAAAACAAGCTTGATATGTAATGTGTTGTCCATAATCCTCAAAGCACAGGATTAAGTTACATAAGAAGTGCCCCCACCATATATATGAATTAGGGCTTCTTATGTCCTGTGAATAAGACGCAGCTCATTCTCAATGAGCTCAAGATCTAGCAGTAGACAATTAGACAAGTTTATAAAGATTATGAACAAATTTGAGAGTTAGATCATAAAGAAGCCTGAGCATCAAAGAACTGATGCTTTTGAATTGTGGTGCTGAAAAAGATTCTGGTGAGTCCCTTGGATTGCAAGGAGACCAAACCAGTCAATTCTAAAGGAAATCAACCCTAAATATTCATTGGAAAGACTGATGTTAAAACTGAACCTCCAATACTTTGGCCTCTTGACACAAAGAGCCAACTCTTTGAAAAAGACCTTGATGCTGAGAAAGATTGAAGTTAAAGGAGAAGAGAGTGGCAGAGGATGAGATGGTTAAATGCATCACTGACTCAATGAACATGAATTTGGGCAAACTCCAGGAGATAGTAGAGGACAGAGGAGCCTATTGTGTTGCAGTCCCTGGGGTCAAAAAGAGTAGGACATGACTTAGCAACTGAACAAGCACAACAATAAAGACCAGGTGCCATACAAAGCAACATAAGGAAAATCTCATAAGACATACAACTAAATCCTGTGAGAATTAAATTAAAAAGGACCACAATTCTTTCTAAGAACATATCCTACTCCTTAGAAGTTACTTCTATATTGTTTCATTGTGTGTTTTTTACCATAATGACCATTTTTTTAGTTCTTTTGTAAAATTTATTTTAATTGGAGGCTAATGACTTTACAATATTGTAGTGGTTTTTGCCATACATTGACATGAATCAGCCATGGGTGTACATGTGTTCCCTATCCTGAACCCCCATCCTACCTCCCTCCCCATCCCATCCCTCTGGGGTCATCCCAGTGCACCAGCCCTGAGCACCCCGTCTCATGCATCAAACCTGGACTGGCGATCTGTTTCACATATGATAATATACATGTTTCAATGTATACATGAAATGATGTATACATGTTTCCCACCCTCGCCTTCTCGCACCAAGTACAAAAGACCCTTCTATACATCTGCATCTCTTTTGCTGTCTCTCATATAGGGTTATCATTTACAATGACCTCTTTAAAAATGTCAACATTCATTTTTAAAATCATCATATTTGAGATATTTAAAATTTACCTAAAGCCTTACCACCAAGTGTATCTATTTACCATTAAACTTGAGTGAAAATTATTGTAACGATTAATATATTGACAGACATAGATGAGAGATAGATAGATATTAATAGATAGATAAATTATACCTGACTTTAATCAAAGAACAAGAAATGGAAGCAAAGAAATTGCTGGACTTTGAATAAACATTTCCTCATTACCATCTAAAGAAGTGACTATAGTTTTAAAAGTTTGGAGCCATCATAGTTTGTTTTTTATTGCATTTCAACTCTGCACAGTAGTCATTGACTTTTTCCTCTTAAAGTGCTCAACTGTCACAAATGGATAGTAGTAGCTACCTTAACAACCCAGAGAATATTTATCTCAGAAAAGTTCTGTTGGAAGGTACAGTTTTGGAAAATTATTTCTCACATTTTCACAAAATTTTATTGACATAAATGAATGCTACATGAACAGTGCCAAATTTTAGAGGCTTCACTGATTAAGATACTTTTTTTATGCCACAATTCCACAGATTTTTTTTTTTCTCATTCAACCCAAGGGCTTCTTCAAGCGATTGCATCAAAAAGGTAGCAAAGTTCCCATAATTCTGAGAACTTGGGCATCTGAAACATTTCTCCATTGCCTTCTCATGCGAATGAGAACATGGCTGACCATAGAATTCTGGGATCAAAGTCTTTTCCACCCAAAACTTAATAAACATTGCTCCATTTCTTTGGGAAAATCTAACTGCACAACTGCATTCATCTCACATGCTAGTAAAGTAATGCTCAAAATTCTCCAAGCCAGGCTTCAACAATACGTGAACCGTGAACTTCCAGACATTCAAGCTGGTTTTAGAAAAGGCAGAGGAACCAGAGATCAAATTGCCAACATTCGTTGGATCATTGAAAAAGCAAGAGAGTTCCAAAAAAAACATCTATTTCTGCTTTATTGACTATGCCAAAACCTTTGACTGTGTGGATCACAATAAACTGTGAAAAATTCTGAAGGAGAAGGGAATACCAGACCACCTCATCTGCCTCTTGAGAAATTTGTATGCAGGTCAGGAAGCAACAGTTAGAACTGGACATGGAACAACAGACTGGTTCCAAATAGGAAAAGGTATATATCAAGGCTGTACATTGTCACCCTGCTTATTTAACTTATATGCAGAGTACATCATGAGAAACGCTGGGCTGGAGGAAGCACAAGATGGGATCAAGATTGCCAGGAGAAATATCAATAACCTCAGATAGGCAGATGACACCACCCTTATGGCAGAAAGTGAGGAAGAACTAAAGAGCCTCTTGATGAGAGCAAAAGAGGAGAGTGAAAAAGTTGGCTTAAAGCTCAACATTCAGAAAATTAAGATCATGGCATCCGGTCCCATCACTTCATGGCAAACAGATGTGGAAACAGTGGAAACAATGGCTGACTTTATTTTTCTGGGCTCCAAAATCAGTGCAGATGGTGACTGCAGCCATGAAATTAAAAGACGCCTACTCCTTGGAAGGAAAGTTATGACCAACCTAGACAGCATATTAAAAAGCAGAGACATTACTTTGCCAACAAAGATCTGTCTAGTCAAAGCTATGGTTTTTCCAGTAGTCATGTATGGATGTGAGCATTGGACTGTAAAGAAAGCTGAGCACCGAAGAATTGATGCTTTTGAACTGTGGTGTTGGAGAAGACTCTTGAGAGTCCATTGGACTGCAAGGAGATCCAACCAATCCATCCTAAAGGAGACCAGTCCTCAGTGTTCATTGGAAGGACTGATGTTGAAGCTGAAACTCCAATACTTTGGCCACCTGATGCAAAGAGCTGACTCATTTGAAAAGACCCTGATTGCGGGAAAGATTGAGGGCAGGAGGAGAAGGGGACGACAGAGGATGAGATGGTTGGATGGCATCACCGACTCAATAGACATGGGTTTGGGTGGACTCCGGGAGTTGGTGATGGACAGGGAGGCCTGGTGTGCTGCGATTCATGGGGTCGCAAAGAGTCGGACACGACTGAGCGACTGAACTGAATTGATGCCAGACTTTCTTATTAGATACCCTGCTTTTAATTCCTAGATTCTTATAGGAACATTTTATTTCCTTTATGTTAAAAAACTTCACCAGGATATATCTCACAGGGGCTTTCTTCATAAATTTTGCCTGGTACTTGGGAAGCATACTTAATCCAAACTTTCACTTCCTTTTTCAACACATAATTTTCTTTTATTAATTTTCATTACATTTCTTCCATCTGCTTTGTTCCATTTACCTTGAATCCTTATTATATGTATGTAGAAACCCTGGATTCATTCTTCAAGTAGCTATCTACTTGTGTCCCTATTTAATTATATCCTTTTACCAAATTCTCAGAAAAATTTTTATGCTTGTCTTTCATCTTTACTGATCATATATTTTGCTGTTAATTATAACAAATCTGCAGTTCAAAACTTCCTTTGTATTTTCATTTGTCACTTAATGAGTTCTTTAATTGTCTTAAAGTAATCTTCTTTGATTGACTATTATTCCTTTTTGAAAATATCATCGTTAAATTTCAGTGGTAATAAAAAACAGAGATTTTCTAAAGTTTTCTCTTTTTTTTTTTTTCTGTAGCTTCATTTTACAGAGGGATAACTGCTCCATTTCAATCATTTATTGGCTTTGGAATTAAAACTAGACTCAAATCTCTACTCTGCTACTTACTTAAATATGTTCTTTAACCTCAGAAGGAACTCTGTTCACTTAAGTGTAATGTATGCATATTTCCCAGATTTTAGGATTGTTGTAAGGATTAGAAAAGGTAATTTATGTCAAGGGCATGACACACAGCTAGTGTTCAAGAAGTATAAGCTGTTTACTACTGAATTCTTTCATGTATACAATAGTTTTTTCAATTTGTTCATTCTTTAGACATAAGAATATATGCTTGTCCTGGAAGCTGAGATGGAGTCTGGAAGACATGCAGCTGGCATCTCTTTGCATGTTTCAGGCCCAGATGAAGCAATAAGGGAAATTTTAAAAAAATCCTATCATTTTACTTTGCTACATCACCCATCTAGTTCCCAGTAGAAAGGAGACAGCTATACTCCACCACTAGGTAGAAGAGCCTTCTCTGTTTATTAAGGCAGTTAGAAGGTTGGTAATATAGGATCCCAACTCTCCACTGGTATGTCTGCCCTCATTGGCACCCCCAAGCATTGCCACTGCTCCCTTTCCACTCCAGCAGAGCCAGTTAGAACTGAATCACATAGTTCAGTCCACAGTACTTCACTTTGTTTGGACCCCAGCACATCATACCTTTCCCCAAGGTGTTTTTATGATCAAGACCCCTAATAACTGCTTCAAGGCCCGCCTTCCCCTAGGACTCTGAGATACATGTTATAGTGGCACCTCCTGGAAGGTTCCTTCCAGTTGTTTCCCAGGCCAGTCACAGGTTAATTCTCTTTTCCCTGAATCTAGTAATCCCAGCCTGGTTTGAAGAAACTCCCTAAAGTTTCCATCCTTTCCCTTACTTCTGATGCCGGTACTGACATATATCGCCATTTTCAGATTCTTTCATCCATTTCCATGGAAATTTGGGATTGCAGGAATTAAACAGCTTGGTTTTTAACCATAATTTAACAAGAATGACCCGTCAAAAAACAAATGAATAGTGGCATTAATTTGATCTTACTTATAGGAACGACAGCCAAAAAAGTTTATTGTGGCTTTGTCATTATGTAGCACTGTCTTTGATTCAACCAAAAAAAAATGTCTAATGTCCAAATTCTGTTTGGGCAAATTATTTCCCTAAAGCAAACTGTCCACTCACAGAGTCACGGTTCGCTACAAGTCAACACAGCATAGACCAACTCCAATTTTTATTCTATTTTCAGGATACATGCTGGTGTCTAAAAGCAAGCCACTGAGATGAACTGGTCAGCACCAGTGGGAACAGAAGAGGCTTTCTCTGCAGCCAAGCTAGGCCATCTAGCAATACATTCCAGTAAACCATTCAGTGTGAACTGATCTGTTCTGTCATAAGGCAAGAGGTTTCCAGATGATATGTTTGCTGATCTGGTGAATTACTCTCATTAAACAATAGAAACACTATAGAGAGATATTGTTGTAGCTACCCCCTTACAAAAACAACCTGGCTACAACCAGTGAGCATGCTCAGCTCAGACTGCATAAATTTTTTATTAGAGAATTAAAGAAGCAGGCATGAGAGGGAAGAAAAGAGAGAGACTTTACAAAGTGATCAAGCCTGAAAAAAGAAAAAGGCATGGCAGAGTGCAGAGATGGAGGACTAGGGAGGGGATGAAATGTGGAGGCAACAGTTGCAGAGATAAGGTGTGCCCTTAGAATACCTCTTTTATTCCTGATCAGTCCTTCCAGTGCTTTTCTGGGGGACAAACTCACTCCTCTCGATGGAAGCCCAGAGAGTCCTGGAGTTATTTATAAATCTAGTGAAAGCAAGCCCATAGTTGTTGCTTAAACTAGTACATTTCCTTTGTATTTCACTCATCTCACACGCTAGTAAAGTAATGCTCAAAATTCTCCAAGCCAGGCGTCAACAATATGTGAACCACGAACTTCCAGATATTCAAGGTGGTTTTAGAAAAAGCAGAGGAACCAGAGATCAAATTGCCAACATCGCTGGATCATTGAAAAAGCAAGAGAGTTCAGAAAAACATCTATTTCTGCTTTATTGGCTATGGTAAAGCCTTTGACTGTGTGAATCACAATAAACTGTGGAAAATTCTTCAAGAGATGGGAATACCACACCACCTGACCTGCCTCTTGAGAAACCTGTATGCAGGTCAGGAAGCAACAGTTACAACTGGACATGGAACAACAGACTGGTTCCAAATAGGAAATGGGGTACGTCAAGGCTGTATATTGTCACCCTGCTTATTTAACTTATATGCAGAGTACATCATGAGAAATGCTGGGTTGGAGGAAGCACAAGACGGAATGAAGATTGCCAGGAGAAATATCAGTAACCTCAGATATGCAGATGATACCACCCTTATGGCAGAAAAATGAAGAAGAACTAAAAAGCCTCTTGATGAGAGTGAAAGAGGAGAGTGAAAAAGTTGGCTTAAAACTCAACATTCAGAAAACTAAGATCATGGCATCCAGTCCCATCTCTTCATGGCAAATAGATGGGGAAACAGTGGAAACAGTGGCAGACTTTATTTTTTTGAACTCCAAAATCAGTGCAGATGGTGACTGCAGCCATGAAGTTAAAAGACCCTTGCTCCTTAGAAGAATTATGACCAACCTAGATAGCATATTAAAAAGCAGAGACATTACTCTGCCAACAAAGATCCATCTAGTCAAAGCTATGGCTTTTTCAGTAGTCATGTATGGATGTGAGCACTGGACTGTAAAGAAAGCTGAGCACCAAAGAATTGATGCTTTTTAACTGTGGTGTTGGAAAAGACTCTTGAGAGTCCGTTGGACTGCAAGGAGATCCAACCAGTCCATCCTAAAGGAAATCAGTCCTGGGTGTTCATTGGAAGGACTGATGTTGAAGCTAAAACTCCAATACCTTGGCCACCTGATGCAAAGAGCTGACTCATTTGGGAAAACCCTGATGCTGGGAAAGATTGAAGGTGGGAGGACAAGGGAACAAGAGAGGATGAGATGGTTGGATGGCATCACCAACTCAATGAACATGAGTTTGAGCAAGCTCGGGAAGTGGGTGATGGACAGGGAAGCCTGGTGTGCTGCAGTCCATGGGGTCACAAAGAGTCAGACACGACTGAGCGAACAAACTGAACTGAGTACATTTCCTATAAGTGGCTAAATTCTGATCATCCCATCACTAAACAGGTGACACTCACTTCATGTACCTGCCTTCTCATAGTATTTCAGTACAGGTCACAATGCCAACACCAATAGAGTGGACGATGAAGATAACCCAAGGCAAGGACAGGGCAGGGAGACAACTTCACCATATGTCAACCTGAGCTCAGCCTCAGCTCAAGTCAGATTTTCTGCTGTTGAAGCATGTTAAGACAGAAAAACCTGATGATAAAGCTCTTTGCTGGAGCCCAGGTCTGGTCATTCAGGCATCAGCTCAGGTCCTACAGATACTTACAAAAGGAGGGTGGAATTCAGATTAAGAGCTCCTCAGCCAAGGCCACTGTATGCCTCTTTCAAGACATGTGTGGCATCCAGGGAACTACTCAGGCAATAAATAACCCTCTAAGCCCACTGTTATGAAGGGCATTGTGAAAGAGAGCCTGATGATTCATGCCCCATCACCTTGTTTCAAAATTTCAATGGAAAGATTTTTATAGCTATAATTCTTCAGTTAAGTGCAACATAGCTGGGTGAAAACCAGGGATTTTGATGTGACTAGCTGTTACAACTGAACACGTTCAACTGAGCAAATGTATTCAAGTCATAATACTAAGAAGTACATCACTATTCTTAAGAGAAATATTTTCCATGGGCAGCAAAGTCTCATCATAAGTGCATTTAACTCAAATTACATTATATGAGTTAGGGAGAGAGAGAAGAACCATCATTTAATGAGGCATACTGCTTGAAAACATGCTCCTATCAGGAATGAGATGAGAGATGTAAATTCACTGTTCCCTCTGCTGACTCAGCCCCTCCCCATCCCACCCCCCTACCCCCACCCACCACCCCCCACACACACAAGCATTCTATAGAGGTGTGTGGATGATTTTAGGCCATTCAGTTGGGGAAATTTTGACCACTCACCTTTGTCCCCTCCCATGCAAACTCTACACCTAAACTCATTGTAATAGGGTTTCAGTAGTCAGAAATTCAGTTCAACACAGCTTACTGCAAGGTATTTCAAACTTTCATGAGTCTGCTAAGCATCTAGGGATCTTGTTCAAGTGCAAGTTCTTCTTTAGTAGGTCTGGTGTGGGACCTGGTGTTCTGCATCTCTAATAAACTCCCAAGCAATGTGAATGCTCCTTGACCACAAACCACACTTTGAGTACAAGGGCTTACTACATGGATTTAGACAGACAATATTCAACATTCAGCAAATATTTATTGAGCACCTTATGTGCCAAGCATTATGCTATTCACTGATGACAGATGAAAGATGCTATTCCTCATTCTCAATGCATTAGCAGTTTAGTTTGATATAGGCAACAGTCGAAGTACTGCATGAAACAGAAATGTGCCCCCCAAAAAGTGTGTCTGCAAATAACCCTTAATTCTAACATGGGTATATTCCCTAGCACTTACAAAGCATTTTGTTAATTCTTGTTGTATTTAATGCCTCAAACACAGGATCTCCCCTTGCCTCAGTTGTAACAGTTTTTTATGTTGGCATTGCTAACCCCATTTCATGGGTGGTTGGATACTAAAAATAGGTTAAATAAAAGCTATTCAGTGATGCACCTATCGCATGCACACACATGTGTGATCTAGTAAATAAGAAAAATTTTGATTTTTTCATCACCTATGTAGAGTAGAGCAAAGCCCAGGAGGACACATCGGTTTTTCTAGCACAGGGTTCTCTGCTGACTAGCTGTGTAACCACATGCAAGTTAGTTAACCTCTGAGGACCTCAATTTCCTCATCTTTAAGTAAGGAGCTGGACCAGGTGACCTCTGAGGTCCCTTCCAGCTCTACAACCCTATGATTCAATGACCCGCCCACCTTGAATTTGCTATAATCTGTGTTTTAGATCCCAAAGACAGATCTTTTCAACAGCATCAGCATAACCGCACCTCCCCTAGAGCCTTTAGCTATGCTGGTTCATACAACAAAGCTTTGAAATTCCCAAATACTGTACACTCAGGCTTGCCAGAGCTGTGTGGAGCTGCTACTCCACAATTCAAGTAGTCAGCTATTGACTGGTGGCAATCTATATCTGCATTAAAATGGGGAGTTTTGGATTAATGTGGAGCTGAAAGCCCGACTGAGGCTCTTTGCTGCCAGCCTGTCTCTGTAATTGCAGCATGGATTTCACCAACCACAAAGGGCAAAATGAATGTGATCATCCCCAGTAGTCGATAGCCCATCGATTTTTTCTTTTGACTCTATGATTCGCACAAATATTGAAGCTCATTTTTTAAGCAAGGAGGCTTATTAATCTACATTCTTCAAAACTAGAGGCCCCTTCAATGAGGCGAATTCTGAATGTTACTTAATATGCAAGACATGAATAGATTAGTCACATTAAATTTTTAAAATTCTTTTTCACATAAACGCACACACACACATTCATGTCCTCACTCTTATTTAAAATTGGCATTCCATGTAGACAGTGGAACTTTGTGCTCATTATCATCTCTGATCATATAGGAATTATTAGGAAGGAAATATTAGCAAAGCTCATTCTGGTGCATGGTTACTGTTTTCTTTGTTAGGTTTTGTTTTTCACTCACCCCTAAGGTTATAAACAGACTGTACAATAACACCTGTGGTTCCTAAAGTGGAACAATGATCCAGGGTCATTTCTTCCCCAAATGGAGGCTATTAATCTGCAGAAACAAATACACTTTTAATCAAAGAGACAAAGGCAACTCCTGCAAAGTTCAACTGTGGTTGCTCCAAACCATATCAGTTCTTTTAATTTCTTGCAATGCATTTTCCATTTTATCTTGCTGCTGGTTGTTATATCCTCTGATATTTCTTTACTCTATTGCCTCCTTAATTTGACTGAAAATTCAGACTCTGAATGGCTTGAAACCACATGTGTCAGATTTATTTCTGTGTGGTTTGTTGTAAAATGCAGTGGCCTTCTCTCTTCTAATACTTGTAGCTTTTGAAAATAATCAATAATGACAAAAATTGGTTATCAAATCCCATCAGCTCTTTTCCTTAAGAAAATTTCCCAAATTTGGTTCCTACTCTCAACCCCAATTTTAGATAAGCTTTTTCAGTTAAAAGGAGCAGAATACAATTTGGTTTACTTCAGGCAAAGAGGATTTGGGGGATAGCATGTAGGAATGAAGATGATGAGAATCTTTACCATGAAGATTTGGCTCAAAGCAAGGCTTGAAGTGATCAGAACTTACTGGGGAATGGGAAGTTCATTCAAGATCTAATATGTTTCTAGCACATCTTGCCATCGAGAATTTATTGGTCACAGCCCCATTGTGATTTTGCTGCATCCTATGTACTCTTGACTTGCACTATTAACTTCTGAATATCTAACTCTATTTCTCAAGTTCCTCAAGTCACACGGTTTAATTAATCCAACAACCATCACTGGCCACAGCTTTTCTGCCAGACTATCCCAATGGCTATAAGCTAAAACTATGGACAGGCTATTATTAGATTAAACACCTATTCATTTTTTTAAATCACTTGATTGTGGTACCATTAACTTTAAAAAATAAAGCTGTACCTATTTAATTAATGCAACTTGAGTTCAGAGATATGTATACAGTGGAACCATCATCACAACCTATGCCGTAAACATACCCATCAACGCCAAAAGTGTCCTCTCGTCTAATTTATTTATTATTTGTATATGTGTAAGAACACCTAATATGAGATCTTCTGTCCTAGCAAATGCATAAGTATACAACACAGTATTATTAACTATAGGCACTATACTGTACTGCAGACCTTTAGGACTTTTTCATCTTGCATGACTGAAATTTTATATACTTTGACTAATATTTCTTCACTTCCCTCTCCCCCACAACTCCTGACAACTACCCACTCTACTCTCTGCTTCTCTCAGTTTGACTATTTTAGTTTCTTCTTATAAGCAGTATCATGTAGCATTTATTCTTCTGTGTCTAGCCTATTTCACACAGCACAATGTCCTCTGGTATCCACGTTGTCACATATGTTAAGCATACGTTCTTGAAGTAACTAAACGTATCAACATGATGCTTTATGTGGAAGAAAGTTGTAGTATGAACCCTTTAAAAGGAAAATATAGGCAAGGTAGCATACTAAGGCTTGCCTTACCCATTATGCTCATGGACTCTGCTGAATTATCTTTGCAGTAATTTCCTTACTGAGAAAGCAATGCCTAAAAGTGACCCATTTAATCCATTCTTAATAGTGGAAATTTTTTAATCCTGGAAAGGTCTTGGAAAGTCTTTAATTTCTCTGAGCCTGAGTTTCCTTATCTATTTCATCTATTTCATGCTAAATCACTTCCATCATGTCTGACTCTTTGCCACCATATGGACTGTAGCCCGCCAGGGTCCTCTGTCCATGGTGATTTTCCAGGCAAGAATACTGGAGTGGGTTGCTATTCTTCAGGGGATCTTCCCAACCCAGGGATCGAACCCTCATCTCTCATGTCTCCTGCATTGGCAGGTGCATTCTTTACCACTAGCACCACCTGGGAAGCCCATCTCATCTATTAAATGAGCTTAATAGTTGAGAGGACTTGAAGAGAGAATGCACATGAAGTACTTGGCCATTTTTATCACTGAACTATGAATATCCTACCTTGGTTCTAGGAATCACATTTGTTTATAAGACTCTCTCTCCCACAAGAATATGGGCTCCTCAAGGTCAGGAGCAAATCTTCTTTCCCTCTTTAGCCCCTAGCCCCTGGCCCACAGCCTAGCATGATTATCCACTCAAAACACACTGAATAAATGAAAGCACTATGCAAGTCCCAAAGAAACCCATAGCAAGCCTAAAATGAAAAGATTAAACCCATATTCCCCTTGCAAATCAACTTTTCTTAATTTTCTTTATAACAAAAGGGATTTTCACCTCTTCATGTAAGACAGTCTAAACAGAGAAGATTGGTTCTGCATCCATATGTGCTTGGAAAATGGAATGGGGCCCTTTATAAAGAGAGTACTCAATTACAAAACTGCTCATGTTCCCTAATATCACAGAATCCCAAAACCAAAGGGGACCCAGAAATGATATCTCCCAATGTTTTAATTTAAAAATAAAAGCCTGAGGTTCAGACAGGGGACATGACACACATGACTTTACAGGTTGTGCTAAGAACACGGGTAGCAACCAAAGTCATGTGTATGGACTCCCACAGGTGTGCTCTACCAATGACTGGGCATTTCCTTGCCTCCAAGAGGGCATGCATCCCATACAGAGTGACCACTCATTCAACAAGTTTTAAATGGGCCTGAAGAACAGTCTCTGGACAGAAAACTCTACTAACATCCAGTGAAGTAATAATACCACATTTTTTCCTCTCAGAAAAAGTGAATGTGGATTCAAAACAGGTTTCTTCTTTTTGTCCCCGGCTTGGAAATAAGAAAGCCTAAGTTTGCATTGTGGTTCACTTGTCTTCTTTGGATCCTAGTTTCTGCATATGTAAAATGAGAAGGTTGGGCATTGTTACTGGTTTTCAAACTAGGTTCCCTAGAGCCCCTGATTTCCACAGGAATGCCCCAGGGTCCACCTCAGGAGTAAGAGGAAGTAGGCCCAATTAGGGCCAAGTTTTTCCCATCATTTTTAGCATTCTGTTCAATTTTCAAAGTTGGATATTTAAAATTTTCTAACTAATTTTCGTCAAACACATCTCTACTGGTTTAGAAATGTTTTTATTAGATAACCGTCATCTATGGCTCTAACTTAATTTCTTGATAGAAATACCGCAGATGTATGGTTCCAACGTTTCCAACTACTGGATGATAGTTGGATATATACTGACAGTTTTCCTGCACTGAAAAAGACTTTAAGGATATAACACCAAGTTGCAAGTATTCTTCAAAGCTCACAGAACTGATCCACAGCCCCTTACAATTCCTGAATATGAATAATAATGCTTAAACATATGATATTAAATATTAATATTAATTATTAAATATTTAATATTTAAATAATGCTTATATATGATATTACAATATTACCTACCTAGTGCACAAAAATTTGGCAATATATAAAATTCCAATGAAATGAAATTTTCATTTTGTTGTCCACATGGTCAATATTAACCAATTTGTTATCTTGTCCAACGTGTTTTCAACTAGTCAATTTTTTTTACCAAATTACCTGCTTGTGGATATCTATAGTTTTTTGCTCCTTTATCCCTAGAGAAAACTCACATGGAATTAATGGGAGTTGATCCAGGACTCAAGGCTTCCTTCTCCCTTAACAATTCTTACTCCATCACTGGGAAGCCATCATGATGGTCAGATTTAGCTGGTATGCCACCTTAGTTCATTTATTTACTCATTCAGAGATATGAATGGATCAGTCTTCCAGGTACAGAGTTGAAAAAGGCGAGGTCTTTTCTCAATAAGCAGACAGGCACATAAATCATTAAAATATCCTAGGATAAGTAATAGTGTGTGTGTGTGTGTATGTATATATATATATATATATATATATATATATATATATATATATATATAACCAGGGACTAAGGGGAAGGAAAGAGTATGACATAAGGAAATGGTAAAAAAGAAAGATCAGAGCAGACAGCCAGCTAAGACTTTCAGGTTACACAGGAATTCACATAAACGGGTAATGCCCTAGTAGGACTGGGTAAAAAGGGAAGTTATATCTGCAGAAGAAAGGAAGAAGGAGGACCTAGGAAGAATTCCAGGCATGCAGATAATCTTATCAGGGTTATGAAAGGATATGGTGTTTCCAGGGAAGCTCTAACAATTCAGAATGGCAGTAAGCATGGTTCCCATTGAAAGAGGAGGGATGAGATGGATCAGGTAATAAGGTGGAAAGGCGATGAACAGTAATGGAAATGCAAAGGGTTCCTGACAGGATCATGAGAGAGGCTTTTTGAGAAGACTAAATGGAGACAGGGAAGGAGATAGCTTGGAGAATTATATTCCATAAAAGAATCAGGAACACTAGATAAATACTTTAAAGATGGATGATTCTATATAGCAAAATAAAAGATGCCACTGTAGAATGTGCAAGAATAAAAACGCAAACACAAGTAGGTCACTCTGGAATCAGAGTTATGAGTGACAGAAAGAAGAGCTGGGAATGAAGGAAAGGCCAGGGAAATGTCACGTCAGCAAATAAAGATCATGAACTCCCTCCAAAAGAAGACAGAGCTCAGAGTAGGTAACAAAATAACTCAAACTCTAAAATAAACTGACTATGCTTAGGGTGCTTGGCCAGCTACTATCTTAAACCTAATCAAGTGCTCTTTGACCTGCCCCAGGAAACATCATGATCCCAGAAAAGACAAGGGAAACAAAAGCTGAAGATAGCTGGCTAAAGAAGGGGGTTGAATGGGAAACAAAGGGTGGAGCCTTTCTTTCGTATCCCAGGAAAGAAAAAATAATCACAGATACCAAAAGTAAAAAACAAAAATAAAATATTCCCCATTCAATGCCTTAGGGCTTCCCAGGTGGCTCACTGGGTAAAGAACCTGCCTACAATGCAGGAGATGCCACAGATATGGGTCCTATTCCTAGGTGGGGAAGATCCCCTAGAGGAGATCTGAAGTGACTGAGCACACACAGCACATGGCACTCTTATCCCTTGCAATTAAAATTTTCTTGACCTTTTTCTAGCTAAGTAAGGCACTGAATGTGTATGCTCAGTCACTTTAGTCGTGTCTGACTCTTTGCCACCTATAGACTGTAGTCCACCAGGCTTCTCTGTTCATGGGATTCTCTAGGCAAGAATACTGGAGTGGGTTGCCATCACCTCCTATGGGGGATCTTCCCAACCCAGGAATCAAACCCATGTCCCTGGCATCTCCTGCATTGTAGGCTGGTTCTTTACCCACTGAGCCACCTAGGAAGCCCCAAAAGTACTATAGGAAAGCCAAATACACCTGCAATGCAGGAGATACAATCCCTAGGTCAGGAAGATCCCCTGGAGAATAGAATCTACTCCAGTATTCTTGCCTGGAGAATTCCACGAACAGATGAACCTGGTGGGCTCAGTCCATAGGATCGTAAAGAGTCAGACACAGCTGAGCAACTAACTCTTTGACTCTTAGGAAAGCCGAAACATGATTCAAAAGGGAAACTCCTCTAAAGTATCTTGTCAAAGAAAGTGGTCACCTACAGGTATAAGCTCTGAAACTACAGAAACATCCCCTTTCTTTGGCCACCCTGTATAACTGTCTCTCCCATGTTTACATCCACACACCACCACAACTCCTCCCCCAAAACATTGCTGATACCTAAAATTCCCATACTTATCATTACATTCATTTGTCTGAATTTAAAAGAGGCTGAATTGGAGAAAGGTGGTCAAAATGTACAAAGTTCCAGCTACAAAGCAAAGAAGTACTAGATATATAATGCACAACATGATGACTATAGTTAACACACTGTATGATATTTAGGAAACTGTTAAGAGAATAGATCCTAAGAGTTTTCATCACAAGGAGAATTTTTTCTTTGTATTATACCAATGTTAGATGATGGATGTTAACTATTGAGATAATCATTTCACAACATATGAAAATCAAATCTTCATGCTGCACACCTTAAGTTTATACAGATGGATGTCAATTATTTCTCAATAAAACTAGAAAAATGTTTTTAGTGTGATCATCCTGAAGGATGGAGGGACACATAAGAATTTTATCTATCACTATACATTACTAGAAATAATATATCTGCTTGTTTTTTATGATTAGCAAAAATGGATAGGAAGGAGATTATAAGGTTCCTCACCCAACAGAATGGTTGTCCCTGCATGGGTGGGATAAAGACTTCTGTTCTAGTGAGGAAAAGCTTCTTAAGGGATTGCTGGTTACAAAAGATAAAGTGTAATACGAGTATGGTTCTGCCTCGAGGTGCCTTTGGTCCTATTTCTATGGCAAAGATGAAAAAGAATCCTGATTTAAGCCAAACTTCCTGGTAGTAAGCCCTAGTACATGTAAGATATTTAGCCATGCAATGCTGGTGAGGTTAGAAAGACAAGATCTGTGCTCTTCACAGGCTTGGAATCTAGTTGTGAAAAAATGAATGTCTTGAATGAAATCTACCAGGCCAGGCTGTCAATGTTAAGTGAGGGATGGAGACCTAAGCTCTAGGATCAAGGAAGGAAGCAGTCATTTCTATCATGGGTGATGCTCCACTTCTCAAAGCTAAGCCAGTCTCTGTTTTAGGACTTGTGGTCCTGGTTCAAGAACAGGGATGATACTGACCTAAAAAACAACTGGAAATGTAGTTGAGAAATCAAAATGGCTGTTGACCAGTCAGTAAACCTTAAAATTAAGTGATTAGTTAATTCAAATCTGAAATTATGTGATGGGCACATATTCATTCCACAATCAATCATCTGGGCAGCTGGGGACTGGAGACAGATGTGAGAGATAGTGTGAGAGAGAGAGAGAAGAAGGAGAAGAAAAGAAAGAAGGGGGAGGAGGAGAAAAAGAAAGAGGGGGAGAAAGATGGAGAGACAGAGGGAAAGAAGAAAAGGATGGAAGCAGGGAGAGAGGAAGGAACCTCCAGAAGGAAACACTGGCAAAAATTCCTTAGCTTCTCTGAAAAGCAATGATTATCAAGTGTTCTTTCATCCTCTATTGTGACAATGGTAGAATCACTACTGTTACTTGGAAGCTTTTCAATGAAAGCAAACTGTGGATATTTACACCATTTTTGGATCTTTATAATGGTTCCCTTTGATTCTCCTTTGCTCTTTCATTTGGGGACTGGGCTAATTATCTGTCTTTTGTAACAGTAGATACTCATCTTCTCCAGAATAGAGACTTACATATGACAGAGGAGGTTTCCCGTATCCCTAACAGTAGTTCTGAAATCTTGCCACAGAGGAGGCTATAGGATGGGGTAGATAAGAGAAAGCACTAGACTAGGAGCCAGCAGACCCTAACTCAATCGTCTCAATGGTTTCTCTAGGTTTTATTCTATGATTGTATTCAATAACATGTTTCTGATAATATCATAGATAACCACTGTTTACTGAGCACTTAATATAGACTGAGTAAATGAGTTGACCACTTAACATACATTATCTCATTTAAGTCTCATAATGATGTCTAAGATCGCAGAGCCATCAAGGAGCAAAGACAGAAACTGATCCAGAATGGTTTGATTTAAGAGTCTTTATTCTTAAGTTTTTTCTTATTTGTTTATTGCTGTGCTGGGTTTAATTGCTGCATGAGCTTTTCTCTAGTTGCAGAGAGCGAGAGCTACTCTCTAGTTGCAGTGTGCTTTTTTCTCATTGCAGTGGCTTCTCTTATTGCAGAGCATGGGCTCTAGGGCAAGTGGGCTTCAGTAGTTTTAGCACATGGGCTCAATCATTGCAGCTCCCGGGCTCTAGAACACAGACTCAATAGTTGTGGCACATGGGCTTAGTTGCTCTACAGCATATGGGATCTTCCCAGATGAGGGATGGAACCCATGTCTCCTGCATCACAGGCAGATTCTTTACCACTGAACCACCAAGGAAGCCCAAAGGTCCTTATTCTTAACCACCAGACAATACTGCCTGCCTAGACAGCTGACCAACTACCAGGGGTTGAGGTGAGGCAAAGTGAAAGCCTATAGCAGGAAAAAGACCTGCAACTCTGCCTAGCCCATTGTCCAAAATTTGACCTGATCTAATGCTAAAGAATCAGAAGGCAATGGCACCCTACTCCAGTACTCTTGCCTGGAAAATCTCATGATGGAGGAGCCTGGTAGGCTGCAGTCCATGGGGTCGCACAGAGTCGGACATGACTGAAGCGACTTAGCAGCAGCAGCAGCAATGCTAAAGAATAGGCTTCTCCAGTGGCTCAGTGGTAAAGAATCTGCCTGCAATGCAGGAGATGCAGGCTTGATCCCTGGATCAGGAAGATCCCCTGAAGAACCAAATGACAACTGCTTCAGTATTCTCACCTGGGAAACCCTATAGAGGAGCCTGGCTGTTTACAGTCCATGGGGTCACAAAGAGTTGGACACAACTTAGCAACAACAATGCTAAGGAATACAGGTAAACTAAAGCCTCCTATGGCCTTTTGTATAAGAATAGATTATAATCCCGAACCCCCAATCCACCCTCCCCATGCCCCACTGTGGCAACCGCAAGTCCACTCTCTATGATTGTGAGTCTGTTTCATAGATAAGTTATTTGTGTCGTATTTTAGATTCCACATATGAGTGATGTGTGTGTGCTTAGGTGCTTAGTTGCTCAGTTGTGTCCAACTCTTTGTGACCCCATGGACTGTAGACCATCAGGATCCTCTGTCCATGGGGATTCTCCAGGGAAGAATACTGGAGTGGGTTGCCATGCCATCCTCCAGGAGATCTTCCCAACCCAGGAATTGAACCCAGGTCTCCCACGTTGCAGGCAGATTTTTTTACTGTCTGAGCCACCAGCAAACCCCAAGAACACCAGAGTGGGTCACAAGTGATATCAGACAGTATTTGTCTTTCTCTTTCTGACTTGCTTCATGTTGTATGATAACTTGGGATTTGGGACTAGTTGATGCAAACTATTATACATAGAAGGGATAAACAATAAGGTCCCATTGTATAGCACAGGGAAATATCTTCAATATCCTGTAATAAACCATAATGGAAAAGAATAAAAAAGAATTATAAAACTAAAATAAATGCTAGTTATAAAAAAGAATGGGTGAATGGTTTAACAATTCTAGTTATCTCCTTTTTAAGAGCCTTCTCTGATGTATATCAAATAGTACTTCACAGAAGCCTAAGCCTCTCAACACAAGTCTAGTACTTGGGCTCACAGTAATCTGGTCCCAATCCAACCTTCTGGTTTTCTCTATACTTGACGTTGTAGATAAACATTTCTTCAACTCCATCCAAATAAACTCATTATCCTTATACTGTATTTTCTTTGTATATCTGCTGTATTCACATGTTTCTCCTAAAGAATTTATCTTTCCTCTCTTCATCCCTATTCAAAAACCATACATACCCACTAGAGACTGGCTGAAATTCTATTCTTTCCCTGCCACACTAAGAACAGGGCAGTAAAGCTTCTAAGAGCCTGACAGTGGTTACAGCAGTCAATAGAGACCTTTGGCAAGAATTGTTCCCAAATGTACATGAGTGGTTTCTGTTAGTGCTTGATGCTAGTGCATATGAGGGCCACTCATGTAGTCCTAGTATGTCTCACCAGCTCAGTTCAGATCAGTTCAGTTCAGTCGCTCAGTCGTGTCCGACTCTTTGCAACCCCATGAACTGCAGCACGCCAGGCCTCTCTGTCCATCACCAACTCCCAGAGTTCACCCAGACTCATGTCCATCGAGTCAGTGATGCCATCCAGCCATCTCATCCTCTGTCGTCCCCTTCTCCTCCTGCCCCCAATTCCTCCCAGCATTAGAGTCTTTTCCAATGAGTCAACTCTTTGCATGAGGTGGCCAAAGTACTGGAGTTTCAGCTTTAGCATCATTCCTTCCAAAGAAATCCCAGGGCTGATCTCCTTCAGAATGGACTGGTTGGATTTCTTTGCAGTCCATGGGACTCTCAAGAGTCTTCTCCAACACCACAGTTCAAAAGCATCAATTCTTCAGTGCTCAGCCTTCTTCACAGTCCAACTCTCACATCCATACATGACCACTGGAAAAACCATAGCCTTGACTAAATGGACCTTTGTTGGCAAAGTAATGTCTCTGCTTTTTAATGTGCTATCTAGGTTGGTCATAACTTTCCTTCCAAGGAGTAAGTGTCTTTTAATTTCATGGCTGCAGTCACCATCTGCAGTGATTTTGGAGCCCAGAAAAATAAAGTCTGACACTGTTTCCACTGTTTCCCCATCTATTTCCCATGAAGTGATGGGAGAAGATGCCATGATCTTCGTTTTCTGAATGTTGAGCTTTAAGCCAACTTTTTCACTCTCTACTTTCACCTTCATCAAGACGCTTTTTAGTTCCTCTTCACTTTCTGCCATAAGGGTGGTGTCATCTGTATATCTGAGGTTATTGATATTTCTCCCAGCAATCTTGATTCCAGCTTGTGCTTCTTCCAGTCCAGCGTTTCTCATGACGTACTCTGCATATAAGTTAAATAAACAGGGTGACAATATACAGCCTTGATGAACTCCTTTTCCTATTTGGAACCAGTCTGTTGTCCCATGTCCAGTTCTAACTGTGGCTTCCTGACCTGCATACAAATTTCTCAAGAGGCAGATCAGGTGGTCTGGTATTCCCATCTCTTTCAGAATTTTCCAGGTTATTGTGATCCACACAGTCAAAGGCTTTGGCATAGTCAATAAATCAGAAATAGATGTTTTCCTGGAACTCTCTTGCTTTTTCCATGATCCAGCGGATGTTGGCAATTTGATCTCTGGTTCCTCTGCCTTTTCTAAAACCAGCTTGAACATCTGGAAGTTCATGGTTCATGTATTGCTGAAGCCTGGCTTGGAGAATTTTGAGCATTACTTTACTAGTGTGTGAGATGAGTGCAATTGTGTGGTAGTTTGAGCATTCTTTGGCATTGCCTTTCTTTGGGATTGGAATGAAAACTGACCTTTTCCAGTCCTGTGGCCACTGCTGAGTTTTCCAAATTTGCTGGCATATTGAGTGCAGCACTTTCACAGCATCATCTTTCAGGATTTGAAATAGCTCAACTGGAATTCCATCACCTTCACTAGCTTTGTTCATAGTGATGCTTTCTAAGGCTCACTTGACCTCACATTCCAGGATGTCTGGCTCTAGGTCAGTGATCA
This sequence comes from Bos mutus, assembly GCF_027580195.1. NCBI lineage: Eukaryota > Metazoa > Chordata > Mammalia > Artiodactyla > Bovidae > Bos > Bos mutus. Next base: position 51,441,438 of record NC_091626.1, on the reverse strand, counting down.
CACCATCATGATTATCTGGGTCATGAAGATCTTTTTTGTATAGTTCTTCTGTGTATTCTTGCCATCTCTTCTTAATATCTTCTGCTTTTGTTAGGTCCATACCATTCCTGTCCTTTATTGAGCCCATATTTGCATGAAATGTTCCCTTGGTATCTCTAATTTTCTTGAAGAGATCTCTAGTCTTTCCCATTCTGTTACTTTCCTCTATTTCTTTGCACTGATCGCTGAAGAAGGCTTTCTTATCTCTTCTTGCTATTCTTTGGAACTCTGCATTCAGATGATTATATCTTTCCTTTTCTCCTTTGCTTTTTGCTTCTCTTCTTTTCACAGCTACTTGTAAGGCCTCCCCAGGCAGCCATTTTGCTTTTTTGCATTTCTTTTCCAGCTCATCTGGAGCTAGAAAAGTTTTCTCATGTCCCTAATGAAATGTGGTGTCCTGGTCTCAGGCTAAGTGTAATCCAAGAGAGAGGATGAACATATTATTAATGGTAAAAACAAATCGTCCCTGCTGCCAAGATGAACTCACTTAACCCCATATATCTTATAAGGCTTGTTCCCAAAACACCTTACATTTGTTCCCTGCTGTTTTTGCCTTTTGGTCACTGCTTATACTGGCTCCCCTGTCTGCAGTGGCCTTGTTGTCTCTCTTTGCTATTTCCCCTTCCTTTCTCTGGATAACTCCTCCCATTCTTTAAGACATCCCACTTAGGTATCACTCTCTCCAGAAAACCATCCCTGACTATCTTTTAGGATTATGTGTGACTCCAATGTGCTTCCATAATTTATTACGTATATCTCTATGACTGCCCTCACTATCTATCACTGATTTTTATCCATTTTTTTAGTCTGCTGCTGCTGCTGCTGCTAAGTCGCTTCAGTCGTGTCTGACTCTGTGCGACCCCATAGACGGCAGCCCACCAGACTTCCCTGCCCCTGGGATTCTCCAAGCAAGAATGAACACTAGAGTGGGTTGCCATTTCCTTCTCCAATGCATGAAAGTGAAAAGTGAAGGTGAAGTCGCTCAGTCGTGTCCGACTCTTAGCGACCCCATGGACTGCAGCCTACCAGGCTCCTCTGTCCATGGATTTTCCAGGCAAGAGTACTGGAGTGGGGTGCCATTGCCTTCTACTTCCCCCAATAACTGCCAGCTTCTGCACAAAGCCTGTGTCTCATTCATTGTTATATCTTTTGCAGCCAGGAGAGGGCCTGATACATAGTGGTATTTAATATTTTGCTGAATATGAGTGAATTAATTAACGAGCAAACAAACTGGAGAGCTCTCTATCAGGTCAGAAGATGTGGCCTCTTTCTTCTAGAGTTGAACTTGAAAATAGTGACATTAGTTCTCTGAAGACAAGTCCTTGTCCTGTACAGACAAAGAAGCTGCAGAGGAAGTTGTTGGGAGACCTGCATCTGGGAGCTGTCCAGGGTACTTGGCTGGCTGTAGGGCTAGCCTAACCCAGTAGGGCCATCTGCAACCACTGCTCTAACTATCTTGAGCTCACAGGCTCTCTGCCTTAGGTTTTTGCCTAACCAGACCACTAACACCTGCTATATTTCTGGCTACTTCCTGATCCAAAAGCCAGTTCTCTACTATACTGAAGTTTTCCAAGTGCCTCCCTTAACCACCATATGGAAAATTCCCACCAACACAGACTTCTCAGGCTTGAATCTTCACCTACCTCCAAGCATTACCTCATGCCACCTGGCTTGAGTATAGAATAGTGAGGACAAAACCCCTACTCCTTCATTCACTGGAGCGGAAGCTGCACAAATGCTCATGAGTGAATCCCCAGGACCTGAAACTGCCTTCAAAAGCAAATTTCAGGTTCCCTGCATTTTACAGGCTCCTTGCAGTCACCCAGCCCTTAGATCCAGCCATTACACAAGTCCCTCACAGAAAATCCTCCTCAGCTCAACAGTCCTCCCACTGTAAGCATCCTTTGAACCCAGGCATTAGGCTCTCCCAGAAATGTCCTGCTAAAAGCTCTTGTAAATGCCCTTCTCTCTTTCTATCTCATGAATACACACACACACACACATACAGATGTGTGTATAAGTCATCTGGGAGTAACTGCTGGTTTGTAGGTCAGAGAAGATAAGAGAACCCTAAGTCTTTAGCCTAAGGTCTTAATGGCCTGGTAATTGTGTACTCAGGGGCCAGAAAAATTTGCAGGTTTCTCCCCTTCTCAGCTTAGCTTTGGAAGTGTAACAACCACTGAGTTCAAAGGACATCCTGGCCTCAAAGGAATTAAGGGGTGCCGTTAGGAAGCTGATGACCTCGGCAGCTGTCAGAGCTGAAAATTGGCTGCGTTGTGCCTCTTGGCCAGCCCCTTTCACATCTGTGAAAGAAACTGGTCACGCTTGAATCACTCCTCTTTTGTCTTCATGGATTTTAATCTTTCCTCCAAGCCTAGGGGTGTTTACCAGGATATCAGAGAAAGGGAAGGAAAATATGATCTGTATCTCCTTGCCCATACATCTCACTCCTATATTCTACTCTTAAATAAGAAGTCAGCCAAAGCTGAAATCAAGTATTTTCTGCATCAAGAGTCTATCACCCTCAAAACATTGACTTGCCAATAAAAAGTTGTTGCTGCTGATAGCCAAGAATATTTCTAATTCAACATTGAAAGGCGGTATAGCCATTTTATTTGTATTTATTTATTCATTCATTTTTGGCTGTGCTGGGTCTTCACTGCTGCGCAGGAGAGTGGAGCTAGATGCGGAGAGTGGAGCTATTCTCTAGTTGTGCTGCACAGGCTTCTCATTGCGGTGGCTTCTCTTGTTATGGAGCATGGGCTCCAGGGTGCATGGGCTCAGTAGCTGTGGCTCCCAGGCTGTAGAGCACAGGCTCAGTAGTTGTGACGCATGGGTCTATCTGCTCCATGGCCTGTGGGATCTTCCCAGATCAGAGATCGAACCTGTGTCTCCTGTATTGGCAGACAGATTCTTTACCGTTCAGCCACCAGGGAAGCCCCTAGCCATTTTAAAGAGAATGCTTTGCATCCCTGGATAATTCTGAGCATGCTTTCTTTTCTGATCAACTCTCTCTGCAATCCCAGGGTCCTGGTTCTCCCACCTAACTTACTCAGTGTTCCCTGCACCTAAATGCCCCAGGCCTCTTTCCACTACATCCACTTTCCTTCCAGTTCCTAATAACTCTTTTTACCTCTGAAGCAGCGTCAGAACACTCACATCCACCGCAAGCCTTCCCAGGTGGATAAGAAAAGAGCCTGGTAAAGGACAGGAGGCCTGGACTCCTATAGGTCCATGAGTTGTCTCTGCATTTAATTATCTGTGCCTCCTCCACAAGTCTCTCTGATGTCATCACCCATAAAATAAGAGAACTGAACCCCAAAGACCTTTCTAAGCCTCATGCTCTATGTACTACCCTAAATATGGATTTCCCATTGACTGCTCTACAAGTTTTGAAACATTTCTGTCTACCTGGTGCTTACATCTAGTGTCCATATACTTTGCCTCATTTTAGGGTTTTCTCTGTGCAGCCTTTTAAAATACTCTTATTAATATATTTTTAATCAAATAAAAATATGACTAAAGTAATTGCTTGCACTGGCATCTACATGACATCCTAATGAATTCTGAACATTTTAGCCAAATAGTCTGTGTCTTTAAGGCTAAGCATGTGGATATTTGTAAACATCTGGTTATTTTACAGTAGGGAAGCAAAATACTGACAGAATGGTTCATTTGGTGGTGTGGCCATCAAAGAGGCACCCTGAATAAACCTGGAACATCTACACACCATAGTATTCACTGGTGCTGAAAAAACTTTGAATGGTAAATATTCTTAATTACAACAAATTGTCCCTTTGCCCTCAAAGAGGGCTCAAATTTTGGAAAACAATAGAGATCCTACTGAAATGCTAAACCATGCTTCTATCATCTTTGTCTTCCAAATCCTGAAATTTCCCAAGCTTTATTCTGTGATCTTAGCATATTTCAAAATTTGCCTTTCTTTTTTTTTTTTTTTTTTTTTGTAAAATGCAAAGCTTATCTCTGTATGGTGAAAATTAGATAAGATAATGATTAGCTGAGTTAAGGCAAGAAAACAAACTGAAATACCAAGTACAAAATGCTTAAAGCAGATATCACTTTTTAGACATCTAAAATTATATTTCTTATTTTTCTTTATTCTAGCCCTTCTTATAGACCGATTTTAAGCAATAAAATAAAAGCAATACACTAAATTAGCTATCATATTTGCTTGTAGAAATCAGAATCTATAAGTCTGTTTGTTTGGGTTTTTTTTTCATACTGCTGGCTTTTTCCACTACCCTGCCTTGTATCCCTGTAGGGTAGGAAAAACCTTGGCAAACATCCTGAAATCACCAGGGGGTAGGCAGCAGAATGTGCTTCCGACCACTGAAACACTCTCATTGTTCACACACTAGCCACACCACAGAGAGAGTGACCTCTTTCCAACACTGACAAGTGAACATGAACAACCCTGCTGACTTTGATTGGCGGTTCACTGGGTCTCTGACCTTGAATGACATTGCTGGCAGATTTTGATTGGCAGGCTGCAGCACAGCAGACCACCTCCAATACACATGTCCACTCTTCAGAAATTAGTCCTTATCTTTTAAAAACCACTCTTGTGTTCTTAAAACCTAACACAAACCAAAATGTGACTGAGGGCATCACACAGACGAAAAACAAGAAGCCATTAATTTACACCCCTCAGATCCCACTGCAATTGACACATCCAGTGACACAGTTAGTCAGTCTTTGACTGCATTTCCATGAGACCAAATACCAAAAGTTGGTGAGAGAAATTCAGGCAGTCATACAGATAAATTGTCTACAGCACACCAAACATTCAGATTCTTAGGCACCTCTGGATGGTTCTTGACATGCAGGCAAAACATATGGGTGACTGAACAAAGGTTTCATTTTTCTCTGAATACTTAGGCTTAGCAAAAGGAAGTCTCAGTCTTGGCCAGGGGTCCTCATCTAGCACATGCCTGGGTGAGACTTGAGCTGATGACACCCTTACCACTATTCTGGTGAATGAAAATGTGCTGACTTTAACCCTGTACTCCACACAGCATCCATATCAAATTTTTCCCTTAATAAATAAAAAATATTTTTCCAAATAAAAATGCTACAAATGTCTTAAGAAACCATTGCCTTACTTTCAAAATAAAATCAGTATGTTTCAAAACTGAACACAAACCATGAAACTCTCATGTTCCTTATTAAAAAGGGCATGTTTTACACCTGTGCTCAACTTAAATCTCCACTAAAATGAGAGTGAAAGAATGTAAAAATTTTAAAACCTTTAAGTACAAAGAAAATGAGATGGAGACAATACAAGTGACAGATATCAAGAACTTTTGAGAAGCTGGAAAGGAACTGGAGGAATTAACAGAGGTAAACTTTTTGATAGCTAAATACCTACATAGAGTAAGTAAGCTAGTTATCCCAACAGCACCTGGGAATGTTCAGGAGTTAGAGACTTCTGTGTGTGTTAGTTGCTCAGTCTTATCTGACATTTTGCAACCCCATGGACTATAGCCTGTCAGGCTCCTCTGTCCATGGAATTCTCCATGCAAGAATACTAGAGTGGGCTGCCATTCCCTTCTCCAGAGGATCTTCCAGACCCAGGGAATGAACCCAAGTCTTACACATTGCAGGCAGTTCCTTTTACCAACTGAGCCACCAGGGAAGCCTAAAGATCCCTGGTGCCATGAAATAAATGGAGAGGAGAAGCAAAAATCAAAGGAGAAAATGAAGATATACCCATTTGAATGAAGAGTTCCAAAGAAGAGCAAGGAGAGATAAGAAAGCTTTCCTCAATGATCAGTGCAAAGAAATAGGGGAAAACAATAGATTGGGAAAGACTAGAGATCTCTTCAAGAAAATTAGAGATATCAAAGGAACATTTCATGCAAAGATGGGCTCGATAAAGGACAGAAATGGTATGGACCTAACAGAAGCAGAAGATATTAAGAAGAGATGGCAAGAATACACAGAAGAACTGTACAAAAAAGATCTTCACGACCCAGATAATCATGATGGTGTGATCACTGACCTAGAGCCAGACATCCTGGAATGCAAAGTCAAGTGGGCCTTAGGAAGCATCACTATGAACAAAGCTAGTGGAAGTGATGGAATTCCAGTTGAGCTATTTCAAATCCTGAAAGATGATGCTGTGAAAGTGCTGCACTCAATATGCCAGCAAATTTGGAAAACTCAGCAGTGGCCACAGGACTGGAAAAGGTCAGTTTTCATTCCAATTCCTAAGAAAGGCAATGCCAAAGAATGCTCAAACTACCACACAATTGCACTCATCTCACACACTAGTAAAGTAATGCTCAAAATTCTCCAAGCCAGGCTTCAGCAATATGTGAACCATGAACTTCCAGATGTTCAAGCTGGTTTTAGAAAAGGCAGAGGAACCAGAGATCAAATTGCCAACATCCGCTGGATCATGGAAAAAGCAAGAGAGTTCCAGAAAAACATCTATTTCTGCTTTATTGACTATGACAAAGCCTTTAAGTCTGTGGATCATGGCAGACTGTGGAAAATTTTTCAAGAGATGGGAGTACCAGACCACCTGACCTGCCTCTTGAGAAATCTGTATGCAGGTCAAGAAGCAACAGTTAGAACTGGACATGGAACAACAGACTGGTTCCAAATAGGAAAAGGAGTACATCAAGGCCGTATATTGTCACCCTCCTTATTTAACTTATATGCAGAGTACATCATGAGAAATGCTGGGCTGGATGAAGCACAAGCTGGAATCAAGATTGCTGGGAGAAATATCAATAACCTCAGATATGCAGATGACACCACCCTTATGGCAGAAAGTAAAGAGGAACTAAAATGCCTCTTGATGAAAGTGAAAGTGGAGAGTGAAAAAGTTGGCTTAAAACTCAACATTCAGAAAACTAAGATCATGGCATCTTCTCCCATCACTTCATGGGAAATAGATGGGGAAACAGTGGCAGACTTTATTTCTAGGGGATCCAAAGTCACTGCAGATGGTGACAGCAGCCATGAAATTAAAAGAAAACACTCCTTGGAAGGAAAATTATGACCAACATAGACAGCATATTAAAAGCAGAGACATTACTTTGCCAACAAAGATCAGTCTAGTCAAAGCTATGGTTTTTCCAGTAGTCACATATGGATGTGAGCTTTGGACTATAAATAAAGCTAAGTGCCGATGAATTAGTGCTTTTGAACTGTGGTGCTGGAGAAGACTCTTGAGAGTCCCCTTGGACTGCAAGGAGATCCAACCAGTCCATCCTAAAGGAAATCAGTCCTGAGTGTTCACTGGAAGGGCTGATGTGGAAGGTGAAACTCCAATACTTTGGCCACCTGATGAGAAGAACGGACTCACTGGAAAAGACCCTGATGTTGGGAAAGATTGAAGGCAGGAGGAGAAGGAGATGACAGAGGATGAGATGGTTGGATGGCATCGCCAATTCAGTGGACATGAGTTTGGGTAAACTCTGGGAGTTGGTGATGGACAGGGAGGCCTGGCGTGCTGCAGTCCGTGGGATCACAAAGAGTCAGACATGACTGAATGACTGGACTGAACTGAACTGAACTGAACTGAAAACAGGACAAGTAGATGAATGTTAGTATGACAAGCATTCAGATTCCCAGGCTCCTTCTCAAACTACAAAGTAATCAGCCTTCTCTTAACCCCACAGAAGAGTTTATTCTATGGATAAACTGAACCAAAGAAGTCCAACCTCATCACTCAGAGGCAGAGCAAAAACACTGTAGTGAAAACAGAAGAATAAGAAAAAGCCCACATCCTAAACAGTAACTTTCCAACCTCCTTCTGCCACTCAGCTGAGATACTGCTGGCAGCCAGGTATAGACCTCTCTGACATAGGTCAGGGTCCCTGGGAAACAAATAATGAAGGAGAGACTGGTGTGTAAAAGAAAGTGTATTGGAAGTGTTCTGAAGATACACCTGTGGAGGAAGGCAGAATGCATGACCAGACAGGGAGAAAGTGTAAAGGAAACACAGCAGCTACAAAGGACTCTGTCAATCCCATGGGGAACTCTTGAGTTGGCTCTTCAGAGTTATCCCTTATTGAAGCAAGAAGTCAGACCTCTGTACCCCTGGTACCAGACAATCACTGAATGCAGGTTGTTCTCTTCAGCTAGAGGCAATTCAGGAAAAGAGACCCAGAGTGCTTGTACCACTTTACATTCTTACCTCTTAATAGTATTTTTTGCACAAAGCAAGTTTTTAGTCTCAATGAAGCCCAATTTATAATTTTTCCCAAAATTGTGTATTTAGCATCAAGTCTAAGAACTCTTTATTCTTAAGCCCTAATATTTTTTACTGTGACCTTCCTAAAGTTGTTTTTTTGTTTGTGTGTGTGTTTTTTTTTAACTTGCTTTGTGAAAAAGAAATACCGTTAAGGGGTATAAACATAGAATGGTACGAGCACTCTGGAAAAGTTTCTTAATTTCTTAAAATACTAAACGTGCAACTATCATAAGACCCAGAAATTGTACTACCAGGAATTTATTCCTGAGAATGAAGACTGAAGAATGAGAATGAACACACAAAAACCTATAAATGAATGGTTATTCATAGTGCTTTATTTTCAATAGCCAAAACCTAGAACCAACTCATATGTCCTTCAACAGGTGAATGGTTAAACAAAATGCGGTACCTTCATATAATGGAACACTATTCAGCAGTAAAATGCACTATGGTGATAATACATCAACTTGGTTGAATCTCCAGAAAATTACGCTGAGCAAAATATCCCAGATTCCCAAATGTTACACACTATACATGATTCCATTAATATAACATCCTTTAAGTGATAAAGTTATAGAAACTAAAAACAAATTAGTGATTGCTAAAATCACTGCACATGGTGACTGCAGCCATGAAATTAAAAGACACATACTCCTTGGAAAAAAAGTTATGACCAATCTAGATAGCATATTGAAAAGCAGAGACATTACTTTGCCAACAAAGGTCTGTCTAGTCAAGGCTACGGTTTTTCCAGTGGTCATGTATGGATGTGAGAGTTGGACTGTGAAGAAGGCTGAGTGCTGAAGAATTGATGCTTTTGAACTGTGGTGTTGGAGAAGACTCTTGAGAGTCCCTTGGACTGCAAGGAGATTCAACCAGTCCTTTCTGAAGGAGATCAGCCCTGGGATTTCTTTGGAAGGAATGATGCTAAAGCTGAAACTCCAGTACTTTGGCCACCTCATGTGAAGAGTTGACTCATTGGAAAAGACTCTGATGCTGGGAGGGATTGGGGGCAGGAGGAGAAGGGGACGACAGAGGATGAGATGGCTGGATGGCATTACCGACTCGAGGGACGTGAGTCTGAGTGAACTCCAGGAGTTGGTGATGGACAGGGAGGCCTGGCGTGCTGCGAGTCATGCAGTCGCAAAGAGTCAGACACGACTGAGCGACTGAACTGAACTGAACTGAAGGATCAAAGAGGGGATGAGAATAGGAGATATGTGACTAGAGCATGGTTATAAAGGGCAGTCTGAAGGATCCTTGTGATTTTGAAAATGCTCTGTATCTTGACTGTATCAATGTCAATATCTTGGTTGTGAAATTGAATTATTGTTTTATAATTGTATCACTTGAGAAAACTGTGTAAAGGATACAATGAATGTCCCTATAGTGTTGGTTACAACTGCATGCTGAGCTAATGTATGTAAAAACTTTTAATTAAAAAATTATCTGGATATTAAAAAAGAGACCCAGCTGAGAGCTGTCAATCACAATCCCCATCCCCAGCAAAGGGAGAAGTGATTGTTACAGTCCTCAAGGAGAAAGGAAGAGATCTGGAGGTGTAACTCATGGTTGAGTAGGATGCCATCCCTATCCCAATCAAATTCACATTTGTCAAGAGTCAGAATTAAAATTTACATCATCAGGAAGACAGGTAGGTAAATAATACAATGAGTGATATGCTCACTAAAGTTATAGGACAAACTTTTAGTTCTACCAACAGGAAAATGAAAGCATGAAGGCTCTGGGCTGTTTTTCCAGGTTAAAAATACATGAACTAGATGAAGAAGTATACAATAAAGTGAATCCGCGGGGCAGGCAGGGATAACAGTACCTGGCGAAGGAAGACCATGAACCAAGGAATAAAAGTATCGACATGTACAAAGAACTAAGCTCAAAGAACTAAGTGGATAAGTAGTGAAGCAGAAAGGGGTGAGGAGATATGTCTGTAAGAGAGCCTTGACTGAAATTAATTCCTCTATGCAATGGGGAGCCACTGAAGGTTTTTGAGCAGAGAAAGGAAACTGCCAAATGTCAAGTTTTTAGATTTTATTGTCAAGTGATCATAGAAAAGATTGAAACTGGGAATGATTCCAGGCAGAAATGCAAGTTGAAATAAATATTAGAAAGTCCAGAGAGGTTTTATAAAAGAATGCATGTTTTTAAGAATGCATGCTATGGTCAGAAAGAGAAGGACAAATATCGTACAATATCACTTACATGTGGCATCTAAAATATAGCACAAATGAACCTACCTACAGAACAAAAACAGAATAACAGGCAGAGAAATCAGATTTGTGGTTGCCAAGGAAGGGGTGGGGAAGGAGAGGGATGAACTGGGAGTTTGGGGTTGGTAGGTGCAAACTATTACATTTAGAATGGATAAACAACAAAGTCCTGCTGTATAGCACAGGGAGCTATATCCAATCTCCTGTGATAAACCATAATGGAAAAGAATATTTTTTTTAAAAAATGAATGTACATACGTGTATAACTGAGTCACTTTGGTATACAGTAGAGATTGGCACAACACTGAAAATCAAGTATACTTCAATTTAAAAAAAATGCATGCTCTGGACTCGAGTAGGCTCATGTGTCATTCTCATTCAGCTACTTAACTAGCTAGGAAACCTCATACAACTCACTTAACCTCTCTAAACCTCAGTTTCTCAATTGTAAAATACAGTATGACAATAGTCAGTTTAAAGAATTTGGGGGGGGGGCGCTGACAAATAGATGAGATAATATATGCAAACTGCTTAGTACAATCCTAGCACAGAGGAAGAGCTTATTGCACAAAATCTGTTTGGGAGCAGCAGCAACAGCCATGTGCTATGAGCCAGAATTACCAGGAAGGCAGGGAGCCATTGTGAGGAAAAACTTTTGAAGATGAATCAAGAAGATTTGGGGTTTTTCTATGAAAAAGAAAAAAAAAGGGTGAATTCAAAGATGTCTTCATGGTTTTGAGCCTGGGTGTCTAGTACAGTGGTAACATCACACCAAGAATTATAGACTTGTAAAGGGTAGGAAAAGCTTCTTGATGAAAGTGAAAAAGGAGAGTGAAAAAGTTGGCTTAAAGCTCAATATTCAAAAAACTAAGATCATGGCATCTGGTCCCATGACTTCATGGGAAATAGATGGGGAAACAGTGGAAACAGTGTCAGACTTTATTTTTTGGGGACCCAAAATCACTGCAGATGGTGACTGCAGCCATGAAATTAAAAGACACTCCTTGGAAGAAAAGTTATGACCAACCTAGATAGCATATTCAAAAGCAGAGACATTACCTTGCCAACAAAGGTCCGTCTAGTCAAGGCTGTGGTTTTTCCTGTGGTCATGTATGGATGTGAGAGTTGGACTGTGAAGAAGGCTGAGCGCTGAAGAATTGATGCTTTTGAACTGTGGTGTTGGAGAAGACTCGAGAGTCCTTTGGACTGCAAGGAGCTCCAACCAGTCCATTCTGAAGGAGATCAGTCCTGGGTGTTCTTTGGAAGGACTGATGCTAAAGCTGAAACTCCAGTACTCTGGCCACCTCATGCGAAGAGTTGACTCATTGGAAAAGACTCTGATGCTGGGAGGGATTGGGGGCAGGAGGAGAAGGGGATGACAGAGGATGAGATGGCTGGATGGCATCACCAACTCAATGGACATGAGTCTGAGTGAACTCCGGGAGTTGGTGATGGACAAGGAGGCCTGGCGTGCTGTGATTCATGGGGTCGCAAAGAGTCAGACACTACTGAGTGACTGAACTGAACTGAAGTTTTACTTTGTTCAGTCACTCAGTCATGTCCAACTCTTTGTGACCCCGTAGACTGCAGCACACCAGGCTTCCCTGTCCTTTTCCATCTCCCAGAGCTTGCTCAATTCATGACCATTGAGTCAGCGATGCCATCCAACCATCTGGTCCTCTGTTGTCCCCTTCTCCTCCTGCCCTCAATCTTTCCCACCATCGGGGTCTTTTTCAATGATTCAGCTCTTCGTGTCAGGTGGCCAGAGTATTGGAGTTTCAGCTTCAGCAGCAGTCCCTCCAATGTATATTCAGAATTTATTTCCTTTAAGATGACTGGTTTGATCTCCTTGCAGTCCAAGAGACTCTCAACAGTCTCTCCAGAACCACAGTTCAAAAGCATCAATTCTTTGGCACTCAGCCTTCCTTATGGTCCAACTCTCACATCCATACATGACTACTGGAAAAACCATAGCTTTGACTATATGGACCTTTGTCGGTAAAGTGATGCCTCTGCTTTTTAATATGCTGTCTAGGTTGGTCATAGCTTTTCTTCCAAGGAGCAAGCATCTTTTAATTTTATGGCTGCAGTCACCATCTGCAGTGATTTGGAGCCCACAAAAATAAAATCTGTCCCTGTTCCCATTTTTCCCCCATCTATTTGCCATGAAGTGATGGGATCAGATGCCATGATCTTCATTTTTTTTTAATGTTGAGTTTTAAGCCAACTTTTTCACTTTCCTCTTTCACCTTCATTAATAGGCTCTTTAGTTCCTCTTTGCTTTCTGCCGTAAGGGTGGTGTTATCGGCATATCTGAGGTTACTGATACTTCTACCAGCAATCTTGATTCCAGCTTGTGCTTCATCCAGCCCAGCATTTTGCATGATGTATTCTGTATGTAAGTTAAATAAGCAGGGTGACAATGTACAGCCTTGACATACTCCTTTCCCAATTTTGACCCAGTCTATTGTTCCATGTCTGGTTCTAACTGTTTCTTCTTGATGTGCATACAGGTTTCTCAGGAGGAAGGTAAGGTGGTCTCATATTCCCATATCTTTAAGAATCTTCCACAGTTTGTTGCAAGCAAGTTTTAGTTGCTCAGTGTCAAATTAAGAATGGGGATGGAGCTCAAGATGCATGAGGGAAAGAAAGTGTCAAGGAACTGTATTGTGAGGAAGAACAGAGGTGGGTAACTTAACCTCTGAAGGATTTCCACATTTAGGAGTAAGAATAAAACTAAAGTAGTTGGGAAAATAAACAGAAAAGCAGATAAGACAAATATTACGGTTAATGTTATGTATCAATTGAAATAGGTCCTAAGGTAACCAGATAATTGGTCAAACACTATTTTAGGTGGGTCTGTGAGGGTATTTCTGGATGAAATTAACATTTCAACTTATAGACTGAGTAAAGCAGACTGTCCATCCTAATGTCAGTGGCCCAATTTATTAAAGTCTTGAATAGAACAACAAAAAAAGACTGACCTTCTACAAGTAAGAGGGAATTCCTCTTGCCCAAATGCCTTAGCTGTGATGTGTTCTTTGCCATCCTTAGATACAAACAGAAACATCAGCTCTTTTCAGATCTGCCAGCATTCAGACTGGAACTATACCATCAGCTCACCTGGGTCTCCAGCTGGCCAACTGTAGGTCTTGGGATTTGTCAACCTCCATAATCATGTAAGCCAATTTCTTATAATAAATGTATATATTAAATCATTAAAACATAACTAAGTTATATAGATAGATAAGTTTTAGTTCTGTTTCTCTAGAGAACCCTGACTAATGAAAAGAATGCAGTTCCAAGGAAGAAGATCATTTCAAGAAGTAGCAAGTGATGTGCTAAGTAGCTGTATAACTAAATGATAACAAGGGTTAATAAGTAACCTCAGGGTTAAAAACAAGGTTTAAAAAAAAAAGTTGTAATAGTCCAAGGGAGCTGGATTGCTATGTAGTAGGTTTATAAATCTCTCGTTTTAATCCAGCAAACCTCTTCAACTATTTTCAGACAACATCTCAGAGTATATAAGTCCAAAAGCACATTCAAAATTATCCTGGAAAACATAAAAATAGAACATACACAAAGGAAAGTATAGCTGGTGTCAATCTGCCTGCAAAGTACATTTTTCAGTGCTAGGGACTTAGTCCTGGCAGGGACAGCCTTGTTTGATGTGTAAGTTTCCTTTGTGCTCAGTCTCTCAGTTGTGTCCGACTCTTTGTGACCCCATGGATTACACCCCGCCAGGTGCCTCTGTCCATGGAATTTTCCAGTCAAGAATAGTGGAGTGGATAGCCATTCCCTTCTCCACAGGATCTTTCTAACCCAGGGATCAAACCTGCATATCTTGCATCTCCTGCATTGGCAAAGCAGATTCTTTACCATTGTGCCATTTGGCTGCTGTAATAAATTTCCTCAAATTTGATACAACAGAACTTACTCTTTCACAGTTCTAGAGTCCAGAAGTCCAAAATCGCTTTTATGGGTACTGCCAGGGCTGCACTCCCTTCAGAAGCTCTTGGGAAGAACCTGTTCCCTCACCTTTTCTAACTTCTTAAACTATATTCCTTAGCTCATGACCCCGTCTTCCATCTTCAAAACCAGTGGCCTAGTATCCACTTTCTTAGGCTCTTTGCTCTGCTTCCTTTACATGGCTTTCTTTTGTGTGTGTCTATGTCAAATTTTTCTCTTAAAAGGACACATGTAATTTCATTTAGGACCCACCTGGACAATCCAGGATAATCTGCACATTTTAAGATCCTCACATACTCAAAGTACCTTTTTTGCCATATACGGTTCAAGAGATTAGGATGTTAATATCTTTGGAGGGCCCATGATTCAGCCTGCCACAGTTGATAATTCCAGGACTGCGTCCAAATGGGTATCCTGGCAAACAAGTCAACTCATCATTCAGCCTAGGTCCTAACCTCAAACATCCAAACCTAAGTACTGAAAAGAAAAGCTCTGTACAACCTAAGCCTGGGAATAACTAGAAAAAATACAGGCATTATAAAGGGAGAACAGGAGATAAGATCCCTTTAAGAAAGATAATCTACAGTTGTGGAAGGCCTGTCACTTAGCGAGAGCTGCGAGCCAATCAGATGCTTTGTCAGGAGGAAAAGCAACAGAAAACCTGCCTAATTGGATTGGCTGCCTTAATGGGCCAGAAGTCAGCAAGTCAGAATGAAAAATATACTCAATTCAGCCACCTGGAATTGGTTGTAAAAAGGATGCAATAAAATAGGTCAATTTTCTGGAACAAGTAAGAGGGACCATACCCAAATGGACTGAATGCTTCTGTCTTTATGCACCTGTTTGTCACTTTGTGACTACAGCTTTAAACCACTCAAGATACATGAATCTTGTTTTTAAAGGGTTAAAAACAGCCAGTGAATTTATTCATTTTGAGTGTCATTCCCAACCACTGCCAGTCAACTAAACTTGTTAAGAGTTTGACTTATCATACCAGTTCTTTCTCTGCTCAATGACACAACTCATTCTTTTTAATACATTACCACTGTTTCAGTGATGTTTTCACCAAGGTATATCTGGATGTTTTATCTTCTCAGAACACTATCACACTGCATGAAATTCTGTTTTTATATGCCTCCAACAGGGAAGTTGTTTTCATAGTGGATTAAATATTTTTGATCCAAATAGTCCATGAAGCCACAAAAGAGGACTCACAGTTTTGATTGTTCATAGCACATTAAAATGGCCATGGAAGAAGTGGAAATGGATATTTCTGAGAACGGCTTTTTCCGCAAGGTCCTACTGTTAAGTCTTCACCTGCCATCCCTCGTTTACTCTCAGAAAGTATTCTACTAAACTGCCAGGCAAGCCTCTCTACACAAGTCCCTGCTCTAAAGGTTCTCATAGTAGAATGGAACAGAGGCAGGAAGAGAGCCTCACACTGGCCAGATTCTGGATTTTCATCATTTATGTTAGAGCTGTATTAAGGCTTCTAAGCCCTGTGTGCTGTAATGAATTGGCTGAATAGTGTCCCCTCGAACTTCATGTCCACTCAAAACATCAGAATGTGACCTCATTGGGAAAAAAAGTCTTGGAAGATATAACTATTTAAGGATTTTCAGATGACATCATTCTAGATTTAGGTTAGTGCTTAAATCCAATGACCTACTTAGTGTATCATCTCCCTTTCTAGTATAATGTAAAAGCATATTGCTTTATCTACACCTTATAGTAAACCTATTTCCAAGATGCTTTTCTAGTTTTCCACTGGGTTCTTCGAAAGTTGACTGTTCATTCCTGGTTTAGTGGTGTTGACCTTATTCCTACAAGCTTTTGCTTTGTGTCTTGTGTGTGTTTTTTTTTATTTTATTTTTTAACTTTACAATATTGTATTGGTTTTGCCATATACCAACATGAATCTGCCACAAGTATACATGTGTTCCCCATCCTGAACCCTCCTCCCTCCTCCCTCCCCGCACCATCCCTCTGGGTCATCCCAGTGCACCAGCCCCAAGCATCCAGTATCGTGCATCGAACCTGGACTCGCGACTCGTTTCATATATGATATTATACATGTTTCAATGCCATTCTCCCAAATCATCCCACCCTCTCCCTCTCCCACAGAGTTCAAAAGACTGTTCTATACATCAGTGTCTCTTTTGCTGTCTTGTATACAGGGTTATTGTCTTGTGTTAATGACAGTCCCACACAGCACTTGCTTATGAGACCAGCATTCTTCTGCTTTTCTCTGGCCAATAGCTATTTTAAAGTTAAATATCCTGTTTATAGAAAAGTACCATTTGGATTGAACTGACCAAATAAATGATATGATATTTTCCAGCACTCACAGCTGATTATGTGTCTGAGTAAAGAGACCAAGGTGAACAACTGTTTTGATGTTAGTCTAATTCAATGCCTTCAGTTTCACACAAAACAGAGCCTTAAGAATCTAATCCAGGTATGAATATTAAGAATAAAAAATGATGTTGGCCCATTACAAGCTGATATATCTGCTAACTCGAGCTGGTTAGCCGATTTGTCCCCACTGGGTCAGATCACAGGAGTACCTAGCTTTTAGTTACTGAGAGGTGGATGGAACAGTCAAGAAATACCAACATTAGGAACCAAATAGGGATTGAGGAAAGAGACACTTATAGCTAAATCACAGACATTACTAGAGCCAAAGGCCTACTGGCCAAAAAAAGGCAAAGGAAACTCTAGGTCTGCAAAGCTTCCCCAAGACCCAGCCCAGATATAGGGCTGGGTGTCACTGGGGACAGAAAACTAAAAGAAAGAGCAAAAGCTTGTAGGAATAAGATCAACCTTATCTAAACAGGAAAGTGTTTACAAGGGGATAGTAAGAGCAGGTGCGATTCAGACAGGAAATCAAAAACAGGCAGAAGTGAGGAAGGAGAAGCTAAGACAAATTAATTCCAACAGACTGTAAAATTCTCTGGAACTTAAAACAGCAAATAGAACCAGGGAAGGGGATGGGAACTTCATCATTTATGGAACCCATCCTAGGTATCAGGCACTGTGCTAAGTATTTTCAACATATTATTAGTTTACTGCATACGTCACAGTTGAGACTCAGAGAGATTAAATGACTCTCCCACATAAGCATAGCTGATAAACAAATGCAAATCCAAGTCTGTCCAGAGCCCAAGTTCTTTCTACTGTATCAACGTTTGTTAAAGTGTAGATAGAGACCACCAGCAGCACTTGAGTAGCTTGTTAAACACACAGGTCCACCTTCCTGAATCAGGTTCTCTCTGCTGCTGCTGCTGCTAAGTTGCTTCAGTCGTATCCGACTCTGTGCGACCCCATAGACAGTAGCCCATCAGGCTCCCCTGTCCCTGGGATTCTCCAGGCAAGAACACTGGAGTGGGTTGCCATTTCCCTCTCCAATGCACACATGCATGCTAATTCATTTCATTCGTGTCCAACTCTGTGTGACCCTATAGACAGCAGCTCACCAGGCTCCTCTGTCCAGAGGATTCTCTAGGCAAGAATACTGGAATGGGTTGCCATTTCCTCCTCCACAGGTTCTCTCTAGGTGATTCTAAAATATATATACTGAAGTTCTAGAACCACCGTATTCACCACAGTGCTTTCTCTCTGAGGGAGGCCTATCCTCTGGGTATTAAGTATTCTGGGCCACAGATTGAATGATGGTCCTAAGTTCTGGGTGGGACTGAGTCCAAAGTGAGGGAGAAATGCCGCAATTACACAAAGGTAGGGCCAAAAATGCAGACTGATTATGCACAGAGCAGGGTGAGTGCACAGTCTCATCTCAAGTTTCACCTTAGAGCCTCCACACCCAGTGTAAGAACAAACCAACCAGATGGTTGAGGCCACATGGTCAGAATTCTGGCACCAATCAGGAAGTGGACCCAAATTGACTGATTATAATTCAGTTCTTTCTTTCTTCCTCTGTGTGAACTTCTCTGTGTTTCTTAACACCCCCACACTACCCCCTACACACACTAGTCTCAGCTTCCTTGTCAATAATTATAGTAATAGGTGACATTAACTGAGAACTTTCAGCATACGAGCCCCTATTCTAGGACTTTTCTACATGTTTATTTTTTAATGTATGTTCCAAGTTTACCTTTTTTTTTTTTTAATTTCCTGTGCTAAGTCTTCATTGCAGCCCATGGGGGTGTCTCTAGTTGTAGCACATAGGCTCTAGGGCATGAGGGCTCAGTAGTTACAGCACAGAGGCTTAGCTGGCCTGAGGCATGTGGAATTTTAGTTGCCTGTCAGGGATTGAACTTGAGTCCTCTGCTTTGGAAGGTAGATTCTTAAACCACTGGATCATCAGGAAAGTTCAGACTTTTATATATGTTTATTCATGTGAAGCTACAACTGCTTGATGAAACAGGTACAGTTTCTATCTCCATTTTTCAGATTAAAAAAAACAACAACAACTCAAGTACAAAGAGATTAGTCAACTCTCTCAGGGTCACCCCACTGGCAAGTACTAAGGCTGGGATTCTAACAGAAAGAAGTCATATTCTCAGTCGCAACACTGTTCTTCTTCTATGACAATGTCTATGGAGTCACCTTCCATGCTCTTGATGTTCACTAGGAAGTTTTATGTGCCATCTTATGACTCAGATTAGGAGTCAAACACTGCCCTGAGCATATATGTCTGACCAGTAGTGATGGGGAGATAGGAGATCACTGCAAATTTGATCCAGTCACATCAGATTCTGCCATGATACTGTGAATGGACACAATCCAAGACTGTAAGTAAGCCAACTGGGCAGAGTGGCCAAAGCCAGCAGACACATGAATCCTATTCTATTTACTATGAGTTCAGAAAGTGTGATGACATCACCAAAAGGCCTAATTTGGAATCCTAGAAAGAAAAAAAAAATACTCTGCCTTGGAAATAGAGAGAGAAAATCAATAGGAAGGTGGATCTTTTAGGAGTTCCTGGGTACCAAAAAAGAAAGCCGCAGCAGGACATGCTAGAATGTTGTCTTCAGTGGCTGAAGTGTCTACAACTGCCCAACAAGGTAAATCAAATCTGCTGCCAATACATTCTTCTGCTGTCCAGATGAAAACGGCAGACTAAGCTGGTGAACTTTCACCCTTCACCCGCGCTCTTCAAGCCAAAGTACAGATTAAAAAAAATCAATAACCCCAATCGATGGGAAAATATTTTTAGTCTCTAACTGAACGATATGTTTTGACAAGGCCAAAGAGGAGCACAAAAGAATGGCAAAAGATAAAAGACAGAAAATTAGGAATTTGCTTTATTGGGGGAGGTGGAATCACCAATCACTTTCTTTTTCCCTTGCTGACATTCATCTAAATTATCACACAGCAAAGAAATAAAGTGTAAGGAGATGAATTTATAAGATGGCATGATTCACCACCAAGCACCTTAAAACCTATTATTGCTGCCACTTTCCCTTGCTATTTCCAAGAAAGCAATCTAGAGAAATGCCCATGTTCAGAATAGAGTCAGAAGAAGTAGCATTCCCCCAAAGAGGACAGAGCAGACAATGGGACACAGCCTCTGCCCCCACCTAACCTGGAGATTGCATCCAATACTAACCACATTGGAAAGTGTTTAAAATCCACCCAATCGGGCTCCATTTTCTCTCAAAATAACCATTGTTTTTCATAACTCAATACCCTGGAGGTTTTCATAACTGAGCAAAGTAACCACATAATATCATCTTGTCTTCTGGCCCCTTAAGCAGTAATTTATTTTTGTACATAGACCTGAGCATGCTATATTTCCAAAATTTATTTCTTTTTTTTTCTATACTGAATAAAAGTAATGAAGAAACATGAGATTCTGAATAAAATGAACAGAAATTACCCAGTATTTGTTTGCTTTTTCTGTCCAAGGAAATTCCAAATATACAGAATTGCCTTACCGATCAATTAACATTTTCAGTTGTTTATAGTGATAACAACAATTGGTAAATAGATTTATGGGATTCAAAAATCTATATAAATCTAATAGACTGTTAGTTGGAATAGCAGCAACCTATTTTACTTATTAATGCATTTCCTTTTCTTCCCCCCATATCAACTCCTTGTCTTTTATTTGACAAGCATTTGGCATGAATTTAATAACTATCATTTTGCTATAATTTCTTATTTGTCCATCTACCAGAAGTTAAACACACATTTCTGATATTAATATATATCCAGACTGATGGCTACATCTCTGTAATGGCAACCAATTCAACCCACAAAAATCAGTCAATTAAGTTAAAAATTGGTTGCCAAACCAATGGCTTGGCATCACATATTTTGGCAGCCAAAGCATCTATTCAATAGCTATTTGATGAGCCAACTTTTTACACTGTTAGTGAGTTTTTTGCTGTGAGACTGACATAGACTCCGTAAAGGCAATCATTCTGGCAGGATGAAAAGATTTGGACAGTCCAGTTCCCTGGGACTTTTCCATAAGATCTGGTGACCAGTCCTGAACACTTATGTTCTGTTTATGTAAGTGAAACCTTCACACACTGTTGCTACTCTCACTTCACAGACTCCCTGGCATACTTTCATCTACTCCTACATTTGTAATCTGAACAATGTATTTCTCTGTTCTGGTAATATAGATCATGCAACACTTGCTTCTCTTCCCTGACCATTTAGTACATGCCATGGTCTCTGAGCTTAGCATTTTTTACAAACCTGATTTCATTTAATCCCACAACAAACCTACAACAAAGGTAACATTACCACTATAACAGAGAAGCAAAAAAAGTCTTAGGGAAATGAGATAATTGCACAAGGCTACAATAGCTAAGTGGTAGAGCAGGGAATAAACCCATTTTTGTCTGATTCTTATATTTATACCACAAGTTCATTCAGTTGAAGCTACCACCACCTAGGTGGAATGGAGCTAATTAGATTAACATCAATAGCTGGAATGATCAAAAAATACTTGATCAAAGCTTTAGTTCACAAACCGTTCTGTCATATTCAAATGGGCATGAAAATCACTTTTAATTTATTAAGTACTTTGTGACCCCATGGACTATAGCCCACCAGGCTCCTCTGTCCATGGAATTCTTCAGGCAAGAATACTGGACTGGGTAGCCATTCCCTTCTCCAGGGGATCTTTTCAACCCAAGGATCGAATCCAGGTCTCTAGCATTACCATCTGAGCTACCAATACATTTATTAAACATGCAGGCATGAAATTAAAAGATATTTGTTCCTTGGAAGAAAATTTATGACAAACCTAGAGAGCATACTCACCCCACTCCAGTACTCTTGCCTGGAAAATCCCATGGATGGAGGAGCCTGGTGGGCTGCAGTCCACGGGGTCGCTGGGAGTCGGCCGGAACTGAGCAACTTCACTTTCACTTTTCACTTTCATGCATTGGACAGGGAAATGGCAACCCACTCCAGTGTTCTTGCCTGGAGAATCCCAGGGACAGGGGAGCCTGGTAGGCTGCCATCTATGGGGTCGCACAGAGTTGGACATGACTGAAGTGACTTAGCAGCAGCAGCAGTAGAGAGCATACTAAAAAGCAGAGACATCAGTTTGCCGACAAAGGTCTGATTAGTCAAAGCTATGGTTTTTCCAGTAGTCATGTATGAATATGAGAGCTGGACCATAAAGTCGGCTGAGCACTGAAGAACTGATGCTTTCAAACTATGGGGCTGGAGAAGACTCCTGAGATTCCCTCGGACAGCAAGGAGATCAAACCAGTCAATCCTAAAGGAAATCAACCGTGAATATTCATTGGAAGGACTGATGCTGAAGCTGAGGCTCCAATACTTTGGCCACCTGATGCAAACAGCCAACTCATTAGAAAAGACCCTGATACTGGAAAAGATTAAAGGCAGGAGGAGAAGGGGACAACAGAGGATAAAATGGTTGGAAGGCATCACCAACTCAATGAACATGATTTTCAGCAAACTCCAGGAGAAAGTAAAGGACAAGGAAGCCTGGTGTGCTGTGATCCATGGGGTTGCAAAGAGTCAGACACAACTTAGTGACTGAACCACAAACAACAACAAAATTCTGGGATTTTCCATTAGGCCCATTTGTTAAGGAATACTGCCAGTGAAAGATCAATAAATTGTAAGCACACTATAAATACATTATAAGTACATTCTGTGTGTACTTCAAAGCAGGTGGTTTGTCAAAAGTATATATGCATGTTACCCATGAAGACTCATTTTCTTAGGATCTTCAAAGATAATTTTGCTATGTCAAACTGCCATATTTCACAGATTTCCCCCCTACACACACCCTGCCAAACAGCTGTCATTATAATGCCATGATTTATTGACTATGCCAAAGCCTTTGACTGTGTGGATCACAATAAACTGTGGAAAATTCTGAAAGAGATGGGAATACCAGACCACCTCATCTGCCTCTTGAGAAATTTGTATGCAGGTCAGGAAGCAACAGTTGGAACTGGACATGGGACAACAGACTGGTTCCAAATAGGAAAAGGAGTATGTCAAGGCTGTATATTGTCACCCTGTTTATTTAACTTATATGCAGAGTACATCATGAGAAACGCTGGACTAGAAGAAACACAAGCTGGAATCAAGATTGCCGAGAAATATCAATAACCTCAGATATGCAGATGACACCACCCTTATGGCAGAAAGTGAAGAGGAACTCAAAAGCCTCTTGATGAAGGTGAAAGTGGAGAGTGAAAAAGTTGGCTTAAAGCTCAACATTCAGAAAACGAAGATCATGGCATCTGGTCCCATCACGCCATGGGAAATAGATGGGGAAACAGTGGAAACAGTGTCAGACTTTATTTTTCTGGGCTCCAAAATCACTGCAGATGGTGACTGCAGCCATGAAATTAAAAGACGCCTACTCCTTGGAAGGAAAGTTATGACCAACCTAGATAGCATATTCAAAAGCAGAGACATTACTTTGCCAACAAAGGTCCATTTGGTCAAGGCTATGGTTTTTCCTGTGGTCATGTATGGATGTGAGAGTTGGACTGTGAAGAAGGCTGAGAGCCGAAGAATTGATGCTTTTGACCTGTGGTGTTGGAGAAGACTCTTGAGAGTCACTTGGACTGCAAGGAGATTCAACCAGTCCATTCTGAAGGAGATCAGCCCTGGGATTTCTTTGGAAGGAATGATGCTAAAGCTGAAACTCCAGTACTTTGGCCACCTCATGTGAAGAGTTGACTCACTGGAAAAGACTCTGATGCTGGGAGGGATTGGGGGCAAGAGGAGAAGGGGACGACAGAGGATGAGATGGCTGGATGGCATCACTG
Organism: Bos mutus; assembly: GCF_027580195.1. NCBI lineage: Eukaryota > Metazoa > Chordata > Mammalia > Artiodactyla > Bovidae > Bos > Bos mutus. The sequence goes on along the minus strand of NC_091626.1, from coordinate 51,417,736 downwards.
ACTCGATGGATGTGAGTCTAAGTGAACTCCAGGAGTTGGTGATGGACAGGGAGGCCTGGCGTGCTGTGATTCATGGGGTCGCAAAGAGTCGGACACGACTGAGCGACTGATCTGATCTGATAATGCCATGCTTTGGGTTGCCCATTTGTTTACTTCATTTTCACACAATAACCAGAGGAGTTAGAACAATGTGCTCATTCTTTTAAAAATTCCCTTTAAGTAGTTACTATGGTAGTTGTTGAAGCACTAGAGATTGAAATGAGTGAGTAATTATGTTGTTGAAAGTGTTCAAAATGGCCAGGGAAGTATGATGACTACTTGAATTAGCTAAGAAAACATGCCAAATCACTGCCAAAAGATCTGTCACAAAAATCCATTCTCTGCAGTTGAGAAGTTACCAGCACTATGAAAAACCAAAATGACCCTTTGTAACTTTGACTAGATAATCTGTGATTCCATCATTTGCAAGTAAAACTGAGTGTACACGTGAATCCCAAAATTTTCAGAATGAGGAGACATGAAGAACTCAGTGATTCATTGGCCATTACAACATTCAAAATATTCCATTTCCAAGGGGGCTGATATTTCCTCACTGAAATTGATTTATCTAGTTCCTTTTCTCTTCCTTATAAACCTCAAAGCTTGTTTCAAATTAATAAGGTAATATTAATAATAATAAAGATGCTAACATTTATTGTACAAGATACTTTGCTAAGTGCTTTGTATTTATCAATTCATTTAATTCTCATCAAAATCTTATCAGTTAGCTACTATTATTCTCCCCATTTTAAAGATGAGGACTGAGATTAAGTAATTTGCCCAAAAGCATGAAGCTAGTAAGCTATATAGCCAGGGTTCATTTACTTACTCATCATCAACCAGGCACAGGGGCAGGCCCTCTTGAAGAGCCAAAATGAACAAGGAAGACACAACTCTATCCTTGTGAAGTTTACAAATTAAACCCAATCCCAGTTCAGACTTCAAAGTCCAAGCTATTAATCACCACACCAACCCCTCAGCAAGTATATATTGATGGCTCACTGTTAGGAATGCAGTCTCGTGCAGGCAGTGTTCCTTGGGCCTGGAGCACTTCTTTACCAAGAGATAAGAAGTCACTCACAGCCTATGCTGGGCTTCTTCCTTATTCAGCCTCCATGTGTGTTCATTTGTTCTGCTTAAAGGTTTACACCAGATGGTACCTGACCAGCCCACTCCTGCTGGAAGGGGATGGAGATTTTTGTTACAGAACAAAAGGGGTGCATACAGGCCAATGGCCCTGCATCAGGTGCCAGGAAAGACTTGCTGACCATAGGGGACTGACACTACCAAAGCTGATCTTATCTGTCTCTTTTCTATATGCTGCTGCTGCTAAGTCGCTTCAGTCATGTTCGACTCTGTGCGACCCCATAGACGGCAGCCCACCAGGCTCCCCCGTCCCTGGGATTCTTCAGGCAAGAACACTGGAGTGGGTCGCCATTTCCTTCTCCAATGCTTTTCTATATGAGTGAAGCATTTTTCTACCCAGTGCTTGACTATGTTTTGTCTTCCTTGACAATACTAATACCAAAATACAGTGAACAGAAGTGCTCACACTTCTACTCCTGGTGATAAACAATAGATGCCACTTGTTCAACACACTTCATTCAGACACATTAAATATCTTCTTTCCATCCTCAAAACAGCCCAGTGAGTGGCAGAACTAGGATCTGAATCCACAGATAAATCACAACAACTCCCCCAGGGGCAGTGAAGATTCCCTTTGGCATAGTAGCTCACCCAATACTCTGTTACCCCTCTGTGCCTTCCACTCCCATTCCCGCCACCTTCCCCTGAGAACATATTACCTGAAACCCAAATTGTGAAAAATCCTACCTGGCTTCTCTCACACATATTGGCTTCTCTCTTTTGTTCTTGAGGTCCTCAAGGTTCAGTTGAAGCTTCCTAGGTGCTTCATCATATCATGACCCCAACTCAGAAATCCTCTCTTTGCTGTCTACCCAATAAATTTCCATTCCATATACCAGCATTCATAGCACTGTACCATATGGACCCAGCTTCCTCTCCAGGCATATAACTTTTGCTCCTGGTCATGAACTGTGCCCTTGGGCACACTCTTATCCCAGTGCCCCTCTGCCCTGCTCACACACATCATGCTCAGTAGATACAGGAGCCTGTGCTCATTTGGACCTCCTGCCTGCAGTGTTCCCCTCTTACCTCCAGGGACAAACCCAAGTATCTTTGTACATGACGCTCTCCTCCACTCATGAGTCCACATTCTTGATGCAAAGCACCTGGGGCAAACCAGTTCCAAACTATATCCCCATGCTTCCACTCCCATTACTTCTTTGAATGGACTATATATTATTTTAAGGTAGGCCAACATCTGGGACATACAAATCCCAAAGTTTTAGTGGATTAACACTGAAGAAGGTTATTTCTTGATCATGTAATCATTCAGCGCAGGTCCAGGTGGGAGGAGAGTGAAGGATGTGTGCTCTGCTCTATGCTATCACTCATGAACCCAGGCAGTTAAAGAGATCCTACCGTTTTCAACATGTAGCTTCCAAGGTACATGACATTGATATCCAGTCAGCAGACTGAAAGAGATAGAGAGCGGATAAGACATATAATCAGTTCTTAAATATCTCAACCTGGATATGCTATATACATCACTTCTACTAACATTATGTAACTGAGAGCTACATAGATGGCCAGGCAGTGCAGGGACCAGGATACATAATCATTGATTTCGCATCCACTTCCCAGGAACAATTTTATATTATGAAAGGAGATTAGGGAGCACAAAGTTTCAATGTATAGCTAAACCACTTATGCAGCACGCTCAAAAATCTGATCTACTGACTTGACACTTAAGATTCTTCTCTACATTCTTCAAGGATGCCATATTCTCCCTCCCATTTCCCCATTCCTGTGACTTTGATTTTACAACTTCATCTATGTGGCGTGCCCTCACCTCCCTGTACCTATTAATATAATTCCTTCAAGCCCAGCTCAGTTCTGACCTCCTTCGTGAAGGTTTCTCTGATTCAGTCTGTGGGAAGTTAATTTCTCTCCTCTCTGACTTTCATATCTTTTTGTACCTTCCATTATGATAGTGGTAGTCTACTTCATATTTTGTTTCTATCTATCCAAATCAACCCCTTTACTGGATCATAAGCTTTTAGAGAATGAGGCCCACGTCTCATTCATCTGTCGGTCCTTGCAGTATTCAGTGTCATGTCTGGCACGTAGCGTGTACTTTATCCATGATGGCTAAAGTGATACTTCACAGGCATGAAGCCACACTTAAACTTCACTTGCTTGGGGGAATATCCCTGTCTGTGAAGAAATGAAGGCAGCAATGGCTATGGCTATTCCTTCATCATTCAAAGGGGAAAAAACTTATAAATTTCATATCAACTATTTCTACTTTTTCCACTCAAAGCAGCAGGTGCTTTCTGTCATGCAATTTAATGCTGCCTTTTGTGGAGTATAATTAGAGCATTTTGAGTGACTGGACTTCTATTTTATTCCATCACAGAGGCCCAGATAGTTAAAATACAACATCAAGACTACCAAACAATCAGAACCAGGGTCAGCAGCCTGTGCAGGAAGAATGAATGAGCTGCTCTCCAGAGTACAGCTCCCCACATGTTTGGCCAGGGAAATAAGATTTGTTTTACTTGTTCATGTAAGTCTTTTGTAAAGCCCTGATTAGTAATATTTCAGCGTTTAAATAAGTGTTCTAAATCGAGAGAACTTGATAAATTGTACCATATCCCCATGATAGTATAATCTGTTGTTTTTTTTAAAGATGATGTATTTACACCGTAAAGAACTAAAAAAAGAAGAACAAAATAAATTCAAAGTTGGCAAATGGAAGGAAATAATAAAGATTAGAATAGAAACAAATGAAATAGAGAATATAAAAACCACAGAAAAAATAAACAGCTGATTATTTTAAAAGATCAGCAAAATCAACAAATCCTTAGCTAAACTACCTAAGAAAAAAGAGAATTCAAACGATAAAAATCAGAAATGGAAGAGAAGATATTTTAACTGATGCTACAGAAATATAAAGAATCATAAGAGACTGACTACTATTAACACTTATACACCAACAAGTTGGACAACCCAGATGAAATGGATAAATTCCTAGAAACATACAACCTACCAAGACTGAATCACGAAGAAACAGAACATCTGAACAGACCAACAATGAGAGGACTGACTCAATAACAAACCCTATCCTCCAGAAAGGAAAAATCCTAGACCAGACAGCTTCATTGGTAAATTCTACCAAACATTTAAAGAAGAATTAATACCTTCTTTCTCAAACTCTTCCAAAAAACTGAATAGAAGGGAACACTTCCAAACTCATTTTACAAGACCAGCATTACTCTGATACTAAAGCCAGATAGACATTATAAGAAAAAAAAAAATGCAATCCAATATCCCTGCTGAAAATAGATACAAATATCCTCAACAAAATTCTAGCATGCTGAATTCACCACCTAACATCCAGTAGGATGGTCACTATCAAAAATACAAAAAATAAACTCAGTCGTGTCCGATTCTTTGCAACCCCACAGACTGTAGCCTACCAGGCTCCTCTGTCCATGGGATTTTCCAGGCAATAGAACTGGAGTGGATTGCCATTCCTTCTCCAGGGGATCTTCCCAACCCAGGGATCGAACCCAACAAAAAACCCAGAAAATAACAAATGCTAGCAAGAATGCAGATAATCTGGAAACCTTGCATACTCATTGAGAATGTAAAATGATGTGGCTGCTATGGAAAACAGTAAAGAGGTTTCTCAAAAAATTAAAAATAGAAATACCATATAATCTAACAATCTTATTGTATGTACCCAAAATAATTGAAGACAGGATCTTCAGGAGATATTTGCACACCCATGTTCATTGCACACTATTCACAATATCCGAGAGGTGACAGAATTGGATAATATAAGTGTCCATTGACAGATGAATGGGTAAAGAAAATGTGTATATTTATTGTACAATATTATTCAGGCTTTAAAAAGAAGGAAATCCTGCCATATGCTACAACATGAATGAATCTTGGGGACACTGCTGCTGCTGCTAAGTCACTTCAGTCATGTACGACTCCTAGCAACACCATGGACTCTAGCCTACCAGACCCCTCCATCCATGGGATTTTCCAGGCAAGAGTACTGGAGTGGGTTGCCATTGCCTTCTCTGCTTGGGGACATTATTCTAAGTTACGTGAATTAGCTGCACAAAGTCCAAGATTGAGTGATTCCTCTTAGGAGAGATATCTAAAATAGTCAAACAGAAACAAAAAGCAGAATGGTGGTTATTAGGGACTTTGAGGAGTAAGAAAAGAAGATGTGTTATTCAATGGGTATAGAGGTTTGGTTCTTCAAGATGAAAATTTTCTAGAGATCTGTTGCACAACAAGGTGTATATAGTCACCACTACTTTACATTTAAAAATAATCAAGATGGTAAGAAAAAATACTAACATATATGTATACTTATTGAAATTGAGATATTGATGATACAGTATTATTAAAAGAAAGTTAAAAATAGAATATGTAATACAATTCAACTTTTTAAAATACATATGCTGATATTTCATGTATATATTGTATGTATGCTTAGGTATTTTATACATATATGTATATATACGCATTTTGCTGCTGCTACTGCTACTAAGTCACTTGAGTCGTGTCCGACTCTGTGCGACCCTATAGACGGCAGCCCACCAGGCTCCCCCATCCCTGGCATTCTGCAGGCAAGAACACTGGAGTGGGTTGCCATTTCCTTCTCCAATGCATGAAAGTGAAAAGTGAAAGTGAAGTCGCTCAGTCGTGTCTGACTCTTCGCGACCCCATGGACTGCAACCTACCAGGCTCTTCCGTCCATGGGATTTTCCAGGCATTTTACATTTATATATTTATACAGATATATATCTTTATATACTATATACAATAGATTATCAGCACAACCTGACAGACTTCATGTGTATCTGATTTGTCATTTTATCCCTAGTGTTCCGCACATAGATGCTAGAAATATTTGACAAATGAATAAGAATATGTGCTACAGAAAGAAACTGGAAAGTTTACATGTCAAAATATTAACAATGGTCATCTCTGTGTTGCAAGATATTTTGCATTTACCAATCTGTATTTCTAGAATTTTTTCTAAAAAACAGTATTGTTTGTATTAAAAAAAAAAAAAAGAAGTAATGGATGGAGAGAAAATGGTCTAAGTCTAGATGTGTGCATAGAGAAATGGAGATTTTTAGCCCCAATAAATTTTACTTAAAATTCCCTGATAAAGTCCTTAAACTTCCCTTTTTACTCAGAGGGAGAAGGAGAGCCCTAGAAACACAAAGTATAATGATAAGAGAGGGAGGGTATGTCTACATGGTAAAGTCAGGAGAGAGCTTGAAGAAGAGGTATTGCTAGAGATAGGTCTAGAAGGACATGTGGGCTTTCCATGAGGAAACAGAAAGGAAATTCATTTCAAAAGGGAGTTAAGACAATAATGATATGAATACTGGGAGTAATGAGGTGGGCTTTCAGTGACAATTAGTTGGGATAGACTTGAATCTCTAAAAAATAAGAGATTATAAAGAGACTTGGTCTGATTCTAGGTGGTTCTGCCTGTGGAAGCTTAGATTTTTGAATTTTGTTCTGTGGGTGATATATGACTATCCTTAATTTGGTTTTGTTTTTTTTTTATTGTGTGTGTGTGTCTGGTTTTTTTTACTTTAAAATATTGTATTGGTTTTGCCATACATCAACATGAATCCACCATGGGTGTACACATGTTCCCCATCCTGAACGCCCCTCCCACCTCCCTCCCCATACCCTCCCTCTGGGTCATCCCAGTGCACCAGCCCCGAGCATCCTGTATCATGCATCGAACCTGGACTGGTGATTCATTTCACATATGATATTATACATATTTCAATGCCATTCTCCCAAATCATCCCACCCTCTCCCTCTCCTGCAGAATCTAAAAAACTGTTCTATACATCTGTGTCTCTTTTGCTGTCTTGCATACAGGGTTATCATTACCATCTTTCTAAATTCCATATATATGCGTTAGTATACTATATTGGTGTTTTTCTTTCTGGCTTACTTCACTCTGTATAATAGGCTCCAGTTTCATCTACCTCATTAGAACTGATTCAAATGTATTCTTTTTAATGGCTGAGTAATACTCCATTGTGTATATGTACCACTGCTTTCTTATCCACTCATCTGCTGATGGACATCTAGGTTGCTTCCATGTCCTGGCTATTATAAACAGTGCTGTGATGAACATTGGGGTACATGTGTCTCTTTCCCTTCTGGTTTCCTCAGTGTGTATGCCCAGCAGTGGGATTGCTGGGTTATAAGGCAGTTCTATTTCCAGTTTTTTTAAGGAATCTCCACACTGTTCTCCATAGTGGCTGTACTAATTTGCATTCCCACCAACAGTGTAAGAGGGTTCCCTTTTCTCCACACCCTCTCCAGCATTTATTGCTTGTAGACTTTTGGATAGCAGCCATTCTGACTGGCGTGATATGGTACCTCATAGTGGTTTTGATTTGCATTTCTCTGATAATGAGTGATGTTGAGCATCTTTTCATATGTTTGTTAGCCATCTGTATGTCTTCTTTGGAGAAATGTCTGTTTAGTTCTTTGGCCCATTTTCTGATTGGGTTGTTTATTTTTCTGGAATTGAGCTGTAGGAGTTGCTTGTATATTTTTGAGATTAGTTGTTTGTCAGTTGCTTCATTTGCTATTATTTTCTCCCATTCTGAAGGCTGTCTTTTCACCTTGCTTATAGTTTCCTTTGTTGTGCAAAAGCTTTTAATTTTAATTAGGTCCCATTTGTTTATTTTTGCTTCTATTTCCAATATTCTGGGAGGTGGGTCATAGAGGATCCTGCTGTGATTTATGTCGGAGAGTGTTTTGCCTATGCTTTCCTCTAAGAGTTTTATAGTTTCTGGTCTTATGTTTATATCTTTATTCCATTTTGAGTTTATTTTTGTGTATGGTGTTAGAAAGTGTTCTAGTTTCATTCTTTTACAAGTGGTTGACCAGTTTTCCCAGCACCACTTGTTAAAGAGATTGTCTTTTCTCCACTGTATATTCTTGCCTCCTTTGTCAAAGATAAGGTGTCCATAGGTGCGTGGATTTATCTCTGGGCTTTCTATTTTGTTCCATTGATTTATATTTCTGTCTTTGTGCCAGTACCATACTGTCTTGATGACTGTGGCTTTGTAGTAGAGCCTGAAGTCAAGCAGGTTGATTCCTCCAGTTCCATTCTTCTTTCTCAAGATTGCTTTGGCTATTTGAGGTTTTTTGTATTTCCATACAAATTGTGAAATTATTTGTTCTAGCTCTGTGAAAACTACCGTTGGTAGTTTGATAGGGATTGCATTGAATCTATAAATTGCTTTGGGTAGTATACTCATTTTCACTATATTGAACACAGTATATTTCTCCATCAATTAGTGTCCTCTTTGATTTCTTTCACCAGTGTTTTATAGTTTTCTATATATAGGTCTTTAGTTTCTTTAGGTGGATATATTCCTAAGTATTTTATTCTTTTCATTGCAATGGTGAATGGAATTGTTTCCTTAATTTCTCTATTTTCTCATTTTTAGTGTAAAGGAATGCAAGGGATTTCTGTGTGTTGATTTTTATATCCTGCAACTTTACTATATTCATTGATTAGCTCTAGTAATTTTCTGGTGGAGTCTTTAGGGTTTTCTATGTAGAGGATCATGTCATCTGCAAACAGTGAGAGTTTCACTTCTTCTTTTCCAATTTGGATTCCTTTTATTTCTTTTTCTGCTCTGACTGCTGTGGCCAAAACTTCCAAAACTATGTTGAATAGTAGTGGTGGAAGTGGGCACCCTTGTCTTGTTCCTGACTTTAGGGGAAATGCTTTCAATTTTTCACCATTGAGGATAATGTTTGCTGTGGGTTTGTCATATATAGCTTTTATTATGTTGAGGTATGTTCCATATCCTTAATTTGTTAACAGATGTGTGGCTTGGCCAGAATGCTGTTTTACTAAGATATATCTACCAGCTACTTAAAAGTGACCTCAAGTGGAGAGATAGGTTAGAAAGCTCAGGCAATATCCCAGGTTTCAGGTTATAAAGACCTGGACCAGGGGAAGAGGAAAGAAGCAGAAATAGACAACAGAGACAGATTATAAAAGACTGTGAACAAAGAATCAATCAGACTTAGAGATCAGCTGTGACAGCCCAGGAGATTACAGGCCCAAGGAAAGCATTATGTATCCTCATCTTTTTTTTTTTCCAATGAGGCAAAATTACAGCAAAACAAACATCCAGAGCAAGTTTCAAGGCAGAAAACAATTCAAAAGGAGGTCTGTGCAGGCAACAAGTCCAGCCCAGGACTTTAGGGGGGAGATATTTTAGGGGGAGGATGGGAAGGTTCCTTTTTGTTTTTCAAATGTTTAGAGTAAGTGATGTGGGTATCTGAAGGTAGAAAAGAATCAGACAATGGGGAGAGGAAGACTGAAGATGAGAGAAGGAAATGGCAACCCACTCTGTGTTCTTGCCTGGAGAATCCCAGGGATGGGGGACCCTGGTGAGCTGCCGTCTGTGGGGTTGCACAGAGTCGGACACAACTGAAGCGACTTAGCAGCAGCAGCAGCAGGATGCCTAAGATGGGTCTCCCAGTGGGGAGAGCAGAGGAGGGAATCCAGAGAAAAGGGAAGACACAGCATTTCTGAGTCTGAAAGAAAGATGAATGGGTACAATGTTCTGAGGCAGAGAGAAGTAGGGACTGTGAGCTCACATAAGATCAGATCATCTCCAGTTTTGCTATAAAGAAGTTACAGAGGTTGCCCACCCTGCTAGGAGTGGGTAAAGACTGAGTATAAAAGAATGCATCTAAAACATCAATGTGGAAAAGGCCTCGGAGAAGCAGAAGATGAATAAAGGATCAGATAGCTAGATTTTGACTGTGGGGGTTACACTCACAGGACTCAGCAACTTGTAATGTGAATGCCACAGGGTCCAGGTCCTTTGACAAGGAGGGAACTGGGCTGGGAAATGCTTGACAAGCCAGTAGAACGCCATGGATGGTTCAAGACACACAGAGAGCAATTGAGGCTGAGATGGACAGATAGAAAGAGACCCAAGGCTCGAGTGAGGTTGGAGAGGCTGACCAATAGGAAGTTAATCTGCTTTCACACTCCAGTTATAACCTTTAGTGATTTAGGATGACAATGCCTCATGCAAAAGTCCTTGAGAAGGGTAATGGGGAGTGACACGTCTTTGCCCCTTAGGCTGGACGTACTGAGAGCAATGGTCTCACCAGAAACAGGAAACACCATTGCATTTCTTATTAGAGCTTCTTCTTCTCTGCCTTCAAGGAACCTGAAGAAGACGCAGTAGTATATTTGATGAGGGCGGGGCTAAAGTGGTAAAAAATGTGGTAATCAAGAATATATTTAGGCAAAGCCTATCCGAAGTGATGAAATATAAGAAGGAATTGGATGACTTACTAACAAAGAACTTAGGGTCAAGCCAGAGATATAATTACGCAGACTGACAGAGGCTCAGCATGAAAAAAATCCCTACGTTTCATCCACTGTCCAAGAGTGGTCTTGGGAGGGACATATGAGGCATGTGCAATTCTCAGGTCTCTAATTCATTATAGATCAAATTTCATGATAGCTAAGACTAACTAGATAAGTTGAACTAAAGTTGATATTATTAATAATAATAATAACATGAGTTAATAACTCTTCAGTGTGTTCTATTTGCCAGAATCTTTAAAGACATTATCTCATTAAATTCTCACTTAATTTTAACAAGAATTTAATATTAATTTCTCAACAACCAATTTTCTGGGTAAGAAAATTGAGATTTAGAAAAATTAACTTTTATAAGATCACAGAACTAATAAGTAGAAAGTCAGGATTTAAGCCCATGTCTTTGTACAGCCAGAACCCAAACTCTGAACCAGAAGGCTTTTCCGGGGTGATTGCAAGAAGAAAGCACCAGCAAGGCCAAGGGATGAGGGCTTTCCAGATAATTAAGTGATAATTCAGGAGCCTCCTTGCCAGGGGCATCTGCAACACTCAGGTTACCCAGATACAGACCTAAGAGCAGTTTCTAAATCAGCTACAACTAAAAGAAAAATCGATCGAAAAGCCTGTGTTTGGTAGAATAACTCTAGCAACACCCAACATCAAAGACAGCCTAGATTAAAAGGAGACAATGTTTAAAGAGCTTCTCAGACATACCAGCAGCCATCACAAAGTCAGTCAGGACACACTTCAAGGTGACTCCATTTATCACCCTTCTCAAGAGACCCTGGCGTAGACCTCCTAATATCATCATCTCCTTGGGACTATGGGTTCTCAGGTCACCACCTTTAATATTGGTTGTGACTGGGAGTTATTTGGAGTGTGTGACACCTTGTATCAGCTGGAACTGGGGGAAACCAGAGGAGACAGACATTGGTTCAAAAAGCACTTTTTCAGCAGCTTCTCATATATGTACATTCTCCACCTGTGTGGAGAATCTTCTTGATTCTTAACCAATGTATAGGAACTGGCCCAATCCATAAACCTCTTTTTAGGATCAAGATACCAGGATTTTAGGCAGGGATGCAAGCCAATAATTTATACCAGTGAATAGACTAAGAATATTGTGTGCCAAGGTCTGAACTTGAACTAATGTGTCTCCATCTATGGAAATAAGGAGATAAGTAGAGATGAGCAACCATAATGGGCTAGAACAAGGCAACAAGGTTCTGACACCTTTATTAAATTTTTTATGAATCAGCTCTACATTTAGTGTACATGAATGAAATATATCCAATTATTTCCATTTTCATATACAACATATTCCCCCCAAATTCAGCTAAATAGTTCTGTGAAGACAAAATTCTAATCTGATTCATCATTTTCTCCCTCATCTATTGAGTTCAACACCTGGCACATAAGAATTGACAAATGTTAGTGTTTCTAAATGCAAGCTATTGTCTACTTTTTTCTTTACTGAACCAGAAATTGAAGTGTGGCAATCAACCTCACATCTAAATAATATACAATCTAGTCTACAGCAGTCTTTCTCCATGGTGCCATGAGTTGTTTGGACCAGTCTTAGGCCATCATTTTTAGGGCCGTAGTAAGAAGCCAAAATCAAATCCCTTCCTTTTATACCATGGAAGTGAGAAATAGATTCAAGGGATTAGATCTGATAGACAGAGTGCCTGAAGAACTATGGACAGAGGTTTGTGACATTGTACAGGAGACAGAAATCAAGACCATCTCCATGAAAAAGAAATGCAAAAAAGCAAAATGGCTGTCTGAGGAGGCCTTATATATAGCTACGAAAAGAAGAGAAGTGAAAAGCAAAGGAGAAAAAGAAAGATATACCCATTTGAATGCAGAGTTCCAAAGAATAGCTAGGAGAGATAAGAAAGCCTTCCTCGGTGATCAGTGCAAAGAAATAGAGGAAAGCAAGAGAATGGGAAAGACTAGATATCTCGTCAAGAAAATTAGAGATACCAAGGGAACATGTCATGCAAAGATGGGCAAAATAAAGGACAGAAGGGGTATGGACCTAACAGAAGCAGAAGATATTAAGAAGAAGTGGCCAAGAATACACAGAAGAACTACACAAAAAAGAACTTCCTGACCCAGATAATCGCAATGGTGTGATCAGTCACCTAGAGCCAGATATCCTGGAATGCAAAGTCAAGTAGGCGTTAGGAAGCATCACTATGAACAAAGCTAGTGGAGGTGATGGAATTTCAGTTGAGCTATTTCAAATCCTGAAAGATGATGCTGTGAAAGTGCTGCAGTCAATACACCAGCAAATTTGGAAAACTCAGCAGTGGCCACAGGACTGGAAAAGGTCAGTTTTCATTCCAATCCCAAAGAAAGGCAATGCCAAAGAATGCTCAAACTATCACACAATTGCACTCATCTCACATGCTAGCAATGTGATACTCAAAATTCTCCAAGCCAGGATTCAGCCATATGTGAACCGTGAACTTCCAGAAGGTCAGGCTGGTTTTAGAAAAGTTAGAGGAATCAGAGATCCAACTGCCAACATCTACTGGATCATTGTAAAAGCATGAGAGTTCCAGAAAAACATCCATTTATGTTTCATTGACTATGCCAAGGCCTTTGACTGTGTAGATCATGACAGACTGTGGAAAATTCTGAAAGATATGGGAATACCAGACCACCTGACCTGCCTCCTGAGAAATCTGTATGCAGGTCAAGAAGCAACTGTTAGAACTGGATATGGGCTGCATATTGTCACCCTGCTTATTTAACTTATATGCAGAGTACATCATGAGAAACGCTGGTTGGATGAAGCACAAGCTGGAATCAAGATTGCCAGGAGAAATATCAATAACCTCAGATATGCAGATGACACCACCCTTATGGCAGAAAAATGAAGAAAAACTAAAGAGCCTCTTGATAAAAGTGAAAGAGGACAGTGAAAAAGTTGGCTTAAAGCTCAACATTCAGAAAACTAAGATCATGGCATCTGGTCTGAGTGCCAAAGAATTGGTGCTTTTGAACTGTGGTGTTGGAGAAGACTCTTGAGATTCCCTTGGACTGCAAGGAGATCCAACCAGTCCATCATAAAGGAAATCAGTCCTGAATATTCATTGGAAGGACTGATGCTGAAGCTGAAACTCCAATACTTTGGCCACCTGATGCGAAGAACTGACTCATTTGAAAAGACCCTGATGCTGGGAAAGATTGAAGGTGGGAGGAGAAGGGGACAACAGAGGGTGAGATGGTTAGATGGCATCATCGACTCAATGGACATGAGTTTGAGTAAGCTCCAGGAGTTGATGATGGATAGGGAAGCCTGGCATGCTATAGTCCATGGGGTCGCAAAGAGTCAGACACGACTGAGCAACTGAACTGAACTGAACTGTACTGAAAGAAGCCAAGAAGCCATGATAAATAGCACTACCTGTTTTAACATGACTGGCTCCACTGATATTCTATACAATAAAAATTGAATTATTTTGGAAATATTCTGCATCACACCTGAGAATGCTATTTCTAATGGACATAGTCTTCATGTAAATGGAGCCTTCTAAAGAGTTATAACACTTTAGAGCCAAAAGCTTCATATGAATTATCTAGTCCAAGTCCCTTATTTGACAGATGGATATGCACAGGCCCAGAGTAACAGAGGTCTTGCCTATGGTCACACATCTGGTGGAAACAGGACCAGGATGGGGACCAGGAGAGGCCCTGCCCAGATCCCCACTTTTCTTCACTCTAACTCCTTTTCCTCCTTCAGCTCTCAACTTAAAGCCTGCACAGACCTCCACCTCCATCTAAATTATATCCTCCTCCTTCTCCCCTCATAGTACACTACACATTTGTACATTTGTTGTTAAGATTCTGTGTTGACTGTCTACTCTCCATCAGGACTATCCACTATCAGTAACTTTCCAGGTACAGAATAGTCAATACACGATTGTAGAATAAGTGAATGAATGAGTGAATGAGTAAATGAATCCTATCCAATGCTTTTCCCATTGTACCATACAGCCTTCATTTACTGACGTACCTATTTCTTTTACTTTTTCTATTTATCCCCCAAAATTGCCTTTTCTCTCCATTTAGAAATGATGAGAAAACCTTAAAGAATAAAAGAAAATAATTGAGAGCTTCTAGACATATTTGAAACATAAGTTTCATAAACTGCTTTCATCTCTCACTCCTCAAGAACTAAGATTCTATTTTCTTGATCATTTTGCATGTTGCCTAGCACATAGGAATGGCAAATAGTAGGAAATAAAAAGGCATTTATTGAATAAAAGAATGAAGAAATTAATATGATATGTACATTGGGCATATGGCCAAATATTGGTCATTATCTGAATGATAAGCTGAAATATCACACAGAATTTTTTTTTATTTTATGTATTTACCAGGATGAGCCATCTGTGCCTTCTAGCTGGAGCCTTATTCTGAGAAATAGGCAGGAGGTTGATGGCATAGCGTTTGAACCCAAAGTGAGTATTTGGTCTCTGTTATAAGAGGTTAGGAATCCTGTGCCCTCAAAAGTGAGACTAAGCTGGGGTCGCAGAGAAGACAAGGAGCACACCATCCCCTGCCTGCCGAGGGAGCAGGGACTCTTGAAGCCAGGCTGTCCCCAGCTCTTTGTCTAAACCCAGCCAACACTGCAGCCCACTGGCCAAGCAGCCTCTGACAGAACTCCACCCGCTGCGTCAATGGAGCCCCCGCACAGCCATGAGGGCAGCAGGGCCGCCCCCGCACAGTCAGGCAGGCCTGACCTCAATGCTTTCTGAACAGAAAGCCCTTTTCCAAATTTCAGAGAGACCAACTGCAGCCACCCTTATAGTAGCTTTAGGTTAAGTCCACGAAAGCAAGGGTTAACATACAGTGCTGCGCCGTGAAAGCACCGCCTGTATTATGTTAAACCCCCTTTATATAAAAGGAAAAATCCAACTGTTGTGCAGAAAATCCCTACTCTTTCCGATCGATGCTTCCTACCACTAGGGCATCTAGTAATTTCTGATTCAGTCTCCTGTAGCCTTTACTTCAATGACAGGGCACAGCAGGCCAGGAGCAGGCACTGGCCAGGCTCCAAATGGCAAACCCTCAGCCCTGCCAAGAGGTGTGAGTGTTGGGAGTGATGCACAAAGTAGAGGGGATGTCACCATGGGTTGCACTGGGACTCTTTTAAGCCATGCCCAGGTCCTCAATCATAGACTCAGAGTTCAGAGGGTTGTTAGGCTGTTGGTCACTGATCTCATCTCAAGGTGATAGCCACCTCTGGCCTTTCGACAGACAGCAAGCCCACTGTCCATCCATCTTAGAGCAGCTTGACGCTGGATTCTCTACCCATTTTACAGCCAGTGAACATTCCCTATTGATTTATTGATCCATGTCTGCCTGTGGAGGGAGCTCAGAAGAGACTCTGTGTGCACTCACAGCCTCCCGCATGGATTTTTTTCCCTCCTTTCTTTTCTCCTTTTTATCAAGGCATGTTAGCAATCCAGGGTGCAGCAGGAATTAGAGCATGCAAGAGCACAATTTACCAGTTGTGAATGTGCCCAGCTCCCGTAAGTCAGTCAAGTCTGCTTGTTTTTCTTTCCTTTTCCCATTTAAAAAAAAAAAAAAATTGTGTCCCAAACTCTGAAATACCCATCCCTCACTCATTCGTATTCTTTCCTATGAGTTCCTCTTTCCTCTACCTTACTTGAATTGGTTCTTAAATCCAACATGGAACAAACAATGAGAAGGGGGTTAGGAAAACCAACAAACTCTTTTTTCCCTTTTGTCTGTTTGCTGTCACATCCCATTACAGGCAAGCACCTTATTTCCAAAAACAAGAGATTTCCTCCTCACCCTTGGTTTTTTAATAAGAAATATTCAATTAGCTTTAAATCATTTATAATTCAATTCTGAGTCATTCTGATTGTACCAATTTCTCTTCTAGAAAAATAAAATCTTTCCAGCACACTCTTCCTTACTGGAATTTCATGAATGAGCATTGTGAAGTCATGAAATCTATGTGATTCTTAAGCTTTTTAATCAGCAGAGTAAGGTTAAGAAAGTGCCTATAAAGCAAATTTATTCAAGGGAGAGACAGAAAGCACAAAATCCTTATAAACACTACACATCTACCAAGCATAAAGTGCAACAAAAGAAATCATTGGAACAAAGGTGTGTCTTATAAGCAGAGCACATGGCTATGCTTAGCAGTAATTACTTCCAAGCCATCTCAGATGGGATCTACAAATCATACCTCCAGATCCCACAGTACTGCACTGCCTTTGGAGCTTCCAGTGAAAGGAATCATTTATCTCATGAGAGTAATTAGATGGAAAGATGACTATGGCATCTTATAAGTAAAATATTTTATTGATCTGGACACTGGATAAGCAGGTCACATTTATTCACAAATATATTTTCTCGCAAAACAATAATTTGTTTTGCTTGAAATAAATTTTTATTACAAAAGCAAAATTGCTCAAATATACACATTGGAGGGTAAGGCTCCTTTAAATGCCTGTTAACCAGCCTGAGAATTCTAGAAATATTCTGAACGTATATTGAGTGATTTCAGATGCCAGTAGCCCAATTTTAATTCTCCTCCCCCCAAAAATCTCCCCATTTCATTTACAGCTACCAATTGTCCAAGAGACCTCCCATGACCAATATAAGCTAGTTTCCTATGTTTCCATTTGCTTACTTAATCATATAGGTGCATTACAAAATTTTAATTACTTGTATTTAATCTTTCTTTTAATTTAATTGAACTCAATAGTCCAGTGATAATCAAAGTAAGGAAAGACAAAAATAAATTAAAAATGCAAATCAAAACAAGTTACCATTTTTTACCTTCCAACTAGCAAAAAAAACTTTAATAATAATTCCTAAGACTGGTGAAATATGGTAAATAAATATTATGTAGGTAGGTATTATGTAGGTAGGTATTATGTAAAATGGTTGGTAAAACCATTTTAAAAAATAATTCAACAGCTTATATCAATAGTCTTTAGAATGAAAACATCCTTTTGATCTAAAGAAACAACTTTAAATAATGAAAACTATGTATGCTTGAAGAGGTTCATAGCAGGAATACGTAAAAATAGCATAAAAAGAGGAAACAATCTAAATTTTAAAAATATGGACTGTTTGAGTTGTAGGATAGTTACTCAAAGTAATGAACCACTACAAAACATGAATGGCTGTGAAGAATATATAATAAAAATAAATTTCTATACTTGAATATTAAGTGGAGAGGACTACCAAATATCACCAACCATATAACTATAACTAAGTGAATAGAAATAAGTGCAGAAAAAATATACTGGAAAGAAATTCCCTAAATGCCAGAAATAATGATAGGTTGGAATTATAAATAATTATTTTCTCATCCAAATGTTCTTTCAACTTGCATATATAATATTTCTAACAAAAGTACACATAAAAACTTGCAAAAAGTGGGATGATAACTTGTCTTTGAAATCATATAGGATGGTTTTCAAACATGCAATGCAAGTTTCACATTTTGATTGACAATGTATGGAACATTGTCTATATAGGGAACTGGGCTATTTGCTTTGGTAAAATTGTTTTGAAAGTAGCTGGACTTTTCTTCCCATAAATAGTAGAAAGCTTTTCATCAGTGAGCATCCAGCAAACCAACAATAGGACATGGCTGACTAGGTGCCTTGAGATTGTGTAGTACAGTAGAAAAAGACTTTCAGTCAAACATTCTGGATTCTAGACCCATTACTACTATCAACTAATCAAGAAAAATACCACTGAACTCCACATTTTAGTATATTTTCCATCCAAATAGATAAAATAACTTAAATTGTTGAAATTTTAAAGTTATGGAAATTCCTTGATGGTCCAGTGGTTAAGAATTTGAGCTTCCACCGCAGGAAGCACAGGTTCAATCCATGGTCAGGGAACTAAAATTCCACATGCCACATAGCACAGTGGGGCCATAAACATGAAGAGACAAAAAAAAAAAATAAAATAAAATAAAATCGTTGCTGTTGTTTTTGTTTAGTTGCTAAGTTGTGTCCAACCCTTTTGCAACTCCATAGACTGTAGCCCACTAGGCTCCTCTGTCCATGGGATTTCCCAGGCAAGAATACAGGAGTGGGTTGCCATTTCCTTCTCCAGGGGATCTTCCAGACCCAGGGATCAAATCTGTGTCTCTGGAGTCTCCTGCATTGCAGTCAGATTCTTTACCACTGAGCCAGCAGGGAAGCCCCTGAAATAAAATTTAATAAAATGAAAGTTATGATGGGTCATTGGATAAAATTCCTGAGATATCAGGTAACATACCTGACATCTCAGATTCCAGCTCTCACTTCTCCCTATAGAATAATAATTATTTGATTTTTTTTTTCACTTTTCATCTTGTTGGACTGGGTACTTCATTAAGTAGCCCCTCAGTTCTGTCATCTAGAATGGTGCCAGCATAGATGTCACTCACCCCTGTGACAGAATCATTGTCCCAATTTCCACCGCACACACCCAGGCTGATGGTGAGCCCACCTCCTTCAGAAGAAAGTGCTGACCAATGACAAAGGCTCCTAGGGGGGTGTGGCAGGAGGACAGGCTGAGTCAGTCCATTGACCTGCATATATCTGGAAATCAGGCTGCAAGAACAAACAAAAGTGAACTGTAAGCCCAGGTGTCCCAGCAAGAGAACAAAGGTTGAAGCTAGGCATATCTTTAACATGATTAAGTCAACTGTTGGACAGAATTGTCTACCTAGTATTCTCTTATAATCATAATCATCAGATTCAAGCATCACATGAACACACTGTCCACAAAAACAACCAGAAGTCCAAGTGAAGCCCATGCCAAGAACAAATATATTGACATCAATGCTTTACCCTGAACCCCCTCTAAGAGTCCAGATGGTAAAGTAGCTTAAAAGAGCTACAGCATCAAGTCTTGAACTAATTTCTTTATTCAGCTAGCATTGATCAAACTCCATAAACTACTGAATAAAGAGGATGCAAATAAGAACAGGTACAATCTGGTCTCTAAAGTGTTTGCAGTCTACTGAAAATATCCAAATGTTACACACTTCACATCCTGTGCAGGATCTAGTGCTTTCAATGCAGTGCTGCACATAAACTTCAAGCAGCCCTATGAGGTCGTGATGGCATAGACTGCCAGACTGAGGAAAGGACACAATTAAGACTAAAAGAACTTCTTCTGTCCATATTTGGGATAAGCAAATATACAAAAAGCAAGAGAAAATGGGCACAAATGTGGCAAGCCCACAATATTGAAAGAGCATAAGAATTAGAATGAATAAATCACAGCATGCTTTTCTCTTATACAAAAGAGGAAAGAAATGCATTTGTATGTTCTCCAACACAGTATTCCCTGAAAGTCTCATGTAAGAGTGCTAAGAAGAAGCAAAGTCCTTTGGGACCTTCAGTTCAGAAGGGAGAGTGCTCGCAATTCCTATGAGAACTTCTTGTCCAACTCTTCTGGCTGCAGGGTTCCAGCACCATCAGGCCCACCCAGGCTTGTGGTCCAAAGAACCTAAAGTTAATAATAGGAAGCTCCAGAGAAGTATTCTGAAGCTGACCCACTCAGCTGCAAATTTGGTGCTTATTTTTCTTGTCAAGTAGTCTAGTGTTCACAAACCAGGAAACTATTTTCCCAAGAGGCAGAGAGCCCTCTGCCACCTTCATTCTGCTCAAACCCACTCCCTGTCCTGCAGCCTCAATCTTGCTGTCCTTGAGTAAAATCTATGAAAAAAAAAAAAATCACAATGTCAAAGTTGGAATGGACTTGAGAAATCATTTGGTTCAGTCTTTCAGGTTATAAGGAGACAATGGAAGCCCTCAAAGAGATCACACCTTGCCTACTAAGGGCACTTAACCAACCTCCACACATTTTGTGACATGAGCCAAAGTAGGCCTACCTACTCATATATATCTGTGCATCCATTCATACATGCTATCCCAGAGCAAGTGGAATGGCACACTTAGAAGTCACCTGTCTAGACTGTATATTTGGTATTTTCAGGACCACCTGTACTAAAGATAAATATGGTTTGTACTGCAAAGGAAATACAGTTTGGCATATACTTCTCTTTCATCTCTGTATTGTGAATATGAACTTGAAGACAAAAAGCAAACACTAATGTTACCTTAAAATGATTTCACCAATGTTGGTATTGATATTCTCCACTGATTAGAACTTACTTTTGACTTATTCATGGATTAATGTTGCTTGCTGAAGAAAATAAAGCAGAGTCCTAACCATCCAAGATGCTTGAGGTGCAATACTTGCAGCTTTCAACATTGTACTGGTTACACAAGTAGACCATGATACAAAATCATTCAATCTTTCCACCTTGCTGCCAGACTTGTCCTGCATGCACAGATACACATACCTTCCAGCCCCCTCCATCCTGCCACTTGCTGATGCTATTTGCCAGGAAGTGAAGATGTCTGTGAGCTCTGAAAATTGGATCACAGGGACAGCTCCACAGTGGCCCCAGTCATGCTGACGGCAAGACTGATCAATCAATACCCTGTGTGACACTTTCAGAATTCATTGGAAATGATGCCCTTTTCAAATGACACCTACATTTTATCAGGGCAGCTCTAGTGGGGGAAAAAACACCACATCAATATATTTGGTTCCAGTAAACTTTGTTGGTTAGGACCAATAAGTCTGTATTCAACCTCCCTGCTCCTATTCCAGAGATTTTGAACAAAGGGGAGATACAATGTTAAGGCAGCATTGCAAGCTGATATTTTTTCTGAGCTCCTAAATCTCATGTATAGCATGGAAGATGGCCATATTTTCTTCCAATGCAATAGATCTTTAAAATTATAGACTTGTTGTGGACTTCCATCACACCAGGCTCATAATGAGAACATGGAAATTATCTTTCAGAATGAAAGTTTCAGAATGAAAATCGCCAGGCTGTCGTTCTAAATACTACTTTGAGAGGGTTTGCCCTTTACCTCTTCCTTAAGATGCTGGAGTGGGGACAGGGAGGAATGGGGAGCACAAAGGCAGTAGTTTGCTTTCTTTATAGTAAGTGTTCAGCTAACTAGAAGGTTAGCAGTGCTGCCTAACCATACCAGATGGGAAGCTCTGATTTACCTGCTGAGTTCTAATGAGGTGACAGATTGTGTTCGTGCACATCCTAACATCAAGCAGCCCATTCAGGCCCTCAGGAGGAGAAGTTTCAAAGGGCCTTGAAGGGCTAAGAATGAGGGAAGTGACTCTTGTGACATTGGAGGACTTGGAAGGAAAGGGTAAGAGAAGATAACATATAGACATAAAATTCCCAGCTGCCACTATTTGAATAAACCTCCAGATAGTAGGAGTTAATAGCAGTTATTCTCAACTTGAGCATGCTCCAAGATGATTTGGAGGGCTTCTTCAAACATAAGTTGCCAGGGCCCCTCTACAGAGTTTTTGATTTAGTAGATTTGGGGTGGGGCCTCTGCCTTCACATTTTAACAAGCTTCCATGTGCCACTGCTGCTGCTGCTCCTCTGAAGACCACATTTCAAGGACTACTGGTTTAGAGCACCTTTAAGTTACCCATAAACCAAACAAACCCAGCTGTGAAAATAACACTTGAACTTTTTTTATTTTATTGTGCTTATCAGGGTACATATTATAAAGCATCTCTTTAATGGAACCAATTTCTCAAAATGTTGTGGGGGGTTTTGTTTGGTTTGCTTTTATTTTAGTTTCTTGTTTTGTTCTTTCTACTCAATTCTAGGAAAGAACAAAGGTGGACTGTGAATTTTCTTCTCTGACAATGACAGTTCTGCAGACATAACAGGCATGTGACTAGTCCTTGGCAGTTCAAGCTCCCCTTAAGGTTCAGGGAGTAATCATTGGGGCCTTTGGTATCCAGGTCAACTGAGTTAACCAGACGCTGGTCAATCACAGGGCTTTGGGCTGTCACAATGAATGGGCAATCAATGGGCCATCCCGTTC
Organism: Bos mutus; assembly: GCF_027580195.1. Taxonomy (NCBI): domain Eukaryota; kingdom Metazoa; phylum Chordata; class Mammalia; order Artiodactyla; family Bovidae; genus Bos; species Bos mutus. Next base: position 51,395,227 of record NC_091626.1, on the reverse strand, counting down.
AGTTGTTGAAACACAAAATCTAATGGCAGGTCATTTCAGGGCCTGGCTATCATGACATTTGTGGGCTGTCTTTAAATGGCCAAGTTCTCAAATATGAAGCAACTTCACTGGTCTCTCAGCAATTTTCTCCCTCAATCAATTAGGTTAACTATCAAGAACTACCAAAAAGTCCCCAAAATGAAACAATTAAGATAAACAATTGCCACCTTTGTAACAGGAGTTCAGAAATATTTTATAAGGAATTTTTTTTAGGAAATCAAATGAAGGCAAATCTATATGCACACAAATATTAAAACTGAATATAAAGTAACCCTCTCTAGCCATAGTGTCCCTTTATAAAGAATTCCAGTATCTGTGGATTTGCTTCTGAGCAGCTCTGCAGCAACTAAGGAGAAAGAATTCATTTTCAGTTACAATGTATGAGATTTATGCTTCTGTCCTACTGGGGATAATTAGAGGAAGAGAAAGTGGTATAGGGAATAGAAAAGGGAGCACTAAAGACAGCAGAACATAGCAGTTTTTGCAATGTTTTTCTCTCTCTGAGGACATTGAGAGAAGGTAAAATCCAGCTCAGAACTGCACTCCTATGTCCATTAGAAGGAAGGAACCAAAGATAGGAGCATAGGGACCAAGCATTAAGAGGTTCTAAGTTTCTATGTCTCTATGTATTAGAGGAGGTGAGAAATACCTGGCTAGTGAGAATAAATAAGCTAAATAACGTTTTCACTAATGCTCATGGCTTGTTTGTTAGTTTCTCTCTGTGTCTGTCTCTCTTTCTACCGCTTCCATCTTCAACATCCAAGTCACTATGCATTCTTACATATAAGTAGAACCTGAGATGAGTCAGGCAACAATCCTGAGCCACTATATCAAAAAAGACACTAAATATCTGGACAGTGGGGAAATCACAAGGAACAGATCAAGAGGAAGGAGCTGATTACAGTTTTTAAAAAAGAGTTAAAACAATGGTAGAGGAAATTCTAAAATATTTTGCAGTAACTGAAGAGTTCCAAATAAAAATTAACTATGATGCAACTTTTATAACCAACTAATAATGAGTAGTATGTTATTGTTGTTCTCTTCACTTAGTGGGTTAACTTTACTATTCTATTTTCATCTCAAAATAGTTAAAATGACTATGTGTGTGTCCACTCACTTCCTCAGTTGCCCAACTTTTTTTTTTTTTCAGATTTATTAGATACATCTAACAGTGAAATTGCTCATGTGTTTATATTTTTTATTGCTTGATTAAAATAGGCATATTTCTCAAATTAGTGAGAAATTTCATGTGATTAAAATAATAAGATAGCAAAGATTTTATGCTTAAATTGCTTAAAACTAAATGAAATAATGTTTTATACATATAAAATATTCAGCATTTCTAAAGGAAAATATCTAATGTAAAATAAATCAGCTGGCATATTTCAGTTTTTGTAGATGTATATTTTGGTCTGTTCTAAAGAACATTGACAAAACTCTTTTATTTTTATTTTATTATTTTTTTAGTGAGTCATTATTTTTATAGATTGTACTCCATATAAAGTCCAACTGTTTTGCCTATAAGATCATCTGATTCTCAAAAAAAAAAAAAAGGATCATCTGATTCTCAACCATGAATCCTCCTATTCAGGGGCTTTCAATAACATAATCTTTAGGGATTTGGAAGCAACTCCTATGTTGTATAAGCAAGTTAATAAGCTCTCATTGATTACTGGAGCATTGCACAGCACCTTTTGAGGCAGGTCCACTGGAGAAGGGAATGGAAAACCATTTCAGTATTCCTGCCTTGAGAATCCCATGAACAGTATGAAAAGGCAAAATGATAGGATACTGAAAGAGGAACTCCCTAGGTCAGTAGGTGCCCAATATGCTACTGGAGATCAGTGGAGAAATAACTCTAGAAAGAATGAAGGGATGGAGCCAAAGCAAAAACAATACCCAGTTGTGGATGTGACTGGTGATAGAAGCAAGGTCCGATGCTGTAAAGAACAATATTGCATAGGAACCTGGAATGTCAGGTCCATGAATCAAGGCAAATTGGAAGTGGTCAAACAGGAGATGGCAAGAGTGAACATCAACATTCTAGGAATCAGTGAACTAAAATGGACTGGAATGGGTGAATTTAACTCAGATGACCATTATATCTACTATTGTGGGCAGGAATCCCTTAGAAGAAATAGAGTAGCCATCATGGTCAACAAAAGTGTCCAAAATGCCGTACTTGGATGCAATCTCAAAAATGACAGAACTATCTCTGTTCGTATCCAAGGCATGGTAATCCAAGCCTATGCCCCAACCAGTAACGCTGAAGAAGCTGAAGTTGAACTGTTCTATGAAGGCCTACAAGACCTTTTAGAACTAACACCCAAAAAAGATATCCTTTTCATTATAGGGAACTGAAACGCAAAAGTAAGAAGTCAAGAAATACCTGGAGTAACAGGCAAATTTGGCCTTGGAATACAGAATGAAGCAGGGCAAAGGCTAAGAGTTTTGCCAAGAGAATGCACTGGTCATAGCGAACACCCTCTTCCAACAACACAAGAGAAGACTCTACACATGGGCATCACCAGATGGTCAACACCGAAATCAGATTGATTATATTCTTTGCAGCCAAAGATGGAGAAGCTCTATACAGTCAACAAAAACAAGACCAGGAGCTGACTGTGGCTCAGATCAAGAACTCCTTATTGCCAAATTCAGACTTAAATTGAAGAAAGCAGGGTAAACCACTAGACCATTCAGGTATGACCTAAATCAAATCCCTTATGATTATACAGTGGAAGTGAGAAATAGATTTAAGGGTCTAGATCTGATAGATAGAGTGCCTGATGAACTATGGACAGAGGTTTGTGACATTGTAGAGGAGACAGGGATCAAGACCATACTCATGGAAAAGAAATGCAAAAAAGCAAAATGGCTGTCTGAGGAGGCCTTACAAATAGCGGTGAAAAGAAAAGAAGCAAAAAGCAAATGAGAAAAGGAAAGATATAAGCATCTGAATGCAGAGTTACAAAGAATAGCAAGGAGAGATAAGAAAGCCTTCCTCAGCGATCACTTCAAAGTAATAGAGGAAAACAACAGAATGGGAAAGACTAGAGATCTCTTCAAGAAAATTAGAGATACCAAGGGAACATTTCATGCAAAGATGGGCACAATAAAGGACAGAAATGGCATTGACCTAACAGAAGCAGACGATACTAAAAACAGGTGGCAAGAATACACAGAAGTGAAAGTGAAGTTGCTCAGTCATGTCCAACTTTTTGCGACCCATGGACTGTAGCCCACCAAGCTCCTCCATCCATGGGATTCTCCAGGCAAGAATACTGGAGTGGGTTGCCATTTCTTTCTCCAAAGAACTGTACACAAAAGATCTTCATGACCAAGATAATCACGATGGTGTGATATCTAGAGCCAGATATCCTAGAATGTGAAGTCAAGTGGGCCTTAGAAAGCATCACTATGAACAAAGCTAGTGGAGGTGATGGAATTTCAGTTGAGCTATTTCAAATCCTGAAAGATGATGCTGTGAAGGTGCTGCACTCAATATGCCAGCAAATTTGGAAAACTCAACAGTGGCCACGGGACTGGAAAAGGTCACTTTTCATTCCAATCCCAAAGAAAGGCAATGCCAAAGAATGCTCATACTACCACACAATTGCACTCATCTCACATGCCAGTAAAGTAATGCTCAAAATTCTCCAAGCCAGGCTTCAACAATACGTGAACCCTGAACTTCCTGATGTTCAGGCTGGTTTTAGAAAAGGCAGAGGAACCAGAGATCAAATTGCCAACATCCGCTGGATCATCAAAAAAGCAAGAGAGTTCCAGAAAAACATCTATTTCTGCTTTATTGACTATGCCAAAGCCTCTGACCGTGTGGACAATAAACTGTGGAAAATTCTGTAAGAGATGAGAATACCAGACCACCTGACCTGCCTCTTGAGAAACCTATATGCAGGCCAGGTAGCAACAGTTAGAACTGGACATGGAACAACAGACTGGTTCCAAATAGGAAAAGGAGTACGTCAAGGCTGTATATCGTCACCCTGCTTATTTAACTTCTATGCAGAGTACATCATGAGAAACCCTGGGCTGGAAGAAGCACAAGCTGGAATCAAGATTGCCGGGAAAAATATCAATAACCTCAGATATGCAGATGACACGACCCTTATGGCAGAAAGTGAAGAGGAACTCAAAAGCCTCTTGATGAAAGTGAAAGAGGAGAGTGAAAAAGTTGGCTTAAAGCTCAACATTCAGAAAACGAAGATCATGGCATCCGGTCCCATCACTTCATGGGAAATAGATGGGGAAACTGTGGAAACAGTGTCAGACTTTATTTTTCTGGGCTCCAAAATCTCTGCAGATGGTGATTGCAGCCATGAAATTAAAAGACGCTATGTTCATCAGTGATATTGGCCTGTAGTTTTCTTTTTTTGTGGGATCTTTGTCAGGTTTTGGTATTATGGTGATGGTGGCCTCATAGAATGAGTTTGGAAGTTTACCTTCCTCTGCAATTTTCTGGAAGAGTTTGAGCAGGATAGGTGTTAGCTCTTCTCTAAATTTTTGGTAGAATTCAGCTGTGAAGCCATCTGGACCGGGGCTTTTGTTTGCTGGAAGATTTTTGATTACAGTTTCAATTTCCGTGCTTGTGATGGGTCTGTTAAGATTTTCTATTTCTTCTTGGTTGAGTTTTGGAAAGTTGTACTCTTCTAAGAATTTGTCCATTTCTTCCACGTTGTCCATTTTATTGGCATATAATTGTTGATAGTAGTCTCTTATGATCCTTTGTATTTCTGTGTTGTCTGTTGTGATCTCTCCATTTTCGTTTCTAATTTTATTGATTTGATTTTTCTCCCTTTGTTTCTTGATGAGTCTGGCTAATGGTTTGTCAATTTTATTTATCCTTTCAAAGAACCAGCTTTTGGTTTTGTTGATTTTTGCTATGGTCTCTTTTGTTTCTTTTGCATTTATTTCTGCCCTAATTTTTAAGATTTCTTTCCTTCTACTAACCCTGGGGTTCTTCATTTCTTCCTTTTCTAGTTGCTTTAGGTGTAGAGTTAGGTTATTTATTTGACTTTTTTCTTGTTTCTTGAGGTGTGCCTGTATTGCTATGAACTTTCCCCTTAGGACTGCTTTTACCGTGTCCCACAGGTTTTGGGTTGTTGTGTTTTCATTTTCATTTGTTTCTATGCAAATTTTGATTTCTTTCTTGATTTCTTCTGTGATTTGTTGGTTATTCAGCAGTGTGTTGTTCAGCCTCCATATGTTGGAATTTTTAATAGTTTTTCTCCTGTAGTTGAGATCTAATCTTACTGCATTGTGGTCAGAAAAGATGCTTGGAATGATTTCTATTTTTTTGAATTTACCAAGGCTAGCTTTATGGCCCAGGATGTGATCTATCCTGGAGAAGGTTCCATGTGCACTTGAGAAAAAGGTGAAATTCATTGTTTTGGGATGAAATGTCCTATAGATATCAATTAGGTCTAACTGGTCTATTGTATCATTTAAAGTTTGTGTTTCCTTGTTAATTTTCTGTTTAGTTGATCTATCCATAGGTGTGAGTTGGGTATTAAAGTCTCCCACTATTATTGTGTTATTGTTAATGTCTCCTTTCATACTTGTTAGCATTTGTCTTACATACTGCGGTGCTCCCGTGTAGGGTGCATATATATTTATAATTGTTATATCTTCTTCTTGGATTGATCCTTTGATCATTATGTAGTGACCATCTTTGTCTCTTTTCACAGCCTTTGTTTTAAAGTCTATTTTATCTGATATGAGTATTGCTACTCTTGCTTTCTTTTGGTCCCTATTTGCATGGAAAATCTTTTTCCAGCCCTTCAGTTTCAGTCTGTATGTGTCACTGATGAACATAGATGCAAAAATCCTTAACAAAATTCTAGCAATCGGAATCCAACAACACATTAAAAAGATCATACACCATGACCAAGTGGGCTTTATCCCAGGGATGCAAGGATTCTTCAATATCCACAAATCAATCAATGTAATACACCACATTAACAAATTGAATAATAAAAACCATATGATTATCTCAATAGATGCAGAGAAAGCCTTTGACAAAATTCAACACCCATTTATGATAAAAACTCTCCAGAAAGCAGGAAGAGAAGGAACATACCTCAACATAATAAAAGCTATATATGACAAACCCACAGCAAACATTATCCTCAATGGTGAAAAATTGAAAGCATTTCCTCTAAAGTCAGGAACAAGACAAGGGTGCCCACTGTCACCATTACTATTCAACATAGTTTTGGAAGTTTTGGCCACAGCAATCAGAGCAGAAAAAGAAATAAAAGAAATCCAAACTGGAAAAGAAGAAGTAAAACTCTCACTATTTGCAGATGACATGATCCTCTACATAGAAAACCCTAAAGATTCCACTAGAAAATTACTAGAACTAATCAATGACTATAGTAAAGTTGCAGGATATAAAACCAACACACAGAAATCCCTTGCATTCCTATACACTAATAATGAGAAAACTGAAAGAGAAATTAAGGAAACAATTCCATTCACCATTGCAACGGAAAGAATAAAATACTTAGAATATATCTACCTAAAAAACTAAAGACCTATATCTATAAAAGTGGAGATTCTAAAAAACTGGAAATAAACTGCCTTAATCCAGCAATCCCACTGCTGGGCATACACACTGAGGAAACCAGAAGGAAAAGACACTGTACATTCAATGTTCATCGGAAAGCACTGTTTATAATAGCCAGGACATGGAAGCAACCTAGATGTCCATCAGCAGATGAATGGATAAGAAAGCTGTGGTACATATACACAATGGAGTATTACTCAGCCATTAAAAAGAATACATTTGAATCAGTTCTAATGAGGTGGATGAAACTGGAACTATTATACAGAGTGAAGTAAGCCAGAAGGAAAAACATAAATACAGTATACTAACGCAAATGGAATTTAGAAAGATGGTAACGATAACCCTGTGTACGAGACAGCAAAAGACACTGATGTATAGAAAGTCTTATGGACTCTGTGGGAGAGGGTAAGATTTGGGAGAATGTCATTGAAACATGTGAAATGTCATGTATGAAACAATGCCAGTCCAGGTTCAGTGCACGATGCTGGATGCAAGGCCCAGGGGATGGTATGGGAGGTTGGGAGGGAGGAGGGTTCAGGATGGGGAGCATGTGATTTTTTTTTTTAAAGTAATAAAGAGAATAAAAAAAAAAAAAAAAAAAAAAAAAGAAATCAAAGAGGACCTAATAGATGGAGAAATATACCATGTTCATGGATTGGAAGAATCAATATAGTGAAAATGAGTATACTACCCAAAGCAATTTATAGATTCAATGCAATCCCTATCAAGCTACCAACAATATTCTTCACAGAGCTAGAACAAATAATTTCACAATTTGTATGGAAATACAAAAAACCTCGAATAGCCAAAGCGATCTTGAGAAAGAAGAATGGAACTGGAGGATCAACCTACCTGACTTCAGGCTCTACTACAAAGCCACAGTTATCAAGACAGTATGGTACTGGCACAAAGACAGAAATATAGATCAATAGAACAAAATAGAAAGCCCACAGATAAATCCACGCACATATAGACACCTTATCTTTGACAAAGGAGGCAAGAACATACAATGGATTAAAGACAATCTCTTTAACAAGTGGTGCAGGGAAATCTGGTCAACCACTTGTAAAAGAATGAAACTAGAACACTTTCTAACACCATACACAAAAATGAACTCAAAATGGATTAAAGATCTAAACGTAAGACCAGAAACTATAAAACTCCTAGAGGAGAACATAGGCAAAACACTCTCTGACATACATCACAGCAGGATCCTCTATGACCCACCTCCCAGAATATTGGAAATAAAAGCAAAAATAAACAAATGGGACCTAATTAACCTTAAAAGCTTCTGCACATCAAAGGAAACTATTAGCAAGGTGAAAAGACAGCCTTCAGAATGGGAGAAAATAATAGCAAATGAAGCAACTGACAAACAACTAATCTCAAAAATATACAAGCAACTCCTACAGCTCAACTCCAGAAAAATAAATGACCCAATCAAAAAATGGGCCAAAGAACTAAATAGACATTTCTCCAAAGAAGACATACAGAGGGCTAACAAACACATGAAAAGATGCTCAACATCACTCATTATCAGAGAAATGCAAATCAAAACCACTATGAGGTACCATTTCACTCCAGTCAGAATGGCTGCGATCCAAAAGTCTACAAATAATAAATGCTGGAGAGGGTGTGGAGAAAAGGAACCCTCTTACACTGTTGGTGGAATGCAAACTAGTACAGCCACTATGGAGAACAGTGTGGAGATTCCTTAAAAAAACTGGAAATAGAACTGCCTTATAACCCAGCAATCCCACTGCTGGGCATACACACTGAGGAAACCAGAAGGGAAAGAGACACGTGTACCCCAATGTTCATCGCAGCACTGTTTATAATAGCCAGGACATGGAAGCAACCTAGATGTCCATCAGCAGATGAATGGATAAGAAAGCAGTGGTACATATACACAATGGAGTATTACTCAGCCATTAAAAAGAATACATTTGAATCAGTTCTAATGAGGTGGATGAAACTGGAACCTATTATACAGAGTGAAGTAAGCCAGAAGGAAAAACACCAATACAGTATAATAACGCATATATATGGAATTTAGAAAGATGGTAACAATAACCCTGTGTACGAGACAGCAAAAGAGACACTGATGTATAGAACAGTCTTATGGACTCTATGGGAGAGGGAGAGGGTGGGAAGATTTGGGAGAATGGCATTGAAACATGTAAAATATCATGTATGAAACGAGATGCCAGTCCAGGTTCAATGCACGATACTGGATGCTTGGGGCTAGTGCACTGGGACGACCCAGAAGGATGGTATGGGGAGGGAGGAGGGAGGAGGGTTCAGGAGGGGGAACACATGTATACCTGTGGTGGATTCATTTTGGTATTTGGCAAAACTAATACAATATTGTAAAGTTTAAAAATAAAATAAAATTTAAAAAATAAATAAATAAAATAAAAGACGCTTACTCCTTGGAAGGAAAGTTATGACCAACCTAGATAGTATATTGAAAAGCAGAAACATTACTTTGCCAACAAAGGTCCGTCTAGTCAAGGCTATGGTTTTTCCAGTGGTCATGTATGGATGTGAGAGTTGGACTGTGAAGAAGGCTGAGCACCGAAGAATTGATGCTTTTGAATGGTGGTTTTGGAAAAGACTCTTAAGAGTCCCTTGGACTGCAAGGTGATCCAACCAGTCCATCCTAAAGGAGATCAGTCCTGGGATTTCTTTGGAAGGACTGACACTAAAGCTGAAACTCCAATACTTTGGCCCCCTCATGCGAAGAGTTGACTCATTGGAGAAGACTCTGATGCTAGGAGGGATTGGGGGCAGGAGAAGGGGACGACAGAGGATGAGATGGCTGGATGGCATCACCGACTTGATGGACGTGAGTTTGAATGAACTCTGGGAGTTGGTGACGGACAGCGAGGCCTGGCGTGCTGCGATTCATGGGGTCGCAAGGAGTTGGACACGACTGAGTGACTGAACTGAACTGAACTGAACTGAACTTTTGAGGCAGGAAGTAGATGGACAGGAAAGATAGTAAGACATGTTTATGGACCCTAAAGAGCTCACAATCTAGTGGTGAAGACAGATTAACAAACACCAAACTATAATTCTGTTGAGAAGTAAAGCAAAAGTGTCCAAAGTATTTTAGGAATGTTGTTTGTGTCAGACTGGCAAGGCAGAAGGTTCCAGAAATTTTCACAATGGACAACACACTTAAACTGAGCCTTGAAAAACAGACAAGACTTCCCCGTGCTAGAAATAGGAGTAAGAGAAAGGAATATTCTAGTCTCATGAGTATTATGAGAACAAGGGATATGTTTTTGGGAATCAGACCTTACACAAATGTAAGAGAAAAAGTCATGGCGCAGTCTACCTGATGCTCTGGCAAGGGAGGACAAGCCAGAGCTTGAGGGAAAATCCAAGACACCAATCCAGCCAGCCACCAAAGTGAAACAGCAAAGAAGGAACTTATGCACAGGACCAGGGAAAGCTACTTTCCTTTAAAGAGCTGACATCTCTGTGCATCCACAGTCAGGAGTCTGATAGTGAGCTTGGGGTCATTATTGGTCATAATGGCAGCAACTGGGAAGATGAGCTAGGCACAGAATGGAGGACCAGTGGAACCCATAAGGCTTTGCCTCTGACCATGACTTGCTAATCTCTTACCACCCAAAGTTCATTCAAAATCTGCTTTTGAACAACTGTAATCAGGAACCATACAAAGAAAGGAGTGCTAGGAAATATGGTTCTCAGATTAACCAAGCTGGTATAACCTAGTCCCAAAGCAGTTAAGAAGGAAAACTGGAATGAGTGCTTTGAGACAAAGTAATTTGTCCTCTGATTTGAAGAAACTTGGGAGTTATTAAAAGTTTTAACAATAGATTGCACATCCAATTTCTCTTTATAAAGTGTAATTTGAATGGGTGTATGCCATGTATCATAAACGGGCAGTAGAGGGGGAGTGTTTTTACATCTCTCTGAGTTTACCTATTTCCTCTCCCTGAATTGTGGTTCTTCTTGCCCACCCAGTGAAAAACTCTTTTTCTCACAAACTGCTCTCAAACACCACCATTTCTATGAAGCCTTCCCTGACTTCCCACTCAGAACTCTTTATTTACACCTCTGAGTTCACACAACATCCTGTATTAAAGCACTTTTCAGATTATACTATTAAGTTTGTTTTCATGTTTTGTTAATCACTGTTTTCCCAAGATCTGGTTCCTAGTAAATATTCAACAGACATGGAGGGAATAAATGAATGAATGTAACCCAGTGAAACATTAGTGCAATAGTCTAGGTTAAAGATCCAGAGGGTTTGGATTAGAAGAGTGGCAATGGGGAGGTAGAGAGTGAGGAGTATCTAAACATCGTTTTAAAAACAAAATGGCAAAAATTTGGTACCAGCTGGTGGAATATGTAGACAGTAGACTGTGATAAACACTATAAGTAAAATAAAAGGTAAGGCTGCAGAGGAGACCATGGTTAAATTTCACAAAGGGATGGAATTGCTATAACATAAAGAAAATTATATGTCCATAAAGCAAAGCTTTCATATAAATTTTAGAATCAGCTTATTGAATTAATAAGATCAGTTTGAAGGTCATTTACATCCTTAAGAGGTGGCAAGAATATACAGAACTATACAAAAAAGGTCTTAATGACTCAGATAACCATGATGGTGTGGTCACTCACCTAGAGCCACACATCTTAGAGTATGAAATCAAGTAGGCCTTAGGAAGCATTACCACAAACAAAGTCAGTGGAGATGATGGAATTCCAGCTGAGTTATTTAAAATACTAACAGATGATGCTGTTAAACTGCTGCACTCAATATGTCAGCAAATTTGGAAAACTCAGCAATGGCCACAGGACTGGAAAAAGTCAGTTATCATTCCAATCCTGAAAAAGGGCGATGCCAAAGAATATTCAAACTACCATACAACTGTACTCATTTAACCAGCTAGCAAGGTAATGTTCAAAATCCTTCAAAGTAGGCTTCAACAGTACACGAACTGAGAACTTCCAGATGTACAAGCTTGGTTTAGAAAAGGAGGAGGAACCAGAGATCAAATTGCCAACATCCACTGGATCATAGAAAATGCAAGGGAATTCCAGAAAAACATCTACTACAGCTTCGTTGAGTATGCTAAAGCCTTTGACTGTGTGGATCACAAAAAAACTGAATAAAATTCTTGAAAAAGATGGCAATACCAGACCACCTTACCTGCTTCCTAAGAAATCTGTGTGCAAGTCAAGAAGCAACAATTAGAACCGGACATGAAACAACAAACTGGTTCAAAATTGGGAAAGGAGTACAAGGCGGCTGTATATTGTCACTCTTTATTTAACTTCTACACAGAGTACGTCATGTGAAATGAGGCACAAACTGGAATCACGATTACCAGGAGAAATATCAATAACCTCATACAAGCAAATAATACCACCCTAATGGCAGAAAGCAAAGAGGAACTAAAGAGTCTCTTGATGAAAGTGAAAGAGGAGAGTGAGAAAGTTGTCTTAACATTTAACATTCAAAAAATGAAGATCATGGCATCTGGGCCCATCATTTCATGGCAAATAGGGGGGAAAATGGAAACAGTGACAGACTTTATTTTTGCAGGCTCCAAAGTCACTGTGGATGGTGACTGCAGCCATGAAATTAAGAGATCCCTACTCTTTGGGAGAAACGCTATGATACATCCAGACAGCACATTAAAAAGCAAGAGACATCACTTTGCTGACAAACTTCCATATGGTCAAAACTACGGTTTTTCCAGTAGTCATGTATGGATGTGAGAGCTGGACCATAAAGGAGGCTAAGTGCCGAAGAATTGATACTTTCAAATTGTGGTCCTGAAAAAGACTCTTGAGAGTCCCTTGGACAGCAAGGAGATCAAACCCGTCAATCTCAAGAGAAGTAAACCCTGAATATCCATTGGAAGGACTGATGATGAAGCTAAAGCTCCAATACTTTGGCCACCTGATGTGAAGAGCTGAATCCTTGAAAAAGACCCTGATGCTGGGAAAGATTGAGGGCAGGAGAAGAAGTGGGGAACAGAGGATGAGATGGTTGGATCGCATCACTGACTCAATGGACATGAGTCTGAGAAAACTCTGAGAGATAGAGGAGAACAGGAAACCCTAGTTTGTTGCAGGGGTCCCAGAGTCGGACATGACTTAGCGACTGAACAATAGCAACAATATTAAATTTTATCAGATGTAATTTTTGAACATATCGAGGTGGTCACTTTTTGTCACTTATTCTAAGTTAATGATTTTTATTTCAAATGCTAAACCAATCTTTCTGTTCTTTTTGTATATTTCTGTGCTTGGCTTGCTAATATTTTGATTGGGTCTGTTTTAAATCTCTATGAATCAGTGAGACAGGCCTTAGGAACAACTTTTAAAATATGTCAGGAATGACACTTCTTTTGTGAAAAATTGGAGTTTATTTGTTATTAAAAATTTGATATAATTTACTAACTAGCCATTGGGTCTAGACTTTTCTTTGTGAGAAGTTTTAATTATGAATTTAATTTTCTTAATAGTTAAAAGACTATCCAGATTTTTTCTCTATTCTATGTGTTTTTAAATAAACTGTACTTCTTTAACAATATATCTATTATACTCAAATTTTCAAAAGTATTTCTATAAAGTTATTCATAATGGCTTCTTGCTATCATTTTATTATCTGTAGAATCTGAGATAATCATTCTTTTATTTTTTATATTAATATACCCCTATTTCCCTTCTCTTTTTCCCTCCCTCCTTCCCCGCTTCTCTCCCTCCCTCTTTGCCTCTCTGCCTCACCAAGGACTTCTCAGTTTTATTAGCCTCTTCTAAAACCAAATTTTGCCCATGTTGATTCTCTCCATTGTATGTTTGGGTTTTTGTTGTCCTCCTCTCCATTACTTTATATTCTTATCTTTTGTATGTCATTCCTACTGCTTTCTTTGGTGTAATTCGCTGTTATTCCCAACTTCTTAAGATGAATGCTTAACTCATTTATTATAGCCTCCCATCTTTTCTAACACATGTGCTTAAGGCTATAAATTTCCCCATAATCAAAGCATAGGCTATATCCCACAAGTTTTTAAGTGTATAAAACTTTCAAAGTTATTCAGAGCAAAATATTTTCAAATTTCCATTATGATTGCTTCTTTAACCCATGGGTTATTACTTAGAAGCATATTTGTTAACTTTACAAATATTGGGAAATTTTCTAGCTTCATTTTTGTTATTGATTTCTAGCTCTGATCTTTTTTTCTTGTTTCACTCAGTTGATTTCAGTCCAGAACAAGTTTTTGTACTTCTAGGTTTACTGTCCAAATAATTCATGAGTGGAGCCAGGTCACAGGTGAAATTCAACTTCTAAGTCACATTTCAAATCTGACCCTGAGGCCAGTATATCTCCCTAGCTTGGAGTTGCCTTAATAAATGGTGACTCCCAATGTACAAGAGTCTGTTGCGCAGAACAGAAACTATTTTCCCATTCTAACTCCACCCACAAATGATTTCCTGGCCCCAAAATCCAATATATAGGTGCTAGAATAGCACCCTAAGCAACCCCACAGGCAACCATGTATCATCATCTGTGTAGACGGCGCCCCCTGGAGTTGTACAGCTGCTCTTTATGCAGCCATCCACAGCAGCCTACTCTGCTGAGCCTCAAGGAGAGGTATTCATATTTCTTAGAATGCCAGCTGTTCTAGGTCAGAAACTATGTATAGTTAGAGTTCCAGATCTATAGGTTTGTTATCCACACATATGGAGGGTTGACTACACTTCAGCATTTTATATATGGGATTTGAGGTCTTTGGAATGTGGTACTTTCAGGGGTCCTAGAACCAATCTTCAGTGACTACCAAGAGATGATTGTATACATATTGACCCTCATGTCAGCTATGATATTTAGCTCAGTGCCTAGCATCTGTGTTCATAAAATCTGTTGATGAAGTAAAAAATGAATATCCAGACAGATGGAAGATAGAAAAAAATAAGAAATTCTATTTTCTTCTACAAAAGCTGGAGCAGAAATTCAGTGGAACTTAAAGACCAAGATAATTTTTAAATAGAGGTGGAATAAAGGCAATGGCAACCCACTCCAGTACTCTTGCCTGGAAAATCCCATAGGCGGAGGAGCCTGGTAGGCTACAGTCCATGGGGTTACGAAGAGTCGGACACGACTGAGCGATTTCACTTTCACTTTTTACTTTCATGCCTTGGAGAAGGAAATGGCAACCCACTTCAGTGGTTCTTGCCTGGAGAATCCCAGGGATGGGGGAGCCTGGTGGGCTGCCGTCTCTGAGGTCACACAGAGTAGGACATGACTGAAGTGACTTAGCAGCAGCAGCATCAATCCAAGTTTCAAGTATCATAGAAAACCAGCATCTATGAAAAGGGATAGTCATTGTCTGAAATAATGAGAGCTTAAACCTATAAAAGCAAACATGTAAAGTAAAACTATTAAAACTAAGCTTTGGTTGAAAAAGCAGTTGGATTCAAATGAATTTAAAATTAGGACATTTGGGACTGTACTTCTGATTACACAAACAACTGTCTATCCAGCTCAATAGTATAAATATGAGCCTGCTTGTCTAAATTAGACTTTTTCCTAACAATTTTGACATGTTCTTTCACAGGAGGAAGTTTTGAAAAAAAAAATTAGGTAGAACTGAATTCAAACTCAAGAAGATTGAATTCAATAAATTTGGGTAAGTAGCCTCACTTCTCTGAGTTTTTGTCTTATCCTTGAAATAAGAGGTTATTTAGTCAGTATTTCCTTTAATATATTCTGGAGAACCTCAGTCCAACAAAATCTTAACATAAAAAAAAGTGTTTAATGGTCCAATAAGTTTAGAAAATGCTAGCCTAAATAAAGCTAATTTGCTGAAACATTTCTCAGCTGTTAATACATTATGAATCTCCAAAACTGGGATATACTTTCTATATAGTGTTCTTTGAACTTAGACCATGAACCCTTTTTGCCTAAAGCATCCTATAAGATCCCTGTACTGTGAAACTGAAGCCTAGCATGCAAGATTTTAAGCATGACCTTACTAGCATGGGGATGAGTACAACTGTCCAGTGGTTAGCACATTCTTTGGTACTACCCTTCTTGGGGATTGGGATAAGGACTCACCTTTTCCAGTCCTATGGCAACTGCTGAGTCTTCCAGATTTGCTGACATAATGCACACAAAACCTTGATGGCATCGTCCTTTAGGGATTTGAATAGTTCTGCTGGAATTCCATCACATCCACTAGCTTTATTAACAGCAGTGCTTCTTAATGCCCACTTCCACTTTGCACTCCAGAATGTCTGGCTCTGGGTGACTAACCTTGCCATCTTAGTAATCCAGTTCATTAAGATCTTTTTTACACAGTTCTTCCATGTATTCTTTCCATCTCTTCTTGATCTCTTCAGTGTCAACTAGGTTGAAAAGCAGAGACTTTTTGTTTTCTTTTTTTTTTATTTATTTATTTTAATTGGAGGCCAATTACTTTATAATATTGTAGTGGTTTAAACAGAGACATTACTCTGCCGACAAAGGTCCATATAGTCAAGGCTATGGTCTTCCCAGTGGTCACATATGGCTGAAAGAGCTGGACCATAAAGAAGGCAGAATGCCAAGGAATTGATGCCTTTGAACTGTGGTGCTGGGGAAGACTCCTGAAAGTCCCTTGGACAGCAAGGAGATCAAACCAGTCAATCTTAAGGGATATCAACCCTGAATATTCACTGGAAGGGCTAATGCTGAAGCTGAAGCTCCAGTATTTTGATCATCTAATATGAACAGGTCACTTATTGGAAAAGTCCCTGATGCTGGGAAAGATTGATGGCAGAAGGAGAAGAGGGCGTCAGAGGATGAGGTGGCTGAACGGTATCACCCATGCTATGAACTTGAACTTGGGCAAACTTCAGGAGATGGTGAGAAACAGGGAGGCCTGGCGAGCTGCAGTACATGGTGTCACAAAGAGTCAGACATGACTGGGTGACGGAACAACAACTGTGAAACTAAGTTTACTTTACTTTCATTTTATTACACTACTAAGTTTACATGATTCTAAGTAAAGCCTCATGAAAAGGAAATGCAACAGTAATTACGAACTCTGAAGCTGAGAGATGAAATAGGTAGTCAGGTAGTTTCTGGTTTATCCACACTAAAAACTTCTTTCAAGTATTCTCAGTTCTACCAAATGGGTGGCCACACTGGTCAACAAACAAGGAAATATATCTATGTCTACAAGTGAATTAGAAGTGCTCAAAGCAAGAAAATTAGAATTCTTACCCTATCAGAACCTCAGAAATTATCTTTAGAAATGAATGAGGGTCCTTTCTGAGGATATTTGAGGAGTTTCTGAGTAGGGCATCAGTGCTAATATTCCAAGTTTTTCAAAGTATGTGTATACATGCATACAAGCATGTGTATATGCACACACATTTGTGTGTTACAGAGATGCTAATAGCTTTAAAAAGTGATTCCCAAACAAGTTTTGGAAACACGGATTAAACATAGTGAAGCAAATTTCTTTATCATTCTAAAGTACATTGTAACTCTACAAGAGGTAAACATGACATGTGGTATTTATGTGACCATTAGACACTAAAATATCTTGTAGAACTAATGTTTCACAGAACACACTTTGGGGTCCATTCCATAGAATCTGGGGTTTCTGTTAAGTGTAAATTCTGAGAATGGAAGAAGAAGATGTTTCTGAATCCAAGGATGAACAAATTAAAGATCTTAGAACAATGGTTAGCAGAAAAAAGTTTGGGACATTTAAAAGTAGATGTAAACTGTTATACATGAGGATATTCTATGAAGGGCAATTTGGCAAGTCATTCTACACATATATATGCACTTTTATTAAGTGGTGTTTACATATGGTTATAAATTTCAGCACTGTTTGAAAAAGCTAGAGATAAGAAAGAACCCACGTATGTACATGATAGTTGCTAAATTATGTGGTACACACTTAGAATGAATTGTATGCAGCTGAAAAAGTTAGCTAACATACAGGTTAATAAATGTGAAACTCTGAAAGACTGGACGTCTTGCTAATTTTTAAGGGCTTTAAATTTCTTTCAGTTTTTAAATTTTTTGTTAGAGTATAATTGCTTTACAATGTTGTAGTGGCTTTTGCTTTACAAGAAAGTAATTCAGCTATATGTATACATATATCCTCTTCTTCTTGAACCTCCCTCCCATGCCCCATCCCACTCCTCTTTTCATGAGTCTTGAAATATTGTATTTCACAAATATTCGATGAATAAAAAGTAAGCAAAATGACTGCATGGATGACACTTTTAAAATCACAGCCCTCCATATCAATGAACTTACTTTCCAAATCTTTTCTTGGAATCCAAATGATTAATCGTTCAAAAATTTATTCAGTACTTATTAATGAGTATACATTGGAAAGAGTATGCATTACACTGAATATATAGTATACATTATACTGCTGCTAAGTCGCTTCAGTCTTGTCCGACTCTGTATGACCCCATAGACGGCAGCCCACCAGGCTCCCCCGTCCCTGGGATTCTCCAGGCAAGAACACTGGAGTGAGTTGCCATTTCTGTCTCCAATGCATGAAAGTGAAAAGTCAAAGTGAAGTCACTCAGTCGTGTCCGACTCTTAGCGACCCTATGGACTGAAGCCCACCAGGCTCCTCCATCCATGGGATTTTCCAAGAGTACTGGAGTGGGGTGCCATTGCCTTCTCTGATACATTATACTATATATACAGATATCAGAGATAAATCAAATAAACAGATTCTGCCCTTCAAGAACTCAACTGTTTTGTAAATGAAGTTAATAGAAATAATGAAAGATAACAGAAAATAAAGCACAATGAGAATCTGAGAAAAGAAGCCATTACTTGATCTGTCCAATCATTACCAAATTTTAAAAATACAAATATACAATGAAATAATTAGGGAACTTTCTAAAGAAGCACTACCTTCATGAAATGCTTTTGTCTACTCCTAAGTGACTATCCAGAGCCCCTATCATCCTGCACAAGAATTAGTGTCCAATTATCATAATACTACCCAGGGATCCAGAAGGGGGAAAGTAAGTCTAGCTTTCAGTAGTATTCTATTGTAGTGTGACGGCTTTTATGTTAGCCAAACCACTTTCCGATCTTCTAATTTTTTTCCATTTTTTATCCCTTATCCCATCAACTCCTCCATAAAAACAAGCAACCGAATTGTTTTATGTCTATTGTCTCAGGGTAAATTTTATTAAAAGGGGTCTTCCTGACTCTCAGCTCTAAAAACTTAAACTTTTAGAGAGCTGGAGAGGATTGTGGACATGAAAAACAATGTTGGAGGGAAGTAGGATCTGAAGAGTGTGGGAGCTTCCGAAAGAGACCATCAAAGGTTTCCCCAGAGGAAGAGAGGTAATTAAATCTAATGTTAGTCCTTGCTAGAACTATAGCCCTAACAAAACTCAGAAACACAGAAGGGCGGGATCACAGTAAGTCCAAGCAGGCAGCACCTTCAGTTCAGTTCAGTCGCTCAGTCGCTCAGTCGTGTCCAACTCTTTGCGACCCCATGAATTGCAGCGCGCCAGGCCTCCCTGTCCATCACCAACTCCCGGAGTTCACTCAAATTCTTGTCCATTGAGTCGGTAATGCCATCAAACCATCTCATCCTCTGTCGTCCCCTTCTCCTCCTGCCCCCAATCCCTCCCAGAATCAGAGTCTTTTCCAATGAGTCAACTCTTCGCATGAGGTGGCCAAAGTATTGGAGTTTCAGCTTTAGCATCAGTCCTTCCAAAGAACACCCAGGACTGATCTAGGGAGACTCAAAGAGATTTCTGTGCTCCAGAATAGCAAAAAAAAAAAAAAAAAATAGAAGAGTAACAACACATAGGAATAGTAGAGAGCTCCTAAGCTTGAAGGAGACATGAAAGGAAAACAGAAAATCTCCTGAGCATAGAGTGAATCAGTGTCAGTGGACTAGATGAAAAAACAGTATCTCAGCCGATAAATGTAATAAATAGTATTGAATTCCACAGGCAATCCTGCCATACCCAGATACCACATAACCATGTCCATGAAAAACCACATCACAAAACAAGGGAGGAGTATCATGTTTCTGCCAACCAGCAAAATGGAGGCTCAAAAAGAAATTGAGTTATAGGGGAAAAAATGAAGAAAGTTTGTGTGCACTTTGGTTGTGGATTATCATAGAATCTGGCTACAGCTAGCTATACATGCCTGAGGATTTCTGCAATGACCATGTCTCACATTCAGGTTTCCCAAGTGGCACTAATGGTAAAGAACCCACCCGCCGATACAGGAGACATAATAGAAACAGGTTGATCCCTGGGTCGGGAAGATCTCCTGGAGGAGGAAATGGAAACCCACTCCAGTATTCTTGCCTGGAGAATCCCATGGACAGAAGAGCCTTGGCGGGCTACGGTCCACAGGGTTGCAAAGAGTCGGACACGACTGAAGCGACTTAGCACACACATGCATGCATGGATGCACATTCACCCAAAGACTCCAAATGTTCTGGTTTAAAATCACTCACAGAGGTCCCTCTGTGAATAGTCTCAGACATCACATAGGCCCCAATATGATGGCTTTGCTAAAGCTGATCTGCTTTCACCAAGGGGATCTCCTCCTTCAGAACAGCTCAGACACAGTGAGCTGAGACCCAAAGCCACTCATTCTCCAAGAATGCGGTCATTAGAGCTATAACATCTGTCACCTTTGGGTGGTAATTAGAAAGGGGAAGTCAATAACAATAGTGCATAACACTACTTTACCAAGATTTAAACAAGTTGTAATATTGTTGAACATCTATTGATGAGTCCAAATGTGCCACAGGCTATTGAGCACAAGAAGGGCTTTGATGAGAGGCTTTTCATTATTAATTTGATGGGGTGAGGTTTATAGACATCACAGAATACATTTTCATTTGTTACATGAGACCCAGCCTCCCACAGCCATCAGATCTAATCAGCATCTTGTTGGGTCACAACCAAGGTAGGGGAGGATATGGGTCTGGGACTTGTAGCCCCATGAATGGAAAAGAGACAAGTCTTGTTGATTGTCCTCAGCTCTCTTCAAAGTGTAGGAAATACTCAAGAAAAGCAACCTATGATCTTTGGTAAAAAAACCATCTCTGAGCTGAGAAACAAGAAACCTGGGTTTTAGTTACTGCTAGTAACTAGTTCTATTCCTTAGATATAGCTCTAATCTCACTTTACCACTCTGGGCTGGAGTTTTTTTCATCTATAAATTGATAATCTTTTAAGGTAACTTTCAGGCACAATATTCTGTGAATTTGCTCTCTTGGGGCATCTCTTTCAGTCTCATATTTTAAATAATATCTATATGCTGGAACTTCCTGTCTTATCTCCATCCCCAACCTCTCTCTTGAACTCCAAACTTATATTTACAACTGCCCCCTTGACAAATTCACTTGGATGACATCTCAAACTTCACATATGTAAAACCAAACTTGCCTTCTCCCTAAAGCCTGCTTCTCTCCACTTCCCCCAACTCTACCCACACTTCTCATCATAGTAAATGGCAAGTACATTCAGTAGCATTCCTTTGAATCCGCTTCCTCTTATACTCCAAATCTAATCCTTTATCAAATTTTGTTGGTTCTACCTTTGAAATATATCCATAATCTGATGTTCTCTGCCACAATCTCCTAGTCTAAGTGCTCATTTTCTCTCAACCTAACTGATGCCCATCCCTGGACTGTTCTCCACACATCAGCAAGAATGGTCATTCCTCTGTTCTTTCTTCAGATATCATTACAATTTGCTTCTCACTTCCTTCAAGTCTTCAATTGAACAAACTCACTTATTAGTGAGGCCTTTCCTAACCATCCCATTAAAACTAGTATTTATATTAATTTTTTATGCTATGTAACAATTACCACAAACTAGTGGATTAAAACAACATGCACTAATTTTCTCACAGTTTCTGTGGGTCAGGACTGTGGGCACAGCTTATTCTCTCAAGACTGCAATTAAAGTTGCCTGGTTTAAATTCTCATCAGAAGGTTAAATTAGGAAAGAAATCGCTTTGAAATTCATTCGCATTTTTGGCAGAATTCATTTCCTTGTGCTCTATGGCTGAGATTTCTATTTTCCTACTAACTGGAAGCTAGATCCCGTTCTCAGCTCTGAGAGACTGTCCTCAAGTCCTTGGCTTGTCGTCCTTCCATAGGTAGTTCTTCTTCAAGGCCAGCTGGAGAATTAGAATCAGAAGAGAGTTCCAGAAAAACATCTATTTCTGCTTTATTGACTATGCCAAAGCCTTTGACTGTGGGATCACAATAAACTGTGGGAAATTCTAAAAGAGATGGGAATACCAGACCACCTGACCTGCCTCTTGAGAAATCTGTATGCAGGCCAGGAAGCAAGAGTTAGAACTGGACATGGAACAATAGACTGGTTCCAAATAGGAAAAGGAGTTCGTCAAGGCTGTATATTGTCATCCTGCTTATTTAACTTCTATGCAGAGTACATCATGAGAAACGCTGGACTGGAAGAAACACAAGCTGGAATCAAGATTGCTGGGAGAAATATCAATAACCTCAGATATGCAGATGACACCACCCTTATGGCAGAAAGTGAAGAGGAACTAAAAAGCCTCTTGATGAAAGTGAAAGAGGAGAATGAAAAACCTGGCTTAAACCTCAACATTCAGAAAACGAAGATCATGGCATCTGGTCCCATCACTTCATGGGAAATAGATGGGAAAACAGTGGAAACAGTGTCAGACTTTATTTTTGAGGGCTCCAAAATCACTGCAATGGTGACTGCAGCCATGAAATTAAAAGATGCTTACTCCTTGGAAGGAAAGTTATGGCCAAACTAGATAGCATATTCAAAAGCAGAGACATTACTTTGCCAACAATGGTCCATCTAGTCAAGGCTATGGTTTTTCCAGTGGTCGTGTATGGATGTGAGAGTTGGACTGTGAAGAAAGCTGAGTGCCGAAGAATTGATGCTTTTGAACTGTGATGTTTGAAAAAACTCTTGAGAGTCCCTTGGACTGCAAGGAGATCCAACCAGTCTATCCTAAAGGAGACCAGTCCTGGGTGTTCATTGGAAGGACTGATGTTGAAGCTGAAACTCCAATATTTTGGCCACCTCATGCAAAGAGTTGACTCCTTAAAAAGATGGGGAATATATGTATAACTGTGGCGGATTCATTTCTATATTTAGCAAAACTAATACAATATTCAAAGTTTAAAAATAAAATAAAATTTTTTAAAAAAAGGACCCTGATGCTGGGAGGGATTGGGGGCAGGAGGAGAAGGGGATGACAGAGGATGAGATGGTTGGATGGCATCACCGACTTGCTGGACATGAGTTTGGGTAGACTCCGGGAGTTGATGATGGACAAGGGAGGTCTGGAGTGCTGCAATTCATGGGGTGGCAAAGAGTTGGACACGACTGAGTGACTGAACTTAACTGAAGGCCAGGTTCCTCCTTTTAAGGGTTTTTACCTGATTAAGTCAATCCCATACAGGATAATCTTCCTTTGGTAACTTGAAATCACTGATTTAGAACCTTAATTATTAATACATCTTTAAAATGTGTCCTCCTTTGCCACAGAACATAATCTAATTCTCCGAGTAGTACTTCAGCATATTCACAGGTTCCAACACATTTAAGTTGGGGGTGTGGGGGAGGGGTCATTATACAAAGTGTAATCAGGGGCAGGAATCTTGGGGACCATCTTATAATTCTGCCTATCACAGCATTTCACTATAACCTTTATCCTGTCTCTTTTTGTATCCTTTGCCCCTAATATGTGATTTGCTTCTTCAGTTACTATTCTATTTCCCCTGAATAAATGAAAGATTCCTGACAGCAAGAACTTTATATTGCTTGCCGTCATTTCTCTAGCAACTAGAACAATATTGGACATATAATCTGAGCTCAATGAATATTTTGAATGAAAAAAATGAATGTATTAATCTAAACATAAATCACTTTGACCCTTTCTCATTCCTAGAAATCCAGTATATTATCTCCCATAGTTTGTTATTCCTCTAACAGACACTGGTCACATGCAAGTCAGTTTTAGTGACTATTTACTGAGCACTTACTCTTTACCAGCCACTTGAACACACTATAGTTAATCCTCACAATAATCCTCTTTAAATCACACAATCTCTTCTAAGCCTAGCTGGTAGAAAATTGAATTTCAGGCATACTTTTGGGAGTCCTATATTCCTGTAATGGGTACTAAGTATTCATCTTTTCTCTCCTTCTTCTGTTTAGTAATAAAACTCAGTTTTACCTGGGCACATGGCCACCTGATTACAGAACCCCTAACTCAGTTTCTCTTGAAGCTAAGTATAGCCATAAACTAGGCTCAAGTCAATATAGTGTGAGAGTGATGAGCACAACTTCATCTCCATAAAAACAAGACCTCTGGCCCTGGACTTCTCTTTTTCCTTTTTTTAGGGCTGGATCATAGACATGGAGGTGAGTCAGCTTTAACACTCTGGGACAGGGTCCTTAACCTGGGGTTTACAGATATTCAAAGGGCCCATGGAAGGAATTCAGGGGATCCAGGAATTTGGATGGAAAGTTACATCTTTATTTTCAATAACCTTTAATTGAAATTCAGTATTTTCTTTAGTTACGAATGTAGGCAACAAACCACAATAGCATTCACAGAATCTGTGACCTTGTCACTATTATAAACCAGAGATATTTGCAAATCACACATTTATTCATATATCATGAAATAATATGCTTATCATATTACTGAGCATCAATTTGCACTCATCACTATGTTGAAACTAAAGTACTTACTGGACACCCCAGTTCTTGTTAATAATGAATAAAGGAGCATATGCATTAGTGTATTACAAATTTGTCTTTTCTAGTATCTTTATAGTTGCATTTTATTGTAACTTACTTCCTTTATAATCCTTCTGCCTATTTTTCCAGACATCTAAAACATTTTTTGAGATAAAGCTCCCACATATTTCACCAGATTTCCCAAAAGGACCACGGCATAAGATTTTAAAATCCTGTTCTAGGAGATGGTGAGGTAACAAAATGAAAGGAATATGGAATTATAAATGGCAACATGTGATGGACCATAGAAAAAGCAAGAGATTTCCAGAAAAACATTTACTTCTGCTTCATTGACTATGCTAAAGCCTTTGACTGTATGGATCACAACAAACCATGGAAAATTCTTCAGTTCAGTTCAGTTCAGTCGCTCAGTCGTGTCCAACTCCCTGCGAATCCATGAATCACAGCACGCCAGGCCTCCCTGTCCATCACCAACTCCTGGAGTTCACCCAAATTCATGTCCGTCGAGTCAGTGATGCCATCCAGCCATCTCATCCTCTGTCGTCCCCTTCTCCTCCTGCCTCCAATCCCTCCCAGCATCAGAGTCTTTTCCAATGAGTCAACTCTTCGCATGAGGTGGCCAAAGTACTGGAGTTTCAGCTTCAGCATCATTCCTTCCAAAGAAATCCCAGGGCTGATCTCCTTCAGAATGGACTGGTTGGATCTCCTTGCAGTCCAAGGGACTCTCAAGAGTCTTCTCCAACACCACAGTTCAAAAGCATCAATTCTTCAGCGCTCAGCCTTCTTTACAGTCCAACTCTCACATCCATACATGACCACTGGAAAAACCATAGCCTTGACTAGATGGACCTTTGTTGGCAAAGTAATGTCTCTGCTTTTGAATATGCTATCTAGGTTGGTCATAACTTTCCTTCCAAGGAGTAAGCGTCTTTTAATTTCATGGCTGCAGTCACCATCTGCAGTGATTTTGGAGCCCAGAAAAATAAAGTCTGACACTGTTTCCACTGTTTCCCCATCTATTTCCCATGAAGTGATGGGACCGGATGCCATGATCTTCGTTTTCTGAATGTTGAGCTTTAAGCCAACTTTTTCACTCTCCACTTTCACCTTCATCAAGAGGCTTTTGAGTTCCTCTTCACTTTCTGCCATAAGGGTGGTGTCATCTGCATATCTGAGGTTATTGATATTTCTCCCTGCAATCTTGAATCCAGTTTGTGCTTCTTCCAGTCCAGCATTTCTCATGATGTATTCTGCATAGATGTTAAATAAGCAGGGTGACAATATACAGCCTTGATGTACTCCTTTTCCTATTTGGAACCAGTCTATTGTTCCATGTCCAGTTCTAACTGTTGCTTCCTGACCTGCATACAGATTTCTCAAGAGGCAGGTCAGGTGGTCTGGTATTCCCATCTCTTTCAGAATTTTCCACAGTTTATTGTGATCCAAACAGTCAAAGGCTTTGGCATAGTCAATAAAGCAGAAGTAGATATTTTTCTGGAACTCTCTTGCTTTTTCCATGATCCAGCGGATGTTGGCAATTTGATCTCTGGTTCCTCTGCCTTTTCTAAAACCAGCTTGAACATCAGGAAGTTCACGGTTCATGTATTGCTGAAGCCTGGCTTGGAGAATTCTGAGCATTACTTTACTAGCATGTAGGCTTTTGCAAACAAAATCCTAGTTGGGTACTGCCTGGAAACTTCACTTTTTGCCATATCTATCCCCCTTCACAAAATTTAAAGAGGCAGACAACATAAAGGCTAGACTGCCATCTTGTCATGGGGAAAGAAATATTTCTACAGCACTGAGGAAAAGATTATTATCTCAATATGTTACATGATAACTGCAACGATCTGAATGCAGCTTCCAATAACTACAACAACCCAAATGCAACAAAATGAATGCAGCTGATAACTGCAACAATCCGAATGTGAAGTCTTAAAAAACTGATTTTGAGAAGTGATGACAGTAGGAAGTCAAAGGAGGGTAATTCAGTTCAGTTCAGTTCAGTCACTTGGTCATATCTGACTCTTTGAAACCCCATGAACCAGGACCTCCCTATCCATCACCAACTCCCGGAGTCCACCCAAACCCATGTCCATCGAGTCGGTGATGCCATCCAGCCATCTCATCCTCTGTTGTCCCCTTCTCCTGCCCCCAATCCCTCCCAGCATCAGAGTCTTTTCCATTGAGTCAACTCTTCACATCAGGTGGCCAAAGTATTGGAGTTTCAGCTTTAGCATCAGTCCTTCCAAAGAACACCCAGGACTGATCTCCTTTAGAATGGACTGGTTGGATCTCCTTGCAGTCCAAGGGACTCTCAAGAGTCTTCTCCAACACCACAGTTCAAAAGCATCAATTCTTCAGCGCTCAGCTTTCTTCACAGTCCAACTTTCACACCATACATGACCACTGGAAAAACCATACCCTTGAGAGGAAATAATTTATAGAGGTAATTGGTTAGATAAGGACAGATCATAGAAATAGTCTTGTTGGCTGCAAGACTGAAGTTTAGGTGAGCAAAGAAGTATAATTGAAAGAGAAACATAGTAAGGAAAACCATTCTGGGGAGGACAACAGCTTTTAGATAAGCTGCACTTGAAAATCCAAGTGAAAGTTCTCAAGAGGTATGGAATGAGAGCTCTGAGATTAGTATCTAGAGATGTTGAAAGAGACTAAAAGAATGAAGGACCTTCCTGAGGTAGATAATTAATAAGGGAAAAAGGAGAAGAACACCTCTGATCCTTGAGGAACACTTACACTTAGTGAACAGAAGAAACTATTCAAAGAGTGAGAAAAGAAACGATTAGAAGAGGAGGAATAAAGTTAGAACAGTGCAATGCTACAGATAGCATGGACTTCAAGCAAAATGCATAGAGAAACTAAGGAAAGAACTGAGCAAAGGCCAGTGGATGTTTCAATGAAAAGATTATTGCTTAGTAGACAGATTACTAATAATAGGCATCCATATAAATGAGACAGTCTGAGGTGCAGATATTACCCAGGAACAGAAGCCAGAAGCCATCAAGATTCTTTTCAGAGCTATAATGGAGCCAAAATTTTTCCTTTTTTCATGATTTCTGACAAACTCACTGCAAAAAATATGTCTACTTGCTATTTACAATCACAAAATGTCCCTGTTCTGAAAAATATCTGCATCCCGAAGGTATCATTCAAAGGCAAATGGGATTAGAAATATTAAATGTATTCCACTGTATCAATATCATGAAGAATACTTATTTTCATTTCACTTATCATAAAACTACATGTATTACATATAGCAGCTCTTAATATACAAAACATTTTCCCCCAAGCTGTTCAAACGAAGATATTTCCCTCCATTTTCATCCTATATTGAAGGAATAATGCCAGTCCTATTTAGGGCACTAGCTAGTGCTTACCTAAACCCTGCAAATGTTCACTGGCAATGGAATCAATAGATGGAATATAGAATTCATCTCACAGATGAATGACGCCTAATGGACCCTAGGTTTTAATTCTGAGACAGGAGCCTACATCAAAAAACTAAAAAAAAAAGAAAAAAAGTGAAAAAATAAGTTCCTCTCTAAGTCAGAAACAAATAAAAATATACATGTTTGGACAAAGGAAAAATTATGCAATTAACAATGCCCTCCTAACCTCTCTGGTGATCATGAATAAAACATTCACAGAAATTAAACAGTTTAAATATAGAGGTGCTGGATGCTGACACCACAAATAATGAAAGCTTTTACACTGATCCATTATTTCCTTATTAAAAGATTTGCAACACTCAAGAAAGAACCATGATCAGAGAAATTGCATAAGCCTTTTTTCCATACCATTAGCTCCAAACGAAAAGGAAAATGACAAACTTAGGTTATGCTCAACTTGCCTAACATCTGATCATCCAAAACATTCTCATGGCTTCATGTATTTTTCAAGTTCCCTGCAGATATCCGGCAGCATTTGGATATAGGCTTCTGTTCAGTCTCCATGTTCTGTTTTCATTAAAATTAATTGTGTTGTAGCTGGCTATGGGATCAAACCCTCAGCTGTAGCTGGCTCGGGGTAGGCTATAATCTGATACAAATTTCTGGAAGCTGGAATGAGGGAATCTTGTGATGTCCCTAATCACAGTGCCCATAGCGATTACTGTACACTCTTCAACTGCCAGTCCCAAGCACTCCTGTACCCTTTTAGCCACAGAAATACTTTCCTGAGGTTGGAGCCACCAAGCACATACGTCCTCACCAATCCTTGACCTCCATATGTCTTTGGACCAATCCTTCCCTCCAGTCTCATGATAAAATGAGCCTCCCTTTCACCTACGGAAAATCCTCCCACCAGCTTCTACTTTTTCCTTTATCCATTCTAAGAGATGATCATCATGGAATCATTAATCCTCTTCAAGCATCTTCACTGGCTCCTTACCCTCTACTGCAAATATCCACTGGCTTCTTCCATTTTCATTTTCGGGATGTAAAGATCCTCCCTAATTTGCAGGGAGGCCTCATTTACTGATGTATATACCCAAATACTCTCGTAGACTTAATATTTTCATAGACTCCTTTTCTTCTCTGTAAACCTTTTCTAATAAGTAATCTACCATGAAAAGTATGATAAATATCAGCATTAACAGAAAATAAAAAGAAAACAATCTCATTCATAAAATCAAGACAAACATTCAATATAAAGAAAAATTAACAAGAAAATGTTCTTATAGGAAGAATATCACTACTGACAGACATTGTTTTAATAAATGGGTATGTGTTCTGCAGGGGAAAAATAATTAATTAAAAAAATCCTCCAAATTGATGGAAATTAAATTAGAGAAGGTGTACTGGAGTACAATTTGTTTATGTTCAACAAGAATGTTTAAAAGACTGACCATATCTTTTGACTCAGCAGTATCATTTCTTGGAATCTATTTGAAGAATTGCAGATTAAAATATATGCACATTTCATACGTTCATGTGTATGTTTATTTCTGATAATGAAAAAAAACTGGACACACTCTAAGTTTCCAATAAAGAGGAATAAGAAAATTTATGAAATTTAACAAAATGTATGGCACATCTAATGAATAAAATATTTGCTACTATTAAGACTCACATTAACTAAGTACACAGGAACTTCAGTTCAATTCAGTCAGTCAGTCATGTCTGATTCTTTGTGACCACATGGACAGCAGAACGCCAGGCTTCCCTGTTCATCACCAACCCCCAGAGTTTACTCAAACTCATGTCCATTGAGTCAGTGATGCCATCCAACCATCTCATCCTCTGTCATCCCCTTCTCCTCCTCCCTTCAATCTTTCCCACCATCAGGGTCTTTTCCAGTGAGTCAGTTCTTTGAATTAGGTGGCCAAGGTATTACAGTTTCAGCTTCAGCCTCAGTCTTTCCAAAGAATATTCAGGACTAATTTCCTTTAGGATGGACTGGTTGGATCTCCTTGCAGTCCAAGGGACTCTCAAGAGTCTTCTCCAACACCACAGTTTAAAAGCATCAATTCTTCCCAACTCTCACATCCATACATGACTACTGGAAAAACCATAACTTTGACTAGATGGACCTTTGTTGGCAAAGTAATGTCTCTCTTTTTTTTTTTAATTTTTCTTTTTTTGTTTGTTTGTTTTATTTTTTTAATTTACTTATTTTAATTGGAGGCTAATTACTTTACAATATTGTATTGGTTTTGCCATACATCAACATGAATCCGCCACAGGTCTAATATGCTGTCTAGGATGGTCATAGCTTTCCTTTCAAGGAGCAAGCGTCTTTTAATTTCATGGCTGCAGTCACCATCTGCAGTGATTTTGGAGACCAAGAAAATAAAGTCTCTCACTGTTTCCACTGTTTCCCCATCTATTTGCCATGAAGTGATGGGACCAGATGCCATGATCTTAGTTATCTGAATGTTGAGTTTTAAGCCAACTTTTTCACTCTCCTCTTTCACTTTCATCAAGAGGTTCTTTAGTTCTTCTTCACTTTCTGCCATAAGGGTGTTGTCTTATCAATAATCTGAGGTTATTGATATTTCTCTGGGCAATATTGATTCCAGTTTCTGCTTCATCCAGCCCAGCATTTCACATACGTACTCTTCATATAAGTTAATCAAGCAGGGTGACAATATACAGCCTTGACATACTCGTTTCCCTATTTGGAACCAGTCTGTTGTTCCAGGTCCAGTTCTAACTGTTGCTTCTTGAGGTGCATACAGATTTCTCAGGAGGCAGGTCAGGTGGTCTGGTATTCCCATCTCTTTAAGAATTTTGCACAATCTGTTGTGATCCACATAGTCAAAGGCTTTGGCATAGTCAATAAAGCAGAAATAGATGTTTTTGTGGAATTCTCTTGCTTTTTCAATGATTCGATGGATGCTGGCAATTTGATCTCTGGTTCCTCTACCATTTCTAACTCCAGCTTGAACATCTGGAAGTTCATGGTTCATGTACTGTTGAAGCCTGACTTGGAGGATTTTGAGCATTATTTTGCTAGCATGTGAGATGAGTGCAATTGTGTAGTAGTTTGAATATTCTTTGGCATTGCCTTTCTTTGGGACTGGAATGAAAAGTGACCTTTTCCAGTCCTGTGGCCACTGCTGAGTCTTCCAAATTTGCTGGCATATTGAGTGTAACACTTTCACAGCATCATCTTTTAGGATTTGAAATAGCTCAAATTCCATCACCTCCACTAGCTTTGTTCATAGTGATACTTGCTAAGGCCACTTGACTTCACATTCCAGGATGTCTGGCTCTAGGTGAGTGATCACAGCATCGTGGTTATCTGGGTAATGAAGATCTTTTTTGTATAGTTTTTCTGTGTATTCTTGGCCACTTCTTCTTAATATCTTCTGCTTCTGTTAGGTCCATACTATTTCCGTCCTTTATTGTGCCCATCTTTGCAAGAAATGTTCCCTAATCAAACTGATCACATGGACCACAGCCTTGTCTAAATCAAAGAAACTATGTGCCATGCTGTGTAGGGGCCACCCAAGACAGATGAGTCATGGTGGAGAGTTCTGACAAAACGTGGTCCATGGTCCACTGAAGAAGGGAATGGCAAACCACTTCAGTATTCTTGCCCTTGAGAACCCCATGAACAGTATAAAAAGGCAAAAACATAGGACACTGAAAGATGAACTCACCAGGTCAGTAGGTGCCCAATATGCTACTGGAGAACAGTGGAAAATAACTCCAGAAAGACTGAAGCCAAAGCAAAAACAATACCCAGTTGTGAATGTGACTGGTTTTGGAAGTAAATTCTGATGCTGTAAAGAACAATATTGCATAGGAACCTGGAATGTCAGGTCCATGAATCAAGGCAAATTGGAAGTGGTCAAACAGGAGATGGCAAGAGTGAAAGTCGACATTTTAGGAATCAGCGAACTAAAATGGACTGGAAAGGGTGAATTTTACTCAGATGACCATTATATCTACTATTGTGGGCAAGAATCCCTTAGAAGAAATGGAGTAATCCTCTTAGTCGATAAAAGAGTCTGAAATGCAGTACTTAAGTGCAATCTCAAAAATGACAGAATGATCTCTGTTCAATTCCATGGAAAACCATTCAATATCACAGCAATCCAAGTATATGCCCTGACCAGTAATGCTGAAGAAGCTGAAGTTGAACGGTTCTGTGAAGACCTACAAGACCTTCTAGAACTAACAATCAGAAAAGATGTCCTTTTCATTATAGGGGACTGGAATGCACAAGTAGGAAGTCAAGAAATACCTGGAGTAATAGGCAAATTTGGCCTTAAGAGTACAGAATGAAGCAGGGCAAAGGCTAATAGAGTTTTGCCAAGAGAACACACTGGGCATAGCACACACCCTCTTCCAACAACACAAGAGAAGACTCTACACATGTACATGACCAAATGGTCAATACCGAAATCAGATTGATTATATTATTTGCAGCCAAAGATGGAGAAGCTCTATACAGTCAGCAAAAACAAGACCAGAAGCTGGCTGTGGCTCAGATCATGAACTCCTTACTGCCAAATTCAGACTTAAATTGAAGAAAGCAGGGAAAACCACTAGACCATTCAGATATGACCTAAATCAAATCCCTTACGATTATACAGTGGAAGTGAGAAATACATTCAGGGATCAGATCTGATAGAGTGCCTGATGAACTATGGACAGAGGTTTGTGACATTGTACAGGAGATAGGAATCAAGACCACCCCCAAAAAAAAGAAATGCAAAAAAGCTAAATGGCTGTTTGAGGAGGCCTTACTAATAGCTGAGAAAAGAAGAGAAGCAAAAAGCAAAAGAGAAAAGGAAAGATACACCCATTTGAATGCAAAGTTCCAAAGAATAGCAAAGAGAAATAAGAAAGCCTTCCTCAGTGATCAGTGCAAAGAAATAGAGGAAAACAGTAGAATGGGAAAGACTAGAGATCTCTTCAAGAAAATTAGAGATACCAGGTATACAGGGAACCCCTGATGAATTCACCTACATGAAACACTGTACAAAGTATTAGAAAAATGCAGGACAATATCATAATAGAAATATCCTCTGAGGAATGGATTTTTTCTGTTTACGCTTTTCTAGATTTTTCAACTTGTGTAAAATGAGCATATCTTATTTTAAAAATATAAAGTTAAGAAACTGGTAGAAAAATAAAAAGGAGGGGTAGAGGCACTCCCAAAACAGTAGAGCTTTGTGTTGGGTGCATGGCTTTGGCATCAAGCAAACCTGGTGTCAAAGCCTAGTTCTGCCCTTTTCAGTTCTGTGATTCCAGGTAACACTTGTCACCCTCTCTATCTCAGTTTCCTCCTTGGAACAGGGAGGATAATAGTTCTAACCTACAGGGTGATCAGATGACTAAATTATATCATTCATCTCCTGCCTGCATATAGTAAGTCTTCAAATTACACTCTTATTACTACTAATTCTCTGATACCCCAGCTGCTGGAAAAGTCTCTTCCCTTCAAGGATCCCTTCCCTTCTCCCACTGCCAAATTCTCATGATTCCTTTTCTGGAATAAACTCTCCTAAAGGGCAGGAGAACAGAGAATCTTTACAGAAGGAAAAAGACAGATGCACTTTCCACACTAACAGGTAGGCTTCTGGGGTTTGAGGCAGTAAAAAGGACTGAAAAGGCAAGCAAAGAGGCCTGAACTACAAACCATTATTACCATTATTTCACATGGCTGCATGTGCCTGATCCTTCAAGGGAGAACATAGAAACAGAACCTATTGTCAGCCTGGACAGGAATCCAGATCAACTGTGACTAAAACAGCCACGGACCCAACACTTTCTTTTTCCAAAGGGAAAAGTAGTTCCCATTTATATGACCTACCCTTCCACCCTTCTAAGCGTTTATTCACAGACCTCTCCTCTTAGGACGAACCTTTACTCTCTACCTGATGTCATCATCCTTTAAGGACCAACTCCAAACCACCGTACCACAGCGATCCTTCACCTTCACCCCCGGACTAGAACTTCCTTCACCTCTGTCTCCCACTGGGGTCTATGGCCCCACCCTCAGGATCTGACTGGCTCTCTGTTTTTGCCTATTAATGAGCTGTTCCTTATGGCCTGTGTCATCTCCCTGCTGGATCAGAAGTCATCTTCACTATCTTGTTTTAACAGTGTGACACACAGAACGGGTGTTCAGGAAGACTTTGAATGAATAAACTAGCTTCCTGTTCAAGCTGAGATTAATAAAACCTGTTTTGTGGGTAACATCCCTTTTCTTCAATTTCCCATTTACAAGAGAATACAGAAGTAAGTCACCTTCTCCTCCATTTTTCATTCCAACAAAGAATCAGGACACTGGTGCAGGTAGAATGTTCCTTCTTTTTTGTGACCTACAGCCCTGCAGTGGCTGCCTTGAATCAAAGCCGACTGTATGGATTTTTAGTTTTGAATCTGCAGTACGTACAGTCTCATCTCTCAGAAACCAGATATTGATCCCTGTCTCACTGGGTCTACACAAACTGGATTGCCTGAATCCGGGGATTGTCTTTGAAGGAACAAATTCAGTAAATTAAATAGAGTAGGTTTTCTCCCCCTACGCTATGCCAGATAGCATATTTGACTGTGTCTTTTTGCTTTTTATCTAGCTTTTCTGGTGACGCAAAATTCAACAATGCAGAATGGTTGTAAGGAAGCCACTTTTTCATGGCTCATCAAAAAATGAGCCATAAAGGCATAATTTTGCCAACTTTGCCTTAGGCGTAATTGTGCCCCAAGCAAGCTCATAATTGGGGGTATACACAACAAAAGAGGGCTTCCCTCGTGGCTCAGTGGTAAAGAATTTGACTGCAATGCAGGAGACCAGGATTCGATCCCTGGGTTGGGAAAATCCTCCAGAGGAGGACATGGCAACCCACTCCAGGATTCTTGCCTGGAGGATTCCATGGACAGAGGAGCCTGGCGAGCTACAGCCCATGAGGTTGCACAGAGTCAGACACAACTGAAGCGACTTAGCAGCAGCAGCATAACAGAAGAGTTAAAGAGAAAGAAGGACAATCCAGTGGCTGGATTCGCAGATGGGCAACAAACATCACAGATGTTGCCACCATGATAAGCAAGCCATAGTGTCTACAAATATCTTTTTGCACACTCAGGATTTGCCAGATGCAGGGAACAAGACAGACACAGTACCTATCCTCAAAGTCTAGAGGGAAAGTTGAACCTTAAAACAGTCACTATGACTGTGATTAGAAGAGCCTAAGTGAAGTAAAAAAGAACTGTAGATTCTCAGCCAGACCTAGTCTAGCCTGGAGAGTAGTCCTTAAGGACTTATCATTTAAACAGAATGCTGAAAGATGATTAGAAGTCAGCTAGGTTAACTGAGGCCAGAAGGTGGATGGGGGTTCAAAGGAAGAAAGATTATTCCTAAATAAGGAGCAGCATGTTCCAGTGCCCTAGGATAAAAGAAAGCATGGTCTGTTTAAGAAACTGAGAGGTATTCTCAGGAGTCAAATGATACAAAAACAAGGGAGAATTATTTTCCATTAAACCTGGGGGAAAAGAGGGAGATGAGCCATGAGAGTCAAGACTAGAAAGATAATCTAGAGCCTAAGGGATCAGGTAAAGAGTCTTTTTCCTAAATGCAATTTGTGAGTTTTAGGTTTGTGGCTTTGGCTGCAGTAAAGAGAACTGTTTGGGAAGGGAAGGGTATAATTAGGAAAAGGACTTAGGAGATTGTTGCTGCAGCTCAAGCAAGAGACAGAGGTGGCCTGAGTGGCAAAGTGATAGCAAACACAGAGAATGGACAGACTTGAGGAAGAGTTCTAAAGCAGAGTCATCCTCAGAATCATATTGCATCTTCCTTTTATTGAGTCAACCTCCCAACTCATCTTCTCTCAGCCTCTTATATCCCACCACTCACTAATACCCTGAGAATATGAAAATGGGGAGAAAAGGTACCCTTCCCTTCGGCCATAAAACACTTATGAGAAATTATCACATTTCCAGTATCAATAGGAAAGAGGCCCTCTGACATGAAACATGCATACCCAAACTTCCATATCAAATTAACTAATGGAGACCCTTAGTCTTTTCAAATGAAAGAAATCAGTACCAGCACAGCTACAAAGTACCAAAAGTGAGACCGAAAATTGTCTTCATTCCTCCCAACCCAGGGTTATGTCTGCTTGACCATCCAAAGGGAACATGGTGGTCAGCATCGGGCTGCCCTGAGGAGGGAGGAGGCTAATGGCCCTTCCCCTCTGCTTCCATAAAGGCTCGGACCACTTCAGGACTAAAATGGATGTTGATCATGGATTCTTAAAAGGACTTGTAAAAGAAAAGAAGTAATACATTCCCTCCTGTATTGTCTCTTTTCCCTAGAAACCCTCTATGAAAGGTTTTTATTATCCAAGGTAGCTTTTTAGATGTCACTCCAGCCCTAAGTGTATTTGCATTAAGATGCAGCTTATTTCTTGTGTCTCCCAGAACTTTGCCCTCTTACTATTAGTACATTTACAACCCCTCACACTCACAACAGAACAAGAGAAGTCAAAGTAGATGAAAGGGACCAGATCCATTTGCTCCTAACCAGGCCCCTTAAGAGCCTCTTAGAGGATCCCAGGTTACAAAAATGTTCATTTTTTCCATTCATGAATACCTTTTTGAAGGCAGAGATGGGTCTATAAAATGGCACAAGAATAAAGTCTGTTTTTCCCACTGCCCCTTCTAGAATCTTTTCTTCAAAATATTTTTATCTATTGGTCAGAAGAATGTATAACATTTGTTCCCAAATGTATTTTAAACATATACCTGTTTCCCAAGGGATTACAGGTTTTTGTAGCAATCAACCTACAAGGTGTGAACAGAAAAAGAATTTGATACTCTTGTTTTGAGGGACAGAGAAAAAACAAGGGCTTTGTGGTTGCATCTCTACCGGCAGAGTTGCATGCACTTTCACAGAAACTTTGCATTGATTTCAAAGGCTTTGCAGAGACAACTGCTGGTTTCCATGGCAATTATGTCTATGGCATCTAGCTCTCCCCCTGCATATTGGTGACACAGGACAGAGGAAGGCCACATGTTCAGTTATGCATAAGTTACAGTCTTGGTTATTCAAGAAAGACCATCATTTACCCTATACCTTGAGAGTTTAAGATGTTATTTCTAAAGCAGAAATAGACACACAAATGTATGGATACCAAGGGGGAAAGTGGGGATGGGATAAATTGGGAGACTGGAATTGACATATATACACTATTGATACTATGTATAAAACAGATAACTAATGAGAACCTATTTTATAGCACAGGGAACTCTACTCAATGCTCTGTGGTGACCTAAATGGGAAGAAAATAAAAAAAAAACCCGAGAGGATATATGTAAACATATAGCTGATTCACTTTGCTTTACAGTAGAAACTAACACAACCTTGTAAAACAACTATTGTTGTTGTTATTTAGTCCCTAAGTTGTCTCCAACTCTTGCAGCCCCATGGACTAACCTGCCGGGCTCATCTGTCCTATACTCCAATAAAAACATTTTCTAAAAAGCTGTAAAATTTAGTGTACTACATAATGAAGCTAGTCCACTTGTAGGAACCTACGTTAATGAAATAATTTAGAATTGTGCACAATGATTTTATCAAAAGCATATTTGTTGCAGCATTAAACCTAAATGCTCAAGAAAAAAGAGTAAAATACATTCTGAAACATCTTTATACATACTACACAGACGTCAAAACAAAGCCCAGT
This sequence comes from Bos mutus, assembly GCF_027580195.1. NCBI lineage: Eukaryota > Metazoa > Chordata > Mammalia > Artiodactyla > Bovidae > Bos > Bos mutus. The sequence continues at coordinate 51,357,653 of NC_091626.1, read as the reverse complement.
TTTGGGAAAGCAAATTTCTTGTCAAAGAAAGATGCTCATGATATATTATTTCATGTGAATAAAAGTTGAAAAATAGTCTTATGGTATGCTTCTATTTAATAGATAATAAATCTCTTTATGTGTGTTCATCTATGTGCAAGCATTTTTCTGCCAGTATATACACAAAAATATGAACAATTTTTTAAAAAGATGCTATGCAGTTGACGCGATGCATGGTCAAAGCATGAGGGCATATAAAAATACAGATCTACTGTAAGCTTGGCTGGATCCTTTATATGACTTGATCTGTTTCTCACATCAGAATGCATTTTTTGGTGCCTGAATACAAAATACATGAGGAGTGTTTAATTTCCCTTGATTTGTTTCCTTCTTTATCTCAAAGCCCCTTTTTCATTTTTAGAATGAAGCAATAATGAAAAATACATGAAATATGAGGAAGAGAGTCCTAATTTGGAACTATCCTTCCAGTCATCCTAATTGAAATACTCTCTGAATTAGAGAATTCTTCATGAAAAACAGCTTTATGAGAAACATAAAATAGATTCTGGGAAAATTATTCTCTCCCAAGGATTTGACTGTTGATTTCTGTCCTGGTCATACAGAAAAAGCTGCACAGTGGTGAAGCACAGACACTCCATCCAGCTCCATCATTTATGACTCTGACATCTTTGCAAGTTACTTAACATTTAAGTTCCAAGTTCTGTTCTGTAAACTGGGAATAACAACTACTTTCATAGGACTGCTGGGCTTAAGCTAGTGGGCGTAAAGAGCTTAGCATTGTGCCTAATACATAGGTATTATTCATATCCATATTAACTATTATCTTACTTATCATACTTTAGTTCAGTACAGGAAGAATCTTAATATTCTTTCAGACTGGTATGATGAAATGTTAAAAGTTTTAAGTGTCATATCGATAATTCAGTTTTAAAGGACCCAATATTTTAAGATGCCCTGTTGGTAAGTGAAAGAAATATTTTTCAAAATTCAATTCAAAAATATTATTTCAGTTAAATTTCCAGAATAATTCCTCAAAATAATATTTTACTTAAATGACCTAAATAATGACTTGCTATGCACATTCCATTGCAAGACACTTTAAATATGTCAATGACATTCTAAAGTGTTGCTCTAAATTAGCATTTTTAAAAACTGATCTCTTTGGACAAACTTTGGCAGAGCAATACCAGGACTTCTTCTAATCCTAGAGAAATTTAGACTACCAGCCCTTGAAGTCCCTTTAGATTTCCTTTATGAATTTAATAATATTTTAAAATTCCAAAAAATTAAATGAGAATCTCAATCAACAATTTCTTTTCTTAAAATATAAATCTGTTATTGAAAGAGAATCCCATAATCCCTTCCAAACACTATAAACTATCTTTTGCTAAATTCAATAACTGAGGAAATTTCACTGGATTAAATCTGAATACAAACTAAATAGCATAAACTATGGCCTATCCTCTCTGGCTAGTTAAGATTGAACAGCTGGGCAGTCAAACCAGATTTATCACTAAATCACAAACCTTGTTTAATGCAGTACCCACTACCAAGGCACTTTTTTGTGTTCATTTACTTGTTTAGAATTATCTGGACTTCGATTGATTTGCTTTGACCACCAAAACTGCCTTTTAATGCCTGCTGGATATCCTATTCCTGCCAAGGCTCAGCTGATAGATATCATGCAAGCTCTACCTCAATTCTGTCTATTGGCTGTCCTAGAATATCCTGGAGTCCTTTTTGCCCTGTGTCTGGAGTGCTTGGGTGTTCTGACCTTGTTGAGAGTCTCACCACTTTTTTACCCATCAAAACGTGGTTAACTCAAAGAGTTCAATAGAGACTATTTACAAGGGTGTGGACTGCTTAAGAGAAATGATAAGGAATTAGTAAAGCATTCAAGGGATGGACCATTAATAGATCAAGACCTTATGCAATAAGGAGAGGAGCCATTTTCAGAACAGGAGTTATATCTGTAGCTTAGAATGCCTCTCTGATAGGAGATGTGGATTTCAATAAAGAAAAACAAGGACTGTAAACCTATAGCCTCAACAGAGGTAGAACTCTAACAATACCCCAATCTCTCCCTTTCTCCTCCCACTCTCTCCTCTCCAGTATCCTTATTAGTCAAAACCAACCAGAAACTATAGGGTAAGAGAATCAAATGGATGCAGTCCATGGAGGCCAAAATTTTGGAGCAAAATTTAGGGTAAAGGAAGGTCATGAGTTGATCTGGAAACTTCAGCATAAACTTTTAGGACCCTCTCTGGCTGGCCACCTTCCCAGGGGAACATAATATGCAAGTAAGCCACTTTTTCAGAATCCAAATCAATTTTGCAAGCATCTATAAGGCAGGTATAACAGGGCATGGGCTTCCCTGGTGATTCAAACAGTAAAGAATCTGCCTGCAATGTGGGAGACTTGGGTTCGATCCCTGGGTTGGGAAGATCCCCTGGAGGGCAAGGCAACCCACTCCAGTATTCTTGCCTGAAGAATCCCCATGGACAGAGAGGCCTAGTAGGCTACAATCCATAGGGTCACAAAGAGTCAGACTGACTGAGCAACTAAGCACACAGCACAATACTGTACACCTTGCCTCCACATTTGTGAAGAAGACTTTTGCTAATTTGGTGCCTGAAGCAAGGCACAGAGACCCTGACAGTTAACTATTTCTTTAGTTAACTCTGTGGCTTAGAGGGTAAAGCATCTGCTTGCAATGTGGGAGACCCAGGTTTGATCCCTGGGTCAGGAAGATCCCCTGGAGAAGGAAATGGCAACCCACTCCAGTACTCTTGTCTGGAGAATTCCATGGACTGAGGAGCCTGGTGAGTGGGCTACAGTCCATGGAGTCGCAGAGTCAGACACGACTGAGCGACTTCACTTTCACTTTTACTTTCACTTTAATTAACCTACCTTCCTACTCTACATTCAGTTCAGTTCAGTCTAGTCACTCATTCATGTTCAACTCTCTGTGACCCCATAGACAGCAGCACGCCAGGCCTCCCTGTCCATCACCAACTCCCAGAGTTTACTCAAACTCATGTCCAATGAGTCGGTGATGCCATCCAACCATCTCATCCTCTGTCGTCCCCTTCTCCTCCCACCTTCAATCTTTCCCAGCATCAGTGTCTTTTCAAATGAGTCATTTCTTCGCATCAGATGGCCAAAGTATTGGAGTTGCAGCATCAGTCTTTCCAATTAATATTCAGGACTGACTTCCTTTAGGATTCACTGGTTGGATCTCCTTGCAGTCCAAAGGACTCTCAAGAGTCTTCTCCAACACCACAGTTTAAAAGCATCAATTCTTTAGCACTCAGCTTTCTTTATAGACCAACTCTCACATCCATACATGACTACTGGAAAAACCATAGTTTTGATTAGATGGACCTTTGTTGGCAAAGTAATGTCTCTGCTTTTTAACATACCATTTAGGTTGGTGATAACTTTCTTTCCAAGGAGTAAGCATCTTTTAACTTCATGGCTGCCGTCACCATCTGTAGTTATTTTGAAGTCCAAAAAACAAAGTCAGCCACTGTTTCCATTGCTTCCCCATCTATTTGCCATGAAGTGATGGGACCAGATGCCATGGTCTTAGTTTTCTGAACGTTGAGTTTTAATCCAACTTTTTCATTCTCCTCTTTCATTTTCATCAAGAGGCTCTTTAGTTCTTTGCTTTCTGAGACATATTAGCATATACAAATGCATCAAAGCAGGAGAAATTAGCTCATCTGCTAAGAGTTTAAGCAACTTTATTGAGTGATCTGTCTACTTTCTGCCTCCCTTAGAAGTCTAGAGAGAACATTCACGTCTTCCAAGAAATTCTGAGTCAGCAGTCCAAAGCTTTATCTCATTACATATAGAAGTTTAGAAAGTATTTAGGAAAGAAATATACTTATGCTACTAGACCTGGGGAACATATATTGCAATTCAGAAGTAAATGTGGTAAAATATGGTAAAAATGTGGTAAAAAAAAAAAATAGAACAAAATGTTAAAAAAAGAAAAAGGAATATAGAATAAAATTGTTTATGAATCCCCCAAGGAACACTCAGGCCTACTCTGTAGAGGACTGAGATCACTACACATAAGCAAAAACGTTTCTAAGAAAGCATAAGCACTATTTCCATTCAGAGAGCCAAACTGACATGACCTTTTAGTTTTTTCCTTGGAACTAGATTTGAATGGCTTGTTCCAAAGAATAGCAAGGAGAGATAAGAAAGCCCTCCTACGTGATCAATGCAAAGAAATAGGGGAAAACAATACAACAGGAAAGACTAGAGATCTCTTCAAGAAAATTAGAGATGCCAAGGGAACATTTCATGCAAAGAAGGGCTCCAAAAAGGACAGAAATGGTATGGACCTAACAGAAGCAGAAGATGTTAAGAAGAGGTGGCAAGAATACACAGAAGAACTGTACAAAAAAAGATTTTCATGAACAGATAATCACAATGGTGTGATCACTCACCTAGAGCCAGATATCCTGGAATGTGAAGTCAAGTGGGCCTTAAAAAGCATCACTACGAACAAAGCTAGTGGAGGTGATGGAATTCCAGTTGAGCTATTTCAAATCCTAAAAGATGATGCTGTGAAAGTGCTGCACTCAGTTCAGTTCAGTTCAGTTGCTCAGTCGTGTCCAACTCTTTGCGACCCCATGAATCGCAGCACGCCAGGCCTCCCTGTCCATCACCAGCTCCCGGAGTTCACTCAGACTCACATCCATCGAGTCAGTAATGCCATCCAGCCATCTCATCCTCTGTCGTCCTCTTCTCCTACTGCCCCCAATCCCTCCCAGCATCAGGGTCTTTTCCAATGAGTCAACTCTTCGCATGAGGTGGCAAAAGTACTGGAGTTTCAGCTTTAGCATCATTCCTTCCAAAGAAATCCCAGGGCTGATCTCCTTCAGAATGGACTGGTTGGATCTCCTTGCAGTCCAAGGGACTCTCAAGAGTCTTCTCCAACATCACAGTTCAAAAGCATCAATTCTTCAGCACTCAGCCTTCTTCACAGCCCAACTCTCACATCCATACATGACCACAGGAAAAACCATAGCCTTGACTAGACAGACCTTTGTTGGCAAAGTAATGTCTCTGCTTTTGAATATGCTATCTAGGTTGGTCATAACTTTCCTTCCAAGGAGTAAGCGTTTTTTAATTTCATGGCTGCAGGCACCATCTGCAGTGATTTTGGAGCCCAAAAAAATAAAGTCTGACACTGTCTCCACTGTTTCCCCATCTATTTCCCATGGCGTGATGGGACCGGATGCCATGATCTTCGTTTTCTGAATGTTGATCTTTAAGCCAACTCAGTATGTACTAAGAAACCTGTATGCAGGTCAGGAAGCAACAGTTAGAACTGGACATGGAACAACAGACTGGTTCCAAATAGGAAAAGGAGTACATCAAGGCTGTATATTGTCACCCTGCTTATTTAACATCTATGCAGAGTACATCATGAGAAATCCTGGGCTGGAGGAAGCACAAGCTCTAATCAAGATTGCAGGGAGAAATATCAATAACCTCAGATATATGATACCACCCTTATGGCAGAAAGTGAAGAAGAACTAAAGAGCCTCTTGATAAAAGTGAAAGAGGAGAGTGGAAAAGTTGGCTTAAAGCTCAACATTCAGAAAACTAAGATCATAGCATCCAGTCCCATCACTTCATGGCTAATAGATGGGGAAACAGTGGAAATAGTGACTGACTCTATTTTGGGGGGCTCCAATATCACTGCAGATGGTGATTGCAGCCATGAAATTAAAAGACACTTGCTCCTTGGAAAGAAAGTTATCACCAACCTAAACAGCCTATTAAAAAGCAGAGACATTACTTTGTCAACAAAGGTCCATCTAGTCAAGGTTATGGTTTTTCCAGTAGTCATGTATGGATGTGAGAGTTGGACTAAAAAGAAAGCTGAGCACCGAAGAATTGATGCTTTTGAACTGTGATGTTGGAGAAGACTCCTGAGAGTCCCTTGGACTGCAAGGAGATCCAACCAGTCCATACTGAAGATCTGTCCTGGGTGTTCATTGAAAGGACTGATGTTGAAGCTGAAACTCCAATACTTGGCCACCTGATGCAAAGAGCTGACTCATTTGAAAAGACCCTGATGCTGGGAAAGATTGAAGGCAGGAGGAGAAGGGGATGGCAGAGGATGAGATGATTGGATGGCATCATTGACTCACTGGACATGAGTTTGGGTAAACTCCAGGAGTTGGTGATGGACGAGGAGGCCTGGTGTGCTGCAGTCCATGGGGTTGCAAAGAGTCAGACACGACCGAGCAACTGACTTGAACTGAATTTAGAGCTAACCCACTGGTATGTATAATTTGATTAATAGACAGGACTAGTCATGCCCTAGAAGTCCATTGTAGAGAGAAGCAATGGCTGCTCAAAAATAGTTCAAATTTATTTGTATCTAGCTCCAAACTAAGAACTCTCTTTCTGTCTCCATCCTACTGCCATCCCTCCCCAGACAGCTTCCTGGAGTATCTTTGCTTAATCCAGTGCCCAGGAAAGCATGAGACCTAAATTAAATATTTGCAGGTGTCTTCCCTAATTTTAAAAAATACATTTGTTCCTGAAAAAGCAGCTCTATAAGATGTGGCCCAAAGAAAGACTTAGGTTAAAAAGAGAGTGTATGTGTTAATGTAGACTCAACATGATAGGCCATATAAAAATTTTTTTTCAATTTTAATTATGGTGAAATCATCATCACACTACTACCACGTAGAATGAGAAGATGTATCAGTCATTTGAGCATTTTTTGGTTTAGGTTATACAATGTTCATGGAAGAAAGTAGATCTACCATCTGCTCAGTTGTTCTTTAAGCATATGAACTGTTCTAAGTCAGCAACTCACAATGCATGCACACTTGGCTCCTGCCAAAGCATATAACCGTGAATGTCTAAACACTAAACTTTTATAATAAACACAATTATGAGACATTGCACTTATTTCTCTTTATGCATTGTGTCACTTTCACTGAATTACAAGCCACCTTGCCATTAATCTAGTTCACTATTGCATTCTTGGGGTAAACCACACAATTAAAAAATGACCTTTCTTATCTTCTTAACCCACAGAACTGCTTTCACTGAAGTATGCTCTGCTTTTTACTTAATGACTCTGTGTAGGCAAGGATATGGAGAAAAGGGAACACTTTTGCACTGTTTGAGGGAATATGAACTCGTGCAGCCACTACGGAAAACAGTATGAAAGTTCTTCAAAAAATTAAAAATAGAACTACCATATGAACCAGCAATTCTACTTCTGTGTGTTTATCCAGAGAAAATGAAAACACTAATGTGAAAAGCTACATGCATTCCCATGTTCGGTACAGCATTATTTATAATAGCCAAGATATGCAAACAACCTAAGTGTCCATGGATGGATAAATGGATAAAGAAAATGTGGTGTGTGTGTATATATATAATGGAATATTATTCAGCCATTAAAAATAGAGAAATCTTGCCATCTGTGATGATGTGGATGGACCTTAAGGGCCTTATGCTAAGTGAAATAAGTCAAACAAAGGCATATTGTACAATCTCACTTATATATGGAATCTTAAGAGAGAGAGAGAAAAAAAAAAACAGTTTGGTGATTGCCAGAGATGAGAGGTTGGGAGTGGGGAGGTGAAATGAGTGAAGGAGGTCAAAAGGTACTAACTTTCAGTTATAAAATAAATAAGTCCTGGGGAGCATGGTGACTATGGTTAATAATACTGTATTACATATTTGAAAGTTGCTAATATGCCACCACTCATTGTAGTGATCATTTTGCAATATATACAAATATCGAATCATTATGTTGTATACCTGAAATGAATATAATGTTACATGTCAATTACATTTCAATTTTAAAAGATACACCCAAAAACAAGTTTATGAAATCTATTACTTTTTTCCATAAATACACTGAGGGCATTATCTATTTAATCACTCTGTGACTCCTATATGTAGATAAGGACAAGAACTACCCTTGAGACATAAAGTAAGAAGCAGCTCTGCTACCCCTGAGGAACAAGTATGCTCCATCCTCCCCACTCTCAATACCTTCTCTCCATGGCCAATGGGAGCATGTACCTAATGATGTATCTTTTTACTTTGGCTGCCAGGAAGCTTAGTACCAACCTTGTTGAGCAAGTATAATATTTATAAAGAACTCTAAGATCTGTATGTTTAAGCCCTAACTTTTATTTACACTTTATTTTCTATTATTTTCATATATGAGGTAATTCTAATTAAATTTTATTGTATATATTTTACAAGTCACATAAAATCTCTGAAAAGTGAAATAAAAAGTAAGAAAGTCAGGGAAAATAAAAAGCTAACCAATATTTATCAAATACACTTAGCATAAAGGCAAGTGTTATGAGCTTATACCAACAGAAGACTTGTCATTTTGATTCTCCACAGCCTGTTCACATAACCCTAAGAGTAAGCACCCTGATTCTGAATCATTATAGTTGTAAAGCCATAGGCTTGGTTTTATGGGCAGACAGCTTCATTCAGCCACATTTATTGAGCAAATGCTAAAGGCAGGTGCAAATACTACAAAGAATAAGAAGGAAATAAATGTTTCAGAACACAGATTCTGGAGTCAGTCTGCCTGAATACAAAATCCTCAATCCACCACTAAGAAGCTCTGAGAGTTTGAGCAGGTTATTTAACCCCTCTGTGCTTCATTTTCTTCATCTGTATGATGGGCTTAATAACAGTACTCTCAGTGTAAGAGTCAAGAGAGCTGACGTTATAGAATGAAGTCTGGTGATAGAAGGTACTCTGTTAGCTACTATTATTACCAAAAACAAAACAAGAAGACACAGATCTTAGCCCCAAGAATCTCAGGGTCTAGTAGGAATACAGACACATAAATAGGTTTGTTTTTGTTTTTTTTTTTAAGAGCAGTAAGTGCTACACAAAGACAAGTACAAACTCTCTCAAGGTACAGAGGACAGTGCCACTGTTACTGTGTCTGACAATCAGCTCATTCAAAAACTGTGCACAGCTCTTTTATTTACATTCTTGTCATTTTCTATATGCAGTGTCCAAGAGAATTATCCAAGAGAATTCTCTTCCTCAAATTCCAATCTAACAACATGTAGTAGTTAATATTTCACTGACATTTAATCTAATTGCCCATATGTAATAGCAACGATTATAGTATTTTGTCCCTGACATTTATGTTGCCTGAACACTATGCAGCTTAAATTGGCCCACAAGCCATAACTGTTCAACTGCTGTCTTCAATTTTCCTGAGTTGAGAACAAAATTTCTGCACCAGAGTACACTCTCTTTCACACGCAAACAAACCCACATGTGCAAGTACATATGTACATAAAAAGAAGGTGTCTGGGTGCCAAACATGAATCCACCCCTGCCCAGTAAATCTGATATTATTATTTTTCATCATTTCAAACAACTGTGCAGCAATCAACTGGACTGCTCATGTGGCAGCCCAATCTGGGCACTAAGACAGATGCAATAATCACACCAGCTGGGAGGTATTCAGTTAGCTTGCTCATCTAGAGATGACAGAAATCTTCCATGTCAAAAATTTTTGCAACCCCCAGATAGACTTTTCTCTTTTAAACCACTATTCTTTTTTCAGGCCATTCATATAATTGGGATCTAATTATCAAGTTCACTTAAAGCATCACTTTTTGAAATGAGCACACAGGATGTGCAATCAAAACTTGGAACGTGCATGCTACATCTACAGAGACTCTCCTGTTAAATAATGCAGCTAGAAAGAGGCGCCACTGAGACAACAAGGCTTTTTGGCTCCTGTGTAAAGGGCTGAATTCTTATGGTGTTTAATTTCCCAATTCAGGATTCCAAAGTCTGTGCAGCAGCAATGTCTAGTTAGCTGTGTCTTCATGTCCTGCAGGGGAGTGGGTGCAGCTGGACAGCGGCAGGCTGCTGGTTCGGTTTGATTGTGTAGCCCAGCCTGAAGAGCCTCCTGGGACCAGCAGTGTTCTGCAAATTAAAGTCGGCCTGGCCTGAAGGTCAGCAGCCATCCCCCAGCAGTCACTGGTCGTCCCAGCCCGCTGCCCTTGAGAAATTGGTGTGCTGCAAAACATATTTGCTCAGATACAGAGAGAAAGCGATTCTTCACCTAATTACATCCATTTGGCTCTGAACAGATAGATCAGATCTCTTTGTGGGGGGAACAAAGCAGAAAAGAAAGGGATATTTATGTTTATTCATTTGCTAAAGCTCTCCAAAATTTCTGTAGGGAAGCTGTATAGCTAAAATCAAATAATGAATTTTATGCTTTATGAATTATACACACTATGTAAAAATGAAAAGTGGGAGAAGGATGAGGAAAGTAGGGGTTTCTAGAGAATATACACCCTGCTGTAGGGCTGTCTTAACAAAATGGCCGCAATGAGTTCCCATCTACAAATAGCTCCCAACCACAAATGCCTTCTCTCTACTCTGCCAAAATAACAACCATTTCCTATCATTCAATGGCCTCTCTGAGAGCTGCTATCCAGTCTTTCTCAGTTCTTTACAATGTCTTTAATCATTTGCAAAGAAAACTGACTTTTAGCCAGGCAATTCACATCTAAGTCATTTTGCTAACTAAGGGTTAAATCAGTGGACAAAGCAGCCCAGAGGAATGTTCTGAAAGGACCTGTGCAGCAGTTTGAGAAACACACAACACACTAGCCTATTGAGGCAGGACCAATTGACCTCAAGACTATCTGGGTAAAATTGCAAAGTAGATAACATTCTCTTTGGCCAAAGAGGCTTCTAAAGCCTTTTCCTCATCCTCTTTCAGTTGGTTCAGTTCAGTTCAGTCACTCAGTCATGTCCAACACTTTGCAACCCCACAGACTGCAACACACCTCCCTGTCCATCACCAACTCCCAGAGTTTACTCAAACTCATGTCTATCAAGTCAGTGATGCCATCCAACCGTCTCATCCTCTGCTGTCCCCTTCTCCTCCTGCCTTCAATCTTTCCCAGCATCAGGGTCTTTTCCAAGAGTCAGTTCTTTGCATCAGGTGGCCAAAGTATTGGAGTTTCAGCTTCAGCATGTCCTTCCAATGAACACCCAGGACTGATATCCTTTAGGATGGACTGGTTGGATCTCCTTGCAGTCCAAGGGACTCTCAAGAGTTTCCTGCAACACCACAGTACAAAAGCATCAATTCTTCAGCTCTCAGCTTTCTTTACAGTCCAACTCTAACATCCATACATGACTACTGGAAAAACCATAGCTTTGACAAGACGGACCTTTGTCAGTAAAGCAATGTCTCTGCTTTTTAATATTCTGTCTAGGTTCAGTTGGTATCAAGAATGAATGAATACCTTCATTCTTTGTCTATTCCTTCCCCATCACAGTCTTCACTATCCTCACTCCCTCAATTTTGTCCTCTTAGGTCATTCATTCACTATGAAATATATGGAAGTTCTCCTGGACTTGGTTATAATTTAATTGGCATCAACACCAAAGAAATGAAAATGGATGGAATTTCAGCCCTTGATCAGGGAAGAGTTTAGGGTCATATGAGCCTTTCTAACATTCCTAAACATCCTACCTTATTGGAAATCATCACTTTCTCTGCTCTGCGCTATGCCCCCAGAATCACTTCCTCATGACTGTCTGTATGCACAGATATGCAGAGGGCTGACTTGGAAATTATCTTGAGCATAATATTTGGAGTAGGAGCCCTGGAAAAATATGGCCCTGGTGAAATAAGGCAGATAAAAGAGCTGGGAGTGAGAGACAATCTTTACCCTCAGCTCCACCAAATTCATCTGAGAAATAAGGATGTTCATTACTATCTCTCTAACACACAGCACTGTGCAGAAGGCAGTGAAAGACTTTGTCTCATAAAGGCTCAGATTAAAGGGATTGTACAGTTTAAGAGAAGGAAATGGCAACCCACTCCAGTATTCTTGCCTAGAGAATCCCATGGACAGAGGAGCCTGGAAGGCTACAGTCCACAGGGTCACAAAGAGTCAGACATGACTTAGCGACTAAACAACTAAACAACAGTTTAAGAACAAAGGGATACAAAGCCCTAATGTAGTATTTAAAATATTATTTCTGTCTTGGTTTCTGGTCTTTAAAGAGAGAGCCAAAGCTTTTCTGGTTATTTTATCTTAACTTGCAAGCAGTCCTAGATGAATTTTTCAGTTATTTCCAAGATCATACCATTAGCTATAAGGTTAAGATTCAAATGGGGAGGGGAGAAAAAAAAAAAGACGTAAACTGGTGGTAAGAAATACAGACTCCTTTATCTTTAGAAAGTATTTTGTTTGCAAAGCACACATTTCATTCCATTTAATAGTGAAAACAAACAGACGTAGGGAATGGTCTCTTCACTTTCAACTCTGTATCACTTGAATGTTTACAGTCTGTCCAATCCTACCATCCTGACTTGGGCTAGACACTCTTGGGGTTCCCTTTTTGAAGCATGCTCTTGGTTAGACTGACCATGTGGAATGCCTTATTCTTGTTGAGTCCACAGCAAACCCTAAAAATGGAAGTCTGTGTTGGAAATTCATGAATTTGGCATTAAGACAAAAACAAAATTTTATTCAAATAGCAAGCCACAGTTATATTCAGAGCAGAAAACTCCATGATAAAAAAGAAGGAAGTAAAAGTGACAATGTGAAGGTGTGTTATGCTTATCAATGCTTAACATATTTAGTTGAAGCATTAACCAATCTTCTCTGCCACGTTTTATTGGTGGATCCATTCCTAGCTCAATCCAACACTGTATTAAATTTTTAAAAAGAAAGCAAAGAAAAAGAGTGACTTCTTTGATTCTGACATTAAGTGTGGTGCAGGGATGGTATTTCAGCCCCTAGATAGCTAAGGGCACTTCATAATAGAATCCAGCGCCTTTCACCCCTAAATCACTGATTTGAATCCAACCCAGGTCACTACTGACAGAATGTTATTACCTCTAGGTGTTGTCCGGTGGCCCATGTGGAATGAGCTGATGGTCTCTGTCCTGTTCCATGTGGACAATTGCCCATGTCACCTCGTTGTCAGTTTCAAACGAGAAGCCAAGGAGTTAATTGATGTGAAGCACAAGCCCTCCTCGCTCTGCAAGGTGGTGCCCTTTGGATCGGAGTGGAGGGCAATGACTGCAATGTGTGAAGCCGGACCCTGATCTCCCTCATCAGTTTCCAGGACATCAATCCATCTAGTTATTCTACAACCATCTTTGCTAGGGACAAAGAATAAAAAACATGCTGGGGTTTTAGACAGAATTTGTTTCCATTTTTTTCTGGTATGAGAGTTTCCTTGCAATGAATGCTACTTATGTCAACTTTCAGTTCACCATCTAATTAGAAGAACAGGAATTTGTAACACCAAAGCAAAATGCTATGAATATTCAGTGTTTTCTACTTGCTTTGATATAATAGATTTTTCTGCAGAATAAATGAATTTATTCTGAATTTAACCAGAGCCACAGGCACAGCACTAGGATTTCTAGTCAAGAAGACAAAGATACACATGTTTGAGAAAGGAAGGCCATTTAAACATACTCCATACTCTATGGTTGTATATATTCCTACCAGGATGAAACTTTAGAGGTCGTGTCATCCAACCCAGCTTTATTTTCAATGAGAAAACTGATGCAAATATAAGCAAAATGTCTTGTTTAAGGTCACACAGTAAAAAACTAACATAACTAAGACCAATAAAGAAGTCTCCAAACTTATACTCAGTTGCTCTTTTACAAAAGCATTTATTTCATTTCATTTAACAGGAAATGAGCACTTCATTTACTGAGCACTTCCTGTGAGCCAGGCACTCTGCCTGGTCCTGTGGTGGTGGCAATGGTAGCAGTGGTGATGGTAGTGAGGGGTAGAGAAAAGAAGAAGGAAGAAACTCCCAGCTCAGCATACAGCACAGAGCCTGGCATAGTGAGATGTCATTAACAAGAACAGATATATGAACAGAAGTACAAAAGAGCTATTTTCTGTTAGGTTTTGCCAGATACATCCTGAGACAAAGATTTGAGTATGAATAGTTTATTTTGAAGGTGATGCCAGGAAGCAGTGGTAGAGGAGAGGGAAAGTGAGAGAGCGGGAAAAGAATGGCACACAAATTGTGTTGGTGAGCAGGTTGCTACTGAGGGCGGCTGGGGCTCCACCTTACCAAGGATTTGTGAGCAGTAATGAGAACACAACTCAGGGTAGACCCACTAAGAAATGAGGAGGCTGGGGTAACTATCCACCAATTCCCATCCATCACTAGTTGAGGGCCATACAAGCAGAGCGTTCACCCCCTAGCACCTCTGACCTGCTAGTGTGGCAACCAAGCATACTGGAGCCATGGACAGCCCCCATACAGAGGGGCACAGGTCCTGGCAGCAGGAAGCCATCAGCCTTTTTAGAAATTATGAGTGAGGAGGGGGCATGAGTGAGGTGTCGACGGCCTCTGCTATAAGGATTTATGATCTCATTAAGATTATATCTAATATTTGGAAGATAGTTGATAATACAGAACAAAGATGGTGGGTTCAGAGAAGAAACGCAACATGGGAAGTGGTTGCTGTGTGTGCTCAATACAAGGGCAGGTATAGCAGAAGGCGCTGCTCCCAGAGAGCAAGGCCTGTTTATTCTTCTGCTTCCCATTCACAACCAGCAACTCAACATGCTCCATCTTCCTGCCTCTTCACCCCTCTGCTCTACCACCTCCTCCATAATGGCTGCTCCACAGAATTTCTTCCTTTTAATGCCCCTACCTGGTCCTTAACACCCACCCTCCCATGCCCACCAAAGCAGCTCCCTTCATCATATCATCTCACCCTCGGAGCCCCCCAGCAAGTGGAATTTCTCCCCCACATCTCATCCTCCAAATATCTTTCTATTTTTCCATCTCTTCCTCAATATTCATGGTAATAAATTGCAATTTGTTTCTGAGTAATAACAGACAGCAGTTGCTCAAGAGATGTGATAAATAAATGTCACCACATTACTAAGTCAAGCTGACAGAGACGCTCATAGGACAACACACCAGACACTGAACTGAGAATTTCATAGCAACTTTCGATCTAATTCCTGAAAAAAATCACACAGACCCCCACAGCCCTCAGGAATCAGCAGAGTTCCAATGATGCTTGCTGTAAAAACTAGAGAAAAAAAAAAAAAAGCCCCTTGGAATTCTCATGCCCAAGCACTGTGCAATTCCCAGAACCTTACCCCAGCTGCAATTTCCCTCCTAGAAACTAGCTCAGTAATGTCCACAGTGTAGCTAGATTGCTCAAGTGCATAGCTGCACAGCCACTGAGATAAGGTGGAGGGAGAGAAATCTGTCTCAGAAGATGTCAGGGGAAATGTGGAATCATCTTCCATTTCCCTCTTCGGCAAACCATAAGGTTTTGGAGGGGAAAGGTCTACAGAAATGGTTACAAAATTTTTTTTAATTATTTTTTCTTGGTGGAGGGGGGAGTGGAGTCTGCATACGGTTAAGTGCCTATTGTGTATGAGAAGCTAAACCAGGTGCTAATATACAGTGCCTTGTTTAATTCTAATAAAATTTTATGAATAATAATAATAAATAGCAATATTTATTAAGGCAGTATTCTGGGCACTATGCTAACAACTTTAATATATTATCTTGCTCAATCCTCACACACCCTATGAGCTAGGTACAATACTGTCTTCATTTTACTCATGTGTAGACTGAAGCTTTGAAATGTTCCATGAAGGAAGTGAAAGTGTTAGTCGCTCAGTCTTGTCCAACTCTTTGCGACCTAATGGACTGTAATCCACCAGGCTCCTCTGTCCATGGAATCCTCCAGGTAAGAATACTGGAGTGGGTTGCCATGCCCTCCTCGAGGAGATCTTCCTGACCCAGGGATACAACCACATCCCTGGAGATCCCAGAGATCCTAGATCTCCCGCATTGCAGGCAGATTCTTTACCATATGAGCCACCAGGGAAATGTTCTATAATCTGCCTCAAATCACAAAGTTTACCTGTAACCTTTGGATCTTGGACCCACACACTAGGTGTCTGACTCTATAAGCCATTCTCTTTCTACTGAACCAGACTCTCATGATGCAGGAATCTTTCTTATATAGTGGCTCCCATGTCATGAGTTAAGGAGGCATATGGCTGACTCATCTGAAAAGACCCTGATGCTGGAAAAGATTGAGGGCAGGAGGAGAAGGGGACGACAGAGGATGAGATGGTTGCATGGCATCACCGACTCAGTGGACATGGGTTTGGGTGGACTCTGGAAGTTGGTGATGGACAGGGAAGCCTGGCATGCTGCAGTTCATTGGGTCACAAAGAGTCGGACACAACTGAGCAACTGAACTGAACTGATGGTTACCTTCAGGGATGTCGACTTCAAAACGTTTGAGACAAGTATCCCACAGAATTTGCTCATATATTAATCCATGGATGTGGCTACGAATATCCAATGCTTTGAGACTATACAAACAGGAAGGTCACTTCTGGTCTTCACTGTCACTCTTGTAATCCCACTAGGGCCAAGAATCAATGAGAGGAAATAATTTCTTACACTTCTGCAAACCAGGCTGAGGTCTGCAGAATCAGAAGCTGTTTTCTGTCGGGTTCCCAATACTGGGTCTGAGTCAACAAGGCTTGGGAAATAAGAACAACATAAGAAGGTCTAAGATGCACATCCATCTCAGGAGAGACATAATCATCTGAGGGACAGAAGACTGCTTTGTGTTGACCCCTAAGAAAGCCCTAATAATCTATAGAATTCACAAATGCCAGAAGGTAAAAAGGTAAGCAAACAATTAAAGAAGGAATGATCCAAAAGGGCATTTGGGGATCAAAAATTCCAACACAAAGCTTTCTGGTTCCTTACTAGACTCAACCAGAGTGGTCATTACCAGCACACAAACCCTCGTTATTTGAACCATTCAGTGGTTCATGATTTAATGCAGACCCCAAGTTATAATCTGGCTGGATCTCCAAGGACCTTAAGAAGTGGTTCAGAACTTATATTTCCCAGGAAAGCAACATTTTTAAGTGTAAGAATTTCCAAGGCATCCCATGAAAGCCACATCAATCCATCATGTATTGTGCTTCCACTGGGATGAGGAGAACATGCCTTCTGCAGATCCTTCCCTTAGAGCAGAGATGCACTGAGCAGATGCACAGGTAAAGGAGCAGGATGGGACTTGGGTGGTATGATTAGGAGTCCTGTGGTATACTAATCCCAGAAGACTAACCCTGGACTGAGGATTCTCCAGTGGATCTATCAGTAGCACCTCCTATAAAAGCAGATGCTGGAAGTGGAAGAGTGGATGAGGAGCAACTGACCTTAGCACGTGGTGAAGAGACACCTCAGGGGCCATAGAAAGAGTTCTGAACTGGGAGACAAGTAATGGGATCTGGGTGACATCAGCTCTCATCCACAAATTGTAGGCAACAACTAATATCTCACCCACAAGCTGTTATGAGGATTCATTGAGAAAGTGGAGCTGAAAGTGGCACAGTATGTGTTACTTGGTATATAGCAAACTGGTTTGTTAGGGCATTTCTGCATTATAAAAGTATAACTGTATAATCATAATCACAATACTTTAGATTTGCACAGAATTTCTCATTTCATAAAGCAGTTTAGAATATCTGAACTCCAAACCTTACAACAGTCTTAACGATGGGCATTAATATTGTCCCCACTGTACAAATGAGAAAACAGAGGCTCAAGATGATTCAATGACTTACCCACAGATACACACAGAGAAAAGTGGAAGAATGCAGCCTTGGGCCCAGGGACTTCTGACTTTACTCTGAGGGGAGTAGATCATAGACTTCTTGGTTCACTACTCTTAGGGTCTAGGAACAGTGACATGTGACATCTCAGCATCAAAGTGAGGACAGGGTGGGAACTCACCATTCTCATAAGTTCCACAACTTGTATTCTGGAAAAATCAGATGTAAGTAAGAACAATGATACAGCATGCATGCTCAGTCATATTCAACTATTTGTGACCCCATGACAGGGCCCGCCAGGGTCCTCTGTCCTTGGAGTTTCCCAGGTAAGAATACTGGAGTGGGTTGCCATTTCCTCCTTCAGGGGATCTTCCCAACTAGAGATCAAACCCACATCTCCTACATTGGCAGGCAGATTCTTTACCTCTGAGCCACCTGGGAAGCCCCTAAGAACAATGATAAAGTGGGACAAAGACTCCTGCTAGAATCCAACCCAATTCCCTACATAGGGATAAAATGACCAGTTCAGACACTCCCCACCCCCTCGCTGGCCTCCTGTTTGCTTCCAGGGACCACCCAGCTCACTATCTGAGCACCTACATTCCTTCTTCCCATTTTCCAGCAAGCTAAAGCTTAAGAAAGGGAGCCATTTGTGAGTTCAGCCCCTCCCCGCTTTCTGAATGTCAGCCAAGACTCCAAATTTCTCAAAGAGCAGACTCCCACCTTTTTCCAGTGCTTTTCTGATCATGCCACAAGGTAGATGTGGTTAGGAGGGAGTCATGGATAAGCAGGGCCTGTGGTCATCATTCCAATCCACATTACACAGCATGGCCACTGCCTATAGTCACGCACACATCTTAAAAGTCAAGGCTCTTTTTTTATCTGTTGACCTTTCCTTTCCTATCAGCCTCAGACCATTACCACGCCTAGCCACACATTTACGGAAGAGGGAAGCAGGAATCTCTTTTGTCTGTTTGCTTTATCAAACCGCAGTCACAAAAAGTCCACTCAGAACAAAGATGTTCTCTGTACCCTTCACCTGGCATGTGGCCCCTGGCAAGAAAAAAAATGTATTTAATGATGAGATAGGATGAAATAGAGCCAAAAAGGTGTAGCCCCCTAGATGAATACGACGCCACTTCCCTTTCCAGCTCTTTCCCACAGCTGTTCTGTAACAACTGACAACATGTACAAAGGGGAAAAATTATTTCTGGGGCTAAACATTAAAACAAACGCAGCCCAGAGCTAGTTAATTCTTCGAATGAGACAAACATAAATGGTGCGTGGTTGTGCAATAAGGTGTAAAAGAGGAAGTGAGATGCATTAGAACCAAGAGTGCATAATGTATTATCAACAGCTCTGCGGCTTTGATGGGTGAAGGCTTTTATACCGACGCTGTATTGATAGGTATTTCAACCAGCAGTAAAAAACCGTTCTTGACATTCATCTATAGGGAAAAATATCCATGTACTCTTGGCTGTAGGACCAATTAGTCTGTGAAAGCAGTGGGGAGGGGGGACAGAATATAAATGCAGGATGCATCCGCACTTGATTACTCTAATGAAATGTCCATTGATTCCTATAGATTAATGTGAGAAGAACAGCAGCTGCAGAGTGGCTAACACCTCTAGGTCAGCAGCTGTGTGGAGGGGTGGGGTGCGTGTGCATGTGTGAACACCCCCATGAGTCTTGTGCACGGAGAAGGGAGAAACTAAAAGAGAGGATTGTGTGTGTGTGTGTGTGTGTGTGTGTGTGTGTGTGTGTGTCAGGGTGAGACTGATTATGCTGGACAGAATCAAGGAAAGGAAGAGTCTGGCTTCTTTAGCCATTCAAGACTAGCTGTGTCCAGCAGTGGACAATAGGAATCCAGTCAGCCACTTGCAGGGGCCAGGGCCATGAGCACTCCATTTCCTTTTCCTCTCCCTCTCTCCACCCACATTTGACTTTGCTGTGAGGGGGACAGAGAACTCACAGGTCACCTAGTTTGGTTCAATTAATTTCATACAGCCTTTAGCCACAGAGAGCAAATGTGGAGCTCACAGATGGCTCTCTGTCCCCTCACTGGTGCCCATTCTTCTTCACTCCCACCCAACATTGACATTGACTTGCACATGCTCATATTGTGCCTTGAGGTCAATGTGCCAAACTAAGTGAAACATTTGCCAAACTTAAAGGATGCATGCCCCAGCTCATGTAATTACTGGGGAACTGTTCTCTCCCTCTTGGAACTGGCATTAACTTAAATTCTCCATCTCAAGAACAAGAATGTTTAAAGGATGCTCCCTTCACTGTCAAGTAAACAGCTCTCCTATGGCTACAAGGTCTTCCTTTAGAAAATGCTATCAACTCAGTCCTGCAACAGAAGGCCTGGGATCTGCTCAGGGTTTTACCTAAAGTCTCCCCTTGTAGTACGCACAAAAATCATTTACATCCAAATTCGAACTAGCTAGCATATATTTGGTCCACCTGGTTCACAATAATTTCTACTTAGAGAAAAGGAAGTAGCAGAATATCTGGGAACCAGAAGAACCCCATGCATGCATGCATGCATGTAGTGGCTGCAGAGGTGTGCTGCCTCTGCAAAAAAAAAAACAAGTTCTCTGCATCTTCCCAAATAAGAGCTCAGAGGTTCCTGGGGACTGGCAGTATGGTCTCCTGAAGCACAAAGAGAGGAAATCTAACAAGAAGCAGCAAGCCCTAGAAATCTTTTCACACTCAGAAAGAAACTTCTGCTTCATCAGAACTCAGCACCCAACAAACATGAACCTCACCTGAGCTCAAAGGGAAGGGAAATGTTAGCTTCAATGTTCAAATCTACCTCCTTTTTACTTTCTCTGAGGACCCTAATGGCTAATCAGAACATGCTGATTACTCCTAGTTCTGTTTCTCTGAATCACTATTTGTTACAGCCGACCCTTCACTAGAGAGTCAAGAAAATGGATGAGAAGATCAGAATGCACTTTTAATACTGCTAGTTAAGTACTTAGCATGTGTACTTTAGAGCAAAATACATTCTTCAGCACCCATGTATTTGCTTAGCTCATTATCATTAACCTGGTTTTAGATATGGTTAGAGACAGAAACCTGAACTGGAATTTTATGGAGATAAGTAGCTGCCAAAATCTGTGTGTGCCAAATCTGATAGATAGATACCTAATTTTATCTGTAATAGGCTATATTCTCCTGATTGCTCTCCAGCTAAGACTTTCTTGTTCTCCAACTCTCTTCCACCTGCCGGCACCATATGAGTCTGTGTTTTAAGGACTATAGGCCCAACATTCTTTTTTTATTGAGAAGCTGCAGAACTCTAACCGGTAGTTCAATAAATTGTATTACATCCCCCTCACACTGAATGCCCTACACACTTTGGCTTTCCATGTGTAATTGCAAGCTGTTATTAGCCCTGAGCTGTGTCCGTTACTGGCCACACTCTTGCTGAGCGGTCAATTTTTTCCCCTGCCATTTCCTTTGCTCACACCATGCTGACCACGTTGGCCAGAGGCGGCCCGAGGTTTATAGTGCAGCATTGATTTTTCTTTTCTCTCAATACTGACAGAATCATAGATCCAAGGCAAATAAAGAAATGCATTCTGGGGTGATGAAATGTCTTTCATTCAGGCCGGATTGAATCAAAGCCCATCACAGAAATATAGGGCTCTGAAATGCTAGGGAGGCTCATGCCTCAAATTGTGGAAAAATAAATTTTATGTTTTCTGCACTTTCCTTGGGATTCGTAAATCACTGGGGACTTGGATTATCTAGCCAGTGACCAATTTGGGCAATGGGGCCATTGTAAACCAAGAGCAGCTATTACTGCATTCATTAATTGGGGCATTGCTTGTAATTCTGCTAGAAGGATAGTCATTTATTAGCTTAAGTAACACCTGGAGTCTTCCAAAGAACTGTCCTACTGTAAAAATATTGACTGAGGCTCAGCCTTTGCTAAGAAATGCAAGATAGCAATTCACAGAGATGTGTGAAATCCAAGCACACTGTCTGTTACCAAGGGGCAGCAGTGACTGACTGCAATAAATTGAGGAAATCTTCACTCAAACAAATACCTCAAATTAACACCTGGTGAAATGTAAATATGACCTTCACTAATTAATTTGATGATATTCATACCTTGTTTATAGACATTAATCCAAGTTTGATCTTTGGCACACACAAGAGTACATGTTCACAGATACAGTGGGATATTTGATGGAAAATCCCTTAGAGTGGGAAGTCCAGACACTTAGACTTTCATCCTCATTCTTCCATTAACAATAAACTATTAGCTCCAAACACATTACCACATTGCTCTGGTTTTGATGGTTCAGTGGGATAATGTATGTGAAGTATCTGACACAGAACTCAGCATATGTCATTTTGTGCAACACGAGTGGCTGAGCACTTACTTATGATGGAGAGGCACACAGGTAGGCACTAAGGACACGGCAGTAATCAACTAGCTGCTTCCCACCTTTGTGGAGAATATAGCCTGGTGCACAATGGAACAAATAGCAAGTGCTCAAGATGACTGCTATATTATGATTATTATTATTATATTTATATTATATTGTTTGTATTATATTATAGTACAACTATTATTATAGTTGTAGTAGTATGGAAGGGTTGGAGTTTAGAAATGGAAGAGTTAGGCTACATGAATTTAGTTCCTTTCCAGCTCTCAGACTCTTTAATCCACAATCAATAATAACTATCCGTGTATGTATGTTTGCATGTGTATCTGTTTATATGTATAATTACTATGCAGTAGAGATTTACAGTTAAGTAGATATGTCTGCCAAACAGCTCATCCATGTCATCTAAAGTTGGGAACCATTCAAAACTCAAATATATTTATTTGTTTTCAATTTGGCCTAATTCCAAAAAATAATTTGAAATAGTGTATAATTTTAAATGTATATTTAAGCCTCCTGGAATGCACAAGAAAATAACTTGCACTATTTTTGTCTGAAACATCAAATTCAGGTCCCCAAAACCTGAAAATATTACACGTACAGCCAAAAAGTTTAATTTATTACAGGGATAAAAAGATACTAAGTAGTACAAGGGCTACTTTAATCTCTGATGATCTTAAAGACTAGACACCTCTCTAGCTCTATGATATCTGAGTTTCTAGGAAAGAGAAACTTTCTCTTATTTTTCATTCATCCCAAGTTCTTGGCACATAACAGGTACTTGATGAATGTCAGTCAGCCAATCAATTAGCACCCCAATCAGAGAGTCAGCTCTGCTCCAGGTCCTTCCATAAGCCATCTGTGAAGGCATCTGTTTTCCTCTGTGAATGAGCATAACTAAAAGCCAGGTAGTCATGACATATTTTGGTTTACAGTGCTTAAGGGTGTCTATAATTTGAAATTCAAAGGAACTTTGAAAGACATGATTGCAGAAACCTATAAGAGGGGAGTAACTCCACGAGTCAAAAATACCTGGTATCTTCTCCCTGTACCAACTGGGAGAGGAGAAGGAAAGGAAACCGAGCTCCTCAGTGATCCTCTGCCCTAAGTGGTCCTCCAGGAAGGATGGCCTCTTCATTTTGTTTGTTTGACTTTTTACCAATCTCTAGAGAATATTTCCTTCAATGTTTATTGACTCTAAAGTTGGTCTGGAATGGCCTTTTCCATTTTTATGCATTTGGGCAGTGACAAGTCACCTTTTTGAACTTCTGTTTGACTTTCAGCATATGACATAATTCCAATGACTGAGCCAGAATTTTAAACTTAAATGGCAATACTTATAAAATGCTAATACATATAAGATGCACTCCTGCTGTTTTTTAGAAAAAGGATTTAGTCAACTTGTAAAAGCCGTTACTCACACAAGGAACATATGTCCATTTAGATTGCTTTTAATTCCAGAGTCTGAGTCTTACCTTTATGTAAATTGGGTATTATAATTACTTGGGGTATGAAATATTTTGCTCAGGTCTACCTTTGCCCTGAGGAATCTGCATTCAATGAGCATTTTCTAAGCACCCACAACATACCAGGTATAGGGTCTCTGCCTTCCGGGAGACACTTATAAAAACAAATGCAAACAGTGAAGATTCAGCCTCCAGGGTCCATGATAGAGGATGTGCCTGATGCTATGGAATGAGGCTAAAGGACAGTTTGCATTTCCAGAATGAGGCATAGGCCAGAAAACTCTTACCAGGCATTTCTGGGCTTAGTTTTGAAAGATGCATAAGGGCAAAGCAAGTTGAAGCCAAGAAAGCAGCATATGCAAAGGCCACTGGGAATCAAGGATATGGGTTCCTAAATTTCTAGAGAGACAGTCTCTTGGATTCACTCCCTAGGTTATCTCTAAACTCTTCATAGGAATATTAAAAAAAAAATGTTACAGTGCTGGGAGAGGGATTCCTGCAAGCCCAGGCAAAGGGAGCAGAGAATGGAGGGGAAAGGAGGAAAAAGGCCACACACCTGGTGTTTTCTCCCCAGTTCAACACAGCTCACACATGGGGAGTCACATACCCATAGTCCAGAATCTCAGGGCTCTAAATCACATACTCAGCCTTCCTCCACAGGCATTTGGGATTTTGAGCATGGCCTAATGGGATACCTGGAAAGACAAGGCTAAACAGAAACTGCTCATGCTGACTTGGGTTCAAAGTTGGTATGGCCAAGCTCAACCTCTGCCTCAGTGGTTGGAGGTGGGAATGAGGTGGTAATTAGGCAGAGGAAGAGCAAGTCAGCTTTGGTGAGGAGAAAAAGGCAGCCCCAGACTCAGCCTGAGGCCAAGAGAACAAAGAAAATCACCCTGAAAACTCACCCAGCCCTCTCCCAGGAGGCAGTCTGACAGTGCACGTTTATCATTCACCTTAATTCAAATCAATTCTGATTTGCAGGAACATCAGCTGTTTGAAGAGATAGGTGACTTCGCCAATACATTCCTGCTTATCTTTCTAACTGACTAAATTAGTAAATTTAACAACAACAACAAAAAAAAACCTCAGGGGTTTGATGAGGAAAAATGTTTGGATGGAATCATGTAGATCAAAAAAGGTTGATTGAAATGTTCCTTGTGTAAGGCCACACATATATAACATTTTCTGACTTCACAGGAAACTTCAAGTCATTAAACAAATGAAATGTGCCAAGCATATTGGGTGCCAAAATGTGATACGTCAAAAGTAAAGAAAAGGAATATTATTAATATTACTACAACTTAAATCTTAGCACAAGATGTAAATTCTTTAGTTGTACAACATTACTCTTATACTTTTTACTTTTAGAGACCTTCAGAAGAGTTTCCCAGATGCTATCCAGCATCTGGAAAGGTAAACATATTCAGGTTTGGTGGATTTCTTATGAATTCTAAGTCTCAATAATCTCCCTAGGATCTAAGAGGATTGTTTAAGGAAAGAGCATTCAGTACCTTTCTCTGGAATGGAGAATTCCACACACAGGTGAAAACAAGCTTTGAGGGACAGACCAGTGTGGAAATGATACATTCCCAACACCTAAAACAGCGCCTGGCACATCAGAACTACTCAATAAATATCCGTCAAGTGATGAGTGGGTGAATGAATGAACAAAAGCCCTGCTTCTGGTAAACTCATACATCGCCAACATAGCACACTGGATAGAGTCCTGCAGACCATGTGATGTTTCCTCTGCCTAGAACACTCTTTTCCCAGATTTCCACTTGACTGGCTCCTCATCATTTAGGTTTCTACCAATTATCACCTCCTCAGAGTGGTCCCCCCTGATTACAGTATTGAGGGGAAAATACCATCCTACTAGCAGTTACCAGCTTATCTCATTCTTCCTGTATTAATGTCTTTGGAGTAATTGTTACTCATAAAATACATTAGTATAATGTATTAGTTTTCTATGACTGCTGTCATAGTGACTTAAAACTATACAAATTTATTATCTTATAGTTCTATAGTTCAGAAATCTGACACAGGTCTCACTGATTAAAATCTAGATGTCATCAGGGCTGTATTCCTTTCTAGGGACTCTAAAGGGAGAAACTACTTCCTCACATATTACAGCTTCTAGAGCCCACTCACAATTCCTTGAAGCATAGCCCCTTCCTCCAACTTCAAAGCCAACAGTGTTGCAAGTCTCTGACCATTCTTCCAAAGTTCCATCTTCTGACCATAGCCAGCAAACATTTCCCACTTTTAAGAACTTCTGTGAGTAGATAATAGAAGCTAATCTCTCCAGACAGATGACAGAATCTGAACATTTATTTGGCATTCAAAAAACACAGCTACTTCATACATTTCTACCACTGGGTAAGTCACTGGTAAACACTTTTATTTTTAACTGAGGTATAAGTCACCATATGATTCACTTTTAAAGTGCACACTTTAATGGTATTTAGTATATTTGCATTACTATTTAGTACACATCTAGTACAACCAAACCACTATTTAATTTCATACCATTTTGCTACCCCAAAATGAAATTGCATACCTATTAGTAGTCATTCCCAAGTCCCCACCTTCAGCACAGCCCCTGGCAGTCACTAATCTATCTACTTTCTGTCTCTATGGATTTGCCTATTCTGGGTATTTCATATAAATGGAACATTCAATGATTGGACTATATGTCTATATTCATTCACTTTAGAACAATGTTGTCAAAGTTCATCCATTTTGAAGCATGTATCACTGATTCTTCCTTTTTTATTATTCCACTGTATAGATATACCACATTTTATTTATCCATTCACCCACCGATGGTCATTTGGGTTACTTCCACTCTTAGGCTATTACGTGTAACACTGCCAAGAACGTGCATGTACCAGTTTGGTTTTTGTTTTTGTTTCGTAAAGTTACATTTTCAATTATTTTGGGTGCATGCCTAGAAGTGAAATTTCTGAGTCACATGGCAACTCTATTTCACAGAATTTTGTTATCTGTAAAATGTGGTGAACAGTCCCTCTAAGCTATGAATTTCAGGAAAATGTTATGAGGATCAAACAAAAAGTAAACTAAAAGCATTCCATAAACACTAAATTACTAAAAAGCTTTAAGTATTATTCACATTTCAAAAGCACAATGCCCATCTTAAACATAGTAGATGCTTTATAAAGATGTGTGTGCTGTTAACAAACAAACAAGGAGAAAAATTAAAAAACAAGGATAAAAAATATATTATTAATCCTGCATTGTACCAATCAAGCAGAAGCAAGTTACTCAGTGGATACCATGAGTCTGCATTTGTTTTCCTAAAGCAGAAGAATAAATAAACGTCTTCATGAAATAAAACAAAACTAACTCAACGTCTTCAAAGGCTTTCTATCCTGGCAATCTTGGCTTCCTGGGTGACTCAGTGGTATAGAATCCACCTGCCAATGCAGGAGATGTGGGTTCAGTCCCTGGGTCAAGAAGATCCCCTAGAGAAGGAACTGGCAACCCACTCCAGTATTCTTGCCTGGGAAATCCCATGGACAGAGGAGCCTGGTGGGCTACAATTCATGAGGTTGCAAAAGAATCAAGACATGATTTAGCAACTATACAACAACATACTGGCAATGTGTTTCTCCAGACAGGCTCTGGAACGAATGGCTTGTGCATACAACAGTGGCGTCCACTAGGGACGTGTGGTATTCCACTTCAGCTCTCTTGAAAAAGAGCTCTGCCAAGTCTCATTATTTTTCAGGAGTTAAAGGTGGACTCACACCCCTCCCTGAAAACTCCAAGGAAGAAGCAGTATTTTTTTAATAAACTGCAAATTGGCATCCATTCATAGCTGACATGTTGCTACCATTTCAACAGTGTGTTCATTCAGGTGTTCTGTCTGAATTGAGACTTTTAGGCACTAATAATAATTAACTACTTTCTTAGCAATGAAAAAAGTCTTAAATGCCTATTTACTTAATGGTCCCCTAGGGTGTCTTTGTTTTGAATGGGATAAAAAAAAAAATCTTAGCTGCAAAATAAGCAGGTGATTCTAATCAATAAAGCCAGAGGACTATATTGATTACTAGAACTCCATTCTTTAGTCATTAACCCTGTGAATTCTCTACCAAAGCCGGGTAGGACTATTTCTACCTCTTAGAACATAGAAAGGCTCATTGAGAAACTGGAATCTCATTTCACTTTCATGTCTTCCACTAAGCTTACAGGGTCATTTTTAGAGAGTCCATTCCACAGGCTGCACATGTGGGAAGATTACTTTCATGACTGTCTCTCAGTAGAACTGTGTTTAAAGATATTTGGTGTTTTCTTCCCATTGGTAGTGATGGATTTGATGACAAAGCATTAAGCCTAGCCTGGGAATTTCTTCTGTAGGGGCAGGAAGTTTCCTCTTCTCTTGGTGATTGCCAACATTTCTGTGTTTCAAAGAGAGTGTGGAGATGAGACACAGTTTTGATTGTATTAGTGAAAAACAGCAATTAATGTGATCCATGGAATGTACAACAGGCTAAATCAGGCTGGAACTCCTGACCTGACTTGAATTGCAAAGTGTATGTTCATTAGTATATATTGTAAGTGAGCCGAGCATAGTTTCCAATCATTGCTTTTCTCTGGAGTCCCATAGCACCTCATGACAAGGGAAGGCACACTGTAGACATTCCACACCAAGAATCAGGGGCTGCAGGTGCAAGTTGTGACTCTCTGACTACACCAGCCAAGCTATTTCATCCTTCAGGGCCTGTTTATTCACCTATATAATTATGTATTTAGAGTGCTTCTCAATTTTCACCTGGAAATCTGGTTAAAATGCAGTTTCTGATTCAGTGGGTCTAAAGGAAGGCTCAAAATTGTACCCAGGTAAAGCTGAAGCCATGGCTCATGGAAACACTTTGAGAAGCAGAGAACAAATGATACCTGAGGTTTGTTGTTTGTTGCTATTTGGTCTCTAACTGCTATGTCGTGTTTGACTCTTTCGCAACCCCATGGACTGTAACCCACCAGGCTCCTCTGTCCATGGGATTTCCCAGGAAAGAATACCCAGGAGTAGTTTGCCATTTCCTTCTCCAGGGGGTCTTCCCAAGCCAGGGATCAAACCCACATCTCCTGCACTGCAGGCAGATTTTTTACGGCTGAGCCACTGGGGAAGCCCATATCTGAGGTTACCTTAGTCTAACACCATGGCTTTATTATCTGCATGTTTCTGGTGGCATCTATAAACATTTCTACCTTCTGCTGCAGATATCTAAGTAAATCTCATTGGCTGCACAATATTTGGCATAAAATAGGTGCCCAGTAAATATTTGCTAATGAATGAATGAACCAACTGATATCTTTGCTTATTCTAAGAACATTAGATTTAGACTCAGAGAGCTAGAAGGATGGTTTGAGATAATCCAATATAAAACTCTCATTTTATCTGGAAGTCTAAGATTCAAATTACTCAGGACTATATGGCTAGTTACTCCAGAGAATATATTAAAAATTTTAATTCCAGTTAAACTATAATATGTAAACCTATATTGCTTCTACCCAAAAGAAGGTGGGGAGAAGGCAATGGCACCCCACTCCAGTACTCTTGCCTGGAAAATCCCATGGATGGAGGAGCCTGGTAGGCTGCAGTCCATGGAGTCGCTAAGAGTCGGACACGACTGAGCGACTTCACTTTCACTTTTCATTTTCATGCATTGGAGAAGGAAATGGCAACCCACTCCAGTGTTCTTGCCTGGAGAATCCCATGGACGGAGAAGCCTGGTAGGCTGCAGTCCATGGGGTCACACAGAGTCGGACACAACTGAAGCGACTTAGCAGCAGCAAAAGAAGGTGACAGCAAGTTTTAAAGAGGAAATGAGGTTGGCAGAGTCACTTATGCTCTCAGTTCTCTCCTGTTTTAAAAGACAGACAGCTTGAGGGAGGAACTTAGAAAATGTTTAGAGCAAACTTACAGAATAGTAAATAAGTTTCTAGAGATCACTAAATTTCCAGACTGTTATCATGTAGCTTCAGCAAAGTGACAACCTTCCCATCCTTCAATCCTCTGTTTATTTTCTTTCATCTAGGCTTATGGACATGGTACTTATCTACTATTTGATAAAGAATTTGGTAAATTCCCATCTACCGTGTACAAAAATTACTGCTACAGTAAAAATTAAAATAATTATGTTATCACTCATTCAGCAAAGTTTACAGATGTACAGAGTGTATGAAAGGAAGCTTATATTAAGAAGAGCTATAAGTAAGGACAGATCATAGATAGTTTGATCTGTCCACAGAAAGGAGTCCTGGCAGAGTTTTAAGAACTGGAGCATCATGCTTAGCTCTGGGCTCTCAAGAGAGAACTCTAGTAGGATGAATAGAGAAGAAACAAGGCAAGAGCGTATGAGCTCAAATGGGAGGCTGCTGCAGAAACTCTGCTGAAAGATATGAGAACCTGAGTTCAGCTAATACTAGTTTGGAGAGAACCTCAGCAATTGTAATTATCTTTCCATTTGTGTAACAGAAATTACACCAAAGATTTGAGGCTATGTCCTATGAAGACATAGCAATATGATATAGTGTATGGGAGGGGTAAAAAATCCAGGCCAGGAATAAAATACAAATAAGAGTAGGAAGAAAGACCAAAGTCAGGGAGTAGATACCAACATACAAGCTGTAAGGACATACACAGTTGTTAGAGGCTGAATTTCAAATTTTTCTCTGAGCATCCAGGAAACCAAAGAGAAAAAGAGGCATCAGTTCAGTTCAGTTCAGTCACTCAGTCGTGTCCAGCTCTTTGCGACCCCATGAATCACAGCACTCCAGGCCTCCCTGTACATCACCAACTCCCGGAGTTCACTCAAACTCATGTCCATCGAGTCAGTGATGCCATCCAGCCATCTCATCCTCTGTCATCCCCTTCTCCTCCTGCCCCCAATCCCTCCCAGCATCAGGGTCTTTTCCAATGAGTCAACTCTTCACATGAGGTGGCCAAAATATTGGAGTTTCAGCTTCAGCATCAGTCCTTCCAATGAACACCCAGGACTGATCTCCTTTAGTATGGACTGGTTGGATCTCCTTGCAGTCCAAGGGACTCTCAAGAGTCTTCTCCAACAGCACAGTTCAAAAGCATCAATTCTTCGGCACTCAGCTTTCTTCACAGTCCAACTCTCACATCCATACATGACCACTGGAAAACCATAGCCTTGACTAGACGGACCTTTGTTGGCAAAGTAATGTCTCTGCTTTTCAATATGCTATCTAGGTTGGTCATAACTTTTCTTCCAAGGAGTAAGCGTCTTTTAATTTCATGGCTGCAGTCACCATCTGCAGTGACTTTGGAGCCCAGAAAAATAAAGTCTGACACTGTTTCCACTGTTTCCCCATCTATTTCCCATGGTGATTCTTATTGTCCAAACAGACCAAAACCATAAATTACATAAAAACAGTTCCTTAAAAGAAACAAAGCCTTGGGGACTCAGCCATGAGTGGCCAAGAAGGCAGAGTAGGAAGACCCTGAGCTTACCTTCTCCAATAGGCACACCAAAATTACAACTATTTATACAACAACTATTGAATGATACAGACCTGAAGACTGGTAGAAAGGAAAACTTAAGATATAAAGATACATCTTTCTAAATTAAAGATATAAAGAGGGAACCACAATGAGATGAGCAGGAAGGGCAAAGATATGGTGTAATCAAGAATCATACCCAGGTGAGCAACCCACAAATGGGACGATAATTACAGTTGCAGAGATTCTCTCCAAGCAGTAAAAGGTCTGAGCCCCCACATTAGGTTTCCCAGCATGGGAGTCATACACCAGGAAGATGAGCCCCTAAAACATTTGACTTTGAAGGCCAGAAGTGCTTACTTTTGGGAGAGTCAGAATGCTGCATGAAATACATATTTCACTCCTAAAGGGCACACACAAAATCTCACCCACTCTGAGACCCACTCTGTAGAAGCGGTAATTTGAAAGGAGCCTGGGTCAGACCTGCCTGCTGATCTTGGAGAGATTCCCAGAGAGGCAAGAAGCAATTGGAGCTCATCCTGGGGACATAGACACTAGCTGCAGCCATTTAGGTAACAGGCTACCATAGGACGCTGGTGCTGTCAAGCATCATTTTTGAATCCTCCCTCTAGCTTATTAACAACAGGACCTAGCCCCAGCCAACAGCCTGTCAGCACCAGTATGGGGATACCTCAAGCCAAGTAACAGACAAGAGCTTCCTTTGGACCCTCTAAGTACTCAGACACCCTAGAACCCAGCCTTCTCTACTAGAGGGACCAGAACTTGGCCCCATCTATCAAAGGGCCAACAAGTCTAGGCCCCCAGAGCCCTGCAGCCAATGACCTCAGGACTTGGCTCTGCCCACTGGTGAGACAGCACTAGCCCCAGGACTCCCTGGGCCCTGGCCTCACCCACTAGCAGGCCAACATGAGCTCTGAGACCCCCCCACACACACACAGTCAGAGATTCCAGGACCTCACTCCACCCACCAACAAATATACAACAGCCCTGGGACTCTCTTGCCCCAGCTCTACTCACCAGTGGGCTAACACCATCTCTGGGACCCACCAGAACCAACACCTCAGAACCCAACTCCACCACTAGTGAGCCAGCACCAGTAGAGGAGTCCCTGTGCCCCCAGCCCACCCGCCAGCACGCCAACACCAGCTCTAAGACACCCTGAGCCCCTCACCCAGCTCCCCCAGGATCTGACCCCACTCACCAGCAGGCAAAAACCAGCTTCAGGACATAACCAGGCCTAATGGCCAGCCATGTCATGAACTAGCCTTATCCACCAGGAGGTTGACACTAATACCACAACCACCCAACCCAAACCCAGCTCCACCCATCAGTGGGTCAAGCACAAGCACTGGGAGTTCCTGGAGCTCCACAGCCAATGGCCTCATGACTCGTCCCTCCCACCAGTGGCTGGCAGCCTCCCCACAAAGTACAGCCTAGCAACCAAAAAGACTGGTGTCCAACTATGCCTACCAGTCTTCCAAGAGTAGTCATCCCACTCAACAGAAAGGCCCAGGAAGGAGTACTAGGAGGTACCCCTAGACCATATAGCTCTGGTGACCAGAGGAAGGGTGCTGCTGCAACGCATAGGCTCCTTCCCTCATAAGACTACCACTGCTCCAAGATCCAGAAATGTAACCAACCTTCCAAATACATATAAATAAAAACAGTGAATTAGGCAAAGTGATGTGACAGAGGAATATGTTCTAAATGAAGAAACAAAATAAAACCCCAGAAGAAATAAGTGAAGGGGAAATAAACAGTTCAAAGTAACAATCATAAAGATGCTCAAAGAACTCAGGAGAAGAATGTACAAACACAGTGAGAACTTGAACAAATGGTTACAAAAATATAAAGATTAAAATCATATTAAGCATATTTTCTGACCACAATGCTAAGAGACCAGAAATCAACCACAAGAAAAAAACACAAACATATGGAAGCTAAACAATATGCTACTAAACAACAAATATTGGGCTAGTAAAAAAGTTTGTTCAGGTTTTTCCATAAGATTCTTCATAAAACCCAAATGAACTTTTTGGCCAACCCAACAGTTCACTGAAGAAATGAAAGAGGAAGTCATATGTGGATAAAATAAAAACAAAAACACAATCCAAAAATCTATGAGATGCTGCAAAAGTAGTTCTAAGAGAGAAGTTTATAGCAATACAAACATCTCAGGAAACAAGAAAATTTCAAATAAGAAACCTAAACTTTTGCTTTAAAGAACTAGAAAAGGAAGGACAAACAAAATTCAAAATTAGTAGAAGGAAAGAAATCATAAATATCAGAGCAGAAATAAATGAAATAGAAACTATGAAGAGTTGATTCTTTGAAAAGGTAAGAAAAATTGATAAACCTTTACCCAGATTTATCAAGAAAAACAGAGGAGAGAGAAGGAACTCAAAGGTCAAAAGGAAAGGGGCACGACAGGGAGAAGGGAAGTAGAAGCAGGTTAATCTGGTTCATCTCAGGAGAGTAAAAAGCTTAGGTGGAAGAAGAGTAGGCTTCAGATTCAGAACCGTGATGTGAATCCTTGCTCTACAACTCATTGGCTTGGCCAAAAGATTCCTTTGGTGTTTTCCATAACATGGCTCTAGTGGTACTTTGTTGTCTTTAACTTAATTTGAAAAAATTTTATTAGACTGTATTATGAAAGCTCTTACCAATGTGCATTAAAAAAAAGAAAAAAATTACCCAGACTTCCCTGGTGGTCCAGTGGTTAAGAATCTGCCTGCCAATGGAGGGGACATGGGTTCAACCTCTGATGCAGGAAGATTCCACAGGCCGAAGGGCAACTAAGCACACCCATGAGCCACAGCTACAGAAGTCCATCTGCTCTAGAGTCCATGTTCCACAACAAGATAAACCACTGCAATGAGAAGCCTTCAATGAAGATTAGCCCTACTCTCAGCAACTAGCGAAAACCAGCACACAGCAAGGAAGACCCAGTGCAGCCAAAAATAAATAAATTTTTTTTAAACTTATCAAAATTTGTGAATTTTTGAGTAGCCATTTTAATATTGAAGATAGAAGGAAAAAGCAGCATATTATGCTTTATTATTTCAGGAAAGGTAAAAACGCAACTGAAACGCAACAACAAAAAAACTTTGTGCAGTGTGTGGAGAAGGTGCTGTGATAGATCAAACATGTCAAAAGTGGTTTGCAAAGTTTTCTGCTAGAGATTCCTCACTGGATGATGCTCCATGATTGAAGTTGATAGCAATCAAATCAAGACATTAATTGAGAACAATCAATGCTATGCTATGTGGAAGACAGCCAATATATTCAAAATACCCAATCAAGCACTGAAAATCATTTGCACCAGCTTGGTTAAGTTAATCGCTTTGATGTTTGGGTTCCACATAAGTTAAGCAAGAACAATCTTCTTGACCATATTTCCACATGGGATCCTCTACTGAAACATAACAGAAGTGTTCTGTTTTTAAGACAAATTGTGACGGGTGATGAAAAGTGGATACTGTACAATAATGTGGAATGGAAGAGATCATGGGTCAAGCAAAATGAATCACCACCAACCACACCAAATGCCAGTCTTCACCCAAAGAAGATGTTGAGATGATGAGATTAGAACAGAGTCCTTCATTATGAGCTCTTCCCAGAAAACCAAACAATTCATTCCAACAAGTAGGCCAGCTGAAAGCAGCCCCTGATGAAAAGTGTCCAGAATTAGTCAATAGAAAACATAATCTTCCATCAGAATAACACAAGACACATGTTTCTTTCATGACCAGGCAAAAACTGTTACAGCTTGGCTGGGAAGTTCCAACTCATCCACCATATTGAGCAGACATTGCAACTTCTGATTACCATTTATTTCAGTCTTTAAAAAATTCTCTTAATGGAAAAAATTTCAACTCCCCTGGAAGACTATAAAAGGTACCTATAACAGCTCTTTTCTCAAAAAGAAAAAGTTTTGGGAAGATGGAATTACAAAGTTGCCTGAATAATGGCAGAAGGCAGTGGAACAAAACGGTGAATATGTTGTTCGATAAAGTTCTTGGTGCAAATGAAAAAATGTGTATTTTATTTTTACTTAAAAACAGAAGGAACTTTTTGGCCAACCGAATATAAGCAGAGAGACCTTGTCAAGGCAGTACCACACCAACAGTTAAGATGGAAAAGAAAATCTGATTGACTCACCTTAGAGATATTAACCAAGCGGCTGCCATTTCTTGATTCTAGATTCTGTTCAAACTCCTGACAATTAATCTGAATTATTTTTTGTTTGTTTGTTTTTGTTATTATTGTTCTCTAACCACTTGAAAATGGGCCATTAGGACAGCCCCAGTGGCTATAACTACTTTGGCTCTCTTGATTGGTCCATTTCTAGGGGGTGGTTAATCATCTTAGTTTTAAATAGGGGTTGGCCTTGTTTAAGAGGCTTCCCTGGTTGCTCAGATGATAAAAATCTACTTGCAAGGCAGGAGACCCAAGTTCAATCCCTGGGTTGGGAAGAGCCCCTGGAGAAGGGAATGGCTACACATTCCAGTATTCTTCCCTGGAGAATTCCATCAACAGAGGAGCCTGGCAGGCTACAATCCATGGGGTCACAAAGAACACAAGAACATGTATCTGCTCTTTTTCAAAGCATCTGAATTTTAAAAAGCAGTTTTTGTTTTGTTTTGTTTTGTATTTAGAAAAGCAAATGTGCCCACACCTTTATTTCAAGATACCTTGGCTTTGTTTTCTTGGAGGCCTTCAGAAAAGTTCTTTTAAATTCCTAATAGGAATGTTAATTTATCACTGTCTTTTTAATCATTTCCTACTTAAAGAAGGGAGAGGAGAAAAGAGGGAAAGAAAGAAAAGGCAAGGAGACAAGAAATAAGAAAGAGGAAGAGGAAAGAGGAAAAAGAATAGAATGAGATAAATGTTTCCAAAGTATTTCAAAGGCAAAGAAACAAGGAAAATCAGGACACCTTCAAAGCAAGAGTATGGACAGGCTATTTTCACCAAGGAAAGATGTTTTGCCAAGCTTTCATGAAAAGGAGAGAATGGACATCTTTAAAGGAAATCAGCCAGAAATGTAATACTACTGATTTCTGTGATTTGACCAGCTTTAACTTACATATGTGGTTACCCACACGACCATTTTATTCTTCAACCTGACTCATCTGTCTGCCATGCTTAATATTAAATACTGCCTAGGCCTGATGCTAGAGGTCCATCTGTGGATGGTAGCCTCTTGTAAACACAATCAAATAACAAACCAATTCATGAAACTGGTGTCTCAGATCTCCCAATCAACTTCACTCACAAAACCAAATAAGTTAACATCAAAACTTTTTTTTTAATTCCTATATGCCACTGAGAATGTCTTCTTTCCTTAACACTTTTATATGGCTCCCTAATGAGTATCAGAATTCCTTTATCCAGGTAATGTATGTTGGTCTGTGTGTGTTGTGTGTGTTAGTGGCCCAGTCATATCCAACTCTTTGCAAAGCCATGGACTGCAGCCCACCAGGCTCTACGATCCATGGAATTCTCCAGGCAAGAATGCTGGAGTGGGTATCCTTCTTCCAGGGGATCTTCCTGACCCAGGAATCAAATCCGGGTCTCTTGCATTGCAGATTGATTCTTTACTGTCTGAGCCACCAGGGAAGCCCTTATTCAGGTAATAATAGGTGTTAAACAAGGAGGAAAGATTGTCTCTGATGGAACCATAAGAATGTGAGCCTGATGTGGGCAAAGATTTTGTCTGTTTTGCCAATTGCTCAACCTTTAGTGCTTAGAACAGTATCGAGTACTCCATAAGCATTCGATAAATATATGCTGAATGAATGAACAAATGCTGAATAAGAACACAATGCCTGACTTCAGAGGGCATTGCTTCTATGAAAACATACATGAATGTCTATAGGAGTGTTTCTAGAACCATGGAATGTTAAGAGTTGGAAAAGAGCTTACAGGTCTTCCAGTCTAGCCTGAGATTTAGGAAATACTAATAATGATGACTGTAGCAGCAGTAAGTAGTAGTAGTAAATATTTGCTGAGTACAGCAAAGTTATGTGACTTCAGATTCACACAGTGAATCTGAACAAAGCTAAAGTGCTACTCTGGCCTCCTGACTCCCAAGTTTTTTTCTCCACAGCCCCACAGAGTTCCCAGGAAATTAACACTTTCATGTCTAGATTTCTAGTTTGACCCAGAAGCTCACAATGCTGAATGGTCTCAGGAGGAAATGAGCAGAAAATCCTAAATTTGATTCTAGACACTGAGCATCATGGAGAGGACAACTAGAAAATTCCATGGGAATAGGGGATGAGGAGGAAAAAAGTTGTCCCTGAAAAATACAGTTGGCTATCCATTTCCATGGCTTATGCATCTGCAGATCCAACCAACTCATTTTCCACCGGACAATATTGAGAAACAAAATTCCAGAAAGTTTCAAAAAGCAAAACTTGAATTTGCTGTGCACTGGCAACTATTTACATATATTTACACTGCATTTACCATGTACTTACATTTTATTCAGTCAGGATCAGTTCCCTCAGTTGCTCAGTGGTGTCCAACTCTTTGCAACCCCATGGACTGCAGTACGCCAGGCTTCCCTGTACATCACCAACTCCGAGAGCTTACTCAAACTCATGTCCATCGAGTTGGTGATGCCATCCAATCATTTCATCCTGTCATCCCCTTCTCCTCCTGCCTTCAATCTTTCCCAGCATCAGGGTCTTTTCCAATGAGTCTGTTCTTCACATCAGGTGGCCAAAGTATTGGAGTTTCAGCTTCAGCATCAGTCGTTCCAACAAATATTCAGCACTGATTTCCTTTGGGATTGACTGGTTTAATCTCCTTGCAGTTCAAGGGACTCTCAAGAGTCTTCTCTAACATCACAGTTCAAAAGCATCAATTCTTCAGCACTCAGCCTTCTTACAGTCCAGCTCTCACATCCATACATGACTATTGGAAAAACCATAGGTTTGACTAGACAGACCTTTCTTGGCAAAGTAATATCTCTGCTTTTTCAAGTTCTGTCTAGTTTTGTCATAGCTTTTCTTCCAAGGAGCAAATGTCTTTTAATTTCATGGCTGCAGTCACCGTCTGCAGTGATTTTGGGGCCCAAGAAAATAATATCTGTTACTGTATTACAGATGATATAAAATATGCAGGAGGATATGCATGGATTATATACAAATACTACCTCATTTTATAAAAGGAACATGAGCACCCCTAGATTTTGATATCTGCAGGGGCAGGAGTTGGGGTGGGAGTCAGGGTGTCCTGAGGGGAGAGGGAGATGTCCTGGAACCAATCCCTCATGGATATCAAGAAATGACTATAAGTACTGCCAACCATTCTGCACCCTGAAAGGTCTAGAATAATAACCCCCATCTCTTGTTCATTGTGTTAACATTTTTACAGCCATTCTTCACTGAATGTCACAAAGCAGCATCCTGTTGCTCAAAACCACTCCAGAGACATGTTTTATATTGGTCCACAAATTGATATACTGATCCCTATTAAACTATTTTCTCAGGTTAAAAAAAAAGTATAGCAATTGAACAATAAAAACTGTATAGGTAATAAACAACAATTTAAAAGTGAATAAATACAGTTTGCACATAAAATATAATGTGAATGTGATGAAGGTTTATTATGCTCATTTCTTCTCTTCTTTCTGTATCATTTTCTTCATCAATTTTTCAACCTTTTGGGGGCATGTGGTTATCCTGCACTCAGACTGTACTTGAAAATAAAGTTATAACACAGAAAAACACCCTCCAGGCAAAATAAAAGCTAAATAGGAGAGCACTTCAAAATGTGGAAATAGCACACACATGCAATTGCATAGCACACACATGCAATTGCTGGAGAGTTAGAAGAAAGTGCTACCTCTTTATCCCTGGCACTTGGCATTTGTACACAAAGCAAAACATCTGGGGTTCATTCAAACATGGTGAGCAGTTCAAACACTCAATATGATAATCTCTGACCTGAAACTACTGTATCAAATAATGGATCAGAAAGTATTTTTGCCTAAAACAGTATTACAAAATATTTCTTCTTATAATGCTTTTGTGTAGTGTATACATGGGAGAAAAAGTCATGATACACCAAAAAACAGAAGAGACCAAAAGATAGCATAATTTTTCAAAACCCATTAGGGTAAAAAGCCTTTAAGTGAGCAATAGCAATCATTCTATGTCTGTATATTCAAACTAGACTCAGTTGGAAACATTTAAAATTAAGACTATCTCACAAAAATTCAAAATTGTGGCTTCCCTTGAGAAATTAGAAGACCTGAGCACAAGACCTGAGAAGGTCTCAACATTCTCACACAGCAACAACAAGCAGGAGTGGTGGCCACTTGGAGGGCCACACACAGTTCCATACAACACAGACCACCTGACCCACTTCACTCATTTATATTCCTTCCTTGCCTGGGCTCTGTAGAAATCTTCAGTCTGGAGATCCTATTTATTTGACCATTTATTGCAACACTCCTGTATGTGCAGGCTACCTTACCATGTAAACTGCTTTCCATGGGGAAACTTGGACTCCAATAACTCAGTACTTCCAGAACAGATTACCTGCAGGGCACCATGCCTAAGTAAGAGAAAACTGGGCAGTTCAGAGGCAGCTGTGATAACAGGTCACTGCCTGGGCCAGGTGAACATGGAAGATTTAGAGTCTGAAAGCTCTGAATGCCTTCTGCTTTTGTCAACACTCCATAGTCTGTACTATAGATATTTTTATGCATGCCTTTTCTCCCCTATTAAACTCTCAGTTTCTCTTCTATGTGTCACACGCACACACACAGAGAGGGAGAGAACTCTTCTCGTACAGTGCTTTAGGTTCAAGGTGGAAGTAGGGTAATTCTATCATTAACTCTTCTTCCCTTGGTGTTCCTTTCAGAAGTTATAACACAGAAAGAATAATTCAACAGAAAACCAAGTACAGTATTCCAAAGTTGTGGTAAAGTATGCTGACAATTCCTCAAATTACTGCCCATTAGTTAGGGATGTCAGGACTGGAGAGAGATCCAACCTCTCTGGTGGCACGTAAGCACTTCCCACATGGGAGAAGGAAGTTCAGATTTCTGCCTCAAAAGCATTTGCCTCTCCCAGGTAAAACATGGCCCAGTGAAAACCTTAGAGTGATCTACTGTCTTATAAGCTCCTTCTCCCTGGGACAGAATCTAGGTATTAGATAAAAGAAGGGTGGAAGTACCCCTCCCCAATGATAGGTACTCAAGAAATATGACTAATATTAATATTTGTTTAAGCAGGCCAGTAATCATCATTCCCATTAGAAACTGAGACTCTAACATATCTGGTGGTGTGCTCAAGCTTGAAAATATAGAATTGGGCTAAAATCTATTAATAGGTATTTTGATTCAAATTCTCCATCCAGAGCACATTACTAAGTGGTTCCACTTCTATAAGATCTGTCTAAGAGATCTGGACTATCTGACTAAATGTGTTAGGAAGTCATATGTAGAGAGCCTAGAGAAAAATACACTTTTCTCTATCAACCTCTGACTCCTGCATTTCCCAAGTGTATAGCACTCTTTCTTTTTGAAGAACAGCTTCTGGAATCATATTTAAGTCATCAAAAAAATGATTCTTAACTTTGACTACACATTGGATTTCCCAGGGGATCCTTAACACACACTGATGCTATGATCCCTCCCCCTAGAGATTCTGATTTAATCAGTGAGGCATTGAGAGTTTTCAAAGCTACCAGGTAATTCTAATGTGGAGACAGCATTGCACACCATAGTTGCAAACTCCCCATGAAGCTGAACCTGGGCCTTTTACCGAGAGAAGTCCTGGCTTTGCCGGGGCAAAGAGAGGTAATATCCCTTTCCTACCATGTGGGCCACATAGGGAACTTGGACATGAATTCTGTTCCTGGATGCTAAAACTTCACTTGCCAAATCCAAAGACTTTACTATTAATAATAATAATCATTATTGTTAGATAGCACTGACTTTGTGCCAGACACTGTGCTAGATGCTTTGTATACATTATCTCATTTAAACATCAGCAGCACCTGTGATTCAGGCTCCATTATTTTTTCCCCCGTTTCCCAGATAAAGACTCAGAAAGTTTACATAATTTAGCCAAATTTATCCAGCTCAAAAAGACAGAACTGGATTTCATCACAGTTTGACCCCAAAGCCTGAGCTCTTAGTCATGCCACATCATCCAACCTATAATTTTCCATCAGGCCACAGATGATTTTATTTCTACAAAACAGATAAT
This sequence comes from Bos mutus, assembly GCF_027580195.1. Classification (NCBI taxonomy): domain Eukaryota; kingdom Metazoa; phylum Chordata; class Mammalia; order Artiodactyla; family Bovidae; genus Bos; species Bos mutus. The sequence goes on along the minus strand of NC_091626.1, from coordinate 51,316,364 downwards.
ACTGTTTCAATACTGTTAGCAAAAACAGACTTATGTTGAAGAGTGGTTAAGAGCAAGAGCTCTGGATCCAGGCAGTCCCTTACAAACTGGGTGACTTTGGGCAAGGTACCTGACCTTCATCATTCTCAGTACTGGAGTGGGTAGCTGTTCCCTTCTTCAGGGTATCTTCCCAAGCCAGGGATCGAACCCAGGTCTCCCACATTGCATGCAGATTCTTTACCAGTTGAGCCACCAGGGAAGCCCAAGAATACTGCAGTGGGTAGCCTAGCAATTCAGGGTCTCCTGAATTGCAGGCAGATTCTTTACCAGCTGAGCTAAAAGGGAAGCCTAATTTTTCCCAAAGAGGGCTAATAATAGCACCTAGACCATAGAGTTGTTGTGATGAATAAATGACATTAGCAGACTGAGAGCACACAGCACAGTGCGTGACTCACAGTATTTAATAAGCAGCATATTCAATTTATTTTTATCATAATAATAATTACTACTATGCAACATTCAGGAAGACAGATGAGTCCTTAGACCTTGTTTACACAGATAAGTATGTGCTTAGTTCCTACTTTTATTTGTGACACTTAACAACCCATTGAGTTTCAAAATGCATCTAAAATTTGATACGAAATACAAACCTCTGAATATGTATATAGCGTAGGACAAGTACCAAGAAGCAGAACTCTCTTTTCTGATGGCTCAGTAATCTGCCATCAAATTTGTACATACACCTGCAGTATCAAAAAGCATCAAGCCAAGGGAACTGATTTTATTCTCTTACTAAAACAAAGAGTTGAGATCTTGGGAAAAAGTTTACTTAAGAAGAATTTATAATCCAGATCAGACAGCTGTTCAAGATACAGAGACCATCAAACAAGGATTGATACTCATAAGAATAAATGAAGCTGGTGTTATAACTCTGTGATAATTAGAAGTAAAAATATTCTCTGGAAGGAGAAAAGAAGGTAATGTGTTGTTTGAAATTCTAGGGATTGGGGATACCTAGCTAGAAAACATACATTTAGCACACTGATATGGACAAGTAGGCACTTCATAAATGTTTTATTATCATTGTAAGTAGAATCCAGAACTACTTACTTGTAGTTTAACCTTCTAAATTATTTTTGAAGCCCTTTCTCCAAAGGCTCCAAAGGCTTTTATTATAATCTCACCTCTGGGTATAATTTCATGTCTGAAAAAAAAATGGAGAAGGATAAGAAGATGCTCTGAATAATCAGAAAATTCAAGAACCCATATATTCTACCTGGGATTCTCTGACCTGGTGGTTTTAAATTGGATGTTGAACAAGCTTCATTCTCTATGGTCTGTCAGCTGTGCTCCCAGTTTGCTACTCAATCAATACATGCATGTAGATATGTGTCTGCATGTTAGGGTACTTTGCATTTCAGGGGAAAAAAGACAAGAGGTCTTAGCAATGTCTCTAATCCAATTACAGGAGCCCACAGAAAAGCACAGAAAGGTTGGAAGAAGCCCACAGTGGGAGAAGATTCCAGAATGACTTTATTGGTGGTCTTGAAGAGCTGGGCTAATATACCTCAGTGAGCCATTAAAGGTGAAAGGGGAAAGAAAGATAGTGATAAAGATGCATCTGAGTCCCAAATGTACTCTTCACAAAAAACTTGCTTTTTTCCATATGGACAATACCAAACTGTTGTTCATTTTGAAGTAATGATAAAAGCTATTGAAGCAGATAGGACCCTTACCCGAAATACCATTAACAAAAACTCTTAACCAGAGGTGGACAAGGGCTTCTGACCACACATTTATCTTTTCAGCTAAGTGCATATTTTCAGGAAACAATACTGTTCAAGGATTATCTTCAAAAAACAAATATACACATTCTGCCCTTAAGCTAAATACATGGCACATGTTCGCCTATATGGCATATGTGGTGTGATGTATGCATGCTCAGTCATGCCTGACTCTTTGCGAACCCATGGACTATAGCGTCTGCCAGCTCCTCTGTCCATGGGATTTTCCAAGCAAGAAGACTGCAGTGGGTTGCCATACCCTCCTCCAGGGGATCTTCCCAATAAGACCACATGTGAAACATAACTCTTTTTCAAAGTCTGGCCTTTCTGAAAATCTGTAGGTGGAATCTATCCGTGTATGGAGAAATATTCTTATTCAGGATGCAAATAAAAACAAGGTAACTATAATACTTCCACTGGACTGAAAAGTCAGCGAGTTACTTTAATGAAGTGAATTCTCACTTTTAATGCATTTAATAACTATTGAAAGTGAAAGTGTTAGTCGCTCAGTCTTGTCTGACTCTTTGCAACCCTAAGACTGTAGCCCGCCAGGATCCTCTGGAATTCAGCCCATGGAACTCTCCAGGCAGGAATACTGGAATGGGTGGCCATTCCCTTCTCCAGGTGATCTTCCCAGCCCAGGGACTGAACCCAGGCTCCTGCATTACAGGCAGTTTCTTTACTACCTGAGCCACCAGGGAACTGACTTTTAATTAGATATTAATAGATAGTGTTTTAACAAAGTTGGATTTCAACTTCTCAGCCAGCTTCCTCTCTTCTTCAGGCCTTTGTCAAGGAAGAGGCACTGTTTCTCCTCTGCCCTTTCTCTTACAACAAAGGACTCCAGAAGTTTATCCAAAGCCACAAGTCAAAGAATTATTCATGGACTGGCTTAAAGCTCTAAATCCTTGAGAACAGTACCCCCCAGTCAATGAGATTATCCAAGAATTCCATGACAGAATATGTCTTAGTCCATTTGGGCTAACAAATGAAACAAAATATAACAAAATATCATAGGCTGGGTAGCTTTTAAACAACAGGAATTTATTTCTCACAGTTCTTCAAGTTGAGAAGTCCAAGAATAAGATGCTAGAGGATTTAATGTCTCTTGAGAGTTTGTTTCTTGGTTCATAGATAGCTGTCTTTCTGCTGTGTCCTTACATAATGGAAGAAGTAAAGGAGCTCTCTGGAGTCTCTTTTATAAGAGCACTAATCTTTTTCTACCCTCATGACCTAATCACCACCCAAAAGTCCCACCTCCAAATATAAACTGGGGATTAGGTTTCAACATATGAATTTGGGATACACATAAATTCAGTCTATAGCAGAAAAATATAAAAGAAACTTAGAATCGGAATTAAAGATGTCTGAGTTCTGGTCCCAGATGCTTTCTGACCTTGGTCATCTCTTCCCATAAAATCAGTAAGTGGGACTGAAGTCTCTTTGAGGACTTTATAAAGTGAGACAATTATAGGAGCTAAAACCAATGCTGAGGTGGGGGAAAGGGCTTATAGATCAACAGCAGACCCAAAACAGAGCTACAAAGTGCTGAGGAAGCTGAAAAAAGATATTTACTAATTCTGACTTGAGAAGCGCAAGGGACTCAGAAGATCTGAGCTTCAGTGTCTTTGTATCCAAGGTCATCAAAGAAATGGGGCATTATTTTCTATTATTGAAGCTTATTGAATATCTCTTTAAATAAATTAAAGATCTCTTTAAATTATTGAAGATCTCTATAAAATAAAGAGATTATGACTGCTTTATTAAAAGTGCTTGGAACTTATTTTTGGAACCAGTCTTCATTTCATGGTCCTGAGTTTATACTAAGGCTTGATTAGATCAATGATTTCTTTTGCTGTTGACAGGGCCCCAGTTCCTATTCAGAACCCAACCACAAAATCAAGATACAACCTCAGAAGTTGAGCTTCTAAAAATGAAGATAATATATTTCCTTATAAATGAGCCTTACCTCTATCCCCAGGATCAACTCCACAACAGTTCTAGGGCTTCCAGGTCAACAACCAAAGTTATGCTCAACCATCCAACAGAGGCACCAAAGGATCTCAGCCGACCCTTGGATCCTGACGATCTTCATTTATACTTATTCTGGCAAATATTAAGTGCCTACAATGAGTAAAACACTGTGAAGAAGAAAAATATTAAGAATCTGGTCCTTTTCGCAATGAGTTTATGACCCACTGGGAAAGAGATTAAATTGAAGCTGAAATATTTTACCATTGAGGCACAAAATGCTATGATACCAGCAGTCACAGGTAGAGGGATAGAGAGGCCCCTCAAGAGGGGCTGCATTCTCACCAGTCTAACTGAGCCTCTTAATGCTCCCCTATCCTTGGTCTACCTTGAACACTATCAATCTGATCTCTGGGACCAAGTTATTGCCTGACCTTAGATAATCCTTAGACTTAGCAGGTAAGACAGGCCTTGGTCATTGCCCAAGAGAGTGCTGGGGACTTTGATCAACCAGGCAACCTTGTCACATTTTCAAATGGCCTGCAAGTGAACAAATGGGGTGATTACTGACTTGGAATACCAGGAAAAGCTTCCCAGCTTTTTGATCTAGCTCTTGAAAAAATAAAAACAATTTTAATGACTTTGTATTGGGTTGGCCAAAAAGTTTGTTCTGGTTTTTCCATAAGATATTATAGAAAACCCAAACAAACATTTTGGCCAGCTCAATATATCTGCTGGAGTTCAGAGAAAAGGAGAGGAAAAAAAAACATCCTGGGGAAAAAAAAGAGAGAGAGAGATGGTAATAAGAAAGGTACAAGGATGGATATATGTATACTCAAAAGGGACATATTAAATGTATGCCAGTGGAGACTACAGAGGTGGATCATCAAGTTTCAGAAGGCTTTGGGGCTCCTTTGCTGAATTGGCATATTCATGGATACTAAGTTTCCTATCACAGTGTTCAGTCAGTCAGTTCAGTGGCTCAGTCATGTCCAACTCTGTGACCCAATGGACTGCAGTATGCCAGGCTTCCCTGTCTATCACCAATTCCCAGAGTTTGTTCAAACTCATGTCCATTGAGTCAGTGATGCCATCCAACCATCTCATCCTCTGTTATCCCCTTCTCCTCTTGCCTTCAATCTTTCCCACGTGTTAGACATATATATAATAGGCAAGGAAAACAAAAACTCATGAATTGTACTTCCCTGGTGGTCCAATGGTTAAGAATCCACCTGTCAATGCAGCAGACAAAGGTTTGATCCCTTATCTGAGAAGACACCACATGCTGTGGAGCAACTAAGCCCTTCCATGAGCCACAACCACTGAAACCTGTGCACTAAGAGCCTGTGCCCTGCAGCAGGAGAAGCCACCACAATAAGAAGTCCATGCACCACAACTAGAGAAAGTCTGCATGCAGCAATGAAGACCCAGCACAGCCAAACCTAATAAATAAATAAAATTTTTATTAAAAAATCATGAGTTAATTTGATTTCCTCAGCCATTGGGATGTATCATCTGAATGCTGTGGTCCTAAAATACAAGAGACTCATAATCTGTTAAAATAAATTTAGAAGATAGAACCTTTGATTACTTATATATACAATGAAAAGATATTGATTAAACCATCCTTGACTAATACCTCTTTGTTATCATATGTGAAGACCAAATTTAACTGATGAGTGACAGCAGAAAGAACCCAAAAAAGCACTACAAATAAGACTTCTATAAATCTCAGAACAGATCCTTGTCAGATTTTAGGGGTGGAGGCAAAAGGGCAGCCAGCACTTACTTTCCATCAACTCTTGTGTATTGACGCTGAGAAAGGCTCATCATGTCTGAGACCTTACATTCCAGCTCAGTCTGCCTAGGTGGGATGGCAAGGCTGGGTACACTGCAGCTGCCAGGTACTTCCTGCACCCACCTCCAAGGCCTCTTCAATAGCTTACAGCACTTAGTCAGCCATGTGGCTTGGCTGCTACAAAAGCCACCAGCTATGGAAGAACTGAATGGTCATTTACTGGAACCAAGCAGAGAACGAGAAAGGAAGACAGAATTTGGGTAACTCCTTTTCATATGTAGCTCTGTCAGGTATGAATGGCAGAGAGATGAAGGAACTTTCTCTTTACAAACCTGTTTTCCATCCTGGTTTTATTTATTTCCACACTCTCCAAGCTATCCCTGGGGCTTTCATTCTTCGTCAACCACCCAACTTGGTGTGCAGTGCATAAGGAAAATTGTCAGAAGTAGTATTTGTTACTTGACATTTTCTACTGGAATGATTTTTAAAAAGTATAAAAAACACAATAAAAAGGTAAACCTTCTGCAGATGCTGCTGGTATATGAAGACTAAGGCTAATGTGACATTCCACTTTGCTTTCAGTGACCTCCACCCCTAAAATTAACTGCACAGAGGGGTTAATCCAACAATAATTTGTCAACAATCTTCTGAGTGCCCACTTACCCATCTCTGGGTTATCCAAGAGAACCCAGACCAAAAGGCAGGCAGAATGCATGCCAGCATCCCTGGAATTCAAACTTTCTTATGCTAAATTCTATGCAACAGATGTACCCTTCTATTGATGTTATCTTGGGATCTATTGAATTATTCTTAATTCCCTGAACCCATATAGTCAAAGCTATTCAATTAATTCAACAAATATTTATTAAGTACTGCTGTACATCACGGAGAAGGCGATGGCATCCCACTCCAGTACTCTTGCCTGGAAAACCCCATGGACGGAGGAGCCTTGTAGGCTGCAGTCCATGGGGTCGCTAAGAGTCGGACATGACTGAGCGACTTCACTTTCACTTTTCACTTTCATGCATTGGAGAAGGAAATGGCAACCCACTCCAGTGTTCTTGCCTGGAGAATCCCAGGGACGGGGGAGCCTGGTGGGCTGCCGTCTATGGGGTCGCACAGAGTCGGACACGACTGAAGCGACACAGCAGCAGCAGCTGTATATCAGGCACTGTTCTAGATGCTTGGAATATGGCAGTTAATGAGAGAGAAAAAAAAAGCCATGTACTTATCAAGCTTTCCTCTAGAGGGGGAGGCTATACAAGGAAGGAAAGAAGGGAGGAAAGAGGGAGAAGAGGGAAGAAGGAGTATTCCCCTAGATCATGTATGGCCTTGTGGACCAATTGTCAAATCTCAACTCTAATTTCAAGGAAGCCATTGAAGGGTTTTGCACAGAGATGTAACATCACTGAACTTACGCTCTGGAAAGAGAATTCTGGCAGCTGGGTAGAAAGCAATGTGTAATGAGCATAACTGTCTCAACAGCAACTTCCAAGTCTCCCAGTGGATCAGACCTGAGCCAGGAGGCCTCTTGCCTCTCTTGGCTCTCATCCCAGTGGCATTTCTCTCTTCGTTTCATAAAATAGTTTTAAAATATTCACTATGCAGCTTTAGAGAAGCATTTGATCTCTTAATGCACTTCCCCCTCAAAGTTACTGTTCAGAGATGAGCAAGCAAAACTTAGGAGAGGCCAGTGCTGCTAACAGACAGTTCTCACCACACACATCATTCTCCAGTTACCCAGGCAATAAGTGACCCAACCTCTTTGGATAGAGCCTAAATTACACTAGGTACTACACTGAGCATGCAGACCCCATTCCAAGTAAATTTTTTGAAAGGAAAACAAAAGAAAGAACTGTTAAATCAGAAAAGCTATTCCTGGTCCTAACTACCACCAACTCATTCTGTGTCTTTCAGAAAGTTTCAATGTCCTCACAGAAAAGTAAGGTGATCAGGCCCATTTGTCTTCATCCCATCCACATTTAATGAACAGGTTTCATGGTCCAGCCCCCTGTCTAAAGTCCTAAACATAAAAAGATAAGATTTAGTCCTTGCTCTCAAGAAGCTTTCAATAAATTGGGAGAGATGGCTCTGATGATTACATATAATATATGATAATTACAATAATAAAGATGAGGAATAAAAGTTCTGGAGTGTGTAAAAAATAAAGCCATGCTTAAATATCTTTGCAGCCCCAGCACTCGATGGCTTTCGAATCTACTCCAGGGAATCTGTCACTCAATGACCTTAGGAAAACCTGTCCATAGACAGCAATAGCCCAACTTTGGCTCACTGAAGTCAGTTCTTCTGTGCAATGTTCACTTCATTCTTAGCAGCCTATAGAAAAGAGTCATCAAGAAAATCAGCCCTTTCTGCTAAACTTGGAAAAATCAGCAGTCAGCCCAATCTTTAAAAATATACGTCTCTAAATAATTATCTTTTTGAAGCACTTTTGGTAAAGTGCTTCAAAGTGGCTTTTATGGGGATGAGGCAGGCAGGTGGAATGTGGACCTTGGCTTAGCAGCTGAAGGAGAGGGAATCCCTTGGAGGTGAAGAGTTGGGACATCAGTGGCTCCTCCATCTGACTGCCAGCAATCCCTGGAACCACACCTTAACAAATTCCTTCACTAGCCCCCTGACTGATGACAGGCCCAGTGTGAAGCATAGATGAACTCTGACCTGAGCAGCTTTCTTCATTTTCTCAAATAGTTATTCTCAAAAAAATGTATATAGTAGTCAGTATATATTCATCTCCACAAGGTATGTTTATAAGAAATCTCCCTATTCCTCAGTAGCTAATATTGAGCCAACCTCAGTCCCTGATTTTCTGATGTCCTCAGACCTCCTTTAGGCTTCAGGGAGCGACCAGGACTCTCTGCTCAAGCACTGCTCTGCCCCTGTGGACCAGCAGCAGCACACATTACCTCAATTCCCACTTCATGTTGATTTTAGTGTAATTCTCAGTCCACAAATAAGTTTTCATAAAGTTAGTTCACATATAAACACACACACACACAAATATCCACTTGAACCCAAGCATTTGGTGAATGAATTTTACTAAAAATTTGGAGTTATGGTCGGGGAATAGTTGACATCAGAGAATTTATAGCCTTCCAGTCATTCTCTCATAGCCTCCATCCAGTTTTCCTCTCCTTCTCACTCTTCCTTATCTCCCCAGTACAGCAAGCAGGATATTCCTCTCTTCTGATGCAAAACAGACAGGCTCACCTTCAGGGCCTCTCTAGGAGGTCCCTTATTTTACCTGTCATCAAAGCATTTCCCTCAGACATAAGTGACACCTTTCCTAAGAATTCTGGTTAATAAAATGTTTACTTATTGCATAAAGAACTATGCAAATAAAGAAGACCAGACAGATGTCACCCAGACCAGTGTTCTTGGAAAACTACAACAGAAGGGAATGTATGGACATTCTAAAGGTTAACTAATAACTAGGTACAACCCAGTCTCAAGTATTTTATATCATTTAACATAATCTTATTCTTTTAATGAATATGTATTGAATGTTAACCATGTACAAGGCATTATATATAAAACGTATGATACTTTTAAAAAGAATGCTTAACTGAACTTCATATTTACTCAAGGAAGATGGATAGATAAAGAATACTAAAAATCTTACAGTTCCAAGTAATATGCTAAAAAAAAAATAAATCTTAGTGGAACTTTGCTAAGATGCTTGTATAATTCAGGTACATAGAGGTTAAACAGGAATTCATCTGCAAGATATTCCTAAGCAACTGTGAGAAACTGCCATGCAATACTTCTTTTCCCTTTAAAGTCAAGAAAATCTATAAAATTCTTCATCTCTAGTCCTTGAAGAGATTCACCAACAACTGTTCATTAACATTGAGGGAAACTCACACCTTTCACAATCACTTAAGTTTTATAGTTAGCAATTAAGCACATAAATGGTTTGGAGTCTAAAAATGTAGTTTATAAGCCTACAAGCCTGTGTAGCATAAGTCAAAACTGAGATTCAAGGGAACATTTCATGTAAAGATGGGAAAAATAAAGGACAGAAATGGTAAGGACCTAACAGAATCAAAGATATTAAGAACTATAAAAAAGAACTATACAGAAAAACTATGCAAAAAAAGATCTTCATGACCCAGATAACCATGATGGTGTGATCACTCACCCAGAGCCAGACATCCTGGAAAGTGAAGTCAAGTGGGCCTTAGGAAGTATCACGACAAAAAAAGCTAGCAGAGGTGATGGGATTCCAGTTGAGCTATTACAAATCCTCAAAGATGATGCTGTGAAAGTGCTGCACTCAATATTGAAGCAAATTTGGAAAACTCAGCAGTGGCCACAGGCCTGGAAAAGGTCTGTTTTTATTCCAATCCCAAAGAAAGGCAATGCCAAAGAAAGATCAAACTGCCACACAACTGCACTCATCTCACATGCTAAAAAAGTAATGCTCAAAATTCTGCAAGCCAGGCTTCAACAGTACATGAACCGAGAACTTCCTGACGTTCGAGCCGGGTTTTGAAAAGGCAGAGGAACCAGAGATCAAATTGCCAACATCCCCTGGATCATGGAAAAAGCAAGAGAGTTCCAGAAAAACATCTCAGTTCAGTTAAGTTCAGTCACTCAGTCGTGTCCAGCTCTTTGCGACCCCAAACTGCAGCATGCCAGGCCTCCTTGTCCATCACCAACTCCCAAAGATCACCCAAACCCATGTTCATTGAGTCAGTGATGCCATCCAACCATCTTATCCTTTGTCATCCCCTTCTCCTCCTGCCCTCAATCTTTCCCAGCATCAGGGTCTTTTCCAATGAGTCAGCTCTTTGCATCAGGTGGCCAAAGTACCAGAGTTTCAGCTTCAACATCAGTCCTTCCGATGGACACTCAGGACTGATCTCCTTTAGGATGGACTGGTTGGATCTCCTTGCAGTCCAAGGGACTCTCAAGAGTCTTCTCCAACACCACAGTTCAAAAACATCCATTCTTTGGTGCTCAGCTTTCTTTATAGTCCAACTCTCACATCCATACATGACCACTGGAAAAACCATAGCCTTGACTAGACAGACCTTTGTTGACAAAGTCATGTCTCTGCTTTTTAATACTCTGTCTAGGTTGGTCATAACTTTTCTTCCAAGGAGTAAGCCTCTTTTAATTTCATTGCTGCAATCACCATCTGCAGTGATTTTGGAGCCCAGAAAAACAAAGTTAGCCACTGTTTCCACTGTTTCCCCATCTACTTGCCATGAAGTGATGGGACCACATGCCATGATCTTCGTTTTCTGAATGTTGAGCTTTAAGCCAACTTTTTTACTCTCCTCTTTCACTTTCATCAAGAGGCTCTTTAGTTCTTCACTTTCTGCCAAAAGGGTGGTGTCATCTACATATCTGAGGTTATTGATGTTTCTCCACGCAATCTTGATTCCAGCTTGTGCTTCATCCAGCCCAGTGTTTCTCATGATGTACTCTGCATATAAGTTAAATAAGCAGGGTGACAATATACAGCCTTGATGTACTCCTTTTCCTATTTGGAACCAGTCTGTTGTTCCATGTCCAGTTCTAACTGTTGCTTCCTGACCTGCATACAGGTTTCTCAAGAGGCAGGTCAGGTGGTCTGGTATTCCCATCTCTTTCAGAATTTTCCAGAGTTTATTGTGATCCACTCTACTTTTGCTTTATTGACTATGCCAAAGCCTTTGACTGTTGGATCACAGTCTATGCTGTGGAAAATTCTTCAAGAGATGGGAATACTAGATCACCTGATCTGGCTCTTGAGAAATCTGTATGCAGGTCAAGAAGCAACAGTTAGAACTGGACACGGAACAACAGATTGGTTCCAAATCGGGAAAGGAGTACATCAAGGCTCTATATTGTCACCCTGCTTATTTAGCTTATGTACAGAATACATCATGAGAAATGCTGGGTTGGATGAAGCACAAGCTGGAATCAAGATTGCCCAGAGAAATATCAATAACCTCAGATATGCAGATGACACCACCCTTATGGCAGAAAGTGGAAAAAAAAATAGCCTCTTGGTGAAAGTGAAAGAGGAAAGTGAAAAAGTTGGCTTAAAACTCAACATTCATAAAACTAAGACCACGGCATCTGGTCCCATCACTTCATGGCAAATGGATGGGGAAACAGTAAAAACAGTGAGAGATTTTATTTTGGTGGACTCCAAAATCACTGCAGATGGTGACTTCAGCCATGAAATTAAAAGAAGCTTAATCCTTGGAAGAAAAGTTATGACCAACCTAGACGGCATATTAAAAAGCAGAGACATAACTTTATCAACAAAAGTCCATCTAGTCAAAACTATGGTTTTTCCAGTGGTCATGTATGAATGTGAGAGTTGGACTATAAGAAAAGCTGAGCACCTAAGAATTGATGCTTTTGGGGGAGGAGCCAAGATGGCGGAGGAGTAGGACGGGGAGAACACTTTCTCCCCCACAAATTCATCAAAAGAGCATTTAAACGTCGAGTAAATTCCACAAAACAACTTCTGAATGCCGGCAGAGGACATCAGGCACCCAGAAACGCAACCCAACTCTTCGAAAGGAGGTAGGAAAAAATATTAAAGACAAAAAAAAGTGACAAAAGAGGGAGGGACGGAGTTCCGTCCCGGGAAGGGAATCTTAAAAAGAGAGAAGTTTCCAAACACCAGGAAACCTTCTCACTGCCGAATCTGTGCCGAGCTTTGGAAGCACAGAGGGCAACATAACAGGGAGAAAAAATAAATAAACAATTAAAACTCGCAGATTGCGAGCCCTACGGTAACTCCCCCAGCGGAGAAGCAGCGCAGAGGCCTGCATCCGCCATTAGCAAGTGGGGGCTGGGCAGGGAGGCGCGGTGTGGGCTGCATCGCTGAGAGTAAGAATCTGGCCTGAATACCCTGAGCACTATCTGAGCGAAATAATTTGGGCTAGCAAACCAGACTGTGGGATATCTACCATGCGAAAGCCAGCCCTAACCTAAGACCGCCAGGCCCGCGCACGGAACAAAGGACTGAACAGAGATAGCCCGCTGCAGACCTTCCCCCTCCGGTGACAGGCAGCCAGAGCCGGAAGGGGGCAATCGCAGCCCCAGAGAGACATTATCTATAAAACTGTAAGCAGGCTTCTTTGCTAACTAAAACTTCTTGGTGGTCTGGACGGTCAACATCTGCCTGAGAAGGTGCACCGGTTTTACACCCAGATAACCAAGTGGCGGGGAGGCGATAAGTCGCAGCATTGGTGCTCGCCAAACTCCTCATCACCTGAGCTGCTCGGACCTGGGAAGAGCACAAAACGCAGGTCCAACTGAGTCTGCGCCTCTGAGGACTACTCGAGTTCCTGAACCTGAGCAGCTTGGACCTGGGAGGTGCATGCAGCCCAGGGCCGGCCTCGGATTGTTCCCGGCGGAACAACCTAGAGTCCGAGCAGTGTGGACAGGGAGGCTACACGCGCCGTGAGCGGGGGCAGACCCAGGGTGGCTGAGGCAGTGCGAGCCCACGCCAGTGTTATTTGTTTGCAGCATCCCTCCCTCCCTCCCCACAGTGCGACTGAACAAGTAAGCCTAAAAAAAAAAAAGTGTCCTCCACCGTGCCCTTTGTGTCAGGGCGGAAACCAGATACTGAAGAGACTAGCAAACAGAAGAAGATATAACAGAGGGAAACGCCTTGGAAGCTACAGGCAATAGATCAAAACCCTGTGGTTACTACGGACTACATAGGAAGGGGCCTATAGATCTTGAGAAATATAAATCTGACCAAGGAACTAGCCAAAATGAACTGAACCCACAACACCCATAAAAAAAAAAAACAAAAAAAGTCCTAGATATATTTTTATTATTTTTACGATCATTCTTTTTTTTTAATTAAAAAAAATTTTTTTAAGTCCTCTATTGTTCCTTTAATTTTCACTTTTATAACCTATTACTTTGCAAAAAAAAAAAAAATTTTTTTTTTCTCTTTCAGCAAACTTCATATATATATATTTTATAATTTTTTGACCTTGTTTTTTTTTTTTTTTTTGTTTTTTTCTTCTTTTCTTTAACATTGTATTTTTGAAATTCCAAACTCTACTCTAGATTTTTAATTTTCGCTTTTTGGTATATGTTATCAATTTTGTACCTATAGTTTTTTTCATATAATTTCTGTGACTTTTTTTTCTTCTTTCTTCTTCTCTGTTTCTTTCTCTTCTTCTTTTATATAACATTGTATATCTGAAATTCCAAACTTTACTCTAGATTTTTAATTTATGCTTTTTGGTATTTGATATCAATTTTGTACCTGTATTTTCTTTATAATTTTTGTGACATTCTTTGTATTTGTTTGTTTGTTTTCTCTCTTTATTTTTTTTTCTTCTTCTTTTTTTTTTTTTTAACATTGTATTTTTGAAATTCCAAACTCTACTCTAGATTTTTAATTTTTGCTTTCTGGTATTAGTTATCAATTTTGTACCTGTACTTCCTTTATAATTTTCATGACCTTGTTTGTTTTTGTTTGTTCGTTTTTCTCTCGTTCTTTTTTCCTTCTTCTTTTCTTTAACATCGTATTTTTGAAATTCCAAACTCTACTCTAGATTTTTAATTTTTGCTTTTATGTATTTGTTACCAATTTTGTACCTTTAAGGACCCAATCTTCAGGACCCATTTTTCACTAGGGAGCGAGATTACTGGCTTGACTGCTCTCTCTCCCTTTGGACTCTCCTTTTTCTCCACCAGGTCGCCTGTGTCTCCTCCCTAATCCCTCTCTACTCTACCCAACTCTGTGAATTTCTGTGTGTTCCAGACGGTGGAGAACACTTAGGGAACTGATTACTGGCTGGATCTGTCTCCCTCCTTTTTCATTCCCCCTTTTATCCTTCTGGCCACCTCTGTTGCCTTCCTCCTTCTTCTCTTCTCTGTATAACCCCGTGAACATCTCTGAGTGGTCCAGTTGTGGAATGCACATAAGGAAGTGACTACTGGCTAGCCCACTCTCTCCACTATTGATTCACCTCATCTCATTTGGGTCACCTCTAACTCCCTCCTCCCTCTTCTCTTCTCCATGTAACCCTGTGAACCTCTCTGAGTGACCCTCACTGTAGAGAAACTTTTCATCTTTAATGTAGATGTTTTATCAATGATGCTGTATAGAAGGAGAAGTTTTGAAACTACTGTAAAAATAAGACCGATAACCGGAAGCAGGAGACTTAAGTCCAAACCCTGACTCCAGGGAACTCCTGACTCCAAGGAACATTAATTGACAGGAGCTCATCAAATGCCTCCATACCGACACTGAAACCAAGCACCACACAAGGGCCAATAAGTTCCAGGGCAAGACATACCAAGCAAATTCTCCAGCAACAAAGGAACACAGCCCTGAGCTTCAAGATACAGGCTGCCCAAAGTCACCCCAAAACTATAGACATCTCATAACTCATTACTGGACATTTCATTGCACTCCAGAGAGAAGAAATACAGCTCCACCCACCAGAACACCGACACAAGCTTCCCTAACCAGGAAACCTTGACAAGCCACCTGTACAAACCCACACACAGTGAGGAAACGCCACAATAAAGAGAACTCCACAAACTGCCAGAATACAGAAAGGACACCCCAAACTCAGCAATTTAAATAAGATGAAGAGACAGAGGAATACTCAGCAGATAAAGGAACAGGATAAATGCCCACCAAACCAAACAAAAGAGGAAGAGATAGGGAATCTACCTGATAAAGAATTCCGAATAATGATAGTGAAATTGATCCAAAATCTTGAAACTAAAATGGAATCACAGATAAATAGCCTGGAGACAAGGATTGAGAAGATGCAAGAAAGGTTTAACAAGGACCTAGAAGAAATAAAAAAAGAGTCAATATATAATGAATAATGCAATAAATGAAATTAAAAACACTCTGGAGGCAACAAATAGTAGAATAACAGAGGCAGAAGATAGGATTACTGAATTAGAAGATAGAATGGTAGAAATAAATGAATCAGAGAGGATAAAAAAAGAAAAACGAATTAAAAGAAATGAGGACAATCTCAGAGACCTCCAGGACAATATTAAACGCTACAACATTCAATCATAGGGGTTCCAGAAGAAGAAGACAAAAAAAAAGACCATGAGAAAATACTTGAGGAGATAATAGTGGAAAACTTCCTAAAATGGGAAGGAAATAATCACCCAAGTCCAAGAAATGCAGAGAGTCCCAAACAGGATAAACCCAAGGAGAAACACCCCAAGACACATATTAATCAAATTAACAAAGATCAAACACAAAGAACAAATATTAAAAGCAGCAAGGGAAAAACAACAAATAACACACAAGGAATTTCCATAAGGATAACAGCTGATCTTTCAATAGAAACTCTTCAAGCCAGGAGGGAATGGCAAGACATACTTAAAATGATGAAAGAAAATAACCTACAGCCCAGATTATTGTACCCAGCAAGGATCTCATTCAAGTATGAAGGAGAAATCAAAAGCTTTTCAGACAAGCAAAAGCTGACAGAATTCTGCACCACCAAACCAGCTCTCCAACAAATACTAAAGGATATTCTCTAGACAGGAAACACAAAAACGGTGTATAAACTCAACCCAAAACAATAAAGTAAATGGCAACAGGATCATACTTATCAGTAATTACCTTAAATGTAAATGGGTTGAATGCCCCAACCAAAAGACAAAGACTGGCTGAATGGATACAAAAACAAGACCCCTACATATGTTGTCTACAAGAGACCCACCTCAAAACAGGGGACACATACAGACTGAAAGTGAAGGGCTGGAAAAAGATTTTCCATGCAAATAGGGACCAAAAGAAAGCAGGAGTAGCAATACTCATATCAGATAAAATAGACTTTAAAACAAAGGCTGTGAAAAGAGACAAAGAAGGTCACTACATAATGATCAAAGGATCAATCCAAGAAGAAAATATAACAATTATAAATATATATGCACCCAACACGGGAGCACCACAGTACGTAAGACAAATGCTAACAAGTATGAAAGGAGAAATTAACAATAACACAATAATAGTGGGAGACTTTAATACCCCACTTACACCTATGGATAGATCAACTAAACAGAAAATTAACAAGGAAACACAAACTTTAAATGATACAATAGACCAGTTAGACCTAATTGATATCTATAGGACATTTCATCCCAAAACAATGAATTTCACCTTTTTCTCAAGCGCACATGGAACCTTCTCCAGGATAGATCACATCCTGGGCCATAAAGCTAGCCTTGGTAAATTCAAAAAATTGAAATCATTCCAAGCATTTTTTCTGACCACAATGCAGTAAGATTAGATCTCAATTACAGGAGAAAAACTATTAAAAATTCCAACATATGGAGGCTGAACAACACGCTGCTGAATAACCAACAAATCACAGAAGAAATCAAAAAGAAATCAAAATTTGCATAGAAACAAATGAAAATGAAAACACAACAACCCAAAACCTGTGGGACACGGTAAAAGCAGTCCTAAGGGGAAAGTTCATAGCAATACAGGCACACCTCAAGAAACAAGAAAAAGTCAAATAAATAACCTAACTCTACACCTAAAGCAACTAGAAAAGGAAGAAATGAAGAACCCCAGGGTTAGTAGAAGGAAAGAAATCTTAAAAATTAGAGCAGAAATAAATGCAAAAGAAACAAAAGAGACCATAGCAAAAATCAACAAAACCAAAAGCTGGTTCTTTGAAAGGATAAATAAAATTGACAAACCATTAGCCAGACTCATCAAGAAACAAAAGGAGAAAAATCAAATCAACAAAATGAGAAACGAAAATGGAGAGATCACAACAGACAACACAGAAATACAAAGGATCATAAGAGACTACTATCAACAATTATATGCCAATAAAATGGACAACGTGGAAGAAATGGACAAATTCTTAGAAAAGTACAACTTTCCAAAACTGGACCAGGAAGAAATAGAAAATCTTAACAGACCCATCACAAGCACAGAAATTGAAACTGTAATCAAAAATCTTCCAGCAAACAAAAGCCCAGGTCCAGACGGCTTCACAGCTGAATTCTACCAAAAATTTAGAGAAGAGCTAACACCTATCCTGCTCAAACTCTTCCAGAAAATTGCAGAGGAAGGTAAACTTCCAAACTCATTCTATGAGGCCACCATCACCCTAATACCAAAACCTGACAAAGATCCCACAAAAAAAGAAAACTACAGGCCAATATCACTGATGAACATAGATGCAAAAATCCTTAACAAAATTCTAGCAATCAGAATCCAACAGCACATTAAAAAGATCATACACCATGATCAAGTGGGCTTTATCCCAGGGATGCAAGGATTCTTCAATATCCACAAATCAATCAATGTAATACACCACATTAACAAATTGAAAAATAAAAACCATATGATTATCTCAATAGATGCAGAGAAAGCCTTTGACAAAATTCAACATCCATTTATGATAAAACCTCTCCAGAAAGCAGGAATAGAAGTAACATACCTCAACATAATAAAAGCTATATATGACAAACCCACAGCAAACATTATCCTCAATGGTGAAAAATTGAAAGCATTTCCTCTAAAGTCAGGAACAAGACAAGGGTGCCCACTGTCACCATTACTATTCAATATAGTTTTGGAAGTTTTGGCCACAGCAATCAGAGCAGAAAAAGAAATAAAAGGAATCCAAATTGGAAAAGAAGAAGTAAAACTCTCACTATTTGCAGATGACATGATCCTCTACATAGAAAACCCTAAAGACTCCACCAGAAAATTCCTAGAAATAATCAATGACTATAGTAAAGTTGCAGGATATAAAACCAACACACAGAAATCCCTTGCATTCCTATACACTAATAATGAGAAAACTGAAAGAGAAATTAAGGAAACAATTCCATTCACCATTGCAACGGAAAGAATAAAATACTTAGGAATATATCTACCTAAAGAAACTAAAGACCTATATATAGAAAACTATAAAACACTGGTGAAAGAAATCAAAGAGGACACTAATAGATGGAGAAATATACCATGTTCATGGATTAGAAGAATCAATATAGTGAAAATGAGTATACTACCCAAAGCAATTTATAGATTCAACGCAATCCCTATCAAGCTACCAACAGTATTCTTCACAGAGCTAGAACAAATAATTTCACAATTTGTATGGAAATACAAAAAACCTCAAATAGCCAAAACAATCTTGAGAAAGAAGAATGGAACTGGAGGAATCAACCTACCTGACTTCAGGCTCTACTACAAAGCCACAGTTATCAAGACAGTATGGTACTGGCACAAAGACAGAAATATTGATCAATGGAATAAAATAGAAAGCCCAGAGATAAATCCACGCACATATGGACACCTTATCTTTGACAAAGGAGGCAAGAATACACAATGGATTAAAGACAATCTCTTTAACAAGTGGTGCTGGGAAATCTGGTCAACCACTTGTAAAAGAATGAAACTAGACCACTTTCTAACACCATACACAAAAATAAACTCAAAATGGATTAAAGATCTCAATGTAAGACCAGAAACTATAAAACTCCTAGAGGAGAACATAGGCAAAACACTCTCCGACATACATCACAGCAGGATCCTCTATGACCCACCTCCCAGAATATTGGAAATAAAAGCAAAAATAAACAAATGGGACCTAATTAACCTTAAAAGCTTCTGCACATCAAAGGAAACTATTAGCAAGGTGAAAAGACAGCCTTCAGAATGGGAGAAAATAATAGCAAATGAAGCAACTGACAAACAACTAATCTCAAAAATATACAAGCAACTCCTACAGCTCAACTCCAGAAAAAAAAAAACGACCCAATCAAAAAATGGGCCAAAGAACTAAATAGACATTTCTCCAAAGAAGACATACAGAGGGCTAACAAACACATGAAAAGATGCTCAACATCACTCATTATCAGAGAAATGCAAATCAAAACCACTATGAGGTACCATTTCACACCAGTCAGAATGGCTGCTATCCAAAAGTCTACAAATAATAAATGCTGGAGAGGGTGTGGAGAAAAGGGAACCCTCTTACACTGTTGGTGGGAATGCAAACTAGTACAGCCACTATGGAGAACAGTGTGGAGATTCCTTAAAAAACTGGAAATAGAACTGCCTTATGATCCAGCAATCCCACTGCTGGGCATACACACTGAGGAAACCAGAAGGGAAAGAGACACGTGTACCCCAATGTTCATCGCAGCACTGTTTATAATAGCCAGGACATGGAAGCAACCTAGATGTCCATCAGCAGATGAATGGATAAGAAAGCAGTGGTACATATACACAATGGAGTATTACTCAGCCATTAAAAAGAATACATTTGAATCAGTTCTAATGAGGTGGATGAAACTGGAGCCTATTATACAGAGTGAAGTAAGCCAGAAGGAAAAACATAAATACAGTATACTAACGCATATATATGGAATTTAGAAAGATGGTAACAATAACCCGGTGTACGAGACAGCAAAAGAGACACTGATGTATAGAACAGTCTTATGGACTCTGTGGGAGAGGGAGAGGTGGGAAGATTTGGGAGAGTGGCATTGAAACATGTAAAATATCATGTAGGAAACGAGTTGCCAGTCCAGGTTCGATGCACGATGCTGGATGCTTGGGGCTGGTGCACTGGGACGGCCCAGAGGGATGGTATGGGGAGGGGAGGAGGAGGAGGGTTCAGGATGGGGAACACATGTATACCTGTATGGATTCATTTTGATATTTGGCAAAACTAATACAATTATGTAAAGTTTAAAAATAAAATAAAATTAGAAAAATAAAAAAAATTTAAAAAAAAGAATTGATGCTTTTGAACTGTGGTGTTGGAGAAGACTCTTGAGAGTCCCTTGGACTGCAAGGAAATACAACCAGTCCATCCTAAAGGAAATCAGTCCTGAATATTCATTGGAAAGACTGATGCTAAAGCTGAAACTCCAGTACTTTGGCCACCTGATGCAAAGAACTGACTCATTGGAAAAGACCCTGATGCTGGGAAAGATTGAAGGCAGGAGGAGAAAGGCATGACAGAGGATGAGATGGTTGGATGGTATCACCGACTCAATGGACAGGAGTTTGAGTAAACTCTGGGAGTTGGTGATGGATAGGGAGGCCTGGCATGCTGCAGTCCATGGGGTCCCAAAGAGTTGGACATGACTGAGTGACTGAATTTAACTGAACTAGAAACTAAACTTTGAGTAATTACCAACGTAGATACTGAGTGTTCTCCATCAGTGGTGTGCTAGTTCTGACACAAAAAGTGACTAGTCTTCAAGAAATGAGGTGTGGCTAAAGTCATCTGGATCAGGGCAAGGCCAGGGTGAACCTGAGACATTAAGATAAAAACTTAAAAACAAAAGCTAGACTAAAGAGAAGTTCCCTGGATACTCCTGTCTAAAAACTTCACCAATACCTTGGTGAGATGATATGGGAATTAACACCAAAACAAACTGAAATTCCATCTGTACTTGGCATTTATTGTTCCATGTATGTGCACATGGAATAGAAGTTTTCTCACCATTACAATAATCCCATGGTTGATTAGCTAACTGAAAGAACTGGTGCAGAAGGAAATAACAATAGTGATGGATTCATACCTTAAACTTTGTTACTTAATCTTAAAACATATGCATATATTCATTTGTTAATCATCTGAAGTAGCACCCAGGCCTGAGTGTGGTTTCTCCAATAAGAGTTCTGTAAAGTCTTGCTTATGTACACTATGCACATAATACCTTGACTTTAACTTCCAGTTTCCATTTCTTTAAAGTAGAATGATAACTTAAAGGTACTTACAAGGCATCTGATTTGTAGGTTTTTCTAGTTTATTTCAATTACATACAGTCATCTCACCCATACCTTATACAACAGATAACTTGATGTTATCAAGCCTTTCCAAAGGATTCAGATTAGTTTTAGAAGAAACAATTCCTTTTCATTTTTGCATTCACTTCATAGATTTATATAATATTTAATTAAATTAAGTAATTACAATAATAAGTACAAGTGGCATAAACAGGATTGAAAGTGAAAGTGAAGTCACTCAGTCATGTCCAACTCATAGCAACCCCATGGACTGCAGCCTACCAGGCTCCTCCATCCATGGGATTTTCCAGGCAAGAGTACTGGAGTGGGTTGCCATTTCCTTCTCCTAATAATACAGGATTAGGAACAAACAACTGCCTCCTTTCTAAAATTTGGATTTTAGTGATACTCAATAACTAGGTATTGTTTTTATTTTTTAATTTTTGGCAGCACCCCAAGGCATGTGGGATCTTAGTTCCCTAACCGAGGATTGAACCCATGCCCTCTGCATTGGAAGGTAGATTCTTAACCACTGGACTTTGAGGGAAGTCTCAGTAATTATTAATATCACTAGATAATCACTAACTCACCTAGTGTGAGTGTCCTGAGTGCCAGCCTACTGGCTGCAGCAGTTCAATGTTCTAGGCTTGGGCTCAGTCAGTATGTTCCCTAGAGGGCTTGGGAAGCCAGTTAAGTGGAGATCAGATAAGAGAGATCTATGGTATATGCTTGTATATATACACATATATTCAAAGTCAAAATAATCCCGACTGTTTGAGTTTTCCTCTCCTTCTCCCTTCAACTCAGGAAGAATGCCTTCTCATTCCCTTCTGGATTGAACTTCATGTACACAGAAGTAAAGGTCATAGGATATTCTAGCATGCCTTCTCTGTAGCTTCTAAAGAATTGGGTAAGTAAAACAATGAGGCAAGAAATGCAATGAGAATAGATACTGAAGGAGCAGTGATAGAACCAGTTTTCAGCTCAGTGCAATAGTATATCCCACACAGCCTCTAGCCTGTAATATCACATCTATCTACAAGTACTGAAATCATTTATATATCCATGTTTATTGACTGAGGCTTAGTGTAAAACAAAGGGAGTGTTAATTTGCTCTGCATAATAAATAACCAAGTTTTTCTTTTCTGATTTCCTGGAGCATCCTAAGAGCCAGACGGCTGAGTACCCTGAACCTGGGAAAATAGGAGAGAGGCAATTATGTAGCCTGGAATGAAAAATTATCTAGCAGCAATCAGGGAACAAAAGGAAAGCTGGCCTAGGAAAGATTTTCAGCTATGGAAACCACCCGGAAAATTCAGGTCAATTTATGCTCACCACATTTATTTAACATAGTTATTTATCTGTGCAGTGATGAAATACTCTTCAGGCTCCCCAAAACCTCCCATCAAAGGCTATGACTTGTAATACCTTTTATCGATGGTGTTTTGATGTGACACTTCTGTTTCCTGCTTAGAGTAATGTGGGCTTGACAGAAAACAGAAGCTTCAGGATGCAAAACACTGGATGAGAACAGAGAGTCAAGTAGAGGCAAGAATTTGAGGCAAGAGGTGACAGAAGCTCTCTCCCTTGGGAGAACCCTAAAGACATGAGACGCTGTTTGAGACAGCATAGGGGCTTCCCTGGTAGCTCAGATAGTAAAGAATTCACCTGCAATGCAGGAGACCTGGGTCCAATCCCTGGGTTGGGAAGATGCCCTGGAGAAGGGAACAGCTACCCACTCCAATATTCTGGCCTGGAGAATTCCATGGACTGTATAGTCTATGGGGTAGCAAAGAGTCAGACACAACTGAGAGACTTTCACTTCACAAGTTGACTGTGCCACAAGAAGTTTACGGTCTTATCAAGGAAATTGTATGTATCCACATGAAATAGGGACTTCCCTGGTGGTCTAATGGTTAAGATTCTGCATTCCAATGTAGAGACACAGGTTTGATCCCTGGTCGGGGAACTAAGATCCCACATGCCATGGAGCAACTAAGCCCACATACTCTGGAGCCCATGAGCTGTATCTAGAGAAGCCAGTGCACTGCAATGAAGAGCCTGCACAGTCAAAAATATTAAAAAAAAAAAAAAAAGAAGGAAACAAAGAAACAGTAACATAAAAGAGGATATTGTGTACTAATTTGAAAGGCAAATTGCTCTTGTCGTGGAAGTTACATACTAAAGCAGCTGGCAGTACTGACTGAAAAGTATTTAGTAGGTTAGAAAAGAGAGAATAAGCTTCACTTTCATGATGTCTTTATCAGAAACTATTGTTTACAATTAAAGAGAACAACAGCACTGAAAAAGCAGGATACTTCCTCAGACACTGTCCCTACCATTGTTATCACTCTAAAAGAGGCATGATATGCATAGATAATTGCTACTGTGACAAATTTGGATACATTTTCCATATTGATTTTTGCTTTAAAAGTTTACCAATATTTGAAATGGACATATATAAAGAATAGGAAGTATTCCAATATGTATGAATAAAGAAGGTACAATTCCCTTGGCCCAAGAGGCACATGGTCATTACTCATATTCTTTGGATTCTACAATGCACGTCCTGACAGGAAGCACAGTTCCTTTGTCACTGTCCACTCTCTCTGCAGTGGCCCATGGTGGCCCTTTTCATGGTGCTATGGCTTCAGTGCCCAGTAGGGCAGAGATCCATGTAAAATGGCTTTATACGGATCCTGCCTGACATGGTCCAGAGATACATCTGAAAACATCTGTGGAAATGAATAGTTCTCAAGCTTCACAAATTTCTTAAAAGATAAAAATTTAAACACTCTATTCTGCACACATATATTGACAAAGAATAAAATGAGAAAGTCAAAGGAAGTTTCCAGTGCAGGTCCTTGGGTAAGTCTGCCCACTTCATCGTTGTCACACAGTTCAAGTAATTATTACTTACTGCAGGAAAGGAAAATGGTTTTCTCAAACCATTTCCCCCACCCATCTGCTGTCAGAAAGGTCATTATGATGGAAGACTTGTCTACAGAACTGCACAGGACCAAACAAAACACAGCACTACTACCAAAGGCAATTGTGCATTCACATAACAGAATATGAAGTCCCAGTAATATGCCTTAGGTTATTTTACACATGTTTGTAAGATGGAATGAGAGATAAGCTGTATGGACACATGCTGTGTCCTTCACATACATGCACACATTTATTTTAAATGAAAAGGTCTAAAAGTCATGTTTTAACCCATATTTCCCTGTTTCCTTCAGGGTCCTGGTTTTGAATTCTACCTTCAACATGCTATGTTTATCATTCTTAAAAGATAGGGGATATAGAGCTGACAATAACACTAAGTCATTTGAAGCATGCATTATAAGTTACAGACAAAATAGAGGCTCTGGTTTATTATGCTGAAGCTATAAAGCCACAAATACAAAATACGGCTAGCAGTCACCTTACTTTATTCTTCTTTTAACAACTTACTAACAGCGTGTAAATATAAAAGGAAACTTTGATTTTTCCATCAGAGCTCTCTGAAATGGATACTAGAGTGCATTTAACATTGTGACCAGAAATATTGAAATTTGACAGCTGAGAGGTTAAAGGTCTCAAATTTATACATCGAGGTGTTTGTTCCTGTCATCGTCCCAGCAGCTTGCTCAGAATAACCCCTTTTGCTTACTGAACCTTTGAGAAACAGAGAACATTAAGTAATACATCTTGGCATACATCCTGAGATTCTACTTTCATCAGGAAGCAAGCCATCATAAGCTTACTGAAAGAATTCTAGGAATAGTAAAGACTATCTGTGCAACCTTGGTATTTAAATATATTGGTTAGAAAAAGCTTCTATTGTTCAGACCCCCGCTCTAAATATGTCAGCCTAAAATTCTGGATTTTGTGCTTAATTTTCTACTTACCTCTCATCTGACATTTCCTTCTGCCAAAATTATATTTGCTGAAAACAGAAAAATGACTGCTCAAATTCTTCCTGAAAAAGTGGGAATATCACCTTTTACTCAAGCAAAAATTATCTTCAGCACAAGCATTTCCTTCCATTTTACTGCCCATTTCAGTGCCTACTTCTCCTTTTAGGTAAGTAACAGCCCATCCTTCACTCCCACTCCCCAGGTACCCAGATTGCCCTGTCCTACCCACTGCCCATTCAAACTAGCCAGTTGATTAGAACACAAACTGTGTTTGAAGATTTGGATCCACCTCAACATCTTGATCCTTCAAATGTATAAATCCAGTAGACAATTTGCAAAATCGATAGCAATAATTTCTCCAAATAGAACAGTAATAAGCCATAATAAGAGTTCATATTAAAGGAAGAAGGAGATGACTGTCACAATAGCTCACATGTTTTGAGTATTTATCTGGCCTTCTTATAGTCACATGTATTAATTCATTTAATCTTTCCAACAATTGCATTAGTCTTATGCCATTTTATTACCTCCTCTCCCCTTTTTCTTACAGTAAAAACAAAATGGCCAAGATTCTTTTTTCAAAACTGTCTTAAGATAAAGATTATGGGTAGTCTTTAGGCTTACCCATAAGGGAAGGATAGGACTGACTCCCACTGCAAAATACACAGTTGCTATTAATACATTACAAATCTTCAAGATCACTAGTATATCATTGAAGTATAGAAGGGTAAATACTGGAATATCAAGATTCTGCCACAACCCATTCTTAATAAAATATATTTCAGTAAGTAGTAATATGTTATCCCTCCCAGGGATATTTGTCATCTAGTAATATCTTAAACCAAAGGGATTAATAGTCAAAGACTAAACATCAGAATGACCTTCCTGCAAAACAAACAAAGAGAGAGATTTTTACATCCTTTCAAATTATGCTAAACCAAATAACTATTTTTCCATCCATATACAAGGACTTATCTGGTTGAAATAAGATAAAACAGGCAGGCCACATTCAACACTGCTAGACCCCTGCTTCCAGGTTTTCAGAGGGAAAAGGACATTAAAAACTATAATTCCATTAGGAAATGGAACACAATTATTTGTTTTTCACACATTGATGATACTTGTGAATTGTTCCATTAATGCTGTGCTGATAAGAAAACACTTGAAACATTCCCTTCAAACTTGAGCGTGCATTAGAATGATCTGGAGGGATTATTAAAACACAGATTGCTGGGCCCCAAAGCAGAGTTTCTGATTAACAAGTTCCCAAGTAATGCTGATGCTGCTGATACAGGAACCATACTCGGAGAAGTAATACTTCTTGCCAGGGAAGGGAAAGCAGGTGCTGAGTTTCCCCAGGTATTTTTGGATAGATGAGGGAGCTAATAGAAGTATTTCTCCGGCAGTGATGTCAGAGTAGCTTTCAGCATCAAATAGGTACTGAGCTCTTATAATGTGCCAAACACTATGCAAGGCATTGAGGAAGACATAGTGAGGGAGCCAGACATCACTGCATTGTGCTCAAAGAGGCGAGCAAATGAGGCTGGAACTGAGATCTGAAGGATAGATGGGAGTCAGTGCAAACCAAGCAGTCTAGGGAAGAGCTTTCCATCAGGAAAATGTCAGACAGACTGACACTGTAGAGTCAGACTGGGTGAACCTCACCAGGAAGGCTGAGCTGGAGGCTCCCAAGGATGCAGACAGTCAGATAGGCTTCAGGACAGGGAGAGAACTCTACTGCTTTCTGCTGCTTGGAAAGGACCTTCGTCAGGATCCTCAAGGTTGGGTGGAGGGAGCAGTGCACACAGACGCTACACACTCCTCAAAAACTACACAAAGCAGAGGAGGTAGATGAAAATGATCCCTTTAGCTAAGCCCAGACCAAGGTGGTCAGTTTATTTCAGTCCAAAGAAACTGATATTGATATGAACTCCCCCAACCCTAAGCAGAAGCATAGAGTGAAAAGAGGGGGGAAAATGCTACAAACAAAAAGGGATTTTATGTGTCTGCCATGAAACACCTGCATAAAAGAGAAGAGGCAGGAAAATCTATTTTACACCTCAAATCTAAAGATTTTACATTCCCTTCAAGTTTTTATATTAGGGACCAGACATGGCATTTTATACATGAAGCCCACTCTTTATAGCTCTGATAGAATAAATGGGAGAGAAAAAAAATCAGGCTAGACAAGTTACCAGATTGCCCCTTCCTCATATTTTGTGAAAATTATCTTTTCTGAGACTCACAATAGCCTCAAACTCTGCATGATTTACTAGGAAGGCTTTAGAAGCCAAAGCTTTTGTAGACCATTCAGCCATGGCATATGGGCTCAAGATTTTCTTAGCTCATCTTCAGGTAGATTTATCACCTCTCACAGAAAAACACAGCTATGCTACGTGAAGTTTCGAATGACCTGGGATCACTCTTTTGCCCCAATTAGGTCCTCTAAAATTTGAATTAAACTGCACAAACTGTTTCAGAAGCCACAAAACCTGTTTCCTAGCTCCCATCTAAGAACAAGCCAACAAGCTAACATCAACTGTTTCTGATTCTTGGCAGGAAAGCTCATTGCTAGATCCTAGCATCCCCTCCCAAAAAGGCACATTCTCTGCTAATGCCCACATACCGTGCTTCTTTGAGTAATATTTCCCTCAAGTTTTAAAACTTGTTATTAAGGCACCTATAGCACATTTTAAGCAGCTTGGAAGCAAGCTTCTCACCAGTGAATATTAAATCTCTTGAGTGAATGAAGTCCTCCTGCCCCCTCTGCAGACAAAGTAAGAAAATAAGCCATTTTTTCCCTTGGCTACTAATGAATCTCTAACTGCTGATTTGTTTCCATTTTCAGCCTAGCATAAACAAAAAGGCCTGCAGCCCCCTTTTGTGGTTGCCTGAGCTCACCAACCACCATGCAAAGGCAGCAATTTTTCATTATTGATAAAATGTAATGTCATAATGTCATGGCCTTTCAGGTCATCATCTTGGTAAGTCAGCAATGACATTATCACATTTTATAATGATAACAAATGACCATAATGTTTGCATGTAATTTTCATTGGCTTCTTCAGAATTCTAATTTGACCCTATCAACAGATAGAACTCAATAGCAACTTCAGATGCCTACTTCCTTAGATCTGCTCAAAGCTAATAGCAAAATCTGCATGAATCAAAGATACAAGGGCCATTCCCCACCCCACACTCTTTGACTAAATGTTTTACTTTTGGAAAGAAGATTTTTCACAGAATATATTTGCAGTGTTGAATATGGGCATGTAAATGCATTAAATACATCTACTTGCTATTCATTCATGAACTCTCACTAACCCCTTTCTGTCCTGTTCTTGCCTGTACTTCTCTAATCTGTCTAGTGATTTCTGAGTGCTGTGTCCTGCCTGTTTCACAGTAATCATAGAACACTAATTGGTCTAAATGATAAGAATCATTCATGGGGCACTTATTTCCATATATTAGCCTTCTGACTCCTCTCCTCACTCAGAAAATGGAAATGTTTCATTGTCTAAGCCCAGAACTAAACCCAGCAATCTTTCTTTATTTTTTGTTGAAGTACAGTTGATTTGATTCACAATGTCATGTTAGTTTCATGTGTACAGTATGATGATTCAGTTATATATATTTATAAACATTCCTCTTCAGTTTCTTTTCCCTTACAGGTTATTATAAAATGTTGAGTATAGTTCCCTGTCGGAGAAGGCAATACACGACTGAGCGTCTTCACTTTCACTTTTCACTTTCATGCATTGGAGAAGGAAATGGCAACCCACTCCAGTGTTCTTACCTGGAGAATCCCAGGGACAGGGGAGCCTGGTGGGCTGCCATCTATGGGGTCGAATAGAGTCGGACACAACTGAAGCGACTTAGCAGCAGCAGCAGCAGCAGCATAGTTCTCTGTGCTATACAGTAGGTCCTTGTTGGTTATTTATTTTATATATAATAGCATCATATGTTAATCCCAGTCTCCTAATTTATCCCTCCCCCCTCCCTCCTTTCCCCTTCTGTAACCGTAAATTTGCTTTCTATGTCTGTTAGTCTGTTTATGTTCTGTAAATAAGCATTTTGGATCATTTTTTTAGGTGCCACATACAAGTGATACATGATATTTGTCTTTGTCTGACTTCTTTTATTATGATAATCTCTAGGTCCATCCATGTTCCTGCAAATGGCATTATTTCATTCTTTCTATGGTTGAATAATATTCCATTGTGTATATGTACCACATCTTGGCTTCCCTGGTAGCTCAGTGGTAAAAAATTCTCCTGCCAGTGCTGGAGACACAGGTTCAATCCCTGATCTGGGAAGATCCTTTGGAGAAGGACATGTCAACCCACTCCAATATTCTTGCCTGGAAATCCCCATGAACAGAGGAGCCTGGCATGCTATAGTCCATGGGGTTGCAAAGATTCAGACGTGACTTAGCAGCTGAACACACATACTACATCTTTAACCATTCCTCTGTTGATAGACTTTTAGGTCACTTCCACATTCTGGCTATTGTAAATTGTGCTGCTTTGAACATTGGAGCGCATGTATCTTTTGGAATTATGGTTTTCTCCAGATATATGCCCATGGATTGCAGGATTATTTGGTAGTTCTTTTTTTAGTTTAAGGAAACTCCATACTGTTCTTCATAATGGCTGCACCAATTTACATTCTCACAAACAATGTAGGATGGTTCTTTTTTCTCCATACCCTCTTTGGCATTTATTGTTTGTAGATTTTTTTTTATGATGGCCATTCTGACTGGTGTGAGGTGATATTTCACTGTAGTTTTGATTCACATTTCTCTAAACCCAGTATTCTTTGGAAAGCCTTTTTTAAAATTCATTGACAACAAAGAGTAAAAAAAGAGAGACAGAGAGTAGAGATTCTCTACTAGAACAGATTCACACTCCAGTCCTAAATAAACTAAGTCTAAAGTACACTTGGTAGATCTCCAGAAATATTTTACAACTTATATAGCACTTCATGAAGAGGGAGGGGAAGGAAATGACAAGGAGAACTGTCATTCACTGAACTCTGGGCTAGGATATGCCTACCTGTATCATCTCATCTAAACTTCACAACTCTCAAAAGATAAGAATCATTCTCTGCTTCTAACAGAGAAAATTGAATTCAGGAAGTTTAAACAGTTAAGGAGTCAGTCAGACTTAGCAGCTCTAATGCCAAAAAAATCTATATATGTTTCTCGACCAAAGTATTGAACCAATGTCTCTTATGTCTCCTGCATTGGCAGGAAGGTTCCTTACCTTTAGTGGTACCTGGGAAGCCCGGGAAGTTCCCATACTAACATCATTATATACTCTTTACATGCTTTTATTGTCTCAGTTAAAGGGCTTCTGATCTACAAATCTGACAAACTACCTAATTTGGCCACATTTTCAATGACAATAGTGAAATCTACTGAATAATGTGGAAAGAACATCAATGAAGAATCACACAGATACATTGAAAGCATTAACTCAATTATATGTGCCTGCTCTGAGAATATGGTACTAATAACACCATAAATGGATGTAATAATGGCAAATTTAAGAGTTTATGAAACTGAAATATATTCATATCTCTTGATTCTCTGAATATATGATGATTTCAATTGGGCTGGCTGGATGATCTGATTCTTTCTTCTATAGTGGAATACATGCTTTTGGGAATTTAGTGCATTTAAGGAAAGTGACTTCTAAAAGCAATGCACCAGTTTTCAGGGAAAGATTAGCTCTCCATCTGAGGAGCAAGCCAGGCAAATGTCAGGAACTCATAGACACTGAAGCCTTCTGGAAATGTGGCAGGGAGGAGGCCAATTCTAACTCCATGCTGGAACTGTTTATTTGACATGCTTTTCGCTGCTTTTGTTATTATAATCATACAGAACGGTTTGCCTCAGAGAATCCTGTCCCTCTGCCTGACTGTTAAAGTGCCTTTGTTCAGAATCCTGTCCACCTGTGGATGGCAAGAAGGAAGAAAATAACACATACCCTGCCTGAAGCTTGCCATTCTAGGAGATGTTTACAAGATTAATGGCCTTTTTTACTTTGCTTCTTCACCTCCCCTCATCTCTGATATATAAAAGAACCTGGCATTCAGACCCCCTAAGATGGTTATTTTGAGGCGCTAGTCTGCCATCTTTGGAGAAGGCAATGGCACCCCACTCCAGTACTCTTGCCTGGAAAATCCCATGGATGGAGGAGCCTAGTGGGCTGCAGTCCATGGGGTCGCTAAGAGTCAGACATGACTGAGCGACTTCACTTTCACTTTTCACTTTCATGCATTGGAGAAGGAAATGGCAACCCACTCCAGTGTTCTTGCCTGGAGAATCCCAGGGACAGGGAAGACTGGTGGGCTGCCGTCTGTGGGGTCGCACAGAGTCGGACACGACTGAAGCAACTTAGCAGCAGCAGTAGCAGCCTGCCATCTTCTCGGTCTGCCAGCTTCGTCAACACCTCATCTCTTGGATTTATTGGCCTATCATGTGGCGAGCAGAGGGTGCTTGGTACTTGGTAACAGAAATAAAATGCTGCTATGGGGAATGTAAAGGAAAGACTTTCAGGGAGTGAATTTAACAAGCTATTTAATTAGTTTGTTAATCCAGTAAATTATAAGCACATTTTGGAGAAGGGGAAAGACTTCCTCTCACTCCTCTTCATTCATTCAACATATTCTGGGGTTTCCTCTCTATTCATTCAATTGTTCATTCATTCAACGTGCATTACTGAGCACTTCTGGCCCAACATTATGCTGAGCACTGAGGATACAACAGTGAACAAGGCATACATGGAACTGCTCTCACCTGTGAACCTGTGGAACACACATTTGTGTAGATGAGATTGTCATTATACAAGGGATGTCATGATAAACTGTCTCACTGACACTGATGTAAGTGAAGGCCAGTTGTGAGGATGGAAAGTTAGGAGGATTTAACCAATCCCATGGAGGTAAGGAAGACCTCTCTAAGGATGAGATGTTTATTTTGTTTGTTTGTTTGTTTTCTGGAGTTGGGGAGGTATTCTTTTTTTAATTTTTATTGGAGTATAGTATAGGCTCTCACTAGATATCTACTTTATACATAGTATCAATAGTGTATATATGGCAATCCAAACTGCCCAATTCATCCACCCCTACCCACTTGGTATCCATACATTTGTTTGCTACACGTGTGTCTCTATTTCTGCTTTGTAAATAAGATT
The DNA here is from genome assembly GCF_027580195.1 of Bos mutus. Taxonomy (NCBI): domain Eukaryota; kingdom Metazoa; phylum Chordata; class Mammalia; order Artiodactyla; family Bovidae; genus Bos; species Bos mutus. The sequence goes on along the minus strand of NC_091626.1, from coordinate 51,283,980 downwards.
GTCTATACCAATTTTTTCAGATTCTACATATATACATTAATATTCACTATTTGCTTTTCTTTCTGACTTACTTCACTCTGTATGACAGTCTCTAGGTCCATCTACATCTCTACAAATGACCCAATTTCATTCTTTTTTATGGCTGAATAATAGTTCATTGTATACATGTCCATGCATGCATCCTAAGCCACTCCAGTCGTGTCTGGCTCTTTGTGACCCTATGGACTGTAGACTGCCAGGCAAGAATACTGGAGTGGGTTGCCATGCATGCCTCCAGGGGACCTTCCTGACCCAGGGATGGAACCCATGTCTCTTATATCTCCTGCACTGGCAGGCAGGTTCTGTACCATTAGCGCCACCTGGGAAGCCCTGTATATATATGCCACATCTTTATCCATTCCTCTACTGATGGACATTTAGGTTGTTTCCATGTCCTGCCTATTGTAAACAGTGGTGCAATGAACACTGGGGTGCGTGTATCTTTTGGAATTATGGTTTTCTCTGGGTATATAGAATGAGATGTTAAAATTTAGATTTGAAGCATGAGTGAGTAGGACTCACAAGACAAAACACTAGGGAACCAAGGGAATTTCTCATTCTTGTCTCCCTCCTTTAGCTCCTTCCTGCTTGGTTTCCCTTGCTTGATTAGCCACATTTCATGACTACCATAATGACCTACCTGGTCTAATACATTGAGATTTGGAGAACTGTAGATAATAAGACTTTGACAGGTTAGAGACAGCCTTACTGATATGCCTGATGATTTTCTGCCAAGTCTGATTCTATCACAGCTAGCCTGGCAGTTGCTACACTGATCATCCCTCCTCTCCTTTCTTCCCTCTGTGTACAACTCCTCACACTGAGTCAGACACACCCCTCTGCACACTAAGCCACACAAAACTGCACATTCCTTTATTTCTGGGTCCTCTCCTTTTACCATTTTTCTGTACTTAGATATTGCTATGAACTGACTCGTATTCCCTCAAAATTCATACAATGAAATCCTACCCCCTAATGTGGCAAATTTAGAGATAAGGCCTTTAGGGAGGTAATTAATGTTAAATGAGGTCATAAGGCAAAAAACATGATACTGAAAGATGTACTCCCCAGGTCAGCAGGTGTCCAATATGCTACTGAAGAAGAGTGGAGAAATAACTACAGAAACAATGAAGAGATGGAGCCAAAGCAAAAACAACGCCCAGTTGTGGATGTGTCTGGTGATGGAAGTAAAGTCCAATGCTGTAAAGAAAAATATTGCATAGGAACATGGAATGTTAGGTCCATGAATCAAGGTAAATTGAAAGTGCTCAAACAGGAGATAGCAAGAGTGAACATAGACATTTTAGGAATCAGTGAACTAAAATGGACTAGAATGGGCAAATTTAACTCAGATGACCATTATATCTACTATTGTGGGCAAGAATCCCTTAGAATAAATTGAGTAGTCCTCTTAGTCAACAAAAGAGTTTAAAATGCAGTACTTGGGTTCAATCTCAAAAACGACAGGATCTCTGTTCATTTCCAAGGCAAACCATATCAATATCACAGTAATCCAAGTCTATGTTCCAACCAGTAATGCTGAAAAAGCTGACATTGAATGGTTCTATGAAGACCTACAAGGTCTTGTAGATCTTAACACCCAAAAAAGATGTCCTTCTCATCACAGGGGACTGGAATGCAAAAGTAAAAAGAGATTCCTGGAGTAATAGGCAAATTTGGCCTTGGAGTATAAAATGAAGCAGGACAAAGGCTAACAGAGTTTGGCCAAGAGAACGCACTGGTCATAGCACACACCTTCTTCCAACAACATAAGCAAATACTCTATCCATGGACATCACCAGATGGTCAATACCGAAATCAGATAGATTATATTCTTTGCAGCCAAAGATGGAGAAGCTCTATACAGTTAGCAAAAACAAGACCAGGAGCTGACTGTGGCTCAGATCACCACCTCCTTATTGCCAAATTCAGACTTAAATTGAAGAAAGTAGGGAAAACCACTAGCCCATTCAGGTATGACCTAAATCAAATCCCTTACAATTATACAGTAGAAGTGATAAATAGATTCAGGTAGTGAATTCTATAATTCTGATAGACAGAATGCCTGAAGAACTATGGATGGAGGTTCATGACATTATACAGGAGGCAGTGATCAAGACCATCCCCAAGAAAAAGAAATGCAAAAACTCAAAATGGTTGTCGAAGGAGGCCTTACAAATAGCTGAGAAAAGAAGAGAAGCTAAAGGCAAAGGAGAAAAGGGAAGATATACCCATTTGAATGCAGAGTTCCAAAGACTAGCAAGGAGAGATTAGAAAGCCTTCCTCAGTGATTGGTGCAAAGAAATAGAGGAAAACAAGAGAATGGGAAAGACTAGAGATCTCGTCAAGAAAATTAGAGATAACAAGGGAACATTTCATGCAACGATGGGAAAAATAAAGGACAGAAATGGTATGGACCTAACAAAGGCAGAAGATATTAAGAAGATGTGGCAAGAATACACAGAAGAACTATACAAAAAAGACCTTCATGACCCAGATAATCACGATGGTGTGATAACTCACCTAGAGCCAGACATCCTGGAATGTGAAGTCAAGTGGGCCCTAGGAAGCTTCATTACAAACAAAGCTAGTGGAGGTGATAGAATTCCAGTTGAGCTATTTCAAATCCTAAAAGATGATGTGGTGAGAGTGCTGCACTCAATATGCCAGCAAATTTGGAAAACTCAGTAGTGGCCACAGGACTGGAAAAGGTCAGTTTTCATTCCAATCCCAAAGAAGGCAATGCCAAAGAATGCTCAAACTACTACACAACTGCACTCATCTCACACACTAGCAAAGTAATGCTTAAAATTCCCCAAGCCAGGCTTCAACAGTACCTGAACCATGAACTTCCACATGTTCAAGCTGGATTTAGAAAAGGCAGAGGAACCAGAGATCAAATTGCCAACATCTGCTGGATCATTGAAAAAGCAAGAGAGTTGCAGAAAAACATCTGCTTTATTGACTATGAGAAAGGCTTTGACTGTGTGGATCACAGTCCATGCTGTGGAAAATTCTTCAAGAGATGAGAATACTAGACCACTTGATCTGCCTCTTAAGAAATATGCATGCAGGTCAAGAAGCAACAGTTAGAACTCAACAAAAAACAATAGATTGGTTCCAAATCAGGAAAGGAGTACCTCAAGGCTGTATATCATCACTCTGCTTATTTAGCTTATGTGCAGAATACATCATGAGAAATGCTGTGCTGGATGAAGCACAAGCTGGAATCAAGATTGCCAGGAGAAATATCAATAACCTCAGATACACAGATGACACCACCCTTATGGCAGAAAGTGAAGAAGAAATAAAGAGCCTCTTGATGAAAGTGAAAGAAGAGAGTGAAAAAAATTGGCTCAAAACTCAACATTCAGAAAACTAAGATCATGGCATCTGGTCCCATCAGTTCATGTCAAATAGATGGGGAAACAGTGGAAACAGTGAGAGACTATTTTGGGGGGCTCCAAAATCACTGCAGATGGTGACTGCAGCCATGAAATTAAAAGACGCTTAATCCTTGGAAGAAAAGTTATGACCAACCTAGACAGCATACTAAAAGGCAGAGACATTACTTTGCCAACAAAGGTCTGTCTAGTCAAAGCTATGGTTTTTCCAGTAGTCATGTATGGATGTGAGAGTTGGACTATAAAGAAAGCTGAGCACTGAAGAATTGATGCTTTTGAACTGTGGTGTTGGAGAAGACTCTTGAGAGTCCCTTGGACTGCAAGGAGATCCAACCAGTCCATCCTAAAGGAAATCAGTCCTGAATATTCATTGGAAGGACTGATGCTGAAGCTGAAACTCCAATATTTTGGCCACCTGATGCGAAGAACTGACTCATTGGAAAAGACCCTGATGCTGGGAAAGATTGAAGGCAGGAGAAGGGCATGATAGAGGATGAGATGGTTGGATGGCATCACCAACTCAATGGACATGAGTTTGAGTAAACTCTGAGAGTTGGTGATGGATAGAGAGGCCTTGCATGCTGCAGTCCATGGAGCTGAGGTCCAACTGAACTGAGGTCATAAGAGTAAGGTGTTAACCCCAACAGTATTGGTGTGCTTAAGAGAAGAGGAAGGGTTGCCAGAAAGCTCTCTCTTTCTCCCTCTGTAAATCTACAGAGGAAAGACCATATGAAGATACAGTGAGATGGCAACCATCCGCAAGCTAGGAAGAGAGCCCTCACCAGAAACCAACCTTGCCAGCATCTTGATCTTGGACTTCAAGCCTCCAGAACTGTGATAAAATTAATTTCTATTATATAAGCCCCCCAGTCTGCAGTATTATGTCAAAGCAGTCCACAATCTAATACAGATGTGAATACAGAAATCTTCAGGGTGTAACACACATAAGTAGTATTCATGTGGCTATCTATGAGTACTACAAAGTAACTGCACAACTTGTGCTCCTAGCTCTAGCACCTGGGAAGAGGAAGTGACATGATTATGGGGAAAATATAACTATGGGGATTGTCCAGGTAGAAAGGCTATGAGCTTGCAAAACCACCACTGCCTCATTGCAGGTAAATGACAATAATTTCATATGTCTGTTCTAAAACCTAGTTTTTAAGTTATCTTCACCATATTCTTTAATTATGTATTCCAAGCAGCCACTACAGAGCCTTCCTGAAAGAATTTTGGAATGGTTTCTATCAGAAAGAGCAGGCAGCCATCTAGTTATTATGAGCAAACTCCTTGACTAAAGACCAAGATAGTAAATCCATTGTTTTCCATTAAGGGATTGACCTGGAGAGGAGAAAAATTTAAAGAAAAGCAAAGACTTTGATAAGGCTTTTCAGGTTTGGTAAACCAAATCTCATGGAACTTTCTGTTCTTGGTGGCCATGCCAAACATAACTTTTCCCTTATTCAATGGTAGGAACCCTAGAGGAAAAGGACCCAAACTTTCCAAGTGGATCCCTAATTCTAGGAAGAAAATGGGATTCTTCTCTTTGATTAACTTGGAAGCAGACAGAATGCTTTACTTAGGATTAAGTAGCCATCTTACAGGATTTATGACATTGAGTAACCTGCAGGAAAAAGGCATTGTATCAATGGGTTATACCCCCTAATACTGTGTAACACACCACCCTAAAACTAAGTGATAGTCAATAATAAACACTTATTTCTCACTCATGAATCAGTGGGATAGTTGCAGTTTGGCTGATCTAAGTTGGACTTGACTGCAGGTTGAGTTCATGTCTGCCCCACCTGTCTCTCATCCTCCTTGGCCTAGCAGCTACACAGCAATATTATTTTTGTAGCAAAATGCAGAAGCACAAGAAGGGAAGTACAACTCCAAAAGGACATCTTAATCCTTTTCTTTAAGCCTTGATCAAAGCAAATCATATAACCAGGCCCCAAATCAAAGTACAGGGAAGTACATTCCATCCACCATGAGGCCAAAACAAGTTACACTTGCCAAGCCCAACATCAGTGGGGTGACAAAGTATACTCTTCCCATGGTGGGAGAGGGAGAAAGAGAAGGTGAATATTTGCTTGCATGCGCAGTCACTTCAGTCATGTCAGACTCTTTGCAGCCCCATGGACTATAGCCCATCAGGCTTTTCTGTCCATAGAATTTTCCAGGCAAGGATACTGGAGTGGGTTGCCATGCCCACCTCCAGGGGAGCCTCCCAACCCAGGGATCAAACCCACATCTCCTGCATTGCAGGCAGAGGTCACTTACCCAAACTGTAGATCTAGGACTTGAATCCAAGCCTATATTTTTCCAAATTTCACATTCTTTTCATTCACCTACTATCTTCCAGGTAATAGAAGGAAAAATTTAAGGGAACAATGGAGTTTACCCAAAACTCCCCCCAAAATTCTCAGCTATCAAGCCCCTGTGCTCAGCTGCTCAGCTGTGTCCAACTCTTTGGGACACCCATGTACTGTAATCCAACTGGCTCTTCTGTCCATGTAATTTTCCAGGAAAGAATAGTGGAGTGGATTGCCATTTCCTTCTCCAGGGGATCTTCCCAACCCAGGGATCAAACCTGCATCTCTTGGGTCTCCTGCATTGGCACATGGATTCTTTACCACTGTACCATCTGGGAATCCAGCCCCACTGCCTCCTTTTATCCTATCTTTCTTTTCCCTCTATCCATTTGTTCTGTTGGTGCTCTGAGGCCCATTCAGTGAACCAGGCACCTTCCAGCCTCAGGGTCTTGGCTTGGCTGTTTTCTCTGCCCTGAAATACTCTCCACAAAGATGTCCACTTGGTTCACGCTTATCTCCCCTTCAGGCCTTTGCTCAAATACCACCTTCACTGTGAGACTCTCAGACCATGCCAGATAAAACTACATCTTCCCCTGGCCCCATCACAATCTCTACCCCTAAGCCTTCTCCTCTTTCTCTATTACCACTTGTAACCATCTGACAAATATATATTCTTACTTCTTTATCTTCTGACTCCCTCACTAGAGTGCAGGCTCCATCAAGGCAGGAATTGTTCCCTATTTGGTTCACTGCTCTATCCCCAGCACAATGCCTGGTACATAGTGGCCCTACAAAAATAGGTATTCACCCATTATTCTTCTGCATAATAAAGGTCCAAAAAGAAATTGGCAAAATCGAGGGTGGTGAGGGAGATGAAGAGGAGGGAAGCTGTGACTACTCAGCATGTAATATCTTTTCTTTTCTTCACTCTGTCACACTGTAGCATTGTCCTTGGTCTGACTCAGCCCCAAGATCCTCCCACCTGTACAGGCACCGACCCAGCCCCCTCCCCTGAGCCATCCTATAACCGCTCTGTGTTCCTTCCTTCCCCCACATTCTCCCCTGTGACCTGAACATGTTCTGTTTCACCCTCTCAGGAAGAAGTTATGGTTTTGTTCACTTTTGGTGCATTAAGTCACAGTCCCAATGATTCTTCATACCACAATGTGGTATTTTCTGGGGTTATCCCTAAAGGATGTCCCCTAGAGACAAGAACTCATCCTACTAGGATAAATCTCTAATGCTTAGAGACTGGGCCCTGTAAACCAAGATATATGCCTGAGATACCATCAGCCATAGTTCTTCTGGAGAAAAGCAGCACATCTGCATGCCATATGAGAGTATTTATTCTGTCACAGAAACGAGGTCACCCAAATAAAAACAGGATCACTGATCTCTGTGATATGACCATAGTGAGACAACTAGAGTACTATGCCCTCAAACTGTAATGCCATTAGAATGTTTCTGAGCATAAACATGTTCTGAAATATGGTTGGGGGATTATCAGGGGATGTATAAGCTCATCCTTATTTTTTCTACTTTCCATTTACCATAGATAATTAGGAATTGACTAAATCAGATGGACAATGAATAGGCTAGTAATTTATTTCTAAGAAAATTAAATCACCTGCTTATACTCTTCTCATTCCCCATCCTTCCTTTATACTAATAGTTAAAATGTAACTTACATATATATATATATATATCCTCCCTTCATGGATCACAGGCTTGTCATGGTGAATAGGTTTGCATAACTCAATTAAGCTATGAGCCATGCCAAGCAGGGCCACCCAACAGACTGGTAATGGTGAAGAGTTCTGACAAAACGTGGTCCACTGGAAGACAAAATTGAAAACCACTCCAGTAATTCTTACTGCAAGACCACAAACAGTATGAAAAGTTAAAAAGATATGACACCAGAAGATGAGTGCCCCCCCAAGGTCAGAAGGTGTCCAATATGCTACTGGGGAAGAATGGAGGGCAATTACTAATAACTCTAGAAAGAATGAAGTGGCTGGGCCAAAGCAGGAATGACACACACTTATGGATGTGTCTGGTAGTGCCAGTGAAGTCCAATGCTGTAAAGAACAATATTGCATAGGAACTTGGAATGTTAGGTCCATGAATAAAGGTAAATTGGACATGGTCAAGCAGGAGATGGCAAGAGTGAACATAGACATTTTAGGAATCAGTGAACTAAAATGGACTGGAATGGACGAATTTAACTCAGATGACCATTATATCTACTACTGTAGACAAGAATCCCTTAGAAGAAATGGGGTAGCCCTCATAGTCAACAGAAGACTCCAAAATGCAGTACTTGGGTGCAATTTCAAAAATGACAGAATGATCTTGGTACATTTCCAAGGCAAATCATCCAATATCACAGTAATCCAACTCTATGCCTCAACAACTAATGCTGAAGAAGCTAAAGTCGAATGGTTCCATGAAGACCTACAATACCTTCTAGAACTAACACCAAAAAATGCCCTTTACACCATAAGGGACTTAAATGCAAAAGTAGAGTGTCAAGAGATAGCTGGAGTAACAGGCAAGTTTGGCCTTTGAATGCAAAATGAAGTAGTACAAAGGCTAACAGTTTTGTCAAAAGAACACACTGGTCATACCAAATAACCTTTTCTAACAACACAAGAGATGACTCTACACATGGACATCACCAAAAGGTCAACACTGAAATCAGATTGATTATATTCTTCACAGCTGAAGATGGAGAAGCTATACAGTTAGCAAAAACAAGACCTGGAGTTGACTGTGGCTCAGATCATGAATTCTTATTGCAAAATTCAGGCTTAAATTGAAGAAAGTAGGGAAAACCTAAATCAGGTATGACCTAATTCAGGTCATTTGGGTATGACCTAAATCAAATCCCTCATGATTATACAGTGGAGGTGATGAATAGATTCAAGAGATTAGATCTGGTAGACAGAGTGCCTGAACAACTAGGGACAGAGGTTCATAACATTGTACAGGATGCAGTGACCAAAACCATCCCAAAGAAAAAGAAACGCAAGAAGATAAAGTGCTTGTCTGAGGAGGCTTTACAAATAGCTGAGGAAAGAAGAGAAGTGAAAGGCAAGGGAGAAATGGAAAGATATATCCAATGGAATCCAAAGTTCCAGAGAATATCAGGGAGAGAGAAGAAGACTCTCTAAAATAAACAGTGCAAAGGAACAGAGGAAAACAACAGAAGGGAAAAGAGTAGAGATCTCTTCAAGAAAATCGGAGATATCAAGGGAACATTTCATGCAAGAGTGGGCATGATAAAGGACAGAAATGGTAAGGACCTAACAGAAGCAAAAGAGATTAGGTACATGTGGCAAAGGAGCCCAGTCTTGTGCTGTGTGATGACCTAGAGGGATTGGATAGGGGGAGGAGAGGATTGGGGGAGGAGAGGGAAGCTAGTGGGGAGGGGATGTATATATAATTATGGCTGATTTGAGTTGTTGTATGGAAAAAACCAACACAATGTTGGAATTTTTTAAATATATATTTAAATTTTAAAAAGAGGAAAAAAGAACAGGTGGCAAGAATAAACAGAAATATACTATACAATGGCACCCAACTCCAGTACTCTTGACTGGAAAATCCCATGGATGGAGGAGCCTGGAAGGCTGCAGTCCATGGGGTCGCTGAGGGTCAGACACGACGGAGCGACTTCACTTTCACTTTTCACTTTCATGCATTGGAGAAGAAAATGGCAACCCACTCCAGTATTATTGCCTGGAGAATCCCAGGGATGGGGGAGCCTGGCGAGCTGCCGTCTATGGGGTCGCACAGAGTCAGACACGACTGAAGTAACTTAGCAGCGGCAGCATACTATACAAAAAAAAAGAGGTCTTAATGACCCAGATAACCCTGATGGTGTGGTCACATCACCTACAGCCAGACATCCTAGAGTATGAAATCAAGTGGGCCTTCAGTTCAGTTCAATTCAGTTCAGTCATTCAGTCGTGTCCGACTCTTTGTGACCCCATGAATTGCAGCACGCCAGGCCTCTCTGTCCATTACCAACTCTCAGAGTTCACTCAGACTCATGTCCACCGAGTCAGTGATGCCATCTAGCCATCTCATCCTCTCTTGTCCCCTTTTCCTCCTGCCCCCAATCCCTCCCAGCATCAGAATCTTTTCCAATGAGTCAACTTTTCGTATGACCACTGGAAAAACCATAGCCTTGACTAGACAGACCTTTTTTGACAAAGTCATGTCTCTGCTTTTCAATGCTGTCTAGGTTGATCATAACTTTTCTTCCAAGGAGTAAATGTCTATTAATTTCATGGCTGCAATCACCATCTGTAGTGATTTTGGAGCGCCCCCCCAAAAAAGTCTCTCACTGTTTCCTCTGTTTCCTCATCTATTTCCCATGAAGTGATAGGACCAGATGCCATGATCTTAGTTTTCTGAATGTTGAGTTTTAAGCCAAATTTTCACTCTCTTCTTTCATTTTCATCAAGAGGCTCTTTAGTTCTTCTTCACTTTCTGCCATAAGGGTGGTGTCATCTGCATGTCTGAGGTTATTGATATTTCTCCAGGCAATCTTGATTCCAGCTTGTGCTTTATCCAGCCCAGCATTTCTCATGATGTACTCTGCATATGAGTTAAATAAGCAGAGTGACAATATACAGCCTTGACGTACTCCTTTCCCTATCTGGAACCAGTCTGTTGTTTCATGTCCAGTTCTAACTGTTGCTTCCTGACCTGCATACAGGTTTCTCAAGAGGCAGGTCAGGTGGACTGCTTTCCCATATCTTTAAGAATTTTTCATCTCTGTAAGATTTTTTTGTGATCCACACAGTCAAAGGCTTTGGCATAGTCAATAAAGCAAAAATAGATGTTTTTCTGGAACTCTCTTGCTCTTTCAATAATCCAGTGCGTGTTGGCAATTAAATCTCTGGTTCCTCTGCCTTTTCTAAATCCAGCTTGAACATCTGGAAGTTCTTGGTTCATGTACTGTTGAAGCCTGGCTTGGAGAATTTTAAGCATTACTTCGCTAGCATGTGAGATGAGTGCACTTGTGCGGTAGTTTGAGCATTCTTTGGCATTGTCTTTCTTTAGGATTGGAATGAAAACTGACCTTTTCCAGGCCTGTGGCCACTGCTGAGTTTTCCAAATTTGCTGGCATATTGAGTGCAGCATTCTCACCACATCATCTTTTAGGATTTGAAATAGCTCAACTGGAATTCTATCACCTCCACTAGCTTTGTTCATAGGGATGCTTCCTAAGGGCCACTTGACTTCACATTCCAGGATGTCTGGCTCTAGGTGAGTGATCATACCATTGTGATTATCTGGGTCATGAAGATCTTTTCTGTATAGTTCTTCTGTGTTTTCCTGGCACCTCTTCTTAATATCTTCTGCTTCTGTTAGGTCTCTACCATTTCTGTCCTTTATTTTTCCCATCTTTGCATGAAATGTTCCCTTGGTATCTCTGATTTTCTTGAAGAGATCTCTAGTCTTTCCCATTCTCTTGCTTTCCTCTGTTTCTTTGCACTGATCACCCAGGAAGGCTTTCTTATCTCTCCTTGCTATTCTTTGGAACTCTGCATTCAAATGGGTGTATCTTTCTTTTTCTCCTTTGCTTTTCAGTTCTCTTCTTTTCACAGCTATTTGGGGCACACAGCCATTTTGTTTTTTTGCATTTCTTTTTCTTGGGGATGGTCTTGATCCCTGTCTCCTGTACAATGTCACAAACCTCTGTCCATAGTTCATCAGGCATTTGTTCTATCAGATCTAATCCCTTGAATCTATTTCTCGCTTCCACTGTATAATTGTAGGGATTTGATTTAGGTCATACCTGAGTGGTCTAGTGGTTTTCCCTACTTCTTCAATTTAAGTCTGAATTTGGCAATAAGGAGGTAGTGATCTGAACCACAGTCAGCTCCCGGTCTTGTTTTTGCTGACTGTATAGAACTTCTCCATCTTTGGCTGCAAAGAATATAATCAATCCTATATTTAGAATACAATCAATTCCTATATTTAGGAATAAACCCACCTAATGAAGCAAAAGGCCTTTACTCCAAAAACTATAAGATGCTGATGAAAGAAACCAACGGCAACACAAACAGATGGAAAGATCTACCATGTTCTTTGATTGGAATAATTATCAACATCACTATATTACTCAAGGCAATCTACAGATTCAATGCAATCCCTATCAAAATACCAATAGTATTTTTCACAGAACTAGAAACAAAATTTTTGTTAGTATGTATGGAAACACAAATTACACTGAGTAGCCAAAGCAAGGCTGACAAAGAAAAACAGTGCTGGAGGAATCAGGCTCCCAGACTTCAAACTATGCTACAAAGCTACTGTAATCAAAACAGTATGGTACTGGCACAAAAACAGAAATACAGATCAATGAAACAGAATAGAAATCCCAGAGAAAAACCCACACACCTATGGTGAATTAATCTACAATAAAAGAGTTAAGAAAATAAAGTGAAGAAAAGGCTGTCTCTTCAATAAATGGTATGGAAAAACTGCACAACTATACGTAAAAATATGAAATTAGAGCATTCTTTACCACAAACAGAAATAAATTCAAAAGGAACTAAAGATCTAAATATAATACTGAAACTTAGAAGAAAACAGGCAGAACACTCTGACATTAATCACAGAAACACCTTTTTCAATCTGTCTTCTAGAATAATGGAAATAAAAACAAAAATTAAAAAATGAGACCAAATTAAAAGCAAAAGCTTCTGCACAGTCAAGGAAATCATAAACAAAATGAAAAGACAACCCACAGAATGGGAGAAAATATTTGCAAAAGACATGACCAACAAAGAATGAATCTCCAAAATTTACAAACCACTCATGTGGCTTGATACCAAACAAACAAACAACCCAGTCAAAAAATGGCCAGAAAACCTAAGTAGACATTTCTCCAAAGAAGACATATAGATGGCCAAGAGGCATATGAAAAGATGCACAACATCACTAATTATTAGAAAAATGTAAATCAAAACAATGAGATATAACCTCACACCAGTCAGAGTGGTCATCAACAAAAAGTCTACAAACAATAAATGCTGGAGAGGGTGTGGAGAAAGAGAACCCTCCTATGCTGTTGGTGGGAATGCAAATTGGTACAGACACAATGGAGGTTTCTTAAGAAACCAAAGATAAGAAATTTATCTTTATATAGATAATAGAAACTTTAATTTCTATTTTAAGAAACTAAAAATAGAGCTACCATATGAGGGCTTCCCTGGGGGCTAAGACAGTAAAGAATCTGCCTGCAATACAGGAGACCCAGGTTCAATAACTAGGTTGGGAAGATCCCCTGGAGAAGGGAATGGCAGCCCACTCCAGTATTCCTACCTGGATAATTCCACAGACAGACAATGGGGTCCCAAAGAGTTGGACACAACTGAGTGACTAACACTTTAACTTTTCTTTCATGATCCATTAGCCCCACTCCTGGGCATATACCTGGAGAAAAACATGGTTCGAAAGGATACATGCACCCCAATATTCATTGCAGTACTGTTTCAAATAGCCAAGATATGGAAGCAACCCAAATGTTCATTGACAGATGAATGGATAAAGAAGATGTGGTTCTTGGAATATTATTCAGCCATTTAAAAAGGTGAAATAATGCCATTTGCAGCAATATGGATGGACCTTGAGATTACCTTACAAACAAGGAAGTCAGACAAAGGCAAATATCATATGATATCACTTATATGTAGCATTTTTTAAATGATACAAATGAACTTATTTACAAGAGAGAAATAGACTCACAGATTTAGAGAACAAGTTTATGGTTACCAGGGGGAAGTGTAGGCAGGAGGGATTAGTGACAGAAAGTGTTAGTCATTCAGTCATGTCCAACTCTTTGTGACCCCATGGACTGTAGCCTGCCAGGCTTCTCTGTCCATGGGATTTTCCTGGCAAAAATACTGGAGTGGTCTGCCATTCCCTAGGATCTTCCCAATACAGGGACTGAACCCAGGTCTCTTGCACTGCAGGCAGATTCTTTACTATCTGAGCCACCAGGAGGGAGAGATTGAGAGTTTGGGATTGACAAGTACTCACTGCTATATTTTAAATAGATAAACAACAAGGAACTACTGTATAGCACAGGGGACTCTGTTCAATACTCTTTAATGACCTAATGGGAAAAAAAAATTTGAAAAGGAATAGATAACATCCATATGTATAACTGAATCACTTTGCTGTACACCTGAAACTAATGCAATATTGTTAATTAACTATACTCCAACATAAAGTAAAAATTAAAAAGTAAGCAAATACATATAACTATTATTTGCATCAATGAGAAAAATCTAATATTTCTTATATATAAGGAGTTCCTGCAAATCAATAAGAAAAGTATGAGTACCCTATTTAAAAAAAGTAAAATCATGAACAGTCAATGAAGAAAAAAAGAAAATACAAAATCATGAATAAGCATAGGAACAAATGTTTAAGCTCACCATGATATGTATGTATCGAATAACAAGATAATGGGCTCTGCCTATCAATTTTCCAAAGTATTTTTATCCTCATGCTCAGTGTTGAAGGATATAGAAAAGTAAACATGTTTATATAGTGCTACTGGAAAACCGGTGTCATCTTTCTGGAGGGCAACTGGTGATTTGTTTGTATTCTTATTTTTTTAATAAATTTATCTTTAGTAATTTGTCCTAAGAAAATTATCAGAGATTTATACAAATATTTACTTACAGTGATGTTTCTTCTCTAAAAAGCTTTTTGGAAACACTCTAAATGCTTAATAATAAAGAAAGGCTAAGTAAATGACAGTCACCCAGTAAAATACTGTGCAACCACTGAAATTATTTAATTGTGGCAGACTGTACTTCCCCAAAATGACTACAACAATATGTCTGGTCACCTGTGCTCCTCCAGAGCTTGTCATTTCCCACTGTGGTAGTTTGAATAACAGCCCCCAAAGATGTCCATGTCTAATTCCTGATACTTGTGAACATGTTACCTTATATGATAAAAGTTAACTTTGAAGACATGATTAAGCTAAAGATCTTGAGATAGAGAGATAATCCTAAATTATACAGATGAGCCCAGTGTAATCACAAGGGTCCTTATAAAAGGGAGACAAAGGATCAGATTCAGAAGAAAAAAATGGAATAACAGAGCAGAGGTCATAGCCCAGAGAAATTTGAAGACACTAGACTTCTGTTCTAGCATGAGAGCCAAGGAATGCAGGTAGCCTCTGGAAGCCAGAAAAAGCAAGGAAATGGATTCTCTCCTGGAGCCTCCTAGGCGTGTGGCCCTGCCAACACCTTGATTTTAGCCAAATGAAACTCATTTAGACTTCTGACTTCCGAAACCATAAGATAAATCTATACTGTTCTGAATTTGTCTCAGCAGTGATAGGAAACTAACAAATTATTCAAGAAGTCTGTGTGTCAAGGGGAAAGCTTTTGTGGGCTTTTGCATTGGTGTTTATGACTGCGTTAGTGAATAGCATGTGGCAGAAGTCATAAAACTGGAGCTGGTTTCAGCCAGGCCTTTCTCTATGGAAATGCATTCATGGAGCCTTGAGTCACTGTGTAAGGAGCATGGCTACCCCAAGGGCCATCATGTAAAAGCGATACATTTGAGACTGGGAGAAATGCCCAGGAAACCCAGCTGTTCCAGCCTCCAGCTGTTTGAGCCTTTCTAATCAGGTGCTAGACATGAGTAAGCAAAGCTCAGATAATGAGCTCAAGCCACCACCTGACCTCACCTGCATGAAAGACTCTGAGCAAGACCTGCTTAGCTGAGCCTAGTCAACTTCCAGAACCATGAGGAAAGGAATAATATCCCTCTATTTTTTTATGCCACTAGATTTTAAGTGGTTTATTACGCATGAGTAAGTAACTAATACATTAATAATAAAGGGACATGTTCCAAATATAATCTTAAGTGAAAAAATAGTCCATAGGTTATATGTGTGTATGTGCACAGAGAAAAAATTCAGAGTCACCAAAACATGAAGCATATTTTACATGTTATTTATTTTTATGTTATTTATTTATATGTTATTATGGTGTGCTAGGTGAGGAAATCCTTTCTATTTTTCTATATTTCCAAAATCTATACAATAAACACACATTACTTTGTAATCAGGGAAAAATATATTTAAACCCTTTAGACACTATTACTTCTAAACATATCATAACCGCAAGAAACACATGAGTGTATCCTGTTTGGGAGCACATACACACAGGCACATATGTGCATATTGAAGATAAAATAAAGAGAACAGGGGCAGGGGCCACTCAGTTAATCTGAGTGAGAACATGAACCTTTAAATCCTACTTTTATTCCTCCCTTTCCTACAGTAGAGATGGCAGCAAGTACCTTATAATATGGGGTCAAATACCTAATCCTTTTAGCCACTCCCAACTCAACTGTAATTGACTGATGCAACTGGGTTTGGATTCTTTTCTGTGACACAGATAAAAGATTATCTATAGCTCCTCCTGGAAGGAGGAAAGTAAGCCAACTCTTTGAAAATCAACTCTTTCTCTGGGCACAGAGCCTAAAATTTACCCATTTCTGCAGTTTCCCATCAGCACCTCTGAAAGATGGGCACCTGGAGAAGAGTCAGGGGAAAAATGAGAGAGTGAAAAGGAGGTGGAGATATTTGGTCCCAGGATTCTACTGCATCCCACTTAATTCTAATGATACCCCTGGGGGTGGAGTTAACAATCCCCGTTTTACAGATGAGACATTTAATATCAGAAAGATTAAGTGATTTACCCAAGTTAAGAGCTAATAAGTGACAGAACTGACTTTTAATACAAAGCTTCTTACCATGGCAAGATAGTACTCACTTTCTCTTTGCCTCAGTTTCCTAGTTCCCATTTTCAGAGTTGCAGTGAAAATTACATTTTTGAACACACATATCCTATAATATTGGGCTTCCCTGGTGGCTCAGCTGGTAAAGAACCCACCTTCCAATGCAGGAGTCGCAAGAGACACAGGTTCAATCCCTGGGTTGGGAAGATCTCCTGGAGAAGGAAATGGCAACCTGCTCCAGTATTCTTGCCTGGAAAATTCCATGAACAGAGGAGCCTGGCGGGGCTATAATCCATGAGGTCACAAAGAGTTGGACATGACTGAGTGTGCACACACACACACACACACACACATCCTATAATATTACATGAAACAATCCCTACCACTTGAGAACACCCTATTACCAGTATAAGCTGCTATTTTTAATTGTATGAATCAAAACCACATCAGAAAGCACAAGGACACACTGGAAATACACAACTGTCCCCCTTCCAGAAATCCTGAACTCCATAGTTCCATTCTAGGGTGGGGCAGCAACCTACCCAGCAGCGGTTGCTTTTCCATGAAAAGCTAAAGCCAGATCTGGATTCCACCCACCTCAAACACACATTCTCCTTGCTCTTTTTCAAACTGCACAATAGCTCTCACACCATCCAAGGGCTATCATTAAAAGTCAGCTGCAATCTGAATGTGTCGATTCTGGTG
The DNA here is from genome assembly GCF_027580195.1 of Bos mutus. Taxonomy (NCBI): domain Eukaryota; kingdom Metazoa; phylum Chordata; class Mammalia; order Artiodactyla; family Bovidae; genus Bos; species Bos mutus. The sequence continues at coordinate 51,266,726 of NC_091626.1, read as the reverse complement.
GCACTGACAAGTGAGGTGGGAGGCAGGGAGCCTCCCTCTGCACAAACCGGTCAGTTCTATAAAATAAATGAGGGGGGAAATGGTGTTGGGGTGGGATCTGCCTTATAAATGCACTGAAAACCAAGGCTTCTGTCTTTTGGCATTTCCTAAAAGGCCTCTTGAGCTTTCCTTGGCAAGTCTCGAGATTGAGGGTACTTTTAGCTGTTTAAACCTTCCTCTTCTAACAGGGGGTCAAAGGGCTAGAAAGATCTTCTCAAACGGATGGAGAAGGAATCATTAAAAGGGAGGAGAGGGAAAGTGACGGAAGGTCAACCTTTTTTTTCCTAATGGGTGCATCCCTGAGAGTCAGACTCAGTGGCCATGTGCTGCACACAGGCACCTAGCTTCCAGAAACCTGCAGCAATTCAGTTTCCCGAGCAGGGAACCCAGAAAAAGCTCAAAGGAGCAGACTACAGGATGGTGTGGAGAGGAAAACATTCACAATAGAAACCTGATTGTGATAAGTAAATTGCAATGATTACATTAGCTTGAAACAACAGTATATCAATAAGCTAGAGAAAACAAATGCTTGAAATCTTTATGTGTTTTGAGTCTACCATAAAGCTTATTTCCTTCTAATATAAATTTATCCTAAAAATATTGCTTATTGCACTACACAAAGCTTTATCTAAGGACTGGTTCAGAATTAAAACTCACCTTTACATGCAACACAAGCACACATAAGGTGAAGGTTTTCACTGATTTTTAGTCAACAAGTAATAAACTGCATTTGCACCCACACACCTATTGCTAACACCCCATCTGGTAACATTTCCACGTTTCAAGAAAAGAAATCAATAGCAATAATCCGTGAGGGACTCATAGGGTGTATATTTTTTTTTTATCACATTGCCATTTGAAGAAAAAAATTTTTCCCTATCTACCTAGAGCAAAAGATTTTTCTTTTCTATGGAAATCGCTACATTATTATTAGGGGGAGGGCCTCAAAGGGAAAGGGAGATGAATCAATTAAAACAAATGTAAGAAAATCTAAACACATGTTTTTAACAATACAGGTTCTACTTGAACAATGTAAATGATAATCAGTGCACAAGCTGAAAAACCCCCAATCAACCTGCAAAATTCAAAACTCCATTTTTACTCTGTTTCTAAGAAAAGGATGGTTAAAAAGCATGTTGATGTAACTTAAGAAAGCCTTCCTGCTTTCAACTTGCAGTTCAGGGAGAAGACACCATGCCCGAACAAATGCTGAAATTTAGAACTATGTCATTGCTGATTTTCTGTGCAAGAAGGAAATATGATTCTTTGTTACTGCTCTTATTTATTGCAGACCTTGTCTGGAATCTGGTATTGAAGCTGTGCTTGATGAGTTGCCGCCTTGAACTTTCCCACTGATCAATGCCGGCGCTGCTGCTGCATGAAAGAATAGCTTTCCCAAGAAGCCACTATCACATGGGAAACCTAGCAAGCTTTTTTTTTTTTTTTAACGGGCCAGAGTCTTGTATGCTTGAGCTTCGGAACATGTCCTCCTCTCCTCACCCACCCACCCCCAAAAATAAAAACAGCAAATGATGACTGACCATTTGAAAATTGTAATGTTACAACAGTAAGAGTTAAGGTCAAATGCAGAAATCCTCCTTTCTGCAAAATGAACAGACACCATGGGATGAAAACGTGCAGGAGAAAGGAAGGCTAATACGAAGCAAGAGGACAGGAATCATATTTCTTCTCAGCGTGGTGACAAATAAAAAGTTGCCTTTATTTTTCCGTGCAAATAAACTTTACTTTAGGAATTGTGGCAGCAGGTTGGTCTCCCATAAAATAGGTTTTATCTGCTGTGGTGACAACCTAAGGCAGGGAGGGGTGAGACCCAGGGTAACTGCCATCTTTTCCATTATTTTTGTCAATATTTTTGTTATTTTGTGGCAAAATTGCAGGGGAAGTCTAGACAAATGCTATTAAGAATGAGGGCCAAGAGAAACGGTTTAATTCAATTCTTCGGCAGTTCATGTGGAAAGCCTGTGTCACTAGAGTAGGCAAGAAGACTGAATCTTCAGACATATCCAGATCAGTCTCTATGTGAAAACCCCAGACTCTCCACAGGTTCTACATTTTAGAGGCTTCCCTAAATGGGATACTTGTGATAGAAACATCCATTGGGAAGAAAATAACCTTTGAGAAATCAACTTAGAAGTACAGCAAACCATCAGCAGCTGTTGGAAGCCAATGCCTTCTGGATGGTCTCAACCAATAAACAAAAGCTGTGAGAAATCAGGACAAGCTGTGAACCTCTATGTAGTTTAAGAAATGAAACAAGAACCAGATATGAGCTTTAGTGAATTAACTTACTACCTTCATTGTCTATCTTCCTGGGTCTTTCCTGGCAATAAGTATTTTAAATAATTACCAATCCCATGGTGACTCAATTACATGCTACTTTTAATCTTTTCTCCCTCCTCCAGACACTCCTAACACTTTCTACTTCCTATGGCCATGATACATACGCATGCTACACCATCCACTCTAGACTCCAGTTGCTCAGTCTGTCTTTCCTTCCTTGCACTGTTTGTGGTTCCATCTCTGTGCTTCACAAATGGTAGAAACTCAAATGTTTGTTGAATGATTGATTGATTGAGTATATGAGGGCCTCATCCCTAAGTATTACTGTTGAAAAATCACAGCACAAAAGTCTCCTCTAGCTCCTGTCCTATTCCATTCTCCCTGTTTGATCTCTGAACCTCTAGACCAGCTGTCAAACCCATACACCTAGCACCCAGCAAGAAGATGCTTTGGGCTCTTGTCCCTATTCACTAAAAGCATCCTTGATCCTCCACCTTTTCTGGTTCCTCTTCAAGCTCTGTTTTCCTGGCTCTGATTTTAGAATAATATTACCAGGGTGCTTCCAGCCCTCAGCCCCAGGACAGAATGGACTGCCTGATTTTTAGCTCTAGGCCTACCCTGCGCATGGTTTTACACTTACCTTTCAACTCCTTTAACATATAGGTGCTGCCCCCTCCCAAGAATTACATTCCCCCTAGATTCAATTCACGCAGCGGCTCTGTTGACTGACGCCTCCCAGGTCAGACCTGGTTTACCACAGTGAGGAAACCAGATCTCCAGCTTACACCCACAGGCTCAATCCTAGTTGACAACCTGCCTCGCTGGCCATACCACCCACCCTGGACCACTGTGCATGTCACAACCAGTCAGAGAAAACTTCCATAGCCCAGTTCCTACTCCAAGGGTGGAAAGGCAGTTTTTCTGGCTATGAAAGGAAGAGGAGCTGCCCCTGGATGCTTTGGGAACAAAAATAGAGAAACTTATAACTTACATAAAGACCATGGTCCTGGTTTCCTTTTATAAAGACACCATAATCAGCTTTCCCTGAAAGTCCAACCACATGGTGCCCAGTACTGAACAGAGTGTATCCACAATGCAATTCCTGATTTCAGTGCATAAAACCTGTGTGGGTTGCTCCTTTATTTACAAATCCCCATCATGAATACTTCCACATTTGATCCAAAGCCTTATGGGGTTGTAGGACAGCTCTAGTTGTGGCCCCATGTTACCCCTTAAAATGTAAGGTACTTCCCAGAAGGTACTATGCATTATACACACACACATTTGTACATACACACACAAATGCTTGCATATACATATGCTTAGATTGAAACCAACTTCTATGTGCAGAAAGCAGAATATCTGGATGAATACTGTTGAATGAATTCTGTTGAGTGAATTCTCAGGTTCAGACTGAAGCATCTATCCATTTCATGCTAAACCACTATAACCTCAGGAAAAATAATCAAGGACTGCTGCTCCATCTACACTATTGAGCAATATCTGGGGATATTTCTGATTGTCACAGCATGGGAGGTGCTACTCACATCTAGAGGATAGAGGCCAGAATGCTGCTAAATATCCTACAATGCACAGGACAGCTCAAATGACAAAATAGAACTAGTGCAGAGGTTAAGAAGTCTAGAGTGGATGGTGTAGCATACCCGACATTTGAACAGCCAACTTGAATGGACTTTAAAATTCCCCACCAAAGCGCAAAAGAAGGCTCCAGACCATACTTAGGAAATACCCTGACATCTGTGAAAATAGTCTTTTTTACCTTCAGTTTCTGCTCTCCTATCCCTTCTTCTATCTCCAGAAACATGAAAGGAGGCACACATCTGTCCCTTTAACTTCCAAAAAAGTAACCAGAGACTAATTAGAGTGTCTTCAATGCCCAGTGCAAGAAAATAGAGAGGAAGTCTCAGAAAGGCACACTGAGAATAAAGAGTGGCCACTCAGAGTCTCTCTGCAGAAGGAAATGTGCTCTCTTACACTTATAGACCTTCTCTGGCCCTGGAGATGATGTACTCTGGCTCCTTTCTAAACTCGGGCAGGACAAAATCAAGTCATAAAGAGTAGGAGACACTGTCATCCAGGCACACCTTTAACCATACAGAAACATGGATCCATTAATGAAGACACAAAGAGTGATACTCACTTCTTCCCTCCACTCTCATGACCCTAGCACTCTGCTCTGAAAAGCAGTCATTCAGGCTTTGATGTGACTGTGCCTCCACACCCTCTCCTGACTACCCTCTATGAGCCCTAGCTCATAGAGGCAAAAGGTCTATGAAACCAGTATAGGGAGAGATTAAGTCAGTAAGCAAGTGGTGCCCTGGACAAGAGGGACAGCAACTCGCAAAAAGCAGGCAAGATATGTGCCCTTCCTTCATGCCCGCTCCAGGTATACAGTGCACTCTCAGTCCACATCAATCAAGGACTGACCCAATATCAATCACCTACAGTTTGGTATAAATAAATTTCCATGTCCTGGAACTGCTGGTGGTCAACCCCAGATGCTATCTTCTTCAGCCTATGTTGCATGCACGTGTGCTAAGTCGCTTCAGTCGTGTCCTGTTCTTTGCGACCCTATGGACTGTAGCCCACTAGACTCCTCTGTCTATGGGATTCTCCAGGCAAGAATACTGGAGTAGGATGCCATGTCCTCCTCCAGGGGATCTTCCTGACCCAAGGATTGAACCCAAGTCTTTTATGTCTCATGCATTGGCAGGTGGGGTTTTTTACCACTAGTGCCATTGTGATATGCTACTTTAATAGTAGCTACATTTGTAAGACATGTTCCATAACCAGGTTGTTGGCACGTCTCAACTGTTCTCTCAGTCAAATCTCTCTATTACCTTAAGACATAAAATTACTATTCTTATCATCCCCATTTTACAGATAAGGAAACTAAAGCACAAAGAGTCTAAGTAGCTTTCCCAACTAGTAAACAGCTAAGATAAGATTTCAATCCAGGCAATCAGGCTCCGAAGTTTAAGGTCTTAACTGCTCTCCTATTTGCTGTAAGCTGCTCCTTACTCAGGAGCACTTAAGCAATGGACTCTATCCAGGAATCAGGGGAGCATAGAGGGTATGTGTAGGTGCAAAGCCTTCATTTTCTCATCCATCAAGTGGCGATAATAAAAAGTGCCCTACTCATAAAGTCATTCTGAGGAATAAATTAAATAATATGTGTAACTCTTATCCCAGTGCCTGGCACATAGTAGCTTCTCTAAAACTGGCACATGGTTAGCCATTATTATCTTTATTATTATTATCCCAAAGCTAGTGAGTGATGGAGTCAGGGAGCAAGGTCAGCTTTCTCCAGCTTCGAATTTTATAGAATTATAAAAGGAAAAAAAGAAATACTTCAAAAATTAGTTTAACTATTTAGAAATTAGCTTCTTCCTAATAATAGATAACTTCCCAATGCCTAAATTATTTAACACATCACAGTAATTTGATGGTCTTACTTTTTAATCCTAAACTGTGTTCCTGTTGACTTAATGGGCTTATAGCTTGTGGCTCAGCAGAAAGATCATCTGCACTTTGAGAATTTGAAGACAGGATGATAATTATTCTGTAAGTCTGAGCTAAATTTAAAACTAACGTTGGAGGCTTATAGTTTGAACATTATGTGAGTTTGGTCCTAAGTCAACGAATTGTTAAACCATGGAGCTTAACCAGAGGGATTTCAAGAGGTCACACAGCCACAGTCTGTAGGATGCCATGCCCTCCTCCAGGGGATCTTCCTGACCCAAGGATTGAACCAAGTCTCCCCTCTATATCCAGAGGGACAGAAGTCCACTTTACTTCACTTAGCAACTTGGCATCTTGTGAAAAAAGAAAGTATTACACTGCAGTTAAGTATCTTCTTCAGCACAGATAAATAAGATAAAAAGCACAGTTAAAAAGACAAATAGAAATTGTGCTTCTTAAAAAATTATTATATATAAATTAAACCTTTGCAAATTCAATCCTTATATGTCACTACAAGTCTTACATTTTCCTGGTCATTCTTCTATTCAGTTCAGTTCAGTTCAGTCGCTCAGTCGTGTCCAACTCTGCGACCCCATGAATCACAGCACGCCAGGCCTCCCTGTCCATCACCAACTCCCAGAGTTCACTCAGATTCACGTCCATCGAGTCAGTGATGCCATCCAACCATCTCATCCTTTGTCATCCCCTTTTCCTCCTGCCCCCAATCCCGCCCAGCATCAGAGTCTTTTCCAATGAGTCAACTCTTCGCATGAGGTGGCCAAAGTACTACAGTTTCAGCTTTAGCATCATTCCTTCCAAAGAACACTCAGGGCTGATCTACTTTAGAATGGACTGGTTGGATCTCCTTGCAGTCCAAGGGACTCCAAGAGTCTTCTCCAATACCACAGTTCAAAAGCATCAATTCTTCAGCACTCAACTTTCTCATAGTCCAACTCTCGCATCCATACATGACCACAGGAAAAACCATAGCCTTGACTAGATGGACCTTTGTTGGCAAAGTAATGTCTCTGCTTTTCAATATGCTATCTAGGTTGGTCATAACTTTCCTTCCAAGGAGTAAGCGTCTTTTAATTTCATGGCTGCAGTCACCATCTACAGTGATTTTGGAGCCCAAAAAGATAAAGTCTGACACTGTTTCCCCATCTATTTCCCATGAAGTGATGGCACCAGATGCCATGATCTTCGTTTTCTGAATGTTGAGCTTTAAGCCAACTTTTCCACTCTCCTCTTTCACTTTCATCAAGAGGCTTTTTAGTTCCTCTTCACTTTCTGCCATAAGGGTGGTGTCATCTGCATATCTGAGGTTATTGATATTTCTCCTGGCAATCTTGATTCCATGCTTCTTCCAGCCCAGTTTTTCTCATGATGTACTCTTCATATAAGTTAAATAAGCAGGGTGACAACATACAGCCTTGACGTACTCCTTTTCCTATTTGGAACCAGTCTGTTGTTCCATGTCTAGTTCTAACTGTTGCTTCCTGATCTGAATACAGGTTTCTCAAGATGAAGGTCAGGTGATCTGGTATTCCCATCTCTTTCAGAATTTTTCACAGTTTATTGTGACCCACACAGTCAAAGGCTTTGGCGTAGTCAATAAAGCAGAAGTAGATGTTTTTCTGGAACTCTCTTGCTTTTTCAATGATCCAGCAGATGTTGGCAATTTGATCTCTGGTTCCTCTGTCTTTTCTAAAACCAGTTTGAACATCTGGAAGTTCATGGTTCACATATTGCTGAAGCCTGGCTTGGAGAATTTTGAGCATTACTTTACTAGTGTGTGAGATGAGTGCAATTGTGCGGTAGTTTGAGCATTCTTTGGCATTGCCTTTCTTTGGGATTGGAATGAAAACTGCCCTTTTCCAGTCCTGTGACCACTGCTGAGTTTTCCAAATTTGCTGGCATATTGAGTGCAGCACTTTCACAGCATCATCTTTCAGGATTTGAAATAGCTCAACTGGAATGCCTGGAGAAGGCAATGGCACCCCACTCCAGTACTCTTGCCTGGAAAATCCCATGGACGGAGGAGCCTGGTAGGCTGCAGTCCATGGGGTTGCTAAGAGTCGGACATGACTGAGTAACTTCACTTTCACTTTTCACTTTCATGCATTAGAGAAGGAAATGGCAACCCACTCCAGTGTTCTTGCCTGGAGAATCCCAGGGACGGGGGAGCCTGGTGGGCTGTCATCTCTGGGGTCGCACAGAGTCGGACATGACTGAAGCGACTTAGCAGCAACTGGAATGCCATCACCTCCACTAGCTTTGTTCATAGTAATGCTTCCTAAGGCCCACTTGACTTCACATTGCAAGATGTCTGGCTCTAGGTGAGTGATCATACCATCGTGATTATCTTGGTCGTTAAGATCTTTTTGGTACAGTTCTTCTGTATATTCTTGCCACCTCTTCTTAATATCTTCTACTTCTGTTAGGTCCATACCATTTCTGTCCTTTATCGTTTCTCTCCTTTATTCTTCTATACCATACCATTTCTGTCCTTTATTCTTCTATTACGTTTTCCCAAAGCCATCAAGCAATCAATCTTGCAATGGGTTTAGTACACTGTCACCACTATCACCTCTCATTTCAGTGAGAAATCAAGAGTGCCTAACTCAGTATTGGGCACACAGCACATGATCACCAAATAGGTGATAAAGGATACAACAGCTAGCAGCCCATTCAAGGTCCACTTTTGAGGGTAATTTCCTCTTCTCATTTGAATTAAAATAAGGAATATCCACAGCAAGCTGATTATGGGTCACTGAAACCCTTCTACATGACAAACATTTAAAAGCAGTTACCATGATCTGAACTTTGTTTTACAGTTACATTAAGCCATCCATTCCTAAGAAGTTTATCCTCCATTTGAATCTCCATTCCATATCTTTTGCAAGGCTACCATGTCATACAACTCCAAGGGCACCATAAATATCATGGTCTATGTAGTTAGACCCACAGAGTGATGTTCAATGTGTAGCTTGTACAGCTGTACACAATAACTTCTTACAACTGAGGGAACATTTTAGCTAAAAGAGTCAACCCTTTTGTGAGAAGGGCCTAGTTGCATTTTTCTACCTGGGCAGGAAGGAGAGAATTTGTTCTTGGCAAAGTTCCTAATAGACATGAAAAAGTGAAAAAGTAAGTCTTGTTCCCTGCAGAGAATTCCAGCAAATCTCAAAGAGGTACTAATAGTAGAAACCATGAGCTTGAAACCTGGTGTGTGAGCTTCAAGATCTATTCATGGTTCTAATATTCTGGCTGGGAAGCCTTCTCCCTGCAGCAGCACTTACGATCCTGTAAACACAAAATGACGCTTCTTCAAAGCCCAAAGTGTGTATCTTTCTGTTGAAGAATATGCCAAGCAAACAACCCTCCCTCTTCCCTTTAACTTCAATCTATCATATAGCCAAATGCAAATTTTACTTACATCCTCAAATATGCTTAGACCATCAACACTAATTAACTTATAAGATTCTCAGTTTTTCAAGTCCTTTAATTTTGTAATTGCAAATGTCTTAAACTAGCAACTCTTTCGTTAAAGCACACTATGTCTAGAACATAAGAATTTCCAGTTGAATTAGGTGTCAACCTCTCCTGAAGGTCTAATGTAGGTACAATGTTCTAACTAAAAATTAGACCAATAAGAAGACTTTGATTTTTAGAAATCTCATATTTTAATGTATAGGATGACCATTTGTTACTACTTAAGTTGAGGTTCTTAAAAGTTATTTTACATCCAAATGTGTCATTGACTTTTCTAAGTATATTAATATCACTTAACCATGAAATTTAAACATCCTGCTGCTGCTGCTGCTGCTAAGTCACTTCAGTCGTGTTCGACTCTGTGCGACCCCATAGACGGCAGCCCACCAGGCTGCCCCGTCCCTGGGATTCTCCAGGCAAGAACACTGGAGTGGGTTGCCATTTCCTTCTCCAATGCATGAAAGTGAAAAGTGAAAGTGAAGTCGCTCAGTCGTGTCCAACTCTTAGCGACCCCATGGACTGCAGCCTACCAGGCTCCTCCGTCCATGGGATTTTCCAGGCAGGAGTACTGGAGTGGGGTGCCATTGCCTTCTCCGTTAAACATCCTAGAGAGATTATTTAGTTCAGTGAGTTGTCTTCACTCAAGTAATTATCCTATAGGTGAGATCACCTGCTTCTCGGTAAGTAGTGATTTCTCTATAAGTGAAGACACTGAGTGTAAGGCTGTGCTTCCAAAGACTGGAAAGGCAGCCAAAAATAGATATGACATGGAAGAAAAACAGAATATCAGAGATGATTGGGCTCTTGTTTAAAAGGTAAAATAATCATGTCTGATTTTGAAGTACAAGAGTCCACAGAAATGGAAAGAGTGTAGGCACAGGAAAGAGGATAATCACTAAGGTGCAGGGGATATGACCCAGAACAGTGGTAAGATTAGTCTTTCACAGAATGAGAAATGTTTTCTTTGTCTGCAGTTTGTTGTATTGAAGGGGTGAAGCTGAAGGAGTTCCAAAGTTCATCTCCATTTCCTCTGACCATAGCATTATCTCAAGTCAAACCACCATAAAGTAGAGGAACTTCTTGGGTTTAACTTACCCTTGGATACCATCTTGATGTTTACACTGTATCTTACTTTAACCAGCAGAGTATATTCCCTTCTTCCACAATTAGGCATTGGTATTAATATACATAATTTTCACTTAACGGCTCATAGCATGTCAAAATTTTTTATGTTCTCTGCTTCTAAGATTTAAGAGAAATTTGAAATTCATTAGTATTTTTAATTGCTGCTATTTCCAAATAGATGTGAATATTTTTTCAAGCAGAAAGACTGCAGTGAGATGATTCAAAGCAGTAACCACATATATGTGGTTTTTAAAACTTTTAAACCAGAACAAAATCAGAATTTCAGAACAGTCTCTATCACTTCCCTGAAACTGTTTCCTTGAAAGTCCCTATTCACTTATTTCTTGTCAAACCCAAGTCTTAACCCTTTGCCAGACAGGTCATTTTTAAATTCAACTCCACAAGCATTACTCAAACATAAACTGGTGTGCAAAAATCTATCTGAATCTATTGTAAGAGGCAGTGGATAAGACACAAACAAAGGCTTTAAGTCATTTAAAGTAAAAGGCCAACACACACACACACACACACACACACACACACCTCTAACTATAATGTAATTTAATACATGCTAGGCAACCCACTCCAGTATTTCTGCCTGGAGAATTCCATGGACAGAGAAGCCTGGCTACGGGCTACATTCCATGGGGTCACAAAGAGTTGGACATGAATAAGTGACTAATACACACACAAAGAGTACAAACAAGGGGCCTGGACTTGGGGAACCAAGGGGAAAACAACTAAGTCTGCCCAAAGATCAGGAAAACTATACAGGAGAGACTCCCTTGGACCTTGACATATGAATAGGAGTCTCAGAGATCAGTTGTTGTGCAGCCCTAACGGCACTGTCTCTTTTACCATCAACTCTTCCTCCTTTCTAAGGGTAGGTCTCCCCACTGTGTCCCAACCCCAAGTATGTCCTCAGTTCTTCATTCTTCTCCAATTAGACTTGTTCCCCCTGCCAGCTCATCTCTTCTCTTTGCTTTCAATTATTAGTGTTCTGATGATGATTATGATGATGATGATGCCGCCGCTGCTGCTGCTGCTCTCCCAAACTCTCTCCCAAGGTCTTTCCCCTGCATAGGACATTTCTATTTGCAAGATGCTCCATCATTCAGAACTCAACAGTCTCAGAACTGACCCCACTCTCTTGGACGTCACAGGTCTTCTGGGCTTCTTCCTGGATGAACATGCCTTTCAAGATCACTGTAGCCCATAAGGACCTCTCCGTTTTCCAAAGTCTATCATCTTCCTATACCTGCACAGTTTAAACTTTTACTGCATATTATCTGTTTAAACTTTTACTGCATATTATCTGCAACTGTTTTACCAGCTCACATCATTCCTTTCCAACTAAAGTGAAAGTTTCTTTAGTTAAGAACTATGTCAACTGCTTCTCTAGAGAAATTTTTCATTCCTCTCATAATCTACCCATTTCCTTAGGGCTTAATCAGAGAAAACAGACCCATGCCATCTGAGATCCCCATTGGCACCCTTTGCTTATGGCAGACATCACCAACTAGACACAAAATTAAAATTGTCTCAATTCCTTTCAACATGACATTTCAGGCAACTATTCCCAATCCAATAGAAATATCTCTCAGGTTAAAATTTACCACCTAATATCTTCATAGAGACACAGACTTGCTCTTTAATCCTTATTTGCTGATTGGTTGGATTTTGGCCTACTTAACAAGGTGGCCCACAGAATTCTTAAAAGCAATTCAATAGCAACTGTAACTAACCAGTGTTAGGTGAAGGGTCTATAAAAAAGGGTGTGACATTTCATTGATGATATGTGCTGAATTCCAACTTCCACTTAAGATGTAGAAAGCCAGAAAGAACGTTGTCTCCATCCTTACAATAAGGGAAAAGATAGATAATATTCAAAATCAAAATCATAATTTTTCTTGAGCCTACATGAGATCTGAAGTTGTTGGGTAAATACTTAGCCTGAAATCTAAGGAAAAACAAGGACACAAGGAAGAACAGGACACAAGCAGTAATTTGCCTAGAACAGACAAAGACCACCATACAAGCTGGTAAGGAAAATTCAGCTAAAATTTTTAACCAGTTGCTAAATGCTGAGAGTGGGCTGGCATGAGATCATAGAATCCCTAGAAGCCACCCACAGACACAGAGAAAATTCATCATTCATAAGTTCTTTACAGACCTTAGTGGGTGCTCACAGAAAAGACTGAAAATAGAGTGAGAGATTAGAGAAAACCACCCTCAGTGCCCCAGGACTGGTAAAGGACAACAGCTGACACCGAAAGAAAGGCACAAAGTCCTGCCCAACGTCTATCTCAAAGGGAACAAAAACTACAGTTTAGTGGAAAGAGTAACAAGCCCTTTCACCCTCAGAGCACAGGTGAAGCCCTATTGCAGCTGGAATAAAGAGGTAAAACACCCTCTGTCTCTAGTGGAGAGACAGGGAAACATGACAGGCTACTAGATAAACATAACAAACCATTAGAGATCCTTAAACTTGGGAAGGTATAGACTATTGAGAAGGCCCTACCATCAAGAACCAGGAGCACAGAGCCTGCCAAAGACTGAAGTGAAATCATGAAAACAGAACATTCCTCATCTCACCTTTCCAACAACGGGCTAGTAAGAATCAAGAAGCAAGTAGCAGCAGAGAAACAAGAGCATGAAAAAGAAAGTCTCTGAAGTGCAGATTTAATAGCTTAAAACTGAAAATGGAGCAAAAGCATTGAGGGATAAAACCCAGAAGCCTAACCCCAATATAAGTCTAAATTCATTAGAATTTAAAGGCTATGGTATTCTGAGGGTAACCATAGCAGTGACAAAATTCTAATTAATTCCTGCCCACATTCATACACACAAACACACACATATACATTCCCTACACAAAAATTTACACAGACACACAAATATACACACACACAAACTAAGGGCCTAGAAAATAAAAGAGGTATGCCCATTTTAACTGTACGTATATATTAACTTCAACCTCTAATGGCTAACACAAGATGTCCAACCTTCAACCAAAAATTTTGAGACACATAAATAAAATACACTGTTGAGAGAAAAAGCAACCAACAGAACCATACTCAGATATGACCTGAATGCTGGAACTTTCAAACAAGTGGTGCTGGGAAAACTGGTCAACCACGTGTAAAAGAATGAAATTAGGATGCTTTTTAATACCACACACAAAAATAAACTCAAAATGGATTAGATCTAAATGTAAGACCAGAACTATAAAACTCTTAAAGGAAAACATAGGCAGAACACTCTCTGACATAAATCACAGCAAAATCTTCTATGACCCACCTCCCAGAGTAATGGAAATAAAAACAAAAATAAACAAATGGGACCTAATTAAACTTAAAAGCTTTTGCACAACGAAGGAAACTATAAGCAAGGTGAAGAGACAGCCTTCAGAATGGGAGAAAATAATAACAAATGAAACAACTGACAAAGAATTAATCTCAAAAATAGACAAGCAGCTCCTGCAGCTCAATACCAGAAAAACAAACAACCCAATCAAAAAAAAATGGGCCAAAGAACTAAGCAGACATTTCTCTAAAGAAGATATACAGATGGCTAATAAACACGGGAAAAGATGCTCAACATCACTCATTATTAGAGAAATGCAAGTTAAAACCACAATGATGTATCATCTCACACTGGTCACAATGGCCATTGACCCAAAAATCTACAAACAATAAATGCTGGAGAGGGCGTGGAGAAAAGGGAACACTTTTGCACTGTTGGTGGGAATGAAAACCAGCACAGCCACTATGGAGAACTGTGTGGAGATTCCTTAAAAAACTAGGAATAGAACTGCCATATGACCCAGCAATGCCAATGCTGGGCATACACCCAGAGGAAACCAGAACTGTAAGATACTTATGTACTCCAATGTTCACTGCAGCACTATTTACAATAGCTAGGACATGGAAGCAACCTAGATGTCCATCAGCAGTCAAATGGATAAGGAAGTTGCGGTACATATACACAATGGAATATTACTCAGCTATAAAAGGGAACACATTTGAGTCAGTTCTAATGAGGTGGATGATACTGGAGCCTATTATACACAGTGAAGTAAGTCAGAAAGAGAAACACAAATACTGTATATTAATGCATATATATGAAATGTAGAAAGGCAGTAACGATCCTATATGCAGGGCAGCAAAAGAGACACAGACGTAAAGAGCAGACTTTTGGACTCTGTAGGAAGAGTCCAACAGACTCTTCTCTCTGTAGGAGAAGGCAAGGGTGGGATGATTTGAGAGAATAGCACTAAAACATGTATATTACCATATGTAAAATAGACGACCAGTGCAAGTTCAATGCATGAAGCAGGGAACCCAAAACGGGTACTCTGGGACAACCCAGAGGGATGGAGTGGGGAGGGAGGTGGAAGGGGGATTCAAGATGGGGGACACATGTGCACCCATGACTGATTCATGTTGATGTATGGCAAAAACCATCACAATATTGTAAAGAAATTATCCTCCAATTAAAATTAATTGGTTAATTAAAAATGAGTGACAGTTTACCATATCAACAGATTAAAGAAGAAAAAACATATGATCATCTCAATAGTTGTAGAAAAACCCTTTGACAAAATCCAACATTCATTCTTGATTTAAAAAGAAAAAAGACTCAGAAAATCAGGAACAAAAGAGAATATCTACAACCTGACAAAGAGCATCTACTAAAAACCTGTAGCTAAGAGCGAAAGAAACCTTGGGTCCACCCTAAAAGAGCCCATGACTGTAAAACAAATGCCAAGCTCCCCAAAATGTACTAACAGAAAAGAAACTACATAAACCCCTCAGGCCCAAGGAGGGTGTGCTCAACTGCAGTCAAGGAGGACAAAGAACAAAGAACTGCCCAGGGGAGTGAGTTTCCCAGGGAGCAACAGACAAGAAATTCCTCCTGGAGAGCAGAATCAAGAGTCTAAGGAAGGAGTGTCTCCAACTGCCAGGACAAAGATATCACCACCACCACCAATCAGTAACTGCTTTGTATCTCCAATTCTCCTCTTTTCCAAATTCCAAAATTTCTAATGTGAGGATCCTCTCTTGCAAGCCGTTAAGAAGAATATTGTACAAAAAAAAAAATCTACACCTTATACTATATTTAATGGTGAATGACTAAATGCCTTTCCCTTAATATTGAGAACAATGCAGTTGTCAATTCTTTCCACTCATATTCAACATCATAGTGGAAGTTCTAACTACTGCAATAAAACAATATGTATGTGTATATATGTATATGTGTGTGTGTATATATATATATATATATATATAATTAAAAGAAGAAGTAAAACTCTCTTCTTATAGGTGACATATTATCTATGGAGAAAAATCCAAGAGAATCTGCCCAAAACCTATCATAACTCCACTGTGTATACATTAGAATGACCAAAATCTGAAACACAGACAATGCCAAATGTCATCCAATGATCACGTGGAGCAATAGGAACTCTCATTCATTGCTTATGGGAATGCAAAATAATCCAGCCACTTTGGAAGATAGTCTGGCAGTTTCTTATAAAATTAAAGACATTTTTATCATATAATCCAGCAATTGTGTTCCTTGATATTTACCCAAAGGAGTTGAAAACTTAGGTCCCCACAAAAACCTGCACACGGATGTTTATAGAAGCTTTATTCCTAATGGCCAAAACTTAGAAGCAACCAAGATGTCTTTTAGTAGGTAAATGAATAAATTAAATGTGGTATATCCAGACAATAGAATATTATCTAGCGCTAAAAAGAAGTGAGTTATCAAACCAAGAAAAGACATGGAGGAAACTTAAATGTGTGTGACCAAATGAAAGAAGCCAATCCAAAGAAGCTACATATTATAGGAATCCAACTATATGACATTCTGGAAAAGGTAAAACTATGAAGACAGTAAAATGGTGAGTGGTTTCTGGGGTCTGGCACGAGGGAAGGATAAGCAGGTCAAGAACAGAGGACTTTAAGGTAGTGCAACTATTCTGTACGATATTATAATGGCGGATACATGTCATTGTACATTTGTCCAAATCTACAGAATGTCCAATAAGAAGAATGATCCCTAATGTAAACTACACACTTTGGGTGATAATTATGTGTTAATGTAGGCTCAACTGTTGTAACAAACCTACCACTCTGGTGAGGATGTTGATAATGAGGAAGGTTATGCATGTGGGAGGCAGGTGTTATCATAAGAAACTTTTATTTCCTCTCAATTTTGCTGTAAAGTAAAACTGTGCTAAAAAAAAATAAAGTCGATTTTTCTAAAGCACCTATAACAGTAAAGTGAATTAAGCAAGATTAGTCACACAAAAAAACTGTATTTCTATATAATAGCAATGAAATCGGAGAAGGCAATGGCACTCCACTCCAGTACTCTTGCCTTGAAAATCCCATGGATGGAGGAGCCTGGAAGGCTGCAGTCAATGGGGTCGCTGAGGGTCAGACATGACTGAGCGATTTCACTTTCCCTTTTCACTTTCATGCATTGGAGAACGAAATGGCAACCCACTCTGATGTTCTTGCCTGGAGAATCCCAGGGATGGGGCAGCCTAGTGGGCTGCCGTCTATGGGGTCGCACAGAGTCGGACACGACTGAAGTGACTCAGCAGCAGCAGCAATGAACTATTGAAAACTGAAATTTTAAAAATAATATATTTAAAATACCACAAAAAAGTAAAATACCAAGCATAAGTCTAACAAAATGTGTGCTATATCTGTAGACTGAAAACTGTTGAGAGAAATAAAAAGAAATTAAATAGGGAGATATTATATTTGTGAGTTGACAGTCTCAATGTTGTTAAGACATTGATTCTCTTCAAATTTATCTATAGACTCAATACAAGTCCAATAAAAATCTCAACAGGATATTGTGTAAAATTTTACAAGCTGATTTTAAAATTTAAATGGAAAGGCAATAAAACAGACGAAGTAATCTTGAAAAGAAAAGAATAATGTTGGAAGACTGCTTGATTCCAAGATATACTAATAAGATAAAGTAATCTAGGTAGTATGGGACTGACAGAAGGATAAACAGTTAGATCAATGGGACAGAATAGAGAAGCTACATATACAGAGCCAACTGACTATGAACAAAGATTCAAATGCAACTCAATGGAGAAAATACAGTCTTTTTGACAAATGATGTTAGATCATTTGGGTGGTGCAGTTGGTAAAGAATCCGCCTGCCAATGCAGGAGATGCAAGAGATGTGGGTTCGATCCCTGGGTTGGAAAGATCCCCTAGAGAAGGAAATGGCAATGTAGTCCAGTATTCTTGCCTGGAAAATTCCACAGACAGAGATGCCTGGCAGGCTATACAGTCCATGGGGTTGCAAAGAGTGGGACACCCACACACACTGAGCACACGAACACAGACACATGCAAAAATGTAAACTTCAATTTGCAGTTCTACCACATATAAGAAATTAACCCAAAATGAATCAGATCTAATTGTGAAATTTGAAACTATAAAACTTCTAGAACAAAACAAAGGAGAAAATATTTATGACCTTTGGTTAGGCAGAGATTTCTTATTCACCACAGAAGAAAGCACAATCCACAAAAGAAAAAGATTGGTAAATGGAAGATTTTTAAAATTCAGAATTTTGGCTCTTTAAAAAACAGTTATAACATTGAAAATATAAGCCATTGTCTTGTAAAAATTACTTGGAAATCTCATATCTGATATTAAAAGATCTCAAAACAATGATAAGCAGAAAAACAAACAACTGATTAAAAATGAGCAAGATTTAGATAGCACCTCACCAAAGAAGATATATGGATGACAATAAGCACATTAAAAGAAATTCATATCCTTCTACTGTAATAAATCATAGCTGTGCATGTGTCAAACAAAAAAAATAATAATAAAAGAAGTTCATCATTAAACATTAGTAAAATGAAAATTAAAATCACAATAAGATACCATAATATGCCTATCAGAATAGCCAAAAAAAATTTTAACTAATAATGTCATGTGCTAATTCAGTTCAGTTCAGTCACTCAGTCATATCCAACTCTCTGCGACCCCGTGGACCACAGCACACCAGGCCTCCCTGTCCATCACCAACTTCCGGAGCCTACTTAAACTCATGTCCATCGCATTGGTGATGCCATCCAACCATCTCATCCTCTGTCATTTCCTTCTCCCACTTTCAATCTTTCCCAGCATCAGGGTCTTTTCCAATCAGTCAGTTCTTCACATCAGGTTGCCTAAGTATTGGAGTTTCAGCTTCAACATCAGTCCTTCCAATGAATATTCAGGACTGATTTCCTTTAGGATGGACTGGTTGGCTCTCCTTGCAGTCCAAGGGACTCTCAAGAGTCTTCTCCAACACCACAGTTCAAAAACATCCATTCTTTGGTGCTCAGCTTTCCTTATAGTCCAACCCTCACATCCATACATGACCACTGGAAAAACCATAGCTTTGACTAGACAGACCTTTGTTGGCAAAGTAATGTCTTTGCCTTTTAGTATGCTGTCTAGGTTGGTCATAACTTTTCTTCCAAGGATTCAGCTTCTTTTAATTTCATGGCTGCAGTCACCATCTGCAGTGATTTTGGAGTCCAAAAAAATAGTTTCTCACTGTTTCCACTGTTTCCCCACCTATCTGCCATGAAGTGATGGGACCAGATGCCATGATCTTAGTTTTCTGAATGTTGAGCTTTAAGCCAACTTTTTCACTCTCCTCTTTCACTCTCATCAAGAGGCTCTTTAGTTCTTCACTTTCTGGCATAAAGGTGGTGTCATCTGCATATCTAAGGTTATTGATATTTCTCCCAGCAATCTTGATTCCAGCTTGTGCTTCATCCAGCCTGGCATTTTGCATGATGTATTTCTGCATTTAATTTAAATAAGAAATAAGTAGGGTGACAATATACAGCCTTGACGTACTCCTTTTCCTATTTGGAACCAGTCTGTTGTTCCATGTCCAGTTCTAGCTGTTGCTTCTTTTTTTTTTTTTAAACTGATACTGCATTTTTTTTTCTTTTTACTTTACAATATTGTATTGGTTTTGCCATACATTGACATGAATCCGCCATGTATGTACATGTGTTCCCCATCCTGAATCCCCCCTCCCACCTCCTTCCCCATCCCATCCTTATGGGTCATTCCAGTGCACCAGCCCCAAGCACCCTGTATCTTCTTGACCTGCACAAAGATTTCTCAGGAGGCAGGTCAAATGGTCAGGTATTCCCATCTCTTTAAGAATTTTCCACAGTTTGTTGTGATCCAGTCAAAGGTTTTGGCGTAGTCGATGAAGCAAAAGTAGATGTTTTTCTGGAACTCTGTTGCTTTCTCAGTGATCCAGCAGATGTTGGCAATTGGATCTCTGGTTCCTCTGCCTTTTCTAAATCCAGCTTAAACATCTGGAAGTTCACAGTTCACATACTGTTAAAGCCCAGCTTGGAGAATTTTGAGCATTACTTTGCTAGCATGTGAGATGAGTGCAATTGTGTCGTAGTTTGAGCCTTCTTTGGCATTGCCTTTCTTTGGGATTAGAATGAAAACTGACCTTTTCCAGTCCTGTGGCCACTGCTGAGTTTTCCAAATTTTCTGGCATATTGAGTGCAGCACTCTCACAGCATCATCTTTTAGGATTTGAACTAGCTCAACTGGAATTCCATCACCTCCAGTAGCTTTGTTCATAGTGATGCTTCCTAAGGCCCACTTGACTTTGCATTCCAGGGTGTCTGGCTCTAGGTGAGTGATCACACCATCATGGTTATTTGGGTCATGAAGATCTTTTTTTGTATAGTTCTTCTGTATATTCTTGCCACCTCTTCTTAATATCTTCTGCTTTTGTTAGGATTAAGAATAACTTACACTTTTATACCTTGCTGATGGGAGTGCAAAATGGTACAACCACTTTGGAAAACAAGTAGTCTCTTATAAAGTTAAATATATCTTACCACAGGACATAGCAATCACACTCCATTTCATTTATCCATGTTAAATGAAAATGTATATTCACAGAAAAACTTGCACTTAAATGGCTATAGCAGTTTTATTCATAATCTCTACAAACTGAAAATTTAACTTCTAAATGGATAGACAAACTGATATATCATATAATGCAATATTACACAGCAATGTAAAGGGAAGAACTACTGATACTTGGCAGCATGAGTGGCTCTCAAATGCAATATGCTAAATGAAAGAAGGCTACCTACCTATATAATTCCATTTATGTGATATTCCTGAAAAGGCAAAACCACAGACTCAAAAATGGTCTGGAGTTGGGAAGTGGGTTTGACTATAAAGAGGCATAAGGAAAATTCTTGGAATGATGGAACTATTTTATATCTTGATTGTAGCATGACTTATGCATTAGTCAAAACTTGTAGAACAACACACTTCTGGTTTTCACTGTTTGTAAGTCATACCTTAATTTAAAAAGTGTGCTGGGAGAATATAAGCTTGTGATCATAGATTTGAAGTTCCCACAACATTCTCTGTTGCCATGTATTAGGTTGAATAGAACTGTATGCATAGATAGCTCCCAAGTCCATCTAAAATCAATTAATAATCAAGGTCTTGATACCCATATCAAGACCTTTTTGAGGTGTCTTTTTGAGGACACCTTTGATCAGGTAGCCCTTTACAACTAGTATCATAAAAGAAATAAGGGCATCTGTCTCTGCCTCTTTGCCTAGCAGGAATAGAGGAAGGAACAGAGGGAGGAAGTGAGGGAGAGTGAAAGACCGGAATTAATATATACATAACTGACACAGCATGCTTGTAGACAAAGTTTTTTGGCCAATAGGAATCTATGAATTTATGCTAACCTTAAACTTTGTGCAACATGTGAAAATGAAAAAAGTTCAGTCATGTTCGACTGTCTGTGATCCCATGGACTGTGGTCCACCAGGCTCCTCTGCCCATGGAATTCTCCAGGCAAGAATACTGGAGTGGGTAGCCATTCCCTTCTCCAGGGGATCTTCCTGACCCAGGGATCAAACCCAGGTCTCCTGCATTGCAGGCAGACTCTTTACCATCTGAGCCATCATAGCACCAGGTAAAATCCCTGTTAGTTTTGGTAATCCTTAATTTACTAAGCCAAGCAAACAGTCATGTCAATGAGGGATTTACTCTAGGCAGCCAAGGCACCATGCATTAGAATCAATAAACATGAAAACATACATAATGCATTCTTTGTAACCTAAGTGATTCTAAATGAGGAATCTTGAAAGCTTAGCAAATTTCAAAAGTATCCCAAGTCACATTTACTTGCCTCATCAGTTGGAGGAATAAGTACAAATTGCTTTTATGCTAAGGAGAGGTTATATTCATCATTTTGACTTCAGAAATTTGCCCAAGAGTTTGATGTTTCCCCGGATTCACTGAGAACAATAAAACTTTGCAGTTTACAAATTTCACATACAACACCTATTCTTGTAACTTGAAACAACTTTTTAAGGGCCCACAAGTAAATGTCACTGTGGAACTAATCAGCTACTATTCCTGCACTAAAGATTACAATCTCAGTAGCCTCCATTTACATGGAGAAACAGCACACAATAGAACAATGGAAAACTGCAAATAATAATTAAATTACTAATTCAATATCTTCTTATACAGGGGTATTACATGACAAATATTGGAATATAGTTTAGGAGCCTTGACAGATTCAGAAGGCTTTGTCAATGCCGTGAAAGAAACTGCCTGTTGACTGAACTGGATTACTGGGTATTAGATAAAGGAGGCAGCAAGACAGCTGAGAGGAAGATGAACTGAGAGGTCAAGAGAAGAAGAAATCATAAAGACAGGAGTGTCCAGTTAAGGTAATTATTTTAAAGAAATTTTATTTTGAAGATGAGAAATTGTTAACCATTTTTGGATCAAGTTAATAGTCCTGATCACCACTATATGATTAAAATGGTGCCAGAGGAAAATTACTCTGCAAGAGTGTATTGGACAGATAATAAAGGGCAAGGGCCAGAGGCGAGGAGATTAGTCTACAGATCAAACAGAAGAGATGGAGGCAGAGCTCTGAAGAAAGAGCAGATGGAGTAGAAGATGACAAGAAGAGGAAGGTGTTGAGGTCTGCTATACAACATAGTACCTGTAGGGTATTATAGGCATGTACTAACAATAGGGTATGTACACTTTGCTTCCCAGGTGGCGCTGTGGTAAAGAATCCTCTGCCAATGCAAGAGATGTGAGTATAATCCCTGGGTGGAGAAGATCCCTTGGAGAAGGAAATGGCACTCCACTCTAGTATTTTTGCCTGGAAAATTCCATGGACAGAGGAGCCTGGAGGGCTACAGTCAATGGAGTCACAAAGAGTCGGACATGACTGAATACACACTTCACTGCACTGCATGTGCAATTTAAAATATGTTAAGAAGACAAATTTCATGTTAAGTGTTCTTACCAAAACATACACATAAACACACACAAGAACACAAAACATAAGCTAATTTTTGGAGGTGATGAATATGTTTAGTACCTTGGTTGTGGCTATGGTATCACAGATACAAATATATGTCCAAACTCATTAAGATGTATATATTAAATGTGTGCAATTTTTGTACACCAATTACATATCAATAAAGCTTTAAAAAGGACTACATCTAAGTAAAATAAAACATTACTCTTAAAAAAGTAGAGTGTTCTTCAAAGAAATCTGCATGTTTTGCTAAAAAAGAAAACAAGATGAATCCATGGCACAAACTAAAGGAACCTCATGATCATGAAAATCATGGTAACACTGAAGATGCTTGTGAGATGAGACTTCAGAAAACAAAGAAAGTGCAGAAAGCTGAGATTGCCAAAATTTGAAAAAGATCAGAAGGGAGGTTAGAGAGATGACAATTATTCCCTTTAATGCAAACTTGGTAGAGTATATTTTTGTAAAATAAAAAGATGAAAAATTGAAATAACCTCCCCAAGCAAGGGATTGCCTAAGTCATGTATTTCCAAACTCTTTTTCTGGGCTCAGAACCTTTGTTCAAAGGACATCCTACATGAATATGCAAACAATTACTGTGAATGTATCTGCTCTGGCTAAAGAAGAGGGTAGGGGTCTCAAGCTCCACCTCGTGAATGCCCTCCTCCCATCCTAGCAGTAGCTCTTGGAGAGTCTGTAGGATCTCAAGGGGTCTCTAAAGCAGAGTTTAAAACCACTCTAAGTCACCCCAAAGAGATGTTTCCCTGTGTGCTTTTGTAAAATA
The DNA here is from genome assembly GCF_027580195.1 of Bos mutus. Classification (NCBI taxonomy): domain Eukaryota; kingdom Metazoa; phylum Chordata; class Mammalia; order Artiodactyla; family Bovidae; genus Bos; species Bos mutus. The sequence goes on along the minus strand of NC_091626.1, from coordinate 51,243,100 downwards.
TTTCTGAGAATGCTGTTCAAATTAACCCACACAGTAAATATTCTTAAAACACTGCCTCCTCAAACACACAGAGTCTGGACTTACCATCAAAAGAAATCCAATGTACAGTAAGAAAGTGAACATCAATATACTACCACCATATCCAATGTATGTGAACATTTAGTCATATTTGATTACCATTTTTAAAGAAATAAAACATCACAGAAACAGTTGGAAATCTCTTTCTCCTCCTTCCCAATCCCTTCCTTCTTCTGCCTCACCTATCCTAGATAACCACCATTCAGAGGCTGGTGTTTACTCCTGCTATCAGCAACTTTCTTCTTTTATTCTACATGCATATATCCTTAAACCCATGGTGTTATTTTCTATGTTTTTATAATGTCATGCATTATACTATATTCAGCCTTCTGAGCCTTGGTTTTTTCACTCAAGATGATGTTTTCAAGATTTTTTCCTGGCTTTATATCTGGTTTGCTTATTTTAAGAGCTAAATATTCTATTGTCTAACTATCCTACACTTATTAACTTCCCTATTGTGGACATTTAGTTTGCTTCCAACTTTTCACTATTACAAAAAATGTTATAATGACCAATCTGTATTTGTCATACTGTGTGCACATTCAAGGCATTTTCTAAGGATATAACTGAAGTAGAATTACTGAGCATACACAAATAATCTTGATCTTTTTAACCTCAGCTCAGTTATCACATGCTTTGAGAGAAGTCACCTGACCTGGTTGAGCAGAGTTAACAGCTTTTCCTTCTCTCATCCTAAAAGATGTTGCAAACATCTCTATCATGTCCTGCACTCACCACAAGGGTATAAGTATCTGTCTGTGTGCCTGTCCCCCCAAGTGAGCCATGATCACCAGGAGGGTAGGAATCCTATGCCGAGTACACAGTAGGTTCTTAATTAGTGCTTGCTGAATAAAATCTGAAGTTAACTGACCAAAAAAAAATGTTGTACATATATTCCATAGGCAAAACACTCTCTGACATAAATCACAGCAGGATCCTCTATGACCCACCTCCAAGAATACTGGAAATAAAAGCAAAAATAAACAAATGGGACCTAATTAAAATTAAAAGCTTCTGCACAACAAAGGAAACTATAAGCAAGGTGAAAAGACAGCCTTCAGAATGGGATAAAATAATAGCAAATGAAGCAACTGACTAAGAATTAATCTCAAAAATAGACAAGCAACTCCTGCAGCTCAATTCCAGAAAAATAAAAGACCCAATCAAAAAATGGGCCAAAGAACTAAACAGACATTTCTCCAAAGAAGACATACAGATGGCTAACAAACACATGAAAAGATGCTCAACATCACAAGAAATGCAAATCAAAACCACAATGAGGTACCATTTCATGCCAGTCAGAATGGCTGCTATCCAAAAGTCTACAAGTAATAAATTCTGAGAGAGTGTGGAGAAAAGGGAACCCTCTTACACTGTTGGTGGGAATGCAAACTAGCACAGCCACTATGGAGAACAGTGTGGAGATTCCTTAAAAAACTGGAAATAGAACTGCCATTCGACCCAGCAATCCCACTGCTGGGCATACACACTGAGGAAACCAGAATCGAAAGAGACACGTGTACCCCAGTGTTCATCGCAGCACTGTTTATAATAGCCAGGACATGGAAGCAACCTAGATGTCCATCAGCAGATGATGGATAAGAAAGCTGTGGTACATATACACAATGGAGTATTACTCAGCCATTAAAAAGAATACATTTGAATCAGTTCTAATGAGGCGGATGAAACTGGAGCCGATTATACAGAATGACGTAAGCCAGAAAGAAAAACACCAATACAGTATACTAACGCATATATATGGAATTTAGAAAGATGGTAACAATAACCCTGTATGCAAGACAGCAAAAGAGACACAGATATATAGAACAGTCTTTTGGACTCTGTGGGAGAGGGTGAGGATGGGATGATTTGGGAGAATGGCATTGAAACATGTATAATATCATATGTGAAACGAATAGCCAGTCCAGGTTTGATGCATAATACTGGTTGCTTGGGGCTGGTGCACCAGGATGACCCAGAGGGATGGTATGGGGAGGGAGGTGGGAGAGGGGGTTCAGGATGGGGAACACTTGTACACCCGTGGCAGATTCATGTTGATATATGGCAAAACCAATACAATATTGTAAAGTAATTAGCCTCCAATTAAAAAAAATAAATTTATATTTTAAAAAATGTTGTACATATATGTAATGGAATATTACCTGGCCATAAAAAAGAACAAAATAATGCCATTTGCAGCATCATAGATGGACCTAGAGATTGTCATACCAAGTGAAGTAAGTCAGACAAGAGAAAGACAGATATATAAGACTGCTTATGTGTGGAATCAAAAAAAGTGGTACAAATGAACTTATTTACAAAACAGAAATAGAGTCACACATGCAGAAAACAAACTTATGGTTACCAGTAAGGAAACAGGGGTTGGAGGGATAAATTGGGAGACTGGGATAGACATATATACACTACTGTATATAAAATAGCTATTAGGACCTACTGTATAGCACAGGGAACTCTACTCAATACTCTGTAATGACCTATATGGAAAAAGAATCCAAAAAAGAGTGGCTATATACATATATATTTACAACTGATTCATTTTGCTGTACAGCAGAGACTAACACAGTCAGACTTTCTTTTTTTGGGCTCCAAAATCACTGCAGATGGTGACTGCAGCCATGAAATTAAAAGACGCTTACTCCTTGGAAGGAAAGTTATGACCAACCTAGATAGCATATTCAATAGCACAGACATTACTTTGCAACAAAGGTTCGTCTAGTCAAGGCTATGGTTTTTCCTGTGGTCATGTACGGATGTGAGAGTTGGACTGTGAAGAAGGCTGAGTGCCAAAAATTGATGCTTTTGAACTGTGGTGTTGGAGAAGACTCTTGAGAGTCCTTCGGACTGCAAGGAGATCCAACCAGTCCATTCTAAAGGAGATCAGTCCTGGGTGTTCTTTGGAAGGAATGATGCTAAAGCTGAAACTCCAGTACTTTGGCTACCTCATGTGAAGAGTTGACTCATTGGAAAAGACTCTGATGCTGGGAGGGATTGGGGGCAGGAGGAGAAGGGGACGACAGAGGATGAGATGGCTGGATGGCATCACTGACTCGATGGACGTGAGTCTGAGTGAATTCCGGGAGTTGGTGATGGACAGGGCGGCCTGGCGTGCTGCGATTCATGGGGTCGCAAAGAGTCAGACACGACTGAGCAACTGAAATGAACTGAACTGAACTGATATTCCAATAAAAAATATTTTAAAAAGAAGTCCCCAAAAAATTTAAAAATAAAAAAAAATAAAAAGAAGTCCCTTCAATGTGTCAGAAGTTATGAGAATGGCAGTATAAACTCCAGGAGATGGCCCAGATTTCACCCAGGGAGCCATACATATGCCCAGAAAGAAAGAACGTGAAAAAGTTAGTTGCTTAGTCGTGTCCAACTCTGTGCGACCCCATGGACGGATGAGCCTCCATTCATAGGGATCACATGGCAAAAATACTGGAGAAAGTTACCATTTCCTTCCCCAGACACACACCCAGGAAAGGGCCCAAATCAAGAATTTCAGAGGAAAGAGATTGTACAAAATCTGAGGAAAATATGGAAATGAATCCAGGTCACTTCTGGTCATACTGCACACCCAATACCTTAGAGGACCTCATTGCAGGTAAAAAAAAAAAAAAATTAAGTACTAAAAGTAATAAAGACATTAGCCCAAAGCAAAAAAACCAAGGTATAAAGTCATAAGTAATAAACAGAGGAAGGACCAATTGTTAAGGCTAATAAAAATACTGAAGTATTATAGGTATTTAAATCTCAATTTTGCCTTAAAAGCATATATTTTTCAGATGTGTGGCTTCATGAGTAAACCCACACCCTCAGATTCTTCTGAGCAAGCATGTGGACTAGAGTATCCTTAATTGATGACACCTAGCATAATGATCTTTCATGCATTGGAGAAGGAAATGGCAACCCACTCCAGTGTTCTTGCCTGGAGAATCCCAGGGACGGGGGAGCCTGGTGGGCTGCCGTCTATGGGGTCACACAGAGTCAGACACGACTGAAGCGACTTAGCAGCAGCAGCATAATGATATCTGTGAGCAACTTTTGACCCATCAATACCACTGCTAGAATTTGTCCTGTGAATAAATATGTTTATAAAATCATTAAACAATTACAGTGGTAAAGCAGTAGACAGCCTAAATGCTCAACAACAGAGGAATACATAAATTATCCAACATCCACTGAATGGAATACTGTATGGTCATTAAAAATAAGTTAGTTACTCCTGGAAAGAAGTTACACAATGTGTTAAGTTGGGGGAAAAAGCTGTACTAAATCATAAAAGCAAGGAATAAGGCAATATAAATAAATACGATTCCATTTTATAAAAATATATATACATGCTTAGAACTCAACATTCAGAAAACTAAGAACATGGCATCTAGTCTCATCACTTCAGGGCAAATTGATGGGGAAACAATGGAAACAGTGAGAGACTACATCTTCAGGGGCTCCAAAATCACTGCAGATGGTGACCACAGCCATGAAATTAAAAGACATTTGCTCTTTGGAAGAAAAGCTATGACCAACCTAGACAGCATATTAAAAAGCAGACATTCAGTTCAGCTAAGTTCAATTGCTCAGTCGTGTCCAACTCTTTGCGACCCCATGAACCGCAACACGCCAGCCTCCCTGTCTATCACCAACCCCCAGAGTCCACCCAAACTCATGTCCATCAAGTCGGTGATGCCATCCAACCATCTCATCTTCTGTCATCCCCTTCTCCTCCTGCCCTCAATCTTTCCCAGCATCAGGGTCTTTTCAAATGAGTCAGCTCTTCGCATCAGGTAGCCAAAGTATTGGAGTTTCAGCTTCACCATCAGTCCTTCCAATGAATGCCCAGGACTGATCTCCTTTAGGATGGACTGGTTGGATCTCCATGCAGTCCAAAGGACTCTCAAAAGTCTTCTCCAACACCACAGTTAAAAAGCATCAATTCTTCAGTGCTCAGCCTTCTTCACAGTCCAACTGTCACATCCGTACATGACCACTGGAAAAACCATAGCCTTGACTAGATGGACCTTTGTTGACAAAGTAATGTCTCTGCTTTTTAATATGCTGTCTAGGTTGGTCATAACTTTCCTTCCAAGGAGTGAGTGTCTTTAACTTCATGGCTGCTATCACCATCTGCAGTGATTTTGGAGCCCAGAAAAACAAAGTCAGCCACTGTTTCCACTGTGTCCTCATCTATTTGCCATGAAGTGATGGGACCAGATGCCATGATCTTCATTTTCTGAATGTTGAGCTTTAAACCAACTTTTTCACTCTCCTCTTTCACTCTCATCAAAAGGCTCTTTAGTTCTTCACTTTCTGCCATAAGGGTGGTGTCATCTGCATATCTGAGGTTATTGATATTTCTCCCGGCAATCTTGATTCCAGCTTGTGCTTCCTCCAGCCCAGCGTTTCTCATGATGTACTCTGCATAGAAGTTAAATAAGCAGGATGACAATATACAGCCTTGACGCACTCCTTTTCCTATCTGGAACCAGTCTGTTGTTCCATGTCTAGTTCTAACTGTTGCTTCCTGACCTTCATATAGGTTTCTCAAGAGGCAGGTTAGGTGGTCTGGTATTTCCATCTCTTTCAGAATTTTTCACAGTTTATTGTGATCCATATAGTCAAAGGCTTTGGAATAGTCAATAAAGCAAAAATAGATGTTTTTCTGGAACTCTCTTGCTTTTTCAATGATCCAGCAGATGTTGACAATTTGATCTCTGGTTCCTCTGCCTTTTCTAAATCCAGCTTGAACATGTGGAAGTTTACGGTTCATATACTGTTGAAGCCTGGCTTGGAAAATTTTGAGCATTACTTTACTAGCATGTGAGATGAGTGCAATTGTGCGATAGTTTGAGCATACTTTAGCATTGCCTTTCTTTGGGATTGGAATGAAAACTGACCTTTTCCAGTCCTGTGGCCACTGCTGAGTTTTCCAAATTTGCTGACATATTAAGTGCAGCACTTTCACAGCATCATTTTTCAGGATTTGAACTACCTCAACTGGAATTCCATCACCTTCACTAGCTTTGTTCATAGTGATGCTTCCTAAGGCCCACTTGACTTCACATTCCAGGATGTCTGGGTCTGGGTGAGTGATCACACCATCGTGATTATCTGGGTCATGAAGATCTTTTTTGTACAGTTCTTCTGTGTATTCTTGCCACCTCTTCTTAATATCTTCTGCTTCTGTTAGGTCCATACCACTTCTGTCCTTTATTGAGCCCATCTTTGCATGAAATGTTCCCTTGGTATCTCTAATTTTCTTGAAGAGATCTCTAGTCTTTCCTGTTCTATGTTTTCCTCTATTTCTTTGCATTGATCACTGAGGAAGGCTTTCTTTTCTCTTCTTGCTAGTCTTTGGAACTCTGCATTCAAATGGGTATATCTTTACTTTTCTCCTTTGCTTTTCACTTCCCTTCTTTTCACAGCTATTTGTAAGGCCTCCTCAGACAGCCATTTTGCTTTTTTGCATTTCTTTTTCTTGGGGATGGTACTTTGCCCCAAAAGTCCATATAGTCAAAGCTGTGATTTTTCCAGTAGTCATGTATGGATGTGAGAGTTGGACTATAAAGAAAGCTGAGCACCGAAGAATTGATGTTCTTGAACTGTGGTGTTGGAAAAGACTCTTGAGAGTCCCTTGGACTGCAAAGAGATCCATCCAGTCCATCCTAAAGGAAATCAGTCCTGAATATTCATTGGAAGGACTGATGCTGAAGCTGATACTACAATATTTTGGCCACCTGATGCAAAGAACTGACTCACTGGAAAAGACCCTGATGCTGGGAAAGATTGAAGGCGGGAGGAGAAGGGGATGACAGAGGATGAAATGGTTGGATGGCATCACCGACTCAATGAACATGAATTTCAGTAGACTCTGGGAGTTGGTGATGGACAGGGAGGCCTGGCATGCTGCAGTCCATAGCATTGCAAAGAGTTGGACATGACTGAGCAACTGAACTGAACTGATACACATGCTGATAAAGAAACTAGAAAATCAACAGTTCAGGTTTTGAAAAGTAGAGGAGGAGTAGAATTAGCTTTCACTATTTATTTATGCCTTTTGGTATTATTTAAATTTTTGTTTATGTGTTGTGTTATCTTTATATTTGTAAATATTTAAAAAATGAATTACTTGGGGTAGGTTGTGATGTTAATCTATCTTAACAGTTATGATTGCTTTTACATTCCAAAAAGAGAACAAGGAGAACAATAATGTAACCCTCTCATAGTCCACAAGGAATGCTGCCGCCTAAGCTACTTGTCCAGACCCTGACTCATTTCCTAGCCTCCACATTGAATTAATATAGCACATCCCAACAAGGAACGATAAGAAGAAAGTGAGCTATCCCTTGCTGAAAGACACTGAGTTTCTCTGTATTTGAATAAGCTCTGAGAATTCTCTGCAGCTTTTCCAGGCTAATTAGAACTCTCCTCAACTCAGGTATCACTTCAACTCATTTTTTAAAATCAACACTAATGGACAAAATACAAGGCAATTAAGTTCAGGACTACATTTCTTTAATATTTAGGTAACCAGCTTAGTACAAACAACGGTTGTTGTCTTTGACTATTTGAATTCGCATCCATTCAAGCTGGGGTGACAGACTTGGGTTTTACCTTGTGTACAAATAGAACAGAGCCCATTTGACTCTAATCAAATGTCTTCCTGAGAGCTCCCTCTCCCTCTTCTCTTGTGTACAAGCCCATCCTAGCAGGGGGTTGATGTATCCCTATGGGATTTAGTGCAATATTTTGTCATTCTGATTGAAATGTGTGCTGTCTGGTCCCTATAGTTTAATTTAGAACAATTAAGGTTCAGGGTACATGAGCTGGCAAAGCACATTACAAACAATGGCTGCAGAATAAACTACAAATCAATCCACACTAAATCACCCTAAAAATCCCTGCCAGTGCTGCAGAACTATCCCCATTCCAGCCCTTCCTCCTCTCCCCCTCCATCTTCACCACAATAAGGAAATCTCCATTGTTCAGTTTAGTAATGATTTTGCAGAAGCATTCATCCTTCCAAACATAAAACTTCACAATCTTGGGCTGGGGTCAAGGGAAGATAAGAGAAAGATGCTAAAACAGGTGTAGCTCAATTCATAATTATTTTGCCCCACAAACAGGGCATATCTTTTCTGTTTCCCAACTCTGATATTGACACATTACGGAAACATGTCACCACTCTAGGTCAACTTAACTTATAGGAAATATTTACTCTTTGGTTCATCTTTTTATTTTCACTCCTGACTGACTCCTTTCTTCCATACCCTACTATATACATCTACCCCATAAAGGTACTTGGTCAAAGAGAATACTCCATAAAGGAATCTTCTACAACCTAAAAATATTCTATAAACTCACCTTCTGCATCTGCTATTATTTTATAAATGGAAGAGGGCAATGATAAGCAGTTCTTCCTGTTGTTCCCTCCCGGTAAGGTCACTGCAGGACTGGTACAGACCACATTTCCAAATGCCAAGGAAGTTATAAAGGTACATCACATGGCATCAAAATTTTAAATGTGTACAACCTTACATCTAGCAATTCCACTATTAGATTTTTTCCCAATAGAACTCTTTTCTCAAAAAGGGAAGATAGGTATGTGAACATTTCTTGGAATGTTGTAAAGTGAAAAAATTATAACCAACTCAAATTTCCACCAAGAGGGCAATAAATACAATCCTGTGATAGAAACTCTGCAGCCCTTAAAGAAAAATGTACATCTATATGAACTGTTTCAGAAAAATTATCTTAAAATACAGCTAACTTTAAAAATGACTTATAGAACAGGTTGAATAGTATGAACCCATTTTTGTAAAATGCACATATGTTAGTACATGTAATTTTAAAATCAGGGACAATAGATACAAATAATTGATACGTAATAATTGATATACCTGGGGTGGAATTTCAAGGGAATTTTTTGTTTATTTTTGTATTAATTTTTTACAAGCAGCATATATTACTTTTCTAATCAGCAAATATATACTTACATAAATATGAATATATATTAGTAAAGCCTCATTTCTCTATCCATTCACCCTCAACAGGCTTGGGGATATATGTATATTTATAGTTGATTCACGCTGTTGTACAGCAGAAACCAACACAACATTCTAAAGCAATTATCCTCCAATGAAAAATTTTAAAATAATAAAAGTTTTTTAAAAACCTGTTGACCTGCTAGGTACCACTGTGGCAGGTTCTGAGAATATAACAACAAGACTTTGTATAAGTTAAAGAAGTAGATGGGAAACACCACTCTTATGTATACCCCCTTTAGAGCCCAGAATCTTGGATTGGCTTCCCAATCGAGCAAGATAAAGAATGCAAATAATGACCCTAATAATTCAAGTTCTTTGTCTTGAATTTATAAATGGAAGAGGGCAATGATAAGCAGTTCTTCCTGTTGTTCCCTCCCGGTAAGGTCACTGCAGGACTGGTAAAGACCTTGCCTTTGTCTTCCCCTAAATCACTTACTATGGATACACATAATGATGACAGCTTTCACTCCACAACTCACGGGCCGGTCACTTAAGATCCCTCAAGCCTCTGGATGCTCAAATCTTCTTGGGGCTTACTAACAGTAGAACTATATTCATTAGCATCTATTCAGCACCTATAGCATGTTAGACACTGCACCAAATCCTATACTTACATTATCTCATGTCATCCTCAAAGCAGCCTTACCAAATAGTTACCATCACATATATTATCTTTTTTTTCTTAATGTAAATGACTGGAGATATCTGCCACAGTCATCCAGCTAACACATGGCAGAACCAAGTAATGCATACAGCCCAAATCTACAGACCATTATAACAATGCTAGGCATACAGCAGGTGCTCACACCAGGAGTGGTCACTGCAGTAGCTGATAGTTCTAGTAATATTTGCTAAGCTGTCACCCCGTGAAAGGAAACTGATGAAGCAAGGGAAAAACAAAACATAATTATGAGATTTTGGAAAGTCCATGCCAGTATCCTGTCAAACTCATGATTTATGAAAAGTGTTAATGAAGTATAAACAATTCCAGATGGGTCATTCAATCAAGCTCTTGATGGTGCGCTTTCACTGTTTGGAATCCAGTGGCTACTGAATAGAATACTAATTTCTTATGGGAGAAAACTTCAGACTGAATTATGTTGTAATTATGAACTCAGGAAGCAGGCTGGCATATAAGCGTGTCTATGTTCTGAGCATGTGTGTTGGCTACAAGACCAGTACTATTTCATCAAGCCCTCATTGAATGCAGGATGCTCTGGATTCAAGTACAAACTCGATTACAGGATTTGAAATGTGAACTTACCTCACTTTCAGTTTCCTTCCAGCGAATGAGGACACTGGAGCTGCCTACCTCAAAGCATGACAATGTGTGGAAGCCAACGCAAACAGGCAATCTTTGCTGGGTCTCCTGCTCTTAAGCCTCAAGGTTCAACTTCCCCCCAATTTCATCCAGTGAATAATCACCAAACAGCTATCATATGATAGAAACTATGCTTCAACACAAAGTCAAAAATGTACATCTCTACCCTTAAATAGCTCAAAATCTGGTCATGAAGTTCAGTCCTAACAAGGAGTCTACAGATACTTTCCTAGAGAGTATACATTTAGGATACGTTCCTTCTGAAGAATCATTAAAGGCTGCCTTATCTATTCTCAGATTTCAAATATAAAATCTAATCCAAAGCATGACCTCTCTCCATGAACAGTTCAGTTCAGTGGCTCAGTCATGTCTGACTCTTTGCAACCCCATAGACTGCAGCATGCCAGGCTTCCCTGTCAATCACCAACTCCCAGAGTTCACTCAAACTCGTGTCCATAGAGTCAGTGATGTCATCCAACCATCTCATCCTCTGTCATCCCTTCCTTCTCCTGCCTTCAGTCTTTCCCAGCATCAGGGTCTTTTCGAATGAGTCAGTCCTCGCATCAGGTGGCCAAAGTATTGGAGTTTCAGCTTCAGTATCAGTCCTTCCAATGAATATTCAGCACTGATTTCCTTTAGGATGGACTGGTTTGATCTCCTTTCAGTCCAAGGGACTCTCAAGAGTCTTCTCCAACATCACAGTTCAAATGCATCAATTCTTTGGTGCTCAGCTTTCTTTATAGTCCAACTCTTCACATCCATACATGACTACTGGAAAAACCACAGCTACTAGACGGACCTATTTTGGCAAAGTAATGTCTCTGCTTTTTAATATGCTATCTAGGTTGGTCATAACTTTTCTTCCAAGGAGCAGGTGTCTTTTAATTTCATGGCTGCAGTCACCATCTGCAATGATTTTGGAACCCCCCAAAATAAAGTCAGCCACTGTTTCCACTGTTTCCCCATCTATTTGCCATGAAGTGATAGGACCAGATGCCATGATCTGGTCATGGCATCTGAATGTTGAGTTTTAAGCCAACTTTTTCTCCCTCCTCTTTCATTTTCATCAAGAGGCTCTTTAGTTCGTCTTTACTTTCTGCCATAAGGGTGGTGTCATTTGCATAGCTGAGGTTATTGATATTTCTCCCAGGAATCTTGATTCCAGCTGGTGTTTCATCCAGCCCAGCATTTCTCATGAGGTACTCTGCTTATAAGTTAAATAAGGAGGGTGACAATATACAGCTTTGATGTATTCCTTTCCCAATTTGGAAACAGTCTGTTTTTCCATGTCCAGTTCTAACTGTTGCTTCTTGACCTGCATACAAATTTCTTAGGAGGCAGGTCAGATGGTATGGTATTCTCATCTCTTTGACCATTTTCCACAGTTTGTTGTGATCCACACAGAGGCTTTGGCATAGTCAATAAGGCAGAAGTAGATGTTTTTCTGGAACTCTGTTGCTTTCTCAGTGATCCAGCAGATGTTGGCAATTGGATCTCTGGTTCCTCTGCCTTTTCTACAACCAGCTTGAACATCTGGAAGTTCACGGTTCATGTACTATTGAAGCCTGATTTGGAGAATTTTGAGCATTACTTTGCTAGTGTGTAAGATGAGTGCAACTGTGTGGTAGTTTGAGCATTCTTTGGCACTGCCTTTCTTTGGGATTGGAATGAAAACAGACCTTTTCCAGGCCTGTGGCCACTGCTGAGTTTTCCAAATTTGCTGACATACTGAGTGCAGCACTTTCACAGCATCATCTTCTCAGATTTGAATAGCTCAACTGGAATTCCATCATTGTGCATAGTGATGCTTCCTAAGGCCCACTTGACTTCACATTCCAGGATGTCTGGGTCTAGGTGAGTGATCACACCATCATGATGATCTGGGTCATGAAGATCTTTTTTGTACAGTTCTGTGTATTCTTGCCACCTCTTCTTAATATCTTCTGTTTCTGTTAGGTCTCTACCATTTCTGTCCTTTATTGAGCCCATCTTTGCATGAAATGTTCCTTTGGTATCTCTAATTTTCTTGAAGAGATCTCTAGTCTTTCCCATTCTATCTTTTTCCTCTATTTCTTTGCACTGATCACCCAGGAAGGCTTTCTTATCTCTCCTAGCTAGTCTTTGGAACTCTGCATTCAGATGGGTGTATCTTTCCTTTTCTCCTTTTCTTTTCGCTTCTCTTCTTTTCTCAGCTATTTGTAAGGCCTCCTCAGACAGCCATTTTGCTTTTTTGCATTTCTTTTTCTTGGTAGATGCTCTTGCTCCGTGTTTCTTGTACAATGTCACAAACATCTGTTCATAGTTCATCAGGCACTCTGTCAATCTAGTCCCGTAAATCTATTTCTCACTTCCACTGTATAATCATAAGGGATTTGATTTAGGTCATATCTGAATGGTCTAGTGCTTTTCCCCACTTTCTTCAATTTCAGTCTGAATTTGACAATAAGGAGTTGGTGATCTGAGCCACAGTCAGCTCCCGGTCTTGTTTTTGCTGACTCTATAGAGCTTCTCCATCTTTGGCTGCAAGAATATAATCAATCTGATTTTGGTGTTGCCCATCTGGTGATGTCCATGTGTAGAGTCTTCTCTTGTGTTGTTGGAAGAGGGTGTTTGCTATGAAAGTGAGTTCTCTTGGCAAAACTCTATTAGTCTTTGCCCTGCTTCATTCTGTACTTCAAGGCCAATTTGCCTGTTACTCCAGGTGTTTCTTGACTTTCTACTTTTGCATTTCAGTCCCCTATAATGAAAAGGACATCTTTTTTGGGTGTTAGTTCTAGAAGGTCTTGTGGGTCATCACAGAACCGTTCAACTTCAGCTTCTTCAGCATTACTGGTCAGGGAATAGACTTGGATTACCATGATACTGAATGGTTTGCCTTGAAAATGAAGAGAGATCATTCTGTCGTTTTTGAGATTGCGTCCAAGTACTGCATTTTGGACTCTTTTTGTTGACTATCATGGCTACTCCATTTCTTTTAAGGAATTCCTGCCCACTACAAATGGGGAAATTGGTGAGTTGTCATTAAAATATTCTTCCTGTTCTCATAATGAAGTTAGTCTTCTTTTGTGAAAGTGAAAGTCGTTCAGTTGTTTCTGACTCTTTGAGACCCCATGGACTATACAGTCCATGGAATTCTCCAGGCCAGAATACTGGAGTGGGTAGCCTTTCCCTTCTCCAGGGGATCTTCCCAACCCAGGGATCAAATCCAGGTCTCCCACATTGCAGGTGGATTCTTTACCAGCTGAACCACAAGGGAAGCCCTACCCTCCTTTTGATTACTATCAAATTGCCAGTTTCTCATATGTCCCTGGTGTTTTTCAAACCAAATAGGTCCTTGAAAGCCATCTAATTCAACCGCTCATTTTCCAGATAACCAAACTGCCATGCAGAGAGAAAATATTATCTGTGTGTTGAACATCCATCCACTTAACTTATTTGATTAATATTTATTGAACATATATTGTATGCCAGCACTATACTAGGCCCTGGGGAAATTGACAAAAGTCCCAACTCTCATAGAGTTTACACTGTAATAAGGGAGAAAGACAATAAAAAACTAGGCAAATGAAAATATGCTGTAATTTATAGGTTATATATGTTTATATAATACACATAAGAATATATGAGTGTGATATAAAAAAGGAGTAAAAGGATGGTGGAGTTGGCATGTTATTTTAAATAATATGTCAGGGAAACAGAACAATCAGTACTAAGGTCCTGAGGCAAAAATGACCTTAGCATGCTTAGGGGACCAGGTGAAGATTGGTGTCCTTAGCATGCTTAGGGGACCAGGTGAAGATTGGTGTCCCTGGAGCATGGCATATGAGGAGTAGGAGAGTTTAAAGAAGTAGAAATGGGTCATATTTTAGAGCCAGGTGGGGCTTCCCAGGTGGCACAAGCAGTAAAAAACCCACCTGCCAATGCAGGAGACACAAGAGATACAGGTTCAATCCCTGGGTCAGGAAGATCCCCCAGAGAAGGGCATGGCAGCCCATTCCAGTATTCTTGCCTGGAGAATCTCATGGACGGAGGAGCCTGCTGAGCTACTATGAGTCCTGAGTGTCCACGGAATCACAAAGAGGCTGACACAACTTAGCAACTAAACAAAAAGCTATGACAGACTTTGGGTTTCACTCACAGTGTGATAGGAAACCATTTGCACAATCTTGTGTATAGGAGTAATATGATTTTATTATCTTTGAAGATATCATTCTGTGTAGGACAAAAGGAACTCTCATTCATCCAAACAGCCACTTTGGAAGATAGTTTGGTGGTTTCTTATAAGACAAAATATACTTTTATACAATCCAGTAATTGTGCTCCTTGACATTGACCCAAAGGAGTTGAAAATGTACATTCATACAAGCATTTGCACACAAAGGTTTGTAGCAGCTTTATTCATCATTACCAAAACTCAGTAGCAACCAAGATGTCCTTCAGTAGGTGAATAAATAAATAAAATGTGGTACATCCAGACAACAGAATATTATTCAGCACTAAAAAGAAAACCATGAAAGATTTCTATCAAACCATGAAAAATATGAAGGAAACTTAAATGCATATTATCAATGCATTTAGTGCAATGCATTATCAATATAAAAAGGTTACATACTGTATGGCTCCAACTATACAGACATTTTGAAAAAGGCAAATCTGTGGAGACAATGAGCTTCTCTGGTGGCTCAGACAGTAAAGAATCTGCCTGCAATGCGGGAGACCCAGGTTCAATCCCCGGTTTGGGAAGATCCCATGGCAAAGGAAATGGCAACCCACTCCAGTATTCTTGCTTGGAGAATCCCACGAACAAAGGAGCCTGGCAGTCTACAGTTCATGGGGTGGCAAAGAGTCAGACATGTCCGAGTGACTAACACTAACTAATGGAGACAATAAAAAGATCAGTGGTTGCCGGGGGTTAGAGAGAGGGAATAAGGAATAGACAAAGCACAGAGAAATTTTAGGACAGTGAAATTATACTTTGTACGATACTACAGTGGTGGATTTGTCTTTATACATTTGTCCAATCCCACAAAATGTACAACACCAACTGTAATGTGAACTGTAATGCAGACTGTGGACTTTGAGTGATAATGATGCGTCAGTGTAGGTTCACCAGTTGTAACGAATATACCACTTCAGTGAGGGCTTGATAATAGAGAGGCTATGCATGTGCAGGGGCAAAGGGTATACGGAAAATTTCTGTTACTTCCACTCAGTTTCGCTAAGAGCTTAAAACTGCTCCAAAAATCAAAGTCTATCTTAAAAAAAAAAAAAAAGATTATTATGACAGTTGTATAGAAAATAAAACAAATCCCAGTGAAGGCAGAAGTAGAGAAAACAGTAAGAAGCTACTCCTAGTCTAGAGAAGAGATAAAGGAAAGAGAGGACTAAGATGGCAGTGGGGGAGGAAGTAAGACACGGTCAGAACTGGATTGCGTTTTGATGGTGGAACTAACAGACTTATTGATGTACTGGATGTGAAACGTGAATGATAAAAAGATCCGTGACCTGAGAATCCTTAGAACAAAAGACAAAAAGAAGCAATTTAGAGTGAAATCAAGTCTCTGCTCTGGATACGTTAAGTCTGAAATGCTGTGTTGGACACCTGGATGGAACATTGAGCAGCAGTTAAATGTAAACATTAAGAATCAGAGGCACTCTCAGGGCTAGAGATATAAAATTTGGAATCACCAGCTTATGCATACATCAAAAACCATGAGACTAGATGAGGTGACCAGAGTAGATAGCCAAATGAAGAGAAATAACTGAACTCTGTGCCCAGCAACACACCAACACTTAAGAGTTCAATAACAAGATACTGACTAGAAGTTGAAAACCAGTGTGGAAGCAGAAGACATTTAAAGAAACAGACAAGAACCCAGACCCTCATCAGCTAGAATTCTGAACCAGGAACCCAGAATCTTGAACAACAATACTGAAATACTACAGCCTCTTTCCCTTCCTTGTGGGTATCAGGAGGCAAGGACGTTGAGGTGGGGCACAGATCCACTTGCATATGCCTTCTGAGAGTTGATGTAAGGTGAATGTATTTGTATATCCTTAGTGCATCCTCCTGCCCAAGAGGAAAGAAAGCTCTTACCTAAAGCAGCAAGAAAGTTGCCTAAATCTTCAGCATGAATACCCAGTGCCAGACCATGGGTGGCAGACAAAGGCAAGAAAAAGAACTCATTAGGATGGAGAATAAGGCACTGCTTTTTGCCATGGTAAAGCTGGGACTTTCCTCAAGTAAAATGAATCCAACCATCCTAAAATGTTGGGGCTCAAGCCCTTTGTTGGGTACTACAGGGCAGGTGCAGAAATGTGTAGGCAAATCCCAGATCTTCAAAGAGATGCAGCCAGGTGAGTAAGCTGGGTACCTAATCCTGAAATGTGGGAGAAGAAGCTTCACCCCACATTATCTTCCACTCTCACACCTGGAATTCCACTGTGAAAAGTAAGCTTTCCAACATCCTATGTTAAAAGACATCTTGGTAGTATGTGCCTAAGAAAGTCCTGGAGCAAGCTCCCATCTCCACCTCCTGCATATGACAGTCCTGGTCTCAGGTTACAAAAGTGCAGTCAAAGCTCTCTTGGCAGAAAAAAGGATAAGTTTGTAAAGAGAGAGATTTTCACAAATGCTTTATTACTGTGCTCAAAAGTCCAGTGCTCTATCCCTTCTGAAGGGGAAGTGGGTTCTTATCCTGACTCTTCTGACATGTAAGGAGGTTCTGTTGCTGATCAGTATTTAAAAACTGAGCAGTATTAAAATGTGCACTATAGCATGTTGTAAATGAGGGGCCTGGTGCAACTCTCTCAGTTTTGAGGCTTTCCTTTCTCTAGTAGCTTGCTTATAGGTATATAACTCCTTGCTAAAAAGTAGCAACGGGGCACTTTCTGTCCCCTTCTGATGTCTATGTCAGAAACTTTCTCTATCTCTTTTATACTTTAATAAAACTTTATTACAGAAAAAAAAAAAACTCTGAGTAATTAAGCCTTGTCTCTGGTCCTAGACTGAATTCAACTCCTCTGGAGGCCATGGATCCTGGCATTGTTCATGTCTGGTAGCAGCAACCTTTCATTATTAGGTCAATTTAATCCCACTTATCTTTCCACGTAGTCACAACTGGGAGATATATATTTGATAATTTTTACAGTGACTATGTTGGTATAGTCAAAGCTATGGTTTTTCCAGTAGTCATGTATAGATGTGAGAGTTGGACCATAAAGAAGGCTGGATGCCAAAGGATTGATGCTTTTGAACTATGGTGCTGGAGAAGACTCTTGAGAGTTCCTTGGACAGCAAGAAGATCAAACCAGTCAACCGTAAAGGAAATCAACCCTGAATATTCTTTGGAAGGACTTGTGCTGAAGTTAATGCTCCAATATTTTGGCCACCTGACATGAAGAGCTGACTCATTGGAAAAGACCCTGATACTGGCCAGAGGAGAAGGGGGTGACAGAGCATGAAATGGTTAGATAGTATCGCTGACTCAATGGACATGAGTTTGAGCAAACTCCAGAAGATAGTGAAGGACAGGTAAGCCTGGCATGCTGCAGTCCATGGGGTCGCAGAGTTGGACATGACTTAGCAATTGAACAACAGCAACAACATTTTAGACATAACATAAAACCAAGAAAGCATTTATAAATGACAGTAGCATATTTGCAATATAAGTGCATTACCATTAACCTTTTTTGATTGTAATAAAAGTGCTTAAAATTAAAAAAAATAATAAAATAAAATGTGCACTATAGCATTTGTATGGGACAAATGACAGTCCTGTGCACCTTCTCTCTTCAACCATTCACCCATGGCAGGCATCACTAACCAATCACAGTAGACTTCTCCACTGTAATAGGATGCAACTTCAGAATCCTTTTCATCACATCACTGTGAGGCAGAAAATCAAAATTACCATGTGACATAAAACTTCTTTCTTATCTTTGGCATAGTAGTTAGCAGTAAAGCATTTAGAATTGAACACAGTTCTGATTCTTGGTTCTGTCTCATTGGTGTTGGGACCCTGGGTTCCAATCTCACTGCTTATTAACCTTTTAACTTTAGACACATAAACCAAATCTCTCTAAGCCTCAGTTTCTTCACCTGTTCTTCAGAGGAAAAGCCCATTTTCCTTTGAAAGCTAGGGATGAAGGGACATATTTGGATAGGGAGGATTCAGGCAAAGCTTCCCTGAAAAGGGAATGCATGAGCTGAGATGTGAGGGAGGAAGATGAGAGAGTCTCCCACACTGGAGGAGGATGCTGCATGAGAAAAGGTCCATGAGGATGGAGAACAGAGATCAAGGGGTCATCAGTCAAAGCCCAGGCTATATAAAGCTTTCAGAACATACCAAGAGATTTTGATAATTATCCATAATTCCATGGTTGACCACACAAAGGATTAAACAGAGTTGGGCAACGTGATAAGTTTCTAATCCAAAAGACATTTCCACTCTCTCTTATGGGGAAAATATATCAGAAGGAGACAAGGGTTGAGGTGAGAAGACCAGTTAAAAGGCAGTTCAGGGGAAAGTTGTAGTAACTCAGACTGGAAAGGCAGCTTTTGAGACTGGGAGAAGTGGAGAAAACATACATCTAAAAAAGTTTTTAAAAATTGAAGAGGAAATGGTGATGAATTTAGTGAGACATCAAGGATAAAGTCTGGGTTTTGGCTTAGCCTTCAATGTGGCTAGTGATGGCATTCACTAAAACAGGGGACATCAAAGAAGATCAGATATTTGGGGGGGGATTGTTTTGTGTTTTTTGTGGGGGAAGATTTGCAAGCTGCTAAACAGGCAGATGGATACACAATAAGAGGGATCTAAATTAAAGATGAAATAATGGAATCCAAAACCAATTTTGCTGGCATATTTAGTCAATGTATAAACTCTCATATAGTTCCAAAAGTCTCCCTCCCAAGATCACTGAGAGAAGAGAAAGCCTGTCTCTCTCTCTTTTAGCCCAGGCTGGACACACAATACCCACAGTAGTGTTAACATCTACAAAAATGCCTGCCTACACTGAGTATGCTTGTCCTTGCTGCTTTTTCTCAGAGTCTGGATGATAAGGAACTAAATTCTGGCATCGTAGAAGGTTAGCTCTAGAAAAAGACACAGAGATCATCCAGTGCCCCTGAATGACCATGTGGAGATGTGTTGAAAGGCACAGCTGGATAGAAAGAGTGCTGGCCTCAGAGAAAAACACCTGGATAGTTGCCCTGCCCACTAACACTCTGCTAACATCATTTTACAGATTTGAAAACTAAGGTCCTTCCAAGTGAAATGACTTGTCCAAAGAGTGATTTGCAGGGTAGGAACCTAAATCCACATACTCTCAAAACTTTTAAGCATTTCAGATTTTTCAAAAAAATTTTTAAATCACAATTATAATAACGAGTACATGGAACAGGTCTTAGCCAATCCATGAACTTAACTCCTGTCCAGACTTCTAACTTCACTTGTTAATTCAACAAATGCACACTGAGAATCCACTAAGTTCCAGGCACAGGACCAAAGAGAAGTGCTAGTATCAACTCAGACCTTAGTCAATTCAAGAACTAGGTAAATAGCCTGACTGTATAGGTGAAGTACAGCGCTTTGAATACTCAATCATATTGGTAGAAATTTTAAAACATTTTCCAGCTTTCTAAAGGTAGTTGCCAAAGACTCATACAAGAATTTACTTTCATCAAATTATTTCTGTCATGAAGTCAAAGGAATAGAACCTCAAGTTACTAAGAATTTGATTTTAACACAGGGCAGGAGTGCACAAAAGGTATGACTCCTACCTGCTTTCTACAAGGAACATGCTTCCTCTTGTGGGATCAGAAAGATTGCATTCCACAAGTAACAATGGCCCTGACTCAGAAGGGTCACAGATTCAGTTCAACGAGGCCTCTGAAAGTTCAGATCTCTATCAGGAACATCCCAGTGTATCTGAGCCCTTTGATATCTGGTTATCAGGATAAAAACAGGACTTCTGGCACTAGATACTGATGACGAACCACAGTAGGCAAGGTGTCTTTGTTGCAATTCTATCTGGAGTCAGGTAAAAGAAGCTGAATAAAAGAGAAAAGCAAAGAAAAAGATTAACAGGGGCTTTCCAAACTGTAAACTTGCCATTCTAGTTTGTGTTTGCACAGACTTCAGACTCCTTGTTCCTTTCACCATCTATATGGGACAGTGGGTTACTTATTTACTGTCATATAAGGTGTGACTAAAGACAGATTGGAATATTCACCCATATGAGTGCTTTTAACCTTCTTTCTATGCATGGATCATCTACACAAATTTGGGACCTATGTGGGTAAGTTTGATGATATAAAATGAATGGAACATTTTGCATTCTTGAAAATTAAATTATGAAGACAAGATAGCACCTGAAAAATGCTTATGATATAACACTAATAAAAGAATATAAACTGTCACATATACTGTGATTATGACTTGTGAAATCAGGTTCACCTTCAATAAGACTAGATATGCAAATAGAATATTGCTATTTATAAATGGTAAATTATTATATTAAAGTGAAAGGATTAAGGATTTGTAGGGGACAAGAAATATTTTTCAGTTTTCTGTAGTCTGGTTTATTTGAGAGGTTTTTAAAGTTTATTTTTTGACAGGGTGTGAACCATGTATGGTACAGAAAAATAGTCCCCACAAGAAGCAGAGAATAGAATGGAATGCTCTCAGTTTTTCCCCTTGTCTGTGTGTCTGTAATCATTATTTGTCCAATTTCAGCCTGTAACAAAGCAAAAGACATTTATCTGAAATACAAGTCTTGATGAAAATTTCACAAGGAGTAGTGAAATTGCTTGGGTCCATGTAGACAGGGAGCACATTTGGGGTTTAAAAAAGAAAATAAAAACCTGGATTCAAATCCCAGTCTGGCAAATTCCTTCATATCCTTGCCTATTAAGTGGGAAGGAGGAGACAAAAAAGAATGTTCACTGAGTGTTTACTATGTACCAAGCTCTGGACTCAACAATTTATCATACACCATTTCATCCAATTCTCAGAGAAGCCCCATGAGACAAGTATTAGCCTTCAGTGCACTGGTGATACACTGAGGCTTCAAGACATTAAATAATGTGTTCACAGTCATACAGCTAGCAGTGGCCAAGTCAAAATCCAAACTGAGAATTGTCTGTTCCCAGAATCTGCTCCTATTACTCAGTGCAACCTCCCACAGTTATTCTGGGATTAAATTAGCTAATGAGTCAAGCTCATAGTGGGGGTCTGATAAATATTTGTTGAATCACTATGGCCAATGAAACCCTTTGAGTCCCCCATCTAATTTCTTTACACCCTTGACCAGCCTAGGAAAGTTTCCCATTTTCATAATTTGCCAGTGAGCGAGGCTCTGCCCACCCATCCCATGGAGAACAGGCATCCTTAGGCCTCCAGTGGGTAGAAGGCAGAAGAGCAGCCTGGAGGGGTCCTGGTAGTAAAGGTGTCTGAGGCAGAGTGGCACCCAGACACCCAGCCCGAGGGTGCAGAATCTGAGCCTTCTCCAGGTCCAACAGCATGTTGATGCACAGCCTTAGGTAAGAAGTTCTGCACTGCCCAGTTGGAGCTGGAAAAGGACTGAGGAGGAAAAGCAAGAGTAAGCATTAAGAGGTAAGGCGGGCGGCGGGGGTGGGTGTTCAAAGGGCTCCCTCTTTCTCTCCATCTTCAGCCACAGGCTTTATCATATCCAAAGGGACGGTGCAGCCTGGCTCTGGTTCCTTTTTAAGGCAGACTCCTAATTCCAATTCAGCATTGCTTCACAGAAAGCACACAGAGGTATTTATTTTCTTACATTCACCATAATCACCTAAACAGCCTTGTCTCTTCTTTTGTTCACAGTGAGGTAGAGATAATTTCCCTTTTCAATATGATCAAGACTATATTTTTCCTCTTCAAATGCAAGAAAAGAGTAGGAAAATGAACAACCCAAACTGTTTCAGAATATAATCTTTTCACTGGCTTTTTCACATTACAATACACTTAAAAGGCTGAGATAGAGAGCAGAATTAAAGACAGACACTTGCCTAGTATTTTGAAATCATTATGAGTTACAGTCCTTTTGATGCAAAGGACTCCTTTTTTTTTAACCATTATGTCTTTTATGTGAATAGTAAAAAAATGTTCATGGTAGCAAATGCACTAGGAGAAAAAAAAAGGTTAGGAAAAAAATGGAAATCCTGTTTGTGTCCATAGGTGAATTGCTGCTGTGAGGCGGCTGCAATTTGACTTTGTACAAAAAGGGTCACTGAACAGAAGGTCAGGCAGCTGGCCATTTCCATTTCAAAGATGCTATCAAAAGGCCAAGAGGCAGTTCACCCAGCAGCCCTTTAGCAAACAAGATTTTCTCCTCTCTCATTTATGATATTTTTTTATGCCAAAATAGTTTAGCGAGACGATCCCTGATTCATTTCCCCCGGAACACAAGCAGCTTTTGTGGGGTTTGGGGAGGACTTCAGTTTACAAACTGGAAGACTTTTGAGTAATGAGGAGCCATTTGGTAGCCACTTATCAAAGGTTTTTCATCGAGGTAATAAATCACAGCAGAGCCTTCACTCCAGGCTGAGACAAGTGGGGAAAGGTAGCTGTTATTACGAATTGTGGCTTGTCACATCTACAATGAGAGAATTTGGTTTCACAAACACCTTGCTTATTAATTAAGAGGCCCTTGCAAAAACCATAGAAAGAAAGCACAACATTTGAGCAGACTATGATTTTGATTGAGTCAGAGGTCTTAGTAGTTAGAGCTGACCTAGTAGCTATTGCAGGCAAAATGATTCTAAGAGAGCCAGAATTTACAAAACCCTAAATTTCATGGTCCTATACAATTTAAACACCATGAGAGTGGAACAAAACCTGAAATATAGAAAAGCAGTCACCTGGCCCAGTACTGTCCACCACTGAAATCCCTTGTGGACATTCCCATAAGTAGGTTTCTAATTGCTACAGAAAAAAAGCACAATAGTTAACACTAAAAGCACCACTCTTTGGCCGGCCCACCACGAAGACCAGGGCAGGCCAAGCCAATGCTAGGAGAGTCTTGGGCACACTTGTGACCAGAACCACCAGCATGAGGCCAACACAGAGGACAAGGCAAAGACCAAAACCAGGGAAGTCCCATCCATTGGTTGGTCCTAGAAATGCAGAAAAAAGCTAAGAAAAGGTCAGGAGCTGCATAAATACAAGAACAGGGTGACACAAAGAGCAAGAGTGAATGAAAAATACAAGGTCCACAATAATTGCTTTAAATGGGGTGTTTAGCAGAACAGGGCTTTGTCATAAGAGGAAAGATGGTATCTTGTGAAGTCTCAAAGCATAAGCCAGGCCAAATATATACGGGCCCTCATATTTCCCCAAGCTGTCTTTAACAAGCTCTCATACTTTGCCATCTTTAACCCTTTTCTCTGTAAAATGATACAAATGGTTTCTCAGCTGGTCCTTTTACCTCCATGACAGTGTGAGACTTGATTGACCTATCCACGGATGACCAGCCATTAAGAGCACAGAACATCCATGGAAATCTCACAGAGGTCAAGGTGAGGTCTTGAAACAGCCCCTTGGGGGAGTATACCAGCAATTTCTTTGCAGTTTAGGCCATGCTAGTGAATTCTGTCACAATGATAAAAATAATTCTAACATTCCTGAGGAATAATAAAAGGAAGTCTGACTAGTAACTGCTCTATTTTGAAGATGTACCTAATACTATGAAGGAAAAGTATGATTGCCCCAAAATATTCTATTAGTTTTAATTGAGTGCTGCTGCTGCTGCTGCTAAGTCACTTCAGTCGTGTCCAACTCTGTGCGACCCCATAGACGGCAGCCCACCAGGCTCCCCCGTCCCTGGGATTCTCCAGGCAAGAACACTGGAGTGGGTTGCCATTTCCTTCTCCAATGCATGAAAGTGAAGTGAAAGTGAAGTCGCTCTGTCGTTCCCGACTCTTAGCAACCCCATGGACTGCAGCCTTCCAGGCTCATCCGTCCATAGGATTTTCCAGGTAAGAGTACTGGAGTGGGGTGCCATTGCCTTCTACAGTCAAATAGAATGAATGACCTTGCATTTTCTTATTATTCCATCATTTAAAGATACTCTTATTTAAGTCATTTTATATGTACAGGGGCAAAAAAGATATTCCCTCTTGTTTTTTATATTTTTCCAGAATTTTCTGTCTCCAGTGCTTAGGATAAATGTCTGCTGGCTTGAGGATGGGGAGAAAGCAGAGGGGAGAGACAGAGAGGGAAGGGAAGGAGAGGAAGGAAGGGAGAGAAGGGAGGAAGAAAGAAATGGAGGGAGGGAGGGAGAGAGTGGGGAAAGGGAGAGACAAATCCAACTGCCTGGCTGTTGCTTCAAGAAGCAATCACTGGAATCTGTCAGAACTGCCACCAAATGAAGGTTGGGCTTATTGTGTGTTTGCTCCCATATACCTAATTGTGTGGCCTTGACTATGATGGAATTTGTTCCTTAAGGAAAAGGGGAAACATGAGCCTTGGTGCTTTAATAGCAAGGAATCTTCTGAAGTAATAAATGACCCAGAGGTTAGATTTGGCAGCAGGGGACCTACTTCCTATATTCTCCCCAGAGGTGTCATAAGCAGCTGAGATCATTAGAGAAAAGGGAGTTTGGGAGGAAGATGGAGTGAGAGGAGAGGGGAAGGAAAGTGTGAGGTGATGTTATGGAAGATAGAGGCGATCTTGTGGGATTCTCTGGCCATAACAGCTAGGCTTTTATCAGTTTGAAACAATACACTTTGAATACCATGACCTGCTGCTCTTTAGTCACTGAGCAGAGTCACTATTAAGAACCTCTAAAGCCTCTGCCTAGTAGTCACCAGTGGTAGCTGGTAGGCTTCAAGAACGAGAAACACTGAATTCAGACTCATAGTGATGCTGTCACACCCCCCTTAATGTCTCTCTAAACTTGTTCTGCATGAGGGTTCTCCTTGCACTTCCAGCCCCACATCATGAAGCCCTCACTGAGAGTCCCTGCAAGCTCCCCAAAAAACCATATTCAAATCTCCAGCATGGGCTCCCATGACTAATCCCTGCATGAGCCTCAGCTCAGAGGGCAATTAGCAGAGGTAAACAGCACATACACGTCCATCAGATTTTCACATCCCCTCTGAATACAGTAGGAGATCCTGTGAGTCCCCCTCAGTACTGCCACAAGGAGGAAAGAATGTTGGCATCCATGAGATGTGAGCCAGAGTATTTTAACCAAAATTCATCTCTAGACATAAGGACTTGAGGGAACTTGCAGTGACCCATAATGTTAATGCTTTTTTCTTCAGTGTTAAAGTCTTTTCAACTAACTGCTTTCTTTATACATACAGAATAAAAATCCTGTTGGGTCATTAGTTTCCTTCTCATTCAACATATGAGGAAAACTGAGGCTCAGGTTAAATGGCTACTTGAAGTCAGTGAATGACAAAACCCGGACAGACACTCTTATCCCCTGACTCCAATTCCACTCCTCTCAGAACCAGGACTGGATTCACTTGAGGGGTGTGGAAAGCTTTTTTCCATCTAAACAATAAGCCCTTGAATGGTGCTAAGGATTTCCACTGTTTGATACTCCTTTGGGTTAAAGAACAGAATCTCCAGTGTCTTCTCCAGATCTGGCAAATCAGACAGCATCTCTTAGCCCTGAGTGAGGCGATGTCAAGACAAGAGGAATACAGAACAGCTTCTTATGCCCACAAGTCCTGGTGGGTGGAGGGCTTCCAGGAGACAGTCAGGACTCAGGAATCAGTTGGAAAGTCCTTGGTGCCACGTAAAGAGCAGGGATAATGGAGAAGAAAAGGTGAGGGGGTGGGAAGGAAAGAAAAATAGAGATTGTTCACTCAGAAAGAGAACCCACTAGGGATCATAAGGCAGCTAAGGGAGGCAACCAATTCACCTCTGCTTGAGTAAGCCTGATGCAGGCACCAAATAGAGAAAGGGGGATACTGGCCAGGGGTACAATTTGGGGGAGTGCCCTGGCCTGGCCCACATTCCCTGCCAAGCCCTCTGAACCTCAATCTAAAAATCTCAGATAATACCCTTTTACCCCCGGTTGCTTGCAAACAGAGCAGATTTCCAGTGAAGAGGGATCTAGCACACTTGGGCTTGTGGGAGAATGATTTAATCAGTCTCTCAAAACTCCAAGTGATCGTCAAGACAGACAACTAGGCATTGTATATGTATTGCTCATTTAATGTTCCAAACAGCCTTATAAGGTAGGCATGATTATCTCCATTTCACACTTGGGGAAACTGAGGCTCCAAGATTAAGAAACGTGTCCAGGGTCAGACAACTAGTTAAGTGGCAAAGGTAGATTTCAAACAATCCAGCACAGATTATGCTCTTTCAGTAAATAATTTCAGTAAATTTCAAAGACTTATTTCAAGAATTAAATAAGATGATGCTAATAAAATCTGGATAAACCCAAAGCAATATGCAAACATTAGCTCTGTGTGCATGTGTGTACAAACAATACTTGCATACAGGCAAGTATTCAGATCTACAGTTCCTTGTACAGAACAGCCCTGTGAATTAGTATCGGTGGCATGTTTCTCTCCACAAAGCAAATATCTGTACCTTACACAATTCCCCTGTGAACCCCATAGCCACCACAGCCATTAAATGTGGTCCCCAGATGAAGTATGAGTATGCTGGTCAAAAATGGATGTTCACAGGCTGAAAGCACTTTATGATTATCAAGGGACAAAAATGAATTAAAATCACACCCTGCTAAGTGCCACAGAAGTATTTTCAAATTAGCATCGATACTGCTATCTCCCTGGTCCCTGGCATGCAGGTTGTACCTGCTGACATGTCCCTCAGGAAAACTAATATGTTCAAATCGGACCTGAGACAGCTGATTACAGTTTATTTTCCATGCCAATGACAACAGAAACAGGCCTGCTTTCTCAAAGCTGTTCTCTTCATGTCCTAATGAAATGTCTGTCTTTTCAGAGTATCATTTCTTGGATTTACAAATTCTCAAGTCATGTAAATGCCAACTCTGTACTTGCCTGTCCCTGATAATGAGCACTGCCTTAAAGCCTGCACCTTGCTTACTCACCCAAATGCAGGTTCCAAGTTTCCTAGCACCAGTATCAGCACCAGACCATGAAAGAGAGCAAGAGTCCCTTGGAAGAGAGTGGCTGATTTCAGAAAATGCCACTGAAGACTCCATATGTGTGGTGATTGTTGTCGTTTTTGTTCAGTTACTAAGTCACGTCTGACTCTTTGCAACCCCATGGACTGCAGCACACCAGGCTTCCCTGTCCTTCACTATCTCTCAGTTTGCTCAAACTCATGTCCACTGAAGCAATGATGCAATCCAACCATCTCATCCTCTGTCACCCCTTCTCCTATTGCCCCCAATCTTTCCCAGCATTAGAGTCTTTTCCAATGAGTCAGCTCTTCACATCGGTGGCCAAAATATTGGAGTGTCAGCTTCAGCATCAGTCCTTCCAATGAATATTCAGGGTTGATTTCCTTTAGGACTGACTGGTTTGATCTCCATGTTGTCAAGGTACTCTCAAGAGTCTTCTCCAGCACCACAGTTTAAAAGCATCAAGTTTTTTGGCGCTCAGCCTTCTTTATGGTCCAACTCTCACAGCCATACATGACTACTGGAAAAAACATAGCTTTGACTAGATGGACTTTTGTCAGCAAAGTGATGTCTTTGCTTTTTAATAGCCTGTCTAGGTTTGTCATAGCTTTTCTTCCAAGGAGCAAACATCTTTTAATTTCATGGCTGCAGTCACCATCTGCAGTAATTTTGAACTCAAGAAAATTAAGTCTGTCACTGTTTCGATTTTTTCCCCATCTATTTGCCATGAAGTGATGGGACTGGATGCCATTATCTTAGTTTCTTGAATGCTGAGTTTTAAGCCAGCTTTTTTTCACTCTCCTCTTTCACCATATATCTTTCTAAATCATAAGGCAAAAGAAACCAATATAAGGAAATGCATAAGCACCAGGCAACCGCATTGCCCTAAAACATTTAGAAATCACAGTCTTTACAGCCTATTGCTCAGGTTCCCACCCTTCTGTTATCCCAAATTCTTAGCCATGGGAAGAATGGAGAGTAGGGCTGCCTGCCTTCCCTCCAACCCCTGAGCTCCAAAATACTGCAGAGGAAGGTGTGAGGACATGGCAAAGGGCGTTTCTGCCTGGCTTACTTCATAGACCACCGCTGTCAGCAGCCCCACTCCAAAGCAATGCAGGTTCTCACAGGTGAAAACTTGCAAGTAAATGCGCTTCATGAACTCAGAGATCATACGGGGTCCAGGTTAGATAGTAATGCTTTCTACACCAACCCCATGCAGAGTGAGTTACTCTAACTCTGCCATTGAAATGAACACAGGTAAGAAATGTTTCAGTGTTCAGATGATCCAGGTTACATTTCTAGCAAATGGAATCAGTTTATACAAACAAATTCCCACTTGGAGTCTGAACACGTCATGTGGTATGAAACAACTGAGCATAAGTCAGACACTTCATTTTTTGGAGCCTAGTAGTAACCGTGCTGCTTCATGATGCTATAGGAGAATGGAATGAGGGTTCCATTGTGTCCCCAAGAACATGGTGCCCTCCAAAGCAGTGAGACAAGAGTTCCCTCATCTACCTGCCAGGCAGTGGGACTGGAAATCCACCTTCCCCAGATCCAATACAATGGTTCCTAGGATAGGGAATAAGAGAAAAGCTGAGGTGTGAGGGTTCTCCAGAGAGCAAAGAGTGGAAGACACATGGCTGCCTCCTCATGCTGCAGCCCCAAGGGCGCACACCAATTCCCATACAAACAGCCTGTTCACCCTCTCTCTGGAATTCTTCAGACTCCAAAGAATGGCCTTTTCCACTGTGGCCACCTATAACTTCCAAAGAGGGTCTCTTCCCATAAAGAGATAGAAAACAGATATCATTTACCAGCTCTGAGACCTCAAGTAAGTCAACTTTTCTGAGCCTCAGCTTCCTTATCCAGAAAAGGGAAATTCTGCTGTTCAGTAAAGATCAGTTACCTAATTAGAGACATAACATTAAAGCACAGAGCCAAGCCTAGTTCAAAATACAAGTGAAGTAAACCCATTCCTTTTGCTCCTCCCTACTCTCCCCTGCCAAGTCCACACAAACATTATCTATCTGGTCCAGGTAGGTTCAAACAAAGTTACACTCAAATGGTTGGGGGTTGCCAAGATTTAAACCTTCCTGGGTATTTCATCATCACAGAAGCTCAGCCTAGGAGCACAGGTAGAGGCCATGGAGTAGAAATCCAAGTGGGACCTGGTTGTGGAGGAGTCTTTGAGGAGAAGAGATGAAAGAGAATCCTGAAACAATCAGCCCCAGCAGTGGAGGAGTGGCAGGAAAGCCACCTTCTCATTACCCCTTACTTCTTCCCACCCATTCTGCCCTTCACATCCTGGAGAATGGGAGACCCAGGAATGGTGAGAATAAGATGAGAGATGATTTCAGTCAACTGTTTGCTGAGGAGGCAGGTGAATGAAGAAGAAGAATCCTGTGGCCACCATGACATGCAACCCAGGCAGCTATTTCTAAGAGCCACTCCAACTCGAAAGATAGAAGCTAGGAACTGACTGAATTTCCATCCCCAGTGAATGTGTTTGGTTAATAATCATCCTCCCTAGGCCCCAGGACCCCATAAGACAAGTTATTACACCAACCTGAATTAAGCAAAGAAGGCTACTCAGTCAGAATCTCCAATTAAAAAAAAAAATCACTGCAATTCAAATGATCTGGATGCTTTTTACCTAAATTATCCAGATAGTAACCAAAACTGTTTATTTGACTTCAAGAAGAACCTGCTCTACTGCTGACCAAAGGCCACATCTATTGATTACTCCATTCTTTCTTTGCTTACTTACTAAAATATATAGCCCATATAATAATATAAAATCCTGTATATATGCAGATTTTCTTAAGATTAGGATGCTGATATTCACCTAAGTTAATAGGGTCACTTTTCCCTTTATATTTGCCATTTTTAACTCTAGAAAGGGTGAAACTGTAGTGACTGGAGCAGACCAGTGGTTGCCTGGGACTAGAGTGCAGGGGAAGGGACTGACTTAAAAGAGGCAGGAGTTAACATTTTAGGGCAATGGAGCTTTACTGTGTCTTGATGCAGGAGAGATTCACCAAATTGTATACATAGAATTAACAAATTTTCTTGTATGCAAATTATACCTCAATAGAGCTGAACAGTGTCATTTTTCACAATAGAAAACCATAACTTAAGAATGTCACTGAAAATGCTTCTGTTACACAAAGATGGAAATATTAGGTCTGCCAAAATGTCTCAATAACAGGGTACTTCATCAGAATATGTCAATACTTTATGGTATAAATCACCATCTGTCAGCCGCCTGAGGCAGACCCATGTAACACTAAACGTGCCCAGAGTGTACATTTCTCCATCACATCCTCTAGGAGTATTAGTTAACCCATTACAAGTAAAGGCAATAGCTTTCCTCAGGTGGACAATCAGGATGGCAGTCTGGCACACTAGAAAAAAGAAGGCAAATGTTTTGAATCAACCTAAAACTGCCTTTCCATAGCCCAAATGTGTAGAATTGACAGAACCTTATCCTAACACTGTCTCCATATTTACTTGGCAAACCAAAAACTTGAGGCTCAAATGTTTTTGCTTTACCCATTTGATTTACAACAGACAGCCTGGAGGCACCCCCAAAATACTCTGGGAATCCATAAAGTTGGAGACTACAAAGGCTGGTGATAGCAGAAGGAATTTCTTCTACCCTGTTACCTCCAAGGCCAAGGTGTCTAGGGCTGAGTGGGTAAAAGCATTACTCCACCCTTTTTAAAGATCTACTTGGGTGCACTCCTCTCAGACCCACCAAGAAACACGTGGAGAAAGGAGATCAGTGGGGGACAATCACTTTTGAAATCCCACAAAGTCAGCCTTAAGAGGAAGGAATAGATAAGGTCAGGGGCCCTGCACTCAGTCTCCTGGTTGAAACCTCAGGCTGGAGGAGGAACAGGAAACCAACAGTGTACTGATATCTCTCACTCAAGAAGCCTCCAGGGACTTCCCTAGTGGTCCAGTGACTAAGACTCTATGGTCCCAGTGCAGGGGGCCTGGGTTTGATTCCTGACTGGAGAACTAGATCCCACATGGAGCAAGTAAGTGTTTGCATGCCATAACTAAAGATTCCACATGCCACAACTAAGACCTGGCACAGACAAATAAATATAAATAAATAAAATAAAAACAAATATTTAAAAAAAAAGAAACCTCAGGCTTCCCAGGTGGCTCAGTGATAAAGAATGCACCTGTGCAGGAGACCTGGGTTTGATCCTTGGTCCGGGAAGATCCCACGTGCTACAGGGCAACTAAGCCCGTGCACCACAACTACTGAGCCTGTGCTCTAGAGCCCAGGAACTGAAACTACGTGAGCCCATGTGCCAAAACTGCTGAAGCCTGTTCACCCTAGAGCCCGTGTTCTGCAACAAAAGAAGCCACCACAATGAGAAGCTTGAGCACCACAACTACAGAGTAGCCCCTACTCACAGCAACTAAAGAAAAGTTCATGCAGCATCAAACACCTAGAGCAGCTGAAAATAAATAAATAATTAATTAATTAAAAATAATAATCCACTAAAAAAAGAAACCTCCAAATCAAACTTTCAAGAACAATCATTGTCATTTTCAGTCCATTAATTCTTTATTGATGATATCTGTTGGGAAACTGGATCTGGGACTAGAATGAGCAGGTTGGGTCCAAGACACTTTCCAAATTGTCTACAGCATTATTTGTTTTGTCTTCCTCTCCTTGGGTGGTCTCATCCACCCCTCAGATTTGATTGCCAAACTCACCTTGATAATGTCTACAAATTTCTAGCTCAGTTCCCTACCCTAAACAGCAATGGATTCTCTCTTGTCCACTGACCATAGCTTTCTAGATATTTGCCAAGAAACCTGAATTCTTAGAGCAAACCCAAACTCAGCATCATTACTCTCAAATCTACCCCTCAGCTGACCTCTAAATAAGAGATTAGTGTCCAGACAACAGGTACCCAGTTGCCTAAGCCTCAAACAGAGATGGCACTTGGAATCTGTTCTCAACCATAATCATATCCAATTGGTCACTAAATTTCATCAATTCCACCTCAAGGGTATCTCTTAAATCCACTCCTTTCTCTATGTTATATCTCACACTTTCCTGAAAACTCCCAATTGTTCTTCCACTTCTAGCCTTGACGGATCCATCCCATACAGTCAATGCTGTTGGAGCCCCACCCAGGTCTCCTAAGACTGATACGCTCATCCCCAAGAGGATGCAGGTTTTGACTGATAGCAGCTCACACTCATACTCTTCTCTAGAAGACTATCAACAACTGATGGAGCCATCTTATCTGGAGACAGCTGGGATACCATCCTCACCTTAGGGGTATCAGGACCACCTCTGAGCTGCAGTTCATTCCCCAGAGCTCCCCATGAAATCAAACTGAGTTCAGCTTCTCCCTGAAACCACATCTTTGATCAACTTCTTCCCCTGCCCCATCCCACTTCCCTCACTCAAAGCATCTTCTCCTGAGAGCACCCCTTCAATAGATCACTTATACAAGAATCCCCACCTCAGGCTCTGTTTCTAGAGATTCTGACCTAAGATATCTTTCATACTAGAACAGAATAATTTCTAGTTAAAGGCATAGTAGCTCATGTAATTCCCTGGCATACTTTTTAATTTCTACTTCATTATGTACATATAATCCAAAGACCTTAGTGTATCATATAAGCTCTTGTCTACTGCACTAGACAGTTTGCCCACCTGTCTGTCCCATCCCAAATTCTCTTCTCCAACCAGCCTTCTGTTCTTACTCTCTACTAAAATACTCCACTTTCCCTCAAAACAACATTCTTTCATACCTCAATATAAGCTCATGTTCCTCCCTTTGCCTGAAATTTATTTCACCATCTAGTCTAAGCTCTTGTTTATCATTTAAGACTCAACTTAAACCTCACCACCTCCTTGAACTTTTCCTCAGCATTCCTACCCTCTTCAGTTCAGTTCAGTCACTCAGTCATGTCTGACTCTTTGTGAACCCATGGACTGCAGCATGCCAGGCTTCCCTAACCAACACCAACTCCTGGAGTTTGCTCAAACTCATGTACATCACATCGGTGATGCCATCCAACCATCTTATTATCTGTCATCCCCTTCTCCTCCTGCCTTCAATATTTCCCAGCAACAGGATCTTTTCCAATGAGTCAGTTCTTTGTATCAGGTGGCCAAAGCTGGAGCTTCAGCCTCAACATCAGTCCTTGCAATGAATATTCAGGGTTGACTTCCTTTAGGATTGACTGGTTTGATCTCCTTGTTGTCCAAGGGACTCTCAAGAGTCTTTTCCAACACCACAGTTCAAAAGCATCAATCCTTCGGCATTCAGCTTTCTTTATAGACCAACTCTCACATCCATACATGACTACTGGAAAAACCATAGCTTTGACTATATGGACCTTTGTCAGTAAAGTAATGTCTGCTTTCTTTTTCTAACTTATTTATTTTTTAATTGAAAAATAATTGCTTTATAGAATTTTGCTGTTTTCTGTCAAATATCTCTGCTTTTTAATATGCTATCTAGGTTGGTCATAACTTTTCTTCCAAGGAGCAAGAGTCTTTTAATTTCATGGCTGTAGTCACCATCTGCAGTGATTTTGGAGCCCAAGAAAATAAAGTCTCTCACTATTTCCATTGTTTCCCCATTTATTTGCCATGAAGTGATAGAACCGGATGCCATGATCTTAGTTTTCTGAATGTTGAGCTTTAAGCCAACTTTTTCACTCTCCTCTTTCACTTTCATCAGGAGGCTTTTTAGTTCCTCTTCACTTTCTGCCATAAGGGTGGTGTCATCTGCATATCTGAGGTTATTGATATTTCTCCCTGCAATCTTGATTCCAGCTTGTGCTTCATCTATTCTAGCATTTCGCATGATGTACTCTGCATTTAAGTTAACTAAGCAAGGTGACACTATACAGCCTTGACGTACTCCTTTCCCGACTTGGAACTAGTCCACTGTTCCATGTCCTGTTCTAACTGTTGCTTCTTAACCTGCATACAGATTTCTCAGGAGGCAGGTAGTGTGGTCTGGTATTCCCATCTCTTTGAGAATTTTCCACAGTTTGTTGTGATTCACACAGTCAAAGGCTTTGGCATAGTCAATAAAGCAGAAGTAGATGTCTTTCTGGATTTTTTTTGCGTTTTCCTATGATCCAACAGATGTTGGCAATTTGATCTCTGGTTCCTCTGCCTTTTCTAAATCCAGCTTGAACATCTGGAAGTTCTTGATTCATGTACTAATGAAGCCTAGCTTGGAGAATTTTGAGCATTACTTTGCTAGCGTGTGAGATGAGTGCAATTGTCCTACCCTCTTAGGCAGAGTCAGATGTCACATTCCTCATAGTCAAGTGATTACATGTACAAGTCTTTATTTCATTTGCCCTGTTGTGTTGTATTTTCATGTTACCATCAAGATAATTCAGTGCACATCACTGTGAGCTTCATTAGGACAGGGACTGTGTCTCAGACATCTTTGCATTCCCAGTGCTTAGCACAGTGCCAACACATGGTAGGTGCTCAACAAATACTTGTTGAACACAAGTAGTCTTTGTTCTCTAGCCCTGGAAATGACTTTTCCTTTCGTTCCCATTGTTTCCAAAACAATGGTTTGGGCTCCTTGTTCTTGTTTATCCTGCTACCTACAAAGTCCAATCTTTACCCTGGCTTACTTCCCCATGTATTTCTGGGGATGGAGGGAAGTTCTGAAGGATATATTTCTCATAGCCTGAGGGATATAACAGCCAGGGGCTATCTGGTTGTCACCTGTCACATAGATCTGAAATACTACTCTAGGCTTTTCTGTGGGTCATTGTTTGGCATGGTCAGCTTCTTCAGGCCACTTGAGAACCCTCGGTACCAATTTTACTAAGTGAGAACACTGACTCTCTTTTAATTCTCAACACATACTGTTAGGCAAACTATCTTGGTCAGCAGACAAAGTATCAAAAGGGAATTACAAAATACCAAAGGGGAATTACAAAAACAAGGAAGACCCATAAAACCTTATGTGAGCCATCACTGCTCCAAAGTCCATGAAGTCTCAAACTGTCCTTTTCAAGCAGGATCTGCACTTTACCTTTGCATTACTAAAGACATGGTAAAATGTTAAAGTTCCCAGACCAAAGGAAAAAGAAAGAGATTGTACAGATATTATTCATGACAGCTTTGTACTGTGGAATGTGCTTAATAAAAAACAAAAAGTTTGACCTTTGTCCAATAAATTGCTAAGTAATGTCAATAAATCAAGTATGAGTATTATGCAGTACACCTGAAAAAAAAAAAGAAAAAGAAAGAGAACAGTCTTCGGGTCTTTCACAGTATAAAACCTCTGCCTCTGAAAAACAGAAAACTGCTACTATCTTTGAAATAAAAAATTTCACTAATCATCGAGCTTTCACAAACATTGTATTCTAGGTTCAGAGTATTGCTCTAGTGAAATGAATAAATCTATGAAAGAATAAACCAAAAATATCTACACAATGTGATTAAGGTTTTAGGAAAGAGACACTAGAGAAGAAATCATTTAAACCTACAAAGAATGGAGAAACTCATTCCAAGAGAAAGAATATAGAGCATAGGTTAGAACCCAGCAAACAGAAACTTTATGACACTTTCTAGGAAAATTATGGAGGAATCCAAGTTTATCAATTAGGAGAAGTCAGACTGGAAGGTTAAGTAAGACCCCTTCCAATACTAAAATCCACTCCACCTACAAGGGAAGTGACTTGAATTAAAATGTGCATTTAAAGTGATAAGCAATGGCAAACCTTTCAAGGTTTTTGCTTAGTCTCCTATCACTTTGTGGGTTGCTAACTTTTGGTAGGAATGGTTGCAGTGAACCATGTCATCAGATTACAAAAATGATGAAAGGGAAAAAAATGCCACAACATTAACAGTACCTGCCTATTGATGATGAAATTTTGATCGAATTGTTTTTGTTGTTTCATGTTTAGTGCTGCTTCTTTATACATTTCTGCATGATATCCCAAAAATTTTTGCAAGAAGCATTTACCATTTCAAGATAAATCTAAGGAAAATATTGCTATAGCATTCATAATTTTTAAAACAAACTCTAAGGAAAATCCTGAATAACAGTCAAATTAAAAGAAAGAGTCCTCATTGAGCAAACTTAACCCTCTCTAATGGCACATTTACTAAGAAGGTAATTCAGCCCCTAAAAGCATTACCTCTCAAAAACTGCAGAGAATGGCAATGACCAAGTCAGTATTAAATACAAAAAGTTGTATCACCTATGCCCAAGCCACTTTATCTTGATGAGTATACAGAGGCATAAGTATTCCTTTGTCCTCAGCAAGAGCCAGAGACAAGCAGAATGGCATGAGGAGTTTCACTTCTTTCTAGAAACACATTTTTCTAGGAGCTAAATCCTAGTGGCAAAGAGCAAGTAACCTTACTCATAGGCTAGTTACTTAGAGTACCTAAAAAAGAAATCGTATTGGAGATTCCAAACAACTGAAGCCCACACTAGAGGAGGAATGAACAAGTTCAAAATGACATGCTTCTCAGAAAGAAAGTTTTCAAAAAGATAAGAAAGAAGTAAGCTATAGAGTTAGAATATGCCCTGGTCTACAGGGTGAAAGAAATCCCTCAAGGACTTGGGAATCATAATCAAGATTAATGCTGGACATACATGGAAAGCATGTGGCATCATTTGGAAGATGGAAGCATCAACATGAAATACCTGAATGAGCCTAAAGGTGAGAAAGTAATGCCTGGAAAGGAGACGATAATGGAGGAGCCACATGACCCTTCCAAGTGAACACATAGAGAAGGCAAAGGTCGATGGTGAGATGAGAAGAGCTGCCAGTGGGATGAACTGGATGAAGGATGAAGTGAGCACAGGGACAGAGGAAAGGAGCATCAAATGAAGAGGTTGCTATACCATACACAACCTTTTCTGTAAAGCGACTCAGCCACTGGCCAATAATCCTTCAGGACAGAGAAGAAATTATCTGCCAGTTTTGAGCTTTGTGACTGTCATAATTCATAGCT
This sequence comes from Bos mutus, assembly GCF_027580195.1. Lineage (NCBI taxonomy): Eukaryota > Metazoa > Chordata > Mammalia > Artiodactyla > Bovidae > Bos > Bos mutus. The sequence continues at coordinate 51,205,539 of NC_091626.1, read as the reverse complement.
AAGGTCCCAGCTTTTGACTAGGTGCTCCAAGATCAGCACACTTCAATATAGACACTGAAAGAAATTTTGAAATAAAATAAGTCAGTGGATTCAGGCCACATGTCTGAGTCTTAAAGCAAAAAGGAGTACCAAGTATTCATGGAAACATTGGCTTAAGAAACACAGGTTAGTGATCCAAAGGGTTTTCTAGGTCAAAGGAGGGGTCACACTAGGACTTTGGGCTTAGTCGCTATAGAATTAATTGCTCTGTCCTGGATGTCCAAACTGATGGCAAATCCATGAAAAAAATTAAGGGAATCCCAATAATACAGAGAGAACTGAAAAAGAAGTCTGCAAATAGAATGTAGAAAGCAAAGGGAGAACTCATACAGTTTCTTATTACCTGCAGATAAGAGCAAAAGAGGCTGATGAGCCCTGGAATGTTGAAAAAAGCTGGACTTCACCAAATATAAAACAAAGTCCACACTGCAGCTACATAGAGGCTCACAAGACAAATAAAAGTTCTCTTTTCTTTTATTTGACTTTATATCCTCAAATGACATTTATAATCTATTCCACTTATAGATTATTGTATCTATTATTATAATAAATTCCACTTTAGTTCCACTAAAGTAATTCATTCTAGATCACATATGAAATAACACATGCAAAAGAAGTTACATAACAATATACATTGAGAAAGTAGGAATAATGCCTGGTCCATAACTGGTATTCAATAGATAGCTTGTAGTCATTCACTTGGAGCTTCCTCCAACCAGTCCATTCTAAATGAGATCAGCCCTGGGTGTTCTTTGGAAGGAATGATGCTAAAGCTGAAACTCCAGTACTTTGGCCACCTCATGCAAAGAGTTGACTCATTGGAAAAGACCCTGATGCTGGGAGGGATTGGGGGCAGGAGGAAAAGGGGACAACAGAGGATGAGATGGCTGGATGGCATCACCGACTCGATGGACGTAAGTTTGAGTGAACTCCAGGAGTTGGTGATGGATAGGGAGGCCTGGTGTGCTGCAATTCATGGGGTCGCAAAGAGTCAGACACGACTGAGTGACTGAACTGAACTGAACTGACGTGGCACTAGTAAGGAGCCTGCCTGACAATTCAGGAGATGTAAAGAGATACAGGTTCCATCCCTGGGTTGGGAAGATCCCCTGGAGGAAGGCACAGCAAACCATTCCATTATTCTTACCTGGCCCTGGAGGAGGGTACAGCAAACCACTCCATTATTCTTACCTGGAGCCCTTGGACAGAGAAGCCTGGCAGGCTATAATCCATAGGGTCACAAGGAGTTGGACATAAATGAAGCGACTCAGCACCCACACACACATTCACTTATTTACTCATTTATTCAATATTTATTGACTGTATACTATATGCAAGGCACTATTCTAGACACTGAGGATTCAGCATTAAAAAAAAAAAAAAAATAGACAAGGCTCTCATGAAGCTTCCATTCCAGTGGGGGAGACTGGAATGGAATTAAATACACAAATAATACATGTAACAAAGGCAGAGCATGAGTGCCATGAAGAAAAAGAACATTAAGGACACAGAGAACACCTAGGAGTCTCTTTGGGGCTTCTCTGGTGGCTTAGATGATAAAGAATCTGCCAGCAATGTGGGAGATCCAGGTTCAATCCTTGAGTCAGGAAGATCCCCTCGAGAAGGGAATGGCTACCCACTCCAGTATTCTTGCCTGGAGAATTCCATGGACAGAGGAGCCTGGTGGGCTACAGTCCATAGTGTCGCAAAGAGTCAGACACAACTGAGCAACTAACACTTTCACTCTTTTCAGAGGTCTCTTTAGATAGGGCAATTGGGGAGGTCTCTCTGGGGAGATGGCATTCAAGCAGAGACCTGGAAGTGAGGAAATATAAGGAAGCATCATGCAGAAACAGGGCAAATGCAAGGTCTTGAGTAAAGGACCAGTAAGGAGATGAGTGAGGCTGCATCACAGTGAGGGAGGAAAGAAGGATGGGAAACCAGCGGGAGAGAGAGGTGAGTGCCAGATGAGTGCCAAAGTCATGAGAAGGACTTCGGATAGTATTTCAAATGTAGGAGGAAGCCATATGAGGGTCCTAAGCAGGAAAGCCACATGATCTGATTTCTATATTAAAATAACCACTTTGACAGGTTTGTAGGGAGTGAACTGTGGAGGGTGTGAGAGAAAGAGTAGAAGCAGGGAGAAAGCTGGATCAAGAAATGCAAGGAGGACCTCAGATGCAGCTGCCTGGAGTCTCACCCACTGCCCAACCATGGTCAACCCCACCTGGTCTTGGACATTGCCAACAAGCCCTTGGGTCACTTCTCTCTCAAGCTGTTTGTAGACAAAGCTCCAAAGACAGCAGAAAACTTCTGAACTCTGAGAACTAGGGAGGAAAGATCTGACATAAAGTTTTCTGCTTCCACAGAATAATTCCAGGATTTATATATGTGCAGGATGGTGACTTCACAAAACATAATGGCTCTGATGGCTAGTCCATCTTTGGAAAGAAATTTGATGACAAGAATTTCATCCTGTAGCACACAGGTCCTAGCATCTTGTCCATGATCAATGCTGGAGCCAACATAAATGGTTCCCAGTTTTTCGTCTACAGTATGCCAACACTGAGTGTTTGGATGGCAAGTATGTGGTCTTTGGCAAGGCGAAAGAGGGCATGAATACTGTAGAAGCCACAGAGTGCTGCAGTTCAAGAATGGCAAGACCAGCAAGAAGATCAAAATTTCTGACTGTGGACAAATCTAATAAATCTGACTTGTATTTAACCACCAGACCATTTCCTCTGTAGCTCAGGAGAGCATCCCATCATCCACATCTTCTTGAAATAACTTTTATAATTTTTGTACTCCCACTGCTGTTCTTTGGGTTCCATATTTTCCTTATCCCCCTCCAAATTTAGCTGGATTGCAAAGTTAAGTTTATGACTATGAAAAAACTAAACAAAAAAAGGAATGAGAAGAAAATGATAGCTACGGAGATGAAATAGAAGGTATCTCCCATTACTCCAAAGAGAGGGTCCCCAAAAAGTATTTTAGCCAACTTGAATATATAATTTCAAGAATGTTAATTTGTCAAATTTCTACTTAAAGAAAGCTAGTGTTTTAATTTCATTCACATATATATTTAAATTATATCTACAGAATCAATCTAAAAATTCCAATTTATCAATCAAGTATTTCTTCTTTACCAATCTCATATAAATGAAATAATTTTGATAAAATTCATCACAAGCATGTTTGACATCTTTTAAGAGCGACTTTTTGGGTCACTTCACACACATTTCTAGGGCATGCCATCTTCACTCCCCTCTATACCTGTTTTGAACCCATGTATGGGCTTCCCTGATGGCTCAGATGATAAAGAATCTGCCTGCAATGCAGAAGACTTGGGTTCAATCACTGGATTGGGAAGATCCCCTGGAGAAGGGAATGGCTACCCACTCCAGTATTCTTGGACTTCCATGGACAGAGGAGTCTGGTGGGCTATAGCCCATGGTGTCCCAAAGAGCTGGACACAACTGAGCAACTAACATACATACAACACACACACACACACACACATAATGCTGTAGCTGAATGCTTATTCCAAATCACAAATACCCATTTGTAAAGATTCAGATTTTAAAGTAGAACTTACATCAGAATGTAGATTCTTTGAAAGCAAGGATATTGTTTTCTGAACTACTATATCCCCAGTACCTAGAACAGATATCAGCAAATATGGCCTATGGACCAAACCTGTGAACAACAAGTTTTATAAACAGTTTCGTTGGAACACCAGCAGGCTTATTTATTTGCATATTGTCTGTGACTGCTTTTGCTCTGTCACAGCAGAGTTGAACAGTTATGACAGAGACTATATGACTTGCAAAGCCTAAAACATCTACTTCCTGGCCCTTTACAGAAAAAGTTTGCTGATCCCTTGTCCAGAGCATTGTGTAGCCTGTAGTAGGTGTTCAACAGAAATTTGAAATTTACTATATAGGTACAAGGAAACTCCTTATTTTCTGAAAAACAATTTGCAGAAGGAAAAAGCAAAACCTGATATTCTGTAGTATTTGTCAAATTCATCCTCAGCTCCCTCCATGCTTGCCCCTTCTAGTGGTTCTTTTCAAGCACTAAGTGGCATAAAAGCATTTCTATCTGATTTCTATGGGAGCATTTTCTAAGGTAGCTCTCCTTCCCTCCACACCATAAATAACTCTAAAGACATCATATCTCTCTTCTGTGCCTCCATTTTCCACAACTTGAAAACAGTGTTAGTGGAACTCGCCGGTCAAGTGTTTTCAGAGAAAAGGAACTGCAGTAGGAGTGTTTGACTTTTATATCTGGAAAAAGCAAAGGGGCAGAAGCATGGGAAGCCCATACACACATAGAGGGGTAAAAGGGCCAGTCAGCAGCTGGAGCCAGGAGAGAGCAAACCTCGTGGAAAGACAGCACCTTTTGAAAAGGGACTTCTTTCTCCAAACTTCTCTTATAAAAGCATGCTTTGAAGGAGTCCTGAAATTCTGTTCCATCCCATGTTGAAAAGCTATGTACAAATGTTCTGATTTTTATAGTACGCAGACTGTTTCAGAATTTTCCAGTGCTCCTATGCAGGTATGTTGGAAAGGTTTGCAGGTAGCTCAGCCTAGCTAAGGCTCTGTCAACAGACACACCGCTGGATATAAAATCACCTGAAAGAACTCTAAGCTAGAAAACTGACAGAATGGTGACTGCTTTATTTATTCTTGCAGAGCAAAGTGGAAATTACCTCACTTGTTGAAAGAGAATCTAATCTTAAGAGTCAAAGAGTCTATAGTTTTTGTCATTGTAAAGGGCTCAAAATTGTTCTGCTTAAACTCTCTGGTTCTTCTTCTGCTTTCTGGAAAGGAACAGAGAGGAACTCTGAGAGAAGTGAGATGAACCCTTTTCAAAGTATTCTAGCAGCAATTTATATAGAGGATGGTCCTGGGAGTGATTTACTGTAGCCTGAACTATCGCCAGGGGCAGCAAGGAGAAGCTGTGAGGGCTTTTGTGGCCAAGCCTGAAGACCTGGAGCCACAGTCCTGCCCTGGAGCAGACTCCTCCAAGACAGACATCAGAGGGAGTGAGCAAAGAAGCCTTCTAAGGAAGTCAGGTTGCTAACTCAGCCTTGCTTTCTTCATTAAACACTATAAAAGAAATAACTCACAATGTGAAACCACCTAGGGCAAAAAGTTCAGCTTAGCCTGGGATCCTCCGAGGGAGACTCAAGATGAGACAGAGGTTGTATACTTGAAAGACACAAGAAACATCAGCAGGCAAGTGAGGAAGTGAGACCTGGCACGGAAGGCAGCAATGAGGGGGCAGATAGCAAGCCAGCTACACTGTGGATGACTGGGGAGCTTACTCCAGGGAGAAAGTCTTGGACATTGTGTAAAACAAGAGCCTTTGGGGCAGAGGGGCAGAGGAGCAAAGGAGTCCAATCACTGGACTCAGTGATTGATTGACAGATGGCATGGTGTTAATTCCCCTAGAACTCCCTTTTTAGGTGAAGAGATGCAGATGCTGACTGCTGGAAACCACACAGCATCTTAATAAGGTAAATTCCAATGGATATGGGTGGCATACTCACCATATATACTACCAGGTCTCTTAGTAAAAGTTTCCTCTGGTCTTTTCTTGCCCACATGCCACTCCTTGGAAGCAAGAAGTTGGCTGGGATGGAGCAGTGATATCCACCCCATTCACAGGGCCCATTATCTCTCTTTTTTTTGCGGGGGGGGCCTCACCATGTGGCATACAGGATCTTAGTTCCCCGACCAGGGATCAAACCTGTGCCCCCTGCATTGGAAGCACAGAATCTTAACCACCGAACTGCCATGGAAATCCCAGAGCTCATTATCTTTTGAATTGACTTCTGTTTGGGGAAATACCTACACTGTGAATCCAAACTCTCCAAAGCAGAGCACAAATGTCCAGTTTCCCTTGTAGCTAGAACACAGGCCTGAGGTTAAGGTTCTGCCAATTTGGTGCACAAAGGTGATACTATTTGGGGGGTAAGCATGCAATGCTGGTGACAGGCTGATGGAGATTTCCCTTGCTCCTGGGGAGAGGAGTGGTACAGCCATGTATTTGGAGTGGTGGAGGCAGCAATGCCTGTGGAGGTTTTCTGGTAGTTCAGGGCAGAATTTTTGACACAAAATTGGCAGCGAGGCTAGTGGCTTTAGCACTTGCAGTAATTTGGACTTCCCAGCATCATCTGGTGCTCAACAGCTTCAGGGCTTTCCCATCAGGCCAGCTTCTGCCACTGGGTATGTGTGATCCTCCAAGAAGTTTGATCTCAAGTGTGTTTCCCCCCACCCCCAACTTTAATATACTTTATGTCAATCCCTTTCTTGCTTTAACTAGTCAGAGTGGACTCTGCACTTCATGCCTAAGCCCATGACTGATACAGGTGGAAAAAACAAATGGTAAAGTACACAGTATGACATGGTATATTTTACAAAAGCATAAAGAAACCCAAAGGGACCACTTGGTCTCCCCCTAATCTTCATAAAGAAGGTTACCTATAAACTATCTCAAATGAAAAACTAGTTTTCAAGTCTCCAGGGAGAAAATTCTGCACAACCTAAAGAATCACAGTCTTCCCTGCTGGCCGAGATAGTAAAGAACTCGCCTGCAATTTGGAAGACCTGGGTTTGATCTCTGGGTTGGGAAGATCTCCTGGAGAAGTGAATGGATACCCACTTCAGTATTCTGGCCTGGAGAATTCCCATGGACAGAGGAGCCTGGTGGACTACAGTCCATAGGGTCGCAAAGAGTCAGACTTCACTGAGCGACTCTCAGTTCAGTTCAATCCAGTTCAGTCTCTCAGTCGTGTCCAACTCTTTGCAACCCCATGGACTGCGGCATGCCAGGTCTCCCTGTCCATCACCAACTCCCGGAGTTTACTCAAATTCATCTTCATTGAGTCAGTGATGCCATCCAACCATCTCATCCTCTGTTGTCCCCTTCTCCTGCCTTCAAACTTTCCCAGCATCAGGGTCTTTTCAAATGAGTCAGCTGTTTGCATCAGGTGGCCAAAGTATTGGAGTTTCAGCTTCAGCATCAGTCCTTCCAATGAATATTCAGGGGTGATTTCCTTTAAGATGGACTGATTGGATCTCCTTGAAGTCTAAGGGACTCTCAAGAGTCTTCTCCAACACCACAGCTCAAAAGCATCAATTCTTCGGCACTCAGCTTTCTTTCTAGTCCAACATTCACTGGTTCCAAATCGGGAAAGGAGTATGTCAAGGCTGTATATTGTCACCCTGCTTATTTAACTTATATGCAGAGTACATCATGAGAAACGCTGGGCTGGAAGAAACACAAGCTGACTCAAGATTGCCAGGAGAAATGTCAAGAACCTCAGATATGCAGATGACACCACCCTTATGGCAGAAAGTGAAGAACTAAAGAGCTTCTTGACGAAAGTGAAAGAGGAGAATTAAAAGTTGGCTTAAAGCTCAACATTCAGAAAACTAAGACCATGGCATCTGGCTCCCATCATTTCATGGGAAATAGATGGGGAAACAGTGGAAACAGTGGCTGACTTTATTTGGGGGGGCTCCAAAATCACTGCTGATGGTAATTACAGCCATGAAATTAAAAGACATTTACTCCTTGGAAGGAAAGTTATGACCAACCTAAATAGCATATTAAAAAGCAGAGACATTACTTTGTCAACAAAGATCTGTCTAGTCAAGGCTATGGTTTTTTCAGTGGTCATGTATGGATGTGAGAGTTGGACTATAAAGAAAGCTGAGCACTGAAGAACTGATGCTTTTGAACTGTGGTGTTAGAGAAGACTCTTGAGTGTCCCTTGGACTGCAAGGAGATCCAACCAGTCCACTCTAAAGGAAATCAGTCCTGAGTGTTCACAGGAAGGACTGATGTTGAAGCTGAAACTCCAATACTTTGGCCACCTGATGTGAAGAGCTGACTCATCTGAAAAGACCCTGATGCTGGGAAAGATTGAGGGCAGGAGGAGAAGAGGATGACAGAGGATGAGATGGTTGGATGGCATCACCGACTTGATGGATATGGGTTTGGTGGACTCCGGGAGCTGGTGATGGACAGGGAGGCCTGGCATGCTCCAGTCCATGGGGTCGCAAAGAGTCAGACATGACTGAGCGACTGAACTGAACACATCCACACATGACTACTGGAAAAACCATAGCTTTAACTAGATGGACCTTTGTTGGCAAAGTAATGACTCTGCTTTTATTAAAAAGCCTATTAAGGCTGTCTAGGTTGGTCATAATTTTTCTTTCAAGGAGCAAGCGTCTTTTAGTTTCATGACTGCAGTCACCATCTGCAGTGATTTTGGAGCCCCCCCAGAAAAACGTCTCTCACCGCTTCCACTATTTCCCCATCTATTTCCCATGAAGTGATGGGACTGGATGCCATGATGTTACTTTTCTGAATGTTGAGTTTTAAGCCAACTTTTTCACCCTCCTCTTTCATTTTCATCAAGAGGTTCTTTAGTTCTTCTTCACTTTCTGCCATAAGGGTGGTGACATCTGCATATCTGAGGTTCTTGACATTTCTCCCGGCAATCTTGATTCCAACTTGTGCTTCATCTAGCCCAGCATTTCTCAAGATATACTCTTCATATAAGTTAAATAAGCAGGGTGACAATATACAGCCTTGACATACCCCTTTCCCGATTTAGAACCAGTCTGTTGTTCCATGTCCAGTTCTAACTGTTGCTTCCTGACCTACATACAGATTTCTCAAGAGGAAGGTCAGGTGGTCTGTTATTCCCATCTCTTGAAGAATTTTCCACAGTTTGCTGTGGTCCACACAGTCAAAGGCTTTGCCATAGTCAATAAAGCAGAAATAGATGTTTTTCTGGAACTCTCTTGCTTTTTCAGTGATCCAATGGATGTTGGCAATCTGATTTCTGGTTCCTCTTGCCTTTTCTAAATCCAGCTTGAACATCTGGAAGTTCTTGGTTCACTTACTGTTGAAGCCTGGCTTGGAGAATTTTGAGCATTACTTTGCTAGTGTGTGAGATGAGTACAATTGTGCAGTAGTTTGAGCATTCTTTGGCATTGACTTTCTTTGGGATTAGAATGAAAACTGACCTTTTCCAGGACTGTGGCCACTGCTGAGTTTTTCAAATTTGTTGACATATTGAGTACAGCACTTTCACAGCATCATCTTTTAGGATTTGAAATAGCTCAACTGGAGTTCTATCACCTCTATTAGCTTTGTTTGTAGTGATGCTTCCTAAGGCCCACTTGACTTCACATTCTAGGATGTCTGGCTCTAGGTGAGTGATCACACCATCATGATTATCTGGCTCATTAAGATCTTTTTTGTATAGTTCTTCTGTGTATTCTTGCCACCTCTTCTTAATATCTTCTGCTTCTGTTAGGTCCATACCATTTCTGTCCTTTATTGTGCCCATCTTTGCATGAAATGTTCCCTTAGTATCTCTAATTTTCTTGAAGAGATCTCTAGTCCTTCCCATTCTATTGTTTTCCTCTATTTCTTTGCATTGATCACTGAGGACGGCTTTCTTATCTCTCCTTGCTATTCTTTGGAACTCTGCATTCCATAGGGTTACAAAGAGTCAGACATGACTGAGCGACTTTCACTTTCACTTTCACTTCAAGACTCACACCATTCCAGGAACCTACAACACCCAGTGCCAGAATGTTCTACTTTTGTAGTCAAGGAGATACAAGAACTTTCTGTAGTTGTTTAAAAGAAAAATGTACTTAAATAACTCATTTTCTCACTGAATTTACCTTTAATGGTTTTTAATTTTATTATACATAGAGCTGCCAACTGCCAGACATTAAGGAGTTATCATCTTCATTTTTTTCTAATTTAAGGTGAGTCAGACAAAAACTTGAGCAGAGACAAAGATGTCAATATTATTTTCAGTACAAAAGAAAACTCTTTCCATTTCACATGGGCATGAGAAGCACTTGTTTTCTTACTTTCAGTTCCCCTTCTATTCCAGGTCTTTTGAAGCCATGGCAGGAAGTCAGGGAAACTTTCTCAAATCTCAATATCAAAAGCCAACATGAGAAGTCCACCTGAATTCATTCCTTCCCTTGTGAAGACGACAGTTACCTTTCAGGTGCACAAATTTATCTTCCTCCAGTTCTTGAAGGATGTCTGTCCTCCGATATTTGCACTTAATGGCAAGAGTAATGATGATGATGATTACATATCTGTCAGTGGTTTTCAGAAATCATTTGAAGGGCATTGGGTCTCAGTAGAATTTCATTAACATCTTACCTTAAATGTTTTACTCATCGATCTTAAAACACTTCAAAATTCATATTTTTATTTAAAATTACTGGAAAATATTATAAATATAACAAGCATAATGATTCATGAACAAATCAGGTTATACTCACAGGGAATAAGAGTTGGAATCAGACAAGCCTAGACTGTAAGGAAGGACCCGCCGATGTTTGTAACCTGATCCTCCATAGTTGTTAACTGCATACCATGGCCAAGTCACAGACTTAGTTTCTTCATATGTGACTGGGATCACATTATCTACCACACTGGATTGTTGTGAGGTTAGTGATGTAACATTTAAAGTAAGTAAAAACATACCTGGCATATAATAACAATTCAGTTGTTTGCACTAAGTCTGGTCCAACTCTTTGCAACCCCATGGACTATAACCCACCAGGTTCCTCTGTTCATGGAATTCCCCAAGCAAGCATATAGGAGTGGGTTGCCATTTCCTTTACAATGGCATATAATGAAAATTCAGTAGATGGTTAACTATTATTTTTCTTCTTAACCATCCATCTACACATGACTGTTTTCAAACAAATATTGCATATATTTAAATATGGATGAGAATTTTCTTTCAACTCTTGGTTTCAAAATTTTACATATCTCATTTCTGTGATCTGAGCCATTGTTAATTTAGTAGTCTTAGGATGATGACCATCTTTTCCATCATACCTTGTGACTTCTGCCAAAGTTCTTTTTTCCAATGCACATCAACCCACACTTTAATGTGCCAAAGTGGTTTCTCATTGCTGTGTGGATCTAATTCAAGCTCTTTATCACCTCCTACAGTCATTCTCCCATTCCCCAGCTGTGAATCACAGAGCTTAGGTGGTTTAAAATTACATTTTGCAAACCCCTTTGCTTAATAAATTATACCAGCAATCCCCAGCTTTTTTGGCACCAGGGACCAGTTTCATGGAAACAATTTTTCCACAGACCAGGGAGTGGGGGTGGGGATGGTTTTGTTAGGGGAAGCACACTGACTGAAACTGCCCACCCTGGCCAGGCACCATAGTAACCATTTACATGAGCAGTTTTATGACAGGAGGTCCTAGTAAGGAACATGGAACTAATAAGCCACCACCAAGCAGAAGAGTTCAGGAAAGGTCAAAAGGAGACACCACATGTCCAACCACCTCCCAGAATCCTTCTCTCCGGCATCCATTTTGGCTGAACAAGGCGTGCACCACCAGGAAGGACTCTGAGTCAGAATGATTGGCTAAAGACAACCCAGAAACTAATCCTATCACCATAAAACCCAAGACTGCAAGCCACATGGCAGAGCTGTTCTCCTGGATTCCCTTACCCTACTGCTCTCCACCTGGGTGCCCTTTCCCAATAAAATCTCTTGCTTTGTCAGCACATGTGTCTCCTCAGACAATTCATCTCCAAATGTTAGACAAGAGTCCACATTCGGGCCCTGAAAAGGATCCCCCTTCCTGCAACAGTTTCAGGATGATTCAAGTGCATTATATTTATTGTGTATTTTATTTCTATTATTATTACATCAGCTCCACCTCAGACCCAGATCCCAGAGGCTTGGGACCCCTGAATTATACCCAGAAGAAGTAAAGCTGTTGAAGCTTTAATGACACCAGTGCCCAAGATCAGGAGCCACCAAATGCTTCCCATCCCAGATCTAGGTAGGAATCTAACACCATTACGCTTTTAAAAGTTTCTCCCCCGTGCGCATTCCAATTTCAAGTTTTCCTCTGGATACTTTAGTTCAATCTCAACCCTCCCTGTGTATTTCTTTTCACTCCCTTGAATTCTTTGAGCCCCACTTTGATCTCCCTTATATTGCAAACTGCTTAAAGGCAGAGAGAATATTTTGTTCATGGCAGCAAACGATCTTGTACCCAATTCACACACACCCACTCCGGGAAAACTGCTGTAGCGCACTGTAGATCCTTTTTTAAATGCTTGTTTGCATATCTCTTTGAAGTTAAATGTTCCTCTCTTGGCATTCAGAACACAGTGGGTTACTTTGTGCTGAATTGCTTGGTCCCTCCAAGCTCAGAGCATCAAAAATGCCCAGTAAAAATCTTAGAAAGATGTATTTTCAGAACTCTAGGGAGCCAGGCCTTAAACACCACCCTAACAAGGGCACCTAAACTGAGCCCACAAAGCTCACAATTGTCTCCAGAGAGTCAGGTAAACAACCAGATCATCTCCACCAGTTTGCAAAGAATTCCAGAGTCACAAGATATTTGAGATAGTAAGGACTTCAAGGGTCCTATTGTCCAACCTCTTTAATCAGTAGATGAAGAAACAGGACAAGCATAGAGAAACTGACTTGCTCAAGATCATCCAGATGTTTTGCCCAAGAAGGACCTGGAGCCCCCAGCCTCTCTTCACTCAATCACACTCTGCGCGCATGGCCTGGGGTGTTCAAACCACTCTTAGCAGCATCTGAAAAGCTCTTCAAGGGCCATTGGGAAATCAAGAGTGTACCTGACATCAGCCTTTCCCCAGAGTTCTTGGGTGATGACAGGGATAGTGATCTCAGTGACAGTTCCCTCAGCACTCCCCCAGCATCTTCACATCCTACTCTGCCCACACTCAGTTCTCTTTAACCCTTCATTTATCACCCCAGAACTTGAGAGTGAAGCCAGAATGAGAGAAGGCCACCATTACTGGGTGTCCCCCACACCACCCTTCCGGCCCATAATCTCTGAGTAATGATTCCTTTTGCCAGAAGCTCAGCTCCCGAAATAGTGTGGTGCCTTGGCGGCAGTCCAGGAGCTAATAGGGATGGCAGCATTGTGTCTTATGAGCCGTTTTAACTGAGCTAATTTAGAATTTACCTGACCAATAGTATCATAAAATGTACTCCTCAAGATGAGATTGTTAATTACCACAGGATGACTGCCTGTATTTGCTGGCCGGGGGGAGAGCTGGAGGGGAAAGGCTGGTTTCCAGAAATAATCCTTCTCTCAGCACCAAATAGGAATTAAATGTGGGAAAGGGCAAAGGGGATGGACAGAGAGATTCACCCACAGGAACTAAATAGGGTTATAATTAGTTTGTGTGTTTGCAGGTGTCATCTTTCACCCTCTGCCTGCGGAGGAGACTGCGGGTACACTCAGAATCCTTTGTGTCTCTTGGAGAAGGGCATTGAGATCCTTGGGGTGTTACAGGAAGAGCAGGAAGCAAGACGACTGCTAGGAGCAAGGCGAGCAAAGTCTCTGTGGTGCAGAGAGATGCCCAATGCAATGACCCCCGAATATAACACTGTTTACTGACAGCAGCTCCCCACAGCTATTACAGAGCTGCCTGAGAGCATCCTAATTAGTGAGGGTTGTCAGCACTCCCATTATAATCCCCAGTTGAGTGAGCTAAGTGTTTATCTCAGCCACTTCAAGTCACAGTCTCTGAAACAGCCTTGAGTCTCCAGTTTCATTACCCCATGACTTATTCTAGTAATTCCTGTTTCATATGCATCTCAAATGTATATTTAAGCAGTGCCATTTCAAATCATATAAACTGGATTCTCATAGCTATCTTATTCCTGAGATATCTACATTTTACAAAAATTTCCTAAGCATTCTCTTTTCAAATATATTTGAGATAGGAGTTATAAGTTAGATTCAAAGCATTTTCTCCCCACCACTTCGTTTAATGTTTTATCTCAAGCTGGCTTTATATACTAGGACTTGACCTTACAATAGTTCTGAGTAAGCAGAAATATGTTCCTGCTTTGGGCTAAATTATAGTCTTGTGCATGAGTCAAAAACTGTTCTGTGAATTCATCCTAAGCATACTCTCCTTAAAATTCATTCATTCATGAAACCCATGTGAAATTTAGACTGTGTAAGATATTTAAAGACCAACCTTATTAAAAGTAAGGAGTATCTTGCATTTTGAATCAAGAGAGAACTTCGAAGAACAGGAATAAAACTCAAATGGTATGACATGTGTAAAAACATGATTCATGTGGATGCAGTCTTGTTAGCACTGCCTCCCTTCTTAGAATGCCCGTTTTCCATTGCCACAATTGTCAGGAGAATTCTAGGGTAAAGGGGTGTGGAGGGGGAGCCTTATTTTATTGAAGTACCAGACAATACCCTAGGTAAGTATATCAAATATCAGGCTTCCCTTAGGCAGTGTGGAGCTGACCTAAGCTTAAGTCTGACACCAAAACCAGTGGTTTTGTGAAAAAAGAGAAGTTCAATAGATACTAAGAAAATAGAGCTCACATTGAATCCTTTTTGAGATCCATGTAAAATTAATACTAAAAATGCTTAATGTGAATTCATCTATTAAACAATGCAAGAACATTAACAATAGTCAAATCAACATTGCTTCGATTTACAGAGTTATAATCTAACACTTAAACTGAATATCATTTTTTAACTTTGTATTATAGGGATTTTTAAATGCAGACAAAAACAGAGAGGATAGTGAATCCTATGTATTCATTACTCAGCTTCAACACCATCCACTCTTTTTTTTTAATTAATTTATTTATTTTAATTGGAAGCTAATTACTTTACAGTATTGTAGTAGTTTTTGCCATACATTGACATGAATCAGTCATAGGTGTACATGTGTCCCCCATCCTGAATCCCTCTCTGACCTCCCTCCCCATCCCATCCCTCAGGATCATGCCAGTGCACCGGCCCTGAGCGCCCTGTGTCATTCATCGAACCTGGATTGGCGATCTATTTCGCATATGGTAATTTACATGTTTCAATGCTATTCTCTCAAATCATCCGACCCTTGCCTTCTCCCAGAATCCAAAAGTCTGTTCTTTATATCTGTGTCTCTTTTGCTGTCTCACATATAGGGTCATCGTTACTACCTTTCTAAACTCCATATAGATATGCGTTAATATACTGTATTGGTGTTTTTCTTTCTGACTTACTTCACTCTGTATAATAGGCTCCAGTTTCACTCTTAAAAACCTTGTTTCATCTTTACTCGTCATTACCACCTCTACTCACCCACCCCCATATTAGTTTAAAGCTAAATTCAGACTATTGCAAGAAATTTAAACAGGAATTTCACCTGCCTTAGAAAATTCATTTTGGATGGATTTCCACCTCCAGTTAGTGTACTGGGTG
Organism: Bos mutus; assembly: GCF_027580195.1. Lineage (NCBI taxonomy): Eukaryota > Metazoa > Chordata > Mammalia > Artiodactyla > Bovidae > Bos > Bos mutus. Next base: position 51,190,201 of record NC_091626.1, on the reverse strand, counting down.
TACCCCTGCTAGACTCTCATAACCCTACCCAGCCTCAGAAAGTGAAAGTGAAGTCACTCAGTCGTGTCGACTCTTTGTGACCCCATGGACTGTAGCCTACCAGGTTCCTCTGTCCATGGGATTTTCCAGGCAAGAATACTGGAGTGGGTTGCCATTTCCCTCTCCTACCAGCCTCAAGAAGGTCTCAAAACTGAACACAGCCATCAGAGATGTCCTTCTAGGGTGTCTTCAAACTCACTATGAACCCCATCAGTGGCCCAAAATCCAAGGGAGTGACTAGGTGCCCCCAAGTAAGAGCAACTACCAGATGAATCTTACAACCTGAGGGGCAACACTAACCTTGGCCTGAGAATGGCCCTCATGACAGGACAGCATTTCCTAGTCGCTAGGGCATTGATAGCAAATGCTCCAATATCAATGAATTGAAAACAAGAAAGCATCATCCTTAACCACTGAAAAGTTCATTCTCTTTAAAACAAAAACAGAAAATCAACATGCACCTATGGTTTGTGAACAAGTGTGGTCTTCATTGTAGAGAAACACACATGGAGAGCAACATCATTGCAATGAACGCCCCCAAAAATGTTTTTCAAATACAGCTTGTACTATGATACCAAAAGCTGACTCCCATGTCATCACCACTATTTATATATTTGAAGCTATTCTTTCTAGAATCATATTAGAAAGACATGTAAGGGAAAAAAAACATTTGCACCCCCTGAAAAGCAACTTTTCTCAAAGTGTGTAGGAACTTAAAGATATAAACAAATGTGTGAAATAAATATCTAAGGCAGTGAGAATTTTAAGTGTCTAAAAATATTTTTTAAATCAGCAAGCCCCAGATCTTGGCACATTAGGAGCTACTGCTATACTAAAATGATCTGCCTGGAAGGCATGGAAAAATCACAGACATTCTCCACTGGAAAGCAAACAAGTTTGACTAACAAGATGAGCCTGTACTAAACTGATTATTTTCCCCATCAGAGCAAGAGTAAATGGAGGCATTAATGAGCAAATACACATTTTTAGATGACATTCTAGAAATATACATCGGAGAAAATGTGCATCCACAGAGTAGCTAACTTGGAAAGAAAGAGCAAATTTTAGGTACTAGTTATTAGGAAAAAAGAAAGGAGATCTTCTTAATCAGCCTTTGCTAGTTACCACCTGAAACACAATGAGAATGGCAATACCAGTAACCAGGCTTTGTCAACAGAGAAGGTAGAGCTGAAGGAGCCCTAAGAGTTAAAACCCCGTTTACTATGTCTGGAGGTAGTGCAATCTATATACCAATCACTGAAGTCATTTGAAGCTTGCCTGTTGCTGACAAATGTAGATGGACAGATATGTAAAGATGATGCGTCATGAACTACAGCTGATGAATTTCCTGCAGAAGCCCCTGTACTCACAGCAGAAGTGTCAAGAGGTGACAGAGCTACATCACACCGAGTCTGGCAGTTTAATTTGGTGTCGGCTATTAGTGTTGACTCTCAGCACTATTGCCATTCAGTGTTTCTGCTGGCAAGGTGACATAGCCTAAGAGATTGCTAAATTTCTTTGTTGAGTGAAAGAGAGGTTGCCTTAGTAATCCCTTGCTGAACAATGAGGATTGCAAAGGGGCAGAGGAAGGAAAGAGGGGAAAGGGGAATTCATTTCACAGGGTTCCTTTAAAACATTTCTTGTATAACTCCAGGTAAGACTCTGATGGCCTTGATAGGTAAAAAGCAAACATTTGAGACAAGAATGATTTATGGTGAAGGTTTGGCTGAATCAGAAGCTGAGTGCCCAGGCATCACGGAAGTACTCTCTCTATATGGGTCCCAGAGAAACCACCACATTCGCTCAGTAAGGAGGATGTGGTGAGCTGCTCTGACCTCTGGGTGTCACCCAATGAGTCCAGCTCACTTCTCCTGGCCCCATGCTCATGGGAGACACAGACTTTGGCCATGTATCCAAGGACATTTCAAATTTCCTTGGTTATTCTTCCTCCAGAGAAAAGAGAATGTGTCTGTAGCCTACATCCTTCCCCTATCTCATGCCGCTGCTTGCAGGGTAAGAAAACATGGGGTGCAGGTCAGGGAGGCCTTTGCAGCTCCATACTGCCTGAGGAAACTTGACATAGACTCAAGGAATTTGGTCAAAGCCTAATAATAGATATCTCCTCCACTCTGCTCAGGACAGCACTGCCATGCACACCATGGGGCCACAGGAAGGTGATAAAGATTACCAGCTCCTAGTATACAAACTTCCAAAACTACGAGAGTAAGGGAAGGAGTTAAAGAAACATGGGAAATTAGTTTTGGTCTTTGGGAGTAAAATAATCTGTAGCACCAAGAAAAACATGGCTCAAAGTTTAAGCAATTTATCCAAGGTAGCAATTAGGATTAGGGTAGGGCAAAGAGGAAACCAGTTAGGAACTCTGTAAGAACCAGAACAGACTGCAATGCTTCTTATCACCTGCCCTACCACACTGGACAAGAGCCTGCTCACAATACTACCCTCCACATATTTTCATGGAATTTCATACTTGTCTGTGATTTTTACTCCCATTATCTCTTTGGAGCCTCAGTCATTCCATGGTTTCCTGAAGGCACTCCCAGAGGCCATCCTCTGATTCTGAGCTCTTTCAAGGCACCAACTTCCACCCATTCTTCTACTTTAAAGAAGAAAGAAGGCTGCATGTTTCAGGAGAATTTCACGCACTGCCATGTGAAACCAATACCATCTGAAACCAGCACAATACCACAATCCACCTTCCCTGGTAGAACAGCTTAGAAATTTATTGTGGGTAAATTTCTAAGAAGGAAACTCATAGGTTATCCCTAGGAATTCTGCATAAATAAGAAATTTTACAAGATTTTACAACATTTTACAAGAACCTCCTCAGAATGAATTTCCAATCTAAAAGTCTTTGGAAATACAAATTCACAATTATAGCGCTCTTACAGGGTTTTCTTTGCCTGGTTGAAGGACATTAATGCTAACATCTGAAGGGTCCTATGTCTCTGACTTCTGCTTTCTGAAACTACCTTCCTTCCACAGACATCTTTATAAGTTTCCAAAAGCTCCCATAAAGGCTACTGGACTGTATACGTGGACATAATGTCTGGAACAAGGTCAGCGAGAGTCCCTGCTCCACACTGGTCACCTGCCTGGAATATTGAGTCCAGCTGTAGGAGCCACACTTGATGAGGGGTCTGACCAGTGGAGAATGTCCATGAGAGAGCATCTGGGGCAGTGGGATGGCGACACCACCACAGGGACTGGTTGAAGGTCCTTGGCCAAAGAAGACAAAGGTAAGTAGAGCCAAAGTCCTCAGTCAGTTGGAGAGTTGTCACATGAAAGCTAAGACATGTTTATAAAAGAAAATAAAGCAAGGCTTTTCTGACTGGAGAGAGGTCCATATGGTGGTGTTCTAGGTTCCTGCTATAACTTAAAGAGAAACTTTCACCATGTGCAGAGCCCTTGATGCCTTCAAACGAAGGAAGAGGACGTTGCAAATGAAAGAAGAGGACATCTCAAATTCCTTGCAGCAGAAACCAACTGAGGCGGCCGGCTTACCAATGGAGCTCTAAGTCTACAAGAGGAAAAGCAATGGCATCTGAAATATAAATCTGAAGAGAACATGGTAAAAGCTTTTGCTTCTACCACTGTTACCATTTAAAACCTGGCTGAGGTCCTCACCACATCCTCCCGGAATGCTGGCCTGCCAGCGGTGTTGAAGGCTGCTCCTGCCACAAGAGCTGCTCCTCTTGCAGCTTCACGTCTGGAACCTGGAACCGTCCCTAACTAGACCCAGGCAGCCTTCTGGAAGCCTGGATCTCGGCTGGTGGTTGATTCCAGGGCGACCACAACTTCTCATAGAGGCGTCCCATGTTAGCCCACCTACCGCTACTGTGTAACACAGACCCTTCCTCTGTGACTGGACACTGTCACCCCCAACCACAAGGAATCTCCCACTGAGGCGGGTCTGAGGTGACGGGGGGAGGGGGAGGGGAGGGAGGGTTGGCAGCCCCTTCAGTTCAGATTAGCCTCTCACGAGGTCCTCCTCACTGGAAGCTTTCCCGCCTCAAACTCCCTCTGTCTGGGCCTTTCTCTGCTTCGTTTTTTTAAAAGACCATTAATTTTCTGTCAGCCATATTTTCAGTTTCTATTTAAGAGTCTGTGGAAGGCCAGCTTAACAAGCAGTCAGTGGTTGTTCCTACCTGGAACAACCTGAGCGGTTGGGGCCGCAGTCCAGTCCCAGGTGGCGAGTGGTGGTGGGCTGTGATTCCTCCTCGCACAGGTTGAGAAGCAGAAATTCGGAAGTTGGCGCAGCCCATAGTCTCTGAGACACCTCCTGGGTCATAGCCTTGTCAGCAGCAGTCTCCTTTTCAGTCTCCTCAAGACCTCTGCAGTAGTAGCGAGCAGGTGACTACGCTAGACTTCCCACGGGAGTTCGTGAAGTGGCACGCAGTAATCCTGCGAGACTTCCCAGGGGAGTTCGCGCAGCGGGTGGGAGGGGCGGGGAAGGGAGGCGGGGTGGGGAGTTGGGCAGCGCCTGCGCAGAACATCCAGATCTTCACCCTCCAGACCATCACCTGCCGTCTCAGACACGCCGCTTCCGTGAGGGAGCTCCCCTATGTGGGAGTGACAGGTGTTCACACACAGAGAAGGGTCTGTGTTACACAGCAGAAGTAGGCGGGTTAACATGGAATTACTCTGTGAGAGGCTGTGGTTGCCGTGGGCAGCCACCAGCCGAGGTCCCGGATCCCAGAAGGTTATTGGATCTGGTCCGAGGAGGAAATGGCAACCCACTCCAGTGTTCTTGCCTGGAGAATCCCAGGGACTGCGGGGCCTGGTGGGCTGCCGTCTATGGGGTCGCACAGAGTCGGACACGACTGAAGCGACTTAGCAGCAGCAGCAGGGAAGGTTCCAGATTCTAGTTGTAAGACCACAAGAGGAGCAGCTGTAGTGGCAGCAGTAGACTTCAGGGCAGCTGGCCCTTATTCCTAGAGAATATGACACTGACCTTTCATAGTGAAAGAAACTAGTCTCTGAGGAATATATGAAATAACTTTGGACTTGAATCTCTTCCCAGGTGGTGCAGTGATAAAGACTCTGTCTTCTGTCAATGCAGGAGACACAAGATCAGTTTCTGGGTTGGGAAGATCCCCTGGAGAAGGAAATGGCAACCCACTCCAGTATTCTTGCCTGGAAAATTCCATGGACAGAGGAGTCTGGTGGGCTACAGTCCACAGTTGGCAAAGAGACCCACACGACAGCGGGAGCACGCACACACACTGTTGGAATCTCAATCTAATAGCTGATAGCAGTGAATCCAAGAGCATTCACAAGGCTCCACCCAGTGACTTGATGAAGTAGATGAGAATTAAAGGAGAGCAGAAGGAGGAGGCAGATATCAAAACAGCCTTGGGAAATGTCTTAAAATGTATATAAATTACCTTCAACCAAAAAGAATTTCATCTTGAACCTCTCATTTGCTCCCTCTCCAATCATAAACTTCCCTGTCTCCTTTTTCTGCTGCTATCTTTCTAATTCGTGTTTCAACATCAATGATGCTGTCAATCACCACAGAAATAAATCCCTTTGACAAGTCAGAAACTTGCCAAAAATTAGTGACCAATATCATTGTGGAGAAGCATGATTCTCTGTACCAAGGCTTGGACTTTAGAAAATAAAGCATAGAGGCATGAAGTCATAGGGTTTTATTTTCTTAGCCTGTGCATGCTGAGAGAAAGCATTTATTAATAATTACAAAGTAGCATACCTCCCCTACCCTCTGTGATACAGACCCTGGGTTGGTAGGAGTTAATGTGGGTGCAGAACCCATATCTCCCACTTCTTTCTTGATCCCACAAAGTTCAGCAGTGTTTTCCACCTCATAGGAACTCAATAAGCAATTAATAGATTGAAGTGGAGAGTTACTGTTAGCAATCTCACACCAGGCACAAAATTCACAAGACTTACCATTGCTACTGCCTATAGAAATTGATCCAGCTCAAAACTATATATACATGTAATGGATTTGTAGCCTTAAACTTTCAAAAGCACTGATATTTCCAATCTGGAGAAATAAAGGTATTTTAATCCTATTGCATCTTTCAGTTTAAGATATTATATTCACTGATTCACACCTAGACTGAAACAGAAATTATAACTCTTACTCAAGAGGTATCTCTTCCAGCCTCATTCCATTAGTTACAACAGGGCCCATCATTAAAGACTTTACCCTTGCTGGAAGAGAAATGATGAGTGACTGACTGACAATTGGCTTAAGGAACCAGACTCATTCATTGAATCAAAGAAAAAGAACATCAGAGAATAAGCTAAGCTAAGCTAAGTCACTTCAGTCGTGTCCGACTCTATGCGACCCCATAGACGGCAGCCCACCAGGCTCCCCCGTCCCTGGGATTCTCCAGGCAAGAACACTGGAGTGGGTTGCCATTTCCTTCTCCAATGCATGAAAGTGTAAAGTGAAAGTGAAGTCACTCAGTCGTGTCCCACCCTCAGCGACCCCATGGACCACAGCCCTCCAGGCTCCTCCGTCCATGGGATTTTCCAGGCAAGAGTACTGGAGTGGGTTGCCATTGCCTTCTCCAATCAGGGAATAAGAGAACATCAAAGAATAATTTTCTAAGCTCATTCTTTTTATTTATTTCCTTGAGTCAGATCACTAGCATCTTTCTTAGAAATGAGGTTAACATTCCAGAACAAAGATCTGAGAGCTCAACTAACTTCAGTGGGTCTGCGGCATTCATTAAGCACTGAGTGCGTGAGTGAGTGAAAGGTGCTCAGTCGTGTCTGCCTCTTTGCAACCCCATAGACTATACAGTCCATGGAATTCTCCAAGCCAGAATACTGAAGTGGGTAGCCTTTTCCTTCTCCAGAGGGATCTTCCCAACCCAGGGGTCGAACCCAGATCTTCTGCATTGCAGGTGGATTCTTTACCATCTAAGCTACCAGGGAAGCCCCTCATTAAGCACTGCTGCTGCTGCTAAGTAGCTTCAGTCGTGTCCGACTCTGCGACCCCATAGACGACAGCCCACCAGGCTCCCCATCCCTGGGATTCTCCAGGCAAGAATACTGGAGTGGGTTGCCATTTCCTTCTCCGATGCATGAAAGTGAAAAGTGAAAGTGAAGTGGCTCAGTCGTGTCCAAATCCTAGCGACCCATGGACTGTAGCCCACCAGGCTCCTCCGTCCATGGGATTTTCCAGGCAAGAGTACTGGAGTGGGTTGCCATTGCTTTCTCCAAATTAAGCACTAGCTGTATACAAATCCTTCAATGGGATGATAACTGCTACTGAAGAACCTAGTGCAGACCTGACCATGCAATCTTTGCCTGAGAACCTTATTATCTCATTGAGAAGACTTAAAACAAAGCAGAGGTGTTTTTCAAAGAAAGAACAACATAAAAAAATAGTGGAAAATAAAATGCTAATGAAATTCCCAAGGAGCAGGAAGAGTTGGATTAAAGCAGCAATTAAGTCAACATAGGCAATAACAAATAATTCCTTCCATGTATACAATACTCCACAGTTTTCCAATTATTCACACATATCACCTCTTAATTTTCAAACAGTTTTATGAAATAGGTTTTATCTTCCCCAGTTTCTTGATGAGAAAACAGTCCCATAAGGATGAGGTGACATGTCCACAGCCCTGGTAAGTGGCAGAGCTGAACAGAAAATAATTTAGGGCTCTAACCTGCTGACATCTAGGCATCATTGTTTCCACTTTCCCACATAATCACTCAACACATAAATCTGTGCAGAGCTTTATTTTCATAAAACATTTTCATGGGCATTTTATCATTTGGTCCTCTCAGTGCCTGATGTGAAAGGAAGGGCAAAAATTCCACAGGAGAGCAAACACGGACGCTGGTGAGCTTTCCTGAATGAAGCCAACCAACCAGAGATTGTTGTTGCATCCTGAATCCCCAGCACAGGGACCACTGATTCACACCTAGCTGTGATTTCATGGTGGGGTGAGCAAGAAAAAAGACAGGGGCAACAGGAAAAATGTACGAGCACTTTCACTTCTTCCTGGATCTCTACCTGTCAGGTAGCAATTCAAACCATGAGAATAGAAGAGGAGAGAGGCTGATGTACACACCAGCCTGTTCTCTCAGCAGCTTCCTTGCTTTTCAGAGCATAAGGAATGGTGATGGTTCCTCACATCCCCTGCACACCCCTTTTGGATATAGGCAATGGAGTTGGATGGTGAATTTAAATCATGTCCCCAGCTTCCAGCGCTAACCTGTCTAGCCTGTCAGAAGAATTGCCACAGCCTCTCTGTTTTGCATGCACTCTGCAAAGAAGGAGAAGGAGAGAAGATAACCCCGGGGTAAGCAAGAGAACCACTTTGGGAAATATATTCCTGCAGCACCCGAGAAAGAGTAGCCTAATTGGCTCCAGAGGCAGCGACAGTCGTGCGGGCAGGTAGGATCGTGCCTTCCTTTATTGACTAGTGCAGTCACTTGTTGGGAACCTGTGTTCATTAGCTGTGTGTAAAGTGATGTTAGAGCAGAGACGCTGGGTCCTGTGCTGAATGATTGAGCGCCCCACCTGATGGGAGGTGCATTATGTAAAAGTGCCTGCAAGAGTAATCGAGTAACTTAGTGGATGTGTTGAACGAATCTGAGAGGGTGATGCTGTGAGAATGCAAGATCGGGGCATTGAAATGTGAAAGGCGACTCTACCTCAACTGAAATAAGCCCTCAGCCCTTTCATACCGATTCTCCATTGCTCTCTGGAGTTATTGTGCAGAACTAAAGGGTCTTCCTCCTCCCCTGTGCTCACTCTTCATGTTTCTAAGCAAAAAAGTGGGTAAGTGAGCTACCTGAACCTGTTTGTTTAGCAGGTCCAGGAGGAAAGCAGAGAGGCCAGCTCTTCCCTCAAATCTTCCTTTAGTCCTTTCTGTGACATGAGGAAGTTCATTGGCTACTCCCTAGGCTTTTAAAGATATCAATAAATTTTTAAAAGCTACTAGAACAATGGTGTCTCCCAGTGTGTTTGCTGGTTCAAGCCAAAAGTAGCAAAGAGCTCACTGTATTTGTCCCCACCCACCCTCACTTTTGGAGGCATAGAAAGGAGAGTCGGGATAGCATCAGCCTTGTGCTGAGACCAAACAAGCTCACCAGCCCTCAAAACAGGATGCGTCAAACTGCAGCATCTCCACCACTGTTGCTCCACAAAGTGTTGGTCATTAGTCCCCTTCTTTTCTCCCTAGTTCACTGCCCTTTGAAAACCCCTCCTCTCCTCTTAACCACAGCATCTCAGAGAGACAGTGACATTACACAAAAGCCTTTCTCTGACTCTACCCCCACTCACTCTGCAGGACCTGCAGACCCCTCCAGAACCTCCCAAATCATCCCAAGAATCCCCAAGAGTACTTCCTAGGTACTGCTTCAAAACCAAAGTTGTGGGCTACCAATGTCCCCTAGACCTACCACATTTACAGAGTCATAGGAAGTGTCTCCCATCAGAGCTAGCACCAAAAGTAGCACCTGTGCCTCCCGAAGTCTAGAATTCTGGATCCCTTGTGCAAGTGGTCTGCAGCTGGATGTTCAATCCCCATCCCAGTTCTCCAAACATGGCACATGCTAGAGGGAACAGAGCTTCAGTTCACAACAGGACCTAGCTTACTTTTAATGGCTCTAAACCATGTACACTTGCCAGGTGGTTCAGTGGTAAATAATCCACCTGCCAATCCAGGAGACACAGAAAACATGGGTTTGATTCCTGAGTAGGGAAGATCCCCTGGAGGAAGAAATGGCAACCAACTCCAGTATTTTTGCCTGGAGAATCCTATGGACAGAGAAACCCAGTGGGCTACAGTCTATAGAGTCATAAAGAGTCAGACACAACTGAGCAACTGAACTTGCTTGCACCAGGCTTCCATCTCTCTCTCATCCATCTCTCTCATGTACACAATGCAGCCCAAATTCTTCACCCTGGCATTCAAAGCCCCAGTCACTCTATTTCCACTGCAGTTCCTCTTCCTGCAAATCAGTCCTTACATCCAACTCATCACCCATCTCCCAGACTATACACCTTTCACTAAACACATTTTGAATGCTTCCTGCCACGTGCCTTTATCCTAGGTTTCCTGCAGTTGATGTCCCTCCCCTCTACCCTACTCATAGGCCTTTCAAAATCCAGCCAATCAGACAGCAAGACCCAGCTCAGGCTTTCCTCCTTCCTGTCATTGCAAACCAGCTTATATCACAGTCAGTGTTATGGGTCCCTTCCTAAAGCATACTCCCTGGGGAGTAAGAGGCTTCTCTGGTGGCTCAGATAGTAAAGAGTCCACCTTCAGTGCAGGAGACTCAGGTTCAATCTCTGGGCCAGGAAGATCTCCTGGAGAAGGAAATGGCAACCCGCTCTAGTATTCTTGCTGGAAAATCCCACGGACAGACGAGCCTGGTGGGCTACAGTCCATGGGGTCACAAAGAGTTGGACATGACTGAGCTGCTAACACTACTGTCAATAACAGATTGCTTTGCACGTAGTATTGTGTGTATGTGCTTAGTTGCTCAGTTGTGTCTGACTCTTTGTGACCCTTTGGACTATAGCCCACCAGGCTCCTCTCTGTGCATGAGAATTTCCCAGGCAAGAATACTAGAGCAGGTTGCTTTTTTCCTTCTCCAGGAGATATTCTTGACCCAGGGATCAAACCCACCTCTCCTGTCTCTCCTGTATGGCAGATGGATTCTTTACCCTCTTAGCCATCTAGGAAGCCTGCTTTGCACACAGTGGGTGCTCACTAAGTGGTTATTGGATTGAAGAGGCTATGCTATGAATCATAGCCTAACTATAAAATCATTTATCCAAGTGTTTCTTTTACCTGAAAGTGCTCCAGAGAAATAGGACCCAGAACTGACAAAGTTAGATAGGTAAGGTTGCTGCTGCTGCTACGGCTGCTAAGTCACTTCAGTTGTGTCCGACTCTATGCGACCCCATAGACGGCAGCCCACCAGGCTCCCCCATCCCTGGGATTCTCCAGGCAAGAACACTGGAGTGGGTGGCCATTTCCTTCTCCAATGCAGAAAAGTGAAAAGTAAAAGTGAAGTCACTCAGTCGTGTCCGACTTTTAGCGACCCCATGAACTGCAGCCTACCAGGCTCCTCCATCCATGGGATTTTCCAGGCAAGAGTACTGGAGTGGGATGCCATTGTCTTCTCTGTAAGTAAGGTTAGAATTGGAAAATGCCTAAATTATGGTCCACAGGACACCCATGTGTAAGGTCCTTACCACCAGTGGGAAACAAAGAAAATGGAGTAAGTGGAGAAACAAGGTGGGAGAAAGGAGACAGTCAAAACAAAGAAGCAGGGATGTCCCTGGTGATCCACTGGTTAAGACTCTATGCTTCCAATGCCAGGGGCCTGGGTTCAATCCTTGGTCAGGGAACTAGGTCCCATATGCTACAACTAAGACCCAGTGAAGGCAAAAGAAGAAAAAAAAGAGCCATCACTGACAATGCATGCTAGTTGATACCCTTCAACCTTTTACTTTAAAAATAAAAAGTTGTCAGAAGTTGGAATCATCAAATATTAGAATTACATAGCCTAACCCCTTCATTTTGTAGAATCAGCAGTGGAGGCTCAGAGAGGTAAAATGACTTCCCCCAAGGTCACACAGCCAATTAACAGCAATGTCAGAACTAAAACCAAGGTCTCCTGAGTACACTGTGTATTTTTTTTTTTTTACTAATATTGTAGTCTTTTCTTCCCATGTATTTATCATTCATTTTCATAAGACAAATGAGAATGAAATGAAAGGATGAGGAGGTAGAGAAAGGGGAACTGAAAAGCAATATTCATTCATAAATCTTGGTCATATTTCCAATGAATCCCCAAGCATAAGCAGTAAAAGGCTTTTGTAAATTCCCTTGTTTTCCTGAAAAGAAGACATGAAACTCACAAATGAAGATGTGAAATTCATAAGTGACTATGTAACCAGATGTTGAAAGCTAAGCTCCCCCTGCTAGGTACGGGTACCTAGCCCTCCTGCTAGCTAGCATGGATAGGCTGAGCATGTGGGTGGGAGGCCAGATTTTTTGACATTATTTTCTTTGGCACTAGTCCCCAATCCTGCCAGCCTTTCCTCTCTGATTTATTAGCACAAACCCAGCACTCTAAAAATATAATTACTACATTTACAGTGTTCTACCTATCTATAGGCTGCAGGGGCTTAAGCAGCACATAAACTCTTCTGACATTGAATTATACCCTGGAAAACCAAAACTGTGCACTCTGCAAAGCCAGCCTGACAGCTGGATGATCCAGTGGGCTGGTGGAGCTCGTTAGCAGCTGCCATGTGAATAAGACCCATGATCATTTTTAACATAAAGTCACAATTAATAGCAAAGAAGGAAGCCTCATAGATCTTGATCATCTTAATATGGATTATTTCCTGAGTTTTAAAAAATACCTCCAGATTCTCATCCTTGATCTAGAGAGAAACTATAGCGTTTCTTTGTGACATTACTAATACAAGACAGGTTAAAGAGATGAGTTAGGCACCATGTTTCTGATGAAAAGAGTGTCTGGGAAACACAGTTAACCTGAAGCATGGGTCCCTCAAACTCAACCGTTTACCTCTTTTACATGACCTTTAATGCCTTACAGATTCCTCACAGTCTCCAGGCCCCTCCAAGACCCTGAGAAGGCCTTGAGGTATAGTGATTTGTGGATATCAGCCTATTCCTGGAAGTTTACTGTGTGATCACGCAAAATTGGTTCTTTGTGTTTTGGTCATCAGAGTCACGAAATGGGGATAACAGCCTTCCTGTATTAGCTTATCAGGGCCACCAAGACAAAATACCATGGACTGAGGGGCTTAAATAATAGTATTTTCCCCCACAGTTATGGAAGCTAGACATTCAAGATTGAGACATCAGCACGGTTGATTTCATGCTAAGGCCTCTCTCCTTGGCATGCATGTGGCCGCTCTCTCCCTATGTTCTCACATGGCCTTTTCTCTGTGCTCACACATCTCTGGTATCTCTCTGTGCACCCAAATTTCCTTTCCTTGTAAGGAAATCTGTCAGATTGGTTTAGAGCCCACCCTAATGGCTTCATTTTAGCTTAATTACCTCTTTAAAGACCTTTTCTCCAAATGTGATTTCATTCTGAGATACTAGGGATTAGGACTTCAACAAACAAATTTTAGAAGTGGGAAAGGGGGACACAATTCGACCCGTAACACCCTGACACTGACATGATGGTAAGAAGCAAATGCAGTAATATGTATAAGTAGCTAAAAGAGAGTCTCTACACAGTAGATGTCAGCTCTTACTATTATCATTATTGGCTCTTTTGATAATATAATTTTGAGTTTTAAATAAGATTCAGAACTTATGATGTATATTCCCTGATTAGAAAGCTTGCAATGTCATTGGAGGCTTTTGGCCAGAATAACAGTCTAACAACCTTAGCATCACTTATAAACTCTTCAGAACCAGGGTTGACTACCTTTCCTACCTTAGTCATGCCTTCACATTCCCGATGCTCTCTGTTACTCCAGACTTCTTTGTGTTCTCCAGATTTTCTGGCTGTATCACACATTTAGTTACCTCTTCCCTCCACTATACACTGGATGAACCACACATCCTTCAACACCCATACTAAATTTTACATCTTTTGTGAAACCTTTCTCCTAATCCTAAGTCAAAGTCGGTTTCTCTTATGTTACACAAATAAATTACTTTGCCTACAAATTTACATTAGCATATATTGCTTTATATTGTAAATATTTATCAATATCACTATTGGTGATTTATTTACCCTTTTTCACATAGTAGGTGAAATTGTATCAGAATACAAAACAAAAATTGTTTTGGAATTGAATAAAATGGTATTGAAAGAATAGGGATGGAGGGAGTAAAGAAGGAATGGGAGATGAAAGAAGAGACAATCCAAGGGGGAAAAAAGAGAAAAGAAAAGAGAAAAACCAGAAGGAAAATAAAGAAAGAAAATCCAGCACACCATACCTATGAAAAAGCTAAAGACCGCAGAGGCAAAGGAAGCCAGAGGTCAAGCCAAAAGTCTAACCTCACCACATCCCCAGTGATGCAGTGTGCTAGAAAAAACCAAAATCATTAAACAGATAGAAAAGCAGATGTCACTGAAGAAGCCAATCTTCTTCAACAACATGAGTACTTCCATTAGTAAAGTGGTGCCTTTTAGCTTCAAAGCTGGTGGAAGACGGAAACTGTGAGTCACCTAGTTTCCCCAGAGGATCTAACCCAATGCACACTAAATAAATATGAAGTGAAAACACACCCAACCACGTCTGGTTTGGTGCTGCCAAATCAAATTGATTTTTGTGCAAATAAAATGTTTAATATGTCTCAGCTCATCTTTTAACAGATCTGGTGTCAGAGAGGACCTGAGGAGACCCCCCAATAACTCCCAAGAACAATGAGCAACCAGATGTAGGCACCCATGAGCCCCCTGAGCTTGCTGCTTTCTCGCTGCCTCCAGAGGTTACCTGTAGGTAGGTCCATCTTGGATCCCAGCTCCATAGCCTTTGCCTTATGAGTTTTCAGAGACTTTATTTAAGCATTTCTTTTCCTGGACTGGGTCTGAAACCAGTGGCGGGTCTGCCTGGTTTTGACTTAGAAACTGGACCAGGTCCACAGTCCGACTAGGTCCAACTTAGACTGGGTCCATTGTAAGGTCTTGGGTGAATAAAATTTTGTTTTAAGGATGAACGAGTAGGTTAAACTGACCAAAGATAATCTTGAATTACAGTGGCCACAGTGGAAAACTTTCAACCATCTTAGATGAGCTTATCCATTTGCAAGGTGCCCTAGGGAAAAGGGGGGTCTTAAGCCAAATGCTTAGTATGATGGGTAGAGAGAAAATTATTTTTCCTCCTCTACAGTTCTAGTGATCAAGATGAGACCCACTAGATGTCTCACTCCAGACACTACAGACCTGGGAAAACTTGCAGTAGCTGTTGAAGGGTAAAGATTCTTAATGAAGTCAGCTCTCCCAGATCTCTTTCTGTGGTGACTGGGCAAGAGAGAAAGGTAAGGGCATCCCTGGTGACTCAGTGGTTAAGAATACACCTGCCGATACAGGAGACATGGGTTCAATCCCTGATCCAGGAAGATCCCACATTCCCCAGAGCAACTAAGCCTGTGTGCCACAACTACTGAAGCCAGAGCACCCTAGAGGCTGTGCTCCTCAACTAGAGAAGCCACCACACTGAAATTAGAGAGTAGCCCCCACTCACCACAACTAGAGAAAGCCCATGAGCAGTAGCAAAGACACAGCAAAGCCATAAATAAATAAATTTTTTAAAAAGAGGAAGGTAAAACTTCACATTGTTCCTTTCTTTCCAAATGCAGATTGGCAGAAAAAAATTCTGGTTATTGCTCCTTCCTCTCTCTCGGGGACAACTAATGTCCTCTTTTTGGTCTCATTTTGTGTCCTGAGACAGGGAATGTCTGGACCAGATGAACACCAGCTGTTTCTTGGAGTCTTTTCCAAGGCCTTCCTGATAGTCTTCACATCATATGAGAGGTGTTCTTCTTCTTCTTCTTCAGTCACTCAATCGTGTCTGATTCTTTGTGACCCCATGGACGGCAGCACGCCAGTCTTCCCTGTCCTTCACCATCTCCTGGAGCTTGCTCAAACTCACATCCATTAAGTCAGTGATGCCATCCAACCATCCCGTCCTCTCTTGCCCCCTTATCCTCCTGCCTTCAATCTTTTCCCAGCATCAGGGTCTTTTCCAATGAGTCGGCTCTTTGCATCAGGTGGCCAAAGTATTGGAGCTTCAGCTTCAGCATCAGTCTTTCCAATGAACACTCAGGCTTGATTTTCTTTAGGATTGACTGGTTTAATCTCCTTGTTGTCCAAGGGATTCTCAAGAGTCTTCTCCAACATCACAGTTCAAAGGCATCAATTCGTCAGCGATCAGCCTTCTGTATGGTCCATCTCTCACATCCACACATGACCACTGGAAAAACCATAGCTTTGACTAGAAGGACCTTTCTTGGCAAAGTAATATCTCTGCTTTGTAATATGCTGTCTAGGTTGGTCATAGCTTTTCTTCCAAGGAGCAAGCATCTTTTAATTTCATGGCTGCAGTCACCATCTGTAGTGATTTTGGAGACCAAGAAAATAAATTCTGTCACTGTTTCAATTTGTTCCCCATCTATTTGCCATGAAGTGATGGGCTTGGATGTCATGATCTTCATTTTTTGAATGTTGAGTTTTAAGCCAACTTTTTCACTCTCCTCCTTCACCTTCAGGAGGCTTATTAGTTCCTCTTCACTTTCTGCCATTAGGGTGTGTCATCTACATATCTGAGGTTATTGATATTTTTCCCTGCAATCTTGATTCCAGCTTGTGCTTCATCCAGCCTGGCATTTTTCTCATGATATACTCTGCAATAAGTTAAATAAGCAGGGTGACAGTATACAGCTTTGATGTACTCCTTTCCCAATTTGGAACCAGTCCATTGTTCCATAAGAAAAGTGAGTCATAACTATTTAGGAGACCCCCTGACTAACCAGAGAACACTCCAAGAAGAGAAAAGGAAACTGAAGATGTTGGTATAGAATATAAGGAAAACTTGGAAGCATAGCCTTAAGTCTTAGCCCAAAAGCTCAAGGAGCCCGTTTTCAGTTTGAGTCCAAAGGTAGGAAAAGACTAATATTCTAGCTCAAACATTCAGACAGAAGGAGTTCCCTCTTACTTAGCCTTTCATTTTATTCAGATTTTTCAATTGATTGGATGAGACCCACCGACATTAAGGAGGGCAATATGCCTTACCCAGTCTACCAATTCAAATGTTAATCTCATCTGGAAATAACCTCACAGATGCACACAGAAATAATGTTTGACCCAATGTCTGGGCACCCCGTGTCTCAATTAAGTTGACACATAAATTTAATCACCTCACATAGTGTTCCCAAAACTTCTCTGAACTCAGAATGCCTCCCTAGAACAGTGTTTCTCAGGCCATGGTGTTCCATGGGTCACCTGTCTCAGAATTCCCTGAACTGCTCTCCAGAGATTCTGATTCAGATTTGGAGTTAGACCCATGAAGCAGCATTTTCAGGACCATAACATGTGAACCCATGGATCTATCTCAGTGCCACTAAAAGTGGGACTCCTCTTGCCGTGTCACAGTAGAAAACACACTGCACCACCTGTCATGTATTCTTGCTCCTAAATGGAACCAAATCTAAACAAGTCTTAAATCTGAGTGACTATCAGTTAATAGGAAATAATGGAGAACTAATTAAAATTAACTGTTGGAATACAGTAAGCCAAATTTAAAATGTTGCAGATTCCATAGGATTAATTATTTGATTTCTTCAACAAGTAAGTGGTATGGGCTCCGCTGGTGGCTCAGACATTAAAGAATCAGCCTGCAACACAAGAGAACCTGGGTTCAGTCCCTAGATTGGGAAGATCCCCTGGAGGGGGGGAATGGCTACCCACAAGTATTCTTGCCTGGAGAATACCATGGACAGAGGAGCCTGGTGGGCTACAGTTTCCATGGGGTCTCAAAGAGTCAGACATGACTGAGTGAGTAATACTCACTTTTTTTTTCTTCAACAAATAAGTGGTATTTTTTAAATTTATGGGGGACTATCATAGATTAACAGAAACTTAAGAAATATAAAACTCAATGCAATGTATAATATGTAGAAACCATCTTTAAAAGATATTTTGGAGACAAATATGAAACAATCAGGACAATATGAATATGGATTATGCATGCATGCTTAGTCCTTCAGTCATGTGCTACTCTGCGACGCCATGAACTATAACCCTCCAGGCTCCTCTATCCGTGGGATTTTTTCAGGCAAAAATGCTGAAGTGGGTTGCTATTTCCTCCGGGGATCTTCCTAACTCAGGGAACAACCCAAGTTTCCTCTGTCTCCTGCATTGCAGGTGAATTCTTTACCTATTGAGGCATTGGGGAAGATTGGGTACTAGCTAATATGAGGGAATTATTGTTAATTTCATTATATGAGATAATGGTATTGTGAGTGTGTACAAAGAAGTGTAATCTGGGAGAGATGCAAATTGAAGTGCATGCAGATGATATATATATACCGTCATATGATAACTGAGATTTTCCTTAATTACTCCATTTAAAAAGTTATAAAGATGAAATGTTTGCAAATGTTGATAATAGTTGAAAGTGGGTGATGAGGACATAATTTTAAATATAATTTTCTCAACTGTTTATCATATTTACATTGTCCATAATAAAAAATATTTAAGAAAAGAAGTTTTGCTCTCCAAGTGGTGCTAGGACAAGTGGGTAATAAAGAACCAGAAATCAACTCTCTATTTCAGAAGTCTTCTAACAGTCAGATATATCTGACTCTGAGAGTGTTTAGGAAAAGGTCAGAGATAAAGGAAGCTGCAGAGGGCCTTTCTGCATTGTTTTGGGGGACTGGACAATGATCCACATAGCCAGAAGCTTGTGCAATCCAATGCCTTTTCTTCACCATTCCTAGCCACCTGCCCTCCAGGGAACGTGAATGTTACCAAGTTCCAGCCACCTATCCTCATTCAGCAGCTCTCATGTAACAAAATGTCTAATCTCCAACTCTGAGGATGGTGAGGGCCCATAGAGTTTTTGGTGAGACTTACCACCTGCTTTGAACTTAAAGTGGCTTGTCCCAGACAAAGGCCAGTGGATCACTCATGTGAGAGCCTCTCCAGCCAGTTATTTGAAATATTTGACAGGCCTTGCAAATAGTCACTTGCTCAGGGCAAGAAACTATTTATTAGGGGCACATAGAAAAGGATATTAATTTCACTTACTGTACTACACGTATTTGTCCCTGGAGGGCAAGGAGAGATCTAGTTTTTTAAAAAGAAAAAGCTACTGTGGAGTAAGAAGAATCTATAAATTTTTAAGTATGATGGTTTAAGAATATGTTTAATTTGAATTTAACAAATTCATGTGCTAATTGTCTAGCTCCTCCACGTTCTGATAGAGAACCAGCTGAAACTGTGAGAGATAACAAATAATGAAGAAAAACAAGACATGTCCATTCATCACAGCTGAAGCTGGAGACAGGCTAATGAAGTTGGCTTGCAAAGTGTTAGTCATACTTTGCTCTTAAGGTTATCAGGAGCATTTTATTTTCCTTCATTTTTTGCCCTTTAAAGGTTTTCTAGCACCTTGGCCTGTAAAAATCACCTTTGCAAATAGTGGCATGATTGAACACAGAAGTGAGCTCCCTGTTTCAATTCAGAATCACACATACAGTTATTCAGTGACTTTTACAATCAGCTATGTTTATGATGGCTGCATGGCAAGGGTGCCACCTCACAGTTATTTTTCTTCTGCAAATTAATGATGTTGCGTGTCTCTATTAAAATAAGTGTGTTTGACTTTTCTATTAAGGTATATTACTCTAAATGGGTTGTCAGTCAGATTGCCCTCATTAGGCATTCAAAACTCCAAGTTCATCAGGGAATAGATTTAGATTGACTAATGATGTTACAAAGCTGCCAACCCTTATTCATAAGAAAAACTGGTTCTGTGATGTCTCAGGAATCCATCTCTTCCTTTCTTCCCCCATAAATCTTACTCAAATTTAGACCCTCCCTACCTCTGGCACACAAAAAAAGCCTTCTCTCCTCCATCTCCACCCACTTCACACACATACACAAACACACACACACACACAGAGCTTTGCTCTTCACTTTGACATTTAAACCAAACCATCTTCTTCCCTGGTGGTTCAATGGTAAAGAATTTGCCTGCCAGTGCAGTAGACATGGGCTTGATCCCTGGGTCAGGAAGATCCCCTGGAGAAGGAAATGGCAACCCACTCCAGTATTCTTGCCAGGGAAATCCCTTGGAAAGAGGAGACTGGCAGGCTACTGTCCATGGGGTCACAAAAGAGTCAGACACGACTTGGTGATTAAACAAAAAACAACGATCTTTCTGGCTTTATCTCTACTCCCATCTTCCCATCAAGGCTCCCACTACATCACTAAATTGATGTCCCAAACACATCCCACGATTACCATGTCCTGAATAGATTTAGTATGTATCCCTTGCCACTCCTTCCTGCCTAAATGTCCCTGACCCACTTCTAGGTGAACTTTTCATGTTTTCTAAATAGCTAATCTCTTCCTTCATTCATTTAATTCTGCTTACACCATTCTTACAGTACACCAATAGCTTATAAATTTTATAACTATTCAGGTACATACCTTCTCCTCCACCAGAACATGAGCCGTGGGAGACAGAGACCTGTCATGTTCATCTTTGCTTCTCAGGCAACACCTACCTGGCACATGGCAAATGTCCCAAATGTTTCAGGGTTACAATGAAATGCTAGGCAGCCATTCAAAATAATACATGAAACTATAAACAAGATATAACATTAAGTAGAAACCAAAGCCAGGGAAGTATTTATACTATGTTGCCATTTATGTAAAATAAAATATGGATAGAGATATATAGAGATGTAAATAGATTGATCTCTGATATCACTCTCAAAATAAATACTTACATACATGGACCAAAACAAAAGCAAAAACAGAAGCCTCTGATAACAGTGGTTGGCACTGAGGAGGGAACAGATACAGGGTCAGTGGTGGGACAGTCTTATTTTCTCTGTATACCATTTCATAGTGCTTAAATTTTATTACCATTGCATGTATTACCTTGTACATAAATTAGCCACATTACCTATGCAAAGATAACAATTCAATTCAATTAAATTGAAAGTAATAAATGTTTGACTTTAATTGAAACTGAACTGAACAACCCTGAAATTAATAATAGAACCAGCTGGAGTAGTCAAATTAGCCATTCCCAAGGAGTTCCGCATTCATAAAGAGAATTTTATTCCTCTAATTATACAGTGATCCAATGCCAAGTTTAATTCATTACTTTTAATAATAGTAATAATAATGAATATGCTTATAAAATTAATAGATCAGATATAATTTTTCATGTTGAGAAATTTTATCCAAGTGTATAAATTCTATCAGTTCACTAACAATGTGAGCTCTCAGCTTTTTATCCAGGATTATTATTGAAAAGTATTGCCAAATAGCATAAACTGAAACACTGCAATAAATTTATCATTAAATCTTACAATTGTATAAATTATATCAGTAAGTACTTGCTGGAAATGTGTGCATAGATGGAATAAAAACTGGCCTGTTCAAGATATGATATCGCCTGAGAAAGGCCTTTCAATGAAGAACTAGAACACGGTATTTATAGCTAAGAGGTTCCCAGACTGAGCTGTGTGGCCAGGTTTGCACAAGTCTGTGGAAAATGTCATCCCTCTTCCAATTTCCACCATACAAGGAAAGCACTCACTCTGTCATACTAACCCAAGACACCATGGCTCCCTCTTTAGCTACTTTTGTATCTTCCCTTCTTCATGATCTGTTAGCAAATACATGAACATTCAAAGAAGATTTTAAAAATTAAAAGAAACCCTTCCAACAGCATACATGGACTGCCTTCTTCACCCTTTCTGGTGAAAAGACCCTGCTCTGGACCCCACGGTTACACTGCTTTCATCATTATCTTAGCCTCTGGAACTACAAATGTTACATGTGGCAGTTAAATTATCCTGCCATCTCTAAGATCCCTTTTTAAAGAGTCACCTATGATGTATGAGCAACACTGAAATCCCACTCCTGGAGGCACTCAGTGAAATGTTAGGGGCAGAATGGAGACCCATGCTGCAGCAGCAGATCCTGGGGGATGCTAATGAGGGGCAGGGCCCTGCTTTTATTAATATATTAGCCCTGCAGAGCACTATACCAGTTTTAATAAGCAACCAATCTGCAAGACTTCTCTGCTATGAAACATCTGGAAACTAAGGAAAAAATAACCATCTATACTGCAAAATCTCATTTCCAGCAATGCCTAAAAAACACTTTCCATAACAACAAATTCTCAAGCACTGCTAATCACTATACTAATCTTAGTATTATTCTAATATAAATATGACTGTTACTCTCTACAACCAGTATGTTTATCATAGTGTATATATACTGAATATACTGCCATAGCACTCATGCTAATGATTATAAACTGTCATAAATATTTTGTTCACCACTGGAACCCCAGGGACTAGCCTGGGATGTGGCAGGTTCCCAGTACTGGTTGAATCTGAGTATTACATACAATATGATACATAACATACTGTCTTATTTCCAAGAATAAAGATGCAATTTCTTGAAAATGATTTCTGACTCTCATATGTTCCTATCTGCAGATATTGTCATTTACTTGAAAATCACAAAAAAAAGGAGACAGCAAAAATTCAGAGATGGATACACCAGAGGAAAGACTAAGGAGAAGAAGAGAGCCTCTGAGCAGCTGTACAAGGTCAGTGACAAGTCACCCTGTCCCTCCTTCCTGCAGTCAGTCCTCCCTGCTAAAGCATGAAGAGCAATCTTTGCCTTTAGACAAAAAAAAAAAAATTCATTTTCAAGCCTCTGACCCTTCTTTTAAGTGCCCATTTCTTCTCTTTGTCTTCTAGTCCATGACAGACTCTGAATTGCTTATGGAAAGTACTTGGAACCACTTTCCCCAGAATCTGGAAAAAATATCAGCAATGCCCTTTAAGTTCCAGGTTCCAGTCATATACTGCTGGTTGGCAAGAATATTGGTACAAGTGTCTTGAAGAGCAGTTTGGCAATATACTAGCAAGAGCTCTAAATCTGTGCATTTCATTTGGTCCAATAAGTCACCTTCTGGAAAGCTAACCTAATGAAGTCATCCCAAATACATAAAAGGCTTGCTAGTTGAATGTATTCAGAGCCACATCTGTAACAATGAAAATCTGGATGCAACCTGACTTACTAACCAATGACAGAATGTTTTAATCCATTCACATGTTGAAACACTATACAGCCATTTTAAGATTATTTATGAAAAGCATGTAACAAAGAGGAATCTTATGTTTTCATTATAAGAAAGTATGTGTATATAGGATGATCTTAACTTATTTTACCTTATTAAAATATATGCAGAAAAATAAGGGGCTCAATTTCACTAAAAGAAGTGCAAATAAAAATTACAATGAGATACTACTTCACAACTTGAGATCAGCAGGATTTAAAGTCTGCCAATAGAAGTGTTGATGAGGCTGTGGAAAAGTTAAATTCTTGGGCTGGGATAGCAAAATTTTTTTACTGAAAATATAAACTTTTTTATGTTGGCTGGAGAAATGGGCATTCTCATACAGTGTTGGAAAGTATAGCCCCAGCCAGCACATGAGACCCACTGGTGCACCCTGGGTGCACCCCGGGCTGAGGACTATCCTTCATACGCAGACTATGCTTGACTTGCAATCTTCCCTTTTTTACTCTATCCAATCAACTTAGCAGGGTTTCAAGAGCAACACTTCTAAATTTCCAGAGAGCAGCCAAGATGGTGAAGTAGAAGGATCCCAAGCTCACCTTCTCTCATAAGCACACCAAAATCACAACAACTTGCAGAACAACTATCATTGAAAAAGTGTGAAAAGATCTTCTACAACTAAAGACATTAAGAAGGAACCACAAAGAGACTGGTAGGAGGAACAGACTCACGATATAATCAAATCCATACCCCCAGGTAGGTGACCCACAAACTGGAGAATAATTATGTTACAGAGGTTCTTCCACAGGAGTGAGAGTTAGGAGCCCTGCATCAGGCTCCCCAACCCAGGGGTCCAGCACTGGGAACATGAACCCCCAGAGCATTTGACTCTAAAGGTCAGCAGGGCTTGGTTACAGAATCTCAACAGAAAGGGGGGAAATAGAGACTTCACTCTTAAAAGATGCACACAAAATCTCACACACAAGGGCAAAAGCAGTAATTTCATAGGCATCTCAGCCAGACCCATCTAGGTCTTCAAGGGCTTCCTGGGGAGGCAGGGAGTGGCTGTGGCTCACAATGGGGACACAGGCACAGGTTATGGGCACCCCAGTGTTCACTGCTGTACTGATTACAATACCCAAGATGTGGAAGCAACCTAAATGTCCATGGACAGATGAATGGATAAAGATGTGGTATACATATACAATGGAATAGTACTCAGCCATGAAAATAATGAAATAATGCCATTTGCAATAACATGGATGGACCTAGAGATAATCATACTAAGTGAAGCAAGCTAAACAGAAAAAGACAAATGTCATATGACATCACTTATATGTGGAGTCTAAAAAAAATGATACAAACAAATTTATATACAAAACAGAAATAGACTCAGAGACATAAAAAACTGACTTACGGTTACTAAAGGGGAATTTTGGGATTAACATGTATTCACTACCATATATAAAGCATATAACCAACAAGGACCTACTGTATGCCACAGGAAAATAACTCAATATTTCACAATATCCTATAAGGGTAAAGAACCTTAAAAAAATAGATATTTGTGTAACTGAATCACTTTGCTCTTGCTGTACACCTGTAACTAACACAACATTGTAAACCAACTATATATCAATAAAAAATAAAATTATAAAAAATAAAAGAATGGAAATATGTTTAAAATAAATTGCCAAATGAAACAAAAGACTAACAATAATAGGTTTAGTATGCTCTATATCTGGCGGGCTGCCGTCTATGGGGTCGCACAGAGTCAGACACGACTGACACGACTTAGCAGCAGCAGCATCATGCTCTATTTGTGTAAATATTTTTAAAGCATATGCCTGCATACACATGGAAGAATTTAAAATATTTTTAATGTATAAAAGATTACATGAGAAGCTGTTAAGAATGATTCCTGGAGGAGAGGAATAATGGAGAAAGAGGTTTATTTTTCTTTTCATACCTAAGGTGTTTTGAATTTTTAATATTTGTATATATTGACTTTAGCTATATTGCTTTTATTTTAAATGTTTCTTTGATTTGTTTAGAAATAAGTAGCTATTACTGTGTTTTTTCAAATACATGTAAGTGCTGTGTGCTCAGATGTGTCCAACTCTTTGCAACTCCATGGACTGTGGCCCACCAAATTCCTCTGTCCCTGGAATTTTCCAGGCAAGAATATTGGAGTAGGTTGCCATTTCTTTCTCCAGGGGATCTTCCCAACCTAGGGATGAAACCCAGGTCTCCTGCATTGGCACATGGATCCTTTACCATTGGCACATACATATCTGGGAAGCCCCAATATGTACATGTGTACATATTTATGTGTATGTGTATGTGTGTAAAAAAACAGACAAAAGAAGCATCACTGGATCTACATTAAAGAGGTAAATAGTATACAGCATTATTCTGGGTTAAATGATACAGACTTTGAACACTTGAAAATATAATTCTATTTCTTAAACACTCTTTTCACTTCCCTTCCTTCCACCCCCATACATTTCATTTGTGCTTTCAATTAGAATGACAAACTGTTTCCCCTGAATAGTATAAAGCCCAATCCAACTATTGTAAATCTCAAATAAATAGTCCAATAATAGTCACACCTTAGAATGCTTCCTTTGTGATCCTACAACATACCTATTACTATGGAGGCTTCTTAAAGAATATGAGTATTCAAAACAACAATTGATGACTAAGTGGGAAGGCAGGATGTAAAAAGAAGAGAATACTTAGGGAAGAAAGTTAAAAACTGAAAAGAAAAGCTAGACAAGACAAGAAAACATTTCTGTGAATGTTGGGGATAGTTGTGGGAAGTAAATGTGATTACACAGGAAGAGGTGTTTCTTTGTAACTGAAACTTGGCAGGAAGGACATTAAGATATGACAGTTAGAACAGACTATATTTGAAAAGGTAATAATGCCATAAGAAACTCCAAGAGATTTCCTAGAGTGTTGAAAAGAGTAGCAATTGTTTGATGACATATAAGATTCTGAAAACATGTGAGGCAAAATTAAACATCATAAGAATATAAATCTATACCCTGTGTATATCAGTAAAAGCAGTCTTAGTTAAAAGTAGGCAAAAATAGATGCCTGTCTGCTGTATTTTTAAAGATCCCTTGGAATAGGGATCACATGTTTATGTACACTCATATATACACAAAGGGTAATGACCAATCATCCCAATTTGCCTGAAACTAATGGGTTCCCTGGATGCAGGACTTTTGGAGCTGAAACCAGGATAGTTCTAGGCAAACTAGGAAAACATTCATTACACTAACACAGAGGTAGGTAAACAAATATAAAGACAAATAGATAGGTATATATGATAGACAATGTAGATAATGAATATAGATACCCTTACATACAGGTCTCTGAAATATGTTTGCAGCATTACAAAAAAATTAGAATTATTGCTGTGGCTCCTATTATTTTTTTTTTTTTTTTTTTTTTTTTATTTTTAAACTTTACAAAATTGTATTAGTTTTGCCAAATATCGAAATGAATCCACCACAGGTATACATATGTTCCCCATCCTAAACCCTCCTCCCTCCTCCCTCCCCATACCATCCCTCTGGGTTCATCGCAGCACTGTTTATAATAGCCAGGACATGGAAGCAACCTAGATGTCCATCAGCAGATGAATGGATAAGAAAGCTGTGGTACATATACACAATGGAGTATTACTCAGCCGTTAAAAATAATACATTTGAATCAGTTCTAATGAGGTGGATGAAACTGGAGCCTATTATACAGAGTGAAATAAGCCAGAAAGAAAAACACCAATACAGTATACTAACACATATATTTTTCAAGACTATTTTTTTAGAGGAGTTTTAAATTCACAGCAAAATGGAAAAGAAAGTACAGAGATTTTCCATATACTCCGACTGCACATAAGCACAGCCTACCCCGTCATCAACATCCCCAACCAGGGTGGTACATTTGTCACAATTAAAGAACTTACCTTGTTGCATCATTATCATCCAAAGTTTATAGTTTACATTAGGTCTCACTCCAGATGGTGAACCTTCTATAGGTTTTGACAAATGACTTTCCGGGTGGCTCAGACAGTAAAGAATCCTCCTACAATGCAGGAGACATGGGAGACATAGGTTTGATCCCTGGGTAGGGAACATCCTCTAGAGAAGGGAATGGATACCCACTCCAGTATTCTTGCCTGGAGAATTCTATGGACAAAGGATCCTGGAAGGCTCCAGTTCATGGGGTCACATAGACTGTATGTGTCCAATATTTTTGGTGTGAGGACTGGTTTTGGTATGGATGACAGCCACATCTTTCCCCAAAGTGTGCTGGCCATTATCCGCTTGATGGGGGTGTGATTGGTGTTGTAGTGACTAGACCCTGTGCTGAATGTGAGGTAGGGTATTGGCTATCACTGACCTTTTGAAGTAGAGTTTGCTCCCCAGGTGTTGGAGTAGAAGCCCTGAGGTTTGGGTTCAATCAGTCTCCATTGCCCTTGAGTATGTGCCTTTTCCCAAAGGAGGGAATTGCTGAAACAAGTGAGGCCCATGTAGTCACAGAGCTCCTACGCACTGTCTATGTAGACATCCACCATTCATCTCAGAAGTGGCCCAAGGTTGCATCCCTTTCTCTGTTTTGTTTGTCCTGGATCTAGTGCAAGGCTGTAGTGTGGATTAGGCTGCAGCTGGGGATCAGGACACTGTGGCTGCAGGAACCGAGGTGTCTATGCCACCACCTGGGATCTGGACTGCTTCTGTGGCAAATGTCTCCCAGGACCTGTCTGCTCCAGATCTGGTGCTAAGCTGCAGTATAGAGTGGGAGGGGCCAGTGCACTCTCTCTGTGCACTGAGATTTACCACTTAAGCACCATGCATTCTTGTGGCTCACCCAGTGTGCATGCTGACAATGTCTAGCGGTCTCAACCTGCCACCCCCGTGCATGTACGGACAATGGCCTTGGCAGTTCTGCCCAAATCACACCCCAGTCACCTGGGTCTGTGTAGCTAGACCAAATCTTTGCCCTGATTTCACACCAGGTTGTCATGTGGTGTGAGCGAGGCCAGGGCACTTGCCCCTTCAGATAGGGAAGTACAATAAGGAAGTGCAGCCACCAATACAAGGCTCTCTTTGCCCTGATCGTTAGCAAGCTAGCTTGGGCACACTCCTCATGAGTGAGGCTAGGCTTCTCCAGCCTTTCTATCTGTCTCAGTGGATTTCCCAGCAGGCAAGGAGTTTGTCTTCTCCATGCGGGGCCCCGGGACTGTGATGCCCAGATTTTGAGTCAGTCTGCTCCCTCCCCAAGGTGAGGGTCCACCCTGTGTGGACCTTCTTTTCCCTACAGATCTCTGCCAGTGGCACAGGTCCTGACTAATGCCTGTTTTTCCCCATCCTACTTGGTTATGTGGAGATCTTCCTTGTAGCTTTGTTGTATAGGAGATCTTCTGCCAATTTCCAGTTAGTTTTCTGTGAGAATTGTTCCACATGTGGATGCATTTTTGATGTGTTTGTGGGGGGAGGTGAGCTCCACATCTTCATAGTCTGCCATCTGGATTCTCTTCTCCTTAAGAGTTATCTTTTAAACTCTTTTCCCTCACTACTGCTTCCCAGGTGGCGCTAGTGGTAAAGAATCCACCTGCCAATGCAGGAGATGCAAGAGACACAGGTTCAATCCCTGGATGGGGAAAATCCCCTGGAGTAAGGAAGGTAACCCATCCCAATATTCTTGCCTGGAAAATTCCATGGACAGAGGAGCCTGGCAGGATACATAGGGTTGCAAATAGTCGGACACAACTGAGCAACTACCTCTCCACTTTCATTTCATCTACAGTTGTTATCAACTCCACTTCTGAATCACATTCCAAAAGTCTCCATTTTCCTTTTTATTCATGTTACTTTACACTTTTTCTGTAATTTAACTGTGGTAAGAACACTTATGAAATTTACCCACTTAACATAATATAGTGTATCAATACTATATTGTTATCTATAGGTACAATGTTGTACAGCAGATTCTGGAACTTATCTTGCATAACTTAAATGTTATACCTATTGATTAGCAACTCCCTGTCTCCCTCACTCCCAGCCCCGGGCAACTACAATTCTATTATTTGCTTTCATGAGTTTAACTATTTTAGATACCTCCTATAAGTGGAATTTTGCAGTATTTGTCCTTCTGTGACTAACTTATTTCACTTAGCATAATGTCCTTGAAGTTCATTCATGTTGTTGCACAAGACAGGATTTCCTTCCTTTTTTATGCCTGAGTAATATGTATGTATATACCATGTTTTCTTTATCTGTTCACCTGTCTGTAAACATTTACATTTTTCCCACTTCTTGACTACTGTGAATAATACTACAGTGAACTTTTAAAAGCAAATATCTCTTCAGGATCCTGATTTCAGTTTGAGGGGATAAATACCCATAATTGGGGTTGCTGGATCATGTAGTAGTTCTATTTTTAATTTTTTGAGAAACCTGCATACTGTTTTCCATAATGGCTGCACTAATTTACATTCTCATCAGCAATGCACCAAGGGTTCCCTATTCTCCACATCCTCACCTGCACTGGCTATTGCTTACCTTCTTTTAATACATAATAGTCATTCTATGCTTCTGATTTACCAGTTTTAGATTAAAAGTTCCCATAACTACTCCTCAGACTTTTCAATGCCAGTCACAAGTCTAGGCTGTTATCTGTACTTCTAACTGACTGGTTATAAATCAGACTTTCCCACAACTTTCTCCTTTGGTAGTATTAATTTGCTAGAGTGACTCAAAGAACTCAGAGAAACATAATACTATATCAGTGGTTTATTATAGAAAGATATAACTCAAGAACAGCCAGATGGAAGAGACGCACAAAAATGATAATTTTAGGTTGTCAGACACATCTTAAATTTCTTCCTTTCCTTTTTTCCAGTGCTAATTTGTCTTTAAGTGTGGGTTATTCTGCTTCTGAAATAAACAGGCAAAGGAGTGAGACATTTCTCCAAAGAAGTTATACAAATTGCCAATAATCACATGAAAAGATGCTGCTCAACATGACTAGTCATTAGGGGAATATAAATTCAAACCACAATGAGATACCAGATAGAAGAGACACACAGGGCTAGGAACCGGGAAAGAACATGTGGCTTCCATGCCCTCTCAGAGGGTGCCACTCTCCCCAAACCTCCATGTGTTCACCAACCTGGAATCTCTCCAGACCCCATTTTTTGGGGTTTTTATAAAGACTTCATTACACAGGCATGACTAAATTCTTGGCCATCAGCAGCTGAGTCAACCTCCAGCCCCTCTCCCTTCTCCAGAGGTCAGGTGGTGGGATGAAAGTTCCAACCCTCTAATCACTTGGCTAATTCTCCTGGCAACCGCCCCATCCTTAAGTGCTATGCAAAAGTGTCTTCATTAACATAATAAAAGACATTTTTATAGCTCTCAACACTTAGCAAAGTCTAGGTTTTAGGAGCTCTGTACCAGAAATGGGGAAGAAGACAAATATATAT
The DNA here is from genome assembly GCF_027580195.1 of Bos mutus. NCBI lineage: Eukaryota > Metazoa > Chordata > Mammalia > Artiodactyla > Bovidae > Bos > Bos mutus. Next base: position 51,159,863 of record NC_091626.1, on the reverse strand, counting down.
TTCTTATTATAAACCATATCACAATGTTCATCAGGGAATATTGGCCTGTAGTTTTCTTTTGGTGTCTTTACGTAGACTTGGAATCTTGACCTCATAAAATGAGTTTGGAAGGGTTCCCTTCTCTTCAGTTTTTTGGAAGAGTTTGAGAAGGATTAGCATTCAGAAGTTCCATTTTTATCCTTCTCCACAGCCACCACCTGAGTCCAAATCATCATTTCTCACGTGAAACTGCTGCTGCTGCTGCTGCTGCTGCTAAGTCGCTTCAGTCGAGTCCAACTCTGTGCAACCCCATAGACAGCAGCCCACTAGGCTCCTCTGTCCCTGGGATTCTCCAGGCAAGAATACTGGAGTGGGTTGCCATTTCCTTCTCCAATGCATGAAAGTGAAAAGTGAAAGTGAAGTCGCTCGGTCGTCCTGAAACTTCAATAACCCTCTGTTCACTACATCCACTCTTGAACTTCTACTATTCATTCCTCTTAGAGCAGCCAGAGGAATCTTTTAAATCACAGATTAGATCATGTCACTCTGTTAGAAATCCTTTAGGCACTTCACACCACCTTTGGAATATAATGTAGACGTCTTTATCATGGGCCACAAGGCCCTGTGTAGTCCAGTCCCTACCCAAGTCTCCAACCTTGTGCCACTGTAGCACTCAACTGCAATTCTTTATCTAAGTAGTCCATCTTAACAGACACATTCATTGATTTGACCAAATATATGTCAATTATATGTTGACATATATATATGTCAAATATATGTCAATAACCTCAGATATGCAGATGACACCACCCTTATGGCAGAAAGTGAAGAGGAACTAAAAAGCCTCTTGATGAAAGTGAAAGTGGAGAGTGAAAAAGTTGGGTTAAAGCTCAACATTCAGAAAACGAAGATCATGGCATCCTGTCCCATCACTTCATGGGAAATAGATGGGGAAACGGTGGAAACAGTGTCAGACTTGATTTTGGGGGGCTCCAAAATCACTGCAGATGGTGACTGCAGCCATAAAATTAAAAGACGCTTACTCCTTGGAAGGAAAGTTATGACCAACCTAGATAGCATATTCAAAAGCAGAGACATTACTTTGCCAACAAAGGTCCGTCTAGTCAAGGCTATGGTTTTTCCTGTGATCATGTATGGATGTGAGAGTTGGACTGTGAAGAAGGCTGAGCACCGAAGAATTAATGCTTTTGAACTGTGGTGTTGGAGAAGACTCTTGAGAGTCCCTTGGACTGCAAGGAGATCCAACCAGTCCATTCTGAAGGAGATCAGCCCTGGGATTTCTTTGGAAGGAATGATGCTAAAGCTGAAACTCCAGTACTTTGGCCACCTCATGCGAAGAGTTGACTCATTGGAAAAGACTCTGATGCTGGGAGGGATTGGGGGCAGGAGGAGAAGGGGACGACAGAGGATGAGATGGCTGGATGGCATCACTGACTCGATGGACGTGAGTCTCAGTGAACTCCGGGAGTTGGTGATGGACAGGGAGGCCTGGCGTGCTGCAATTCATGGGGTTGCAAAGAGTCGGACATGACTAAGTGACTGAACTGAACTGAATGTCAACTTTGGGCTTCCCAGGTGGTGCTAGTGGTATAAAGAACCGGTCTGCCAATGCAGGAGATATAAGAGACGTGGGTCAGAAAGATCCCCTGGAGGAGGGCATGACAACCCACTCCAGTATTCTTGCCTGGAGAATCCCATGGACAGAGGAGCCTGGAGAGCTACAGTTCATGGGGTCACAAAGAGTTGGACATCACTGCAGTGACTTAGCATGCACACATATGTCAACTTTCTTGGAGTCAGCAGAAGGAAGGTAAATACTATCTGTATCACAAACTAAAATAAATAATTATCCTTTTTAAAAATCTAACATTTGCATAGCTTTATTTGTGCATCAGGAATAAAATTCAAAACAAGCGGGCAGATACCATTGCTCTCCTTTGACAACTAGAAAACTGAAACATGCAGAAAAAGTCATGATATGATACATGAAGTAGTCATAACTACCTCAACTTAAATGTAAATTAAATCTTAATGGAACTTCAGACTACAATTCATCCTTCAGAGTAATATTAAGTCAGCATCAAATATATGCCCTATATTATAAAAGTCTTAAGAACTATAATGTTATATTGCTTACATTCATTTTTAAAGAACCATTTTTAAATATCTGCATCATTCTCCCTCTGAAAATTGTGTTATTATTACAATTTGGATTGTCATTATGGCAAAAGAAAGTCTTGAAATACATAAACCACCCATGTTAATAAGGGACTATCATTAATTTTCTTAAGTCAAAAATCTAGTTAGTGATCTTTGACATTTCAAAACAAAATAAAAACTCATAAAAACAAGTGGGATATTTTTATCAATATAGGTTAAGATTTATTCTTATTTGAATGATAAAATTAATTTTAGAAGAGAATTTTTATTGTATTTGCTCATTTGTTAGTAATCACTAAGAATGAGAAGAACTAAATTACCCAGGGGTGCTGAAAATACTAATTATGTATGCCTATTTGAGGTACAATACTAAATAATGCTTTCTTACTGCTTTTGTAAATAAATTCTTTACCCAAACTAATTCATACCCAAAGTATTTTATAAAATAGAGCTACTGTGGTTTGAGTGGGGGTAAAAACCCAGCAATCCACCAGCAGAGTCACCTCCTCATTCCAGTCCCCTAAGAACCTAGGGTCTGTTAGATTCCTGCTTTATAATCCACAGAAGTTGCTGAAATTTTACTTTTGGTCCAAATGAAAATGATAGATTTTATAACAGAAATTTAACAAGTATCATAGCTTGGTTTTATTTTTTACTTAAAGTAGAATTTCTATTTCAAATTGTTTATTGCTCTCTTTTTTCTTATATGATTAACTCTATTGTTATTCTGTTTCCATTTTCAGTGACTATAAGCTATGAATTTCTAAAACACAAAGGGGAAGAAACATACATTTTAAGGAAGAGATTCAGCATTTTCATGTATTAGTATTTTGTTCTAGAAACTTTAGATCCAGTGAGCCATAAGACACTGGCCGTTGTAATGTATGGCTGGGCACCTGGCTCAGAAATAAGAACAAAAGTCAGTGGTTTAAAGCCAAATGCTCCAGCAATGAAATAAAAACAGCAATAGAAAAAGGCATGTGAACACGAGTTTCTGGGGGATTTTGCTATTTACGTCAATAAATCCAAATAGAAGAGAATATATCATAACAAAAAAAAATAATAAGTTTCAAAGAAGTCAGGAATAGATGAAATTCAAGCACAAGAAGAATAGATATCAAACTCAAACATAAGAGAAACGCTTAATTACATGGCTTGAAGACAAAGTCATTTAGGACAACCCCCCACTAACCAATGTTTTATATTTTCAGTAAGTGGATAATAGTCTCCATCACTTTAAGCACCACCTGGATGCAGGCCTGCCTCAGGGATAGCCCATGTCAGCCAGGGTAAACAGGCATTTTGTATAGCATAGGTCTGAGTCTCCCTATTATCTCCCCAATCCAATCATACCCCAAACCTGCTTTATTAAGAAATATTTTGGTATGTTTCCTTTACTCTCTAAAGTAAAATTAATTAATACTATAACCTCCTAATGAACATATTTCATAAGGTCCCAATAATGATGTAAAGAAGAAATAAAGCAATTTATCATTTAAGAGTAAATATTTCAAAATGTAAATATTCAGACATCACTGAAGAACTAATAAAGTAATTGGAAGCTTGCAGCTTACCAATAATGAATGTTTGGTTTAATAAATATAAGAAAATATTATAAAAATCTTAAGCCAAATACATTTTATATAAGAAACAGAGATAAAACAGGGCATATGAAAGAAAGAACATACAATAAAATCTAGCATTAGGAGAAGTAACAAGAAACCAAAATGTACCTGTATGCAACAAGACAAGGAAATAACCAACAGACCATGATAAGTACAGACTGCCAAATTAAATTAAGATATATTATATTCTTTTGATTGATTAATAATGTCAATATACCCCTGCCAAGACTACCAGATTTTAGAATTTGCTTTCAAAGTCTGTGAAGGTAATATCACTTAGAAATACATTCAGCTGCCAGTAACATCTCTGAAATAACCTTGACTTAAATATGATAAAGGCCTCTCTCAAAAGGAAAACCTAAAGTTAGAATGATCATCAGGAACCAGGCTTCTATATTTCTGCCATGCCACCTTTAACATATAACTTTTATCCTTAAACTTGCCTCATTATTGCAAGATGATCACTGCAGATCCAACCATCAAGTCTATGATCCAGGCATCAGGAAAAAGAGAGGGGCAAGGACCAAGGTCACAGTCACAGATTCCAGCTGATTTCCTGGAAGTCTCACAATGTGATACATGCTTACCACTCATGGACCACTCTCCTTGACTGCAAGAGAGAGGGGGAGATTCAGCTGCACATTTGGGCACATTGCTACACCCAACAATCTAGGAGTTTTCCTGCTGAGGAAAAAAGGGGGAAATTCTGGGGGGAAAATAAAGAGATATCTAAAGATATGAAATTTAGGAAGTTTTGCCTATGAAAAGCTAAGTAAAAAAAGGTGGTTCAAATTTTAAGACACTTTCAAGAAGACAGATAGTAAAGATCCACTGTATGTTTCAAAGCTTTTTGAATTGCTTTGTGTTTCATTTTAATATGACCAGTTCACACTGCCCTAAAGACAAGCTTCCTGTCGTGGGGCAATGGTTGTCTCCCCAAAACATACGAATCAAATTCAGTCGAGAGCAAAAAGATTCAAAGGCAAAGGTAAGGGGTACTTATTGTAATAGAAGGGGAAATTAACCAAAAGTAATAGTAAACATAAAAAAAAATTATACATTCTCCTCAGATAAAATATTATACTGTGATTTCTCTCTGGTTAAGTCAGAAAAATGGAGATTTGGAAAATCATTTAATGAATTAGGGCTTTATGTACACCAAGAGTATGAGTACTAGTTTTGGTTTGCTTTTCTGTTTTGTCATTTTTATACTGGCTTTCCTAACCCCAATCTTCTCATGCTGCCACAGGTTATCCAGGGGATGTTCCCAACCCAAGAATGGAACCTACATTTCCTGCATTGGCAGGCAGATTCTTTATTACTGAGCCACCAGGGAAGCCCAACAAAACATCTAGTGGAAGGGACAATAAAAAGTATTTCCCCTTCTATTTAATGGATTATCACAGAGCAGAAAGAGAAAGTGAGGTTGGGTGGGCAGCGGTAGGAAAGACCTCTAGAGAGAGGAGAAAGAGCAGCAAAAGGAAGAGAAAAAAGCTCTCCAATTTCAGACTCTGCTGTCTATCTACCTATACCTCCTGACTACTGTCTTTTCCTTGAGAAGTCATCCCAGCCAATGCCTTGCCCCTTTCCCAATGAGCTTTCTATCTGGGATTTTCCACTGCTAACCAAAAATAAAAAGGAAAATCTGAGTTATACCAAAAATCCAAATGATGTGATTTTACTAGGATATTTACTCTATCTAGACTAAATATGGGAGAAGGCAATGGCACCCCACTCCAGTACTCTTGCCTGGAAAATCCCATGGACGGAGGAGCCTTGTAGGCTGCAGTCCATGGGGTCACTAGGAGTCGGACACGACTGAGCGACTTCACTTTCACTTTTTACTTTCATGCATTGGAGAAGGAAATGGCAACCCACTCCAGTGTTCTTGCCTGGAGAATACCAGGGACGGGGGAGCCTGGTGGGCTGCCGTCTATTGGGTTGCACAGAGTCAGACACGACTGACGAAACTTAGCAGACTAAATATCTATTTTATCAATATAAATGCCTATATTACATTCAGCAGTATTTATTTTGTTCTAGGGAATAAGAATAATTCAGGGTTTATATTGTCTCTGTAACCAGCAATGTCCAACAGGTCAATTTGGTTTTTCTTCACATTCTTTGAGAAATACTCTTAGAATAAGATGGCTTTTCTTTTTATTTTATTTTTTTTTCTTTTATGTTGATAGTTTACCATGAAGAAATTAAGAAAAGAGAATAGTTTCTAATGTTTATCCATGTATTGACTGTTCGAAGTGCTCTTTACTCCTTCCTGTATTTCCCAGTTTTGTTTTGATATTATCATCATTCATAAAGGACTTTATCATTTTTTATAGCTCGGGCATGCTTCCTTAGCTTTCATTTCTCTGAAGGTGTTTTCAACCCCATTTCAAAAGATACTTTCAATGGATATCTATTACAGAATTGACAGCTTTAATTTTTCAGCACTTTATTATTTTTTTTTATTTGATAAATTTAACGCCTTTTATTGCCATACCTCATTTTACTGTGCTTTACTTTAGTGAGCTTTATAGATACATGTTTTTGTTTTTGTTTTTTTTTCCTTGTTAATTTTCTGTTTAGTTGATCTATCCATAAGTGTGAGTGGGGTATTAAAGTCTCCCACTATTATTGTGTTATTGTTAATTTCTCCTTTCATACTTGTTAGGATTTGTCTTACATACTGTGGTGCTCCCATGTTGGGTGGATATATATTTATAATTGTTATATCTTCTTCTTGGATTGATCCTTTGATCATTATGTGGTGACCTTCTTTGTCTCTTTTCACAGCCTTTGTTTTAAAGTCTAATTTATCTGATACGAGTATTGTGACTCCTGCTTTCTTTTGGTCCCAATTTGCATGGAAAATCTTTTTCCAGCCCTTCACTTTCAGTCTGTATGTGTCCCCTGTTTTAAGGTGGGTCTCTTGTAGACAACATATGTAGGGGTCTTGTTTTTGTATCCATTCAGCCAGTCTTTGTCTTTTGGTTGGGGAGGCCCCAACCTTAACGGAGGCCCCGTTAAGTGGCGGGGAGGCGATAAGTCGCAGCATTGGCGCTCGCCAAACACCTCATCACCTGAGCTGCTCGGACCTGGGAAGAGCACAAAACGCAGCCCCAACTGAGTCTGCGCCTCTGAGGACTACCCGAGTGCCTGAACCTGAGCGGCTTGGACCTGGGAGGTGCATGCAACCCAGGACCAGCCTCGGATTGTTCCCGGCGGAACAACCTAGAGCCTGAGCAGTGTGGGCAGGGAGGCTACACGCGCCGTGAGCGGGGGCAGACCCAGTGTGGCTGAGGCACTGCGAGCGCACGCCAGTGTCATTTGTTTGCAGCATCCCTCCCTCCCTCCCCATAGCGCGACTGAACAAAGAGAAGAAATACAGCTCCACCCACCAGAACACCGACACAAGCTTCCCTAACCAGGAAACCTTGACAAGCCACCTCTACATACCCACACACAGCGAGGAAACGCCACAATAAAGAGAACTCCACAAACTGCCAGAATACAGAAAGGACTCCCAAACTCAGCAATTTAAACAAGATGAAGAGACAGAGGAATACCCAGCAGATAAAGGAACAGAATAAATGCCCACCAAACCAAACAAAAGAGGAAGAGATAGGGAATCTACCTGATAAAGAATTCCAAATAATGATAGTGAAATTGATCCAAAATCTTGAAATTAAAATGGAATCACAGATAAATAGCCTGGAGACAAGGATTGAGAAGATGCAAGAAAGGTTTAACAAGGACCTAGAAGAAATAAAAAGAGTCAATATATAATGAATAATGCAATAAATGAAATTAAAAACACTCTGGAGCCAACAAATAGTAGAATAACAGAGGCAGAAGATAGGATTAGTGAATTAGAAGATAGAATGGTAGAAATAAATGAATCAGAGAGGATAAAAGAAAAACGAATTAAAAGAAATGAGGACAATCTCAGAGACCTCCAGGACAATATTAAACGCTACAACATTCGAATCATAGGGGTTCTAGAAGAAGAAGACAAAAAGAAAGACCATGAGAAAATACTTGAGGAGATAATAGTTGAAAACTTCCCTAAAATGGGGAAGGAAATAATCACCCAAGTCCAAGAAACCCAGAGAGTCCCAAACAGGATAAACCCAAGGAGAAACACCCCAAGACACATATTAATCAAATTAACAAAGATCAAACACAAAGAACAAATGGCTTTTCTTTTTAATGTTTTAAATTTAAATTGTGTCTGAAACTTTCTTTCTTTAGCTCTTTACTCTAATATTTGGCACCTGCAGATTTTAGTCCCAGAGTTAGATCAGCCTGGAGAGTTTCTAATTTCTTGAACTCTCAGTTCTGGCCTGATTCCTACCCCCTGGGAAATATAATGCTACTCCTAGAATCTATCTAATCCACACAAGGACTATTGTGTAAGGACATTTCAGTGATCAGAGTTTATGACTCAGAACTTTAAAAAGTCTAAATTCTAGTATCTGTTCTTAAATTGTGTCCTGGTCAGAGTTTAAGCCTCCCAGTTTTCCCCCACTTCACGTTACAGAAACTAGATCCAAGAATTGATGAGACAAACTACATTTGCAAAGATAATGTTAGATTATGATAAGAAAATAGTTTACAGAAGACAAGAATAAACATAAGGGGAGAGAAAGGTTAATGAATATTTGGGAGTCATTTAGGAATTAACCCAATATTGAGTATCTATTGATGCTTTTGAACTGTGGTATTGGAGAAGACTCTTGAGAGTCCCTTGGACTGCAAGGAGATCCAACCAGTCCATTCTGAAGGAGATCAGCCCTGGGATTTCTTTGGAAGGAATGATGCTAAAGCTGAAACTCCAGTACTTTGGCCACCTCATGCAAAGAGTTGACTCATTGGAAAAGACTCTGATGCTGGGAGGGATTGGGGGCAGGAAGAGAAGGGGATGACAGAGGATGAGATGGCTGGATGGCATCACTGACTCGATGGATGTGAGTCTGAGTGAACTCCGGGAGTTAGTGATGGACAGGGAGGCCTGGCATGCTGCGATTCATGGGGTCGCAAAGAGTCAGACACGACTGAGCAACTGAACTGAACTGAACTATATGCCAAATAATTTCACATATATTCTCCCATTTAATCATTAAAGTAACCTTGTGGCATAGGCACTATGTGACTTATTAAAAGGGAAAACTGAGGCTCAGAGTGGTTAAATGCCTTGCCCAAGGGTCCCATCACTAGTGAGCGTTACAAGACTCCTAGTACAGAATTCTTTCCCCTGCCCCACTCTGTTGAAAAGGCTAGTAAATTCTACAGTTGGCAATTTGTCATCCACTACCTATGATTCACTTTTTAATATAAATCTTACTAAAATAAATTCATTTTTATTCTAGTAAAAACTCAAAATATTACCTTGTCTAGAAAAGTAAAATTGCAAGGTTGTCCCTATTAGAATAGTCTAAGCAAGAACTGGGAAAGGTGGAATTTGTAGACAGTTGATACCATTCCCTGGATTCTTTACAAACAAGAATAAACCCCTATCTAATGCAGACTACTCAATGCTGCCTCCTTTTAGTCTAAGTGGGGCCCTTTTACCGAGGAAGCTGCTAATATGGCATCAGGCTATTAATGGGAAAAGCATTTACTTTAGATTAAGAATAGTGTAAAGTAGAGCCGGGCCCTCTATGACTGGCTATTAGGGATGTTAATTAAATATTTATAATGTCTAAATTAGCATAGTGAAAGCTCAATTCATCAATTTGTTCTGGTCTGTTTGTAAGGGGGAAAAAATAACTCCAAATGCCCCTGAAGAAAGATGCTATGTGAGTCAATAGGAGGATGACTGAACAATTTATTATGATTGTGGTAAACTTTTTATTTTGATTTTATTTAAAGATACTTGTTGCAGCACCTTATCTTAAAGACCATTTACCACAGTCAATATACTGGAGGGCCATGTATTATTCATTGTTATCCAATGAAAAATTTGCTAAGGTGCTTCCATGCTGAATGTCTGATTGATTCATTGATTTCTTGATAGTTACTTCCAAAAAGTAAAGGCTAAGTTTGATATTGAGAAGTGGGGCTGGAAGCCAGAAGCCCCAATTCCTTCCTTTATTACCAACTAGCCTGCTGAAAGACCTAGTTTTCCAAGCCTTTAAATGATATCTTGCTAATAGAATAGTTTTCAGGCTTCACGGTTAATAATTGAGAGGAATAGTTGGATCTTCCATTGAAAACTGCTAAGTATGTGGCTGCTTCTCCTTCTGTCCGTGTAGGGAAGCCAGGAATATTAACACCTAAATGCCCATAGCCTGTGAATGCCTAATTAATGTCTTTTATGAATTCCATTCAATTATTTTTAATCTCATTTTATTATGAGAAAGTCCCCAAAGGGAAAGACCAACTGTCCAATCTATTTTCAACTGAAGATGAGGCTGGCTGCAGTGGAAACTTCATCACTAACATTTAAATGAAGTTTTGTGTGGCTGGCTTAAGCTCATCACCACTCGCACACGTTTGGGTAAATACAGTTAAATATGGGTGGAAAGTTTGGAACTTTTTTTAAACAAATCCATTCTCCCCATACTGGCCCAGTAGTTAGTTCCCTGATCATATCTGATGAATGCACTTCTCCCCCAAAACTAAAAATTAGAAAATTAAACTATTAAGACCTCATAGTTTGTTTTGGTTATAATGAACTGTTTTCCTTCTGTCTTGTAGGTTTTCTTCTCCAATTAAGAAGTGACCCGAAATACAATGTGACCCCTCTTTATATGGGTGCATCTGATCGCCCTCTTTCTTTCCTCCATCAGACAAGCTGGCCTTCCCTAGAGGGTGGGCTGGCGTGAAAGGGTTAAAGGTTCTCTGGTCAAAATGACCCAACAGAAGGAGCCCGGCCCAGAGCTGAAATCTAAGTGCTAATGACCGCTGCCCTTCACCCCGCTGCTGTCCACCGGCCGGACCTGAGGCCGGGTAGGGGCCGGGCCTAGGAGTGGGCACAATGTTCTGCATTTAACATTTGAACTTCTCCTATCCGAGGCAGCAGGCCGTTTTGTCCTGAGGTCGCTGACCCTGGCTCCCCCATCAGCTGCCCTGAAACCTTAATTGAATGACAGATGGTCATCTTCGGGGGCGCCAGAAGCTGCGGGCTGCCAGCCGCGCAGGGGCTGCGGCCCCAGGCCCCAGCGGTCCTGCCCCGGCCCTGCCAACAAGGGGCGGGCAGCAGAGGCAGCAGGAGGCCCGCGGGAGCGGCGGGCTTGGTGGGTCTCGGCCAAAGGCGTGGCCCTGCGCCCCCTGAGGAAACAAGCGCCTAAGTGGTCGCACGGGCAAATAGCCGGTTCCTAGCGCCCTAACCAGCCTCCCAGGCCGAGCGACCCAAACAGTGCAGGCCCTATCTAGGCCTCGGGCCCCGGAAGGCAGCCGAGAAGGGACAAAACGTCTCGCCTCAGTGTCGAAGGCCCGTATTCCAACAACCGCGGGCCCCAAGCGTCGAGGTCTGGAGTCCGTGCGGCCTAAGGCAAACAGGCCAGCGTCCAAGCCCAAGATGCCCATCCCCAGGTGGGTCCACCCTCCTGAGCCGGCGAAAAGGCCCGGAAAAGACCGATCCCATACCGCACGCGGCCTGCCCTGAGTCACCAAGAGCGCCTTCGGGCGAGCGCCATTCTCGGCCGGAGGCCACGCGAGCCACGCTGATGTCCGAGCGCTGGTGCCCCAAAACTACCCCATTGCAAGGAGCTGTCAGGGCTCTAGGGTAATAGATGGGAGCCCCAAAAGGCGCCTGGAGGCACCAGAGTCCAGCAGCGCTGCCTCAGCCGCTCGTCCGCGCCCTAGTGTCCTATTTCTTTAAAATAAAAGCTGCGAGCCCTACAATTACTGGGATTACAGTGAGCAGGTATTGATCTGCAGCCGGCATTGTAGGATCAAGCAGGCGGGCGGAGGCAGACATCGCTGCTCCCACCCCCTTGCCGCCGCCTAGGCCTGCAAAACGCTAAAAAACCATTTCTAAATGTTTGATTTCAAACGCACCATCAACACCTGCTGCAAACGTACTACCACCACCACCCTCCTCCCCGCCTGCACCTCACCTCTTCCCCTCTGCCCGTGGGCCTCCCAGGCCCGAGCCAACTACATCGCCACCTTAAGCCCCCTCCCCCTTTTTTTCCCCTTTCTTTCTTTATTTTTAATTACTGAGGGAAAATATACACATAAGCAAAAAAAAAAAAAAAGCCTCCCCGGCAGGCGCGAGCGGGGGTGTTGAGGAGGCCGGCGAAGGCGGTAATGCAACCCTAATGCACAGATAGCTGACATCAACTTCCGTCAGGCAGCTCCTGGAGATCGAACCTTTCGATTGTAACTGGGACAATTTGCATAGTGATTCCCTTTCAGAGCTTTCCCGGGTCCATAACAAGCCCAGGCAGCTATTCAAATGCAAGTTGCAACCCCAAATGCAAGGCTAGCCGGACCAAAAAGAGCCCTCCGGCGCTCTGGAGAAGCGAGACCCGTGCTTTGGATCTCATCCTTCTCTTCTTTTTTCTCTCTTTCTCTTCTCGGGTTCCTGATTTAGCTGGGAGCTGTTTATTTATGGCTGCAAATGTGTGCGTGCGAGAGAGAGAGAGAATTGATCTTTGCCTGGACTTAAAGATGGAGCCGAAGGCGCTGGAGGGAATTTGGGTTTGCGCGCCTAGCTCAGACCGGGGCGCTGAAGGGGGCCGTTTGGCACGAAGCCCGAGGTCGCTCTTTTCTGCACCCCTCACCTCGCGACCTTTCAGGAATCTGAGGGGTCCTGAAGCGGCCTGGCTGACCCACCTCCCGGGGCCGAGCTTCGAGAAAGGCTTCATGGAGGGAGCCATCCCGTCCCTGTCTTTAAAATGAGCGCAATAAAAGGTATCACCTGCGACTTGTGCGGATCACTTTTTCTTACTGTGCACTGGTGCGGGGGCGGGAGCGGAGGGTACTTACAGTTTCCGGGGTGGGGGGTGGGGGGCTTATAGGATCCCGGGGAGGGGGGAATTAGGAAGCTAGAAGTTAGGCTCCCCAGTTTCCCGGTTTCTTTCTCATTTGAAATTATGCAGATTGACTCTCGTTTCCTCCCTCCTAGGGGGCAAATCCTCAAACGTGAACCTGATCACTTGTCACAGAAGCAACTTGCCATGAAATCCGCTAATGCGCCGCGACTCGCCCACCCGGGTAAGCCTCTCTCACTGGCGCGTGCGGAGGTGGGGGTGGGGGACAGGCCGGGGCAGGGGCTCCAGGGGCCCGGCGTCGCTGGTCCACTGCTGAGCCTGTAGCCACACAGACAGGGTGGGAACCGAGGGCGGAGGGCAGAAGCCGCGTCACGGTCAGGGAGCCGAGCGAGGGCGCCCCCTCCCACCCTGCCCACCCAGCTTCGGCGCTAACAGGTCCTCCTGGCAAATTTAAAGTAGCAAATGAGGGCGGGAAGGAGGCCTCCCAAATAGGGTGTAAATATCCAGGCGTGCCAAGCGTGGTGGAGGGTACGCGAGCGCGCGTCTGCGGTCTATGAGCGGTTCTCCTGCGAAGCCGCATGCGGCGGCAGAACTGCACCTGCATCCGTGCGAGTCGTAGAAATGGAGATAGCCAGGGTCACTGACCTGGGGAAAACCCCGAGTTAGAACTTGTCTACACTTCCCTAGGCTGGTTCCCGCTTTCTAAATCTCCCAGGTGGCTTGTTGTCTCTGCAAATCCAACACAAACGTACTCAGGATTATCTCAGGCCACTGTCCTTGCAGCACTGACCATTATCTCGATGGAAGAACGAGCTCCTCTGGTCAGAGAGCATAAAGCGGCGGCTAAATTCGTGTCTTTCCCCACCCACCCACCGCACCCTTTAATGGTGAGAAAATATAGGCTTCTCAAATCCACAGAAGCAACCAAACACACATTTCCCAATGTTCTTTGTTTTATATCGGTTCGGGTGCTGGAAGCTGTCTGACAACGAGCTTTTTCGTTGAGCCTGTTTTATGCAGAGCACTTGGGATATTTTTCAGTCTTGTCTTGTATCTATAATATATATATATATATATATAAAATGCTTTATGGATGGTTTTGCAATAGGTTTCTTAAGGAACAGATATGTTCCTAGGTGTTTGGGATTGAATGGTGAGAGAAGCTGCCTGGAACGTATAAATAAACCCAATGCAAATTAAAAACACATTGAACAGAAGAAATGATTATGAATGAAGATGAGGGCATTAACTAGTCTGGAAAAAAACGATTTTAATGTCTGAATTTTCCAGATTTCATGGCCACAAATAACAAATTGAAAGGAATTTAGTCTATCCTTTTACCTGTGTTTTCTTCATACACAATGGAAGAACACAGGCCCCCCTGGGTTTGTCTGTCGAGTGCACATTTATAAGCATTTCAATGGACAAATCAGATTTGGGATGTTTTCCTACTTTTTCTGTAAACCACAAACAGTTTAGTTCTGATGCAAAACAATTTAAAATTAATTCAGGGTGCAGAAAAAAAGAAAAAATGTAAAATCCTGACAGTTAAACTATTACCAGGTTCCCAGGGGTTAATTTGATATAAATAACCCACTTGCCTGTGAGCACAGAAGGTGGAAGTTAGAGGTCCTGGCAGCAAAAAGACACCGGTGGTAAAAGAGCTTTGTGAGTCTGAGGGGGTCTGCAGAGGATCTGAGCCTAGCTTTGGGTTTGTTGCATCCCTCTTGCTCACTTAAAACAGTAACTCAAGATGTAAGTAAAAGTGTTTTCATTTTTTATTGATCCCACTAACATCTTTCATTATCCAGCATGTAGCCACAGCAAATTATTGCTCATTTGATACCGAGAATTCTATTGACCATCACTTTCGTTGGAGAGAGAATTCTAACTACTAGGCTCCTCTGTAGTCAGAGCTGAGGCTAAGAACATTCCTCGGCTAAAACCCAAGTAAATTGAGCCTTCTGCCTCCAGAAATTGATGGAGATGTGTTCATTACATGAAGCCACGTGAATGTGCATAGAGATCTGCTTTTTACTCTGCCTGCCTTGCCCCTACTCATGCGAAAGGTCGGTCCCTTTGGAACAGATCTGTCTACTTGGAGAGCTGGGCATTCGTTAACCTCTCCTAGAGCCCTTCTGGCAACTTCTTTCCAACTCTGACCAGGGTTAGGGCAAGGGAAATGATGCAACAAAAGCCTGCTCTTAAAAGGTCAATCCTGTGCTCAAAACCACCTCAATGGAGACACCTATGGAAATCATTACCCACTCCCTCCCCCAAAAAAATGACTCCTAAAATATCCAGATGAGTGACTTTATGGTCTGGATACAACTTTCTAAATTAAACTACCATCCCCTTCAACTCTCCTTGTCATCAAAGAGGTCTAAGTACTGGAAGAGGGAGCTCTGAGTTCAATGTCTGTTTTCTCTTTGGTTGGCAATGGGTGTCCAGCCCTGAATGACAAGCCAGGCGACTCCCGTGCTCCCGCCAGTGCACGAAGAAGGCGAACCCTGCCGCTTGCGCCCCCAAGCCCCCAGTGAAGGCCTGACCTTTGACCCTAGGGCTAGCAGCTTCGGAGTACTCATGGCTAAAGAGGGAGGAAGGTAGAGAAAAGAGGCTGGAGAGAGGGTCCGGGAGAGGAAAGGAGAGACCAGACTTGTTTCCCGAGAAGCTAGTGGCTGAATTTGCCTTCACGCGGAAAGGAGTCCAGAGCTGCCCCAAGCAGGCGCCAGGCGAGTTCTCAACCCTCGGGCTGCCTTCCCCCTTCCCAAGGTGGCTTCCTCAGATAAGCCTGTCCGGACCCAGGCGCCCTTTCGGTCTCCCTTCGGGCGTCTCCGTGAAAAGTGCTCCGATTCGAGGGTGCGCTGAACTGGCACCCCGGCAGCGAAGAGAGAGACGTCAAGCCTGACAGCGAGCGGGGCCCGACCACCGCTAGCCCGCCGTCGGCGCCCAGCCGGGCTTGTCACATTTCCCAGTAGCATGTAATCCACGGCCGCTACACCGTAAACCCTCCACCCCAAGAGGAGGCCAGGACGGCCTTGGAGAAGCTATGCCCGTGGGGACTCGGTAGAGGAGATGGTTTGGTTAGGTTTCATTTCCACAACCACCAGGTTTTCCACTAGGTTCCAGAACAAATGGAGAGCAAATTAATGCGTTTAAGAAATGAGTCGGAGCTTGCAGTCCGCCAAACGGCTCCAACTCCAAATCCAAAGGCGGATTTGGGGCTCTTAGGGACCGTCTAGGTAGTTATTTTCCTAATGGTGCTAAATGAGCGGCGTGAAACTGTTCTCTCGGGCACCGCGCTCCATGAACCTTGTGCGTCTGGGAGCCACTCTTGTTCTAGAACAAGGTAGTAACGGGCTGGGAGCATGCTCTGAGCACGCGGGACTCTTGCCCAAGAGCAGCAGCCTAGAGATGAGAGTAGATTCTAAGTGGGTTTTTAGGGGTTTCGAGATAGGGGAGGGGAATTTAAGCTGGGATTCATACAGTGGATTTTTTTTTCTTTGTTTTTCTTTTTGTTTTTAACGTAGATAGATAACCCCCGCAGTGGTGTAACCAGCGCGCGCGCCCAAAGCCGTCTTGTCCCTCGAATGCGCTCACCGCCGGCAACACTTGGAGAATCCAGCCCACAGTGGTTTCGAAAACCCCATTTTCCTGATTGCAGCTCAGACTGTGGAACCCCGAGAGCCTCCCCAAAGAGGGAGCGTGAATCGGGCCAAGTAGTGGGTCGGGGACACACACGCACGCACGCACGCACGCATATGCACACAGAGGCAGAGCAGTGCTTCATAGGACCTAAGATCCAGGGTGGCTGGAAAGGGATCTGGGAGGCCACGTCTGAAGGAGCCAGCAAGGCCCTGGTGCTGCCTCTGCCAGAGTCGTGCAGCCACTGAAGCAGCCTGATCCTGATAGTTATTTTGGGGGGAAAAACACCTGGAACCCAGGTTTGAGCTAAAGAAAGTAAGGGCAAGTGACAGATGATCAAGCATTTCTTTGAAATGAGGAAGAACTGAGAACTACCCAGCTGGCCTGGCCTTAGGGCAAACTGGACCTTAGGAAACTACTCTCTTCGCACACACAGCAGCACACATCCTCCGATGGCAAGTTCACCCGTGCCCAGCAAGGGCCACTGCACCTCCTAACTGCTTTTTCAGCCTCCTCCAGGTTTTGCCAGGCAAATGAAACAAGAACTCAATAGTAAATTATTTTGTTCAGACTTCTGTCTTTTTATGAAAATAAAAGGCAACACTTTGTCATTTTTAATCATATAAGCAGACAATAAACCTAATCTTGATATTGATTTTTCCAGAATCAAGTGATTTTGTGCAGTGTCTGTTTTATTTCCTTTCTGAGGAAGAGCTGTTTGTTGGTAGATGGTGTGGCTCTAAGACTGCACTCCAGTGGGCAGGTGCTTATCTGAAACATGTAGCTGATTGTGGACTTTGAAGCGAGATAGCTAAAATGGGGTTCTGCCTGGGTGGCAGGAAGTTTGGTTTTTGTCTAGTTATTGAGATAATGGTTTCAACCTCTGGTGCACTAGGATAGATTTAAGACTCAGCTAGTGCTTTTAGAAGTTATGGCCTCAGAGTTTCACTGCAATTTTTTTCAAAATAAAATCAAATAAAAATAAAACCAACAACCCCAAAATCTTGATGTTATTGGTCCCAGACAGCACCGTGAGAAGCATTAGCAAGGAAAGCACACTCTCGAAGCAGCCCCAAGTTTAGGAAAGGGACATGACCCTGAGCTGGCCGACCTCGGACAAGGGCAAAAGCCCAGTAGAGAAGTGGCAAGGGATGCAAGTTCCTGCTAATGGGCTCAGAGGCATGGATGATTTCTCTGAATTCTGATGTTCTTTCTTTCCTTTGTCAAAAACAAAGTGATATTTGATGCTGATGCCAAATGGTGTTGGCACCTTTCATGTGAAAGTCTTGAGGTGCAGGGAAGTGGGCCTGGCCTCCACCTAGCTATAGAAGGAAGAGAAAGAGGGAGGGGATGAGGAGAGAAAGCTTCAAAGAAGAAAGGAATGAGTTGGAGAGAGGAAGGAAGAAAGGGAAAAAAATGAAGAGGTGGAGAAGAAAATGAAACGGGACGAAGAGGGTAAGATAGAAATAAAACGGGGAAAGAGAAGTAAAAAGGATGGTGAAGGAGAGGGAGAAAGGAAAAGAAGGAAAAACAGATTTCAAAAGACCTAATAAAAAAAAAAAAAAATTACCCCATCCCTTGGAGGGAATTGTTTGCTCTGTGGACTACGTGGGAATTTTCCCATAGTTCTGGGTAGTTTCTCCTCCCGCCTGAAATGCAGAACAAATTACAGTCGCCAGCATAAATTAAAATCCCCGAAACTCTCACTCCAATCCAAAAGGCTGGACTCAGGGAGCGCCGACCGCGGACCCACTGGCAACCCTGCCATCCACCAACTCCCCCAGCCACCCCCCCTCCCCCGCCCCCTCAGTGAATGGCAGAGGTCACCACCACCCCACTCCACCCCCACCACCAATTTCCAAGGGCCTAGGACCCTGGCTAAGGGAAGGGGACTTGATGGTTCTGTGCCCTGCGGAAGGGGATGGAACCTCGGGCCTTCGAGTGACCCTAGGGCTCTGACCTTTGCCGCGGTCCTCTGGGGTCAGCAGTTAACCTATCGCTCCCCGCCCCTCTTCCCTTCCCGCCCCGGTCACTCAGCGGCCCCGGCTAGGGAGAGTGCGTCAATATTTGGGGCCAGCTTGGGGAGGGAGCGGCGTCCAAGCAGGATTGCAGGAGGATGGAGCCCAAACCTGCGTGATCATTCCACTCCCCACACCCGGAAGACCCAGCCTCAAAGATCCCTCGCTTGCCCGGCGCTCACTGCCAAGGCCCAGTTAACCCCGTGCCTGGTAAAGAACCCGCTAAGGCATGTAGGAAGAGAGTGGGCATCTTTCTCAGTTTTCCTACCCTGTTTAGAGCAATTTATCTTCATTCTAAGTGTTACACACCCTTCAGACACCAGCCACCCACCCTTTTGCATTTGGGGAATTCAAAGAGCCTTGGGTGAGAGGGGGAGCAGTGTGGAGTTAGCCTTGTGTCCTCCTCAAGCCCGAAACCTTGGACTAGTCTCTGGGAGCAGCTGCCAAGAGAACCAGTGAAGAAATTGGGCCAAAGTCCATGCTACGGAGCCCAGCTGACCGCCTCACTGTCCCCTCCGGGACTATGAGAACCAGCTTAGCGCCTACCCCATCCCACTTCCAAAAGTGCCTGCGACCGGCGCCCCAGAGGGCTCTCCCGGCGGGGACGGAGGGGAAAGCGGGCGGCAAACCGGAGGCTGCCGAGGCTGGCGGAGCGCCCGCAGCCCCCAGCTCACCGCTGCTTGGGGTTTTCGCGGTCTCCCCAGCTGGAGCCGGGGCCGCCAGGAGCCGAGAGCGTTAGGTTCAAATGCATCAAGGCTCTGAAGTCATTTATCCGGTTTCATAAATAATTTTTTTATTACACTTAAGCCCGATTCCTGCCCCCTTCCCGTTTTTATTGCGGGGTTTCAGCGGCTAAAAAGTTTCTAAGTCGGGTGGGCCGTTGTTTTCCTTTTTCCATCATTAACATCATTAATATAAGCTATCAATAACCCTGTCGTTCGGAGCCGAGTTTCACGGTATTGATCCACGCGGCTATTCATCTCTGCCATGCAAGACACGGAATAATTTTCGCATTACAGTAGCCTGGATTTGCTTTTAATTCATATTTAAAGCTGCAACCGGCTCGGTGGAGCGCTCTGCGAAAGACTAGAGGCGCCTAATTAATAATAAGTTAGAAACGAAGGAAGGCACCGGCGAATAAATAATTAATACAGACATCTATGTCTCTTTGAATATTGCTCCTTTAAAAATTTAGACTTACCAGGACCATACTGTAAGTCTGCAATTTATATTGCAGGGATGATTTAAGAAAGCTATTTTTTTTTCCTTGAAATACAATACTAAATTATTTACAGTGTTTTTGCAAACCTAAGTTCCTTCATTAGCCAGCCCCTCGGGTTTGTTCCTTCCAGGTGGAAAACACCAATTAAAAAAAATAGTAATCAAAATAAGAATCACAATAAACTCCCAAGAACCACTGGCTATGATTAGTTTAAAGGTGGTAAGGGTGGGGGCAGATTGGCTGGAAGAGAGGTATATGGGGTTTTCAGAGGAGCAGAGAGCTGCCCTGTGGGGGGCTTGAGGGGGAGGGGTTGTTAGAGAAAACAAAAAAATCTGAAGTCAGTGGCAGTGACTTGGGACATTCACTGGTACTGGAAGGAACAAAGTTTTAGGTAAACTCAGAGTTTTCAAGGGGACTCAGGGAGTGTCCCAGGTCCTCCCCCCTACAACTCCCCCTGGGAGGAGGGGGAAATAGAATTTTTAAAGAAAAACTATTGAAAGCCAGTTCTGGATTCGAGGCTAGCTGGGGGCTACCAGTGGGCTAGGAAAGATAACAAAATTTAAGCGGGTCAAAGTGAGAATCAGACAAAGGTTTGTGTGAGAGAGACTAGGATTTGTTTGCAATATTGTTAGCAATATTGATTTTTTTTTGTTACTTGGATTAATGTATGTTAAACAGGGAAATACAGGCATTAGTCAAGTACATTATAATCATCTATTGTTGAGAGCAACCTTTCTCAGGTGAGTGCTGGAGATTCAGGACTGTAAAGCACTTCCAGGGGCTCAAGAACATCCAGGTCCAGTTAGGGGCATCTGGGAGCCCACAGGGGCTGGCAGTGCAGAAAGAAGGCACCCTCCACCCCAGCTTGCTCTTCCTCCCGCTCCTTTAGAATTACAGGCTTATTTAACCAATCTACTACCCAGGTATGTCAGGTTCAATCTCTAGCTGCGTAGGTGACTACAGAAATGTACAAGCTAAGTCACTTCAGTTGCGTCTGACTCTTTGCAACCTCATGAACTGCCAGGTTCCTCTGTCCATGGGATTTTCCAGGCAAGAGTATTAGAGTGGGTTATCTGGAGAGGTGGAGGCATTCTTGACACCAAAAATTTTTCGCCGGCCCCAGGCATTTTCCCACACCCTCCTAGCCCGGCTTCCAGGTCTATTGGCCCTGGTGACCACCCCTACAACCCGCTTGGGACCTAAGACTGGGAACTCCCACATCCCAGTCGGTGGTCTGAGGCCTGGCAGGGAGCACATTGGCGTGCCTACACAAGTACATCCACATGCATCCACACCAGTTAGACCTGAAAAAAAAGAGACAAACTGGGGAGAGAGACACCTGGAGACCCTCCCAGTCCTGGCTCAGCCCGGGTGCTGGCCCAGCCCTGGGAAGTGTGCCTCTGAGACAACAGACATCCCCCACATAACGGTCCCCAGTCATCCCCTCACCCCAACCCAACCGCAGGCCCACTCCCCACAGGCCCTGGCGCCTTGCCCCCCCCTCCGCCACAGTTGAGGGGGAGGGGTTCTAAGACCACACACTCTGCTTTTTTTTTCTCATCCCCTCTCCTGCACCCTGGGTCACTGCATTTATGGAGCAAGACCCTGCGACATGAAGTTCCCAGCAAGTGAAGGTGAAGGTCTTTTACAAGCTCCACTCATGTTAAAGGGCTTGCACAGGACCCCTTGGGCCTTGGATGGTTCAGAAGGGGGCAAAAGGGTTAGAGGGTAAGGATTGTAGGGGAAAAGACTTCTGGGCACCATTGCCCAGATGGTGCTGGGGCAGAAGCTTGCCCAGAGCCCAAGAGTCACGCAGCCAAGGCTGGTTCTCTTGTCAGCCGCAGGGACGAAGGAATGAGAAGGCCAAGACTTGCAAGATGAACAGGGCCGGATGGGCAAAGAAAGAAGGGAATGTGTAGAAACTGTGAAGGGGAAAGGAAAGATGAAGGTTGGGAGGGGAAAAGGCGGCCCAGCCTCAAGAAAACACATGGCCAGGCGCAACCCCGGGCGGGAGGCACAGGCAAGGAATGGGGAGCCCAGAACACCAACACCGGCGTTTCATTTTTAAATCTTCTAGGTGTCTGCAGGTCAAATAAAGACAAGGGCAGTAACGATTATTCTGTTAAATCTATGGTACTTGACTTCGCAAACACTAATTGATTAGACACCAAAATGATTTGTTTAAAGAGTTTTCCTTCCCAAGTGCAGCTGCTCTCCAGTGGGTCGGTGTGATACTGCAAGGCTGCGGAGGAGCTCACCAAATGGGCCATGCTCCTGGCTGCAGAGACTGCAATCAGCCCAGGGCTCTGGGGGCTAGTCCACACCCATCCACCTCAGATTCTGGGCTGGACTGCCACCCTTGACTTCCATCCTTCCTGTCCACCAGGTCTGAAGCTTGGTGTACCTGGAGATCATTGTGAGCCAACTTTGCCCTCTCTCCAACCCTTTTGCTCGGAGTTGTCCTCACTTTGGGTCGCTTTGATCTGCTCCAGTGAAAGGACCCCTTCTCCCTGTCCTCCCCAGTCTGCAGCCCTGTAGTTCTCTACATCAGGGGCTCACCGGCTAACCTGGAATAGAGCCCCACAAAGGAAGCACTGCAAGAGCATTTACCACTGCCCCAAATCTGGTAAATTCATTGCTCCACTGCACCTGCAGCCCAGATAGGTCTCCTTTGTAATATACTTCAACAATACAAAGACTAGGAAAGAAAATCCACTGAAGGATTGGCCAGAGAAGGTCACCTGCCCCGGAATCTAGCTGGCTGCATCCATAGCGGGGTCTTGAAAACAGTATGTTCCACCTGGGAGCCTTGGACCCCATCCAAAGCCCCAGGGTATCAGGAAGCCCCTCTCCCTTTAGGGCTCTTAGCCAGAGATCTTGAAAAGCCCTAGCCAAAATTGGCAGCCATTGGGATGAATTTAAGTCCAGGGAAAGCCGCCTCTAGCTTATTTTCGGTGGCCCAATTGCCCAAGAATGGGGAAAGGAATGTTGGACCACCTGGGCATCTCCTATAACCCAGAGTCTGCTGAACTAACAGGAACTGTCAAAGAGCTCTGCACCAGAGCATCTTCTCTTTCGGATTTGGAAAGTGTAGGTAGGAAATGTCACAAAGGAGAGAGTGAACTCACACTATATATAGTGTGCAAAACATAATTTACATTAAAAAGGAAAAAACTAACAACAGATGAATAAGAAGTATATGAAGGTCAAAGATTGATGAAGAGGGCTAGAATAATTGATTAGCACTTCCTTGGCCCTCATAAAATGGAGAGAAGCCACTGACTAATTTTTTTTAATGGTTGTCAGTAGGGAATTACAGGCCACCCTCTTCTGAATTTTTCCTATTCTAAGCCAATAGCAGTTTTCTGGATTAAAAAAAAAAAAATCTGCAGAGGTGGGAGGAAGACAGGAGAACCTGGCTAGAAGCACCCAGGATCAAATCCTTCACCCACAGTTATCAAGTGCCTAACTCTACCCGACACCAAAGAAATGGTTCCTCACCAAGAGTTTAATTCTAGACTTGCTACAGGCATCAGAAAGGCTGGTGAGTTACCAGCCTTGCCATGAAGCCCTGGATGAGGGAATCCACCCTGACACTCAGCTTTGCTGTTTGTGCTGTCTACAAACAGGAAGTAAACATTTAATGACTCAGAGGGGCTGGAAACAGTTCTTTGGAAAGGTACTGAAAACTGGGACTGAGTCATATGCCACATCTCTGTTACTTACAAAGCACACTAAAGCAGCAACTCTGAAACTGATAGAAGGTTCTCAAAGAACCTTGTGTGGCCAGCATTTGGAGGAAAGACTTTATTCTCATTCTCTCCTCTAAGCCTTCTGGGGTCATCGGGCAAGCTCTAGCCCACCTAGCATAGGAAGGATTGGACCTGCCTGACCACCACCAAGCAGCACTCCAACTACAAAATAAGTAGTCTGAAATCCTTGTTTCCACACTGAAAATATTGCCAGCAACAAGCATCCAGTCCATAGTCTTGTTTCCTTTTTTCTTAAATATATAAGTGTATGAAACAGAGTAGTGACTGACTTTTTTTTTTAAAGTTCCCTGCAGCTACTCAAAATCTAACCAGCTAACAATGAGCCCTCCCCTCAAGCTTCTTGGCTATTATATAGAACTGTACACATCCTGTAATCACATACATTAAACCCATCAGGTAATTTCAAGAGACCCATCCTTGGGCTCTTTAATCCTCCATAGTGCACCGGATGGGTGCCAGGCTAGGCAATGGCAGGTGGAAGGGCAGAGAGAGACAAAATGACAAGAATCTATCCCAGTCCTCTGGTTCCCCCCATACACACACATGCACACTCACTCACATAGATATGCATTCACCCTAATTAGGCCTAAGAGCGCCCATCCCACCCAACATACATTCTTAGTAACAGGAAAGTTTTCCAAGACATTGAGTAAGAATAAAAATGTTTCTGAGAAATCACTGTAATTCAGTCAACTCCAGGAAAATGAAGGTTAAATAAAAGGCATAAATGACCAAGAAAAATTAAGGAGATTTCCTCCCCAAGCAAGTCTTGTAACACACTTTAGTCCACCACATAAATACTTATCCAGATTTTTACTTTGGCTCCTCCTTTAGGGACCAGCACTGAACCAGGCCCCCTTTCATAAGGTGGGGGGAGGTAGAGTTAAGCTCACCTGATCCCAGCCCTCTTCAGGTAGACTCCAGAGGTTCAACCAGGAGCCTCAAAGGAGGAAAGGTTTCTAGGATCAAGTCCCTAATTAGTTACACAAAGAGAAAACCATGAACAATTTGTGCATTTGGTGGTATTTACTTCTTTCTTTTAACAAACTGCCTTTTGGGAACAGAGTTGTCATAAGGGCAAATCAATCACTTCAAGAGGATTAGAATGAAGGGGGAAAGGCAAAGGGGAGGCAAACGGTTTAGCTCAAAGTCTGCCTTCTATGTTAACCCATTGTTTGGTCTCATACGAGAGCTACATGCTCTGTGTTGTAAGAAACGAGATCAGAAACATTAAGGAACCAATAATTCAGCTTGCCACCAACATATTGTGATCCACTAGGCAGAAAATATGTTTTATGCTTGTATGTATGTATGTATAAATAGATGTAGATACACGTAGAATACAAGTAATTTTAAAATTAATTTTTGTTTTCTGAGTTCCTTTTTGTCAGTCTATGTTTCCCAAAGACCTTTTACCCTCAGGAGGTTTTAAATCCTAAATATTCATTGTTCAAGTTGATGCTAAGTCCACGGAGATAGACCCCCCATAGGCATTGTTTGGACAAAATAGGAGTGTCTGTGGTGATGAAACCAACCAGGTTAACCCATCTCTGAACAGGATAGCTTTCAAAGAAGTCAGCTAGAGTGAACCCACAGGTCTTGACCTACCTTGATCTTCATGTTTCCTGGGCTGTGGTAGGGACCTGGGCAAAGAGGTTGGCCTGCTTATGCCTTCGCTGGTGGGAAGTCTCCCCACCTCCTCCCCCTCCCCAAGGATAGGCCAGCCCAAGCTTTTGCCTAAGGGACTCAGCTACCACCACTACTAGCACCGAACCAACCTGAGCTTTCCTAGGGTCTGGGAACAGTCCCAGGAGAGACACCAGTGGTGGGCTCTGATCGGAAAATACAGTTGGAGTTCGGCTCTGCTCAGGTCACAAACACTTTATTTCATATCCCAGCCCGGATAGACACCCAGGCTCTGGAGGAGTTGTTCCCCCATTGTGACCACCACTCGCCCGGGGCTGAGGCTCGGCACTGACCGGGTCGTAACTGCCAAGGGCCTGACAATGGACACATCTGTCCTTTCTCTGAGGGATGAAAGCACCTAAGCGGACACGCTCTGCCTTTTGTTACGGACTTTTTTTTCTTTCTTTTGTAAATGAAAGAAAGCCGGCATGTGGCAGCCGGGAATACGTCCCATACTGGGGGCTTCCCCACGCGTCCCTAGCCAGGCCCAAGGACCAGGTTCGATTCCGGATTGGAGCGTGATTGTGGAAAGCGAACAATTACTCCCGAAGCTGAATTGATTTTCAAATCTGGAGGCCTCTCGCAGGGACGCCGGGAAGAGGGCGTCCCTACGGGCCAAACAGAGACCGGCGCGCCTGGTCCACCCTGCGGGCGTCAGTCCTTCCGCAAGCAGCGGCCTCTGGGTGCTTTACCAGGAGGGCCATGAAGAAGCCGCAGGAACAGCACGAACCTCTGCGGCCCCATACGAGTTAACATAGGAACCCACCCAGGGCACTTACAACACACACACACAACACACACACACACACACACGCCGAGTCATTCACGAAGCGGCGCACCGCTTAATTATCAGCTGAACCGGAGAAGGACCCAGGCGGCTGAGGATAGAGAGGTATGGCCCGGCCGGGACTCTTGGCACTAAGCGCGCCTCTTCGCAGAGCATGGAAGAGGAAGGGTGGGCAAAGTATTAGGGAGCACAGAGATTGTCGGCTGAACAGCCACTGGGTTGACCAAGGCCTTTAAAATATTTGTTCCCCTCCCCGGCAAAAGGTCAAACACCTGAAGCTTGGGAGAGTGTGGACTCTCAAAGGCCCTCCCGGGAAACAGGCCAGGGTGGAAGAAGTGATGACACCAGCTGAGGCTCCTGGGTAACCTTCACCGGGAGGCAGCAACTGGAGAGAGGGGCGATGGCTCTCTAGGCATCGTGCGCCACTCGGGATGCGAGCCCAGCAAGTGCGGCCGGGGGCTGGGAGAAGAGCCCACCCAAGCCAGGGAGCCAAGGGGGACGCAAGTTTCCCGGCGCGGGTTAGCAACCCTAGGTCGCGCTCTACGTTAGACACTCGCACGCGCCCGCCGCTTCCCCACCACCCGGCGCTGCTGGTAAGGCGTGGAGGCCCCCCACCTTCATTTGTACGGGGACGTCACCGACCGAGAGCGCGGGGACGAGGGGGCGGGGCCGATTGGCGCGCCTGCGCGCTGCGCCCGGCTAGCGGGAGGGTGGGCCGCGGCGGCGGCGGCGGCGGAACAGCGGCCACAGAGTCTGCAACAGTAACCGAGCCATGGCTGGAGCTGGCCAGCGGCACGGACAGGCAGCAGCCGCGGAAGGCGCGCGGGCTGCGTCAGGGGAGCCGGGGGCCTCACAATTCTAAGAAGGAGAGGGGCGAGAGGGGGCCAGGGGCGGGAGGGCTGGGGGAACCGCGCTCGCCCAACGGCGCGAATCCTTTTTGGAAATTAATATTAAAAAAAAAAAAAAAAGAGAGAGGACGCAGAGGGGAAGGTGGGGGCAAGAGGGAAGGCGAGACACACTGAGAGGGAGACAGAGCCCCACAGTGAGAGGAAGGAAGGAAGGCAACAGTCGCCAGCAGCCGATGTGAAAACCGGACTGCGTGCGCCCTTCGCCGCCTCTGCCCGGCCTCATCGATGTTGTGTCCGCCGCCCGCTCGCCCAGATCACGATGAACGCGCAGCTGACCATGGAGGCAATCGGGGAACTGCACGGGGTGAGCCATGAGCCGGTGCCGGCCCCTGCCGACTTGCTGGGCGGCAGCCCCCACGCGCGAAGCTCGGTGGCGCACCGCGGCAGCCACCTGCCCCCGGCGCACCCGCGCTCCATGGGCATGGCGTCCTTGCTGGACGGCGGCGGCGGGAGCGGCGATTACCACCACCACCACCGGGCCCCCGAGCACAGCCTGGCCGGCCCCCTGCACCCCACCATGACCATGGCCTGCGAGACTCCCCCAGGTATGAGCATGCCCACCACCTACACCACCTTAACCCCTCTGCAGCCGCTGCCGCCCATCTCCACCGTCTCGGACAAGTTCCCCCACCATCACCATCACCACCACCACCACCACCACCCGCACCACCACCAGCGCCTGGCAGGCAACGTGAGCGGTAGCTTCACGCTCATGCGGGACGAGCGCGGGCTGGCCTCGATGAATAACCTCTATACCCCCTACCACAAGGACGTGGCCGGCATGGGCCAGAGCCTCTCGCCCCTTTCTGGCTCCGGTCTGGGCGGCATCCACAACTCCCAGCAAGGGCTCCCACACTATGCCCACCCGGGTGCCGCCATGCCCACCGACAAAATGCTCACCCCCAACGGCTTCGAAGCCCACCACCCGGCCATGCTCGGTCGTCACGGGGAGCAGCACCTCACGCCCACTTCGGCAGGCATGGTTCCCATCAACGGCCTTCCTCCACACCACCCCCACGCCCACCTGAACGCCCAGGGCCACGGGCAACTCCTGGGCACGGCCCGGGAGCCCAACCCTTCGGTAACCGGTGCGCAGGTCAGCAATGGAAGTAATTCAGGGCAGATGGAAGAGATCAATACCAAAGAGGTGGCGCAGCGTATCACCACCGAGCTCAAGCGCTA
Source organism: Bos mutus (assembly GCF_027580195.1). Classification (NCBI taxonomy): domain Eukaryota; kingdom Metazoa; phylum Chordata; class Mammalia; order Artiodactyla; family Bovidae; genus Bos; species Bos mutus. Next base: position 51,131,915 of record NC_091626.1, on the reverse strand, counting down.
CAGCATCCCACAGGCCATCTTCGCGCAGAGGGTGCTCTGCCGTTCCCAAGGGACCCTCTCGGACCTGCTACGCAACCCCAAACCCTGGAGCAAACTCAAGTCCGGCCGGGAGACCTTCAGGAGAATGTGGAAGTGGCTGCAGGAGCCGGAATTCCAGCGTATGTCTGCGCTCCGCTTAGCAGGTGAGCCGCCAATTTGTTGGGCGCGAGAGCAGATAAGGTATTGGGGAAGCTAAAGGGACCCAAGGAGGCAGGGAAGGATAGCCTTCTGTGCACGCTTCATCCCGTCCTTCTTTCACCGAGAGGGGGGTTCCTAGGCCTGGAAGAGCCAGAGCGTGGCTCTCGGGAGCAGGCAGCCTCTTCCAGGACTCAGTGCATTGGTCTGTGGAAGGTTCCGGGAGCTGAGCGGCGCGGCCTGGGTGATCGCGGGGGCGCATTTGTGCTGGGAGACAGCGCAGGAAGCTCGCACAACCATAGGAGGAGAGAAATCCCCACACCTGGATGGATACGATTTGTGCGTCGCTTCTGGGTTTCGCACTCGGGTTTGGGGAAAGAGAGGCGAAGCATACGTGAAACTGCGCGCAGATGCTGCCAACCAGTATCCCTGGCACATACCTGGGCGCTGCGCTGGAGCGTGCAGGAGCTGCCTGCCAATGTTTATCTGAACTCGCTGCGTTGACTCCCCCCTCCGGCGCTCACTCTAGTGGCACGGAGAAGGGCAGGGGTCTGAGGAGTGGGGAGCGCACTCTGGGAGTTTCAGCAAAAGGTTATGGAACCGCGGCGGTGGGTGTGTGGCGCAGATGCTTCCTAAGATTTAGCACGCACTTTGCGCGGGTGACCGACTGTTGAGACGGAGGCAGACCGTGCCAAGGTCCAGGTGAGGGCGGCCAAGGAACAAGGGAGCTTCTAGCTGAGCCCAGAGACCGCTTTCGTTGCCGATTCGCTTAGTACTTCTCATTTTGTTTTATTCTTCCGCATGAATTTTCGTCTGAATCCCCATGCAGGGGGTGGGAGTGTGAGAGGAAAAAAAAACAAGTCTTCGAGAAGAGGTCTCCTGGCCCCAAACCCCGAGGCACTAGTGTTTCTGAGTTGGGCGGGAAGGTCTCGGTGATACTGCATACACACAGCGCCCAGGTCCCCCAGCCTCTCTAGGCCAAGGATACCGGGAAGGCTCTGGCCGGCCGACTGGCGGAGGGAACAAGTGACGCCAGCCTGAATGACACGGGGGACTTCAAGCAGATTCAGCCACCCCCTAGGGCGAAGGACAAGCGGAGAGGTAGAGCCAAGGGGAGCCGAGGGTGGACTCGGTTTGATGAGACCGGGGCTGAGTTGATTGACTCTTGGGTACATGCTGCCGCTCCCCACCCCATCTTAGCCTGGCGCCCTCGCCTGAGTCCTGGCGAAGAAAAAGGTAAAAGCCGGAATGAGGGTTTGTTAATTAACTGATCGTTCTCCATTAATTTGTCCCTGGAGTACGAGAGACAGTCAATCCGCTCAGAGCCGGGGGCACTGAGCCGTTTCACAGTCTAAAATCAAAGCGAGAGGCCAGGGCCCCCTCCCCCACATCGTGCGGGCCAATGAGAAGCTAGAGGGGAGCAGGTGCCGGTGTCCCCGCGAGCCTGCGACTGGAGCCGGAGAGGACTCAAAGCACTCCTGGCGTGTGAGCTCTTGTGGCCTGGCTAAAGCGCCTCGCCGCCTGAGTCTCTGCCCCCGCCAGGTTTTCCAGCCCAACCCCGCGCTCGTAGGCTCCAAGCAAAGTCCCCAGGAGGACTCGTGCAGCCTTCGCCCAGAAGTTTGGAGAGGCTGGGGTAAGGGGACGGGAGGGGCAAAAAAAAAAGGTTGACCGGGTACCCTCTGGGGCTCCCGCAATTCCATTCTGTAGTTGTGTGTGCAGCCACCAGATCGCCCCCCTATCTCATGGGTTGACCGAGACCCCAGGACAGTTGAAGTCCTAGAAGGAACGGCCGAAAAGGCTATTCCTCTCCCTGACTGCTTCGCCTCTACGGGCGCCCAAGGTAGCCTTTTCACACGCGCGCACGCCAGGCCACCCTCGAGTCGGGCTTCAGGACCTTTTACCCAGGCAGTGTACACACAAGCCTCGGTTAGTGGGGTTAGGGGAATGCAAGGAGGGGGTGCAGCTGGAAAGCAAGTCCCCTCAGGAAAACTCGCTCCACACCCCCTACCTCGTGAAGGCGCTTCTTCAGGACTTCAAGGACTCTCTTTCCCCAGGGCCTCCTATCTCCCCCTCGAAAGACTGACTGAGAAGTTAGGTTCAGAGACGACCCTGGAGCCCTGGCAACCCGCCCTGGCGCTCTGTCCTGCAGGAGCGTCCTCTGACCTCCTTGCGTGGGCAGGCCTGGGGAGGTGCGGGCGGCGTACCCACCAGGGCTCTCGGGGACCCGAGTTATCAAAGGGGCCGCTGCCTGGCACCCAGCAGCCAGTAGAGAGTCGTGCTCAGCCCTTGCGCCGGGGCGCGTGGCCTTTTCCTCCGTGAGGTGGGGGTGGTGAAGGCAAGTCGGAGACTTCCGCGGAACAGGCGTTTGGCGCCAAACCCCCAGCGAACTCTGCATTCTAAGACCCGGATGGAGAGTCGTCTCTTCCATTTTCCTTTCTTTAACTTCATTAAAGGGGTGGGGCAGGCTGGGATGAGCGTGCTTGCGGAGCCAGCCGGGATCAATCCTATTATGCAGGAAGAACCAGGACTTGTTTTTAAGACACCAACTAACAGCGAGCCGTCCTGTTAACATTTCTTTTACGGAAAATAAAAGGGTGGGGGGGCAGATTCCTGGGCCGTTCAAATGATCTCTTGTCGGTTCTGACTGCAGGTGACTTAAAACAGATTGCAGGGCATGTTGGCCCCAGCTATGGGACATCGCCGACCCCCACCCCCCAGCTCCGTCCGATGCACAGAGGAAGGTGCCACTTGCAGTTCTGCTCGCCTTTACATTCATTCAAAGACAACCCCACCCCCACCCCCCGCCACCTCACACTCGTTTCTGCCCCATTCCAGGCAAGGCCCATTGAGGTCGGTTCCTTGGCTGGGTGGCAGGAGAGTCGCTTCTTCGTGCCCTTCCTGGTACCCCAGGTTCCGGGCAGGTGGCAGCCTGTTTGGAGAGAAGCTTTCTCTTCACGAAATTACATCGGCTGGTGGAAGACAAGAGACAGGAGGAAATTTTCACCAAATTAACTACCTTTAAAAAATCAATATATGTTCCCTCAATGTAGTACTTGCTGCTGCCCCATTTAAGTGCAGTGCAACTAGGTTCACGTTTCGTCTTCTCCCAGGTGGGGAGAGTGGGCTGGGCTCTGCGGGTGGGTGGTCGCCCGCCTCTGACGTGGTCGCCTATTAAGACGCAAGGAGATTAGTTTCCAATTAAAGATTCCAGAAGACTCTGGCCACATTAGGGGAGCTGCCAGTGCAATAAGTGGCTGCAAGTGCACACCCACCAGCGGGCAAGGCCGGGAGTCTGGTGCCTGACTCCTGCCTTGAGGAACCTGTGAAGGTGGAGGTGAAGAAACCTCCAAACCGCAGCGCCGGGGAGCCACACGGGTTTGCAGCACCCAGGACTGCTCCTATTTCCAGGCTGGCACTTGCCTCAGGGCCACCTGGACAAGGGCAGGGGTGGGGGTGAGGGGGTGGCAGTCTGGCCAGAAGGTGGCCATGAGAAAAGTCTCCCGTAGGCCAACCTGGGCCATGTTTGCCATAAGTGGCCTTGCGGTCTGGTTGATTGATAACTGGCCCCCGCACAAGTCCATTTGCTTTTTGTTAATATTTATCCCAGCGGGTGACACTTCAACTGTCCCCTCATTTCCCTGGACCAAGGGAGCCAAGCAGAAGGAGTGCGATGCTGGGCCCTGGGAACCCCACTTCCCGAATCCTCGAAGGCCGAAGGCCGGGAGAAAAGCCAGGACTGGGGCTGCGGAATGCAGGAACAGAAGGGTTCTTGGGCCCAAGAGTAGGAGGAGAAGGTGCCAAATGGACTAGTTCCCCCCACGCCCGGGCCGGCGTCTCTGCGCCGCGGGTCTCCGGCAGTGCAGCTGCTCCCAGCCGGCTGTGGCGCGAACAAAGGGCCCGTGGGGCGCGGCGGACCGAGTCAGCCTCGCAGCCTGGGGGCGAGGGGGGCTGGCTGCCGGGGAGGAGGGCCTCTTCCGACGCTTTCTTATAGCCTCCTCCCGGCGTGGCCTGGGGGCAGCCAGTTGTCAGGCAGAGGCAGAGTCCCCTCACCAACTCAGGCCCAATGGTCACCTTGCTCCCGGGGAGTTGGTTTGGGACCCCGGACACACCAGCCGAACAGGTCTGGCTCTGGAGTCCGATCACCAGACGGCTTTTCGTGCACCTTTCTCCCAGCCCATGTCTGAGTCCTAGAGGCCTTGTGATAATAGTTCTCCCTTGCAGTCCCCACTAGGGAGCACAAACTCCAGGGAGGAGAAGAGGGAATGCATGGAGTTAAGTGTGCATGTGGTCAAGATCACAGCAGATAGTTTGTCTAGAGTAGAGGAGACCTGCTGGTCGTTGTGTGGTGACCTGGTGTCGGGGCATTGAGCACGGCCGCCAGAGACAATAAACCCTGCAGCTTGTTCCTAGGGCGGTTGGCTCTCCCACCAGCGGGCGCAGCCCCAAGTCAGAGGGCGATCAGGGTCAATAGAAACCCAATCCTGCCATAGCTGTTTTGTACTTGACACTTGGGACAGTCTGTGCCAACAACAGCAAGGTTGTGTTGTAGCAGCAGAGTGACTCAAATCCCAGGCTGCATCTTTATCTTCAAGCTTCCAGCGCTCAGTGCCAGGTGGGGAGCTAAACTCCTGCCCTTGCTGATGCCCTCGATCTGGACTCACCTTCCCCCAGTAGCTTAGGGGATCGTTCTGTGCTCCAGACTGTGCTCCAGTAACTGCGCGCGCCCCCTGCGGGTCGCAGGGCCAGGCACCCAGTAAACCTCGGTGCCTCAATCCAATGCGAAGAGAAGAGGCTTTGTTTTAGAACACTGATGTCCTAGTGATTTTCAACGGATAACTGTTTTGATTGGTAGAGTGTAGTGGAGGGAGGAAAGGATACTTAGTGGATCTGTCTTGGTCCTACCCACTTCCTGGGTATGACCGCACTGGTGAGACAAAATCACCATTCCCCCAAATTATACCCCAACTCTAACCTCTCCAAACAAGATAGCATGTTTGGAATTTATATCCAAATTATACTTTTGCTGGAATGTTGAGAATATCAGGGTCACAGTAGAGAAGGTGACCCTGGCAGTCTGAAATCAGAGATTGGGGCTCAGAGTGTAGGGAGGGTGGATTAGCGGTCCCTTTGTTTTGTTGTTTCGCCTTACAGCTAACTGACCAGAGTTGGAAGGCTGCCCTGAGGCTTTGAGCTTGAAGCTCTTTGTTTGCTGTCTGGTGGGGTGCGTGAAGGAACGCTTGGAGGCCTGGCAGCCTTGAAGCCCCAGTGTGGCGTCAGGACCCTGGACAGGGCCCAGTCAGTCCTGTCCTCTGGGTTTCTCTTGCCCTTGAAAAGTGGCTAAGATGGCTTTGAAGAGTTGTGGTGAGGAAACAAAAATTAACAGCTAATATTTCAAAGTTTATGAGAAGTCATGAGGCCCTGACAGTAGTATCCATGAGCACAATCAAGTAATAATGGAAAAGATCAAACCTATCCTCGTCAATCAGGTGGTTGATCTTTTCTTCCCCCCCCCCAGCAGCTTTCTGCGTGCATCTGAGTGCACATGCACACCTGCTTATACAATCGGAATTTGAGTCCCTATGGGTGTGACAGGGGTTGGATCATTAAGCTAAAACGTTCAATTCAGTCCCTTTGATCCGTGCTGGGGAAAATCTATAGTCATCTCTAATCTATGAGGTCTTTAAGGAGGTTGTTACATGAGCTGTTTTGATGTCATCATTTCCACATTCATGGCAAATTCAGCTAATCAAACAGATGCTGCTACCCAAAGTTCTCAGAAGAAAGAGTTCTTGCAGAGTATATCGGTAAAATTTATTCTTTATTTCCTTTTAAGAAAGAAAATCCTCAAGTCTAGTGAAAGTGGGTAATTAAAAAGGAGGTTCTCATGTGTCTTGCTCCTCAAAATACATAGTTAGAAGCCTTTCCCTTCAAGTAACAGTGCTCAGTGCTCTTTGTAAACTTCATATATTGGAATAGTTGAAAACCAGTTTAATATTTTAAGTCAACCAAGGAGCTTAGATGGACAGGATGAGAAATTTCTAATTTCATTTCAGTCCCCATAAAAACAGAAGTTTCCACACTCTGGGCAAATTTGAATGGTCCTCAATCTAAGATACCAACAGAAGGAGGGTCTTATTGAAGTCATAATAGTTAAAGTATAGATTTCCTATAACTTGGGATAAAGGATTCAACAAGTATTAATTAAATACTGTTTTCATTTTGTTTGTATTTAAATAAGATGGCTAAGCACCTTTGAGAGAAGTCATTTCCTGAAAAGTGTCAGCCTTATAGAGTTTAGTAAAAAGGAAAAACCTGATTTCTAATGTGAATTAATTTAATGCATAATCATACATTCCTGTCTTCTATCAATAGATTTGCATAGATTTTTATTTTAACACAAGTATGCTAATATGAATGAAGCTTAATTTTATTCTGAAATTGTAGAATTGGCTTAGATGACCAGGACAATCTGATTATTTTGATACAATCGTATAAATTTGTTTTACCACAGGGTCTGGCTGTAGAAACATCCACATTGTATTCCTCCCCAAAGATGTAACATGATCATAAAGGTGAAACAAATTAACTTCCAGAAATTTTCCTCTCCTTTAGGTGAGATAGTTTGATAAGATAACAGCTGAACAGAACAAGACCCTGAAGTTCAACCCACAGATTTGTCTTAGCAAGTGATAAGGAAGTTAGTTGATAAGGAAGGAGCTTGTGTCCATTGTGTACCTATTATCGGTCAGGAACTCTACGGGGCACATATGTGTTGTGCTTAGTTGCTCAGTCGTGTCCGACTCTTTGTGACCCCCATGGACTGTAGCCCGCCAGGCTCTTCTGTCCATGGGGATTCTCCAGGCAAGAATACTGGAGGGGGTTGCCATGGGGATCTCCAGGGGATCTTCCCAGCCCAGGGATCAAACCCAGTTCTCCTGCATTATAGACAGATTCTTTACCATCTGAGCCACCATTTAATTCTCCCTGTACCAGTGCTCCCAAATCTTGCTATACTTTGAACTTATTTAGGGATCTTTTTAAAAATTATTCCTGGCTAAAATCTCAGATATTCTGGGCATTAGTAGTATTAAGGCATGACCTGGGCACTGTGATTTTTAAGAGCTCTGATGTGATTTTAATGTGCGGCAAAGTTTAGAAGCCACTAGTTTATGGGGTCGTTACCATTATTTTCTGGCTTCTCTGTTCAATGAGGTTGAATTACTTAACTGTGGTAACAGAGCTGGAAATCACTGAGACCCTGTGCTCAACTTTCTCAGCTCAAAGCCCAGAACCCCCTTACCCTTCACCCTGTGCCTCAGTTACGGGCTCAAGTTCACCAGGTCAGTGGACCAAGAATGTGGAAATGTCTGATCCCCTGTCATAAACACCAACCTGGAAAGTCTCTGCATAATAAAGGTCTTGAAAGTAGGGAATGTGTGTCTTCCCTCTGGGATGCTCAAAGAGAGATACTTGTGGAAACTTCTTTCTTTTTTTTATTGAGACTTATAAGAGAGATCTTTTATTGCTCCTTTGAAGAAAGAGGGAATGTGAGGCAGTAACAGAGCTAGCCATGGAACTCAAGTCTCCCATCCATTTGTTCACTTAAACAATTATTGATGGGCAAGACCCATCTCATTAGATGTGTTCTGTGGGTAGGACTGGTCCACTGGGACCCAGCCTGGAGGAGGGCCCAAAGGCCCAAACCTCCCATACTTTCTGGCATTGGTGTTCTAATCCGCACTTGCACAACAATTATATTTCTTGGCTTCACATCAGTTCCTGTCTTGCTATTCCAAAGCTTGCCTGTTACTCATGTTTTAGGACTCTGCACTAAAAAATAATAAATTGACTTAAACTCTGTATATATGTTGGCAGTCGTCCAGAGGGTAACTTACAGTTTCCCTCAACCACTGCAAGCTTCCAGTTATCCGTGTGTTTCTTATCTCCCTTTGCATTCGCCAGAGTCCTCAGAATCGACAGTTTCTGAAATCGCTACTTTTGTTTTTGCATCTGGTGATGACCTCATAGTCCCAAAGAGAGGTTATCAAAGGAACATAATAAACTCTGTTCTTTTCACTTTCTTTCCTGTTGTCTTCTAAAACAGATCAATGGGGAAATTAAATAAATAAATGAGCGAAACGCGCCACCTAGTGACTCCTGTGCTCACTGCAGGTGAAGTGCGTGAGAGGAGTGGCTAGCGCGATTCAAGTATTGATGGAGTCACAAAAATCGTTCATTAAGGCAATTTAATCTTTGCTATTAAATGTCCTTTCAATTCATTTGGGGTAATTAAGATGCAGTTAAAGTGATTAAATTCTAATTACTTATGCTAGACAAAGACATATTTGTCACACTAATGCGGTTAACTAAGGACTCAGAAAGAAAGTTAACATTTACTTCAAATGATGCAACTGGAAAAATCAGTTCCTCTTTTCATCATTAATCCAGTGAGCTGGGTGATTATGTAATGGCACTACAAGCTCATTAAACAGGGGAAGTGCTGATTAAAATGATTGCTGGGAGGAAAACCTGATCCAGGAGTACCAAAGTACCCTTTGGTCAGCATTCTTAGCAAAATTACTTGAAGGCCTCTCCCTTCAAGCCTCCCCCCCCCCTCCAAAGTAATAAGCAGCTCCTGAGTTTTATCCTGACATTAAAAGAGGGATGCTTCTTGGAAAGCTTTTATTGCCAGCCTGCAGACACTGTTAAACCAAAAGATATTTTCAAATGGTAAATGGATTCTTGGGGTAGAGAAGATCAAGGCAGGGGAGGTGGGGGAGGGGGGATCTCTGAAGTAAACAACTCCAGAATGAAAATTTCCACTTCAGGTTTTCGAAGCCACTACACAAACACCTTTCCTACCAAGTAGTCCTTCTCCCTCCCCAGTTGCTTTTGACTACCTCTTATGTGAGGACAGATTCCTTTACACACACCATGCTTGTTATGCACACTCTGAAGAGCGTAACAGCTGCATAACAGCTTCAGCTGCAAATTAATCTCTTTTCAGTTTTTCTACATTCGCATGTAAAGGCATCTAAGATTATACACCATCAGCTTACTGGGACTACATTGTATGGATATGTGTAATATCCATAAATAGGTCCTAGCCTCCTACAACAGCTTAATTCTGAGTACTCAGAAGAGGAGGATGAATTGAAATTTCACAGCATTTGAAGTTTGGGGCTTCCCTGGTGGCTCAGATGATAAACAATCTGCCTACAATTCAGGAGACCTGGGTTCTATCCTTGGGTCAGGAAGATTGCCTGGAGAAGGGAATGGCTACCCACTCCAGTATTCTTGCCTGGAGACTTCCATCAACAGAGGATCCTGGTGGGCTACAGTCCATGAGGTCATGAAGAGTCAGACATGACTGAGCAACTAACACTTTTTCACTCTTTTTCACTTCCTCACAAAATGGCTTCTTAAGCCCAAACCTATATTTTGCCTGGGGGGATGATCCAAGGATGAGAGTGACAAGTCAAAAAATTGGAGATTAATTTCCCTGGGAGATTGGTGTCTTTATGCTATGCTAAGTCACTTCAATCATGTCTGACTCTGTGCGACCCCATAGATGGCAGCCCATCAGGCTCCCCCATCCCTGGGATTCTCCAGGCAAGAACACTGGAGTGGGTTGCCATTTCCTTCTCCAAAGCATGAAAGTGAAAAGTGAAAGTGAAGCCTCTCAGTCGTGTCTGACTCTTTGCGACCCCATGGACTGCAGCCTACCAGGCTCCTCTATCCATGGGATTTTCCAGGCAAGAGTACTGGAGTGGGGTGCCATTGCCTTCTCCGATTGGTGTCTTTAAAAACTGTTAAATTTGTCTATTGAAAACCATTATTATGGAGATTGCATCTTTCCCCTATTTATTCCATTGAAATTCAGTATTATTTCTGTTTAGTTCACAAGGAAAGGACCTGAAGATATCAAATTCATCAGTCACTTACATCAAAAAACTACCTTTAAAAGTAAATTGGCAGTTATTTAAGTATTTACAGTCATTTTTAATTTAATAGATTTCTACACCATTTTAAATTACTAAACCAAACACATTTAAAAACCAAAAAAAAAAAAAAAGGCCTAAATTAAGAATTGAGAGCCCCAGAGACAGGTTCTTATACTAATTAGCTCTGAGAGCTTGTCAAGTCATTTAACCTTTCTGGGCCTCAGTCTCCTTAAATATAGAATGAAGTATTTGGCCTTAGGGTCCTTCAAGATCCATGTTCTATGATTCATTGACTTCTGTGATGACTGTGTCTCTTATCTCAATTTAGTGCTGTGTCCCAAAGTCAGGATTCAACAAGGTGTAAGTCCCTGGCACCCATCTCTTGGGCAGAGTCTCAGATCAGGCCCTTCTATTAGATGGCCAAGAGGAAACACCTGTCCAGTCAGGACACTGCATTCTGGTGCAAAAATGCTGCCACTTAAGGATACAATTCCTGGGTCCTAACAATACAAGTGGTTGGTGAGGATACAGATCACCAGGAATTCATGCCCTGCTGGTGGGGATGTAAACTGGCACCGTTGCTTCAAAACATCATTTGGATTATAAACCTGAACCCATGCCTGGATCAAGTCTACTCCTTGGTGTATACCCTAGATAAGCTGACAGATGCTCTTGAAGACGAGTACAAGGATGGTTTGTAACAGCACTGTCTCTAAGAGCAAACAACCAGAAACATCCCAAAAGTCCACTGATGAGGAACACAGGAATAAACTGTGATATATTCATATTAATGCAGGAGTATTTTGTGATGAAAATGAATGAGCCACAGGTATACACCACAGCATAGTTGAGTCTTAGGAACAATGTAAATTAAAAAAAAAAAGAAAAAGCTACAAAAGGTCACACCAGAACAATACTGTTTTTACAAGGCTCAAAAGCAAGCAATGCTAAACAACTTACGGTTTAGAGATATATAAGTATGTGGTGAAAACTAATAATAAATTCAAGTTCCTGAGTGGTTACCTCCAATAGGACAAGGTCAAAGATGGAAGGAGAGGACACCGTTGTAGCTTCCCAAACACCAGTTGTTCTGGTTCTTTCGTCATGTCTGCCTTCACCTGTGTTCATTTTGTTCCTGGGCTTCCTATCTTAAATATATATGATTTGTAAGAGGTAAATATTATGTAATTTTAACTTTTAGGAGGAAAAATATTGTTTCTGTCTGGTTCCCCAACCCAAACAACTTGAACCAAACCAACCCCAGGACATTTGAGTTGTTATTTACACAGTTCTTAGCCCTGTACTAAATGTCAGCCCTCTTAAGAATTAGGTTTGGCCGGTTATGGACAGGGCATAAGATGTGGAAGAGGAAACTTCACTAGGTCTGGGGAGAGTGGTTCTTTCTTTATTCGTTTGAGCACCAGCATAACAACACTGTGCTCAATACTGGGGATGGTGTGCACAGCAGACGTTTTTGGAACTCATAGTCGAGTGGGGAAGAGAGACAAATAGCTGTTTCCTGGTTGCATTTTTGTGCCAAAACAAAAGGTTTGGAATGTGATGAAAGGATAGTTTTGAAGATCCAGGGAAAAAAATTGGACTTGGTCAGAAATAGAAAAAGAGGTTTTCAGGCAGAGGGAACAACAGCATCTGTGCACAGCCTGGCTGCAACCCTTTTGCAGAAGATTTAGCGGATGTGAGTTATTATATAACTGGAAGCTTGTTTCTCCCCCAGCACAACTGAGAGACACAGTACCTTTCTATCAATAACAAAAGTGTTCTCCAAGGCTGTAGTTTTTTGTAGTGGGGAGGGGTGGATGGAGGGTTTCATATTCCTCAAATCAGGTTGGCGGCTGGCAGAGAAGTGGGAAGAAAATACATGCCGATTAAAAAGTTTTTCAGGTGATTCTAATATAACTCCAAGTTGAGCATTAGAACATTGATATTGAGCATTGCTATATATAAAATAAACAAGGATCTAACGTATATAGCACAGGGAACTATATTCAATATCTTCTAATAACCTATAGTGGAAAAGAATCTGAAAAAGAATATATATATATATGTGTATGTATGTGTGTGTATATATATATTTAACTGATTCACTTTGGTGTACATTAGAAACTAACACAACATTGTAAATCAACTATAGTTTAAAAAAAGAGTATTGATATTGAGACTTTAAGAGTAAATGACTTTATTTTTGCCCCTTTTATTATTTATTTTACCCTTTTTCTGGAATGACCTATATAATTCTATAGTTATATATATTTTAATGACACATAATATTATTACATAATGTATTATATTAGTATCATTTTATGATATTTTATCTCTTTTGAGATCAAAAGTTCACTCAAAAATTCAATATTCCTATTGGAATGTTGTGTCCATACTTTCCTCTATCTGAAAAACTCTTACTGTTCACTGGGTCCTTACTACTCAGTGTGGTTCTTAGCACAACAGCAGAACTTATAAGAAATGCAGACTCTCAGGTTCCCCCCCCCGGACCTACTGAATCTGAACCTGCATCTTGACAAGATCCCCAGAAGATTCATGTGCACATTCAAGTCACCAAGGGTCACATCACATCATTCAGAAGGTCCATTCTCCTTCATTAGCCCTCATGCTATTGGAGCGCCTCCTATGTGCAAGTTCAGTTCAGTTGCTCAGTCATGTCCGACTCTTTGCAACCCTGTGGACTGCAGCAGTCTTTCCTGTCCATCACCAACTCCCCGGAGGTTGCTCAAACTCACATCCGTTGAGTTGGTGATGCCATCCAGCCATCTCATCGTCTGTCGTCCCCTTCTCCCCCTGCCTTCAATCTTTCCCAGCATCAGGGTCTTTTCCTATGTGCAAGATGCTGGGCTAAGTGCTGGGGCCCAAAAGTCATATCCTGTAGGAGCTCACAGGAGGATGAGTATGGGTAAAGAATTACTTACAGTGTCCCTGATGATTGCTGGGATAGGTAGGAGTACAGTTATGTGGGAGCAGGGAGGACACTGGAAAGAAGACTGGAAAGGGAGTACATAGTTGTATGTCTGTCCAGTCCAAGGGACTGGACTTTGTGACAGCAGGAGCTGAAGGAAGTTGTGGCCTCTATTGGCGTGAAGTTGTCAGGCTTGTGCTTTTGAAAGTCATCCCAGTGTGAACCAATAGGAGAAGCAGCAGCAGCAGGGGACTAACTAGGAGGGGTGGCAATAGATGATGAGGGTCAGATTGTATGCCACTGTCAGCAGAGGTAGAGAAAATATGTGTTTCTTTTCAGGTTTTTTTCCATTATAGGTTACTATAAGACATTGACTATAGATCCCCATGTTATACAGCATGTCTTTACTGTTTATCTATTTTATATATAGTATTGTGTATCTATTAACCCCAAACTCCTAATCCCCCCCCTCCATACTGTTATTCCCTTTGGTAACCATAAATTTGTTTGCCATGTCTGTGAGTCGATTTCTGTTTTGTAAACAAGTTCATTGGTATCATTTTTTTTAGATTCTACATATAAGCAATATTATATATTTGTCTTTCTCTGACTTATTTCACTTACTATGATATCTCTAGGTCCATCCAAATGGCATTATCTCCTTCTTTATGGCTGAGTAATGTTCCATTGTATATATGTACTACATGTTTTTAGACACTTAGGCAGCTTCTGTGTCTTAGCTCTTGTGAATAGTACTGCAATGAACATAGGGGTGCATGTATCTTTTCCAAACAGAATTTCCTCTGCATATATGCCTAGGAGTGGGACTGCAGGATTACATGGTAACTGTATTTTTAGTTTTTTAAGGAACTCCCATACTGTTCTCTATAGTGGCTGCACCCACATTCCAACCGACGGTATAGGAGGATTCCTTTTCCTGCACACCCTCTCCAGCAATAGTATTTATAGGCTTCTTAATGATCATCTAATGCTTTTAAAACATAACTTCTTTGTACAAGTATTACTACTAGTCAAGAAAAAAGGTGACAAGAATCACCCATAAGCATAGGTAATCCTCATTTTTGTGAATATCCTTCCAATCTTTTCTCAATGGGATGATCCATACATACTATGTTACAATTTTTTAAATTAAAATCCCTTGTTACCGAATTTATGATAGAACATTTGAAAATACATGGAAGAATAATGGGTCGCAAAGAGTTGGACACGACTGAGCAACTGAACTGAACTGAGCACTTACTCATTTAGCAGATTTGTATAGCTAGGATGTTTGCAAGACGGCAAAGAGTCAAAGCCCTCCCCCTACTCCTGGAGCAGTTTGGGTCAGAAAACATTCTGCACATTGTGTTTTACAGCTATGCTATAATTTAACCAACCCCCTATTTGTGGATACTTAGGTGGTTCCATAAATTGATTGGGCAAACATAAATTTTATGACTAATATTTTAGAAGTATCATAATTTATACAACCTCTCCAACAACCTTTCCTGTCATTGGACATTTCAATGATTTCAGGTTTTTTATTTTATTTTGTGTGTGCTATTAGAAATCAATGACATAACAGTCAGCAATATTATATATAATATTTTGTGAATATTTTCCTTTTTCAAAAATAAGTTTTCTCTAATAACTTTGAAAAATATGAAACACTATAAAAAATACAACAGAATCAAGTCATCCATAATTCCGTAACCCAGAAATGATACCCGTCTATGTCTTGGTTTGTTTTCTTCTAGGTTTTAAAAGTACATAAATTAAATACACTTTTAACTTTAATTTTACACAAAATTAAGCTCATAAAGAGTTAACAATAGAACTTATCTCAGTGTAAATATTAATCAAAAGCATGGTTTAAGATTTTATTTGAAAATTTCCAATTTTTCAAGCGATACAGAAATAGAATAGTACAAAGAGCATATACCATTTACCCACCAGTTGACTAATTGTTAACATTTTATCCCATTTGCGTTATCATTTGTGCACCTATGCTCTCTCTCTGCCAATTTCTCTCAGTCTGTCTTTCTCTCACTCTCTCATATGCACAGAAATGTTTTCATGAGCCATTTCAGAGTATATTACATACATCATGGCCCCTCACTCCTATGTACTTAGGAATGTATTTCCAAGAGGACAGATCTTTCCTCTGTAGCCACAGTTCACTTTTTTGTCCATTGATAAGATTATGCAAATATCCTACTACTCATCAAAATTCCCCCCAGATTTAGCAACTGTTGATTCTTGCCTGACCTACTCTTCATCGCTACAGCTTCAAAATGATTTTCCATCTCTGGTTTCCTGCCTTGTTTGACAGTCAGCTCTCGGCTTTCTTCTGTGAGCAAGAGCCCCTTCTCTCTCATTTACTTACCCGTTTGTTATTGGTGTGGATTCACACATTCCTTCTTTCCCAGTGGCTTCTAATTCAGTTCTGTACATACCTGTTTTGGTACTCTCAAGCTTTCTCAGATTTGACAGTGCTGCTGCTGCTGCTAAGTCACTTCAGTCGTGTCCGACTCTGTTCGACCCCATAGACGGCAGCCCACCAGGCCCCATCGTCCCTGGGATTCTCCAGGCAAGAACACTAGAGTGAGAACCCCTTTAATTTGGCTCATGTGTTCTTGTGACATGCTTCTGTCTTTTCCTTCTCCTTCTCGTCCTCCTTCTCCCTATCTTTTTTTTTTTTTTCCCTTTAAACTTTATGGCATTCCTTATAAGATGTTCCAAGTCCTGGAGTCTACCTCTTCTTTGGTGAGCCATGGTTTATTGTGGTAAGGAATGGTGTTAGAGACCAAGAAGGCCTGGGTACTAAGTGTGTTCATGGCTACCAGGGTGATTTTGTTTTCCAGCCCTCACAGAAAAATCCAGGAAAAAAAATGTATGTATATTTATGCACACACACCACACAAACATACATATGCACTCATACATAAATAATATACATGTGCACCTGAACTCAAATGGCACAGTGGTAAAGAACCCACCTGCTAGTACAGGAGATGCGAGAGACGTGAGTTCGATCCCTGGGTCAGGAAGATCCCTTGGATGAGGAAATGGCAATCAACTCCAGGATTCTTGCCTGGGAAATCCCATGGTCAGAGGAGCCTGGCAGGCTACAGTCCTTGGGTCACACAGAGTCAGACACAACTGAGTGACTGAGCATGAACGCATACACATAAACATGCTTACATACATATTTTTAAAATCATGAATTTGCACAAGTACCTCCCCATCTAACTGTAACATATCCCCATAGGATTTTTTTCTTGCCTACCTACATTCCATAATTGTATGTCCCTTCCTCTACAGTGAGAACCCTGTTACCCAATAATTTATCCACCCCACCAACCCACATGCACAGTTACTCATTTGCTCAATTCTGTAATACATCCGAAATCATTTCAAACTTGCTTCACCCATACCCATAAAATAAATAAACCTGCTAAAATTTTTTTCTGTAGTATTCATTTGCAGTTCTTCTCCCATACATATGCCCCAGCATCACTGGGAACTTGTTAGAAATCCTACTGGGAAAGAGCTCAGTAATCTGAGTTCTTACAAGCTCTCCAAGTGATTCTAAAACATGTTAAAGTCTGAGAAGCCCTGCCTGAAATATGTGGAACAGGTTTATAATATGTTTATGTGTATGTACCTTTGTACCAACATGTTATTGTGTGCAATAATACTTTAAAAATACCCTAAATGTAAAAAACATAAAACAGGTCCAGTGAAAATTCATCAGGGTCCTTTTGTCAGCGTGGGTGTGGAAGTGTGATATAAAAGAAGATAAGCCCCCAGTTCTTTGTTTCTGCTCCTTTGCCAGCCTGTTGTATAATCAGGAGGAAGAGGAAGGGATGGGTGTGAAGTACCCTCATTTTCCAGAGGGGGTGCTCTTCAGCTCCACAGTTGCTGCCCCGCTGCCCTTCAGCATTAGGAAGTTCTATCAGTTAATGACAGAATCTCCTCCAACTTTATTCCAAATTCCCTGGGAAACCTGGGAAGATGTATGTTTGTGAATCAATTCTCTCAGAGAATCTAATTCAGTAGGGTTAGGATAGGGTTCTTGAATGTGCACTTTGAACAAGCCTCCCCTTCATGCTCCCAGGTGATGTTGATATATTTGACCCACACCTTACAGTTTCTGCTCTGGACTCTAGACCCTGGTCACTCAGAGGACCATCCTGGACCAGTGGCTGAGTAGTGAGCAACTGGGAACATGTTAAATGTGCAGAATCTCAGACTCTGCCCTGACCAGCCAGATCAGAATTTTGTTTTTTTGGTTTGTTTTGCTTTTTAAAAAAAATTTATTTATTTACTTGGCTGTGCTGGGTCTTAGTTTCGTCACACAGGGGTCATTTTTTTTTTTTTTTTTTTAACAGTGAGCATCTCACTTTATTTTTTTATTTTTTTTTCTAATCTCAATTTTATTTTTATTTTTTTAATTTTATTTTATTTTTTAACTTTACAATAATGTATTGGTTTTGCCATATATCGAAATGAACCTGCCACAGGTATACATGTGTTCCCCATCCTGAACCCTCCTCCCTCCTCCCTCCCCATACCATCCCTCTGGGTCGTCCCAGTGCACCAGCCCCAAGCATCCAGTATCGTGCATCGAACCTGGACTGGCGATTCGTTTCCTATATGATATTATACATATTTCAATGCCATTCTCCCAAATCATCTTAATAAGATGTCCAAATGACTCAAGTTTATGCACTCAAGTTTGAGAAGCACTGATTTAGAGTAGTGGTTCTCAGCCTTGGCTACGTGTTAGAATCACCTGGGAACTTTAAAAGGATTGTGTCTTGGATGGCTCCCCATTTTCTATGGGGCCACATCCAACTTATTTATCCAACAAGGATGCTGAGTATGCCAAATTAATAATCTGAAGTCTACTCGGCCCGAACTCATTGTTTCCTAGTGAGAGAGATGGGTAGGTAAAGTAATTTTCTGGGGAGCTCTGTGGGCACAGGAGACCACAGTTCTCCCTATATGAGACAGGGGATGGAGAAGCCTTGATAGAAAGTGAGATGCTTGAGCTAAGCCTTGAGTTAGGGAAAAGAAAGAGAAGGACATTCTGGGTGAGGAAACAGCTTGAGCATAGGAATAGAAGTGTGAACATTCATAGTAGATTTAGGACTGACTTCTGAGTAATGTGACTTAGTATGGATGGTGGGTGGGCAGCTGTGGGAAGTGAGGTGGGAACAGTGGTCGGGATCAGAATGTCAAGGTCCTTGAATCTCATGATGAAGCAGCCACCAAGGGCTTTCTCTCAGGCTTTCTGGAGACCCTTGTGAGGCCAATTGTATGATACATCTGTCATTGGAAGAATAGCATTTTCAACTGACTCTGCAGATGACTTTCCAGAAATGAAAACAAGGAAAACCACTAATTTAAAATTAAGAAATGTCTGATGACCAAGTGAAAAGTCAAAATTGTAGGCTATTTTTGAAGGAGTTCCATTTTATAATTTTCAATTGCTGTGAATATTGTGAAGTGTTATATATGGCTATTAATTAAAGAAATGGGATCAATAAGCTAAGACTTACAATTCACAATGGGCCTGCATGAGATAATAATGCATAATAAGCATGTAATTCATCAGATCTGCCATTTGTTGTGACTGTTTTGCAGAATCAACATCATAACTAGGGCATCGATATCACATATTTCCAATTATCGGGGCCCAAACTATTGAGGAGCTCCACCAGTTACTGTCAGCAGCTGTACATTTCAGTCAATTCTGTTCCATCCCTCCCAGGCTCAGCCAGCCTCTGCCCTCCTTTGGTCATAAAGTCCAACCTCTTGGGCTACAGCTCTGGAGCCTTCTTTAGAGAAGAGAAATTGATGGAAGTATTTTGGAGCACTCCAGGCAGCAGATGGGTGGGAAGGCAGGTCTGTGTCCTGAAAAGCTCAGTTATAGAAGCAAACAGGGTGGAGAGGTGAGAGGGTTGAGCAACTTTTCCAACCTGAGTTTGGTGCAGCAGACCTCTCTTGACTTTAGCTGCTACCCATCTTTCCTTTGCTTTGGATCAGCTCAGGTTTCTTCTGCTTCCTCTCAGAGCCAATATCCACACAGAGACAGCCTCTAGTGTTCTTCTGTGCCCTTACTGAGACTACACTCACTCTGGCCCCTCTCCCAGGCCAACGTGGGTCTTGCATCCCCTTCGTTGCCTGGGCTTCCTCCATCTCAATTTGTATGCAACCCACTTTCTTGGGTGGGCCAATGCAGTCCTTTCCGCCAGACCAGTCTGGCTGATAATAGGCCTACTGCCTGGCTAGCCACCTGCTTCTGCTCCACTCACCATGGCTCTGGGTTCCCTAGGCTCCCCTCACCAGCTGCTCCTTCCCTATTTAACCATCCTGGGGAAAGATTTCATGATGTGTCCACTGTGTTGCATCTGCTTCGGGGGCACAGTGGAGTTGGAGGTCCCCAGCTTAACCAGCTGTGTGCCCATAGGTAAGTTACCTCACCTCTTTAACAGCGTTTCTTCACTTACAGAAAAAGACATACTATCCATTTCTACCTCCCCTGAGTTTTGTGGGATCACATGGGAAGGTTTAATGGAGGTGTTTTAAGCACTGTAAAGCATGGTACAGGGGTAAGATACAGCGATCATCCTTGACCAGGAACATCTGCTCTTTCCATGTCTGTATTAGGTGTTTCATACGCATGCCCAGAAGAGTTTCCATAGGTACTTAAGCTACCCACAAAGTCATAGACACCAGCAAAGCTCACCTGTGTCCAGCAGGTTGTACTGGCCCCACCTCCCTCTCCTGGGCATTATCGTTACCAAATAGTCCATGCAGGTGTTCCCTTCCCGTGTAAAGGCTGTCTTTGGCTGTATCAGTTAGAACTCACTGGAGTTGCTTTTCAAATTGTACTTTATACTGTGGGAAGGGTAAATTTGCTGCTTAAGAGCTGTCCCATCCCCAGAACAGCGAGGGGCCTGGCTTATAAAAAATATGCACCGGACAGTAACATAACACAAAGCAAAGCAGATAACATGATGACCCAGCACTCCTGCAGTCTGAGCTCTAATCCTAAAGTTGTGTGGCCCACCCACTGACTCTCTGATCTCCACAAGGTGGATGCCATCCTGTTAAATGGGCTCAAGAACCTCCCATATTCACCTCCATAGTTCCCCCATTCTTGTCTTTTTGAAGAATGTTTATTGGAATATAGTTGATTTACCATGTGTGTTACCCATTCTTGTCTTACTGAAATTTGTTCTATTTGCATGCTTCCTCCTCGAACATGTATTGTCTTATAGAGTTTACTTTGAAAAGCAGCTTCAGCTGTCAAGAGACAGTGTTTGGGGGCTCAGTAGACATGAACAGCAATGCCACCATCCCTGTTAGTCCAGGAGAGGTTTCCTGGGCAGTGAGAGCAGAGGGCTCACTCTGTATGTGTGCCCAGCTACTTCTTTCTTAAATAGTTTTACTAAGAAATAAGGGCTTCCCAGGTGGCGCTAGTGGTAAAGAACCCACCTGCCAATGCAGGAGACATAAAAGACGTGGGTTCGATCCCTGGGTCAGGAAGATCCCCTGGAGGAGGGTATGGAAACCCACTCCAGTATTCTTGCCTGGAGAATCCCATGGACAGAGGAGCCTGGAGGACTGCAGTCCACAGGGCTGCAAAGAATCAGGCATGACTGAAGTGACTGAGCATGCACGCACTAAAAAATAATTTACATGCTCTACAATTTACCCATTTAAAGGGTGTAAGTCAGTGGTTTTTAGTATATTCACAGAGCTGTGCAACCTTCACCACAATTTTAGAACCTTTTTATCTCCTCTCCAAAAAGAAAGCCTGTACCCATTAGCAGACCCTTGCATTCCACACCCCTCACTACCTACTCAGCCACAGGCAACCACCTACTACTTCAGTCCCTATGGATTTGCCTATTCTGGTCCCACTGCTTTTTTATCCCTTTTCCTACCCATGAAGTCTCAAGCCCCCCTGAGCAGGATGTGCAAGGAAATCCCTGCTGACTCCATCAGGAATCTGGGTGGAATTTCAGTGTGTGTTTTTGCCCTCCCCGTATACCCTACTGGTCCTGGAGACCCTGGAGCAGGAGAGGAGCAGCTGCCCGGACCCTCCTCCAGCTCCAGGCCAGGCCTTCCCTGAGTGATGTGGGACATGGCAGGCTCACCTGTTCAAGAGCACTTGGCTCTGCAGGTTGCAGTTTTCAGTTCTGTCAGCAGCCTTCAGGCGAAAGACATTGTGTTTCTAACAGGCCCCTGATAAAGTGCACCACACTGTCTTGAGATGACAGTGCATTTTCATGGTGCCCTGGAATCCCAGGCCTTCCCCTTTCTGCTCCCTGGCCCACCTCCCCTCAATCACAATAGGACAGCAGACTCTTGAGCAGTTGTATGGAGGCAGAAAGTACATGGCTATAGTATAAGGACGCTCAGGGTAAAACCCAGGTGTGATTGGGGAAGCTGTAGGCATACAGTCTCCTTCCTCAGTCCCATGGAGTCAGATCACCAAATAAGTCTGATTTGAATCAGCCAAGCCTGGTTCTGTCTTGGCACCCCTCAAGTCCTTTCATCCTGTCTGTCTAGAGGTCTCTATCCAAACATTGAGGCCAAAACTGTTCTCTCCTCAAGTTGAGTCCCAAATTTCCTATTAAATGTCATACCTCACCGAGCTATTGCTAAAATTAAATAACGTCTCTAAAGTGAGAGACACACAGCTTATCCTTCATCTGACTCCATCCTCATCTTATTCTAGCAGATACTGTGGCTTCTTGGTCACTTGTCCGTTTGTACATCTACAACCCCCACCAAACACACACAGTTCTCCATATTCCTCCTTAGGGTAGCTAAGATAAGTGAAAATTTTCCAGAAGACCTTTTCAAATTGTCATTACAACTTATGAAGTTCAGCTTTCTGGTCCCACCTAGTGATACTGTTCACTGGGCACACACATCTCAGTCCCTTTTCTACTCCACCTGCAGATGCTCTGCCCAGAGGTCTTCCCTCCCCACTGCCTGCCAGGAGGGAGAAGATGGTGCTGGCACGGGGATATTCTGAGAATAGAGGGGAGGGAGGCAGGGAGGGGGGCAGCTAGAGTGAACAGTTCAACCCTCTCACTTCTCCAAGTGCCCACTTAGGACATAGAAATCTGAACTGTGTGTCTTCTCCCTGGAGTGATATTGAAAGCTCTTTACACACGTCAAGTCATAGGGCTGCACCCAGGAGGAACTGTAAAGTTTTCAGTCAAATTCTTTCATTATTATACAGTTAAGGAACGTGGACTAGCCTCGTTAAGGGATTTAACCCAGCCATTCAACTAATTAATGACAGAGCCAGAACCTAAAACTTTCAACAACTAGAGCGGTGCTCCTTTCAGAACCTTCCTCCCTTATAGACTGAGAATATAATGGACACCCTCAGTCTACTTGGATCCTTGGTGTACTTTCCATAAGTTCACACTGAAACACCCACTAGTGCCCCCAAGAAGACAGCCTCTTCTATCTATTGATAAATAAATGAATTTATTAAATAAATAAATATGTATTTGGCTGCACCAGGTCTTGGTCGCAGCGTATGAACTCTTAGTTGCGGCATGCAGGATCTAGTTCCCTGACCACAATCGAACCTGGGCCACTTGCCTCGGGAGCCCAGAGTCTTAGCCACTGGACCACCAAGGAAGTGGTCGTCCTCTTTATCCACAGTTCTGTGCTATGTGAAGCAGCCAACTCTGGGACAGATATACCAAGAACCTCAAGCAGCAAGTTCAGACAATTTTCCTATAATGTTAATGAAAACTAGAAAGTGGCAAAAATATAAAGTACCTATTGTTCAAGGGCTCAGAATGCTTAACTGTTCACAGGGTCTGTGGTTGTTGCTGTTGTTATCATTTTCATCTCTAAAGCTCATAAGTCTGAAGCCACTGTGAAGAATATGAGTTTGTATTAGATCACCTTCATTCAAATAAACATGGATCCGGACTATTTGCAAAACTGGATGGTGTCCCTGCAGAGCCATTACCTTCTCTTTTTGAGAAGCCGAAAGGATGGAGAAGATAAAATGGAAGAGTCACCATAGTGGCTATATATTCTAAAAGACAGAGTAAGGTTACCTTGGGAATTTTTTAACAGATAATATAAGACTTTGGACACCAGGAGAGATACTGCATGGGTTTATTCATTGACTCACAGGGCTCTAAAGCCTGCAGGGGCCTTAGAACACTGCCTACTCATTGAAAGGATGCAGAAAAAGAGATCAAGTGATGTGCCCAAGTTTATACCATAGGCTAGAGACAGAGCGAAGACCCAAACTTGCTGTGTAAATTCAGTGTTTATACCTGCATCTTGATCAGAGAAGAAAAGATCAGAGAATTAATTTGTAAACATCTAGAATATCTCCTAAGCACTTGTCATTTTAACAGTCATTTCAACAATCAGATCTTGTGTGCATGCTAAGTTGCTTCAGTCATGTCCTACTCTCCGAAGCCTCATGGACTGTAGCCTGTTAGGCTCCTCTGTCCATGGGATTCTCCAGGCAAGAATACTGGAGCAAGTTGCCATGCCCTCCTCCAAGGGATCTTCCTGACCCAGGGATCAAACCCTTGACCCACATCTCTTACGTCTCATGCATTGGCTGCTGCTGCTGCTGCTGCATCGCTTCAGTCGTGTCTGACTCTGTGTGACCCCAGAGATGGCAGCCCACCAGGCTTCCCATCCCTGGGATTCTCCAGGCAAGAACACTGGAGTGGGTTGCCATTTCCTTCTCCAATGCATGAAAGTGAAAAGTGAAAGTGAAGTCGCTCAGTCATGTCCGACTCTAGCGACCCCATGGACTGCAGCCTACCAGGCTCCTCTGTCAATGGGATTTTCTAGGCAAAAGTACTGGAGTGGGGTGCCATACATTGGCAGGTGAGTTCTTTACCACTAGTGCCACCTGGGAAGCCCATAGCTTATCTTATCTCATGCTTATTCTAATCCTGAGAGGAAAGAAAGCCACTGTTCTCTACCTTGCAGCTGGGTATACTAAGGCTCTAGAAGACAAGTAACTTGCCCAAGATCACACATCTATCAGTGGCCACAGAGCTGGGATTTGAGCTTGTGTCCCGTGAGCTCAGGTTCATTTAAGAAGTTGTATTATAATTCTGTCTGGCTTTACAAATGTCTCTCAAGCCCACATGTCTGTACCTATGTATTTTTTTTAATATGGCACAGCAGATCTTTTTTTGTTGTAATTGTTAAACTATAGTTGATTTACAATGTTGTGTTATTTTCAGGTGTACAGCAATGTGCCTACTTATTCCCAAACAAATTCTTGGCAGTCTTTTGCACAGCTCAGTTAGCAGTTTAGATGTTGTAAAGTCCTTTGTGTCGTTATATCAGGAAAATGGATATGTTGACACACAAATGCTTGGGTGACAGCTGATTCTAGGATGTTACTGTATACCATGTTTTATAAAGTATATTCTTTTTTTTTTAATTTTATTTTATTTTTAAACTTTACAATATTGTATTAGTTTTGCCAAACATCGAAATGAATCCACCACAGGTATACCCGTGCTCCCCATCCTGAACCCTCCTCCCTCCTCCCTCCCCATACCCTCCCTCTGGGTCATCCCAGTGCACCAGCCCCAAGCATCCAGTATCGTGCATCGAACCAGGACTGGCAACTCATTTCATACATGATATTATACATGTTTCAATGCCATTCTCCCAAATCTCCCCACCCTCTCCCTCTCCCACAGAGTCCATAAGACTGATCTATACATCAGTGTCTTATAAAGTATATCCTAAGACAGGGCTTCTTCAACTCTGTGTAGTGAAGTTTGTCTCTGATTTCCATATGTTCTGGACCAATAGTTTTGCTAATACAATAAAAAATATATTACTAGAACAATAACCACAGAATGCTGGAGCAATGTCAAACTGCCATAAACTTTCTAATTGTTTATTCTCAAATTTCTGATCTTGCTACAGGTCAGTAACAGTTTACAGACCAGCATGGGTCTGGCAACCAGATTTTGAGAGACATGGTTCTAAGCAACACCATTCCTGAGAGAATCTCTGAGTAAAGAGTTGCTTAATCAAATAAGTTTGAGAGACCCCATAAGCTAGAAAGCATCAGTGCATATTAGCATGTTAAAGGCTCTGAGAAGTCCTGCATTAAAGAAGCTTGCTTAATCATTAACTCAGCATTTCCCAAACTGCCTGACTTCAGAGCTCATTGTTCATGGAATGCCTTTCAACATCTTTCAGAATTCATATTTCTTGAAATACCCCTGGTTCTCTCCTGCCAACTCTGGGCAAAGCACAGGCCCCAGGCGTGCCTGAGATGAAAGCTTGTCCTTTGCCCACGTCCTCGTGCATTGCCTTTTAAAAAAACAATTCTTTATCATCTTTTATTCTTGTGATACACAAAATCATTCTCTGCCTTTTGCTATCTTCCACACCTGGTTCTTTCTCCCATACAGTACTGACTGTAGGTGACCTGGCTCCCAGAGATCAAAGTCACCTGAGACAGCCCTATTACACTTGGCCACTGCATCCTGCAAACATATCTACTTGCCCACCTTCATGGAGGTGACTTGGGATGAGTCATATTCCTCTTCAGTATTGCCTTTTGCACGTAATAGAAATCTTCTTCCCTTTAGTCCTGTTCTGTGATAACTACTCTATTTTTAGTGAAAACTATACACCCACACAAAAATATAGTTTTCCCATAAAACACATGCAATACTGTTCCCTAAGCAGTGGTTCCTGTTGTCAGACTTTATTCCCACTTTCTTATTCTCTCTCTTTGTCCACTGCACACTTTTATAGACCAGTTGCTGGTTTTCAACCTTATATTAGGTAATCTCTGGGGCTTCCCTGCTGGCTCAGTGGTAAAGAATCCAACTGCCAATGCAGGAGATGAGGATTTGATCCCTGGGTCAGAAATATACCCTAGAGAAGAAAATTGCAACCCACTCCAGTATTCTTGCCTGGGAAATCCCATAGACAAAGGAGCCAGGCAGGCTACAGTCCATAGGGTCGCAAAAGAGTCAGACACAACTGAGCTGCTAAACAACAATGTGTACCCTGACATGAGTTCCATGGAAATGCCAGAACATTGCTCTCATTTATATTCTCTTAACAGGTCTCACAACTATAATTCTATACACTCTTCTAGAAGCATGATTTTGTTTCTGTGGGCTGCTTCTCCTGGGCACCTCATTGAAGTTACACACTGACCTTCAACAAGCTTTAGTCCACTCTTCACTCTATAGACATCTCTACTTTCTTATTTGGCCACTCCAACTTCTGTACAAAGCTCTTTCCAGGTATAACCACACACATTTAATCACAGTCACCCCATCCAGTACCCATATGAGTACTGGGCTCCCCTTACATCCAAGCACTATGGCAGCCTGCCCTGGAGAGACAGAATGAGTTGGCCAGGCTCCTTGCCCCAGGAGAATCTCACTTCCCAGGTTCTGACATAGTGACATTTGCAATGCTTGAAAGCTCATTGCAGGAACTTCCAAACTGCATTTCCCCCAGAATTAGTATTGTATAAGACATAGACAGTTTCTACCAAACAGAGTTCTGGAATTAAATAAATTTGAGAAACATAATTATATGTGCTAAACACATACAATACATTTTGAGGAAGAGGCTATGTATAGTAGGTTTTTCTGAACGTACTTGGCCTGCAAACCATCTTTTCAAGTAACTCGTGTTTGAGACAATATCATGCCTCTGATGCCATTTGGGAAAGGGTGCTCTGGAGTAGCTTCAGCCAAGTCCTGCAAGTGCTAAGGACCACACTGAAGTCACTCAGGTACCCTGTGTACGTGCATGCTAAGTCGCTTTAGTCGTGTCCGACTCTATGTGACCCTATGGACGTAGCCCGCCAGGCTCCTCTGCCCATGGGAATTCTGCAGGCAAAAATTCTGGAGTGGGTTGCCATGCCCTCCTGCAGGGGATCTTCCAGACCCAGGGATCAAACCCAGGTCTCTTATGTCTCCTGCATTGGCAGGTGTGTTCTCTACCACTAGCACCACCTGGAAAGCCCTCGGTTACCCTAGTTGGGTTGAAAATAGATATCTCTTTGTGATTTCCTTTAGTTCTGCCTTTTGAATGATAAATAAGTAGAGTCTGCACCCAATGCTCAGTTATTTATTTTTACATAGGTATGTGTTCTGTGTAATTTAGTCCACTCTTCACTGTACAGAGCTCTCTACTTTCTTACTCAGCCACTCCAGCTCCTGCACAGGGAAGTGTCTAGAGTTATCTAGAGATAACGCCTCCCAGTCTATATTCCTAACACAGATCTCTCCCCCTGAGCTCCAGGCCCCATGTATTCTGCCATCTGCTGGACACCCACCTATTGGAGATATTTAACAGGATGTCCAATATGCACTTCAGATGGATTTGTCCCTCATAGAAGTGACAACTGCTCTCATAAAACTCATTCCTCCATCTGCATTCCTCATGGCCCCCTTACTACCATCCAATCAGAAGCCTGGGAGATGTTCTGAACTCCATCCTCCCAGCAGGGTTGTTGTTACTAATTCCTCTTGGTTCTCCCTTCCAAGAAGCTCTTAAATTTGCTTTCTCTTTTCCATCTTCAACTGCCATTGTCTATCTTGGGGTCCTCATTACACTGGTTTTCTAATTGGCTTCTGTCTTAGGCCAGGTTTTCTGAGAAACAGACTCTGAGACTTGCATGCAGAAAGAGGACTATGGAGATTAACCCTTTTCGAGTGGGGAAGGGTGTGGAGGAAGTAAGACCAGGCAGATGGAGCTGAACTTTAACGAAGTTGCAAAAATAGCCTCAACCCATCCTACAGGGTACTCTGGAGCTGGATAATGCTTCAAAGTTGTCCCTATTAGATGCAAGGGTTTGGTGTGGGGGAGCCTTAAACCAATTCATTCCACTGTCTTCAACCTCTACCCTCATACTCCCATCCCCTACTCCCCCAATCCCCCGCTGGATGTGTCTAGCCCTCCAGCTTCTCTCTGGGATGGCATAACCTTTGGCCAAGGGCAGTTCCCAGCGTGGATCTCAGCTGAGAGTCACCAGCTTCTTCCAACAGGTGCAAGAATGAGTGTCCTAAAGGAGGTCAAAGTAGCACATGTCAGCATACATGTCCTGAATTGCTGCTTTCCACCTCGCCCCCCACAACACTGCCAGAGGGGTTTTTCTAAACTAAAATTCAATCACACAGCACCCTTACTCAAAACCTTACCTACAAGGTAATTCATTTCTGATCTCGGTCTACCTGTGAAGCCTTGTCCCCCACAGCTTTCTTCCTTGCATGCACTCTTGCTCTGCCACCAATCTACTAACACTTATCAGTCCTTCACGAGTGCTGCTCCCCCTGCTGGGAATGAGTTTTTCCTGCTTTTCTCACTAGCAAACTCCTATTCATCCTTTAGGGCCTAGCATAAGTATCCTTCTTGTGTGATGCCTTCTTTAATATCCTCAAGCAGAGATAATATCCTGTAGGCTCTTGTCATACTCCTGCAGTTATTAGGTTACATAACCATTAGATTGACTTCCTTAAGAGAAAGGCTTGTGTTATATTCGTTTTTGAATGTAAGTGAATGAATCAACCAGCCATGTGCATCAGTATTATGTAAAGCTGTGTCTACTTGGGTTGACACAAACTAACTAGGCTTGACTTTAGTCTAGTCAGCTTATTTTTTCAGGGACTTAATCTGGTTGTCCAGTGAAGGCTGTGGGTTCCCTGGGGGCAGGGACTCTCTCACTTAGTTCAGGATATACAGCTCAATGCTCTGAGGGAGTTGGATATTTAATAAATCTTTCCCATTATGTAGATGCTTCCTGTCATGGTGGGCAAAGGACAGAGCCAGTGATCTATAGAATGTGTTATAAAAGGTACCAGAAGACCTGGCTGCTCTAAAATCTCTCTTTCATAACTGAGGACATAAAAGAGAGGCCTCCCATCATGTCCAGGCTTCCCAGGTGGCTCAGTGGTAAAGATTCTGCCTGCCAATGCAGGAGGCATGGGTTCAGTCCCTGGGTATGGAAGATCTCCTGGAGTAAGAAATGGCAACCCGCCCTAGTATTCTTGCCTGGGAAATCCCATGGACAGAGGAGCTTGGTGGGCTACAGTCCATGGGGTCGCAAAAGAGTCAGACATGACTTAGCAACTAAACAACAATCCCTCATGTCCATTCTGAAATTCTTGTTCTTATATTTCCTAATATAATGGACCTGTGAGCGCTGGAGTGAGGCAAATGCACTCTGGGGCCTGAGTAAGCTGATGCAACTGTAGAAAAGAATTTCTATATCTATTTATGTTATTTTACCCTTTTAAAATTTTCTATATTTTGTGTTTGCTTTATAATGTCTGTAACACAGTTGTATAGTAACACATGCATATCATGTATAAAGAAATAACACAAGGGAATGTAATACTCAAAGCATTCTTTACTAAATAGCACATAATTAAAAAAAAACAAAACTTGGAGACTCCTAGATTGCACTCTGAAGACTGAAGACTGGAGGCTTTTTCAACCTGTACCCAATAGCTTTTTAGCTGCTCTGATTGCTCAACTGATTTGTGCTAAATGGACACCTAAAGCTTTAGGGGAATCCACCTTGTGGAACAGCAGGGTACAAAAGGTAGGGGCAGGCTGAAGGGCAGGGCTAACTGGGGAGAGCACAGAGGCTGCACGTAGACAGAAGTGGTGAACCACCTAGTAGGGAATTAGGAACCTGGAATACAGAAAGATGGGAGAGGGAGCAAGAGACAGCAGTAGGTAGGGCAGCCGGCTACAGTGACATGGAAGAGAGGCAGGCCCCATCTCCACCGGGAAGATGCCCTGTCTGCCTTTTGCTGTGGTGGGAGTGTACACCTTACAGTGTGTACTAGCCAGCTGTGAAGATAACTGAGGCTGCTCCGGAACCTCTACACTGGGTGGGCAGCATGGGGTTGGGGGGGTGGGAGTGGGGGAGGTTGCAGGAAGTGGGAGGAGGTGCAGCAAGGGGCCGGAAACTGACTGGGATTACAGCACCGGAGCCTTGTCTTAAAGGTGAATTAGCAGAGCCAGAGAGTGCTGTTTTTACTTCAGTTGCCTGGTTATGTGGGGATGGCTGCGGGGATTCATTGATGGGGGAGGTGGGCGGGAGAGGGAGGGGAGGGCATCGTTAGCAATTCAGTGCCCCTTTGGCAGGTGGAAGCCACTGAGCCAAGTTAGTTGAGAAACAGGAGTATGGCATCTGAGGTGAGGAGACCCTGATCCACCACCAAACCCTGGGGACCTGAGGACCACATTGGGATGATGCACCAGAATAGCTCTAGCAGCCATGAGGCAGCTTCATGAAACAGGAACTGCCTGTATGGGCATGGGCAGGAAATGGGCCTTCTCAGCGGGAGATGAGGCGAGGGAAGAGGGCAACTCCAACAGCAAGACTCACGTGAAGAACAAAAAGGAGGCACAGGGACACCCCAAAGGTGAACATGGCTAATGTCACAGTTTAGCCCCAGTGGTGACGAAGTGCACTTCATCCCTGCTCCCCAAGTCCTGATTCCACCAAAGAATCGGTGGAAAACTGTTTGATGGGCATGGTAGGACACTCTTTACGGAGTTTTCTTACATACTAACTCTTCCTAGTTTGTTTCCTAGGAAACAAAAACAATCAGAAGGGGAACAAATGCAATTCCTTTTTTATTTGGCTTTTAGACCCTCAATTAGGTTCTTAGTATTCCACTAGCAGCAGACCGTAAATCCTTTGAGGGCAACACCCACTTCTAGGGGATAAGACTTTGTGTTTGTGAAGCCCTCTAGTTAATGTTACTGACTTCCCTGGTGGATCAGATGGTAAAACATCTGCCTACAATGCGGGAGATTCGGGTTCAATCCCTGGGTCAGGAAGATCTCCTGGAGAAGGAAATGGCAACCCATTCCAGTGTTCTTGCCTGGAGAATCCCATGGATGGAGGAGCCTGGCAGGCTACAGTCCATGGGGTCGCAAAGAGTCAGACACAACTGAGCGACTTCACTCACTTCACTAGTTAACGTTAACTTTTATATACTATTTCATATATTCTTACCACAACCCAGTAAGGTAGATGTTCTTACATCTACTTTACAGATAGTGATTAAAAAAAAAGTTCCAATAGTCCGTTCATTTATCTAAAACCCAACATTCCACAGATGAGTAATCAAGGTCCACACTCCGTTAATTGATTTACTACCAACAAAACACAGATACTCGTCAAAGCCAGGACTCATGCCCACTACTCACAAAACTCTATCTCCTCCTCATTCTCTATGCCTTTGTTACACTTCCCTCCCAGCCCATGATGGTGCTAAAACTAGAGGTCAGCAGATAGAAGGTGGCCATGAGGAATGCCTAACAGATTGAATGGGCTGGGCCTTTCTACTCTTAAGTCTCCCAGCCGGTCTGTTCTAACAGCCTCTGTGTCTCTTTGCAGCATGCAAAAGGAAAGAGCAAGAACACGGGAAGGATAGAGGCAACACACCCAAAAAGCCCAGGTTGGTCTTCACAGATGTCCAGCGTCGAACTCTACATGCAATATTCAAGGAAAATAAGCGTCCATCCAAAGAATTGCAAATCACCATTTCCCAGCAGCTGGGGTTGGAGCTGAGCACCGTCAGCAACTTCTTCATGAATGCGAGGAGGAGGAGTCTGGACAAGTGGCAGGACGAGGGCGGCTCCAATTCAGGCAACTCATCTTCTTCATCAAGCACTTGTACCAAAGCATGAAGGAATAACCACGAACTGAAACCTCGGTGGAAAAGCTTTAAATAAAAAGAAAAAATTTTTAAAGACCAGGACCTCAAGATAGCAGGTTTATACTTAGAAATATTTGAAGAAAAAAAAAAAGTGTTATTTATAGTCCAAAGAAACCAAAGACATAGCTCACCTGCATTCTGACTTTGTTCGGAGACACACACTTCAGCCGGGTGACAACTTGGCAAGAAAAATTATGAGCAGGAAGGCACCACTGGATCTCACAGCTTCGGTCCGTGATCATCCTCGCTGTGCTTGGCTGTCCTGTGGTTTGGAGCATAGTGATTTTGAGCCATCGAGTGGACACCTTTAAGATCAGACTTCCTCATCCACTCCACCGCGCCATGAAGGTGTATGGTGTCTCAGTACTGTGTGTGGGTGTGTGCTTGAATACACCCACACGTACACATGCACACCACCACCACCACTACCACCACCAGTGGTTAGGGACTTAGGCAGGGCTGGTCTTCAGGAAGGGTTGTGCTGTAGGAGTGCAACCAACATAGTGTGGGGTTGTCTGAGTTCATGGGATTAGGAGCTTGATTTTGCTCAACTAGCCTAGCGTTTGAACCTGCCAGGCCCACAACCTAAATGCAGATTCAAACCCAGCAAAGAAATTTGAATGACACCTAAACCAGTGCATTCTCTTTGTTTGTTAAGGAATGTTCAGATATTTTTTAAGAAATGAAACAAGAGTCCATCCATTAAAGAAAGAAAATCACCTAGGTACCAAAGAACACACTTAATATTATAGTGCAGGTATTTTATTGCAATGATTTTAATAACCAAAGCTATTTTTACACAAGATACTATGTAAAGTTATACGTATGAACTGATCTAGCTGTAATACACATACCACGTAGAATCATGACTATTATTTATGACTCTTGAAGCATTTGAAATATTAGTTTTCAGAACTGGCAAGAAAGAATGTAGCTTCAGGGAAGCAATTTATATCATAACAGAGAGGTCAGTGCAGTATACACGAACATCCATATGGCACATTCCCTTTAGGGAACTATAAATGTCACTTAAGTAAACATATAGACATGACTCCATGCTCTGTTCACAGCTGAGAAAACCTGGTGATTCTTCCGAAGTAGGACCCATATGTAAACTTAGAAAACTAAGTTTAACAGGACAGGTAGCTAAACTAGAAAATTTGTTCAAAGTCATTCTTTTTGGTAAAATGCCACTGAATGAAGCACCCCATACATAGGTAAATTTGACTAAAATTTTCCTTATGCATTTTACACAGAATACCTATTTAAAATACTTTACAAACACACAAAATAAGCAGAGTAACATTATTATTAAAATGAACTATCTAGTTCATTATATCCTGAGAATATAATCAAGCTGATTTGATTGCCAATCCCAATTTTGTGACTTGGACACCAATAAAAATAACATGTGCAACGAAGAAATTGTGGAACTGCATAGAGAAAGCAAGAATTATAGTGGAAGGTAAGACCTTGGGTTCCATAGGTATTAAGCTATCTATTTCACTAAGCATAGCCTCCAAAACATACTACATTCTTTCTTGCTACCGCATTAAGCTGGAAATTTTATAACATAGATTCCACCCTCTTAACAGGGACAGGTTAAAAAACTAGACCTGAAAATTTTCCAGATACAAAATTTTAAATTTCTATTTTTCCAAATCACTTAAACCAGGGCTATAGAAATCAAGGCAAAAAAAAAAAAAAAAAAAAACCCACCCAAGGTAATACAGTTGTTCTAGTAGTACCCAAGTGAATCACTTGGTTCCCAGAAAAATTCTCTTGGGATCAGTTGAACTGTAACCATGTAAGTGGATACCTTTTGTACTAGTAGGTTAAAGAATTGGGTACTCTTAATCACCACACCTAACTAGAAATATAAAATTGAATATTATCTCAATAATAAGCTATTTATTGAGACTCATTTAAATGCCAAATTAAAAATTGAACCATTTTGACACAAAACCTAACTCCTTAGGATCAAATATGAGCATCTTGTCCAGGCCTAGAAGAGGCAGGCACCTGGAGAGATGAACCCACAAGCCATCAGTGTCTCCTTCATGTCTGCTGTGGGATGAGAAAAGGAAACCAAGACATACTCTTCCTTGGATGAAACTGTGCATTTGCCTTGACACATTTTGTCTTTGACTTTTTTTTCAATCTCACCCCAAATTCCATCTTTAAATTTCCCCTTCTAAATATGGCACAATTATAGTTCAGCTATTAAAAGAAACCATTTAAATGGCCATCCTCTCAGATTTGCTAAAAATATAATCTTGTCAATGACATAAGTGAAAAAGAAAAAAACTGATGAACATTTTTTTCTCTTTCCAGAAAAAGAGGGGGGCAATATAATACAATACAATATATTTATCACTTAGGAGGGAAGAAAGCCTTTTTTATTTAAAACATGAGAGTTTTAAATGCAGGGAAATTCAAGCTGTGTCTACACACAACCTTACCAAATTCAATACCCCAGGAAAAACGAAAGTTGAATTCAGACAACTGTGTCTTTTGCTTTATTTTCCCTATGTTACCCACTCAGATTAGTTGGTTACATTTTTGACCAACGCGATTTACATTTTCAACCAATTATTTTGGTACAGTATAGACACAGTCTCAAGGAATATTGCTACACTTTTAATATTCCCACCACAATATTTTGTTTTGTTTGGCCAAGCCCTGTGGCATTCGGGATCTTAGTTCCTCAGCTAGGGATCGAGCCCATGCCCCCAGCAGTGAAAGCATGAAGTCCTAACCACTGGATGGCCATGGATTTCCCCATAATTTTTTTTTTAATAACCAGTGATCCTATTTGCTAACACCAAAGATAATTTTCATACCAGCATTGAATTTGCACCCATTATGCAATTTCAGGGCCTAGAGATATATTTTCTCATAAACAGATGCACAAATCAGAGCCTGAAAAGCAGTTTTTTTACTTGACTATTTAGGCATACTCACAACCTTTGCTTTTTAGAAATCTTAATGGACAAACTCAGCTTCTCACAAGCAATACATGTATTACATCATGTATGACTGATTCCTTCTTGCTTCTGACTTGGCACATAGAAAATGCTTCCATTCCTGTTTAGTCTGGCGTTAATTTACATCTCAAATGTCTTCACCTACCACACTCAGCAGTGCTGTTTGTTCACCCATCATTTCTCAGTCCTTTAGTGAAATCACCTAAAAAGATACCGCACTCTTTTCTTTGTATGCATGTTTATTCCAAAACTGTATTTCAAATAGCATGTTTTGGGTTGTTTTTGGTTTTTTTTTTTTGGTGGAATGGAAGTTAGACTGTTTTTGGCCATAAATCATTCGGGTCTTCTCATGACTAGAAGCTTCCCTGAAAAGGGGCCAAGAGAAAGAGTGGGAATTACGATGTCTGGACACCCCAAGAGCCCAGACATCAGTAAATGTTCAGGTAAAAGAATTCTTTTTGTCAAGCACTGAGTATTCTAGTTCCTGGATACACCTGGAATAGACGACCCCCACACCCCAAAAGAAAAAAACCAAAGAAAATGTGTGGGGAAATTTAGAAGTTCCAACTGAACATGTCACTCACTCTACCCCCCAAAAGCATAATTAATTTTCCAGGAAAAAAAAAAAAGATAAAGCTCTATATTACTTTCAGATTCATGCCACTCCTATTGCTACCCCAGGTGAACAACCGGTCTTTGCAGGTTAAATGCAGACTTTGCTATACCAAAGAGTCCTAGGACATTTTCACATGAGCTATAAAGACATTTTCCCTAAGAAAGGGCCTCCCTTCTTTGTACATAAAGGATGAAAACTATGCATTTAGCAAACAAAGAGAAAGCACTTCTCCCTTTCCTATCTAGTTTAGGGTGCATTCAAACACCAGAGGCCGTTTTGAGACTCGATTGGCCTTCTGGATTATTCTTGTGGTGTGGTTAGCTTTACAGTACATTTGGTAACTATTTACTAAATAGTAAGGACAAAGAAGCAGAAGGTAAGAAATAGCTACTTCCACGTGTAAAAAAAAAAAGAAATGTGTAAAGATCTACTATTTATAGTGTGAACCAAAGACGCTACCTCACTCGATTTCCATTGGTGATTTTAATCACATTGATGATACCAAAGAATACCAAAGATATTTTCGTGCACGGCCTTGGTCTGCAGAGGGAACTCCGCCCCTCCCCCCCCCCACCTCCTCTCCCCGCCTCACTCTTCACTCAGTGTGTAAACTTGTCTTCATTCTTAATAATAATGATACGATAATGACAACAACAACATTAGGAAATACTACTCTTACTACTGCTAGTTCTACTTGTAAATCTCTAGGCAAACATGTTGCAAACTTTGTAAACTCCTAGGATGAGTGCCTTGCTTGAACCAAAGTGTTAAACCGCTGTTGACCTCTCTCACCTTATACTCTTTGAATACCTCAGCCTCTTAGAAAGGCCACTAATGAAAAAAAAAAAAAAAGGAATAATTAATCACCGTGGTGCTTTTTCCGTGCAACCATGCAATGAAACTTTCTTTGATACCAAAGGATGACTTTTTCCCCCCAATTTCTTGCTGATAAACCAAAGCTCCTCCTCCTGGTTCCCTCTCAAAGCTCCCCCCAACTTCACCGAGTCCCTTCCCCAGGCAGGCCGTGCATCACTTTTACCAATTCCTCCAAATACCTCATAGTAATAAAATTTTAGGGTTATGTTGTATAGAGAGTCTATGTGATAAGGCAGAACTTACTAGTTTGATAATTGTTAAGGTTACTTTTAAAAAAAAAAACTTTATAATTCTTATTTATTTTGTAGTTTGTATGTTTGGGATGTCCCCTACCCCACCCCCACTTTGGTTCGGGGTTTATTTTCTCAGAAGAACTGCTCTGTTGCTCAAGGAAGACTTAATTTCTGGAAATGTTCCCCAGGTGGGTGAAGGGTTGTGTAAAAATGCAAGAATGGAATAAGAAATGATTTTCATTCTGACGGTTACTTATGAAGTTTTTGTGTTTTCGTAGTAAATTTGTTTCCACAGGGTAAAGAAGTATATATAATCTTTTTTTGTGAAACTGGTTCCTATTTTTCTCTATAATGTGCTGTGATTTTTTTTAATTTAAATTACATTTTATATGAGCTTATTTAATCACTGTGTTAATTTATGACTGTGTAGTTTTTAAAATGTATATAGTAGAATGGAAACGGCCAAAGCTTTATGTTACAATCTTTTTGTTCTCTATGCTAAGATTAGCTGAAGGCAAGAACTTCTCTTAACTGCAGGGTGTATCTTCAGCTTTTCTTAGCAGGCACTTCAATGTGTGTTGTGAACACTGCCAGGCTCCCCCCTCAAAAAATCTGTACATGCCAAAATGGGTGTTTCAAGGTAGTCTTTTCTGTCACTTAGAAGAAAGGCATTGTTTATGTTCTTCCTTTAATTTATCAATATTTTATTTTTTTTCTTTAAGAAAAGGTTGCTTTGCAGGTTAGACCTGAAATTCCGAAGACTTTAAGACTTATTTAATGTTTCAAAGCACCGGCATTTGTGAGATATTTTGCCACTTTTTAAAAAAAAAAGAAAAACATTTGCCCAGGTATGAGAAGTAAAAAGTGTAAAAACTCAAAGAGACAAGCTAACTTGAATTTGGAAATCCTCTTAAGTGTCACCAAGTTTCTGAAGTGCTTCAAGGCAGCGGGCAGGGCTTGGAGACAGTTCCTTTCGCAGACCTAAGAGATCATCACAGGTCCGTGACCTTAGAGAGAAAGTCAGGCTAGGTAGCAGCAGACCTGGCCCCTGCCTGTCCAGCCAACCTGCAGAAGAAGCAAAACACAATTGCTGAACCCCAGTCAGAAATCAAATTTAAGAAAAATGTTTCAAAGATACAGATTCCACCTCATGTTTTTTTGTTTTGTTTTGTTTTTTTAATTCTTGGCATCTACTACCCACAATTACCCTTTTCCCTCCCCAAACCACCACCCCCAACAAAAATTAGAAGAATTCTCAAATGCCACAGCCCCAGGGGAGAATGAACTTCAGACTTGACTGTCTCTTCTCACTGGTCATATTCCCACTAGTTTTCTTGCCCACACTAAAGAGGGTCCCTGCCCCAAACCCCTTAATCAAGGCTGTTCATACCCTTGGCCCTGCTTCAGATCAGCACACACAGAATTCTCAGCTGACCAGAGCGTCCTCAGAAGACCCGGTGCCCACTATTTTGTTTAATTTTGCTAAGTAAGTTGCTTCAACTACATGACATAAATCCATAGATGTAAATACTTTTTCTCCTAATATAAGAATTTTACCTTATTTTCTTTTGCAGGGGTATTTGGGGGAGGGGGAAGGAAGGGGAGGGTTTAGACTTTTGGTCAAATGTTACATTTTCTTAGAAACATTTTATACTTGTTATGTATTTTAATAGGGCAATAAATCTGCTCTGAGTTGCAGGATCATTCAGTGCTCTATTGGTAAGCATTGATTAATTACTTGTTTTTAATACAAATGCTGTGTAGTGAGTTACAGAAAGCCCAGGAAAATGGTTGAGGGAGTTGACTTTCACCATCACCAATGAAACGCTGAACAGAGTTGTATTCATAAGGTCGTATTTTCTGTTTCTGTGTTAGTCTCAATTTTTTGTGGTATGTTCTGCATTTATTACATAATCATTGTGGGCTCATTTGACATTTGCCGTCTGAACCAAGTGACAAGTATTTTTTAACAAAATAAACTTTAAAACATTGTCTTCCACTTGCTTCGGTAGTTGTCTTCATATCTCCCTGAGTTTCTCGTCCCTTCTAAAGTCAGCCCATCTGTCACTCATGTAGACCTGTCCCTTCTCCCTCTTCTATTTTCAGTAACTTTGACCTTAGCTCATGTTTGAGTGTGACTCAGTTTCCCTGTTCAAGTTAGCTTGATGGTTTATTATGTAAGGAGGGTGCCTAAGACAATCATCAGGTAAAAAAAAAAATTAAATTAAAAAAAAAAAAAAAAGATCAGTAGAGTAGAATATCTTCCAAGAGCAGAGGGAGTTCTTCCTTAGTAATGAAAAAAAAAAAAAAAAAGGTAAATACATAATTAATTTTAAAACCTAACCATGAGGGGCTTAGAAGATTTTTGATAAAAGACAAATGTTGCTGTCATTTTCTTTGTCAATTAGAAAGCAGTGGTAGTTTCTACGTTGCATCTACATTTCAGACTAAATGATTATTGTACCCAGTTATGGTTGTTTGCTAATATTTTGTCTCTTTCTCTTTCTCTCTGTCCAATGCTTCTTCTGTATTTTTGTGTGTAGCAACAAAAAGTGTAATGCATTAGGCATTTCCTGGTTTGTTTATGAGTATCTCCTGTACTGCATTAAGGTTTCTTTCATTTTTTTTTTAAGCTTCGCTACTGTTCTCACTTTATGCCGTGCAATATCATCTGCTGTGTTTGCTAAGCAAAAAAGAAAAAAAGAAAAAAAAGCAAGTGATGATGCCATCATGCTTTTCAGTGTTAAAATGTTTCAGCATTTATGTAGTCACCAAAATGTAGTAAATAAAATGTTGGATTTTCCAGCACTTTAAATTTAGACAATTCTTGCCTTCTTTTGTTTTTATTCTCTCTGCAATCCTCAGTGAGTAGCTTGCGGGTTTTCTTTGGAGGAAGGGTGAAGTTAAGGGGACAACACGCTTGAAAACTCAAGCCACTGCCATGACCTAAAGGAAAATTAAGGGAAAAAAAAGAAAGAAAGAAAGAGGTGTTCTCTACTGGAGCAGAAGAATTTTTTAAATGGAAGCTGGACAATTTATTTGTAGATGTTAGCCATTTATATTAACCTAATTGACCCTCAGAAGAAATGAAAATTATTATTAGAGAGCATAGCCTTTAAAAGTCCTCTCCGATAAAATAACGTGTGTGTGTGTGTGTGTGTGTGCGTGTGTCATATATGTGTGGAGCTAGGGCAGGGCTGAGAAATTAAGATACTTATATTTTATGACAGAATATACTGATATATGATAGAATATACTGATATGATAGAATCATAGAATATGCTGATCAATTAAGAGGCCTGACTCCGGAAAAATAGAAACTGAGTGTGAATTCCTGCTATACTGATTACTAGCTATGTGACTTTGAACAGACAATTTAATTATTTAACTTCCCTAAATCTCAGCTTCCTCATCTGTAAAATGGGAATAAATATCTATATTACAATGTTGCTGTGAGGACTAGAAATTTGAAGTAAGTAAAGCTTAGCATAGTGTCTGGCATATGACAAATCTTCAGTAAATCTTACCTATTTTCATTACTATTAGTAAATTTATCTTAAAATGCAGATTTTTTTTTCCAGTTTAAGGAAAACACTAATTTCTAACTCAGTTTAAAAAAAAATTTTAATATAATTCAGTTCAGTCGCTCAGTTGTGTTCAACTCTTTGCGACCCCATGAACCACAGCACGCCAGGCCTCCCTGTCCATCACCAACTCCTGGAGTCCACCCAAACCCACGTACATCAAGTCGATGATGCCATCCAACCATCTCATCCTCTGTTGTCCCCTTCTCCTCCTGCCCTCAATCTTTCCCAGCATCAGGGTCTTTTCTAATGAGTCAGCTCTTCATATCAGGTGGCCAAAGTACTGGAGTTTCAGCCTCAATATCAGACCTTCCAATGAACACCCAGGACTGATCTCCTTTAGGATGGACTGGTTGGATTTCTTTGCAGTCTGAGGGACTCTCAAGAGTCTTCTCCAACACCACAGTTCAAAAGCATCAATTCTTCGGCGCTCAGCTTTCTTCACAGTCCAACTCTCACTCCATACATGACCACTGGAAAAACCATAGCCTTGACTAGACGGACCTTTGTTGACAAAGTAATGTCTCTGCTTTTTAATATGCTATCTAGGTTGGTCATAACTTTCCTTCCAAGGAGTAAGTGAAGTCGCTCAGTCATGTCCGACTCTTTGCGACCCCATGGACTGTAGCCTATCAGGCTCCTCCATCCATGGGATTTTCCAGGCAAGAGTGCTGGAGTGAATTGCCATTTCCTTCTCCAGGGGATCTTCCCTACCCAGGAATCGAACCTGGGTCTCCTGCATTGCAGGCAGAGGCTTTACCGTCTGAGCCACCAGGGAAGCTTACTCCAAGGAGTAAGTGTCCTTTAATTTCATGGCTGCAATCGCCATCTACAGTGATTTTGGAGCCCAGAAAAATAAAGTCAGCCACTGTTTCCACTGTTTCCCCATCTATCTGCCATGAAGTGATAGGACCGGATGCCATGATCTTAGTTTTCTG
Source organism: Bos mutus (assembly GCF_027580195.1). Lineage (NCBI taxonomy): Eukaryota > Metazoa > Chordata > Mammalia > Artiodactyla > Bovidae > Bos > Bos mutus. Next base: position 51,090,867 of record NC_091626.1, on the reverse strand, counting down.
AATGTTGAGCTTTAAGCCAACTTTTTCACTTTCCTCTTTCACTTTCATCAAGAGGCTCTTTAGTTCTTCTTCACTTTCTGCCATAAGGGTGGTGTCATCTGCATATCTGAGGTTATTGATATTTATCCCAGCAATCTTGATTCCAGCTTGTGCTTCCTCAGTTTCTCATGATACACTCTGCATATAAGTTAAATAAGCAGGGTGACAATATACAGCCTTGACGTACTCCTTTTCCTATTTGGAACCAGTCTGTTGTGTTTCTTGACATGATCCCAGTAATTACATTACATTCTCCAAAGGTGGGGGTGGGAAGAAGCTGTAGAATAAAATGTGAATGGGGGGGGGGGGCCTCTCAAGTGGTCCAGTGGGTTGACCCTGGAGAGGTCTCTATTAGTTTAGTTCAGTTCAGTCGCTCAGTTGTGTCCAACTCTTTGCAACCCCATGGACTGCAGCACGCCAGGCCTCCCTGTCCATTACTAACTCCTGGAGTTTACTCAAACTTATGTCCATTGAGTCAGTGATGCCAACCAACCATCTCATCCTCTGTCATCCCCTTCTCCTCCTGCCTTCAATCTTTTCCAGCATCAGGTCTTTTCAGATGAGTCAGTTCTTTGCATCAAGTGGCCAAAGTAGTGGAGTTTCAGCTTCAGTATCAATCCTTCCAATGAATATTCAGTACTGATTTCCTTTAAGATGGACTGGTTGGATCTCCTTGCAGTCCAAGGGACTCTCAAAAGTCTTCTCCAACACCACAGTTAAAAAGCATCAGTTCTTTGGTACTCAGCTTTCTTTATGGTCCAACTCTCACATCCATACATGACTACTGGAAAAACCATGGCTTTGACTAGACAGACCTTTGCTGGCAAAGTAATGTCTCTGCTTTTTAATATGCTGTCTAGGCTGGTCATAAATTTTCTTCCAAAGAGCAAGCATCTTTTAATTTCATGGCTGCAGTCACCATCTGCAGTGATTTTGGAGCCCCCAAAAATAAAGTCTCTCACTGTTTCCACTGTTTTCCCATCTATTTGCCATGAAGTGATGGGACCAGATGTCCTGATCTTAGTTTTCTGAATGTTGAGTTTTAAACCAACTTTTTCACTTTCCTCTTTCACTTTCATCAAGAGGCTCTTTAGTTCTTCTTCACTTTCTGCCATAAAGGTGGTGTCATCTGCATATCTGAAGTTATTGGTATTTCTCCCGGCCTTAAGAACCCCATGAACAGTATAAAAAGGCAAAAAGATAGGACACTGAAATATGAACTCCCCAGGTCAGTAGGTGCCCAATATGCTACTGGAGATCAGTGGAGAAATAATTTCAGAAAGAATGAAGAGACGGAGCCAAAACAACAACAACACCCAGTTGTGGATGTGACTGGTGATAGAAGCAAGGTCTGATGCTGTAAAGAACAATATTGCATAGGAACCTGGAATGTTAGGTCCATGAGTCAAGGCAAATTGGAAGTGGTCAAACAGGAGATGGCAAGAGTGAACATCGACATTTTAGGAATCAGCGAACCAAAATGGACTGGAATGGGTGAATTTAACTCAGATGACCATTATATCTACTACTGTGGGCAAGAATCCCTTAGAAGAAATGGAGTAGCCATCATAGTTAATGAAAAAGTCTGAAATGGCAGTACTTGGATGCAATCTCAAAAACGACAGAATGATCTCTGTTCATTTCCAAGGCACACCATTCAATATCCCAGTAATCCAAGTCTATGCCCTGACCAGTAATGCTGAAGAAGCTGAAGTTGAACGGTTCTATGAAGACCTACAAGACCTTCTAGAACTAACACCAAAAAAAAGATGTCCTTTTCATTACAGGGACTGGAATGCAAAGGTAGAAAGTCAAGAAACACCTGGAGTAACAGGCAAATTTGGCCTTGGAATACAGAATGGAGGAGGGCAAAGTCTAACAGAGTTTTGCCAAGAGAACACACTGGTCACAGCAATCACCCTCTTCCAACAACACAAGAGAAGACTACACATGGACATCACTGGATGGCCAACACCGAAATCAGATTGATTATAGTCTTTGCAGCGAAAGATGAAGAAACTCTATACAGTCAGGAAAAAAAAAAGACCAGGAGCTGACTGTATGGCTCAGATCCTGAACTCCTTATTGCCAAATTCAGACTTAAATTGAAGAAAGTAGGAAAAACCACTAGACCATTCAGGTATGACCTAAATCATATCCCTTACGATTATACAGTAGAAGTGAGAAATAAATTCAAGGGATTAGATCTGATAGAGTAACTGAAGAACTATGGATGAAGGATCATGACATCGTATAGGAAGAGGGATCAAGACCATCCCCAAGAAAATAGGTCTCTATCTTAATATCTAAGTACCAAGATACCAGAAAGGAAAGAAGAATTATCCATTGGGTAGCAGTTTTTGAGGTGTAAGTTGACTTTGAGCCTTACAGAGGATGGGGAGACTCCTGGAAGCATCTCAAACACCATTCCCTAAAGGCTTCAACTGTAGATTCTGTAAGAGACTGGAGTTAATTTGGGGAGATTTGGAAAGCTCCACAGAGAGGACCTGGGAGGATTAAGATCCCCTTGGGACTTCCTGGGTGGTTAGTGATAAAGAATCCATCTACAATGCAGGAGATGCAAGAGACATGGATTTAATCCCTGGGTTGGGAAGATCCCTTGGAGGAGGAAATGGCAACGCAATCCAGTAGTCTTACCTAGGGAATTCCATGGACAGAGGAGCCTTGCAAGCTACAGTCCATGAGGTCGCTGAGTCAGACACGACTGAGCAACTGAGCACGCACTCATGAGGAAGGGTTACAAATAAAGCCCAGAGGAAGGAAGCCAGAAGAAATATGGAAGCCTCCAGATGGGGTCAGTATTTCTCTTCTATTTCATTAAAGTGCTGAAAACAATGTGTGTACATACTCCTCACTGATGGCAAACATAATTTATAAATTTTAATTGGTTTCAATTCCTTCTAAAGCAGTTTTTCCTATTTCTCCCCTCCTGGGCAGGTCCTCACTTCCAGTGATTACACTTGTGCAGAGTGTGATGCCCTCAGTATGTATGCATGGGCACAAAGGAGGTGATGGGAGAGAATGCACCTTGCTCTTTTCCCAGCTGTTTAGATATCCAAGTTCATGAAGCTCATGCTGCTGCTGCTGCTAAGTCGCTTCAGTCGTGTCCGACTCTGTGCGACCCCATAGACGGCAGCCCAGCAGGCTACCCCGTCACTGGGATTCTCCAGGCAAGAACACTGGAGTAGGTTGCCATTTCCTTCTCCAATGCATGAAAGTGAAAAGTGAAAGTGAAGTCGCTCAGTCATGTCCGACTCTTCAGCGACCCCATGGACTGAAGCCCACCAGGCTCCTCTGTCCATGGGATTTTCCAAGCAAGAGTACTGGAGTGGGGTGCCATTGCCTTCTCCTAGGTACCCTCAAAAACTCAAAGAGATCTATCTTCTCTAGACACACTATAATAAAACTGTCAAAAATGAAAGACAAAGAGAACATCTTAAAATAGGAAGAGAAAAGCTTGTAACTTACAAGGGAGACTTCATAAGGCTATCAGCAGATTTTTCCACAGAAACCTCACAGATCAGGAGAGAATAGGGTGATATATTCCAAAGTGCTGAAAGAAAAAATGTCAATCAAAAATATACTATCCACCAAAAACATTTCTTCATAAGTAGAGAGATAAAGAGACTTTCCCAGACATACAAAAGCTAAAGGAATTCATTACCTCTACACCTGCCTTATAAGAAATGCTGAAAGGCATTTTTTAAGCTGAAATGAAAAGATGCTGTTGTTGTTCAGTCGCCCAGTCATGCCCAACTCTTTGTGACCTCATGGACTGCAGCATGCCTCTCTGTCCCTCACTGTGTCCTGAAGTTTGCCCAAGTTCATGTCCATTGCATTGGTGATACCATCCAGCCACCTCATTCTCTGACACCCTCTTCTCCTTCTGCCCTCAATCTTTCCCAGCATCAGGGATTTTTCCAATGAGTCAGCTGTTCACATCAGATGACCAAAATACTGGAATTTCAGCTTCAGCATCAGTACTTCCAACAAGTATTCAGGGTTGATTTCCTTTGAGATTGATTGGTTTCATCTCCTTGGTGTCCAAGGGACTCTCAGGAGTCTTCTCCAGCACCACAGTTCAAAGGCATCAGTTCTTCCACTCTCTGCCTTCTTTATGGTGCAGCTCTCAAAATTGTACATGACCACTGGGAAGACTATAGTCTTGACTATATGGACCTTTGTCAGCAGAGTAATGTCTCTGTTTTTCAACACACTGTCTAGGTTCGTCATATCTTTCCTGCCAAGAAGAAAACATCTGATTTCATGGCTGCAGTCACCATCCACAGTGATTTTAGAGCCCTAAGAGGAAATCTGTCACTACTTCCACCTTTCCCCCCTCTATTTTCCATGGAATAATAGCACCAGATGCCATGATCTTAGTTTTTTTTTTTTTTTTTGATATTTAGTTTTAAACTGGCTCTTTCAGCCTCCTCCTTCACCCTCATCAAGAGGCTCTTTTCGCTTTCTGCCATTAGAGTGATATCATCCACATATCTGAGGTTGTTGATGTTTCTTCCTCCTATCTTGATTCTAGCTTGTAACTTATCTAGCCCGGCATCTCTCATGATGTGCTCAGCGTACAGATTAAACAAACTGGGTGACAGCAGACAGCTCTGTTGTACTCCTTTCTCTATCTTAAACCAATCAGTTGTTCCATACAGGGTTCTAACTGCTGCTTCTTGACCTGCATACAGGTTTCTCAGGAGACAGGTAAGATGGTCTGGTATTTCCATCTCTTTCCATAGTTCTTTCCATAGTTTATTATGATCAACACAGAGGCTTTGACGTAGTCAATGAAACAAAGGTAGATGTTTTTCTGGAATTCTCTAGCTTTCTCTATGATTCAGCAGATGTTGACAATTTGATCTCTGATTCCTCTTCCTTTTCTAAACCCAGCTTGGACATCTAGCAGTTCTCGGTTTGCATAATGCTAGTTAATGTGAAAACATATGAAAATACAACACACCAGTAAAGGTAAGTATATATTCAAGTTTAGAATACTATAATGTATAATATGGTGGCAGGTTACCCAGTTACCTCTAGGATAGAGGTTAAAAGACAAAAGTATTAGAAATAACTAGGGACTTCCCTAGTGATCCAGCGGTAGGACTACATGCTCCCAACGCAGGGGGCCCAGGTTCAGTTAGAGAACCCGATCCCACATGCTACATCATTAATCACTGGGGAAGTGCAAATCCAACCCACCAAGGAACTATTACTTCCTGCCCACTCGAGTGGCTATACTAAAAAAGATAATACCGAGTGTTGGCAAGGATGTAGAGAAATTGAAATGGTCATACATTACCAAAGGGGATTTACGGTACAGCTACTTCAGAAAACAAATTGGCAGTTCTACAAACTGTTAAGTCATAGAGTTACCATTTGATCCAGAAATTTTACTAGTAGGTGTATAACCAGAAGAACTGAAAACATATGTTCACCCAAAAGGCTGTACACAAATGCTCATAACATCATTAATCATAACAGCAAAAAAGTGGAAGCAACCCAAATGTTCATTACCTGGCTAAGTGAATGAACAGCTTGTATTATGTTCATATATTGAGCTGTTATTCAGCTATAAAAAAGAATTGATGCATTCTATGACATGGACGGATTTCAAAAATGCTACGCTAAGTGAAAGAAAACAGACATAAAAGGCCAAATACTGTACAATCCCATTTATACAAAATGTCCAGAATAGACAAGTCCACAGAAGGAAAAAGTGGATCAGTGGTTGCCAGGGCCTGAGGGAAGGAGAAATGTGAAATGACTGATGATGGCTGTGGGCTTTCTTTTGGGGGGGTGATTAAAATGTTCTAGACTTAGACAGTGGTGATAGCTTCACAATCTTGTTAAAATGCAAAAAGCCACTGAACTGTACACTATAAAAGGATAAATTTTATGTGAATTACATCTTAATTATGCTGCTGCTGCTGCTGCTAAGTCACTTCAGTTGTGTCCAACTCTGTGCAACCCCATAGACAGCAGCCCATGAGGCTCCCCCGTCCCTGGGATTCTCCAGGCAAGAACACTGGAGTGGGTTGCCATTAATTATGCTATTACTTATTAAACAATAAGACCTGTTGAAGGATATAGGAGAAGACTTTAAAAGAACTCCCAAAGGCTTCAGTTTGAACAATTTGAACTGCAAAATAAAATAATGAGTATTGGATTATAACCCATACAATAAAATAAATATTTACCAATTCATACTAACATAAATATATAAGTGAATAAATAAATGGGAAGGAGGGACAGCCTTACTACAGTAGAATTTCAATTTAAAAAATGTAAAAGGAGAGACTGAATTAGTTAATCACCACTAAGCAAACATCACCATAATAAGTGCTGCTGCTGCTGCTGCTGCTGCTGCTGCTAAGTCGCTTCAGTCGTGTCCGACTCTGTGTGACACCACAGACAGCAGCCCACCAGGCTCCCCTGTCCCTGGGATTCTCCAGGCAAGAGTAACAACTATTGATGAAAGCTAAAATCGGTAAAAGATAAGAAATCGGATATGTGCAAAATCTCAGAGCATCTCCATAGAAGATGCTTACTAATTACAGAGGGGAAAGATAGTAACTTCAGTGCAGAGAAACCTGATAGCTCCTTAACCAAGAGATCAAAGTTAGCATTAGTGAAAAGTGAAAAAGTGGAAACATTAGTTGCTCAATCGTGTCAGACTCTTTTGCGACCCCATGGACCCCGCCAGGTTCCTCTGTCCATGGAAATCTCCAGGCAAGAAAACTGGAATGTGTTGTCATTTCCTTCTCCAGGGGATCTTCCTGACGTAGGGATTGAACCCAGGTCTCCTGCATTTCCGACAGATTCTTTACCATCTGAGTCACCTATAAATAACACACATCAACATCAGTATACTATCCAAAATAAATTTCTTCAATCTAATCATGAGAAAGTATCAGACAAACTGAGGAAAATTAACTGATAGTACTCTTCAAAAGTGTTAAGGTCAAGAAAGACTGAAGAATGTCCCTGTTGGAGGAGACACGACTGAGCGACTTCACTTTCACTTTTCACTTTCATGCACCGGAGAAGGAAATGGCAACCCACTCCAGTGTTCTTGCCTGGAGAATCCCAGGGATGGCGGAGCCTGGTGGGCTGCCGTCCATGGGGTCGCACAGAGTCAGACACGACTGAAGTGACTTAGCAGCAGGAGACATGACAATGTGAGCTCTTGCACTGAATTCTGGACAAGAAAAAGGATATTAGTGGGAAAACAGTCAAAATTCAAATTAAGTCTTTAGAGTAGCTAAAAGTATTGTGTCTACATTAATTTCCTGGATTCAATAAGTGTACTATGGTTGTATAAAATGTGAATATTAGGCATAGCTGGATAAAGGGTAAACAGGACTCCCTGTACTATTTGTGCAACTTTTCTATGTGTCTAAAATTATTTCAATGTAACAAGTTTAAACTATTTGATTTAAACAACTATGTCCAAATTCATTTTTCTCTTAAAGTCCAGTTGTGGGTTCCTTCTTTGCTTTATAGGTTGCTAACAGAATAGTGTGAAAAGCAGTAGCCCAGTCACTTACAGCGAAGCACCTTGACTTGGAAACTTTGTTGTTTTGTTCAATTGCTCAGTCGTGTCTGACACTTGCAACTGCATGGACTATAGCACACCAGGCTTCGTGGTCCTTCACCATCTCTCAGAGTCTGCTCAAACTCATATCCATTGAGTTGATGATGCCATCCAACAATTTCATCCTCTGTAACCCCTTTTCCTCCTGCCTTCAATCTTTCCCGGCATCAGGGTCTTTTCCAATGAGTCAGCTCTTCTTATCAGGTGGCCAGAGTATTGGAGCTTCCGCTTCAACATCAGTCCTTCCAAAGAGTAATCAGAGTTGATTTCCTTTAGCATTGACTGATTTGACCTCCTTACTGTTCAAGGGACTCTCAAAAGTCTTCTACAGCACCACAATTTGAAAGCATCAATTCTTCAGTGCTCAGCCTTCTTTATGGTTCAACGCTCATACGACTACTGGAAAAACCACAGCTTTGACTAGAGGGACCTTTGTTGGCAATGTGATGTCTCCTGCTTTTGAATACACTGTCTAGGTTTGTCATAGCTTTTCTTCCAAGGAGCAAGTGTCTCTTAATTTCATGGCTGTAGTCACCATCTACAGTGATTTTGAAACCCAAGAAAATAAAGTTTGTCACTGCTTCCATTTTTTTCCCAATCTATTTGCCATGCAGTGATGGGACCAGATGCTATGATCTTAGTTTTTTTGAATGTTGAATTTTAAGCCAGATTTTTCACTCTCTTCTTTCACCTTTATCAAGAGGCTCTTTAGTTCCTCTTCACTTTCTGCCATTAGTGTGGTGTCATCTGCATACCTGAGGTTGCTGATATTTCTCCTGGCAATCTTGATTCCAGCTTGTGTTTCTTCCAGCCCAGTGTTCCTCATGATGTACCCTTCATATAAGTTAAATAAGCAGGGTGACAATATACAGCCTTGATGTACTCCTTTCCCAATTTGGAACCAGTCTATTGTTCAATGTCCAGTTCTAACTGTTGCTTCCTGACCTGCATATAGGTTTCTCAGGAGGCAGGTAAGGTGGTCTGGTATTCCCATCTCTTTAAGAATTTGCACAATTTGTTGTGATCCACACAGTCAAAGGCTGTAGTGTACTCAATGAAGCAGAAGTAGATGTTTTCCTGGAATTCCCTTGCTTTTTCTTTGATCCAACAGATACTGGCAATTCGATCTCTGGTTTTGCTGCCTTTTCGAAATCCAGCTTGTACATTTGGAAATTATCATTCAACCTACTTTTGAAGCCTAACTTGAAGGATTTTGAGCATTACATTACTAGCATGTGAAATGAGTGCAACTGTGCAAGTAGTTTGAACATTCTTTGGCATTGCCTTCTGAGACTGGAATGAACACTGACCTTTCCCAGTCCTGTGGCCACTGCTAAGTTTTCCAAATTTGCTGACATATTGAGTGCAGCACTTTCAGTATCATCTTTTAGGATTTGAAATTGCTCAGCTGGAATTCCATCACCTCCACTAGCTTTATTTGTAATAATGCTTCCTAAGGCCCCACTTGAGTTCACACTAGGATGTCTGGCTCTAGGTGAGTAATCGCACCATTGTGATTATCTGGGTCGTGAAGATCTTTTTTGTACAGTTCTTCTGTGTATTCTTGCCACCTCTTCTTAATATCTTCTGCTTCTGTTAGGTCCATACCATTTCTGTCCTTTATCAAGCCCATCTTTGCATGAAATGTTCCCTTAGTATCTCTAATTTTCTTGAAGAGATCTCTAGTCTTTCCCATTCTGTTGTTTTCCTCTATTTCTTTGCATTGATCGCTGAGGAAGGCTTTCTTATCTCTCCTTGCTATTCTTTGGAACTCTTTATTCAGATAAGTATATCTTTCCTTTTCTCCTTTGCCTTTCACTTCTTTTTTCAGCTATTTTTAAGGCCTCCTCAGACAACCATTTTGCCTTTTTAAATTTCTTTTTCTTGGAAATGGTTTTGATCACTGCCTCTTGTACAATGTTATGAACCTATCAGACCTAATCCCTTGAATCTATTTCTCACTACCACTGTATAATCATAAGGGATTTGATTTAGGTCATGCCTGAATGGCCTGGTGGTTGAGAATCCAAGGTTTTAACATTTTCCAGGCTGCAACTCCTTAGTTATATACCATTTCGCCAGCAGGTGGCAGCACTTGATTAGTTTCTCATCAGTGAAACCCAAGAGGAGAGATGAGCTTAAGGAGGTAGGTGAAGCAGTGAGATGGCCTGGTTCAGTTCAGTTCAGTTCAGTTTAGTCCCTCAGTCGTGTCCGAGACTTTGAGACCCCAGCACGCCAGGCCTCCCTGTCCATCACCAACTCCCGGAGTTCACTCAAACTCACATCCATCAAGTAGGTGATGCCATCTCATCCTCTGTCGTCCCCTTCTCCTCCTGCCCCCAATCCTTCCCAGCATCAGAGTCCTTTCCAATGAGTCAACTCTTCGCATGAGGTGGCCAAAGTACTGGAGTTTCAGCTTTAACATCAGTCCTTCCAAAGAAATCCCAGGGCTGATCTCCTTTAGAATGGACTGGTTGGATCTCCTTGCAGTCCAAGGGACTCTCAAGAGTCTTCTCCCAACACCACAGTTCAAAAGCATCAATTCTTCGGTGCTCAGCTTTCTTCACAGTCCAGCTCTCACATCCATACGTGACCACTGGAAAAACCATAGCCTTGACTAGAAGGACCTTTGTTGGCAAAGTAATGTCTCTGCTTTTGAATATGCTATCTAGGTTGGTCATAACTTTCCTTCCAAGGAGTAAGCGTCTTTTAATTTTATGGCTGCAATCACCATCTGCAGTGATTTTGGAGCCCAAAAAAATAGTCTGACACTGTTTCCACTGTTTCCCCATCTATTTCCCATGAAGTGATGGGACCAGATGCCATGATCTTTGTTTTCTGAATGTTGAGCTTTAAGCCAACATTTTCACTCTCCTCTTTCATTTTCATCAAGAGGCTCTTTAGCTCCTCTTCACTTTCTGCCATAAGGGTGGTGTCATCTGCATATCTGAGGTTATTGATATTTCTCCTGCAATCTTGATTCCAGCTTGTGCTTCTTCCAGCCCAGCATTTCTCATGATGTATTCTGCATCTCAGTTAAATAAGCAGGGTGACAATATACAGCCTTGATGTACTTCTTTTCCTATTTGGAACCAGTCTGTTGTTCCATGTCCAGTTCTAACTGTTGCTTCCTGACCTGCATATAGGTTTCTCAAGAGGCCAGTCAAGTGGTCTGGTATTCCCATCTCTTTCAGAATTTTCCACAGTTTATTGTGATCCACACAGTCTAAGGCTTTGGCATGGTCAATAAAGCAGAAATAGATGTTTTTCTGGAACTCTCTTGCTTTTTTGATGATTCAGCAGATGTTGGCAATTTGATCTCTGGTTCCTCTGCCTTTTCTAAAACCAGCTTGAACATCAGGAAGTTCACGGTTCACATATTACTGAAGCCTGGCTTGGAGAATTTTGAGCATTACTTTACTAGCATGTGAGATGAGATTGTACGGTAGTTTGAGCATTCTTTGGCATTGCCTGTCTTTGCGACTGGAATGAAAACTGACCTTTTCCAGTCCTGTGGCCACTGCTGAGTTTTCCAAATTTGCTGGCATATTGAATGCACCACTTTCACAGCGTCATCTTTCAGAATTTGAGAGAGCTCAACTGGAATTCCATCACCTCCACTAGCTTTGTTCGTAGTGATACTTTCTAAGGCCCACTTGACTTCACATTCCAGGATGTCTGGCTCTAGGTGAGTGATCACACCATTGTGATTATCTGGGTCGTGAAGATCTTTTTTGTACAGTTCTTCTGTGTATTCTTGCCACCTCTTCTTAATATCTTCTGCTTCTGTTAGGTCCATACCATTTCTGTCCTTTATCGAGCCCATCTTTGCATGAAATGTTCCCTTAGTATCTCTAATTTTCTTGAAGAGATCTCTAGTCTTTCCCATTCTGTTGTTTTCCTCTATTTCTTTGCATTGACCGCTGAGGAAGGCTTTCTTATCTCTTCTTGCTATTCTTTGGAACTCTGCACTCAGATGCTTATATCTTTCCTTTTCTCCCTTGCTTTTTGAGTCCCTTCTTTTCACAGCTATTTGTTAGGCCTCCTCAGACAGCCATTTTGCTTTTTTGCATTTCTTTTCCATGGGGATGGTGTTGATCCCTGTCTCCTGTACAATGTCACGAACCTCCGTCCATAGTTTATCAGGCACTCTATCAGATCTAGTTGCTTAAATCTATTTCTCACTTCCACTGTATAATCATAAGGGATTTCATTTAGGTCATACCTGAATGGTCTAGTGGTTTTCCCTACTTTCTTTAAGTCTGAATTTGGCAATAAGGAGTTCATGATCTGAGCCACAGTCAGCTCCTGGTCTTGTTTTTGCTGACTGTATAGAGCTTCTCCATCTTTGGCTGCAAGAATATAATCAATCTGATTTCGGTGTTGACCATCTGGTCATGTCCACGTGTAGAGTCTTCTCTTGTGTTGTTGGAAGAGGGTGTTTGCTATGACCAGTGTGTTCTCTTGGCAAAACTCTATTAGCCTTTGCCCTGCTTCATTCCGTATTCCAAGGCCAAATCTGCCTGTTACTCCAGATGTTTCTTGACTTCCTACTTTTGTATTCCAGTCCCCTATAATGAAAAGGACATCTTCTTTGGGTGTTAGTTCTAAAAGGTCTTATAGGTCTTCATAGAACCGTTCAACTTCAGCTTCTTCAGCATTATTGGTTGGGGCACAGATTTGGATTACTGTGATATTGAATGGTTTGCCTTGGAAACGAACAGAGATCATTCTGTCGTTTTTGAGATTGCATCCAGGTACTGCATTTTGGACTCTTTTGTTGACCATGATGGCTACTCCATTTCTTCTAAGGGATTCTTGCCCACAGTAGTAGATATAATGGTCATCTGAGTTAAATTCACCCATTCCAGTCCACTTTAGTTCGCTGATTTCTAGAATGTCAGTATCTTGCCATCTCCTGTTTGACCACTTCCAATTTGCCTTGATTCATGGACCTAACATTCCAGGTTCCTAAGCAATATTGCTCTTTACAGATGTCCTGGAGATAGGGGATAAAGGTGACATTGTCTTTATTTGATATACGTCACTCTAGGGTGATGCCATTATTTATGAACACTTAAGTGATGAGGCATAGAGGAAAGAACTTGTAAACAGTGATCTAAGGCTTGGAGGCAAATTTATCCACTCCACCCTATCCCCACACTGCTCCCACCCCAGCCTGGGGCATCAGGTAGGAGCCCTGGGCACTGCCTCCACCAGGTGCTAATGCCACATTTGAGAGACTTTTAAAGAAACTATAAATCAGTAATAGTATAAAAGTTTAATAATTTTTAAATAAGACTGTTACCAAATGTCTTGCTGGTTTTTCTGAGAACAGTGGGCCTGGGAGGAACTCCACTTATTTCTCTTTTTTTTTCTGCTGTCTTCTCTCCCAAACCCCAGAACCACTCCCATCATCAAAAACCTGACCTCATTGTCTCAGCCATCTTTGGTGGCTGTGAACCCCAAGCGAGCAGGAGAGACCACAGCCAGCAAGTGCTAGAACTAGAACTTCAAGCCAAGACTTTGATGAGTCCAGTCCCCCTTCCATGGGGCAGAGGAAACCCATCCTAAGTTCCTGCCTTTCATCAGTGCTGGTGTGGGCTCCCAGGAGACAGGGGTGGGATGATTTCTGGTACTGGGCACCAAGGAGTCCCTGATGAAGTTCAGGTACGCTAACTAAGATGAACCTCCCCATAATGGTTAAGACATATAAGATACAGTTATTTCAGATTTGGGTTTGGGGTTTTTTTTAATTTTGTTTTTCGTTTGGTTGTTTGGTTTTCAGTGTTTTTGGCCGAGCCACACAGCTTGCAGAATTTTAGTTCCCCAATCAGGAATTGAACCCATGCCCCCTGCATTGGAGGGCTTCCCAAGTGGTGCTTGTGGTAAAGAATCCACCTGCCAATGCAGGAGACTTGGGTTCGATCCCTGGGTCAAGACGATCCTCTGGAGGAGGGCATAGCAACCCACTCCAGTATTCTTGCCTGGAGAACCCCATGGATAGAGGAGCCTGGTGGGCTACAGTCCATGGGGTCACGAAGAGTCAGACACAACTGAAGCAACCTGGCACACCCCCGCGGTGGACGCTCAGAGTCTTAATCACTGGACCGCCAGGGAATTCCCTAAAATATGTATTTTAATGACGCGTTGTATTCTGATTTTCTGAACCCGGGAACGTTTGTTCCTTGTTCCACTACTGAACCTGACTTAACTTTTCTTTACCCCACTGCAGTGGGAGGATAATTGTTGTGAAACATAGAGCCCAAAACTTGTGACCAGACCTTCTTGGTACTTCTGAAGCTTCTCCCAGAGAGATTTCAGTCACTAGGCCCAAAACCAAACAAACAAAACAGAAGTCTATTTAAAGATGCCCTTTCTGCCACTCCTAATCCATAACCTCCTGCCAATGAACAGATGAGCGTTGTGCTGCCTGCCCAGCGAACGCGTACCACCTGGCGTCCTAACTGCCCCCCAGCCCCTCAAAAAGCAGCAGGTTAGAAGGATGTGTGGAAGGACACGGCCTTCAGAGCCAGCAGGGATCCTGGCTTGAGAGGTGTTAGGACTGACAGGGAGGAACTTCAGGAATCAGCCGCAGCAGGAGAGGCTCCTGAGTGTCTCGTCCAGTCCAGGTTGGGAGCCACCACAGGCAGCCATCGCTGCGAGTGTCTCAAGGTCTAGTCCAAGCCAGTCATCAGGAAACTGGAGGGCACAGATCACAGGTGGTCCTTCTCATTGGCTCCTCCCAAGAAAGGATTCCTTACTTAGAATGTCAAGGCACAGACACGATCCTGAGGTCTGTCTGCTTGGGGGACACTGAAGAGCGAAAGTGTTAGTCACTAAATGGTGTCAAACTCTTTGCAACCCCATGGAGTATAGCCCTCCAGGCTCCTCTATCCATGGGATTCTCTGGGCAAGAATACTGGAGTGGGTAGCCATTCCCTTCTCCAGGGCATCCTCCCAACCCAGGGATGGAAGCTGCGTCTTCTGCATTGCAGGCAGATTCTTCACTGTCTGAGCCACCAGGGAAGCCCTGAAATCCCACACACCCCTTTTCTGCCTTCCCTCCCACCCAGAGTCCCTGCAGCTCACTCTGACCCACAGTAGACTGAGGCCCAGACACCAGTTGCCTGCTGCCCAGGCCTTCTGTGCTGCCTCTGAGGCTCTTGCCACATCTGCAGCTGAATGAAACAGGATGTGGGTAAGAGGGCTTGAGGAGTGTGATGCCAGAACCCTTGGTTTTACATAACACATGTCCGCTCTGCTGAGTGTGCAAAACTTAATACAAGAACTCAACTCCTTCAAAGAGGCAACTCAAGAAAGACAGCCAGGCAAGGCTGCAAACATACCCCACCCGAGACTGCCCACAGTGATACTTGTTTTCACCAGAATGAAAGTGAAAATGTAGCCCTGTCCCATCACCCCATCCTGATCTGGTAACCTTCATTTTAAGAACACCAAGGTCTTGGGGTGGGAGGTGGGGGAAACCCACAGTTTGTTTTTTAGCTTCAGTGGACATCTTTTTTAAATAACATTTTTTAGAGTCAAAAGAACATTTTCACATTTAGCCAAGTTAAATTATATAATTATATTCCTTAATATGTAATTTCCAGTTAAAATTAAAATTTCTCAAACTGTCCTTAAAAATAGCCTTTATAGCTGGTTTGTATAAACTAGGACCCAATAACAAGATCCTTCATTGCACATTCTCTTAAGCCCCTATTGTCTTTTTTTTTTTTTAAGATTATTATTGGCTGCGCTGGGTCTTCATTGCCAAGCACAGGCTTTCTCTAGTTGTGGCGAGCAGGGGCTTCTCTTTGTGCCAGAGCACAGGCTCTAGAGGTATGGGCTCAATAGTTGTGGCACATGGGCTTGGTTGTCCTGCAGCACTTGGGATCTTCTGGAACCTGGTATCGAACTTGTGTCCCCTGCATTGACAGGCAGTTCTTAACTACTGGACCATGAGGGAAGTCCCCTATTGTCTTAATCTACAACATTCCCTTTTCTCATGCTGCTGCTGCTGCTATGTCGATTCAGTCGTGTCCGACTCTGTGCGACCCCATAGACGGCAGCCCACCAGGCTCCCCCGTCCCTGGGATTCTCACTGACTATTTGGAGACATGGGGTCAGTTGACTGCAGAATGCCTGCCTCCTGAGTGTTTCTAAAGACTTATAGATGAGGTTTGGCTTGTCTCTCTATCCCTTGACTTTCCTGTAACCTGGAAGTTATATCTGAAAGTTAGAGTTTCAGGTGAAACCTGAATCTAAATGTATTTTGTAAAATTAAGAAAGTGTCCCACAGAAAAGCCGAATGGCATAAATGACAATCATATTAATATATAAAGTATCACAGATGCATGAACTGCTACCACTCAGTTAGGCCACACTTATCTTAATCTGAAACACAAAACCTAGTTCCTTATCCATTGTATGGACGGAGTTTACTTTTAATTCTACCTTTAAAATCTTGTAAGTCACAAACTTGTAGTCTCATATGGCTTAGAAGAAATTGCCATAAAAGAAATCAGGAAACATGCCTGTTTTCACTTAGGAAATGGATCTGTCTCCAGTTTTTGACTCACAGCCCTAGCCCGACCCAACTCCTGGTTCTGGCCCCCTTCTAGCCCATCCACTTCACGCCTTCTCTGCCCAGTCTCCATCTCACCCTAACCCCATAGGGGACAGGTAAAGAGAAGCAAACACAAATCCAGATTGAAATTCTACCTTGTTCTCACAGTTTTCAAGAGTCCTCATTTCAAAATTTCATTTACCCCAAGTTCTAAATAATATCCTGTGTTTTGTGGCATGAATAATTCGTTCTATGAGCTTGTGTCTTACAGGAACAAGCCAGTTCCAAGTGATCTCGGCCATTTCTTCTGTTCAGAGAAAGAAGGAGCCTCTGGACCTTCCTTAAGCAGGGTCCGCTTTGCTTTCTGTGATGGTAATCATGGAACACTGGTAAGCAGCTGGGAAGGAAGGATATGCTCCTTCTTCAACTGCTTAGTTACACTCAGAGTAAATTAGTCAGTTAAAAAAAAAGTCAGGGGCCAAAAAAAAAGGGGAAGAGGGGAATGGGGCAAGGAGCCACACCTGTGTGTTCACAAGCAGGTAAAAAATGGAGGGTGGTGTGCTATAAAGGAACACCGATTTTACATATGCCTGCATATACATGGTCTATTTCTGGAAGGATATGTAAGAGCCTGATGGGTATAATTGCAGGGAGATTGAGGATGAGAATTCCATGAACAGAGGAGCCTGGTGGGCTACAGTCCATGGGGTCAGGAAGAGTTGGACACGACTAAGTGACTAACTTTTGAGGATATGGGGTGGAAGATTAATTTTACTGTATAATCTTTTGTACTATTTGATTTCTTTTACCATGTGCACATTTGACTTTTTCAATAATCATGAGTTTGTTGGTTGGTTGTTTAATGCAACTGTTAAACAAACCATCCATAAGGCAACCACTCTCAAAAGGAGTTGCTTTTTCACGTCTTCAGCTAAAGGCATTTTTCAGTGATAGCATTTCAGGTGGCTGGCTATCAGGGAAGGGAAAGTATACTATTTTACCCAGAAGAATGTCTTTCCCAACTCTCCTCAACTTTTGATGACATCTCAGGACTGGACTAGTCCCACAACACTTCTGAGAGAGTATAGTGGGGGCTATGCTTGTATTAATATTTGGGCAGCCTTCCAGAAGGAGAATGCCCTGGTTAGGCAGGGGCAGTTTGGCCTTTGCCGCCCCTCAGCAGCAGTAAAGGCCTGCTCTCTCCCAGCCAGAGCGCAGAGTGGTATTTTTAACCTTGGTATTGGCTTACACAGAGGTTCAGGTATTCTCTGGGTGTACTCTGAGACGGAAAGCTGAGATCTGACACTTAGACTCATTTGCATTACCTCAGTGTACTGCTTTTGTGCTCCTTGGAGAATTGGACTGTAAAAGCTGTAATAAGTGAAAACTATTTATTGTGCTTCCCACACCTCCAAAACACTTTGGATATCATCTTTCGTTTCTGACAAAAGAAAGTGCAGGGATGGGCAGCTAACCAGACCCCCCATCCCCGTCGGGAAAGGGAGAGAAAAATTACCTCCGTATCACCCGCCTTAACTACACCAGGAAGACAAACCAGATGTGGGTCTATTACAAAAGAACCAGAATTACAGGTAGGCTATTGAAGTCCTCTTGAGAAGGTGGTGTGCATTAGTCATAAGATATAATGGTACTTGCATGAGACAAATCAAGTCAACAGGAAATTGATCATGGTGTCTATGAGAGGAAGACAGAAGTTGAAGTATGTGCGCTACACAGATTCTTAGGAAACTGGGATCATGGATTTTTCTTCTCACCAAATGAGTGAAGGGATACTGATTTACAGGTTTATTAACAAAGGAGGGATGCAGACATATCACTTAAGTCAAAATACATCTCTGTAAGCCACTAATGACACAAGAGTTAGGCTAGAAAGGAACTTGTCTGGGCCCGTTTAGAGATTATCACCCCTTTCCTTAGATGAAAGGAAGGTAAACTAAAGGAATTAGTGAGTTTGTTTTGAAAAAGAAAAATACGAAGTTATACGCCTATAGAGATCATCAAAATTTTGACTAGACTGCTATGTGATCCTTTCATTCCACAGCCTTCTAGAAAATGGAGCCCACTGAAAAATCTAAAGAAAATTCAGTCCAGGATTTTTGTGTTCACACTGGTCTAAGGATAAGCTTGCTTCTAGTAGTTTCTCAGATCATGGCAAACTAAACACTGGCTGCTCACCTGTCGCTGACATAGAATGCTCCCAGTTATGGGCCAGGGAAGGGTAACGTATATCGTCTAGCTATCTGCCTTAGCAATACTCATATCAGATAAAATAGACTTTAAAACAAAGGCTGTGAAAAGAGACAAAGATGGTCACTACATAATGATCAAAGGATCAATCCAAGAAGAAAATATAACAATTATAAATATATATGCACCCAACACGGGAGTACCGCAATATGTAAGACAAATGATAACAAGTATGAAAGGAGAAATTAACAATAACACAATAATAGTGGGAGACTTTAATACTCCACTCACACCTATGGATAGATCAACTAAACAGAAAATTAACAAGGAAACACAAACTTTAAACGATACAATAGACCAGTTAGACCTAATTGATATCTATAGGACATTTCATCCCAAAACAATGAATTTCACCTTTTTCTCAAGCGCACATGGAACCTTCTCCAGGATAGATCACATCCTGGGCCATAAATCTAGCCTTGGTAAATTCAAAAAAATAGAAATCATTCCAAGCATCTTTTCTGACCACAATGCAGTAAGATTAGATCTCAATTACAGGAGAAAAACTATTAAAAATCCCAACATATGGAGGCTGAACAACACGCTGCTGAATAACCAACAAATCACAGAAGAAATCAAAAAAGAAATCAAAATTTGCCTAGAAACGAATGAAAATGAAAACACAACAACCCAAAACCTGTGGGACACTGTAAAAGCAGTCCTAAGGGGAAAGTTCATAGCAATACAGGCATACCTCAAGAAACAAGAAAAAAGTCAAATAAATAACCTAACTCTACACCTAAAGCAACTAGAAAAGGAAGAAATGAAGAACCCCAGGGTTAGTAGAAGGAAAGAAATCTTAAAAATTAGAGCAGAAATAAATGCAAAAGAAACAAAAGAGACCATAGCAAAAATCAACAAAGCCAAAAGCTGGTTCTTTGAAAGGATAAATAAAATTGACAAACCATTAGCCAGACTCATCAAGAAACAAAGGAGAAAAAAATCAAATCAATAAAATTAGAAATGAAAATGGAGAGATCACAACAGACAACACAGAAATACAAAGGATCATAAGAGACTACTATCAACAATTATATGCCAATAAAATGGACAACGTGGAAGAAATGGACAAATTCTTAGAAAAGTACAACTTTTCAAAACTGGACCAGGAAGAAATAGAAAATCTTAACAGACCCATCACAAGCACAGAAATTGAAACTGTAATCAAAAATCTTCCAGCAAACAAAAGCCCAGGTCCAGACGCTTCACAGCTGAATTCTACCAAAAATTTAGAGAAGAGCCAACACCTATCCTGCTCAAACTCTTCCAGAAAATTGCAGAGGAAGGTAAACTTCCAAACTCATTCTATGAGGCCACCATCACCCTAATACCAAAACCTGACAAAGATCCCACAAAAAAAGAAAACTACAGGCCAATATCACTGATGAACATAGATGCAAAAATCCTTAACAAAATTCTAGCAATCAGAATCCAACAACACATTAAAAAGATCATACACCATGACCAAGTGGGCTTTATCCCAGGGATGCAAGGATTCTTCAATATCCAGATTCCACATACCTTTTTGGAACCTCTCAAGGAGTCCTAAGGGCTGGGAGGGAGGGAGGTCACTTCCAGATTTCTGAGTCACCTCCAAGAAGTAACCTTGGTATCCAAGGGTTCTCGGCTGAGGCCTCTCTCCATCTCTCACCTCCACTCCTGCTTCTCGATTGCTCATCTCTCTTCTTTATGTTGGATCTTATTGTTAACCTTTTAAAAATCAAGCTCTAAAGTCATAAAATAATTTTGACCATGTGGCTCTATAACTATTACATTTTTACATTCCACCTAATTTTTTTTTTATTTCTTCAGCAATGTAAAATGACACAATTGCTAAAAGACATCTGAAATCTCAGTAACTTTAAAACTCAGAATTCATTTATGGACTACGTCCCCATATGACAAAGGACTTCATGTGGTTAGAGTCTAATATCTATTGCCACACAAACTAAACAACTTTGGCTCGTCTGTCTTATTTCTTAATTGGAAGAGGAATCTGGAAATCATTGCCAAATAGGCTGCATGAGTCATGGCAGGTGAGTGTATTCTCCTTTCTAGTATGAGGCAGTGCAAGATAAATTTGGTTTCTATTACTTTTGTTATTTCTCAGTAAGAGCAGAACTTGCAAAATAGCTTAGGTTTACGGATCTGATTTACTTCAACATTCATGACCTTACAGAGTTGTTTCTAAGGAATAATGCAAGATCTTTTCATTAACTCCTCAAAGGCTCTGGGAATCAGGTCTCAAATATGATCTTTTTGTTGTTAAAACATATTTGGACCACTTAATAGCCACCATCAGTTCTATGACTCATGTATTCTGTTCAATGAATGTAGTTTTAACAGCCAACAGATTTTTTTTTTTTTAAGTGTACATTTTTTAAGAAAATGTGCTTATTTATTTTTGGCTGTGCTAGGTCTTCATTGCTGCATGTGGGCTTTCTCTAGTTGTGGTGAGTGGTGGCTACTTTTTGACGGGGTGTTCAGGTTTCTTATTGCAGTGGCTTCTGTTGTTGCAGAGCACTGGCTCTAAGGGCATGGGTTTGACAGCAAACAGATTTTTGGTCCTCTGTTTCTCATTTTACATTTACTCATTTCATGAACATGAAATCAGTGCCTACAGTGTCTGGGATTACCTTATGAGCTGTGGGAGAGAGGAAGGTATAGGATTTGACCTCTGATTTCAAGGAAATAGTTGGGGACTAATTCTAGGGTAGCGTAAATGGCAATGAATAATGTATGTATAAATGCTGAGAGTTTAAAAAGGAGAGCAATTACTGTGGGAGATGACTCAAGCAGATGTAGAAGAAAGAACAGGGAATTTGGTACTTAAGAAAACAATAGCATTTGAGGCACTGCTGGCAGTATGTCAGACTAGATACTCTGAACAGATCCTCCAACAAAACAACTAGACCTACAATGAAATATACTCACCTTTGCATCAGTGAGCTTGTAGAAGTAAGGGAAATTTCCCTGGAGCAGAGATTAAAATGCTGGCTAAAACCAGAGTGGTGAATGAGGACACAGGAGGGAAACTGTGGTTACCCTGGGGGAAATACTGATGAAGGAGCTGTGGAGCCTGTATCAGTCTGCTCAGGCTGCTGTAAGAAAATACCGCAGCCTGGGAGGGGGTTGAAACCCAGAAATATATGTTCTCACAGTTCTGGGGGTTAGATGTCCAAGATCTAGGTGCCAACCCCTAAGGTTGGGCTCCTCTGAGGTTTCTCTCTTTGGCCTGAAGATTGTTGCCCTCTTGCTGTCTCTTCACATGGTTGTCCCTGTACTCAGGCCTCCCTAGCTCCTTTTCTTCTTATAAGAACACCAGTCATGTTGGATTAGGATCCCATCCTAACAGTCTCTTTTTAACTTTATCACCTCTTCAAAGACCTTATCTCTTAGCATGGTTACACTCTGTGGTATTGAGAGCTGGGACTTCAACAGAGAAATTGGGAGGTAGAGGGAGGCAGAGTCCAGCCCATAACAGAGTCTAAGCCCTGAGTCCTGGTTCCAGATTAAGCCAAAAACCCTGGAAGGGGCCAAAAGGTCCCAGTCAGTAGTGCTCCCTGTATGCAGAGGTAAATGAAAACATTCCCTGAAAGAAAGTAACCCAGTCTTAGGCCGTAAGTGTCCTTGTAGATTAATAGCAAATACATATGCACTCCTTACCAATGATCAAAAAGAAAAAAAGGCACCATGAGTAAGCATTTTCAAAAACAACAGACAACAGGGTTAGAACCACTCAAAATTTTAAATATTAATGTCAACAAACATTCAATTAATTATCAAGTTAAGAAAAAGGGGAAATTTTATTTAACTCAAACAGTGGAAACAGTGTCAGACTTTATTTTTTTGGGCTCCAAAATCACTGCACATGGCGACTGCAGCCATGAAATTAAAAGACGCTTACTCCTTGGAAGAAAAGTTATGACCAACCTAGATAGCATATTCAAAAGCAGAGACATTACTTTGCCAACAAAGGTCCGTCTAGTCAAGGCTATGGTTTTTCCTGTGGTCATGTATGGATGTGAGAGTTAGATTGTGAAGAAGGCTGAGCACCGAAGAATTAATGCTTTTGAACTGTGGTGTTGGAGAAGACTCTTGAGAGTCCCTTGGACTGCAAGGAGATCCAACCAGTCCATTCTGAAGGAGATCAGCCCTGGGATTTCTTTGGAAGGAATGAAGCTAAAGCTGAAACTCCAGTACTTTGGCCACCTCATGCAAAGAGTTGACTCATTGGAAAAGACTCTGCTGCTGGGAGGGATTGAGGGCAGGAGGAGAAGGGGACGACAGAGGACGAGATGGCTGGATGGCATCACTGACTCGATGGACGTGAGTCTCAGTGAACTCCGGGAGTTGGTGATGGACAGGGAGGCCTGGTGTGCTGCGATTCATGGGGTCGAAAGAGTTGGACACGACTGAGAGACTGAACTGAACTGAACTGAGGATTATAACCTAGGAAGCAGATTCTCAGAAAGCTCTGAGAACTATTCCATCTGTTAGACGGTACAGTCATATACATTTTCAAGACAAAGGATCATATATCAATATGATATACTGACACTTTATGTAAAGTTCACCAAGGATTGGGCTTCCCTGGTGGCTCAGATGGTAAAGAATCTGCCTATAATACAGGAGACGTGGGCTGTATCCATGGATTGGGAAGTTCCCTTGGAGAAGGAAATGGCAACCCACTCCAGTATTCTTGCCTGGAGAATCCCATGGAAGGAGGAGTCTGGCAGGCTACAATCCATGCGGTCATGAAGAGTCAGACACAACTGAGCGACTAACACTTTCACTTTCACCAAGGATACATAGGCCAGGTAAGCATATACAAAGCCAGCAGGAAGTCACTATGATCCTCTGCTGCTGCTGCTGCTAAGTCGCTTCAGTCGTGTCCGACTCTGTGCGACCCCATACACGACAGCCCACCAGGCTCCCCCATCCCTGGGATTCTCCAGGCAAGAACACTGGAGTGGGTTGCCATTTCCTTCTCCAGTGCATGAAAGTGAAAAGTGAAAGTGAAGTCGCTCAGTAGTGTCCGACTCCTAGCGACCCCATGGACTGCAGCCTACCAGGACCCTCCATCCATGGGATTCTCCAGGCAAGAGTACTGGAGTGGGATGCCATCGCCTTCTCCGCCATGACCCTCTACAAAGCCACAAAGAACTCTTTTCTTTTAAGAAATTGCCTTGCTAGCATCAGAAGAAAGAAAAAGAATTGCTCTTCAGGGTTGAGCAGGCATTCCTACCTTTGAGGAGCTCTGGTTCATGTGTAATGCACACTGCACTTTAGGGAGAGAGGAAGGGAGGGAGGGAGGAGGCCCAAACACACAGAGGGAATTTTGTGTTTAACTTTTTTCTTGACCTGCCTTAAAATATAAATTTTATTTCATTGCTAGAATTATCAAATAAACAATAAATAATAATAATATATGAAGTATCTAGATAAATGAAAGTCAGAATCACAGAAGTGGGAGAAAAAGAGACAATGAAAATGAGTTTGATTGAGAAAAGATCTATAAAGAACTTTTAAAACACAAAACATTAGTATAGAAAAAATTTTAAACTCTACGGAGGGATGAAATAGCAGATTGGAAACAGTTGAAGCAAAAATTGGCTAATTGAAAGAGAAGTCTTAAAAACTCTACCAGAATGTAGCAAAGAGAGAAAAGACAGAAAAAAGAACAATGTCTAGCATATGTCTAATCAGTGTCTCAGAAGGAATAAGAGAATGCAAAAGGCTGTATTTAAAGAGATCATTGCTGAGGATTTTCCAGAAGGATGAAAGTTCACAGATAGAGGAAGAAATAATCTATGCCAAGGAAAGTTAAATTTCTTAAGAATCTAAACCCAGTTGTATCATAATGAAACCTGCAGAACACCAGAGACAAAGTGATCTTTTCTCTAAGAGAAAAGGCAGATCACCTACAAAAGGATGGTAATTAGAATGACAGTAGACAATGAAATAACACTTTCAAAGTTTGAGAGAAAACAGTTGACAACCTAGGATAGTGATCCAGCAAAACCATTTTCCAAGAGCAATAATAAAATGAAGGTGTTGTCTGATACACAGAAAGTGAATTTGTTACCAATAAACCTGTATTAAGAGAAGTTCTAAATGATCCTGTCTTTGGGTTCCCTGAAGAAAATGCTCTGGATTGAGTGAAAGCAGTTTGAGACGTGACCCCAGAAAATACTTGTAGGCAAGTGGGGATATGAGAGGGGAAAGAAAAGGAAGCCAGCACAGATGGATCATCAAGCAGGTCACCACTATGGATGATGGGAGCTTCATCATTTTGAGGGCCCTGGGTCCAGCGTGAAGTGTCCCAGTTTTCCTTCCCAAAGGGCAAGAGAGCTGAGCCATCCACCAATTCCCTCCAGACCTCCTGGAGGGCTGCTCCCAGGAGGCAGTACTCCCATATCCCTCACCTGCCCCTGACAGCAGCAGCAGGGCTGCAGCAGCCAGCCAGAGCCCTCAAGCCAAGTGACAGGTGCTGAGAATTAGAAGCGGGCCCGGGGCTGACATGAAGGGCCACCAGTAAAGCCCCACTATTCATGTAACTGCAGGGAAACTGGGAAATGATTGTGAAGGAAAGTCAGGTGTGCTTTAAGAAGGATGAGCCAGTAAGTTTACCACCATGGAGGTACATCTAGACACACACTGTTGATGTAACATTATGACATTAGTATCTAATTTGCAGTCCAACAAAAATTGAAATAGAACCTAACTACGGTGTTGGATACTAGTGTATTTTAAACTAGAGTCTGCGATCATGGGCAAGAAATTAAAAGTTAGGGACCATAAGTTTTTTCTAAAAGAATAACATTTGGCCATCTGGATTGGTGGAAGGAAGATAAAAGTACATCAGCTGAGGTTGCCTGATGGGCTAGAAGAGTGGAGGGAAACTTGGAGGAGCACGAGTGAGCTCCAGCAAAGGCAAGCCCGATGGCGGGGAGGAACTGTGGTGGATAAGGCTGCACAGGTCAGGCAAGGGGAGGGTGACTGGAGAAAAGTCTTGAAGACCTAGCACTTTATCCTTTAGGCCAGGGTATTTTTAAAAATCACATTAAAATATTTTAAGCTTGTACCCCATATAGAACATTTGTACTCTCTACTAATATGCTCATTATAAAGCATATACTCAAAATAATTTAAAGGAGATTAGTTAAATAAGCATTTAAAATTATTTTTAATATTTGTTTTTTCTAAAAACAAAATGAATAATTTCTGCTGAGCAATGAGATGGGCTCTGATTCATTAGTTTGGAAACTGTGACTTACAGAAGACGGGTACATTTTGACATTGGGTTTCAGTGGCTGTCATAGCTGGTGAAAGACACCTCACCAAAGTAAAGCAGACCCAAAGGAAGAAGGGTGCTTATACATCATGATAATTATTATTATTTCAATCTGACATACCCATGATGCAAGCATTTTTGTTGAAATTTGGCTAGGAAGTTTCCACGTTCTCTGATTTCAAATAGTGGTAATATTAATAGCATACTAGTCAGAAGGGTTTCCCAGGTGGCTCAGTGGTAAAAAATCTACCTGCAAATGCAGGAGACGCAGGTTCAACCCCTGGGTCAGGCATATCCTCTGGAGAAGGAAATGGCAATCCACTCCAATACTCTTGCATGGAAAATCCCATGGACAGAGGAGCCTAGCAGGCTACAATCCACGGGGTTGCAAAGGAGTTGGGCACGACTGATGACTGAGCATGCAGATGGGCCTGATTTACAGGTTGTGGTTTTTTTTTTTTTTTAAACAAATGAGTCCAAACTCCATTAAAAATCTTCATCAGAACAAATTTTAAATAAATTGAAAAATTATATTTCTGAGTTTTTAAAGCCGGCTCTGCCAGTTCACAGCATCTGTGCTGATAGGATTAAAGCCTCTTCCATCAAGAGGAAGGTGCAGAAAGAAGGGATCTGAGGACAGAGGTGGCAGGAGTTGGTAATGGCATTTGGAAGGAAGGGAAACAAGGAGAAGCCAGGGCTGGGATCCCTGGGCTTGTTAGGTCCTTTCAGGTTGCAAGATGCAAAAGTATCATCAAAACACCTCTGTGAGTGGGAGTGAATTATAAGGATACCTGGAAACTTAAAGGGGACAAGGAACCATTTCCATAATTGCATTGGTGGCTTCATAAAAATGTCACTCACGTCATTTCAAGATACCACATGGCCCTGGTGACCAGTATCAATTCAGGGCTCAACTGCAGTCTCCATCGTGGCCGTGTTTGTGACAGTTCCTCCAAGTAGTGCCTGCTCTTCTCTTGTTTCTTCCCTTCTCCTGCACAGCAGACTGACTGCCCTACTGCCCCTGCCCACCTCGTGGCTCCTGCTGACTCATATTTTCTGTGCCTTCTGCCTCCTCTTTGCTGCTTTCTGTGTCTCTCTCTAAGCCAACACCAGTTCACTCCTTCAGCATCTCCTCTCTGCCTTACTACATTATCTCCAAGGCAGAGAGCCTGACTTGTCCAGTCACCACTATGTTGGCTGAAGGTCTCAGGTGAAGCCAATCCTTAGGTCATTGGCTAGTCTTTAAGATGGTTGTTTATGGAGTGGGTGTTTGTGCCTGCGATGGTGGATCATGTCTCCGAGACACAAATAAAAGCAACCTATGTGATCAAGATTCCCGAAGAGCAACCAATGCAACTTCCTAGGCTGTGGACCCACAAACGCCTTGAGGCTTTGTGTAAGTAAGCTGCTTATGCAGTGTGTCCATTATAATCTGGGAGGTGGGATATTCTGGTTGTAGCTTCTTATAAAGCAAAGGCCAGTAACATGCGTGCCTGTATTTTGCTTAACCCCCAAAGCTTTACTTCAGGTATTAACATAGGAAATGACAATTTTAAATTATTGTTAATACTAATAGTAGAAGAAGTATGAGAAGCCATGTGGTTAATATCACAAACTTCGGGACTAGATTGCCTGGGGTCAGATCCTCAACGTTGTCACTGACTGGCTGTGTGACCTTGGGGAAATTACTTAACTGATTTGTGCCACAGTCTCCTCATCTATAAAATGAGTATAATAAAGTCTATCTTGCTGGGTTGTTATGAGAGTTGAATTCATTAATATATTTAAATCACTTAGAACAGTGCTGGCATACAATTAACACTACATGAGTATTTGCTATTTGAGTATTTGCTCCAACTATGTACCAGCATTATATCTATTATTTTGGTCTCTCTAAATTTAGTCTCTGATTAAATGTTATCTTGCACTATTTTCAAATTATTTCCTGTTGCCAGTCTTGGCTCATTAGTAAGATTTTATACTTAGCAGTATAAAAAATATTTTTTTACTCAGATTTAAAAACTATTATTTGTTTTTATTTTATAGCCTATTCTAGGACTTCTGAGTCTGCTAAATCAGAAGGTCAAAATTCTGGAAAAGGAAATAATACTTTTAATAAATATTCTTTTTATTTCCTTTGATCTTATCTTTGTTTCAGGATATTTGTTATATTTTCATAGTTTGATCGATTTCCCTCAAGAGAAGGTCAAATTTCTCTGGAACATTTGATGTCATTACTTTGAGATGAAATAGGTGTTACATGTTTATTAAAAGTTATCCATGAGAATGCTCCAGAAACCAAAAGGTATTGATATTTTTTGCCTCAGAAATCTTACTGGCTTGCTTCCATACTTGAATTTGAATGCTGTTTTAAATTAACATTTTATACGGTAATCAATAGTTGGTAGGATTTGTTCCAAGTATTTGAAACTGCAATGTTCCACTATATTTTCAGATGTAAATTTAAGCAAATCTGCCAACATCATTATATTTTGAGATTGCACACCCTAAGTGTAGGACATAAAGCTGTATGGCAACATGCCCGTAGATACATCAACCGGTGGCTTCATCACTCCTGGGATATGGGGTTGGCCCATCCCTGAAATGAAACCCAAATTTCCCTGACCATGTCAACTGCAACCATTTTCAGTAGCTTCACCTTCCAGGAATCTGGTTTGGAACTTATGCAGGTCTCCTCTCTTTCTTCTCCCTCAGGGGTCAACCACTGAGCCAGAGCAGTAACCCATAGACCATGCTTCCTCCTCAAAGCCCTGGGGGAGAGAGAGACAGAGAGCCAACTCATGCTTCCCCGTTTGCCTCTAAAAAAACCTAAGCTATCATCATAGTCGCTCATCTTCCTGACTCGTTCTCTTTGCCAGCATGATCACTGTCAGTCATGGAATCAGGGATCTCACTGAACCTCATACAGGTCAGATACTACTCTTTTTTTATTGAAGTATAGTTGATTTACAGTGCTGGGTTAGTTTCAGGTGTACAGCAAAGTGATTCAGATATTTATACGTATTAATTATATAAATATACAATATAAAATAATATTCTTGATTATTTTCCATTATAGGTTATTATAAGATATTCAGCTGTTGTTGTTCAGTCACTCAGTCATGTCTGACTCTCTGTGACCCCACTGACTGCAGCATGTCAGGCTTCCCTGTCATTTACTATCTCCCAAAGTTTGCTCAAATTCATGTCCATTGATTCCATGATGCTGTCCAACCATCTCATACTCTGTAGCCCCCCCTCTCCTCAGATACATGTATATATATATTCTTTTTAAGAACTTTTTTCACATAGGTTGTTTCAAAATATTGACTGTATTTTATAGCCCCTGTGGTGTTCAGTAAGTAGCTCCATGTTATTCATCTACTTCTTATATAGTGGTATGTGTTTGTTAAGCCCAAACTCCTAATTTATCCCTCCCCACACCCCCAACTTCCCCCTTTGGTAACCATAAGTTTGTTTTCTATGTCCATGAGTCTATTTCTGTTTTGTAAATAAGTTCATTTGTATCATTTTTTTAGGTTCCATATATAAGTGACATCATATATCTGTCTTTCTTTGTCTGACTTACTTCGCTTAGCCAATCTCTAGTCCATCCATGCTGCTGCAAGTGCTATTATTTCACTATTTTTCGTGACTCAGTAATATTCCACTGTATATAGGTGCAACATATTCTTTACCCATTCCTCTGTCAATAGACACTTATGTAGCTTCCATGTCTTGGTTACTGTAAATACTGCTGCAATGAACACTGGGGTGTATTTAACTTTTCAAATTAGAGTTTTCATCAGATACTACTATCAGTGGGAGAGAAGAAGGCAAAGAATTTCAAATCAGATGAGGGCAGGATGCATGTTTCCAAGTACACTCAATAATGTAGGAGCTCTGGAGGTGACACATTAAACAAAGATGGTTCAATCCTTCCTAGCTTTATACCAATACTGAAGGCCTTTTAGATTGCTCACGGTAACTACCGTCTCAGAGAGCTCCTCCTGTATGTGCTCTATATGTGCCCTGTGATCTCCAAAACCCCAAGTAGGGTCAAATGGAATCACAGGGCCACAGTACCTTCCAGTGAATTCCGATGTCCACATCACACAATGTGTGAGATATAAACACATTCACATCATCAGTGCAGGATTTTCTAAGCCAAAATTGTGCACGCAATATGATTCTCAGTATGATATGTTGAGACAATACAAAAATGTATGAGATCTTTCCTGCCCTGAAGAAAAGCATTATCTTAGTAGAGAGGCAAGACTAGCAACAGGAAAGAATGTGAAAACAGAGGTAACCTTTAATCAGAAATCATAAATTAAATCAGAGAAACCAAAATGGCAGATACTACAAGGCATCCTGGAATATGTGGTTTGGGAAGAAGCATTTACTTTTCCTGGACTTCAGTTTCCTTGTTGATTTTTGTTTTGTTTTTAGGTAGGGGTAATATCAATCCCTAGTGTGTGGATCACAATAAACTGTGGAAAATTCTGCAAGAGATGGGAATACCAGACCACCTGACCTGCCTCTTGAGAAATTTGTATTCAGGTCAGGAAGCAACAGTTAGAACTGGACATGGAACAACAGACTGGTTCCAAATAGGAAAAGGAGTACGTCAAGGCTGTATGTTGTCACCCTGCTTATTTAACTTATATGCAGAGTACATCGTGAGAAACGCTGGGCTGGAAGAAGCACAAGCTGGAATCAAGGTTACCAGGAGAAATATCAATCACCTCAGATATGCAGATGACACCACCCTTATGGCAGAAAGTGAAGAGGAACTAATAAGCCTCTTGATGAAAGTGAAAGTGGAGGGTGAAAAAGTTGGCTTAAAGCTCAACATTCAGAAAACTAAGATCATGGCATCCGGTCCCATCACTTCATGGGAAATAGATGGCGAAACAGTGGAAACAGTGTCAAACTTTATTTTGGGGGGCTCTAAAATCACTGCAAATGGTGACTACAGCCATGAAATCAAAAGACACTTACTCCTTGGAAGGAAAGTTATGACCAACCTAGATAGCATATTCAAAAGCAGAAACATTACTTTGCAACAAAGGTCCATCTAGTCAAGGCTATGGTTTTTCCTGTGGTCATGTATGGATGTGAGAGTTGGACTGTGAAGAAGGCTGAGCGCCAAAGAATTGATGCTTTTGAACTGTGGTGTTGGAGAAGACTCTTGAGAGTCCCTTGGACTGCAAGGAGATCCAACCAGTCCATTCTGAAGGAGATCAGCCCTGGGATTTCTTTGGAAGGAATGATGCTAAAGCTGAAACTCCAGTACTTTGGCCACCTCATGCGAAGAGTTGACTCATTGGAAAAGACTCTGCTGCTGGGAGGGATTGGGGGCAGGAGGAGAAGGGGACGACAGAGGATGAGATGGCTGGATGGCATCACTGACTCGATGGACGTGAGTCTGGGTGAACTCCGGAAGTTGGTGATGGACAGAGAGGCCTGGTGTGCTGCAATTCATGGGGTTGCAAAGAGTCGGACATGACTGAGCGACTGAACTGAACTGAACTGAATATCAATCCCTATCTTTTGAGTGATCCTGGGATGCGCAAACGTAACACAGTATGTGTCAGCACTCTGAAAAATTCTTAGCACTATTCTATTGTCGTTGTTTAGTCGCTAAGTCGTGTCCGACTCTTTGGCAATCCCATGGACTGTAGCCCTCCAGGCTCGTCTGTCCATGAGATTTTCTAGGCTAGAATACTGGAGTGGGTATTCATTTCCTTCTCCAGGGGATCTTCCAGGACCAGAGATTGAACCTGCGTCTCCCAGACTGGCAGGCAGATTCTTTCCCATTGAGCCATTCAGGGAAGCCCCCACTATTCTAACATAGGGCTTTATTATTATTGCTGTGATTATTGCCGCTATGATTATTAATACAATACCTGGAGTTCAGAGAAAGGAGGGGTCCTGGTACAAAGGGAAGCCTGCCCAGAGAAGGAAGTGTGTGGAAACCTAAGCCAGCCTGGAAGGATGTGCAGGATTCGGAAGGGGCATGAATACCTTGGGGTGGTATGGGGAATGGCCAGGGCAGAGGCGAGGAGAGCGTGTGAAGGATGTGAGGCATCAATCAGGTGCCTGCTTGGCTGTGCAGAGGGACTACTGTGGGAGGAACAGAACACATATTGGGTGGATAAGGAGACTGACCCAGGGCAGACCTTACTGTCCCCACAGAACATGAATCCTGCAGTTGGAAAGGGAGAAATAGGAATTTCCTTTAAGACTAGGGGTTTGCTTAGAAAAAAGCAAAGTATATTTACCAGTCTAGAGAATTAAAATGCTCATTCTAGGGACTTCCATGGGAGTCCAGTGGTTAAAATTCCAAGCTTCCACTGTACAGGGTGTGGGTTCATTCCTGGTTGGTGAACTAAGACCCCTACATGTTGCATGGTGGGCAAAAAAAAAAAAAAAAAAGAATGCTCATTCTACTAATTTTATCAAGCATTATCCTCTTCTTCCAAGTGAGTGTATCCTTTTCCTGTGGCTTTGTTTGTATCTAGCCCAGGGCTTAGCAGATAACTGGTACCCTGACTCTCGCTGGTTGAACTGAACTCATGCCATCTGTAGTATCTTTCATCATCACTGCTACTGCTTGCTATTCCCCAGCTCTTTTAAGTTACCAGTGATCTCATTCGATGCCAACCAATGGTCATTTCTTTGTGTTCATCTTTCTTGACCTCTTTCTTGACCTCTGCTGAATCTGTGCCTGGTCCTTACTCATCCCATGTGTTCACAGAAGGCTGTATTGTCTACTCAGCACCGGGAACAATTCCATCCCCAATTCCTAGGCAAACAGCTTCAGAATTCTGCCTGAAACTTAAACCACTGAGATATCTATACCTATAAACCAGCATTTTTCTTTAAAATCCAAATGCATCCAAGGTGGCTAAGGAGGGTGAAGATTCACACTTCACTTTTAATTATTTTAATTTATTTATTTTTCTCCTACAGTCTACCTGTGAGCTGCACTTGAAGGAATGAAGGAATACTTGTTTGGACAAGTTTGGAAGGCTGGAAAGGTCATCTGGAAGGTGAGGGAATTATAAGTAGCAGACCGAAGAACAGATTGAGGATAAGAAAGGTGAACCTAATTTTCAAAGTTATTCAACTCTCAACCTTGCCAGTGCATATATATACCAGGTTCCCCTTCCAGCCCCCCATCCGTACTCCAGGCTTTTCTCCCCTAATGGCCTCAAAAGGGAGAGGCAGCTTCCAATGAAAAGAAATATAAGTGACTTTCTTCCCTCAAATAAGTCCTGTGGGGCTCTCAAGTGGGACTCCTTGGCTCTTTTTCAAGATCCATCTCAGAGTTTCACTGCAAACGCTCCAACAAATGCTTTCCCCTACTCACCCACCCATGAACAATAATGAGTAAATATCACCTGGCTCTGTCCTGATTAAAACTTGGGTTCATTTAAAAATGGAACTTTCAGGACCCAAATGTCCTGGAATGTTCTATTGAGGGGATAAGACTGAGTCACGTGACAACCAACCAAGGGACTGCATCTCTCCTTCTTATCATGCCCCATCGTTGACCTCCAAAGTAGTAACTTCTGCCCATACTTTGTTCTCTCTGGGAAGCAAGAGAGAAAGCTGCTCCCAGCTGTGCCCTTTGGGGAAGAGTGACTGACATGACCAGGAGGATGGGGGTAAAGATCACACTGCTTGCTCGTTCTTTCGGGCTGAAGCCTACCTGCACATTCTTCTCTCTGACTTCATTTCCATGAGGCAAGCAGAGCAGGGTGAGGGCCTGTCTTCTGGAGTCTGATGTCTCCCTGAGTCTGATGGGGAGTGAGGGCAGAAACTCCCTTTCCTGCAGGCAGCTCTCCTCACCCACAGGTACAGCTGAAGGTCCTGCCGAGCCCACAGGTGCAAGCTGTGTTCTCCAGTCCAGCTTTAGCATGGGCAAAAGTGTGGTTTTACTCCCACTAGGTTGGTCTGCCCATCTCTCAACTGACTCAGAACCTGAGGGGAGGAGGCATGGGCTTGACTGGCATCCCTAAGATGTCAACAACTTGAGGAGATGTGCTTAGCAAAGAATTCTCCCCTTAGACTCTCAGTGCAGCGTGAAGAACTAGCATCTATTCTGATAACATTATGTTAGCAATCTTGACCCCACCCTCACCTCCACCCCTAGCCGTCACCTGCCCCTGTCCTCCTCATTTGGACCTGGGGTTTGTCAAATGTATTCTGTGGGCTGGAGGACACCTAACTCTAGAGATAAAGACCTAGGCATTCCCAAGTTATATCCTGTTCTACTCCCTTCCAGTGTCCTACCGGGTCTCATTCGGGCACACCATGATCACCAGGCTATTTGGAGTGCTCTAAGATACACTTAAATCTATGTGGTTTCCCTGCATAGTTATCAATGTCAGTATCAAGGAAAGAGTGTACCGTTTTAAAAGTCCTGTGACTTTCCTGGTGATCCAGAGGCTAGGACTCTGTACGTGCAACTCAGGGGACCTGAGTTCCATCTGTGGTCAGGGAACTAGATCCCAGATGATGCAACTAAAAATTTCCATGTTGCAGCTAGAAAAGATCATGCATGCTGCAACCAAGACCTGGCTCAGCCAAATAAATAAATATTAAAAAAAATTTTTTTTAATTCTTCCTTTCCTTTAGGAAAAACCACTGTGGGAATATCATCATTATTTATCAATGAGACCTTTCATAACACTGAATATTTTTATCTTTCAAGCAAACACTTGATGGATTACTTTTAAAGAAAGACACATTTTTGTTTCTTGTATTATAAGTGAGTTTAGAATAGTAGCTCTAGAATTCAATTACATTGTCAGAGTTTTCTGGCACAAACCATTATTGCAGTGTCTCATAAAAAGCAATGAAATGAAAAAAAAAAACATTGTTTTTAAGACTGGAATGTTGGCTAGCTAGCTCTCATGGCCCTATTCCAATCAGAATAATTATATTCCATTTACATATAACCCACGTATAATTCATCCGGATTGATCTATAATAGGAAAAGTCATGTCTCAGATTTTTGAGAATACAGGCTTAGTAAAACGCCCTGGCAGTGGACTTTAAAAATTAGTAATAAAGCAATTTCAATAGCCCTGTTTTGCAGATGATCAAATTCTAAGCCATAAAGGCTATAAAATGAAGTAATTTGTATAACTTGAGGTAACATGATATTTAAATAGAAATCACACATCTTCTTAAAGTGTATTGCCCTAAGATATTTCTATTCATAAACGTTTCTAAGCAAAAGAACTCTTATACCTGATGCTTGGAGCAATGCTTAAATTTCTGCACTATTATGAGTACATGTGAATGGCTGAAAATTCCATTGAAACATATGAGAAAGGGTTTTGCTCAGTTATAAAAAATCATACATGATAACAAAAATCTGAGATTCCTAGGTCAGAGGCTTACCCCCAGCTCTACTGTAACCCAGGATTGAAACTTCAGTATCTTCTGTTGTCTTTTTTCTTTTTCGTTCTCCCATATCTTGGTAGTTTCTAAGAACTTGATAATTTTCCCTGTGCGATCTTCCCAATCACTATCTCTTTTTCATCCCTTTGGTCCCAGCCTTGTGACCCTCCACTGCAACTTCTACAAGAGGCTTCTAACTGCAGTGCCATCCTTAGACCCTGGCAAGAGGGCCCCTGGCCCTGGCCCTCCTCCACTGTGCCCTTCTGCACAAAGAGAATACTACGGAACCGAGGGATCCTCAGCAACCCCAAGTCCAAGCCCCCACTTCTAGGCCACTGGTGGAATGCTCTTGTCCAGATTCTAGAATTTCTTGTCCAAATAGTCTTAAGCCTGCTTCCAGAGCCTGTGCTGGCTGTTTCCTGGCATCCGTCTCCCCGCCATGCGTGTTGCAATCAGTGTGCACAGCCCTGGATCTAAAGGGGTAGCTGGATCTAGAGGTAGCTATTTGAAGGGAGTGTGGACGTGCAGTTTGGGTGTGGGAGAGATGGTCACAGAGTTGGATGGTATCAGACGAAGAAAAGGGGTGGGTGCTGGAGCAGGGGCAGGGAGACATGGTCAGCTCGTTCTGTGATGCCACATTTTGATATGAGTTTCTGAGAATTTAAAATTCAACCTGGCTCTTCAGGTTGTTGTGAATGTGTATTTGTCAAGATTGGAAGATAAAACATAATTTATTTAACAATCGATCAGTTTTATCTGCAACTCTTAAATATTTTCACACATGGTGTTTGGGCCTTTGTACTCTTGCCCCAGCTCTACCAGCGTTAGCAATAGGTCTGCCTAGTTGGTCTCCCTATACCCAGAATTTTTCTTTCTCGTTTGTTTTTGTTTGGGTTTTTTTTTTTTTTAGAATTTTTAATTTTTATTTTATATTGGAGTAGTTGATTAACAATGTTATGTTAGTTTCAGGTGTACAGCAAAGAGATTTAATTATACATATAGCTCCAGGAGTTGATGATGATGGACAGGGAAGCCTGTCATGCTGCAGTCCATGGGGTCGCAGAGTCAGACAAAACTGAGCAACTGAACTGTTACATATATCTATTCTTTTTCAGATTCTTTTCACATATAGTTTATTACAGAGTAATGAGTACAGTTCCTCGTGCTATTCAGTGGGTCCTTGTTGATTATCTATTTTCTGGTCCCATCACTTCATGGGAAATAGATGGGGAAACAGTGGAAACAGTGTCAGACTTTATTTTTGGGGGCTCCAAAATCACTGCACATGGTGACTGCAGCCATGAAATTAAAAGACGCTTACTCCTTGGAAGGAAAGTTATGACCAACCTAGATAGCATATTCAAAAGCAGAAACATTACTTTGCAACAAAGGTCCATCTAGTCAAGGCTATGGTTTTTCCAGTGGTCGTGTATGGATGTGAGAGTTGGACTGTGAAGAAAGCTGAGCGCTTAAGAATTGATGCTTTTGAACTGTGGTGTTGGAGAAGACTCTTGAGAGTCCCTTGGACTGCAGGGAGATCCAACCAGTCCATTCTGAAGGAGATCAGCCCTGGGATTTCTTTGGAAGGAATGATGCTAAAGCTGAAACTCCAGTACTTTGGCCACCTCATGGGAAGAGTTGACTCATTGGAAAAGACTCTGCTGCTGGGAAGGATTGAGGGCAGGAGGAGAAGGGGACGACAGAGGATGAGATGGCTGGATGGCATCACTGACTCGATGGACGTGAGTCTGGGTGAACTCCCGGAGTTGGTGATGGACAGGGAGGCCTGGCATGCTGCGATTCATGGGGTTGCAAAGAGTCGGACACGACTGAGCGACTGATCTGATCTGATCTGAATATTCCGTTATATATATGTACCACATCTTTATCCATTCATCTGTTGGTAGACATTTAGGTTGCTTCCATGTCTTGCCTATGGTAAACAGTGCTGCAATGACATCCAAATTTTTTCAAGACAAACATTAGATCCTCCAACTCCTATGCACAATGGGGAGGTATCAGTGGTGTGTTATGTTTTGTCTCTAAGAATATTTGCAAATGTGCTTTGAGGTTTTGCCCTCAACTACTCATTTTGTATTATTTATGAAGGGGTAAAAAGGAAACAGCTGCTTTAAATGACGAACTGCATTGGTGAATCCATCAGCATCTCAAACCGATTTAATTACTGAGTCTAGAAAGCTATACATGAGTAGAGGGCAAGTAAACCAATCAACCATCTATTTTTGCCTAAGCCTTCATTCAGTACTAATTCACTCACCTTTTTCAAGCCTGTTTTCTCCTCTACAAATGGGACTGATATAGTACTACTACTTAAGGCAGCGAGGGTACTATATCAGTCCCATTTCTAGAAGAGAAAACAGGCTTGGAGAAGGTGAATGAATTAGTAAAGTTGTCTAAAATCATACAACTAATAAATGCAGAGTCTCCTAAGATCTGATTCCAAACTCTTGCTTTTAAGGGCTACAGGATCCAGACTTACTCTAAGACATACAATTGCACTTTTTATATTTGGAAAAACTACCCTAGGAAGGTACATTTGTCTTCCAGTTCTGGTTTGGCACCGACAAACATTTCTTGGGAAAGTCATCCAACAGAGGTAGGCCTCAGTTTCCACCTTTGGGTAAAGGAATCAAAGTAGATTATCACTAAGGTTTCTTCCAGCTCTGCATTTCTTTTACAATCTATACCCCAGATTGCTTTTCACATTTGTGCATGTGGCCCTGAAACCTAGGTAACACAGTTGTGATATAGTACTATATTTTTCAAATGGCCCCAGGTGTCCTCTATCCCCCCAAGCTAATCAGATCAGCTGGCACCAGTTTAATCAGAAGTTAAAAATGAACATGGAGGACAAAATGACAAACCAACAGTACTTTTTTGTTGCTATTTCCCAACACTTTTAGGGACAAGGCCACAGGGCAGTATTACCACGATGTACTAGTTCCAAGAGATATTAATAGGCTTTCCTTGAAAAGAGGTTTTTTTGGTGACTGTGTTAAAAAATGTCAAACAGTTTCTTTTGTGGAAATTCTAATACCTACATAACTTATTAGTTATTCATATCCAGGAAGAAGGTTTTTTTTTCTTTTCCTCTAGGAACTAGTGCTCAGAACACAGTTTTGGAAAACGCTTCTTCAAAGCATTTAGGTAGGATCTACTGATTATTTTCAGCATCTCAAAATTAACCCCCAAAGCAAAGTGTAGCTTTTGGTGATGGCTGTATGTACAAAACATGATATAAGATGACCAGGCTATTTGCCTTCTCATAAACTAAGTGAAAGAATGTACCTGTCTAGGGACTTCGCTATGGTCCTGTGATTAGGAATCTGCCTCCCAAAAGGGTTCAGTCCCTAGTCGGGGAACTAAGATCCCACATGCCACAAGGCAACTAAACCCACATACAACTAGAGAAAGCCCGCACACCACAACGAATATCCTGTATGCCACGTGCTACAACTAAAACCTGATGTATGTATGCATGCTAAGTCACTTCAGTCGCAATTGACTCTTTCTGACCCCATGGACTGTAGCCTACCAGGCTCCTCTGTCCATGGGATTCTCTGGGCAAGAATACTGGAGTGTATTGCCATGCCCTTCTCCCTCTGATTTTTTCTGACCCAGGGATCCAACCTGCATCTCATGTCTCCTGGGTTGGTAAATGTGTTCTTTACCACTGGCAACACCTGGGAAGCCCAAGACCTGACACAGCAAAATAAATAAATGAATATTAAAAAAAAAAAAAAGAATTTAACTCTTGATGACTTTTAGCTACAACTGAAGTCAAATCTACCACTGTGGCAGATTGTATTCTCCAAAGATGCCTGCAATAATCCCATCCCACATGCTTGTCTTGCCTTGAGACCTTGAGCCAGATCATCAAAATGTCATGCACTTCAGCCTTGCTCTCTGGGCACAAACAAGCCCTATGCTGACACATGTGTAGGTGTGCCTTGCCAATGGCCCTCATCAACTGCCAGACACGTGGGTGATGATGTCTCCATCTGATTCCAACCTCCAGTTACCTATCACCTGGGCCTTCTTCCCAACTGAGGACCCAGAATCACAAAGCAAAGACACACTGTCCCCTCTCTGCCCTGTCAGAATCCCTAACTCACAGAATCCACGAGCCTAAGAAAATCTGCATCTGCAAATGCAACCAACCACAGATCAAAGTATTTGGAAAAAAAATTCCAGAAAGTTCCAAAAGCAAACTTGAATTTGTCCCATGCTGATAACTATTTTGTTGTTGTTGCTGTTTAGTTGCTTAGTTGTGTCTGACTCTTTTTGCGACCGCATGGACTGTGGCTCGCCAGGCTCCTCTGTCCATGGGATTTCCCAGGCAAGAATACTGGAGCGGGCTGCCATTTCCTTTATCCAGGGGATCTTCCTGACCCAGGGATCGAACCCTTGTCTCCTGCATTGCAGGCAGATTCTTTACCACTGAGCCACTGGGGAAGCCTGGTAACCATTTACATAGTATTTACATTGTATTTGGTATAATAAGTAATATAGAGATGATTTGAAGTATACAGAGGATATGTGTAGCTTATATACAATACTATGCCATTTCGTGGGGCATCCCTGGTGGCCTAGGCAGTAAAGAATCTGCCTGCAATGCAGGAGGCTGGGATTTGATCCTTGGGTCAGGAAAATCCCCTGGAGAAAGAAAATGGCAACCTGCTCCAGTATTCTTTCTTGGAAAATTCCATGGACAGATGAACCTGGTGTGCTACAGTTCAATGGGGTCCCGAAGAATAGGAAATGACTGAGCAATTAACACACACATGCATGTTATTTTATAGAAAAAACTTGAGCATCAGTGAATATTGACATCCTGGGGGATTCTGGGACAAATCCCCCCTTGAATTACAAGGAATGAGTGTATTTTTGGTCCCTAAATTTCAGGGTAGGATGTTTGACAATAACAGTAACTAAACAACTCCCAAAGGATAAAATTTGTTGCTGCTGAGGAAATTCAAAAGAATGTGCTAAAGAAATTTTACTTTATGAATCTTTAGGATTTGAGATTTATAATCCTAGCATCTTGGACCCATGTGTATTGAAGATTTTCGGACTGGTACTCAAATCACCAGCATTTTAGCATTTGAATTTCCCCAAATCATATTTTATTTGTTTAATAAAAAACTTCCAGGGATTTCAGAAAACTAAAACTCTCAGCATGTTCAATTCAGTCTTGAAGCAGGGCTCAGAAAATCAAGTGTCTTCAGGTGCCTGACTGGTTTAAATAAAAAAATGAGTCAAGTAGAGATTCAGGAGCCTGGGGGAAACCAGAGAGTTCCAACAAAATTATTGGTTGTGACTTCTAGAAGAAAGTGACCTGTTTCCAACTTCCCTTCTCAAGTTTTAAAGTTTACCTATTGCAATGCCTGCCATATGCCTGATCTCTTTTACAATCTCCAAAGAACACTCACAGAGCCCTGAGCCATCCCCAGAATCTGAATTCTTTGGATGTTGAAACATGGATTCAAAGGTTATTCTCAAATCAAACTCACTGAGACTGATAAATGTGCTGGTGCCAAAGGGCAGTCTTGATCAGACGCCTCAGCACAAAATTAGCCTGAGAACTAGAAATGGATCATTTGCTTCATGGGATTCCATCCAGTTTCCAGAAATAAAATCCTTTTATCAATTCATAAATGTGGTTTGGGTCCCTGAGAATTCTAGACTCTGTGACTGACAGCTCACCTACACTATCCACACTTCTGGCATATACATTTATAGTAATCTGTGAACAAACAATTTCTTATTTCTTTGTTGTTTTTGGATACAGTTTCAGCACTACTTATAATAGCCAAGACATGGAAACAATCCAAATGTCCATTAACAGATAAATGGATTAAGAAGATATGGTATATATATTATCACTATATAATATTATTCAGCCATCAAAAAGAATGAAATAGTGCCATTTACAGCAACATGGATGGACTTAGAGATTATCACACTAAGTCAGAAAGAAAAAGACAAATACCACATGATATCATTTATACATGAAATCTAAAATTTGATACATATCAACATATACAAAACAAAAACAGGTTCACAAATCTAGAAAACGACTTGTGGTTGCCAAGGTGTAAGGGAGGGCAGGAATGGGAGTTTGGGATTAGCAGAGGCAAATTATTACATATAGGATGGATAAACAACAAGCTTCTACTGTTTTTAGCACAGGGAAATATATTCAATATCCAGTGAAACCATAATGGAAAAGAATATAAAAAAAACTACATATATATATATATATCTGAGTCACTTTGCTGTATAGCAGAAATGAACACAATATTGTAAATCAACTATATTTCAATAAAACCTACAAAAAAGTTTTGACTGATTATTATTTTAATAGCTATCTTTCCTTCTAGAC
Source organism: Bos mutus (assembly GCF_027580195.1). Lineage (NCBI taxonomy): Eukaryota > Metazoa > Chordata > Mammalia > Artiodactyla > Bovidae > Bos > Bos mutus. The sequence continues at coordinate 51,049,244 of NC_091626.1, read as the reverse complement.
CTGAAGCCTCTTTGGGGGAGCCTTTGCCCATCTTATTTACCCTTATATCTCTTGCACTCATAGCAGCTGGCACACACAAAATACAGAATAATACTTAGTCAGTGAATGAACAGTGTACCATTCATTTAGCCAATGAACATACATTAAATACCTACTGTGTCAGGTATTGATCTTGGATGTAGGAATAATAGTATTATGGTGAACAATACAGGCCCAACTCTGCTTTCATGGAACTTCGCATCTAGTGAGGGGAGAGTATTGGAGAAAAATACAAGTAAACAAATAAACTCAATAATTTCAGGTAGTGCTAATAACTATGAAGAAAACCGAACAGTGTCCTGTGAATGAGAGGAAAGTCAAGGGAAACCCTTAGAAAGACTGTTTTTTCAATGAGCTGTCTAATGAATGGGGAGAGGGGGGCACAGGGAGCCAGATGTTTATGTACAGGAAAGAACAGTGGAATGAATGTTCCAGGAGCAGAAATAGCTGGTGTAAAGGTCCTGAGGCAGAACTCATTTGACTTATTTATGGGATATGGTTCACTGAGAACACAGTGTAGCTAGGGCATAGTGAAGAGTGTCACATGGTAGGGGATCAAGTTGAGATGTTGGCAGGGGCAGAGCAGGGAGGACCTTGTAGGCCATAATAGAGACTGATTCCAGGGTTGCAGAACAGCAAGCTGTTAATAAGAATTAAAAGAATCGGTTGGCCCAGACTTGTTCTTCATGGACCTAAAATAACATGCTTCCCTGGTGGCTCAGACAGCAAAGAATCCGCCTGCAATGCAGGAACCCTGGGTACGATCCCTGGGTCGGGAAGGTCCCCTGGAGGAGGGCATGGCAACCCACTCCAGTATTCTTGCCCGGGAAATCCCATGGGCAGAGAAGCCTGGTGGGCTACAGTCCATGGGGTCGCAAAGAGTCAGACACGACTGAGCGACTGAAACAACAGCAACACATCCAACAGGAACAGAAACGTCCTAGTTACAGCTGCAATCTCTCAGGTTGCAATCTCTCGCATCAGACCTCTGAACTTTAGGACACCTGACCTCACTGCTGCCTTTCTTTGGATCAGCTGCCAGCAATACAACTAACTGACTAGAAATTTGGCGTTATAAGCTCTTGCGGAGGCATAATTGTCATTATTATTACAACAGTAAGGTACATCCTGAGTTGCTTTAGATGTAGTTTGAACGAATCAGGCTGAAATATCAGGAACTAGGCAACAAAACCATTTCAGGTTAGCAGGCTGTGATGGTCCAAGAGCCCCCCCTCTCTCAAGCCAGAATTCCCAGCCTCTCTAATGAACAGCTCTCCCTCCCTCTCCCACATGCCTGGCGCTCTGCCTATTTGCAGCTGAAGGGAAGAATTAGGCAGCTGCTCCTTCTTCCAGACTCCCAGATCCTCATCTTATCTTCTGTGGCAGCAAACACTCCAGCCTCTGTGAACAAAATCTAGTAAGTGTCCAGAGAATAGGGAGGAGCAGAAAGGGGGAATGGGTGTAAAAAGATAAGAGATGGGGGATTGTGGTGGGAGTGATGAGGATAAAGAGACCATGCAAAGTGAAGGGATTTGTAGTCAGATGAGGTTAGAGTTATTTGGAATATTCAAAGGAGATAAAGAGGAAATTAGGGTCAGGGTAAAAGGGATTTGTATACATTTCATGTTAAAATGTCCATGTGTTGGGACTTCCCTGGTGGTCCAGTGGTTAAGACTCCACCTTTCAATGCAGGGAACTTGGGTTCGATTCCTGATCAGGGAAATAAGATTCCACATGCCAGGTGGCAGAGCCAAATGAAAAAAAAGTTAACGTGAAAAATAATCTGTTACTTGTCATTTTATAACAAGTACCTTGGACCTTTATGAGAGACAGCTAAATTCGAGCTTTGGGGCAAAGTACCTCAAATACATGAAACATTTTATGTGAACTTCTCATTCAATAGTAACCGGTCTACTACGCAAAGGCCCATGGTTTTGCAATGATAGATGACCAGCAAGAGCCATGCAGGTTAATAAGTACTGGGAGAGGAGCTCCAGGTCAGTTACCAGGCTAAATGTGAAGTTTCAGGATGATCAATCATGAGGTTTAAGAGCTAAAAGGGAATTTAGACATCCTCTAATCTAGAGGGGGCAAAACTGACCCACTTGCCTGGGCATGTTTTGTACGTGAAGGGGTTCAGGCAGGGCCCTCTATCTCAGCTAGCCCAGCCCCCACCGCTCCTTAATGTTCACTCATAGCAGTCAGCCTCAGGAATTGTGGTACCTGGTTGGGCCCTGGAGGATTTGAGGTTGTGACCACTGGTCAACTAAGAAGCCTCATTTTACCAGGGAGGAAGGGAGAAGTCTCCCATCATGTTAGCGAAACAATTTGCTATCTGTGAACAATGGATAGTATGGAGGTGAATGACCTAAGGGTTAAGGTAGGAGGCTAGAGAAGAAATTGTTCAGACCAATTAGAATACAAAAAAAAAATGATACAATTCTAATTGGGGCTATATTCTTTCTTTCCTAAAGCAGTTTAACAGAAACTCTCTTCAGTCCCAACAATTTTGTGAGGCCAATTTTACAAATATAACTATTCCCACTTTACAGACTTTAAAATAGAGGCAAAGAAAAGTGCCTTAACACCCATGTCTTGATCCAGAATATCCTCCAAACCCAAGATCTGTTATGAAGTCAGTCTGATAAGCAAGCTTCATACATCTTAGAAGCAGGAAAGATAGTGTCCTGCAGCTTAATAGCAATGACTGTCGAGTGTTTTGGTTCCTGGGAAGCCCAGGATTAACTTTCCAGCAAATTATAAAGGTAGAGAAGATCTCTCTTCTCCTGTTTCTCCCCTTTCTTTACATCTCAGTAATTTCTTTATTTCTTTTTTTCAGTGCCTCTCTTTTCCAAAACAAATCTATTTCTAATTTTCTTAGTCCTTTACAGTCGTGGATTGTACTGATTCATTCACTGATTACACTGGAGCGTGAATGCATTTCCATATCTGTGTTACTCTGGCCAGTTATATGCATTTGAAGACTTTATTGCAAAGAGATTTGCTTTGTTTAAAGGATTAAGACTCAGGTAAGAAGTTTATTTTGGGTGAGGAGTGGGAATCAGGAAGAGGCCTTCACCATCAAGTCATTCTGAAAACGTTCTTGGTTCACGTTTGAAACTGAAAGTCCCCTACCTCTCTTCCCTCCATTTTCTATTGAGAAGAGGCAGGTTGGGGCATGTACATGAGAGGAGAAGGTTCTGGAAGGGGTAAACTGTTCTGCTTGTAGAGCTGCTGAACAGAACTAAGAGGGATTAGCCTTCCCTTCATTTTCTTCATTTTTCATTTTCTCCTATTGACTACTGTCCTAAATTAACAATCACAAGAATTTCCACAGGATAACTACACTCCATTAAAAAAATTTTTTTTTTTCAAATGTAGTTGATTTACATGGAGAAGGCAATGGCACCCCACTCCAGTACTCTTGCCTGGAAAATCCCATGGATGGAGGAGCCTGGTGGGCTGCAGTCCATGGGGTCGCAAAGAGTCGGACACGACTGAGCAACTTCACTTTCACTTTTCACTTTCATGCATTGGAGAAGGAAATGGCAACCCACTCCAGTGTGCTTGCCTGGAGAATCCCAGGGATGGGGGAGCCTGATGGGCTGCCGTCTATGGGGTTGCACAGAGTCGGACACGACTGGAGCGACTTAGCAGCAGCAGCAGTTGATTTACAATGTTGTGTTAATTTCTGCTGGACAGCAAAGAGATTCAGCTATATATTCATTTTTTATATTCTTTTCCGTTATGGTTTATCATAGAATATTAAATATAGTTCTCTGTTCCATAAAGTAGGACCTAGTTGCTTATCCATTTCATGTGTAATTACTTACATCTGCTAACCTCAACCTCCCATCCCCTCCTTCCCTCAACGCCTTTCCCCTTGGCAACCAGAATTCTGCTCTCCATGTCCATGAGTCTGTTTCTGTTTCATAGTTATGTTCATTTGTGTCTTTTATAAGATTCTACATATAAGTGATTTAATATGGGAATTGTCTTTGTCTTTCTGACTCCTTTCTTGAAGATTCAGAAAACATCCCTAAGCCTCTGGTTCCACCCTCTGTTGATAAGGTTTCTGTAACAAAGAGATAGTGTACTGATAAAACTAGGATTTTCCTGGCTTTTCAAAGCAAAACTGCTCTTAGGTATAAATGTCAATCCCGATCTCATATACACACTACTATGTATAAAATAGGTGAAGAATAAGAACCTGCTGTTCAGCACAGGAAATTCTATTCAGTACTCTGTAATGACTAATTTGACTCTTGATCAGCTTCATGATAAAGCAAAATCAGGAAAACCAAGAGAAAAAGAATCAAAGAACTGACTCGTTAGAAAAGACCCTGATGCTGGGAAAGATTGAAGGCAGGAGGAGAAGGGGACAACAGAGGATGAGATAGTTGGATGGCATCACTGACTCGATGGACATGAGTTTGAGCAAGCTCTGAGAGTTGATGATGGGCAGGGAAGCCTGGCGTGCTGCAGTCCATAGGGTCGCAGAGAGTCGGACACGACTAAGGACTGAACTGAATGGCCTGTATGGGAACAGAATCTAAAGAAAAGTAAGTGCATGCGTGCTCAGTCACGTCCGACTCTTTGCAACTCCTTGGACTGTAGCCCACCAGGCTCCTCTGTCTGCAGAATTTTCTAGGCAAGAATACTGGAACGGGTTGCTATTTCCTATTCCACTAAAAAGGAATGGATATATGTATATGTATAACTGATTCACTTTGCTGTACGGCAGAAATGAACACAACATTGTAAAGTAACTATACTCTAAAAAAACTTCATTTAAAAAACTTCTCTCAGGGGCTCACATATGAAAGACAAATGAATTTAACAATATCTAGCAGACTTTTATGAAACTTCTCTATTTACTGAAACATTGTAAGATACTGTATACTCTACACCCAAATTTACTGATTTTTCAACCTTATTGCCACATTTGTTTTATCATTCTTTCTTTTCCTCTCCCTCACAAAACTTCACCACTATTTTACAGTGTTTTTTTTACTAATTTGAGAGCAAGTAGCAAATCTCATGGGCCTTCAGCATATATTTCCTAAGAACAAAGATATTCTTTTACAAAAGTACAATATCATTAATAAGTTCCAGAATTTTAATACTGATAAACTAATTGAATCTAATCTATAGTCTATATTCCAGCTTTGTCAATTATCCAAATAATATTTCCTTTATCATATATGATCATATCATGTCTATAGTCTCCCTTAATGTGGAGTAGTTCTTTGGTCTGTCCATGTCTTTCAAGGCACTTGCCTTTTTGAAGACTGTAGGGCAATTATGTTTTATGTTCTTCAACTGGTTTACCTAGTGTTTCCTCACTAGAATTAGGTTCAAATTATGCATCCCCAGTGGATCATTCCTGGGTGATTTTGTTCTCCTCAGACTATCCTATCTGGAGACACATGATATCTGTCAGCATGTATTAGGTGCTGTTAATTTCAACCACCCAGTCATTGTTTATTTCCTCACTATGTATTTATTGCTTATACCCTTCAGCCAAACAACAATCTTCGGAGACAATGAGACCATGCAAATGCTCTGCTTCTCGTTAAATTCTCCCCTACTTTTAGCATCCTTTCTTTTTCATCATGGTTACAAAATGGTAATTTCCTAATTACACCACACTGACTCTACATTTATTAAATGACATTTGTTGTAAGACAGAGTTTTCCTTTCTATGCCAATGTTTGTTTGTTTACAGCTTTAGTAATGTAATTCACATGCCATATATAATTTGCCCTTTTGAAGTATACAGTTCAGCAGGTTTTCCTTTTTTAAAAAATTGTGGTAAAATATATATAAAATTTACCATCTTAACCACTTTAAAGTTGTAGTCCAGTGGTATTAAATATATTCACATTGTTATGCAACAGTCACCATCATCCATCCCCATAACTCTTTCATCTTGTAAAACTGAAACCCTATACCCACTAAACAATAACACCCTTCTCCCCTCCCCTGAGCCCTTGGCAACTACCACTAATTCTCTCTGTCTTTATGACTTTATGATTTCATCTACTATAAGTACTCTCAGTGGAATCATATGGTATTTATTTTTCTATGACTATCAGAATGTCCTCAAAGTTCATCCGTGTAGTCTCATATTGGAGACTTTCTTTCGCTTTTAAGGCTGAATAACATTTTAGTGTGTCTGTGTATGTGTGAATATAATTTATACATACCAAATTTTCCATATGTATTCACCCATTGATGGACACTGGATTGCTTTCAAGTTTTAGCTATGACTAATACTGCTATGAACATGAGGATACAAATATATTTTCCAAACCCTGCTTTCAGTTCTCTTGAGTATACACCCAGAAGTGGAATTCCTGAATCATATGATAAGTCTATTTTTAATTGTTTGAGGAACTGCCATATTGTTTTTCACACTGACTATTCCATTTCACATTCCCACCAACAGTGCACAAAGTTTCAATTTTTCCACATCCCCATGAACACCTGTTGTTTTCTCTTTCTTTGATAGCAGCCATCCTAATGGGTATGAGGTGGTATCGCATTGTAGTTTTGATTTGCATTTCCCTACTTATTTGTGATGTTGGGCATCTTTTCATGTGCTTATCGGCCATTTGCAAGTCTTCTTTGGAGAAATGTCCATTCAGGTCTTTGCCCACTTTTGACTTGGGTTGTTTGGATGTTTGTTTTTTTTCTTGCTGAGTTTTAGGGGGTTTCTGTATATTTGGGATATTAATCCCTTACCAGATATGTGATTTACAAATATTTTCTCCTACTCTGTAGGTTGCCTTTTTATTCTGTGTGTAGTGTGTTTGGATACATAACATTTTTTAAATTTTCATAACATCGATTTGTCTGTTTTTCTTTTGTAACCTGTGCTTCTGGTGTCAAAGTCTTGCACATTCTGAATCTGGTGAGTGGGTAAATTAGTGTAAATTAGTGTAAATTAGTGTAAATTAGTGTAAATTACCACACTGTGCCGTTCTCTCTATGTGTGTGAGGCTTTTTTCCAGTTTCACCCTCCTGTGCTCCCCGATACTGTTCTGCCCACCCTGGGTCATCACTATCTGGGGACAAGATCTGTTTTCTTACTGGATGATGAACACCATGAGAGAAGGGCCTGGGTGTCTCTTTACCACTGCATCCTCAGCATCAACCAGCATAATGTGACAAATTAGGTGAACCACATTCACTATGTAAAGAAGTCCTCGTATCAACTTAAAAGAAAATACAAAATGTTATGTTTATCAGATTTCTACTTTGAACCAGACTTATGCTAACTGCATTATATTATTAATCGTAACAACACCAAATAAAATTTAACCACGACAAGCCACAAAGTTACTTCCTTTCTCCAAATACTCCACCTGTTCAGTCATACTGCCTCCACCCATGCTCGCTCTCCAGTCATACTCCTTCCATCTCTCCTCCACTTCCAATTCTTCATCCATTACTTTCCTGTCCTTAAGACATAGAGGATTTAAAAGCACAATAAGTCAACTCAATCTAACAAGCTTATATAGAATATTACCCAGCAATAGCAGAACACACACTCTTATGTGTACACAGATACGTTACAGAGTAGAATACAGGTGAGGCCACAACTCAAGTCTCTATGGATTTAAAATTAAGATATCATACAAAGTATCTTCTTTGACTACAAATGGGATGAAGTTAGGAATAAGTAACAAAAGGAAAGCTGTTTATCTATTCATATGAAAATGGACATTGGGTTTTTCCAGTATGGAATTACCATGATTAAAATTGCCATGAACTTTTGTGTACAAAGCTTTGCATGGACATATATTTTTGTCTTCCTTGGGTGTTTACCCAAGGGGAAGAAAAATGGCTTGTTGTGAGTGAAACTGAGCATCTTTCAAATGCCATTTTCTATCTTTTGTGATTGTCCATTCATTTGGCTAATTTTTTGTAATATTTTTAATCTTATTTATTCTTAAAGTTCGTTGTCTTTGGGGAACATTAGGCCTTTCTTTTATATATGCTACAAATATTCTTTCCCAGCTTGTAATTTGTAATTTAATTTTTCTTAGGGTGATTCTATGTAAAATTTTAAAATTTTTATGTAGTCAACTATATTTGTCTTTAATTGCATCTGGATTTTGAATCACAATTAGAAGTCTACCCTCTATGCATATTACAGAGAAATTCACCCATGTTTTCTTCCAGTATTACTCTGGTTTCCCTTTTTATATTCAGATTCCGGATCCATTTAAAGTTTATTCTGTCTGTGGTGTGAAGAAAGTGGTACTGAAATATCAAAAGCCCATTTTTTTTTTTTTGGTCCCAGTGATTTGAAAAATCACCTTATCATACATTATATGTCCACAAGTTGTTGCTGTTGTAGTTTAGTCATTCAGAATGTCTGACTCTTTCATGGATGACTCCATAGACTGTAGCTCACCAGGTTCTCTGTCCATAAGATTTCTTAGGCAAGAATATTGGAATGGGTTGCCATTTCTTTTTCCAGGGGATCTCCCCCATACAGGGATCAAACCCTTGTCTCCTGCACTGACAGGCAGATTCTTTACCACTGAGCCACAAGGGAAACCCATTTCTGTACATACTTGGTATTATTCTGGATTTACCAGCACCATGTTGTTTAAAGAATAGAGGCTTTTTTGTATTATCTGGCCAGACACGTCTCTTCTCTTTCCCCCACCACAGCAGAGCTCCCTGTTCAGATTTTCTGGTTATTGTCATGTGTTTATTTTTCTACATGGACTTTAATATCAACCAGTCTAGCTCTAGGGGGAAAAATGTTTATTAGTAATTTTATTGGGATCATGTTTAATTTATGAATTAACAGAGGGAAAACATACTTTGATGATGATTAGATATTCTAACCATGAGCAAGAGGTATCTTTCCTTTTGTTTTCGTAAGTTTTCATTTGTTAAATAGGATATGTTTTAGGTAAGTATATTTAAAAATTGAACCAGAGATTAGTTCCATGAGACATTAAAAGCAAGAAGTCTATCTTGCCTTTTTTCCAATAAAGGAAAGAAGCAATTTAAAAACAGTAGTAACACACTACTTGAGTAGCTTTAATTGTGTTCGGGAATTGTTAAGCATCTTGGTCTGCAGCATTCAGATTTCCTGGATGTCTCTTCCTTGGGTCTGCTCTGGGTCAATATGAAGTGCAGTCACTCCTCAATATAAATAATAAGCCTAATCACTTTAAGTCTTTTTTGTTTATTTAAGGAGACTTTGGGGAATTCCCTGGTGATCCAGTGGTTAGGACTCTGTGCTTTCGCTGGCAAAGGCAGTGAAAAGTTTAGTCCTGGGTTGGGGAACTGAGATCCTGCAAGGCACGTGTCATGGCAGATAGATAAATAGATAAACAGACAGATGAATGAATCTTAGATAAATAGATAAACAGACAGATGAATGAATCTTGGATCCCTTTAAGAATCTGAAAGCCATGGACTCCATGTCTCCCAAAATACATAAGCTCAAAATTTTTTCATGTAGGAGGAGAGGGCAGAGATTCCATGAAGCTGATTCTTAGATGCTAGTTTTGAACCCCTGCACTATGGATTATTGAAGGCAAAAGGAGAATGCAGCAGAGGATATGACATGATTAGATAGCATCACTGTCTCGATGGACATGAATTTGAGCAAACTCCAGGAAATAGTGGAGGATAGAGGAGCCTGGCAGGCTACAGTCCATGGCTTCACAAAGAGTTGGACAGGACTTAGCAACTGAACAACAACAACACTATGGATTATATATTACAGGCTTACAAACCTAGTGCTGCAGAGGCAATATCTATCTAGGTTTGGACATTTTACTCACTGATATTAATTTGTATTACTCATATTTTCCAGTTTCTCTTGAGGGATCTATTGTTTAACATAATTTGGATGTGAATAGATTTTAGTTTGGCAAAGCTCCACTAAGAAGATCGCAGTGTTGTCCCTGTGAAATTAAAAGAAGGAGACTTCTTCCCCTACCGGTGGTTAATCTAATTCCATACTAAGAATCTACACTTTAGATTCTAAAGGATTTGTACATTGAGAATAAAGTGCTTGATGCTACACCCATACATATTCTGAGTGTTAAGGAAAATGGGGCTATGTCCAGGGAGCCCCCCCCATGACTAGTTTTAATTTCTTTCAGGTTTGGAAACCTCACTCTAGTGCTGACAGTTCTAGCATTCCAAGGCCAGAAGGCAAATAACAGAATTGGTGCTGTGGCCAGCATCCTTCAGATTCTCACAGATACTAAACCCAAATGCTATAGTAAGGTCAAAAGTAAGACACCCCTAGAATCCTGGGTCATGATGATCCTCTGAAGGCTAATCTGGGGACATTCCCTCTTGATATCACAGGATGCTACTGGAGATGAAGCTGGAGAGGGAGATATACAGGGACAGATGGTAAAAGGTCTTGCTTACCATCTGTTGCTGCTGCTGCTGCTAAGTCTCTTCAGTTGTGTCCGACTCTGTGAGACCCCATAGATGGCAGCCCACCAGGCTCCTCTGTACCTGGGATTCTCCAGGCAAGAATACTGGAGTGGGTTGCCATTTCCTTCTCCAATGCATGAAAGTGAAAAGTGAAAGTGAAGTCGCCCAGTTGTGTCTGACTCTTCGAGACCCCATGGACTGTAGCCTACCAGGCTCCTCCATCCATGGGATTTTCCAGGCAAGAGTACTGGAGTGGGTTACCATTTCCTTCTCCATCAGACAGTTTCAATTTTATTCTGAGACAAAGGGAACCACTTAAGGGGAATGACATGATCAGACCTGCTTAGCGGGTAATCACTCTGGGGGTTAGAAAGTGAAACTGGGGCTGGAGAGGACATCTGAGGCAAGAAGACTAGTCAGTCTTAGAGGAACATCAGGGGCCGTAAAAGACAGTGGCAGGCCAGAGGTAGGACTGGAAGGATTTGAAGGTCACATTGGAGGGCCCATCCAGGATGGCTGAGTGCACTTAACAAGGATGTGGGAGTGTTGTGGGCCTTGGAGATTGTACTCTGAGTTCCATTTTCCCTAGCCAAATGATCTCCCTCAAAGACATTTACCCATCTCATGCCTCACTGCAAAAGGAATAAAATATTCTTCAATCCTAGGTGCTATCTGTGTGAAGCCACAGACAAGAAAGAAGAGAGAGGAAAAAGGAAGCAGAAATGACAGAGGTGCTAGTATGGTAATTGCTACTGCTGCTAAGTCGCTTCAGTTGTGTCTGACTCTGTGCAACCCCATAGATGGCAGCCCACCAGGCTCCCCTGTCCCTAGGATTCTCCAGACAAGAACACTGGAGTGGGTTGGCATTTCCTTCTCCAATGTATGAAAGTAAAAAGTCAAAGTGAAGTCACTCAGTCGTGTCTGACTCTTAGCGACCTCATGGACTGCAGCCCACCAGGCTCCTCCATCCATGGGATTTTCCAGGCAAGAGTACTGGAGTGGGGTGCCATTGCCTTCTCCACTAGTATGGTAAGGTGGTCATCATATTGCAGTATTTAAATGTGTCAAATCAACACCTTCTACACCTTAAGCTTATCCAATGTTATGTGTTAATTATATCTCAATAAAAAGTTAAACTAAACAAAACAGCGTATGTTTTAATAGCTTGGAGGCCAACATTGTCACTGTGTTGAGTGATTTGATTTCTGAGCCATTGCTTAACCCACATCCTCATTGATCCAAGGCTGGGGCATGTTGTGTTAACAGTGCATTTGTGTGGTGTGCTTTTGCTTTCAAAATACTTCTATTTTCATTCTCCTCTTTACTCATCCAAGAATAACTTTCTTATTTTTTCCACTGGGTCAACTGGCAGTTTGTTTTGGACTAAATTAAAACCATTTTCCAAATGGTTTTGCCATGGTTTGAGTTTCCTGAAACACTACCACTTCTGCAGATTTGACCAGCTTTATTTCACCTAGTGAGTAATAACGTTCACACAGTAAGTGCATGAAGTACACAATCTTAAGCATGTAGTTTCTTTTTAACATTTGTGCACATCTAAATAACCACCATTGAGGGAAAACAATATAACATTTCCTGTACCCTATGAGATTGTTTTGTGCACTTTTCATTCTTTCCCTTGAAGGGTTAATCACTATTCTGACTTCTAAATACATCTTTTAGTTTTGCCTTTTCTTAAACTGTATATGGTTTCCCAGGTGGCGCTAGTGGTAAAGAACCCACCTGCCAATGCAGAAGACATAAGAGACATGGGTTTGATTCCTGGGTTGGCAAGATCCCCTGGAGGAGGGCAAGGCAACCCATGCCAGTAGCCTCACTTGGAGAATCGAATAGACAGAGGAGCCTGGTGGGCTACAGTCCATAGGCTGTCCAAGAGTTGGATGTGATTGAGCATAAACACACAAACTGTATATAAATTGAATCACACACTAGAACTTTTTTGTGTCTGGCATCTTTCATGCAATACTGCACCTGAGATTTCTCTACCTTGTGTTGGAGCCTTTTTAAAAAAATTGATTTGTAGTTATATAATATAAAATATTATATAATTCCATTATATAAATTACCATAATTTATTTATCTGTTTGTGTGATGAGTATTTGTGTTGTTTCATCTTTTAGATATTATGAATAAAGCTGCTATGAATATAGTGTACAGATTAGAGGGCATATGAATGCATATGCATTCATTTCTCTGGAGGATTAAAAAATGGAATTGTTGTATCCTAAAGCCAATGTATATTTAATAGAAACGAACAAATGATTTTCCAAAGAGATTGCATTACTTTGCAGCTCCCACTGACAAAATATGAGATTTAATCTTTGAAAACACTTGATATTGTCAGTGTTCTAAATCTTAGCCTTTCTGGGAAGGGAATAGTGGTCTCTCATTGGGGTTTTGTTTGTTTGTTTGTTTGCTTTTTAATCGGAATATAGTTGATTGATCAGGCTTCCCTGATAGCTCAGTTGGTAAAGAATCTGACTGCAATGCAGGAGACCCTGATTCAATTCCTGGGTTGGGAATATCCACTGCAGAAGGGATTGGTTACCCACTTCAGTATTCTTGGGTTTCCCTTGTGGCTCAGCTGGTGAAGAATCCGCCCACAGTGCTGGAGACCTGGGTTCCATCCCTGGGTTGGGAAGATCCCCTGGAGAAGGGAAAGGCTACCCACTCCAGTATTCTGGCCTGGAGAATTCCATGGACTGTATAGTCCATGGGGTTGCAAAGAGTCGGACACGACTGAGTGACTTTCACTCACTCACTTATAGTTGATTAACAATGTTATGTTAGTTCCAGGTGTTGTGTTAGTTTCAGGTATACAGCAAACTGATTCAATTATATGTATGCAAGTATCTATTCTTTCCCATTTAGATTTGTGCTATACAGTAGCTCTTTGTGGCCTATTTTAAATTTAACAGTGCATACATGTCAATCACAAACTTCCAATCTATTCCTCCCCACCACACTTCTCCCCTGGTAATCTCATTGTGGTTTTAATTTGCATTTCTCTGATGAGTCATATAACAGGACTCTGATGAGTCCTGTTAAGTTTTATTTTTGTTTATCACCCAGTTAGATATCCTCATTTTCCAAGTTCCTATTCAAGTCTTTTACCCAATATTTTTATTGAATTCATTGCCTTTTTTCTTATTGCTTTATAGAAATCTTTTTTCTTTAAAGGTGGTTCTGAATCCTTTGTCAGATGTGTGTATTGCAAATATCTTCTATTTTGTGACTTGCAAGCAAATTTATTTATAAGCAAATGGAATTATGATATAATTAGAGCTATAATTTTAATCTTTTTAATTTTTTCTGGCCTTGAATCCCTTTGGAAGTCTGCCTGTGAATCCCTAAAAATAATAATTTAAAATGTATAAATTAAACTACATAACAATTTAAAGGAATCCAATAATCTTGAAATACAGAGCATTTCTTAATTATGATGTTTGCTCCATTATTGGTGCATAAAAAGATCTAGTGGTAGCTCTAATGATTATCATAATTTCAAAGTAGTCATGGCTATAAGTGATATCTTGAAATGTTTCAACTTTAATGGGATATGTAAATATCTATAATTTCTGTTGACAATTGTAGGTTCTACCATTACTATAGTTTGTTGCCTACCTTCATAAGTGAAAGAAATACTGCTGCTGCTGCTAAGTCGCTTCAGTCAAGTCCGACTCTGTGCAACCCCATAGACGGTAGCCCACCAGGCTCCGCCGTCCCTGGGATTCTCCAGGCAAGAACACTGGAGTGGGTTGCCATTTCCTTCTCCAATGCATGAAAGTAAAAAGTGAAAGTGAAGTCGCTCAGTCGTGTCCAACTCTTAGCGACCCCACAGTTAAATGTTAGCAAAAATTAAAATGTTCTTTTCTCATCAAGGTCACAAACTCAGTGAATTCTGAGGCACACACTCATTGTGCCTCCCATATGAAGATTTCCTGTAATCAGGATACCCATGCCAATAGAATAGACTAGAAGAAGGGATAAGCTGGAGGCAGGGAGGCCATTTATATAGTCCAGACAAGTTTAAATGGAGGCCATGGTAGTGGGGTCAAGGGCAGTGTCTAATATTGGGAAAGAGAATTTAGGTGTGTGTGTCTTGGAAGTTGGCGGGGAGATGGCTGAGGAAGCAGGAGAAAAGCCTGACTAGAGGATTTCACTGAGGTTCAGAGCTTGGTTAAGAGGGGAGTTGGCAGTCCAAGCCACACTAGCTCTTAGCTGGACTGCAGTAATAGCCTACTAACTGGCTGGTAGTGTTTGTCCTTTCCCCTTACAGTCTCACTTCAAAAGAACAAAGTAGACTTTTAAAACAGAAATAAGATTACAAAATGTCTCAGTTCAAAGCCCTGCAATGACCAGTGTCCTTACAATAGTCCTTAGGGCCTCACATGGGCTGAGTGTCCATCTTCTCTCTGGCTTTATCTCCTCTGTCTCTCCCCTCTCTCTCTCCTCCCTCACCCTCCCCTATTCACTGTTTCAGACACAATTGCTCTTCTCAAACAAACAAGGCAATGTTTCTGCCCTGGGCATTTGGACTCTTTTTCAGTCAGGGACAGTCTTCCTTTAAGCAGCCACATGCTAACTCCCTTAACTCCTTCAAATCTTTGCTCAAAACTCAAGTCCTTTCTTCCTTAACTTCCTTCAAATCACACCAGTGAGGTTTACCGTGATAACTGGATTTGAAATAGCATCTCTGTAACTAAGAAGGACCCTATGGGGCCTTTCTGGGACAGATCCCTCCCCCATATCTCTGCTTTAGCTCCTCTCTGAAGTTCCTAAATGATAGTATCTGACACATATTTCCTGAGTTTCTTCAGATGCTAAAAGCACTACTCCATGGAAGAAATTAATTACTTGTGATCATGAGAATGTATCCCCCAGACCTATTGGACTACATTGTACCTACTCAGGACTGATAATGTTGACCTCTGTGACAACTCCTTGTTATCTCATCATCAACCAATCAGAATTGTGCATGAGTTGATTACACTCCCTGGGACCAGCCTCTCTCACCTTGCGTGTAAAAATGCTTTGCTGAAATCCTTTGGAGAGTTTGAGGGTTTTGAACATGAGCCACCAGTTCTCTTTGTCTGGCACCATTACAATAAATGCTGTACATTCCTTCAGCATATGTCAGTAGATAGGCTTTCCTGCATGTGGGCTAGTGGACCCAAGTTTGGTTCAGTAATATTTCCTCAAATCCCACTTACTCTGATTTATTTTTTTCCTGCCTTTCACATATGATATCCCTTCTTCAATTTCTTGTCTGTATTCTCTCACTAGGATGTAAGCTCCATGAGGACTGGAATCTTTGTTTTGGTACTGTGGTCTAAAATATCAAGAACAGTGGTTGGTATGCAGCAGGTGTTCAATAGATACTGTAAGAACGAATACAATATTCACTGTGGAGATGGTGATGCAGCTCCGAAAAAGGAAAGGCAGGAAGGAAGAAGACGCTTTCAGGGAACAAGGAGAATATTATTGATTTAATACATTAAAGAAGGATCCATGGGTTGCCCTGGTGGATACCTAGTTGGTTTGGAATTTGAGGGAAAGGATTACTGGTACAGAATTTTAGATTTGAAAGTTGATTAGCATGTGGGAGATAATTGAAGCTTGGGCTTGTTCAAAGAGTACCTGTTGCCTAATAACAGAAGGAAACTGAGAACTTTGGAGGAAAAGCAACTTTTAAAAAGTAGTTAGGGCCTTCACTGGTGGCACAGTTAGGAATCCGCCTGCTAATGCAGGGGACATGGGCTCCATCCCTGGTCCAGGAAGATTCCACATGCTGCGGAACAACAAAGCCCATGTGCTCCAGAGCCCAGGAGCCACAACTATTGAGCTTGCTTGCCCAGAGCCTGTGCTCCCCAGCAACAGAAGCCACCATAACGAGAAGTCCTAGCACCACAATAATGAGAGGCCCTCACTCGCCACAACTAGAGAAAGCCCATGCAAATGCAACAAAGACCTAGTTTAGGCAAAGAAAAAAAGAACAGAGAATCTCTTCTTACCCCGACTGTATCCAAATTCCTACATAAATAAAATTTGTAAAAAAAATAAGAAAACTCATCAAAAAAGATGTGGCAACAAAACAAAAACACTAGAAAGAGCTATCAGAAAACATAAAGTAACTATTAAATTTAAAAGTGGAAAAGTACAGTAATCTAGGGAAATAGGCAGGACCAAATATATTTCAAAATTAGATTTTAAACATGTAATGAAGTTTTCCAATTTTGTAAAACAGCAGGGTTTGTGTCAAAATGTTTTGTTTTCTTTTTGTTTGTATTTTCTGTTTTCTAGCTGACACAAAATTGCCAGACCACATTTCTGTGAATTTTTGACACTCAGAGGAGAAATGGTAATTATCTGCTTTAATTCTAAGTGATCTTGTATTAAAAATGTACTCAGTTGGAGGTTTAAATGTAAAATGCAAAGAGATTGATGTGAAAATTTGCAAAATTCTAGCTTGCATTTTTGAAGAAAATGTATCAAAATGCAAAGGAGTCACATTATATATTGCATTTAATTTAGAGAACTCACAGGGTCTTTGAACAAAAGAAAGTAGAGCTAGGTACGAGAGAGAGAGAGAGAGAGAGAGAGAAGAAGAGAAATAATCTAGGTATGAGAGAGAGAGAGAAGAGAAATGATTTAAATAGTGTCGGCACTTCTATCTGCCATCCCCCTTCTAATAGCTTTTTCTGTGTAAGCATGAGAAGCAAGGTTTGAAGAGGCAATGCCATTGGTTGGTATTAGTTTTCACATGCTCTTAGTGTAAGCATTTCACTGTATTAAGTGCAATTTCAGTGTTTCATATAAACTTTTATAATCAACTTGTCAAATTCCATTTAAAAACCTTGTAGAGATTTTGATTGAGGCTATATTTAATTTTTGATTGAGAATTCTTTGTGTGTATATTTGTTTTTCATTTTCATGTATGCATGTATTTTCATTTTTATTTTACAGGTAATTTGTAACAATTATAGAAAAATCAGAAAATACATACTATAAACATAAAGAAGATAAGAATCACCTATATTGATTGAGAAATCTTATCTTTAAACACTGATTCTTCCTATCAGGAATATGGTCTGCTTTTTCAGTTATTTAAATCTTTTATTTCATTTTGTTTCATTGTTATTGTTTTCCCATGTAAGTCTTTAACATTTTTATCAGGTTTATTTCTAAGTGATGCAATGGTTTTGTTGCTATAATGAATGGATCCCTTTCCTCTAACATTATCTAATAAGTTAGTGTTAGAAGCTATTAATTTTACAAATGTTGATCACATATTGGTACTAAATTTCCTTGTTTGTTCTACTAGTTTAACCATAACCTCTGAAATAGTTTTGTTTCAACCTTTCCATTTACTTGTATTTATGTCTTTCTTCCCTGATTTAGTGTGTTGACGAAAGCCTCAAATACAATGATAAATAGTTATGGTGGAAGTAGGTATTCTTATCTCATTCTTTCAAGGGGATGCTTGCTTTGAATGTCTATTAGGATGATGCTTGCTCTAAGGTTGTGATAAATTCTCTATAAGGAAGTTTTCCCCTCCCATTAGCTCTCTAAAGCATTTTAATAGAAATAGTATTCAATTTTATCAAGTTCCTTTTTCAACGTCAGATGATCATATGGTTTCTATGTCTTTAATCAGTATGGTGATTTGTATTAATAGAGTTCATAATGTTGAAATAGTTGTGTATTTCTAGAATAAACTCTCTTGGTCTTAATGTGATAGTCCTTTAATATACTGTCATGTTCTGTGCTAATATTTGGGATATTTGTTTCTATGTACATAAGTGGCATTAGTTTCCTGTGGGTTTTGGGGAGAAAGCAGTACTTTCCATTTTGGTTATCAGGATTATGTTGGTCTCAGAATGAAATAGGAAGCTTTTTATTCCTTTCTTTGCCCTGGACTATTTACACAACAAAAGAATTACCTGTTCTTCAATCGTTTGGTAGAATTCTCTCAAACTCTTCTGGGTCTGTTATCTTTTTTTTTTTTTTTTAAGAAGTAGATCTTTGACTAACTTTTCTATTTCTTAGATGAAGGCAATGGCACCCCACTCCAGTACTCTTGCCTGGAGAATCCCATGGACGGAGGAGCCTGGTGGGCTGCCGTCTATGGGGTTGCACAGAATCGAACACGACTGAAGCGGCTTAGCAGCAGCAGCAGCAGTAGACTAGTCAGTTTCTCTACCTACTCTTGATTCCATATTATAAGCTTATATTTTCTGTAAGATTATCTACTTCACATTAATTTTATAATTAATTATATAAAATTATATAAATAAAGTTTGTGCTAATTAAATTATCTTCTATAGATGTGGTTATGTCATCTCTAATTTCCAACATTGTCTGTGTTCTCTGCTTCGAGAGCTACAGACCTTTAGATTGCAACCTATTGAATTGAAGACAACAAGAGATAATTTCCATAGTGTTACTATAGCAACCAGACTAAGTCTTACAGCAATTAGAAGTTCAAGGGCTTAGGGATTTGAGTATCTTGAAAGGGAAACACAAAAAAGTTTGAATGGTAAAATATAACTAAGAGCATTTCAATCCCTGATGCTCCAAGTGAAATAGAGTCCAAGAAACTCTGAAGAGCTTAACGGTGATCCCCTCAACCCTCTACTCTCACTGGACCATCTTATCTGCACTGAGAAAGACATTCACTCTTAATTTTAGTCAGTCTAAGAAATACAGCATTAAAATTTTTTGCTTGACTATTGAGTTACCAGCAGGATGCATCAATGTCAATTCTTTGACATTTCAATTTCACCAAGTATCTGATTCCATCTTCTCCATTTTTCTTCAATCTAGTTTAATGAATCACCTATATCTTTATTTTCAGCCTTGTTATCTTGGGCAATCCATGCCATTAATTTTCAGTTTATCTTTTACTTAGGACGAAGAAAAATGTTCAGCCTTTCTACTTCAAGACTCACTTTCATTTATAGGTGACACATTACCACTGTTGCAAGATGCTGGCATATAAATGTCATCATTTTATTCCCTTTGATTTCTACGAGCCTCGTCTTACTACTATATTTCTGGCTCTACGCAGGGGCCAGGTTCTAATTAATAGCTTGTAGTTTTGTTAATCCTGATTTCTGTGGTTTGCTCTGTTTCTAATACAGTAAATCTTAGAAAGCTCTGAACTAAAAGTTACCCAGATACAAATGTAGGGTATCCTTAAACTATTAACATAAGTATTAATCCTATAACTTTATCAATATATTTGGAAAACTATAAATATTTAAAACAGAAGGAAAAAAAATGTAGACCACAAGCTTCTGAGACATATTAAGTTTAGGTTTGTCCATATAGTACACAGACAAACCTCTGTCCATGGAATTCTCCAGACAAGAGTACTGGAGTGAATTGCCATTCCCTTCTCCAGGGGATCTTCCCAACCCAGGGATAGAACCCGGGTCTCCTGCATTGCAGGCAGATTCTTTACCATATGAGCCACCAGAGTACATATTAAGACCCAAAGAGTCTACATATTCCAGTCTAGACCATAGCATCATACAGACAGGGGTCACGTCAATCTGTTTACTACCAAATTCCTAATGCTAGTACATGTCTGGCACGTAGTAGTTAATCAGTACATACAGTTGACTGAATAATCAATTGATGTGTATAAGGACCCTAATTCAATAACGTATCTTAACATTGTCATACATGATTAAAAATGACAATGTAAAATTATGTTAGATGCTTTCAAGTTTCAGGTATCAGAGATCTTCAGATCTTACATTTGTTATAGAGGTTTATTGGAAGGATTCATGGAACCATAAAATGAAGACCAAAAAAAAAAAAAAAAATCTCAACAGGTATACAGCTGATTGACCATCATTTTGGACTGGTGGTACCTCTAGCAATCATGCTTTTTCAGAATTGGGTATCTGTTGCCCCCTTTCCCATTGTTCATCATTCAGGAGGCCTCTGTGTTTGCTCAGCTGCTACTAACTCTGCATGTCTGAGTGCATCGCTACCCTCCTACCACCACCGTCATAATGAATATGATTAGCCAACCACTAACCAATATAATGGGTCTAGTTCTCCAGCACTGAGCCACTTTGCAGGTCACTTGCCAACCTGTATAGGGTTGCCTTCAGGTGAGGTAATGATCCTAGGTTCAGTCATCTGTGGTGAAGGAGTAGAGTCACATGGTAAAAGAGGGGCCACTAGTGAGGCAGGTACCCTGAGGCACCTTGCATGACCTAGTACCACCTGTCTATTTAAAGCAGTCACCAGGGCCTGTTCTGTATCAACATCTAACAGTCCAAACAGCCATACAGTTTTATTTTATATTCATGTTGCCACATCTTCACTGTGCGGATTTCATTTACTAGTCAAGCCATTAATACCCAGTCATGTATCCTAGAATCATGATGGTGTATTCTGATGAATAGAAATGAACCATGATTTATTGAGAGAAAAATGTCATGTACATAGCACGCTGAAGAGAAATTCAAAATATGGGAACTTATGAATAAGAGCTAGGGAGGGTTTTTTTTGGGGGGGGGCGCTTTTCATACATGACACTCCTATAAATCAGAAAACCTTGTTCTCAGAAAAACAATTTCTGTGAAATCTCTGCATGCTGACTTTTGCTGGTATACTTCATGAAATTATGGATAATGGTCTTTCTGGGATACAGCACAAATGACGTTGAATTCCCAAAACATGTGCCCATAGTAAATCTATCAGCTATTCTCAGAATTATGTCACATTGACCTGGTATAAAGTAGTGATCTGAGTCAAAGCACTGGCACTATGAATTTCCCAACTATGGGCTATTTTCTGAATAAACAGTGAGTTCAGTTAGGCCCAGGCTACCACTGTCCATTTGTAAAAAGAGTTTCAAAATCGTTGCTTCTTGTCAGGATGACGTGATTGCTAAATCAAAAGAATATTTCTCAGTCCTTACCTTATTTAACTTCACAACAGCCAGCATTTCTGAACATCTTCTTCTATCTCATGATAGCTTCATCTACTTCTATAGAGTAGCTGCCATTTGTACAGTGATGGTTTCTGAGTACTATACATCCAGATGAGACCCCATCCCCAAGTGTCAGGGCAGAAATTTCCTCTGCCTTCAAACTGTCGGTCTAGACAATAAAGGTCTTTCAAACACTATGTCTTGACTAAATACATTATACTCCTGTTTCCCACCCTTACCCTAGCCCTCAGAGGCCAATCTGATTTTTCCATGTGTTTCCTATCTATAAGTATATGGTGGTCTACCAACTATTCTGAATCGGGGTAGGATTGAATGGCAGAGGTGGGGTTGTCGCCCTCTTTCTTTGCCTACAACCAATCACCACTCAAATTCTACCAGTTCTATCAAATAGAATAGACCTAATAGACCTAATCGTCTCTCCAGTCTGGTCTCATCTACTGCATTCCCATTGCCATTGCCTTAGTTCAGGTTTGCGTGTTCTTGGGGTAGGAGCACTATAATAGCTTTTTTTGTCACCACCTTGATCTCCATCTTCCACTTTGTTGCTGAAACCATCTTTCTGAAACAATCTTATTACTGATTTATTAAAATCCTTTATAGTTTTCTGTAATCCACAAGATAAAACCCAAATTCATTGCTATGGCTGTATTGATTTGCTAATGCCTCAATAATCTTGTGTCACAAACCACTCCAAACATTAATGGCTTAAAACAACAATTCATATTCATGGATATAGAGGTTGGCTGTGGTAGTTCTGCTCATCAAAACTGGGATGATCTGTGGATCACATGAAGTGGCTAAAGTTCCTTCCACTTGACTCTTATCTTCCAGGGACCAGCAGGTTAGCCTTGGTATCTGTTTTTCGTGGTAAAGACAGAGGCACAAGAACGCAAACAGCTAAGGCTGCTTAAGGTCTAACTAAAAACTATCATGT
Source organism: Bos mutus (assembly GCF_027580195.1). Lineage (NCBI taxonomy): Eukaryota > Metazoa > Chordata > Mammalia > Artiodactyla > Bovidae > Bos > Bos mutus. Next base: position 51,026,847 of record NC_091626.1, on the reverse strand, counting down.
TACCCTCATTCTAATTGTCAAAGTCATGTGACTGAATCAGGATCTAGGAAATATATTTTGACCTATTACTGGGAGAGACTGTAAGTTACAAGGGAAAAGCATGAATACAGAGAGGGATGAAGAACTGAAGCCAATGGGGACAAAAGACGGGGGCTGTCTAATGTACCTATCACTTGCACTTAACTTCCTTGAATCTGACCTTCTAATATGACATCTTGAACAAAATATTTTCTATCATGCTTCAGTGACATGCTTGAATGACATGCTAGGATCTCTCATCTCCACCCCACCCCATGTTGTTTTTCTGATGACCCCTTCATTCTCTAAAACATAGCTAACGTGTTGTTTCTCGTTCCTGAGTAACCCCTTCTCCTAGAAAGAAGCCATTTCCTTCTCTGTGCCACCTGTTTTCTTTATGCATGAATTTTTTTTCTATCAAATAAATTGCAATTACTTATTTACATTGCCACCTCCTTTTTTAGATTAATAAATCTTCTTGAGGTTAAGTATTTGCTTTTCTGTCTCTGTGTCTCTAGGGCCCAACAATGTATTTGGCATGCAAAGTTCAATGAATGCCGAATTGAATTAAAATTACATTAGACAGAAATGACATTTTGGAAATAAGACCAATTACATTGAGTTTCAAGTACAGAATTTTGCCTGTGCAATTTGGAATAAGAAGGCAGCTAATGTTCTGTTCTCTCTGAAGCATGGCAGTATGAAATTATTACGATATACACAGCAGGCAAAGAAAGGAATCACTTCTAGAATTCTTTTTATGCTGCACTGAGATTTTGGGTTCTGATAGAAGTAGCAGAAATCTGATTTTAAAAAATACTTTACAGATTGTTCTACCATGCTCTGTTACATGTGAACAATTTAGTTTCAATTATGAGTTTTCCCATTTGTGAAAAGGAGTTGGAGATTTTCTGCATTGTTTTTGTATAGTCTTACAAACCTTTTTTCTTTCTTAAAGCCTAATAACATAATAACCTAAGATGGCTTCTTTAAAACTTTTGAAGAATTAGACTCTGCTCAAGATTTTTTTTTCTGAAATATCTGATCACATACATTTTGAAACAAGAGGTCATTGCTGTTGTTTATATCTCTGTTCAAGTCAAATCGTATGGATTTTTTTTTTAACAATGAAAAGCACTATCATAGAATTCTCATTAAGATACGATAAACTGGTTTATTCTGATGAAAAGATTTAAAGGAACAGTAAGTTGATTTATAATAGACTTATACTAGCTCATGGAGAGAGTTTAATTGTGCATTGGAGTCCACCCATCACTGCTTCTGAAAATAGCTCACACTATTTGGGGGCAAGGTAGTTTTGTGTGATCCTTTAACAGGCATAAAGGGGAAAGTAATTTCTATGAAAACTCTACTAAATTCAATGTGTGTGTTTGGAAGGGTCATTCACTACTCGTCTACTGTATCTAAGGTGTGCTCTCACCATTTTGTGGTATGTTCAAGTTTAATTAGGATGCATATAACTTTTTAAGTTTTGGCTGCACCCTGCCAACTTGCAGGATCTTATTTCCCTGACCAGGGATTGAGCTCGTGCCCTCAGCAGTGAAAAGTGCTGAGTCCTAACCACTGAATCTCCAGGGAATCCCCACAGGATGCATAGAACTTTTGATAGGATAGAGTAAGCAGTAAGCTCCCTGAGCCCTAAATTTGACCTGCTAGAAGGCATCACTTGGTTGGGGAGCATAGCTGATTTTTAAATGCCTTTTGTATTATTGCTACTAAGCCACTAAGTCCTAGAGCAGTGTTGTCTAATAGAAGTACTATGTGAGCTATAGATGTAACTTTATATTTTTCAGTAGCCATATTTTAAAAAAAGTTTTTAAAGAAACCAAATCTATCTAAAGTAGGGTCATTTCAACACAGAATCAACATTTTTAGAGTATTAATATGTTTTGCATTCTTTTTATCATACTAAATCCTTGAAATCTGGTGTATATTTTAGGCTTACAGCACATTTCAATTTGAAGGCTATATTTTCATTAGAAATAATTGATCTAATGCCTTGGTCACACTTTCCCTGTCCTACTCTGGCTCTTTCTTTTTCACACCACTACCCTGCGTGGTCCTCACTGATCTAGCAAACTTCTGCCCCCATGCCCAAGTTCAGACTGACTTCTTACAGCATCCCTCATCTCCTTCATCTGTTTTCTCACAAAGTCTGTATTTTTATTACAATAATCATCACATCACATTGTACTACAGCTTTTTAAAAATCTGTTGCATCCCAGTTGGAAGTAATCTCATTGAGAGCAGATTGTCATATTTATCTTTGTACCCTTGGTTCCTAGCAGGTGCTGAGCCTGAAAAAAAAGTCGATTGATTCATTTATGTGAAATGTGCAAGACAGGCAAATCCATTCAGACAGGAAGCCGACTTGTGGGTACCAGGGACTTGGAGGAGGGAAGATAAAGAGTGAGTGCTAAACAGTGGGTGAAGTGAAGTCACTCAGTCGTGTCCGACTCTTTGCGACCCCATGGACTGTAGCCTACCAGGCTCCTCCGACCATGGGATTTTCCAGGCAAGAATACTGGAGTGGGTTGCCATTTCCTTCTCCAGAGGATCTTCCCAACCCAGGGCTCGAACCTGGGTCTCCTGCAGTGTAGGCAGATGCTTTACCGTCTGAGCCACAAGAAACAGTGGGTACCAGGGTTTTTTTAGGGTGTTGGAAATGTTCTGGAACTAGACAATGATGATAGTTACACAATGCTGTGAATGAATGTTCTAAACGCCACTCACTAAACTGTGCACTTTAAAATGGTGAATTTTATGTTATGTGAATTTTGCTAGAATAAAAAAAAATATATTTGTTGGGAAAAAAGAGAAATAATAGATCAACGTTTACATTTTCTACAATTTTCAGTTGGAAAAAGTAGATTCACATACTGAAGTTGTTCCAAACAGACTTTTCTAATAATGGAATGAATAACTAGTCATTCAATTTAAATTAATTGGGAAATTCAGTTTCTCAGTTTCACTAGTCACGTTACAAGTGCTCAACAGCCACATGTGACCAGTGGCCACTGTGTTGGCCAGAGCAATTCTAGAGAAAAATGATGGTCTCAGATTTTCAGTAATTACCTGAGGATTTGTGCCCAGCTGCTGTCCATCAACACAAGAAATAAAAAGGAATCAGAGGTCACAGTTCATCTCTACTCATAAAAAGATAAAAAGTATATAGTATGTGGTTTTATATCATAAATAAAACATGAGTTCAGAGAAAAGACAAATGGGTGTGTGTGAGTGTGAGCATTAGAAAGCATTGTGAGGTAAGACTTTGGGCCCTGGATGTCCACAAGGGTTTAGACAGGAATTGTTATTGTTGTTTAGTCACTAGAAGTTGTGTCCAACTCTTTCGCGACCTCATGGACTATAGCCTTCCAAGCTCCTTTGTCCATGGGATTGCCCAGGCAAGAATATTGGAGTGGGTTGCCATTTCCTTCTCCAGGCAATGATTGAACCCACATCTCCTGTATTGCAGGTGGCTTCTTTACTGCTGAGCCACCTGTGATGCCCAGAAAGAATTTAGGAAGGGACATTATGTGGGGAAAATGGCAAAAGTTTGGTGGTGAAGATACAGGGTTTACATGGAAAACGAAACTATATGGGACCAGTACTAGGTGGTGCTTAAGAACTTAAGCCCCATAATCACGCTCCTTCACTGTGAATCCTGGCTCTGACATTTCCTAATTAATTGAACATGATCATGTTATTTAACTTGCCTTTTCCTGTTTATTTGATCATAAAATAGGGCTACAGTTAGAACTGGACATGGAACAACAGACTGGTTCCAAATACGAAAAGGAGTACGTCAAGGCTGTATATTGTCACCCTGCTTATTTAACTTATATGCAGAGCACATCATGAGAAACGCTGGGCTGGAGGAAGCACAAGCTGGAATCAAGATTGCTGGGAGAAATATCAATAACCTCAGACATGCAGATGACACCACCCTTATGGCAGAAAATGAAGAACTAAAGAGCCTCTTGATGAAAGTGAAAGAGGAGAGTGAAAAAGTTGGCTTAAAGCTCAACATTCAGAAAACTAATGGCAAACAAATCATGGCATCTGGTCCCATCACTTCATGGCAAATAGATGAGGAAACAGTGGAAACAGTGTCAGACTTTATTTTTCTGGGCTCCAAAATCACTGTAGATGGTGATTGCAGCAATGAAATTAAAAGACACATGCTGCTTGGAAGGAAAGTTATGACCAACCTAGATAGCATATTCAAAAGCAGAGAGATTACTTTGCCAACAAAGGTCCATCTAGTCAAGGCTATGGTTTTTCCAGTAGTCATGTATGGATGTGAGAGTTGGACTATAAGGAAAACTGAGTGCCAAAGAATTGATGCTTTTGAACTGTGGTATTGGAGAAGACTCTGAAGTCCCTTGGACTGCAAGGAGATCCAAGCAGTCCATCCTAAAGGAGATCAGTTCTGAGTGTTCATTGGAAGGACTGATGTTGAGGCTGAAACTCCAATACTTTGGCCACCTGATGTGAAGAACTGACTCATTTGCAAAGACCTTGATGCTGGGAAAGATTGAGGGCAGGAGGAGAAGGGGACGACAAAGGATGAGATGGTTGGATGGCATCACTGACTTGATGGACATGGGTTTGGGTGGACTCCGGGAGTTGGTGATGGACAGGGAGGCCTGGCGTGCTGCAGTTCATGGGGTCACAAAGAGTCAGACACGATTGAGCAACTGAACTGACTGATACTGAATAATACTTCATAGGGACTTTGTGAGGACTAATGAACTAATACCTATAAAGCATTCAGTGTAGTGCCTACTGCTTAAGTGCTCAAAATACATTAGCTGCTGTTATTAACTAAGTGTGACTATTTGCTCTTTGGAATTTACATAAAACAAGCCAGAGCCATTCTCTTTAGAACTTATCTCTTACAGCATTGAGCTTACGTTTACATAAACCAATTTATATTCCAAATATGAAACCATTCTCAATGTTACTGAGTCTCAGTTTCCCCATTTGAAAATTTTGGAATAATTTAACCTACTTTGTAAAGTTGTAATGGAAATTAAATGAGCCCATTTAGGAAGCAGGCTTCTTCTACCTATTAACTACAGCCTTGGGAAACATACTCACCTCAGAGCCCCAGTTTTCTAATCTAAATGATAATATCACCCTCTCAGGATCAAATTTATAATATATGTGAAGTGCTGAGCACAATTACTGTCACAAAAATGTGCAATTATTTTTAACTTTTGAAAAAATCTTAAGTCTTGATGGCTCAGAGACCTCTAGCAGCTCAGCAAACCTACAGATTAAAGGTTTCCATGACTTCAAGTTTAGAGGCTTTCATATCTCTAAGAAGTACAGTCACTTCTGCAGGCAGGAACCAGAAAGAGTCATTTTTCACTTCCTTATACCTGTGGTTAAAGAAGGTGGACAAACAGGAGTCTCAAAAAAGGACAAATCAGCCAACTCATTTAAAAGAAGGTGGAGAACTGTTTACATGAACGGATACCTTAGCAATGACTCTGTGATCCTTCTCCCTTAGGAAGAAATGAACTGTAATAAATAAGAGTGAACAATTGAAAACAATTTAGAAACGGAAAAAATAGCTTGCCTTTCCTCTTGTTGCTTCAAGAACTAAAAGTACACAGTTTGATGTTTTTCACTTACCTTAGAAGATGTATCTATACATTTTAATTAATTATACTAGTCTTTATTTCTACAATATGGTGAAACAGATCTACCAATCACCGTATTTAAAACAGTCTATTTTCATGTGATTATTCTCAATCACTTATTCATGATCATAAAGTTGTTCTTTTGTGACACTGAAGAGATTTTCTTCACATTTTCAACTTATTTACTCTAATTTTTACATAATTAAAGATCCCCATGATTCCGTGACCATTCAGAACCTGAAAGCCTTAGAAAGCTTGCAGTATCAGCAGTGCAACTTACAGGCCAAGAAAAAATTATGGCAAGATTCTTTGCTGGGGGCTTCCCTGGTGGCTTAGCGGTAAAGAATCCACCTGTCAATGCAAGAGATGGGGGTTCAATCTCAGGGTTGGGAAGATCCCCTGGAGAAGGAAATGGCAACCCACTCCAGTATTCTTGCCTGGGGAAATCCCAGGGAGAGGAGCCTGGCAGGCTACAGTCCATTGGGTCACAAAAGGGTCGGACATGACTTAGCAACTAAACAATAAACTCTTCGCTGGAGTTCTATATTAGTTTCTTGGGCCACAGTAAATAAATACAACAAGATTGAATGACTTAACACAGCAGAGATTTATTCTCTCAGAGTTCTGAAGATGAAAAGGACAAAAGCAAGATACCTTCAGGCACATGCTCCCTCTGAAGTCTCGGAGAAGAATCCTTCCTTGCCTCTTACTGGATTCTGGTGGCTCGTGGCAATCTTCTGCATTCTTTGGCTTGCAGCTACATCATTCCAATCTCTGTTGCCTGGCCACAGGGCCATCTTCCTTGAGTATCCTGTCTTCAAATAACTCTCACTTTATAAAGACACTTAAAATTGGATTTAGGGCACATCTCACTCCAGCATGACTTCATCTTAACTTGATTACATCTGCAAAGACCCTAATTCCAATTAAGGTCACATTCACAGGTATCAGGGATAGGACATCAGCATATTATTTTGGAAGACACAACTCAACCCACAACAAGATCCTACTATTATAAGACAACACCAAAAGTACAATGAAAACATATCCTTCATGTATAAAGTTTGTGCCACCCACTGATTTCCCAGCTCTCTAGCTTTATCCCTAGGGAGTAAAATGCCAACTGGTATTACAAGTACAGTTTGTGGGCATGTACAAGAAAACTTTATCGGTGAATACAAAAGTTAACATGTATTGAGGTCCTGCTCTGGGCCAGGTCCTTTACTTGGTGTTAGAGATATAAGAAGAAAAAGGTAACCAGTCCCTGCATTTGTGGAGCTCATTCTGTTAGCCTGGACTGGTTCCATGACCTTGGTAACAGTAACAGCTTTGCACTAATAAAGTGAGTAAACCAGTTATCCTCATCACTTTAGTCAGTAAAAGACCTCCATTAAATACATAGTTTTGTTATACTGTGCCCATTTCAGCAAAACCTATCAAAGTTGAAGGGATTACCTCCTTGCTGAAGATAAGCTAGCTTTTTTGAAGTTAATTACTCAAGTCTTTGCGACCCCATGGACTGTAGCCATCCAGGCTCCTCCATTCATGGAATTTTCCAGGCAAGAATACTGGAGTGGGTTGCCATTTCTTTGTCCAAGGGATCTTCCCGACCCAGGGATCAAACCCCGGTCTTTACTGTCTGAGCCACCTCAGAGTCTTCCTGGAATGCAGGAGACCTGGGTTCAGTCCCTGGGTGGGGAAGATCCCTTGGAGAAAGAAATGGCAATCCACTCCAGTATTCTTGCCTGGAAAATCCCATGGATGGAGGAGCCTGGCCGCCTACAGTCCATGGGGTCGAAAAGAGTTGGACACAACTGAGTGACTTCACTTTTTTTTTTTTTTTTTTTCAACACTAAGGGGGAAAAAATGGAGAGTAAATCAGATAGAAAAGGGGGAAGGTTCCTGCCAGCTGTTTTGACTTGCTTCACCCACCTTCACCCCTCACCAAGCAGGAAACAGAGATGTTTGTTTTGCTTGGGTGCTCCAAGGTGCAAACACACTTTATCACCAACACTTAAGAGTTGCCATGGTAGGTAGGTCATTATTTCCAACCATTCTGCAAATGTTTTAAACAATTATAGAATTATTTTGGAATTATAAAGAGATTATTTACTGCCTGAGTCCAAATACCTCACTTTTATAGGTTAAGGGAGGCTGTAGAATGTGACCTGACCTAGACCATGCAACTGCAGTAGTCAATACTGTTAAGCTCCATGAGAGTAATGACCCTGTTTTTGGTGACTTTAGTGTTCTCAGAGACTAGCGTATGCCTAGCAGATAGTGAGTGTTCTATAAAGGAGAGTTGAATGAATGAAAAAATAATTTGAAAAATAAATTAATGAGTCAAAAATATATTTCTTTAAAAATACTTTTTCCAGTGCCATAATTAATTCCAAATTTTCAACAAATTTAAGATTCTCAATCAAAAGTTTCAAGGTAAAAAGATTCAAGTCTAACAAATGCTCAGACATTATCATTTATCCATGTGCTGTAAAACTTAATCGTTTAAAAGATAATTATTTTGTTTTCCAGATTATCCAATACTCTCAGCCTCCACTCCTTTTTTTCCTAGCCTTTATACCTCTTGCAAATTTGGCAGAGGAAGAGGAGCTGAATCACAGATCTTGCTGCCTGTTCACCCAGTAAGCCTTTACAATAGCTATTAGCTAGTCCCAGCTGTTGTGCTAAATTTAGGATTTTGGATTATCTTTAACTGTCCTTTCTGTCTCCCATTACCAAGGTTAACTGAGAATTGATGTTAGAACAAATAAAACTTCAGTTCACACAAGAAACTACATAATATGGTATTCAATAATATCTAAGTCAAATCCACTGGGAGTTAACATTTGTAGCTATTACATTGATTAACAAACTGTTGGCATTTGTCAGAAGTTTCATCTTCAAGATGCTAGAACATGCATATTACCCTCTTGAATGCTCTGTCCGGTTTTGACTAGTTACAATCTTAGAGTTAGGGTTTTTAAATGCAGTTGCATACATAATTCTACTGTACATATGAAAACATCCAGAAAATATTATTTTTTCATAATAAAAATATATGCATTTGATTGATTTGAGGCAAAAAAAATGTAATCCCAATTGTAATTTACAAAAACTTCTGAGGTAGAAGTAAACAATCCTCACTGTAAAATTTCGGAAACCTCAGAAGAATACAAAGACTAATGGAAATCACCTTTAGACCCATCCTAGTACTTTCTTGTTGTGATTCTTTTTTTTTTAATGATAATTTAGTTTACTTCTGAATATTTTAAATATAATGAAAACAAATACAACAGTTTCGTTTTCAAAACTCTCTTGAGTTATCAACTATTAAAAGATAGGGGTTTGTAAAAAAAAACACACACACAGTGGTTTATTGAATACTTACAACGTTTACACCTTCAATATTAATTCCACTTAATTTTAGAGGACAGAAGTGCACAAAACAAAAAGCTGTTGGAAACATCTTCAAAGTGGGAACCACATCAGATGGAACTGTGGCGCTAGACACTTACCCCCAAAATACATGATGGTGGTGGTGGTGTAGTTGCTAAGTCATGTCCGGCTCTTTTGCTACCCCATGGACTGTAGCCCGCCAGGCTCCTCTGTTCATGGGATTTCCCAGGCAAGAATACTGGAGTGGATTGCTATTTCCTTCTCATCCCGTTGTGATTCTTGTATGCAAAATTGTTTCTTTTTTTAAAAAGAGTTTTTATACTGAAACCAAGAGGACTGTAAATTTTGTACTTTGTCTCTATTTTAAGCTCACAACCCCATATGTACTTTGTCTATAAACTGAGTAACTAATAGCTTCAGTCCTTGCTAGGGTTGCTTTTTTTAATTACAGCAGATCCTTGTCATCTGTTTGTGTTGAAATGATGACACAACATCGCAACATGAAATGTCATCATGTCACATTGTTATAGCACAACAACAAAATTACAGCTCCCCAACAATAACACGGTGTCAAAAGTGTCCTCTTGCCATGAGTCAGTGTTTCAGAGATTATAAAAATTATTTTTAGCACAGCAAGTGCCTCGGGAGCTTGGGTTCTGAATCCTACTAAAATCCCTAGTGATGTGAAAAAAAAAAAAATTTAGGGTGAGGAGGGCTGTTCTTAAACTCCCCAGTCCCTGAAGCGTATGGAGGCCCACGCTCTTGTCCCGGCCACAATTAGATCCAGCTTCCACTGTGCACTGCAAGCCACTCGGGGATGGGTCACAACTCTACGCCAGTATCCCGTGTGGAGGAGGTGGAGGAGGAGACTATAATTATCCTCCACGTCTCGGGCAGGCCCTCGGATGACATCTCCTCGGTTACTCTGTGCTCTAATAGCGCAGCTCTGGTTCCTGGTCCCAGACGCGCTTCAGCCAGCTCGAGGGGCAGACAGGAGGCGAGCGCAGCCGATGCGCCTGGCGCCTCGCGGGCCTTCGGGGCTCCGCCAGCCCCTCGCAACCCGCCGCACCTGCAAGGAAACCCAGGCCCCCAGGCTAGCGCCCCTGGGCGCGCCGGGCGTTGTCATAACAACCGGGAGCCAGCTGCTGAGGCCGCCGGGGAGGAAGTGACGAGCGGTGGGTTGGCTGTTGTTGGGACACGTGACCCGGGCAGTGTTTTGACAGGGCAAACAGCAGAGAAAGAACTGGGCGAGCGAGGGGGCCGGGGAGCTGGGGCGCCAGAGCTAGAGACAGCGGGCGGGCGAGGAGCTGGCAGAGGCGCGGGGCGAGCGGGCTGGCCAGGTCGACAGGCGGCCAAAGCCCGAGGGCCGCGGGGCTCTGGTGCGAGTCAGGCAGAACCAGGGGCTGAGCGTCGGGAGCGGAGCGAGGCGGCGGCCAAGGCGGGGGTGGATGGCCACAGGGGCGCCGGGGAGCCGCGTCGGGCTTGTCGTCTCGGGCCCCCATGGTCCTCTAGCGCAGCCTTGGGGGCCGCTGCGCGCCACACTCCGCTTTTGCCGGCCCTGCGCCTCTCGGAGCCTCACGTCTGAGGTGGGAGTGTGATGTGAGCCGCTGGGCGAACGGCGGAGAGAGAAGTGCCAGGAGGAGGAGGTATTGGGACGGGAGGCGAGAGAGAGAGTTAGTCAGCAGAGGTCGGCCGAGGGAGCCATGAAAACAACTCTCCGGCTGAGAGAGGGGCCGGCGCGGCGCTGCGGACGGCGGGACTGAAGGAAATCCGGGGCCGCGGCGGGACGGAAGGGGCCCTCACCGGCAGGCTGCACCGAGCAGGGGCGATCGCCCGGCTGTAAACACCTTCCCGGGACGACCCTCAGGCCCGGCCTCTCAGGGCCAGGGGTGTTGCAGGGGCCACCCGGGGCAGCACAGTACAGTTCTTTTGGGACTGGGGGCTGGGCGCGAGGAGATGTCTCGCGTTTCTTTCTGACCCTCTCATTGTGTAAACTTGGCCGCGGTTGAGGCAGGAAGACTAGCCAGAGGGTAATTACACAGGTGAGGCCTTGCGGGGCGGGCAGAGCGTCGGCGAGGCGTTTGGGGTCTTGAAGAGTTTCCTGCGCCCAAGTCATCAGGTCCGAGCATATCTATACCAGTCACTGCGGAGGTGCCACTGTTCCCAGAGGCGTTTTTTACAAAGGGGTTAGTTAGCTTGAGTTGCTTGATTTCCCCCCCCCCCCGCCTGTACATTCAAGTTATAAATAGATCTTCCTTTTGGTTTGGAGACGTGTCAAAGAAGGACACTTTGGCCTGGAGAGCACAGGGGCGGGGAAGAAGGGTGCTTGGTCCGGAGTCGATGGGGGAGGCGGTGTAGAGTTTTGCTTTTTTCAGACCTGCGGATGGTGCTGTCACCGCTCTTAGTGCCAGAAGAGGCCTGTTAGCAGTAGTTTTCTTGCAAGATCGAGTGTTAGGGCAGGACCAGATTAATTTTATTTTGACCTCTTTTAGCCTTTTGAAAACGAAACAGTAGCTGCAAAATCAGCGGCGAGCCTGTTGAAGAGAACCCACACGTGTATTTCACAGCACCTTGGGTGGATATCGACGTGAAAATGAAGCCAGACCGAGGTACATAATTTAAGTAGGATTTCTTTTTTCTTGTGCCCCATTTTAGAAAGGTTAACCTAATTCTGCGGCAGGATCAACTGAATTACATATGATTATTTCTGTTACAGATTTCCAGCTGGTAAGGTAGAGAAGGGCACGGGGAAGAGTTCGGAACTAGATGGGAGAAGACATTCTTCAAAAGTGTCTTCAGAATGTTAGTTTCAAGAGATACTAAAAGTGAAATTTTCAATAATAGCATTTTTATCTGGAGTCACAAAATTTGATACCATTTGAGAGTTACACATTTTTAGGTAAAGTCAGTCTAACTTCAGTTTTAAAAAAGTTTACAAGTTTCCTCAGTTTGAGAATTTGAACTTGATAAACAGAAAATTTAAGATTGTTTGAGTTAACAGATATTATTTGTCATTGCTGATTTTTATGCTTTAAGCAAACTCTCAAAGTTTGAACAAATCCCTGGAGTACTTTGCAGTATATCAGTATATGGACAGGGCTACTGAAATCCCTATAATAAGTACTGTAAATGTGCCATTTTCTTTCTAAACCTGTATTTTCAGGACTTCTGAGAATAATGTATACACTGTGTTTTTCAAGCACTTCAAAGGAATTGAAAAACCCATTTATCAGTCTGCTTTAGATTCATAGCAAGGACCAACTTTAGAAGACTTTAATACAGTGGTAGTTAGGAGTTTCAGTAATATGGGAATTTGGTTCTAAGGAATATTATAAGAAGAGGATTAATGTAATTGGTAAGGAGTTGGACTAGATGACAGAGTCCCTTCCAAATGTGAGACTTTTGGATTGGAAATGTTAATTTATCCTTATGAATTAGATGCTCATTTAAAAAAAAAGATATAGGAAATTCCCTGGTGATCCAGTGGGTCGGATTATGTGCTTGCACTGTAGGAGGCACAGGTTTGATCCTTGATAGGGAACTAAGATCCCACAGGCAGCACAGTGTGGCAGTAAATAAGTAAATAAATAAGACAGGAAAAAAAAAAAAACACATAATAATTTTTAAAAATAAAATAATTTGAAAAGATATGTGTTAAACTGGTTATTTTTTCCACATATTATTTTCAAAGTGGATTAGAAAGTCAAATTCTCTTTTCTACGCAAATATGTCTTTGGTGATATTTTCTTAAAATGCACTAGAAAGAAGTGGAGAAAGCCATACTTAATTTAGAGGTTTAAATTAGTTTTTAAGTGTTTCAGTGTTTGGTTGATTCTTAAAATCAGCTTTGTATGTTTTAAGTATTAGCAACTATATTGCTACTAATCAGGTTGCTTATGTAGATTGCCAAGTTTAGACTTTGAGATTACATTAGTGACTTTGGAAAGCTGGCACCAAGGTCAGTAATTGCATCTCAGAATAAACAAATAAAATCAAAGTCATTGTTTCAAAGTTACTTTAAATACTTACACAAAATCTCTATTTTAGCCAAAACTAGTACTAAGCATGATAAAATGTTATCTATTAATGTAGATTACTAGAAAAAGTAAATACATTTATGCATCAAGATTCCTAAAGAAGTGACTTTTTTTCTCATTAAAATTGTGTCTTTCTTTAGCATTATGATGTAAAAATGAGGGAATCGAAAGTTTGGTACTGAGACTATATTTTATGAGTCTTTAGGCCCATGGCTTTCTTTTGACCATGATCTAGAGTAAGTAATATCTTTGACTTTGCAAATAGTACAGAAATACTGAAATAAACTTTTCAGAAAACATACTTACTACGTGCATTGTGGTCTTGTATTTTTCTCTTCTATTTCAGTTTTTAAAAATTGCTTGCATAACCCATTGAATTGATTTCTTGATCTGTAGTTGGCAAGGGACAGTTATGGGAGAGCTAGACAACAGTAATACTTCACTTTTTCTACATTGGTGTCTAAGAAACTAGTCTGTATGAGTTTGTTTTCTGGATGACTGAAACTTCACTCTTTAAATGCCAAAATATTTTCTGTTGTACTCATAATATGTGGACAAAGATTTTTTTTTTTTTGCCTCTAATTTAAACCCCTTCAGCCTGTTTACTTTAATATCTGATTTTTGAATTCCCATGCTGTCAATTGTCTTTGTTGTCAATATGCTTATTCTTGCATTTAATATCTGTGGTTAAAAAACTAGATAACCATACTTAGCACTGAGTTCTGTAAAAAATGAGAGTAAATAGGGGAATCTTCAGATATTCATTCAGAAACTGAGAATGTATATGAATTCTAATGTCGAAAGTCTGAGATATTTGCTGAGTGGGATACAAATGTGCGTCAGTTTCTAAATAAGTACAAAAAGAGTCTCTTATCCTACACAGTTGCATGTGGTAGTCGGTTGGATAATCTAAAAAGTTAAAGTGAGGAATCAGAAAAAAATAATGCCTTAATTATTTTGCCTGTCTTTTGATGTAGGCTAGAAGGCCCTTCTTTAGAAATGGGAGTGGCAGAGAATGGAGCCTGTTTAATCAGTTAGATGTGATCTTTCTTATGTAAACCACACCAAAAATGTAAACCTAAAGATTTCTACTTTTGATTTCTTTAAAGTGGAATAAGACTTTGTAAACAAATCAAAGGGTGGAATATTTTACATTTAAAAAATGTAAAATTCTTTTTTAATGTTTAGTACAATTTTATAGATATCTATGTATACCAAGAATTATAAAGATATTTGTGTAGTCAACAGGAGTGTGCCTTGGGGGAAGAAGGAATATATATTCATCAAAATTATGTTCATCAAAATATTCTATTTCCAAAGCAGTCAACATGGTTTTCACAGAAATAACCTTTTGTTTGCACTCAAATAAGTTCATTACTATTGAGTGGCATAAGCAAGTTTGGGACTAAACTCCAAATATTAGCCATTAGTTAAGCACACAACTCAACTAGCAGGAGTAGAAGTGCACAGGAAACTGGAAGTACTTTACTAGCTGCTAGTATCTGTCAGTTTACTTTATGGAGGAAATGGAAAGCACTGGACAATATGGCTAGTTGATTAAGTGAAAATAAGAGAATTTCTACTGTACTTTCAGATAACTAAGATGTTACTGTACAATGGCAATGTTTTACAGTAGTCAATAGAATTTTATTACAGTCTGAGGTAAATCTTTTTTTCTCTTTTTTCTTTTTTTAAGATTTTTAAGCAGTTATATAACATTACTTGCACAATGCTGCCAGAGATGAGTCTTTGATGTTATCATTGGCACAGGTTTTGGAATCAGACTTTTTCTATTTGTATCCTTGTTCCATTACTTCCTAGGTCTGTAATCTTCATTTAATTACTTAATTTCTGAGAGTTTCAGGTTCCTTCTCTGTAAAACAGAGATAATTCCAACTTCTCATAGTTGCTAGAAAGAAATATGACACTGGTTGGCACATAGTAGCTTTTAAATACATGATAATTATGTTAAGATATTACAGATGCTTATATGTTCAGTTATAAAATATGTTCAGAAAAGGTAAAGAACTAGTCAAATGTGCAATAGCCTAGTAGTACCTTGTTTTGTTTCACATTCATAGCCTGAAACCTGCTAAGGCTCTAGCAGATTTAATAGGCTTTTAATGTATAGGTATCTGAGAATATATAAAAGCTACAAAAGAATGCTTGATATATGTGGAATTTATTTCTCTGTCTTTTGTTACTACAAGTATAAATATGTTAATTTCTATGTGTAGAGGGTGGCATGGGCGGACCAAGCTTCCTAGGAATACCTGTTTAAATGGTGTTAAATTCTGACTAGAACTGGGCAGTTGGAGAGGTTAAATGATGTTATTTCACCTTGTACTCAAGGATGTTAAGTTTGGATCTGATCCTAGTTAGATATTGAATGTTCAGTGTTTCAAGAGATGTCTAAAGTATGGTTTTTGCACAGATGTAATTAAAGCACTTTACATTTTTAACATTTAATATTTATGTTATAAATATGTGGTATTTATAATTTTGTATATTTTGAATGCATGGTATGTTTTTTTCTATAAAAATGTATTTCAAAATAATATAAGCTTATGTTTTGATTTCAAAGCCCCAAAGGTTTCAGAATTCCTAAATTCATGGTATTGTATAACAGTTTAAGTAGAATCAAAATCTTTTTAATTTAAAAGATAAATGTCAATTTTGCTGTGCTTTATGCTTTGTTGGTCTTTTCTGGTGGCTCAGTGATAAACAATCCATTTGCAAGGCAGGAGCTACCAGAGATGCGGGTTTGATCCCTGGGTGGGGAAGATCCCCTGGAGGAGGGAATGGCAACCCACTCCAGTATTCTTGCCTGGAGAATCCCCCTGGACAGGGGGAGCCTGGCAGGCTACAGTCCATAGGGTCACAAAGAGTTGGACATGACTGAAGCGACTTAGTATGCATGCACACTTGCTTTGGTTAGAGTTTCTTCATCAGATATTTCCAAGAAAGTTGTCTGAACTTATCAACTGTTATGAAAGGTTAAGGCCTATAATATCTAGGAAATCATTAAAACTTTAATAATTTAAACATACTGTGTTTCAATTCATGAGTCATTCATTTATGAGTATTAAGTGAAAACTATTAATGCAAAACCTGTTGCACAAATAAAATACCAAGCAATTGATTTTTTTTTTTTTGAGGTTTAAACTGAGAGGAAAGCTTAATTTTTTCCCCCCTCTGCTGTAGATTGAATATTTGTGTGCCCATAAAATCCACAGATTGAAATCCTTAGCTCCAGGATGATGGTACTAAGAGGTAGGGGCCTTTGGTAGATGATTAGGTCATGAGGGTGAAGACGTATTGAATGGTGTTAGTGCCCTCATAAAAGAGACCCAGGAAAGTACCCTCACCACTTCCACCATTTTAGGTTATAATGAAAAGACAAATACCTAGTGAGAAAGCTGATCCTCACCAGGTACCCATATCTGCTAGTGCCTTGATCTTGGATGTTCCAGCCTCCATAACTGTGAGAAATAAATTTCTGCTGTTTATAAGTTACCTAGTTATGGTATTTTGTTATTGCAGACTAAATGGACTGAGACACCCCCTTTTTGATTATATTACAAATTTAGGGTTTAGCGTTAGTATTGCAGTGGCTTATGAACTTACCTAGAGTATATGCAAATCATTTTAATCTCAAACATTTCTTCCTGGGCAACTGAAATGGGGAAAGAAATGGTAAGGACTAGAAAAAAATAGCATGGGAGGTAGATGAGTTTCTAACTTGCTAATAGTTCATTGTTAGCCAATGTAAATCAAGCAACAGAAATGACAGAGGACAAGAAGTGTTGACTAGATTAAATAGAACAGCCTTTTGCTAAATTCCCTCAGTGGAGGTAGTGGTGGTACTATTACTAGTAACAGCTAACTCTTCTACATACTGTGTGCCAGGCACTGATCCAAGTAGTTTATATAACTCATTTAAACATCACAGTTGTTCAAGAAACTAGGTGCTGTTGTTCATCTTCATTTCATAAATGAAATAGTCACAGTAACTTATCCAAGGTTACACAGCTAAGAAGAGAACTAGCCCAGATTCAAAGTAAGCTTGGGTTGTTGTTCAGTCATTCAGTTGTGTCCGACTCTTCGACCCCATAAACAGCAGCATGCCAGGCTTCCCTGTCCTTCACTATATCCCTGAGTTTGCTCAAACTCAGGTCCATGGAATCTGTGATACCATCCAACATCTTATCCTCTGTCATCCTCTTTTCCTGCCTTCAATCTTTTCAAGCATCAGGGTCTTTTCAAATGAGTCAGCTCTTCGCATCAAGTCGCCAAAGTATTGGAGCTTCAGCTTCAGCATCAGTCCTTACAATGAATATTCAGGGTTGATTTCCTTTAGGATTGATTGGTTTGATCTCCTTGCAGTCCAGGGGACTCTCAAGAGTCTTCTCCAAGCACCACAGTCGAAACCATCAATTCTTCAGCACTCAGCCTCCTTTATGGTCCAACTCTCACATCTATACATGACTACCAGGAAAACCATAGCTTTGACTAGATGGACCTTTGTTGGCAAAGTAATGTCTCTGCTTTTTAATATGCTGTCTAGATTGGTCATAACTTTTCTTCCAAGGAGCAAGCATCTTTTAATTTCATGGCTGCAGTCACTGTCTCCAGTGATTTTGGAGCCCAAGAAAATAAAGTCTGTCTCTGTTTCCATCTTCTTCCCCATCTATTTGCCATGAAGTGATGAGAACAGATGCCATGATCTTCATTTTTTGAATGTTGAGTTTTAAACCAGCTTTTTCACTCTCCTCTTTCACCTTCATCAAGAGGCTCTTTAGTTCCTCTTTGGTTTCTGCCATTAGAGTACTGTCATCTGCCTATCTGAGGTTATTGGTATTGACAAAACATGGTCCACTGGAGAAGGAAATGGCAAACCACTTCAGCATTCTTGCCTTAAGAACCCCATGAACAATATGAAAAGGCAGGCTTGGGTACATGCTGTAAACCCTCTGGTAGGAATATGTTGTATTAAAATGTTATAAGATATTGGGGCCAAATTTGTTTAAAAACAGGCCCAAGGGAAATAAAAAACAGATTTGCTAATTATTATGATCTTAGAAAACTATATATCTTATTTGTGCCTTACCTTTTTCATCTTTGCAATGGAGGAAGTAATAGTACCTTGCCTTTAGAGTTATTTGAGTAAATAAGTTAGTGTATATAATGTGCTTAGAACTATGGCTGGGACATAGTAAATATTCATGTGTGAACAGCTTTTCCTATAATTGGACATATTCTAATTAAGTCAGTTATTTAGGGAAGGCTGGGGAGGACAAAAGAAAGGGGCTAATTCAGCTGTATGTGTTTTATATACTCACTGTGATCTCAAGTCCGAAAATGACTACTGTTGGCCTTTCATCCACTGATGGGTCTTGACACATCAGTATCTGTCAGATAAGTGCTGGATTGATACAACTTCTGAGACTCAATTCTAAAGGGATTAACATAGAGGTTCCTTATGTTTTTGCCTGTCATCCTGTAAGAAAGATATGATTCAGTGGATAGAACACTGTCATTTCTTTGAAGGATGAGAAGAAAAGATAATTGGAAGCAGAATTGAGAAGCTAATGTGTACACAGGGAGAGTAACTCAAAAGCTGATTTCCTTTTCAAAAAGTGAAGAAACCTGTGGGGCCTGAACTTTCTGCACTGTGAACAAGTATAGGAAAAAAATTAGTTGTTAAATAAGGAATACTTACATTCATTTATTCTTTTGTCCTTCTCAACTTTGCATCTAATTACAGTAGTATTTTCCACTCAATTAAGGCTGAGGGTTTTAAAAATGGAGGGAATGTTTAACTTAGAAATTCCAACTGAATACTGACTTTTTTTTAAATGAGAAAGCAGAATCGCAGTACCAGGAAACAGTATTTCTTTCTCAGTAGGTAAACCAAAGTCAATTTGTCAGTAGTTAATTCTGTCTTTCCTCAAATGGTTGAAAAAATCTGACATTGATTATGTTAGACTTCCTTATTAAATCGAAACAGAATCAACTGGCTAAAAATGCCAGTAGCTACTCAAAATATTAGCCATTAATCCATGTGTAATGCCAAAAACAGACCCAGCAATAACCTGAATTGAGATTTCACATATATTCCTTTTCATATAAAAGAAACTCATTCAGTAAAATTATAATAAGGCTTTTTGAATGTCTTATGTTTGTTCAACTTGCCCAGTCCCACTGGCCACCTTTTAGGTTTTCAGTGACCATTCACAGCCTTGTGTCCATTATTTCTTCTGCCTGAAAAACCTCCCCAGTCATCACGTGGGGAGCTCCTTGTCATTCTTTTGATCTTGGTTTAAATATCATTTTTCAGAGAGATATTCTCTGACTACACTATCTAAAGTGCTCAATTAAAGTTAGCAGCTATTATTATTTATTAAATTAGGGTCCTTGTTCTGTATCTCCACAGTCTCTTTCGTAGCATTTACCATATTATGTGATTTTTTTTCTTTGTTTATTGTCTGTCTCCACGACTAGATTTTAAGTTCCATGAGGACAGGAACCTTGTCTCTTGTTCACAACTGGATTTCCATCACCTAGCTGATGGACTTATACATGGTGGGTGTGTAGGAGGTGCTTAAAAAAAATGAATCACTAGTTTATCTCAATATTTGTGAAGCAAATAGGAGTAGAAGCAGATGACTAGAAATCATTGATTGTTTTACTGACACCAACTGAAATTCTCTCATTTTAGGGATTTTCTTGCATTATTGACAGGCTATTATCACAACATTATACCTAATTTTAAAAAATAGATTTAAAATATATTTGCAAATAACTTAAAAGAAGATGATATTTTAAAATTGATTAAATCTCACTAAGTTGAAATAAAATTCTGTAAAATAACTAAGGTGTAGGCAAAAGCTGTTTGGTATAGGTAGTTCTAAGTTTATATAAATGTATATATGTATATACATTTACTTAACAAATAATCCACACAGAAGCATTTGTTGGTAGCTCTCCGCTCTCTAACCACCATACTGAATTTGTTCCTGTTGCTATTTCTTTGAAAGAGAGAGAAATTAAATTGATTGGATAACTTCAGATTTATGAGTACAAGTAGGATAAAGACTTAGGATTTAGAGTGTAGATTTGGGGCCTGTTCTCTCGTTTACAGGCTCTGTGACTTGGGATCAATTTCCAAACCTGTTTTCCCATATGTAAAATGTACTAGGCTCCAAGTGTTGCTTCTGAGCTTCAGGTAAGATAATAATGTGTCAAAGAACTTTATAAGGTGTGAAATGCTATATATTGACTGGTTTGCTGTATAGACAGGATGATCTGTACTCATGAGCAAAGAGCTAGGTGCTCTCAGGTGTATCTTAGGGGAGGTCATTCTGTCTAAAAATACCCATTTATGCAGTACCTGGTTTTTTACAGTTTTTAAAGTTTCCCCTTGTTATCCTGACTGAAATTAAACCAACAGGAGAACCACTTAGATTAATAAGTGTATATTTAATTATATATTTTTGAAGAATATTGAAATGATGGCTATCTTTTGTTATAAAATTGGCTCAAATGTGTCCTTTTTAGCAGCATAGAGTTAAGACCCTAAGGCTTTAGGATCAAACTTAGATAGAAATTCTAAATCTAGCACTTCAGCCAAATGACCTTGAGCAAATTACATAACCTGTCAGAACTTCAGTTCTTTTTGTTCAAATACCATTAGCTTTAAGGGTTGTGGGAAAGGTGAACTGAGAACCCAAGGTTCAGCAACTAGCATGTGCCTGACATGGGACAGGGATTGATTAGTGTTTCATTTCCAAGGATAAGCAACTTGAATCAGCTGCACTGAGGAAATGAATGTTTCAGGGCTTTGTTGTGAAAGCTAATCATAAAAGGCATAAGAGACCAACAGGTCTTTATTGTTTGTCACTCTGAACCTTGCATTCTGGAATATACAACTAGAGGAAATCCAAACCAGTATGGAACTACACATCTGTAATGTGCATGCAAGGGGGAGGGAAAGTAGGTAAGTGGAGCACACCAACTATTTCTGGGTAATCATACACCATTGTGAGCATTTAGAGCAGCATTAAGGCAGAGAGATTGGGGTGGGGGTGGACAGTAGAAGGAGGTTGATGAAAGTTATTAGAATGGTCAGATGGTGCCCCAAATTGCTTTTTTCTTTATTTTAGAACATTAGCTAGGATTGATTCAGTGTTTGGAGCATGGCCCTTTTGTTTCTGTGAGTCAGAATCTAGACTTGTTCCTGATGCTGCAAGAAATGGCCTAATATTATAGGTTAAGAAGCTTTTGGTAGGCTAGCCTGGGAATCTAGTCATAACTTATTATTTGTAATTATTTATTATGTACTATTACTTATAAATAATATTTATTCAAAGTATGACCATTATTTGGACTTTAAAACTTATTCTCTTTGAGAGTACAACTCGTTTATAATTAGGAATTGACATTTTAAATTAATATGAAGTTTCCATTTTTTGTTTTCCTACTTATTAAGCTTATATATTCTGAATAGAATTAAAATTTTATAATAATAGCTGAAATCAGGCTATTTATAAAACTTTATCCTGACATTAGAGAATTCTTGTACATTTTAAAAACCAAATTAGCCATTTTCTTTTGTGAAGAAATATCATGGTTTTGTGAAAGGAAGTGATCCAGTGGGTCACTTCTACTTAAATTCATAATATTAAGAGAATGTGTAACTTCAGCACTCAATATTGGTGATTTTGATCTGTTTTTTTGAGGGGCTGTGCTAGCTTCTGGAATCTTATCTCTGGACCAAGGATCAAACCTTGGCCCTTGGCAGTGAAAATGTAAAGTTCTAACCACTAGACTGTCAGAGAATTCCCAAGATTTTGACCTTAAACATAGCTTGAGGTTAAAGCTCTATATCATATTTGGTATATGTCACAAAATTTTGACATGCAAAAATTTTTTTGATGTACAGATTTTTTGATATATGAAAGAATTAGCCATAGGATTTCTTTGAACTTCCATACATTGCATGCTGTATTCACACCCACAAAAAAAGTTAGAATCCTAATTTTCATAGGTTATGAACATCTTAGCACTTTTGTTTTACCTCTCTTGACTGCTAGGTCAGTAGATAGGTAGGTAGACAGACAGACATAAGGGCTTTTTTATTTTTTTGTTTTTATAAATTCAGAGTAAGTGGTGGACATCATGACACTTCAACCCTGTGTACTTCAGTATGAAACTGGCTAGTAGCAGCATGTGACAGCTGATTGTATACATTTCTTCTCTACTCAGTCGAGTTGGTTGCTTGCTATCAGCAAAGGTACCAGTAGTTACACCATGGAAATTGGCAGTGCTACAGACCAGGACTTTTTTTTTCCCTTTGCAGAACCAGTTGTTAAACATTTATCATCATACTACTGTGTGTATCTCCTAAAAATAAGCATTCTTGGGAGGGGATATATGTATAATTATGGCTGATTCCAGTTGTATGTCAGAAACCAACACAACATTGTAAAGCAGTTTTCCTCCAATTAAAACATAAAAAAAAAATTCTCCTATGTACCTGTAATACAGTTACCATATCCAGGAAATCTATTAGCACAATGCTAATATCTAATTTACTGTTTATGTTCATATTTCTCTAGTAGTCCCAGTATTGTCTATAGTAATACTGCCTTTTAAGGAAGGAAGTTGCTTTCTGTTACAAAAAAGGAGTTAGACCCTGGTGTTGGACATTTAGAAAGCTTTTGGAGAATACCATAAGAATATATAAATGTACAAGTAAGTAAAAGTACTGGCTTTTGGGAAAAAAAAATAGGTCATGTAAATAGGACAGTTAATTAGGATTTTAGGGTATTTCCTTATTTTGTTTAACTTTTTTGAAAAAAAAAATTACTTGGACTAAGTGGATTTAAGAGGAAAATGAGTATTGGTAAAATTCCAGGACTTCCCAGTTGAAAAAGAATTATATTTTAAATTATTTTTGCATTGGAAAGAATTCCACTTTTAATCCTGAAGCCTCATGCTACCTCTCTGACTTCATTTCTTGGTACTCTAAGGTTCCCTGTACCCTAGGCACATTATTCAGTCACTACAAACACATTGACATCATGGGGACTTGGCATTTGCTGTTTCCTTTTGGACTGTAAGTCTCAAGATTGTCTTTTACATCATTTGACTTTCTACGCAGTTGTCACTTCTTCAAAGTGAGGAAGTTGTCACTTCCTAGACCATCTTATCAAAAGAGTACAGGTCTTTTCTTGTCTCTTGACTCTGAATTACTCTTCATTGTACTTGTCACTACTTGACTTGATGTTTTATGTTTGTTTATTTGCTTTTTTTGTTTTTCTCTCAATAGGAATATAAACTTCACGAAGGCAGGGACTTAGTGGTGTTTAACCACTGCTGTGTTTGTCAGTGCATGGATTGATGTCTGGCATTTTGTAGCTAGTCAGTAAATATTTATCATTGAATGAATATCTGCATGCATTTTAATATGTTTGTGGTGTAGCATAAAACTTATTACTGGAAAAATTTTTGTATTATTTTTCTATGATTTGTTTGTTTCATAACTGTAAGAATTAATTCTACAGTGTCCAATTTTGTTTCTAAATTTATTCCCACTTCTCAAAGTTATTGGGTGGATCAAATGAGATAACTATAAACAAGCATAGTATAAGATGCTTGTATACAGTAAATAGTTAAAGTAATGTCTACTATCAGAGTTCATAGAGGGTGATTAATTTCGGGGCAAAGCCTGTCTTTTGGAAGAGATAGCAGCTGTATTGAGCCTTAAAACACAGTATGATTTGGATAGATGGAAATTTACAGAGACTAAAAAGGGGAAGACTGAAAGACACAAGGAGCAATAAAGATGATCCAGGGATAGCAGGTCAACTGATGTGAATTGGAGGGGTTACTTAGGAATGGGTGAGATTAGGGTTTTGAATGTCAAGGACTTTCAGCTTCATTCATTTGATAGCAGGGCACCATTTATTAGCTTTCTATGATTAAAAAGAACTTCTTGGGAGAATAATTTCAGTACATTTCTATTATTTCATTGTAAACCAGTACAGATACTGAATATCTGACAGTCTTAAAAAATCAGTTTTTTAGCTCTCAAAATTATATTATAACCTGGTATGATAAAAATTACCTAACACTCATCTCAACTGTTGACTGATTGTTTTCTCCTTTGTATGTTTTCCCTTCACCACCATTCTTTGTAATATATGAGGGATTAATAATTACTGCCTTTTATGAAAATTCTTGGGAATATTAATATGGTATACAATACTGGTTGTACCATGGCTCTTGTTTTATGATACACTTTGTTCAGAGTAGTAAACTGCATGGTTCATTTTAAAATAGCTGTGTGTTAGAACAAATAAGCGGAGAAAGCAATGGCACCCCACTCCAGTACTCTTGCCTAGAAAATCCCATGGACAGAGGAGCCTGGTAGGCTGCAGTCCATGGGATTGCTAAAGTCGGACACGACTTGAGTGACTTCACTTTGACTTTTCACTTTCATGCATTGGAGAAGGAAATGGCAACCCACTCCAGTGTTCTTGCCTGGAGAATCCCAGGGATGGGGGAGCCTGGTGGGCTGCCATCAATGGGGTCACACAGAGTCGGACACAACTGAAGTGACTTAGCAGCAGCAGAACAAATAAGAGGAAACAAGATGAAGTTTGAGATTACTTCTCTCATGGTAGAAGCTTAATGAATTCTGGAGAATTAGAAGCCCTTATACTTTCCAACCTCATGTGAGCTATAAGAGTGAGGAGGTCCCCTCAATACTGATAAGCTTTTCTATCTTTGTTAAGGAGAGAATGAACATATATCTTCTCCCCTATCCAACCCAATAAACATTTCACACCAAAGCTTTAAGAAAAAAATTTTGGTCATACAAGGGGTTTGTTCAACGGTGTATTGTGGCAGAAAGAACACAGCAGGAAATCTTAGATTCTGTCATTCATAACTCCTTTCTTAAAAATTGTTTCTCTGGGCATGTGTGTTCTTAAGTTAGTATACTCACTCTTTAGAAGTTGGAATAAGGAACATATCTATGCCTTTGAGGAATCTGCACTCAAATCTTGGTAATTATTTTGTTGATTGACTGCTGGTCCTGGAGACATATTTCTGTAGTCCAGCATATAACAACCCTCCTGTGCTTTTTCTTGTAGTTTATGTTGCAGAGTTCAGGTATCTGCTAGGGGACTCTGAATGACTAACAATGGAGGGAAAAAAAAGTCATCAGGTTACATCATGGTGCAAATTAAATTCCATTCTAAAGAGCTCAGGACATGAAAATGGTTTTATGATTCTGAGATTACTCTCAAAGTTAAGCTGTTGCCAGAAATCAGAATTGAAAAGGTCCTTAGTGTGAGTCTCTTTCATTTTTTTTACAGCTGATAAAGCATAAGGCCCAAAGGAAAAAAAGTAACCTGTCTAACTATAAAAGTAAAACAAATTACCTACTAACCAGTTGAGAATTTTTCTATACTATATTATTACCTCTGACAAGAGCACAATTGCCCCTAGATTCTGGCCCCATGATCATGATCATCATGATCATTCAGCCTTCCTCAAGGAATGTGGAAGAAACAAAGGCTAGGTGATTATATTTTAACATTCTTCTCCAAGTAGTGTGTACATACTGTTAAAAGAAAGTCAAATGGTAATAAATAGACTCAATGTGAAATAAATATTTAATCCTTGAAACTGGGATGCTAAAAAGAGAAAGGAATATAAAGAAATTAGAGATAATGTCTAAATTTTAAAAGTTAAGAAATAATGTGAAGCTTATTATTAAGAATTATAGAGGAAGAAGTCCATTTTTAGTTTTGTCATGTGAAAAATAAGGCTAGTAATAGTACCTAAATAAAGGACTGGCATAGTGGTTAAATGAGGTAATCCATGTAAAGTGCTTGGAATAGTGTTTGACTCTGAAGAAATATTCAATAAATGTGATGTATTATTGTTAGTATATTAACATTTCTTGAACAAGTAAGAAAAGTACATGTTGTAAGTGCTCTGAAGGAAATACACAAAGGTTAAGAAGATGACAACTTAGGGCAGGGAGAAGACCCCCTTGCTTGGGATGATTAGCTAAGGCCTCTCTGAGAAAGTGAGGCGAAGATAAGAAGGAGCCTGCTGTGTAATGAGTGAGGAGAACATTGCAGGCCAAAGAAGTGGTATGTTCAAAGGTCCTGAATTTAGAAAGAGCCTGGCATGCGCTAAGAAACAAAAGAAGACCAGGGCATGTACCACTGTTTGGGCATCCTTTACTTGCTCATTTTAGACTGTCTCCTTCACTAGAGTACTTATTCTCCAAGGGCAGGACAGCATCTGACTTCTTCCCTCACACCTGTTATGGTCCTTGGCACAGGGCTGGCATTTGTTAGATAGTTGAGAAAACATTTCATCACTGTCAGTGCTTTGTGGGTGAAGACTTGATCTTTCCTTCAAACAAGATAGCTAGGATGTAGTGAGTTGCTTATGGTTACTTTTTTAAAGGATATTTGGAAAACCTGATGCACAGCTGTAAAGTATTCACATACCATAAAATATCGTAAATTTTATATTTTGACTCAGTGAGTTTCATGGAATAAAAAAATTACATTAAAAATTTAATTTGAATTAACTGTTTTATATATCTATTTTAACCATGAAGTTCACATTTTCTTGGGGGATGGGATGGGTTAAATGCTACCTGGGATGGTCCTGGTTTACGCCTGATGTCCCTGTGTTCAATCCTATTTCACAGTTTGTCTCTCCTTTTTTTATTGTTTTGTACAAAGAATTTTATGTTCACACTAGTGTGTGCTGTCCTGCTGGTGCACTTAAATCTTGTTTTCTGTTAACTTCTGTTTTATTCTGTATTTAGCTAGCTTGCTGTGTTATGTAGGGTATTGTATTTAATATTTTATAATTTATGTGGACTCTTGTACTAAATCAAGGTATTGACTGGAATGCTTGCTTTGACTTAGTCAAACCACCTGGACTTTGTTTCAGAAAGTCTTGATTTCTAAAATGTTTCTACCAAACTGCACGTTTTAGCAAAAAAATTTTAGTCAAAGTCATCAGAATTCTTATGAACAGTGTCTTCTGTGGTAAATGTTAAATTAGTGATTGTACAGTGTATAGGTAAAATGACTTATTTTTAGAATTTACTGTTAAATATGGTAAAACTCTGGACAATTGGATTCCTTTCCCTCTCTTCTCCTGAATCATGTTCATTGGGCACCTGATACATGCCTGGCACTTACATGGTAGAAATACAATGATGAGCAAGAACTAACATGAACTTTGCCCTCTGGAACCTATAGTTAAATGTAGTCTTTCCTCACTTTTTTTCCTGGAGGTTACCCTTTGCTGTTTTGGAAGAGGTGCAAAGGGCCAGTAGGGGAACTGGCCCAGAGGAGAAAAGTAGCAGATGGCCTGCACAGACTTGTAGATCTTTGACATTCCACTACTCTTTTCTATTTGTTGTTGTCTCAAATATTTTTGGTTTGACCATAGGGTTATGTGTGTATGTGTTGGTTGTTCTGTTTTTGTTTTTGAGAATAAGGAATGGAAATTTTTTCTCAGTAAGTGCAGGTTTCACTTGAGGTGCTTATTAGTTCATGATACTTTGTTGATTTTCCCCTCTAGGTGATGCAACTAAAACCTTTCTGGTCTAAAAGGTTAGAAGCTATTGAGGTAGTCAAAAAATAAGTACTTTGCACAAGGTTGCTAGGTAAAATAATTGTGTAAACTGAGATTGTATCTAAAATGGAAAGCTTTGAAAGGCTGACTACAACATTTGTGTGAATAAAAAGAAAATGCTCCCTCTACACAAAAGGGTAGATGCAGTAGTTACAGAATTCATGCATTCTGGTGGTAAATCTCTAGCAATTACTTCTTTCTCAGACTCGGTAAAACATAATATCAGCCTTTAATATGTGCTTCCAAAGTCCATATTGGTTGAATGTGATAAGGTAGAACCAAACACCTATTGGAGAGAATTAAGGTGGGGGGAGGGTCACTGAGAGGTAGTATCACATGGAGCAGTAGGTTAAAATTTTTTTTGACTGCTCACAATTACAAACAGTTGAAGTTGCTGCCCTGTAACAGCATTCCCTCCTCCCAAACAAAATTTGGTACTCAGTCTTGCTCATGAAGTGGTAACTGATCTTTTCTTTTTCCCATTTTATTTAAAAAGAAAATGATAGTCCCAGACCTTTAGATTAATTTCACAGCACATATAATCCTACAGATTATTTTAGCATTTAGAAGAACTTGAAAAACCTTGATTAAAGTTCTGATTTTTCTTATGGTTACTGGGGGGAACATTAGAGGGATGGGATAGTTAGGAAGTTTGGGATGGACATATACACAATTCTATATTTAAAATGGATAGCCAGCAAAGTTGTACTGTGTAGCACGGGCAACTCTGCTCAATGTTATGTGGCAGCCTTGGATGAGAGGGGAGTTTGGGGAAGAATGGATACATGTATATGTATGGCTGAGTCCCTTTGCTATCTACCTGAAACTATCTCAACATCGTTGATTGTATTTCAAAGTAAAATAAAAAGTTAAAAAAATAAATAAAGTTCTGGTTTTGTCACCTGATCTGTTTAAGCTTAATTAAATTACCTAGCTTCTCTGAACTTCAGTTAGTTCAGTTCAGTCACTCAGTTGTGTCTGACTCTTTGCAACCCCATGGACTGCAGCACACCAGGCCTCCCTGTCCTTCACCGACTCCCAGAGTTTACTCAAACTCATGTCCAGTGAATCGGTGATGCCATCCAACCATCTCATCCTCTATCATCCCTTTCTCCTCCCACCTTCAATCTTTCCCAGCATCAGGGTCTTTTCAGATGAGTCAGTTCTTCACATCAGGTGGCCAAAATATTGGAGTTTCAGCTTCAACATCAGTCCTTCCAATGAATATTCAGGACTGATTTCCTTTAGGATGGACTGGTTGGATCTCCTTGCAGTCCAAGGGACTCTCAAGAGTCTTCTCCAACACCACAGTTCAAAAGCATCAATTCTTTGGCACTCAGCTTTCTTTATAGTCCAACTCTCACATCCATACATGACTACTGGAAAAACCGTAGCTTTGACTAGATGGACCTTTGTTGGCAAAGTAATGTCTCTGCTTTTGAATATGCTGTCTAGGTTGGTCTTAACTTTTCTTCCAAGAAGTAAGCGTCTTTTAATTTCATGGCTGCAGTCACCATCTGCAGTGATTTTGGAGCCCAAAAATATAAAGTCAGCCACTGTTTCCACTGTTTCCCCATCTATTTGCCATGAAGTGGTGGGACCGGATGCCATGATCTTAGTTTTCTGAATGTTGAGCTTTAAGCCAACTTTTTCACTCTCCTCTTTCACTTTCATCAAGAGGCTCTTTAGTTCTTCTTCACTTTCTGCCATAAGGGTGGTGTCATTTGCATATCTGAGGTTATTGATATTTCTCCTGGCAATCTTGATTCCAGCTTGTGCTTCATCCAGCCCAGTGTTTCTCATGATGTACTCTGCATATAAGTTAAATAAGCAGGGTGGTTGAGTTTCAGTTTCCTCATTGGTTAAAATTGAGATAATGTATTCATTTTAGAAGTTTGTTGTAATGACATAACCTGAGGAAAGTAGTTGTACCAGTCCCTTAAACACATAATCAATGGCTATTTTTATTCTCTCTAGTTTGTTAGCTTAGGAAAGTGAAAGTGATAATAATGGTGAATCCTATTCAGAGGAAAATTAATTCAGTTTTAGATATATTAGAGTTTGCATTCAAACAGATAGCCAAAAGAGTTCAGTCACATCATTTGGAAACAAGAGTGTATGAAATAGTCTGAAATGAACAAATTTTTAAAAAATGCAAGTAAACAGTATTAAAGCTTTGCGGACTTAACAATTGAGTCTTAAAGCTGCATGAGGTTTTCTTGTGTCGCTGAGAGTCGGACACGACTGAGCGACTTCACTTTCACTTTTCACTTTCATGCACTGGAGAGGGAAATGGCAACCCACTCCAGTGTTCTTGTCAGCAGAATCCCAGGGACGGGGGAGCCTGGTGGGCTGCCACACGTCTATGGGGTCGCACAGAGTCGGACACGACTGAAGCGACTTAGCAGCAGCAGCAGCAAACTGTTTTACTTTACTAGATTTTGTTAATATTCTTCAAAAATTTTAAATGCAGGACCTGTCATTTGTATGACTATTGGCATAACTCAAATTTATGGCTAGTGATAGCTAGCTGTAGGGGGGTGGTGATGATGGTTGGGGGAGACAAACAGGACTTGGAATTAGACCTCTGTTAGATGATTCTGTTTCTTCATTCTTATTTCACAGTGTTGTGATTGTCAAAGGGTCGAGTAAATGTAAGATACATTATCTCCATGGAAATACTTTTACTAAAATATCATTTTATCAGGATAAAAAATTCTTGTTTCTGGACTTTTAAGACTGAATCAAACATACCCTTCTTTATAATAGTGAAAGATTGACAACATCCCAGACCATGTCTTTAAAGAAATATGGGTCTAGGTAAAGGGGAATCCATGTGTATCCTGGCATGTATTTTATTTAAGAATGATGATAGTATTTTTATTAAGACCCAAGTAGTATAGGATATTAAAAATTAACTCTTATTCCTGGTCTTGATACTTATTAAATGTATCTAGTGTGTAGATAAGATATTATTAGAGTGTTTGTCCAGTAGCTTAGATTATAAATAACCCCTGTTCTTGCTCATTTTAAACAATGTAGTATGAATGATGCCAAAAAACAGGCTAGAACATTTTCTTCTCTCCAAGATCTTAGATTTTGTAAACAAGGCTCTGCTCCTAAAACTAATCTAGGTCATCATAACCCCAAATCTTTTGAAAGATGACAATCTCAATTAAGCCTATTAGGTTATTTTTAATACTGCAAATTTATGAAGTGTTTTAGGTCTTAAAAACACAATATGTTTGGATTGTATAGTCACTTGGCTTATTTGTACCATGTGATAATGAATACAAATCACTGGATAATCATTTCAGCAATAATGATCACTGGAAATCTCCATATGAGTGGAAATTAATGTAGCCTTTTATGGCTTAATTTATCCAATACTGACCTAACAGCATAATTTTTGAATAAATATGGATTTAATGAGAAAAGTCATAAATTTTCTTAATTCCTTAAATTGTAAAATTTAGTTTTATTTAGTCTTTCTTGCAAATAAGTTAGTGAACTGTGAAATGTGTTGTTAAAGTGACATTATTTAACAAACTAAAAATGTCAGTGTCATAAAAATCTTTCTATGATAGTCAAGATTTAAATTTTATCCCTATTGATATTAATATGGGATACTACTAATGTATTAGCCTTTTATTTGTTGGTGTGTGTGTATGTATGAATGTACATTTGCTGTTTAGCAACATATTTATAGAACTGATGTTTGCAAAAGAAAAGAGGAAACTTAAATTGCTTGAGAGCCTGGTGTGCTGCAGTCCATGGGGTTGCAAAGAGTCAGACACAACTCAGTGACTGAACTGAACTGAACTGAGAGCCAAGTCTTGCGCTAGATGGCTCATAACTCTAGAGAAATTATTACTGCCACTTTACAGATGAAGAAATAGACTCAGATAGCTTAAATCATTTGACAGTACAGCTTCTTAAGAGGAAAGAACTTGAACCCTAGACACGCTAGCTCTTCTCCATTATGTCTTGCTGCTTTAAGGGATCTTTTCAGTAATTAGGTTGTATTTTGTGCAAACATGTTTACACTGTTAACCCCTAGAAGACTGACTACCAGTGATGACAATATCCTATTTGTGCTGTTTTTCAAAATTATTGTATCTTGTCCCATTTGATCCTTACAACATACCAACATTGCAGTCAAAAGAAGAAGAAAAAAAAAAGAAAATATTTCTGATTTAGAAATGAATAATTTCAGAGAAGTATTTAAGGTAGAGTTTAGTCTAGAACCCAGATCCGTAGTTCCTGGTTCAATGTTCTTTTCTACCTCCTTTACTTTCTCTGAATCAGGTATGTGATCTGTGATTATGAAGTAGTGAAGTTCACAGATTGAACCTTTTATTGTGTCCTTAATGTAACTATAGCCTGGCTCCCTGTTTAGCAGTCAAATCCTGTTTTTCTGTCTTGTAAGTAACATCAATGACAGTTCTGAGGTGTAATGGGGCTGTAGTGGTGGTTATTGAATGAGTAATAAATAGAAAAATGTTAGCTTGAGATTTTTGTATTTCAAGTTTATTCTTATATGATGCCATATTTGTCTTATGGAAATATAATTATGAAAGGAATTGTTAAAAGCACACAGATTTAGGAATACCTGTTTCCTGGCTTTGCCCACTTAGTTTTGCCTACTTGAGCAGGTTATAAAGCAGTTTTCTCATCTGTGAGAATAGTAACTATCAGAGGAGATGGGCATGTAAAGAAATTAGCACTATGCCTGGTCCATGGGCCTACATATATAGTGATGGTGGTGGTGGTTTAGTCGCCAAGTTGTGTCCGACTCTTGTGATATATATAGTAGCTATGTAATTACCTTTGAAGGGTTCTTTTTTCTTCTAGCAATTTATCTTTTTTGTTTAAAAACTATCCAAGCTAGCATGGTTATCTCTTAAAGAGAGAGATCTTAAAAGATATCTTAAAAGATAAGGTATCTTAAAAAGCTTCCTCGATGGCTCAGTGGGTAAAGAATCTGCCTGCAATACAGGAGACACATGAGACGCAGGTTCAATTCCTGGGTCAGGAATATCCCCTGGAGGAGGAAATGGTAACCCACTCTAGTATTCTTGCCTGAAAAATCCCATAGACAGAGGAGACTGGCGGGTTACAGTCCTTGGGGTCACAAAGAGTAGGACATGACTGAGTGACTAAGCACGGCATCTTAAAAGTAGATAGTTCGATTGTTTCTGCTAACAGAGGACTTGGATTATGTGAAACAGTTAATATTTCAAATTTTTCCATTCTGTATTTGGAATATGTAGCTTAAAAAAACTCATGGGAGATTTGCTTCCTACTTATTTCCTTAGATTAGTATAATATAGATAATTTACACTTCTTGAACTGGCCCATTTGGAGAACACAATTATGACCATACTGGGCAAAAAGGGTTTTTTTTCCTGGTTGAGGGTTGAGAATTGAGAACCTGAGACTAGTACTTGGTATAGCATTTTATTGATATATTATTCAGATTTTTAACTTGTTGACTGTTGAGATTATTTATAGCATTGTGTACCACAGTGAACCAGGGGAAAAAGCAACCATTCTTCAGAATTATATAAAGTGCCATTTTGAAATTTATTTATCATTTTGAGAACTGGTAGCAGAGGAAGCATTTTGCTAAATAAATCTCTTGGTTGCATTTTACTTTTTAAGGTGGCATGTCTCTTCCAGTTCATTTTATTCACTTGTAATTACATGCTTCTGATTAAATTTAGTATTTTTAATAAGTTCTCTTTGAATATGTTAATAGTTTTAGATTATAGAAACTGGCTATTAGCCTTTAATTAAAAATTTTAAGAATTTTAACTGAAAGGAAGTATTCTAAAACAGTTTAGAGATCATATATTCTTTTTTTCAAAGATATAGGAAGAAGTTAATTTTGAATTATGCAATTATTTATCCGAAATTTTTTTAAAATCTATTTTCTTTGGTTCTAGTTGTATGACTTGAATAAATGTTTGGAATTGATATTCTTATTTAAACTTGTTCTATTTAACTTTGCATGGTTATGAAATCAAATAAAGTAGTATATGGAATATAAATCAGTCATGGTGCTAGGTAAGCAATAATGTAGATAGTTGTAGTATCTCCCTTCAAAGCACTTACAGTGTGGTGGAGGAGAATGTCCAACCAGTCATTTTGCAAATAATTATTTAACATTTTGTGAGCTAAGTACTAAGAAAAAAGTATAGAGAGACGGAGACCAGGTTCAGAAAGCTGCCCTGGGGAAGAGAAATTTAAGGGAGACTTATCAGTGGAAGGGATTGTGGGAGACCACTCCAAGCAAATGAGGAATAGAATTTGCAAAGGCTCTTAAGTTTTGAAGAACCTTAAGAGTCCTTAGTAACCAAAAAAAGCAGTCTGACTAGCAAAGAGCACCTTTTAGCCTTCACAGTAGTCCTGTGAATTAATTCCATTTTATAGACAAGAAAACTGAAGCTCAGAGTAGTTTACTAATTTGTATAGGGTCTTACTGTTTTTAAATGGCAGATTCATATTTTGAACCCAAGTTGGTCAGCCTGACTCCAACATCCTTGTTCTCTCTACTCTGCCATTCTTTCTCTGAGTCGCTTATCTCAGAGGTTATTGTGCTCCCAAACACATCTCTCTCATTATTTCTCAGAAGGCTTAGCAGCTCTCCTTCTGGCTAATTGTTAAGCCAACGATCGGGTTCTTTCCTTATACTACTTAGGTAATAAGGTTTAACTCTTACAGGTTATATCTCTTACTTGTATTCTGTAGAACTCCAGGGATCCTGAAAGCTTTTTCAAGGGTAGGAATTTTGTAGATTCTGGGACTAATATGAAACTGCAGTGTTGTTTGTAGCCTCTTATTTAAAAATAGCCTCCTGGTGCTCATGGGGTGCTTTAATAGTGCCAACATTTCCATCAGCCTCTCTGCCCTATCCGCAAGACACTCCACATAAACAAAGATCTGAGTAATAAATAGTATGCTTCTGCTGTTGCCTCTGCCTACTCTCTCCTGTATAGAAATCCTAATGCCACCACTAATAATGCATTTTATTGGAAGAATGCAGATTTAAAGGATTCCATTGCTTTAAAAGTTTGAAAAACACTATCCTAGTTTGTGTGAAGTTCATGGGAAATATTTCCTAAATGAGAAATTTTTCTGATTCTTCATATCTGTTTATCTGCTACTACCTGCATTGACTCCCCCAAACATTTTTCCTAGAGGGAAAAAAATTCCTGAAAAATAAATTTAATTCAGACTCAGTGTCATTGTTTTATGTTTTTTGTCATTGTTTGTATGAGAAGAGATATTTTAATGCAGATACCTAGTTAAATCTTTTATTGTCAGAGTTTACTGAGCAATTTTTTCTAAGCAACCTGTTAACCTCAGTTTGTCTTGCCCTCTTAAAAGACACTGCATAAATTTGAGGGAGGACTATTTTTAGGTCTTGCCTTGTTTTAACTAACTAATCTTGGTTTTCTTGGAATTTGTGAAGTTTGTTGTGAAGTAATTCATAGTTCTGGGTAGACAGAGGTTAATGCTTTATCCTGATTGTCCTAAATTTTTGTATTCTTTGTTTACAGAGGGTTTCACATGGTAGAACCTGATTTACTTGAAATGCGAAGTAATAAATTGATTCCCTCCACCACCCCTTTGTCCTCTGTTTTATGTGAAACACCGACTGAAGTGAATGTTTGCCCTATGAATTTCTCTCCATTTTAAAAGTACCCAGAGACGCACATTTTAGGGACGCATGCTAGAATACTTTGTCATTATCGTCACACCAATCTTTCCTTTCACGTTGCCTAAACACAGCTGAGTTGGTAAGAGGAGCAAAGACAACAAGATAGCGCTGCCAAGTAGAAGGGAAGCTGTAGTGGACCCAACGAGCAGGGGCGGCAGAGCACACCCTCCATCCAATCAGCTGTGAGTGCTGTTGCTATGTGCGCTCTTACTCTGCTGCCTTTGTGAAAAACCTTACACAGAGCGAAGCGAAATCAGCACCCACGGCTGAACATTTGTTTTAACCACTGCAGACATCTGGATCCCTCAGTTACTGACTGTATAGCTATTGACAGCCAGAAGGCAACTTCTTTTGTACAAGGATTCCAGTATGGTTTTCAGTGGAAACAAAGGGCTTCACAGAGAAGGTGTGTAATGAAGTGTTTTCAACGGCTTTATTTTTAAACTTCCAATTTTCAGTAGCTGTTTACAGTTGCAGTGTTTGCTTTGCGTGGATTTTTAATAAACAGGTCTAGGAAAATGATCTCATGTTGAAAACCATTGAACTTAGAGAATTTTCTTTACCTTCAAATAGCCTGTTTTCTTTGAACAGCATGGCTTAAAAGATTATTAAAATGTTCATCTGAACAATGAGGAGGGAGAAAAGAAACCAAAATACAATGTGCTTACTTTAATGGGGGAAAATATGACAAAAACGAGAAAATTGGGAAGAGAAAGAGGTTTAGACAGAAGTATTAACTGTACTTGGGTGCGGGAGGTTTTTGTTTTTGTTTTTTTTAAATAGAAGCTCTTAAGGAGAATGTATTTTATAGAAGTTACGTATTTTTAACTGAAATTCATTGTTTCTGAATTTGAAGAGATTATCAGAATTTAGCTTAGTGAGAATTTTGACATAGTTTTGATGTTCAGTCTTTCTGTAAAGGATTTCTGAAGATGCAACCTCAAATTGTATAAGCTCTTAATTGTTTGATCTGTTGGCTAGTTCTTCTCAGTTCAGATAAAGTATAGTAGTATAATCAAAATGCAGACAGTGGTGTGTTCTACTAAATAAATGTCCATATAGAAAATTGAAAATATAAAGGATTTTGCAGACAAACTAGAAATGTATATAAGATACTATTTTTAAAATTAAAGTAAGCCTCAATTAAATGTAATAATTCCTTATCTGACTTAGTTAATACTGCAGATATAGTAAAGTCTTATTAAATTAAACCTCACCAATTCAGTATTTGTAATAATTAAACAAAATATGGGTTACAGTTTACTTTTATGAGATCTGGAAAAACCAGTTTATCCAACTAATTACAGGCAAGTTTTAAAATATCTTAAACAGAAATCTTCACGCAGTTTCAAATACTGTGAAATTATATCTTACATAGTTGATTTAGCTAATGATTCTTTTAAATTAATTAAAGCAGAACAGAATACTAATTAACATATTACCCATTTATAAACAGTTTTCTTTTGTTTATCTACTTTCACCTGTAAGTGGCTCCTTTTTAATTCACTAGACAATTTATGTCTGAGTAAAATTAGTATAATATAAATTCCAAGCTAATATGCGAGCTTTATATTTTATCTCTACAAATGATATATTTTGGAATATGATTGGTTTTGACATTATTCTCTTCAAGAAGTGCTTGTAATTAGGGAGGGTCAGCATTATTTGATAAGCCAAGAGGGCTCTTTTTTCCATGAAAAGAACTCAAAATATATTTCATGCTTTTGTGCACATTACTGACCATTTTTACGGGTACATGTATATTTAGAAAGGTATTTTATGTGAACCTACATATTGCTAAACTTAAAAAAAATCTGGCATTTCTTAGTTTTTTTCAGTTTGTTATATGTAGCCAAAACTTGATAGGCATTATAAAAATTATGGCAAAATAAAAAAAGCTATTATATACTTTGTACTTGCTAGCCTTCATGATATAAAGCACTCATTTGCAGAAGAGAAGCTGGGAGGGGGGGCAGGTGGGCAGGGATGGGAGGCAGAGGGTTGTTAAATGGGCCCAAACTCATCAAATATAGCTCTAATCCCATGGAACTCAGTCTAGTTATTTCCCTTTTTTGAGCTATCACTCTCATCAATTACTCATTTTATTTTTTAATTATACAACCACAGAAACCAAAGTGTTCCTCGTATTGGTTCCCCATCTGCTTGGTTTATTTCTTAAGAGTTAACAGACTTTCCAAGAGAAGGATGATTTCATTCATATGCTGCAAAAAAAAAAAAAGAACATGATGTTGGCAAGAAATTTAGATCTGCTTCTGTGTCACACAAAAGCCTTGCCATTGTGTTGTAGGAGGAATAGTCTTGGCAGAATCCTAGATTTTATTTCTGGGCTCATCACCTAAAGATGGTTCTTATACATCTTATACATGTGAGAGTTCCTGTTCAGTAACAGAATCTCAGGGTAATAACTGATTTTTTAAAATCTGGTCAAGGTGACATTGCTAGCATACTTCAGCTCTTTGAATTTATCTGTTATTTGACGATAGAATTTTAATTGTCTTATTCTGTGTCAGATCTTTCTGACTTTGTTTGTACTTGTAAATAGAAAAATACTTCAGTTCTCAAAAGTAGTGATTTCTTTTTTGTCTTAGCCACTTGATAGGATAGCAAATAGAAATTCTCATATTTATCAGATGCAGTGCTTTCTGTAACAGATTTTATTTCAAATAAAATATTTTTAACTTTTAAATCACCAGGCAATAATATAGAATATGTAAATAGTATTTCATTTATAATTCTTCAAAAAATTTCTCTTATTTAGAATTTCAGGTTAAGAAGGGGTAACAACCCAAGTATTTCTTTTTCTTTTGGTCTTTTGTGAAATCTTTTTTTAAAAAATAATTCCTACAGCAAGTATTATCCCCAAGTGTTTGATTCCTACATGTATGCTCTAAGTATTGTAGCACTATATGCAGTGTTTCTTTGACTCTTCCTTGCAGAAATTCCATTCACTTACTCCTGTTCTGAACCCAGAAAAGATTTGATTATTATAGTCAGCTAGGCAAGTAAGTTTTGTCTTAATAACTCTTGATCAGACATTTTCATATAGCAGCAATGCTATTATGTAAACTGTATTGCTTTTGCAAGAGTATAATCTTTTAAAAAAAATCTTCAGATGCCATTGTATCTAAAATCAGAGACCCAAGTTTTAAAAACACAGTTGTTTGGAGTATTACTTGAATCTGATTATATAATTCTTTGTGATGAGGCTGAGTTATTAAGCTATTACTTGATAAACTGGAAATATTGCCTTGTTTTCTTCACTGGTCTCAGTTTTACTCATTCAAAGACTTCTGAACATCAAAGGATTTGAATTATAAGGTTTATGATAAGCACAGGAACATTAAAATTATAAATTACAGGAGGTAGTCAAGATAGAGTAGAAAAAAGAATTGGGTCCTAAAAGTCATATGTAGCTGTACCTCGCATTTTGCTGTAAGCTTCTTGTTATCCAGAGTATGAAAAGAAAACTCTGCCAGTTATTTGCAATCCCTGTTATTTATGTAACATTTTATTGCTAAATATTAGCCATTCTCTTTTCTTTAAAAATTACTCTACATTTTTAAATTCTGATGAGAATTTTAAGTATACTATAAATATAATTTTTTATATTTTTCTTCTAAGTTTCACATATTCAGATATACTTTTATGCAGAATCTCAATCTTCTAAGATACTTTATGACCCAGAAAGTCTTCGAAACTTGGGGATTTGGGCAGAAGAAAGGGCAGAGCTGGACTTCCTGGTAGTCCAGTGGTTAAGACTCCCAGCTTCCAGTGCCCCCACTTAAGGCCGAGTGAGTTCAATCCCTGATTGCGGAACTAAGATCCCACATGCCTTGCTTGGCATGGCAAGAAAAACAAACAAAAAGAAGAAGAAGATAGGGCAAGGCTGATAGGGAAGTATGTGACTAAACCTCTGAAGAAAGATAATAGTCAATAATGGCAAGGAAACAATGAGTAAATGGGAAAATAAATGAAGTCAAGGAGGCAGAAAAAAATTTATTTGATACAATGTTATTTTTGAGGGGTGTGTGTGTGTGTGTATGTATGCATAAAAGTTCCCACCAGTGCTGGGCTGACTGACTAGAGCTGGTAAATTCACCAGGGATTTGTTTACTGGGAAGTAACTTGTTTCTGACTTTTCTTTTAAATTCCTCAACTAGGTTGTGATAAGGATGACCTTGTATTTACCACTCATTAATGACAAGGGACAAGTCAGCTGTCTGGAAACCAGAAGTTAAATTTTATCACATACATGATGAATGTAACTGTTTTGAAATATAAGAACTTACAGAATAAAAATCTGGTGATATAGGGGCTAAAATGTAAAAACTCAAAATTCCAAGCCAAAATGTTCAGAAAATGGTCTTTTGTCATTTTAATAAGTACACAAAATTTCAGGTTCTTTTTCAACTGATCACATTATTTTCATTGCTTTGGGTAGTGATAATTTTATGTTATTTTGGGAGAGAGGTTCAATCTGGTTCCCGTCCTGGTTTTCATATTTTAATCAAGTGCTAAGATTTTGTGATTCTTACATAAACATATTTAGTCTTTCAATTCGGCTAAAGATAAAGTTTAGCTTATTGAAAATTAGAGAACCAGCAAATGTAAAGAAAAGACAATCTTTTACTGGTTTACTCCATTTTTTTCACTGTCAGTGCATTCAATGGTACTGCCTAAGTGGCTTCTGCATTGGATCCAGAAATTATTTTACATCTAACAAAAAGGGTAGGAGAACCTTTTTAGAAATACATTTCCTGGTTTTACCTGACTGCATTGCATTGGTGTGTTTGTTTACCTTAAATCATTTTTTCTGAAAATATCCACATAGAAAAAGAATAAAAAGATTGCTCTATGTCCTTGTTTTATATTTTGGGTACTGAGCCTTTTGAAAATCTGATGAAAAATATCAACCCTCTTGCTAGAAAAAATGCATCTATGTATACACATAGATAATTTTGTGGAAAATAGCCAAAGGTTCATAAATTCTCTTAAGAAATCTTATTAGACATAATTTGGTTTTAGTCAGAGAATAAAAGCATTAATTTTAGAGAATTGAGGTTTAAAACAGATTGGATAAGAACTTCAGGATATGAATGGAAGCAAAGTATTAAGTAGTGACTGTGCAGTGCTGTTTTGTCACTTTTTGAGGAGAGGGGAAATGTTCTAACATATACGCCATACATTCGTACTCTTGCAGATGGATTTGTTCTGGGGAGGACCCCACATTCCTGTGCTGACTTCTCTATTCTGGATGAGCTTCTGATAGAGAATCTAGTCAAAAGGACCAGGCTGAGAATGTGTAATATCTAGATCTGAGGACCTACATATCATCTCTGAGTTGTAGGTTGAGATTACAGGAAATCTCAAAGACACCTCCTTTGGCCTTAGACTTTCACCAGAATGCTCTTCCAGAAATTGCTCTGTGCGAGAGATGACAGACCCACTGCAGTGGATGGTACCTAGTTCCATCTTTGTTCTAGAGAACTGAGCAGAACTGATCTTAGTGTATGTGCTCAAGTTTTCAACTCTTAATTAAAAACAATTCTGCATCCACTTTTTATTTCTGCTGGAGTTTTAGGATTCACACATACCAACAATCAGTGGAAAACACAAATGTTGAGGGTGCTTAGAAGAAGGAGTCATGCATGTGGTAGAGGGAAGGAGACTGAAAGGACATAGTGTATTTTTGGGGACCAGCCTATGTTATAACCGTATTCCCATGAGGTAAAAATGTAAGAAAGACTAAATTAGGTTAAGCTTGAGGATAATTTTGGAAAGCTATGTGCCAGTTATCTGAGTTTAGTAAAGCTGGAACAAAACAAAACAGCACTAGAATAGTAGATGGTTGCTTTTTTAGCACAGGGTCATCTTTTGAGTGTAGAGCTAAATCTAGAACTTGTGGTTTTGGGAGAAAGGACTTTGTTTCCTTTTGTGGCAGTGTTTTCTCAGCTTTTCGTCCCCTGCTTCTTTCTGCATGTGGTGTGGAGCGATAACACCCGTATGATCAGAAATATTCCCACAAAAGACAGTCGAAAGGACAATATTGTCTACTTTAGTATTTTCAGGCCCTGAAACAGTAGCGAATTAGGCTTAATGATTTACACAGAGAACAGAGAAATTAGAAAATAAGGTCAGTGAAACTAAGAAAGAAATGAATAAAATCTATATAGCTCTGTTTGTGTCCATGTATCTGTGGTGTATGGCAAAAAGCACAATCCTGGTAACCTGAACTTAAGGAGGCAAAACAAATGGACACTAGTAAATTTTGTCAATGACGCTGACAGGTTCTAATTGTTTCGTTTTAAATATTAAGACTTCTGGGAGCTTTCTCTGATATCTAAGATTGAGTTCCCACCTAA
The DNA here is from genome assembly GCF_027580195.1 of Bos mutus. NCBI lineage: Eukaryota > Metazoa > Chordata > Mammalia > Artiodactyla > Bovidae > Bos > Bos mutus. Next base: position 50,984,930 of record NC_091626.1, on the reverse strand, counting down.
CCATTCCCATAGCACTGAAATATACTCCTGTTATTTATCAAGCATCACCCTGAATTAGCTTTACCTGAATGTACTCCACAAGACTGTCCTCTGCTTGAAGGCAGAACAGCAGCTGATTCTGCCGTTGCTTTCAGGAGACGAGCTGGGTTTCACTTAAATTTTTTGACACAGAGACTTCATTTTCCACTCTTACCTTTGAGCCAATATTTAAATTGCTTAAAATTTAGTTTTCTTTCTAGAGCTTAAGTTGCCCTCAACTCATCACATAAGCAGTCAATAGGTTGGTATGAAGAATTCTGTTATTCCTTAGAAGACTGTTGAGACCTAGAAATTCCAATAACAGATATGGAAATTAGAACTCAGAAAGTGCTCTCTCTCCTTTTTATTTTTTTAAATTAAATGTTTTTGCCCTGGCCTAGAGATTTGGTGTCTACCTAATGCAATTAAAAAAATTTTTTAAACAGATATTTCCTTGTCCCATTTAAGAAAATCATATAGATAAGGGCATTTAAAAAACTCACAAAAAACTATTTCAGTGCAAAATATCAAATTCAAGATAATTATCTGGACAGGGAAACAACAAGCCTTTATCACTTTAACTGGAAGTAAGCTGAAATAGGGAGAAAACAAAATGTGGAATATTAACCATTCATTATTTTAGCAGTGTTTGCGAGCTTGTTCATGCCAAGTACTATGCTGGGCAACTGTAAGAGAGATGATCCTTCTTCTCATGGACCTTAGTGGGTTAGAGAAGAGAGGTAAATAGTGATTTATTTGTGTGTGTGTGCGGGCTAAAATTTAGGAAGGAAAAGCATAAGATACAACAGGCTTGTCTCCTAAAAACAATAAAGCATCATGGGAGGGTATAATAGGACCAGATGAGCTTGGATAAGACCTAATTAAGAATTGTGTATTTAAGCTGAACTAGAGCTCATCACGTTATTTTTTACCCTATTTTCTTAATTTTTAGAACTTTGATCACGTGGTAAGTTAAATTTTTAACTTCGTAAATGTGTAGGTCATTAGAAAATGTAATTTTAAAAACTCATACACAAGAGTAACAAATTTAATTTTGAATTAATTTAATAGAGAAATTTTTAATATTTAAATTATTTATAATTTGGGGGTACCCTGGGTCTTCTTTGCTGCACGTGGGCTTTTGCTAGTAGTGGCGAGTGGGGGCTACTCTCTAGTTGTGGTGCACAGGCTTCTCATTCTGGTAGATTCTCTCGTTGGGGAGCATGGGGTCTAGCTGCACGGACTCAGTAGTTGCAGCTCCCGGGCTTTAGAGCACAGGCTCAGTAGTTGTGGCACATGGGCTTAGTTGCCCTGCAGCATGTGGGATCTTCCTGGATCAGGGATCAGGGATCAAACCAGTCCCCTGCATTGCAAGGCAGATTCTTAACCACTGAACCACCAGGGAAGCCCTAGAAAATTCTTTATGAAGAAAAACATTTAAATCTTCCAAAGAATGTGAATGGTGAGATTTGACCCTTTAAAATGCAGTTTTTAAAAAGTTGGTTGAAGTGATTTTTGAGTCGCTAACTCTGATTTGGGGGAATCATTGAAAAATTACTGAGGTATCAAGAATGGAAAAGCAGTGAGTGTTAGAGAGTTGGACTGCTCTCCTTAAATAATACACAAAGGATGAATCACCTTTCCACAAAGTTTTTCCATGGTGTGACTTTAAGAATACTGGCATAGTTGGAGAGAAAGATTAAAAAGATTGAGATGGGGCTATGAGATTTGTGAGGAGGGGAGTGCTGGAAACAAGGAATTCTAGTTATTCAATGGAATAAAGAAGGGGTAAGATATCTCAAGGTGGCCCTGTGAGAGAATAAGATCAGATGGGCCAGAACATTGGATGCATACAGGACAGTAATGACTAAAGAGGTTTAAAAAAGTGAGATAGCATCCCTCTTCACCTCATCTCTCATTGGTCCCCTTTATGAATCCAGTGCTCTGACCAAACTGAGAATGCTGAGAGATGAGATATGGGAGGTTGTTAGTAGAAGCAGTCAGACTTTACCAATGAGGACTTGTTGGAGACAGGAGAAAGGGAGGAGGCATAGATCATTCTAAGATTTCAAGTCACAAAAAGCAAAAACAGCTGTAGTTGGAAACAAGTTTTGTACTTTGACCAGAACCCCCATGATTATTTTTAGTTTGTGGTAGGCTATATGTACCAGGATCAGTCTGTGCTTGTGGCCAAAGTGGTACTTACAGTAAATGGGATGGTAGTATTTTATAATTTCAAAAATCAACACATGTAGAATTAAATATTATTTAAATTGGAAGGGGCATCTTGTTTCTCATTCCTTCATTTTACAAGTAAGTTTGTTGAGGGTCACAGAGTTTAATTGACCTTTCCCGAAGTCTTGTAACTAGTTCATGAGAAAGCTGGAATTGGAATCCAGATCTTCTGGCTTCTAGTATAGCATTTTTCATACTTTTTGCAAGTTACTAAAATTTTGTTTTCATTTGTTTTCTGTTTTATCGAGAGATCTATCAATTTCAAGATCTATTATAAGTGTAAAGGTTGGTGTCAGATCTGTTATTTAGCTATCAAAAAATTTAGGTAAAAGATCTAAGTTAAATATGGATTTAAAGCCAGTTGGCAAGTTTATCTTCTAAACATAGGATTTTAGAATAATCTAACAATAAATAATAGTTATGCTCAATTGACGATAGTTGTGAATCTGTTCACTGAACTAAAACCAGTTTAATCTGGTTCTAGAAGTATCCTATACTTGGGTGATTCAAGTTGATGGTAATGACCACAGTTATCCAATAAAACTTTAATTAAAAGCATTATATTAGCATTAAATCCCACTGCTTGATCATTATCTTTATCAAAGGATACTGCCTTGGCAGAGTTACACATTTGAGGGGGAACTAGAGCGATATGAAACTAAAGAAAAAAATAGAAAAACTGTTGTTTTTCATCTTACCGACCTAATATAGCAAGGTGATATCTTTATAATAGCCATTTACAACTAAACTATAACTTCTATTCAAAATAATTGATCTCTCCACACTTGTGCAGAGGTCAGTGAATGAATCCACTTGAACAAACAAATGGTTACAAGGCTGACATTGTCTGCTTGCTTCAACTGGTTGAATCACTGAAGGAATCGGTGGGTATTCTTTCTTGGTGCTATTACATTATCTCATTTTATTTTTGGCAACCTATCATTCTCATTGACTTCTGATCCATTGCAGTCTCCCCCCCACCCCCCACCACCACCTTTTTTAATGGATTGGCAGTTTTCCACTTTTGTGGAACGTTGTGGTCTCTATTTCCCCATCATTGCTCCTTCAAATGATAGATAAGCTTCTCAGGCTGACTGAAGTGGGAGCAGTGGAGAAGGAGAGGGGAGGGACCTCTGTAGAATCATAGTTGGGTTCTTGGTTATTACTCACACAGGGCCTGAAGTCAAATCATTTTCAGGATAGTGGTGGTGGTTCCTGAAGTTTGGTCCTCAGACCTGTGCTAGTCTAATGTAAGTTTTTTTTCATTTGTCCATGACAAAGATGGCAGCCATTCTCAAGAGAGACTCCTTTTCTGTGATCATGACTGTCAGTTTTTTGTTATTAAGTGTCTTTTCTTTTATGAAATCATGTTTTTTCTTTGTAATTTTGTTTTAATTTTAGAAGTGAAATGCAGTGTTTAAAAATCTCTAGGAGTTTTAGAAAGCTTATTTTAGCAAACTTTGGAGAGATTATTTTAATTTTTTATATTTTATTGTTTCAGATAATCTTTAATTAAGTTTATACATTATTGAAAAAAGTAAATATAAAATTGTGTGTATTGCTGTTTAACTTAATGAATTTTTTATGCCTTTTTATAAACAATATAATTATTTTAATGGCCATAGGATATTCCATCATGTTGACATAACATCACTCAAACCTTTTTCCATAGTAATTTTTGAAAATACTTTTAACTTTACTATTATAGTAGATAAAACATGGCTTTTCACTGTGATTTTAATTGGTATTTCTTTGATTAAATATCCTCTCTAGAGAGATTAAACATTCTGGTCTGTGTTTACTTATGTGAATTCTTCTTTTCAAATTTGAAAATAGCAAGTTTAATTAAAATAGCATATGGAATAATTTAATATATGTAGGAACACTTTGTCAACCATATAGTATAGAAATATGTTCCCTTCTACTTTTTCTTTAAGAAATACTTTGATTTTATACATTTTAATCTGCCAGTATTTTCCTTTATATATATTTTTCTCTTTTCAAGCTAAGAAATGTCTCATTTCACTAAATAAATACATATTGAATATTTTCCCCATTAAAACTTAGATGTGGAAAAAAAAAAAAAACTTAGATGTGATTCTTTTTACCTGTGAGGTCTGTATTTTCATGTATGATCTAAAGTGCTGTTTCTCAAAGTGTGTCACCTGCATCAGAGGCATAAAGCTTTCTTATTAAACATGCAGACTCCTGAGTCAGAATCTCTGGGAGTAGGACCTAGGAATATACATTTTCTGCAAACTCCTAAGATAATACTTGTTTTAGAGTCCTGTTTCTGCTGTAAGAAATTTTTGCAACTTTATGGCTTAAAACAATGCATTTAACCAATTTCTAAATCTGTAAGATGACTCAGAGACCTCATCTGGGCCAACTCTATTTCAGTTGTTAAAAACAAGTGAAAAAGAGTTGCTGAAACAAAAAAACAAGAAAATTGGTAGTAAGGCCTATATTTGATCAGTAGCATATTGGCTAGGGACCTAAATATTGAAATGGGACTAAGATATATCAAGTCTAAAAATTTTCTATGTATTTTTGGAAGATTATATAACCTTTTCTAGATTTTTTTTTTATATTTCTTTAGTCTTTCACCTGAGAGAATTTGTGAAAATAATTGAGGTAAACTATAAGAAAGTATTCCTGACTCAGAAAAATTATAATGTAAATAAAATGTGATATATTGACTTTCATGCAATTATTAATAAGATGATGAATTCTAAAAATAAAAGGCCCACGATACTAAAATCTGTATAAATTTTACATTGAGGTGGACTTTTAGATGCAGATGAGGAAAATTACTTTAATAATTGAGTTTGGCTTGGTTTTATCATGTTGTACCTTATATCCTCAGTATTTATTTGTCTTCTAACTGGAAGTTTGTACCTTTTGACTGCTTTCATCCATTTTCCCCTTCACCCACCCCTTGCCTCTGATAACCACAATGATCTCTTTTTCTGTGAGTGAGTTAGTTTTTCTGTTTTTGAAGTACAGTTGACATCCAACATTATGTTAGTTCCTGTTGCACAGTGATTTGGTATTTCTATACCTTTCAAAATAATCACCATAATAAGTCTAGTTATGATATGTCACCCTTTCAAAGATATTGCATAGTTACCAGCTGTCTTGCTTACACTGTTCATTTTATACCCATGACCTCTTTCTTTTCTTCCCCCATCCGCTTCCACTTAGGCAACCACCTGTTTGTTCTCCTTATCTATGATTCTGTTTTGTTGTGTTTGTTTATTCGTTCATTTGTTTTTTAGATTCCATATGTGAGTGAAATTATACAGTATTTGTCTTTCTCTGTCTCATTTATTTCACTTAGCGTAATACCCTTCTAGGTCCATCCATGTTGTTGCAGTGACAGAATTTCATTCTTTTTTGTGGGTGAGTAATATTGCATTGTATAAATAAGTCATATCTTGTTTATCCATTCATGTTTTGCTGGGCATTTGGATCGCTTCCATGTTTTGGCTATTGTAATAATGCTGCAGTGAACATAGGGATGCATGTATCTTTTCCAATTGGTGTTTTTGTTTTCTTTCAATAAATACCCAGGAGTTGAATTGGTGGATGATATTTTTAATCTTTTGAGGAATTTCCATACTGTTTTCCATAGTGGCTGTACCAATTTACTTTCCTACCAGCAGTGCATGAGGGTCCCCTTTTCTCCACATCCTTGCCAACACTTGTTTTATTTGTTGTCTTTTTGACAGTAGCCATTCTGATAGGTGTGCCAAATAAGACTTTTTGCCAACTTCAAGATAATATCTGAGAGAGAAAAAGAGATATTCAAGAGTTCATAAAAAGTTGAAAGCCTCTTCCTTATATAATGGAGCTGAGATTTTAATCCATTTATTTAGTTTTTCCTCCAGGACTCCCCACAACTAGTTAAAGAAATTTTTTTGGACCAGCTGACATAATTTTTTAATTTCAATGTAGAAAAATGAACTCCATATTTATTTTCATATTTCTTAGACTTCATGCAACTGTAAAACCAAAATAATTTTGAAAAAGCTAAATTCAGGCCGTCATCAAAAAGTCTACAAAAATAAATGCTGGAGAGAATATGGAGAAAAGGGAACTCTCCTACACTGCAGGTGAGAAAGTAAATTAGTATAACCACTATGGAGAACAGTATGGAGGTTCCTTAAAAAATTAAGACAGAGCTACTGTATGATCTAGCAATCCCACTCCTGGGCATATATCTGGAGAAAACCATAATCTGAAAAGATACATGTACCCTGATGTTAATTGCAGCACTTTTTATGATAGCCAAGACATGGAAGCAACCTAAATGTCCATCAACAGAGGAATGGATAAAGAAAGAAGATGTGGTACATACACAGTGGAATACCACTTAGTCATAAAAAATGAAGTGATGCCATTTTCAACAACATAGAGATTATCATACCAAGTGAAGGAAGTCAAACAGGAGAAAGACAAATATATGATATCACTCATATATGGAATCCAGTTTTAAAAAGATACAAATGAATGTACTTACAAAACAGAAGCAGACTTAACAGATAGCAAAAACAACTTATGGTTACTAGAGGGGAAGCATAGGGGAAAGGGATAAATCAGGAGCTGGGGATGAACACATGCACACTGCTGTATATAAGATAGATAACCAACAAGAGCCTACTGTATAGCACAGGGAACTCTACCCAATATTCTGTGATAACCTAAAGAGAAAAGAATCTAAAGAATGAGTATATGTATATGTATAACTGAATCACTTTGCTGTACACTTAAAACTAACACAACATTGTAAATCAACTATACTCCAATAAAATTAAAATATTTTTTAAAAAATAATAAATGTGGATAAAATTACAGAACCACTAAACTTTGTCATTGTGATGTATTAAAAAGCTATTGGTCAAAATGTGACTATCATGCTTGGTGTTATGGGCCAAGTCCTTTTGAGTTGAACATGCCTACGATACTATGGCTTGATATTTGCTTGTCCCATTTGACTCACTGTCAACTTTTGTTGGTACCCCAGGTCACTGTTTTGTGGACTATATTAAGTCCACCTCTCTTCTTACCAGCCAAGAGCTATTCAAGTCATGCTGTTTAAACACCAGCAAAACTGTCAATGTAAGTCATAATTGTACATATGAATATAACATTGAAATAAGAAAGCAGTCCTTGATTATCATTGTCCACAATGTTCCAGACTAGGTTTATGCTTTTTTTTTTTTTTTTTTTTTGAGATTTTCATTGAAAATAAATCATGTGTTAAATTTGGAGAGAGAGTTGTCAGATCCCCAGAATGTCCACAGACTCCAGTCTGAGAACCAGTTCTACCCAGTTACATCTTATACATTGATACATGCAAATTCACAGCTACAACTGAAAAACATAATTCCAGTGTAAAGCAGGTCCCTTGCTTTTCTAATGTCACCTCTGCTTTCCCTATATCCTACCTTGCCTAATATCCTCATTTTCTCCCTTTACTTAGCCTCAAGTTTTCAACTAGAGCAGTGATTTTCAGTCCCTGTTGCACATTAGAATTACATAGGGAGCTTTTATGCGAATATAATATCTAGTCTTGGATGTGTTCAAGTTTTGTTTCTGTTTTTATTTTGTTTGTTTGTTTTGTCTTATACTTTGTTTTTAAAGTTTTCCAGTTTGTTCAATGTGTGCCTGGGATTCAAAACCACAAGATTCTAAAACTATTGAAAATTTCTATCAAGATATTTTGGCTTATTAAGGAACAGTAAGGCTGTGTATTATATAATACTGCTTACTGTATGCCAGGCACTGTGTTGTTCAACACATATCATTACCTCATAAAATCAGTGATGTTATGAAATTGGTATTAGCTCCATTTTTCAGAAAGGTTAAGTTTAGAGAGACAAATTAGGTTCCTTTGGGCTGCATTATTAGCAGCAGAATAGGGATTCAGATTGTCTGTTAATCATTATCTTAACCACAACACTATAAATATTCAGTCTTATTTCACCCTTTTATTACAATATAGATTTACTTTAACCAATCCCTGTTAAATGCACACTTTGATGAAGGCATTTTTACTTTGAGTAGTTTACATATTTTGACTAAAAATGTGTAAGCATAAAGTATGAATGCAGTTCATATGAACACCTGCAGCTATAGTTCTCTTTTTTCCCTATTCCATTAAGAAGTTTGTTGGATAAATGATTTCATTTTCTAAGATTGGATTTCTTTTCAAAAGAGGCTGAAAAGCATTAACTTAGTTAGCTCACTTTGTTTTCAAGTCTATTAAGAAATATTGCATTTGAATCACATTCTGATTAAACTTATAATTTTAGGGTTACCATATTTGGTTGATCTTAACACATTTTCTATATTTTACATCTTTGAAGTCCGAAATAAATTTGTTTCTTTCACTTTGATGGCCCACTGTAGTTAAAATTGGTGGATTTTTCTGTTAATGAATGATGAAATAGTTGTATGTCTTAAAATTAATGACATCTTGGATTTGATGAATTAACAACAGTGGTTATATATGAATGACTATTCCATATATACTCTGCCTATTTTGGGAGGTAAAACAGTGTGATATATTCTCGGTATTGCGAAGATTAAATAAGATAAAATAATCATCATGGTATCTGGCACATAGTAAGAGCTTAGGAAATGTCAGCTGTTGTTATGACATTGTAAATATTAGTGTTATAACTGCATCATGGCTCCACAGTTACAGACCAGAGAAAGGTGACCAGCAGCCTTCAGTTTATAAGTGAAAGAAATTAACTGTTCTTTCAGTTATTTCCTGTAGACAGGTTCTTTTATAAACAAATCTGACTGGCACTAAATTGATATTTCCAAGACTGCTGTATATATAGAATGCTGAAAACCACCATTATACAATATACTGTACTGTACTGCTCATTATGGACTCTTATTCTGGCATATTCCCAAAATACAGAATTGAATATAGATATTCACTAGTCTAGTCCAGGGGAATTTTGTCCAAGAAATGCAGCACCAGAGATTACAGGTATGAGAAACAAGATTGTTGTCAGTAGACTTTGAGTATGTCAGTTTTTATAAGAGCTGTGCTTCCCTCAGTCACACAACAGTTTTTTTTTACCTGTAATACAAGTTAAATAGCAAATAATTGTTGCAGGAGTAATATTTCTCTCTTCTTTCAGTAACTCACACTTACTTTTCAGGCCCTGAACACTTTTAAGTATATCCATACCCATCAGACATTAAAGTGCTTAATATAAAACATGTTGTTGTTTAGTCACTCAGTAGTGTCCGACTCTTTGCGACCCCATGGACTGTAGCACACCAGGCTTCCCTGTCCTTCACCATCTCCCGGAGCTTCCTCAAACACATGTCCCGTGAGTCGGTGATGCCACTCAATCATCTTGTCCTCTGTCGTCCCCTTCTCCTGCCTTCAGTCTTTCCCAGCATCAGGGTCTTTTCTAATGTGTCAGCTCTTCGCATCAGATGGCCAGAGTATTGGAGCTTCAGCTTCAGCATCAGTCCTTCTATATAAAACATAAATTATATTAAGTTTGTACAGAATGTCCTTTTTTTTTGGTCCTGGGAGGTAAAAACTCACCTGAGCTTTGATCATTTTCTTTCTTGCTTGTGACGTTGCTTTCAATTATTTTTTTTCTATAATTTATGTTTCCTAAAGGAAACTTCTTAAGTATAATTTTGGGATAAGTGAATAGATTATTTTCATTATTGATTTTTATTTTTTAAATCTGCAGAAAGCAAAAAGAGAATATTTTCCTGGAATTGCATAAAAGGGAAATGTTTTTTTAATTAAAAACTTTCTTTAGAAAGGACTTTTAGATTCTCAGCAAAACTATGAGCACAAAGTGCCATATCTACACTGTTACCCACACATGCACAACTTCTTCAACTATGGATACCCCATGACATGGTGGTTCATTTGTTAGTCAGTGAATCTACATTGATACATCATCATCAAAAGTCTATACGTTATTTTAGGGTTCACTCTTGCTGAATATATATATTTGCTGAATTTTATAGTTTTATTATATTTTTTCTTTACTCCTTTCTCTTGAGCTCGCCTTCTGCACCCTACTCTCCTTTATCTGATACTCTGCCCTGTGACTCTATCCACTTAACCTCCCTTTCCCTTAGTTCTTTTGTCCTTTACTCAGGGAGACTGCTGGGTTGTGTCTGCTTCTCCTCTCTCTTGGAAACTCTCTCCTTTCTTCAGCCTGGAAACTTTCTCCAGGCATTAAAGCTGAGCAGTTGTAGGACTCACCTGTTTATTTTTCTCTCAGAGATCACTGTCTTGCACTGTCTGTTGTCCAATGTCTGGAAACAGTTGTTTGTATTTTGTCGTGGTTTAGGCGTGTAGGTAAATCAAGTCCCTGTTACTCCATTTCGACTGGAAATAGCCTAATGACTACCAAAACCAAACCAGTCATGTTACCCATCCTACCAGCCTTGTGGAAGAATTCATAAAATGGGTGAATATAGAAATCAGTCATTTCTCTCCAGTATGTTCCTTGGTGGGAAGATAAGGTGAAGTCTTGCTCTCCTCCTATGTACAGAGACCCAACCCAAGTAAAGGGGAAAAGTACCTTTCTCCCCTAACACTTACCATTATCAGTATTTACATAAAGAAATTGAGTGACATGTCTCAACTTGCCCAGGACTGTCCTAATTACATCCTGCTGTCTTCTTTGTGAAAACAGTTAAATCAGATTCTGCAGTGCATGTTTTACTTTTGCAGTTGTGAGAGTTATTAAAGGTTAATTTGTTTTCAGATCTTTACATGAATTTTTTTACTTCGGCCATCAGTTATGTTGTATATAACCTCATTTCAATGAGGTTTGCTTTTGAAGGTTAAATAATTACTGAAATTTAATTCGATAATTCCTACCCTAGCAAGGGGCTTCCCTTGTGGCTCAGCTGGTAAAGAATCTGCCAACAAGGCAGGAGACCTGGGTTCCATCCCTGGGTTGGGAAGATCCCCTGGAGAAGGGAAAAGCTACCCACTCTGGTATTCTGGCTTGGAGAATTCCATATATAATCCATGGGGTTGCAAAGAGTTGGACACGACTGAGCGACTTTCACTTTCACTTCACCATAGCAAGGTATGCCAAAGAATCTTTTTCTTTCTCAGAAATTTCTGAGAGAATTATTATTTTAACTTGCCTGCAGTTACTCAGTATTTGAATTTACCTCTGTTTGATATAACATCAGTATTTACCTCCCAGTTAGGCCATGTTTTAGAACCATCATAGTTCTATAGAAGAATATAAAAGTTTAATATTTTAGGTTTAAGATGAATTATACTTTTGGCATCTTATGTGTCCCTTAGAAAAATTATCTTTTGAGATCATTTGTCTAAAGCCAACAGGAAAATCATTATAAGCAATATGATTGTCAAACAAATCATCCCTACTCTTACTGTCAAATAATAAATAGTTCTACTCTTATTCAGTTTATTTTTCCTTTTATATTTCCCCCTTCTTATTTTCCTATTTGTTCTTTCCTCTTTGTCTATTCTCTATTCCTGTCCCTTTCCTCCCCTTTTTTTCCTCTTTATTTTGATCACAATTCTTAGTTACTTATCCTTCTGTTCTTTTCTGATTATTTTCTATAAGAATTCCCTTATCTCCACAGGAATTACTGTGGCTGAATTTGTAAGGAGCCAGAAGGGGAATGTGGATGGCACTCGTATATAGAGGTTTTGTGTAGTTGAGAATTCAGATTGTAAAAGAAATGATGTTTGTTGCAACAGACAATTATAGTCCTCTGGGAAGAGAGTCGCCTTGCAGAATTGTGTGAAGTACAAGCTTTACCTTCCTTGGCTTCTGATGAACTCTTTTTACTCTTCTGTGCCTAGAAAATATCTATTTGTTAACAACTGGGTAAAAATTCAATAATAAGTAGTTGCATAATTAGATTGAGATTTCTTTTTTTTTTTTAATGAACTCAGCAATTGCTTTACTACTATAAAGAGTAGTTTCTTTTGTGTTATACCTTTAGAGCACTTGTAGTTAGAAATTATTTTGATGAAAGATGTGTAAATACTAATAATAAATGCTTTATTTCTTTGTTATGCAAACTTTTAATCTATAATATAATCATCTGAGCAGTTTAAATGACATATGCTTTTTTTAAGTTTTACTGTAGCCTATGATAGTGTTTTGGAAACTACACAGCATTGTATTTTTTTATTACTGTAGTTCATTTAATAGTTATGGTAAACAAATTCAGATTTGTAGGTAGTTGCTATTTTATATAATGTGATATTTGCAAAGGTGGGAAAAGAGATAGTACTTATTATTTGACTGTAAATAACTTAGGGAACAGAGGAACTTAGAATGGGCTGAGTTCTGAGTAAATAGTCTTGTCATACCTCACATCAAAGGAGCACCTTGTATACTTCCAGAATTCTCTTATGTTCTTTAGTTTTAGAACTAGAACTATTTGACTTTTAACTTTTAGATCCTTGTATCAAGAAGTTCATAGTGCTTTAAAAAATACTATTAATCTTAAAATATCTTAAGAATGATGGAATGAATATCTTAAATTGATTTTGTTCACAATAATTAAAATTTTGTGTGTATGTTATACACACACGTATATATGAAAATTGCACAACACCAGTTGTGAGCCTGATAGAATGTCTACAAACATGAACAGCTTTAGAAAAATTTAAGAAACATTTTAGAGCATTGAAAATAATTGAAAGTCCAAATTGTCACTTAACAAATCACTAAGTCTGCTTTTCTTTAGTGCGTTTCCATTGGTTAGTTCTACTGATTGTTAACAATTGAGAATTAGTGATTAGAGAATTAACCAAGGCTTTTTCCTTTGGTTTCTGTGAGGTTCTGTGTGAGATATGTGTAAGATCAGACCCTCAAAATTACTTGCTGTCAGCATTTTAGAGAATACACTATCAAATGGCAGAAATGGCTGTCAAGTTGGAATTTAGGAAATAAATTCTCTTGAGATACTGATGATTGGGTCCCAGGAACATACTTGAAATAATCATTTTGGTTGGGTATGTGAGTGTGTTTTAACAACTCTTTGCTGAAATGTCAGTGTCAATAAGTTAAATTCTGTCTTTTAAAAAGCATAGTCAAATAAAAGTTAAAAGAGCTTCTTGTGCATTGCCTGATGTTTTGACACCTTCAGTCTGCCGTTTGTTACAGAGCTAATAATCTGAGCTCATTTGTCCTATAAAACCTGAATTCTTCAGTTTAATCTACTTTAATCAAACTTGGGCATACTTCAGTGTGTAGTCTTTGATCTACACCTGAGATCTTATTAAATATGCTTAATCGTTTTTCATTATGCTTATATATTCATTGAGCATCTTCTTTTTTTTTTTTTTTTTTTTAAAATTTTATTTTATTTTTAAACTTTACATAATTGTATTAGTTTTGCCAAATATCAAAATGAATCCGCCACAGGTATACATGTGTTCCCCATCCTGAACCCTCCTCCCTCCTCCCTCTCCAGACCATCCCTCTGGGTCGTCCCAGTGCACCAGCCCCAAGCATCCAGTATCGCGCATCGAACCTGGACTGGCAACTCGTTTCTTACATGATATTCTACATGTTTCAATGTCACTCTCCCAAATCTTCCCACCCTCTCCCTCTCCCACAGAGTCCATAAGACTGTTCTATACATCAGTGTCTCTTTTGCTGTCCCGTACACCAGGTTATTGTTACCATCTTTCTAAATTCCATATATATGCGTTAGTATACTGTATTTATGTTTTTCCTTCTGGCTTACTTCACTCTGTATAATAGGCTCCAGTTTCATCCACCTCATTAGAACTGATTCAAATGTATTCTGTTTAATGGCTGAGTAATACTCCATTGTGTATATGTACCACAGCTTTCTTATCCATTCATCTGCTGATGGACATCTAGGTTGCTTCCATGTCCTGGCTATTATAAACAGTGCTGCGATGAACATTGGGGTACACGTGTCTCTTTCCCTTCTGGTTTTCCTCAGTGTGTATGCCCAGCAGTGGGATTGCTGGATCATAAGGCAGTTCTATTTCCAGTTTTTTAAGGAATCTCCACACTGTTCTCCATAGTGGCTGTACTAGTTTGCATCTTCTATATACCAGGCACTGTCCTGAAAGTGAAATTCGCTCAGTCGTGTCTGACCCTTTGTGATCCCATGGACTATACAGTCCATGGAATTCTCTAGGCCAGAATACTGGAATGGGTAGCTTTTCCCTTACTCCAGGGATCTTCTGAACCCAGGGATCGAACTGAGGTCTAGCACATTGCAGGTGGATTCTTTACCAGCTGAGCCACAAGGGAAGCCCAAGAATACTGGAGTGGGTAGCCTACCCCTTCTCCAGGGGATCTTCCTGACCCAGGAATCAAACCAGGGTCTCCTGCATTGCAGATGGATTCTTTACCAACTGAGCTATCAGGGAAGCCCACTGTTCTAGACACTGGTAATAGAATGATGGCTGTGTTAGACCTGGTTCCTGCATGCCTGGATTTTATGATCTAATTAGAGACAAACAGCCATTAGAGCAGTAGGAACACCTGAAGCTTATGAGAGAATTTCCCTTTGCGTCTACTTCCCATCTGAGTTGAAATTTCACTGCAATCAGGCACTAGAAAAAAATTGGCAGATTTTCAACTTCTCCATTGGAAAATACACAGTTTGTAACAGTGTACTCCTTAGTTAAGGCTTTTAACCCCTGCTTATCTTCTGGCTTTGGTTTTCCAACTCATTTACAACTCTTCTTTTGCAGCTTTCCAAATACCAGGTTTAGTTTGGGTAGCCATTGCATATAGGAATCCTTATAATAGATATTGAGGACACAATCCTCATGTCTCAGTGCATGAGCAAAGAAACAAAGAAAATTCTGTTAGGATTGCAGCAGAGTAACCATGTAAACAGGGAAGTTCAGTGAGGACTCAAAGGGAAACAGATTGGGAATTAGACATCAAGATGTTTTACAATAAGGACTAGAATCAATGTTCAGAGGCTGGATAACCAGTACAGAATGAACAGTAAGAATGACCTTGATACTAACAAATACATGAGGCTGACTCTCTGTTCATTATTCTTTCCTGAGCTAGAATTGGATTTGGACTAACTGGGGAGTAGAGTTTAGGTAGGCATACTAGATAAAACTTGGAAATAAGTCCTCAAATTTTTAATGTTTTATATGCATAGGAGATCTTAGTTTAAGGCGTTAGTTTACCATTATATTGCTCTATGTGTCTGAACTGTCACTTCTATGAAGTCTAATTTCTTCATCTGTAGATTAATTAAAATTCACAATGTTCCTTTGAGTTTTTAAACTGAATTATATACAAAAGCCAAGACTCTCCCCTCTCCACTCCTGCCCTACTTTTTAACTTATCCCCTGTTGTCTTGCCCACAGAAGCTGCTCATTTTTCTTTGATGATAAAGGGACCAAGCTTGGTTGTAATTAACTGTAAGTGGTTTTGAATGCACAAAACAGAACATTGAAACATTGAAAATTCTTTTAATACCAGGAATCCTTTAAGATATGTCTGTCTGAGGGGCTTTTTAGAATCTGTGCCCTGAGTAGGTAGGGTAACTTCTACTCTAAAAATGAGTCATTTTTTGTGTGAAGTGAAAAATAAGAATGCACTTTCATAATTGAGAATTATTAGAAACTATTGGTAGTATAAAGTGAGCTCTTAGAGATGGTTCTCAACTGATAATGTTTGTGACCTTGGCAAATGATTTTACAAATTTAGTTTTATCATCTGTAAAGTGAGAGAAAGACCCACGTCATCGCATTTATTTTTATCTTAAGTTTAAGAAGCCATATGGTGCACTCTGTGTACCAGGCAATATTCAGAATATTTTACAAATAGCAATGCAGGTCTTTTAACTACCCTCTGAAGGTCAATAGTGTTATTATTGCCATCTAATAGATTTTTTAAAAGCTAAGACAAAGAGAGGTACAAGAGGTATAACCTGTGCAAAACCAACCAGCAAGTAGCAGAACTGTTTGCCTGATCTAAGAGTTCATGTTCTTAACTATTACTTTGTGCTACACATACACATGACTTTGTTTTTCTGATAGAACCTCAGAATGTTAATTGCCTTAATCATAATCTTGAATTTTGGTGGTTGCTGTATAATGTATATGTACAGCAGAAATATTTGGTTGAATTTAAGCAAACTATACACAAGTCTAGAAAGTTGTTTTTAAAAGTCAGTCTGTGATAAGTTTGTTTACAGATCACTTGCCTTTTTCAGAATAGAATGCTGAGGATCAGTTTTAGCTTTGTTCTTGGCTAACAAAAACAAAGCATATTTTTGTATTTGAAGGTACTCTTCTTCTAGTGAAAATATTTATGTCACTAGTATTAATAAAATAATACTGTACATATAAAGTTGCTTTCATTTATAGCCACAGCCTCTCTTTTTTGCACTTGTCATTAAAGTTAACTTTCTCCTTTATTTTCTTCTTAAAGATTTCTCATAGTGTATAAATCAAATTGCACTAGAAATGAAAAAACCTAGATCCTGGTATGCAGCGGTATACATACAAGTTTGATAAAAAGGAAGTTAATGTCTTTTTACCTTTGTTCATTTGAAAGTAAGGTAGATTAGCTACATAATTTCTAAGATCTTTTACAATTCTAACTTAAAACAGAAACACTCAACACATACCTATGAGATTGGAGCATGTAAATGAGAAACCAAGAATATTTCAGAGTACTTAGAACCTCACTCATTAGGAAATTAACATCAACAGAATATTAAGTATATTTTTATAAGGAAATAGATGGGTTACTATAACTCTGGAAGTACTTGCAGTTTGGGAGAAGGTTGGCTCAAGTTAGCAGTACAGACTGTATATGGAACAGAGTGAAATATACACAGGTGGAGGTGAAATTTATGACCTTAGGATTGTGTGCCAGTACCCTGAAGTAACCATTCATGGCGTAATGGCTTACATAAGTTCTGGGAAAGAGTACCAAGTAAGTGAAAGATCAGAGTTAGGAAAGGACTCTTGTAGGAAAAATGGTCAGGAAAGTTCTTCAGAAAACTTGAGGCATATTTAATAGGTAAAAGAGAAAAGGTGGGAGTACAAGGTGAGAAATGAGTAGAGCTTGGTATAGACAGTAGTTTGGATAGAACAGGGTTACACGTAGGTAGCAGTAAAAGAAGAGATTAAGAACCAGAGCTGGAGCCTTAAGCGGACTCACCTCAGTTTATAACTTCTGGAGGCAGTGTTCTTATCAGAATCTGGCAGTGCACAACCAGAGTAGCTGGCTCTGTATGGTGGCCCAGGCCCTAGTGTCAGGCTTAAGCATTTATACTGGGTTTAATAGGCAGTTAAGGAGCCAGTAAAACAAACAAAAAACAAACAGAAAAATGTTGAGCTGAGAGGAATGTGGTGGAATGGCTTTTCAGGAAGATTAATCTGCACCAGTGTGCAAGACAAATAAGGGCCTGGAGTCCTAGACCATAGCTAGGAAATTGGTGTAAATAATAAGAATCTAACTTGGTAACTGTTTTGAGGTTGGTTGAAAAGGAAGGTTTAATTTCAAGAGACATTTGAAGAACAAATTAGTAAAATTCAGTTACTGGATTTTAGGCCCTGAAGAGGGAGAATCTCCTGCCCCTGTATCCAAGACTTAGAAGGGAACTTCTTTTATTCTCTTTTGGCATTTGGAGACAATTTTGTATGAGAAAGGATTCTACATGTGTAGTACTTATATTGTGATACATGAGTCGTCACTGTGTTAAGTGAGGACTAAGAAAGTAGGCTTTTGTGTTTATCATCTGTACCCTTCAGAATAATTGACAATATATGCCACATCTAATCTTCCATCATCACCATCTATTGAGATCACTATTGTCCAAGTCACCAATGACTTCCTTAATGTCAAATCCAGTGGTCATTTCTTTGTTTATGTTTTATTAGACCTCACTACTGTTTGAGATAGTTGACCACACCCTCCATGAAACATTTTTTTTTTCCTGGAACTTCCATTATACCATACTTGACATATACCAGCTCCTTTTGCTTGTTCATCATCTTCCACCAGATCTCTACTTGTTCGAGTGTCTCAGGCCTTTGTCATGAATTCTCACTGTGTGCTTCTGGGTGACTCTTCACTCTAAATGCTGTCCAAGTGCCAGTGTTTCCCAAAACTATCTCTAACCCTGGGAAAAAACCAACCTCCTAACTAGTATACCTACTCTGATTCTTTTTCCCTTATTTTGTTATTAACATATCTGTCAGGGCGATCATTTTAAAATGTAAATCAGATCATGTCATTTCTCTAGTTAAAACCATCCAACAACTTCCCACTATGTTTAGGATAAAATCTAATTTCCTTTCCCTAGCTTCAAAATCCTGTATGATGTAGTCGCTGACCACCATTCTTTTTTTTTAATTGGAGGATAATTACATTATTGTGATGGTTTTTGCCATACATCGACATGAATCAGCCACTGGTGTACATGTGTCCCCCATCCTGAACCTCCCTCCCACCTCTCTCCCCACCCCATCCCTCTGGGTTGTCCTAGAGCACTGGCTTTGAGTGCCCTACTTCATGCATCAAACTTGCTCTGCCCTGATCACCATTCTGAACTATAATTCTTACCACTTTTCCTCTCTGCTACTGCCATTCCATCCTTACTCACCTTCTTTTAGTTCCTGGGACATTATTGCTTCATTCCTACCTTAGACCCTTTGCTCAGAGTGCTCTTTCTCCCAGTTTTTTAATGGTTTTTTCCTTGTTCTGACCTTGGCTTAAATGTTATCTGCTGAGAAAAGCCATCCCTCAACAGTCAGTATAAAGCATTCACATAATTCCTCTCAGTTTTTGCAATTATAGTATAGCAGTTAACACCATCTTCATACCTACATACTGGCTATATCAACTGAGCCCAATTCTCTAAGCATAACCTCTTCTCCTAAATCTTAACACCCTTTCTCAGATTCATCCATATGTTTTTCATATTATCAATATAAGGTACTAGTTCTTACCTAATTATTTTTAAAAGTGCTTTTAAAGAGAAAAAAAGAAAGAAAACAAAGCAGAAAAGTATTTGAAACTTCTAAGTTCTAATTTCAACACCAGAACTAGTATGCCATTATCTATGTCTGTTGTTACAAATTCCTCTACTAAGTAACCACACTATTAATGTGATCTACTTAGCAGGGGTTTTACAAAACAATAACTAATTAATTAATGTATATGACACTATGTAATTCTTTTATTTGCATATTATTTTCAGCTAATAGGTTTTATCTTTTGTCTAATGCCAATCAGAGACTAGAAATTTATTTAAAATTTAGTTTGTGTGTTTGCTTTATAGGAATCTACACGTGTGCATATGTAATCCCACAAAGACATGATCATAACATTCTTTCTTTTGAGAGTTGTGTTTTCACTTATATTGTGGATAATCTTTCTTTGTCAAAAGTAGGTCTATATCATTATTTAGGTAAAACTTTACCACAGTGCCTTTTTAACCAGGGCCTTTTTTTGGACATTTAGATTGATTACATTTTTTGACTGATATAAACACTTTAATAAATACCCTTCGACATTCAATTCTGTTACTTGTTCTGTTATTTCTTTGGAATAAATTCATGGGAGAATCTTTATTCATATTACCAGATTGTTCACTATACGTTTGAAAGGACGTGATTTTTAGAGAAACTTTCTTTTTAGCAGTCCCCCAGGTGTTCTCATGCTTCATATTATTCCATATAGGAGGGGTGTGAAATCTACTACCTTGGCAGACTTTAGAAGTAAACTTAACAGCATAGACAGCAGCCCATTGATAGGAAGGACATTCTTCTTCCATTTCCTTTGGACAGAGCCTTGAAGTATTCTAGATTTCTCTTAAATCAAGGATTCAGATACCACCATTAAGTGTTTATGATAAGTTCTGGTTCAGAGGGACTCCAGTTAGATCCTCCCAAGAAGGAAATGGTGGTTCTGGCCTGTGCCCTGGGCTTTTTATGAAGTACTTAAGAGTAGAGATTCATAGACACTCAAGGTTGAAAGAACCAATGGATGTCTAATTCAGCTACCACTTGACAGCTAAATCCCTTCAGCTACACCTGGGCAATTATTTATCCGTCTGTTTGTGAGCATCCTTAGTGATGAAGAGTTTATTTCCCAGGTTAGCCTGTTTCACCTGTGGATCATTCTGATTGTTTAAGATTTTCCCAATGGGAAAATTATTTTCTTTGTTGGAGAGAACAGATGAAGAACTTTAAGATGGCTGAACTCCAGAACTAGAAGAGAGCGCCACTAAAAGGGAGCCAGTCTGGTCACAGCTTCTAGTCAGGCTGTGGTGTAAGCAGTATCCTCACTGAGGTCTTTGGGGGAGAGGGATTCGAGAACTATGTTTTAATTGATTGACTTCTATTCTCTAATGATCTGTCATTGATAGCCTGTGAAAATTTATAACAACCTTTCTGTTCAAAGTTATGTTTTAAATCAATTTATCTCTTTAAAAAAAAAAAAAGGCTAGTCGGTAAGCCTTTGCAGCCCATGTTTGTCTACGTTTGAAACTTTTTGTTTTTATAAAAGTAAATTGTTTACAGAGACCCCCAAAATTATACCTTGTTCTGGGATAATCTACGTCCTTAAGGTAGCAATTCATATCTAATGAATTTTCTTTAATATGTCATAAAATTTCCCAGTTCATTAGTCATATTCTTTACTACAGTAAACTCTATTGTATGGCAGAGGTTTTAGAAATTGAAATTATTAAAATTTTAATAATGCAACTTTTCTAATGACTATTGTTTAGTATTATCATTTGTTAAAATTCAGATACCCATAAGTTTTTCCTGACAAGTTCCTAAAGGCTGTCATCATGTTGTCACATGCATTTAGCTAGTATTTTATGTGTTTCATGATACCATTGTTAGTCCATATTATTCCTTGCAGTATTTTTTGTAATAGTTACATAGATAACTAATAGGTAACTACTGTCATCTCTAATCTTTGTTTGGCATTTTTCATATAGATATTTAATACCCTGGCTAAATTCAGTAAGCCTTCCAAAGGGTTTCAGATTCCAGTCATGGTTTTGGAGTATTTTTAGTTTGCTATTTGAGGAGGTAATGACCAAAACAACCAATTTCAGTCAAATATTAAATTATTCAAAAATGCTTTTTTCTAGCAGTTTGGTTTTTATAACTTTAAACTTAATAATTCTAGTATGTGAGTAAGTCATATCCTACTAGGCTTGTTTTTTGTTGTTGTTGTTTGTCTTATAGTAGGTCCTTACTGATTATCTATTTTAAATACAGCAGTGTATGCATGTTAATCCAAAACTCCCAATCTGTCCCTCTCCCCCCCACCTTCCTCCTTGGAAACCATAAATCATTCTCTAAGTCTATGAGTCTGTTTCTGTTTTGTAAATAAGTTCATTTGTATTATTTTTTTGGATTTCATATATAAGTGATGTCATATGATATTTGCCTTTCTCTGTCTGACTTACTTCAGTTCAGTTCAGTTCAGTTCAGTCACTCAGTCGTGTCTGACTCTTTGCGACCCCATGAATCACAGCACTCCAGGCCTCCCTGTCCATCACCAACTCCTGGAGTTCATTCAGACTCATGTCCATCGAGTCGGTGATGCCATCCAGCTATCTCATCCTCTGTCGTCCCCTTCTCCTCCTGCCCCCAATCCCTCCCAGCAGCAGAGTCTTTTCCAATGAGTCAGCTCTTTGCATGAGATGGCCAAAGTACTGGAGTTTCAGCTTTAGCGTCATTCCTTCCAAAGAACACCCAGGGCTGATCTCCTTTAGAATGGACTGGTTGGATCTCCTTGCAGTCCAAGGGACTCTCAAGAGTCTTCTCCAACACCACAGTTCCAAAGCATCAATTCTTCAGCGCTCAGCTTTCTTCACAGTACAACTCTCACATCCATACACGACCACTGGAAAAACCATAGCCTTGACTAGACGGACCTTTGTTGGCAAAGTAACGTCTCTGCTTTTGAATATGCTATCTAGGTTGGTCATAACTTTTCTTCCAAGGAGTAAGCGTCGGCTGCAGTCACCATCTGCAGTGATTTTGGAGCCCCAAAAAATAAAGTCTGACACTTACTTAACTTAGTATCAAAATCTCTAGGTCCATTCATTTTGCCACAAGTGGCATTATTTAATTTTTTTTTTTGGACTGAGTAATATTCCATTGTGTATATGCACCACATCTTCTTTATCCATTTGGAAGATGAATTATAATTTAAAAAATAGTATCACATATATATGAGACATTACTTAGGCTGTGGACCATCCTTAGTACTCACATGGAGTAGTTGACATCTTGGAATCACTCAGCATTTCATAGCTTAGGAGCAACTGTTCTGACATAATTTTTAGCTCTCCAAGATTACCCCACAGTTTGAGAGAGGGAAAAGGATGAGCCCAGAGAAATTTTCCAGGAGCTAAAATCATGCCATGTTGCCAGCCCATGGCAAAGCTGAGCTAATCTTGAAAACCCACAGAACCATCAGAGAAAAAAGGATGAATGGATTTCTTTTTATGTCTTTTGATTCCCTCTGCAGGACATCATGATTTAACTCACTGCATCTCAGGAGACCACAGGAGACCCTTGGCTTATGACCTAATTGGTTCCTAGAGGAAAAATAAAAGTTCAGACCTCTCTTTTATCCCCAGTTGGCACAATATTATAAATTATGGTCCTTTTCCTGGAAACAAACCCTGTACCACAAATATTGCAAAAATATATTATTAAAATATATGTTGAATGTATATTATTTATATTTATATTTTTACAAATATCTATTAGTATATAAAAGCAAAATTTGTAGCTACAATAAAAGAAAGCATGTTTGGGGTAGTTAGGGACTCAGATTCTGGAACCAGACTTATGTAGGTTCAAATATCAACTTTGCAGCTTCCTAGCAGGGTGATCTTGGGCAGTTATTTAATCTCTCTATGCTTCGATTATCTATAAAAATGGTGGTAATAGTTCCCACCTTCTAGAGGTGCTCTGAGGATTAAAAAAGTTAATGTATAGAAAGTAGTGAGAATTGACAATACCTGACAATATCATCAAGTATTGACTGCTATTTTATATGTTGTAAATGCTCATTTTAGGGAAACTTTTCGGAATGGCCTTAAACTACAAGTTCAATCAAGTTGGCTCTCAAGGTTCCTTCTTTTTCTGATAAGCATTCCTGAGGCTAGATATAGATGCTTATCATCATACCCCCCTCAAGGCCATTCACAATCAGGCTCCAGTCCTGCCTTTTCTATACTTTTTTTGTACAAATGCTCCCCTCAAGTTGTACTTACTCTTTCCTGGTTCAGCCCAACATCTGCCTCTTTTGCAAAATTTTACCAGTATTATCTGAACTTCTTTGGAATTTATTGTGTGCTTCAATGTTCCACTGTTTTAAAAATCATCTCTGAGTCAAACCGTTTGAGACTAGTAGCTATATGCAATACAACTTTGCGTTCCCTCGTCATCTACTTCGGGATGTGCTTAGTCACTTGTGTGCTAAGTTGCTTTAGTCATGTCAAATTCTTTGTGAACCTAAGAACTGTTGTCCACCAGGCTCCCCTGTCCATGGGATTCTACAGGCAAGAATACTGGAGTGTGTTGCCATGTCATTCTCCAGTGGATCTTCCTGACCCAGGGATCAAACCCAAGTCTCTTATATCTTCTGTATCAGCAGGCGGGTTCTTTACCACTAGCGTCACATCTTCCTGACCCAGGGATCAAACCTCCGTCTCCTGTGTCTCCTGTATTACAGGCGTGTATGTCTCCTATATGTACTGCTTAATTGGCAGAGATGAGAGAAAGCAGCATTTTTAAGACTGTACTATAAGTTGAATTTTGTGTGTGCATGTACACATGCATGCATGTCCAACCTGCATAGCAGGTTAACAGTTTTGAAAACTAACTGTACTTTTAAAATTGGAGGACTTGTAAGAAATTTAAAATTAATATAACTAAGTGAAACTTTTGCAGATTAGATTGTTGAAACTTCATAGGAACCAAAAAACATCACATTTCATATATTGCAATCAGGCCTGCATCTCCTGTTAGATAATTATGAAATGTCTTCCTCTGAAACTACTACTACTGTGTAACAAAGAAAAAGAAGAACCCTGTGGCTATGAATGTCCACATCACCGAATTAGGGCTATAAGAACTAGGAACTAGTTAAGGAATGGGAAAAGGAGAGAAAGGGAAAAACATACTTTTGGATCTGCCTCTTTTTCTAATATTTAATAATAGTAATAAAATATCTTAACTAAAAATATATGATGTAATAAGACATTTTAACCTTTTGGCTGTTGGCAAAGTTTTCTTCATGAAAGCTATTATATTTGACATCTAAAAATATTATTATCTTAAAGGATTTTTTGTTGTTGTTCAGTCGCTCAGTTGTGTCCAACTCTGCGACCTCATAGACTGCAGCACATGAGGCTTCCCTGTCTTGCACCATCTCTGGAGCTTGTTCAAACTCATGTCCATTGAGTTGGTGATGCTGTCAAACCTACTCATCCTCTGTCATCCCCTTCTCCTCCTGCCTTTGATTTTTCCCAGCATCAAGGTCTTTTCTCATGAGACGTTCTTCGTATCAGGTGGCCAAAGTATTGGAGTTTCAGCTTCAGCATCAGTCCTTCCAATAAATATTCAGGACTGATTTCCTTTAGAATTGACTGGTTGGATCTCCTTGCAGTCCAAGGGACTCTCAAGAGTCTTCTCCAACACCACAGTTCAAAAGCATCAATTATTCAGTGCTCAGCCTTCTTTATGATCCAAGTCTCACATCCATACATGACTACTGGAAAAACCACAGCTTTGACTAGACAGACCTTTGTTGGCAAAGTAATGTCTCTGCTTTTGAATATGCTGTCTAGGTTGGTCATAACTTTCCTTCCAAGGATCAAGCATCTTTTAATTCCGTGGCTGCAGTCCCCATCTGCAGAGGTTTTGGAGCCCAAGAAAATAAAGTCTCTCACTGTTTCCACTGTTTCCCCATCTATTAGCCATGAAATGATGAGACCAGATGCCATGATCTTCATTTTTCGAATGTTGAGTTTTAAGCCAGCTTTTTCACTCTCCTCTTTAATCTTCATCAAGAGGCTTTTTAGTTCCTCTTCACTTTCTGCCATAAGGATGGTGTCATCTGCATATCTGAGGTTATTGATATTTCTCCCGGCAATCTTGATTCCAGCTTGTGCTTCTTCCAGCCCAGTGTTTCTCATGATGTACTCTGCATAGAAGTTAAATAAGCAGGGTGACAATATACAGCCTCGACGTACTCCTTTTCCTATTTGGAACCAGTCTGTTGTTCCACGTCCAGTTCTAACTGTTGCTTCTTGACCTGCATACACATTTCTCAAGAGGCAGGTGAGGTGGTCTGGTATTCCCATCTTTTTAAGAATTTTCCACAGTTTGTTGTGATCCACACAGTCAAAGGCTTTGGCATAGTCAATAAAGCAGAAATAAATGTTTTTCTGGAACTCTCTTGCTTTTTCTGTGATCCAGCGGATGTTGGCAATTTGATCTCTGGTTCCTCTGTCTTTTCTAAAACCAGCTTGAACATCTGGAAGTTCACAGTTGATGTATTGTAGAAGCCTGGCTTGGAGAATTTTAAGCATTACTTTACTAGTGTGTGAGATGAGTGCAATTGTGCAGTAGTTTGAGCATTCTTTGGCATTGCCTTCTGTTGGGATTGGGATGAAAATTGACCTTTTCCAGTCCTCTGGCCACTGCTGAGTTTTCCAAATTTCCTGGCATATTGAGTGCAGCGCTTTCACAACATCATCTTTTAGGACTTGAAATAGCTTCACTCTTTGTTAGTGGATATAATTGAACTTGGGCTGTGGTATTAGTTTTTGTAGACGTTAAAAAATGAATTCTTATCAAGGATACCTTAAAGCAAGGACCCATCTTTCTTTCTTTTCTTTCTTTTAATACTAGATACTCTGGATGAATATTTTGAGTATGATGCAGAGGAGTTCTTGGTCTCTCTGGCCTTGCTAATAACAGAAGGACGAACACCTGAATGTTCTGTTAAAGGTCGGACAGAAAGTTTCCATTGTCCTCCAGCACAGTCCTGTTACCCAATAACTACAAAACATGAATGTAGTGACAAGCTGGCCCAGGTGAGAATTGTGTGTTGAATGCATTTTATCTGCCTTTTATATAAATTAGTTTAAATTCTGTCATCACCTTTATTACAATTATAACATTCACATTTAAGTAAAAAATTGGTTACAACATAAAGAAAAAGTATAGTACATAGCTTTTCGATCATCAGGTAAGTGTGCAGCCAATTTCATACCTTTGTCCACACACATCAGATTTAAGATGATCCTTGTTAACTATGAATTAGATTTCATTAGTTTTAGTCTCAGCCCTAGTTCATCAACTTTGTGTTCTTGTTTATTTATTAGATTTATGTTCATTATTATTTTCCCCATGTTAATGGGAGGATGCCTTTTGCTGTCATTAATGTTTCTGTATAATACTGTTAAAAATATTTATTTTGGTATGTAGCATATAATTTGCTGTAAAGATAGTTCTGCCAGTTAGTTTTTTAAGTGTAGTCCAAAATTTTAAACTTCTAAAATCTTGTCTATTTTGAGTGTTTAATGAAAATGAACTTTTAATATTTTGCTCTTAGACTGAATCTTTCATCTATAATTAATGATATCATTGACAGATGAGACAAGGCTGGGCCATCTTGAGGCCTGTCAGACATTGTGCATGGCAGTTATTTTTCCACAAAATAGATCAAAGATATCCTACCACAAGAAAATTTGCATCATAATTGTTAGCTACTAATCCCCACACTCTGGAGTTAATAGTGCTGATGCATTGTTTAATGAGGAAACCTAAATAGACAGACAAGGCTGAGGAAAGCCCTTGAATAGGCGACTCATTTTCATACAGATGTCTCCTTTACAGTTATACTTTTTGAATTGAAATATAAAATTGGATGGGCTATTGAGCCATTTTACTTATCTCCATCTTCTCCAAGTGTCGCCAAGCCAGACGAACTAGGTCTGAGGTCGCATTGTTGTGGAAGAATAACCTTCCAATCATGGTGGAAGTGATGCTACTACCAGACTGCTGCTACAGTGATGATGGGCCCACCACTGAAGGGATTGATCTAAATGATCCTGCTATTAAACAAGATGCGTTATTATTAGAAAGATGGATATTGGAGCCAGTTCCTCGACAGTAAGTTGACCTGAGATTGAAGTTGTCCCTGGTAAATTCGATTTTCCATTACTTTCTATAAATTACTTTAATAATATGTCTTTGAGTCCCTCTATTTATGTAGTAAAATTTACCTCTTTTGTACTTCTGTGACTTCAAGTGACACTTGTAAATGTACTCCCACACTCTTGAAAGCACATATCCTGAGTGATATATTTACCAGTTTCTTTCTAAAATTCAGTCATTTTATACTTGCCCACATTTAGATGATGCTTTTTTACTTTCCTCAGGAGTGGTGATCGATTTATTGAAGAGAAAACTCTCCTGTTGGCTGTCCGCTCATTTGTGTTTTTTTCTCAATTAAGTGCTTGGCTGAGTGTTTCTCATGGTGCTACTCCACGAAATATTCTTTACAGGTATGTCTAGGGCAGAAAAAGAACCATGCATATTCAGCTAAAGTGGTTAACTACTGAATGGTATTTGACCTTTTAAGCAGTTTATTTCCTTCATTTCTAAATGTAAGTGGATAAAATTTACTCAAGTTTTTCTCAAAGCAAGTTAGAGAAGTTTAGATATGATATGACTCAATATGAGTTTTGCTTCTTGGGTTAAATTTGGTGTAGAGTAGTTTTCAGAGAACTTTTAAGCTTACTTTGTAGAACCAACAATGAATTGATACCACCATTATAAATAAAGTGGAAAAACTTTCTGGGCTGCTGAATTTTCACAGTGGTAAACCTACTTAATTTTTAGATCTTGAAAACTGTAAACACACAAGCTGCTGAACAGCTGTCTTAACTGTCTCTTTAGGCAGGTAGCCATGAGATAGAGAGTATGTCTAAATCACCTCACAGAAAGCATATAATTATAACAGAATTAACTGAATTCATTTATTTAGTAGCAAATGGAAAGTTCCTTTTTTCTGTTTTGACAACTAATTTTGAATTACACTATTTTTTAACTTTAGTGCTTTACTACTATAGTGTTCTTAAAAAGAAGATTGTCTGTATTGCAGGCATAGTCTATTTATTTCTGTTGGTTTTGTTAGAGTGACATGCATGGTAAAGTAGATTAAAATAAAATCTCAATAGTAATTAGTGCAAACAAAGGTAAGTATATGACTGTTTAAAGTTTTAAAAATAATATATAATAATGATATGTTTTATAATCCATTGATTCCATTTTTTTCTGTGTGATTCTAGAATCAGTGCTGCTGATGTAGACCTACAGTGGAATTTTTCACAGACTCCAATTGAACATGTGTTTCCTGTTCCCAATGTTTCTCACAATGTGGCCTTGAAAGTCAGCGTTCAGTCCTTGCCCAGACAATCTAATTATCCAGTTTTGACCTGTAGTATTCACACTAATATTGGCCTTTATGAGAAAAGAATTCAAGAACACGAACTTAAAACCCATCAGCACCGAAATTCTACAGAAGCAGATCACTGTAGTACAGACAGTTCACAGCGTGTTTGCAGCAAACAAACTTGGACCATGGCACCTGAAAGCATAATATTACATGCAAAAAATGGCACAACTCCGGAATATAGTGCAGCTGTCAAAAATGTCAAGCTATATCCAGGCATTGGCAGTAAATCTGACTATGGAACATCTCAAGGCAATATTTTAGGCTTCAGTAATATAGGAGAGAAAAAGTCACATGAAACATCAGTGAGAACTTTAAAATCATTTTCAGTGGTTGATTCCAGTGACTCTAGTCGCCAGAGTTCCTGGCAGTCAGTTGGTGAGACTAATCCTTTAATAGGCTCTTTAATTCAGGAGCGGCAAGAAGTTATTGCAAGAATAGCTCAGCATTTGATTCATTGTGATCCAAGTACTTCCCATGTTTCTGAACATCCACTTAATATGCAAGAATCTAGTTCACTTAATTCAAAACTTTTCCGTGTTTCACAAGAAAATGAAAGTGTAAGAAGAGGTAAAGAAACATTCTCTGTCTCTTTTGGCAGTCCAGAGCTCACCTCTTCAGAAGACACCAGTGAAGGGAAGATTCGAGTAAAACCAGAAACTCCTCGAAATGGCACTTGCATCTCTAATGGTCTTCATTCTTGTCAGTCTGTTGGTGAGACTAATCCGTTGATAAGCTCTTTACTCCAGGAACGGCAAGATATCATTGCAAGGATTGCTCAACACTTGGAGCATATTGATCCAATGGCATCTCACATGCCCCGGCAATCATTCAATATGCAGGACTCCAGTTCAGTTCCTTCTAAAGTATTTAGGAGTTCCTATGAAGACAAAAATTTATTGAAGAAAAACAAGGATGACACTTCTGTTTCCATTTCTAATACAAAATTTTCCTTGTTAGATGACATCAGTGAAGGGAAAAATTCAATATCTAATAAATATTTTAGTTCTTTTAATTGCAACAGTAAAGTCAAGCCTTCTTTGCAACCTCAAATAAGAAGAAATCTGTATAAGGACAATCCTAGTGAAATCCAAGGTACGTTTCAGCAGACACAGAACAAAGCTACTGGTTTAACGACCCCTTCAAATATATCTCACTGCAAAGAAAATAACTTCGATTTGACAATCAGGTTAGAAAACACATGTTCTGAGTGTCAATTTAAGAAGCAAGAAATTAACAATGAAATTGATAAAGAGTATTCAAATTGTAACAGTATTGACAAACAGGTTTGCACAAATAAGTATAAGGACAAAATAATAAATGAAAATTATAATCCAGAATCTTTTATCAATCACCAGTGTGATAATTCAAAAAAAAATGACTCGAAAGTAAAAGTTACTGTGTTGGAAATGTCTGGATATCTGAGTAAACATGAAAACGAGTGCTCAAATAAAGACCCAAAAAGGCCTAAGCCATGTGAACAAAACACTCAACTTAATAGTATAGAAAATTATCTCATTAAAGATAGTGAAGGTTTCAAATGCAAAAAGCTAGACCAATTAAGAAACGAACAGGATAAGAAAGAAGATCCGATTGATGAAAACTCTCAAAACTGTTCTCAGAGAAAGAATATAAAAGACTGTTTGTCCACATGTGAACGACTGAAAAATAAAGAGGTGTTGGTAAGTAATATATAACATTTCAAATATAATCCTCAAATATTTGTTATGGTTTGAATTTTGTTTACAGAAGATCTTGTTATAAAGGCCCAAGGTGCCCGTTGTCTATAGAGCAGACTATCTGGCTACAGAACTAGTATTAACATGCTTATACATAAACCACCCCCTTAAGAGCAAATGCTAGGTAAATTCTTCCTCTTGTCCTTTTTTGTTTATTTCAATACTGGAAACAGTTGCTGGAGAGTAAAAAGGAGTCAGAAATGAAACTTGTATTATTAGTTAAATGTGTTATTTGTTAGCAACTCTGGCCCATTATGAGCAGAGTGCCCATTGTGTTACGCCTCTGCTCAACTAAGGAATATCTAGTGAAATCACTGATCGGTAGTCAAAATAACCTGCATTCCAGTCCTGACAAATTTGGTCCTTGAGTGAAGCTAAATAAATCACTCACTTCTCAAACTTCCAGTCTCCTCAATTTTAAAGTAAGAATGATGAATCTCTTTTGCTTATAGTTGTGGTAATAATTGTAGATTTTTAAACATTTTTTAAACTTTTACTTTACTGCATAAATCAGACATACTTAAGTTAGTTCCATTTTATTTGTCCACCAAACCACTTTTTAACTTTAGAAAATTATTATTAGACTTAAATTTCCTTTGTTTCTCTAAAAAGCATTACAAATTTATATCTCAGTTATATGGAAAACTACTTAACTGCCTTGATCCAAATCTGAATGACCTTGGTTCATCTTCTTTATCAGGCAGATTAGTCTTGTTGGACATTAGAGTCTTAAAATTATGCCATGTTTCCTATTGCTGTTTTTCAACAGAAGATTTCCTCTCCTCTAACACATGGGTTTAATCAAATTTCAGTTTCCAATTTACTAAAATGTTAATTGTCACAAAAACCTACCCTGACCTTAAGAATACTAGCTTTTCATGATCCTTTCTGGTACGTTATAGGGAGGCTTACTTTGACCATGGTATTTTTCAAGCCACTACGATTAGTTTTTTTCATGTTCTTACTTTAAATATCCAAAAAGGCAATGGCAACCCCTTCCAGTACTCTTGCCTGGCGAATCCCATGGACAGAAGAGCCTGTTAGGCTGCATCCATGGGGTCACTAGGAGTCAGACACGACTGAGTGACTTCACTTTTACTTTTCACTTTCATGCATTGGAGAAGGAAATGGCAACCCACTCCAGTATTCTTGCCTGGAGGATCCCAGGGACGGGGGAACCTGGTGGGTTGCCATCTATGGGGTCGCACAGAGTCAGACATGACTGAAGCAACTTAGCAGTACTTTAAATATAATTATATAGCCTTTGCTATGGAGAAGGCAATGGCACCCCACTCCAATACTCTTGCCTGGAAAATCTCATGGACAGAGGAGCCTGGTAGGCTGCAGTCCATGGGGTTGCTAAGAGTCAGACATGACTGAGCGACTTCACTTTCACTTTTCACTTTCATGCATTGGAGAAGGAAATGGCAACCCAAAAGCATACCAGCCTTTGCTATGTGCCTAGGCACTCTTATGAATGTTTTATACATGTTGGCTTACTAAATCCTTTCACTACCATGTGAGATTAGGTGCTGTTACTAATTCAGGTTTGCAAATGCAGACTCTAGGCCTGGAGAGGTTATATAACATGCCCAAAGTAATAAAGCTAGGAAATGATAAAGCCAGGACCCATTAGTTCTTTCTGGTTTATATTCATGTGTTTTCATGAATTTTTGATTTCTGAGTATGCTGCTGCTGCTGCTAAGTCGCTTCAGTCGTGTCCAACTCTGTGTGACCCCATAGACGGCAGCCCACCAGGCTCCCCCATCCCTGGGATTCTCCAGGCAAGAACACTGGAGTGGGTGCCATTTCCTTCTCCAATGCATGAAAGTGAAAAGTGAAAAGGAAGTTGCTCAGTCGTGTCCGACTCTGAGCGACCCCATGGACCACAGCCTACAAGGCTCCTCCATCCATGGGATTTTCCAGGCAAGAGCACTGAAGTGGCGTGCCATTGCCTTCTCCCATTTCTGAGTATAAACTTGCATAAATTCTTAAGAACTAGTCTATTTCTTATATCACTTCAAAAACATGGTACTGTGACTGTGTTAAGTATATTTTAAAATTCACATTTATATTCTTGTATCATGCACTAACTACCAAATTATATTTTCTGAGGAGGGCTCTTGCTATTGACATAGTTTTGTATTCTAGAATATTGTACTAATTTTTTTTTATCTGTGAGAAGTTGTTTTTTTCACAAATAAAAGAATTTAATATTAGCTTACTAATGTTAGACTAAGTATAAAATACATTGACCTGGCATGCTGCAGTCCATGGGGTCACAAAGAGTCAGACACAACTGGGCAACTGAACAACAAGGCATACATTAGACATACTTTCTTTATTTGAGTTCATTCAGCATCTTAGAAAAAACTCTTAAACTCTGTTTTCTAATGAAAGTGTATATAATTGTGTGTGTATGTGGTCTTCCCTTGTGCCTCAGATGGTAAAGAATCTGCCTGCCACTGCAGGAGATGCAGGTTCTGTCCCTGGGTTGGGAGGATACCCCAAAGAAGGAAATAGCAACCCACTCCAGTATTCTTGCCTTGAAAATCCCATGGTCAGAGGAGCCTGGCAGGCTATAGTCCGTGGGGCCGCAAAAGAGTCAGACACGGCTTAGCGACTTAACAACAAATAATGAATATGTGTGTGTAGATAGGTTTATAGGTCATTAACTTTACCACCGAGGATGTAATAACTCAGTACATAATAAGAATAAGTCTAAAAACAAAAAACTTAAATGTTACTATTAAAATCTAATTCTTTTCCTAGCAGAGAACTATACCACTTAGACACTCAAGTGTCTGGCAGAAACATAATTTTCATTCCTTGGATGGAACCTCAACCAGAGCCTTTCATCCTCGAACTGGATTGCCTCTTCTTTCCAGTCCTGTAAGTGTTTTTCTCCTATTTTTTTTCTTATTATGTAAAATGTTTGCAAATAATTTTATCAAAATTTTAATTGAAAAATTTTTAATTTAAATACTTCAAAATAAATTTTTAGTGGGAAATCATTTTACCTTTTGATATCCTTAATAGCTAAATGTTAATATGGAAAAAGGAAAAGTGGATAAAATGAATTTATTATGTTATGATTATAAAATTTCTCTGAAATTCTTAATGTCCAGCATATTAATTCTTACTAAATGTAAGGAAAATAAGTGTCAATGTATTCTTTATAGATAGATTTGTGTTATAGTACTGAGCCTGGTTGACACCACCAGCTGAATCATCTGGGATTCAGATTTGTGGCTGTCTTTGACTTAGGACCTGTACAATTAATCATCTTATTTTGAGATATAGAGGTTTCCCCTTTCTACATTTACAAATAAATTTATAGATCTGAGTGTGATGGTTAAGAGCCTTGTTTTGAAGTCACACCAACTATTCTCTAGCTGTGTGACATTAGTTGAGAAATATTATTTCTCTGAGCCTCAGTTTCCTCATCTGTAAAAAGGGAGTGATAATGTCTGCTTTAGTGTTGGGAGGATGATTAGTGTCATTCCTGACATATGGTAAGCATTTGACAGTCACTAGTGCTGCCATTTCAGTTAAACTAGAGTTAAGCTGTTATTTTGCTACTAATGTAAAATAATTTTTGTTTTTATGCAAGTTTTTAAAGTAAAGGCAAAGCATATGTTTAAAAAATAATTCTTGAATAAGAGATCTAGATTTAAATTGTAACTAGGACCTTAGGTATTTGTTTTACAGAAGTTGAATTCCAAACAATATAAAATAATCCCAAATATTTGGCCTACCTATGAGGTGCTTTCAAAATACCCAAGTTATCAGGAAAAATACTTGCATCATCCTGGTGTAAAGACCACTACGAATTCTGTTCAATATGGTGGACTGAGTTGATACAAGATCCTTCCTCTTTCCTAAAAACAGAAATACTGGATAAAATATAACACAACTTCTAAATACATAATATAGTGTATGAGCAGGAAAGATACATTTCCAAATACTAACTAGGGGTGAATTAATTATGGCTTTCCAGAATATCTAAATCTAATATAGTGCTAAGGTTTAATGTTCCTGCTGGGTCAGGAGTCAGGTCTATACTGATCATAGCTGAGACCTAAAACCAAACTCCATAAAGCCAGAAACAGAAGAGGACTGCCATTCTAGAAATGGGAGAGAGGAGGGGAAAAAAATCACCTATTTAATTAAAAGGTACAACAGGAAGGTATAGATTAGATGGGAGAAGAAGCCCCCAAAAGAATTTGGACCTAAGCCTAAATCACCCCGAGGTAGGGGGCTCAAAATGTGTGCTATATATGAGAAAACATGAGATTATCCCACATCTATAACCCATGGCACCAAGGATTTATTTTCAACAATAGCTCCTGCTAAAGATTATCTCAGGGGAATTAAAATTACAAAGCACCTTAAAAGAATCAATAGGAGAAAGAAGTAAGGGAATTTATATTTAGGAATCTTGTTATTAGAGCAGCATGAAAGAGAATTAAAAATAATTCTTTGTAAAATTTTCCAGGATATAAAAGAAGATAAAGACAGGGAACTGAGATAAGAGCACATGTGGAATTGGGAAAATAGAAATGAAAAATATAATTGAAGTGTACACATATGTGCACATACCCATATACATGAATTAAATGGTGGACTGAAATCATCTGAATAGAGATTTAATAAATAGATAGACACATGTTAAGAAAGCACCTGGAATAAAGTGCAGAAGGAAAGACAGATGGTACAGTATAAAAGTGGCCTGGAGGATAAAATGAAATGTTCAATATAAGCCTAGTAGAAATTCCAAAAGGAAGACTAGATGGAATAAAGAAAATGCAGTATTAGAAGAAATGAAAGTAGAAAATGTTCCTGAATTGAAGACATGAGAATTTGGATTGAATATTTCACATTAAGTTCTGACTCCAAAATATAGCATGGTATACTTGTACAACTCTCAAAAATATTGAGATTGTTTAGACTTTCAGTATGATCTGTTTCTTAATCACAAATTAGACCAATCACTCAGATACTTTAATACATATTTAACTTTAATTTTAGAGACAAATTCATCTAACCTGCATGTTGTATGTGATTTTACCTTTTAATTTACACTAGGGTCTTTGACTTTTAGAGTATTTTGAGCTAGTTGGTGGTTTGTCTTAAATGTAATTTGGTATACAATAGTGATTGAAAATCCGAAATAGTATTTTTCAAAACTATTCTCTGTGAAGCCCCAGCCAGGGTTCTTAGAAATGTGCACTGGAGTAGGGATAGGTAAAGGAGCAGTGGAGTTGCTAGGACCCCAGGCTCCCATCACCATTTAATTCTTTTCCCCCCTTTTATTGTAAAGCTATAAATCATTTATTGCTACCACATTCAATACAGAAGTATGTAAAGTAAAAAGTAAAAATCTTTTTCTATATTAAGATTACATGTAAAATTTGGTTTTTGAGAAAACTGGTTCTGATTCTTTCTTTCTTTATTTGACTACACTGGGGTCTTAGCTGTGGCATGTAGAATCTAGTTCCCTGACCAGGGATCAAACCCAGAGCCCTGTATTGGGAGCCCAGAATCTTAAGACACTGGACTGACTACCAGGGAAGTCCCTGGTCTGGTCCTTAAAAAGTCAAAAGCTAGGGAATTCCCTGGTGGTCCAGTGATTTGGACTTGGCACTTGCGCTGCAGTGGCCCTAGTTAATCTCTGGTCAGGGAACTAAGATCCTGCAAGCTTCGAGGTGTGGCCAAAAAAAAAAAAACCAGTAAAAGTGCTTTTATTAATCATTTGTTTATTTTTTAACTAGTTAATAAAATGAAGACATAGGGACAATATGTAATAAAAAGGGTGATTTTAAGTACACTATTAAGAGAGAAGTATTATTTTTAAGACATGCTTAACTTTCATTTGAAATTTGTTTGATCAATTCAAGAAAAAAATACAGTCTTTTGAAATTCTTTTGAAACCTAACAAGTGATTATTTTAACCTTAGGTTCCTCAAAGAAAGGCACAATCAGGTTGCTTTGATCTGGATTCTTCATTCCTGCATCTGAAAAGCTTATCATCTAGAAGGTATTTATCTTAAAATTCATTTGTGTATATGAAATAGTATTACACAAAATTCTAGCCTTTCATAGTAAATGATGTTGATTCTGAAAATCAAAATTTTAACAGGAATCTTATTTTTCAGTTTATCATTTTCAAGATGATTTCACACATTCAGTTATTAAAGATGAGAGAGATCAAGACAATGCATAGCTAACTATATAATGGCATCATAATAAACAAACACTTGACATTGGTTTTAACATTTAAGTGGGTTTGTCTGCTTCTGGTCATTCACCTCCTCCTTTGTCTTATACACCTTTGCAAAACAGCCTTGGCAGTTTGTTCCATTTTGACAAATAATACTCGCATTATATTCCTTAGTCACATAATTTTGCTTTGTATTCTAGTTCTTAACTTAAAATGAAGATTGATATAGAAGACTGCATTCAGTTCAGTTCAGTTCAGTTCAGTCACTCAGTCGTGTCCGACTCCTTGCAACCCCTTGAACCGCAGCACGCCAGGCCTCCCTGTCCATCACCAGTTCCCGGAGTGTACCCAAACTCAGGTCCATTGAGTCGGTGATGCCATCCAACCATCTCATCCTCTGTCATCCCCTTCTCCTGCTACCTTCAATCTTTTCCAATATCAGGGTCTTTTCAAATGAGTCAGCTCTTCGCATCAAGTGGCCAAAGTATTGGAGTTTCAGCTTCAACATCAGTCCTCCGAATGAACACCCAGGACTGATTTCCTTTAGGATGGACTGGTTGGATCTCCTTGCAGTCCAAGAAGACTGCATTACACTACTATATGTTTCCAGTAGATGCTTCTATGTGATATGTTATAAATTCCACCTTGAAATCTAGGATGCTTTATATATATTCTTTATCGAATACAATAACAAAGATTATAAAATCAGGAATTTAAGATATTTCATATCTTAACATTTGATTACATTAAATTTTTATTATGAGAGTTTAAGTAAAATTGATCAGATCTTCCTAAGTTAGTTTTGTACAAAAGTAAGTTAGAAAACATTGTTGTTAATGTGCCTATTTGCTGATTTGTTCTTTTTTAATTTTTTGTTCTGTTTTTAAATAGTCCTCAACCATGTTTAAACATTGAAGATGATCCAGATATTCATGAAAAACCACTTCTGAGTTCTAGTGCTCCACCTGTAACAAGTCTTAGTCTCTTAGGAAATTTTGAGGTAATGTTTTTTAAAACTATTTTAAGAGTTGATGTTTCTTAACCTAGATCCATGGTGCTATATCATTTGTTTTTGAAAAGGAAATAAATAGATTATATTTTTCTAAAGCCTTGAAATCACCTTCTTTCCTTCCTTTCCTATTTTTCCTTTTTCTTTTTTCCTTTTCCCTTTCCTTTTCATGACAAGTGAAGTAGGGAGATTGTTGGCAGTGATAGCTTACAGTTGGGTAGCTGGTGGGAAGAGATGGAGCACATAGGTGAAATCAGGTTGGATGGAGGTATCCATTACTCTACCTGGAAAATAGACTTGACCACATCTTATCTGGTAAAACTGTCTCTGGGATCCAGAAGGGATTGATGATGGGCTGATAGAAGCTGATTCATCATCAAAGGAGGTTGATTTTCAAAATCAAATGATTCTTTTTACTATATTTGCAACTTCTCTGTAAATCTAAATTTATTCTAAAATAAGATTATTTTTAAAAAGTCAAATGGTCTCTCATACATGTGCTGCTTTATTTAATGACTGTTGTACTTGAGATCAAGTATATCAAGGGTTTAGTTGTCTTCAATTAGAAAAGTCTTAAACATTGTACTTGTAAATGACATTAAAAGTTTTTTATTGAAATATAATTGATTTACAATGTTGTATTAGATTATGCTATATAGCAAAGTGAATCAGTTGTAAATATACATATATCTACTCTTTTTTAGATCCATTTCCCATATGGGTCATTACAGAGTATTGAGTAGAGTTCCCTGTGCAGTACAGTAGGTCCTTATTAGTTATGTTTTATATATAGTAGTATGTATATATTAATTCCAATCTACCAATTTATCCTGCCCCACTTAACCCCCTGTAACCATAAGTTTATTTTCTACATCTTTAACTCTTTCTGTTTTGTAGATAAGTTCATTCGTACCCTCTTTTTAGATTCCACATCTAAGTGATATTATATTTTATTTATCTTTACCTGACTTACTTCACTTAGTATGATAATCTCTAGGTCCCTCCATTTCGCTGCAAATGGCATTATTTCATTCTTGTGACTCAGTATTACTCCATTGTATGTATGTACCACATATTCTTTATCCAGTCCTCTGTCGATGGACATTTAGGTTGCTTCCATGTCCTGCTATTGTAAATAGTGCAACAGTGAATATTAGGGTGCATGTATCATTTTGAATTATGGTTTTCTCCAGGTAAACCAGTGGGATTGCTGGGTCATATGGTAGCTCTATTTTTATTTTTTTAAGGAACCTCCATACTGTTCTTCATAGCAACTATACCAATTTACACTCCCACCAACAGTGATTTTAAAGAATTCCTTGGCAGTCCAGTAGTTAGGACTCCCTGCTTCCACTTCAGGGAGTAGGGTTTCAATCCCTAGTCAGGGAACTAAGATACCGCATGCTGTGAGGTACAGCCAAAGAATAAATGAATGATTTTGTATGTATTTATAGGTATGTGTGTATGTGTGTGTGTATATATGTATATAGGCTTCCCTGGTGGCTCAGTAGTAAAGAATCCACCTGCCACTGCAGGAGCCGTGGGTTCAATCCTTGGGTCAGGAAGGAAATGGCAGCCCACTCAAGGATTCTTGCCTGGGAAATTCCCTGGACAGAGGAGCCTAGAGGGCTACAGTCCATAGGGTCTCAAAAGAGTTGGACATGACTTAGCAACTAAACAACAACAGTGGGTGTATATATATATATGTGTGTGTGTGTGTATATATACATATGTATGTTTGTATGTATATATATGCATGTAGGACAGAGGAGCCTGGCAGGCTACAGTCCATGGGGTCGCAAAAGAGTTGGACACGACTTAGCAACTAAACAACAACGATGGGTGTGTGTATGTGTGTACATATGTATGTTGTATGTATGTATATTTATGCATGTATAAAAACATATCCTGAAGAAGGACATGGCAACTCACTCCAGTATTCTTGCTTGGAGAATCCTATGGACAGAGCAGCCTGGCAGGCTACAATCCATAGGGATGCACAGAGTCAGATACTACTGAAGCAATTTGGCATGCATGCATGCATAAACACATATATAACCACCCATCACCTTGTTCAATTTGCTTATTAATTTTGTTCATGGGGGCAGATTTTTGTATGTAGATTTCCAAATCATCTAGAAATAGGAAAGGTTTTATTTTTTACTTTGTAATTTGTATGCCTTTTATTTCCTTTTCTTGTAGTTTTGCACTGAATAGAGCCTAGCATGCATGCTAGTATATTCATTTAAAAATCTAAAATCAGAGACTACTTTAGATCATTGACATGGTCTTTTTGACCATGGAACTTGAGAATTGCTGATGTCACTTTCAAATTTAGACTCTTGAGGGCTTGGAGTGTTTCTTTTCAAAGAATTATTGAATCAAAGAAATGCTACTCACGTTTCATGATGTATGCATATATGTGTTGATACACACATATATATATATATGTAAAAGAGAGCTTGTGAAAAGATTTACTTTTTTCTCATACCTGGGCAGATAAATATTAAATAACAGTGGTTTCCTCATTGAATGAACTTGGGAGAGATGAATAAGGCGCTTCCCTACTGCTTTTATTTATATACTCTTAAATATTTTTCCCAACGTGTATTTGCTGTTTTTTAAATTAAACTGAAAAATAAAACATATGTCACGTACAACAGTTTTTAAGAAGCACTTGTTTCTCAAAGCTGAGTACTTGACTTTCTGTTTTGATGCAACTTCTGTAACATAACCTGTTAACAAGCTTTCAAGTGCTTCTCTGTGGCTAACACTAGGAGTATACTCTGTGAGGAATAAGAAAATTTGTAATATTATACTTGCTCTGGTAGAGCATATTTTTCTTCACAGAGATAAGAATAACTTATTACACAATTATGTCTAAACAGTGGTTAAGTTTAAAGATAGTTCTATGTAGATTGGAATAGTAAGGAGGCCAAACTTTATATGATTGATGTGAGAGGAAATTGATTTCTGGTCAGATGAACTTTTGAAATGAGGGCATGGCAATGGCAGTGACCACTCTCCTAGTGCCAGAAAGGGTAGTAACATATTGCTTTAAATAGAAAGAATGTGTTAACTTTTAATTATTTCTTAAAATTTATTTTATCTTATCTTCCAGGAATCTGTCTTGAACTATCGTTTAGATCCTCTTGGCATTGTCGATGGCTTTACTGCAGAGGTAGGGGCAAGTGGTGTCTTCTGCCCCACCCATTTGACTCTTCCAGTTGAAGTGTCATTCTACAGTGTTTCCGAGGATAATGCTCCCTCTCCTTACATGGCAAGTATTTTTCAATTGTCTTCTGCTGAAATCAACCATCTTAATGACAAATGCCTTTAAGTTTAATGAGATTTAGTACTGCTTTGGTGCAATGCTTAAAATATAAAAACCATTTCCTAAGAGGGGATTGAGGGCCAAATAGAGACAAATATGCCAAAACAACACCTTACAGCTTCTTTCTGAGCAAGCTCCAATGACAGATATCTTCTCTTGTATTTGAGATGATGCTGAAAATTTACTTGTTTTTATATAATTTGAAAAAATGATAAAATTCTGATTAATGACACTGTAATTCCATATCTTGCTGAGTTCACACAAATTCTTAAGTTCTTACTGTGCACTCTAGTCCTATCAGTGTTGCCTTCACTATGATCCTCATCTCAGTAGAGTTTAAATAAAGATTTAGTGACCTATGTTTTCTGTGAAACCGTTTCACTCCCTTTCTCCTGTTTGGTTTATCTTTGGACCATTTTTTTTTTTCCAATCCCAATCCTAGGATTCCTAAAACAGACGAGAATACTATATTACATAGTTTATTTCTTTAGCTCTGTATGTGGTCTTGTGTAGTTTCTTGAAATTGATGGATAAATTGGCCCAGACCCAGGGAATGCCAAGGGTGAGACTTTACACCAGAAGCTGCCTGGTTTCCTGAGGCTCCGACTTGAGAGCTTCTAGTAGCACAGCCCTGCTGTTCAGAGTTAGGGAAGAATGAGTAATCTGTGCAGAGTACGTAAACTGATTTACGACAATTAGCCACAAATGCAAGCTATTCTGAATCTACCATCAGGACTGCAAATGAGTTTGCCTGCTTGCTAAATACGGCCAATAACATCAAGTAGAAATGAATTTGGACTTCTCTGGTGGGTCAGCAGTAAAGAATCTGCCTGCAGTATAGGAGACCTGGGTTCGATCCCTGGGTCGGGAAGATCCCCTGGAGGAGGGTGTGGCAACCCACTCCAATATTCTTGCCTGGAGAATCCCATGGACAGAAGAGCCTGGTGGCTACGGTCCATGGGGTTGCAAAGAGTTGGACACGACTGAGTGACTGAACAACAGAACAGGATTTTTTAGCTCAATGGGCATGAATTTGAGCAAACTCCTAAAGATAGTGAAGGACAGGGAAGCCTGACGTGCTGCAGTCCATGAGGTCTCAAAGACTGAGTGACTGAACAACAACAAGTTTCTTTAGAATACTAGCTATTTCTGACTCTGTACCAATGTTTTAGTGGAGAGTAAAACACCTCTGGGGAATAAGAGCAGCGTCTTGAACCTTAAAATCCTATAATTTTATCTTTATCATTTTTTTATTCCAGCAGATTTGAGGATAAAATAATCCCTCAACTGCAAAAATGATACCAGGTCCTGCTGTGTGATTACTGTCAACCCCTTTCCAAAAGACAAGTCAGTGGCTACTAATACAAGTGTTTAAGAAGTTTATACTGATGGTATAAAATATGGAGTCAGATCAGGGTTTTTATGTTAGGCCTTACTTTGGGAAATACAAATTTCAATAGACATAGAAATATATATTTCTGGTCTTCCTATTTGAGTTTCCTAGCTTATCACCTGATCCAATTTCTTTCTTTCCTTCTTTCTTTCTAATATCCTTCTCCCCCCATCTTCTAGATTCTCAAGGACGTTAGCAACAGTGCCTTTTGTTATGAATAAAACCTATGAAAAGGGAATTCTATTATGTATCAGGAGTCTGATATGTGTTTCATGCTTTAATCAAAAAGCACAACGATATGTAATCATTTATTCAAGGTTTTCTTTTTTTGATAATAATTACATTTGTGAGTAATAATTGTGAAGATGCATAACAATGATTGTTACAAAAAACAGGCTCAGTTCTTCACAAACCTGCCCAGTTATCATATACACCAAATGATATTCACTTAACATAGAAAGATATATCCACTTTTCAGTATAATTTTGAAAAAATAACAATTTTAGATAATGGAAAATATCATTGAAATATCATTAAGATAAGCTCAATATCAAAAAAATGTGCATACTGAATGCTTACAGTATTAGAATACATCTATAAAGATGCCCATTTTGCTTTACTAGAACATCAAGGAGTCTCATTAGTTTCACATATTCTGTTGGCACATACTAATATAGAAATGGAAAGATAAGGTCTAAGGTCATTAGTGTACAGAGTTCCAGATGACCATTAGGGGAATTAGAAACAAGATAAAAGAGTGAATTGACTGAAAATTAGCTCAAAAAATATCTTGGCGTGAAATTCATGAGCAAGAGGTAATTTGAACTGTTCTTTAAAGAAGGCAAAACAAAATTTATCCTTGACCTTGGTTGACATCTAAAAAATGAAGGATTAAGAGGTAAAGGATTTTATCATTCTTTCTCCAGAAAGTACATCCAGGTGATCACAGATTTTGAATAAATACTGAAAAGAGTTTAAATCAGGTTAAGTTAGTATATCCTTTAAGAGTCTTTTACTTTTCTCTGATAATTGTCTTTAATAAATTTTCCATTATGTAATTTTTTACTCATTAAAAATGAGTTGCCTTTGCAAATGACCCAGTCCAAATTTTATACAACAGATCTTTCCTACTGTATATTAATAAAATTAATCTTGTTTTTTAGGGAATCTTATTTATATTTTGGTAGTTGTCTGTTTTCAAAGGACTGATCATGTTTTGATAAGGTAGTATATATCATAGACCAGTGGAACTGAGACATCAAATCCCTCTTTGTTACTCTAATAATGACCTTGGGATTTCTCATAACAAATTATACAGTTGACTCACAAAAGTGAAATTTTAGCACAGAAAATTCTGTCTTTGTGGTGTGGAGATAGTATCGGGCTTTTCATTTAATAATTCCTTTAAGATTAGCTCAAAGCCAGATAAATATCTCTCTCCAGTCCAGTGTTAATGGTAAGAATATTCTCCAAGTGTTAGGTAATGTGACATTTCACTGTTTAGAAACTATTGCATGGTGATACCAGTTAGAAAGGTCTAAAGCAGGTTTGCTCATGGCAGCGTCCTGGTATGACTTGCATTATGATCATATTAACAACACTGTAGGGGCTTCTCTGGTGGCTCAGTGGTTAAAAAAAAAAAT
Source organism: Bos mutus (assembly GCF_027580195.1). Classification (NCBI taxonomy): domain Eukaryota; kingdom Metazoa; phylum Chordata; class Mammalia; order Artiodactyla; family Bovidae; genus Bos; species Bos mutus. The sequence goes on along the minus strand of NC_091626.1, from coordinate 50,940,793 downwards.
TCAGCTGACAATGCAGGAGACACAGGTTCAATCCCTGGTCCAGGAAGATCCCACATGCCGTGGAACAACTGAGCCTCTGTGCCACAACTATTGAGCCTGTGCTCTAGAGCCCAGGAACCTCAACTACTGAGCCCATACACCACAACTGCTGAAGCCTATGCACCCTAGAGCCTGTGCTCTGCAACTAGAGAAGCCACCACAGTGAGAAGGCCGCACGCAACAAAGAATAGTCCCCACTCACTGTAACTGGAGAAAAGCCTGTGCAGCAACGAAGACCCAGCACAGCCAAAAATAAATTAATTAATTGATTTTTAAAAAGCAACACTATGTATTTTATATATTTTTTCTATTTGTAATTAGCCATATTAAGATATCTTCTTTCAGTTTTACTTAGTTTTGCATATTTTCTATTACACAATCACTTGAGAAAGAGTTTTTGTGTAAGATTTTGACCAAATTGAGTTCATCTTAATCCTTCTATTCCATTCTAAAATGCCAGAAGGAAATGTGTTTTTCTTCCTTATGTTATATACAGTAATTTTCTAGGTATAAATATTAATATGCCAACCGATTAAAATAATGAAATTGTTAAAATAATAAATTTAATAATACTACTAATGAAATTCCAAATACTTTCCTAATCTCTTTTTAAAATTCCTAACTTGCCATTGTCAATACTAGTCTTACATTGCTTAGAAATTTTGTGAAGTGTTGCCTTAAAATTTGAGGTTTTAGAAAAATCTATATTCTTCCCTTATAAATTGATTTATTATTATTATGTTCTAAAAACTATTAGAATTATATTAAAGGAAATGAGTGCAGGCTTGGTAGTAGATTTTCCCTCACCAGTGTTCTTATATATATTTAACAGAGGATGGCAAGGAAAAACAGTAGTGTATTGGCTGGAGTAATATAATTAGAAAGGTAGCTATTACTTAGATATATTTTGCTTTTCTTTCTGGAACTAGGAAAAAGAGGAGCACTATATATACTATAGCATTTTTTCATGTAGAGAAAATTGTAAGAGAAAAATTATTAAAGCTTCATTACTGTTTTGGTTAGGGACACAGTTTGTTAAATGCTGTTTTCATGCTTTAAATGACCATTGATATATCAGATTGATTAAGAACCACATGTCTTTTCAGTGCCCTTGAACTGAACATGAACATTTCCCATTATTAACATATTAATTTAATATTCTGATTGTCAAGTGCTGTTCACTTGAAGGTTAGGTACTCATATATTAGAGTCTGGCCTTCCTTTTTACCTTTGTCCCTTCCCTTTTATCCCCCACCCCTACCCCTGGTCAGTCTTTCAAACCCAACAGAGATATTACCTGATGGGACAGTCCTGTTTTATATTTACTTTTACATAAGGTTGGCATGTTTTGGCAAGTACAATGTAAAATGATGGGATATGAATCGTAGAACATGCAATTATTCTACTTGAATACTCAAAAGAAAACTATTCACCCAGTTAAATGAATCAGCATTTTTTTCTTGAAGCTACCTAAGAATTAAGTACCACAATCACCATCTGTAGTCATTTGGTCATCCTGGTTATCTAGAAACTTTCACACATTCAATTGTAGTTTCTGTGTTGTAATTTATACTGTTTGCCATTGTTTGGACTTCTACAGTAGTTACAGCATCTTTCTCAGAAAATTATTTTGTGTAATATGACAGTACCTCTCAAACTTTAACGTACATATGATATCATCTGGGGAATGTTGTTAAAATGTAGATCTGATTTAATAGGCGTGTGGGGAGAAATAAGAAACTCTGTGTTTCTAACAAGTTCACAGGTGATGCTGATGATGGTGGTCCACCTCAAGTCAGAAAGTCATTTATGTATATAACAATTTAATTTCCTGACTGAATAATTGACTTCATTTTTTGGGCCAGACATAAACAGGATCATCCCTCATTTTTGACTTTTCATATGTCCAAAGATCAGTAAATTGTTTTGCTTCTTCATTTCCTCCTCCCACATGATACAAGAGAATAATCTCCCTTTATCCTCTTTTTAGTTAAGGAACTTCTTACTTCTATTTCTTATATCTTAATAGAAATTTCAAGCAGCATGGTCATTGATGTTATGTATTGTTTATTGCAACATCTCCAGGAAAAATAGTAAATTGTTTCCTTATGGGTGAAATCCTTACTATTTTGTATTCCTTGAATGTATCTCTATTAATTCAATGTGAATTTTTTTCCCATACAAATACAGTTGTGAAAAGTTATTAATTACATAATTTATTATTTTAATTTTAGTCTTTTCTGTGTATATATATGCATCAGTTTGTACTCAATTTGTCTTCTTTTATTTTAAGGGTGTGATTACTTTAGAGTCCCTTGGTAAAAGGGGTTATCGAGTACCTCCTTCAGGAACAATACAAGTGGTATGTGTTTTATAGCCTACAATTGCAATAATCATTCTCTCACATACATATAGAACTTAGCCCTTTCTCCTGCTACTGCTGCTGCAACAACTTTGGTAAGTAACAGTGGGGCTGCAGCTTTGTTTGGAGTTTCCCTGCTCTGCCTCAGGAATGACCATTTGGGGACCTCCATAAAAGGAAAGAATTAATAAGCTAATCAAGGTGAATGCTTTAGAAAAATAGCATATGACAGTTAACACAACTTAAATAGAGCTATTTTCAGTATAAATAAAATTTAGATTACCAGTATCTTCTATTTAATATAATAAGACAGATTGAGATTGACCCATGTATTAGTATTGCTTTAGCAGGGAACTTGGGAAGAAAAATTATCCCTACTATAATAATTTCTAAAATTGATTTAATGAGATGGTTACACAAAGCAGAAATGAAGTCCTGCAGACGTCAGGGTAAAGAATGCATCTTTCCTTTTGGCCTAGATGTTGATCTAGTTTTGCCTTAGGAGAACTCTTCTAGCCCAGTGCAGTAATCCTTCATCATCTTTGATCCACAGCTCTTAGAAGAGTAATTTTATATCAAGGCCTATTTGTGATTCAGTCCATCTCCAAGTCAGACCCAGGATAATCCTGTGAGTCTAAAGTCTATTACAGTATTGACTCTTGTAACTCTTCAAAAGAGTCTAGCTGTATTTGTCAACTGTAACTCAAAAAAGCTGAAATTAAAAAATAAAAAAAAGGAGTCTAGCTGAGTTCCTCACACTAAGGATCTCGTCTAATTCAGCAAGCCTTTCTATGACTTTTGGCTGCAGTGTAATCAGTTCGTCAGACCACTTTTATGTATCCCCATTGTTCTAGTATGGCAGAGTCTGTACATTTGTTTATTTTGTGTCACACAGAAATGAAACATAGTACTAAGCAATTTATATGCATGTTTATATTGGAGTATGTATACATATATATAACTTTACTTAGGAAAAATCATCGCATTTTAAAGTAAGATTTTTATGTGAATGGATTTCTTGAACTAAAAGAGTGATCATCTTCTGATCTCTTGCCTCTGGCTATGTAGCTGTTGTGAAAGTGTGGGTCACTGGAAAACTAGCTATCAGTTGTCATAATAATGAGGCATAAACCCAGAGGCAGCACATTTACCCCTTGTTTGAAGACTGCCAACTCTGCTGGCTATTTTAAATCTGAAACTTGGGTATGTCTTTCATTCCTTATGTAAGTTTAATTATGTATAAACATGGCTTGAACTTCTGGCTTACTAGTTGTTGTAGTTGTTAAATATATTAGCCTTAATTTTAAGACTCACTAGATTTCAAAAATTGGATCATAATATTGATATATTTCTCATTTTGATTCAGTGAGTGATGTCCAGTGCCACGGATGAGCTTCTGAAAGCATGGGCACCAAGTTACCTATTGATGTGTTGGTAATTTGGTTAAAGTCAAATCAGCAGCTTGGAATTTTGTTTAAAAATTAGTACTTAAAAAAAATAATATTCCTTCATGGCCAAATAGCAATTGAATTTAATTTTGGTCTATTATGATATTGATGGTGGTAAAAAAATAGTCTAGTGTCACTGAAGTTTCTGAAATGAATCTAACTGTAAGAATATAAAGTATTACTTAGTGTACTTTGTAACTAATAATAATGAACTTTATTTCCTAAACTTGGAAAAATTTCCAAACAAAAACTTCTTTTTTGAGAACATATTTTAAATTTTATAATAACCATATGTAACTAAAACATCAAAGTCTAGTTTTACCAAACTTTTTATTTTAAAAAATTCTATTTATTCACTTAAAATGTGAGGAAAGCTGAAATGTTATTTTGAACATTTTGCAGTTAATGCATTTTAATAAAGTAATATTTGAAATATTTGAACTGGAATGTTTTAATTCAGTGAAGCTGTATTTTATTTAATGGAACTATTTCTTAATATATGAACAAGAGTAAGAGTTGTGTATTGTCTATTATTAATAAGAGATTTGTGACTAAAAGATTTTGATTTGTTACAGAATCTCTTATTTCTGTAAATAAAAAAATAAATTGAACTATTAAAAATACTGAATATCATTTCATAAACTTCTGAAATTTTATTAGCTTTATTCCTTCAAACTGAATTATATCCACTGGGATTAATTTATTATTACAAAGCCTATTTTACTGTTGGCATAATCATTGTAAGTCAAACCAACAAATCATTGTTTTTAAAAAATAATTTTTATATTGTTTCTTCAGACCTTATTTAATCCTAATAAGACTGTGGTGAAGATGTTTGTTGTGATATATGACTTGCGAGATATGCCAGCCAATCATCAGACATTCCTACGACAAAGAACTTTTTCTGTACCTGTTAAACAAGAAATGAAAAGAAGTGTTAATAAAGAGAACATCCGACATACAGAAGAACGGTTATTACGCTACCTCATACATCTGAGGTAATGTTCTAAATGAATATGAAAATACATTACTTCAGAAGAAAACTCTAAAATTTTTACTTTATTTTAAAGAACTGTCTCTCTAACTAGACAAGTGCCCCTTGGAATTTGCTTAACTTGGACACTTTTTATGATATGCCAGGATGCAGAAAGCACATGGCATATTTTTCTGCAGTCATTATTACTTGTTGACTTAGGGGAGTTTTTATTGGTAGCTGTGTAATGTAAAATATTTTATAGCGAAAAAATGCTAATATATCTGGAAGGGCAGTGAAACAGTTTTCTGAAGCAATGCTGCCCAATAAAAGTGTAATATGACCCATATAAATAGTTCTATATTTTCTAGTAGCCACATTAATAAAAGTAATAGGTAGTGGAGGATTAATATGTTTTATTTAACTGAACACATTTAAGTGTTATAATTTGAATATGTAATATAATTTGAATATGTAATATACATAAAAATTATCAGTGAGATATTTATGTTCATTTGCTGTCCTCAATTTGAACTAGCCACATTTCAAGTGCTCAGTAGGTGCTTGTGGCTTCTGAGTTGGACAGGGAAATTCTTAACCTTCATTTATTCATTCATTCATTCAGAAAATATTGATGTGTCAGGCATGCTTCTAGACTGTAGGGAAGCAGCAGTGACAAAAATCTCTGTTCTCATACAGCTTATATTCTGGTTATTCTTTCAGAAAGATGTTTTCCTCAAACTTTTACTACCCAGCTCATAGCTCTAGGTTGTGAGAAACCATTTGTTTGCTCTTGAAGTTCATACTTCCAGGGGTAAGCCTTGTAGCCCTGATATCCTAGTGCAGTTCTTAGGTTCCATGAGCAAGTCTGTTGCTTAGTAGAAAGCTCAATAGTCTTTTGTCCATAACTCTACTCCTAATAGTAAGCCCTCAATCAGTGAGGAGACTGATTACATCAGTGACAATAATTCATCTTAACTTCTTACTCCAAGAAGCCCCATTCATCAGGAGAAGGTACCAGCCATTTCTTTATAATCTGTTGCAACAACCTTACCCATATGTAACCAATGATTAGATACCGTAAATGCTGTAAAGAAACTACTTTAGAAAGTATGGTGTAATTCCCAAAGTTCACCATGTTCTTTTTCAGATTGAAAAGGTGAAAAACTTCAGAAAGAATGAGAGTGAGACAGCCTGAGGTCTGCTTTAATGTATACAACTGACCACCAGATTTTTCAGCTAATTTGGGAATGTCACCCACAGTCCCAGATATTTCTACTATACAAAAGGAAAACCACAAAAATTAGCACTAAAGGGTATGTCTGACATACCCATAATCTGCCAGATAGATTTATGTGATTAAAGCCTCCAGTCCCTGTAGGCTTTATGTGATTAAAGCTCCAATCCCTGCTGCTGCTGCTGCTGCTGCTAAGTCGCTTCAGTCGTGTCCGACTCTGTGCGACCCCATAGACGGCAGCCCACCAGGCTCCCCTGTCCCTGGGATTCTCCAGCAAGAACACTAGAGTGGGTTGCCATTCCCTTCTCCAATGCATGAAAGTGAAAAGTGAAAGTCAAGTCGCTCAGTCATGTCCGACTCTTCGCAACCCCATGGACTGCAGCCCACCAGGTTCCTCTGCCCATGGGACCCTCCAGGCAAGAGTACTGGAGTGGGGTACCATTGCCTTCTGCTACTTCTACCCATTTCCCTTGTTCCTTACAGAGCCGGTCTAATTGTAGAACAGTATTATACTTAAGAGACCCTCCAACTGGCCACCGTTCGCCATCCTCCAGTGGATACTGTGGCCATGCAGTATCACATAGGAAGACCAGGTGTGTCTTCTTTAAGCCCTGGGGATCAAATCTATCCCAGTTTTTTAGGATACAGTTCAAAGGAGTGAGGCTGGAATTGTTAGCTCCCATCTGTAAGAGAGGAAAAAAGCGACCAGCGCCATCTTTCTACCGGGGGTGAAAGATGGGGGTGTAGACAGACTTTACACCACCAAAAGCTTTTCCTTTTGTCCCAATCTGAGTAACCTTTAACCTCAGAGATGTTCTTGGAGCTAGAGCTCCATCTAGCTTCCTAACTTTGGATTCCTAGTGAGGCCAGGTGCTTTCTTGGCTACCAGTCCAAGTTTGGGACCTAAGCCACAGTACACAGTAACAGTATGGATCAATAGTCCCTTGAAAGTCTATGATCCGATAGATTAGGTTAGTACTTCTAATTCCCAAGGAGTTATAAAATGGTCAAAGAGACCAAAAAGTTTGACCGAGAAAGGAGAATTCGGTCTACATGCTTTGCCCATTTCTGGTCGGTTCCCGAAGGAGACACTGGGTGCCTCTTGGCATTGGCAGGTCGGTATAAACCCCCAACAGGTTTCTGCCATAAGCCGTATGAGATCACTGTGGAACCACAGAGCAGGGCTCCTTACTTGCTTCACGCAGGGCATGTCATTCATTCACACAAGCACACGGTAGAGTTAGTAAAAGCACAGCAGAAAACGTGTTCGCTAAAAGAACAAAGAACTAGAGCTCCAAGCATCTTTACCTTGTCCTGAAGATCCCGGACGAGCCCCCAAGATGAAAGGTTGTTGTTGAATCACGCAAAGACACCGGGATTCTTGGCCCCCGGAGGAGAAGAATTTAATCTGGGGCCAGAGACGAGGCTTGATCACTCAGAGCTTTTGTGTAATAAAGTTTTATTAAAGTATAAAGGAGATAGAGAAAGCTTCTGACATAGGCATCAGAAGGGGGCAGTAGTATGCTATAGATGTTAGCAGAAGACAGAAACAGTTCCATATACAGCTTTGATTACCACTTTCATTTCAGTGCTAACTTTCTCCTCTTGATTTATATTGATAATTAAGCTTTGCTAGCCACTACGGATGGTAGCAGTCCTTTCTCATCCTGTGATTGTCCTCAAAGCTTGATATAGTTTTCTGTGGTAACTTTCCAAGTGTGGAATCAAAATTGTAGGAGGGCAGGTTATGTGCAATGAGTCATTCTTTGTATGAACTAGAGGATGCCCAAATGTAGTATGACTGGCTGACATGAACTGAAACTTAATGCTATAGGTGAGGAAAGGTGCATGTGCTTTGGTGTCAGGAATATAAAGTAGGATTGTATGTGAAACCCAGATTTACAGAAAGCACCTCTGTCATTGTAAGAGGGAAAAGGGAGTATGAAATGTGTACGGAATAGTGAAGGGGAAGCATTTAACATAGCAGCACTTGCTTTGGCAATATAATATGTCAAATATTTTGTTAAAGAGGGACTGTTAATACTGTAACAAGACTGATTTTTCCTGCTTTCAAAACTTAAAACTTTCAAACTCAAAACTTACTCAGATCTGTTTGTTTTAAACACTTTTTCCTGAAATGAAGCATCTTTTTGTTGTTTCTTTGTTTAGGTTCCAGAGTTCTAAATCTGGAAAGATCTACCTCCATAGAGATGTACGGCTCCTGTTCTCTAGAAAGTCAATGGAAGTTGATAGCGGTGCTGCATACGAACTCAAATCTTACACTGAATCGCCAACAAACCCTCAGTTTTCACCAAGATGTTGATAAAGAGTGACAGCTTAAAGTATTTGCCCAGTACCCAAGTTTGAAAGTAAAAATTAGCATAGAAAGGAGTGTACCAAATTGACAAGCAGGAGAGTGGATCTTCTCCTGTTTTCCTGGACCAGTTTTTAATCAAAGGATTCCTGGAATGAGCTCTACATATTCCAAGTAGACTGGAAACACTCATGTCCTAATCCTTTTTGTACTGTTGAAACCACTTCATTGGACGTGTTGCAATAGCAAATCCCCTCCCCCCCACAATTAGATTAGTGTTTACACTTTTTATTTCTCAGTTATTTAATATTTAATGTTTTCCTTAATACTCAAGTGATGTTTGTCTCTAGTGTTCTAATGTAGCACAAATCCTATGTAAAATCATACTGTGTATTTTTGACATTACTGTTGAAATCTGAAATATATGCACAAGTCTTTTAATTTTGCGTGATGTGTTTTAAGTACTATTCATTTAAGTTATTGAAAATGAGAATGAAATGTTGAGCTTCTTTAAGATTAACGCACTATGCAAGCATGTGTACTTTTTATATCTCCCAGGTTTAGTTTTTACAACACCTCGTCCCGATTGCTGTCTCACACAGTAGTCCTGTAACATGCTGTCTTGGCAGTGCAATGCGGACTAAGCTGCTTCACATTCCCTTTGCAACTTCAGATCATCATGCCCATTCATATGCCTTCTAAAATCTCTTATCCCCAAAACAGTTCTATTTTTTCCTTAATCACTACTACAGAGGATTTACCTTAAATCGCTGTCCCATTCTAGATAATTTTTGCAAATTGTTAAAAGAATATGTACTTTGAAGACAAATTAGTATTTATATTGTAAATATATGCAAGAAACAAAGAAATGTGTATTTGGCTTTTATTTTTGGATGAGACATTTATGTGATTGAATTTCTGGTACCCATCATACAGTTTCTATTCTAGCTTTACAGCTGATAAGAGGAGAGGGAAGATGTCTTGAGCCTCATTCCCATTTATCAGTTTCTCATTCAGGGTCACATGGAAGGCATTTGGCAACTGGGAAAACCACTGAGTAAGAGAACTTGACTGAATGCATCCAAGTCTTCCATCCATCCCCCTCAGAAAGAGGAGTAGTTTTAGATCTTTCTACAGGGACAAATGGGTAACAGCAGATCGGCTAACAATGGATGAATATTGGGAATGCCCAAAGCCATGAATGTGGGTTAGAAAATACCTACCGTTCAAGTAGACCAGATTTGGAATACCTGGGAGTCTAGAACTAAGTGAGCAGTCTGGAATTTGGGAGATGGGAAGGTCTTTATTTTTGGTACTCGGCTAATGGATAGACCATGCAAAAGAATCTGAACTGGATGTGAATGTGTATCGGATGGCTTTGGGGGTAGTCAGCAAGAAGCCCTTTATAAATTTCCTTTTGAAATACCAGCTTAAAGAGAAAAGGCTATTTATATTCCATAAAACTAAAAAATAAAGTTTTCAGTGGCACAAGTTTGTAAAGATTTGTTCTTAATCTTTAGCCATGTGGTAACAACATGGGATTAGGACCCAAAAGGTTTGGATTCTAGTCCCAGTTCTAATGGTATCTGACAGAACTGACTTCAGAAATCCTCTAAACTTTCTGGGTCTGTGTGATTGAGAAAATGAGGTGAGAGTATCATTAATGTGCCTTTTCTTAAATTCCATCAACTAATTATTAGAATAAGTATTTAAATACATGTAGCTAGAGTTTAAAAAAAAAAAATAGTTGGAGTATAGTTGATTACAGCATTGTGTTACAGCATTGTGTTAGCTTCAGGTGTATAGCCCAGTGATTCAGTTATACGTATACATCTATATCCATTCTTTTTAAGATTCTTTTCCCATATAAGCATTATATTGAGTAGAGTTCCCTGTGCTATATAGTAGGTCCTTATCAGTTATCTATTTTGTATATACTAGTATGTATATATGTCAATCCCAATAGACTTTTTATACACTTGACAAAAGTCAGTATTGATCATTTTATATAACACTTGGAAAATACAAAAACATTTAAAACATAAAAGTGCTTTTTTTTTTAATTAAAAAAGTGATTGCTGCTTTAACCTCTCTAGTAATCCAAAAATTAGTGATATATATGTTTGCAGGTGTCTTTTATGTAGATACCACAATGCAGTCTTTGTAGAATTTTTTCTAGTGCTTGGTTTTCCACTTTTCTGGACATTTTAAAGAAGATTTCAAGAAAATGACTGCAGCAGCTGGATGCATCTTGTGCTCTTCCTGCCAAGTTTGTGCACAGTAAAGACGTGCTGACCTTTCACCCATCCACTTCTTAGGGCCTCTTTTGTCTGTGTTCTTTTCCCCAGTGAGGTACAGTCACCCAGCCCTGTCTGCTCTCACTTGCCCTGGCACTATCTCTATCATAACGGTTTTTTTCCTACCCTTCTTTTGTCATAGGCCAAGACTTTGTACTCCCCCTCTTTGTATCACAGATTATGTCACTGCATTGAGAGTGTTTGACATATGCAGGTAAGACAACCAACACTGCTACCTATGAGAGTTCTCACTTACTGCAGGCTCACTTGGCAGTTTTGCAGACTGGAAAAATGAGGGATAACTTCTTTTTAAAAGAAACTTAAGGACACAAGTAACCTCTGGGAAATCTTTGGAGATTTTCTCAGGAGAAAATGAAAAATATTAATAAATGAGGACAATGGGGACTGGCTGGAAGGCACCCAACAGAAGCTTCCCTCCTACTGTCACTTGACTCCACCAGGTCTCTCTTATTCCCAGAGTGTTAATGAAGTAATTTCTCCAAAAACTCCATCCTTGGGATCCCCACTCTTCTCTAATCAGTTTGTGAGTGAAGCAGTGATTCGACTTTAATTTATGCAATGCATGTTTAAGAACTTTTTACACTGCATAGTTATATAAAGTAAATGTGAAAGTTCCTCCTGTCGTCTGCCCTTCTAGCTATCTCTTTACAGAGATGGTAGCTGTTCAAATTTTGATATGTGAAACCTCAGTTGGTCTACTGGACCTGGGACACAATATCAGTCTAGATGGGAAGTGGGCTTTTCATGATAGGAACTCACTCTCAATCCCTAAGACTGTCTCTGTGTGGGTTGGAATCAACTAACTCCATCATGGATTATCTGTGAGAGATGTATGTCTTAAACGTGAATACTGTGGGAAGAGGCAGGGAGTATATGAATGCCTACTGTGTGCCAGGTTCTGTAAGTGATTTCTCTGTTATTCAGTATTAAAGCCATGATTCAGAGAGTATGGATATAGTCTACAGTGAAAGAAAAAACAGACTTGAAGTACTTGCCCAAGGTCACATGGTCAGTAAGTTGAAGAGCCAGGATTCAAATCTCAGTTAAAGTTTCTGACTTTTCCATTCAACTACACTAGTATTTTGCCCCTTTTTTCTTTTCTTTCTTTTTTTTTTAAACTGGTAACTGTGGCCTGGCATTAAAATATACTTTTCATCAATATTCTTGGCAAAGAAAGTTAATTTGCTCTGAAATAAGATATATAATAAGGCAATGCCTAAAGTTTTAAAAATTTCTTCCAGACCCCACTGTTCCTCATTCTTTTTAATTCATTCAAAAATTTCCTATTCCAGCCTTTCTAGTTCATATAAAGTTCTCTTGTCTCACTGAATCCCTAGAGAGATGGTATCCCCCACTTTCTAAGTCCCACTTCTAACAGTCAAGTTGTTGAAACTTTTCTTTTTACAGTTACCTGACCTAGTCAGGTATGTTCCCTGAATTTTGTTCACAGACATAACCATTTATACTCAGGATTTCTGGCACTCTGTATCTCATTTGGTTTCCCTGAATTGATCTTCCAGTCTTTCCCTTTCATTAAAAATATATTCTGTTCATATCATATAATATCATTTATATGTGGAATCTAAAAAATGATACAAATGAACTTATTTACAAAATAGAAACAGACTTACAGACATAGAAAAGTTATCATTACCAAAAAGGAAGGGGAATAGGGATAAATTAACAAGTTTGGGATTAACAGATACATACTACTATATGTAAAACAGATAAACAATTAGGACATACTATATACTACAGTGAACTATATTCAATATCTTGTAGTAACCTACAGTGGAAAAGAATCTGAAAAGAAACATATATATGTATATGCATGAATGAATATATATATATATATATCACTTTGCTGTACACCTGAAACTACCACAACATTGAAAATCAACTATCAGATCAGATCAGATCAGTTGCTCAGTCGTGTCCAACTCTTTGCGACCCCATGAATCGCAGCACGCCAGGCCTCCCTGTCCATCACCAACTCCCGGAATTCACCCAGACTCATGTCCATCGAGTCAGTGATGCCATCCAGCCATTTCATCCTCTGTCGTCCCCTTCTCCTCTTGCCCCCAATCCCTCCCAGCATCAGTCTTTTCCAATGAGTCAACTCTTCGCATGAGGTGGCCAAAGTACTGGAGTTTCAGCTTTAGCATCATTCCTTCCAAAGAAATCCCAGGGCTGATCTCCTTCAGAATGGACTGGTTGGATCTCCTTGCAGTCCAAGGGACTCTCAAGAGTCTTCTCAACACCACAGTTCAAAAGCATCAATTCTTCGGCGCTCAGCCTTCTTCACAGTCCAACTCTCACATCCATACCTGACCACAGGAAAAACCATAGCCTTGACTAGATGGACCTTTGTTGGCAAAGTAATGTCTCTGCTTTTGAATATGCTATCTAGGTTGGTCATAACTTTCCTTCCAAGGAGTAAGCGTCTTTTAATTTCATGGCTGCAGTCACCATCTGTAGTGAACTATACTTCAATTTAAAAATGTATTCTGTTCTTGACATTTGATACAACACCAGCAGTGATGCAGGTAGACAGACTTCACTCAGCTGCGTGAGGAGTGGATTGGATTTAACGTCTTACCTCCTTTCCTCACTCCTACAAACTCGAACTAGGGCACCTAAAATGCAAAAAGACCCTTGATCTTTAAAAAATTTTTATAAACCAAGTTCCAAGACTGAAAAATCTTTTGTGCATGTATGCATCAGAATCACAAGGGGGAGCTTTGTGATTTGGTTAAACATCAATTCTTTGACTTCACCCCAGATTTAATGAGAATCTCTGTTACTAAGGTTTCTCAATAATTCTAATCCTTGTAGCCAATTAAATTGAAATTTCACTTCCTTAGTTGTGCTAGTAACAGTTCAAAGGCTCATTATTCATGTATGGCTAGTGGCTACTCTGTTGACTAGCTCATATACACAATGCTTCCATCATTACATAAAGTTTTCTTGGGCAGCACTGATCTAAAATATATATGACTGTTGAAGCCATGAGGGTAGAAATGATTTCTCAGAATGTGTAAAACTAGAAGAGAAGGGTATCCAAGAACAGAATTGTTAAAATCCCCACATTAAGAGGCAGATAAAGACTCAAAAAAGGAGGGACTTTCCTGATGGTCCAGTGGCTAAGACTCCGTGCTCTCAATGCAGGGGGCCCAGGTTTAATACCTGGTCAGGGAACCAGATCCCACATGCTGCAACTAAGACCCAGTACAGCCAAAAATAAATAAATAAAAATAAATATTTTTTAAAAATTCAACAAAGGAGGTTAAGAAGGAATGACCAGACAAGTAAGAGAGAGAAAGTAGTTTCTTAGAGGTCAAGGGAAGAAAAGTTCTGAGAAATAGGGAATTGGTGATCACTGTGTAGTTTTAAACATTAAGGTACATGGTTGATGATGCAAAAGGAACATTATTTTGGGAAGTATGGCCTCCCAGACAGTCCCCACAATGGGGCATTGGTCTTTGTAAATTCTACATTGGTCAAAATCTGCCCTTCAGAAATTCAAATTTGCCCTTGTGAGTATCACTATCTTTCAGGACCAGATTCTCTTTATCTAAGGTTACATATACTCATTTTCTATATATGTGTGTACTAGATTTTATCTCACAAATACATTGACATAGATATATACCACAATGTCAATTCAATAAAAGTAAAATTTTAGTTGCTCAATAAAAATTTTAGTTACTTAAGTTAGCCTGACTTAAAAAAAAAAGAAAAAGTTAGCCTGACTTGTGCATTCTCCGTTCTCCCTGTGCTTAGCTGCTAAGTCATGTCTGACTCATTGCTACCCCATGGACTGTAGCCCGCCAGGCTCCTCTGTCAGTGGAATTCTCCAGGCAAGAATACTGGAGTGGGTTGCCATTTCCTTATCCAGGGGATCTTTCCAACCCAGGTATCCAATCTGCATCTTCTGCATTGGCAGGCAAATTGTTTACCACTGAGCCCCACGGGAAGCCCATGAGGAATTTATACAGGCAGTCAAAAGAGTGGGGAAAATGGCTTTTGAGTTCACAGTAGCTGGAACATTAACAGAACAGGCTGAGATTTTAACAACATAACTTGCCCTCTTTTCCCTCTGTACTTTATCCAAGTTATCACAACAGTGTTCTCTATTAATTCCATCATGCTGCTTCTTAATTGCAAGCTGCACAGCCCTAAATCCTATAATTCCTGCTACTGTGACCGGACAAGCCCTGTAACAGTCAGCAGGGTTAAAAAAAGATTACAGAAGGACAAACTCACACACACTTGGAAAAGTAGGAGAAATGTCAAGTAACATTATATGTCACTGTTGTTTACGAACATGGTCATTTTTGTCCACACTTTCTCTTCTTCGTATTAGTATTGGCCTTTAGGCACCTCATATTCCCAAAGTGATTCTTGGCTTCTCCTTGTAGGTCTGCATAGAGGAAAGGCAAGTTTTCAATAAGTTCCTTTGTGAGTATGCTGCTACTGCTGCTAAGTCGCTTCAGTCATGTCCGACTCTTAGCAACCCCATGGACTGCGGCCTACCAGGCTCCTCTGTACATGGGATTCTCCAGGCAAGAGTACTGGAATGGGGTGCCATTGCCTTCTCCATGAGTATGAAATGAGAGCAAATATTTAGTTGATCTTGGGAAGTTTCTCAGCTGGACCAGCTTGTCAGTCTCAATAGAGATCCTTGTAGAAGAGTGGGCTCAGGCCCAGCATCTTGAACTGTATTATTTTAAATACTCCCTTGCCTGACAATCCCCATTTTCTTTCCCCAAAAGAAGTGTACCTTTTGTCTTTGAAGTTGCAACCCCAGTGCAATTTTTCCTGCCAGAGGTTCTGTTGAGAGCAAAAGCCAATTCTGACTCCATGTTAGAACTGTTTCTTTGACTTGCTTTTTGTTGCTTTTGTTATGATAATCATATACAATGGCCTGCCTCAGAGAATCCTGCCCATCTGCCTGACTGGTGAAGTGCCTTCTTCCAGAACCCTTCCAGAGTCCACATGTAGATGGCAGGATGAAGGAAATTAACCCATCCTCTTCCTGAGCCTTGCCATTCTAGGAGATATTTGCAAGAGTAATGGCCTTTTTACTTTGCTTCCTCATCTCCCCCAATCTCTGGTCTATAAAAGAACCTGCCATTTATTTATTTATTTTAGATTCATTGGCCTGTCCTACAGCCAGCATAGAGAGCTTGGACTAGGTAACAATTTTACCCAGGGCACCCTGGTTTGAGTTTTGATGGTTACCAGATTCCCACAGAATTGCATTACCTGTTGCTTTTAACTAGCTTAACCCTTAGAAGGCAATCTTATTCCCAAGTTTTATGAGAGAGGCTTCATTGGAACCACCACTTATTGCCAGTAGCTATTCAGATGTCAGAGAAGGCAATGGCACCCCACTCCAGTACTCTTGCCTGGAAAATCCATGGACAGAGGAGCTTGGTAGGCTGCAGTCCATGGGGTCGTGAAGAGTCAGACACGACTGAGCGACTTCACTTTCACTTTTCTCTTTCATGCATTGGAGAAGGAAATGGCAACCCACTCCAGTAGTCTTGCCTGGAGAATCCCAGGGACGGTGGAGCCTGGTGGGCTGCCGTCTATGGGGTTGCACAGAGTCGGACACGACTGAAGCGACTTAGCATAGCATTCAGATGTCAAGTAGAATATAGATTAAATGTAAAGCCAAAATGGCAATTTAAAATGTTATTGGAGGAATTTGGTGCTAGCAGTTTCACTAAAGTGGGAATGGACCCCTGGGAGTTGATAAATTAATGGAAGTTTACTTCCTTCATCAGGTATTTATTGACTATCTAGGAATTGCTGGACTCTGGGGACAAAATATAAGCAAATATTGCCCTGATGTGGCTTGTCTAAACAGGAAATGTGACATTAATAAAGAAATCCACAACAAACACTGTCTAATGATAAAGTGTGCATTCTTAAGCAACTATGCAGACATATGACAGTATTTAAGAGGTGACTCTGACCTAGTATAGGGGCTCAAGAAAAGCCCGAGGCCTTGACATCAGATTGGGGATGTTAAAGATAAATAGGGTGAAGTAGGCAAGGCAGAAAGAAAGAATAGACGGAGCCAAAGCAAAAACAACACCCAGTTGTGGGTGTGACTGGTGATGGAAGTAAAGTCTGATGCTGTAAAGAGAATACTGCATAGGAACCTGGACTGTTAGGTCCATGAATCAAGGCAAACTGGCAGTTGTCAAACAGGAGATGGCGAGAGTGAACATCGACATTTTAGAAAATAGTGAACTAAAATGGACTATGGGTGAATTTAACTCAGATGATCATTATATATACTACTGTGGGCAAGAATCCCTTAGAAGAAACAGAGTAGCCATCATAGTCAACAAAAGAGTCCGAAATGAGTACCTGGATCTCAAAAACAACAGAATGATCTCTTTTCATTTCCAAGGCAAACCATTCAATGTTACACAGTAATCCAAGTCACAGTAATCCAAGTCTATGTCCCAACCAGTAATGCTGAAGAAGCTGAAGTTGAATGGTCCTATGAAGACATACAAGACCTTCTAGAACTTATACCCAAAACAGATGTCCTTTTCTTTATGGGGGACTGGAATGCAAAAGTAGGAAGTCAAGAGATACCTGGAGTAACAGGCAAATGTGGCCTTGGAGTACAAAGAAAAGCAGTACTCTTTTAGAGTACTTGGCTAATAGAGTTTTGCCAAGAGAACTCACTGGTCATAGCAAACACCCTCTTCCAACAACACAAGAGAAGACTCTACACATGAACATCACCAGATGGTCAATACCAAAATCAGATTGATTATATTCTTTGAAGCCAAAGATGAAGAAGCTCTATACAGTCAGCAAAAACAAGAGTGGGAGCTGATTGTGGCTCAGATCATGAGCTCCTTATTTCCAAATTCAGACTTAAATTGAAGAGAGTAGGGTAAACCACTAAACCATTCAGGTATGGCATAAATAAAATCCCTTACAATTATACAGTTGAAGGGACAAATAAATTCTAGGGATTAAATCTGATAGAGTGCCTGAAGAACCATGGGCAGAGGTTCATGACATTGTACTGGAGGCAGTGATCGAGACCATTTCCAAGAAAAAAAAAATGCAAAAAGGCAAAACTGTTGTCTCAGGAGCCCTTACAAATAGCTGAGAAAAGAAGAGAAGCTAAAGGAAAAGGAGAAAAGGAAAGATATACCCATTTGAATGAATAGTTCCAAAGAATAGCAAGGAGAGATAAGAAAGCCTTCCTTGGTGATCAGTGCAAACAAACAGAGAAAAACATCAGAATGGGAAAGACTAGAGATCTCTTCAAGAAAATTAGAGGTACCAATGGAACATTTCAGGCAAAGATGGGCTCAATAATGGACAGAAATGGTATGGACCCAACAGAAGCAGAAGATATTAAGAAGAGGTGGCAAGCATACACAGAAGAACTATACAAAAAAGATCTTCATGACCCAGATAATCACGATGGTATGATCACTCACCTAGAGCCAGACATTCTGGAATGTGAAGTCACGTGGGCCTTAGGAAGCATCACTACGAACAAAGCTAGTGGAGGTGATGGTATTCCAAGACCTAATTCAAATCCTGAAAGATGATGCTGTGAAAGTGGTGCACTCAATATGCCAACAAATTTGGAAAACTCAGCAGTGGCCACAGGACTGGAAAAGTTCAGTTTTCATTCCAATCCCAAAGAAAGGCAATGCCAAAGAATGCTCAAATTACTGCACAATTGCACTCATCTCCCATGCTAGTAAAGTAATACTCAAAATTCTCCAAGCCAGGCTTCTACAGTACATGAACTGTGAACTTCCAGATGTTCAAGCTGGATTTAGAAAAGGCAGAGGAACCAGAGATCAAGTTGCTAACATCCGTTGGATTATCAAAAATGCAAGGGAGTTTCAGAAAAACATCTATTTCTGCTTTATTGACTATGCCAAAACCTTTGATTGTGTAGATCACCACCAACTATGGAAAATTCTTAAAGAGATGGAAATACCAGACCACCTTACCTGCCTCCTGAGAAACCTGTATGCAGGTCAGGAAGCAATAGTTAGAACTGGACATGGAACAACAGGCTGGTGCCAAATCAGGAAAGAAGTACATCAAGGCTGTATATTGTCACCCTACTTATTTAACTTATATGCGGAGTACATCATGAGAAACGCTGGGCTGGATGAAGCACAAGCTGGAATCAAGATTGCTGGGAGAAATATCAGTAACCGCAGATGCATGCAGATGACACCACCCTTATGGCAGAAAGTGGAAGAACTAAAGAGCCTCTTGATGAAAATGAACAAGGAGAGTGAAAAAGTTCGTTGAAACTCAACATTCAGAAAACTAAGATCATGGCATCCGGTCCCATCACTTCATGGCAAATAGATGGAAAACAGTGAGAAACTTTATTTTCGGGGGGCTCCAAAATCACTGCAGATGGTGACTTCAGCCATGAAATTAAAAGGCGCTTACTCCTTGTAAGAAAAGTTATGACCAACCTAGATAGCATATTAAAAATCGTAGACATTACTTCGCTAACAAAGGTCCATCTAGTCAAGGCTATGGTTTTTCCAGTAAGTCATGTAAGGATGTGAGAGTTGCACTATAAAGAAAGCTGAGCGGCAAAGAATGATGCTTTTGAACTTTGGTGCTGGAGAAGACTCTTGAGAGTCCTTTGGCCTGCAAGGAGATCCATCCAGTCCATCCTAAAGGAAATCAGTCCTGAAAATTCATTGGAAGGACTGATGTTGAAGCTGAAACTCCAATACTTTGGCCACTTGATGCAAAGAACTGACTCATTTGAAAAAACCCTAAAACTGGGAAGGATTGAAGGCGGGAGGAGAAGGGGATGAAAGAGGATGAGATGGTTGGATGGCATCACCGACTCAACGGACGTGAGTTTGGGTAAACCTCGGGAGTTGGTGATGGACAGGGAGGCCTGGCGTGTTGCAGTCCATGGGGTCGCAAAGGGGCAGAAACGACTGAGCGACTGAACCGAACTGAGGCAAGGCAGAGTAGGGAAAGACTTGTGAAGCACAGAGCTTTGGGGCGCCCGAAATTCTGTGTGGGCACGGCGCAGAGAGGTAAGAGGAATCCGGGACTCAGCGAGTCTGGGGAAGTGGAAATAGGCAGGTTCTTGGATCCAAAGGAAGGGACCAGAATAGGCAGGCGGGGCGAGGAGAGGCAGTTACACGTTTAAACTACAGTTCCCAGGAAGCATTAGGCAGACGGATGTGAGGTTAGGCGCGAGCCGCGACCTTTGAAGGCAAGAAGGAAGTGCTTGGGCGTCGCAGAACTGGAGAAGCGGAGTAAGGTAGGCGAGGGCGCGGCGCGGGAGAGACGGCGGGGCGGCGGCGGGCCGCCGTGGTGGCCGCCCGCCGAGTGCGGCGGGCCTGCGTGTCGTCATAAGGCGGCGGCCATTTTCGGGGGAGGAGGCGGCCCGGGCGGGCGCTCGGGGAGCTGGCGGGAGGCGGGAGGCGGGAGGCGGGTGGGCCTGCGACGGCGCGGTGGTCGGGCGGCCTCGGCCACCCGGTAATCGCTTCTCTTCTCGGCCTCTCGTCCGTAGAGGGAGCAGTATGTCTGCGGAAGTCCCCGAGGCAGCGTCCGCGGAGGAGCAGAAGGTGAGTGTGCGCGCGTAGCGGGCCAGGGAGCCGTCTCTGCCGGGAACCCGGGCCTGGCGGCGGCCTGGTCCCCCCTGGAGCCGAGGGGCGCGGCCGAAGCCAGCCCGGCGCCGGTGCAGAGCGGGTGGCCCCGCTCTGCCCCTCCCCTGGGCAGGCCCGGCACTCCCTAGTCGGCGGTCCGCAGGAGCTCGTGTAGTTAGCTGGCCTGGTGCCGAATTGAGTATTGTCCGCGTTTGGAATGTGCCTTTTGACGCCTCGGTGTCTCGGGGTTTTCTTTAACCACCCATCTTTTCATTAGAGCCTTGAACCTTGTGGAGCCTAAGGTTTCCCATGGGCTGCTGACCTAGGAACCCTTGTTTTTCCCTCGAATAACTAACTTCAACTACTTGTATTGTCTGCGTGCTCTTCACTTCAAAGGCGGTATCTCCTGTTTGGGCGGTGACTTAGACCTAGGTTGGAATTTCAGATCCAGTCATCGTTGGCCATGTAACCTTGGTCAGTTGCTGAACTCTTCTGGCTTTAGTCTCCTCATCTGTAAAATAATAGTAAGTCCTTGCTTGATACTGTTGTGAGGCTTAAATGCGCTGGGTAACTTAGTGCTTTTGGCGCAACGTGTGGTTAGAAATGTGAGCCAGTGGGATTCGCATATGACTAAAAATTGGAATTTATTTTTTTCTTTTTAACCAATTTAATTGATCACTTTTTTTGTGTGAAAACATGGGGACATTTTGTAAATTCACTTGTAATATCTTGCTGGTGTAGAGAAATGTGCCACGGATCTGTGTGATTCAAATTACGAACATAAAGGCTTTATATTTGTATAGGCTAGCGCTTGCTTCTTCCACCGTAATTGTTTAAAGAATCAGAGGGCGTTATCATAAATAGGATTTGGTCTAATACTTGCATTTTGTAAGGACTTCTGCTTAAGGTTACAGCCATGCCCCTAATCAGGCTGGAAATTTGATTAGTGTTCTAAACCCATTCCATATGTTCTTTACCATATTAACTTTTCCTGAATTGGATGGTTTTGTTATGATATTACTTGTAAAGTAACTGGAGGAAAAAAGACAGCGTAAATAATAGGCCAAGTCACTACTTTATTCGAGAATAGTCCAATGAAAACTTTGTTGGGTATTTTTCACACTTTGATAAAAATTGAACTTAGGGGGAAAATAAAGAGAAGTATATATATCATAAGATTGCGATCATTTATCATGGTGTTCATTATTTCTTTAGGATTTAGGAATCCAAATAAAATGGTCAAGCCATATCCCTGATGTCTTGTCTTAAACACTAAATCAACCCCATTTTCAACTGCTGATGTACAGTAATGTGCTATGTAATTTTCCTTTATGAGATTTGCTAGTATGTTGTTAAAGCGTGGAGTCTTGATTCACTTGGGACAGCCTAATATTATGTCTCTTAACAAGATTAAGGCTATCCTGAATGTTTTCTTTTTGTGTCTACATTAAAATTTTAATTCAGGTCCTCGTTTTTAGGGCTGTTGTCACTAACGCCAATGTGTTAGTAATATAATAGTGTCTCTTCTTGAATTAAGGTTTGGCTGTAGATGTTAAGTGCCCGTAGCATGGGTCCCGTCCCTAAACAGGAGAATGTGCAGAGTCACTTCTGTGCTCCTGTGGGCCAAATCACCTGTTTCTTCTCTTTGGAAGAATAGTTAGATGACCTAAAAAAAATTAGATTATTGTCTGTGTACCCAAATGACCTTTCAATTAAAGCCAGAGTAAGTCAGCTAAAATATTTTTATAGTTTTATGGTATGTTAGCCTATTGCCTCTGAAAAATTAAAATCAAGAGATGAGCCTGGCATGGAGTCACTATCTAATTTGAATTATTAATTCAGTGTGGCATGTTGTTTTTGCTGAAACTGAATTTCTAGTATATGGAGAATATGGTAGCAGTTGTTAAAGTGCAGGAGATTTTTGAGTTTGGCAAGTTAACACTCCCTTGGACCATATGATCCCTCAATTCTCCTTTTGTAAGAGTAGGCTGTGTGGTCTTAGGTACCTCATTTACATTTTAAATTAAGCTCTATTCTTTTTTCATTATCCTGGACAAATGGAGTTGTAAATGAAAGCTCTGACAAAGCACCACAGAGGTGCTTAAATGTAAGATGGCGATTCAGATACCCTAGAATATGCTTATATTGTTCTTTACATTATCAGTGATGTGAAATCAAAACATACTAGCAGAGACCTCATGGATCCATCAGTCATCCACTTTTGAGTAACACTAAGCTGAGACAGGCATGCAGTCTGATCCTGGGGGTAAGAAGGGGCATGTGGAGATTTAAAACAGGTAATTCTGTAGTGAGCATCTTAAGCTTGGGCCCCTCCTTTATTTAACTTTTCTCCCATGCCCCCTAGCATAGCATCTGGCATTGTTCTGAAAATGTTGGTTAAATAAATTTTTTTCCACACTTTCCGGTTGAACACATTGTCAAAGCACTATGACTATACAAATGGCACTGCTAGTACTGCAGTTAAAAAAAAAGAGAGGCTAGACCATGGTAATGTAAAAAACCTTAGCTTAGACCCAGTTAAATCTGAATGAAAGTAGAGGAATGTTTTATATATAGATCTTCATATATATATATATATGTATGTGTGTATATATATAGTGGCTTTTAGGGCTTCCCAGGTGGCTCTAGTGGTAAAGGACCCACCTGCCACTGCAGGAGACCTAAGAGACAAGGGTTCGATCCCTGGGTTGGAAAGATCCACAGGATCAGAGCATGACAACCCACTCCAGTATTCTTGCCTGAAGAATCCCATGGACAGAGGAGCCTGGCAGGCTGTAGTTCATAGGGTTGCACAGAGTCTGAGACAACTGGAGTGACTTAGACTTAGCATGTACACACACGGTGGCTTTTAATTTTTTAAAAGAAGATCTTAATAGCAGATTCTCTAGAAAACAGTTTCTATTATAATATTCATCAAGTTAAGTTAGTAAGATGTCTTGGAAAAGGCTAACTCAAATATTTTTGACAGTTTAAAAGGTATGCTGGGCGACTTCCCTGGCAGTCCAGTGGTTAAGACTGCCCAATTCCAATGCTGGGGGTGTGGGTTTGATCCCTAGTCAGGGATCTAAGATTCCACCTGCCTTGTGGCCAAAAAAAAAAGATTACTGTTAATTTTAAAGAAAACCAGGGAGTTCCTGGTGGATTAGTGGTTAGGATTCCGAGCTTTCACAGTGGAGGCCCAGGTTCAGTCCCCGGTCCAGGAATCATCCTGCATGTCGAGCAGTGTGGCCAAAATAAATAAAAGGCATGCGTGGTGCTTTTGTGAGTGGTGAAAGAGGAAGAGAAATATTGTTTAAATTATTTCATTATGTCATCAGTAAAGAGTGAATATAAATTGCCTTCCCATTTTCCAAGTTTTTAAAAAAACTGGTTAATATTGGCGTTTTCTGAGACTGTTTTTGACAGTACCTTTGGTAAGCAAAAGGCTCAAGATACATTCAGTTAGGAGCACAGCCTGCTACTCTGGTTTGTGTACAGCCATTAATTCTTAGCAATCTAGAGGTAAATCTCAGAAAAGTTTTGAAAAGTTTCTTAACTTCTAAAAACCATTTGGAATATATTGTATTTGTTCATTCAGTAGACTTTTATTGGGCATCCATTAAATAAATACCAGGCACTGGGCAAGCAGCAATGACTTGGTAGAACTCCAGAGTTTTTCCATAGAGGTTGATAACAGTATTAGTACCTTCCTGACAGTATACCAAAGGATTTGTTGGCTTTCATTAATCAGTGCATCAGTGAACATACTGTTGAGCAGATAAAGAATTTGTTCAAAGTGGTCAGATTTTTATTTGCTGATGTTGCTATGTAACTTCCCTGCTCAGGGCCAAAGAGTGGTAATAATCATTCAAACTTGCTGTCAGTTCCATGACAGACAATAAAATAATCCTTAATTATTTGAATATATGTTTGTGTGTACATATGTTTGTGTGTTTATACCTTATGCCCCTGCTACTTATAAAAAGGATAGCTAAAGTATTTCAATGGAATAGTTCACAAAAATGTAAGTGCCTCACATTAGTAAATGTTAGGCTCTGTGTGAGTTGTAGAGTGTTATGACAAGGATTATTTGGGGGCATATGTTACTTGTCAAGAGACTTAACTATCACTTAAAATATTGTTCTTAAATTTTTGTATTTTTGTACATCATAAGCATTTATCTGTTGCGATATCCTGGATTTCTCTTTCCTAGTTCATAGGTTAGAATGGAAGTTTCAAAATTCTAATGATGCTTCTTCTGCCCCTCCCCCCAAAGCTATTATCAGCATATAGAAACTACTTAGATAAATGCAGTCACTCATTCTAGTGTCTGTTTCTTTAGAGTAGTAAAATTTCTGTGACGCACAAAGGCTTCCTGGAGAGTAAAGTTTTGAAACCAGATTTGAATTTTTAAGAATACTTTCTTCTTGGTTAAGCTTGTCATTTCCTCTCTGTTGATTCTTTTTGTTGTATCTGTATTTCATTAATTTCTGTTTTTTATTTTCTCCTGTTTTCTTTGGGTTCCGTTCTTTGTCTTAACTTCTTAAGTTAGACCTAGCTCATTGAGTTTTAGTTTTCTTTAAGTCCTTAGACACTTGTATTTTGCAACTTGGGTATGTGTAGAATTTTTATTATCAGTGAGCTCCAAGTATTTGTTATATTCCTATTATTCCTTTTTAAACCATGAATTATTTAGTAATGTATTTTAGTTTCAAAATGACAGGGAAATAATTTTGAAATAATTGACTTTTAACTTCTGAATTGTAGTTGGATTGTGGTCTGTACCTTGACTGCTTTGTCTTTCTCACCTATCTGTATGAGGAAGAGGTGTGGAAATTTCCTATGCTGGTAGTCTTGTCATTTGCTCCCTATCATCTGACTGATTTATATATTTTGATGCTTTTTTGAAATTAGAGGCATGAACATTAGATCCTCTGTATCCCTAATAAAGCTTTTTGGCCTTTTTTCTCCTTTCTTGTCCTCCCCTCTTTTTGTCGATTGATCGATTTTCTTCTTCCATTTTACCCCCACTGTTAGTTTGGAAGTTTTATACTTCAGTTCTGTTATTAAATTTATTCCCCCTGAAATTTATCAAGCATCCTTAACTAAACGAATTGTAAAATTAGTATCATAAATCTTTTTCTAAATGAGACACAGAATACTTTAAAAACATATATTTTTTTACTCTGTCCTTTTTTAGCCTCACATATTAAGCTCTTAAAATCAGAAAAATGAATCCGTTAATTATATCTCAATAAAGCTAGGGAAAATTAGAAAACTGACTCAGTATACATGCATATATACCAGTTTGTTTGATATTTCCTTGTTTATCTCAAAGTTTTTGAGGGATGTATTTTCATTCTAGCTGGAATAAATGCTCAAAAATTCCTTTGAAGGATGTCTAGAAATGCAATCACACCAAATTTTGTCTTTTGTATTTTTTAATATGATTGTAAGGATAAATTGCCCCAACTCTTTTAATATCTATTACAGCTTTTTGTATTTTAAATCACTGTGAAATGAAGTATTCACATCAGACATCTCCAGGCTCCAGATATTGATGGGGTTTTATAGGAATCAAAGTCAGGCATCTGGAGTAGGCTCTCAGGTCACTTCTCCTCGTTACCCCTGTGTACACCCCAGTCACCCACAATTCTGCCAGGACCATCCTGGAGGCAAGGTGACCTTTTTTTTGGTAATAGTAGTAGCAAAAGTTATACAACAGTTTTATTGCCTTAATTTTACTTGGCAGTTTACCATACATACTTGGTATAATTGGCAATTTACATACATTCTTCTATACTTTGCATTATTTCCTGTCTTATATTACATAAGTACTTTGTAGGAAATATTTCAATAAATTGCTCATTTTACCTGATTTTTTATCAGTTAGTGTCCTCTGGAGAACAGAAATCACTGAGGGTATATCAAACAGAAAGGGATATGGTTTAGGGGATTAGGTTACAAGGTTAGAGTTGCAAAAGAGGGGAAAATGATGTTTCCAGAAGTGAGGAATTACAAAAAACTTTTGACCCTGTGAGAGTGAGCACTATTCTGAACCCAGTGTCCTTGAGCCCGCATCTCATGTAGCGGCTACCATAGCTCCTGATCGTGAGCTTAATGCCCTTCTGCAGAACACACAGGAGCTGCTGCTGTCTGCATGTGTGTGGCATTACCAGGAAGAAAATGCCTTTTAATCTGATATAGGTTCCACTGACAGACTCTTAAAGGAATTCGGTCTGGGAAATGTGCTTTCAGGCTTCTGTTGTGATTCAGAAGAGTGTTTAGAGAAGGGTAAGTGTGGGCTCAGTGTCCACGGATACAGTCCACTACCAGATGTGTTCTTAATTCTCCACAAGCAAGTCTGGACCTATGTCAAAACGTTGGTGAACACCCAAGCATTTGAACTTGCTTATTAATAAGCCCTGAAACTGTCTACATCTGCCAAAGGTTTAAGAATGTTTCTGTATGATCCTTTAAAAGTATTGTAGATGTTTTGATTGGTATTGACTGTATTTTAAAAATGTAACTTTGGTCACATCTTGCACCTTCTTGGTATTAAATGTAGCTAAAATTCTGAATCCAACCACAAAGTTGCAGCTAGCAGGCACTTGCCATTGTGCTGTATGTTGGGAAAGAAAGTTCAAGAATTGCTTTGTTTTTCTAGGACACATTACAGATTAATTGTAAATCTAAATATTTTGAGCTGTAGGTGCTATTTTCCCCAAAGTATTTTTCAATAGTAAACTGTTAACTGTTTCAACTTAATTGAGCTGTTTCATTTAATTGGATATTATATGTAAGTATATGCATAAATGTATTCTTATTAAAATATGGGAATGCCAGATAAAATGGCATATTGTGTACAACTTTTTTCCTGTGTGTATAAAACGGGGAAACCTGAATACACGTGGGAAACTAGGGAAAATTAAAGACTATTTCTTAGATATAGAGAACTGATAAAGAAGTGGAGAGCTCTCATTTCCCAGGCCCAAGAAAGCTGGATGGTTTTAATGGAAATGTAGGATTCTGTTAACATCCTTTAATTTGAAGGTGCTTGGGCTGTAATCAGGTTGGAGTCCTTTTCAACCAGTTTCCAAATTTAGCTTCAACCTATCTAAAAAGCCATTGTACAGTGGAACCCTAGAGTAGGTCCCTCCCAAGTCCACTTCTAAATTAACCACTATGAATACCTTGGGGCCATAATAGCAAAGTGAAGCCTCTGTGGTGACTACTCTGTTATACTTACTTAATGTCTCCAGCTTATCTGATGATAAGGCAAAAATCCATATAACTAAAATCACCGTTAAATAACACTGGTAGAGTCATGATCACATATTGAAGACAGTCCCACGTCAATTTTCAGGTCACTTTTTTGTCTAGTGTTTAAACAGATGACTGAGCTGGTTCTTCAGCTGATTGCCAGCTGAGGTAGTTGACTCCTTTTGTATGGGCTGAGTTTTGAAACACTAGAATGATAAACAGTATGTTGATATGCTTACACTCTGAAAGAGACATACTCTGGGATTGAGACTCATGGGAATAGCAGGTTTACATCACACATCTCACACTTGAGCTACCCTTTTTGAAGAGAATGACTGGCAGAATCACTGATACTATTTTGAGTCTCTGGCTGGGCACACATACATCAAGTGAATGAATGATGTGACCTCTGTAAAAAGAATGAAAATCAAAGCATGTAGATGCATGAAATGGCAGCTTCTAGAGAATAGAACACTTGAAACAGAAGGAAGCATACACATAAAAGAAGCCCCAGAGAAAGGATATATTTGACAGCAGCATCTGTATTCTCAAAATCCTCCAAGACTAAAAATGAGAAGAGGTAACAGTGCATGAGGAAGTTTTCACAGGTGAAAAAAAATATTGACAATCTATAAAGTTGATTATAAAACATATGAATATACTTTTAAGGAAGATATATGCAAAAATTACATGAAGTTGTTTCTTCAGTTCCTAGATTAATATGATTACTTGCTGCTTTCTAAGATCAGTAGGCTTGGCATATTTATGGATAGCTTTTCTGCTTTTTGACTTCATAAATAGCCTAGAAGAATCAAGATATACAGAGGTGTGTGATTTTGCTGAGCTGGTGTGCAGAAATGATCCATTAGCTAGAAAGTGTGCCTTGAGCCTCCCCTATCTTGGCAGTGCTATTTTTGTTCATTCTTTCTTCTGCACTACTTGCCATGAAGTGGTAGACACTGCTTTCCTGTAAAATACCATTTCAGGGGATTGCCCCAACAGTCCAGTGATTAAGACTTCATGGTTCCACCCCAGGGGTCGAGGGTTTTATCCCTCGTGGGGAACTAAGATTCCACATGCTGTGTGGCATGGCCAAAAACAAACAACAAATGTATCATTCTTGGGAAGAAAGAGGGCTATGTCTTGACTAGTGTTAAAAGTGAATGGTCTTTAAAATATTGATAGTCCTTGAACAGAAAACGTATTTTCAGTACATTAAAGAATAGGATCTTTGGCATGAACAGTGTTTGCCATTAAATGTGGGGAGAAATTAGGCAATAGAATCTAAAGATTGACAGATGGTGTTTCTCTCCTTTAAAAATAACAGAGTCTTATGCATTGAGTGATTCAAGGAAAATGTATCAGATAAGTAAGCTGCTATTAATTTCTATTAAAGAATCTCAGAGCTTCCAATTAAACATGATTTTGAATAAACAGATCAAAAAGATTTTTTTCATTTTAACATTATTAAGGTAGTTCTCTAAATATGGGCAGAGAGCTGCTGCATTCCATAGAAGGTGAATAACTATAAATGTATTATACATGACTGGAAAGTAATGGCAAGCAAGACTTCAGAGCTGAGCTATCTTGGTATTTTTATCCAGTGTGTGGGGTGCATCACAGCTATAATAGAACTATCACATGGATCATTTGAAAAACAAGGCAGATTTTTAAAGCCTCTGTGCTTGGTTTCTTAGTCAGATGCTGCATTATTTGGCATTCGACAACAAAAGTCAGAATCCAGATATTTAAAAGGTGGAATTATCTAATATAACTGAATTGTAATACAGAAGTAATTTATTTAAAATTATTTCAGGAAATGGAAGATAAAGTGACTAGTCCAGAGAAAGCTGAAGAAGCAAAATTAAAAGCAAGGTATCCTCATCTGGGACAAAAGCCTGGAGGTTCCGATTTTTTAAGGAAACGATTGCAGAAAGGGGTAAGTTCTCATATGTAAATCTTCAGCTGTTTACACCCTGTGAACTCTGTGCTGAAAGAGGCTGTGGAATAGGTGTCTGTATTTATACCTCTGTACCTTACTACCAGATATGTGTGTGTGCACTTACATGTTGACTCTAGTTATATGTGGATTATTTTCTCAAATCAAATTTCAAGAGAATATTTTTTCTGGCTTTATTGAGTTATAATTGATACGTAACATTATGTAAGTTAAAGGCGTAGTGTGATAATTTGATACATGTACATACCATGAAATATGTAACATAGTGAGGTTAACTAACATCTTTCACCTCACGTAATTACCATTTTCTTCTTGTTACGGTGAGAACATTAAAGCTCTACTTAAGTATATAATCCAGTATTGTTAACTGGAGTGACCATGCTGTCCATTTTTTAGATCCCTGGAACTTACTCATCTTATAATTAAAAGTTTGCACCCATTAACAGTTATTTCCCCTACCATTCATCCCCTGGCAACCACTGTTCTACTCTGTTTTCTGTGAGTTTGATGATTTTAATTCTACATATAAGTGATACCACACACTAATTGTCTTTCTACGAAAAGAAAATTTTAAAAGTGGCAAAATATAGAGTGGCATTTTTATATAGCATGAAAGAATGCCATTCACAGCTTTGAAAAATAGGATGACAAGGAAGAATTATAACAATTTAAAAATAAAATCCTTGTTCTGTGAAAAGTAATTTGATGGGAAAATCATTACAAAAATAATAGTATTTGTAACGCATAAAATAGTTTTTCAAATATACAAGGAAAACATTAAGATGCCCTAGATAAAGGATTTTAACAGAGGAAGTATTATTATTAAAACACAGAAAAAAATGTTTATACAGGATAAAAATCAATGAAATGTAAATTAGAACAATTATTTCTTTGTATTAGTAGCTTTAACTGTAATTTTAAAAAGTATAATTATAAAGACCATAATACAGGGGATACCTAGAAAAAAGCAGAATGGGAGACATATTCTACATTCTTTGTAAAATGTATTTGTGCCAAGTCTCATTGTGAAATGATACCACCAGATGTGGTTTTAATATGAATTATATAATAATCTTTGATTGTTAAATTACTATTTGAATTTAGGGTTTAACTGGTAATTAGTGTTTAGGAAGCTTTATTTTCCTTTGCTAATTTTCAACACAACTTATACCAACAAGCTTTCTTCCAACGTTCAGGCTGTTGTCTTTGTCATTTTTCTCTAGCTTCAACTATTTATGACTTTTTAGTATTTTCAAGTTAGAATTTATATACATTGTATCTTGGAGTTGGTGTTATAGATGTAAATAGTTGTCAGTAAGAAAATGCCACTTAAATCAAGAAATAATTATGTAGAATTTGAGAAGGGAGCTCTAGAAAAATTTTGTATTTTACCAAAATGTCAGTGAATAAGCACTTTTAGAGAAGCCAAATCTTATATTCAACTATATCATTTCTTACTATGTTAAAAGATTTTTATTTTTCAGAAAATATCTGGTCACATGATTTTAGTTTTCTTCTGTTGCAGTAGCAAACTTGCAGATTGTCTTAGTATCTTTAACCAGTTTCTCACTCATTCGAGAAGGTCAGTTGCATATCATTTATATTAAGTTTCTTTCTGTTTTACGTACTCCGCGTTACTCAGATACCTATTTTTAGGCTTTAAACAATATGAGATGTGAGGGATATCAAGCAGCAGTCTGTCCCATGTTTTTTATGTTTGTGGAGTTTGTGAGGTCCCAAAAAACTGAGGATCCAATTTTAAGAAACATGACCTTAAATAAATACTATCACTTAGGTGATCCATTCATGTCAGTGCAGTTATAAATATGGTTGTAAGTATGGCCCTTAAATTGGGAGTGGGAGAAGGCTCTTAAAAAGTAAGATGATACAGAATATGTTGGGTTTTTTTTCCCCCACTTAAAAGCAAAATTTAAAAATTGTTAAAGACATGTGATGTTGTCATCTTGAACTGTTTCTTTTCCCATATGAGAAACTTCGATCGATTTTAGTTTTTTTCTAGCCATACTACATAAATTTAATTCCTTTATCTCAAGCAAAGTAGCCTGATCAGTTAAGTGAGAGCCCCTTAAGATGAATCTTTGGTTACTATAAGTGCAAGTGGAATCGCTCAATCGTGTCTGACTCTTTGCGACCCCATGGACTGTAGCCTATCACCCTACTCCATCCATGGGATTTTCCAGGCAGTAGTACTGGAGTGGGCTGTCATTTCCTCCTCCAGGGATCTTCCCGACCCAGGGATCGAAACCCGGGTCTCCCTCATTGTAGACAGACGCTTTACCATCTGAGCCACCTAGAATAGCTATTATTAGAAACTGACTTTACTACATTGGAGAAAATCTGCCTAAAATTTGCACTGTGTGTTAAATTTCTCATTTTGTGCTTTTGACTCTAAAAAATTTGGCAGGCTGCTTTCTCCTTTAGAGGCTACTAAACTCTTAAGTAGCTCACTAATGTAATATATAGTACATCAGAAATTCTGGGATTCTTTTTTTTTCACTGCATTCATTTTATTATATTTTTAATTTTTATTGGAGTATTGTTGATTTATAATGCTGTGTTAGTTTCATGTGTATAGCAAAGTGAATTACACATATAACTTATCCATTTTTTTTTTTTTTTTTAGATTCTTTTCCCATTTAGGCCATTACAGAGTATTAAGTGAAGTTCCTTGTGCTATACAGCAGGTTCTTATTTGTTAGTTATCTATTCTATAGTAATGTGTATACTATTATCAGTCCCAGTCTCACAATTTATCCTGCCCCCCACACTACACACATTTTAAAACATGCAGAAATGAAGCTGCAGCAAATCTTCCTGGTCCGAGTTTCCTACTCTTTGTCTCTTGGCCTAATGTTAGGTGCTTATAAAAGAATAGTCCCTGGAGGAAGGCAGCTCATGAAATCTTTTTTTAGGCTACTGAACAACCTTAAACTAAGCTGTGATTTCCTATTTCCTCCATTTACCACTTGAGTTATCTCTGAAATCTCAAAAAGAGTATTTATATTTTTCACCCTTTGTCCAGGTCCTCATCTCATATCTGGATGATTCTTCTTGCCTATGCTGTGGGCTCTGAGTAACCACAGCATCTTGTGTATTTAAGACAGTATAATAGTGGATTTAGGTGGCTGTTGTCCATTTTTATGTCTCTTCATGATTCACATAGTGCCTTGTATAGTATAGCAGGCGTTCAGTAAAGGCAAGCCAAACACGATAGGTGAAAAGTCGGAACCTGGCAAATTCACCTGTTTTTACTTTGGAACACACCAGTTTATGTAGATTGTCTATATTAAGGTTGATCTTTAGCTCCAGAATTTCTATTTCAGTGATAAAACGGTATGGTGTTCACCTATTCATCTCTCCAACTAAAAAGAGTGATTGTTATACCTAGTGGCTTAGGTGAAAAATGGTGGTATAGAATAGGGTTGTGTATTTTAAGTGATAATTTCTATTCAGTTTATTTCTTCGATTACCCTAGCATTTATATTTGAACCTTAAATTTAATTTTAGTGAACTGCTTAAATTCAAATAAATGGTTTAAATCCTTACAGAAAAGTTCATTTTAGTTGACAGAGTACCAGCATCTATGAATAGTTTTCATAATTGTAAGCTTGATTGAAGGTGGGTGGCACATCCCAAATATAAGTTAGTGAGTTGTATGTGTGTGTTTTTCCCCAAAATCATTTAAATAAGAATTTAACCTAGGTGTTTACATTAGTAAATGAAAGGCTTGCCTCCCATTCTTAAGTCCAGGGCTATTCACTCCCAATAGATTGATTTGGAAGTTGATGTTAATCTTGAGGGTTCCATACTGGAACTAGAATGATGTAAGTAAGCCTGAAGAAGGTGTTCTTGCCTGACTGACAGAATTCACTGTAGAGACATAGCTATTTCATGTAATTGATATTTGCTTTTTTCTAAACTTTAGGCTTATTTTATATTGACAGTATAGAGTCACGTTTATATCTTAAATGAGTGTAATTGCATAAAAACTTTTTAAACTCTAGTCTGAATTCTTCTTTTTTTCCCTTGTAGCAAAAATATTTTGATTCTGGGGATTACAACATGGCTAAAGCAAAAATGAAGAACAAGCAACTTCCTACTGCAACCCCGGATAAGACAGAGGTCACTGGTGACCACATTCCCACTCCACAGGACCTTCCTCAACGGAAACCATCTCTTGTTGCTAGCAAACTGGCTGGCTGATTAAAAAGAGCTGAACTGCATGAATCTTCTAATGCCCATTATTTCTCCTTAATATGTTACTCCTCTGCTTTTTATTTCCTTTTACTCCCTGTGTCATTTGAGAGTGATGGCTTTGCAGGTAGCGGTAGTTTGTGCTGCTATTTTAAGGGAATATACATGTGTAGAGTTTTTGATTAGTTTAACAGTGCACTGATGAAAAGAACATGTTAGAGCAACATAAAGTAATCTACTTGAAAATAATTGTATATATTACCTAACTCCTAGTGTAGGGCTGGATCCAACAAGTAACTAACAAGTTTTGCAGTTTAAATGTTGGCTTTCTTTAATTCATCTTAATTATAGCTTTGTATGTTACTCTTATTTAATATAACCTCTACTGTTGGTTTCTTCTGGATTTTCCTTTTTTTAGTTTTGTAAACAGAAGTTTAAGACCACAAGTTAGAAGAGAGGTCACATATTTCAAACACAAATAAATGGGGCTCCAAAAGATTTGTATCCTGTGCTTGAACGTGAATGGCCTTAAATCTGTTTCGGCTTTAACAATAGAATTTTACTTGGGCAATATTTGCCCATTCTGGTGTAACTTATGTGACTCTATTGCTTAACAGCTGCTGTTGAAGCTAGTATTCTTATTCAGTTCTATAGTGTTCAGAATACCTTTTGTCATTGAAGATGTGAATGAAGTGTGCATGTGCATCGACTGTTGAATTCACTTTTGTGCCATTTTTGTAAATACAGTAGTTTTGCACAACCTCTCACAACTGTCTGTGTTACTTTCACATATTAAAGAGTAGAAATGTGCCAACCAGAAGCACAAGAGTTCCTACAAAAAACTCTGTATGTCATTAGAGCTTTTGTATAGTAAGAGTAGTTTATAGTCTTGGGGTTATAGAATACCAAACTGAAATCTTTGCTCAGTCTGCCGTAGACTTAAGCTTTTTCATTTGTTAGCAGTACCCATGACATTCAGTGGCCTTGTGCAAATATGGTATGTTGCTTAGGCATATCTTTTGTCCTATGCAGAACGTTTCATTTTGACTTTTATGAAAATTACTGTTCATATAATTTATATAAACTTTTTTAATGTAGAAACTTTTTACTTCCACAGTCAATTTAGGGGACACTAGAATAAAATACTTTGCCTCTTGTGGCCCCTCCCTTCTTTTTTTTTGCTTCTTTGACTCACATTGTGTTGGGCTGTGCGATTCAGCCTGTTCAGAAACATAAGTGTACGTATGTTCACTCTTGAAATTTGCTCTGCTGAGTGCTGTATTTTCTAACCCAATAATTATATTTTCCTTATAATTTCCCAGTTGTTAATTAACCACTCTTAATCCTGTGTTATTACTAACTGACAATTGTTTAAATAAAAGGAAATTTATAATAAAACAAGTATTTGAGAAGATTGGCCCAGGAATCTAGTCAGAATGAGCTGAATTTCAAGTAATAATAATAAGCTAAGTGAATTAGACTTGTGACAGAGCAATTTACGTGATAGGTGGAACAGATAATACATATTTAGATATTTTGCTTCTATAGATGTCATTTTAATAAAATGTAAATTAATTGTATGTGTGGTTTGTCTAGTTAGTAAGAACTTTAATTAACAGACTGCTGGGACAAATCTACTGCTCTTTTAAGAGCTCTTCCCCTAAGTTGTGACGCTGTAGCATGACGTAGAGGATCTGTAACCTGAGATGATAGTGCGTTTTTCTTCTTTGACTTGTGCAGGGCCTCCACCTCTTTTGGGTCCAGGCATCTTTTCTGGATCTTGGCTTCATTAGATACTTGATTTCCTTTGATCCCAAATCACCATAGATGGTGCGCTGAGCATAGCGCCTGCACCTAAAGGCTGCCCTGCACTCTGGGGAAAGCTGGCTGATTATCTTCCTGCTCCACCCACCCCAAAAGAAGAGAACAACAAAATCAGTAATGCGCTAATTTGTTACTATAAGGATTGGTGGTTTTAGTTTTAGCCCCTAAGTTGTGTCCAACTCTTGTGGCCCCATGGACTATAGCCTGTCAGGCTCCTCTGTCCATAGGATTTTCCAGGCAAGAGTACTAGAGTGGGTTGCCATTTCCTTCTTCAATTATAAGGTTTAGTTATACATAAATAGATTTGTAATGAGAGTAAGTAGGTTATTCAAAAGCATGTATAATCATTATAGGATTGATTTACGAATTACAAAATACCCAAAGTAGAATTTCTGTAATACCTAGTGGGGTTTGGGTTTTGTTTTTAATGACTACTTGCAAGCTGTCACTGTTAAATTCACACACATCAGATTAATCTGGAAAACCATGTTATTCTTGGTTATAGTAGGACTCCTGCTATGGTTTGCAATAAGTGATGTAATCTCTGCCTGAGTTTTAGTTTGTAAAATAAATACTAATATTAACCTACCTCAAAACTTGTTGAGGATCTGTGAAATACTGAGTAAGTGCCCAAAATAAAATATTGTTGTCTTTTTATTAAAAGTAAGTTTCCTCATTAAACCAGCCTGCCTTCTGTAAAGTCACAATGATTGAAATCTCAGGATTTTCCATCAGGAGAGACCGGTCATGTAGGACTTGTAGGTTTAAGTAATTGCTTAGTCTCCATTATTGGTGCTTGGGATAGAGGTCATACATTTTTATATTTCTGTTCTGCTTCTTAGCTCAGTTTATTGAAGGTATAGTTGCAGGCTGTGTCACCATTGCTTGAGTGAAGATTTTTGAATAAGATGGGCTTCATCAAACATTTCTATGGTTTCAGAATTGTGGTTTGAGAAATGACCAATTTAAATCATTGTCCTTATTGTAAATGTATGTTGGCATAAACAAGTTGGAGAAAAATACTTAAATGAAAACCAGCTAAAATAAATTACCTGTTTCATGTCCAGTAGCTCCTATTTGATAGTACAGTTCTTAGAAACATTTCATTTTTAAAGACTGTATCTGAGTAAAACAATTCTAGTTATTGGCATGTTGGGATAGAATTGTTGGATTGTTTGGATGAACTGGAAGGCGCATGTTTGCAGTCTCTTTACAAGTTACTCAATATTCTTGTGCTGCTCACCTAAAAAAACATTTTAACTGTTCATCAAGGCCTGTATTTGTTCTTACTTCACTTGGAATTTGTTCCTCATTTTATTTGATGTAACAGAACTATACCTCTAAATGTTTATTGATACTTTTTACTAAATCAGACAGGTATTCTTTCTCAGTCCAAATTAGTGAAGTCTCATCAACACTGAAATGTGAGCTCTACTTGAATTGTGCCCCAAACTCTGGTGATTCAGGGGCAGGTATCCTGTAGGAAGGGCATGTCTGAGTGGCAACAAAGAGTTTCCCTGGTGGCCTTTCTATGTTTCCCCAACATTCAGACACATTTCTTCATTTTTCATTTTCCTTTTCCACCTCATTTTCCTTCACTTCTCCCCCATTTCCATCCCTGCTTATCTCTTAAGCCCCCTGATGGCCTTCAGTAAATGATTTTTGATAAATTATCAGTCCTTTGATATTCTCCCCAATATACCACAACTATAGACCCATTTAAAATTTTCTAAAACACTATCCTTATCTGGAAGTGACAGCTTTGAGCCACTGTCCTACTTCTGCAATTCAGCATGCACTGCCAGCCTTCCCCCATGTCCCTTCTCCCACCTTATCCCTTCTCCCCCTGACACACCACACCATACCTTGTAAAATTGGGATCAAAGAAGTTTCATTCTGAGATTGATAATCTAAGGATAAAAATGCTGATTTTAATAACTTTCACTAGTTCCTGCCTTTTAAAGTAGGTAGGCCTATGGGTTTTATTCTGGAAATCACTGATGGGTCACACCATTATGTTTGTATTATGTTATTTATCAACTAAACAGCATTTGAAAGAAAAATCCAATTTCTTTAATATGCCCTCTGATCTTTTACAGCATCTCTTATTTGTGATGCAATAGGACACTTGCCTGTATTAAAAGGGCCAAAAGTAAATGCCTTTTTTTGTTGAACATGTCTATAGAGTTGGCAGTTAATGCTGAAATTTGTCAAGTAGCCCTTCCAAAATTAAACTTGTAAAATACACAAAAAATAAATGTCTACCTAGTATCGATTTTATTTGCTGTTTTTGTCTCATTTAAGTGTTAAATTATTTTTTGGTATATTTTCTGAAGTTGATCCCTTTAGATTTCAGCTACTATGATATTCAGAAAGAATTTGACTATTATAGTCTTTAATTTTGTTTTGGTTTAAATAATGTTTGTTTATGAGTTCCTGGCAGTCTAATTTATATTGGTAGAGACTTTGTAATTTAGATTAACATGAAATATTTGCAGATTGAGTCTTTTCTACCTCATGTATAAAACACTCAAGTACAGTACTGTCAGGAAGGTTTAGGAGACAACCTGAGAAATTGTATGTACATACACTTGTCTGGCAACTCTGGGAGTGGTTGAAAATTTGTATATAACTTTACACTCTGCCCCCCTTATCCGTTGTTACATATCCATGGATTCAACCAACCTCGCGTGTGTAGTAGTGTAGTACATATTTAGTGAAAAATTCCACCTAGAACTGGTCCTGTGCAATTCAAACCCATGTTGTTTAAGAGTCAACTGTTTTTTTAAATGTGTGTATGTGTGAGTCGCTCAATCATGTCCGACTCTGCAGCCCCATGGACGAGCCCACCAGGCTGTTGTCCATGGGATTCTCCAGGCAAGGATACTGGAGTGGGTTGCCATTTCCTTCTCCAAAATTTAATACAAGGTATAAGTATTAACATTCCTTAAAAGAAGTAGAAATAACATTCCGGGAAGTCTAGAGGAATACATTATTCAGTCTAGGGGATAAATGGGATGGGTGGTAATCGGGAATTTTAGAGGCAGTTTTGAGAGATAGGTTGCTGTAGTCATTGGTGGAGGAAAAGGGAGGAAGAAGAGCATTTTAAGTAGAGAGCTGTTATTTTCGAATAGTCAAGGAGCTAGGAAAATGTGGCTCTGTATAAGGAAGTTTGGTTGGAGATCATGGTGTGTGAAGGTAACTTGATTTTTCTCTGTAGCATTATCCTTCCTTCCAGCCTTCAACTCAGTAAATGACACCTCTGTGCACTTGCCCATTGGAGTACTCAAACCAACTTTGGAAGTTACCCTTCATTCCTCAGAGGCTGTGACTAACATCCACCAAACTCCACACCAAATTTGTCGATTGCTCTTCACTGCCGGCACCATGCCCCGAGCCAGGGTTTCTTACCTGGACAACTGCTAGAGTTCCTAACGTGTCACTTTCCACTCCTGCTCCCTTGTGCATGCTGCATCCCGCCCATTCCCCCATCTCACTTTCATTCTTACATCATCTATCCAAGATCTTTTTGCCTGTGTTGAATTCAGGTTTCTTTTCCGTTAAACACAGCACTGGTTCATAGTTTGGCTAGCTCTTTTTCATTCTCATCTCAACTCAAATTTAACTTCCTTGGAGGAAGTCTTAATTTATTATTGCCTCCCTAGCACCTAGAAACAGCTTATACATACTCAGATGCTTGTTGAACAGATAAAGTGAATTGGAATATTTATTGGAAATTAAATGAGAAACCAGGTTAAGGATATGGATGCAGAAAGATTATGCTTGATTCTCCATCTTGGTCATGTCTAGCGTTTCCTTCCTTGCAGTAGGGCTTTATACCATAAAGTGGTTTTGTTGTTTGAACTCATAACTTTTTAGAAAAACTTTTTTTTTTTTTTTGCACTGAATGCAGCAAGTGCCTTCAGTGGGATGTCAATTGCTGCCGTCAGAATGATAGAACCAAAACCTGGTTCTAAATTAATAATTAGATTTCTTTTCCTGCTCCTTCTAGCTTTTTTAAAAGGTAAAACTATACTCGTAGTGATTCTGCAGTCAAGTAGTTTAGAGGTACATGATGCAAAGCTGCTGCTAAGTCACTTCAGTCGTGTCCGACTCTGTGCGACCCCGTAGACGGTGGCCCACCAGGCTCCCCTGTCCCTGGGATTCTCCAGGCAAGAACACTGGAGTGGGTTGCCATTTCCTTCTCCAATGCATGAAAGTGAAAAGTCAAAGTGAAGTCACTCAGTCGTGTCCGACTCTTTGTGACCCCATGGACTGTAGCCTACCAGGCTCCTCTGTCCATAGGATTTTCCAGGCAAGAGTACTGGAGTGGGGTGCCATTGCCTTCTCCAGTGCAAAGCTAGGGATCACAAAAAATGCCTCCACCACCAAGCTGAGCTCCCTAGAGGGAGAGCTACTAGGGACATTCAAGCTGTTTCATGTTTCTTCTGGTCGTTGCCTCCATGGCTCCCAATAGTAGTTTAGACCACTGTTTCTTGATTTCTTAATTTTATACATAAACTAATAGTTTTCCAGACTGATAAAGGAGGATTAAGTTTACATTCCCTCCTCCTCCCTCCTAAGATCATATCACTACTTCTGATTCCTTTATAGGCTTCTTTACAATGTCTGATCATATATTTTCACCATTATTTCTTTACCTGTTGGCTGTCAACCATTTCTTGTCTCTAGTGTAAGAGGACAATTTTAACATCACTATCCTTCCTTTGACTCTCTTTGCTTCTTGGCTTTTGTCATATGTTCTTACAATTACCTTATTAAGGTTGGTAACTTGCCTTCTATTTTACAATCATTATTAATAGTCCTCTTAGGTTTATAGGTTGATAACAGTTCACTGCAGATCACAGGGTATACTCTGATTTTTAATTTCTTACATAGCTTTTTATTTTTCTTGGTGTTTCTAATTATTTTTCCCCTCATCCTTTTGGCCTATATCATAGCCACAATTATTTTAATACCTTCCATCACATCAAGTATTCTGTGGAGTCCTTTTGGCTCCAACTCCCCTGCAGGCATGTCTCCTTGCTTCAGTCTGAACCTGTTGATTTCTTATCCTAACACACAGTTGTCACCTTGGGACTTAGCTGCTCTCCCAAACTGAATCCATTATTTTCTAGATTGTATGTATGGCAACATTGCCTTTTACTGGTATCTTAGGTCAGATTCCCCAGAAGTGGGAACTTCCCTAGAAGTTGAAGTTTTTTATTTTTTAAAAATGTCATGGGTCTTTTGTTATATATCATGAACATCTTTCTCCAGTCTGTGGCTTGCCTTGTTTTAGTTGGTGATATTTACTGATACATTCCTAGTTATATTTTAGAACTTAATTCAGACATACCTTTGAAATTAATTCAAACATCCCCTCTTGTACATCATGTTAATTGTTTCATTTTCAGAGATACAATAACCATTTCCACAGAACACTATTTTAGCCCTTAGGCACGATACATTTTAATTGCCTTCGTTCAGTTATCCTCTTTTCCAGGCAAAATATTTTATTTTGCTCTAGCACTTAGCCCAGTGTCTGGCTGTTTTAAGTGCCCAATAAATATTTTCTGAAAGAAAATTATACCCTTGGGATTGTAACCATTCCCACTCACCCCGTTCATCCCATATACCACACTACAATGGTCAGTATTCTTAATCACAAATTCTTATTTCTGGCTTGTTTAAGGGAAAGGGGATTCATTGAAAGATACCAGGTCACTTACAAAATTGTTAGAAAGGCTGCAGAAACAGTCTTGATGTAAATCTAGGAACAACCCCAGAAACATGATACAACAATGACCTGTTACGGAAGCTGCTGCCACCTCCACCGCAAGCCAGGAACTCAACACTGATGTTACCACTGTTGTCTCCCAAACTTAGTTCTCTCTGCTACTACCTTCACTGACAAATGGAAGTTCTGGGCAGAGCCTGTTTCTCCATATTTCTCACGTCTGTAACCTAAGTCTTGTCAAGTGAAACTGATCTTTGTGGATAGGTCATATGACTGCATGCAAGATGCAAAAGAGGAGAGGATTTGCAAGTATAGGGAGGCAGGACTAGTGCTG
The DNA here is from genome assembly GCF_027580195.1 of Bos mutus. NCBI lineage: Eukaryota > Metazoa > Chordata > Mammalia > Artiodactyla > Bovidae > Bos > Bos mutus. Next base: position 50,899,128 of record NC_091626.1, on the reverse strand, counting down.
AAAATTTCCCCAAATACAAACATAAGATAGATGAACACAAGTATGACATGCCATTATACCTTCTGGTGTGTTCCTTCAGTACAACATTTCAGTGTTTTCTACTTGAACGTGTGAAAACTTCAGAGTTTATTTAATCTCCTTATTCATTTTGATCTGACATGCTTAGAAGCAGTAAAAGAAGATCTTAAATATACAGCCAGGTAGTATACCCAAGAAGTCAATAAATTTATATAGTCCTAAGCTTTGAATTACGAATCCCTTCTGACTTGACTCCTAAGTTTGTTTCGTTCCCATCAAAAATACCGTTTAAGAAGTCACTCAATTCTTGATATAACTTCTATTCGATCTTGCTACATGGCAGAACCAGGCAGTCAAAGGCAGGGAGAGAATATGTGAGGACAAACAGGACTGAGAATTTGATCAATAATATCTTAAAATTCTATGGCACTACCCAGTTTCCAGTCCATTTCCTCATTTATCTCACTGAACCCCTCAACGACAATACACACAGAAGTTGCTCTTCAAAAAAAAAAAAAGAGGCTCAGGTTTTTCACTTTAGTAGAGTTTATAAGTATGGAGAAGGCAATGGTACCCCACTCCAGCACTCTTGCCTGGAAAATCCCATGGACGGAGGAGCCTGCTAGGCTGCAGTCCATGGGGTCTCGAAGAGTCGGACACGACTGAGCGACTTCACTTTGACTTTTCACTTTCATGCATTGGAGAAGGAAATGGCAACCCACTCCAATGTTCTTGCCTGGAGAATCCCAGGGACGGGGGAGCCTGGTGGGCTGCCATCTATTGGTTCGCACAGAGTCGGACACGACTGAAGCGACTTAGCAGCAGCAGCAGCAGCAGAGTTTATAAGCTAGGGGATGAGGCAAGAGGGATCTAGGTGGTAACAGATATAGAGTTGGAGATGTCAGTATGAACTCTGGTTTAATATAGGGGGGTACATTACACACACAGGTTAGCATACACATAATTCCTTGCTCTATTGTTGAGAAGCAATAATACCCCTGTAGCAACAAGGCTGAGGTCATAGCTTCTAATATTCTCCAATGAAATGTATCAGGACTTTTTGGAGAAGTGGCTGATTCTAGAACTGTGGCAGGGAGTTTACAAGATGAGTTTGTAGAATCTTGTAGTACTAGAAAGAAAGTGCTAAAAATATTATAAATAAAAACCCCAAACCTACACAGAATGATAGAGGGGGTGGGCTACTATGTGAAAGGGATACAGGTACCAACTGAAATTTCCCAATAGCCAAAACTTGAGCAATTTGAGCAGCAAAATAAAGTAGTATAACATTATAATTCAAAATGTAAAATAAATATCCATGAGTCTGTATGTATAAGCAAATAAATGGGGTGATGAGACAAATCATCCATGTAGAAGAATTCCAGGTTTGTGGAGATATTCTCTCCTCAAGGAGGTGGAGCATGACTTTCCCCTCCCTAAGTGTGGGCTGCATATGGTGACTTTATTCAAGTGTGTGGAAAGGGGGCCTGAATTACTTTGCTGGGGCTGCCATAGGAAAGTGCCATGGACTGTGGCTTAAACAAAAGAAGTTTATTTTCTCACAATCCTAGAGTCCTGGAACAAAAAAGGACACTAGGTAAAAACTAAGGAAATCTGAATAAAATACAGGTGTTTGTGGTTTCCAGGTGTCGTAACCTATTTAAGCTGCTATAACAAAATAGCATAAATTACTGGGTAGCTTTTAAACAATAGAAATTTATTTCTCACAGTTACAGAGGCTAGAAAGTCCGAGATTAAAGTGCCAGCACATTCAGTATATGGTGAGAGCTGACTTCCTCATACGTGGCTGTCTTTTCATTATATCCTTACATGGCAGAAGGGGTGTGGGATCTGTCATTTTCACTACTGAGGGACTTTCACCATTACCACATGGAAGGGAGACGTGTGTCAGTGGTTACTGGAGGCACAGAATGAGAGTGGCTAATAAGTATCTGAAGTCAAGTAATTCAGGAAGATAAAGGCAATATAAAGCAGGCGAGTGCTATGGATTTGAGCAGACAGTATTTCAAGATCTAGAACAAACAACTGCTGGAAGAAGCTAGGCTTAGAGATGCAGAGGCTGCTCCAATAGCAGGTGGTCAGCACGCAGGCTAGAAGACTGGGAACAAAAGGCCAGAGCTCAGAGATATTTTAGGAAACACAAGATTAGAATCTAGAATTAGAGTAATAGGTACTGGGAATAAAAATAATTGTACCTTTTGAGTTAAGTACGATCCTTTTTATCTTCCTTGCCTGGGGAGCCTTAAAGTGGGGCTAGGCCTAAGCTCCCAAGTGAGAGGAAGCTAGGATAACTGGCTGGAACTAGGGAAGTGCAGGGGTGGGCATCCAGGCGCACCTGATGTCTGCCTTCCAAATTTCAAGGCTTTTAGGTCAGTTTTTGTCTATTCTTCACTCTGCTTTTTCTGCTTCATAGTCTCGTTCCCCCTGGCTGTTCCTTTACATATCTTTTCAACAATAAATGACTCCCTCCCCAACCAGGGTTGCAAAGACTTAGTGACTGAATACATACACACACCCACACATGCACTCCAGTCTATATCATCTTTTGGATCTTTTAATTAACTGTATGAGGTTCCCACCCAAAGGTCACCTATGCCTCTGCATAGTCCTCTGAGACATTAAATATTAGGGTATGTAACTGCCAGCAAAAGTGCTGTGACCACTAACACTGTACTCTGCCTCTAGAGCTGGACCAGTGTTACAGAATTACTACTTTATGTGACCATGCAGCATTGGCTGCCCCTTCCCCTACCCCTTCAGCCACTTCTTCCAGTGAGCTCCCAGGCCAGGGACTATATTTCATTTATCTCTGTCTTTATGGTCTTCAGGGCTATTGCATGACAGGCCCTTAATAGATTTTTTTTTCACTTTGAATAAAGCAATGACCACCCGACTAAAAAATGCTGTTTAGTTTTTCTCTCTCTTCTCTATTTAGTTTTTCTCCATTGCACATGGTTATCTGTTGAATTGTGCCCCCTAAAAGATGTTGAAGTCCTCACCCCTACAACCTTTGAATGAGATTTTATTGGGAAATAGGGTCTGTGCAGATGATCAAGATGAAGGCACTAGTGTGGACCCTAATCCAGTATGACCATGTCCTTAGAAAAAGGGGAAATTTAGACAGAAGCACGTATGCACACAAAATACCACATGGAGATGAAGACAGAGACTGATGCAGCAGAAGCCAAGGAATGCCAAAGACTGCTAGGATGCCAAACCTTTAGGATGTAGGAGACAGGCATGGAACAGTCTCCCTTCCAGATCTCAACAGGAACTAACACTGCCAATACCTTGTTCTAAGACTTCTAGCCTCCAGCCCACACAGTACATTTCTGTCTAAAACATCCAGGTCGTGGTTCTTTAATATGGCGCTAGCAAACTAATACACTTATCACCTTCACTTTCTAACTTTATAATTGTCTGTCTTCCTGACTAAAATGTAAGCTCCATGGGGTCAGGGATTTTGTTTGTTTTGTTTACGTTTTTTGCCCCCTAGGCATGTGGGATCTTAGTTTCCCAACCAGGGATCAAATCGGAACCCCCTGCATTGGAAGCAAGGAGTCTTAACCACTGGACTGCCAGGGAAGCCTCTGTTTTGTTTACCCTTGAAACCTTAGCCTGTAGAATATTTTCTGGTACAATGTAGCTCTCAGTGTCTGTTGAAACAAATACTTTGGAGGAAAGATTTTTCACAATAATTTGGACACTTCATTTGGAAAACAATCTACATGAAAAATTTCCCCCTTATAAAGCAATAATTGAAAACTTTATCAATTTAAAATAGCATATAAAATGTACTCTGGTTACTTCTTTGGGAGGGGGAAATCTTAAACCCTCAGAAGTTGTTCCTACTTCTGGTTTCCCTTGCTCCCTGATGGCAGAGTGCTTGGGACTATGAATATACATGGTTAAGGTAGGGAGGTCAGCCATCAGGGCTTCCTGATTGCTTCTTCCAGCTTTTAAGTCTATTCTCCTGAATGAATTAATGTAAGGTCCAGGGCAGAAAACCCTTCTCCTCTTCCTCATCCTCATTACCTTCCTCCTACAATGGGCTCAAATATTTGAGTGGTTCAACACCTGTGTTCAGGAATTAGAAGAACATAATTCTAGTTTCTTCAGGGGAAAAACAAAACAAAACAACTAAAAAACTTCACTAACGCCTATATCACTTAATTTTTTAGTTTTTTTTTTTCAGTTTAGGGGAAGAAAAAATTTTCCTCCACCCTCTGAGGATCCCTGGCTGGGTCTGAAAATTAAACTGACAAAAAATAGATTAATGCAAGAAAATCATACTGATTCATATTGCTTTACATGATACAAGAGCCTTCATAAGGAAATGAAGGCCCACATCAGTGACAAAACTTACTAGCTTTTATATTGGGTTGAACAAAGAGAAGCAGTTGTGGGAAAGTGACTTAATGTGGGGAGGCTAAAGGAAGATAAGAATTATAACAAGGTCTGTTTGTATAGAATTCTCTTGCTCTCGATTTCTTGTCCTTGAAGATAAGAATGTTACTTTCCTTCTGGTACTAGGGAGGGTATCTTTCATATAGAAATTTTATTTTCTGCTTTTGAGAAAAGAAGGAAGGTCAGTATTTTTCTTGTATTTGATGTGTTTCAAGGTCCCCCAACTCAAAATAGCCATTATACCAAAGCAGCATATACCCTGAGGTGGTATACCCTGAACCCCTTCATCAGCGCACTCCCTGGGAGGTAGGTTACTAGCTGCAGGGTGAGAAAACAGAGTGGTTACCCTCCTTATACAAGGCATGGAGAACCTGCGAGGGGTAGAATTCAAATCTCTTCAATCTCAATCCAGTGCCCTTCCTGGTGTACTGCTCATAGCTGCAGATTTTCTCTTTTTTAAAGAAAGGGTGGGATCCAAAGATTTGGTTTCAGAACTGGAAGGTACAGAGAATTCTGCAGGTCTCTGTAGTTATCACCTCTGGCAGCTCTGAGCAGACTGTGGACAGACAGTGAGTAAGGGGAGGACTGGCTCCAAGTGTCCCATCAGTGATCTTCCTTCAAATACACATGCAGGATACACACCACTACCAAGGGCACCAGCCTTGAGAGATGCTCTTGATAGAAATCCCAGAGCCCCAGGACTGACATTAGGCACCACTTAAATTCAAGAAAGTAGGGAAAACCATTAGACCATTCAGGTATGACCTAAATCAAATCCCTTATGATTATACAGTGGAAGTGAGAAATAGATTTAAGGGCCTAGATCTGATAGATAGAATGCCTGATGAACTATGGAATGAGGTTCGTGACATTGTACAGGAGACAGGGATCAAGACCATCCCCATGGAAAAGAAATGCAAAAAAGTAAAATGGCCGTGTGGGGAGGCCTTACAAATAGCTGTGAAGAGAAGTGAAAAGCAAAGGAGAAAAGGAAAGATATAAGCATCTGAATGCAGAGTTCCAAAGAATAGCAAGAAGAGATAAGAAAGCCTTCTTCAGCGATCAATGCAAAGAAATAGAGGAAAACAACAGAATGGGAAAGACTAGAGATCTCTTCAAGAAAATTAGAGATACCAAGGGAACATTTCATGCAAAGATGGGCTCGATAAAGGACAGAAATGATATGGACCTAACAGAAGCAGAAGAATTGTACAAAAAAGATCTTCACGACCCAGATAATCACGATGGTGTGATCACTGACCTAGAGCCAGACATCCTGGAATGTGAAGTCAAGTGGGCCTTAGAAAGCATCACTATGAACAAAGCTAGTGGAGGTGATAGAATTCCAGTTGAGCTATTCCAAATCCTGAAAGATGATGCTGTGAAAGTGCTGCACTCAATAAGTCAGCAAATTTGGAAAACTCAGCAGTGGCCACAGGACTGGAAAAGGTCAGTTTTCATTCCAATCCCAAAGAAAGGCAATGCCAAAGAATGCTCAAACTACCACACAATTGCATTCATCTCACACACTAGTAAAGTAATGCTCAAAATTCTCCAAGCCAGGCTTCAACAATATGTGAACCGTGAACTTCCTGATGTTCAAGCTGGTTTTAGAAAAGGCAGAGGAACCAGAGATCAAATTGCCAACATCCGCTGGATCATCGTAAAATCAAGAGAGTTCCAGAAAAACATCTATTTCTGCTTTATTGACTATGCCAAAGCCTTTGACTGTGTGGATCACAATAAACTGTGGAAAATTCTGAAAGAGATGGGAATACCAGACCACCTGATCTGCCTCTTGAGTAATTTGTATGCAGGTCAGGAAGCAACAGTTAGAACTGGACATGAACAACAGACTGGTTCCAAATAGGAAAAGGAGTACATCAAGGCTGTATACTGTCACCCTGTTTATTTAACTTATATGCAGAGTACATCATGAGAAATGCTGGACTGGAAGAAATACAAGCTGGAATCAAGATTGCCAGGAGAAATATCAATAACCTCAGATATGCAGATGACAGCACCCTTATGGCAGAAAGTGAAAAGGAACTAAAAAGCCTCTTGATGAAAGTGAAAGTGGAGAGTGAAAAAGTTGGTTTAAAGCTCAACATTCAGAAAACGAAAATCATGGCATCCGGTCCCACCACTTCATGGCAAATAGATGGGGAAACAGTGGAAACAGTGGCTGACTTTATTTTTCTGGGCTCCAAAATCACTGCAGATGGTGACTGCAGCCATGAAATTAAAAGATGCTTACTCCTTGGAAGGAAAGTTATGGCCAACCTAGATAGCATATTCAAAAGCAGAGACACTTTGCCAACAAAAGTCCATCTAGTCAAGGCTATGGTTTTTCCAGTGGTCATGTATGGACGTGAGAGTTGGACTGTGAAGAAGGCTGAGCACCGAAGAATTGATGCTTTTGAACTGTGGTGTTGGAGAAGACTCTTGAGAGTCCCTTGGACTGCAAGGAGATCCAATCAGTCCATTCTGAAGGAGATCAGCCCTGGGATTTCTTTGGAGGGAATGATGCTGAAGCTGAAACTCCAGTACTTTGGCCACCTCATGTGAAGAGTTGACTCATTGGAAAAGACTCTGATGCTGGGAGGGATTGGGGGCAGGAGGAGAAGGGGACGACAGAGGATGAGATGGCTGGATGGCATCACCGACTCGATGGATGTGAGTCTGAGTGAACTCTGGGAGTTTGTGATGGACAGGGAGGCCTGGCGTGCTGTGATTCACGGGGTCGCAAAGAGTCGGACACGACTGAGCGACTGATCTGATCTGATCTGAAGAGTTCAAAGAACTGAGGGAAGCCGGCCACACTAAAAAGAGGTTGGGTGAAAAATACAGAGATTAGCCAAGCTGGAATGAAAGTGTGGCTGTGTAGGAGGTAGGGGGTGAAGACGGCATGGTGGGTGGAGTGGAAGGGTCACATTCTTGTGCTTGAAGTGCAAGGATAACAGCGACTAGATAGAGAAAGAGGCTGGGACCAAAGGGTATTGGACCGCTATGCAGGCGCAGGCCTAGGAGCCGAGGCTCCAGGGCTGCCCCATGGCGGCATCTTGGTACCAGGCGCACTTATAGTTTAAAAACCCCCTATGCTTTGGTTTCACGAAACGACCATGTGGCAGATGCTGAAGTAGTCGGGGTGACCATGGTGATTATTTCTCTCAGATTCCCAGTTCTTGCTCACTCCCAGACCTCTAAGGCTAACAAAGCTCTTCTGGAATTCTAGGTTATTCTGTGACCTTCCAAGAAGCCTCTCCCCAAATTCCTTTCTCTACAAATTCTGGGAAGCACAGGAGAAGCAGCCTGCAGAGTCGCAATCATTTACCTGGCCACCCTCAGTGACACAGCTATCGCTTCCCCTCTCGGGGGCTGGGCTATTCTGCACCGTCCTGTACTTGCTTGGGGTCGGGGGCATCCAGGAGGCGACGCGCCCCTGGGAAGGTTGTGCGAGTAGCGGGTGTCCTGGGGCGGGCTTCTGGGCTCTGCAGCGCGGGAGGAGGCGGCGGCGACGCTGGCTGGCAGGCAGATGATGCTCGGGGCCCGCAGCCGTTGGGAGGCAGCGTGAGCCCGAGAGAACCCGAAGCCGCCGCGGTGGCAGCAGCGCCGGAGCGCAGCCTCCTCCCGTTCCCATAATGCACAGGGAGGCGGCGGCGGCAGCATCACTGGCCGCCTGGGTGGCTGTGGCGGCGACCCGGAGGACTCCGGGCACACCGCGCGCGCGCCACTGCTCGCGGCGAGCCCGGGAGTGATGGCGAGCCCCCCGCAGGCCGGCAGCGCCTGAGGCGCCCCGCCCCGCCCCACCCCGCCCCGCCCTGCGCGGCCCGCCCCGCCCGGCCGGGCCCTGCCCTCCTCCCAGCCAGCGGCTGCCGGGGCGCTTCCTAGTTGGCGCGGGCGGCCGCCCAGGCGAGGTGCGGCCTCCGCACAGGCGGGGGGCGTCGGCGCCGCGGGGCCCGCCATGGCCGCGTCCGAGCTCTACACAAAGGTAAGGCGCCCCGCGAGCCGCGCCGTGGGGAGGGGGCCGCGCGACCCGCCGCCGTCGGCTGTCAGGCCAGGGAGGGGCCGGGGCGCGGGGGCCCGGTGAGGCCCCGCCTGCACCACCCCCTTTCCGAGCCTTTCAAAGTCCCGGTGCCTGCCCGCCCGTGGGTCAACCGCAGGGGCGCCTTCCTCGTTCGGGCGTTGATGGTTAAGGCGGCGGGGGCAGCCCTGCCTCGGGGTGCCTCTCTGGTCCCTGCCACGCTTCTGGGCCGGGAGCAGCGCGGGTCTCTAAGTGGAAAGAGGCCCCCTGTGGATTTAGTAGGGCGGGCCTGGGTCAGGATTGCTCAGCTCTCAGTCTTGCTTTAGGAAAAATCCTGGCTGGTGGGAGATGCTAGATCTGGTAGATCTGATCGGTCTCTCCCTGAGGGACACGCGCTTAAAATAACGTCTTGTGTTGGTATGCGGTGCCACTTGAACCGCCAGCCAACCTTTCTGTGAGATTTGGAATCCTGCAAACGGTCGCCAGTCGATTTTCACGTTTAGTTGCCGGGTTTCAGATTGCTTACCCTGGGGTGGAGAGCCCCTGGGGAAGATACGAATAAATGCAAGCTGATTTCACTGGGATGGTGGATACTCATTTGTCGCTGGGAATTTGCAATCTGCGTGTAATCCCTCAGAGCCTTGTTAGGCTCCCTGTCTTCACCAGCCGCTGGGGCGAGCCTTCTCCTTCTGGGTTTAGTTCAAGGGAAGTGGCAGCCTTTCCTTTCTTATACTGATGCCAATATTCTCTGGTGCTGCTGATCTCTGAATGGCATATTTTGGAGAACTTACCTGTCAAGACAGTGTGTGGTGCACTTTGTGACTCTGTGTAGTCATGGCATTTTATACTACCACTCCTGTGTAGGTCAGTGTTTTGTCAGCTATTAATTACCTCCAATGCCAGTTAACAGAATTGCCTTAACTACTCAAGTTTGCATTTGTGTCTTGCATTTCAAATCTACGTTTATGGTCCCAGAATCATTGCTTCCAAATACGACCCAAGCAAGACCAAGTTGCAGCATGTTATAGAAGGAAGAGGTCTGGACCACCCCCCCGCCCCCCACTCCCCGCATCCAGAGACCTTGATTCTTCTAGTCTGGGCCTTTTCACTTACTGTGTGACCTTGGGCAAATCACTTAATCTCTCTGTACTTCAGTGTACTCATCTGTAAATGGAGTTAATTTTACCTGCCCTGCCTCTCACAAGGCTGTTGTGAGTATCAAACTTAATAATGGGATTGCTTTTGTAACCTGTGAATTTCTTTACAAGTATAAGGTATATTTCTTCAAGCATGAAATGAGTTTGCATGAAACATATCCTGGGATCTCTTTGTTTCCAGCTGCAGATTTGAAAACTACACAATTGAAACTTCTCCCTAAACCTGGTCATTCTTAAGGCATTGTGGATTCTAACATATGATTGAATGCAATTGGAAATTGATCTGAATTTACTTCATTAAGAAACACTTATATAAAGCTAACTATGTGTCAGGTACTGTTTTAAGTGCTTTATACATATTAACTCATTTCTTAGAGGTAAGTGCTAAGAAATATCAGTCATTTTCACAAGAAGAGATAGGGTCTATAAATATTCCTCAATTACTTTGTATAGACTCCATTCTTCACTGCCTGAGGAGTCCATCCTTCAGCTGCCTGCCTATTTGTAGCCTGCTTAACAAGACTGGTTGGATAATACGTTTCTCTTGGATTTTGGATCTGTATTCCCAACCACCGCCCCCCCATACCCCCAAATAATTGGCAAGAAAAAAATTTAAAAGATCCTGGGATTTTAAAATTTTTAAGTTTGGGGGCTTTGGTAGTGGCATCATCACAATCTGTTTTAAAATTCACCCTCTAGTCATTGTAAAGACAAACTGGTTTAGGCATCAATAAGGAAGTTGAGCTTAATTGCCTTCTCCTAAATACATTTGTATCTAAGAATAATCTGGTCACTTGGCTTGTTGGCTTATTCTTTTTGTGAGTGGACCTTAGCTTAATGGCAGGCAGAAGTATTAATTGAGCTCCTCCTGAATGCCAGGTACCCTGCGGAATGTTGAGGGGTTCTCACATGAACAAGACACATCCTTTTCCTCAAAGGGCTCACAGCCTGCTTCTTTTATTTTTGGCCCAATTTGAATCTCCAAGGGCATAAATAACCTGCTGTTGCCTCAGCAGCAGGCAGACAGCTGGTATTTATTTGTAGAAGTTAGGGAACAGGTTGGGACATGAGAAGGTTGGAATGAGTCTAGAGATAGAGGCTTACGTAGTGATTATTAGAGGAAGAGGGAAATCATTAGAAGTAATATCAGTGGATAAACACAAGGATTTTTCCCTTGCAGAGGATTATAGGGAAGGAAGTTCTGGGGTAGTCTACAAAGAAAGACATAATAGTGACATGCCATAATTATGATATTCAACATAAAGCAGTTAAATTTGTAAAGTGCCCTTTTAAATAATGTCATTCAGAGCTTAAAGGCAGATTTAGATGTGTGATACAAATCAGCTCCTATTACAGTGAAAGACAAAAGATCGTTCAGTTTATTCTTTTTAGCTACATTGATAATAGTTTTGTCACAGCAATTTAGCAGGGCTTCCTTTTTGTAAATTTTTCCAGCAGTATAAACATTTTCAGGGCAATAGCCTGGTTCCTAGGATACAGCATTTCTGGAAACTAACATTTTGATTAAAGCATGTTTGTTGTTGGTAAAAATAACAGCTTTATTGAGACAGAATTCACACACCATACAATTCACCAATTTAAAATGTACAGCTCAAGGATTTAGTATAACCACACAGTTGTGTGTTGATTTGCTTTTAGATCCACCTGACTTGTTCCTGAAAGAATCACAGGGGGCTGGGACATCTTATTATATCTGGTTTTAAAAATGTTTGCTAGTCATGACTTGCCAGTGGATATCTGAATCATGACATCACCTGTAACTACTTTCAGCAACTTCAAAGGATTCAGCATTTGTGGAACAGGGTTTATTAATTAGACCTGAATGGGTCACCAACAGCAATAAAATGGCATCCCAGTCTTCCTCTCATCAGGTTCCCAGACTCCACAGGCAGCACATAAATGCTGTAGAATAGCCAGCATTACCTCAAGTTTAATTAGGAGTCCCATAGTTTGTCAGGATGCTGAGTTTTCTAACAGTGCAAAAGCTATCTAAACCCCCAACTTGAGAAGCCAAGTAAACTTCCTTAGGTGAAACACCTGTTAGGCCAATAGATTGTATATCTGTAATCTTCCTTTCCCATTGTATTTCTTCATACCTACCAAAGCCACATGGACTAGATATTTTCTGGGATAGTTCCAATTTTATGTTCTATGCCATTGTCCCTTTAAGGCATCAATCCTGGAAATTCTAATATTTTGGTGTTGAAATTGCATTTTTCAGACTGCTTCCAATATCTTAAAGCAGAACAGAAATCTCTGATATTGTGCCCTGATTTGGGGCTTTGGCAAGTATATTCACTTTTCTAAAGTCTCCTGTCAGGCTCCTTCTGTCTATATTTCTTCCTAATGTTCTTTGGCCTGTTAATGGTTGGAAACCTCTGTAGCCTTTTGTTTGTCCAATTCTTCTCCTTTACTAATTCTAATTTCACTTGACATCCAGCTGACAGTTCTGTCTCAATGGCCTGACTTGTACACATTTTATCTTATTATAGTTATTTGTGTATATGTAAGCCACTCCCGCAATACTGTTAACCCCCTGAGATGCTGATCAGGTTTGTTTACCTCCTATAGAGCCTAGCACAATGTCTTCCACATAGTAGGTGCTCATTAAGTATTTGTTAGATGCATGAAAGAATATTTTAACAGGAGAGAAGCAGAAAATAATGGTTTGGGATGATTAGTCCACTTGTAGGACAGAAGCAGAGTACAAAGAAATGGTTAAACAAGTCAGCACATTTTCAGGCATGTTGAACAGGGTGAGTAATAGAGAGGAGAGCTGGGCATCACGGAAACCAAGGAAACTGTTGGAGGAAACAAATGGAAAGTGATGGACATCTGCTAGACTGAGGTACAGGCAGAAGGTGTGAGAGCTCTCTGATGAAGCAGATTCAAGGTAGGAAGGAGAGGGAATAGTGTAAGTTAACACCAGTGGCTCTAGCTTAGAAATTGGAAGTTAATTCTCATGTATGTCGAAGTTTTGCTGACTCTGTGAAACTTGTAAGCTACTCAGAAATACTTCTTTAGACTGCTTGTGCAAAGCAGTCTTGATTTCCTCTTGAAATTTGTTACTGTTTCTTGAAGTGTGACAGTTTGATGTATTGCCCAGTGGCTAAAAGGTTACCAAAAAGTTACAATTTTAATGAGGGTTGTTACTGCCAGATAAATAGTTTATATATTCCTGGTGCTTTTTGAAGTAGGGGGGCATTAGGATGATCTGAATGGGCTTCCAGGGATTTAACTTCAGCTTCCAAAAGGTTGAGATGGGGTGGAGGGGGATAATGTTCCTATTGAGAGTGTGGAAGAGGCAGCAAAATTCATCAGGAGAATCTAGAGGCACATGGCCCACTGGAGGATGGATTGGCTTTGTTTGTCCCCAGTTTAGGTAGTTCTTAACAAAGTATGAGGTATTATCAGAGTATAAACTCCTGGCTGATTTGCGGAATAAGACCTGACCCTAGGTCAAATACCAAGTGGGCAGCCCCACTCCACTCTGACGGGCCTGTCCTGTCCCACAGTGGTTTTCCCAGACTTTCTCCATTTGTCTGCCTGGGAGACTGTCTTCTTCCTTCCCTCTGGCTCCTACCTCTGTGTCTCTGTCTTTCTCTAATCAACTTTATTTATGTATAATTTGCATGTAATAAAATTCATTTTAAGTGCACAGTTTGAGTTTTGATATTCTGTCATGTATCCACCATCACAAACAAGATACAGAACATTTCTGTCACTCTCAGAAGTTCTTAGGTTCTTGGGTTCTTCTCTTCCCCTGCTTATTCAAAGCATTTACTGGAGTTGGCTCACCTGCAGGGGCAGGGGAAAGAGTTGTGTGTTTGTTTGTTTGTTTGTTTTTTCCAAAAATGTATGTTATAGTTCCACTTTGGAGCCCAACTGATACTGATAACGATATAGAGACCCGCACTTCATCGACAGTGGGAGAAGGGAGTAGATGGAAAGGAATTTATATGGTTTATTTAATCTTTCGTTCATTCCTCACCTTTACTGATGGTGTTTGCCTTTGATGCCTTGTTTCCTTAGGTCATTAGTGTGCTAAAATGCCCTTTAGTCAATTCAGCCCTTTAACAGTTCTCTTGCCCCATCGACCTTAGTTGTAATACCTGTCTGGGTTTGTACTGATAGAGATTTGTAACCTTTACAGAAACTTATCCCTGGCTTCTTCACACCATAGACAGCCTCCACATCTCTTTAAGGCCCTTTTCAGTTGAAAGTCTCTTTAACCAGCTTCCATTTGCATTAAATGTCTCCACAGAGGCCTTTTGCCAATCATAGAACTTAGGGATGATGTGATTATGCTTTAATTTCAAAATAATAGCTGCAAACTTGATTGAAATCAAGGGAGAAGTGCGTCATCCACTCCTAAGTGTTCATGAGGAACATTTATCTACCTCATTTGGCCTGAAGTGCCACTGTGTTCATAAATGTGAGCACAGGGCTGGACTGGAGGGAGAGGGGACATAAAAAAAGAAAAGTTTTGTCTCTCTATTCACTCATACAAAAACATGCATTGTGTTGGCCAGGAATCCTGTGTCTATGGTTGGGGTATATTTTTATTTTATTTTATAATTATTTAATAAATATATTCTGAAGGAACTTCAGAATGGGAGAAATAAAATGATCAGGGAAGTGAAGAGGCTTGACAGAATAAAAAGACAGACTCTTCAAAAAGATGAAGGTAAACTGGGAAAATAGTGAATTATTTAACATCAAGATTAGAAGTTTATAACATCAAATCCCAGTTTAGTAAGGATACTTGTTAGAGCTTGAAATAAACAGTCATTTAAAATGAATTTCTAATCTAACCATTGTTTTAGACATATGAGACACATTGTCTCAGGTTATGATATCAGCTAAGATGTAGATAATAGAAAGGGTCTGGCTAATTCATGGATCATAGTTCTGACACATAGACTTTCCAGATCTCTCTTTGATAGTTTATTAGCCAGAACTGTTTTAGTTGGAAGTGATGGAAACCCAACTCAAAGCCAAAAGGGATTTTATTTGCTTAGATGTCCTAAAAGCCTAGGCATGGCTAGATTCAAGACTCAGACATGGTCTCTGGTATTCTCTGTCACTGGCTTTCATGTCAGACTGCTATTTGACATTGGTTTCATCCTCAGGACAGTTCTTTTCTGGATGAAAAAAGTGGTAAGTGGCACCCGCCAACCACATGGTCTAGCTCTGGGCCTGGAAGAAGAGAGCCTGGTGGAGCATTTCTGATTGACCTTGCTTGTGGTCACGTGCCCTCTCCTGACACTGTGCTGAGGAGGTGATGGGGGAGGAAGGCAGTGAGCAGTCCAGTCTTGCTCATCTCAGAGGCCAGAGGGAGGATAGGACGTTGTGATTGATAGTCCCACTCAGACCTTGTGGGGTAGCTGAAAGCTGTTCGCCATCAGAAGGAATGGTGCTAGAGAGACAAAACAATATCCACTATGAATCAGTCACCACAAGTGCCAAAGTGCCTGAGTTCTGCCTCCTGTTCTGATTTTTGAGCAGATGAATGGGAGGGTTTTTGACTGGGAGGATATTGGCTATCTTTCCCCTAGAGAGTAACTTCTAATTAAAAGAAAAGCCTTGGAGAATCCATAACAGCAAATGTTGATAAAGCATATGAAGGGGGATAATTAGGAGTATGAGAGTAATAGATATATACTACTATATATAAAATAGATAAGTAGCAAGAATTTATTGCATAGCATGGAAACTATATTCAGTATCTTATAACAACCTATAATGAAAAATAATCTGGAAAAAAATATAAAATTGAATCACTTTGCTGTACTCTTGAAACTAACATAATATTGTAAATCAACTATACTTCAATTTTTTTGAAGGTAGATGATTTAAAAATTATCTTTTATTCAATCCTAATTAGAAAGTAATTTTGTGTGAGTTTATATAAATCATTTTCTGCATATGTGTGTTTTAAACAAACACTATTGTGTTAGACTAATTTTAAATTAGGCTAGACTAGTTAGAACCTAATTTTTCATCTTACCATACTGGAGTGATTACAATAAGATAATCAGCTATTTCTTTAAGGATACACTGTCTCTTTAAAATTTTTTTATAGCAGTACTTAAAACAACTTTTAAACAAGTTTGATCTCTCTGTGCTCAAGCTGAAAAATATCTTCTAGTTTGCTAAGCATCATGCTCAGGTTGGAAGCAGAACTACTAGAGATATTTTCCATAAAATTAGGAAAAGTACTTCTTAATAGTAATAAATTTGGGTCAAAATCTGGATTAAACTTTCATCGATTTAGAATGTGTATTCGTTAAAATCTTATTTTGGAGATGGGAAGTTAAACCCACTAGAGCTAATATTGTATCTTAACCCAGCCTTCCTGTTGATATTCATTGTTTTCATTCTAACAAAGATTTCTCAGCTTCTGCACTATTCTGTTTTCTGGGGACATGTCCTGTGTGTTGTAGGATACTTAGTGGCATCTCTAACCTTTATCTGCCAGATCCAGTAGCACCCCCCAGCCACCGTTGTGACAACTGATCCATGTTGTCTACAGACATTGCCTAATGTTCCCTAGGGAGCAATCCCTGGTCTCCTGCCCCTGCTTGAGAACCACTGCCCTAGATCTTGAGACCTAGATTAGGGTAGGAAAAGTGGGAAAGAGTTAAAAATAAAAATGGAGATTAATTGGAAAAACTTTTAAAAATTGACTTTTTAGTAATACCTCTTCTGCTTATAGGAATGTTGTATTATAGATAATTCAGAAAATAAAAAAAGCATAAAGGAAAATTTTGTAAAAACAAATTATACCATCCAGAGATTATCATTTTCAACCATTAATTTACTTCTTTAAGTCTTTTATCTATTTATATTAGTATTTTTATGATTTTTAAGCTTAATATATATTGAGATAATTTTTATATTATAAATATTTCTTTATTAAAAAAATTAAAGCAAAAATTTTTAGACTGTGCTGTGCAGCCTGTAGAATCTTAGTTCCCTAACTAGGGATTGAATCCATGTCCCCTACATTGGGAGCTTGGACTTTTAACCACTGGGAGTCCTATAAAATATTCACTAAAAATGTTTTTCATGGCTGCATAATATTCCATCACCCAGGTGTACCATAAATTATTTACCATAATTTATTTTCACTGTGGGCTTCCCTGGTGGTTTTGTTGGTAAAGAACCCACCTGCCAGTATAGGAGACATGAGTTCAAACCCTGGGTTGGAAAGATTCCCCAGAGGAGAAAATGCCACCCACTCCCATATTCTTGTCTGAGAAATCCCATGGATCATTGAACCTGGCAGGCTACAATCCATGGGTTGAAAAGAGCCTGACATGACTTAGTGACTGAACACTACCACCACTACCACCAATTTTCACTGTAAAAAGAAATGTACTATGATGAACATTTGTTGTACATAAATCTTTGCTTGGATTAGTAAGCTTTAGTCAATTTCAGACTCTACATCTCTTTGGCAAGGGTTGGCATTTACGATTTTTCAGGGTAGGGTATTGATATTTATTTCATTTTAAAAATAGCACTTTTTATATATGTTGCTTCAGGGCTAGGATGGCCAGATGTCCCATTTCTGTGAGATGCCTTCTGCCATCCAGTACCTTTATTCTGTTTGGAAAAATCCTCTTAGAGTAGGATATATAAGTTTACTGAAAAAAACTAATCCTTTTGGAAATCTGAACTATCTACTTTTTCCGACAATTTTCCTTATTGTTGTTCTTATTCACTGTTTCTGCTTGATCTTGGGTGAATCTGGGTCAGAAAGCATAATAGAATTAGAAATATTTTTAAAAAGAGAAAAAAACAAACAAACCCATGAAGCTGCTGTCTTAAAGAATAAACAATTACATTGTAACTTGAAAACTACCTGAATATATGTTATTTCCAACAAAATGAATATATGTTACAAGGATATGCTTGTAAACAGCATATCCTTCTAATTAGAGCAAACTACTATTTGTCTGGAGTGGTCAGAGGATGAGTTTTTCTTCAGTGAGCCGTTAAGAACCTGAGAGACCTTCCGCACAACCACCTGGGCTTCCCAGGCGACTCAGTGGTAAAGAGTCTGCCTGCCAGTGCAGGAGACGCAAGAGATGCAGGTTTGACCTCTCGGTTGGGAAGATTCCCTGGAGTAGGAAATGGCAACCCACTCTAGTATTCTTGCCTGGAAAATTCCATGAACAGAGGAGCCTGGAGGGCTACAGTCCATGGGGTTGCAAGAGGTCGGACACCACTGAGTGACTGAGCACACACCTATTTTAAAGCAATTAGGATGGAACAAAACACACCAGTGATAAAGACATCACTGTAAAATGGACTCTTCATACATAGAAGGTGTTTCGGGGTTTGTGAGGCCTGCCGGCATTGCTTGGTATAACAGCCCACTTTAAGGACTGGTAGCCACAAATATGGTTGGAGATTGATTGTATGAAAATTTAGGTATTGAAGACATAGGAAACTTGAGTTGAAGCCTTAGCATCCTTGAAAGTTCTTTGCTCTTCTTCCTCCACTAAAACATAGAAATTTACCTTATTTAGTTTTCATTTGCTTTCTTCTAAAAACTGTGACTTGCATAAATGCATGATTCCAAGGCAGTACAATTAACAAATAATAATGGTGAATATTTACTGAGGCCTTACTATGGACCAGACTGTTCAGAGGACTTTGTTACAACTGTTCCTTCCTTGGCTTCCACCTCTCCCAGTACCTGAAACTCAGGGAGTGTATCATAGCTGTCAAGGCATGAACTCTGCACTTGAATTCTGGTTTGAATCTTGGATTCACTATTCACTATCTCTGTGACCTTAACATTTCTGTGCCTCAATTTCATCATTTTTATAATGGGGATAACAATATTTACTTCATGAGATGGAGTAGCTCTATACAGTCAGCAAAAACAAGACTGGGAGCTGACTGTGGCTCAGATCATGAACTCCTTATTGCCAAATTCAGACTTGAATTGAAGAAAGTAGGGAAATCCACTAGGCCATTCTGGTATGACCTAAACCAAATCCCTTACGATTATACAGTGGAAGTGAGAAATAGATTCAAGGGACTAGATCTGATAGACAGAGTACCTGATGAACTATGGACAGAGGTTCATGACATTGTACAGGAGACAGGGATCAAGACCATCCCCGTGGAAAAGAAATGCAAAAAAGCAAAATGGCTGTCTGAGGAGACCTTATAAATAGCTGTGAAAAGAAGAGAAGCAAAAAGCAAAGGAGTAAAGGAAAGATATACCCATTTGAATGCAGAATTCCAAAGAATAGCAAGGAGAGATAAGAAAGCCTTCCTCAGCTATTAATGAAAAAAAATAGAGGAAAACAATACAATGGGAAAGACTAGAGATCTCTTCAAGAAAATTAGAGATACCAAGGGAACATTTCATGCAAAGATGGGCTCGATAAAGGACAGAAATGGTATGGACCTAACAGAAGCAGAAGATATTAAGAAGAGGTGGCAAGAATACATAGAAGAACTATACAAAAAAGATCTTCATGACCCAGATAACCACGATGGTATGATCACTGACCTCGAGCCAGACATCCTGGAATGTGAAGTCAAGTGGGCCTTTAGAAGCATCACTACGAACAAAGCTAGTGCGGTGATGGAATTCCAGTTGAGCTATTTCAAATTCTGAAAGATGATGCTGTGAAAGTGCTGCACTCAATATGCCAGCAAATTTGGAAAACTCAGCAGTGGCCACAGGACTGGAAAAGGTCAGTTTTCATTCCAATCCCAAAGAAAGGCAATGCCAAAGAATGCTCAAACTACTGCACAATTGCACTCATCTAACACGGTAGTAAAGTAATGCTCAAAATTCTCTAAGCCAGGCTTTAGCAATACGTGAACTGTGAACTTCTGGATGTTCAAGCTGGTTTTAGAAAAGACGGAGGAACCAGAGATCAAATTGCCAACATCCGCTGGATCATTGAAAAGGCAAGAGAGTTCCAGAAAAACGTCTATTTCTGCTTTATTGACTATGCCAAAGCCTTTGTGTGGATCACCATAAACTGTGGAAAATCCTGAAAGAGAAGGGAATACCAGACCACCTGACCTGCCTCTTGAGAAACCTGTATGCAGGTAGGGAAGCAACAGTTAGAACTGGACATGGAACAACAGACTGATTCCAAATAGGAAAAGGAGTACATCAAGGCTGTATATTGTCAGCCTGCTTATTTAACTTCTATGCAGAGTACATCATGAGAAACGCTGGGCTGGAAGAAGCACAAGCTGGAATCAAGATTGCTGGGAGAAATATCAATAACCTCAGATATGCAGATGACACCACCCTTATGGCAGAAGTGAAGAAGAACTAAAGAGCCTGTTGATGAAAGTGAAAGAGGAGAGTGAAAAAGTTGGCTTAAAGCTCAACATTCAGAAAACGAAGATTATGGCATCTGGTCCCATCACTTCATGGCAAATAGATGGGGAAACAGTGGAAACAGTGGCTGATTTTATTTTTCTGGGCTCCAAAATCACTGCAGATGGTGATTGCAGCCATGAAATTAAAAGACACTTACTCCTTGGAAGGAAAGTTATGACCAACCTAGACAGCATATTAAAAAGCAGAGACATTACTTTGCCAACAAAGGTCCATCTAGTCAAGGCCATGATGTTTCCAGTAGTCATGTATGGATGTGAGAGTTGGACTATAAAGAAAGCTGAGTGCTGAAGAATTGATGCTTTTGAACTGTGGTGTTGGAGAAGACTCTTGAGAGTCCCTTGGACTGCAAGGAGATCCAACCAGTCCATCCTAGGAAATCAGTCCTGAACATTCATCAGAAGGACTGATGTTGAAGCTGAAACTCCAATACTTTGGCCACCTGATGCGAAGAGCTGACTCATTTGAAAAGACCCTGATGCTGGGAAAGATTGAAGGCGGGAGGAGAAGGGCATGACAGAGGATGAGATGGTTGAATGGCATCACTGACTCAATAGACATGAGTGTGAGTGAACTCCGGGAGTTGGTGATGGACAGGGAGGCCTGGCCTGCTGCAGTCCATGGGGTCGCAAAGAGTCGGACACGACTGAGCGACTGAACTGAACTAATGCACTTAGAAACGTTAGCAATTATTATTGTTGCTGTTCTGGAGAAGGCGATGGCACCCCACTCCAGTACTCTTGCCTGGAAAATCCCATGGACGGAGGAGCCTGGTAGGCTGCAGTCCATGGGGTCTCAAAGAGTCGGACACGACTCAGCGACTTTACTTTGACTTTTAACTTTCATGCATTGGAGAAGGAAATGGCAACCCACTCCAGTGTTCTTGCCTTGAGAATCCCAGGGACAGGGGAGCCTGGTGGGCTGCCGTCTATGGGGTCGCATAGAGTCAGACACGACTGAAGCAACTTAGCAGCAGCAGTAGCAGCAGCAGTTCAGTTACAGCTGTCTTTCTCCTTTTTGTCATGCTGCTTTGTCTTCTTCATAAGCTCAGCTACCTCTTATTGCCCCTTAGAGACCAGGGCTCCTTGGCTCTGTCCTTGACCTTTCCTTCCTCCCACTGTGGCCTGATCATCTCCTGATGAGTCAGGACCAGCCCTGTGCGGATGACTTCCAAATCTGTTTCTGACCTACTTGCTCTCCCTATAAACAACAGACAACTGCCTTATGGCCATCTTTAGAAGCATCTGAAACCTAAAGTATTTAAAATTGATCTTTTTATCTCCTCCTTCTTCATGCCACTGTACGATACTTAACTTCTCCATTCTAGTTTTCCCATCTTTAGGATAGGATAATAGTAATGCCTGCTTCATAGTTTTTTTTTTTTTTTTTGAGGATTAAATGAGATTGTTAATGCAGAGCACTTACAGGAATCCCTGGTACATATTTAAGAAATTTGACCCACTCTGATTGTTGTTATTTGCATTCTTTATGTGGTGAATAGCATCAACATCTAATTCAAAACTCTAACCAAAAACTTAGAAATTATCTTGACTTTCTCCCTCACCCCCCCACCATTCCCATCCTACTCTAACTGATCAGTTTCCATTTCCTGGTATTATTTTTACTCTGTTTTCATCCTTATTATTATTTCTTTTCTGAATCCCCAGGTAGTGTCCTAAGCAATTTTTGGTCTTACTTCCTGTGATCTGTTTTTCATTGTGCTACCTGAGTGATCTTTATGTAGTGCACACATCTGATCCTATCACTCTCTGTCCTGAAATTCCTCAGTGATATCCCCATTGAATTTTTCCTTGAGAATAAATTTATTGATGTAGCGCTTCCTAAACTTTGGTGTCCATCTGAATCACCTGGTCTCATTCAATTGGAGATTCTGACGAAGATCTGGGGTGGGGGTGGGGGTGGGGCGGAGACAACTAACAACTTCCAGGTGATGCCGGTGTTGCTGGATTGAAGGCCATGCTTCCAGTAGTGAGGCTGTAATGCGCAGGGCTCTTCCTAACTTACCTTCACCCTGGGACCGCCTCGTCGCTCGTGTTTCCCTTGGGGCATTCAGGTCTTCACTTGAAGTCAGGAGCTTTCCAGGTGCCTTCTTGCTGCTTTGGAGCATTCCCCTTGCCTGGTTTTCTCTACTCTTTGTGAGTTAGTTCCCCCAGACCCGGTCCGGCTAAGATGCCCCTGTGTCCTGACACCTACCACGCTGCATTACAGTTGTCTTATCTCCTTGTATATTTCTGAGCATTGTAAGGACAAGGGAGATATCTTGTTTTGATTACAATTTTTATTGAGATATAATTCACATACAATGCAATTCATCTATTTAAAGCATGGAATTCAGTGGTCCTCACCTGTTTTTTGACCCAGCATCTAGACCAAGGCTTGGTCTGGTAACAAGCCCACAATTCAAATAATACATTAATTAAATAACATTAAAGTACCATTGGCAGTTTTTCTCTAAAGCTTCCTCTCCATACCTGTATTTTTGGAATTGAACATTTTAGCATTCATATCATCTTATTTATTCATCAGTAACTCTTCATGAGGCTTTCCTGGTGGCTCAACAGTAAAGAATCCACTTGCAATGCAGGAAACTCAGTTTTGATCCCTGAGCTGGGAAGATCCCCTGAAGAAGGATGGCAACCCACTCTAGTATTTTTGCCTGGGAAATCCCATGGACAGAGGAGCCTGGCAGGCTGCAGTCCATGGAGTCACAAAGAGTCAGAAATGACTTAGCGATTAAACACTATTAACTACTCTTACTGAGCTTCTTCCTCCCAGCCCACACTCCCCTTTTTGGCACCAGGGATGGGATCCACTTGATTTTTCTCTTGGTAAGTTCTGATGTGTTGTTATAAATCACTATCCTTTGTTCTCCGGTGCTTCCAGTTCTGTTTTCAGCTCATGCTGTAACAAGCAGTACTGATCCAAAGCACAGATCTCAACATGCTGCTTTCTTGCTCAAGACCCACCTACTATTAGTATGAACTTATTCCTTAGCCTGACATTCAAGATTTTTTCTAGCTCTAATCTCTTGATTTGGTGTTTTACAACACTGAAGTTCTTAGACTTTCTTAGTTCTTATATGTAGCAATCATCTGAAATACTTTTTAAAATGTAAATTTCTGGGTCTTGCCTCCAGAAATTGATACAGTGATTTTGAGAGTCCCGAGAATCTGTTTTTCACCAGTGTGCCAAAAGAGATTCTGATGCAGGTGGTCTGTGGAAGCCCTCTCTCAGAAGCTGAAGCAACCTTGCTGCTAGAGGCTCTGTTCCAGCTTTACTTGACTCTGTTTTTTGTTCACCATGTTTCCCTCTCGTGTGTGTGTGTGTGTGTGCTCAGTTGCCCAGTTGTGTCTGACTCTGCATGGGCTTTAGCCCACGAGGCTCCTCTGTCCATGGAATTCTCCAGGCAGGAATACTGGAGTGGGTCACCGTTTACTCCTCCAGGGACTCTTCTCGACCCCGGAACGGAGCCTGAGTCCCTGGTCTCTGGCATCGGCGGGAGGATTTTTCACCACTGGCACCAGCTGGGCCACACGTGGTTTCCCTCTTGCCACCTAGTGAAGCTCAGTAAGAGTTGATGGAATTGGAGTATTTGTTGAGTGGTGGTGATGAGTTTTTTTAAATTGTAAGATGACATTACTGTTGACATATTTTCAGCCAATTCCCCGCCCCACCCCCCCACCGCCACCCCGGCTATCCTTAATGTTTTACTTTTAATAGAATATGTGAGAAGACCTGGCACATAGTAGTGACCCAGTAAATCATTTTGCTATTTTTAAAGGCAGCGGGAAAAACTGCCTCACTTATGTTAAAACTTAATTGAAAGTCTTCTGTGGTGAAAGATGTTCCATTACTTTTACTAATAATAGGTGTGAAATAGCATAAGAAATGACTTGCAAAATTACTTTGGGAGCTTATTTATTTATAATTTTTAAAATTTGAATTAAAAAAATTTTATGGGAGCTTTTTAAAAAATATAACAAAAAAAACTGTGAAAATAATGAATGTTTAGTGCAGAACCTTTGAAAATTCAGAAATACAAAAGAAAAAAATTGCATGTAATCCCACTGTCCTAGATGCTTTTAATAGTTGATGTAAGTATAGTGGAGTTTTCTTGTGTATGTATATTTTCTTTAGCAAAACAGTTTATTTTGTGCAGACTATTTTGTAGCAAGATTTTTTTCCTCTAAAGAGTATATTTTAAACATTTTCCTCTACCAATACTGTTTTGATCTCCTTAGAGATCAATCCTAAAGGAAATCAACCCTGAATATTCATTGGAAGGACTGATGCTAAAGCTGAAGTTCCAACACTTTGGCCACCTGATACGAAGAGCCGACTTATTGGAAAAGACCCTAACGCTGGGAAAAACTGAAGGCAGGAGGAGAAGGGGATGACAGAGGACAAGATGGTTGGATGGCATCACTGACTCAATGGACATGAGTTTGAGCAAGCTCCAGGAGATGGTGAAGGACAGGGAAGCCTGGCGTGTTGCAGTCCATGGGATTGCAAAGAGCAACTGAACAACAGCAACAATACCAATGCATATTCTCAAATACTGTGTTTTTTAATGCTTCCAAGTAATATGTTGCATGAATTAGTCATATTATTCAACCAATCCCCTATGATAACTATGTCCAATTTTTTGACAGTTTAACTAAAGAGAATCAAAAGCCTTTGTGTGTTCCTTTAAAAAGAAACTAATTGTAGTTGTCAGTGAATCATCTGACTATAATTATAGAACATCCCATTTTTCTACAATAACAATATTGGTGCAAAAACTTGATTATCGTATCAATGTTAAGAAGATTAATCCAGTTAGAGCTTAGAAGGACTAAAAAAAAAAAATGCAAGAGTATCAAAGCACTCAGGAATAAATCCTTAAATACAACTACATATTTGGTATATTAGAGTGTCAGCCACAACAACCTGCTAGAAGGAAATTCTCCAGACTAGAGAGTTAGATAGATCAAGGTTATTGATCAGCGTGCCAGGGGAATGAAGCAGTAGGTTAGCTCCAGCCTGAGAGGACAGTGGGTCTCTTCCTTCTCCAGGATTTTGGAAATCATATAGTGGGATAAGTTGTGTTGAAGTCAACACATTTCTGTACCTGCCTATTCTTGTTAGTCGAGGAGACTATCCCTGACTAATTAAAGCCATTTGAAATTTGCCAAGCTCTTGCATCCATATTTAATGACGGGACAGCCTGGTTGCTCAGAATATGTTGGATTTAGAAATAAAAAGTTGACTTAGGCTAAAGGGAAAAGAGTTATACAGCAGAGACAGTTATTAAAAAAAACAAAAAAAACAAATCACATTTACTAAGTAACTTGGGAAATAATCTCTGAGGCATAAGATCTTGAAAAGTCTGAAAAGGAGTCTTTTTGTTAATGTATTTCAAATAGACCCCCTTGGTTTACAAATATTTTCTTATGATTTGCTTCCAACTGAAATGTGTTGGGAAACTGGGCAAGGGTTCTTAGGGGCCAGCTTCTTCAGAAGACATTGAGTCCCTCTAGGGCAGAAGTGGTACCTCTTTGGGTCCAATTATTTTCTGAGTCGGTGTCAAGAACAATGCCTTATATTTAAGAAAGTTGGAATACTCTGTGGACCATGCAAAGTTGCCTCTCGGTTATTGCCCAACGGAGTCTTGCAGGTCCAGTTTGTCCCTTGAAGCCAGGGCTCCCACTATGGTGTGTTTAATAAAGTGAAAGTGAAAGTCACTCAGTCATGTCTGACTCTGCAACCCCATAGGCTATACAATCCATGGAATTTTCCAGGCCAGAATACTGGAGTGGGTAGCCTATTTCTTCTCCAGCGGATCTTCCCAACCCAGGGATTGAACCAGGGTCTCCTACATTGCAGGCAGATTCTTTACCAGCTGAGCTATCAGGGAAGCCCCATGTTTAATAAGGATGTGGACAAAACATGCAGAGTGCAATTTAACTGGTTAAAGTAAGGATTGGGGTGTGTCATCTGAGTTTATGAAAACCTACATGGTGGGGTCATTTAGAAGAACATGCTGCTAAGTCACTTCAGTCGTGTCTGACTCCGTGGGAACCCATAGACAGCAGCCTACTACGCTTCCCCGTCCCTGGGATTCTCCAGGCAAGAACACTGGAGGGGATTGCCATTTCCTTCTCCAGTGCATGAAAGTGAAAAGTGAAAGTGAAGTCCCTCAGTCGTGTCTGACTCTGTGCAACCCCATGGACTGCAGCCTAGCAGGCTCCTCTGTCCATGGGATTTTCCAGGCAAGAGTACTGGAGTGGGGTGCCATTGCCTTCTCCGTTAGAAGAACATAGTACCAGTTTAAAAAATCTCTAAGAGTCCACTGTAATCTATATCATTCTGTATATTAAACCTAGATTCTTAAAATAATGTTTTTCTTAACGTTAAACATCTCCCGTATTCTAATTTGGGCTGCATATCTGTTGGTTATTTTTCAGGATTTTCTAAGGTAACTATTATAGGCTGGTGAAATTTAATAAGTCTGAATGGGTAGAGGCCAAATTAATTGTTATAAAATATATATGGGTAAAATAGTGCCACTACACATGATTCCAGCTTGCAAATTTCTTCTTTTGGGTGGCAATTAAGATTTTGTAAGTCTGAAATTATATAGTTTGATTTTATTCAGAATGTGGTCAATATATAGACACAAAGTCACAGTCAGAGCACCAGAACTACCTCTGTGCATGCTGTTCACTTTAGTCAGTTTAATTCCTTAAGTAGCCAGTTGTCCTTTGGTTTTCATTCTTCACTGTCACAGCACAGTGACATCAGATGCAGCTGGAGCTTAAAGAAGGGTTGTGTTAATTAATTCCAGTGAAACAAAAACTGCCTTAAATAATTAATGGAGTACAGTCTCATTAAAAGACTTTAGAACTTTTTTTTTCCCAAGGACTAGAGAAGGAGAATGGCACAGATTGTTCACTTGAGACCATTTTAAGCTATTGATGCATCTTACAGTCCTCATCTAGTGGTTCTGATTTCAACATGAATCATTCAGGCCGTGTAGTTATTTTCTCTTGAGGCTCTCTCTTTGCCTTCAGTGACAGTTTTCAAGGAAGAAGTTCATGAACTTAGGCTTTGTTACAATCTAAAAATGGCTTCTATTTTATCATTTTATTTATAGCTGTCATATTTTAGTTTAAATACTGTTGACCTAGCAAGCAAACATTTGTGTGTACAAGTAGGGTGGCAAATACCAGGTCAGGTTGCCTGCTGGGTTATTGGAGAGAAGAAGAGACTATGTATGTTCCCATCATTGTTTCTGTCAGCTGATCTTGCTATTATAAGGTTCTTTTTTTTTTTGTCTTCCAAATAGTTAAGGAAAGTGGGATTATTGGACTGAGAAAGCCTGAATTAGGGAAAACCAGGTTGTGAAATAAGTAGGAAGATCTTTTTCCCATGTGATTAAATTATCTTGGTTTTCCAACTCAACGTTTTATAATCAGTAGAAGCTTGCATTCTGTGACCTATCCTTTGAGGACACTGCCTTTTAGCAAACTAGAAAGTTTAATCTACTTTTAGGTTTAATAATAGTTAAAAGGGGGCTTCCCTGGTGGCTCAGAGGATAAAGCGTCTGCCTGCAGTGCAGGAGACCTGGGTTCGATCCCCGGGTTGGGAAGATCCCCTGGAGAAGGAAATGGCAACCCACTCCAGTACTCTCCCCGGCAAAATTCCACAGATGCAGGAGCCTGGTAGGCTACGGTGGGATTGCAGTGATCCCGCATGACTGAACAACTTCACTTCTTAATAGTTAAAAGGGGAATAAAAGGAAATTAACACATAACATGTAGTTTACAGTTTTTTTCTTTAACAGATAAAAAAGGTTTGTTGTGTTGTTGAAAACATGTTCAAAAGAGAATGGACTTATAGATGCAACAGGGGAAGAAGAGGGTAGGACAAGTTGAGAAACTTGCATTGACATATACACATTTTGCTCTTGTTCAGTTATTAAGTTGTGTTTGACTATGTGACCCTGTGCACTGTAGCACGCCAGGCTTTACACTATCATGTGTAAGACAGATAGCTAGTGGAATGCTACTATATAACACAGGGAGCTCAGCCTAGTGCTCTGTGACAACCTAGAGGGATGGGATGGGAGAAGGGAGGGAGGCTTAAGAAGGAGGGGATATATGTATAATTATGGCTGATTCACATTGTATGGCAGAAACCAACACAACAGTGTAAAGCAATTATCCTCCAATTAAAAAAATTCTTTTAAGATTTTATGTATGTTCCAAAGCTACATTTTTGGTAGCATAATAATGAAGATATAAAGAAAAATATGCGTAAACATATATATATATATCATAAAAATGTATTTTTAAAAAGACTGAAAAGGATGGTTTGAGACTGGGAGATTTGGGTATGATTGCCCACATATGTGTTACCATGTGTGGGGCAGACAGGGTTATGTCTGGGAAGGGAACCACCTCAGTAACTCAAGGAACCAATGACTTGCTTACAAATAATATTGGCCCTTGTGCTGTAGAGATGGTACACTCAGAGTAGATGAAACAGAGGAGGGGTCAGAACAAACAGGGCTAATAGAGATATATAGTTCTGTTTTACTTTTGTTTGTATGCTGTATTGCGATATCTTTTTTTGGTTGTTGTTTTGTTAGGTTAGTTGTAATTTTTATCTAAGCTTCTCAAACTAGCTATAGAACATTTGGATTATTTGTCTAGGTTTTGGAAAGGCGTGATATGATTGAAACAGCTCTGCCACTTTAGGATTTGTGTGAATCAGATACACTATGAAAAGGAAGTACAGAAAAGACTATTTAAGTATATAAACAAGAGTTAAGCTTTATAAATCTGGATGCATTGAATAACAAATACATAAAATGAATGGGAAATACTGAGAACAAATAAGGTAACAGTAACGTGACATGTTTAGCAGTATGGTGTCCAGTATGAGGTTGGGTTTCTTCCAGTGTGACCATAGACAGTGCAGGTCCTCACTCGCAGGGCAGCTCGGAGGCGTCGTATGTAAGCATGGATGTAAAGCCTTAGCCCAGCACTTGTTGCATCGTGTTGTTGTTGTTCAGTCACCCAGTTGTGTCCAATATTTTGGGACCCCATGGACCGCAGCACGCCAGGTCTCCCTGTCCCTCACCATCTCCCGAAGCTTGGGCTTCCCTGGTGGCTCAGATGGTGCCTCATAACGGAGTCCATAATGTTAACTTTTCAGCTGATTTTATTGGCTTATGTATTTTAAATGATTTGTAAAAATTCATTTCCTTAAAAGAGAAATCATAACTCTAGATAGTTCTCTACTTACCATATTCTTAAAGCTTCTCGACGGTTTCAGACATGAGTTATATACACTAATACAATTCTCCCTTCATTCTAGATGGTGTTTGACTAGAAATACTCTTTCAGTTATGTCTACAATTCAACATTGTCAGCATCTGACATAGCTGTAGCTTTCATCGCAGCCCCTTTATTAATGTTTCCTTCATCAGCATTCTCAACCTTTTTTTTTCCACCAGAAAAAGGAACTTATTCTAAACCAGGGCTCTTGCAGGTCCTGCACCCAGCTGTAATTAACCAATATAACTAGCACTTTATGAATTATATAGACATGTGTCATAAGCGTAAATTTCAAAATAATAATGGTTAAATTTAAAAAACTAGACCCATTTCTATTTTTCTTGCTAATATAAAGGATTGAAAGCCAGATATTCCTTTTTCTAACTTTCGTTATAGTTAGAGCTAGCTGTGTGGTTCAGTTTTGGTCAATGTGATATAACAAGAAATCTTCTAGAGGACCTCTATGGGGTGGGAGTGGGTGGAAATTGCTTTTCAGATAAAAGGAACAGAAGCAGAAGAATGGTTTGGCTGCATATCTTCTTTCTTTCATTCATAAGTGTGGAATATAATGTACAGAGTTGTGGCAGCAAAATTGCAGTCGTGAGATAACAAGGTGGGAATGGAAAGTTAACAAGCGGAAGGGTAGAGCAGAAAGATAAAGAGTCTGGGTTCTCAGTGATATTTCTGAGCTCGCAGAAGAACTCTGAGGTAGCCTTCCCTGGACTTCTTGTTCATACATTATTAGAGTCCTAGTAGTTTAAGCTATTTAGTCAGACTTTTCTGTTCCTTGCAGCTGAAAGTATTCCTAACTTAAACAAGATATAGCAACTTTAATGTGAATAAAATTAATATAAATTTGTGAGTTTTTGACAATTTGTACAGTGATATTTATGCACAAATAACATGGGAATATGACAGAATCCATGAACAGAAGGGTGAATTCTAGTCACACTTTTGACATTGCAAAATATGAGCAGTAATGTGAAATAAATTAGCCGTAGTCATAATTTATAGGTATTCTGGCCGCTTTGTGAGTCCTTTCCCATATTACCTATGACTTTTTAAAGTCTTGCTTTCCTTGGGCTTTGCGATGTGAACATGACAGATGCAGGGACTGGAGGTTCAATAATAAGGGAACAGCTGGATATGAGAGAACATAAATGGGTGGAAGACATCAATTAAAAGATGAATGTGTATAGACCATACCAGTCTTCCAGCCACGGTTGTCCCCAGGCTATCCTGGAGCTCAATGTTCTGAATTCCAATGGGGGAGGAAGGGAACAAGATATTAAAAAGGCAAAGAAGCAACAGCAGCAGCCATTGAAGCCTGGAAGAATTCCTGGCAGATATTAAAAGTTCCTTCAACTTTGAGATTCATTTCCACTTGGTCTCTCGATCCTTATGTGAAGTTTATGGTGAAGCCATACCAACCATGTGCTTAATTTGATCCTTTCAGATTTTCTAATGGTGTTAAGATGTTTGGTAAGTTTGTCCATTCGGTATGAAACTTTAGAGGTAGGCAAAGAAAGGGGTACAGGTGGGAAAATATAGAGAACTCTTGAGGAGAAGAGTAGTTAGAAAATTAAGAAAATTTGACCATATCATGAGATGAACACGATGGTAACATTTTTCACTGAGGAACTGCTCTCACTTTAAATATTGTCCTTTGCTGAGACTCCCAAGGAAATGCCTCTTTTGAGCATCTTTTAAAAGTTAATCATAAAGGAAGACTAGTTTTTTGTGTAAAGAAATAAACGAAAATATTTTTTTCCAGTGGCACAAAGAAAGAATTATACTTTAAATGGAGCCTGGCACTTGCAAACTCCTATACATGTTCATTTGCTGGTCATCGAGCTTGACAGCCTCTCTGTTCTCTCACTATATGTTTGGGTCATGACTGGCCTTACTGATCATGCGTTTCTGTAGATGAAGCCTTGTTTCTGGTACAGAGTGAGTGAGTGAGTGATAGTTGCTCAGTCTTGTCCGACTCTTTGTGACCCCATGGACTTTAGCCTGCCCCAGGCTCCTCTGTCCGTGGAATTCTCCAGGCAAGAATACTGGAGTGGGTTTGTAAAAGCACTCACTGTAGGCAGATGTTGAAGGGCTGCAACTGCAGCACTATTAGATTTAGATCTTATGTATGAGTGATACAGTGTGATCACAGGCTCCACTTTCCATTTCCTCCTCACTCTGTTCTTAATAGACTCTTAAGTGCTTTTGATCTTATTAGAGTCTATTTGTCTTGTGAATTTTTTAAAATTCACTTTTTGTTTACATATATGGATACTTTCTTGACTGCTATTAAAAAGGTAATTAACATTTCCTAATGATATGGATGGATGTCCAGGATATATTATTAAGTAAGAAAAACCAAATTGTAGTCTGTATATATGTGTGTGCACATATGCCTGTGTTCTGGAAGAATTTGTACTAACCTGTTTAAACAGGTTATTTCTAGAGGTATGATTATGGGAGACCTTTGCTTTTTAATTTATCTATTTCTATAATATTTGGATTTTTATAATCAGCATACTTTTTTGTAATCAGAAAAAAATAAATATTTTCTCTAAGTAGTGGAAATGAAGATGTTTCATAGAAACTTTTTTTCGAGTTAAGAAAAGTTTCTTGACAGTGTATACATGCGTATATATTAATATACATAATATATTAAAATAATTTATAATATATCTGACATGTTTGATGCTTTCAGAACTGAGAAGTCTCACTCCTTATACTTTTTAAGCCTTGGGATGAGCATCTTGGATTAGGCATGAACTAAGAACATTTTTTAGGGAATAGGGGAAAAAGAGGAAGGCTGCCTGTTCAATGTGACTTGAAGAATTCTGAGAGATGCTACAAATAAAGGAAAATCCATAAAGATCTCCCACAGCTCAACAACAAACAATCTGATTTTAAAATGGCCATATGACTTGAATAGACATTTCTCCACAGATGTACAAGTGGCTAGTAAGCCCATGAAAAGATGTTCAGTGTCATTCATTAATCATCAGGGAAATACAAATCAAAACCACAATGAGACACCACCTCACACTTGCCGGGATGCCTACTCTCAAAAAACGGAAAATAAAAGAACAAGTGTTGGAGAGGATGTGGAGAAACTGGAACACTTTACACTGTTGGTGAGGATATAGAATCGTGTGTCCACTGTGGAAAGCTGTAAGACAGTTGCTCAAAAAGTTAGCATAGAATTGCCATCCAATCCAGCAATTCTGCTCATGGGTTTATACCCAAAGAATTGAAAGCAGGGTCTAACAGAGATATTTGTACACCTATATCCAACCACCGCCACCATATTCCTGGCAACATTATTCATGATATCCAAAATGTGACACTCCAAGTGTCCAGCAACAGATAGTTGTGTGTGTGTGTATATATACACAGACACACACAACAGAACATTATTCAGCCTTAAAAAGGAAAGAAATTCTGACACAAGTTATAATGCAGATGAACCTTGAGGGTATTAGACCAAAAATAAATAAATCAGTTACAAAGTGATAAATACTATATGATTCCACTTATATGAGGTATGAGGAGTCAAATTAATAGAGACAAAGTAAAATGGTGGTTGACAGCACTGAGGGAAAGGAGGAATGGAGAGTTACTGTTTAATAGGCACAGAATTTCAGTTTTGGTAGATGAAAAAGTTGTGTGAATGGATGGTAGTGATGGTATCACAACAATGCGAATGCACATAATACTATTGAACTGTATATTTTCAAATGGTGAAGATGGTAAATTTTACATTATGTGTACTTTACTCCACCCAAAAATAATAATACTGCTGCTACTGCTAAGTCACTTCAGTCGTGTCCGACTCTGTGCGACCCCATAGACAGCAGCCCACCAGGCTCCCCTTGTCCCTGGGATTCTCCAGGCAAGAACACTGGAGTGGGTTGCCATTTCCTTCTCCAATGCATGAAAGAGAAAAGTGAAAGTGAAGTCGCTCAGTCGTGTCCAACTCTTAGCGACCCCATGGACTGCAGCCTACCAGGCTCCTCCGTCTATGGGATTTTCCACGCAAGAGTACTGGAGTGGGGTGCCATTGCCTTCTAGTAAATAAAACTTGTTAATGCTTCAGAATCTTCTCTTCTAATAATATTCTTAGGTATTCTCTTTGCGAGTTGTTCTTTTATGAGCATAAATATTTACGATGTCTTATTGTGAGCAAGTATCAGTCCTTTCTTTAGTGATAATGAGACAGGTAGTAGGAGGACATATCTGGAGCTAGGGTTGAAGGTAAAAGGGCAAAAGTGAAAGTGAAAGTGTTAATTGCTGAGTTGTGTCCAACTTTTTCAGTTCAGTTCGGTCGCTCAGTCGTGTCCGACTCTTTGCAACCCCATGGACTGCAGCATGCCAGGCCTCCCTGTCCATCACCAACTCCCGGAGTTCACTCAAACTCATGTCCATTGAGTGGGTGATGCCATCCAGCCATCTCATCCTCTGTCATTCCCTTCTCCCACTTGCAATCTTTCCCAGCATCAGGGTCTTTTCCAGTCAGTCAGTTCTTTGCATCAGGTTGCCAAAGTATTGGAGTTTCAGCTTCAACATTAGTCCTTCCAATGAATATTCAGGACAGATTTCCTTTAGGATGGACTCTCAAGAGTCTTCTGCAACACCACAGTTCAAAGCATTAATTATTTGGCACTCAGCTTTCTTTATAGTCCAAATGTCACATCCATACATGACCACTGGATAAACCATAGCCTTGACTAGATGGACCTTTGTTGGCAAAGTAATGCCTCTGTTTTTTAATATACCATCTAGGTTGGTCATAACTTTCCTTCCAAGGAGTAAGCGTCTTTTTATTTCATGGCTGCTGTCACCATCTGCAGTGATTCTGGAGCCCCAAAAAATATAGTCTGCCACTGTTTCCACTGTTTCTCCATCTATTTGCCATGAAGTGATGGGACCAGATGCCATGATCTTAGTTTTCTAAATGTTGAGCTTTAAGCCAGCTTTTTCACTCTCCTCTTTCACTTTCATCAACAGGCTCTTTAGTTCTTCTTCACTTTCTGCCATAAGAGTGGTGTCATCTGCATATCTGAGATTACTGATATTTCCAACTTTTTGTAACCCCATTAACTGTAGCCCACCAGGCTCCTCTGTCCATGAGACTTCCCAGGCAAGAATACTGGAATGGGTTGCTGTTTCCTTCTTCTGGAGATCTTCCCAACCCAGGGATCAAACCCAGGTCTCCTGCATTGCAGGCATATTCTTTACCATCTGAGCTACCACGAAAGCCCAAAAAGGCAAAGAAAGGAAGAAATACTTTGAGCCACTAAAAATAATTTAAGTTGCATTACAATTTTGCCTTCACCTGTCCTAGCCCCACAAAGCTTTGAATTCAATAGTATCTCCAGTGTTAGTAAGAATCTAAAGTGGTATTTTATCTTTGATATGCTTTATAGAATTTTAGACTGCATTCCTGGACCAGAAAGTCATTTATAGAGATCCATCAAGTATTTACTCGTGTTTTTCCATTAGAAGTTAAAGCAGGTGATTTTTTTAGATAGTAATCTTGGTATTGGGCTGATTTTTCTTTATTAGATATATATGCCTTGACATTGAAGTTTTCAGCCTTCCTCCTTTTGTAATGTATAATTTAAAGGCTTAAATTTCCCTCAAAGCACAACTTTGGCGATATTCTTCTTTTTTTTTTTTGGTTGAATTTTTATTACCATTCACTTTAAAATGGTTGTATTTACCTTGAGAGTTTCTCTCTGACCCTTGGGTATTTAGAAATATATTGTCTTATTTCCAAAACTGTGGAAATTTTCTAGTTATCTTCTGCTACTGATTTGTAGCATAGTTCCACTGTTGACAGTGAACATATTCTGTTATCTGAGTAACTGCTTTGATATTTGTTGAGACTTGCCATCCTAACCGCCAATTCCATCTGCCACCAGCTGCTTTTAAGGCTTTTGTTTGGTTTTGGTTATCAGCAGTTGTACTATGATCATATCCACATATGGTATCCATATATATGATTTTCTTTTCATTTTTTCTACTATTGGTTGTTACAGCTTTTTCGTATGGTTTAATGTTGTTAATCAGTTTTGGAAAATGTTTGGCTGGTGTCTCTTCAACTAGTTCTGCCCTATATTCTCTATCCTTCTAGAACTCAGCTGCATATAAGTTAGACTGTTTCACTTCATTCTTATGTCTCTGATCTTTTATCTATTACTTTATCCTTTCTATTTTTGGTTCAATATGATTATTTTATACTGACCTATCTTTTAAATCCTCTCTTCTGCTGTGTCTAATCCATCTACTGAATTCTTAATTTTAGTTATATTTTTCAGTTCTGAAGCTTCCACATGTCTTTTTTTTTTTAGAGTACAATTGCTTTGCAATGTTGTGTTAGTTGCTGCTGTACAGCAAAGTGAGTCAGTTATACATATGCATACATCCACTCTTTTTTAGATCTCCTTCCCATTTAGTCACCATAGATCACTGAGTAGAGTTCCCTGTGCTATACAGTAGGTTCTTGTTAGTTATCTATTTTATACATAGAAATTATATAGGTTCTACTTGCCTTTTAAAAACTATTCAAGCTCTCTGGTAAAATTGCCAACTATTTGTATTTTTTAATGTATTAATCATTTATTGAGGTATAATTGACAAATAGCATTTGGTACTTTCAGGTATACAACATGATTTGATATTTGTATGTATTACAGAATGATCACCACAATAAGTCTAGTTAACATCCATCACCATACATAGTTAAATTTTTTTTCTTGTGATGAGGACTTTTAAGATTTCTTAGCAACTTTCACATGTGCAGTATAGTATTAACTCTAGTCACCACGCTGTACATTACATCCCATGACTGATTTGACTGATTTATTTTATAACTGGAAGTTTGTACCGTTTGACCCCCTTCATCTGTTTTGCCCACTTCCTACCCCTCTGCCCATGGTAGCTGCCAGTCTGTTCTCTTTCTATGAGCTCGGTTTTTAATCATAGTTTTTTGGAAAAAAGTGTGTGCTTGATCACTCCAATATCTGAGTCACCTGTGTCTCCTTTTCTGTTGTCTATTCTCTTGGATTTTGGTCATTTAGTCCTTTTTTTGTCATGCCTGCTAATTTTTTTATTGAATGGAGCACATTCTATATGAAAAATTATAGAGGCTCTGGATGGTAGCTTCCAGAAATGATTTAATTTTCTTCTGGCAGCCAGACTGATAGCCTTGCTCACTTAGAGATTGAGTTGTTTCACTGTGTTTCAGGCTTTGTAAGGACAGTCAGTTTCCAGGGGCCATATCTTATATAGGATGTTTTAAGGATCTCAGCT
This sequence comes from Bos mutus, assembly GCF_027580195.1. Taxonomy (NCBI): domain Eukaryota; kingdom Metazoa; phylum Chordata; class Mammalia; order Artiodactyla; family Bovidae; genus Bos; species Bos mutus. The sequence goes on along the minus strand of NC_091626.1, from coordinate 50,862,426 downwards.
GTTGATAAAAGCTGGAGTGTATTCACCAGACCTTTATTTCTTCTAAACCTGAGCTCTAATTTTTGTTTCTTCACCTCTTGAGTTGCCAGAATTTCTACTTAGTTGTTTAGCTTCTTAACGGTTGCTTTGTGCTTGGTTTTTCAGCCACTATCCCTTCACAGCTCTAGTTTGTGTGCTCGGTTGCTTAGTTGTGTCCTTGTAGAAACTGACAAAATACTACAAAGGGAAATCATGAGCAACTGACACCATTTGTTTTTTTCTAAGATCCTGCCCCTGCCCCCACCCCAGTCTTGGAGTTCAAGGCTGATTCAAGGTCCAGCTAGTTATTGTCTTGTTAGACCAGTGAGACTATTAAGTTCTAGGCTAATCCTCTCTGCTCAGCTTCCATACCCCATAAGGTGAATGGGCAAATGACCTGAGGGAAAAAAGCAGCAGTAACTGTAGGACTCACCTCAGTATATTTCCCTTCTTTATCAGAACTTTGCTCTTCACATCATGATTTTTTTGGTTTCCTCCAAACACTTTTAATCAGCTGTTTTGTTTTCATTTGCTTTTGCATTTTATCCATCTTTATTAATTGTTCTCATTGAGAATACTAGTCTGATACAAGTTATCATATCTAGAACCAAAAGTCCTTTGTTAAGCTATTTTATAAGTGTATATTCTAAATACTTTTGTTATGGAGATGAGGAATTACTCAGATGGTTTGATAAAAAATTTTTTTGTCATTTTAAAGAAACTTTCTGGTAGGTAAAGTCACAGTTTATGAAAATTTTATTTTGGGTATCTTATCAATCATTCCAAAGATGTATATAACCCAGCATATGTGCATGTGTGAGTGTGAAGTAAATCCTAAAATAGCTTTCTATTTTTAGAGACAGATTAGCTTTTCCTAATATTTTTAGAATCTTCACTTTTTGTTCTTTGTATAGTGTACAAAGTGAAGACCTAATTTTGATTGGTATTCAGCTTATGATCTATTTATGAAAAGGTTGTTTGTATATATATACATATTTATAAAATCCTTATATTTATTTATTTATTTTGGGCCTTTGCCTTGTTGCTGTGCACGGGGTTTTCTAGTTGCAGAGAGCAGGGGCTGCTCTCATTGTGGTGTGCAGGTTTCTCATTGCGGTGGCTTCTCTTCTTGTGGAGCAAGGCTCCAGGGCATGAGAGCTTCAGCAGCTGCAGCGGGTAGGATCAGAAGTTAATGGTGCCAGGGCTTAGTTGCTCCATGGCATGTAGAATCTACCTGGACCAGGGATTGAACCTGTGTCCCCTGCTTTGGCAGGTGGATTTTTATCTACTTTGCCACCAGGGAAGTCCTATATTTTTTAATAATGTTTCTTGGAGATGAATTTGGATGATTTGTTTAAATTTTTAAAATAATCAAACCTTAGCTATACATACATACTTTTTATAATTAAAATTTCTCCATATTAATAATTACTTCTGTCAAGCAAGTTTATTTTTCTATTAGTTATAAATCTTTCTAAAATCCGTTATTAAAAATAGGGTGTAATTTATTTTTTATTTGGAAAAGACAGAAGACCCTGATGAAGAATTTTTTTTAAAAATTAAAAACTACCCTTCAAAGACAACCAATGCTAATTTTTGAATATAGTCTCTGTTGTAGATACTGTGCTGTCCTGCCTAGATCTGTCTTTGAGAACTTCCCAACCCTTGTGGCTCAGCTGGTAAAGAATCTGCTTACAATGCGGGAGACCTGGGTTCAATCCCTGGGTTGGGAAGATCCCGTGGAGAAGGGAACAGCTGCCCATTCCAGTATTCTGGCCTGGAGAATTCCATGGACTATACAGTCGCAAAGAGTCAAACACAACTGAGTGACTTTCACTTTATGTGACTTCAACTCCCTCTTCCCAGCTGCTGTGAGGTGGCTGGGAATATTCTCAGCGTAGGAGAGACATTTTGCCCAAGGTCATACTCTTCTAAGGCAGCCTATATCCGAAGACTGGTTGATGCAGACATGCCTGCGTTGCAGGTCAACTTCTCCTCTGCCCAGTGTTTCATTCCCTTCTTCCTATAGTAATAGGAGCGCTCCCCAATAAACTGCCTGCCCACTAGTCTCCATCTCACACTGTGCTTCCTGGGGAACACAAACTCTAACAGTCCCTTTCTAGCTGTTTTCATTCAGTTTTTTATATGTATTTTATATATATATATTTATATATATTATTACAAATATGTATGTATACACACACATCATCTGTATTTCTGTGCATTCTTTTCCCTATTTATGACATGAGCATTTCCCTTGTTATTTAAAATAGTTAATTTTTCAGATTATTGTATGAATTGGACATAGTTTATTTAACCTTTGCTCTATTGCTAGCATTTAGGTTATTTCCATAGCTTGGGTATTATAAATAATGCTGTTATGAATATTTATAAAATACATTTTTATGTGTGTTTTGGAATATTTTCATAGAATTGATTACTAAAGATAAAGTTTCTCATGATGTACTCCGTATATAAGCTAAATAAGCAGGGTGACAATATACAGCCTTGACGTACTCCTTTTCCTATTTGGAACCAGTCTGTTGTTCCATGTCCAGTTCTAACTGTTGCTTCCTGACCTACATATAGGTTTCTCAAGAGGCAGGTCAGGTGGTCTGCTATTCCCATCTCTTTCAGAATTTTCCACAGTTTATTGTGATCCACACAGTCAAAGGCTTTGGCATAGTCAATAAAGCAGAAATAGACGTTTTTCTGGAACTCTCTTCCTTTTTCCACGATCCAGCGGATGTTGGCAATTAGATCTCTGGTTCCTCTTCCTTTTCTAAAACCAGCTTGAACATCTGGAAGTTCACGGTTCACGTATTGCTGAAGCCTGGCTTGGAGAATTTTGAGCATTACTTTACTAGCGTGTTAGATGAGTGCAATTGTGCAGTAGTTTGAGCATTCTTTGGCATTGCCTTTCTTTGGGATTGGAATGAAAACTGACCTTTTCCAGTCCTGTGGCCACTGCTGAGTTTTCCAAATTTTCTGACATATTGAGTGCAGCACTTTCACAGCATCCTCTTTCAGGATTTGTAATAGCTCAACTGGAATTCCATCACCTCCACTAACTTTGTTCGTAGTGATGCTTTCTAAGGCCCACTTGACTTCACATTCCAGGATGTCTGGCTCTAGGTCAGTGATCACACCATCGTGATTATCTGGGTCGTGAAGATCTTTTTTGTACAGTTCTTCTGTGTATTCCTGCCACCTCTTCTTAATATCTCCTGTTTCTGTTAGGTCCATACCATTTCTGTCCTTTATCAAGCCCATCTTTGCATGAAATGTTCCCTTGGTATCTCTGATTTTCTTGAAGAGATCTCTAGTCTTTCCCATTCCATTGTTTTCCTCTATTTCTTTGCATTGATCACTCAGGAAGGCTTTCTTATCTCTTCTTGCTATTCTTTGGAACTCTGCATTCAGATGCTTGTATCTTTCCTTTTCTCCTTTGCTTTTTGCTTCTCTTCTTTTCACAGCTATTTGTAAGGCCTCCTCAGACAACCGTTTTGCTTTTTTGCATTTCTTTTCCATGGGGATGGTCTTGATCCCTGTCTCCTGTACAATGTCTCAAACCTCTGTCCATAGTTCATCAGGCACTCTATCAGATCTAGTCAGAGTACATCATGAGAAACACTGGGCTGGAAGAAGCACAAGCTGAAATCAAGATTGCCAGGAGAAATATCAATAACCTCAGATATGCAGATGACACCACCCTTATGGCAGAAAGTGAACAGGGACTAAAAGCCTCTTGATGAAAGTGAAAGAGGAGAGTGAAAAAGTTGACTTAAAGCTCAACGTTCAGAAAATGAAGATCATGGCATCTGGTCCCATCACTTCATGGGAAATAGATGGGGAAACAGTGGAAACAGCATCAGACTTTATTTTTTTGGGCTCCAAAATCACTGCAGATGGTGGTTGCAGCCATGAAATTAAAAGATGCTTACTCCTTGGAAGGAAAGTTATGACCAACCTAGATAGCATATTCAAAAGCAGAGACATTACTTTGCCAACAAAGGTTCGTCTAGTCAAGGCTATGGTTTTTCCAGTGGTCATGTATGGATGTGAGAGTTGGACTGTGAAGAAGGCTGAGCACTGAAGAATTGATGCTTTTAAACTGTGGTATTGGAGAAGACTCTTGAGAGTCCCTTGGACTGCAAGGAGATCCAACCAGTCCACTCTGAAGGAGATCAGCCCTGGGATTTCTTTGGAAGGAATGATGCTAAAGCTGAAACTCCAGTACTTTGGCCACCTGATGCGAAGAGTTGACTCATTGGAAAAGACTCTGCTGCTGGGAGGGATTGGGGGCAGGAGGAGAAGGGGACGACAGAGGATGAGATGCCTGGATGGCATCATTGACTTGATGGACATGAGTCTGAGTGAACTCTGGGAGTTGGTGATGGACAGGGAGGCCTGGCGTGCTGCAATTCATGGGGTCTCAAAGAGTCGGACACGACTGAGCGACTGAACTGAACTGAAAGATAAAGTTACTGAATATTTTAAGACACCGTGTGTATAATGCTAAACTGCTTCCCAGAAAGATTGTACCAGTTTATACTTCCATCAGTAGTATGTTAATAACTATCACCAAGTGTCCATTTGTATAAGTATTCTCTCCCTTCTAAAGAGAGGCTATTGAATATAATTTAAACTTTTCTGAGTGATGGGCTGACGGGATATCCTAATAGAGGTAACTAGTAATGCAATGCTACGGTGAAGCTCTCATAGTCTACTAAGCTAATATACAGGATATTTTCCCATTTTAGGGGGCTTGCCATCTTGATTATGAGGCCATAAAATCTCACTTTTTACTATTCTCTAATTCCCTGAATTTTTCCAACTTCTCTTCCTTTGCAATGTTTACTCTTTTGAGCATCTTCCTGGATTGTGATGGACCTTCTTTAATCCTCAACCAGTTTGTTTAACTTGACATCCTCTTTCACCTCAGCCACCAGGGGTGACTAGACTAGAAGTGGCAACCTGTCCTATGTTGACCCATATCCATTTCCTGGGACTTTCTCAGAGGAGGGAATCTCACTCCCTGTGGTGAGACCTGTAGACTGGGCACTCAGGATGTGTGTTGGGTATCTTTCACCTGTCATGGGATCCAGAAAGCAGTGGTTGCAGATACACACAAAGGGGCAGAGATGAGAAACTTGAGAAGGACTGATTAGCTTTCCAAGTCCTGTTTCCAGTTTTGTCTAAAGCATTCTTCCTACTGTTAAGGCTTCATGAAGAGCCCTATATCCTTAAAATCCTCCTTACCTGTCTAAATTAACTCAATCCTATTAGGACAACATTACTTTTCTGTCTTTAAACTGACATGAACTTGGGACAGATAAAATTATAAAATAAAACTAGAGGAAGAGTCTTTGAATGAAAACTTGAGGGATTCTCCTTCAAGTAAAGCTTAATAAAAGTTTTAGTCTTTTCTTTTGAACACTCAGAGCCATTTGTGCCTTTTATCCCTAGTAGTATTCTGTTTTTTTAAAATAGTATTCTGGATAGTTGAATTTTAGCCATTTTGTAAGTCAATTTAATTTTTTAAATACTTTAGACCAAGATATATTTTTCATTGCTCTCAGGAGTGACTGACTACTGGCTAACATTGGGTTTTGTAAATAGCATGAGGAAAACTTATTATTTATTGGATATTCTTGAGAACTATGTAATTGTCAACCTTTAACATTTATTTAAAAGTCTTTACAGTAGTTGGTTTTCTTGTTATTGAAGTGCTCAGGTGGATAAATTTAGGAGACTCATTAATATTTGCCCAGAACTTGGCATTTAGATAACATATTACAAGATATACATTCTACCTCTTATTTAATCAGAATAACTTGCATTTTGATAACAGGTATCTGGAGGGAACTCTAACTAAATACTGGAGTGTATTTGTTACCCACTGCTAAGTGTTGATCGTAGGCTTTATGGAGTTGATTTGCTTTTCCATTGGAAGGACAGATCTGTGGGTTTTAGTACAGGGTCAACCTAGACAGCATATTAAAAAGCAGAGACATTACTTTGTCAACAAAGGTCCATCTAGTCAAAGCTATGGTTTTTCCAGTAGTCATGTATGATGTGACAGTTGGACTATAAGGAAAGCTGCACTGAAGAATTGATGCTTTTGAACTGTGGTGTTGAAGAAGACTCTTGATAGTCCCTTGGACAGCAAGGATATCCAACCAGTCCATCCTAAAGGAAATCAGTCCTGAATATTCATTGGAAGGAATGAAGCTGAAGCTGAAACGCCAATACTTTGGTCACCTGATGCAAAGAACTTATTTGAAAAGACCCTGATGCTGGAAATGATTGATTGTGGGAGGAGAAGGGGATGACAGAGGATAAGATGGTTGGATGGCATCACCAATTCAATGGACATGAGTTTGGGTAAGCTCTGGGAGTTGGTGATGGACAGGGAGGCCTGGCGTGCTGCAGTCCATGGGGTTGCGAAGAGTTGGACATGGCTGAGCAACTGAAGTGAAGTGAAGGAGACCCTTTGCCCCTGTTCCATCTGTAAGTATTTTTCTGGTTTCCAGTCCAGAGATTTCATCTTATGTTTCAGTCACATTGGCAGTTGCATAATGTGTAGGTGGATTAATGAAAAGCCATCCACACTGGTAGGGAATGTTTTATTGATGATGAGTCATTGATGATGAGTCAAAAATGCTTTCTGTTTGGAAACCAAGGATGGCACTGCTCAGTGACTAACACCTGTTTGCTTCATATAAAACAGGAAAAATGTGTGAGTCTGTATTCCTGGTTTGGGCTGGTCCTCTCTGCATCATTCTTCTTCATCTATCATGGCTTGAGCTGTCATATTGTAGGGGTGTTAGAGCAAGGGGCCAGGCCGTGAAGCTTGTTACGCTGATAGTTCATCCTTGGGCTTTTCGTTGTTTTTTTCACCCTTATATTATTATTAAAATCAGATTGCTTTGTTTCAGAGTAAAAAAGTATATACTTTTACTCATATTTCCCCCTACCTCCTATATACCCGCCTAAGTAAACCAAAATTCAATGGTGTCTGTGGAGACTGTGTAGCTGTGAGTCAGAATGCTCAGAATGTCTGGTGTTTAGAACTTGTTGCTAAGGTGATAGATGCTCTGAATCTAGTGTTTTCCTGAGTACAGTATTATGTGAGTAACATGTTTCAGTACTAAAGAGCACATTGTTAAAATGGAAGCATTTTCCAGTCTTTGTTATTATGCTTTGGGAAAGAGTGGCTTCATATTTATTTTATGGCTCAGCAATTAAGGACTCAAAGTATAATACACCTGATTTGCAAAACTATAAATTAAGATCATTTGTCAGCCACTTAATCTGTAGCTATAGTTAAGTTGCTCTTAAACTTTTGCTCAATACATAGTTTGCCTTGGACAAGAGACTACTTTTTCTGTCCCTTTCCCCCAGAAAGAGACATGTTAACTGATTCTTGAATGCCAAGGTTCACAGTCTGTTTACGTGGTCTGGGACAACCTCTCTCCTTGAAAAGTGGTAGCAGCCCAAGGGTTCTACAAGCTTCAGTTCCTATCCCCACAAGCCCATATAGCTCTGTTGATTCACAGCCTAAGCACTGCTTCTGAGTTTTCTCCTATGGTTAAAAACAAACAAGGCATTTCATAATGGAAAAATCTAAAACATGTTCTAAAGTAGAAAAAAAACAGTAAGTTCCCATGTACCCATTCTCCATCTTCAACAATATCAACTCTATCCCCACCCACTTCTGCTCTTCCATATTATTTCATAGAAAATCCCAGAACATACTGTCATTTAATCCCAAATGTTTCAGTATATGCAGAAAGGAATTATCATATTAGGCATGGCTGTTATCCATTGAAAGACTTGCTTACAAGTTTGACCCTTGGTTAGCATCTGGGAACTTGGATTTCAGGAGGGTTCTCATTGTCTTAACTCATAGTGATGCACTGTGCCTAAGCTTTGTGTACAAACAATATCAGTTTTGCTCAACACTTGCTTTCCTTCTGGGAGTCTGGAATCTTGGTATCTGCTGGACAGAGTGGGCCTCTATAATCAACCTCCAGTGAAACCTTGGGTAGGCAATATTGTCACAACTTGTTGCTGGGGGGAAGCACATTCTGTGTGACTGCACTGGGAGAAGACTCTTGGAAGCTCAAACTTGGTTTCCTGTAGATGTCACCCCACGTATCTTTTCGTTTTGCTGATTTTGTTTGGTATTCTTTTGTTATAATAAATCTTAGCTATGAGTACAGTGTACACTGACTCCTGTGAACTGTCCTAGGGTATCACTGAATCTGGGGATCTCTTAACACAGCATCACTAACACAAGCACTTAAAAAATATGGATATACATATGATAAATATATATAATCTTTATAATATCATTATTAGACATGAAATATTCATAATTTTTAATGACATTAGGTGAAATTGGTATTTGCACTTCCTGTTGTATCATAAACTGAATCAAGGTTCTGACACTACAGTTGGTTGATATTACTTTCAGTTCAGTTCAGTCATTCAGTCATGTCCGACTCTTTGCGACCTCATGAATTGCAGCACGCCAGGCTTCCCTGTCCATCACCAACTCCCGGAGTTCACCCAAACTCATGTCCATCGAGTCAGTGATGCCATCCAGCCATCTCATCCTCTGTCGTCCCCTTCTCCTCCTGCCCCCAATCCCTCCCAGCATCAGAGTCTTTTCCAATGAGTCAACTCTTCGCATCAGGTGGCCAAAGTGCTAGAGTTTCAGCTTTAGCATCATTCCTTCCAAAGAAATCCCAGGGTTGATCTCCTTCAGAATGGACTGGTTGGATCTCCTTGCAGTCCAAGGGACTCTCAAGAGTCTTCTCCAACACCACAGTTCAAAAGCATCAATTCTTCAGCGCTCAGCTTTCTTCACAGTCCAACTTTCACATCCATACATGACCACAGGAAAAACCATAGCCTTGACTAGACAGACCTTTGTTGGCAAAGTAATGTCTCTGCTTTTGAATATGCTATCTAGGTTGGTCATAACTTTCCTTCCAAGGAGTAAGCATCTTTTAATTTCATGGCTGCAATCACCATCTGCAGTGATTTTGGAGCCCCCAAAAATAAATTCAGCCACTGTTTCCCCATCTATTTCCCATGAAGTGATGGGACCAGATGCCATGATCTTCGTTTTCTGAATGTTGAGCTTTAAGCCAGCTTTTTCACTCTCCTCTTTCACTTTCATCAACAGGCTCTTTAGTTCCTCTTCACTTTCTGCCATCAGGGTGGTGTCATCTGCATATCTGAGGTTATTGATATTTCTCCCGGCAATCTTGATTCCAGCTTGTGCTTCTTACAGCCCAGCATTTCCCATGATGTACTCTGCATATAAGTTAAATAAGCAGGGTGACAATATACAGCCTTGACGTACTCCTTTTCCTATTTGGAACCAGTCTGTTGTTCCATGTCCAGTTCTAACTGTTGCTTCCTGAACTGCATACAGGTTTCTCAAGAGGCAGGTCAGGTGGTCTGGTATTCCCATCTCTTTCAGAATTTTCCACAGTTTATTGTGATCCACACAGTCCAAGGCTTTGGCATAGTCAATATAGCAGAAATAGATGTTTTTCTGGAGCTCTCTTCCTTTTTCCACGATCCAGCGGATGTTGGCAATTTGATCTCTGGTTCCTCTGCCTTTTCTAAAACCAGCTTGAACATCTGGAAGTTCACGGTTCACGTATTGCTGAAGCCTGGCTTGGAGAATTTTGAGCATTACTTTACTAGCATGTGAGATGAGTGCAATTGTGCAGTAGTTTGAGCATTCTTTGGCATTGTCTTTTTTTGGGATTGGAATGAAAACTGACCTTTTCCAGTCCTGTGGCCACTGCTGAGTTTTCCGAATTTGCTGGCCTATTGAGTGCAGCACTTTCACAGCATCATCTTCCAGGATTTGTAATAGCTCAACTGGAATTCCATCACCTCCACTAGCTTTGTTCATAGTGATGCTTTCTAAGTCTCTCTTAATCTACATGTTCCCTTTCTTTTCTTCTCTTTTTCCTTTTTCTTTTTTTTTTTTTTTAATTTCCTGAAATTTATTTGTTGGGGAAACTGGGTCATTTGTCCTGAGACTATCCTACGGTCGGTTTCTGCTGATTATTATATTGCCATAGTGTAGTTTACTCTGTTCCTTTGTAAGTTGGTTATTGGATCTAGAAGCTTTTTGTGTGTTTTTGAAAGCCCATGCCTTCATATGTCTTGAGGCTCTGCCTTAATTTCTATTTGATTAATGTTTGCCAACCACTTTGAGGTACTTGGATTAAAGGGGTTTTAACAGTAAATATCTTTGTTTTCATTAGCATGAGACTACATCTTCTGACACTTGGATCCTGACTCATTGCTCTTTAGAGAATCCAATCGAAAGTACATGTTGCAGTGTTCACTGCTTGTCTTAAGGTACTAGCCCTGGCAGAGTTCCCTGGGCTAAAGATGGCTTCAGTTATTTAGGGTTGGTATAGTGCCATGGGGACCAGATATTATGATGTAAGTGGAATGTAGTTTTTTCTTAGTCTATCTTACTATTCTTGAAGACCCTAAAATTTAAAATAGGAAGTGTTAGAAGCCAACTAAAATCTGTAAACCCAGCATTAAATTTGCTATGTGACAGTATCCTTTAGTATCTCAGTAACTAAGTTCTAATTAATGTTACTAAGTTGTTCTTACTTCAACTCTGTAGGTAGGAATAGTCGGACAACAGGATCTAATGTAGGTTTCATAGGCCAACTTTAGTGATATACTTTTTTGAAATGACCATGTATTAGGGCATTTAATAAACATTTAAAATACAGATGTACACTTTAATTTTAAAATTTTTTAACGAAATACACACAAAGATTCCCATTTTAACCATTTGTACATATATAGTTCAATGGTATTAGGTATATTCGTATTGTGTAACTATCTTTAGAACACTTTTCATCTTGCAAAATTGGATCTCTGTACACATTAAACAAGAGCTCCCACTCCTTCCTCCCTCCAGCCCCATGGCAACCACTTTTCTACTTACTATCTATGAATTTGGCTACTCTAGATGTCTCATATAAGTGGAATTATACATATAAGTGAAATATATTTCTGTTTCTTGTGACTGACGTATTTCACTTAGCATAATATCCTCAAGATCCGTATGGTAGCATGTCAGAATTTTGTTCCTTTCCAGAGCTGAATAATACTGCACTAAATATATATATAGTAGTCCCCCCTTATCTGTGGTTTCACGTTCACAGTTCAGTTACCTTTGATCAACCAAAGTCCAAAAATATTACATGGAAAATTTCTGACAGCAGATTTGGCAATGATTTCTTGGATATGAAAATGTTTCATAAGTTTTAAATTGCATATTGTTCTGAATAGTGTGATAAAATCTCGCACCATCCGGCTCCTTCCTGCTGAGGACATGAATCATCCCTTTGTCTAGCATACCCTGACTGTTAGTTACTTAGTTAGCCATCTTGGTTCAGATCCGCAGTCCTAGTACCTCAGCGCTTGTGTTCAAGTCCCCCTTGTTTTACTTAATAATGGCCCAAAGCACAGAAGCAGTGATGCTGGCAACTCAGATAGTCTCTTACTGTGTCTTATCTATAAATTACTTTATGATAGATATGTGTGCATAGGAAAAAATTAGTGTATATGGGTTCAGTTCAGTCGCTCAGTCATGTCCGACTCTTTGCGACCCCATGAACTTCAGCACGCCAGGCCTCCCTGTCCATCACAAGCTCCCAGAGTTTACCCAAACTCATGTCCATTGAGTCAGTGATGCCATCCAACCATCTCATCCTCTGTCGTCCCCTTCTCCTCCCGCCTTCGATCTTTCCCAGCATCAGGGTCTTTTCAAACAAGTCAGCTCTTCGCATCAGGTGGCCAAAGTACTGGAGTTTCAGCTTCAACATCAGTCCTTCCAGTGAACACCCAGGGCTGATCTCCTTTAGAATGGACTGGTTGGATCTCCTTGCAGTCCAAGGGGCTCTCAAGAGTCTTCTCCAACACCACAGTTCAAAACTATCAATTCTTCGGCACTCAGCTTTCTTTATGGTTCAACTCTCACATCCATACATGACTACTGGAAAAACCATAGCCCTGACTAGACGGACCTTTGTTGACAAAGTAATGTCTCTGCTTTTTAATATACTGTCTAGATTGGTCATAACTTTCCTTCCAAGGAGTAAGCGTCTTTTAATTTCATGGCTGCAGTCACTATCTGCAGTGATTTTGGAGACCCCCAAAATAAAGTCAGCCACTGTTTCCACTGTTTCCCCATCTATTTGCCATGAAGTGATGGGACCGGATGCCATGGTCTTAGTTTTCTGAATGTTGAGCTTTAAGTCAGCTTTTGCACTCTCCTGTTTCACTTTCATCAACAGGCTCTTTAGTTCCTGTTCACTTTCTGCCATAAGGGTGGTGTCATCTGCATATCTGAGGTTATTGATATTTCTCCTGGCAATCTTGATACCAGCTTGTGCTTCTTCCAGCCCAGCGTTTCTCTTGATGTACTCTGCATATAAGTTAAATAAGCAGGGTGACAATATACAGCCTTGACACACTCCTTTTCCTATTTGGAACCAGTCTGTTGTTCCATGTCCAGTTCTAACTGTTGCTTCCTGAACTGCATACAGGTTTCTCAAGAGGCAGGTCAGGTGGTCTGGTATTCCCATCTCTTTCAGAATTTTCCACAGTTTATTGTGATCCACACAGTCAAAGGCTTTGGCATAGTCAATAAAGCAGAAATAGATGTTTTTCTGGAACTCTCTTCCTTTATCCATGATCCATCAGATCTTGGCAATTTGATCTCTGGTTCCTCTGCCTTTTCTAAAACCAGCTTGAACATCCAGAAGTTCACAGTCAGATATTGCTGAAACCTGGCTTAGAGAATTTTGAGCATTACTTTACTAGCGTGTTAGATGAGTGCAATGGTGCGGTAGTTTGAGCATTCTTTAGCATTGCCTTTCTTTGGGATTGGAATGAAAACTGACCTTTTCCAGTCCTGTGGCCACTGCTGAGTTTTCCAAATTTGCTGCCATATTGAGTGCAGCACTTTCACAGCACCATCTTTCAGGATTTGAAATAGCTCAACTGGAATACCATCATCTCCACTAGCTTTGTTCGTAGTGATGCTTCCTAAGGCCCCTTGACTTCACATTCCAGGATGTCTGGCTCTAGGTGAGTGTATATGAAAGTTTGGTACTATTCACAGTTTTATGCATCCTCTGTGGGTCTTGTAATGTATGTACTACATTTTGTTTACTTTCGTCTGTTAATGGATACTTGGATTGGTTTTACCTTTTGAATATTATGTATAATGCTGCTCTGAACATGGGTGTACAAATATCTCTAAGTCAGCTTTCAGTTCTTTTGGGTATACACCAAGAAGTGAAATTGCTGGATTGGGTGTTAATTGTATGTTTTGTTTTTTTTTTTAAGAACTGCCATATTGTTTTCTGCAGCAGCTGTACCATTTTACATTCCCAACAACAGTGCACAAGGATTCCAGTTTCTTCACATCCTCTTTAACATTCGCTATTTTCTTATTTTTTTGAGAGTAGACATCCTAGTGGGCATGAGGTAGTATCTCATTGTGATTTTCATTTGTTTTCCCCTCTTTTGGAAAAAAGTGCATTGCCCATTTTTAATCAGATTGGTTGTTTTTGTTGTTGTTATTGTTGAGTTGTAGGGGTTCCTTATATAGTCTGGATATTAGCCCCTTGTCAGATATACGATTGGCAAATATTTTCTCCCATTCTCTGGCTTGCCTTTTCACTCTTGGCTGCATCTCAAGACATGTGGGATCGAATTAAACCCACGCCCCCTGCATTGGAAGCACAGAGTCTTTACCACTGGATCACCAGAGAAGTCCCTGCCTTTTCACTCTTGGTTGTGTACTTAATGCACAAATTTTTAATTTTGCTGCAGTCCAGTTTATTTTTATTTTTCTCTTGCTGCCTGTGATTTTTAGTGCAAGAGCCAAGAAATCATTTCCAAATCTAATGTCAGGGAGCTTTTCCCATTTGTTTTCTTCCAAAAGTTTTATAGTTGTAGGTTTTACATTTAGATCTTTAGTCTGTTTTGAGTTAGTTTTTATATGCAATGTAAAGTTAGAGTCTGACTTCATTCTCTGCAGTTACACTTTTAAACTGTGGTAATGGATGGACATGCCATCTCAAAGGCTGGAAGAGGACTCTTGACTCAGCTGCCCTGTTGACAACTGCTTGCTGTAGGAAACTTGCCTTAGTTCCTCTCCCCGTGGGCAGCCTTACTAATCTGTTTCATTTTTCCCCAAAGTAAGATTTCTCTAAGTTTTAATAAAGTAAGAGAAATTGTTAAATAATATTTACTAATTATAAGTAGTGATTAATTTATAACTTATAGCTTAGATTCTTAAAGCTTTTTATTAAGAAAAATTTTAAATATACAGAATACAAAGAGAATAGCAAAACAAATTCCCCAGCACAGAGCTTCATCAGATGTCAGCATTTTGCATATACTATATCTTCTTTTGCCTCTCCCAACATTTTTTGTTTCTAGAGTATTTTAAGGTAAACCTCAGTCATTGTTATCATTTTGCTATTATTTCTATGTTTAATGTAAACATGCAAAGTTCAAATCAAATATGTATTGTGTTATAGTGTGCTTTTTCTATGTGCTTTATAGTAGAATACTTGTATAATCAATTTATATTGTTTTAAAACCTAGGACTAAGATCAGTCCCATGGAAACAGTGAGAGACTTTATTTTTTTGGGCTCCAAAATCACTGCAGATGGTGATTGCAGCCATGAAATTAAAAGACGTTTGCTCCTTGGAAGAAAAGCTTTGACCAACCTAGACAGCATATTAAAAAGTAGAGACATTACTTTGCCAACAAAGGGCCATCTAGTCAAGGCTACGGTTTTTCCAGTAGTCATGTATGAATGTGAGAGTTGGACTATAAAGAAAGCAGAGTGCTTTAGAATTGATGCTTTTGACCTGTGGTGTTGGAGAAAATTCTTGTAAATCCTTTGGACTGCAAGGAGAATCAAACCAGTCAATCCTAAAGAAAATCAGTCCTGAATATTCATTGGAAGGACTGGTGCTGAAGCTGAAATTCCAATACTTTGGCCACCTGATGCAAAGAACTGACTCACTACAAAAGACCCTGATTCTGGGAAAGACTGAAGACAGGAGAAGGGGACAACAGAGGATGAGATGGTTAGATGGCATCACTGACTTGATGGACATGAGATGAGTAAGCTCCAGGAATTTGTGATGGACAGGGAGGCCTGGTGTGCTTCAGGCCATGGGTTGCAGAGTTGGACACAACTGAGCAACTGAACTGAGGACCAGCAGCATAATATTGACATTTGAAATCGCTTCACAGTTTTATAGTTTTGCATATTGCTTTATGGCATTTCTTTGATTATATCTGCAACTAATATGCCACTTTAGCCTCAGGAACCCAAACCTCAGTAGAAACATTGCTCTTATAGGAAAATATGAACTGCTTTACAGCTCTCCACATTAGAGTGTGATTTCCAAGAACTCATTATTTACAATTATCAGCTACATAGATTTCTAAACTGCTCATTTCTAATGAGAACTCACAGGAAAGATTACAAAAATTTGCTTCTCTTTTTTTAAGTTTCTCTTCTGATGTCTTGAATCCTGGTGGATATCATATAACAAGTTCACCCTCCTGATTTCAACCCCTTACTTTTTTTTTTTATTAAACTGGAGAATTTAATAAGTTCAATAAAGTGGAAGACTTTTTGCTCTAGAAGTGCTGTGTGGAAGTTAAGAATTCAGAAACACATGACCGTTGAATTGAGAGATAATCAAGGGTGTTCCATTGTTATAGAACCCAAAGATGGACTCTGGATAGGTCACCTCAGCAGGCTGTTTGAAGCAGGGCTGTTTCGAACTGGGGAGGAGGGATGAGGGGGTCAAATAAAAAATAGGTAAACATTGCTCAATTGTGTCTGACTCTCTGTGACCCCGTGGACTGTAGCCCACCAGGTTCCTCTGTCCATGGAATTCTTCAGGCAAGAATACTGGAGTGAGTAGCCACTCCCTTCTCCAGCGGATCTTCCTAGCCCAGGGATCAAACCTGGGTCTCCTACATTGCAGGCGGTTTCTTTACCATTTGAGCCACCAGGGAGGTATTTAATATACAAGTTAATTCCTTTAATCAGAGGAATGAGGACCTTATACAGAGTCTGGAAAGTCAAGAATGATGATCAAGAATAAAGCAAAATTGAAACCAACGAAAGCCCTAAATGTGAAGCCCATTTTTAACACACTCTTCCATACACACCTCAGATAGTTTTGTGTCATATAATCTATTTCTTCTCTTTGAGAGCCACCGTATTTTGAACATCGAGGTTAAAAATGCCTATCGCACAGTCTTCTGAAAAGATAGTTAAGAAGCATTCATACATAACACAAATACTAGTTCACTACTTTCTTAAGAAAGCCCACATTCCCCACACTGATATTTCAAACTCTTGAGTGTTTGCTCCACCCGTGTGCCTAAAGGGGTGTTTATTTGTGGGGACACATCCATAGAGACTTGATTGTGAGCATCTAATGACTCCAGTAAGCAAGACAGTGTGGCCTCCACTCCTCTTAGCGTTTCTGTGAATGGCAGTGGCAAGGTATAATGCTGTTTTATTTCTTTCTATTTTTTTTCCCTCTTGTTTTAGAAGAATTTTACCTAAGTTACGATTTGAAAAAAATGGCAAAAGAGTTTTTTTCCCCAACTGGAAAAGCCTCTCACAATTTATTAATGGATTCAGTCTCTTTAAAAATGTGAAGAAAAATAAAACACTAATATAAAATGATGGCCTCTCTGAGATGGTGACAATTGAACTGAGGTTTGAATAAGAAAGCTCCTATTAGCACAGTGTAATGTGGGCTAAGTTGCTTCAGTCCTGTCTGCCTCTTATCGACCCCATGGACAGTAGCCCACCAGGCTCCTCTGTCCATGCAATGCTCCAGGCAAGAATACGGGAGTGGGTTGCCATGCCCTCCTCCAGGGGATCTTCCAGACTCTGGGATCAAACCTGTGTCTCCTGCATCGCAAGTGGATTCTTTACCACTGAGCCCTAGCTCAGTATAATGTGAAGTGAAGTCGCTCAGTCACGTCCAACTCTTTGCGACCCCATAGACTGTAGCCTGACAGGCTCCTCGGTCCATGGGATTTTCCAGGCATGAGTCCTGGAGTGGGTTGCCATTTCCTTCTCCAGGGGATCTTCCCGACCCAGGGATTGAACCCGGGTCTCCCACATTGTAGGCAGACGCTTTACCGTCTCAGCTGCCAGGGAAGCCCCAGTATAATGTAGAGGGGTCAAATCCTGACTGCACCATTTAACTAGACATGTCATCCTGGCTACCTTACCTCACCCAACCTCAGTGCAGCCTAAAAGATTTGCTGTAGTGTTTTCAAAAGAATAACATTCAGAGCAGACAAATAGGTTTGATTGTTGTTTATAGGTATGACTTAAGAAATTTAATTATTTAACATTCAGTTCATTATCATAATGTTAACAAAAAGGAGGGGGTGGAGCTAACAGTCTTTACTCTTGTCTTCTCTGTTAAAGTTCCAGGACTTTTTCTACCAAAAGTGTTTTGTTGTTTTTGTTTTAAAAGTAGTCTACTCACTTCACCTGTATAGTTAGTATCCATGGACAAGAATACTTAATAAATCTAAAAAAAAAGAATAAAGATTATGCTATTTTTTTTTTATGTTTTCCTTGTTATTTCGTTTCAGTAGCATTGATCAGTACAACCCAGGGTAAGAATTTCTAAAAGGAGACTTTGTTATGTGAGAATTCAGTATCTCATGATCTCATCAGAGGTTTCATGGAGAGATCAACTGACTTCTTTTAAACCAGCTTCTTAACTCATGTGACGGAAAACTTGACCTCTCCAAAGTCCCCTTAATTCCAGTAATGATTGTGAATCTACTTTGCTTTGTTCAAATCCCATACCCAAAACATTTTTTGACATTGAAATGATTCATCATCTAACAATCCTTTTTCACATAACAAATTCATATTTTACTCTCTTTTAAAGATTAGTATTCTATCATTTACAGATCATTAGTAGAGGGGAAGTAATTTAAAGTATTGGGAGCTTCTGTGTCCATTAAAGACTGATTAGAAATGAATATAATTTTTAGTGACAAATACTTAAGTATGAGAGTTCTGTAATTGTTCAACTCAGTCTCTTTGCTTGTTATGCTCACTCAAAAGAACGGTTTATTCAATTTTAAAAAGACCGTATTGAATCAGGAAATAAGGAAATTCCTGAAATTTTTAAATTTTGTTTACAAAATTGTTTTATTACTTTAGAAATATAAAAATACAGTGTATATTCTATGGCATCTCATGTAATGATCACTTAGAAATATTTACATCTGCAAAAACCTGTGAAAAGTGAAGAAGTGGTCAGGGTTAAAGTTCATCTCCTCCCCTGTCTTTTTCAGGTAATAAAAAGAATTAAGAAGGTACAGTGTTTTCCCCCTGAATATCTACTTCCTCCCTTCCTGGCTATTGGAATAGTTTACATTCTTATTTTTTTTAAGGGGTGTGTGTGTGTGTGTGTGTGTGCGCGCGCGCGCACGCGCATGTGTGTGTGTCTTCTGTTGTAGCTACCCAACTAGCCAGGGCCTCTTGTGTTCCAATTCTTTGCGTCTAATTCAGCTAAACTTTTGAGAAAAATGTAATGTGTAAAAGCAAGGCACAGCTATAAGGTGTTCAACTTTCAGAGTACTTTTGATTCTTCTTGTATAGTCACATTTGTTCATTTAGTGAATGAAATTAATCAACTTACTTTTCCTTAAAATGGAGCTTCAAAGGCCACTGCCTTCTACCTGACCCAGAGCTCAAAATTCCCGTGTTTACTAACAAATCTTGGAGGAGGGATAAAGAAAATGGTTTCTCTAGTGCTGACTGATTTCTTAGGGAGACTTTCAGAGTTCTGGTGTGGTTTAGTCATTCAGTCATGTCCTGCTCTCTGCAACCCCATGGACTGTGGCCCTCTAGGCTGTTCTGTGCATGGGATTTTCCAGGCAAGAATACTGGAATGGATAGCCATTTCCTTCTTCAGGGCCTCTTCCCGACCCAGGGATCGAACCTGGGTCTCCTGCATTGAGGGCAGACTCTACCGATTGAGCCAACAGGGAAGCCCCTCCAGAGCTCCAGCTACTGTAAACGCTTGGGAGAAATCTGCTTGCAGCTGCTTTAGGAAAGGATTAGCACCACCAGCAGCAAGGCCTTTGGTCAGAACTACTCATTTTTGTAGTGTGATATTATCTATATAGACCTGACTGTTTTTCCAAATTACTATAATGATCAAAGTTGAAGAACCACAGTTAGGGCTTTGATAAAGATGTGGACACAACCATAAACTAAGGAAAGTTCATCTAGTTTAGGAATGGACCCTCAAATCCTTGCCATTGTGTCTTTTAAGGTCATTTGCTCAATTAAAATGTGTACAGGACCTAGGATACTGGGGAGAGGGGTCAGATGTTTTTCTAAATTACGGGATGGGAGTGGGTGGGGAAGGAATGCTGAGTGCTGGGAAGGATGTTTCAGGAGTGTCTAGGTGTGTCCTGACTGCTAAAGGCCTCATATACAAACTTTTTTTATTGCTAAGTCTCTACTAACCGTCCAGATGTCACTTTTTCCTTCTTCTACGTCTGAGACTTCCAGAACATTGCCATCATCAGCGGATCATAAATGAATTCACAGTACTTGCCATACCCACAGTTCCTTCTGAGGGCAGCTGTCCTCACCTGCTAGGACTCCTGCTGAGGAAACACATGACCCAGCCTCTCTGGCCAAGTGACTGGACCAAAGGAGGACCTGACCCAAGGATAGCTCACTCACAGGCCAACTAAGCTCCTGTGATGTTGCTTGATCTCAAAAATTCAGTCTAAATAGAGACAGTAGTATTTAACCAAGCCCTTCAGATATTCTGCTTTGGGAATCACAACTGAGATACAAAAGATCAACTAGAGAAGAATGATGTAGAATATGGGCTAAAATGACCCCATTAACAGTGGTGCATAAGAAAGACCACAAATCCCTACCACTGAGCTTCCTGAGGCTGCCTTGGAATCAGCACTGTGTATCATTGTCAGTTTTGGCTTCTGTGAGGCCCAGCCCTTTTCTAGGTCCTTATCCTTTTGTTTTTCCATGTATTCTTAGTACTCTGTGCTCTTCCTGTTCTTCACTTGAATGAGTTTAAGTGACTCTCAGCTTCTTATAACCTCCAGAGCCCAATTATAGGCCCTTAGGTATCCAGAGGAATAAAAACAGGCAGGTGGTCCAGGGATGTCAGGGGTCAGAGTCACAATTCAGGGCCAGGGATTAGGAACCTGGCCTCAGGCTCCCAGCTTTGAGCTGCTTTAACTTCTATGCTAATGGACTTGTCATATTTTATTTTGTTTTGTTTTTAACAGATTTTATGTTTTAGAGCAGTTTTAGATTCACGGCAATATTGAGCAGAAAGGACAGAGGGTTCCAATATACCTACCCCTCCCAACCGCGCCACACACACACATACACAGCCCCCTTTTAAAAAAATGCACTGTGAACAGAAAAATCAGTGTTATAGATATCAAAAGGTTCAATTTCACCTTGTGGAGTTGTTTTCAATGTTTCCACCCTTATTAACCTCAGTGCTTCTGTTTTCTTATAGAAAATCTGTTCTGACAGAGTTCCTATATTTCTCAATATGGAATTCTTAGGGTATAGAATGTATTAACATCCTCTTCTCCCAGCTCTGGGTGTTCTCTTGCCTCTTCAACAGCAACAAAGAATTCAAGCCCACTCAGAAAACAACCATCAGGGATATGAATTCTATTCCTTCCCAGTTCAGGGTTTCCTCTGTGTGAGGCCTTGAGGAAAGACAGGTAATGTTACAGACATTTGATTTATTTATATGGGCTGTTCCTAGGCCAGTGGGAGAAAAAAGGCATGGTTGCTATATCCAAGAAGCTCTCAAGCTCACAGATCCTAAGCGTCCCCTTCTTACCTTTTTACATATGATCTCAGCCTATGTCTTCTGTACAGACTCCACCCCAGCTCTTTCCTCTCTTATGGTCATAAGAATATCAACACTGCCCAGCCACTTCCTGTTTTTTATGCCTGCATCTCCAAGGACCATGCTGAGTGAGCCACGTTCTTGCTGACTGCCTCATTTTCTTATAATTGTACTGATGCATTATATTCTGTTTCTGCTAACAATATGGATATACAAAATTTGCCCAAATATATATAACCATGTAACCATACCTTTTCCTTGATGAAAGCTCTAGCCAGTTCTTTCATCAACCAGTATTCATTGAATATCTACTATATGCCAGGCGTGAGCTCTGGGTATCTCTCTGGTTTCTTCTCATTTCCTGTTATAATGATTCTAAACTATTCATTGTTCCGCAAACGTATTTCATTATGTTTCACATCTTCATGCCTTTACTCGTGTTGTTTCTGTCTGGAACACACTTCCCCCAGTTGCCTAGCTAATACCTTTTCATCTTTCTAGCCCCATTTCAGGTGTGCCCTCCTTCAGGAAGCCAGTGTGTGCTCCATTTCTTTCCCCACAGTGGGTGATGTTTGCCTTCACTGGGCTCCCATGTCCCCTTGTGCATACTTACACCACCACCATTGCCACATCAGGGTAACATCTGTGTCCATCTCATCAGCAGACCCTTGAGGGAAAGGCCAATATCTTACTCCTTTTTGTTTCTACAGTCCTTAGAACAGTGCATGGAATAGAAAATACACATAATAAACATTTGTGGAACCAAACCGTATCAATCATGGTATTAAGCCAAACAGAAAATCTTGTAGAATCACTGGGTATTCCATGGTTACATTCAACATTTTTTTTTTTTTGTCTTTATTGAATTTGTTACAATATTGCTTCTGTTTTATGTTCTGTTTTGTTTTTGTTTTTGTTTTTTGGCCATGAGGCATGTGGGTCCCCAACCAGGGGTTGAACCCACACTTCCTGCATTGGAAGGTGAAGTCTCAACCACTGGACCACCAGAGAAGTCCCCTGAACATTATTTTTTATTGCTTGAGACCATTTGCCCAAATTCTCAGCAAGGACGACCCTGGCATTCGTTCCAACAATATTGTCAAGCATGAGTTACATACACACCACCTGGTTTTTACTATACAAGAGCTGGCTGGGATTTGGGCAGTATGGATTAATGCTCTTGAATCCACCACTGGTCTCAGTCTCCAAAGGCCATCAGTATACATGATTATGAAGACTCTTAGTATACAATGAATGTGTGCAGTATGGTCCATTGCACAAATGCCTTGGCTCTTGCAGATACTCTGGTACCCCCAAGTGGAGGACTATAAGGCAACCCAAGCATAAGCCTAGCTGCCAGTGCAGATGCTACATCCCTGGACCTAGATCTGAGCCTGGTGTAGAGTTGATGCTCAGTAAATACTTGTTGAATAAATGAGTACTTTTGGATAAATGGATTTAGTTATATATACCTGTGAAGGGAGCTATGATTTTTCACTTTGTAGCTCTGTAGATTTTGCTGGAGGCACAGCTAAGGATTAAAGTTAAGAGGAGATGATGCAAAGGAAAAAGTTTTCTTGTGGGACTTCTTATTCCACAGTTTTCAATAATTGTTTACTAGGGGAAAGACTGTAGGAAACCAAGTTGTGCAATAATGAAAGAATTTAGTTGAGTCTTGATTTTTCTTTCCTCTTGCCATCTGTGCTGCTGTACCATTTCTTACAGATCTATTAGCTCTGACTCAGAGAGGGGGTTGAGGGGAGGGAGGCAGACAGAGGCAGAGGAAGCCAGAAAAGGACTTATGACATCCTGGGGCTGGATTGAGCCAGCTTTGCAGTTGAAATGAATTGCTCTTGAAACTTTAATTTCTTTGTGAATGAGATGTTTGGCCAAATCAGCTTTAACCTCTCTTCTGATTCTGAAATTTCACACTCTGTGTGGTTGGAGAGAGTTAGGGGTTTTCCTAAATTCTGCAGATGTTTCCTGGGTGGATTAAAAGCTGAATATAAATAGATCAAATTGTAGATGATGTAGTGGAGGTTCTTTGAGTTTTAGCTAAAGACTTGGTAGTTGTTTAACAGTGAAGTTTCCATGGTGATTAGCATTTAGTTCTTATTCTCATATGCTGTAGAAAATCAAAGGAATCAATTCCTTTCCTGTCATAATCCCTATTAGTTATTATTAGAGCCAACACTGCAATTGATATGAAAAGACAGACTTCATTTACATAAATAACGAATTTGAACAAAGTGGGTAACCTTTTTTTTAAGACTAATTTTATTTTTTTTAGAGCAGGTTAGAGTTTATAGTAAAATTGAGTGAAAGGTATAGAGATTTCTCATATTCTCTGGCATTACACAAGCATAGCCTCCTCCATTATCAACATCCCCCGCTAGGGTGGTATATTATAGCTACAGAACCTACATTGATACTTTATAATAACCCAAAGTTCACAGTTTACATTATAGTTCATTCCTAGTGTTGTACATTCTTTGGATTTATATAAATAAATAATGACATGTAGCTATCATTATGGTATCATACAGAGTTTTTGTTTTTATTTTTTTCCTTGAAAGTAGATGTCCATCAGCAGATGAATGGATAACTAAGCTGTGGTACATATACACAATGTAGTATTACTCAGCCATTAAGAAGAATACATTTGAATCAGTTCTAATGAGGTGGATGAAACCGGAGCCTATTATACAGAGTGAAGTAAGCCAGAAAAAAAACACCAGTACAGTATCAGTTCAGTCACTCAGTCATGTCCGACTCTTTGCGACCCAATGAATCACAGCACGCCAGGCCTCCCTGTCCATCACCATCTCCCGGAGTTCACTCAAACTCACATCCATTGAGTCAGTGATGCCATCTAGCCATCTCATCCTCTGTCGTCCTCTTCTCCTCCTGCCCCCAATCCCTCCTAGCATCAGAGTCTTTTCCAATGAGTCAACTCTTCGCATGAGGTGGCCAAAGTACTGGAGTTTCAGCTTCAACATCAGTCCTTCCAAAGAACACCCAGGGCTGATCTCCTTTAGAATGGACTGGTTGGATCTCCTTGCAGTCCAAGGGACTCTCAAGAGTCTTCTCCAACACCACAGTTCAAAAGCATCAATTCTTCAGCGCTCAGCTCTCTTCACAGTCCAACTCTCACATCCACACATGACCACTGGAAAAACCATAGCCTTGACTAGATGGATCTTTGTTAGCAAAGTAATGTCTCTGCTTTTGAATATGCTATCTAGGTTGGTCATAACCTTTCTTCCAAGGAGTAAGCGTCTTTTAATTTCATGGCTGTAGTCACCATCTGCAGTGATTTTGGAGCCCCCCCAAAATAAAATCTGACACTGTTTCCACTGTTTCCCCATCTATTTGCCATGAAGTGATGGGACCAGATGCCATGATCTTAGTTTTCTGAATGTTGAACTTTAAGCCAACTTTTTCACTCTCCTCTTTCACTTTCATCAAGAGGCTTTTTAGTTCCTCTTCACTTTCTGCCAGTACAGTATATTAACACATATATATGGAATTTAGAAAGATGGTAATGATAACCCTGTATGCGAGACAGCAAAAGAGACACAGATGTACAGAACAGTCTTTTGGACTCTGTAGGAGAGGGCGAGGGTGGGATGATTTGGGAGAATCTTTAGTCAGCATGTAAAGTCTTAGTTGCAGTATGCAAGATCTAGTTCCCCTGACTAGGGATTGAACCCAGGCCCCCTGCACTGGGAATATGGAGTCTTAACCACTGGATCACCAGGGGGGGTCCCTGTGTATAGGTTTTTATGTGGACATAACTTTTCAATTCCTTTGGGTAAATACCATGGACCACCAGACTTTATCCTAAAGTTGCTCTACCATTTTAATTCCCACCAGCAATGAATGAGAGTTCCTGTGGCTCCACATCTTGCTAACATTTGGTGCTGTCAAGTGTTCCAAATTTTGACCAATCCAGTAAGTGTGTAGTGGTATCTAGTGCGTGCATGCTCAGTTGCTCAGTCGTGTCTAATGCTTTGCAACCGCATGAACTGTAGCACAACAGACTCCTCTGTTCTTGGGATTCTCCAGGCAAGAATACTGGAGTGGGTTGCCATTTCCTCCTGCAGGGAATCTTCCTATTCAGGGATCAAACCCGAGTCTCCTGCATTGGCAGGCAGATTCTTTATCACTGAGCCACCTGGGAAGCCCAGTGGTATCTTATTGATATCTTAATTTGCATTTCTGCCTTGATGCATGATGTGGAACATCTTTTCATATGCTTATTTGCCATTTTATATCTTCTATAGTGGGGTGTCTGTTAAGGCCCATTTTTTAGATAGTTTGTTTTTTATTGTTGAATTTTAAGAGTTCTTTGCATATTTTGGATAATAGTCTTTTATCAGATATATCTTTCTGCAAATATTTTTCCCTAGTCTATGATCTGTGTTCTCATTCTCTTAACATTGTCTTTCACAGTGCAGAAGTTTTAATTTTAATGAAGTCCATTTTATTAGTTATTTCTTTCATGGATCATATGTTTGTTGTATCACCATACCCAGGGTCACCTAGGTTTTCTTCTGTGTTATCTTCCAGGAGTTTTATAGTTTGATATTTTACATTTTAGTTCTATGATCTGTTTGAATTTATTTTTGTGAAAGATGTAAGATCTGTATGGGTTTCCTAGTTGACTCAGTGGTAAAGAATCCACCTGCCAATGCAGGAGATGCAGAGGAAGAAAATGGCAACCCACTCCCCTGTTCTTGCCTGGGAAATCCCATGGACAGAGGAGCCTGGCAGGCTACAGTCCATGGGGTCACAAAGAGTCGAATCCAACTGAGCACGCATGCACATAAGATCTGTGTGGATTCATTTTTCGAGTTTGGATGTTCAGTTATTCCAGCACCGTTTATCGAAGACTATTTTTTCTCCATTGTGTTGTCTTTGTTCCTTTGCCAAAGGTCAGCTGACTACGTTTATGTGGATGTATTTCTAACCCCTCTATTCTATTCCGTTGATCCATTTATCTTTTATTTCACCAGTTCTGGTCTCCTTTCCCCAGAGAGGTCTCACAGAGGGTGTCACTCATTCATGACTGGGCAAAAGGATGAATGTTCTGATGACACAGACTTTTAAGTATTGTTCACAAGAGTGGAAACCATGAATGAAAACCTGTTGACTATCAAGCCATTATTTTATAGGATATATGAAAGTGTATTAAACAAATAGAATCATAAAATGATGCCATTTTGCACTTGCCCTTTTCCAATCAGCAGTATCTTTCCACATCAGTACATGTAGACCTATCTTACTGTTTTTTTAGTATTCCATTATATAGATATACCATAAATTATTAATTATATATTATACTGTAACTTACTAACTATATAATTCTGTAATTATATTAACCTTTATATTAATACAGGTACATATTAGCCTTTATATTATTGTATTATTTTTAAATAGTCACTTTACAAACAGTGCTACAGAACATTTTGGAAATAATACTTGTATTTTCTAGTATTTCATGACAAAAATTCCTAAAGACTTTCTGAATCAAGGATGTATATATTTTTAAAGCTTTTGGTTTTTATTATAAAACTAATACTTATCAAAAATGCAAAATATAGAAATACATAAAATACAAATCAGATGTCTACCTGCATCCCAGTTTGATATGCATCCCTGAAATATGCATTTCATATTGTAAAAGAAATTACCCAATTGCTATCTAAAAAGGTTGTACCTACTTATATCACCAGTATATGAAAATGCTTATTGTCCACTTTCTTCCCAACCTATGTTATTATCTACTCTAAGTCTTTTCAAATCCAGTACACATCATTTTAAATTGTGCTTTCAATTTGCATTTCTTTAACTACTAGTGAATTGGACACATTATGTTTCATTTTTTTTAATGGTGCTCCTGTGAGTTGCCTGTTTTCTTTTGCCTGTTTTGCTATAGGGTTATCTTTTTCTTATTAATTTGTAAGAGCTCTTTATACAATAAGGGAATTAGTTTGCTACAAAATTTTGAGAAGCCAATTTTTTTTTACTTTGTTTGTGATGTATTTTGCCCCCCAGAAGTTTTACATTTTTCTTAAACGTATTTTGAGCCAGCCTTTTTTTTTTTTTTCCAAATATAAATCCTAGGACAACTTTTTCTACTGCTTTTCTCAGCTAAAATTTAGTTAAAAGGACATTTTTCCACCCCCATTTTTTTTAAAAGAGAGGCGAATAGACTAGGAAAATGCCTAGAGCCCAGGGATTGTCGGTGCTTTCATTCAGAGGCAGGCTAGCAGGGTTCTTTTCCTTAGGTGACTCAACCAGTCTGCAAGGTGTCTTGCTCAGTTGCCCTCTCAGAGCTGGCTTATTCAAGCGTCCCTCCCCTTATCCCTGCTGTTGAACTCCCTCCCAAGGTTCTTGTTTTCAGGGTAAGAATCTCTTCTCTAGCTCCCAACATTCATAAGGCAATACCAACTGAACTGCCCTCCCAGCCCCTGCCCTTTGGCAAATGTGACTCTTTCTCCCTCCAATACAAACCCCATTTGCCCAATATGAGTGACATTCTGGAAGCATTTATGTATATTAGATAAATTCTATCTACATTCAGAATGTGAGGGACAGTAGTATACACACAACTTGGGGCAAGAACAACTAATCACAAGCAGACGTTGTACAAGATGTGCTTTTGACTGTTTACAGAACTGCTTATTTAGGCTGTTAGAAATATCTGGTCACTCATTACCCAGTTTTTAAAAAAGGCTTTGATGAATCCCTGTCTTCTGCAGTACAAAGACCAAACTACTTAACATGGAATGTGAGGTCTTCCATATCCTGGTCCTGACCTATTTCTTCAGCCATATAAATATATGCTAACCACCTTATCCAAACATTTGTCAGTTTGTTGTCAGGCATTGTTCTAGCCTCTAGAATTTGTGGTTGTCCCTGCTTTTACAGGGCTTTCAGATTAGCTGGGGAGACAGACAATCCCAAGTAAACAAATTTATTTATAGGGTGGCCAGGGAGGACCTTTCTGAAAAGGAGACATCTAAAGTGAGACCTGAAGAATGGGAAGGAACCAGCTGTAACAAGAGTTGGGAAGTCGAGAGAAAGATGCTATCGGCAGAGGGCACAGCAACAGCCTTGAAGTTAGAGTTGGAGTGTTCTGGGAATAAAAGAAGGCAGGCATAATCAGAGTTCAGACAAAGGGAGAAGACCCCAGTGAGGTGATGTTAAACCCAAGGGCAGGGGCCAAGTTGCACAGTGCATTGTAGACTATAGTAAAGGAATTCAGGTTAAGCCAAACGAGGTGCTTAAATCTGGGGTTGGGATGAAATAAGGGTGATGACAACATAATGTAAAGGTCTTTAAACTTTAGCTCATTTATCTGTTAACAACTCTCTGATGTAAGTATTATTAGTAACTAGTTTTATGGATGAGGTCCCTGAAGAAGGAAGTTGGGTAATTTACTCAAAGTCTTCTAATACAATTGAAGTATTGAGTCACTGGATCTGTCTGACTCCAAAGCCCATGTGCTTAACCTGGACTCTAAATTCTCTTTTGTCTAATTGCTTTGTTTTGTGAGAAAATTAAAATTCAGAGATTAAAAATAAGCAAGAATGAGGCACTGTTCAAAAAAATCAGACCCTTCAATCTGAAAGGATTAAAGAATGAACTTTTTATCTGGCAGAAGCTCAGAAAGCTAAGAAAACAAGAGGAGGCCATCATGGACTTATTCAGTGTGTACATGAGAACTCAGGGGCATCTTTTGAAGCTTCAAAGAAGTAATTATAGGTCAAATAAAAGGAAGTACTTTTTATACAGTGGGGAGTAAATAGAAGGAACTGATTATCCCAGATACAGATTGAAAATAAAATAATTTTAGAGTAGCTTTTATGAAGGCTGTAGAGTGAGTTAGTAAAACAGAACCTCTTTTGTATGAAGCATGCCAAAAATTGTAACAGAAGCTTAAATGACTAAAAATATTAGGAAAAATGAGTAAGGGAAAACTAATTCTATGTACAATAATGAAAAAGGAAAACAATTTTAGGTGTGATAATTTTACAGCATTTAAAATTTTTAGTTTTTTATGTATTGAGAAGAAATACATAACCTCATAAAATTTTGTTAGGAGTAGGAAGCCACTATAAAGGGATAGAAAGAAAGACTGTCTTCCTCAGTCATCACAGACAATAAAATTCTTATTTCCAGGGAAATCCATTTTGTTAGACTAGAAGGGTGTGGTCACATCAGTTCCAGGATCCCAACTTGACATCTGAGGAAAAAGCTGAGGCCCCAGTTCTTTTAGAACCTTTGCTTGCTTGTGCTGCATTTGTCTTTCAAAATGTTCTTCCAGCTACATGCAGTTGGAGTTAACTCTTGCTTAAAAACAAATGTCCTTTATTTCATAAATTAGGAGATTTTTACAACCTAAAATTGAGCAACAATGGGACTTGAGCTTTCTCTTATCCCCATTGTCCCGTCAATTCCTATCGTCCTATTGAGAATCCCCAGCCCCTCGATGCAGATGCTCTTGTCCATTCAGTTTTAGTCTCTTACAGCTGTCACTGTAAGGGAAGAAGAGTGTACACTCGGTCTCTCTAGAGTCTGGAAATTGTTGAGTCAGAGTTTCGTAACTTCAATATCTAATGATTTCTGCTTCTTGGTTTTCTAGTAATTATCTCATCACAGTCAGGGTGCAAGCATGGCCAGAAGCTTCATGGGTCCAGCACCACTTCTGTGGTTCTCCTCCTCCTTCAAGATATCTGTGGGGGCACCTGCCTCCTTGGTATGCATCACACACCTAGTTGAGCCTTCAGCATATCAAGTGAACACTGCAACTGCAACATTATATTAATAGCCTCAGTTCAGTTCAGTTCAGTTACTCAGTCGTGTCTGACTCTTTGCGACCCCATGAATCGCAGCACACCAGGCCTCCCTGTCCATCACAAACTCCCAGAGTTCACTCAAACTCACATCCATCGAGTTGGTGATGCCATCCAGCCATCTCATCCTCTGTCGTCCCCTTCTCCTCCTGCCCCCAATCCCTCCCAGCATCAGAGTCTTTTCCAATGAGTCAACTCTTCGCATGAGGTGGCCCAAGTACTGGAGTTTCAGCTTCAGCATCATTCCCTCCAAAGAAATTCCAGGGCTAATCTCTTTAGAATGGACTGGTTGGATCTCCTTCCAGTCCCAAGGGACTCTCAAGAGTCTTCTCCAACACCACAGTTCAAAAGCATCAATTCTTCGGTGCTCAGCCTTCTTCACAGTCCAACTCTCACATCCATACATGACCACTGGAAAAACCATAGTCTTGACTAGATGGACCTTTGTTGGCAAAGTAATGTCTCTGCTTTTGAATATGCTGTCTAGGTTGGTCATAACTTTCCTTCCAAGGAGTAAGAGTCTTTTAATTTCATGGCTGCAGTCACCATCTACAGTGATTTTGGAGCCCAAAATAATAAAGTCTGACACTGTTTCCACTGTTTCCCCATCTATTTCCCATGAAGTGATGGGACCAGATGCCATGATCTTTGTTTTCTGAATATTGAGCTTTAAGCCAACTTTTTCACTCTCCACTTTCACTTTCATCAAGAGGCTTTTTAGTTCCTCTTCACTTTCTGCCATCAGGGTGGTGTCATCTGCATATCTGAGATTATTGATATTTCTCCCAGCAATCTTGATTTCAGCTTGTGTTTCTTGCAGTCCAGCGTTTCTCATGATGTCCTCTGCATATAAGTTAAATAAGCAGGGTGACAATATACAGCCTTGACGTACTCCTTTTCCTATTTGGAACCAGTCTGTTGTTCCATGTCCAGTTCTAACTGTTGCTTCCTGACCTGCATACAGGTTTCTCAAGACGCAGGTCAGGTGGTCTGGTATTCCCATCTCTTTCAGAATTTCCCACAGTTTATTGTGATCCACACAGTCAAAGGCTTTGGCATAGTCAATAAAGCAGAAATAGATGTTTTTCTGGAACTCACTTGCTTTTTTGATAATCCAGCGGATGTTGGCAATTTGATCTCTGGTTCCTCTGCCTTTTCTAAAACCAGATTGAAAATCAGGAAGTTCATGTTTCACGTATTGCTGAAGCCTGGCTTGGAGAATTTTGAGCATTACTTTACTAGCATGTGAGATGAGTGCAATTGTGCAGTACTTTGAGCATTTTTGGCATTGCCTTTCTTTGGGATTGGAATGAAAACTGACCTTTTCCAGTCCTGTGGCCACTGCTGAGTTTTCCAAATTTGCTGGCATATTGAGTGCAGCACTTTCACAGCATCATCTTTCAGGATTTGGAATAGCTCAACTGGAATTCCATCACCTCCACTAGCTTTGTTCGTAGAGGTGGTTTCTAAGGCCCACTTGACTTCACATTCCAGGATGTCTGGCTCGAGGTCAGTGATCACACCATCGTGATTATCTGGGTCGTGAAGATCTTTTTTGTACAATTCTTCTGTGTATTCTTTTTTTTTTTTTAATTTTATTTTATTTTTAAACTTTACATAATTGTATTCGTTTTGCCAAATATCAAAATGAATCCGCCACAGGTATACATGTGTTCCCCATCCTGAACCCTCCTCCCTCCTCCCTCCCCATACCATCCCTCTGGGTCGTCTCAGTGCACTAGCTCCAAACATCCAGTATCGTGCATCGAACCTGGACTGGCTTCTCATTTCATACATGATATTTTACATGTTTCAATTGCCATTCTCCCAAATCTTCCCACCCTCTCCCTCTCCCATAGAGTCCATAAGACTGTTCTATACATCAGTGTCTCTTTTGCTGTCTCGTAAACAGGGTTATTGTTACAATCTTTCTAAATTCCATATATATGCGTTATTATACTGTATTGGTGTTTTTCCTTAATTCTTGCCACCTCTTCTTAATATCTCCTGCTTCTGTTAGGTCCATACCATTTCTGTCCTTTATCAAGCCCATCTTTGCATGAAATGTTCCCTTGGTATCTCTGATTTTCTTGAAGAGATCTCTAGTCTTTCCCATTCTGTTGTTTTCCTCTATTTCTTTGCATTGATCGCTGAAGAAGGCTTTCTTATCTCTTCTCACTATTCTTTGGAACTCTGCATTCAGATGCTTATATCTTTCCTTTTCTCCTTTGCTTTTCACTTCTCTTCTTTTCACAGCTATTTGTAAGGCCTCCCCAGACAGCCATTTTACTTTTTTGCATTTCTTTTCCATGGGGATGGTCTTGATCCCTGTCTCTTGTACAGTGTCACCAACCTCAGTCCATAGTTCATCAGGCATTCTATCTATCAGATCTAGGCCCTTAAATCTATTTCTCACTTCCACTGTATAATCATAAGGGATTTGATTTAGGTCATACCTGAATGGTCTAGTGGTTTTCCCTACTTTCTTCAATTTCAGTCTGAATTTGGCAATAAGGAGTTCATGATCTGAGCCACAATCAGCTCCTGGTCTTGTTTTTGCTGACTGTATAGAGCTTCTCCATCTTTGGCTGCAAAGAATATAATCAATCTGATTTCGGTGTTGACCATCCGGTGATGTCCATGTGTAGAGTCTTCTCTTGTGTTGTTTGAAGAGGGTGTTTGTTATGACCAGTGCATTTTCAAGGCAAAACTCTATCAGTCTTTGCCCTGCTTCATTCCATATTCCAAGGCCAAATTTGCCTGTTACTCCAGGTGTTTCTTGACTTCCTACTTTTGCATTCCAGTCCCCTATAATGAAAAGGACATCTTTTTTGGGTGTTAGTTCTAAAAGGTCTTGTAGGTCTTCATAGAACCGTTCAACTTCAGCTTCTTCAGCGTTACTGGTTGGGGCATAGACTTGGATTACTGTGATATTGAATGGTTTGCCTTGGAAACGAACAGAGATCATTCTGTCATTTTTGAGATGCATCCAAGTCCTGCATTTCGGACTCTTTGTTGACCATGATGGCTACTCCATTTCTTCTGAGGGATTCCTGCCCACAGTAGTAGGTATAATGGTCATCTGAGTTATTAATAGCCTAGTCTGTTGTATATGCAGTTTAAAATGTTAATGCTACAAAGTCAAATTGTGAATTTTGTTCAGACAGTTTTTATGGGAATTCTACCATTAAAAAAAAAAGTCTACCCAAGCTTTGGAAAAAGGCATAGTTAGCACATAAGATATAAATATGAATATGTTCTTGTAACATAGAGGCTCTTCATATTTATGCATGTTCTGTTCATTATCTTTACAAGTAATCTCCTGTTGAGAAATGCTGGGCATTTCATTTGGGCAAGCCAGGCTTGTATTTTTAAGTGTCTGTGACAGGATTATTGTTTCCACTCATGTTTGTACTGGTAGCTAATGAAATTATTTTTGATTCTCTTCTGTAACTTCTGCCATGATTGGTTTTCTGTTTTAGCATACCATTTCTTCAGATTTCAAATCCATGAAAATTCTGTGGTTCCTAACAACTCATCATTCATTTGTTTTTTATTTATTCATTCATTCAGCTGATCTCTCCTGAACATCTACTTTGCTAAACACTGGGCCAGGTGTGAGGGTGATGCCAATGGATATATCATAGATATTGTCCCCAAGGAAGTCACAATCTAGTTAAAGAGACAAACCTATGGGGAAATAATTACAATTAAGTTTAAGATGCCTATGAGACATTTAAATAGAGATCTTAGGAAGTTATATGAGTCTGGGTCTGGGGTTCAACAGAAAGGTCTGGGCTAGAGATCGAAATTTGGGGAAAATTGGTATTCAAACTCATGAAGGTGGATAGAATGCAGTGTAAAATTAAAAATAACAATAGTAATAGCTAATCATAATAATAATATTAATGAAGATAGCTAATATTAATTTAATCCTCATAGTAACTCTTTATCATAGGCATTATTATTACTTTTTTTGTAGATGAGGCCCAGAGAAGCCACAGTGTTAGTAAACCACAAAACCCAGTCCAGTCCTACAGCCTGCCTCTTAATACTGCACTAGAAGAGAGAAAAGGCTTCCCTGGTGGCCCAGATTGTAAAGAATCTGCCTGCAATGCAAGGGACTTCGGTTCAATCCCTGGGTTAGAACTGATTTCTTGGAGAAGGGAATAGCAACCCACTCCAGTATTCTTGCCTGGAGAACTCCATGGACGGAGGAGTCTGGAGGGCCACAGTCCATGGGGTCACAAAGAGTAAGACACGATTGAGCGACTTTCACTTTCAGAAGAGAGAAAAGACTCAGCTCAGAGGTCCAGGCCATTCCAACATTTAGAGGTTGGATGGCAGAGGCAGACCTGTGAAAGGAGTGATGTGATGGGTAGGAGGGAACTGTGAGAATAGGGAATCTCAGAATCCAGGCAAAGAGCATTCCAGGTAGGTTGCCAAGGCCAGCAGTCAAATGCTGCTGAAAGATGGGCACTTCTAGGACACAGGCATGAACTGGGTGATGAGGATAGGGAAAAGGTTTGCTAGGCTTGGAGTTTAATGTGAGTAAAGAGATAGGTATGGAGGAACGAGATGTTGTTAGAGGGGTTAAACACAAGCAGGAATGGTGAAAGATGAGACCGAAGACGTTGTCAGAGGCCAGATCATGAAGGACCTGCAATACCCCAAGGTAGCTCCAGACCGTTGATCTCTGCCAGACGTGTGCATCCCCAAAGCTGGGGGCAAACAAAAGTGAGCTGCCTGTTATAAACAGGAGGGAGCTATATATCTGTGTTATCTCATATAATGTCTGTTTTGTCAGATTCCTTCAAAATTTAGCATGTTGAGTGTTGATCATTTTCAGTTTATAGACATATTGAGTCACTGTGTTGTGTACCAGGAGCTGTCTTAGTATTATAGGTAAATTATACTTTAAAAGCATACAGACTCATGGAAGAAGAGATCCGATTTGTAGTTACCAGAGGTGGGAGGTTGGGAAAGCAGGAATTGGGTGAGGGTACAAACTTCCAGTCATAAGGTAAATAAATACTAGGGATGTAACACACAACATGATTAACATAATCATGTTAATAACATAGCATAACAAATAATATAGTTAACACCACTGTGTGTTATAAATGGAAGCTGTTAAGAGAATAAATCCTAAGGGTTCTCATCACAAGGAAAAATATATTTAAATTTTTTATTTAATTCTGTATTTATATGAGATGATGGGTATTCACTAAACTTGAGATGTAGTAATCATTTCATAGTGTATATAAGCCAAATCATGATGATGTATACCTTAAACTTATACAGTGCTGCATGTCAACTCGGAGAAGGCAATGGCAACCCACTCCAGTACTCTTGCCTGGAAAATCCCATGGACAGAGGAGCCTGGTAGGCTGCAGTCCATGGGGTCGCTGAGGGTCGGACACGACTGAGTGACTTCACTTTCACTTTTCTCTTTCATGTATTGGAGAAGGAAATGGCAACCCACTCCAGTGTTCTTACCTGGAGAATCCCAGGGACTGGGGAGCCTGGTGGGCTGCCGTCTATGGGGTCGCACAGAGTCGGGCACGACTGAAATGACTTAGCAGCAGTAGCAGCAGCATATCAACTACATCTCAAAAAAACATGGAAGAAAAAAATTTACCATGTTGAGACATTTTAATTTCAGATTTAAAAATTACCCATGACTTCTTTCAGCACCAAATCATTTATCAGACTGGTAGATGTTCTATGTGGAAGGAAGACATTTATATACAAAGGTACATAATTAGCATGACTATTTTTATACTTCTTTCTATATTGGGAGCAAGTGTTGAAAGTGGTAAAAAAGTGTGAGTTGGTTTGCTTAATTGGGCAAACCTTGATCACAATCAGGGGAAAGTGATTCATTGAGTTTCTGTCCTTCATTATACATCCTGAGTGGTTTTGAAGTCAGAGATTGTCCTGGGTTTGAATTCTGCCTCTGTCATTTATTAGCTAAGTGACTTTGGTGTCAGTTACTTAACCTTTTTCAAGCTGCTTGTTGAATGAGAGACTTCTTTAATAATAAAAATTATAAAGCATATTGCAAGAATTAAGTAAAGAATATGAATTAGGAATTTTCTTTATCCTAATCAAACAAAAAGCCTTACAGTGAAGATGATCAATAGGATTCCTTTCTTTGTTTTTGATTCTGTCTTACCTTTGGTTATTTTGCCTATTTAGAATTTTGTAATTTATCCTTAAATACCTGTAGCTAATTGTTGATAGAAATAGTAATTTTTTCTAGATGCGGATTTGAAGACTGTGCTTATAAAATGAGACCTAGTTCCTAAAATAATCTTTACAGGAATATTAAAGAACTGTAGTATCTAAAAATATTCATTCTGAAGCTCTACCATATCATATAGAATTCTAGGGAGGATTATTTAATTTTTGCTACTTGATGGTGACAAAATATATTCATTAATTTTCAGTGTTCTTGTTTTCTTCATGAAATTAAAATAATTTCATTGCCTGCTGGAAGCTGACTTCACAGTACATGCACGGTAACTTTAAGAGTTACAAAAAAATTAAAAATCTTAAATTAACCCTGTCATTTGTCATTTATAGAAGTAAATGAACTGGAATCATTCATTTATTAAAATCTTAGCTCTTGGCAGATTTTTTTTTTTTTTTTTGGTATTATTCCCTGAACCCATTTCTTGGCAGAGCTTCATTCTATGGTCACAACTAATTGGAATACTGAGGATGGATGCCTGGCTGACCCCTGTGGCTTTGACAGATTGTCTAGATGAGACATCCTTAAGTCTCATCTGATGAAATGGGCCGGTTTAATAGCACTTTTCATTACAACACAAAGGGGATCAATTTTGGAGTGGGGGAGGGGAGTTTCTTTCTGAAATCTATTTTAATTAGGGAGAAGAGAGAGAGAGTGGAAAGAATGTTTGGCTTACAGAGTAGACATGGATTTGGATTCAAGCTCTAACACTTTTAAGGTCTAAGCCTTGATACAAGCATACCTTAGAGATGCTGTGAGTTTGGTTCTGGACCACTGCAATAAAGTGAATATCGCAATAAAATGAGTCACAATAATGTTTTGGTTTCCTAGTGCATAATACAACTATTATGCATACACTATACTGTAGTCTATTAAGTGTTCAATAGCATTATGTCTAAAAAAACCAATGTACATACCTTAATTAAAAATTACTTTATTGCTTCCCTGGTGGTTCAGTGGTAAAGAGCCTGCCAAAGCAGGAGATGCATTTTCAATCCCTGGGTCAGGAACATCCCCTGGAGAAAGAAATGGCAACCCATTCTAGTATTCTCGCCTGGAGAATCCCATGGACAGAGGAACCTGGCAGGCTACAGTCCATGGGGTTGCAAAAGAGTCAGGCACAACTTAGTGACAAAAAAAAAAAAAAAAAACCCAAAAGCTAATCATCATCTTTGCCTTCAGCAAGTTATAATCTTTTTTTTGATGGAGGGTCTTGCCTCCACGTTGGTCTTTGCTTACTGATCAGGGTAATGTGGCTATGGCAATTTCATTAAATAAGACAACAATGAAATTTGCTGCATTAATTGACTTGCCCTTTCATGAACTATTTCCCTGTATCATGCAGTACTGTTTGATAGCACTTTACCCACAAGAAATTCTTCCAAAATGGGAGTCAATCCTCTCAAACCCTGCTGCTTTGTTAACCAAGTTTAAATTCTTTGTTGTCATTTCAGCCATCTTCACCAGGAGTAGATTCCCTCTCCAAAAAATACTTTCTTTGCACCTCCACAAGAAGCAACTCCTCATTTAGGTTTTATTGTGAGATTGCCCTAATTCAGTCACATCTTCAGGCTCCACTCCTAATGCTTGCTATTTCTATCACATCTGCAGTTATTTCCTCCACTGAAATCTTAAACTCC
The DNA here is from genome assembly GCF_027580195.1 of Bos mutus. Classification (NCBI taxonomy): domain Eukaryota; kingdom Metazoa; phylum Chordata; class Mammalia; order Artiodactyla; family Bovidae; genus Bos; species Bos mutus. The sequence goes on along the minus strand of NC_091626.1, from coordinate 50,824,629 downwards.
TCAAAGTCATCCATGAGGATCAGAATCAACTTCTTCCAAACTCCTGTTATGTTGGTATTTGACCTCTTCCCATGAATCATGATTAATGGCATCTAGAATGGTGACCAGAGAAGGCAATGGCAACCCACTTCAGTACTCTTGCCTGAAAAATCCCATGGACGGAGGAGCCTGGTAGGCTGCAGTCTATGGGGTCGTGAAGAGTCGGACACGACTGAGTGACTTCACTTTCACTTTTCACTTTCATGCATTGGAGAAGGAAATGGCAACCCACTGCAGTGTTGTTGCCTAGAGAATCCCAGGGACAGGGGAGCCTGGTGGGCTGCCATCTATGGGGTCGCACAGAGTCGGACACAACTGAAGCAACTTAGCAGCAGCAGCGGAATGGTGACTCCTTTCCAGAATGGTTCAATTACTTTGCCCAGTTCCATTAGAGGAATCACTGTCTATAGCAGTGAAAAGTATTTCTTAAAGAATAAGAAAAAGTATTTCTTAAAGAAAAAGACTTGAAAGTCAGAATGACTCCTGATCTGTGAGCTGCAGAATGAATGCTCTGTTAACAGACATGAAAACCACATTAATCTTGTTTTATATCTCCATCAGAGCCCTTGAGTGGTCAGGTGCATTGTCAATGAGCAGTAATGTTTTGAAAGAAATCTTTTTTCCCTTGAGCAATTGGTCTCAACAGTGGGGTTAAAACATTCAGTAAACCATGTTGTCAACAGATGTGCTGTCATCCAAGCTTTTGTTGTTCCATTTATACAGCACAGGCAGAGTAGTTTTAGCATAATTTTTAAGGGCCCTTAGGATTTGGGGTATAGTACATGAGCATTGTCTTCAGTTTCAAACTACCAGCTCCACTGACCTCTAACAAGAGAGTCAGCCTGTCCTTTGAAGCTGTGAAGCCAGGCATTAACTTCTCTCCAGCTATGAGAGTCCTAGAGGGCATCTTCTTCCAAAATAAGGCTGTTTTGTTTACACTGAAAATCTGTTGTTTAGGGTAGCCACCGTCAGTATTTTAACTAGATCATCTGGGATAACTTACTGCAGCGTCTACATCAGCAGTTGCTGCTTCACCTTGCACTTCTCTGTTACGGAAATGACTTCTTTCCTTCAACCTTCACATTCTTCTTCTGCAGCTTCCTTACCTCTCAGCCTTTATGTAATTGAAGAGAGTTAGAGCCTTGCTGTAGATTTGGCTTTGGCTTAAGGGAATGTTGTGGCTGGTTTGATCTTCCTTCCAGACCACTCCAACTTTTTCCATATCAATGATTTGTGTGTTCTTTGGAGTAGCACTTTTAATTTCCTTTAAGAACTTTTTCTTTGGATTCACAGCTTGACTATTTGGTGTAAGTGTTTTTGGTCTAGCTCAGCCTTCAATGCACTGTCCTCACTAAGCTTAATCATTTCTAGCTTTTAACTTAAAGTGAGAGACCTGCAACTCTTCCTTTCACATGAAGACTTAGAGACCATTATAAGGTTATTAATTTGCCTAATATCAATATTGTTGTGTCCTAAAGAATAGGAAGGCCCAAGGAGAGGAAGAGCCAGGGAAATAACCAGTAGTTGGAACAGTCAGAACACGCACAGCATTATCAATGAAGTTCACCATTTTATGTGGATGTGGTTCACTGCACCACAAAACAAGTACAGTAGTAATAGCAAAGGTCACGGATCACCAAAGCAAATGTAACAGGAACAAAAAAGTTTTAAAGTTTGTGAGAATTATCAAAATGTGACACAGAGATGAAGTGAGCAAATCGTGTTGGAAAAATGGTGCCAGTAGACTTGCCTGACACAGGGTTGCCACAGACCCTCAATCTGCAAAGTACAGTAAAGCAGAGTGGAGTGCCGTAAAGTGAGGTATGCTTGTATCTGTTAAAAAGCCTCAGAGGGGCACAGGACACTTCTGCTCTTCACTTCCAGCCCCATCCAAAATGCCCCTTTTCTTCACCCCCAGCCATTCTCTTCTTTCCCCCATTTTGGTGTGACCCTCTTTCCCTGCTCCAACCCCTTGGCTTACCATTCTTCCCATCCATTCCCCACTTTGCTGCTGTAGGAGATGGTTGGTGGAAATGGTGGTCACATCACCTTGGTGGGATTGGGAGTGGGGCTCTCTGTTCTGGAAGTGAGGTGTAGCTTCCACTCTACATAAATTATGAAGGGATGGAGGTTTGTTTGGGGGAGGAAAGGGTGTTTCATTACTTCTCTGCTGCGTTGCTGTCTGGCTGTTTTTCCTTCTTTCAAACCAAAATTTCCTATATAATTCAGCTCTCCAAAGTCACTTTCATCTTTCTCTACTTCTAGAAATTAGAGACCCTTTAGAAGATTCTTGGAGCCTCTTTCTGATACTTCTTTTTAGCTACCCTCTTAGAGTATAATGTGTACGGCCAGGAACATTCATGTAATAAAGGTTTATTAAGAAATTATTAGACGGGCCCTGTGTTAAGTGCTGAAGAGACAAAGGTGAATGAGACATACTCTTCCTCTCAAGGAACCAACAATCGGTAGAAGGAGATAGGCAAGCAAAGTCATCATTTAGTGGGATGAAAATTGCATGCGGTAATGGGGACATTGAGAGTAGAGTGCCAAATGATGGTGGGAAGTCAGGAAGTTCTTCTTAGAGAAGGCAGTACTTTAACACAGATGTGAAGGATAAATAGGAGTCTGTTGTTTGAAAGCAAGGGCTTATTTACAATACAGCAAACCCATAGTTTGGCATGACCAGACTGTGGCAGTGATGATTGAAAATGGAGGGAAAATGAAATGTTTAAGAATATGATTCCACTGAGAGGTAAGGTTCTAATCCTGAACCTAGGTGGGTATATGGGAGTTTATTATGTCAACAGATACAGTGTGTGTGTGTGTGTGCGTGTAGTTTCTGGAAAGTCCATCATGTGCTTTAACATCGTAGTTCCTAAATTTTCTACCTGAAAAACATGCCTTTAGGGTTATATGAATTACTTAGTAACCACTTGGCTATCAGTGTTAATGTCAGGGATCAGAGGAAAGGGTATTGATGATTCAGGATTTCTCTTCTGCTTCAGTTCATAGCCTAGAGAAGCACTTAGTTATTATAGGCTTGTTTGAATTGTCACATAAAGCATTCATTTTTGTGAATGTTTTCAATGGGGTATTAAAATTGAACCAAGTAGATTCCATGTTGCCAAACTGCTATGACTTAATAGGGGAACTATGAAAGATGTGCATGTGTGCTGTCTGTAAGCAAATAACATGCATGGGAGTTTGGGGAAGGGAGAGAATCACATGGATCAGATTTTTGGGATTTAGGGACTGGTCATTTACTGTCAGTCTCATTCCCAAGGTGTGTGAGGCCTCAGAAAATATTATTCTGAATACTCAAACTTTTGGGTTCCTTGACTGACAAAATGCAAGTTCGCAAAACTTCCAGTGAGTCACCTGCATTAATCAAGGACCAATTGAGTGTTGTCATTGTGGTAGAATACAATGAGAATGATGACTGCTGCCTCCTTCAGCACACAGGGATGGGTGTAACCCCTGAGAAGCCATGCTGTTTGGTGCCCCTCTCTTCAGGGACCGGTGCAGGCATGTCCCCTGAACCCGCCTTTCCAGGGCTCTCCCATTAGACTCAGTCAGCTTTATCTCGTCGTAAATTATGTTGTATGACAGATGGTTTTTATTTTCCTTGCAAGCTACTAATCTTTGATGTGTATTTATATTTCAGTGTTTTCTGTTTTAAGCCTTTTCCTCTTTTCTTCATGTCCTACAGTTTTTGTGGCTTTAGTCACAGTACCTCATATCCCAAATCCTTGTTTTCCCTTCTTCTACAGTTTCTGCATCAGTGTTCACTCTTTGCCTACTACTCCACGAGTCTCTTCTCTGAGTCTCTGACTCCTACCCCATCTCAGCTGTGCTTTGTAGCTTCAAGAAAAATCCTGAGGTGGGTCTGTGAAGTTTGCCTTTGCTACTTCTCTTCGCCATTCTCCTGACTTTTCCCCCTTCCCTTGCCCTACCTCTGCCTTAAGTAGAATCAACACAAATGTGCCACTAACTGTGGTCAAGGAGGTAAGCCAGTCTAGATGGGGTTCAAAGATGGCTTAAGGAGCATGCAGTCTAGGGTAGGAGGTCTGAGGTATCGTAAGTGAGGCATTTGAAGGACTCACAAAGTAATGAGGGCTAGAGTAGTGTGAGTTAAAAATGGAATGGGGAGCATTGCAGGAAAGCTTCACCCTCTATTAGCTAATGGAGACAGCTGGTGACAGAGTTGTTACAAGACATTGGACCTTCCCTTGTCTTGTCTTGCTGGGAACTCTGTCAGGGCTGGTTCACTTTGGCTAGGATTATCTTTCACTAACTGCTTTGGTTTCACTAGGTACCTGGGCAGACTTAGTGGGTAGGTGTATCCACTCCTATTTCTGATTCCTCCCTGACTGTTGCTAACATATATCTCTTTTAGGTTCTCGTGTGATCTTGGGACCTTGCCTTCTTGTCTTCCTTTTTAGTCTTCACACTGGATGTAGCTGAACAAGCTTAGTCTTCTTCATCAGGGCTACCATGTGTATTTTCTCTGGGGGCTTAAGGGGACAGTGGAAAGTAGGGTTGGAGGTTTTAGAGGCAATAGGAAGGGGCGTTGTCAGGTTGAGATTCCTCTCTATTTCAGCATCTAAGGTATATATATTTTCCCAACTGACCTAGTTCTGTATAGTTGTTTCTGCAGAGTCACTGATCCTCACTGATTAAGATGGAAAAGAATAAAAAAGAGACAGTGGTAATAATAGACTGATTTCTGACCTATTTCTCCTTGGATATTTTCCCCAGAGATAGAAATAAGATAACAGAGAAGGCGATGGTACCCCACTCCAGTACTCTTGCCTGGAAAATCCCATGGACGCAGGAGCCTGGTAGGCTGCAGTCCATGGGGTCTCGAAGAGTTGGACACGACTGAGCGACTTCACTTTCACTTTTCACTTTCATGCATTGGAGAAGGAAATGGCAACCCACTCCAGTGTTCTTGCCTGGAGAATCCTAGGACAGGGGAGCCTAGTAGGGTGCTGTCTATGGGGTCGCACAGAGCCAGACATGACTGAAGTGACTTAGCAGCAGCAGCAGAGATAAGATAAGGGGGAAGTTGGTTGTCAGAGTGATGTTTGGTATTTCAGTATCTTGCCTCTGGTGAGTGGAAGGGCCTTAGCCTCTGTCTTCTATCTGTAAGTGTTGTTAACATCTGGCTCTTGGAAATCAAACCTTTGGCAAAGTACCAGCTCACTACTGCTTCCAAAATACTTGTAGAAATCTGAGCTAGAGCTTGCTATGGACAAAACACAAAGGCACTTCTTTCTAGATTTAGTTGAAAACTCATGTTTAGAGCAGGTCAGCCATGATTCTACATACTCACTTGGACCCATTTTGCTTTTTGTGTTTTCATCAGTCAAGGTAGTAGGTTATTTCATGACTCTGAGTCTCATGTTTCAGACATCTTTTTTGGAACTAGTAAATCCCTTTCAGAAAAAGTTATCGAAATACTGGCTTTCTAAAGTAGGCTTCAGAGTGGAAGCAGTTAGTAAACAGAAATGTTTATTTTTTTAATTTATTTTTTAATTGGTGGAAAAATGCTTTACAATTTTGTGATGGTTTCTGCCGCACAACATTTATGGCAAATCAGCAGTGATTATACATGTACCACCTCCCTCTTGAGCCTCCCAGAAATCTTTATTGAATGAGTAAGATTTTAGTAATGTGTATGGATATTACTCAGTTTAAGGGGCTGTATAACTGAGGGAAAAGTTATGAAATAAGTTGTAGTAACATATTTGGTATATAACATTAACAATCACTTCTTATGGAAAAAACACTTAGTAACAATCTCAGCCTATACTTATATATTGGTTTATACTTTTCACAGAGTTTCTGTGTGTATAAACCTTGGAGATAAACTAGATGAGTCTTGCTGTCATCCCCCATCTTGCAGATACCTGAAATAAAAGCTAAAAGACCAATCTGGTAGTCCTGTGATTGGAACCCATAACCCGGCTTGGTACCCTTTTCTCTACAAACTGTTCAGACCAAAAATCTGCATGAATCTATGATAATAAGAGATAAATAAAGCAAGGGGTGAGGTTTTGTTCTGTTTGTTTGTTTGTTTGTTTCTATGCTCACTTCTATTCAATTTAAGGATTGGCATTCTTTTAGCAAATACTCAGGGCCCAGCTTTGTACCAGATACACAAGCACTTGATACAGTGTTGAACAAGACAAATATGGAACTTATATTCTAACAAAGAAAAATAGTAAATACTTAAACAAGAAATAGCATAAATAAATTCAGGTAGTAATAAAAGCTCTGAAGAAAATAGAGAAAGACTGGCGTTGGTGATATTTTCATATGTGATATATTCCTGAAAATGGGCACCAAGGCTTAGTGTACATATGTTTTAAAGGGAGAGTCCTTTCTAAGGAATCCAAACAGTCATAAAACACCTCTTCATTGTGGTGTTTGGAGGACCCAATCAAAATTGATCTGATGTTCAAAATTGGCTTAAGTCCAGAGGGTGTAGTTAAGGCTAAAGATTTGCTGTTTTAGAAACTCCTCTTGATACCTCTTTCATGATATTGAGGCTAGGATGAATATTCCATTTTACCCTTTTCACTCATCTTTCTAAAATAATGAAAACAAAATATAGACAGCAGTGCCTTCTCATTTTTTAAAAATTAGCAACAGAACTTTCTTCAAAGCAAATTCCAGATGTCCAGTATGTAAAACAGCTGTGGCTCCTCTGCTCATACCATAATGATCCCCCATGAATACTGAGAAATCACTAAGGGTTTGCAGAACACAGGATGAAAACTACAATAAAAAATTCAAATTTTAAATCTTATGATTGAAAAAAATAGCTGTGCTGCTGAAACTGGCACAGCCACCACACCAGAGCTTCCAAATCTTGTTCTTAGACCCATGAAAGTCTGCATTCAGTGAAAAAATAGGTTTATACGTACATTTTAATCTAAAATTAAATTTTGGGGTAGCATTCTTAATATAAGGCAAAGTCAAATTTTAATCAAGGCTATTTCTTCAGAGCATAGTTTCCCCCACTTCCATAGTGTTATTGAGATAGAATTGACATACTGCATTGTATGAGTTTAAGGTGTATGGCATAATGATTGGAATTGCATATATTGTGAAATTATTACCACAATACAGAGCATTGTGCCTTTTAATAATGTGGACTTATGGTACTACTGAGGCTAAAGTACTTTTCATCTGCTAATTTAAAAGTTAAATTTCATATTTGCTGAGTTTTATTTTGTTCATAAACTGTTTAATTATAAATACATCCATGATTTTTTAATATCATTATAAAGTAATTGAATTGCTGGTTTAAATATTTTTTTCTTCTTGTCTTCTAGTTTGCCAGGGTTTGGATACCTGATCCTGAAGAAGTTTGGAAGTCAGCAGAGCTGCTCAAAGATTATAAGCCAGGAGATAAAGTTCTCCTGCTTCAACTTGAGGATGGAAAGGTAGGAATTCTGCTTTTATTTGTTGTTAATGGCATAAAGTAAAGGAAATTCAAAAGGGTAAATTTGCTGTGAGATACTTAACTTCACTTGGAAGTTAAATTTTGAATTAATCTAATATTTTCACTTAACTGATAAAAATGGCAAACAAGTTTCTATCCCAAAGGGTTAGTGAAAATAGCAGATACTTTAAAAAAACCCATTATTTTGGCTTATGAATTTATTATGACCTGATTTAGATTCACATCTAATCCTCCCATAGATATTCCTGTTTATCTGTATTTTGTTTAGGATATCACTTAAATAATTCATATTAACTAAGAAAACAACATTTCAAGACCCAGCTTGAGATATGATATTTGCTGGAAATAGGTATTTGAAAAATATTTACTTAGAAGCTATTATCTATAAAACCCTTTGCTAGTGGCCAGAAAAACCTATAACCAGTTGTGTCTCTATACTTTCCCATCTTCATTCACTGCAGAATAGACTCTTGGTTCCACCCTTTTTATTCTCTCTACTGCATTTGACAGGGCATATCACACTTTTAGTGTGACATTAATTTCTTCTAAACAATTTATAATCTAGCCAGGAGAATGCAGGATATAAAAAGTAGTTCAATACTGCAATACTAAAAATGTCAAAAGATAAGCTTATGATTAATTCCCAAGTGAGTAATACTGTCCTGACAGTTAATATGTATTAAACACTTACTATGTACCAGGTGTAGTTCTGAGTCCTTTATATCCTATAACTCACTTAATCCTCATAACAATCCTATGAGGTGGGCCTGTTATTATTACCACTTTATGGATGAAATACTGAGACTCAGAACGTTTGGGACTTGCTCAGAGTTATATAGGCATTAAGGGATGAAGTTGGGACTTTGAGCCAGTAGATTGCCTTTATGGTCTGTGCTCATAACCACTGTGCTGTACTGTAAAGACAGTGAGGACTTTAGGGTCCCAAAAGAGGGAAACATCACTGTGGGGTGCTTCAGGGAAGACTCCCAAGAGAAGGAAGAGTTTTGACTAGACAGAGTTTAGATTAACAAAGAGAAAGGGGATAGACTTTGTGAGACTTGGAATATATTTTGAAGATAGTGAATATCACAAGTTGACTGAACAGAGATTTAGAAAGGTGTGTGTTCTAGTTTAAGGCTAGTATGTTAAGGTACTTGCTATGTATCATGTTAAGAAGAGACAAAAAGAAGAGGCAAAAAATATGCTCTCTGACATTAATGTCAAATAAGAAAGTACATATACTTAGGAATACTGTGACATATGATATAATAAATATAAATAAGAAACAAAATAGAACAGAGTGGAGACTGGTCAGAGGAACTGATGAAGGCTAAGAGTCAGAGAGGCATCGTCTAAAGAATGAATAGACAAGGAAGAGTGCATTTCAGGGATCTGGAGGAGCCTCAGCAAGGGCAGGGAGGCATGCACAGTATTGTGCATTTGGAGAACTGTACAAGTTTCATGTTGTTGGGATTTGACGGGAGAGGACTGGCAGGAATATGGGGGTGGGGGAGTACCAGATCAAAGAGAGCCTCATGTTCATGCTGCAACTCTTAAACTTCAACTGGTATACCTGGGAAGTGATTGTAGTGTTTTTAAACGGAAGAGTGCCAAGTTTTCTGTTTTAGAAAGGACTCACTGGTGGTGGAGTGGAGAATGAATTTCAGGAGAGCAAAACAGAGGCAAGGCAATTATTCAGAAAGAAGGCAGGGAAGAATTAGACCAGATTAGAAGGGCCTTGACTACCAAATAAGGAATTAACTTATTCAATATTCATTGATCATCCACTCTGTGAGGCACGTTAGGTACTTTAGGCTATATTTTCTTATGATAATTCGCACAGCAAACCCGCGCGTTCGCATGTGGTATTGTAACTATTTTCCAAATAAGGAAGCCCAGACTCAGAGATATTAAGCAGTCTGCCTGAGATCACATAACCATTTTTTGTATGGCAGAAGCCAATGCAAAGACTAGTCAGCTTTGGAAAAGGACATTAGATCCTAATAAACAGACAAAGAGAGGTCGAGGGTCAGACTGTAAAAATTTCCTCCCCATTTTGCAGAATTCATTCCGACCTGATTTGAACATTTGACCTCTATATATCTCTTTAGTATTAACAAAAGTATTAGCAAAAGTCTTTTTACAAAACTAACTTGTCCATCTCTGCAATTATATTGCTGTTTTTTTCCTTTTCATGTGTTGTATGTTGTTTCCCCTTAATACATAATTGAGTGACAGTCTCCATGCTTGACTTTGCCATAAAGCCATATTCCTTAAAATGAGTAGTACTTCTTAATTTGGAGGGCCAAGCACTTCATTAAAAGTCTAATAAAAACTATGGACTGTATTTTAAAGAAATACACATATGTGTATGTACTTACACATACATGCATAGATGCAAAGTGTTAACATCTAATTTTAAGGGATTCTTGGGCCTCTCTGGGTTCAGGAGTTCCCAAGTACCTACCACATACCAAACATTGTCTCCTTTAATTTTTAGCACACGCCTGTGAGCTATTTCCATTATGCCCTTTTTACAAATGAAAGATTAAGGTTAAATAATATACACAAGACCACACAAGAAGTAAATAACAGTTTCAGGACTTGAACCTGCGTTGATCTGGCTCTAGAGCCAAGCTCTTAGCACTCTCTTATATTGTCTGTCACTTATACCAGGTGAAGAGGATAAAAAAAGAATTATTTTCCCGTAGAAAATGATCTGGCCTAGTAACTAGGTAGAAAAAATAATCTAGGCTTTGACTTTTCAAACTGTATTAGCAAAAAATGTTGCTATGAGTTAATACATCTAGTGAAAACAGACTCTCATTTTTTGCTGTTTCCACCAATTTCTGTGGTTTTGGGGGGTACCAGGAAAATGTATTTAATAACTGAGAAACAAATCAGGAATAGGAAATGATCAAAATGTGTTAATACATGCCTGTATCAGGTTTTTGCCATGATTTATTCAGATGCTGTATCTTGTGCATTTTCAGGATTTGGAATATCGTCTAGATCCAAAGACCAAGGAACTGCCTCATTTAAGAAACCCTGACATACTTGTGGGTGAAAATGATCTCACAGCCCTCAGTTATCTTCACGAGCCTGCTGTACTCCATAATCTCAGAGTCCGCTTTATTGATTCCAAACTTATTTATACATATTGTGGTGAGTGTGCATTGCTGTCTGAGTGAACTGTGAATTCTTTTTGCTAATGGACATAACCATGGAAATAATGTGCATGAGAAAGAAGGCTGTGGGTGGATCTTTTCTTAGAAACATATTCACTTCAGAGTTATCAAAAGATTTCAGTTCAGTTCAGTTGCTCAGTTGTGTCCGACTCTTTGTACACCAGGCCTCCCTGTCCATCACCAACTCCCGGAGTTCATCCAACCCCATGTCCATTGAGTTGGTGATGCCATCCAACCATCTCATCCTCTGTCATCCCCTTCTCCTCCCACCCTCAATCTTTCCCAGCATCAGGGTCTTTTCAAATGAGTCAGCTCTTCGCATCAGGTGGCCAAAGTATTGGAGTTTCAGCTTCAGCATCAGTTCTTCCAGTGAATATTCAGGACTGATTTCCTTTAAGATGGACTGGTTGGATCTCCTTGCAGTCCAAGGGACTCTCTCAAGAGTCTTCTCCAACACCACAGTTCAAAAGCATCAATTCTTCGGTGCTCAGCTTTCTTTATAGTCCAACTCTCATATCCATACATGACCACTGGAAAAACCATAGCCTTAACTAGACGGACTTTTGTTGGCAAAGTAATGTCTCTGCTTTTTAATATGCTGTCTAGGTTGGTCTTAACTTTCCTTCCAAGGAGTAAGTGTCTTTTAATTTCATGGCTTCAGTCACCATCTGCAGTGATTTTGGAGCCCAGAAAAATAAAGTCAGCCACTGTTTCCACTGTTTCCCCATCTATTTGCCATGAAGTGATGGGACCGGATGCCATGATCTTCGTTTTCTGAATATTGAGCTTTAAGCCAACTTTTTCACTCTCCTCTTTCACTTTCATCAAGAGGCTCTTTAGTTCTTCTTCACTTTCTGCCATCAGGGTGGTGTCATCTGCATATCTGAGGTTATTGATATTTCTCTCGGCAATCTTGATTCCAGCCTGTGCTTCCTCCAGCCAAGCGTTTCTCATGATGTACTCTACATATAAGTTAAATAAGCAGGGTGACAATATACAGCTTGATGTACTCCTTTTCCTTTTTGGAACCAGTCTGTTGTTCCATGTCCAGTTCTAACTTTTGCTTCCTGACCCGTATACAGATTCTCAAAAGATTTACCAGTGTTCATTAGCTAGTTGCATTTTATGCTGAATAAACTCTTTTATGAACTTAAATAATATTACTCAGAATACAAAGAACTGGGTCCATCTTTTGCTTTTTCTCTGCATAGAAGTCGTATGCCATATTCAGTACTGATTTGCAAGTTATTTTCATCTCTTACAAAAACCAATACTTGAAGAGTAGGCATCCAAAGACTTATCTTTGGGGCAGGTTCAAAATGTTTTCTTTTTCTCAATATGCTTAGCAGTGCAGGACTGACTTGAGTTGTAGTAACACTTCTTGCTTGATCTGCTTGCCTGGGCCCCTGTTCATTCCAGTAGTAGCTGCCAGTGACCCAGTCCAAGATTTTTTTCTTCCCCTCTCCTAGCAGTTAAGCATACATGTATATGTTCCCCTTTTCCTTCTTTTTCTTCTTTCTCTGCTTCCTTCTTATTCTTCATTTTCTCTAGCTCTTTTTTCTGTACTGATTTTTTAATCCTTCTTTCACCAAGTATTATCTGCTGAGTCTCAGGTCTGGGATTTCTATCCATTTCCTTCCAAGTCTCTGCTGCATGTACCCAACTTAGTGCTCAACATTTCTTCATTGGGCTCCAGTTTGGGGCAGGGACAGCTATCTTTTCTCCTTAAAAGAATTTATATTCTTGATATTTGCTCTTTTTCTTTCCTACCTACTAAGTCTTTTGGTCAATATTCATTTTTTCTTCAGTTTATCTTTCTTGCACATATGCTACTGCTACCTTCTCATTGAAGCCTTTCCTGTCCACCCTATATTTTCTTCTCCTAGACATCAATATTCCTTCTCTGTTTAATCCCCCATTTACCTTACTATCTATCCTGTAATATATATATATTTTTTTCTTATTTATTGCCTGAATTTCCCTCTAGATTACAAAGTCCAGGAGGACAAAGATTTTTCCTTTTTAAAAAAAAAAATTTTTATTGAAATATAGTTGATGTGGTGGCTCAGACGGTAAAGAATCCACCTGCAGTGCGGGAGACCTGGGTTCGATCCCTGGGTAGGGAAGATCCCCTGGAGAAGAGAACGGCTACACACTCCAGTATTCTTGCCTGGAAAATTCCATGGACAGAGGAGCCTGGTGGGCCCCAGTCCCTGGGGTCACAAAGAGTTGGACATGACTAAGTGACTTTGACTTTCACTTTACAATGTTATATAACTTACAGGTGTACAGTATAGTGATTACAGTTTTTAAAGGTTATACTCTATTTAAATTAGTCTTTTTTTTTTTACTGCTATAAATATAACACTTAGAAAAGACTCAAAACTTAATTGTAGTCAAATATTTGTTGAATGAATGACTAAAGTTAACATATATCTGATATAAAATTTAAGGAAATACCAAAAAAAAGTATAAAAAATGAAAAATAATTACATGTAATTCACCACTGAAAAATAACCAATATTAAGTTGTCTTATATCCTGTGTGTAAATGTAAAAGAGTATAAATAAATATAAAATTGGAATCAGTCTATATATAGTGTGTCGTCTTTTCCCAGGGCACTTAATATTTGTCACAAACATGATCTGGATCACATGGATATAATAATACATATTAAACCACTCTCCCTTTTTAAAAAATATTTATTGAAATAAAATTGATTCACAATGTCATATTTAGTTTCTGCCATATAGCAATGTGACTCAGTTATACATATGTATATTCTTTTTCATGTTCTTTTCCATTGTGGTTTATCACAGGATGTAGAATATAGTTTCTTGTGCTAAACATAAACCACTGTCCCTCTGTTTTGTATTTTGTTTCTACTTTTCACTGTTACGAATAACATTATAATAAACATCTTTTTTTTTTTTAATCCCTTTACATGAATATATGTTTATTTCATTTGGATACATTTCTAGAAGTAGAATTTTTGGTTTAAATATTATAAAAATTTTAAAATTCTTCCAATATTGCCACAATTTTTACTACTTTAAATAACCTAGTCTTGTTTGTAAATGGTTTTTTAGTTAGGACTTAATGGTTCACAGGCAAGTGCTATGGTATATTTTGACTCTTAGCAATTTGTTAGTTTGATATTAATTGAATTTTAACTGTGATTCTCACTTTACCACGTTTGATACGCCCATTAGGATATTATTGACTTCTTTTGGTTTTTTGCCTTTCTTCCCAGGTATAGTCCTAGTAGCTATAAATCCTTATGAACAGCTGCCTATTTATGGAGAAGATATTATTAATGCATATAGTGGTCAGAACATGGGTGATATGGATCCACATATCTTTGCAGTAGCTGAAGAAGCTTACAAGCAAATGGCCAGGTTGGTGGAAGCTCTATTACTATTTCATTACTTTTATTGGATGTGATCATTTCTTCTTTACTGAGTCACAGATATTTTAAAATACAGTGAATAACAACTTGTAAATTATTAAATAAACAGCCTCGATTGTTTCAGGTGGCCTGAATTATTATCAAAATCACCTAACATTTGTAAAAGGACATATAGTTTTTAAAAATTACCTTTGGTATCTCACTATAATCCTGTGACTATTTAAGGACAGATGTCACATTTTATAGACGAATGGATCAAGGTTTGGAGGTATTAAGCGACTTGCCCAATGTTATTCATCTAGTGAGTGGCAGACCAGAACTAAAAGGCCTAAATGCTGATAGAAATCTGTCTGTATCTGGGGTAATTAAAACAGGAAACTGTGAGTTTTAAGTTAGCGAATTTTAGGGTATCAGTGATCTTGAACAGCATCAGGAAAATGTCTTTGATGATAACTGTGGAACCCTAATAATATTTTTAGAGTGGAGAATGAAAGAAAAATCTACTTTCAAGACTAGATTATGCTCTTGGTAATATAATTTAATGCAAAATTATGCATGCATTGAAGGATAGTCTATTTTTAACCTGTTTCTCCAGTCTACAGGTAAGGATGTGGCATGTTATAAATATGATATTGGAAACCCTCAAGCAGTTTATGGAGAGAAAACTAATACTGCAGAGTTTTTTATTTTCTCCTTTCCAACAAGAGAGAGTGTTTGTACATAATTGGACCAGTGTGTGACAGAATTTTAGAATTATTTCAATGACAGAATCCATAGAAGTCATTATACCCTTTTGTTAGTAAAATGGTATTGATACTTCTAATAACAGGTAAAGGCTATTAAGTACTCTTTCTGTGCAAGGCACTGTTTAATTGCCTCCCATTTACTAAGTAGTTTTATCCTTAGAGGACTCATCCAAGGTTGGTATTGTCATTTTATAGATGAGAAAGCTAATGATAGAAATGAACTTTTACAAATCAGAAACAAAGTCATGAACATAGAGAATAGATTTGTTTCCAGGGGTGAGGCAGAATAGAAGAGGGATGGACTGGGAGTTTAAGATTAGCAGATGCAAACATTATATACAGAATGAATAAATGATAAGGTCCTATGTATAGCATAAGAAACTATATTCAGTATTCTGTGACAAACCATAATGAAAAAGAACATTAAAAAATAAATGTATTAGTAAAATGATTTCAAAATCAATTGGTCTGACACTATGAAATATTGACATATTAAATATAAAATGACAAAGCACGGTTTTGTTCTACATGTCATATTATTTCAGATTCTGCTAGAGAATAGTAACCAAAAGTTTACTTTTAAGTTTAAAAGTGAGAAAATTCCATTTATTGATGCAATTTTTTCCCCCTGAAATATTGGATTGGCCAGAGTTCATTTGGGTTTTTCCACTACATCTTATGGAAAAACAAACTTGAATGAACTTTTTGGCCAGCCCAGTAGAAAAGCCTGACAGTATTTTATTTACTTGGTATTGAGCTCTGCAAAACAATGCTAGCACCTTACAAGTTGAACCTGAGAGCTACTGGGCAGAGAGGGGATTGCATGGTATTCCCTACTTAAAAATAAATCCCTGGGAAATTTTTTACAGTTCATAGAGAATTATATGACTTTTTTGAAAATACTATTTTTAAATATGAAAGCTTGGCTCTCACCATCCATGTTACTGGTAATCCACAGTTTTTGGATTATATGAATATTTCTGGCTTTTTACCCTTTAATTTGCTTTGGTTTCTTAATATTACCTCCTTAATATTTCCTCTGTGACGCCAGCATGACTTCTTAATGGCAAGTTTGTTTTCCCTTTGTTCAGTTTTGTTTTTAGATAGTTTTAAAATATGCATCAGTCAATGATGATATTATGTTTGCCACTTATATGAATTAATCTACACCCATAAAATGTGCCCCAAGCCCATGCATTGGGAGCGTGGAGTCTTAACCACTGGACCACCAGGGAAGTCCCTAAGGTGATTATTTTAAACTTTGAAATTAGTAAGTACCTTATGGGAAAATACTTTGAGACTATGCAAATATCCTGTTTCTCATAATATGCTTTCACTCACTAATTTTAACATCCATCAGCAGTTCTTACCTGCAGCAGTTATTACTGTGGTGTTTGCCAGGTGGTTGTTTGTTGTTTCCATCATTCCTTCTACAGCTATGGATAGAAGTCTAATCTAAGGAAAAGCTATTTCTTTCCTCCCCAACTTACTTATTATTTATTTTGTATTTGTATCAGTATGAACTCACGGACATGCATTTCATACTATGGATTATTCTGCATTCGCGTGTGTGTACTTAGCTGCTCAGTCATGTCCAACTCTTTGCAACCCCATGGACTGCAGCCTGCCAGGCTCCTCTGTCCATGGGGATTCTCCAGGCAAGAATACTGGAGTGGGCTGCCATTTCTTTCTCCAGGGGATCTTCCCAACCCAGGGATCGAATCCAGGTCTCCTGCATTGTAGACAGATTCTTTACCTACTCTACATTACTATCATTATTTATTTTGTTCAAACTGTCTCAGATTTGGCCATTGAGAGCTCTTTCCAGTGTCCTTTCACATTCTCCATCATCTTTTGAGCATTTCCTAACTTTCTAGCACCATCTGACTCATTTTCTAATTTTCTTGCCCCAACCCCCAATGAATTCAGCCATTTCTTCAAGGACCCCTGGTTCCTTGTACTGAAGAAATGGCACTTAGGAACTAAGATCTGGGTGCTAGATGCATTCATTACGTGGGAATCCTTGCCTATAAACCTTCTCAGTGCACACAGCTAAGAAATACGTTGCCCCCCACACTTTCACCAACAGAAGGTGTTGTCATCATTTAAAATTTCCACCAAACTGACAGGTGAGAAATGGTGTCCTAGTGTTGTTTTAATTTACCTTTCTCTAAGTAGCACAGACTTTTCACATCTTTACACTTACACATCTTTCACATCTTTCACATCTATACACATCTTTCACATCTATACACATCTATATAATGTATATATATTTAAAACCATAAAACCATTAAAATTACTGATTCCTCCAATTTCAGTTCAACACCACAGTTTTTATTTAATTTATATTTTGTCTTTATTTTTTAAATTTTTATTGATGTTTATTCTCGCTTTGACTAGTGTTGGGGTACCATATGGTGATCTTATGTTTTGTTTTTAATTGTATTTATTTTTTATTTATTTTTTGGTTAAATTGGGTCTTCGTTGCTGTATGTGGGTTTGTCTGATTGCAGTGAGTGGGCTTCTCGTTGTGGTGGCTTCTCTTATTGTGAAGCATGGGCTCTAGGTACACAGGCTTCAGTCTTTGAGGCTCGTGGGCTCTAGTTGTGGCGCATTGACTCAGTTGTCCTATGGCATGTGGAATCTTCCTGGATCAGGGATTGAACTCACGTTACCTGCATTAGCAGGTGATTCTTAACCACTGGACCACCAGGGAAGTCCCAAAACCATAGTTTTCATTCTTGATTTCTTTTTTCTTCTTTTAACTTCTTTCTTTGATCTTGAGAAACCTGACTCTCCTTATCCATAGTATATTTACTTGTTTGCTCAATCCTAGAATATTCTTACTTTCAGAAATGCTAACCCATAGCCCTGTGAAAACCAAATTTACCACTCAAGTGCAATATTGTGTCCAGGTCATTTTGTCTTTAGTCTTACATAATATGAAGTACCAATTTCCAAAGTTACCTAGGTTGGTTCATTTTTTCCCCACTTAACTTATTAATTTGTTGAACCACTGTCCCATATATGATCACTTAGATATTTTGCAATTGCAAACAGTGCTACAATAAATAAGTTTGTATATTTATTATTTATTATATACATTTTTATATTTGTATTTCTTTATTTGTTTCTCTTCCAAGTTGCTTTTAAGTCTTGGAAACAAAATATACAGTCTGACTCAGATACACCATGGAGCAAGGCCTAGATAAATGAGATAATTTTGCCCACATCTTGGGGATAAGGGTGATATACATGTCTTTATGAAAACTATTTTTAAAAAAAATGTAAACTCTGTACAACATTCTCCAGGAGCTAAAGCCCAAGAGAACCCACTGGCAGTCTATCATCGGTAGGACCTTAGAGGCATCTCAGGGATGGAAGGAGAGGTAGGCAGTTTTTCCACAGCTGGAGGAGGCTACAGCTGTCCTCATCTCTGCCGGGAATACCAGGCAGTGGCAAGCAGCACTGAAAGAACAGAGTGGGGCAGTGGCATTGGGCAGCTCTCAATATCTTGATCATAAATATTTGGAACATTCCAGTTGGTGATATTTATTGCCAGTGGGGCCAGAGCTGGAGGGAGATTTCTCATCCACAAGGGGCAGAGAGTGCACCTCTCTGCTTGAAGAGGGACGGGAGAGGTGATGGGATCAAAGAGATAGAGCAAGGGACTTTCACATTCTTGGCTACCTCAACTGGACAACTGCCAGAGGGCCATGAGCAGCTTAAACCACCCAACTGCTTCTGGGAGGAGGGTGCAGAATCTAATCACTGACAGGCTTTGGTAGTTTAGGTTCATACCTGTTTCAGAGCTTTTCTCTAACAACTTGCTATCACAGGAATTCCTCAGCTCGGGTAGAAGTTCTGGTCGAATGTGTCTTCATGTCCAACATTGGTGCTTTTGCTCCAAGCCAGGACCCAGTTGCTCTTGGAACCTATGGCTCCCATGTCTAGCACAGTGCTGTTTGAACTGAACACCATGGTCTTGGTGACTTGTGACACAATGGTTTGAAAATCAAAATCGCTGTGTAAGCAGATGGAGGCATTGCTGGGTTTGGTGCCTATCAGCTAGTACATAGCAGAAGTGGGGTTTGACTTCACATTGTACAGGTTCTTACCCCTAAAGCCTCATTGCTTGCATTGGGTTACACGGTGTTCAGTGCTAATGCAGTAACCTTGACCAGCCTTTAAGAAGACAAGTTAGAGGTGGAGCACATTTTTGTAGTTTTAAAAGTGGCATTGGTAGGTCAAAAGGTAGGTATAAATATATTGCCAGATTCCCTCTAAAAGAGTTGTTTTGGTTTGCATTTTTGCCTAAATTGTTCAAGAGTGTCTATTTCCCCATAGCTTTATCAACAAAATATGTAATCTGTGTGTGTGTGTGTGTGCTTAGTTGCATCTGACTCTTTGCGACCCCATGGACCATAGCCCACCAGGTTCCTCTATCCTGGAACTGTCCAGTCAAGAATACTGGAGTGGGTTGCCATTTACTACTCCAGGGGATCTTCCCCACTCAGGGATCAAACCTGCATCTCTTGCGTCTGCTGCATTGGCAGGGGATTCTTTACCACTGTGTCATGTTCTTGCCAGTTTAATGGTATCTTAATGTTGTTTTCATCTGCATTTCTTTAAATATGAGTAAGTTTGAATGTCTTTTCATATGTTTAAGAGCAGTTTCATTTTTTGTTTGTTTCTTTGTTTATGGGCTGAATTGTTGATTCAACTTTTTACATTTTTCTGTTGTTTTTGGTTTTTTGATCCTCAATTTTAAGAGTTAAATATATATATATGATATATTAGCCCTTTATCTGTGTTATATTGCAAATACTTCCCCTCAATTTTATTTTGCTTGTAATGTCCTTTTCCAAGCAAATTTATTAATCTTTTTTATTTCTTTGAATTTTAAGTCACTGTTAGAAAACCTTTCTCTACACCAAAGCAAAAAAGATTTAATCCTCTTCTAGTGTTTGTATTGTTTTTATAGCTTACCTTTAGATCGCTGATCCCATTGGAGTTTATACTTTTGTATGAGACATATGGATCTAAATTTGTATTTTTTCCAAATGGCTGCACAGTTATCTCAGTGTCACTTATAGAGGCCCATCTTTGCCAGTTATTTAAGATGCCACCTAAAATTTATCATGCCCTTTTTTCTTATTGTTGGTTTTCTTATGTTTTTTTTATGTTCTTGGTTCATAATTTTCTTATGTTCTTGGTTTAATTTCTTGGCTATATTCTTTCCTCTTCCTTTATTCATGTCCCAGTACCACACTTTGATTGTAGTGATTTTATAGTATGTTTTATGTTTGTGTGTCTGATACCATTAACCACCCTTCCCCCCACACAGTGTCTTTTTCATTATTTTCCTGGTTATCCTTAGGCATTTGTTTTTATATGTAGATTTTGGTATTAACTTATCCAACTCTGTAAAAAATAAAGCTAACTTTTGAGCAATAACATGAAGGAAAGGAGGAAGCAAGCCATTCAGATATCTGGAGAAAGAATATTCCAAGCAGAGAGATTAGCAATTGCAAGGACCATACAAAGCCTTGAGGACTTTTGTAGCATATTTGACTTTTTCTCTGAGTGTGGGTTTTGAGCAGGGAAATGACATGATCTGGCAGCTGTGTTAAAAATTCATGATAGATTCCTACCAAAAATGTATATCCTGAATCTAATCATGAGAAAAACTGTAAATGAGGTGTATACTGAAAATTAGCTCTATATACTCTTTAAAATTATCAAGATCAAGATAGTCAAAGAAAGGCTGAGGAACTGTTCCTGATTAAAGGAGAGAGTGGAAACATGCCAGTTAAATGCAGTGAATATTTGGAATTGAATCCTTGATGATGAGGGAGACAGGGTAACTTTGTATGGGGCAATACTGGATGATTGTAAAATAGGAATATAGACTGTAGATTAAATAATGGTTTTTTGTCAATTTTACATTTCCTGATTTTGATCACAGTAGATATGTAAGAGCAATGTCATTGTTCTTAGGAAGTATACTCTAAAATATGTAGGAGTCATCATGTCTATAACTTACTCACAGATGTTTCAGAAAATATCAAAATAAGAGAAACAGAGACATTTATGAAACAAATGAGCAAAATCTAAACAATTGGTGAGTCTGAGTAAAGCAGGTACAGGAATTCAGTTTACTCTTTTTGCCATTTTCTATAAGTTTGAAATCATCTCAAAGGTAAAAAAACAACCAAAGGACTGAATGTAATGCAATAAGGGTCAATTCTAGGTAACTAGTTAGGTGGATTTTGTATTGATCCAAGCAAGAGCTAATGATAACCTAATAGAGGATAATACAATCAGAGATGGTGAGAAGTGGATGGGCTCTGGATAAGTTTTTAAGGTGAACATAAGAAGGCTTGTTTATATGGGGGTATGAGAGAAAAAGAGAAGTCAGGGATGGTGGCAAAGTGTTTGGTCTGAGCACCTAAAAGGTTGGAGTTGCTGTTTACTGAGATGGAGGAAATTCAGGCCGAGCAGGTTGTGCATGTAGGGGTGGAAGTGTTGGAAGAAGAAGGGGGTGGAGTTCCATTTTAGATATTTAAGACTGAAATGGCATTTTCGACATCTGTCCTCAAAGCACAGTTGACACAAGTGATTCCTGCCCCGTAGATACATGTCCAGTGACAGCAGCGTAACTAGGATCCTTGGCTCATTCCTTCTTTCTCAGCATGACGCTTACGGAGAATAGTGTCCTCATAGGAGATTTTCATAGACTAGCCTCTTAATTTTAACTGTCCTGTCAGCTTACAGAAGAGAAGAACTCAGTGGGCTGCTATGTCTGTCTTCTCATATTTTTGTTTCACATTCTTATCAGTCTTTTCTCATCCTGAAACTGATTGCTCGCTGATAATTAAAGCACAGTATTATTTTCCTTAAAACATCAGGGCTTTTTTTTTTTTTTTTTTTAATCTCTTTTTTCTCTTTAAAACCAAGTAATATTGATTGCTTGATTTGGTATTGTTTTCCTCCACTGTGAATGGTAGAGCAAATAAATTTTATTGATTGTTTCATTTGTGGGTTTTCTTAAAATAAATTTGAGAGTTACATGCATAACCTTAGTGTAAGGGAAACGATATCCATACTAGTCGAAGCTACATAAACAAATAACTATATAAGCTTAAATCTTCCGGTCTCCCTGGACCTCAGCTTATATCCTGAAATAGAACACTTGCACTAGATGATGTAGCTTTACATTGCAGACATTCTTTGGTATGCATTTGTTTCCATGTGGTTCATGGGGACTAATGCAGAAGTCTTTTACTCTTTCCAGTGAAGGGCAAACCATGGTGAGGAGCTTGGAGAGCAGAAGGAGCATAGTATAGACTTTTCATCTGGAAACTAAGAGATGTGGAGTGTAACAACTTACCTCTGCTTTAACCTTGGATAAGCCATCTGACCTCTCTGCATTATCGTTTCCCCCAACCAAGAAAAGATAATATTTATCGTGCTTACATCAGAGATGAAAATTACCTGAGATGATAAACATAAAAAGCATTTTGAAAAATACTATTTAAATCTAAGCTCTTACTATCATCACAGTCTTCATCATCACGGAGTCTCACGACTCTATTGCTAGGCCTTTCCTTAGGGTGGGCCCTTTTTGCATGTGTTTAGGCAGTCTCTGAAGCTTCACTCTGAGTTTCATTGGCCAAGTGGATGCTGGCAGTTATAGATCATAAAATCTCTCCTGTTACTGCCTGTGATTCACCAGCCATGTGGTACCAATTATTTCTACTTATACAGATATGAAGTAGCACATGCTATGTGATAAGGAATTTTATATATTATATATATAGGGACTAACTTGTATTAGTAATTAGGAGCTACAATGTTTAGAAATATACTGTGTGCCAAGCATGGGATCAGGCATGTTACCTCTAATTTCATTGTACCCCTGGGAGCAAACATCATCACTCCTGCTTTACAAATGAGGAAACTGAGGAAAGTAACTTTCAGACCATTGTGCTAATAGTATGTGAGAACTGAGGTTTGAATCCGGCTCTGAGTCTCCAAAGCCTATCTTCTTTGTTGTTTAATTTTCTTACTTCCAATTACATGACCCTATTTCTATATATCCATTACTGGAAAAAACAGGCTATTTCTTTTGTGGCATCTTTACATTAATTTCACAGGCTCTATACTGAAGGGCTTCCCTGCTGGCTCACTGGTAATCTGCCTGCCAGTGCAGGATACATGAGTTCAATCCCTGGGTTGGGAAGATCCCCTGGAGAAGGAAATGGCGACACACTCCAGTATTCTTGCCTGGGAAATTCCATGGACAGAGGAGCCTGGAGGGCTACAGTCCATGGGGTCACAAAAGAGCTGGACATGACTTGACAACTACACAATAACAACATACTGATGAAACAGGCAAGTCAAAGTGACATGAGAACTGACAGTATATGACAGACTTCTTAGCAGAAAATGGGTGTATCTCTAAGGAACACTTGTTTTCATTTCCTGAGTAATCTTTCTGCCTCTGTAGCCCAGCTTTCATTAGTGCACAGCACAGTCTTATAGCAAATATTTCTGCTTAAAAACTAATAGGAAGTATTGTCTTATTTACTTATTATCTAGTAAGTTTTAGAGTTTAAATCTTTTCTTCTTGGGATTAATCAAAGGCAGAAATCTTGGAGAAACAGAGCAGAGCCTATCTTAATGTTTGGCAATAATAAAAATGTAGAAAAACCTTGCACCTTCTAACAAGAGAAATAGAGACTACAGTCTCAAGTAAAAGCCATATCACAGTAAATACATAACTTTGGAAGAAAGCATTTTATTATACTAGCTTAATATTTTTCTTTTTTTTTTAATCAAGGGATTGAATAAGGGAGAAGCAATTAGATTGAGTGCCTATAAAAAAAAAATAAACCTCTAGATTTTGTTTCATGAGAATATGTTCACTTGTAAGCTAAAAATTAGACCATGGCAACACCTGAGAGTTAATACTGAGGTGAGTGGATATAGTAAATGTATTCTGTGTGAGTCAGGCTGGCAATATTTAGTTTCCTCATTAATGACTTGGATATGAATGGAAGGTATGCTCATTAAGTTTGCAGAGAACAAGATGATGGTCTTGGAAATATGAATAGTATTCAGCATGAGCACAATAAACTAGAGAGATTATGTTTTTAAACAGTAAAGTTCAGAAGGAAAATCTGTAAAATAATATACCTGATACAAAATGAAATCTTGATAGATATAATCTAAGGAAAGGCTGGACAGACCAAACAGATACAAATTGAAGGAAAATAGACTAAAGTATAACATCTCTCTCTTTCATCAACCCAGAGTGGATATTCTATCCTTGAATAATTTAGTTCCTGGGGTTTCAGGTGCTTCTCCATAGTTTAATTCTATTGCCTTTTCCTGTACAACCTTGTTTCTCATTATTATTATATATGAGTCAATTCAGGCATCACCTTCTCTAGAAAGCATTTCCTGGCATCTCCTCCTCATATCTCCCTCTCCGTCTCCATGTTTTCATAAGATCCTGGGTAGACCTCTTTTCTTGTAATTGTTGTTGTCATTGTTTAGTCGCTAAGTCATGTCTGACTCTTTGCAACCCCATGGATGTGTAACCCGCCAGACTGCTCTGTCCATTGGATTTCCCAGGCAAGAATACTGGCGTGGGTTGCCATTTCCTTCTCCAGAGGATCTTCCCAATCCAGGGATCTAAATTGCATCTCCTGCACTAGCAGGCAGATTCGTTACCACTGAGCCACCAGGTCCACTATATTTTGACTATAGTTTTCAATCTGTCTCAATAGGCCATGACTGTAGAGTCTTCTATCTTCATAAAGTGTTTGGCATATTGTGACTACTCATTTCATTGTTTAATGAATGAATGAAGCAGTATTTTTGGGTGGTAGCTTTTGATTCACATTATAGCCTCTGGAAGTACTATTGACTAAACAGATCACAAGAGTTCACTTTTACTTCAGGGCACCCAGTACCCAGGCCATTTAGGATCATTGCAGAGACATTTGAGAGGACTGGCTAAGCTAGAAATCATAAATTCTCAGTTCCTGCAGCCTTAGGATACTCCAGATTGATTTGTCCTTGATGAAGAATGGTAAATATGTGTTCCTTAATTTGGTTTTATCAGGTCCTTGAAATGATATCTACATCCCAGTAGTAAATGAAGGGTCTTATAAGGACGCGAGCACCTTAAGGATCAGCTAATCAAAATTTGGAAGAACAATAAATTATTATTTACATATTTGCACACTTTCAACATTCTAAAACTTAGAGCTCAAATAAGTAGAGTAGGATAGACTCTGATATTCACCTTAAAACCATAAAGTTTTTTATCCTTTATGTTTTTGGCTGTTTTCTCCCTATCTCTATTATACTTTTCCTGTTTTTCCCTCTTCATATCTTTATTATGTATTACCCTTCTTCCTTTTATGTCTCTAGTTGTCTTTCTTACTTCTACCTATCTCTGCTTTTGTCTCTTTTTGACATTTCATCCTGTGGCCACATATAGCTGAACAACATTTTAAAGATGACTGTACATATTTTATACACATTTCTATTTCCTGTTCTTCATTTAAAAGCAGGTAGAAAGAGCTTACATTTTTTTCCCTTTGTAGCCCTGTGTTGATTTTGACCACCTTAGATTCAAGGGTCCTACAGAGAAGAAATGTTTGGCCATGTCAAATATAGCCCTTTAAGACCATCTGAGCATCTGTAGGCCTGTCCTTTTTCAGTTGTACTTGATCCCAAGAGTTTACCTGGCTTAGAGTACAGGCTGTGGCATATCCAACATCTTAAAAATCAACTCTGGAGTTAAACTTTTAGTTTATAGTATTAATACTTTAGAATTAAGAAGGACTTTGGGTGCTATTTAATCATTAAAATGAGGGAAACTGTGACCCAGAGAGGGCATGCAGTTGCTCAAAGTCATGAAATTGGTAAATGACAGGTCAAAGATCAGAGCCTGATTCAGAGAAATTTCTATAATTGAAGAGTGGTGCTTATTTATATACTGGAGTGCTCTACTAAGCTTGGGGAAGAAGGGAAGCCTCTGCCCAGAAGCAAGGGAATATAATAAATATTGGAGTCCCTTAAAAACTGCTGGTCATGTGGATCCTGGATCCTAAATCTCCTGGAAAAGAAAATGTATCTGGTGTGCTTGAAATCACTGTGTGTATGTGTGTATTGGTACAAATATGTGTAATCCACCTGAACAATCCTTAACCTTATCTCCTTTCAGAGTTCTCTTTTTCCCCATGGTATAGGAAAGGGCTACTACATAATGAAGTTTAAATTTTTTGATATAACATTTTATCACGCATGCCTGCATGCTCAGTTGCTCAGTCATGTCTAACTCTTTGTAACCCCATGAACTGTAGCCCACCAGGCTTCTTTGTCCATGGGATTTTCCAGGCAAGAATACTGCAGTGGGGGTGCCATTTCTTTCTCCAGGGGAATCTTCCCGACTCAAGGATCAAACCTGTATCTCATGCATTGGCAGGTGAATTCTTTACCACTGAGCCACCTGGGAAGCCCCAACTTTTTATCATAAAGACTTGAAATAGTATTTGAAAGGCAGTACAGTTTAGGATAACAGTTCCCACTAATACTTCCTTTTCATCAGACTAGTGGAAGCCTCTTCACCTTGTTTATTGTTGGAAGGCATACTGGGAGAATTTTGTCAAGGTAGCTGTCACACAGGGGATAGTGACAGAACTGATCATGCAGGAATTAAGAAAAGATAATTTGTCTAATTATATTATAGAAGGTAATCCAAAGACTGTTGATAGTGTCCTTTGATTAATGTATCTGAGAACATTAAAATGTTCTAAATGACTGAAAAAGAGAAAGGTGGTATTGGTCCTACAACGAGAACTGGTTAAGAGTGATTTATCTTGAAATCATTTGTACAGATGCAGTGAGAATATCTGAGTCTAGAAATTCAAATAAAAGGGAATGAGTTGATGACTGTGAGATTTAAGGATTTTTTTTAGAAATGAGAATTATATGCAAGCTTTTACTGTTAAGTATTAAATATTCCTTAGTGTGTCACCTAGGTCCTAATTTTCCCCATAGTATGGGAGTCAAAGTGTCAGAACAGGCTGTTTACTGGCCCTGGTAGTGTGATGTGAACTACTTAATCAGGCCTGAGTTGGATATTCCCATTGTACTTTTCAAATTTTCTAAAATAATGTGTTAAGTCCCATTTCTCAACGAAAAAACAGCCTTTATCATAGAAAAATCTTTGTACTTTGGAAACTTATTGTGAGTAATTTTGATTCTACCACTTTGGTTTCTCTTAAACCCACCTGCCTGTCTCAGTCAAGACCACCACAATATTTGTTCAGACTTTCATATCTTTTCATCTGGATCCCTTGCCACTCATATCCACATTGCTGCCAGAGTGATTTTACTGATTAGATTGTTTATTTTCTGTTTAAAACCCTGAAGTAGCACTCTGTGACCTTTAGGTAAACTTCAAATTCCTTAACATCTCATGTAAGATCTTTGTGATCCACTTCTTATTAACCTCTGTGGCCTTATCTGTCATTACTTGATGTTCTAGCCAAATTGAATTATCTAATGTTTCCTAACTTCTCATGCATCTGAGCCTTCGCTTATGTTATCTCCTTTCCCTGGAATGTTTCTTTTCTAACTTCTTCCCTTGCTTTCTCTTACTCATCTTTCTAGACTTTGCTGGATCATCTCTAGGGAGCCTTCCTTGATCACCTCTTCTTCTCAATACATTACATTTATTATAGTCTTTAATTATTAGTTTGTCTTTCCTCTCAGACCATCAGTCACTGGAGGATACAGATCATAGCTTTTAAACTTGTATCCCTTGTATCTAGCACTATGTTTGGTGTGTAGTAGGTGTTTGCTAAGTCCTTGTTGGATAAGTAAATATCTTTTAAAAGATGAAAAGGTCATCTTCTGTAGTGAAATAACTTCCCAATCTTGTGGCATGTAGGATAGTTCCACTACAAACCCCTGAAGTCATCTTGTCTCTATAAATTAAGGGCACAAAGGATACCACCTTTATGAACTTGTTCAGTTAATTTGATGGGTTGTAGCTGATTGCTAGTTTCATCTCAGAAAGTTTTAGTTCCTGCTTCTGTCCCAATCAAAGTCATAGCCAAGGCAGACTTATTCCTAGACTCACTTTCAGTCAGTGCACATTTACTAAGCATTTGTGATGTGTAGACTCTGGACTAGGTGCTGGATATTAACAGTATGGTAATATAGGTCCTTATCCTCAAAGAAATGTTAGTCTTATGAGCCAGTTCATCACCTAGAGTTTTGAGTCACTGTATGAGTGAATTAAAGAAGTATGTAATAGTAGATAGTCTTTGAGTTCTAACATATTTGAATGAATCAGCCAGCAAATGAACTGTTTATTCTCTGATAATGAGGGTACTTTAATGAGAACTGGAATTTGTGAGAGATACTACTTTATGGACTGTTAGCCAGTAGACTATTTGTCATTTTAATTAAGTAGTATTTTCTTCTAAATTCACTTGCAGTAACTCCTGTCTCTTCTGAAGGTGGTTGACAACAGTGCTGTAATATACGAAAATAATTTTATTTATTAATAAAGTGATATATTTGAGATATGTACACACAAAAAATTCAGACTGTTACAGATTCATTCTTAGATGCAATGCTCTCAAATTAATGCTTGATATCTTCTTCTCCTTCTCTATTCATTGTTACTTGGTAAGTTGTTATTTTTATTAGGAAATGTCGTTCTTGGGTTCCTTCTCACAACTTTGCATGTGTGAACCAGCAAGAACTCACCTTGGCTCATTGACGAGAACACAGAGAAAATGATGTTAATCACATTTAGAAGTGGGCAGTAATGTCAGTTACTCTTCTTTGTTTTACAGAGATGAACGAAATCAGTCCATCATTGTAAGTGGAGAGTCTGGGGCAGGAAAAACAGTTTCAGCTAAGTATGCCATGAGATACTTTGCAACAGTCAGTGGTTCTGCCAGTGAAGCCAATGTTGAGGAAAAGGTGTTGGCTTCCAACCCCATCATGGAGGTAAGACAGCAGCAGCCACGGCCTTCTTACTGTATCCTCTCCATAAGAACCACACTGAAAAATTTGATTGAAACATCACATGTCAGAAAGTTTGGGACCTCCCAACCACTAAGAGTAGGAAAATACTGTTCCTGATATTAGTAAGAGATCTAGGAAAAGTAAAAATTCAGTAAAGTAGGCATTTTAAGTAAAGTCCAGCTATAAAGGATTCCACTGTATTCCATAAACCTGTGTTTTTAACCTACCACTACATTGTTGCCTCCAAGTAGCTGGCAATGGCACTTCTTTTCCTCAGTTAATGGAGTTGTATCTATTGCTGCTTGTACTGGAAGTATAAGCTACTCCTTTCCCCCCAGTCCTGAGCTTATTTAAGCTCCTTCTAAAATGTAGGATTCACTATGCTCAAGCATGATGAGTTTTAGTCTTCCTTTACCCACACTTCGTTTTCTGTATGTAGTCTAACCTGTTTAGCTGTAAGTTTTTATATTTTTCCAGGTAGAACTATAAACTTAAATCATGATCTTGGAAACATTTTTATACATGTTTCTGTCAAGCATATCATACAGTTTTAGATTAGAAAACGAAATTTACTAATATAAATTCTTGAAAAAAGGAAGATCTGTTAAAAGATGTCCTTTTTCCCCCCTTTTGTTAATTTAACTTTTTAAAAAAATTTTTTATAATGTTGTGTTGGTTTCTGCCATTCAGCAACACAAATCAGCCATAACTATATATACATCCTCTCCCTCCCTGGCCTCCCTCCCCTCCCCGCCCATCCCATCCTTCCAGGTCATCACAGAGCTACACAGCTCTGTGTACACAGTTCCTGTGCTACACAGCGACTTCTCACCAGCTATCCATCTTACACCCAATCGTGTATATATGTTGATGCTACTTTCTCCATTTGTCTCTCTCCCTCCCCCAAGAGCATTCTCTAATGGAGTCCATCTGTATCTCCATTCCTTCCTGCCAATAAGTTCATCAATACCATTTTTTCAGATTCCCTATATATGTGTTAATATATTTGTTTTTCTCTTTCTGAGTTACTTCACTCTGTATAACAGGCTCTAGGTTCATCCAACTCACTAGAACTGACTCAAACCCATTGAAAAGATATCCTTTCAAAAGTAGACTATATATACAAAGTAGACATGCTCAGACCAAAGAAAACAGACCTTTTCATGTGGAAATTTGAGTATTTTAGGATTTGTAACTGGAGGATTATTTGTGTATTGAAGTGATTTTAGGAAAGTTACATTAAATGGAGAAAATAAGTCTCAGTAAATGGAGAGAAATGACTTTGGACATGCAGAAACAAACCTTTTTTTTTTTTTTTTAACAATAATCCTAGTCAGCATTCTTTATTCCTCTTTCTTTCCCTTTGTCAAGTCTTATTTGTCACCCAAACACAGATGGCGTTTAGAACTGGCCTGGTGCACCAGTGATACAAGTGGTTTTTGCACTAATCAGTCCAGAGGTAATTGTGCCTGGTGTGCAGTGCTGTGTGTGACACTTCATTATAGTATGCTGTGACCCCTTGCCCACAGGGCTACCTTCTAGAGCAGCAGGACTTCTTGGGATTGAGAAAATAAGAGATGTTGGGGAAGTTAAGAGCCTCCTGGGCTGGGGGAGCTATGGAAAGAGAACTGGAAATGTTTTCTGAAATAGCATGGACAGGAGAAAACAGATGCTTATGTCAAAAGAAAGTAGTAAAGATCTTAAGAAAATATTAAGATTTTGAAAGAATTTAAACTATATAGATATAATGGTAGATCCTACTCATGTTACTATTGTGATAATATAGTCTATATAGCCCATTTCTTGTTTTGGTTTAGATAACAGCAAGGATTTACTTTCTGCCATTCTTTTTACTGTTTTTGATCATAACAACAAATTCTTGGTGTTCAACAGTTGTTTAGTCCATTCTTAATCCCTAATGTTAGAAGATACCAAAGTCCTGATTATGATGGTATTAGGAAACCCCATCTCTTCTAGATTCAGACTGTATAATAACATATAAGTCTGGAATGAAGCTTCTGGAATATGTCTAGTTGAATGGAATATTTTATGACCTTCTATATTCTAAAAAATAACTACATTTTTTCCTACAACACAGATTTGTATTATGTAGGAGTGATATTAAAAATTTGAAATGGCTTCAGATACTACTTTTTAAATACAGTTATAAGGAATTTACCTCATTTGCTAGGAAGAACAAAAAAAGATAAAGACAGCAGTTATACATTTAAAAAAATTAATTTATTAAAATTTTTAATGACAGCAGTTATGCTTAGCTGCTTCTTTCTATAATATTGTTTAGTTTCTCTGCAGGAATTTGGATTAATAAAATTTGTTAAAGAGATAACTACTTTTCAACAATTACAAATAAGGGCATCCCAATTTGAAACGTTAAAATGGAATATAGGGCTGAAAAATGGTGACAAAGGGTTTACAGTTACAGGAAGAAAACATAGGTAAAATATTGAATATGTGGCCTAGAAAATTTGTAGCTTTTAAGCCTGGCTCAGGATTATGTCTCTGTATCAGAGCCCTTTACTGTGATGTCAAGAAAGGCATGTCTGTGTCTCCAGTGATTACAGTCATCCCACACCTTGAACATTGTAGCCCAGTGACTTATGGGATTTGCACATTATCCTTTGGAAAGCCAGCAGCAACTCATCCTCAGCATAGACTCCTTTTGCAAAATGCAAATGATGTACAGAGAAATAAATGATTCTTTTTTGCTCAATTTTATGACATTTGCTTTTTCGCCCTTCTTATTCCCTAGAAATTTTTATCCTAAGATAGGGACCAGGAAAGTGATGGGGGCACACTGGGTCTTAATAGTTCTTTTTCCTCTTTAATAAATTGTAGTTGAAGATTTCCATCTCCATTTAGTAAAGAAGAATAATGCACTCAACATGTCATTGAAATCAGTAGTGAAATCAAGACCACAAAACTTCTTTCCTTTAACAGTTTCTTGCTGATTGAAATGAAAAGAGCATTAGGGAGGCTGTTATAAATACAGTATTTGTAAGGCTGATGAAACACTTAGGGGAAAGGACAAAAGGCACTATTTATATCCAGAACCTTGTGTCCATATCGGGTTAAAGGCTTAGAATCATATAGTTTTATTTTTGAAAGGGATGCTACTGCTCATCTATTCTAGAAGCTGAAGCTGAATGGTTCTATGAAGACCTGCAAGACCTTCTAGAACTAACACCCAAAAAAGATGTCCTTCTCATCATAGGGGACTGGAATGGAAAAGTAGGAAGTCAAGAGAGTACTCTGTTACCTGTACTCCAGTTACTTGGAGTAACAGGCAAGTTTGGCCTTGGAGTAAGGAATGAAGCAGGGCAAAGGCTAACAGTGTTTTGTCAAGAGAATGCACTGGTCTTAGCAAACACCCACTTCCAACAACACAAGATATGAGTCTATCCATAGACATCACCAGATGTTCAATATTGAAATCAGACTGATTATATTCTTTGCAGCTGAAGATGCAGAAGCTCTATACAGTCAGCAAAAACAAGACCTGGAGTTAACTGTGGCTTAGGTCATGAACCCCTTATTGCTAAATTCAGACTTAAATTGAAGAAAGTATGGAAAACCACTAGGCCATTCAGGTATGACCTAAATCAAATCCCTTATGGTTATACAGTAGAAGTGACAAATAGATTCTAGGGATTAGATCTGATAGACAGAGTACCTGAAGAACTATGGATGGAAGTTCATAACAATGTACAGGAGGTGGTGATCAAAACCATCCCCAAGAAAAAGAAATACAAAAAGGCAAAATGGTTGCCTGAGGAGGCCTTACAAATAGCTGAGAAAAGAGAAGTGAAAGCCAAAGCAGCTCCTTGGGCTTTGAAATCACTGCAGATGGTGTCTGCAGCCATGAAATTAAAAGACACTTGCTCCTTGGAAGAAAAGCTATGACAAACCTAGACAGCAGAGATATTACTTTGCTGACAAATGTCTTTCTAGTCAAAGCTATGGTTTTTCCAGTAGCCATATAGAGATGTAAGAGTTAGACCATAAAGAAGGCTGAGCATCGAAGAATTGATGATTTTGAACCGTGGTCTTGGAGAAGATTCTTGAGAATCCCTTGGACTGCAAGGAGACCAAACCAGTCAATCCTAAAGGAAGTCAATCCTGAATATTCATTAGAAGGACTGATGCTGAAGCTGAATATCCAGTACTTTGGCCACCTGATGCAAAGAGCCGACTCATTAGAAAAGACCCTGATGCCGGGGAAAGATTGAAGACAGGAGCAGAAGGGGATGACAGAGGACGAGATGGTTGGATGGCATCATCAACTCAATGGACATGAGTTTGAGCAGGCTCTGGGGGATGGTGAAGGGCAGGGAAGTCTTCCGTGTTGCAATCCATGGGGTTGCAAAGAGTCTTACACAACTGAGCCACTGAACAACTACTGCTTGTCTGTTCTAGTCAGTTAACACATGAGGACACTAATGCTCTTCAGAGGATTAAATGATGCAAGTTGGTGGTAGGGCCTGCTGTGATACCCAAATCTTCAGACTTGTATTTCATTTACTCCTCTACCATTCTTTGCTATATGTTGATATACCTTATACTTAAAGACAAAAGGATCTGTTTCAACCCTGGCAATTCACTGCTTCTTCTCACAGAGTGTAGTGATTTTGGCAGGTCCACTCCACACTCTGAGGAGATCCAAGGGAGGTGACATGTGGAGGTTGGGATAGGAGTTGGGAGGGAGGAGAAGCTGTGGACCACCCTCTCCCAGCTCGCGTAGTTGCTGGGGAAGGTGCTGAGGACAGTGCCCCGGAAGCACTCATTGACTCTCACTGCTCTGCCACTGCTACCACATGTGACCTCATCTGCTCTTTGACAGAGTGTGTTGTGTTGAAAGAAAACTTTGCATTGATCCATTAGTTTCATTTTCTAAACAAAATAAAATAATAGGAATATATGGAGATTCCTCTATATATTGTATATGGAGATACACAAATTTTTGTTGTGCATTTTGTAGTGTCAAGTTTTGCTGAAAAAGTAGTTTCCAGCCATTCTTTCCATCTTTAATGTTAATCTTAAATTTAGCAGTGTTCTCATTGTCAGAACAGAATAGGATAATACCTGTCATATTCCAGAGACTAAACATGTTTTCTTTGATTGATCAGAGATTCTAATGTGTTAACTTTTGTGGCTGTGCTACTACTGTTTTTATCACTTGTGTTTGTATTGCCTTTTTTTTTTTTTCTTATATTGCTTTCTTAATGCTGCAGAACATTCTCATATCTTTCTGCTGCGGTTTCAGTGTACTAATCCTAGTAGTCACAGGCTTTGCATAGGGAAAGATATTAATTATATGAAATTATCTAATTAAGTGTTTAATATATGCACTGTGTGAACCCTTGCTTTTCTAACTGTAGCATGCTTTTTGCTTTGCCTTGAAGGTAAAAATTATAGAAGCATGTCACCTAAATCAGAAGGCAGTGCATATGCCATTTAAGTGTTTAAGATTATAGTAAAAATTTAGCAGAAATTTACATTCTCTACATTCTGTAGCAGATGTCTCACAAGTTAGATACCACTATCAAATTCAAAGCCAAATTTTACTGTCTCTGGTTTCTGAAAATTGCTTTGAATTGAGGGGGTAATTACTAACACTCCACTAATAAGCAATCCAGCTGAAACAAAGAGACCCTGAACACCAGGGCAATATTTCCAGGAAAATATTAGTTTGTCTTAGCCAGTTTATTTACATGAAACAGACTACATTTCAAGAAATCAAAAACTTAGTTATTTAACTAGGATGGCTTGTGCCTAGGCAGCCCCTGGTCCCATCCGTTCTTTTCCTTTGCTGACATGAATGAGTGTGTTCCATGCCTTCTTCCATGGTGAAGACCTCCCAACCGCTGGCCTCCTGTCTGCTGTTTCTGAAAATCACTTGTGTGAAAATAACAAGGCTGATACCGACTATTAGTATATACCTGTGTGATTGTGCAGTGACAAAGCATGCGATTTGCAGAGGCAAAATTGGTTCTGTTTTTAAAAGAATCACTTTTAAAGGGTTGTGTTCACCTCTGTTCTGTCTCTCCCTGAACAAATCTGTTCATGTCAGGGCATGAATTACACTTCTAAAACCGTATTTTTTTCCCCTTGTTTTTCAGTCAATTGGAAATGCTAAAACAACCAGGAATGATAATAGTAGCCGTTTTGGGAAGTACATTGAGATTGGTTTTGATAAGAGATATCGAATCATCGGTGCCAATATGAGAACTTACCTTTTAGAGAAATCCAGAGTGGTGTTCCAGGTAAGCCAGGCCAGTATACATACAGATTGCTGTATCATTCCAGAGCTCACTTTATTCCCAGATTCTCTTGAGCATGTTATGTCAGTATTACTACAAACTACATCTGGACTGAAACATGTGAAACAATGCCTGTCAGAGAATATCCCTTAGACTAATAGTCTTGGGACTGGACAGTGATTTAGGTTTAATGATTTTTGCTGTTTCCTCCAGATGCTTGTACGAAAAGATTAGTTAAGAAGAGGTGCTGATAGTTTAGTCTTGTCTGTCACATTTCCCAGTTGATAGGGAAGACATTGGTCTATGCTTCAATGAGTTATAGCTTGAACTCAGTTCCAGAAAAATGTTCTTGACCTTTTTCCTTCCTTCTTTTCTTTCAGAATATGGTATTGTTTAGGTAGAATGTTGGGAGTTAATAGATCCTCATAACTCAGTTGTGAACCACTGTCAGAGAACACACTCAAGTCTACGTATTGGTGTAAGACTTTCATTCACACATATGCTGTTAGTCCTTTTGAAAGCAGGAGTGGGGGTGGCTTCCAGGATCTCAGTTCCCCAACCTGGGATTGAACCCAGGCCTTGGCAATGAAAATCTGGAATCCTCCCCACCCCCAGGGAACTCCTGCTCTTACTCCTTTTTTATTTGTAGATGGGAAACACTATATATTACAACACTGACAGACATGTTTATGCTCAGGAAATGTGGACTTACCACTGGAAAACTCCTAGTATAGGACTCCTGGTGACCCACTGCAAACTGTGACATGGGGTTCCTCTAGCTCCTTCACTGGACGCCTGCCTCGTGGAGATTCCAATAGCCCTGGCCCTGCCATATAGCTGAGTCTATAGTTTCCATCACACAAGTCTATTAAGGTTTAGAACGTGTAGGAAAAACATACTGAAAGTCATGAGTTTGGGCAGCCTAGAACTATTCAGGCTTTGACTTTAGGGATGTGCCTGATTTATGGCTACCTAAATGTAATACTGTGAACTGTGGTGTTGGAGAAGACTCTTGAGAGTCCCTTGGACTGCAAGGAGATCCAACCAGTCCCTTTTAAAGGAGATCAGTCCTGGGTGTTCTTTGGAAGGACTGATGCTAAAGCTGAAACACCAATGCTTTGGCCACCTCATGCGAAGAGTTGACTCATTGGAAAAGACCCTGATTCTGGGAGGGATTAGGGGCAGGAGGAGAAGCGGACGACAGAGGATGAGATGGCTGGATGACATCACTGACTCGATGGACGTGCATTTGAGTGAACTCTGGGAATTGGTGACAGACAGGGAGGCGTGGCGTGCTGCAGTTCATGGGGTCGCAAAGAGTCAGACACGACTGAGCGACTGAACTGAACTGAAATGTAATACCTGATTTGTATAGTAAAGCAATAGTTACCCTCCTCCATTGTTCTCATATCTAGATACATGCAGAACAGTGTTATTGTATACACATGTATGCTTGAATAGGTTAAAAAAATATTTAGTAGGCAGAAGAAACAATGGGGGAAATATATGATCTAAGAGAAGACTGAGTCTAAATAGTACAGATTTGATTGATAGGTAGACGATGAAAGGGAAAATTGGTATGGTGACCAAAGGCTAGTAGTGGGGCCTAACCCTTCTTGTCTAGAAACTGTGAAGCAATTCTAGCTCTTCCCCAACCGTCAAGCCTATATAATATTGAGGATGTTTGGTTATATCAAAGTGAGTCAGACAGAGAGTACATATTTGATATTCCTTCATGTACAAAGATTATCAAAGCATTTCTGTAGATTCCCCAGCTTTTCTAGTTGTCTGTGTACTGAACCCCCTAAAATATTGCCTGAAAAGTGAACGTGGCTCAGTCGTGTCCAACTCTTTGCGACCCCATGGACTATACAAGTTCATGGAATTCTCCAGGCCAGAATACTGGAATGGGTAGCCTTTCCCTTCTCCAGGGGATCTTCCCAACCCAGGGATCAAACCTAGGTCTCCCACATTATGGGAAGATTCTTTACCACCTGAGCCACAGGGAAGCCCAAGAATACTGGAGTGGGTAGCCTATCCCTTTCCAGTGGATCTTCCTGACCCAGGAATTGAACCGAGGTCTCCTGCATTGTGGGCAGATTCTTTACCAACTGAACTATGAGGGAAGCCCTCTTATTGCCTATTCGTGCTTATAGTCATTGGTATATTGTTTTTTTGTTTAGGGTCTTCTGTCCATGTAATAAGTTTTCTTTACCAGACACCAACCCCCATTATGCATGAAACCTGACCTTGGCCTTACTTGCTGTATTCTTCTGTCAACTGAGTTCAGCTGGTAGAGAATCTGCCTGCAGTGCTGGAGACCTGGGTTCAATCCCTGGGTTGGGAAGATCCCTTGGAGAAGAGAAAGGCTACCCACTCCAGTATTCTGGCCTGGAGAATTCAATGTACTGTATAATCCATGGGTTTGCAAAGAGCGGACACAACTGAGTGACTTTTACTTTCACTTTCTGTCAACTGAATACACTGCAGAATTCAGGAATATGATGATAGAATATAAGAATTAAGTTTTGTATGAGCAGTATTATTACATTGTATTTTGAAAGTATATATGTGGAAGAAGGCAGTCAGAAAATACTAAGAAATGGTCTTAGAATTGTACACAATTTACCTTCTATTTGAAATATATTTTTATTGATTTTTAAATATATAATCTAAATTGATATGGATGATGTAGTGCATTTGTGGATTTCTTACAAACAACTACAGTAGATGGTCCAGTCTAAGATATGGGAAAGATGGGACTTTTTTCCCCCAGAGTGTTAGGAAGACCATGAATCTAAGAGGTACTGTGAGAAAATATGAGTATTGGGCCAACAGAGATTTTACTTTCCCCAAAAGTCACTGATCTCTTATGACAGTGCCATATAGCAAGCTGTTTACTAGTTTAAAAAACATTACTATCACAAATATTATGTTGAATGTGACTAACAGATACACACACACAGATGCACATAGTTAATAAATCACATTTCAATAATCATAGATATTAAACATAAAACTTTTCTGAGTTTTAGATTAAAATTCTGTAATTGAAAACTCTTCTTATTTCAAAGGCAGAAGAGGAGAGAAACTATCATATCTTCTATCAACTTTGTGCCTCAGCAGACTTATCTGAATTTAAAGTGCTGCGATTAGGTATGAATATGACATTAGATTTATTGTGCTGGTATTATCTTCTGTTTATTTCCAAGTTCATAACTTTACTTCTTAAAAAGAAGATTATCTTGTACTGAAATATTTATGGATGAAATAAGAGGTCTACAATTGGCCTCAAGATAACCCATGGGATGGATAAGGGGTAAGTGGCTGTATAAATGGAACAAGATTAGTCTTGAGTTGATGCTTGTTTAAGATGAGTGTGATGAGTACACAAAGGCTCATTATACTAGTTTCTCTACTTTTGTGTATGTTTGAAATTTGCCTTGTTTAAAAGGAAAGAAAATATAAAGGAGTTTATGTGGTAGAACCATATGAAGTCTCTGATGAAGAAAGGAGGAAAGTGTTTGAAGAAATTATCCTAGCATGTAGATTGAAATAAAACCTTTAGGAAAGGACTATTCACTTAAACTCTACAAACATTTTGCTCCATTATTTAATTTGAGTCCTGTATTAAAATGTAACTAAAAATACAGACAGTCAGACTCCAGACTCTATAAAATTAATTGTGCTTTCACTGCCTCTAAAGCAGAGTGGACAGAAGGGTAGAAGTCAAGGCCTTTTCATAGACTGCAAATCTTTTACAATTTTTCCTTAATTGCAGGAGATGCAAATAACTTTCATTACACGAATCAAGGTGGCAGTCCTGTGATTGAAGGAGTAGATGATGCCAAGGAGATGGCACATACCAGGCAGGCCTGTACTTTGCTAGGTATGTAATCTTATCCTTGAATTCTTGGGAGCAATAGCTCTCTGACTCAAGCAACCTTTGATTTGGAATATTGGCTTAGCTACATATTAAGTGGTGAAAATTTGGGAGATTTAACTTTTTTTTTTTTTTTTTCAGATTTAACATTCTTCATAAAAAATATTTGGGCATCAAATGGGCATAGAATTTCTCTTGGGGATGATGGGAACTATACTGAAAATATGTTATGGTAATGATTGTACAACTTTGTAAATTTACCCAAAACTTTTGAATTGCATGCTTAAGATGGATGAGTTTTATGATATGCACATTATTCTTCAATAAAGCTATTTAAAACATACGTTCACGGCTTCAGGGGAAAGATATGGGACTGTTTACTTAAATTTTTACAAAATCTGAAATGTAGAGCTGAATGGAATGGGTTTCTATTCAGAAGCTTATATTTTGTAGGATTTTTTTGTGTATTTGTTTTTTTTTTCATTTTGGGTGTGTTTTTGTGGCCTGGAAATGTGGTTGAGCTGGCTTGGTGACAAAATAATGTATTACATGTAGTTTATTTGTTTCTGAAATGGCTCAGGTCACTCTTTTGTTTCTAGATTTAAAAAAAATATATTGGATCTACATATAAATAAATTGACCTTTAGAAATGTAGTATACAACTTTTAGTGCTGAATTATTTATTTCAATGTCAGCATATGAATAACTCTAAAGTCATACATTGGTATTTTGAGGAGTAACCTGAGATGAGTTAATTTAATTTAAAAGTATTGCTAATCAAGAGTATTCTTGCCTGGAAAATCCCATGGATGGAGAGCCTGGTAGGCTGCAGTCCATGGGGTCGCTAAGAGTCGGACATGACTGAGCGACTTCACTTTCACTTTTCACTTTCATGCATTGGAGAAGGAAATGGCAACCCACTCCAGTGTTCTTGCCTGGAGAATCCCAGGGACAGGGGTGCCTGGTGGGCTGCCGTCTATGGGGTCGCACAGAGTCCGACATGACTGAAGCGACTTAGGAGCAGCAGCAGCAATCAGAGTATGATCCAGGACCACTATGGAGCTTGTAAAAATTTAGAATCTCAGACTTACTAAACTAGAATCTGCATTTTAACCAGATCCATTGGTGATTCACATATGCATATTATAGTTTGAGAAACACTGCTTTACTTCCAGTACTAACTCTATTTATAAACAGAAAATTGCAAATTTGAAAAGGTCATAACGCAGGAGATGGTAGAAACATTCCTTGTAAAATGAACTGTGAATTACCTGTATATGATTGCATTTTTGGAAATAATTTTAATATTTTTGCTTAAACATAATATATATCTAATATTCTGGAAAAATCTTACCTTATTGAAGAGTGAAGCATCATCTGGTAAAACACCAAGGGCTGCCCTGCATTCTCATCCTGCCTGATCTTTCAGGTCCTGCTCTAGTTCTTTGTTTACTCACTTGTCAGGCTGGGGCATAGCACCAGCCTGAACATTTTTAATTGTGTGGTCTCTTTTGAATTATTCTTGGTCTGTAGTTAAAAGAAGTGATTGAATAATTTGACTTAAAACAACCTTACTGAGCCACAACTTGCATTTAGAGTAGAGCTAAATAGTAGTGTTAGTGAGATACTTAAATCATGTGATGAGTTTGTTTAGCACTTACCATGTGTCACACAGTGTGTTAACTTTACTAAGTGTATTTTCTCCTTTAATGTTTACAAACTCCCTTTGAGATAGTCTCTAATGTCCCTGTGTCTCATATCAGAAACTAGAAGGGTGAAGGTGTCTGCCCATGTGAGATGGCAGGTCAGGAGCAGAGCCCGGCTTCCAGCTGAGGCCTGTCTCACTGCACAGCCCATGCTCTAAACCACAGTGCTAAAGTGCATCATGTGTAAAGGTCAACAAAGGTGAAAGTGTTGTTAACTATGGCACATTATAATGTGTACAGCATCTGGCAGTATTCAAGTGTTAAAAATTAAACTCTTAAAAAGTTAAATTATATGCGTTAATTGTTTAGTTCCTATTCTGAAATTAATCACTGTTCATTTACTCTGTTGTTTCAGGAATTAGTGAATCTCATCAGATGGGAATTTTCCGAATACTTGCTGGCATCCTACACTTAGGCAATGTTGTGTTTATGTCTCGAGATTCAGACAGCTGCACAATCCCTGTGAGTTCAGAGCAAGCTTCCTGTGATGACAGTTGATTTGTGTTTTAGTTTTGTTGATTCTTTATGGAAACAATGTGTTTGAAGTCTCTCTATTAACTAACATTAATAATTATCAGAGAGATAATTACTGGAAAGATACACTGTCTAGAGTAGAATTTTGAACCGTCGATAAAGAAATGTGGATTCAGATCCCTGGTTCACAGTGATTGCTTGTGTGTGTGGGAGGGATGGGGAAGGAAAGAACTTGGGTATATGTGTGAGCTGTATAAACAGAGGTGGGAAATATTCGATGTGAAAGTTGGATTGGTGAGTCTACAGTGAAGAGCTTGTTTGGCCCATGACACACATACTAGAATTGATAAGTTTATTTGTCCTGTGGAATATGGTTTAAAAGTTAC
Source organism: Bos mutus (assembly GCF_027580195.1). Lineage (NCBI taxonomy): Eukaryota > Metazoa > Chordata > Mammalia > Artiodactyla > Bovidae > Bos > Bos mutus. Next base: position 50,782,976 of record NC_091626.1, on the reverse strand, counting down.
TGAAGAAATTGTTAGCAGTGATTACTCCTGGGAAAAGGAATTAGATGACTGGAGAGATATGGTGTCTTCACTATGATTTACATATTCTTCCCCATGTAGAGATGACTACACACTGAGAATTAAAATTCAATTCATTTGTTTAAACTGTAATAAAACCTAACAGTCTCAGAATGTTCTCATTGGCATTGTGATTTGCAGTATTTTCTGATCACCCCTATCAAAGGTCACACACAATGCACACACTCACATATACATGTAGATACTTATTAGGTGTTTTTTTAACTTTATTAAAATGGAGGCAGTTTTAATATAATTAATTCTTTTTCCATCTTGCTTCCTCAAGGATTATAATAGGAAACAATTCTGAGATTTATGTTTCACTCTTCAGACACCCAAGTTGATATTTGCAAATCTACATGTAGATGAATTCATGTGACTTAAATTTGGGTAAATTAGACTTTAGTTATACGAGACAGCAAAAGAGACACTGATGTATAGAACAGTCTTATGGACTCTGTGGGAGAGGGAGAGGGTGGGAAGATTTGGGAGAATGGCAATGAAACATGTAAAATATCATGTAGGAAACGAGTTGCCAGTCCAGGTTCGATGCACGATGCTGGATGCTTGGGACTGGTGCACTGGGACGGCCCAGAGGGATGGTATGGGGAGGGAGGAGGGAGGAGGGTTCGGGATGGGGAACATATGTATACCTGTGGCGGATTCATTTTTATATTTGGCAAAACTAATACAATTATGCAAAGTTTAAAAATAAAATAAAATTAGAAAAAAAAAAAAAAAGAAATACATATTTCAGCATCTCCGCCTGGGTTCAATCTCAGCTTTACTATTTATGCACTCTATGTTTTGGGGTGAGTTACTTAGCTTCTCTGAACCTTAGTTTCCTCATTTTTAAAATAAAAGAGACTTTGTTTTTTACCAGTTTTGGACTAGTTGCTGTGATCGCACTTCATGCGGGATAAATTATATTCTAAAAATATTTATAATAAATGCATAAGAACTTTAATAAATACATAAGAAATATTTAAATGTATATATAAACTGAGTGAAAATAGGAACTTGGAACAGAGCAGAAGCACGGACTCACCTGGGAGTGTTTGCTGAACCCAGTGACGTTGAGCTGTGGTTTTCTAGCCAAGTGGGGTGCGGAGGACAAAAAACGGAGCCCCAGGCTCCTACAAACAGGGGAGCAGGAAGGCAAGCTTTTGCTAAAGTTGAGACCCTAAATGGGGAACATGCTCACCACCTCCTCCAAGAGTACAAAGAAAAATCAAGTCTCTAAACTAGGTGGGGGGGAGGAGGGAGGGCAGAAATAGTTCCCTAAAAATTTAGAGCAATGAGCTTTATTTCCCAGTTTGTTTTCATAATTCCTGGATGGTCCCCAACAGCAACATACATAAAACTTGGCTTAAATTGATCCTGGATTGGTAGTGCCCTGGAAGCTTGACAGAAGCAAATGCAAATCCACCTTCAATCCAGGCCTCAACAGAGTCCCATGAGAAGAGTTACAAGAAATACTGACTCATAGTCAAAAATCTCAAATCTCATGATAAAACAAAATAGAAAGAGCTAGGCAAAACAACAGATAGCAGTCAAACCTGCTAAGAATGCGGAAAGAAATTAATAGCAGATTTGACATAACTGAGTAGAGAAGTGATAAGCTGAAAGACAGACATGAAGAAATGATCCAAAATGCAAGATGGGACCCACAGATGGAGCCCTTAACAATAGTTAAAAGAGATGAAGAATGGAGTAATAGAATCTAATTTTCATCTAATCAGAATTTCTAAGGGAAAGAAAGAAGAGAATGAGGCAGACAAAATGTTTGAGGAGGTAATTACTAACAAATTTCAGAACCTGTGAAAATGACACTACACCACAGATTTGGAAAGGACAAAAAATCCCAGATAGAATAAATAAAAAGAAACCCACCTCTAGGCTCACCATAATGCTACCATAGGCAGAGAGAAAACTCTTGAAACACAAAGAAAGATAAGACGTACTAGTGTTGAAAAAGTAGCAATTAAACTGATTGCTCACTTCCCAACTGCAGTAATAGGAGTCAGAAAACAGTGGACCATCTTCAGTGTTCTAAGTAAATAATTACTAACTTAGAATCATATATCCAGTAAAGATATCTTTTTAGAATGAGGAAAAGATAGATGTGTTTTTGGACAAATAGAAACTTGTGAAAATTTGTCACCAATAGGCCCTCACTAAAGGAAATATTAAAAGACATGGTTAAGACAGAAGGAAAGTGATCTGGATACAAGATGTAAAATTCCAGAGGGAATGGTGAATCAATAAAAAAATGGGCAAAATTTGATTAATTAAAAAAAATAATTATTATGAATTGAGCTTCCCAGGGGGCACTAGTGGTAAAGAACCCACCTGCCAATGCAGGAGATGAGATATAAAAGATGCAGGTTCTGTCCCTGGCTTGGGAAGATCCCCTGGAGGAGGGCATGGCAACCCAAGAATACTCCAGTATTCTTGCCTGGAGAATCCCATGGACAGAGGAGCCTAGCAGGCTACAGTCCATAGAGTTGCACAGAGTCAGACACAAATAGTGTATTGGGCCACAAAATACTTTTTACAAAAAACTCATTACAGAGGGAGAGGTAGTAGAGAAACCTCACAGACATTCCCATAACCAAGCAACCAGTCAGCATCGCATGAGTTCTGATGCAGCATCCTGAGGAGGGTACCACATCTCTTCTCTAGTATTCCCACCAAAAAGGCATGCCGAATCTGATCATGAGGCAACATCATACAGACCCAAACTGAGGGGCACACTACCCTTCTAAAGTATCAAGTTCTCAAAAGACAAAATGAAATAAAAGGGTGAAGAGCTCCTCAAATTAATAGAGATTAATGAAATAAGATAACTAAATTCAATGTACAAACCTAGACTGGATCCTGGACCATAGAAGTGGGATCCCGGTCCCTAACAACCCTATCCTCAGAGGACATTATTAGGTCAGTCAGTAAAATTTACTAGGTAATAGGGTTGTATCACTGCTAATTTTCTGATTTTATTCATTGTACTATAGTTATATAATTTTAGGAAAATACACAGTAGAGTATTCAGTATCAAAAGGGCATCATGTTTGCAACATGCCCTCAAAAGACTCTGAAAAATAATATGTATGTAGGAGAAGGCAATGGCGACCCACTCCAGTACTCTTGCCTGGAAAGTCCCATGGATGGAGGAGCCTGGTGGTCTGCAGTCCACGGGGTCGCTAAGAGTCGGACATGACTGGGCAACTTCACTTCCCTTTTCACTTTCATGCATTGGAGAAGGAAATGGCAACCCACTCCAGAATTCTTGCCTGGAGAATCCCAGGGACAGGGGAGCCTGCTGGGCTGCCGTCTATGGGGTCGCACAGAGTCGGCCACTACTGAAGTGACTTAGCAGCAGCAGCAGCAGCAAACGTATGTGAAAGAGTGAGAGAGAAAGAGCAAACTTGGTAAAATGTTAATGTTTAAGGAATCTGGGTGGAGGGAATACTTTGTACTTTTCTTGCAACTTTTCTGTTAGTCTGAATTTAGTTTAAAATAAAAAGTTTAAAAAACTAAAGTGAATCACCATCCCTTTCTTCCTCCCAAAAAGATAATAAAGTACTGGATAGCAAAGCTTATAGATTGGGATTGAGTGTTTGGAGTTCATGTTATTTAATTACATTAAGTTAGCTAATATATCAATTCTTCTATCATAAAAACATAAACAGAAAGTGAAGCTTTCAAACTAATAAAGAGGAAAATGAACTAAAAAAATAATCCCAAAAATAGCAAGAAAGAGAAATTTTTAGAAAAGGAGGGACAAGTAAAGGCCAAAAAAGTTATTAATAGAAATAATTACAAATGAAGCCAATGTTTTAGTTAATATGGATTGTCAGACCAGTTTTAGAATTCAGGTATATACTTTTGAAAGAAGCATTCCTGGAAAGTAAAGGTACAGGTAGTTCGAAAGTAAAAAGTTGAGAAAGGACACACCATAATAGCTAGGAAAAAACCTGGTAGAGCTGCATTGATACTGGACAAAATGGACTTTGAGGCCAAAAGCAGCGCTAGAGATAGGGTCACTATGTATTGCTAGAGACGTGTATTTGCCAGGAAGATGCGCTAGTTCTAAACTTGCGTGTGCCTAATGATGTAGTCTCAAAATATATAAAGCAAAAGATTGCCACAAGAATAAAAAGACAGATCTGTCTAGTGGGATATTACTGACTTCTCTCAATTACTGATAGGTAAAGAAGTCTAAAAATTAGTTAAGTTGTAGAACATTTGAACCAAACAGTTAATAACATTGACCTCCTACAACAAAATGGTAGTACCATTCAAATAAAATGTTTAGAGTGCTGATCCACTTCTAAATGTCACACAATTCATATATAAATGAGTGAAATAAGCTGCTTATTCAAGGGAGTTGATCCGTGTTGATGGTGATGGTGCTGATTTGTGTCTGAAGTGATTACTTGAGAGGAGGGAACATGAAAGAAAGAAGGGACTGCTTCAGTGGGAAGGGTCAGGGGAGGAGGGTGTCAAGAGACCCAGGGTTTAATGACAATTCTGACATAAACTGGTGGTGTGCTTTTTGCCAAGCTAGTCTTTTGGATGTTATGTCCTAATTTGTCAATTAGAGATAGCAGTGTTCACCCTGCCTGTTCCTCAGGAATGTTATCATGCAATTGAAACATGTGAGTGAAGATGTTAAAAAATATAATGTAACATGAGTTAAGTTAAATAAGTATTTTTAATTTATGAATACTTTTCATGCCTACTCATGCAAAACCTATGGAAGACATTGTAGGGGATACAGGGATCCCTATAGGTAAGGGGTTCCCAGCCTCCAGGATCTAATGCCTGATGCTCTGAGATGGAGCTGATATGATAGTAACAGGAATAAAGTGCACAGTCAATGTAATGCTCTTGAAGCATCCCCAAACCATTCCCCCACTCCACAATCCATGGAAAAATTGTCTTCTACAGTCAGTCCTTGGTGCCAAAAAGGTTGGGGATCCCTGCCATAGATGATGCAGGGGGTCCTTAGATTAGAAATACTAGTCTAAGAAGCCACACAAATAACTATTAAGTTGTCTGTTTATAACCTTTTAGTACCTCCACCTCACACCTCCCTGCCATTGGCCCTCATTGCTCTTAGAGGAAAGACTAGCCATGGAACAGCCTCTGGCTTCATCCCCTACATTATCTCCCTCACGTAACTTCAATTCCTCACATCTCTGGTTTCCCTCCCACCTCAGGACTTTTATACTAGATGTCCCCTCTACTTGGAAGACCCTTTCACCTAGTTGCTGCTGCTGCTGCTAAGTCGCTTCAGTCATGTCTGACTCTGTGCGACCCCATAGGCGGCAGCCCACCAGGCTCCCCTGTCCCTGGGCTTCTCCAGGCAAGAACGCTGGAGTGGGTTGCCATTTCCTTCTCCATTGCAGGAAAGTGAAAAGTGAAAGTAAAGTCGCTCAGTCGTGTCTGACTCTTAGCGACCCCATGGACTACAGCCTACCAGGCTACTCCATCCATGGGATTTTCCAGGCGAGAGTATTGGAGTGGGGTGCCATTGCCTTCTCCTTCACCTAGTTAACCCCTTCTTATTCTTCAGATATCAACTCCATTTCTCAAGGCCGCTGTCTCCTGTCTCCCTGAATAGGGCACATTCCTTACACATGGAATCTTAGTGTCCTCCTTTGTAGTAATTTTAATTTTAATTTTAATTTTAGGGAGCAATCATTTAGTTAATGTCCATTTCCTCTAGTGACTATAAGTTCTAGGAGGACAGCGTGAAAGTGAAAGTGTTAGTTGTTCAGTCGTATCCGACTCTTTGTGACCCCATGGACTGTAGCCCACCTCAGGTCCATGGAATTCTCCAGGCAAGAATACTGGAGTGGGTAGCCAGTCCCTTCTCCAGGGGATCTTCTTGACCCAGGAATTGAACCCGGGTCTCCTGCATTGTAGATGAATCCTTTTACTCTCTGAGCCACCAAGGAAGCCGGTACATGTCTATTTTTTTCTGCTGGGATATAATATATTTATAGACAAGCTGACTCATTTTCTGACTGACTAAATGAATGTGCCTGAAGATGGATGGAAATAAGTATGATAAAGAGACAAAGGAAGAGGTCATTTTTTGAAGTGAGTCCTAGAAGAGATTACAAAATGCTGCCTAGATTCTGGTTTGATGGATGATTGTGATTATCACCGATCAGCTTCAAATGTTCTTGGTGTTTGTTGTAGGAAAGAAATTGTCAGGTTTAATTGTTACCTCTTTGTTAATATTTTTTCAGTAAATTCTTACTTGATTGATCTGGTCCTAGGAAATAACACATTCTCTTTTGGCAGCCCAAGCATGAACCCCTCAGCATCTTCTGTGACCTCATGGGTGTGGACTTTGAGGAGCTGTGTCACTGGCTCTGCCATCGGAAGTTGGCCACTGCCACAGAGACGTACATCAAGCCCATCTCCAAGCTGCAGGCCACAAATGCCCGTGATGCACTGGCCAAGCACATCTATGCCAAGCTCTTTAACTGGATTGTAGATCATGTCAATCAGGCACTCCATTCTGCTGTCAAACAGCATTCTTTTATCGGTGTACTGGACATTTATGGGTGAGTGTATTTGGCTTAGTGGTCTGAGCCTTTCTTTCTAGACATTATCTAGTAACTCCAAGTAGGTATTTGACTATGTCTCCTACTGGTGAGCTAAAGGGAAAATAAGAAGAGAGTTTTTTAAAGTCTAGTTTCATTTGCTAGTTTGCCTTCTCTGGGTACCTTTCTTTAATGTTGAACCCTTTCCTATACATTTGTGCCTTTTGATGCCTAATTTTTCATCATCCAGTTCACTTTTCAAAAAAACCTTTGACATTTCTATTCCCTTCCCTTCTGTGTTTATGTAAACACAGAATTGTGAATCTGTGAATTGACAAGAGCAGTAGCTTTATTGTAATTCCGATTGTTCCCTACCTGGGGATGAATATGCCCTCAAAAACTCATACTATTGAATATATTCACATGCTGCACCTTGAAAAAAAAATCTCTGCCACTTTGCTGATGTCTATCTGCTGGGTACATATTTCGTGTTACTAACTTAGAAAGCCTTATCTTCACTGATGTGGAAAGTAAGTTTTGCAATGTTAGGGAATTTCCTATTTCTTTTTAATGTGCACATTTTGAATATTTTCTAAAAGCTATTTTTTCCTTTTTCTCCTCTTCCCATATTATTTTTGATTTTACAGATTTGAAACATTTGAGATAAATAGTTTTGAACAGTTTTGCATAAATTATGCAAATGAAAAACTACAGCAACAATTCAATATGGTAAGAATTTTCTTGCTTAAATAATATTCTGCCAAAAATTATTCTTTGAATTCCTGGTATGTGTTTAAACACTGGCTCCTGAAGTGAAGTTATGAATTTCAATTATTATCTATGGTTTAAAGCAGTTAAATTGCTGAGGAACTTATGATTAATGAATGATGCAACCTTGGAAAGATGTTTATGGTCCAGATTGGATTCAAGGTCATCTGCTGTCTGAGAACAGTAAAAATTTGGTCCAAATATATTGAGAGAAGGAAGCAGGAAGTGTGTTAGATAGTGACATAGGGGTGTGAAACTTTGACCCCAGGGATATCATTCAGTTGGTCATCCCAGAGGCTAATTATATGTGGAGTATTAGCAAGATATCAGGACAGTCTGATGATAAGACCATTGGATGGCATCATCGACTCAGTGCACATGAGTTTGAACAAACTCCAGGAGATAGTGAAGGACAGGGAATCCTGGCATGCTATTGTTGATGGGGTCACAAAGAATTGGACACGACTGAGCGACTGAACAGCAACAGGGCAAAAAAGTCAGGACATATTCTCTTTTCTACATATTTTTTATGTATTCTGTTTTACATATTCTCTTTTCAACAGTCTGAGACATTCACTGGGACAATGGCAGTGGAAGGATTTTGAGTGGCTTTTGCAAAGTAGTAATAGCAGATATGTTATCATGGTGTTGAGGGATTTGGAAGCACTTAAAAATGGTTGGGCTACAGGCTCTATGGTGGGATTGATGGTGACCTCTGGGAGGTCACCTTCCAGGACTGCTACTGCCAGTGCCCCGTCCCCAAGGCAAGCCACTGCCAACCCATGCCTCCACAGGAGACCGTCCAACACTAGCAGGCAAATCTAAGCTCAAGTGGATTCAGATTCAACTTAAAACATGTTCCTCAGAATGTCAAATTTCTCAGGATGTTAACAGATATTCCACAAGATGAAGTTATCTTGTTAAAAAAAAAGAAAGAAATGCTGCAAACCCTCTACATCTCTATGTAGGGATTTTAAAAGCACATTAGCTGAGGGGAAGGAAAAAAAAACACAGAGAAATCAAGCAGGAAATATATTTAAACTGGCTAAGCAAAAAAAGGAGAAGGCAATGGCACCCCACTCCAGTACTCTTGCCTGGAAAATCCCATGGACGCAGGAGCCTGGTAGGCTGCAGTCCATGGGGTCACTAAGAGTCAGACGTGACTGAGCGACTTCACTTTCACTTTTCATTTTCATGCATTGGAGAAGGAAATGGCAGCCCACTCCAGTGTTCTTGCCTGGAGAATCCCAGGGACGGGGGAGCCTGGTGGGCTGCTGTCTGTGGGGTCGCACAGAGTCAGACATGACTGAAGTGACTTAGCAGCAGCAGCAGCAAGCAAAAAAAAAAAAAAAAATTAAAAAGATTGGAATACACTCTGCATTGATTTTCTAGGGGACCTTGGGAAAGTTAATTGACCTTGCTGGGCCTTAGTCACCTCATCTGTATAATGGGGATGGTAATAGTTTGCATGTAGTTATATGGATTAAAGAATTGGAATATGTAAAGTGCTCACCACATGCTAAGTACAAGTTTTAAGTGCAAGATTAGGCATGATTATTATTGATAAAATAGAATGTTTAAAATGAATCACATATTGGAATTAGAATATGAAAAAGAATAGAACTGAAGGATGGATAAGAGCCCTATTATCCTCATTATACGAAGAGAGAGGTTGAGTGGTATACCCTACAATTGATGAATGAAAAATGGAAATTTAAAGATATTATTTTAAGTTACAAAAATAATAAAAACAAAAAGATCTAAAAATTGTAATATCAGAAGGATAGAGGAAGAATAGTAGAGAGTGATATATATGAATTTGGCCTCATCTGTCTCATCAGGAAATCGACAGTTTTAAATGAATAAATAAAATAATAGCTGATAAGCATATACATATTCCCTGGTGGCTCACCTGGTAAAGAACCCACCTGCCAATGCAGGAGACACAGGTGATGTGGGTTTGATCCCTGGGTCAAGAAGATCCCTTGTGGGAGGGCATGGCAACCCACTCCAGTATCCTTGCAGGAAAAATCCCACGGACAGAGTAGCCTGGCAGTCTACGGTCCATGGAGTTGCATAGAGTCGGACATGACTGAAGCAATTGAGCACACAACAACAAGCATATTGTTAGGGCTTCCCTGGTGGCTCAGCAGTAAACAATATGCCTGCAATACAGAGACACAAGTTCAATCCTTGGGTCAGGAAGATCCCTAGAGAAGGAAATGGCAACCCTCTCCAGTATTCTTGCTTGGGAAATTCCGTGGACAGAGGAGCCTGGCAGGCTACATTCCATGGGGTCACAAAAGATTCCTACACAGCTTAGTGATTAAACAATAACAACAACAACAAAGCATATTGTTCAGAGATAAATACCAGAATAGCTGAGGGAGTTAAAAATGGTTGTTTCCAAGGAATGAGACTGGGATTGAGTTGAGACAGAATAAGGGATCGTTGCTTATCATCATAAAACCTCTAGACTGTTTGATCTTTGTAAAATATTGCATAAAATATTGTACTTTGATAAAAATTTGGACCCTCTTTTTGGCAAATTAAGCTACTTAGTATAGTGAAATAATGCAGAAGTGATCTTAAAATTTTAAGCTGTTTTCATAAGAATGTGACTGGTATATTTTGTGTTTCTGCATAAGGAACATTAATAAAAATCTGTCAGACACTAAGTGGAATATTATTTTTTCTCAAGGTTTTCTTGAGTTTCTCAATACTTTAATCAACAGCAGAGCCTTCTGCTCTTTCCCAGTATATTTTGGCACAAGGTGACTGGAAGTATTAAGGAACTAACGCCAGCCTCATTAGGGACTGGCTGATTTGTTTTATTTCTCGAGGACCTCGTGTGTCTCTGCATGTGTGTTTCTGACCCTTTTGTTTCCCTTTCCCTCTTTCTGTCTCTGTCCATCCGTTTCTTCTCTCTTTTTCCTCATACATACACACACACACACACACTCTCTCTCTCTCTCTCTCTGCACAAGAGAGAGAGGCTTCCCCCTTTCTCTCTTATTTCTCTTCCTTCTCTCTTCCCTCCTTCTTATTATCAGATGGCATATATTCTCCTTCAGATGGTATATATTTTGTCTAGGTTTTTGCTTCCTCACTTACCTCACACTTCCTGTGAAGAAGCAGTGGTTGAGGTGCTTTGTCTTCTTAACTTGCTTAACTCCCATTCATCTTGACTTCTTGCAGCATCAGCTTGCACTGTTAATTGTATGTTTCCCAGTCCTTATATCTGAGAAAAGAGAATGTGATTAACCCAGTTCATTTGTTCATCAGAGATCTCTGGCCCTTGACTAGCTGTGTCTTGGAGCATGGGGTCTTACAGTAAAGAACTTGGTGCTCAGGCTGCTCCCACAGCAGGGGCTGTGGGGTGGGCAGTGGGCAGGAGAAACATGGTGACTGGCAGGTTTAGTGCTTGGAGTCATTACCTTACCGAGTAAGCATCTCTTGCCATATTGAACCTCATGCCCTTAATTTTGCAATTAAGAGTGGAAAATTTTTGAGGTCCCATGGATTTTGCCAAACTAAACATAGAGACTGTTTCTATTGTCAATGTGAAGACCACACTGCATATAGATTAATGAATTAAAGGAAGATAGGACTCATTTGTGAAGAATTATTGCTACCATCAGCCAGGGCATCTTGCTGACACATGGTGCCCCATTTGCCTTCACATTAATCAAAAGAAAAGAAGAAATTTGCTTTCTAATTAGCATTACATAAATATTCATATGTGTGACAAGTTTGGGTGTTTTTTTTTTTAAAGCTTTCACACCTGGTTAGACTATGAATGCTGCAAATGAGCCAAGAACAGCATTATAATAAGTATAGAATAAAGTGGGAAAGTTCCAGGTGTGTGAGGAGAATAAAGTATCAGAAATCTTGGTAACCCTTAGGTTTCATGGGGGTTTGGGTTCTAAGAAATATGTGTTGTCTGGTAATAGCCACCGAGGGATAATCTTCCCAGAAAAGCTGCAGGACATGTGAGAGAACCAGTGTGACAAAGGAGACAAGAAAGGAAAGCAGAACCCTGCAGGAAGAAGTGAGTAAAGGTCATTAGCACCTATAGAAACTAGAATTTGTGGGTTGGCTCCGTTGGCTGGTCAGCTCAATGCAGTGCTTCTGTTGCCCTTCCTTCCTAGACCAACCTAACTACCTTTCACTGCAGACCTCAGGTCACACAGCCCTTCCTCAAGGAAGCCTTCTCTTGCTACCGTGTTCCAAATTAGTTAGGAACTCCTGAGCTCATAGCTGGCCATTATTTTTCTCTGGAACATTATTACAGTTTGTAATTCTGTTTCTTGTGATTGATTTCTGTCTGTTTTCCCCACTAGTCTTCAAAGTCTCTTAGGGCTGTCTGTGTCTATTTTGCTAATGGTGTGTAGTGACTGGGACATGGTAGACAGTCAATACATATTTGTGCTTAAGTGAGTGGATGGAGATGAGAAGCAGTGGCTGAAGCATTTAGCAGAAATAGTAATGTGTTTGTAGTGGTTGCAGCTGCTGGCAGAATTGGATGTAGAAGCCAGAAAAGTGAGCCATAGATTCCCTGGCTGTGGAGGATAATCAAGGCAGACACAAAAAACCAACTGTTATCTAATTCTGAGGCACATGAACTTCAACACCATGGTCCCTTAAAAGAATTACTTTGTCATGCTGTAAGCATCACCCAGAATGTTTCAGTAGTCTGGAGGGCATCCTCTCTGCAGGTTGTTCAAGGCCAGCTAAGGCATTTCTATGCCCATATGGTTAGCAACACTGTGAGATAATTTAAGGGGCCAAAAAGTACATAGTGTGGTTTTGGATATATACATATCAAAAAATCAAAAGCTGCCACATTTATCAGCTATTTAAATATTCACATACCTAGATTTTCTTGTTTGCCAAAAATCCTAGGTAGCTGAGGTTTTTCCATGTGTGGTTTCTATTTGCTTTCTTATACTGCTCTCTGCCTGTAAATCACGTTTCTCCAAGATTGCTGCTAGAAGCCACTGACTGTCTCAACTTTTGTTTTATGCATGTTATTGACTAACATTTATGACAGTGATGTAGTAATGCCAGTTTTTTTCTTTTTCATTTCAGCACGTTTTCAAATTAGAACAAGAAGAATATATGAAAGAACAAATTCCATGGACACTCATAGATTTTTATGATAATCAGCCTTGCATTAATCTTATAGAATCTAAACTGGGCATTCTAGATTTGCTGGATGAGGAATGCAAGGTAAGTATGATTTTCTGATGTGTTTAATACATCAGAATTGTGCGTTGAGGTAAAATGGGTAAGTAGGTTTAAGCAGGGACTCACTAGTATACGTGAAGTGCCACAGTGGCAACGAGTGGGGTTACCCTAACTGGCATTCTGAAGGATCACTAGCTCCAAAGCGTTCAAAATATGGTTGAGACTAGGAGAATCTCCCCTCCCTTTTCAGCTGATTCTAAGTTATGTGAAAAACTGGCATTAGATACAGCAACTACCAATTTTAGCCACCTTTGTCATTGATATGCTTATATTTGGTACTTTTGTTCAATGGTATGATATAGTTCAGGAAATGTAAGAAATTGTACAAAAGGTATTTTGAATAATAGTTCTAAATATCTATAATTTTAAACTTGACTAGTTGTTCTTTATTACTTATATATATGGTAGGTAAAGAGTTTTAGTTTTAATATTTGAAGATGCAGCATGTGGAAAAAATATTGGATCCCTGGCTTCACTGATGAGTGATTCTAGACAAACAACCTATCCTTTCCCTTCATTGTTCTTTAGTTTATATGTCATAAGTTACAAGTTCATATGCACTGATCTTCCTAAGCATCTAGATTTCCTACAACATTAAGAATGCAAAGACAAATACTGTATGTTTTCACTTATATGTAAAATCTAAAAAAATAAAACGGACAAATGAATGTAACAAAACAAAAAGAGCCTCCTGGATACTAGAGAACAAACTAGTGGTTACCATTGTGGAGATGTTGGTGAGAAGGGCAAGATAGGTGAAGGCAGGATTAAGAGGAACAAACTACTAGCTATAAAATAAACAAGATACAAGGATGTAATGTACAGCACAGGGAATATAGTCAGAGTTTTATAGTAACTTCACATGGAGTACAGTCTATAGAAATACTGAATCACTATGTTGTACTGAAACTAATATAATACTGCACATCAACTATACCTCAATAAACAAAAAGAATACATGTAAAGGTGCTCAGTTTCACTTGAAATTAAATAAAACATAAATCAAAACAAAAATAGGACACAGCTTTTTACCTATCAAGTGAGTTTAAATTTGATAATACCAAATTAGTATTTATTGCATATATACTCTTGATGAAGGACAAAAGTTAGTAGAACATATTTTTGAGGAATATTTATCAAGATTTTAAATACACATACCTTTTGAACCAGAAGTAGAAATGCTGAGAGTTTACCCTATGAATATACTTACAAAAGAATCCAAAGTTTTTGTTTAAAAGGAGCCATTGTGGCAGTTTTCATAATAACAAAAAATCAGTAACAACCTAGTAGGCATAAATACAAGAATACTATTACTAAGAAGAAGAAGGAAAAATACAAGGATGGCTAAGTTGAGGATCCCTCTTGGCAAATGTCACATTGCACATGAAAATATGTGGGTTATTTTTAAATATCTTTTGATACTGATTTCTAACATAATTCCACAGTGATAAGAGAACAGACTCCGTTTAATTTCAATACCTTTAGACCTTGAAATTTTTGCAACTTCTTTTATACCCCTGGATATGTCCCAGTGTCTCCTTGCTTACAGTCTATGGGAACTTGGATAGAATTTGTATCCTACTGTTGTATAAAAATTGTATAAATCTTAATTATGTTGAATTGGTTCACAGAGCTTTTCAGATCTAGTAGATCTTCTACTTCTCTGTATATTCATTCTATTAATTTTTGAAGATTTTATATTGAAACTCCAACTAAAAATCTTAATTTATCTACTTAAAAAAATACTTGTAATATATAGTGGAACTATATGTAACCTTGTTCTATATTTTTCAAATCTCCTATAAATGTGTTATCATACTTCCTTAATTTAAAAAAATAAAAATCTTTAAAAATGCAAGGAGTTTATAGAATGATACTATTTGTATCCATGCCTTTAAAGACAGATAAAGCAGTTGGTGGAAATAGTGAGAGGAGACTATTCTCTGTTTTATACCTTTCTGAATTATATAAATAATCTACTATATGCAAATGTTATCTTTATTTAACAAATTGTTTGAAATATATGATAATCATGGTATGTCATCTTTCATTTGTGAGGCTTTCATTGCTATAAAAGTATATTGAGTATTTATTTGATGTCCAGGCAGATTGAGTTACTCAAAGCTTGGGCTGAGTCACCCATGGGCAGGTCTCAGTCATTGCTTTTCGTTCCCAGGTGGCGCTAGTGGTAAAGAATCTGCCTGCCAATGCAAGAGACCCAAGAATCTTAAGTTTGATCCCTGGGTCAGAAAGACCCCCTGGAGTAGGAAATGGCAACCCACTTTAGTATTCTCACCTGAAAAATTACACACACACACCAATCATTGATTTGGGACCTCTCAGAGAGAAACGTGAAAGGAATGAGTTCCTGAATTGGATGTTAAAGTTGTTAGGCAAAGTCAAAACACGACATTTTGGGTGATGCATCAGAAGAATCCCATAACAATATTCACCTTGTTTTCTTACTCTTTTTTTCTGAATGTAGATGCCTAAAGGTACAGATGACACTTGGGCTCAAAAATTGTACAACACACATTTGAACAAATGTGCACTATTTGAGAAGCCCCGCCTATCAAACAAAGCTTTCATCATCCAGCATTTTGCTGACAAAGTAAGGAAGCTTTATTATCTCTTTTCTATTTGAATACTTAAGTTCAAAGAGGAAAAAAATCAATAGTTGATAGATAGCAGTTTTTTCTTTGCTGAGCTTTCATTCTTTAGCTCATTTTAGGAAAAGTAAGCTTAATTGTTGGCTTATTGGTTTAACCTAAATGGAATTATATTATGAAATAAGTGTATCTATAATTCTGAAATCCAGGAAACTCTGAAATACACAAGTATTTTCATAATTCATTTAGTGGCTAAACCTGATCTTTGACCTGAAGTAACATGAGGTTATTTATAGTCTTTATTTATCCCAGTTAGGTGGATATTTATATATTTCAGTGTAGAAATATTAATATGTTTGATTACAGATTGCTGCTTCAGATCTACTTAAAGATTCTGGATAGTGACCCCAGAGGTTTCAGAAAAGAAATCTGTGGACGATTGTGGCCCTCTGAGATTGATTGAGTGGGTCCCTGCTAATAAGGCATGCAGACCTGCTGCTTCAGAGGTTCTAGAGTCTACTCAGAACATCTGGAGCTGTGACACTAGTTTATATTTCAAGGAGGTTGTGGGGTAGGCGTCTGGTAAGCTTCCCATGGTCCCTGTCAGGAACTGAGGGTTTTCAGAATCTGTCCTACGTCTAGCTGGAGATCTTTGGATGGCTTCAGGGCCATCTAAGGGCTTTGTAGTACAGGCTGGGGACCCTTGAGTGGTAGATAGCTGAAGTCTTTTAGGAACAGGGAGAGTCCAGTCTCATGTAGTCCTCCTACCAGCTCATACGGTATTTACCCAGCCTCCACCTCTGTCCGTGATCATCACTTCAGCTTTCTGCCAGATAGCTGTTTGTTCCTTCTGATCCTCTCTCTCTCTTCAGTCTCTTCTTCCCCAAAGGAGACTTTCCCCTATGGAAAGGTGAACCAGGTTTGGAAGAGATACAGTGGTTGGCCTTGGGGGGCTTATGAAGCTGTTATGAAGAAGAACAGCTTCTTATGAAGCTACGCATGAATTGGGATCATCTTTTAGATCACATTTAATCACCACTGCCATTGTTCTGTAGGAAAAGCAGTATTTGAGAGTTTTACTCTAGAGTTAACATGCTTCTTACCAAGAATGATACTAGTTTCTTAGAATAAAACTAATAACACTTCACTGAGAGCCCATCATATGGCCTGGGCCTAATACTTATTTTTGTTGTTGATGATAAATTGTATCTATTCAAAGCTTTTATTAACTAAGGAGACTTTCCAATGTGTTTTCAGGTGGAATACCAGTGTGAAGGCTTTCTGGAAAAGAATAAAGACACCGTTTTTGAAGAACAAATTAAAGTTCTTAAATCAAGCAAGGTAACCTTGTATAGGCTTTCTCCAATTAGGATATATTCATTAAAATGTTCATGACTTAAGCATTAGCTTTTTAACGTATTATAATTTTTCTAACAGAATCAGCCCTGCTGTCGATTTAATTTATCAAATAGATGTGTCATGTAGCATTTTAAATGCCTTACAAATGTTAATTCATCTAATCCTATGATGAGGTGATATTATCACTGCTCCCATTTTACAGAGGAGAGAACTGAGGCACAGAAACTTTGTAGCTAGTCATTTTCCAAGCCAAATTAAAACTCAGGCTGTTGAGCTGACAGTCTGCATTTTTAACCACGATGCAATGGTATTTTATGTGAAATTATTGCCTCACAGCAGTTCCAGGCTCTCTTGTGCCTTTGTGAGATACCGTGAGAGAAAATTGATGGTTTTTGGGGTTTGCTATGTCATTTTGAAGGGATGCACCAGAAACATGGCCTTAAGCACTCCATCCAGGTAAAAACTGACCTCTGGATCACTGAGTGCAATTTCAGATGTGGTCCGAAGCACTTTGAAATTATTCTTCTTAGGCTTAGATACCAGAAACACTGTATTCTAGTAGGAAAACAATATTCCAGATTGTAACAAACTGTGATGTGTATCTGAGGTTGATTATGAGGTCGATCCCAACCTCCACCCTCTGACTCTCATCAGGAAAGCGTTGGGAGGGGAGCACAGCTCACGTCCATCCTACAGGGAGCAAACCAGGAAGTTAGTTACTTGGTTACTTAGTTTAACAGAGTAGATATTCAAGTATTCAATGAAAGATTAAAAATATTCATGTGAATTCTTGCAGATTTCTGACCAGCAGGTTCTGTTTTTTTCTAAGAAAGTCCTTTAACTTCAATGGAATGTTATATGAACATTTTGATTCTTGTTTTTGGAATAAAAACTTTTACTTTCAATAGAAAGATCATATAAGGACCAAATTATAGTTTTAACCCTCAGAAAATGATGAGTCTATAGTCTTAAGTACCTGTAGGAAAAGTCAGTTTTTCACTTATCCTTGTAAGCCCTGAATATTAATGCTTTATAACTCATAGGAATGATGTGTAAGAGAAAATACTCTCACAGTGCCAATCATTGATGTTGTTTAGTTTTTGTTGTTGTTCAAAAACAGTCAGGTCCAACTCTTCACAACCCCATGGACTGCAGCACACAGGCCTCCCTGGCCTTCACTATGTCCTGGAGTTTGCTCAAACTCATGTCTGTTGAGTTGATGATGACATCCAACCATCTCATCCTCTGTCACCCCCTCTCCTCCTGCCCTCAATCTTTTCCAGCATCAGAGTCTTTTCCAACAAGTCTGCTCTTTGCATCAGGTAGTCAGAGTATCTGAGCTTTAGCTTCAGTGTCAGTTCTTCCAATGAATATTCAGGGTTGATTTTCTTTGGGATTGACTGGTTTGATCTCCTTGCAGTCCAAGAGACTCTCAGGAGTCTTCTCCAGCTCCATGGTTCAAAAGCATCAATTCTTTGGTGCTCAGCCTTCTTTATGGTCCAACTCTCATATCCGTACATGACTACAGGAAAAACCATAACTTTGACTATACAGATCTTTGTTGGCAAAGTGAAAAACCATGGAATTCTAATGGTACTACTCTAAATAACTTAGCTTACACAGAGCATTCATCAATTCTTATTCCCCAGGCATCCATAATCTTTTGTGACTTTATTCTGAACTTTTCTGATTGGCTAGTGAATCCTTAATTTCCAGAAAGTAGCTCTGCACTCTGAGGAATCATTTGGAGTGACTTCCAGTCTCCATGGGGTTTCCCAGGTGGCACTAGTGGTAAAGAACCCTCCAGCCAATGCAGGAGACATAAGAGACATGGGTTCGATCCCTGGGTTGGGAAGATCCCCTGGAGAAGGGCATCTTCTCAGTGTTCTTGCCTAGAGAACTGGATAGAGAAACCTGGTGGGCTGTAGTCCATAGGGTTGCAAAGAGTTGGACACAACTGAAGCGACTTAGCGCAGCACAGTCAGTCTCTACAGCACTGTTGCAGTTGGGATAGAGGTGGTGTGAGATGTACATCCACTGCTCCCAGTCAGCAGAAAAAACCCAACCCAAGGGCATGAACTTTATATTTTACTTTTTCTGTATCTGATAAGAAGTAAGTGTAACCTACTGTCGATTTGTACTCTTGGAACTACTAACTTGAGACGATCAATATTTGTGTTATGTGCTTTATATTTGTGGTCATATGGTGTGGGGTTCTGTTTGTGGGTGTATGTGTTTTGTCTTCTTTTTTTTCCTGTAATTTTGCAGCTTCTGGCCAAAATTGTCAACTTAACAGAAGGTGTCTTTTTTTTTTTTTTTAATATAAATTTATTTATTTTAATTGAGCTAGAACAAATAATTCCAAGAAGGTGTCTTAATTTATATTTTCCCACCATAAAAATATCTTCTGTTGCCACATCAGGTATCAAGAAACACATAAATTGGGACTTGACTAAATACTATTAAATTGCAACTGTACCAAATACCATGAAAAAGAATTGTAACCTCTGCTCTCAGTGTTGCTAATTGATGAGGGGAAGCACAGTTCATCTACTGAGTTTATGCTGCAAATCTCTCATCTGTAAAATAGAATCATGATAGTATCTTCTTTCAAGTGTTGTTATGAAGATTAAATAGGTTGTATTAAGCTTTCAGAGCAGTGCTTCATGTATAAAAAGCTTAGTGAACAATGGTGCTGCTACTGAGACGATTTCCCACATCTTCATGAAGCAGTTACTTGGATGCTTCTGTCTTTTTTAATACTGCTTCATAGACATATAAGTTCAGCCTTAAATTATTCAGATTCCTGTCTTAAGTATAGACAGATCAAAGAAACAAGATGGAATGTCCAGGCATATCTACCTGCTTATATATCCAACTGTCTGTTTCTCTGCCTTTCTCTCTTCAAATAAAGTTGGAATCCTCAGTCAATAGGGTGAGGAGTGCTGAGACTGTATAAACTGGTTGGTTTGAGATCCATGAGGAAGGCCAGTGTGGCTGGAGTGAGTAGATGGTGGTAGGTGAGTAGAATGTGTAGGATGGGTAGAGAGAGGCCACTTTTTGGAGGCAAGTATGGTAAAGAGTTGGAGAAGGAAATGGCAACCCACTCCAATATGCTTGCCTGGAGAACCCCACGGAGCCTGTGGTGTGCTACAGTTCATGGGATCGCAAAGAGTTGGGCACAACTTAGCAACTGAACAACAACAACAATGGTAAAGAGTATGGATTTTATTCCTGTTGCTTTGGAAAGTTTGGACAGTTTTCATATGGGGGATGGTATGCTATTGTGTGGAGATATGGGGGAAGCTGGAAATGGGGAGTAATAATCCTTGGGAGAGAGAGTGGATTAAGATACTGAAGTTATAGCAGTGGAAATAGCTTATCATTTCTTTGTGGGGAGAGTTGACAGGTCTTGTTGATGGTTTGAGTATGGAGAGTGAGAAAAGGGGAGAAATTGAAGATTATTTCTGTGTTTTGGGCCTCAATGCTGGATGAATAATGAGGCCACTTACTGAGGTGAAGACATAAAAGATCAGGCTTTGAGAGAATGAGTCAAAAGAGTTATGTCTTGGACTCATGGAGATGGAAAACAGACTTTCGGTTGCCCAGGGGGAATGGGTTGGGGGAGGGGTGGGGTAGGAGGTTGGAGTTAGCAGATAGAAGCTATTATATATAGAGTGGATTAGCAACAAGGTCCTACCCTTGCAGCACAGGGAACTGTATTCAATATCCTATGATAAACCATAATGGGAGAGAATATGAAAAAAGAACAACATGTATCTATGTATAACTGAGTCACTTTGCTTTTAGTGGAAATTAGCA
Organism: Bos mutus; assembly: GCF_027580195.1. Classification (NCBI taxonomy): domain Eukaryota; kingdom Metazoa; phylum Chordata; class Mammalia; order Artiodactyla; family Bovidae; genus Bos; species Bos mutus. The sequence continues at coordinate 50,762,548 of NC_091626.1, read as the reverse complement.
TGACATTGTGGATCAGCTATGCTTCAATTAAAATAAAAGTTCTGTCTTGGACATGTTTTGCCTGAGATGGCACTTAAGTAGTCAAGTGGACATATCATATAGGAAGTTGGAAATGTACGTCAGCAGGTCAGAAGGAAAGTCAGAGTAGGTCATATAAATTCATAGTGTTTAGAGCAAGATGGCACTAGAGCAAGATAGTACTGGATAAGATTGCTTAGGGAGAACAAGTAGGTAAAAATAGTAGAGAATAAGGCTTTCAACTCTGGAGACTGGCCTGAGGAAGAACCAGGAAAAAAGTCTGAGAAAAATGGCCATGAGGAGGCAGGAATGCTGCCTAAAGAAGAAATCATAGAGTAGTTTCTAATATGACAATATAAAATGTACTTATTAGAAATGGAAACTCAATGTAGAGAATTTTAAATTCATAATTTGTGTAAAGAGGACACAAAACTTATGCATATACATGTGTGTGTGTATATTCTGAACTCTAAACATTGAGCAGTTTTCTGGTAGATATTGTAGATATTTGTTAAATTGTAGCACCAGTGGTGAATATGATATTTCAAACCAGCTCTATTACATTGTACACAAAAGAGACAAAACAAATTTAGGTAGGGAGTGCTAATGTAGAGCTAGCAATTTACTTGTGAATGATAGAACAGTATGGGTAGATTCCAGAGTACTTGGCCTATTATCAAGTAACTTAACATCTTAACTCCATGCTGAGTTTTCAGATCAAATCTATTAGGAACTCTTATTTTTCCCCTTTGTAATACAATATAATGGTAAAACATTCCCCCCTCCCCTACTTTGTAGCCAACCAAGCTATATGAACTCTGTAAATCAAAGGATACATTCATTTGTGTAGCAAACAGCCATTATTGGTATGTCATGTATAACAATTTGTTATATACATCATGAATTATATCCTAAATTATCCTTATAGTTAATATACACATTGTAGCAAACAAAATTAACTGATTTTGTTGTGTAATGAAAGAATTCTCTTAAGAAAATTATTTCTTCTGGAGATACTCTGAGATTATTAGATAAATAATTGGTTATTGCAATTATACTTTGACTTATAAGAAGGATTTATTTTATGTCTATGGAATGTATCACTATTGTAAAGATATGTACATATATCAAAACATTCTTGTTGATTAGTTTGAAGTCTCTTTTGTTCCATAAATTTTTTTTCCAACCACTTTAACTTATACTCTCCATCCATTTATTAACTATCAGATCTTTTAATAGTCTTTCTTTTCGCTATCCTGATAGAACACAAAATTGATTACAGGAATTATGCAGTTAAGTTATAAATCCTTTGAAAACAAATGCAAAGCTTTACTCTTTTTCCTATAATCCAAACTACTTTCTAAAAATTATTAATTCATGATTTTTTTAAAATCTTATATTGTAGAACTAGTTCTTGACACCCTTCCCAATTGTAATGCTTTTAGCTGGTGCTCACCATTTGAATTGGTGTGTAGATAAACGAAGCACGAAGATGGAACATTTTGTGGAACTGAGGTGATAAGATAGGACTTTCAGTTAGTCTTTTGCTCATAAAATAGTTATCATTTAAAACCAGTAAAATGTTTAGAGGGCATTTCCCATGGATTAAGATTTCAGATCTCAGAGGAGCAGTTTTGATTTCGTTTTCCCCCAAAAGGTTGTAGAATTATTGCATTTTCCACTTATATTTCTGTAGCACTTATGTCCCTTCTGCTCATATTTTTGACTCCTACCACAGATATTGATTATTTCTGGAATGTGACTCTGAAAGGAGTTACTTAAGGAAGGGAATCACTATGGATTGCAAATCATCCTAATGTTTCTGTAAAGATTTCCATTTGAGTTTGAGTTTAGAGTGTGATTTCCTTTTACTGTTTCTGACTCAGTTTAAGATGCTACCAGAATTATTTCAAGACGATGAGAAGGTCATCAGCCCAACCTCAGCCACCTCTTCAGGGCGCACGCCTCTCACCCGCACCCTTTCAAAGCCCACCAAAGGCAGACCAGGCCAGACGGCCAAAGAGCACAAGAAAACAGTGGGGCACCAGGTGAGTTCAGGGAGCCGCCGCTGCGGTGCTGCTTCCCTCTGGCTCAACTGGAGCCTCGGGTCTTCTTTTGTCAGCCTCCCAGGTGGGGTCCTCAGGTGACAAGAGGCTGGAGTGCTCACTCTGAGAATGTGGAACTCTGTCCATTCATTCCTCCATACTTCTCCTCTCATATCATAGACTCGTGGCTGCAGAAGCTTTGCCCAAAATAATTTTTTCTACATTTTAGTTCTTCTAGTGCTTATCTTCCCTCACAAACCACTGCTGCCTTTGTTTTGGTCTCTGGCTGTTTCCTCTCTAGAGTTGTACAACTCCTTCAGCCCAGGAACCCCGCCCCCTCATTTCTGATGTCTTGTGCACCCGGGGTCGGGGGAAACATGGCACACAAGCTTTGTGCCCGAATAAGGGCTCAGCCTTGGGCAGGAGACTGAGTGCCAGTCAGTTTGTTTGCCGGAGGAGACAAGAAGCAGGGCCCGACACGGGCCCACAGCCCTCAGTATCATCCCGTGTCCCGAAAGGTAACCCCAGCCTGGCTGTACTCTCAGATTCTCCCCCTCATTTCCTATCCTTTTTTGAAGTCATCTGCTACTTTTTTCAGTATTGTACAGCAAAATTCCCACTATACATGATTAAAGGACCTTAATATCCTTAAAGCAAGGTTGTATTTTTAGTCAAAGTTTTGAGTGTACACCAGAAAGCCACAGAAATTTATATTAAAAGTGTGGGGGGGCGGAATGTGTGTGGAAGAGTGAACTCTAATATAATAATAATGATGATGTGTCCAAATAGGTTCATCAGCTGTAACAAATATACCACTGTGGTGGGGAAAGTTGATGATGGGGAGGCCACGCCTGTGCCAGGGCAGAGGGTATGTGGGAAGTTACTGTGTCTTCTGTCTGACTTTGCTGTAAGCCTTAAACCACTCTAAGAAAATAAAGTCTATTTTAAAGGGTCTGGGGGAGAGGGAAAATTAAGAATGTCACAGAGTAAGCATGTGAATGCTAGGGTTTAAGGAAATTTGAACCGAAATCCCTAGCAGCTCTACTACCTGGGGCTGGTCAGGCTCACAGGCGGCCAAGTCATCTCCACTAGCGCCATTAGAAGAAAAGTTTAGGTTGTTTTATGTCATCTTTGACTCTGACAAACCTTGATGCACCTTTCTGCTCTTTTTTATGCAGTTCCGAAACTCCCTCCACCTGCTTATGGAGACCCTGAATGCCACTACCCCTCACTATGTGCGCTGTATCAAGCCTAACGACTTCAAGTTCCCATTCACGTAAGTATTTCTCAACTGCTGAATTTAAAAGAATCCATATCTCGTAAGGATTGTCAAACCGGCAGCTGGGAAAAAAATACGTGAGTAAATCTTCATGTCTTGTAGAAGGAATAGTTAATAGAATTTTTTTCAGTTTTTGTTCCCTTTTAAGAGTTTGAGAACAGGGACTTCCCTGGTGGTCCAGTGGCCAAGACTCCATGCTCCCACTTGTTGGGGCCTGGATTCAGTTCTTGGTCAGGGAACTAAGATCCACAGGCCATGCAGTGTAGACCACCCCCCCAACCCCGAAAAAAGTGAGAACAAATTAGCAGCTGGCCTTATGACAATTTTAAACATTTGAGGTCAACCACACATTTCTAGTTCTACTTTCTATTTTGAATTTACTTCAGTTTAAGACCTTTTTGGTTAATTTGGGCTTCAGTTAAAACCAGAGCTGGGTGAGATAAGGTTGCTTTAGCAAAGGCTCACAGTCATCCCTGCTGCTTTTCAACTGTTGAAAGCATCAGAGGAGTCTGCTTTTTACCATGCATCTTGTCCTCCATCAATATCATACATGAGAGGAAGTTTTTTCCAAAACAGAAATATTTCTCTAATTTTGAAGGTAATTCATGCACATTGTAAAAACAATTTTCAGGAAATATAAAACAGTATAAAAGTAAATGAAAAAGCATTTCATTATACCTAGAGAGGTAATAAGTATTAATTGACATAGATCTTTATCAGTCCTTCCCTGCTCTGTGTGTGTTTCTGTGAAAGAGAGAGAGACACATTAATAAGAGAGAAGGAATCATGCTGTAACTGCTGTTTTACTTCACTTTCAACTTAATAAATTGTGAGTGTTTTCCATGTTTATAAATACAAATCGTTATCACCACTTTAAGGCTACGTCATACCCCATTATAGAGACATACCATCATTTATTTAAGTTATTCCCTGTTGATGGCCATTTGGGTTATTCCTTGGCTATGATAAACATCTTTTCCCAAACATTTCTGTATATTTGCCTGCCTGAATATCTCCTTAGACTACTGTATTTCTAGAACAGGAATTTGTGGGTCAAAGATAAGGCACCCTTCCCAAACACTGTAATAACTCCCACTCTGCACCTTGTGCATGCTCCTGAACTATGCTCCTGCCACTCCTGCCCGCTGGAGATTCTGCCTTAGACTGCAGGGCATTTCTCAAAGACTCTTGTATTCTTCTCATTCCCAAGAAGCCTTTCTTGAGGAGGTGAGAAGCAGGAAGAAGCTTTCATGCCCTGGGCAACTCTTCTGGACAGCCCCAGGGCCCATTACCTTGAGTCAACCAACCCCATCTCCCATCACCAACAAAATACTGAGAAGACGGCACCACAGAAACCTCAGATAGGTCATTCAGGGCACAAATGGGGAGTAAGGGGAGTGATCATCCTGTAAGAAGCAGGCCTTGCTACTTCCTCTTTTAGTGTCAATTTAACATTAAGGTGCTGTTTATCTAGAGTGAACTGCAGCTAAGATATAAAATACTTTTTAACTGACATGGAAACTTAATGATTAGTATGTATACACTGAGTTAAATAGCTTTTAGAACACTAGTAATTAACAACAACAACAACAAAAAACTGAATGGGGCATGTTTAATTTGTTCTTCTTGTTAAAGAAATCTTCAGAGCTGGCCAGTCTTTATTCTCGGGTAGCTCTGTATGGTGAACTAAAGAATTATGAGACCAACTAGTCGGGCCAAGGCGTGTAATGAGCACTGCACAGTACAGAGGAGCTTGGGCTTTTTAAATATGCTCAGTGGTATTTCTTATGAGTTTTTGGTGTATGTTCTTACTGCTAGTAATCTTCCCCACTCTCAAAATGGAGTTTTCAATTTTGAATCAGTACTCCAACATTTGAATTTTTTTTTTCTAATTTATTCATTTGGCTCTTTACAAAAGATTTCAGTCTCTGGATTGAGGACAGTAGTTTGTGGCTAGAGCCAGACTTTTTTGTGTACTAATGATTTCCACCTTTACTCATAGGTTTGATGAGAAGAGGGCAGTGCAGCAGCTGAGAGCATGCGGTGTCCTGGAAACCATTCGGATCAGCGCAGCAGGTTTCCCCTCTCGGTGGGCCTGGCAGCTTTCAAATACAAGGGATCCTCATGGGGGAGGTTCCTGCTCCCTTAGATAAGCTGACATGAGTCTCTTTTCATAGGTGGACTTACCAAGAATTTTTCAGCCGCTATCGGGTCCTAATGAAGCAAAAAGATGTGCTAAGTGACAGAAAGCAAACATGCAAGAATGTTTTAGAGAAACTGATAGTGGTAAGAAAGATTTTCACTCATCTGTATCTGAACAGATGTTTGCCAAAGGCCTTGTGATTATAACCTGTACAAGTCCTAGGGGTGTCCAAATAGCACTAATTCAATGAATTCAGGAGTGGGAGCGGGGAGAGGTACACTGTCTTGGAGTTCGAGGTTCCCTGTCTCTACGATGGAAAGACTAGTGAGGACAACAGCCCAGTATCAAGAAACAGGATGGTGAGGCCTGAGCCTAGACTTCAAATGCATTCTTTTTAGAACTGGATCATTTTCAATAAAAATTTACTGAGTACTTACTTACGAAAGACACCAGGCCAAATGCTGTGTGATTAAGAAAAAATAAGTCTTATCCTCAGGTAACATAGTATGTCTTCGAAATCAATGCATTTTAAAGACAAGTATAATATACCTTAGTGTCTATGAAATGCTGAATGAATGAGAGAAGAAATCAGAGGAAGACAAAGCCACTTCTGCTGTGGGGAGGGGACATGTATTTTGAGTCAGGCCCTGAAAGGTGGGTAAGACTGTAAACCTGGAAGGAGACTATCCTAGTAGGGAGCAAAGAACGTGGAAGCAGGAAAGCATAGTTTTCTCAAAAAAACAATACAGTAGGATTTTTGTTTTTGCAGTAAAAAATTGGTGCCTGGGAAGTAAGGAATTCGTTAGGAAATCGGGGTTGATGTTTGAAGGATCTTGCCTACCAAGCTAAGGCATTTGCAGACCTTAGAATGCATCAGAGTCACCTACAAGACTTGTTACACTACAGATTGCCAGGCCCCACCTCCAGAATTTCTGATTTGGTCGTCTGGGATGCGCCCAATAATTTGCATTTCTATCAAGTTCCCAGTGATGCTGATGCTGGTTTGAGGACTACACTTGGATAGCCACTGATGTATGCTGTGGAGAATTTAAGATTCATGAAATGTTTTTTAAAGAATATTATATTTTCACTTATTTGACATTAGGTTGGATGGATTAACTCACTTTGAAGTAATTAGTAATAATTACTAGCTATTAATTAGATGTAATATCTCTTCTCTGGTAATAATTTTTTTTTTTTTCTTGAAATAGCTTAGGCCACTTTCCTGGTGATGTGTAAAAGAATTGGGTCCATTTTGAATTTGGCCCAAGTCCTTTCTAGGGAATGAAGAGCAGAAAGTAGGGACAGTCATCCCACACCAGCTTCCTCCCCTAGACCTCTCCCGGCTGAACTTTGGGACCACAAGGCAGAGGAGGGCAGGCTTGGGGAGCAGGGAGAGGGGAGCTGAGATGAGATGGGGCTGGGAAAGGGAACCACTTACTAGCTTTTGCAGCTAGCTTCCTTTGTAAGATTTATTGATTTAAACTGAAGTAGTTTTAGATGTATGTGATTTCCTATTTTCTCTTTTCATGTACAAGATAGGAAATATTTGCTTACAGTGAAAAGTTATTTTCTCTGTTTTCACTTTGAATTTTACATCACAATATTGATTGTTACAAATAAACTCTCCTCTTTCAATGTGAGATGTTTAATAAATCACATGATTTTGAATAGTTGGATCAGAATGTAATAGACCAAAAATAGTATGCCTATCTATCTGTGTTTACTGCTCAACTTTGCTTATAATCAGAAGTCAGTGAGCATTATAAATGATTATATTTTTGAAATTTGTAGACAGACTTACTATTGATAAAACCAAGAGATAACTGTTGAGAAACTTAACTCTTAACATGAATATGCAGCATTTTTAATCTTTTTGTTTCTATTTTGTATGTATTACTTCCTGCCTTTTTCTTCACACTGGTGTTTTTGTCCCTTCAGCTTTCTCATGGAACTTACAGCCCGATGTAATCCTTACAGCCCGGGTCAGTCAGAGGGAGTGTCAGCATCTCCATTTCCTTGAGATATTTAAAATACAAACAAGCAAATAGTAGCTGCCTATAACCCACAACCAAGTTTTGGGCTTCAGATAATAATTCCAGGTAGACTAATTCTGGAAAATAACTCTTAAACTGCAGTTTTCCTTAAAGTCCCTTCTATTCGCTCAACTTGCCTAGGATCAAAAAGCTGGCTCCATTAGATACTTGTGATGTAGCCCAAGATTTAGCTAATAGTTTCATCCCTTTACTGATACTGCTTTTAGACTTTTTTTTTTTTTTCTTTTTAAAAATTCACTTATTTGGTCATCATTTCTACTTCTGAGTATACAGTTTCTTCCAAATACAGGACAAGGACAAATACCAGTTTGGGAAGACAAAGATCTTTTTCCGGGCTGGTCAAGTGGCCTACCTAGAAAAATTGAGGGCAGACAAGCTGAGGGCTGCCTGCATCAGGATCCAGAAGACGATCCGAGGGTGGCTGCTGCGGAAGAAGTACCTGCGCATGCGCAAGGCTGCCATCACTGTGCAGAGATATGTGCGAGGCCACCAGGCCCGATGGTATGTGTCCTGGTGGCGTGTACACGCTTGCTCAGGGGCAGCCAAGATTGGAGAGTGCATCTGACTTATTGTCTAAGCTAGGACAGTTTGGGGTGGGTGGTCACCCTACCACTCAAGGCAGTTCAGTTCAGTCGCTGAGTCGTGTCCAACTCTTTGCAATCCCAGGAACCGCAGCACACCAGGCCTCCCTGTCCATCACCAACTCCCAGAGTTTACCCAAACTCATGTCCATTGAGTCGGTGATGCCATCCAACCATCTCATCCTCTATCATCCCCTTCTCCTCCTGCCTTCAATCTTTCCCAGCATCAGGGTCTTTTCAAATGAGTCAGCTCTTCGCATCAGGTGGCCAAAGTATTGAAGTTTCAACTTCAACATCAGTCCTTCCAATGGACACTCAGGACTGATCTCCTTTAGGATAGACTGGTTTAATCTCCTTGCAGTCCAAGGGACTCTCAAGAGGCTTCTCCAACACCACAGTTCAAAAGCATCAATTCTTTGGTGCTCAGCTTTCTTTATAGTCCAACTCTCACATCCACTCAAGGCAACACCTTACCTTTTCTTAGTTCCAAGGAATTAACTCATAAGACAGTTAAATAGAATATAATTTCACTCACCTTTAGGAATCAGATTGAACCTCAAAAAAAATTACAAATTACTGTCTACTCATGTCCTCAGTATTTATTTTTTATACATTTATGTTGGGCTTCCCTGGTGGCTCAGCTGGTAAAGAATCTGCCTGCAGTGTGGGAGACCTGGGTTCAATCCCTGGGTTGGGAAATCCCCTGGAGAAGGGAAGGGCTACCCACTCCAATATTCTGGCCTGGAGAATTCCATGGACTGTATAGTCCATTGGGTTGCAAAGAGTCAGACACTAAGCGACTTTCACTTTCACTTTTAATGGACTTGAAGAAATCATCTGTAAATCAGGACAATCATGAATATAACCTGTTAAAAATGCTTCCATTGAGGTGTTTTTAGGAGCAATAAGCTGAGAACTGTAGAAAAGAATTAACTTACATGTGATTACATATTAGGATAATTTTAATTTAGAGCTATCAGAAGACATGAATTAATGATAAAAAAAAAACTTATGCCCAAGTAAATAGATTGAGAAAAAACATCATGTGTTCACAATGGATAGAGCTCAGGAAGCTGGTGATAAGTAGGTATGGTATTACTGTGTAGACTGGTCTGCTATGTAAAGGGTACATAGCCTGGGGTAATAAGCACAGTCCTAAAAGGAATAAACCTTTATGAACTTTAACTTCTTTATTGTAAAATCGAGTGATATGGGACAGCCCACATTTTAGGGTTAGGTAAGGTTCATTTGAGATAACAGATGGACAGGTATTCGGGGATCATAAACTAACTACAAATATAAGAAATATAAATGTTGATTTAACATGTATGTTATTAGAATAATCAATGGAAGTACTACTTATTATGGCAAGACATTGGTGCTTTCATCCTCTACAAAATGTGTTCCTGGGTTTTTCTGACTACTGACAACTCGCCACTCTTTCTCTACCAGCTATGCTAAGTTCCTGCGCAGAACCAAGGCAGCCACTATCATTCAGAAGTACTGGCGCATGTATGTAGCTCGCCGGAGATACAAGATCACGCGAACTGCCACAATTGTCCTTCAGTCTTATTTGCGAGGCTACTTGGCCAGAAATAGGTATCACAAGGTGAGGCATTGTTTTCAACTTTTTTATTCATCCCATTAATGTTAATCAAGTTCCACATCTGTACAAAGTGCCACAGGCCCTCCTATGGATGTAGGACTTGTATGGAAACAAGGAAGATCCCCTGGAGAAGGGATAGGCTACCCACTCCGATATTCTTGGGCTTCCCTTGTGGCTCACCTGGTAAAGAATTCACCTGCAATGTGGGAGACCTGGGTTCGATCCCTGGTTTGGGAAGATCCCCTGGAGAAGGGAAAGGCTACCTACTCCAGTATCCTGGCCTGGATATTTCCATGTGGTTGCAAAGAGTCAGACATGACTGAACAACTTTCACTTTCCCTTTCAACCAACAATTGAAATATATTTTAAAATATTAAATAATAAGTACATATTTATTCATTTATTAACATGACTTGGAAAAAGAAAGCTTACCTTTTTATTCCCTTTGCATATGTAATTTGGGGGGGAAAAGTGACATTTTTGTTTCCTGTGGCTGCTGTAATACATTACCACCAATGGTAGCTAGAAACAAGAGAAATTTCTCATTGAACTTTCTCACAGTTCTAGAGGCAAGAACTGTGAAAACAAGATGTCAGCAGAGCTACACTCCCTCCAGAAGCTATGGGGGGAGGACCCTTTCCTTGCCTCTTCTAATGCTGGAGGCCACCACTATTCCTTATACTTTTGTGCCCATATCACTCCAAGCCCTGCCTCCATCTTCATTCACATCATCTTCTCTCTGTGTCTAACTTTACTTCCTTTTGTCTGTCTCTTGTGAGAACACTTGTGATGGATTTGGGTCCCGCCTAGATAATCCAGGATAATCTCTCCATCTCAAGATCCTTAACTTAATTATACCTTCAAAGACCCTTTCCCCAAATAAGGTAACATTTACAGATTCATGGAGGAATCTAGGGGTCTTTATTCAGCTAATTATGGTGAGCTTTGAATAGCTAAAGTATATAACAGATGAACAGAAGATTAAGAATGAAACAAATTTGGAAGAATTTACCATGGTAAAGTGAAATCAAATGTAATATCAATGTAGTTAAAGTTGTATTAACTGGAGTATGATCCTATAGAAATATTTGACAAGTAAGCTTTATGTCTAGCACTAATCATTATGACTAGAGATAGTGGATCACCAGATTAGTCTTACCTAATCATCACTTCTAACAATATATGGTCTGGTCGATGAACATTTTTTCTCTCTTTTATTTCAGCAAGGTTTTGAGTCTGTTCTTTAGGTTCATCCACCTTATTAGAACTGACTGAAATGTGTTCCTTTTCATGGCTGAGTAGTATTCCATTGTATATATGTACCACAGCTTCTTTATCCATTCATCTGTTGATCGACATGTAGGTTGCTTCCATGTTCTAGCTATTGTAAATAGTGCTGCAATGAACATTGGGGTACATGTGTCTTTTTCAACTTTGGTTTCCTTAGGGTATATGCCTAGTAGTGGGATTGAAGGATCATATGGTGGTTTTATTCCTAGTTTTTTAAGGAATTTCCATACCATCTTCCATAGTGGTTGTATCAGTTTACATTCCCACCAAAAGTGCAAGAGGGTTCCCTTTTCTCTACACCCTCTCCAGCACCCTCTCCAGCATTTATTGTTTGTAGACTTTTTGATGATGACCATTCTAACCTGTGTGAGATGATATCTCATTTTAGTTTTGATTTGCATTTCTCTAATAATGAGCAATATTGAATGTCTTTTCATGTGTTTTTTAGCCATCTGTGTCTTCTTTGGAGAAATGTCTGTTTAGATCTTTTCCCTACTTTTTGATTGGGTTGTTTGTTTTTCTGGTATTGACTTGTATGAGCTGCTTGTATATTTTTTAAATTAATCCTTTGTTAGTTGTCATTTCCTATTTTTTTTTTTTTCCATTCTGAGGGTTTTCTTTTCTTCTTGCTTATAGTTTCCTTTGCTGTGCAAAAAGCCTTTACATTTAATTAGGTCCTGCTTGTTTATTTTGTTTTTATTTCTATTACTCTAGGAGGTAGGTCATAAAGAATCTTGCTGTGATTTGTCCTGGAGTGTTCTGCCTATGTTTTCCTCTAAGAGTCTTATAGTCTCTGGTCTTAAATTTAAGTCTTTAATCCCTTTTGATTTTATCTTGGTGGGTGGTGTTAGGAAGTTTTCTAATTTCATTCTTTCACTCATAGCTGTCCAGTTTTCCCAGCACCACTTATTGAACATGCTGTCTTTGCCCCATTGTATATTCTTGCCTCCTTTGTTAAAAATAAGGTACCCATAGATGTGTGGGTTTATCTCTGGGCTTTCTATCTTGTTCCATTGGTCTATATTTCTGTTTTTGTGCCAGTACCATACTGTCTTGATGACTGTAGCTTTGTAGTTTAGTCTAGAGACTGTTCTTTAGAACATATTCCTAATAAGCCAGAAATACCCTGATGCTGGAAAGATTGAAGGCCGGAGGAGAAGGGGGTGACAGAGGATGAGATGGTTGGATGGCATCATGGACTCAATGGACATAAGTTTGAGTAAACTCCAGGAGTTGGTGATGGACAGGGAGGCCTGGTGTGCTGCAGTCCACGGGGTCACAAAGAGTCAGACACGACTGAGCGACTGAACTGAACTGAAAAGTCTAGATCTTAGAGCCCTTTGGGCATCGTTAGAAGGAGAGTCAGTTGAGTGATATAGGACATTTCTCTAATCATAGGCAGTATGTGGGCTTGCCCTGGACCCTATACATGTATGTATTTTACTTTCTTAATTTAAATTAATTTTAGACAACAAAGAAACATGGAAAGCTAATGAGGCTTGAATGAACATATTTAAATAGCTGTGCTTTGAAGAAAATTTGAAGACAGTTTCTCCAGGTCTTTCTGCCCATGCTTGCTTTATGGTTAGGTGTTCTTTCTTTTCAAGCATGAGCTTTCAAGGGAAGGTAAAGCCTTATTAAACTTGACCTATTAGATACGCCAAACTGGTTACTCCCCTGTTTTCCTCAGTACTGTCTTTGGGAACATCTGAACTGGGGTTTGAGGCTATTGGTTAGCAGTAGAAGTCTCTAGCCAGCTCAGCTCCCACTGTGACTGGACCTAGTGAGGGTACCAGCTTAGAGACTAGTTTATGTGTAGGCCAGTGGGACCCCCTTAGTGATCCTTCTAGCTGTGATTCCAATCTCAGCCTCCCCTTCTCCAGCTTTGAGAGGTCTTAAAGTGAAAGCAAGTGTTATTTAATGCCTCTGACTCACCAATGGAAATGAGATTGAGAATGGAAGCTCTAATTATATACCATTTCCATTTGACTGAAATTACAGAAATGGACCAATGTTTGAAGTTACATGGGAGAAGGAAATTGAATAGGAAAATTGGCATTAATAGCTTTGCCACTGTGTGCTGCTTGAGTTTTTTTTAAATTCTGAAAGCCTTCAGTTTGCCATCACTGAGTTTTACCCAGTTTGTCACTAGTCATCCAGATAGACAGGGGCTTCCCTCAGGATTCTGATGTTGAGTGAGAGCAAAAGCCCTGCCTCACTGCAGCGTGATGCATGGTGACTGCACTTCGTGGGAACTGAAGGCTACCTTGGCATTAGGAAAATAGCCCAAAGGTGCAGTCTTGAGGTAGCTGAAGACACTTATATAAGTCTCTGAAACACCTATGTTTGTTTTGCTGTTGTTTAGTTGCTAAGTCATGTCTGACTCTTTTGGGGGACCCCATAGACTGTAGCCTGCAAGGCTCCTCTGTCCAGGGGAATTTTCAGGCAATAATATTGGAATGGGTTGCCATTTCCTTCTCCAGAGGATCTTCATGACATAGGGATCGAACCCACATCTCCTGCTTAGTAGGCTGATTCTTTACCATGGAGCCACTGGGGAAACCCATGTTTATTTTGTATTTGATGACTTTAAACACAACCACTTACTTTTGTATCATCTGGGATGGCACATGATTTCATTATTTTTCTCAGCTACATAACCTAAAAATAGGAACTGTTTTTTCAATGATCTTACCAAATTGCTACTATCTGAAGAGACTGTTTCAGAGATTTTTTACACATTTAAAAAAAGTTTCATGAAAGATATATTGTATCCCTTTATCATAATCAGTAGTGAGTACTTAATTGAATACATTGTAACATTCATATCACACAAGTTCAGTTCAGTTCAGTCACTCTGTCATGTCCGACTCTTTATGACCCCATGAACCACAGCACGCCAGGCCTCCCTGTCCATCACCAACTGCCAGAGTCTACCCAAATCCATGTCCATTGAGTCGGTGATACCATCCAACCATCTCATCCTCTGTTGTTCCCTTCTCCTCCTGCCCTCAATCTTTCCCAGCATCAGGGTCTTTTCAAATGAGTCAGCTCTTCGCATCAGGTGGCCAAAGTATTGGAGTTTCAGCTTCAACATCAGTCCTTCCGTCCTTCCAATGAACGCCCAGGACTGATTTCCTTTAAGATGGACTGGTTGGATCTCCTTGCAGTCCAAAGGATTCTCAAGAGTCTTCTCTAACACCACAGTTCAAAAGCATCAATTCTTTGGTGCTCAGCTTTCTTTATAGTCCAATTCTCACATCCATACATGACCACTGGAAAAACCATAGCCTTGACTAGACAGACCTTGGTTGACAAACTAATGTCTGCTTTTTAATATACTGTCTAGGTTGTTCATAACTTTCCTTCCAAGGAGTAAGCATCTTTTAATTTCACGGCTGCAGTCACTATCTGCAGTGATTTTGGAGCCCAAAAAAATAAAGTCAGCCACTGTTTCCACTGTTTCCCCATCTATTTGCCATTTTATAAAATCATAGTTTTGAAAGGACCTCAAAGTCTTGCTAGTTCAGCCCTTCCTAAAATCTAAGAATTTTCCCATCATTCCTGGAAATTGTTTGCACAATCTCTGCTTGATGGTCATTAGTGACAAGAGATTTATCTCATAAGGATGAATGAGTGTTTATCAGTTTAGGGGAATATCTTTTTTTAAGAAAACACAATATAAAATTAATATCTGTTTACTTTATCTTCCTTTTAGCTTTCCTTTTAAAGTTCTATCCCTACTACCTTTGAACCCCATGTGTGGGTTTGTGCTACATTTGTAAAGCAATGGGAAATCCTCACTAAAGTGGTATTCCTCAAAAATGGCAAATGAGAGAATCATTTTTTTTGTTGTTTCTGGGGGAAAAATCAATAAATTAATAATAAACTTTGCAGTACCCTAAGTGTTGGCTTCTATAGCCTGCTTACCAACCATACCCTATGTCCTCAAGCCAGAGACCTAATGCACAGTGATGTGGACCCAGCAGTAAGGGTAGTGGGTAAATCTATTTTACTAGCACATAATTCACAGGGTATCAAGCTCTGTTTATTTTCTGAAGGATAACTGATTGCTTTTAGAAATCATGTAGTTATAAGAAACCTAATGCATTTTTCTTTCTTTTTAGATTAGTTTTCTATTTGGTAATCTGGTGTCTTTAATTTTGATGGCTCTTATGTGTATACTGTTTATCATCATACATAGACATGTAATCCCACATATGACATGTGAATGTAATACATGTTTTATATATGTTTCTCAAATTGCCTTTTAAAGATTACATTTCAGTCATCTTTTAAAATAATTGGTGCCTCCATATATTTGTGGTAAGTACACTCCACAGAATACATGGTTGCTTCAGCTTTTCCAGTGGCTTTCCCTTTAGTTAATGTGTGGTTCTCAGACTGCATCCAGAGGTTGATAGAGTTGAAATTGAGTGTAGTCCAGGGTCTGACATTACTTGCACCTACCCTTCTCTCCAGATACTCCGTGAACACAAAGCAGTCATCATTCAGAAATGGGTCCGTGGCTGGCTGGCTCGCACCTACTATAAGAGGAGCATCCATGCCATCATCTACCTTCAGTGCTGCTTCCGACGGATGATGGCCAAGCGTGAGCTGAAGAAACTTAAGATCGAGGCCCGCTCCGTGGAGCGCTATAAGAAGCTTCACATTGGCATGGAGAACAAGATCATGCAGCTGCAGCGCAAAGTTGATGAGCAGGTGTGTTTTGAACAGCAGTCCTAAAAATGCAGCATGCCTAATGAAATACACTGGGATTATCTCCAGCATTGTCTCCTTTTGACTTTACCTTTCAGTCTCAGCAAAAAAGTAAAACAGTAGTGACATTAATGAGCAGGCAATAGTGACAAGCTCATAGGTAAGATTATAATTTCAAGGACCAAGGCGGGAAATTGTTTTTGAGAACACAGACAGGTTTACTAGCAGTCCAAAAGGTTAGGACTGAGAATCATATTGTGCTTTATATTTTACACAGCTCTTTCATCATTATCATTCAGTTATGTGTAATGTATTGTTTCTTTTGTAGATGAGTTGTTTAACACTGAGATGGCAAAAGAAGCAGGAAGATGTCCATGCTTCTGAGGAATCTGCAGTCTATTTGCAGAGATAACAGTTTGATTTCTTACAGATAGTTATTACCAAGTAATATTTTAGCACCTGAAAATTATATAGGTAGTTAGTGACATATAAATACTAACGATGACAAAGAAAAACAGAAAAGAGAATGAAATAAAATTCATCAGACAGGTTTTCTGAATGGGAAGAGTTTCCAGATGTTAAACAAAGAGATTTGTAAGACGTGATTTTGAGGCCATTTTACCATTCCTATACATCACTAGCCAGCACATGGTTTTCAGTAGCACACTGATTTGTTTCTAAAAACAAATCTAGATTTTCCTATTCTTGGATTGAGAATCAGGAAAGAGAATTTAGTATGGTAACTCTCCTTGTGACTATGAGAGAATCACATCTATGTTGCTCATCTCATGTAAAACGTAAATAATTGTGTCTGTTCTCTTTTTGTATCACTAAGAGGGGACTGATTGTGTTACTTTAAATGTCACTAGTATTTTGGTTAGAGGCTGTATCAGTGCTGCAGTGACACAGCATGAATATGATGAATAGGCATGGTTTTCTCACTAAGTACAATTCATGGTGTGTATATTTACTTGCTGTCACTCGTGTGTGTGTTTAAAGAACAAAGACTACAAATGCCTCATGGAGAAACTGACCAATCTAGAAGGAATATACAACTCGGAGACCGAGAAACTACGAAGTGATTTAGAACGTCTTCAGCTAAGTGAAGAAGAAGCTAAGATTGCTACTGGACGGGTCCTCAGTCTGCAGGAAGAAATTGCCAAGCTACGGAAAGACCTGGAACAAACTCAGTCTGAGAAAAAATCCATTGAGGAACATGCTGATAGATACAAACAAGAAACTGAGCAGGTAGGAGCTGATGTTCATATCCTCATCTACTTCTTTCACAAAGGAGATGTGCTGCCATATTGACTTGGTTGGCCATTGTAGCTCAATGTAGTTCTCAGTTGAAGGTAAAACACACATTTCAGTCAGTTGACTGTTCATTATTAGTGTTTTTCCCCAAGGAGTTCTTCTGTATATTGGATGAGTAGCTATAGGTCTTTTAGCAGAACGTTTTACTCTACTAAGAATAGAAGGAAAGCAGTATTATAAGAAGAAAATTGATGGCCAAGTACCTACTATACACTCTTTTTGTTGAATGTATAGATCTGTGTGGAGTCAGCCAGCTTAAGGTGATTAAGAAGTAAATTAAACAATAAACTGTCAATAGCTAGTAGGAATTTTTATGGAAACCTACATTAAGGCTGTTTTGAGAAGTCCACCAGAAATCCAAATGTCTACACTGGCCATAGTCAAGAACTACTATGCAAAAAATAACAACAAAACTGCTTACAGATTGACAGATGTTTCCACACTGCAAATTTGTATTAACTTATATCAAAACTTTATTAAATATAGAAAATACGAAGGCTCTCAAGAAGTAATGAGGAGTATTGTTTAAACGTAAGAAAAAATACCTCAACATAAGGCTTACTGGGAAAAAGTAATAGATTTTTAGAGATGCTACTAGTATTACCATCTTTAAATGAAAACAGAGTTGACTCTGTTGGCTGTAACTACTTCTGAACCTCAACAGCAGCTTATGCAGTAAGAACCTCTGAAGGAGCTTAGACAGTTCAGGTAAGATAGTGTCACTAATAAGATGGCAATCCTTCCATGATATTCAGGATCCTGATTAAAATAAACCCGTCTATATCTTCAACAGATCTTGACTCTGTGTCTGGAAACAGTTTCCCTGGTAGCCTAGTCCATAAAGAATCTGCCTGCAGTGCAGGAGACCTGGGTTCAATGCCTGGATCGGGAACATCCCCTGGAGAAGGATTCAGTATTCTTCAGTGTTCTTGCCTAGAAAATCATATGGAGAGAGGAACTTAGCGGGCTACAGCCCCTGAGGTCACAAGAGCTAGACACAACTTAGCAACTAAACCACCATTAATATACGTTACTTTGACATGGCAAGCTTGTTCTATTGAATATATATCCAATGAGATACTTTTGAGGTTTAGGATCTGTCTTCCTCATTTTCTCTCTTTCTCAATCTCTTTTTTCCCCATTTCCTGGGTCCCTGAAAGCTTCCAAAATTCCTTAGAAACTATAGAGTATTAACTTGATAGGGGTATTCTCTTTTCCTTTTCACAGTCAAATTCATACCTTTCTAGTTAGATAGAATAGTATACCCAAACATATTCAGATTTCTCCTTCTTGTTTTATTACCTGCAGCTTTCACAGGGATATCTATAGGCACTACCATTAAGTCTTTTAGATGGAGTGTGGTAAGAATGAAAACATTTCCTTGGGAGAGCCAGCCTTGTGGTCAGGAAAGCTGCATTGCCAGTCAGCCTGATCAAGGAGCCTAGAAGGTCCAGAGAACTGTGCTTCTTAACCAGGAATGTGTATCAGAATTGGCTGGAGAGTTTTTAAAAAGATACCTGCCCAAGCTCTGGGAGTGTGGGTCGGACACATTTATTTTGAAAAAGCACCACAGGTGATTGGTTGCATAGCCCTGACAAAGAGTGGCTTCTCTCAAGAGCACCCAAAGAACCCAGCCTTTGTACTGAGAGCAGACCTTCTCAGGACAGAAGGAAGAGACTGGACAATCAGAAAGAGCACCTCCTGGCCTGGTGTCTGCCGTGGCTCAGTGCTGTAACTTCAGTTCTCTGTTCTTCAGGGATCCTTCGTCACAGCCCATTGTCTCCATCGCTGAACTCTTCATACATTCTCTTTATTATTAAAGCTGTTCCTTTAAGAATTCTATGAACTTACATTTAGAGAAAGGAATTCACATGTCACTTATTCAGGTTTCACTTCAGCACACATTCTATTACAAAGCTAAACTATATAAATTATCAACTTTGCAAAGTTACCTTTGGTTTTGATTTTTGCTTCCTGAGAATCCTTATCTAACCAGGAACCAGAAAGTTAAAAGGTCAACATTTTTTTTTTATTGTGGTAAAATATGCTTATATGTGACTTTAAATTTACCATTTTAATTGTTTTGAGTATAAAGTTCTATGACATTATAGTCACATAGTTGTAAGGCCAATGCTTAAATGTGGAATAAACTTGCAAAACTCTTAAAAGGAGATGAAAGTAAAATTCTCAAGACAGAGAACAGAGAGCTTTGGAAGGTCTTCAGCGA
Source organism: Bos mutus (assembly GCF_027580195.1). NCBI lineage: Eukaryota > Metazoa > Chordata > Mammalia > Artiodactyla > Bovidae > Bos > Bos mutus. The sequence continues at coordinate 50,743,269 of NC_091626.1, read as the reverse complement.
ATTTCATACTTTTCGTGTCCTCTGTAATCTTTCTGTTGTATCTTGGGTCCACATAAGCATTGTGTTAGGCTTTTGGGGTGAAAAGGTGTTATATTACTTTAAGAGCAAATGCTTTCTAGGTGTCAGGCAATTGGTAAATGCTCAAGGTACAAAGTAAAACAACAACAGCAAATCATCTTTGTCCTCCAGTAATTTCTAGTCAATCAGGGAAGTAAAAGTAAATCATTTATAAGGGGTATAAGGAGGCATTTACAGGGTTCTGTAGCAGTCCAATGGAGAGACATATAATTGGACGAGTTTCTGGGAAAGCTTTCTGGGGGGTAATGCTTGAACCAAGTTTAAAGGATGACTGAATATAACTCAGCAAAGAAGTGAGACAGTGAGACATGGCAGTAAGGAGTGACTACTGTGTGTTTCATATTCAGTATCGGGTTTCCTCTGTCTGTTGCAGCCATATCAGTTTATTGTTTCATTTTATAGCTGGTGTCAAATCTAAAGGAAGAAAATACTTTGCTGAAGCAGGAAAAAGAGGCCCTCAATCACCGTATCGTGGAGCAAGCTAAGGAGATGACAGGTAAGGCTCATGTGGGCCCAGCCTACTGCACTCCAAACAACCTGAGACCAAGGGTTTAAAAGTTATAACTTTGCGTATTTAGGCTGGCATCAATAAGTTTCAGAGTTCCAGAGGCAGGCACTCTAAATATTTGGTTGAATTAGTTGGTGAATTTGTAAATCGTATCTCCCTAAGTACAAATATGAATTCATGCTTAGTCAATATCATATATAACTTAAAAAAATAATTGTATGTATGATTTATAGCTTATAGGAGTCCTCTTGATTTAAGACAAATTCTTGAGCTAATATGTATATTATAGGAGTATATGTATCTATGTATATTATTGATTTTGCTAAATGAATGAATACTAATTTCATAAGATCACTCACTTTTTACCATCTTAAAAAAAAAAGACAGTAACTAGAGGTAGACATTTATTTGCTGTTGGTAAGATAAATTAAAATGATTATAATTTACAAGAAATCCACATATACTTAAACATGAGATAAGAAGATGTATATCAAACTACAGCAATTGGTGGTAGAAATAAAAAGGAAGAGGTAGGTTAGAGTGAAAATATATGAAAAGAATTAACAGATTATTGTCATTTTTGATATGGTATTCAAAAGAGGAGCAAAAACTTTCTAAAGTGTTGCAATGAGTTATCAAAACAATAATATGTTATTAGTAATGAGGAAATTGAGGAAAACAAGTCTCTGTTTATGAGGCAAATCAATTAAAATTTGGATGTTAGCTAGGGTCTCCAGATAGAGGTGATCTGAAAGCGAATTGAGATTAAAGAGAGAACCCTCAGGGGTTTTCCCCACACCATACTCTTCTTCCCAATTAAAAGGAATACTGTATAGAAAAGATAAGAAAGTCTGGAATTTATAGGATAATCATACAAAAGAGATAAGGTGAAGAAAAAGAGTCATAAAAGAAAGTTAAGACGGAAAGAGAAAACAGTCACTGAAGATGTGGAAAGAAGGTTGCTAGGATGCAGAATATAGTGGAAAAATCCAGAATGATGAGAACTCTTTAGGAAAATAGGAAATGTTATTTGGTACTAAAGAGAACAAAACAAATAGCAGTGGATTTGCCTAGGGAAAATTTGTTGGTAGCCTTGGGCAGCTTCCACAAACTTGTGAGAATAAAAGGCAATTTATAGAATGTTATATAGAGAAAAAAATCCTTTCATTCATTTATTTGCAAATTATTAAATCTCCAGGACAGGGGAACACTGTGGAGGCAGTCATGACAGGACACTTGGAAGTCCTTGGCCTCGTGGGGCTGACAGATAAAGAGATGGTGAGCAACGAAGCAGGCAGGACAGATTAAGATATGGGCACAAAATATGAGATAGGAAGCCCAGTATTTATAAATGTGGCTGGCTCAGCTCATTGAGAGAAAGCACATGGCTGAGATTTAAGGCTTTTTTATTGATACTTTGATCTGCAATCAAGGGCTAGTCTCCACTCTCCAAATGATGTCCTATCTACATGCCAGCCACTAGCGGATAGAGAGGGTAGAGTGAGGTGAGTAAATGGAAAAGTCAAGTCCCCAGCAGCACATAGGAATGGTGACAACAGAGGACCAGGTGTGGCAATTTACCTGAGTAGAATGGAAGGAGTAACAGGACAAGGGCATTCGCAGTATTGGGAAATGGTAAGACAGAAGCCAGGGACTGAGAGATGAGTAGAGAGACTCTGGAGAGCAGGACAGCTAGGTCTTCTGAGAAGTCACTGTTCCCCTAGGGGCCTGAGGAATGTCTCTAACTTTTTCAACAAAAGAATTTTATGAGTAGCCTGAAACAGAATACTAGTGGAATAAAAAGTATGTACTTCTAGTTACTAAACGCTGACTAGTGGAAGTTATCAAGGATGTGCTGTAACCAATGAATAAACCAGTTCTGTTCATGGAAGAATACAATAGATGATTGTTGTTTTTAGTAAATTATTTTATTCTTTGGCCATGATATTTTCTCTTTCCCTGCCTCCACTAAGATACTCTTCATAGATCATAGTGCTGCTAAAAGTAGAACCCCTCCCAAAGACTGTAAGCCAGTGCCCATGTATTTATTCTTGCATTTTGTGAAGCCGTCTTTGGTATGTTTTTATCTCTCTCTTCTTTCAGAGACTATGGAGAAGAAGTTAGTAGAAGAAACAAAACAACTGGAACTCGATCTTAACGATGAAAGGCTGAGATATCAGAACCTTCTGAATGAGTTTAGTCGCTTGGAAGAACGCTATGATGACCTCAAGGAAGAGATGACTTTGATGGTGGTGAGCCAAATACTTTTGCCCATTTTTATAAAAAAATTTAAACGTGTGCAAAACTAAATAGAATAGTAGCATAAACCCCCATGTACTCCATGTACTCATCACTCAATTCCAAAACAGTCATCACATTTCTATCTCCCATTCTAACCTATATCACACTCCATCCAATGGATTCGATTGTCTTAAAGCAAATCCCAGGAATCACATCACTGTATTCATACATAGTTTTATAAATTCAAACACTTTGAAGACTAGACTGTAAGTCAGCATTGCTGGACTTTGTTTATGTACTGAATGACTTAATGTAAAATTTGCTTATAAAGCAAATATTTGTAAGGTCAAGTATTTTCTCAGTAGTTTTTGTAATTCCAAAGGCATATTCCTAAACAAAGAAGATTCATCTGCTATTTGTAATAAATTGTCTTACCTATTTCATGGACTCTTCTGCATCTGGCCAAGTACTTTTTGTACTTTTGATAGTGCTGCACACCATCCCTGGTCTACTTATTCTGATATCAGGAAACAGAGTTCCCTGACAATCTTGTTCCTGCAACCGTCAGCCTTAAATGTAACCTAATGGCACAAATGACCAGAAATGCCCTGAAATATTTGCTGTAAAACACAAGATAATTTGGATGGGTGTGGTCAAGATGGCAGAAGAGGAGGACCCTGTGCTCAACTCTTCCCACAGGCATACCAAAATTATAACTTTACGGAGCAATTCTGTATAAGAATGACCTGAAGACTAGCAGTGTTAAAGTGCTGTTAAACTGCTGCACTCAATATGCCAGCGAATTTGGAAAACTCAGCAGTGGCCACAGGACTGGAAAAGGTCAGTTTTCTGTCCAATCCCAAAGAAAGGCAAATGCCAAAGAATGTTCAAACTACCAGACAATTACACTCATCTCACATGCTAGCAAAGTAATGCTCAAAATTCTCCCAAGCTAGACTTCAACAGCACCTGAACCAAGAACTTCCAGATGTTCAAGCTGGATTTAGAAAAGACAGGGGAACCAGAGATCAAGTTGCCAACATCTGCTGGATCATAGAAAAAGCAAGAGAATTCCAGAAAAGCATCTACTTCTGCTTCATTGACTACACTAAAAACTTTGTGTGGATCACAACCAACTGTGGAAATTGTTCAAGAGAGAGGAATACCAGACCACCTGACCTGCCTCCTGAGAAATCTGTATGTCAGTCAAGAAGCAACAGTTAGAACTGGACATGGAACAACAGACTGATATTGGGAAAGGAATATGTCAAGGCTGTATTGTCACCCGGCTTATTTAACTTCTATGTAGAGTAAATCATGTGAAATGCTGGGCTGGGTGAAGCACAAGCTAGAATCAAGATTGCCAGGAGAAATATCAATAACCTCAGACATGCAGATGACACCACCTTTATGTCAGAAAGCGAAGAACTAAAGAGCCTCTTGATGAAAGTGAAAGAGAATAGTGAAAAAGTGGCTTAAAACTCAGATTCAAAAACCTGAGATCATGACATCTGGTCCCATCACTTCATGGCAAATAGATGGGGAAACGATGGAACCAGTGACAGACTTTACTTTCTTGGGCCCCAAAATCACTGCAGATGGTGACTGCAGCCATGAAATTAAAAAATGCTTGCTACTTGGAAGAAAAGTTGTGACAAACCTAGACAGCATATTAAAAAGTAGAAACAGTACTTTGTCCACAAAGGTCTGTCTAGTCAAAGCTATGGTTTTTCCAGTAGTCCTGTATGGATGTGCGAGTTGGACCATAAAGAAAGCTGAGCACCAAAGAATTGATGCTTTTGAGCTGTGGTGTTGGAGAAGACTCTTGAGAGTCCCTTGGACTGCAAGGAGATCAAACCAGTCAATCCTAAAGGAAATCAGTCCTGAATATTTATTGGAAGGACTAATGCTGAAGCTCTAATACTTTGGCTGCCTGATGTGAAGAACTGACTCATTAGAAAAGACCCTGATGCTGGGAAAGATTGAGGTAGGAGGAGAAGGAGATGACAAAGGATGAGATGGTTGGATGGTATCACCAATTCAATGGACATGAGTTTGAGCAAGCTCTGGGAGTTGGTGATGGACAGGAAAGCCTGGTGTGCTGCAATTCATGGGGTTGCAAAGAGTTGGACACGACTGAGTGACTGAACTGAACTGAAGACTAGCAGAAATTATTTCATGCAACTAAAGATATAAAAAACAAACCTCAACAAAATGGGTAGAAGATTAAAGGATACACAGAACAAAAAGATGTAAAATATGATGACAAAAACACTAATAGTGGAAGAGGAACTAAGAATGCATGGTTGTTATAATGTTTTGAACTTGAGATCGTATTTAAATAATTATATATGTGTGTGTATGTATGTATATGTATATGATTGAACCTCCTTTATTGTTGCTTATATGATCCTTGTCATAACCACAAACATATTATAGATATACACATATATAAAAGGAGAGTAATCCAAATATAATAGTAAAGATAGTCATCAAATCACAAGGGAAGAAAGAAAGGAACAAAAAGGAGCTACAGCAACCAGAAAACAACTAACAAAATGGCAATACGTACATACCTATCAATAATTACTTTCAATGTATTAGACTAAGTGCTCTAATCAAAAGACATAGAGTGGCAGAATGGATAATGAAAACAAGACATAAAGACACACACACACCTGTGAGAGAGTCACTTCAGTTATAAAGACACACGTAGACTAAAAGGGAGAGAATGGAAAAAAAATATTCCATGGAAATGAAAAGAGAGCTGGGATGTCAAGAGTCAGACAAAATAGACTTTAAGACAAAGACAGTAACAAGAGACAAAAAAGGACATTACATAATAACAAAAGGATCAGTCCAACAAGAGGATATAATAGTGGTAAGTATATGTTCACCCATCGTAGGTGCATCTGAATGCATACAGAAAATATTGACAAACGTAAAGAGAGAGATTGACAGTAACGCAATAATAGTAAGGGACTTTAATAATAGTAAGAGACTTTAATACCCCACTTACATCAAAGGACAGATCATCCAGAAGATTGAAATCATATCAGTCATCTTTTTCCACCACAATGCTATGAGAATAGAAATCAACTACAAGAAAAAACCTGAAAAAACAATACATGGAGCTAAGCATACACTATTAAACAACCAATGGGTCACTGAAGAAACCAAAGAGGAAATTTTGAAAATACCTGGAGATAAATGAAAGTGGAAACACAATGATTATCATCTGTGGAATGCAGCAAAAACAGTTCAAGAAGGGAATTTTAATGGCAAATAAATAAGCAGTCTAGCCTTATACCTAAAGGAAGTATTGTCAAAAAAGAAGAACAAACAAAATTCAACATTAGTAGGAGAAAAAAAAGATTGGAATGGAAATGAAATAGACACTAAGAATCAGTTAAAAAGATGCGCAAAGCTAAAGAGCTGGTCCTGTGAGAAGATAAACAAAATTGGTAAACTATTAGCCATAATCATCAAGACAAAAAGAGAGAGCCCAGATTAATAAATCGGAAGTGAAAGAGTAGTTATACCACAGAAATACACAGGATCATAAGAGGCTACTAGACAATTACATGCCAATAAAATGAGCAATCTAGAAGAAATAAACAAATTCCTAGAAACATACAATCTCCCAATACTGAATCAGGAAGAAACAGAAAATATGAACAGGTCAAATATCAATAATGGAATTGAATCAGCAGTCCACACACTTCCAACAAAAGTCCAGGGCCAGATGGCTTTGCAGGTGAATTCTGTCAAACATTTTAATAAAAGTTAACACCTATGCTCAATCTATTCCAGAAAGGCTTCCAAACTCATTCTGTGAGGCATCACATTGATACCAAAATCAGACAAAGAAATCACACACACACACACACACACACAAAGAAAACTGCAGGCCAAAATTACTAATAAACATAGAACAATCCAAGTGGTCTGGCTTGAGACACCAGCTACTCCTGAGGGCTTGTTTCCCTGTGGTCTCACAGATGGGTCTGCTTTGTCTAAGCCTGGATGTTGGAAGGAACGAGGCAAAAAGCTCTTTGTGGCTTCTGGCTCTTTTCCTGCACCTTGGAAGGAGTAAAGGAAATTGGACAGATCACAAAGCTTTCAGAGGCCTTTTTGAAACTCTCAGGATTTGTAACCCTAGAAGATCCAGGCCACTGAACCTCTCCACCTCTTCTGCTGGGGGCACCCTCGGAGCGAGGGGCCCAAACCCCACCTTTTTATTTCCTCTTCCTTCAAGTCATTCTTTAACCACTTCTCCAGAAAGGAAGGGACTGCAAATACCTAACTTTTCTATTCCCCACAGGCTTGCTGAATACTAGTTCATTAATTACCACATGTCATGACACTATCACCTGGGCTCCCTGAATTAATAACCCAAGGATCTTCCCAGAGCAGCTTCCTGTTCTGCACACTCATCCTTGCCACTGCTGACTCCAGAGCTTCAGTTCCATGCATAAAACTGACAGAAGCTGTAATTGCCTGTGTGAAAACCCCCTCCCATGACCTATTAATATGGTGCAGTAAAATGATTATGCTGTCACTGAATATATCCTGTGGACTTTTGGAGTGATTTTGTTTGATTATAATATGGAAGTCATCATACTTATGCTTCACCTCGTGTGACTAGCCACTCACAACTTTAAGAGGGGATCTGCCGTTAATCAGAGATGATTTTTATCTGAGTGTTTAGTTTTGCAACTGTACTTGTCACACCCTCCTGGTGCCTCTTTCTGCTTAGGAGGTGACCCTTGTAAGAGTTTGTTAAGACAACATGGAATAGATTGTTTGGGCATGAGAGCATTAGGTCGTGAATATTAGAACCAAGTTAAGGTGGATGCTGTCTTAACTATGCCAAGTTCAATTGTTTAATTATGTTGTGTTAACTGTAGCTGCTTATTTGTGTTGCAGAATGTGCCTAAACCTGGACACAAGAGAACAGACTCTACCCACAGCAGCAATGAGTCTGAATACACCTTTAGCTCTGAAATTGCAGAAACTGAAGATATTCCATCAAGGACAGAGGTATATTTTAGACACCTATCAATAAAAGTAAGATGTGCCCATCCTGTTATTAACAGAGAACATTTCCATTGCAGGGAGGACCCCATTTGTTCATAAATGTAACATTTGTTCTATATTCTTTATAAATGACTTGAAGGTGCTTAATTAGCTGTGTATATACATACCTATTACATATTTTTGTCAATCAATATTTCAATTTTTAATGTGATTTTGAGGACCAGATTTTCCCTTTTGTAATTCCCTTTTATACCTTAACATGTTCTGTATGTAAAAAATATAGCCCATCATGAATTTATTTTAGACTGAGGTCATTTTTTGAAAAGTAAGCTTTTATCCTAGAATATTGTAATATAAACACCAATGCCCTAGAGTTTAGCAGAATTGCTGCCTGTTTGGTGACAGTTTGTATGCATGGAAAACAGCTTATGAATCTGTCTTAGTGTTTTGTGTTACATGGTTTGAAATCAAAATGACATATTACTGTAACTCCAAGAGTACAGTGACTTTAAGTTAGATTGTTCCCAAACCAATTCTCATATCTTCTTCAAATATGATATTAGTTTCTGTAATGGGTAATTCAGGCACATTATTTTCTATTTTTATCTCATATTCTGAGAAAATGGCCAAGTCAGAAATAGACTGCTTCTGGCAGAAGAGCTGAAAAAAATTGAATGATTCTTTCCTTTCTTAGTTCTACTTGGGAATGAAAAGTTTCTCCATCTCATTCTGCTCATTTTAAAGAAAGTGTCACATTGTTGGAATGTCATATAGTTGGACTCATACATTCAAGGGGGCCAAGTAACTGGTCCAAGGTCACAGCTTGTAAGTGGCAGAGCCAGTATTCTAATTGAGGCTTGTCTGTTCAGAGCTCCACACTTCACCTCCTCCCACTCAGGGGTTCTACACTGGAGTTCTCCAGTCCCCTTTCTACCTACAGATAAATGGATAACATTAGTCTGGGAACACTGATACAGCAATATGGCCAGTATGTAATAGCAGAGGTTGTTCAAGTTATCTGTTGTGCAACAAACCATCCCTGACTTTAGTGGTTTCAAACTACAGCAATTTATTATTGCTCACAGTTCTTTGGGTTTTGACTGGGTGGTACTTCTGTCCCTTATGGTGTGGGTTGGAGTATCTCCCTGCATTCAGCTGGGGTGAGAAGGTCTCCTCCTTGGGTTTCTCCATGTTGCTTCTCTCTTCAATAATACAGTGAATGGGTTCTAGGAGTGCAAGGGCAAAAGATGTCAGGCTGTTAGAGCCAGGCCCAGAACTGGCATGGTAGCAGTTCTGCCACATTTTATGGTCAAAGCAAAGTATGAGGCCAGCCCAGATTCAAGGAGGGGAATGGACTCCATCTCTTAATGGGAAGAAAGTTATTTTTGTTGGGTGATCGTTGGTAGCTGTCTTTGGAGATTACCCCAGAGTTAGACTTTGAAGATTTCAAAATTACAGCTTCTGAGCCTTTAGTGGATATAAAGGTGTTTTCTCCAAATTCTTACAGATTTGAGGGGAGAGGTAACCTTTTTCATCTCTCATTCTCACTTGTTTTATGTCAAATGACTGAACTGAACTGAACTGAACAGTGGGATTTGGTACAGTTTTCATCTTTTTTGAAAAATGAAGAATGAATTGTGCTTCAGGAATCACCAACAGATCTTGGGGTATTGATACTGTCTGTCACATGGTAGTCATGTATGACCACCAGCAGTAGGTCATACACAGGAAGTCTCCTCTCAGAAACGAGGAAGGGTTTTGACTGAACTAGTCATGCTTGTTGCTTGTGACTGAGTGCGTGCATCTGAGACGTGGCTGGCTTTGGTTAGTGCTGTCTTCATCATGGGGCAGACTACAGTCACTCTCCTCGTTAGGACTGAGTTCATAACCTTATCCTCAGTCTCTCTGCATTTCAGTTTCCTCCTCTATAAAGTGGCGCTGCTATTATTATCTTACTTTATAGTGATGTTTTGAAGATTAAGTGAGTTAATTTTTACACACTTGCAACAGTGTTAGATACATAATAAGCGTTCAATAAATAAAGGTTTTTGCTCCAATAAACAGGCTTTAAACCCAGTCTAATAAACAGACTGGGTGTGGCCAGGATCAGAAAGATGGGAATCTGTACAACTGATAATAGGAAAAGAGAGATTGATCATCAAAGGGAAGTTGGGCAGGAGACATGGCAATCTAAGGCTATGGCTGTCACTTTGCTCTTCAAGTTACTTACCACCTTCAGGTTTGCATTTCTTCCTGCTACTTCCTCTATAATGGCCAGGTTTACAAATCACCTCTTACAAACTAAAGGAAAACTTTCAACTCCTGTATGTACTATTCCCAAGTAACTCCTTTAGAATCCAGGGGCCAGGGCAGTAAGGGGATCACTCTTGCTTATGAATTGATTTTTAAATTAAAATAGATTGTTTTGAAACACAGAATTCTGACCTCAGTCATGTATTAATAGCAAAATTTGATGTAAAAATAAAGGATTAATGTCTCTTTAGTCACAAATCACAGACGTGTGATTTGCTGTTCACAAGTCACAGTGGCACCTCCACTGCTGTTTGTGGAGAACTCACCTGCCAGCTCTGTTTGCCTTACAGCCCTCCTACACTTCCAGCGTCTTTGTGGTCTGGGGTTACAAAGACCACGTAACACTTTTGGGAACCATTGCTTTCCCTGCTGTGTCATGCACCTTTCTTAGTAACCATTGACTAATTATCTCAGTTCTGCTTCTGCTCTCAAGCTTCCTCACACTTGTCAAATCCAGGGAAAGCATCACTGTAACTTTCTCAGCTACTGTTAGCAATAATTCCCGGATGACTGCCAGGCCTGTCATGGTAATTTTGTGAAGAAATTCTGTTATTTTCCTGATTTTCCTCTAACGAGAGACTGTTGTTATTTTTTAGATTAGTTTTTAAAGCTTCACTTTCTTGGAAAAGCCCTAGATGACGAAGTCCTTACAAAGGAAAGAAAGCAAAAACAAAACCCTAGACACTTTCCTGAGCTAGATGGTCCAGTCATCCTCCTTGCTCATGTGGTATGGGGAGGACAATATCTCTTTGATTATACATGTCATTAGAGATAAGAATGGGCACCATTTGGAGCACTCTTAGTTACTAATCATTATGTCTCAAAGCTAGTGGAGGTGATGAAATTTCAGTTGAGCTATTCCAAATCCTGAAAGATGATTCTGTGAAAGTGCTGTACTCAATATGCCAGCAAATTTGGAAAACCCAGCAGTGGCCACAGGACTGGAAAAGGTCAGTTTTCATTCCAATCCCAAAGAAAGGCAATGCCAAAGAATGCTCAAACTACCACGCAATTGCACTCATCTCACACGCTAGTAAAGTAATGCTCAAAATTCTCCAAGCCAGGCTTCAGCAATATGTGAACCGTGAACTTCCTGATGTTCAAGCTGGTTTTAGAAAACTCAGAGGAACCACAGATCAAATTACCAACATCCGCTGGATCATAGAAAAAGCAAGAGAGTTCCAGAAAAACATCTATTTCTGCTTTATTGACTATGCCAAAGCCTTTGTGTGGATCACAATAAACTGTGGAAAATTCTGAAAGAAATGGGAATACCAGACCACCTGATCTGCCTCTTGAGTAATTTGTATGCAGGTCAGGAAGCAACAGTTAGAACTGGACATGGAACAACAGACTGGTTCCAAATAGGAAAAGGAGTTTGTCAAGGCTGTATATTGTCACCCTGTTTATTTAACTTATATGCAGAGTACATCATGAGAAACGCTGGACTGGAAGAAACACAAGCTGGAATCAAGATTGCCAGGAGAAATATCAATAACCTCAGATATGCAGATGACACCACCCTTATGGCAGAAAGTGAAGAGGAACTCAAAAGCCTCTTGATGAAAGTGAAAGTGGAGAGTGAAACAGTTGGCTTAAAGCTCAACATTCAGAAAATGAAGATCATGGCATCCGGTCCCATCACTTCATGGGAAATAGATGGGGAAACAGTGGAAACAGTGTCAGACTTTACTTTTCTGGGCTCCAAAATCACTACAGATGGTGACTGCAACCATGAAATTAAAAGACGCTTACTCCTTGGAAGGAAAGTTATGACCAACCTAGATAGCATATTCAAAAGCAGAGACATTACTTTGCCAAAAAAGGTTCGTCTAGTCAAGGCTATGGTTTTTCCTGTGGCCATGTATGGATGTGAGAGTTGGACTGTGAAGAAGGCTGAGCACCGAAGAATTGATGCTTTTGAACTGTGGTGTTGGAGAAGACTCTTGAGAGTCCCTTGGACTGCAAGGAGATCCAACCAGTCCATTCTGAAGGAGATCAGCCCTGGGATTTCTTTGGAAGGAATGATGCTAAAGCTGAAACTCCAGTACTTTGGTCATGTCATGCGAAGAGTTGACTCACTGGAAAAGACTCTGATGCTTGGAGGGATTGAGGGCAGGAGGAGAAGGGGACGACAGAGGATGAGATGGCTGGATGGCATCACTGACTTGATGGACGTGAGTCTCAGTGAACTCCGGGAGTTGGTGATGGACAGGGAAGCCTGGCGTGCTGCGATTCATGGGGTCACAAAGAGTCGGACATGACTGAGCAACTGATCTGATCTGATCTGATGTCTCAAACAGTTTTGCACTTGTCAAGTGTTCCTATCCATAAAATTTTGTTCTTATCTATAGCAATTAGTTAATTTTTTGTGTAATATTAGCTGGTATCTAAAGAGTTATCCCACCCTATTTTAATAAAAGGATTCCTTTTCAACAAAAATGACCATTCAAAGCTGAGAGGAATTATTCCCAAATGATGACATTTTAATTACAGTGAATGAAATATTATATTCACTCATAGGATGAAGGCTTCAGTTATAGTATGAAAAAAGGATTAAATAATTAAAATTTTCAGGGATATATACATCATTAATGGGCTTCCTCAGTGGTTCAGTAAAGAATCTTCCTGCAATGCAGGAACCACAGGAGACACAGGTTCAATCCCTGGGTTGGAAAGATCCCCTGGAAGGGAGGGAATGGCAAGCCACTCCATCATTCTTGCCTGGAGAATCCCCATGGACAGAAGAGTCTGGTGGGCTACAGACCACAGTGTGGCAAAGAGTGGGACATGACTGAAGCAACTTTGCATGTATACGTACATCATTAATAAGATGAACAAATGTTAAAATACATAAGATGGAATGTTTATATTATAAATAAGCTAAAATATCAGTATTTGTGGGGTGTATAGAAATAAGTATTTATGTGAATGAAATTCTGTAGTGATTTTATGTTAAGGAAATATGTTATCTCTATTCTACTAAGTCAGGACAGACAATATACCCAACCTTTTTCTTACTCTGAGCGTGATAAAATGGACAGTAAGAAAAGTCCAGGTCTAACTAGCTTGTAGATAAATGACTCTGATAGCCTATAAGTGCCCCACTTCTTGGTTTAGTTGATTCTTCTTAGGTGTTTGTTTTTTTCTAGAACTAAAATGATGCTGAACTTGGCACTACTAGGAATTCACAAAAGATCAAAGATAGCTAATGAATATAAAAATTATTCAACCTCATTAAATGGCAAAGAAATATAAGTTAAAACAATAATGAAATACCACTATTGGTATTTCAAATGAGCCAATTTTTTTTAATGATATAACAGTCATTGCTGCTCCAGGCAAGGTGGTGGTTACTGATGGAAGTATAAACAGGCCTAATAGACATTAAAACATTAATGTTTAGATATTTATATACTAGGATGTTTACTTTAGTATATTTCAGTACAAAAATTAGAAATAACTTAAGTGCTCATCTGTAACATGATGATGAAGCAAATGATGGTATACATTTTAATACAGCCATCAAAAATTATGCTTTCAAGTATCATATTATAAATTTGGGAAACAGTTATAATGAATGCCAAGTTTTTAAGATGGTACAAAATTATGATGAAATATTTTTCCTGTTCTTTAAATTTATAGAAAAAAGACTGGACAAAAATTATGAGTTTTCTCTGCATATGAGGTTATACTTACAGTTCTCATTCTTGTACTTTTCTTATTTCCTAAATTTTCTATGAAAACTTATCTTGCTTTTATATCAAGAAAAAACTTTTTTTTAAAAAATTGACATTTGGAAATGTAAGATTTGCTGATCAATTAAGAGGGCTTCCCTTGTGGCTCAGTTGGTAAAGAATCCACCTGCAATGTGGGAGATCTGGGTTCGGTCCCTGGGTTGGGAAAATCCCCTGGAGAAGGGAAAGGTTGATAATTATACTTATTAATTATTAATATAACACTTAATTATATTTGTTATAATTAATAATTATACTTTGATTATTTAATTAAATAAATAAATTGTTCTTACCATTCTTTTTCTCTCTGACGAAAAGAGACTCTTTATCTTCTGCATTGTCTAATGATACAATTCTTTCTCTTAACTCATTAAAAATTCAAACACAAAGTAAATGAGGTAAAACAATTATGACATTCTCAGAATTTCCATGATGGTTAATTACTTCTTTTTGCTTATCTTGAATTAGTGTATCTTTATTTAACCTGGTAGTTCTTACTGTGATTCTGTTTTGGAACCAGTTGACATACTTTTAAATGCTACTGGGTTATCTTTTAGTTTATTAAGGGTTATATATGTTTTGGTTTTTTTGTTTTCTCTCTGTATGATCTCAATATATTTATACTAGCATTTCACCTTTTCAAAAATCATTTTTCCTAATTATAAAAGTAGTACATGCTTATTGTACACAATTCAAATATAGAAATGTATGAAACCGAAAATGAAACTTTCCCACAGTACCTCACATTTTCTAAGATAACCATGATGGCCTTTTAGATTGTTGTATGCCATAGGCTTGGTATATTTAAAAGTCACGTGTATTTTTTTTTTTTTAAGAAAAATTGGATCACAATATAGATACTATCCTGCAAGTTGTATATTTCACTTAATACTTTTATCTAGAACATATTTATCTACTTGTGTAGATCTACTTCATTCTTTTTAACAGCTGTAAATATCTCATAGTTTGATTATACCAGAATTTATTTAAGTAGGTCTCCTATTGACCAGTATTTGGAGTCTTTTCAGGTTTTGTGATTACAAAAATACTACAGTGAACATCTTTTATATTGATATTTTTGTGTACTTGTGTAAATATTTTTGTAGAATTAATTCTTAAACATAGATTGCTAGTTTAATGGATATACAGATTTAAATTTTAATGAATACAGCTCACTTTCTCTTCTAAAGGGCCTACTTATACTTCCACCAACATCATGTAAGACACTGTTAGTCTTTATCAATATGATGGAGGAAAGTGGTACCTCACTGTTGTTTAATTTGCATTTCTTCATTTATTAGCTCGTTGGATGTGCTATTCATGTACTCTTTGGCCATTTATATTTCTCCTATAAGTTTGACTATTTTTCTACCGAGCTACTCATCATTTTCTCATCAGATTTTACATCTTATGAATCATCTTGACCATCTTATAATTTCTGGAGTTTAGGAGCCAAGTGAGAAGAAGGTGCCTCTGGACATGTCATTGTTCCTCAAGCTCCAGAAGCGGGTCACAGAGCTGGAGCAGGAGAAGCAGGTGATGCAGGATGAGCTGGACCGCAAGGAGGAGCAGGTGCTCCGCAGCAAGGCAAAGGTGAGCAGAGCTCTCCCACCCTGGGGCCATGGCAAACTGGGTTCTGTGGTCTCTTTAATGGGAACTCAGGCCAGAAGTACTTTAATCAAGTAGGATTTCCTTCAAGTGAGGGCTAAATTCTCTTTACTGTTTTCTGCAGAGCTAGGTAATATTCTGAGTAAAAATTAACAATTAAAATATAACTACTTATTTATAAAGTTTTTAACTTTATGTTTTTCCCTAGGAAGAAGAAAGACCACAGATTAGAGGTGCAGAACTGGAATATGAGTCACTCAAGGTAATGGGAAGTGTCTGGTCAAGACTTTGAATATCTTGTTTTGGCAAGAAACCCATTCAGAGCCTCTTTCTCTCAGAGAACATCCTTGGTGGTACCTGAGGCCCTAGCTTAAGCTCTTTGCAGGCATTATTTCTGGCCTTGCATTGTTACCTTTTTAAAGTTCTCTTTCACAGAAGCTAGATTTCAGCCTAAGCAGTAGCTGCCTTTGGAGGCTGTGGAAAGTAGTAAAGGACATGGACCCTGGTGTCAGACTGCTTGGGTTCAAATGCTGGATCCCCCACTCTATGGCTGTATGCAAATAATCCTCAGTTATCTCATGTATACAGTGGGAACAATGATAATATTTATCTTCTAGGACTTTCATGAGGATTATATGAAGAAATTCATGAAAACTGTGTAGAATAGTGCTGAGCACATAGTAAAGACACAACATACGTTGGCTGCTGTCATTATCTTCATCATTTTAAAATACAGGCACTTTATACATCAGCCTTAGTTTTTAACAACAATCCTGCAAGTAAGCATTTTAATTCCCATTTTATAGATGAAGAAATCGACACTAAGAAGTATACGTAACTTCCTAAGATAACCCCACTAGAAACTGACAGGAGCGGACTTTGAATGTTGGTGTCTCTGACTCCAAACCCCATGCTCTAACCGTCACATCCCACTGAAACTATGTGTTTGCAGTGAAAGACAGATATTTGTTTACAGAGAAGAAACATAGTCTAACATTTTAAAGAACAGTTGGAGGGAAGGGGATGGAGGTGGAGAACTCTATCTTCTTAGTGGTTCAAGGCAGAGTCTTACTAGATGGAGATAAGCTGCCACAGTGTGTTCTAGAGCGCACGAACACAGGAAAAGGCCCTGGTTAGGAACATTAGTTCCTAAAATACAGAGCATCTTGGGTAACACAGAGATGAAGCCCAGAGGGGAAACTGTCCCATTGCTTGATTCCGAGCTGGCTGTGCACCACCTGGCTCCTTCCTTTGCTTTCCAGAATCAAAATCTTGAGCCCCTAGAAGTCTGAGCTATCAGATTGTCAGCTGTCAAGTCACCACCAGCTCCAAAAGTTCCCTAGGTTATTAATTAATTTATTAGCCTTAGATTTATTATTCTCGATGTTTTCCGATTATGCCAGTTTTTAAACTTTTTTTCTGCTTTTGAAAATTATGGTTTAAAATAGCTGGAAAATTGCAATAAGGTTCATAATTATAACCAAGCAAAACTAAAAATTAGAAAAGCCACAAAATATTTAACAGTAGACATTTACATATACTTGAGAACTCCTGAGGTCTCTCTAAACAATCATGAATTTTTTTTTGTTTTTAGTAATATTATGCAAATCTAGTCCTGATAAATTATTTCCTATTACTGTGATTTAGAACATAATCTATGCACATTAAGAGGCCCCTGTTCTGTGTGGATTGCTGCTTCCCACAGTCCAGAGCCCTGACAAGTGCCTCCTCTCCAGGCTGTATGGCATCGTGGTGTGGAGAGTGCCTGTCCTCTACCCGCCCAAACCCACAATGCCTTGTTCAACTCCTTCCCCTGAAGACACTAAGAGTGATTCTAAACACTTAACTGATAATACCTTATATTTACCTTACAATTTGAAATGTTTTTCCTTTACCTTATCTTGTTTAGTCATTGTCACACTTCTGAGATAATTTTTATATCCTTTATAAGATCAATTAACTGAGGCCTTAGAACAGTGAAGAGATTTACTATCAGTTGGTAAAGTCTGATCTTGAATCCAGATTGCCAAACAATAGGAAACATGCTAGGTTCCCATCACAACTTGTT
Organism: Bos mutus; assembly: GCF_027580195.1. Lineage (NCBI taxonomy): Eukaryota > Metazoa > Chordata > Mammalia > Artiodactyla > Bovidae > Bos > Bos mutus. Next base: position 50,725,676 of record NC_091626.1, on the reverse strand, counting down.
TGAAAACTAATTTTCACCCCCAAAATATGATATTTACTGTTTAAATACCCCATAGGACCTTTTTTAGCCTTTCTAAATTATAACATAATTAAATATTTTGCTCCCCCAGTGAAAGTACTACTAGGGTAGTACATTTTTATGTTTGTGGAAAAAGAAAAGGGTGGCAGCAAAGGGTCATCTCCATTATTCTCCTTTGTCTTTTATACTCTTTGCCTAGAAAACCAAATCATGATATGGGTTATGCAAGACAGGAATCAGATGGGATGGGATGGGACAGGCCAAAGGAACAGGGATAGGAATCTGATCTCCAAATCTTCTGCTTCTGCCTGCCTTTCACAAAAAAATTGACAAGGAGAGACATTCTCTGTAGTATGTTAAAAATGAAGCCCAGATCACAAAGTTCCAAAGTGTTAGCTCAGTGTTTCCAAAATGTGGTCCCTGGGCCATCTGCGTCAACAACACCTGGAAACTTGATGGAAAAGCGAATCTGTGGGCGTCACACCAAATCTAAAGCCCTCCACCCTCTAGGTGATTCTGATGCACGTTAAAGTTTGGGAAACATGGCATCGGAGCTTAGGTGTTGAAGTAGAGACATTCATATTTTTTCTGTTGCAGAAACAGAAATATGAATCTGATTACTTCGGTGGGATACTGGGGATAGGAAGGAGCATTCATTTACACATAAGAATGAACTAATCCATGAAAGAAAAGGTTATAAATTCTTAAAGCAGAAAAGAAAAGGTCTTCAGATAGTCTTAGTGTGACATATTGAAAGGTCTAACTTGGTGCTACAAACCTAAAATTGCTTCTCTGGAAGAAACAATAAAATGTTTTATGTGTGTATGGAAGGGTCTCGCTTTCATTATTGTAATGCTAAATAAATCAGCATGGTACTTTTGATGCCTGCTTGCTTCACTATTTCCCACCCAGTATCCTATCCCCTTTGTATTTTAGTGTCAGTAAACAGTTTAGCCTCAGAACTCTATTCTGGGCTCCTGTTGCCATTGTTGGAGCAGAGCGTGCCAAGGGCAGCACTAACTGGTGACATGAGGATGGCTGGTGGTCTGTGACAGTGTGGAGATGGTGAAGGATGTGTGTGTCCATCTGGATGGCTGAGGGAGGAGGTGGCCCATCCTCTCCTTCCACATCTCAAGGTTTCTGCCAGCACCTTCACAAGCTTGTCACACAGGAAAGAAGTTTCAAAAATATATTGTTTGTTGTTATTGAAACACTATAGAGAATTTTATTAGCTTACATGTCATATAATTTCTTAATTAGAAATTAGAAGCCTAAAATTCCAGTGGTTTTTCTTGTCCGCTTTACAATAGAGATAAGAGGATGCTACTCAACATTTCAGGGATCTGCTCATTTGAACCATTCATTAGAAGTAACCTGACAGTTGGACCCTTATACTTGCACTTGTATTTACACATAAAGAAAACCTGAGCTTCTTAGTACTTACCCAAACTCATACCTAAGGACTCAGCATTCTCTTCAGGCCTGTGAACATACCCTGGGCAGACCTGGAACAAATTTGATTCTGAAACCTGGGTTGATGAAGCAAAGTATCATTCACCTTGCTCAGTTCCACTTGATGTTGACTTTCTGAATTTGCAGAGCTGAGTTCCCAGGGGAACCATTCCCTAGGGTGGCTCTGGTGGTCTTTTCCAGCAGAATTCTTCTGCTCTCCTGGGGAAAGGTAAGTAATCCTATGTAAAGCTGAGGAAGATGGTGATGAACCATTCTTTGTCTCATCCTACAGCGTCAAGAACTAGAGTCAGAAAACAAAAAACTGAAAAATGAGCTAAATGAGTTACGAAAGGCCCTCAGTGAGAAAAGTGCCCCTGAGGTGACTGCCCCAGGCGCGCCAGCCTACCGTGTCCTCATGGAGCAGCTGACGTCTGTGAGTGAGGAGCTTGATGTCCGCAAGGAGGAAGTCCTCATCCTGAGGTCTCAGCTGGTGAGCCAGAAGGAAGCCATACAACCCAAGGTGAGCATGAGCAAGTGGCGAAGGTGGGTGTTGGGGACTGGCCTCTTCCTGTTCTTTCCCTCCAATTTATGTGAAGGAAACCTAAGTGTATTTAGTCTAATTGAGGATATCATCGTTTGAAAAAAAGAAACTCAACATTGTTTAAAAACTGTTGCAAATACCAATTAGACTGAGCAAGAAGCAAGTAAAATCCCAACTGCTTCTCAAAGTTTCACCTCTCACTCATTAACAAAGGGCTTTTAAAATGAATATTTTTATAGTAATCTGACCACAATAAATTTTAATCAGAAATACAATTCTGTTAAGTACAAAAATCCATAAATTACCTTGCTGTGGGAAGCCATTAAATACAATTTTAAATTATTTGTTGAAAATAGCCTGTTTATACCTTCTTGTATAAGCACTGTGCTAAAATTACAGAAACCAAGATAGCCTTGGTTTTTGTAATAATGCTAGCAGAGTATTACACAAGAAGAAGAGGAACTGCACTAGATTGTAAAGACTGGGGTGGACCTCTTTCTTAATGTCCAGTGTCCTTTGTCTTAAGATTTGGTGCAATATGTCATTAGACCAATCTAATAAATGAGGTTTTAAAGAATGTAAGTTGAAAAAAAAAAAAAAAAGAAAAAAAATAGCCTGTTTAACTGGGAAGATAACACATGTAAAGATTATACATGAGATCAATGAAGAGAAGTGACATGGAGATGATTTCTGCTCACCTCAAGGAATTCTGTTTAATGTGGGAGTGGGCCCAGATGGAAGGGACTGTATTTAGTGATTCCACAGAAGGGACCTAGGATGGAGATATAGATGGTTATTTGAAGTCCTTCCCTGCCCTCAGGTAACTTCAGATCCAACACTGCTGTGTGTTGGTGAAAAGTGGGCTTTTTGTCATTTGATACCAGAGAGAATTCGAGTAATCATCATAAAACCTGATCTGCGTTCCTCCTTGCCCATGTTCATGCAGCAAAGTGTTACCAAGAATTAGGCAATCAAGTATCCCAGCTGCATGACATGTCATGTGAAAAATGACTGTAAGTCAGACAGAGACCAGTATATGCCATACAATATGACTTACACATGAAATCTAAAAACAGAAGCAGATTCATAGACCAAACTAGTGATTGCAGGGTAGGAGGCATGTAGGGTGTTGGGTAAAATCGGTGAAGGCAATTAAGAGGTACAAACTTCCAGTTATAAATAAGTCATAGGGATGTAATTTATAGCATAGGGAGTATAGTCAATAGTACTGTAATAACTCTGGTGACAGATGGTAATTAGACATTTTAATGATCATGATCATTTTATAATATATAAAAATATCTACTCACTTCGTTGCATAAATGAAATTAATATAAAATTGTATCTCAATATAATTCAATTTTTAGAAGCCTATAGTATATAATGAATGGGATGCCTAGAAGGTTCAAGAGCACTTCTCTTAGAAATGGTAGTTCTGCATGTGGTTAAGATACCAGACCTGGCACATGATGTACTTGATAACGACAACTCACAGAGGGGACTGAGCCTCTGAGAAACCAGCCTCCCTCTGCATGCTAGCTGGAGTAGGGTCCAAAATGAGGATCACTGTGTCTGGTTTCCTGTGACAATCTGATATTCTGTAATAACCAGAAACTTTAGTAAAAGTTAATGGAAAGAAAAATGAACCAAGGAACCTAAAAACAGCTCAGCTCACAAGAGCATGTGGCTCTGGGATCACACACTCTCACTTACCTGCCTCACATATTCCATGTGACGACCTCTCCCCAGCCCCTGTTGGGCTGGCCCTGTCTAACCAAGGTCCCTGCTCTCCAGGTTCTCAGCCCACAGATAGCATCAGCCTCTTCTCTCTTAAGAGAAACGCACAGGACACTGACTGAGACCTTTCAATCCCAGGGCTGTTTGTCCCACTCCGTTTCTAGTCAAGAGACATTTCACAACTCCTTTGCAGGCAGTGACACCCCATGAGCCAGGTGATGATAGAGTCCAGCCACATCTAGTTTACCTGCTCTACCTCTGCAAGTGTTCTGGGAGGCTTCACCTGGACTAATGAATGACCTCCTGTCAAGGCATTACTGAAACTCTCACAAACCTAAGATAAGAATTTCACCCCAGTACATGAGCAGCAGGCTTGTTTTCTCACATCCTCACAAATACTGTACAATTAGAAAAATCAAAACAACTCAAAAAGAATTTCAACTGAGAATTAAGAGTTGCCATTCCATAAATATGTGTTAATGTCCACCACATGCCAGTTCCATGGATACTAATTTACATACAGAGTTAGTTTTAGGAGAAACCAGTCATGGTTGTTTTCACAGTTAGCTTTTTTATGTTTTGATGGGGACTCATTGATGGAATTTATTTATGGAAATAAGAGTTTGTTGTTTTTTCCATTTGTTTTTCATGCTTGCTGACTTGTGATTTTTCAGGATGACAAGGTAATTCTAATTTTTTAATTGTTTAGCAAATACTTCTATTTAATCCTAGATTTTAGTTTGTAAGTATCCCCCAATATACACAGTTGATCCTTTCTGGCCACCAAATCTACTTTGGTATTTATAAATTAATTTCCTGTTTGACCTCTTCCTATTTGAGAAGTCAGTGGTAAAATTATGGATGTCATAGGTTCCTGTCTGGATCACAGAGAGGCCTCCATGACTTTTGAACTCATAGTCAGCTCTGTGACCCTCAGTGGTGGTAATGGTGGGCCCCCACAAGCAGGGAGGAAAGCCCTTAACTCAGAAGCACAAGCTCTCACTTCTACCAGCTGTGGGTTTGTTAGCCAAGGGTGAGGAGGAGGCTGAGGAGCTGAGCATCCCCTTCTTGGGAAGGGTGGGATTTTCCTACATGGCGCAGCCCTTTCAGAACTTCTGGTTCCTGTCTTGGCAGAAACACTTTGAGCAGTGAGTAAGGAAATTCCTAGCGCTGGTAATCTGAGTCTGATCCCATACTTAACTGTTTCTTAGCTAAGGTAGACCAGAGGAGGGAAGGACTGGCTACTTTATACCATCTTTCCTTTAGACTGGCTCACTAGATCAACTTACCTAATTTACTACAAGTTCAAAACCACATCATATAGGTTCTCAGATGTCAGAGAATACATGTAGCATTATTTAATATAGAAACTGGTTCTTTAAGTTATTACTTAAAACTAAAATTCTGAGTGTGGGGAATTCCCTGACAGTCTAGTGGTTAGGACTCTGTGCTTCCACTACAGGGGGCACGGGTTCAATCCATGGTTGGGCAACTAAGATCCCACAAGCCATGCAGCACAGCCAAAAAAAAAAAAAAAATCTGAGTATGGCTTTTTAAGAACAGAAAGATTTTATGCCTTCATAAAAAAGAAAAAAAAAATTTCTATCAAATGTATAGTAAAATATTTATAAAACATAGCTAAAATACTTTTTAAATGCTATATGTAGTGTTTATGTGAAAGATTTTTAAAATTCAGTAGAATATAAATTCTTTATAGCTTTTATCATATTTTAAGTATGAATTTGTAAACTCACAAAAGGACAGCATTAGCATATAAGTACGATTTTTTTTTTTTAATAAATACTGGAATTCAAAAGCAAGTATTTATGGGCCTCTTGTTGGCATTAAAGTTATCTTGGTCTCTAAGATCACAATATTTGAAGTGTATTCTATTATCTCCACTTTACTGTAAGACCTGGGTTTAGAGCAAACATTGACTAAAGGATTAGGCATATAGTATTTAGACAAACAGAGTGGGCCCATGGATTCTAAAGGGTGTTATGCTTTAGAGACTATTAGGACAGTTGTTCTTATTGTCTATTCTTGCCCTGGTTTAGGAGAGATAGAGAGCGGCTGGAGTAGAAGCAAAATTTTGAAATTATATTGGTTGTCAAACAGATTAGACCAAAAAAGAAAAAAAAAAAAGGAAGTGAAAATGTTAGCAGAAAAGTCCTTTCTATACAAAATCATTAGTTATTCTGACGTGCCAGATGTTTATCTCAAAAGCTCATATACTATTCCTATACCGTAACAGAGTGAAAAACAGTGAATAACAGCAGATGGTAGATACTTCCAAGGAGCTATATCCTTCCCATTTATATATATCTAAAGATGTGAGAGAAAACTTTAGTTTTGCTGAAACATATAATCTAAACACCAATTTTTTGTACTGAGTTTTTAACAGAAAAATGAGTTTTGTGTCAAACTTTTCATATTTCTTAGGGCATTTGTTTTGTTATAATCAGTCCAGAAGTAAAAGAAAGAACAGCTTTGTACATTCCATTGAATACTTTCTTGGTGTTCTTGCCTGGTTATTGTTTTAAAGCTATATATACTGGATGGATAGATAAATAGATAGAAATAAATATATTTAAAAGTGTATATACAGCATTAGAATAGTAGCCAGGCAAGAATACTGATATTTATCTATTTATTTCACACAGCATAAAACACACATGGCCCATCAATGATTTTGTTTTCTCTGGAATCACATCATCTTTGCAGTAGAGTGTTAGGGATTCTCAAGAGAGGGACGGAGGTGCCTTGTTCTCTTAACTGCCTGTGCCCCACTCTCTGTAGTCACCCTGGGGCTAGCGTAGATGCTCTGGTGGGGCAGGTGTGTTGTGGAACACATAAACCCTCTATTCTGTTAGAAAGAAAAATGTTAAATGTGGTCCAAAGCTTTTGAGTTAACACTTAATGTGGAAATGTCTTTTCCCCTTTAGAACACAATGACAGATTCCACAATACTTTTAGAAGATGTACAAAAAATGAAAGATAAAGGCGAAATAGCACAAGCATATATTGGTTTGAAAGAAACCAACAGGTAAGTTGATCTTTCTTTATTCATTTTGGTTTAATCCTGTTGATCTTTAGTCTTCAAGCCAGCCTCTTGTACAGTGAGTACAAATGTTTATGCATTGTTTTGTTAGACATCAGCTGACCTTCAAAAGGGATCCAAAGTTTCCAATATATTCCCAGTTAAAATCTCATTTTAAGACGGTAGCATTACTGATAAGAAATTGAAAGGAAAATGTTCTTTACATCAGGGGAGTATATTTCTGTGTTTTTAGGGCCTTAGCCTTGAGAAAGAAAATCAACTGCTTACTCTGTAGCTTGGACTATCTTGGGTAGTCACTTCCATTTGTTATTCAGGATGGTTATTTGTGAAGGTTTGTAGAGGCAGCTGCAGCTTTCAGTAATTGAAATTTAATGTAAAGAGAAGTGATGAAATAGCTGAATCACATCCGTGTTGGCCATATAATTCTCGAAGGGTACCATGACTTCCCAAGATGGGACCTTGATATTTGAGACCAAGTTTTTGTCACGTTTCCTAAGGTGTTCTGAGAAAATCCTAACGGCACTTAGCTCAGTCTTAAGAGTCTTAGGTGGGCTGAGAGTGCAGATTTGCACAGTCACTAAATGACTGAACTTTCCCCAAAGCTTTCCCTGTAGCTAAGATTATCACTGCTCATTTCTGAAAGTCCTCGGCCTTTCTGCCATTCCTGCTTCCCAAAGAACCTTCATGCTATTAAACTCTGAACTTAAAAGACTACATACTTAAAAGAACTTGGCCAGTGATGATAACAGAGATTATCAGTGTACATCTAGGTCTCCTGATGCATAATATCAGAATTGGTACGCAGAAATACTTCACAGACCAAAGAATACTGCCATGCAAGATATAAGGTATTTACTACCTTCTTTTATGGACAAGAGTAGATAATGCTTATGAAAGTATTTGGTTAACCTTAAATTTTAATTTATGAATGTAAGTTGTAAGCATACCTTATAGCTGAGAATGTGTTAGTGTAAAAAGAGCTATATTAAATTGTTCATCCATCCGCTAAGCTATTCAGTCACCAGATATATATTGTATACCTGTTCCATCCCAGACCATGCAGCAAATACTGGCAATAGAGCATTAAGCAAGGTAAATGCAATCCTTCCCTTCGCAGAGTTTGTAGAGCGTTGGGCAGATAGCCAAGAGAACTTGGACTTCCCTCCAATGACAGTGGAAGCTGTTGAAAGATTTTTAGTAGGAGAATGGTATGATGAGATTGGAAAGCTAGCCTTGGCTTTTATGTTAGAGCATAGACTGTAATGGAACAAGATTAAAGCCATAAAGACCAGTTAAGAGGTTATTCCCATAATTGAATGACTGGTTATAGTGACTTTGACTTAGTTGGTAGCCATTGGGATTGAAAGAAGTGGGACACACTTAGAAAGATACTTAAGAAGATGAGGTGAGCAGCCTTGCAGTTTACTGGATGTGTGATCAGGGGAGGGGGATCATGAAGAGCAACTCCGCAGCATCTGTGGTGGATACTTGGTTATATAGAGATGCCACTTCACGACGCTGGGTCTGGGATGTGGGGAAGTACAGGAAACTATCAGTAGATTTACAAATATTTAAGGAAGTAGGAAGACATCCAAGAAGAGAACTTCATTCGTAGATTGAAAATATAGATCTGGAACAGGAGAGATGTGTGGGCTGAGATGTAAATATTGAAGTCATCGGCATGTAATAATACAATCGAGACCTTGCAAATAGACCAACTCTCCAGGGAAAGATGGTAAATGGAAAGTAAAAGAGCAATCTATGAAATTTGTTTTATTGTAAACATGGTATCAACAACAAAAGTCTAGTAAGAGGAGTAAGATTCTGGGCTCTGTAGTCAGATAGCACCTGCCAGGTATCTAACTTCTAAACTTTGGTGTCTTTTTCTGCAATATGGCAAATGAGACATATTGTTACTAGGAAAACTAAATGAAATAATGCCTGTGGAAGGATGTTAAACAGTGTCTGATACTTGGCAAACACTCAAAATATTATTTTTATATACTCAGTAGAAAAAAAACGTCTAATCAGTTTCATCAGTTTTACTTGTTATACATACTTTTAATAAAATGTGTGACTTTTCTAATAAAAAAGCAATTTCCCCAGGTCTTAAAATTAATTTTTGATGCAAAAATTTTTTTTTAAGTTGCGTCATAAAAGCTGGGAACTTTGGACATATTTATCAGTTACTCCTGTAAGAACTTTTAAAAGCAATTTTAAAAATAGAAAACTAGATTTTATCAAGCTAAAAAAATTTCCTACCCAGAAGACTTAAAACTTCGTTTTGAAGTGAATTATAAAGATTGCCACATGAAGACAATAGCTTAAATTTTCATTCTATATGTGTATGACTGTTGTGGTTAGTCTCTAACATAATGTGTGACATAAGATCACTCTGCTAGCTGAACAAAATGTTAAAAACAGATGTCTTTCTCACCTCTTAAGTCATTTATTATTTTGCAGGAAAAGTAGCCCTGGATCCTTGATTATTTTGTTTTAAATTCTCCACCTTTACATGTGATATTACATATTACTCATTAAAAAAATATATTAACCAAAAATAATTTCTGTGGTAATGTCTTAAAGTCATCTGTAATTAATAAAGACAGTCCTAGTGACTTAATAACATGTTGAAATACCATGTGCTACTGTTGACCATCGTCATCTCATTGCCACCCTGTATCCCTTTGTGTTTTGCATTGTTGTTCCTTTTGCATGGAAGACCATCTGCTATGGATTGCCATGAGTTGAATGAGGATGGAGAGCTGTTGCTGGTTTATGAAGGGTTAAAACAAGCCAACAGGTTATACTTGTCTCCTCAAAATGGAATGTTATTAATTTGTTGTTTTTCTTACTAACAGTGGCCTCCTGACTTTAACTTCTGTATTTCTTATACATTGTCTTCCTGGGTAAATTTCCAACACTAAAATTTGTGAATGTCTCACTAAGAGTGGAAGAAAACCCAAACCTCTCAACTAGAGCCCAAACAACTATAGGAAAGATTAATACATATTACTTAGCTGTTTTTTGTTTGGAATCATGATCAGTTCAAAGGATATCTGTGCCTGGGCAATATAGCTACATTCTCATATATTATCATCATGCTGCCTAACAAACAGTACATGACTTGGCATTCAGTGTGGTTATTGTGGAATTCAGATTTGTGAAACAGCAAACCAGGAGGGTTTCCTGCACAGCTATAGTTCAAAATAATTACCCAAACTCATCATGTTAAATATGTTTAGGAGAAAGCAAATAAAATCGAAACAGCAACACTTCTCTAACATAGACACTCATCTCCTCTAGTGATACTTGTGTCTTAAAATCTTAAAAATACTGGGGGTTTTTTTGGTCCTAAAAATACTGTTTTTATGTCTTAAAAATACCATTTCAGTATTTTTAAACTACTTAATATTTAAGTACTTAATTTTTAAACTACTTAATAGACTGTAAATATTTAATATTTAAACTACTTAATTTTTAAACTACTTAATAGACTGTTTTGTTCAAGGAATTTCTACTTATTCTGCTTTTTTCTTATCACATACTGTTGTCATTAACTTTGTGGTGTTATTGGTTCAGATCCTTTGGAAATTTCGTAATCCCCAAAATATTTTTAGTCTGTTGTTTACTCTTTTCTTATAATAGTATCAGTAAGTTTTGCCCAGCATTTGCTAACCAAGGGGATTGGAATAAAAACATCTTTTCTTTCTTCCTGTTAGTTAATTCCTATCTATAACTTTGTCTTGGCTTTGGGAAAGGGAGTGAATGTAGAATGGGGGTGCCTGGTAGAGGGAGGTTGCCAGTTGGCTCTGGTATTCTCTGGCCAGTGCCCTAGTCCATGGCACAGCTGACCTGTATGTTTGCTCAAAGAAGTTCAAGAACCACTCTGTTGGTCCCACTAATAGTGATCTTCCAAAACCATATCTTGTTAGGATTCTCTTACTGATAAGGAAGTTATAGGGGAAAAGAAGATGACAAATTTAAAATATAAACAAAATTTCAGAACTCTGTCTGCATTTGAGTAAATCTGTATGTATTTCAGAATAGCACTCTAGCCTTTCTCTCCTTCAGAAATAAAAGTGGGACCCTGGTCACAACCCCCCGCCTGGAATGCTGAAGATCTTCAAGGCAGATTTAAAGTGGGCATTTGTAATCTTGCCCTCCGTAGTGATTGTTTTGTGGCAAAGGCATTATAGTAATACTAATTTTGCCAACTTAAATGCTACTTTAATGCTATTGCAAATGTAGTAAGCCAGGTTAAAGTTATGTCTTTTAATTGTTTTAGTCATCATTTCCTATGAAGCTTTCAAAGGAGTAAAATTCTCCTGTTTTTCAGGGCCTCTGAGAACTTTGTATTTGTAGCAGGATCCTCAATTCAGAAAGACACATATGTGAGTGCATTCATTTTGTTTCTGGCTCCATTTGAGTTTCTAGACTCTAATCAAGTCAGAAGCTACACAGACACTACAGAGTCCCCATTTTTCTGCCCTTGCAAGTGAGCACAAAGCCTCACACCCACCAGGTAGGGACTCAGATGTCACCTCCCTTTCCTCCCTGTGTGGCTTCTCCACAGGCTCCTGGAATCCCAGCTGCAGTCTCAGAAGAGGAGCCATGAGAATGAGGCTGAAGCTCTCCGTGGGGAAATCCAGAGCCTGAAGGAGGAGAACAACCGGCAGCAGCAGCTGCTGGCCCAGAACCTACAGCTGCCCCCGGAGGCCCGCATTGAGGCCAGCCTGCAGCACGAGATCACTCGGCTCACCAATGAGAACCTGGTAAGGACAGCAGAGCAGCCCTCCCTGCTTTTGGAGCTAAACCTCCTTCCTGGATGGGAAAGATGCCGTTCACTGCCCCACACTTGTGACCCTCTTTCTCTAGCCCAGACACAGTAAGGAAAATACAACTATGTTGGTAGAAGTGAAAAAGGCGTGTACTCCGGTGGTTTGTCACAGAAGGCTCAGACGCCTCTCAGCACCTCAGCCCTCGCTTGGAGGGTGTGGAAGATGCTGGCCGGCTGTGTGCTGGGGTCTTGATAGCTTGAGAGCTCAGCTTCCTCTACTGCAGCTGCACAGTCTGTGCCATCCAGGAGGTTGTGTGGTTGTGCCAACCTTTGGTCCCCAGGCGCCACTGAGTCCCTCCCAGCCCCTCTCAGGCAGACAGCAGGGTTAGAGTTAGTCAGGGAGCAGATGGCAGAACCAAAGAGGGCTGTAGGATGACCTTGCTTGGGACTCCAGGGTCAAGGAGAAACATCAGGATTCAAGTTTCTACATTCTTGATTCTTTTTAATAGAATTCAGACAGTGAATGGAGAGATTTTTTTTTTCCCTTGCCAGATAGATTCTGAGTGACCAAGTTTGTTTGTTTGTTTTTCTCTTTCTGTCCTTTCTTTTATAGAAAACATTTTCCAAAATATTTCTTTCTCAGCCACAAAATAACTTTTATTACAGATTTCTACTTAGGTTTGATAAACATTTATTAAATTAAGTCATTGAAAAGTTATATTTCCTTTTTTTTTTTGGCAGGTGGTGGTGGGGCTTTGCCACATGGCTTACAGGGTCTCAGTTCTCTGAGCAGGGAACTCCCAATTCCACATTTCTATATAAAATCTATACTGAAGTGTCAGACTGGTTTTGAGAAAAGCTGTTTAGGACTAGTGGTAATTGTTTCTTTAATTCAGGATTTTAATAACTTGTAATAAAGTAATTTGGATTTTCTTTGAAGATGTAACAACCTGAATTATCCATTAGTGATCATTTGCATTACAGGTAGTTTTCTAGTGTCACCTGTTCAACCATCTTTTATATTAGTTGGTATTCTTTTCCCAGTCTGTCCTTCCTTCTGAGGACAGCATGCTGGTGAGACTGTGGCAATGGGAGAGATGGGTGAGGGACTTGAAGTCTAGACTCTTTCCAAAGTGCCTGAAATATCACTGATTTGTGGAGGAAGATCTGAATCATGTCATTTTATTACTCACAAGTATATTGTTGCTTAAACTAACAGTGCTTCAGTGCCTAAGACTTGATAAATATACTCAATAACATAATAATGATTGATTAGCATATAAATTCTGTGCTTTTAAATCATTATCTTAAAATACAAGGTGAAACCATGAAATAAAGATGCTTCTGGGTGGTAGATTCTCAGAGTTGTTTTGCTAAGTTGGTTAAGCATTTCCCTTGCAATCTTGTGTGCATTATTACTTTTCTTTTCGATTTTGTATAGCTGATACAAAAATAAATCAATCCCTTCCATATTCTAAGCTGGTGAAACCTAATTTGAATTTTAGGAAAACTCTTTGTAGGTTCATAGGCTTCTCCTGCCTCACTGATTGCTAATTCAGGAGAATGGATTCAAACTTACCTACAGGGGATGATGCAGTTTTTCAACTGTCATTAGAGTGTCTTATTTTTGCATTTCTATAGGAAGCACTTGGGCAGAATATTAAAGCACCGGTGGGCCTAGGCTTTGTGTTCTTCGAAACTCTACCCTGAAAACCCTTCCCACCCACCTACTCCACAAACGCAAATACAGAGATGACTGTTCTGCCTCCTCTAGTGAGCAAACTTCACAGGTTGCCCCAAGCTGCCCTTCAGAGAAGGAAGGCACACAGCTTCTGCCCAGTCTTTCCAACATCAAACAAGAGCTCCAACTTGGCCAGTATTCTCACTTTTGTTTGAATTGCCTTCCCCACTCTTGCTGCTGCTGCTGGCAGCAGAGAAAGTGCAGCAGCCTAGGAGTAGGTCTGAGGAGTGAAATAACAGCCTTGTCTGGGGAATATGGACCACAGCTCTGTTTACCTGCTAACATCGCCTGTTTCCTCCAAGCATGTGAAAATGTATTTGTGGATATAGAATCAGAATCATCTGTACTAGAAAAATTAGAGGGCAATGACAGATGTCAAATTAGAGCCATTTGAGTCTATATATATAGATTCCTTATCTGTGTTTTAAAATATTTTAAAATTGGTTTTGCTGAGAGGTAGCATTCCCCTCAAAGATACAGAAAAACAAATGTCCATTGTGCCTGTTTTTTCAGTATTTTGAGGAATTATATGCAGATGACCCTAAGAAGTATCAATCATATCGGATTTCACTTTACAAACGGATGATTGTATGTAAAAGAGTGCTTCTCTGTCGTCTTCCTCACTGTTTCTAGCCCTCTATAAGCGAAGAGCACTCTGCCTGCCCTTCCTGGGAGGTCTCTTCAGAAACTTCCACAAAACCTGTTTCTCCCCACAGCTGTCTTTTAGCCAGTGATGTCGCCTCTGTCAGTGTCCTGCGTCCATTGTCACCTTTGGTTTGTTATTAACACTAGGCTTACAGTGTGATGGAAGCAAAATATGATTTGAAAGGTAAAGTAAAAATCCAAGAAGCACAACTGAACACTGTGAAATGTTAGCAACTGTTCCTTTTGAATCATTGGTCTAATACCTAAGTCAGCCCTGTCTAAATTGGAAAAAGAATGAATCCTTGTATTTATAAATGCCTTTTTAAATCCGTATCCTGAATAACAGCCACAAACCTCTTAAATCATTGCTTTATTTCCACTTGAAGCTCCTGGTTTGCTGTTGCCCACTTTTCTTCTTTATTATTGATTCTTTGTCTCTGCCTGTCATTTGAAAGAATTCTTGATTAGGGAGCCAAGTATCACACCTTTTTTTTTTAACCCCTGCCCATGAATGTACTGCTTTTGTTTTCTCTTTTTGCACAAATCATATGGAATTATCCCTTTTTTCCCTATAAGCAAAATTGTATTACCCAGGAGATTTCTATGGGTGTTTTATCTAACTGCCACTTAGTCTGTTAACCACTCTGTACTGTTCTCTGTGGTTATTTTTTAACTTACCTTTTAATTCCCGAAACCTTTTAACTTTTCTTAAGTTACAGGACTAGTTTTAGCCTCTCCAAAGGGTGGAACTAACTCTTAGAGACAGTGCTTCACACACGTAGGTGTCAGTTAAAAAGCCCCTAAGTTCAACCATCCTTAAAGCTTCACACAAAACTGTGCACATTCATCAAAATTTACCTTGCTTATTCCCCCTTTAAATGAAAAACTTTCTACTGAAATAGCAGTACATTTTATGAGCATTTAATTGTTTTGCCCCCACGGAGTCTACTGGAGTCTACTCACTCCATAGTGAGCCTGCTGTCCATCACGCTGTAAAGGAGTTACTGCACTGTATATTTTAACATTTGCTTTTATTATAGCTGCCTTTCCTATTGCCTGCCAGTTTTAGCAGGTGGGGCTCCACCAATGAGCTTTTATGGAGCTTTTATGTAAAACTAACTTTTTATGTAAAACTAAGTACTGTTTCTGTAACTTTGTGTCTGCTTTCCTTCTCTGCATTTTAGATGGTTTATTTTGATCTTTCTGTTATATTTCTCATTTTGATCTTTAGGATTTGATGGAACAACTCGAAAAACAAGATAAGACTGTCCGGAAACTGAAAAAACAACTGAAAGTATTTGCCAAAAAAATTGGTGAACTAGAAGGTATTTAAACATGTTTTTATGACAGTTGCTGAACCTTGGTTTTATATACTATCCTAGTGGCTTAAGAGTGTGGCTCAATTTGTGTGTGAATATTAGGAACAATAACAAAAATGAGTTTCAGCAAACCTGGCCTCCGTGGAGTAGAAATCTCCAATGCTGAGTGGGGAAAAATGTTCTTTTCATGATAGTACTAACTTACAAAGAGAGAATTCATTAAATAAACATCTAATGGCTGTCTTCTATATGCCAGGTACTGTGCTAGTTAATATTGCATATCAGTTAAGAGTGTGGATTCTGTAGCCAAGTTTCTTGAGTTTAAATACTGGGTCCTCCACTATTAGTCATCTGATATTAGGCAAGTTACTGAACCTGTCTATTCCTCACTATTCCCACCTGTTAAATGGGAATGATAATGATATCTACCT
Organism: Bos mutus; assembly: GCF_027580195.1. Classification (NCBI taxonomy): domain Eukaryota; kingdom Metazoa; phylum Chordata; class Mammalia; order Artiodactyla; family Bovidae; genus Bos; species Bos mutus. The sequence continues at coordinate 50,709,951 of NC_091626.1, read as the reverse complement.
GACATGGTTGTAATGATTAAATTAATTAATATGTGGAATGAATTTAGTACGGTTCCTGACACATAGTAAATGCTATCTACAACTTATTTTTATTACTGTTATTCTTAGTATTAGGGATACTAAGATGAGTAAAACAGAGTCTGTCCTCAAAGAACTTACCATCAAATGCAGAACAAAAAGAGAAGTAAATAGGAAAAAATGAATTGTAGTTATAAAGGAGATTCTATAAAACAAGATTTATATATGATGATGATAGGAAAACACCTTGAGAAAGAATCGGATATCAGTTTTTATTATATACAAACAATTCTTGTGGGTGAGTGTTTGTTCCTTCAGTAAGTAGGTGCCCGGGATGTAGCAGTGAACAGGGCTAAAGCCACATTGTAAACTTATTCCAGCAACGATCTCATTATTCTAGAGACTTTGAGCCCCTCTTTGGAATTGCCTTCAGACCTATGCAAGCTATTACCATTTTGACCAGAAATGATGCTGTGCAGTCTGACCGCCCATCTATTCTGTCATTGTCACTGAATGATTTTTGCTGTGCTCAAAAGGTGAACATTCCCCATCACTGGGAATGTTCAAAAGAATCTGCCATGATTGACTGTCTGGCTCTCGTTCCTCCAACATGCCAGGCCTGCCGTGACTCTTCCACCTGTTTGATCTTCCCACCTCTCTTAGTCAAGGCCTGCTTATCCTTTGAGACCAGAGTTATATGTCACATGCTCAAGAGCAGCCTTTCCTGATCGTCCAGACACACCCTACGGCTGTACCCTTTGTGGTACCACAGCTCACCTCCCACCTTTGTGGTTTTCACTGTCATGTCTTTAGCAAATTTTCTGTCTGATAACTGGCTTCCTCAATGGATTGTGATCTTTTTGAGCATGGTGACCATCTCTTATTTCCCCTTGTTTTCACAGCACCTACCATATTGTCTGACCTGTCACAATCATTCCATTAATGTTTGTTGAATGTGTACATAAGTGTCAGAAATATTTAGAACAGCAACATGGATATTTACTTTGAAGAGGATAATATTCCCTCCCATGTACAAATACTGAAATACTTGTTTAGATAGCAGATAGATTTCTTTATAGTTGTGTTTTATTATATAATCCTTTAGCATTATGTGATTCATCAATTAAAATTTTGAACCTCCAAATCACATACATGGGCTGTAATGTCTATTGGCAGAACTTTAAAAAAATCTTTATTCAGAGAACCCTTCTGCACTAAACTCTATTAATTATATCATAAGGTGATAATTAGACAGCAGAATATCTGCTTAAAAGAAACTGATTTTAAGGGTATTAACTTGTAAAATTATTTTTTAAGCTCCTAATGATTCATTTACCATATGCTAGTAACTTTTGATAAATAGAAAAATCACTTATTTTACATTTTTACTTAGCTTTCTTTGATATGTATATTTTTACTTAAAGGGATACATGAGACTATTTCATGATGTTAGTGATTTTAAGCCATTATCAATCAGAATTCAACCTCATCAGTTAAACTATCCTGCCAATTGTATTCTTAAATCTATAAGGACATTTGAGAAGGCAATTTATAGATTAAACAAAAAAGGCATGATAGTCTTAAAAACTGAGTTAAATGATACACATCTACAGAATAAGATGAAATTGGCTTATGCGTCTTGAGCACTTACTGAGTGCAGTGTCCTTCCCCTCCCCAAGGCAGAGCATAAAGGCTACAAGCTCTTCCCACACCTTTGTCTCCTGTTGTCTTATCCCCACAGTGTGTAGAAAACACTGATAACTTTGTATAGCAAAGCACCTTCTAATAGCTAAAAGTTTTCTTATTTTTTTCTAAATATATAATAATGTACTTAAATTCTTCTGGTTGAAAATAGCAAGATTTACCTCCTCCTATGGGCTACACTTAATTAAAGAGACATTTTTAGACACCATCTAAGACTTTTTCTAAGGCCAACATACCTAATTTTAGCAGAAATTATATATCTAAATCAAGAGTATTTCAAAGTTTGATGTGCTTTGTGCTATATTTTAATGCAGGAGTGGGTGTTCCATCTCAATTTTCATAAAGTCAGTGAATTTAGACCTAAAAGAATTCTAGAAATCAGTTAATTACTTCATAGGAGAACAGAGCTGAGACCCAGAAACCGTGACTTCCAAAGTCTCAGCCACTTAGTGGCCAAAGTGGAACTAGAATCCATGCCTTCTGAGGACCACTGACTTCTCTCCTTTGTGTTGTATTTCTCAACAGATTCTTTCTTCTTATAGTAATTCATTTGACTGTCTCAGTTAAACCTGAGATCAAGGTCTTCCCTGTACCAAAAGTGAGGGGGGAAAAAAATCTTCCAATTTCCTTTCTTTTTCTAGGATAAAAAGGTTCAGGAATGTTTTTCTCTCAAGTATAAATAATCTAGATGATAAAAATAGGTATTGCTTCAGATCTTTCTATAAAGATGTCTGTATTAGATGGAGCATTGGGCTAAATGACCCCCGGCATCCCCCGAGTCTTTAAAAACTGTGTAGTATTCTGGCTTCTCTCTTTCAGGCTTTATATTTTCCTGATACTACATAAGGGTTGACATTTTAATTAATATATGATTTGTTAAATAAATCAAGGTTATGTTGAGCTGATACCTGTATTTTATCTCTGGGTTTTTGTAAAGACTCTAATCTCTGACAAGAATTCAAAGACACAGAAAATTTTAATGAAAATATGGCAAATTTTATCTCTGGCATTTTTGTACAGAATCAAAAATATCTTCTTTAGAGATATATGAAAGGAAAGTGAAGATTTCTTTTAAAACATGTAATCTCTTAGTTAAAATATTCACTATATTTCATAAATTCTGAGGCGCACAATTTTTCACATTTTAACATCTCTGAAATTATGATGTATCTTATAGCAGTTGTTAGGTTGTAGTTTAATTGGCAGTATTTTTCCTTCCTTGGTGTTATATAAAATAATACTATACGTTGTAATCAAATATGATAAAAATTGGTAGGTTTAAAATGTATTGAGTTATTCAGAGTCCACATATGTGCATTTGTTGATAAACTTAATATCAATACGTTGAATGTGTTTCCTTCCAGTTTCCCCTCATAGAATTGTTCCTGTGGCTCAAAGCAACTAGTTCATAGATGGCAGGGATTCTATTATTTTGTTTTACATACAGAACATATACAGGAGCTGTGAGGGCCATTGTATGCTGATTCTGAGATCCCCCTGGTGTTGTGTTTAAACTGTCTCCAGAAATAATTTATGTAAAACTAAATAGCTTGAATCTCATATCTCTTGTGAAGATGCATGCATTTTTCCATTAGTCCTGTGGTTCCAGACTGTATCATACGTCTGAAACACTAGGTTATGGAAAGTGGCCACAGCCCTGATTTGTCCAATTACAGTATGATGGCTCTCTAGATATCGTAATGTTGATAGATGGTGGTGATTTTCAGCGCTGATAGCCCCGATGTGTGATGCTGCAGCATGAGGTGGACGAGGTGTCACCAGGCTCTCTGCCACACAAGCAAGAGCGCTGGCAGGTACTGGTGTTCTCTGTGATAACCTTGTGCTGTGGAACTGGCTTCCCAGAACTAACACGGGAAATTGCCCAGAGTGACAGGAGAAGCACTACGGATGCCTTGTGGACTCAGCAAGATAGAACTTTCTAATGCATCTGATCTGCATTTTGTTTGCCCACAGTCTCTGAACTCAAACTTAATCTGCACTTAAATAGATGTCTTAACTGCTCCTCTTCCTATAGATAAGAGAATTAAAAATATGCTTGCTAGCATTTAGCTCCACAAACACAGTTGTAACTCGTGTTCCCTTGCATTTCCCAGATGAGATGAAATTGGAGACTTTTCTTTTAACCCCAAGTTCTTTTCTCACAGCTGCCATCAACAATGGTGATTACTTTTAACATCTGAAAGGGTTGTTCACCAGTGGTTGTACTTTTTTGGTTGCAACTTTGTGGTACAATTTTTAACCTTTACTAAAAACATACAAACAAAAAAATGAATACATTTAGGCAATTATTTTAATATTAAATACAGAGGCTTCCCCAGGTGGCTCAGTGGTAAAGAATCCTCCTGATAGTGCGGGAGATATGGGTTCAATCCCTGGGTCTGGAAGATCCCTTGGAAAAGGAAGTGGCAACCCACTCCAGTATTCTTGCTTGGAAAATCCCTTGAGCAGAGGAGCCTGGCAGAGTGTAGTCCATGGGGTCACAAAGAGTCAAACACAACTGAGCGTGCACACACACACACACACACACATATTAAATACAGGTTGTATTATCTGCTCATGGTTTCTTCAGGAATGAGGGGTGCCTCTATAGAATATTGAATTTCCTTCTATGAATTAAAGTCTAAATATATTTAGACATTTATGATTGATACTGATTAGTTAACTAAGAAGTTAAGCCACTTACTTGGGGACATTTAATCTTATTACAAAATAAAATGTATTACAAAAAGATGCTTTTGAATCAGTTAAGATTCTTGATGTTGATAGTAGTACTAGTTGTTGTCAGAGTGACATTAACATATAATTTTACCATCTGTCTGTCCAGTTTTACCAAAAAAAAAAAAAAATTATTTAAAGAAGGGGCAAATTGGAGAAGGAAATGGAAACCCACTCCAGTATTCTTGTCTGGAAAAGTCCATGGACAGAGGAGCCTGGTGGGCTGCAGTCCATGGGGTTACATGACTGAGCATGTGTGCATGAGGGTGGAGGGTGACGGGTTGGTAGCAATAAACTGGTAGAACTAAAAAAAATAATAATAATAAAGAAGGGGCAATTAAGTGGCAAATATGGCAAGTTTCTATTGTTACAGAATTCACTTAAAATTAATAGGAACATGAAACCACTCATCTTTTCTACCTGGAAAACATTTTTTTTCTTTTTGTTTCTAATGAAGTGGGCCAGATGGAGAACATATCGCCAGGACAAATCATTGATGAACCCATTCGTCCAGTCAACATTCCCAGGAAGGAAAAGGATTTCCAAGGAATGCTGGAATACAAGAAGGAGGATGAGCAAAAACTTGTGAAGAACCTGATTCTGGGCAAGTATTTTGAAAGGTCTTTCTGGTGCGTGTCAGTGGTGGGAGAGATTAGTCACTCATTTATTAGTCACACTGTTTTCTTCAGTCAGCCTTGCGTGCTGTGTGCAGTACTGCCACAGCATTCTGACCCCATCATGGCTGTCAGTCACCCTACAAGGACACCAGCGAGGACTGCCTGTTAGGGTCACATGAGGTCTTCTCAGCTCCTGTTGCCCATTGTAATAACCCAGGAAGCTTTTGAAAAGTACTGATGTATGTTCCCCCCTGCAGACTAATTACATCAGAATGTCTAGAGGAAAGAACCTGGCCATGTCCCTAGTTCTTTTTTTTATCTCTCAAGGAAGGGATTTTGACGTGTAGCTAGCTGCAGTTGAACACCACTGCCTTAGGCCATTTAAGTCCCTGAATTTCTCTTGTTCCTATTTCCCTAGGAAGGTATATGACTAAATATGTCAGGAAAAACAGTTTAATAGTAGGAAGGAACAGAATTAAGGAAAAGATTCCAGCAGTGGAAAGGGAGGACTGACTGGACAATGGAGGTGGGAATAGAAGAAGCCCTTCAGAGCAGCAGAAGGCCTTTGAGTCTGGGTATGAGCCCACTTGGAGAAGGTGATGGCACCCCACTCCAGTACTTTTGCCTAGAAAATCCCATAGACGGAGGAGCCTGGTAGGCTGCAGTCCATGGGGTCACTAGAGTCAGACACGACTGAGCGACTTCACTTTCACTTTTCAGTTTCATGCATTGGAGAAGGAAATGGCAACCCACTCCAGTGTTCTTGCCTGGAGAATCCCAGGGACGGGAAGCCTGGTGGGCTGCCGTCTATGGGGTCACACAGAGTTGGACACGACTGAAGCAACTTTAGCAGCAGCAGCAGCAGCATGAGCCCACTGGCTCTGCAAGAAGACTTTTTAGGGGAGCATGGGAAATAGTTCAGGAGTGTATGCAGCCCATAAGTTGTAAGCTCAAAACACTTACAAGCCTCTCCTTTCAGCCTTTGCAGAGCATTCCTCCCCCCAGGTGCCAGGGTGGCAGCAGTGTGATCAGCAGTGATTTAATGTTCCTAGAGTTCATGGTGTTAAACTTAGAACTATATATAGATGCAGAGGCACTTAAGTTTCAGTGTGATCTTCATTTTGAAAAAATGGTAAGAAGCCACTGGTTTTTAAGCATAGAATTAAAAAAGATTCATCAATTCAGTAAACCTTTGGGGCATTCCTACTGTGTGCTAAGCATTTTCCAGGTATTGGGTAATGAACAAAGTCTATTCTCAAAGAGTTTATATTCCATGGGTGGAGGGAGGTAGATAAAAACAAATAAGGGGGTGAGAAAGATAAACAGTGAAGGCAGGTGTATGAATTTATATAAAGTTGTTAGGAAGGGCCTCTTTGACAAGGTGATCTCCTTTGGATAGAGACCAAAGGAAGTAAGGAAGCAAGTCCTGCTGATAGCTGAGAAAAGAACATTCCAGACAGAAAGCCTTAGGGTGGGGACATGCCTGGCGTCGTCACCCAGCAACAAGAAGACCCATTTAATGGGGGAGCACAGTGAGCTGGAAACAGGAGCAGGCCAGATCACACAGCCATGGTGAGGATTTCGGGTTTTACAAATGAGTGAGATGAGAAGCTACTTGGAAGATTTTCAGAACAAGAGTGACATGATCTGACTACATTTTCTTATAGAATTACTCTGGTTGTTATGTGGAAGGTGTACTACTGTGGAGCGAGGCATGAGTCAGGGAGACCAGTTGGGAAGCTCTCACTGGGTTCCAGGAGAAGATGGTGGCGGCCTAGCCTAGAGGAGCTGGTAGAAAAGTAGCAGGGTTATTCTAGACATGTCTTATGTGTAGAGCCAACAGGATTTGTTGATGGATTAGATGTGTGATGTGAGAAAAGGAAAGAAGACAAAGATGATGACAAGGTTTATATCCTGAGAAACTAGAAGGCAGAGACTGCCACTTACTGAGATGGGACAATTCCTGGAAGAGCAGGCTCCGTGGGAGATGGGCTTTGGGGGACAGGCCTGAGCAGAGATGTCAAAAACCACTTGTTACATGAGCCTAGATTCAAAGGAAAAGTCAGGGCAGAAGATAGACATTTGAGAGTTGTCATTGTGTAAGCAACTAAGATTCTCATGTCCCTACAGTCAAGAAACTGTCTACTCTAAAATATGCTTTTTTAAAAACATGACCTATTTACCCTGAATGATTGAACTGTTACATGAGAACTGTGCTTTTATATGTCAAAAAGCATTCCTTATGAAGACTTTCAAAGTTATATAAGACTGTTTTTCCTCTTTTCTTTTTTAGAACTGAAGCCACGTGGTGTAGCAGTCAATTTGATTCCAGGGTTACCAGCGTATATCCTGTTTATGTGTGTTCGACACGCTGACTACCTGAATGATGATCAGAAAGTAAGGTCGTTGCTAACATCAACAATTAATAGCATCAAAAAAGTATTAAAGGTTAGTTCATGTTCAACAAATTTCTCATAATGAATATTAATGATGACAGGTCTATACAGAGGTATTTTTCCATCCTTCAGTTCAGTTCAGTCGCGCAGTCGTGTCCGAATCTCTGCAACCCCATGAATTGCAGCACGCCAGGCCTCCCTGTCCATCACCAACTCCCGGAGTTCACTCAAACTCAAGTCCATCGAGTCGGTGATGCCATCCAGCCATTTCATCCTCTGTCGTCCCCTTCTCCTCCTGCCCCCAATCCCTCCCAGCATCAGAGTCTTTTCCAATGAGTCAACTCTTCACATGAGGTGGCCGAAGTATTGAAGTTTTAGCTTTAGCATCATTCCTTCCAAAGAAAATCCAGGACTGATCTCCTTTAGGATGGACTGGTTGGATCTCCTTGCAGTCCAAGGGACTCTCAAGAGTCTTCTCCAACACCACAGTTCAAAAGCATCAATTCTTCGGCACTCAGCTTTCTTCACAGTCCAATTCTCATATCCATACATGACCACAGGAAAATCCATAGCCTTGACTAGATGGACCTTTGTTGGCAAAGTAATGTCTCTGCTTTTGAATATGCTATCCAGATTGGTCATAACTTTCCTTCCAAGGAATAAGTGTCTTTTAATTTCATGGCTGCAGTCACCATCTGCAGTGATTTTGGAGCCCAAAAAAATAAAGTCTGACACTGTTTCCACTGTTTCCCCATCTGTTTGCCATGAAGTGATGGGACCAGATGCCATGATCTTAGTTTTCTGAATGTTGAGCTTTAAGCCAACTTTTTCACTCTCCTCTTTCACTTTCATCAAGAGGCTTTTGAGTTCCTCTTCACTTTCTGCCATAAGGGTGGTGTCATCTGCATATCTGAGGTTATTGATATTTCTCCCAGCAATCTTGATTCCAGCTTGTGCTTCTTCCAGCCCAGCATTTCTCATGATGTACTCTGCATAGAAGTTAAATAAGCAGGCTGACAATATACAGCCTTGACGTACTCCTTTTCCTATTTGGAACCAGTCTGTTGTTCCATGTCCAGTTCTAACTGTTGTTTCCTGACCTGCATTCAGGTTTCTCAAGAGGCAGGTCAGGTGGTCTGGTATTCCCATCTCTTTCAGAATTTTCCACAGTTTATTGTGATCCACACAGTCAAAGGATTAGACATGATCTAAGTTGCCAGTTATGGCCACATTTTAGTCTTAACTGATACCTTCCATTATAGGAAATATTCATTATGTAATGTGTCTGTGTGCTTTCTTTGAAAACAGGGCTCAGATTGAACAATAATCAAAATTAACTCAATATACTTACATTTAGTTGTGAAGTAAACTAAGTTTCTTCATAGAAATAGTCTGCTTTAAGGTCTGTCTTAGAACTAAATTAAAAATACTTAGTGAAGTTCATATATATAGGGAATATGATGCTATAGTTAAAATAGGTGTTAAAAACATTTAGTAATACCTAGCCCATTCATATAAAAAGCTGTCTGATAAAATATTTAAAATTCTCTTCTGACTTTTCTTCCCATTATTCTCCAGCTCACCCCATAATTTTCCTTGTTACCTGAAATGCCTGGTTTCATGTGAGCAGCAACACATAGATACTAATCAGAGAGGAAACACTTGGAAAAGACAGCGAAGTTACATAATAGAACAGAAAGCCCTACATAACTCAGTAATCACTGAGTCACGTTGCATAATCATCCTTTTGACAACCTAGAAAAACAGTGAACGTTATTCTTAGTTTTAACCATTTTTCAGTGCACAGTTCTGTGGCATTAAGTGCGTTCATATTGTTGTATAACTGTCACCATCATCATCTCCAGAACTTTTTCATCTTCCCCAACTGAAACTCTGCACCCATTAAACACTCTCCCCAGCCCCTGGTCATAACTTTTGATGCCAGTTCTCAGTCCCCACTGCACAGATACTCTATGCAGTTACATTCTGCAGTGCTTACTAAAGTGTGGAGTTTCTAAATATTTTAACATTCAAAAATTGATGAATGTCTTCTGAATGGAGCTCATGTAATTTTTGGTATATTGATGGTATATTGCATTTATTAAACTATGAATTTTACTACTTCTGAAGTTAATGCCTATGAAGACAGCAAAACCAAATCATGAAGTTTTCTCCCTCTCATCTTAATTATAAGAAGAAATTTATCTAATTTGACTAATTATTGTACCAGATTGTTTAAAGATTTAAAATGAGTAGCTACTTGGGACTTCCCTGGTGGTTAAGACTTCCACTTTCCAATGGTTAAGAGTTCGTCTTCCAATGCAGAGGGTGTGGGTTTGATCCCTGGTCAGGGACCAAAGATCCCACATGCCTTGTAGTAGAAAAACCAAAACATAAAATAGAAACAATATTGTAATGAATTCAATAAAGACTTCAGAAAAAAGTAAAATAATTTAAAAAATGTAAAAAGCGTAGATTCTTGATCATAGCACTCTTTTGGAACATCCTTTTTTTAAACTGAAGTACATTTGTCTCGTGTCCTGTTTTGATTTAGAGATGTTGTTTGACATGTGGCCCAGTACTGATGAAAAGCCAGTCTGTCCAGTGCTCTGCACAGGACTCCCTCCATCCCATGTCTGATTCGCTCCTCAGAAATTGTATCTTATTCACTGACAAGATTTTTAACCTAATCTGGGTTTTAGTGCTTCACAATGTTTGTGATTCTCTTTTGTACCTTTAGTCCTTTCTTATTCCCTTCAGTAACCCTCAGGGAAGTAAGTTTGGGTAAGCTAGACTTGGTGAATTGTTTTCTACCTAAAGGGACTACTAAGCTAATATCAATGTAATGAATGGGCATCCCTTTCTAATGGCAAGAAAACAGATCCAAGCAAGGTAACAGCTAATGAATTCAGTGGTTGAATTCTATAGCAGGTGCAACATGAGGCTTTACAACTGTAAAGTGATTGATTTTTTAATTGTTGTTAATGGTAAGTGAAGGAAACGGGTCTTCTGGTATCTAATCAGTTTTTTCAGGCTTTTATTCCCATAAGGAAAAAACTAATTTAGGCTTATTCTCTCTTTTAGAAAAGAGGTGATGATTTTGAAACCGTCTCCTTTTGGCTTTCTAACACATGCCGATTTTTGCACTGTTTAAAGCAGTACAGTGGAGAAGAGGTGAGAAAACCTTGATTACAAAACAGCATGCTATACTTTATCCGAACTTTTTAAGGAAAAAATTTAAAGCACAAAATGTTTAGTCATTTGTTAATTTAGAAACCTGAATTCAGAAGTGGCTTAACAGTTTATAGCTCTATTTGACATTCATTATTTATGAAACTGACTTGGGAAGTGGCATAGTTTCTTCGCTCTGCGAGTTTGTATTATGAGAAAGCACAGCAAAAATAAAATGAGCATTGGTCATTGAATAGTTATCGCACTGAAACTTTTTGTTAAGACGTGAAAATGGGATTTTCAAGGATTGATATATGGAGCTGTTTAAAGAAATGAATCCATTATAGCTTTCTATAATACATTAAAAATGATCATGTTAAAAGATATGTCAATATTTTTCCAAAAATATGTTTTGCTTTTGCTTATAGTGATGTGTTCATCAGTTAGTTGATAGACTTCCTATTTCAAAACTACATATATATAATTATTATTTGTTAATGGCTACATAGTATATATGAGACAGCACTCACTTATATTATGTTGTTTAATTCTTACTTCTCTTTGAGGTTGTAATTCTAACCCAGTTTTACAGATGAGGAAACTAAGGCTCAAAGCAGTTCATCACTTTGCCCACATCCTCTCAGCCATAAGGAGCTGAGCTAGGATTTTGGGTCTGCCCACCTTCAAGAGCTTGTGCCCATAAATGCTGCCCTTCATGCCTCCCCATCCTTTGCTGTCAGGACAGGCAGAGAAGCTGAGCAGTGGCCACTTTCTGAGCACTCACAGGCTTGGAGCAGAAGAATGTCCTGGCAAATGATGGCAAATACAGTATGAATAAGATATGGCCCCTGAGCAGGCGGGACAGACAGACCAGAATCCCCCCGAGGGCCTGTTAAGTCCCCAGTTCTAGACCAGGTTGTCAAGTAAATTGTAGAGAGGCAGATGCTTGAGTGTGGCCAGAATCCGTCAAGTAGGCAAAAGTACCTGCCTATACAGTTGGCTTTCCGTGTTACCACATACCATCAAAAGATTCCGTTCTAAGCTTGGACTGAGAAGCCTGTATGAATACCATAAAATATAATAAAGGAAGATTTTTTATTTATTCACCAGTCTCTGTAGAAATGACCAATTATAAGAAAATTATGTATGTCCTTCAGGTACAGAATTTATAAGTAAGACTCTATTTAATGAACTGAAGTTAAGAGATTGGTATTTTACATAATTCAGTGTTTGGCAGTAAACCAGCTGTTTCATAAGTGAAAACACTCATAAATTTTTTTTTCAAATTGAGTTCCCCTATCTTGTTTCATTGACATTGCTGGTGGAAAGGCTTAAATGCTAGACTGCCAAGTTTAGATATTATTCAAATGCTAGTAAGAAGTGGAAGCAGGGATGTGATAGAAACAAACACACAGAATTTGGGAAGGATTATCCTGGCACTTATGTGGAGGTTGGATGGGAACTCTTAGGAGAAAGGTAAAAAAGAGCATGAGGATGTTGATCAAATGAGAGAGTTAAACAGACAGGAGACATTTTATTTCATGAATGTCATTAACTCTGCATTATGGCTCTAGGGCTTTATGAAACACAACACCTCTCGCCAGAATGAACACTGCCTCACCAATTTTGACTTGGCTGAGTACCGGCAGGTGCTCAGTGACTTGGCAATTCAGATCTACCAGCAGCTCGTGAGGGTGTTAGAGAACATCCTTCAGCCAATGATCGGTAAGTCCAGGGCATTGCTGACGTCCAAGTCTGTCTTGTGGCACATGTGTCAGAGCATGTATTCATGTGGAGAAGGTAAAATAGTAAGACTCAGTCTCAAAATTAGCTGAGGAATCTCAGAACTGTAGCCATGACTAACTGGGGTACAGCAAAGTCCCTGCTTCTGCGTGATGGAAATGGCAGGATCTATTAATAGTTTCCCTCTCTAATGTGTAATGCCTCTCTCTTAAGATTGGGTTATGCTTTATATCCAGCAACATATCTCAGACCTTGTCCAGTTTTCTAAAACAAAAATACTTGAAACTTTCATCGAGGGCATTACTGCAGAGAACTTTCTAGGGACCCAACTAAAACTAAAGAGACTGAGAAGGGTTTGCAGATTACCTGATAGGCTATAGTAACAGGGCTGGAAAGCTACTATGGCAACAAGAACAGGGCTCAGACACTCCATGCTGAGTTGTTCATCTCATGGCCCCTGTAGAATCATTAAAAGCAATTTGGTTTAAAGTTGCAGTTTCTCATTGGATGAGCAACTGATCAGCGTGTGTGTCTATGTATATGAGATTCCATGTACCTCTCTTTATATGTGTGCACTCACTCTGGGTATGCATGTACGTATCATGCCTCCTATATTCCTTTGGAAAGTGTAGCAGGTGTGAAATTGGAATTAGAGGGCATGTAAAACTTGCAGGCTGCTGATTTTGTGCGAAGCTGTTGAGGGAAGCTCAGGGCAAGGAAGGGCCCAGCTCTTCAGCCCCATGTGACTGCCCACTCCCAAGACCACTGCCTGGTCTCCTGCTTTTCTTACTGCTTGATTTGTTTGCTTCTGAGGCTCTATACTACTGGAGAATACTTATCTTCTCCCTAATTGCCTCTCTCTTAAAAATCTCTCTCTCAAAAATCCTCCCAAGAAACTTTACACATGTGCTATTAAGACTACTGTTTCATATTTTAGAAAATAATCCATTAAAATTTCATGGTAAATTTTTGCATTTAAGGATAATTCTTTCATTGTTTAAAATCCAGATGCCCTTTTATTTGTAGTTCCTTTTCCTTCTATTTTGATGCTCAAATCATTTTCCTAAATTGTGTGTGTGTGCGTGTGTGTGTGTGTGTGTGCGCATGTGCGTGTGTTTCCATCAGAATCTTCTCTGACGTATGAACTTCTCCTTTAGTCTCCGGAATGCTGGAGCATGAAACCATTCAGGGTGTCTCTGGGGTGAAGCCCACAGGGCTAAGAAAGCGAACCTCCAGCATCGCTGACGAGGGTACCTACACACTGGACTCCATCCTGCGACAGCTCAACTCCTTCCACTCGGTCATGTGTCAGCACGGCATGGACCCCGAATTGATCAAGCAGGTGGTCAAGCAGATGTTCTACATTGTGGGGGCCGTCACCCTGAACAACCTCCTTTTGCGGAAGGACATGTGCTCCTGGAGTAAAGGCATGCAGATCAGGTGAGCGAACTCCAACGCCTGTCAGGGCCTTCTCGGGCTGCCTAACTGTGTGCTGGGGCACACGTGAGGCCCGGGCACCTGGCGTCTGAAGCCCCCAGGTGGGCAGGAAGGGCAGACCGGGCATGGAGCTGTTCCTCCTGCCTGACTGACCTTCCTCCACTGTCATTCATGGTCGCTCCCAGCAGGCCTTCAGCCACTGCTTGTTGGAACCCAGCTGCATGTAAAGTTAACTCATATGAGGGAGTAAATCTTTTACTGATGTTTGAAGTATGCCCCTCTCAGTTTTAAGAAACGCTGCACTCAGTTTTGTCCAATTGCTCCTCAGCATTACCTTATTAACATAACAGAATTATTTTTTTGGCAAATAATTTATTTTAAAACAGCTGGAAAATTCACCAAGAGAGGGGGAAAGTATTTCTCCTATAAAAGTCTATAGTTACTCAATCTTAGAAAATTTGACCTTCTTTCCAAATTTTCCATTCTGACTCATATCCACTGTAGACAGCAGTCAGAAGGTAATGCCTTCCACTCAAGTCATTGAATTTATTTCTCTGCACGCTCTGTTTATACCCACGAAGCCCCTCTTGGCCTGATTACTAAGTCCTGACTGTGGCTGCGTTTATCTGACTCCTATTTTGCAAACCACTGTCACCTGATTGGCCACCTCTTAAAACCTCAGCATCTGTGTAGTTTCTGTGTCTCTCCTCATATTTTCTGTCTGCCTCTTCCTATGCCCCCACTCGCCCTTCTTCCCTACATCCCTAAACTTCCTCAGGCCACTACCTCATCATCCAGGCTCTTCCCTGAAAAGGGTCAGAGCACAGGCTCTAGGTGGGGATCTTACTGTATCCACTAGCTTGGAGTTTGACGTAAGGAACAGAGAACAATTAGAGGATTATTAGTTCTCTCCTCTCAAGTTGTAAAAAGCTGGAAGGTGTTTTCTGCTCTGCTGTTTAATAAGAACACAGCCATACTATGTGTTCTATTTTTTTTTTTAAGCACACCTTATTTTATAACTTGCTATTATGGCTACATTTCTGTTTTCCATTAAAGAGAATTATAGTCTCTAAAATAATATTCACTCATATAATTATGATTATAAACCTGATTATTTATAGTGATAAATTTTTAAGCACAGCTAATGATTTAAAAAACAGAATTCAACTGAAATTCCTAACAAAACCATACACAGAAAAATTAACACATTTATGATAACATTCGGTAAATTTGCATCCCCCTCAACCCTTTTTTGACATAGGTACAATGTCAGTCAACTAGAAGAATGGCTGCGTGACAAGAATTTGATGAACAGTGGGGCTAAGGAAACCCTGGAGCCTCTCATTCAGGCTGCTCAGCTTTTGCAAGTGAAAAAGAAAACAGATGATGACGCGGAAGCCATTTGTTCCATGTGCAATGCTTTAACTACTGCCCAGGTAAGGCAGCTTTCCCTATTATAAACTTCATCAAGGGTAACATTCAGGGAAGTCACCAAGGCTTCTAGCTATTGTTCTTGTCTCTGAGCTAACTTCACCTGTGTCAGCGATGATATGTATCAATAGTGTAGATCTTGAAGACAGGAGATTTTACCACAAAGTACATTTCAGTACTAGTCACACTCATGCACATTCAACATTCAGTAAATATTTATCCATTCTCTACACTCTTCTGTGTAACGTTCCAGCCACTCAGATAAAACCAGGAACAAGACAAAGTTTCTGTTTTTATGGGGTATACATTCTATACATCCTATGGAGCTTGAACTCCAAAGAGTCTTGTATATTAGTTGATAATTGAATGATTCTTTAGACATCTATTTAAGACAGATAATTCTTTTTTTAATTGAAATGTAGTTGATGTATAATATGATGTTAGTCTCAGGTATACTACTCAGTGGTTTGACATTTGCATACATTATGAAATGATAACCATGATAAGTCTAGCAACCATATATCCCCATATAAGATTATTACAATATTATAAACCATATTCCTTATATTGTAGATTATATCCTCATGCTTTATTTACTTTATAACTAGAGGTTTGTACCTCTTAATCCCTTCACCTATTTTGAACGCCTCCTGTCCCTCCCCTCTGGCAACTAACTGTTTTTTCTCAGTATCACTTAAGTTGTCCCATCCTTAAAACCATCCTTATTTCTTTTCATTCTTTTTTCTATAAAGTTTCAGTGATTTGATTTACACTACTGTCTTCCATCTCACATCCACTCACTTGTATCATTTAGTCTACTGTTGATGCCTTCCAGTGTCTTTTTTTATTTCAGTTATTGTATTATTCAGCTTTTTCTGGTTCTGTGTATTTTATAACTCTTTGTGAGTTCATCCCTACTTCCCCTGAGTACAGTGAGCATCTTTATGATCATAACCTTATACTCGTTATCAGGTAGATTGCTCATCTCCACTTCATTTAGTACTTCTGAGGTTATGTCTCATTCCTTTGGTTAAAACATATTCCTGTCTTCTCATTTTTCCCCATTTTTTTTTTTCTATGCATTAAGTCAGCTGGTTACATTTCCCAGTCTTAAAGAAGTGGCCTTATATAGGAAACATCCTGTGGGGCTCAGAAGCACGCTGCCCTCTGGTCGCCAGAGCTCTGTGCCCAGGAGTACCCCCTATGTGGGTTGTATAGGCCCTTCTGTTGTGACAGGGCCACAGTAGTTCTACTGTGGGCTCCCTAGTGGGCAGGGTTGGCCCCTGGCCTGGTTGGCTGCCCCACCCTGCTTCCTTTGGTTTCTGCTGCCCCATGTTTTGGTGGGACCAGCTCCTAGCACAGCTGGCCATAGGGCTAGGGAAACCCAGGGCTGGTGCTAGGCCCTTGGTAGGTAGTTAAGCCCTGAGCACTAATAAGCTAGTGGGAAGACTCCAAATGTTGCTGAGGATCAGTAATTAATCATTCAGGGAAAGTCTTGAGTTTAAGGCAGTAAAAAGATGGGAAGGGCCTTGGAGGACAGTGGCCACAGCATGAGGCAAGGCACAGGCATAAACATGCCCACTTTTCTTTTGCCGAGTTATTTTGGTGCTGACTTTTGGATTTTTTTAAATGTTCATCACTTATCTCAAAACATAGAAATCTTACATAGGTTACACATAGAATATATAGAGAAAGTAATTAGCTGAATACTCAGGATACTGATAACTATTGTTACTTTGAGAGAATGAGAGCATGAAAGTGGGAGTACTTTTACTTTTCATGATTTTTCAAATTTATATTGCTTCTTAAAATGTACAGATATATATTCAGAGTTCAGTTCAGTCGCTTAGTCATGTCCGACTTTTTGCAACCCCATGAATCGCAGCACACCAGGCCTCCCTGTCCATCACCAACTCTCGGAGTTCACTCAGACTCACGTCCATCGAGTCAGTGATGCCACCCAGCCATCTCATCCTCTGTCGTCCCCTTCTCCTCCTGCCCCCAATCCCTCCCAGCATCAGAGTCTTTTCCAATGAGTCAACTCTTCGCATGAGGTGGCCGAAGTACTGGAGTTTCAGCCTTAGCATCATTCCTTCCAAAGAAATCCCAGGACTGATCTCCTTCAGAATGGACTGGTTGGATCTCCTTGCAGTCCAAGGGACTCTCAAGAGTCTTCTCCAACACCACAGTTCAAAAGCATCAATTCTTCGGCGCTCAGCCTTCTTCACAGTCCAACTCTCACATCCATACATGACCACAGGAAAAACCATAGCCTTGACTAGACAGATCTTTGTTGGCAAAGTAATGTCTCTGCTTTTGAATATGCTATCTAAGTTGGTCTTAACTTTCCTTCCAAGGAGTAAGCGTCTTTTAATTTCATGGCTGCAGTCACCATCTGCAGTGATTTTGGAGCCCAAAAAATAAAGTCTGACACTGTTTCCACTGTTTCCCCATCTATTTCCCATGAAGTGATGGGACCGGATGCCATGATCTTCGTTTTCTGAATGTTGAGCTTTAAGCCAACTTTTTCACTCTCCACTTGCACTTTCATCAAGAGGCTTTTTAGTTCCTCTTCACTTTCTGCCATAAGGGTGGTGTCATCTGCATATCTGAGGTTATTAATACGCTCTTATTGTAAAAATTTAAATAATAAAGGTAAATGTGCCTTCAGAACAGCTCCCTCTCCCATCTTGTCCTAACCAAGCCCTGAGTAGAATTGAAAGCAATAGGCAAAGATCCTTTTCGTTTTCCTGATTAGAGGTACCTGGAATGTATGTATTTGATAATATGCTAAAAATTTTGATCATTTTATTTCCCCCAGATTGTCAAAGTGTTGAATTTGTATACACCAGTTAATGAGTTTGAAGAAAGAGTTTCTGTGTCATTTATTCGTACTATACAGGTAAGATCTCCCAGGCTTCCTTTTGCTTCAGTTTACCAACACAGTCATTTGGGTGGAAATTTTATAATTTATTGAAGGATAATGCAGTTTTTATTATATTATTGTATCATTTTCATAGTGCATTAATTTTTTGATAATATCTTATTGCGGAAGTGAAGTGATTTTAAAACAAATATAAACATTTGTCATTCATTGAGGGGTTTTGGTAGAATTTTGTCTAAAAAAAAATAAGTTTATAGATTCAAAGAACTGATGTTCTGGTTTTTTTTTTTTTATTTTCTCAGATGCGTTTACGAGACAGGAAAGACTCTCCTCAACTTCTCATGGATGCAAAACACATCTTTCCTGTCACCTTTCCTTTTAACCCCTCTTCCCTTGCGCTAGAAACCATCCAGATTCCAGCCAGCCTGGGCCTGGGATTCATATCACGGGTCTGAAAGTGATGTCAAGGCAAATATTGACAATACATTTCTTGCCTGAAATAAGAACCCATTATTTCAAGTGAGCTACTGAAAACACATTTTAAAAGATAGTACTTATTGTCTCCCAAATAAGGGATTATTGACTAGAACTGCCCCTAGAATACTTTTCATCATCTTGGAAAGCAAGATAGGTTCCTTTGTGCCGTGTTACCTTCATGACAACACTTGTCCTTGGTCAGTTAGGTGTCTGCCATTGACGTGCAGGTGAATGATGGAAGAAAAGAAAAACATGTATCTTCAGGTGCCAGCATTTATTTTAAATCCTTATCACTGCATCTAAATGATATAAAAAACCTGAATTCCAGATATGAATATGAGCTGTTGTTAAGAAGGCGCCATCAAGGAACCTCCTGTGTGCTAACTGGAAGAACTGAAAGAAAAATCACCGAGTACATATCATACCAGCTTAGGAATTATGTTGATAATGTCAAACTGGAACAAATAAACTGACATTATGTAAAGTAACTGGATAAGTAGCTCCCTTCTATGTGTCCCTATGATGTAGAAATATTAAGAGAATGTTGGTTTGCTTAGAGCATGGAAGTCCATTTGTACTGCAGTTTACTGAGCATTTTAAATTGCTGCTACATACTATGTTCTTTAAAATGTAAGTGATATTCATATTAGGCACTACAACAAGAAGCTTCTCTTTTATCGACTCTGTTTACAGTCCAATCAGATTAGTTTTAACTGGATTACACGCACATATCTACAGATTCACCCGCACAAGTAGCAGACACTGGGAAGTCATGTAGTAATATGACACAACGTTTGACATTTAGGGATAGGACTAGGCAAAGTGGTTATTGTTGATGTCATTTATTCAGGATGTGTTATATTGATGTGCTCATTAACTTTCCCTGGGTGATATCACATCAGGATACAGTGTTCTGTGAAGTGACTTATTTTTAGTTACCAGATCTGATTCCTGCAGTGCATATTTTCAACCCTGACAGGTTTTCTTTCTTCTTAATTTATTAAGAATTAATCTCAGTATCTAGAGAGGATTGTCAGAATATTCATGATTCAGGTCTTGAAATCTTGATTCTTTTATAAATTATGCAAAAGAAAGTATATAATAAATAATTGATTCCATTTTTTAGGCTTTGCAACTTCTATAAATGTTCTCAGTACCACTAGATATTTTAAAGAGCATCATATTAGAAATACTTTGACCTATATAAAAATATAAGGAGATTGCTGAATTTTACAGAGGACTTGGTTTAATAAGACCCAGATTCTATAAGTTTTCATTCTGACATTCTAAGTAAACATATTCTCCATTTGTCCCACAAATCTTAAACAATAAATGTTTCAGATTGTGCAAAAGCAAATTCTTAGCTTTCACTAGAAACTCTGGTTCGGAATTACAATCATAGATTTGTATAAATTAACTGTTAGATGATCTATTAAATATGTGCAATATTATTAATGGAAGTAAAACATTTTCAAATCAGTGATAAAGATTGTTATTAAAAGATAAATACTGTCTGTTAACTTGTTTGAGCCTCAAATTCCTCATTTATACAGTAAGAGTGTTAGACAGCCAGTTTCTAAGCTCCCTTCCACTTCTGAAGTTCTCTCCCCGGCGTGCTTGGACCACAGAGAAGTGAGCTGCAGGTATTCGGTAAGGTTAGCCTAGTGTTTGGAGCACGTTAATTTTGAGGGATTAATAAAATGTAAAATCATAGGTTTATGAAGCTATAATTTTCCTTAAATGAATATGATTTATATTCATGCTTTTAGAAATTTAGTTCAGGTAATTTTTATTAAATTGTGTACTGCTGTATTCAGATTGGATACATTTATTCATTTGCAAAATCAAGCAAAAATGTTACTTTGGACTCTCTCAATTTTCCCTGGTTGTCAATGTGGTTTTCAATAACTTGTGAAACCACCTACTTAGTACTGAATGTGTCAGAGTCTAAGAACATAGATGGGACTTGGGTGGGAGAGATGTCCCCTCAAATGCCACTGTGATTGTAGGCTCCCCTACTGAAACCCGGAAATCCTCCGAGGCCCTTTCCCAGGTTAGTCCTGTGTAGCATGTTCCACGCACACCCTGAGTCATGTCGGGTCTTCAGGCTCACACTCTAGCTTCCACTGCCACTGCAGCCCTTGTCTTTCCCACAGACAGCTTGTATCCTGAGGCATGTCTACTCTGGGCCTTTCTCTCTCATATCTCCCATCTTTCTGCTACAAAGAGCCTCTATTCCAGACCCAAGCCACAGGCTCTCCTGTTCAGGGATGGCAACACAAATATTATGCTATTTTAGGGCTCCAGCTTCCTCCAGGGTCTATCCAGAACCCCAGATGGGGATCTGAATTAATTTCTCTTAGTGGCCTGAAGATCTTTAGTCACAACAGAAATACCTTACAACCACAGAACTCCAAATCTTGGTAAGTCATTCTGTGTCCTAGTTTCTTGGAGATGCAACAATATTCTGCTGACTGTGGGTATCCTTGGCCTCTCTGAGGGCTTCTCACCTTTCCCTCTGTCCATTCACACTTTATTACCCAGCCTCAAACAAACCTCTGCCAGCCTCCACACCATCCATCCACTCACTTATCCATTCATTCTTTCCCTTCCTTCAGCCATGTCAGGTATCCCCTCAACTGTCTACTCACCTACTCTGACTACGCTGAAGGCTGTGGTGGAGTCAGTCTTCAGCTGTTCCACCGACCTGCCTTCAGGCCAGTTTTTACATGAGTTCTCACTGTTTTCGCTTCTCTGCAGTACTTCTTAGCATTACCACTAATACGCTTGTTCATAATTCCAATATGACATACTATAGGAACTCAAAGAAAGAGTTCTCTGAGAAAACAATTCACTGTCTCAATAGCCACTTCTCAATAGTCTCTTCCCCACTCACCTTACATGGAGACTGAGCTCACACCTTGGAAAGCAAACCTGAAAACTTAGAAGCAGTTTCCCTTCTTGTACCTTCTCTCAGGTTAAGGTTTTGCTCTGCCTGAGAGAAACTATAATGAAGGGGAAAGATGAGCATGGGGTAAAATCCATGACGTGTAGCTTCATGGTTCCTTCCGAAGTTGTGAGAATTCCCCGTGCACCTGACATTTCTTTCCTCAATTGCAAAAGTACCAAAATATGTATTCCAAAGCCAACTGAGAGGAGATTTGGGGATTTGGGTCAGTTTGTCTCATTTGCTTTATTTCATTCATTTCAATGGATAATTGAAAGTTGCCTCTTTCTGTGTAAGTGATGATTCTGTATAATATAGATCAAAGCTTTTAGTAACACAGTTTAATAATTTATTTGATTAGAATTTCAGTAGAGTGATGGTTGTGAGAAATGTCTTCCCTGGTAACCCTAGGTGAAGGCGCACCTGGCACCATCCTGAGATGCCCTCATATTCTCTCTTTCTCTCTCTCTTTCTCTTCCACACATACACAGTCTTCAGTAACTTCAACTGTTTCACATAAAACACAGGAAAAATGTCACGCTTGAAGGTGGCCCTTCAGTTCTCCTAGTGAAAGGGCGTGTAGCAACAGTACCTTGTGCCTGGCCATCTTTACTCCAGCTCACGTGCTCTGGTACCTCATTGTGTCCTCACAGCAGCCCTGGAAGGCGGGAGGGTCGCTACTGCCATCCTTGTGTGTGTGAAAACTTGAGACCGAGATAAGGCCAGTGACTTGCCTAAGGTTGCCTAGGTTGCCCAAGCTGTGCCATCATTCCACACTCAGCAGTGGCGGTGAGAGCACCTGTGGGGCAGAGACTTGAAAAAGTCCCCAGGTTCCGTTTTGTTCCTCCTGGTGCCCGTGGGCTGCCCTGGCCCAGCACAAGGTACTCTTTTTCTCTATCAGCGTTGAATAAACGCTGAGCACCAAGTTCTTGGTGCTGATCACATGGGGTGCCTTGTGCTATCCTTCTTGTCATAGTCACCAACTATAACTGGGCTTCCCTTGTGGCCCAGCTGGTAAAGAATCTGCCTGCAATGCGGGAGACCTGGTTTGGGAAGATCCCCTGCATAACGGAAAGACTACCCACTCCAGTATTCTGGCCTGGAAGATTCCATGGACTGTATAGTCCACGGGGTCGCAAAGAGTCAGACACGATTGAGTGACTTTCACTTTCACCAACTATAACTAGGTTTGGCTTTTGTAATAGATCAGTACCCCACCCCCACCCTGGGAGGGTGCAGGACTCTGTTTTGGTCATTATTTAGTAGCAGGCTGTCCCAGCCTGACAGGAAATGGAGAGAGCCTCCCAACAGTTATGAAGAAGGTCACTGTCAACACACAGCCCTCAAAGTCACTACGAGAGCCACCAGGTAAGCTAGCTGAGCAGCCTGGAGAGAACCTGTGGGCGCAGGCCAAGTTCTGGGTCCCTTCTGAGGGCTGTGTACCAGGCAGGCCATACACAAGTCTTTGTGTGTTTGAACATGGCAGTGTGTGCATGCTGCCAGTGTTGGCTTTGGCACCAAGAGGTTAGGGAGGCACTGTGTATGCATAAGGGCATTGATTTCTTCTCAGGCTGTGCTGTGAGGGCCACCTTAACCCCTGCTCCCTTCCTTCCTAGAGCTGCCTTAAGTTCTCTGGAACTCCTCTGTAAGGGGAAGTCTTGCCTGGAAAGGTATCTTGCCCTGTTTCTCAAGGTGTGAGGGTGTGGGTGGGCATGGCCTCCTTTCTTCCTTCCCAGTCTGCATGACCCTCCCCTCCTGTTCCTTCTTCCTTTGCTCTCATTTCCAAACGGGTATTGGAACTCTGAGGCAGCAACAACCTCAGAGCCAATGAAATGTAATCCTAGAGAGTGTTTCCTGACTTTGGGGGGCTCTGTGTTACAAGTAAGCAAATGAACATATGAAAGAAATATAGAGATAATTTAGATTCTTGGTAATTCTTAAATGGCTTGTTTCCCACTGAACTGACATTTTCTTAGGCTAAAGGGTATAAATGTAAAACCTTTCATGGACATTCATTAAAATTTTTTTTAAGAACACTTTACCCATATCAAAACTGGAGTGAAAATAGGAAACAGTGCTATAATTCTAATTCATTGTATTATCCTAAATTAAGTCAAACTGAGATTACAATAGATGTCTCAATAGATCAGAAACTGGAAAGCACTATGTAAAATATTTGCCAAAATACATTTTATACATTTTTTATTTTATAATTTGGTCTAGTTAAAATGCTCATCAGCTCAATTTAATGGGTATTACTAGACTCATTAAGATGTCTAAATATGAATACCATTTCCTTAGTATTGTAATGTTGCTTGAAATATTTGACAGAAAACATTTCTTTTTAGAAAAATGATTTTTGAATTGAAGTTTGTATGTACAATTCAATGCTTAGTAGGTCAGTATACATTTTCATGACATTTTTCAGAGTCAATGGTTTTAAATATCTTATTGTTATTATATGTTATAAAAATTTAGCCTACATTTCAGGGTCTCTACAACACTTGAGCCATTTAATTTTTCCAACATACGCTGAATTTTTCCTTCAAATGTGGATATATGTGTTATAATCTATGATCCTAATTGTGAATTTTTGTGGAACCCAGGAGTTATGTTGATTTTCTTGTGTCCTTGGAGAATTTAAGTTGCTCTAACAGTGTTGCATAGAAATGAACTTATGACATTTAATATTATTTTAATTACTAACTTCAATTGTCAACTTACTGTGAAATGGATATGTCTTTTAACTACCATGGCATTGAACATTGCAGTTTTTCTTTTTCCTTGTTGGATCTGGAAAAGGAATTCTACTTTGACCTACATGGAAAAACATGATGTAGTTAATCTTTGAAAAGTTCTTAAGTGAAATATTCCTCCATGAAAAAGGAAGCAAAAGTACTGAGAAGTGAAAGGCATTATCAAACAACACTAGTTTTAAACTAAACCCACCCCAGCATATGTCACATGAAATTTTAAAAAATAAGTTAATAATGCACCTCATGTCAACAAAAGCCTTTGAAACATGGGTTTTCACTAGATACCACCTAGTGCTAAGATGAAAACCAAAACAATATCAGATAGACATTTATGCTCTAAATTTGTAGTTGTCTGGTGTTGTACTTAGTAAATGTGTGTCATTAATGCTGTATTCTCCTAGCTATTAAAGAAAATTGTTCAAATAAAGATATGGATGTAAAGGATTTTTGTTAGTGTCATAAATAAACCCACATCACATACACCAACATAGATCACATTTGGGGCCATGAAACACACCTTTAAAATTTAAAAGCCTAACACTAAAAATCAATGACAGAAAGACAGCTGGAAAATCCCCAAATAATTGGAGATTAAACCACTTCACTTTCACTTCTCACTTTCATGCATTGGAGAAGGAAATGGCAACCCACTCCAGTGTTCTTGCCTGGAGAATCCCAGGGACGGGGGAGCCTGGTAGGCTGCCATCTATGGGGTCGCACAGAGTCGGACACGACTGAAGCGACTTAGCAGTAGCAGCAGCAAATAACACATGGATCAAAGAAGAAATCTCTAGAGAAACTTTTAAATATTTTGAACGAAATATAAGTGAAAATACAGGTTAAAAATGAACCAATATACAAGAACAGAAACAGACTCATAGATAAAGAAAACAAACTTCAAAAAAAGAAAAATCTCTGTTTCAGTTCAGTTCAGTTGCTCAGTCATGTCCAACTCTTTGTGACCCCATGAACTGCAGCATGCCAGGCCTCCCTGTCCATCACCAACTCCCGGAGTTCACTCAAACTCATGTCCATTGAGTTGGTCATGCCATCCAACCATCTCATCCTCTGTCGTCCCCTTCTCCTCCTGCCCTCAATCTTCCCAGCATCAGGGTCTTTTCAGATGAGTCAGGTCTTTGCATGAGGTGGCCAAAGTATTGGAGTTTCAGCCTCAGCATCAGTCCTTCCAATGAACATCCAGGACTGATCTACTTTAGGATGTACTGGTTGGATCTCCTTGCAGTCCAAGGGACTCTCAGAAGTCTGCTCCAGCACCACAGTTCTAAAGCATCAATTCTTTGGCACTCAGCTTTCTCTATAGGCAAACTCTCACATCCATACATGACTACTGGGAAAACCATAGCCTTGACTAGATGGACCTTTGTTGACAAAGTAATTGTCTCTGCTTTTTAATATGCTGTCTAGGTTGGTCATAACGTTCCTTCCAAGTGGTAAGCATCTTTTAATTTCATGGCTGCAGTCACCATTTGCAGTGATTTTGGAGCCCCAAAAAATAAAGTCTGACACTGTTTCCACTGTTTCCCCCTCTATCTGCCATGAAGTGATGGGACCGGATGCCATGATCTTAGTTTTCTGAATGTTGAGTTTTAAACCAACTTTTTCACTCTCCACTTTCACTTTCATCAAGAGGCTCTTTAGTTCTTCTTCACTTTCTTCCATAAGGATGGTGTCATCTGCATATCTGAGGTTATTGACATTTCTCCCAGCAATCTTGATTCCAGCTTGTGCTTCCTCCAGCCCAGCATTTCTCATGATGTACTCTGCATATATACAGAGTATATATGCATATATACAGAGTGACAATATACAGCCTTGACGAACTCCTTTTCCTATTTGGAACCAGTCTGTTGTTCCATGTCCAGCTCTAACTGTTGCTTCCTGACCTGCATATAGGTTTCTCAAGAGGCAGGTCAGGTGGTCTGGTATTCCCATCTCTTTCAGAATTTTCCACAGTCTGTCGTGATCCACAGACTTAAAAGCTTTTGCATAGTCAGTAAAGCAGAAATAGATGGTTTTCTGGAACTCTTGCTTTTTCAATGATCCAGCAGATGTTGGAAATTTGATCTCTGGTTCCTCTGCCTTTTCTAAAACCTGCTTGGACATCTGGAAGTTCACAGTTCACATATTGCTGAAGCCTGGCTTGGAGAATTTTGAGCATTACTTTACTAGCGTGTGAGATGAGTGCAACTGTGTGGTAGTTTGAGCATTCTTTGGCATTGCCTTTCTTTGGGATTGGAATGAAAACTGACCTTTCCCAGTCCTGTGACCACTGCTGAGTTTTCCAAATTTGCTGGCCTATTGAGTGCACCACTTTCACAGCATCATCTTCCAGGATTTGAAACAGCTCAACTGGAATTCCATCACCTCCACTAGCTTTGTTCATAGTGATGCTTCCTAAGGCCCACTTGACTTCACATTCCAGGACATCTGGCTCTAGGTGAGTGATCACACCATCGTGATTATCTGGGTCGTGAAGATCTTTTTTGTACAGTTCTTCTGTGTATTCTTGCCACCTCTTCTTAATAGCTTTCCTTCTGTTAGGTCCATACCATTTCTGTCCTTTATTGAGCCCATCTTTGCATGAAATGTTCCCTTAGTATCTCTGATTTTCCCAAAGAGATCCCTAGTCTTTCCCATTCTATTGTTTTCCTCTATTTCTTTGCAGTGATCACTGAGGAAGGCTTTCTTATCTCTTCTTGCTATTCTTTGGAATTCTGCATTCAAATGGGTATGTCTTTCCTTTTCTCCTTTGCTTTTCACTTCCCTTCTTTTCACAGCTATTTGTAAGGCCTCCTCTGGCAGCCATTTTGCCTTTTTGCATTTCTTTTTCTTGGGGTTGGTCTTGTTCCCTGTCTCCCATACAATGTCAGGAACCTCCGTCCATAGTTCATCAGGCACTCTGTCTATCATATCTAGTCCGTTAAATCTATTTCTCACTTCCACTGTATAATCATAAGGGATTTGACTTAGGTCATACCTGAATGGTCTAGTGGTTTTCCCCACTTTCTTCAATCTAAGTCTGAATTTGGCAATAAGGAGTTCATGATCTGAGCCACAGTCAGCTCCCAGTCTTGTTTTTGCTGACTGTATGGAGCTTCTCCATCTTTGGCTGCAAAGTATATAATCAATCTGATTTCAGTGTTAGCCATCTGGTGATGTCCATGTGTAGAGTCTTCTCTTGTGTTGTTGGAAGAGGGTGTTTGCTATGACCAGTGCGTTCTCTTAGTAAAACTCTATTCGCCTTTGCCCTCCTTCATTCTGTACTCTAAGGCCAAATTTGCTTGTTACTCCAGGTGTTTCTTGACTTCCTACTTTTGCATTCCAGTCCCATATAACGAAAAGGACATCTTTTTCTGGTGTTAGTTCTAAAAAGTCTTGTGGGTCTTCATAGAACCATTCAACTTCAGCTTCTTCAGCGTTACTATTGGGGCATAGACTTGGATTACTGTGATATTGAATGGTTTACCTTGGAAATGAACAGAGATCATTCTGTCATTTTTGAGATTGCATCCAAGTACTGCATTTGAAAATTTCTGTTTACCAAAGGGGAAAGGAAGTATGGGTAAATTGGGATTATGGGATTGATAGATACAACTATTATTATAAATAAAAGAGATAAACAACAGGATTTACTGTAGCTGTTCCTGTATAGCACAAGGCACTATGTTCAATATCTTATAATAATCTATAATAGAAAATAATCTAAAATATATACATATATGAGAAAGAAATAAGCCTTGCCTGAGTCCTTGTTTTTGTTTTCTCTGTTTTTAAAAATTATATACACCTAACAGAACCCCAAGGTACATGAAGTAAAATTTGGCAAAATTGAAAGGATAAATTGACAGCAATAATAATTGTAGCCATCAATATCATGCCTCTGCTGCTGCTAAGTCGCTTCAGTCGTGTCCGACTCTGTGCAACCCTGTAGACGGCAGCCCACCAGGCGTCCCCGTCCCTGGGATTCTCCAGGCAAGAACACTGGAGTGGGTTGCCATTTCCTTCTCCAATGCATGAAAGTGAAAAGTGAAAGTGAAGTCGCTCAGTTGTGTCCACTCTAGCGACCCCATGGACCGCAGCCTACCAGGCTCCTCTGTCCATGGGAGTTTCCAGGCAAGAGTACTGGAGTCGGGTGCCATTGCCTTCTCCAATCCCCTTCATAGCCTGCCAGAAAATTTGCTAAATATCTGACCGGTGCTCACAGTTTCATTGGTCTGATCCTTGGCACAGAGAAGAGAAAGGACAGAAGAACCCCCGCTGGCTTGTGTAACAGAGTCTCTCAGTTGTGCCCCCTGCCGCCCACCTGTTCACGGGAGGTTCAAGGAAACAAGAAATGAGAGATTGTAAAAGTCCCTCCAGCCATAGGAGCGAGGACCTCTTACCTTAACCGGAGGTCTTCTGGAATCTGAGACTGGGCTGCATGAGCTTTCTGCTGAGTTCGTTTTTCACTGTCCCGGTTTCCGGCACAATGGGCCTTCCCCTGCTCTGGGTTTCTTTGCCTTCTGCCTCTAGTGCCAGGAGCTTCACTGAGTTGGGCTCCTGCTGTGCATGGCCTCTTCTGCGTGGAGGTTGGTTCAGCCAGGTTAAATCCGAGTCATGGCACCATAGATGTCACGTGAGTGTATGCTCCCCGGTTCTTTGTCTCGTCACAACAAAGATTTGGAGTGACGGACATTAAAGCCCTCAGCACGTCACAGCTCTTGGGTCTTGGACAAACCGTGTTATAGCTCTTAGGCAAATCAGTGTTATAGCTCTATTTTATTTAGAAGATAGCAGGAGAATCCATCCTTGAAGCGTGAGGGCATGCCAACCCAAAAACTCGAAGAGAAGAGAGTGGAGGAGCATACGGGGGAGGGAGACAGAGAGAGGGAAAGAGAGAAAAAGAGCGCACGCATGTAATTAGCAGAAGTAGACAAAATCAGCAAGAATATATAAGACTTGAAAACAATATTAACCACCTTGATCTAACTAACATTTATAGAACCCTTTACCTATATTCTTTCGAAGTACATACTGATCATTCTTCAGAATAAATCACATGCGAGACAATGAAAAGAGTTTAGTACATTGAACAATATTGAGATCACATAAAGAATGTTCTCTGACCACAGTAGAGAAGGGAAGCAAATTAGAAATCAACAGAATCAAATTAGAAGAAAATAGAAGGAAATTTGCAAAATATGCAAATATTTGGAAATTAAATAAGATGCTTCTAATAACAAAGAAGAAATCACAAGGAAAATTAGACAATATTTTGAACTCTTCATTTTCTTTCAAAATAAAAATGCAACGAAGTCAAAGTATATGAGATGTCACCAAAGCCAGTCATAGAAGGAAACTGATAACTTTAAATTTCTTTGTTAAAAAAGAAGCATTATTTGTAACAGCCACTTTGGGAGAAGGCAATGGCACCCTACTCCAGTACTCTTGCCTGGAAAATCCCATGGACGGAGGAGCTGGTAGGCTGCAGTCCATGGGGTCACGAACAGTCGGACACTTACTGAGCGACTTCACTTTCACTTTTCACTTTCATGCATTGGAGAAGGAAATGGCAATCCCCTCCAGTGTTCTTGCCTGGAGAATCCACCAGGTGGGAGCCTGGTGGGCTGCCGTCTATGGGGTCGCACAGAGTCAGACACGACTGAAGTGACATAGCAGCAGCAGCAGCATCCCCTCTTAGTGCTTTTTGCTGGTAATTAAAATGCTGCTTTATTCGCTATGCCAAAGCCTTTGACTGTGTGGATCACAATAAACTGTGGAAAATTGAAAGAGATGGGAATACCAGGCCACCTGACCTGCCTCTTGAGAAACCTATATGCGGGTCAGGAAGCAACAGTTAGAACTGGACATGGAACAACAGACTGGTTCCAAATAGGAAAAGGAGTACGTCAAGGCTGTATATTTTCACCCTGCTTATTTAACTTATATGCAGAGTACATCATGAGAAACGCTGGACTGGAAGAAACACAAGCTGGAATCAAGATTGTCGGGAGAAATATCAATAACCTCAGATATGCAGATGACACCACCCTTATGGCAGAAAGAGGAACTAAAGAGGCTCTTGATGAAAGTGAAAGAGGAGAGTGAAAAAGTTGGCTTAAAGCTCAACATTCAGAAAACTAAGATCATGGCATCTTGTCCCATCACTTCATGGCAAATAGATGGGGAAACAGTGGAAACAGTGTCAGACTTTGATTTTTTTTTTGCTCCAAAATCACTGCAGATGGTGATTGAAGCCATGAAATTAAAAGAGGCTTATTCCTTGGAAGGAAGGAAGGTTATGACCAACCTAGATAGTATATTCAAAAGCAGAAACATTACTTTGCCAACAAAGGTCCATCTAGTCAAGGCTATGGTTTTTCCTGTGGTCATGTATGGATGTGAGAGTTGGACTGTGAAGAAAGCTGAACGCCAAAGAATTAATGCTTTTGAACTGTGGTGTTGGAGGAGACTTCTGAGAGTCCCTTGGACTGCAAGGAGATCCAACTAGTCCATCCTAAAGGAGATCAGTCCTGGGTGTTCTTTGGAAGGACTGACGCTAAAGCTGAAACTCCAATACTTTGGCCACCTCATGCGAAGAGTTGACTCATTGGAAAAGACTCTGATGCTGGGAGGGATTGGGGGCAGGAGGAGGAGACGACAGAGGATGAGATAGCTGGATGGCATCACCGACTCGATGGACATGAGTTTGAGTGAACTCCGGGAGTTGGTGATGGACAGGGAGGCCTGGTGTGCTGCAGTTCATGGGGTCGCAGAGAGTTGGACACAACTGAGTGACTGAACTGAACTGAACTGACACCTGTACAATAGTAAATATTCCTAGCCATGAAAACAGCATGACTCCCCATTCCAATGTTCTTTTTGACCCTTGAAAATAAATTCAAACATTTTCTCCACAAAGGTAAAGTGCGTTTTTGTCAGCAGATACTTCGTTTTCGTTGATATTACAAATACCTTGTTTTCTATCTTTCTATAATATTTTCTAACTGGCTATTGATCATACACAGGAGAATTATTCATTTTAACATCTGATTTTGAATCTAGTTACCTGACTGAACTCTTTAACAAGTTCTAGTGGTTCTCCTGGATTTTCTATGCAAATAGTTATATCCTATGCTCTTTCCACTAAGCACGCAGAGACCTAAAGAAGCTAAAACTTGGTCGGGAACGCTTTGGATCACACCTTTTTCCTGCTTTGAGAGCCCGCGAATCCCCAGCGGACTAGTTCTTGGCTGAGCGCTCTCTGACCCCGCCAGGTGGACCCACTTAACCGCGGGAACCTGCGGGGCGGCGGGGCGCCCCGCCCGCAGCCCCCGTCCCGCCAATCACAGCGAGGCCTCGCCAGGTGGGCCGGGAAGGGCCAATCCGGGACTCCTTTCCTCCCCGGCCGCCAGCACTCGGGAAAGTTTCTCGGCTGCTGGAAAACTTCTCCCACAGCAGGATCCGGTCGTAATTTGTTGGGCCTGCAGGACGGTTGCCTTCCGCTGGGCCGCGGAGCCGCCCGCCCAGCCCCCGAGCCTCTCATCTCCGCAGCCCTCGAGCTGCCCTGTCTGCCCATGGCGGTAGCCGAGCTATACACAAAGGTAGGCGGGAGGACCAGACCTAAGGGAGGGCGCGTGGGAGGGCAGCGGGCAGGCGCTAGTGCTGACTGTACCTGGCGGCCGGGCCAAACCTGTGCACCTGGCGTTCTCGCCTCGGGGAGGGGCTGCGGAGGAACTGCGGGTCCGGGGAGCGTCGCCCCCTCGAGAGCTCCGGCCCCTGACCGTGGGGAAGGCCCTCTCTTCCCCACCCCTCCCCCGGCAGCCAGAGTCCCCTCGGGCTGGGAAGACCGAGTGCGAGAGGCTGCTGCTCCGGACCCAAGCTTCTCGGTTTCCGGGGGGTCGCGTGTCCTGTTCCTGCGCCTCTCGGCCCCTCCTCCTGAGCCACAGGTGGAATCAGAGTTGCCCATGGAGACTTAGAAACCTCAGACATGGGCAAATAATAACATCCGTAATCTTTCCTCTTGGGAGCCCCTCTGAGCACGTTGGCACAGAAGCTGGAACTGCAGCATTCAGGATGTTTTCTAGAATTCCTGCATTCTGACTCTGGGAATCACTCCAGAGCATTCCTCTGAAACCTCCTCTTCGCCACCAGAGGGTTCCTCCCCCACCCCTCCCCGCAACCCCACCCCAGTCTAGGAAGGCCAACATACCCACACGGTGCCCAGAATCTTCTGAGATGAGCTTGGTTAAATACTAGGATAAAAAGTGTGAAAGTGTTGGCCCTTCTGAAAAAAAATCCATTCTAATCGCTATAAAGCCATCCCCTACCCCAGTGGAGGAAATCTGTGGTCCCTGGTCCCCAGTATTCAAATGGAAAAGACTAGAATTCAACAATTTCCCCTGACATGTGCCCTAGATTTATGTTTAGAAAGACACTTTTGCTGTAGAAATAAGCACTGGCTGTAAATTTGTTTTAGTTGTTTAAGCAACTTTTTTTCTTCTACTTTGTTTAGTTAATAGTAAAAATATAAATTAACCAAACTATTTCCCCCTCTAATGCATTTCCATTAACCAGAATTCTAAATGGCAGTGTTGGAATAGTTTTACCTGGGAGAATGTGAGTCATCAGATATTCAAACATGCTACTTAGGGCTTCAACTTATTGAAGGTAAAAGAAAATTCTTGAACAAAAGTATTCTTGGAAGCTACTTTGGAGGACAGAGAAAAAAATTTTGATTCATCCATTTGAAGTAATTTTTCTTGAAGCAAAAATACAGGGATGTGAGGACACCTGTCATCAAGTGCCTCACACTAGAAATATTTATTAAATACCAACTACTAGGTACCTTGCCTGGAGAGTCCCAGGGACAGGGAGCCTGGTGGGCTGCTGTCTATGGGGTTGCACAGAGTCGGACACGACTGAAGCGACTTAGCAGCAGCGGCAGCAGGTACCAGGCACAATGTGGAAAAACTACTATGGACGAGTTTTCTAGAGGTGAGCTTGGCTGGACAAAGACTGAGACTCCCAGAGCCGAAGGGCACCTTGATGGCCAGCTCCACCCATTTTGTGTCCAAGTAAGTCCTGTGTCCGTAAGCTGCTACCTTTCTTCCCGGTAGCCAGTCAGCCTCCACTTTGTCAGTTTCAGAGCTACCCATCTGTGAAGCTCCCTGTTTAGGTTTTAGTGAACTTGCTTTGTTAAAGAGTTCTTCTTTAAACTGAGACAAAAGCTTACACTCTCTCCCTTGCTTCCCTATCACTCCCTCCCTCCACCTTCCTGCTTGGGGGTGAGGGGCGGGTAGAAAAAAATTTTAAGTGATAGTCTTGCCTCCAGGAGGTTTCTTTTTTAATTTAATTTATATATTTTTGGCTGCACTGGGTCTTCATTGCTGTGTGTGGGCTTTCTCTAGATGCAGTGAGCAGGGGCTACCCTTCATTGTGCTGCTCAGGCTTCTCATTGAGGTGGCTTCTCTTATTGCAAAGAAGAGGTTCTAGGCACTCAGGCTTCAGTAGCTGCAGCATGCGGGCTCAGTAGTTGGGGCTCCCAGGCTCTAGAGCACAGGCTCAGTAGTTGTGGCGCATGGGTTTAGTTGCTCCTTGGTATGTAGAATCTTTCTGGATCGGGATCAAACCCATGTCCCCTGCATCACCAGACAGATTCTTATCCACTGCACCACCAGGAAATCCCAGAAATTTTCTGGTTAATGAGATGTGAGTACTGTCGAGGAATTCAATTTGCTGAGGCCTGGAAAGCCTGCTCAAGGGTAGGGCTGAGAAGCGGAAAATCTTGACTGCCAAAGAGTTAAGTCAGGGCTTCATACTCCAATGAAGATTTTGAATGGGGTGTTTTAGGAAGTCAGATATGCCAGCACTGACCATGGGACTCTGTGCCTGTGGGAGAGAGGCTGGAGTCAGGTAGCTGAGTTCTCAGGTCATCCTAAATGTCCGGGAAAGAATCAGGGCTGCAGTATTAGAAGTGAAGGATGCAAGCTGATTCCAGAGAGCTTAAGATAGATAAAGAAGAGAGACTGAGCTAGGGCCTCTGAGTGGGAGGGGTGAGCCAAGAACGACGTGAGATTAGAGTCTGGATGATGGAAGCAGGATGGTGCTGTTGACGCAGGGACTTCAAGAGGAGGAGACGTTAGGGGAGTTACGAGGCAAGGTTTGTATCTGCAGAGGCTGAGGTGTTTGAGGGGGCTTCCTGGGAGCATTGCCCTGGCTGATTGGAGCCTGGTGTAGAGGATGGGCCAGGAGTTTCTGCCCAGAGGTAGCCGCTGAAGCCCAGGAAGTGAGGGCCTCAGCAAGATGTGAAAGAGAGCCAAGACAGGACACTAGGGCTGCATCCCCTCAGAAAGGGAGAGGAGGCTGAGGGGAGGCAGATGGAGCCACTGCAGGGAGGAGGACACGAGAGACCTGGCGTGGGAACCACAGGAAGAGGTTCTGAGAAAGGAGACTCCTGCGAGGCGAAGTGTTGAGAGTAGTTGCTGACAGTTGGAGTGTAAAATGACCCACCCCTTTTCAAAATCTGTTTGGCAATATGCCTTAGAAATGTTCAAAGCGGTTGCTGTTCAGCAGCTCCAGTATTTGAAATCTCTCTGAGAAAAACCGGTCCGGCCATCCTCTACTTGAGCCACTCTGGGGGTCCTTGTCACTTTCAGACTCACCAACCAGCCACAAGCCCCCCCACCCCCACCCCAACCCCCGCATCGTCAGGAGCCACCTGCCAGCTCCTACCTTGGCTCATGCTTTGCCAGGCTTCCTGCTGCCCTGCAGTGCATTCCTGCAGCTTCACCACTCTGTGCCCTGGTACAGTACCTGTCTGTGCTGCTCACCAGAGCCTTACCTTTACAAATTCAATTTGAGCAGTGCCGCATCGCTCTCTCTCTTTTTAATCGAAGTACAGTTGATTTACAATATTGTATTCGTTTCAGGTGTACAGCAAAGTTACTCAGTTATATATCTTTTTTCAGATTATTTTCCTTGATAAACGAATGCAAGATATTGAATGTTGTTCCCTGTGTTATACAGTAAACCCTTTTTGCTTATCTATCTTATCTATAGTAGTTTGGATCTGTTGATCCCGTGCTCCTAGTTTATCTCTCCCTCCTCCACTCCTTTCCCCCGCTGGTAACCATAAGTTTGTTTCCCGTGTGAGTCTGTTCTGTATATAGATCCATTTGTATTATTTTTTTGATTATACAGGTAAAGGTATAATATTTGTCTTTCTCCAACTTAATGGGATATTCTCTAGGTCCATCTGTGTTGCTGCAAATGGAAGTATTTCATTCTTTTTTTATGGCTGAATGTGTGTGTGTGTGTGTATGAGAAACACATCTTCTTAAGCCAGTCATCTGTTGATGGGCACTGGATTGTCTCCATGTCTTGGCTATTATGAATAGGGCTGCTATGAACATTGCAGGGCATGTATCCTTTTGAATTAGAGTTTTCATCTTTTTCGGATATAGGACCAGGATTGGGATTGCTGAATAATACGGTAGTGCTATTTTTAGTTTTTTAAGAAACCTCCATACTGTTTTCCATAGTGACCATCAATTTATATTCCTACCAACAGTATCAGAAGGTTTTTTTTTCCACACCCACTCCTGCATTTATTAGTTGTAGACATTTTGATGATGGGCAGTATGGTCACTATGAGGCGATACCTCGTTATGGTTTTAATTTGCATTTCTATAATAATAATTAATTATTATTAGTTGTTGTTTAGTAGCTAAGTTGTGTCCGACTCTTGTGACCCCATGGGCGGTGGCCTGCCAGGCTCCTCTGTCCATGGGATTTCCCAGGCAAGAATACTAAAGTGAGTTGCCATTTCCTTCTCCAAGGCATCTTCCCAGCCCAGGGATTGAAACCACATCTCCTCTGTCTCCTGCATTGGCAGACAGATTCTTTACCATTGAGCCAACCAGGGAAGCCCAATCATTATTAATTAATTGCTAATAATTAGCAGCATCAAGCATCTTTTCATGTGCCCATTGCCCATCTGTATGTATTCTTTGGACAAATGTCTATTGATGTCTTCTGCCCATTTTTTCATTGGGTTGTTTATTTTATTTTGAATTGTATGGGGTACTTGTGTATTTTGGATATTAACCTCTTGTTGAGGTTAATTCACATTGATGAGCAGTGCCTCTTCTGAGAAATTTTTGCAGCCAGTCCCTCCATCCAGGCACATTTCATGATGATGTAGCAGCTCCTTAACTCTTTCTCCCCTGTTGACCAAGAGTTTCTAGAGAACAGGGAGCAGTAAGGACTCAGTAAATGTTTGATGTGTGCACGCATGAATGAGTTTTTCTGCTTTCAGAAAGAGTTATGGGCATGACAAAGATGGTGTGGATCATGGTTACTTTTATCTTATAGTCACTGACTACTTCTTATGTGCCAGATGCCATCCTCAGAGGTTTGTGAACTTTATCCTCAGAGCATCTTTCATTTAATCTGAATGCACTGGTCATAACAAACACCCTCTTCCAACAACACAAGAGAAGACTCTATACATGGACATCACAAGATGGTCAACACCAAAATCAGATTGATTATATTCTTTGCAGCCAAAGATGGAGAAGCTCTATACAGTCAGCAAAAACAAGACCAGGAGCTGACTGTGGCTCAGACCATGAACTCCTTATTGCCAAATTCAGACTGAAATTGAAGAAAGTAGGGAAAACCACTAGACCATTCAGGTATGACCTAAATCAAATCCCTTATGATTATACA
Organism: Bos mutus; assembly: GCF_027580195.1. Taxonomy (NCBI): domain Eukaryota; kingdom Metazoa; phylum Chordata; class Mammalia; order Artiodactyla; family Bovidae; genus Bos; species Bos mutus. The sequence goes on along the minus strand of NC_091626.1, from coordinate 50,672,902 downwards.
GTGGAAGTGAGAAATAGATTTAAGGGCCTAGATCTGATAGATAGAGTGCCTGATGAACTATGGAATGAGGTTCGTGACACTGTACAGGAGACATGGATCAAGACCATTTCCATAGAAAAGAAATGCAAAAAAGCAAAATGGCTGTCTGGGGAGGCCTTACAAATAGCTGTGAAAAGAAGAGAAGCGAAAAGCAAAGGAGAAAAGGAAAGATATAAGCATCTGAATGCAGAGTTCCAAAGAATAGCAAGAAGAGATAAGAAAGCCTTCTTCAGCAATCAGTGCAAGAAATAGAGGAAAACAACAGAATGGGAAAGACTAGGGATCTCTTCAAGAAAATCAGAGATACCAAAGGAACATTTCATGCAAAGATGAGCTCGATAAAGGACAGAAATGGTATGGACCTAACAGAAGCAGAAGATATTAAGAAGAGATGGCAAGAATACACAGAAGAACTGTACAAAAAAGATCTTCACGACCCAGATAATCACAATGGTGTGATCACTGACCTAGAGCCAGACATCCTGGAATGTGAAGTCAAGTGGGCCTTAGAAAGCATCACTACGAACAAAGCTAGTGGAGGTGATGGAATTCCAGTGGAGCTATTCCAAATCCTGAAAGATGATGCTGTGAAAGTGCTGCACTCAATATGCCAGCAAATTTGGAAAACTCAGCAGTGGCCACAGGACTGCAAAAGGTCAGTTTTCATTCCAATCCCAAAGAAAGACAATGCCAAAGAATGCTCAAACTACCGCACAATTGCACTCATCTCACACACTAGTAAAGTAATCCTCAAAATTCTCCAAGCCAGGCTTCAGCAATATGTGAACCGTGAACTTCCTGATGTTCAAGCTGGTTTTAGAAAAGGCAAAGGAACCAGAGATCAAATTTCCAACATCTGCTGGATCATAGAAAAAGCAAGAGAGTTCCAGGAAAACATCTATTCCTGCTTTATTGACTATGCCAAAGCCTTGGACTGTGTGGATCACAATAAACTGTGGGAAATTCTGAAAGAGATGGGAATACCAGACCACCTGATCTGCCTCTTGAGAAATTTGTATGCAGGTCAGGAAGCAACAGTTAGAACTGGACATGGAACAACAGACTGGTTCCAAATAGGAAAAGGAGTTCGTCAAGGCTGTATATTGTCACCCTGTTTATTTAACTTCTATGCAGAGTACATCATGAGAAACACTGGACTGGAAGAAATACAAGCTGGAATCAAGATTGCCGGGAGAAATATCAATAACCTCAGATATGCAGATGACACCACCCTTATGGCAGAAAGTGAAGAGGAACTCAAAAGCCTCTTGATGAAAGTGAAAGTGGAGAGTGAAACAGTTGGCTTAAAGCTCAACATTCAGAAAACGAAGATCATGGCATCCGGTCCCACCACTTCATGGGAAATAGATGGGGAAACAGTGAAAACAGTGTCAGACTTTATTTTTCTGGGCTCCAAAATCACTACAGATGGTGACTGCAGTCATGAAATTAAAAGACGCTTACTCCTTGGAAGGAAAGTTATGACCAACTTAGATAGCATATTCAAAAGCAGAGACATTACTTTGCCAACAAAGGTTCGTCTAGTCAAGGCTATGGTTTTTCCTGTGGTCATGTATGGATGTGAGAGTTGGACTGTGAAGAAGGCTGAGCACCGAAGAATTGATGCTTTTGAACTGTGGTGTTGGAGAAGACTCTTGAGAGTCCCTTGGACTGCAAGGAGATCCAACCAGTCCATTCTGAAGGAGATCAGCCCTGGGATTTCTTGGGAAGGAATGATGCTAAAGCTGAAATTCCAGTACTTTGGCCACCTCATGTGAAGAGTTGACTCATTGGAAAAGACTCTGATGCTGGGAGGGATTGGGGGCAGAAGGAGAAGGGGACGACAGAGGATGAGATGGCTGGATGGCATCGCTGACTCGATGAACGTGAGTCTGAGTGAACTCTGGGAGTTGGTGATGGACAGGGAGGCCTGGCGTGCTGCGATTCATGGGGTCGCAAAGAGTCGGACACGACTGAGCGACTGATCTGGTCTGATCTGATCTGATGTGTTAGATATTGCTATCCCATTTTTACAAATCACTCAAACTTTCATGCATTGGAGAAGGAAATGGCAACCCACTCCAGTGTTCTTGCCTGGAGAATCCCAGGGACGGGGGAGCCTGGTGGGCTGCCGTCTATGGGGTCGCACAGAGTCGGACACGACTGAAGCAACTTAGCAGTAGCAGCAAGTAAGTTGCCTAAGGTTCCATAGAAGCAATCAAGCTAGGATTAAAAGCCTGTCTTCTTAATACATTCTACTGTTACCACCTATTCAACCGACTTCATCATCTTCAGTTTCTTCAAGGGATCTGACCTTTCTCCCCACAACACAGAGGAGTTTTGGAAAGTCCATCCATTTCATGGCTACCTCCTCCAACATCTGGTTATTTATCAGATCAAATAACCTTCTAATAACTAATTAGTTATTCTAATTACTTCTGGTAACTAAAATGGAACCAATCCCAATGTCCAGCATAGGGCTAGAGTTAAGTGAATTACAGAAAAAAGAATAGTATGAAGCCATTGAAAATGCTACTTATGAAGAGTTCATAACAACATGGTAAAATGAAGACACAAGAATTTATCCGCTGTGTGATCATAAACAAAATATGCAAAGTATGGAGACCATGTATATCAGTAACAATTCGGCAGTCAGTTCTCTAGCTGCAGAGGAGTCAAGGAGAATGAAGGCTGAGGAAGTATCTTTAGGTTTGGCCTCCAGGATGTCCTTGGCATTGCTTCTCTTTTAGTAAAACTGTGAGGGCAAGAGGGGACACCTGGGCATGATCACAGACTGAAGGTATGGAACTGGTGGAAGACTGAAATTTGAAGATATAAGAAAGGCACCAGGCATGGAATAGCTTCAGAAGGGACTGGTGGACCTGAGGCAGGGTGGCAGGAGTTAAGACATGGAGCTCTTTAGAATGAGGTGTGGGCAGGACTGAGAGAGCGTGAGCAGAGTGACACTGCTACCAAACTCTTTCTTACAGTGTCATTCCAGACCTGTCACCATCAAGGCCACCTTCCTCTGGAACATTTTCAATTTCTTGATGCCCATCTTAGTGGCACAGCTCTCCAGGTCTGGCCTGCTCAGCCAGAGGACTGTGGAACTTGTAGGGCTGCAGCCTCTGTGAGCAGCCCTCTGTGCAGGCGAGCATTAAGTCGTGTTCTGTTGGTTTTAAGCAGAGCTGCTGTGTGCTGCTCCTGGAACGCACTGACACAGTGACTGGGTTAAGTCTTGGCTCCGCTGCTTCCTAACTGGATGACATTGACCAAGTTACTTAACTTCGCTGAGTTTCCACACCCATAGAATGGATTTAAGTCTTGACAGTCATTTTCATTGATTTTTACACAAGTCAATAAATAACTTATATAAAATCCCTAGCACAATACCTGACACATAATGCTTAATAGAGGTTAGTTTTTTTTTTTTTAATATTAATCCTATTGTAATACAGTTAATTTTTGGTACCTAACCATTGGATGTTAACATTTATTCCTGTTTAATTTTCCATCTTGTTGTTCAGTGTTCTGCAGCTTATCAAAACCTTTTTGAATCTTAAAAAAAATTTTTTTTTAATCTTGATCATCTTTAGCTCATCATTTAATGTGCATATTTGATACACGTGTTCTGGTTTTTTTATCTAAGATATTGGTGACAGTGATGAATGCAGGGTGCAGCAGTAGAGCTTTATAGCATGCTTCTAAAGACCTTAAATTGCTCTTTCTAATTAATCAGGACTCAGGTCTTAGCCGCAGATTCACAAGTTACATTATCCTTTACCCATCTCTTTCTCTTTTTTGAGCTTGAAGAATTCACAAGGCATCTTCACAGAAGTTCTGCTGAGACTCAGATATGCAAGGTCAAGAGAAATGCAGCCCAGGGCCTCAGTCTAAAATAAGGTCAAAACTGAGTTGAGTAATTTCCATTTGGGTATTCTAAACAGTTTTAGACTTCTATATATCATTAACCACTCTGGAAAATTAGATTTATCTATCATATTATAATTTATCTATTGTATTATATATGAACAGTTTAGGGATTTCCTTGGCAGTCCAGTGGTTAGGAGTCCACGCTCCGATACGGGCGGTGTGGGTTCAATCCCTGGTTGGGAAACTAAGGTCCTGCATATTGCATGGCATGGCCAAAAAAGAAAAAATTAAATTATATATGAGTAGTTCAAAAGAGTATAAAAAGGAGGGTGTAAAGACTAAAATACCAAGTTTATTTGTGCAAACTACTTGGAATTTGAATTTTTGTTCATAAATTTTTATGTTTTATACTAGCTATGGGGAGATCACTGTATTGAGTTCCAGGGAACAGAGACAAGGCTCCTGAAGCTCACATGCCAGTGGTGGAGAAGGGAAGCTACCAGAAACCTGGGGAAGGGGCAGAGAGAGCTCTGAATAGGAAGCATCCAGTCCTGCCTGGGTGGAAGGTATGGTGGGTGGGTCGGGGGGGAGCTACCACATGTGGGAGTCTTGAACTGACTCCGACTGCTCAGAGCAGTTGCTCACTGCAGGGGGGACGACGGGTGACACTGTGGGTGGAGGAACAGAAAGTGCACAGCAAAGAGCCAGAAGAGTTTGGCATGTTCCACAGTCTGCTCGTGGTTCCCGTGGCAGCAAGCAGGGGATGGACTGAAAATGAAGGTGAGTGAGCCCTGAGTAGGAGAACTGGCTTGACAGTGGTTCCCAGGCCTGATGTTTACCACCATCCATCAGGGGGCACTTCTAGTCTTCATCTTGCTGGGCCCCACTCATGGAAATTCAGGTGTGGGGAAAGGACTCTGTGTGTCCACAGAAACCCTGCGTTCAGCCTGGTGGAGGAAGCACTCAGCAGGCTGTGGGACCCGTCAGGAGAGTGGTGGGGGCAGCACAGGGGAAGCGATTGGTGGCCGTGGCATGGGGGAGTGGATGGGGCACACAGGTGAGCCCTGTTTAAGACGTAGGCCTTCTAGCACCTGGTGTCCACTAGGTTGTTAGGGGGGAAGGGAAGGCAGGTGGGGGTGCCCAGCAGTGTCCCAGGTTTCTGATTTGAGGAGTAAGAGAACTGAGGAGGAAGATCGCATTTGAGGCTGGTGTAGTGATCACTTGAGCCCAGCAGTTGTGTGTCAGAAGACATTTAAGGGGTGACGTATGGAAGACAGGTGGAAATGTGGTCTAGACCCACTGAGAGATCTGGGCTGGAAGAACTCCATGGTGCCGGGGGTGGAAGCTGTGGGCATGGCTGAAAGGCTCCAGAAACAGTCTGTCTTGAGGAGAGGCCACAAGGACCTTGGGAGACACGGGAGGAGGCTGGGGAGCTGAAAGGAGCCTGGAGGAATGGCTGAGGTGGAGGAGGAGAAGAGAGGGAGTGTGGGGCCACTGCTCTGGCCTGGCTGACCGAAAGTGGGAGACCCCCTTCCAGTTCAGAGAGTGGCGAGGAAGAAGACCCCCAGCACCCTACATGCCGAGTAAAGTCTCCAAGCCATTCAGTGCCTGATGCTGGTAGATCCCTTACATGGGCAGGAGGCATGAGCAGGTGGGGGGAAGGATGCAGCCTGTCCCTGGGAACGTGTCACTTCCTGAGGGTCAGGACTCCTGAAGCCTTTGCCTCCTTCCCCAGCCTCCTGGGCTGGCTGCTGCTAAGTCACTTCAGTCATGTCTGACTCTGTGCGACCCCATAGATGGCAGCCCACCAGGCTCCCCCGTCCCTGGGATTCTTCAGGCAAGAACACTGGAGTGGGTTGCCATTTCCTTCTCCAATGTGTGAAAGTGAAGTCGCTCAGTCGTGTCCAACTCTTAGCGACCCCATGGACTGCAGCCTACCAGGCTCCTCCATCCATGGGATTTTCCAGGCAAGAGTACTGGAGTGGGGTGCCATTGCCTTCTCTCTGGGCTGGGGCACACCATGATTTCCCTCTGCGGGAAGTAGGCCTCTCCTCTCTCCCGGCCCCACTGCAGGTGGCCCTGGAGGGCTTGGCAGGTGCCCGAGTCCGGGGCACCTGCCCTAATAGGAAGGAGCCATCCTGAGGAGATCATATGAGAGCTAGTCACAGTGTTTGTCCAAACGCTGCAAAGGTAGCTCTCCTGCTTTGAAGTGTGGCCTTGTGGGTCGAGGAATGTGCGGCAGGAGGCGGGACCTAATGGGTGTAACTGAGGTGGAACTGGGTAAACTTGGGCTGTTTACTTACCAGGTTGGGTCTCAGCTGCGGGGCTCTAAACAGCTGATAGCCTTGCCGGCGGAGACACCAGGCTTGGTGGGGTGTGGGCAGCCCGGGGTCCGGGGCTGAGGAGGACATTTGTGTTCTTGCTGGAGAAAAACAGACTTTGGTTTCACGCGACCTGTTACATTTCATGCTGCTTTGAGCTAAAACAAACCAGCCTGTGCACTCTCAAGGAGACGGTTGCGTTGAGAGTTCAGGATTATTTTCTAGGCAGGCTCATTTAATTAACAAGTAGTTCAAAGAAGGAGTCCCAAGCTTTGGCTCCCTGGAGTCCTGGCCTTTGAGATGCTCTGTGTGGTATTTGGCGAGTTACTGACCTCTCTGGGCTGGAGTTTGGGAATCAGTTAAACAAAGGGCTTGGGTTGGTTTAGTGATTTTTGCATCACTTCTCAGAGCCCAAGGATTCCATGGAAAGGCCTGGGGGACCTCAGCTGCAGAACATGGTAGGCTACCACCATTTCGTTTGAAGCGATCTCTAAAAAGAACTTTGACTGACAACTTGGAAAAGACAATCTCCCGGGACCCTTTCAGCTATAAAATTCTATAGTGGCCAACTCTTGATAAATGGGATAGTCTCAAATTATTTTTATCATAAAAATATTAGTGATTTATTTTATAATAAAAAAAAATTTTTATTATAAAAATTTCAGTTTTATAAAGTTAGTAATAATGTTTTCGATAGCAGATCTGATGTGAAAAACAGTAGCCCATGGCTACAAGTATGTGTGGAGTGTGGGTGTGGGTGTCTGCTTGTGAGGCTTCTGTCCACCTGTTTGCCTGGGTGTGTATTTCAAGTGTGTGTCATCACCTGCCAGGTCATTCTTTTTTAATATTTGTTTATTTATTTGTCTGTGCTGGGTCTTAGTTGCAGCATATGGTATCTAGTTCCCTAATCAGGGATGGAACCCCAGCCCCCTGTATTGGGTGCATGGAGTCTTAACCACTGGACCACGAGGGAAGTCCCTGCCAAGTCATTCTTTCTTTCTCTTTAATATTTAGTTATTTATTTGGCTGCACTGGGTCTTATCTGTGGCATGTAGCATCTTCGATCTTTGTTGCAGCACTGGAATCCTTTAGTTGTGGCATGTGGGATCTAGTTCCCTGACCCCCAGCCCCCTGCGTTGGGAGTGTGGAATTGCTAGCCACTGGACCGCCAGGGAAGGCCCTGCTGGGTCATTCTTCCATTTTCTCTCTCTCTCTGTTTCCCTCCCACCCACCCCACCCCACTCACAAATATTACTCACCCCATGCCACATTTCAGCAAGCTCCTACTCTTAGCTAGCTGTCAAGAATTAAAGCAACCCAGACAACTTAGGGAGTCATGATTGATATCAAATCAATGATATACATACATTTTTGTTTGATAAGTGAGGTAGCTTATATTAACTAATATATTAATAAATGTGCTTCTCAGCCAGCTTTGTCCTAATCTAGTCCTAGTACCTGAAACTTTGTTTTATACTTATTCTTTATTTCCTTCAACAACTTATTATGAAAATTTAAAGTATATAAAAGAGTTGAAAAAACTTTACAGTTAGCCTCTGTCCCACCACCTAGATTGCAGTATGAATATTTGACTGTATTTGTTGTAATGCATCTGTGCATCTTTTTATACTTCTGTCCACTCCTCAGCCCATCTTATTTTGGGAAGCATTTTAGGGTAATTGCATACATCATTATGTGTCCTCCTCAATATTCCAGTATGCACATTGTTCAGAGTTGCATATTCAGGTTTTGGGTTTTGGCCACACCACATGGTTTGCAGCGTCTTAGTTCTCCGACCAGGGATTAAACCTGAGTGATGGCAACGAAAGTGCAAGTCCTAACCACTGGACCACCAGGGAATTTCCAAGAGTTCCATATTTGTTTAGTTCTTCATGTAAAATTTCCAGACAACAAAATGTACCAATCTTAAGTGTACATCCTCTGAGATTTGAAAAGTGGTAACACCTATTAACCAAAACCCCTTCAAGGTACAAAATGTTGCCATTGCCCACAAGAGTACCTCCCTGGACCCACCATACCTGGAGGCGACTGTTGTTCTCAGTTTTTCTCCACATTATATTCGTTTTACTTGTTCTAATACTACATTTAAAGGAGTCATACAGAATGTACTCATTTGTGTACAGCTTCTTTAACTCAGTCTAACACTTGGAGATTCACTCATGTTCTTGCTTATATCAGTAGTTAAGTATTTTTATTGGTAAGTAGTAGCCAATTATATGAAGATACCACAGTTTTATGTTTTTTTATTCTCATGGACACAGAGTGGACACAGAGTCTAATTTTCAGCAGTTATGGATAAAGTTACTATGAAATGTTCACGTACAAGTCTTTTTGTAAACATATTTTTAATTTTTGCCTTGTTTTGTTTTGGCCATGATGCACACATGCAGGACCTTAGTTGCTTGACCAGGGGTCGAACCTGCCCCTTGCAGAAGTCTTACACACTGCCAGGGAAGTCCCATATTTTCCTTTAAAGATGATATATTCTGATTTATATTACTTATAAAAGTAAAATATGCAAAAACAGAGAATATATAAAATCATAGTGAAGAAGAATGAAAAGTCATAATTATTGCCCAGAATTTTATGTAACTGAAATAAGTATGATCTCTCAACCTAAGGAAATATTTCCCCATGGTGGAAAGGCACCAGCAGACCATGGGCCACGTGTTCAGACCAAGCCATCGTTTGGTCATGACATTTGCCTTCTCAGCTGTCCAGAAGCAGAGGTTCACAGAGGACAGTGTCTTGTGCGTGACTGTCCCCAGAGTCAAGGGTGGTGCCAGTGCCAGTTCAGTGACCAGGGACTATACTCAGCAGGATGGCAGGCACTTAGGCAAAAGTGCCTTGACTTTTTCTCCTACAGGCACAAACATTGCCTGTTACAAGAATTTACACACTTGACAATTACCTTCAGACAGTCCATCTGTCCTGGTGAGGGACAATGCCAGAGGACCAGCATTCCTTTGGCCTGTGAGTATAAGGAGGTAGAACAGGGTGCCACTGTAGGCACCAGCCTGAACTGGTTGCTCATCTCAGGTCTGCTTCTGGGGAACCTGGAGTCCCTGAGGCTAGTTTTCTCTGGGAAATGAGGGTTAGATGCTGGATGGCCTATTAGGCTTCATCTAGATCTGGGATGGTTATGAGCTATCCAGCCTCTGGATTCAGGAATTTTTCTAAGTGCTGCTTCATGTCTCCATGTAAGTGCTTCCCAATTCTTGTTCCTTTTGGCCTGGTTATGTCTCAGGGTAGAGGGGTATCCCGTAGGGGTACCGCATTGCTAGAAACCACTGATATGTGAGCAGAGAGATGCAAATATACACATATGCACATACAGCTCTAGGTTAGAGATTGGCTGAGTTAGCAAAAAAAACCATGTTGACAAACCAGCACTGTGCCAGACACATACATGATAGTTGCCTAGGTGTTGAATCTGTAAATTAATGGCTAGATGGATGAATGAACAATAGAGTAAAGAACAAATAAATGAATGGATGACCACAGAAGAATGTGAGATGTGGGGTCCCGGTCAGAGCAAAAGCAGTCAGTGTATGATGCTGACAGCACGCATGGAGGAGAGAGACGAATGGCTCGTAGAGTCCTATCACAGCTGCCTGGTAGGGACATGGCAGTCACTTTGTGTTTATCTCAAGCAGCATTCAGGAACCACTGGTGAATTCCGGCGAGTGAGGCTGCCTGCTTCCCAATTTATGAGTGTGAATTGTTACATTGTGATAACAACATACCATAGACTGGGTGTTTCAGCAACAGAGGTGTATTAATATTTTCTCACAGTTCAGGAAGCTGGACAGCCCCCGATCAAGGTGTTGGCAGGGTTGGTGTCTGGTGAGGGTCTTCTGTTTGGTGCAGACAGCTGTCTTCTCACTGTGAACTCCCATAGCCTTTCTTTTTATGCATGCAGGTAGAGAGAGTGTGTTCGCAAACTCTGTTGTATCCCTTCTTCTTATGACATTAATCCTATCAGACCAGGGCGTTGTTACCTCATTTAGCCTTAATTATACCTCTTAAAGACCCTGTCTCCAACTACACTCACATATGGTTTAAGGCTTCAACATATGAAGTCTGGGGAGTGGGAACAATTCAGTACATAGCAGTGTGGTTCAAAAGCCTAAGGACTTGTACATCAGCACAGAGCCAGGTGGGAAACTGAGCTTGGAACTTCTGCGCTTCCCATGGAGGGAATCCCTGGCTGCTGACCAGTGCAGTAAGACTGTGGTAACACCGCTGTAACAAGACTTCCACAGCATTTTACAAAGTGCCATCAACTACACAGCTACACAGTCTTATTTAATTTTCCTGGCAAACCTATGAAGTAGGTCTTGTGCCCATTTTGCAGATGAGAAAAGTGAGCAGGAAAAGTGTCTGGCCCAGAGCCACATAGTCCATTAGTGATGAAACAAATCCCTCTGCTCCAATTCATGTCACAGTGCTCAGATCTTCCCACTGAGGGACTCACAGATTTCCCCTCCCAGGCTTTCCTTTTCTTTTCAAGATATATTCAGGAGGCTTTGGGAATTCTGGTACTTGTGACATGAAGCAGCTAGACCTGGTGCGTTGCAGATACACTAAAAATTACCTCAGGGGCTTTCCTGGCAGCTCAGTGGTAAAGAATCTGCCTGCCAGTGCAGGAGACACGGGTTTGATCCCTGATCCGGGAAGATCCCGCATGCTGCAGAGCAGCTAGGCTCATGCATCACAACTATTGAGCCTGTGCTTTAGAGTCCAGGAGCTGCAACTACTGTAGTCTGAGTGCCCTAGAGCCTGTGCTCTGCAGCAAGAGAAACCACCACACTGAGAAACCTGTGCACTGCAGCTAGAGAGTAGCCCCTGCCCTCCACAGTTACAGAAAAGCCCACATGGCAATGAAGACCCAGCACAGCCAATAAATACATTTTAAAAGTTCAGCTGGTGAAGAATCTGCCTGCAATGTGGGAGACCTGGGTTTGATTTCTGGATTGGGAAGATCCCTTGGAGAAGGGAAAAGCTGCCCACTCCTGTATTCTGGCCAGAAGAATTCCATAGACTGTATAGTCCATGGGGTTGCAAAGAGTTGGACACAACTGAGCAACTTTCACTTTCAAAAATTACATCACAAGCAAAAATTAGGTAAAAGTATTTCTAATGAACTTTGGTTCAATTCAGTCACTCAGTCATATCTGACTCTGCGACCCCATGGACTGCAGCATGCCAGGCTTTCCTGTCCATCACCAACTCCCAGAGTTTACTCAAACTCATGTTCATTGAGTCGGTGATGCCATCCAACCATCTCATCCTCTGTTGTTCCCTTCTCCTCTCGCCTTCAATCTTTCCCAGCATCAGAGTCTTTTCCAATGACTCAACTCTTCACATGAGGTGGCCAAAGTACTGGAGTTTCAGCTTTAGCATCATTCCTTCCAAAGAAATCCCAGGGCTGATCTCCTTCAGAATGGACTGGTTGGATCTCCTTGCAGTCCAAGGGACTCTCAACAGTCTTCTCCAACACCACAGTTCAAAAGCATCAATTCTTTTGTGCTCAGCTTTCTTTGTGGTCCAACTCTCACATCCATACATGACCAATGGAAAAACCATAGCTTTGACTAGATGGACCTTTGTTGGCAAAGTAATGTCTCTGCTTTTGAACATGATGTCTAGGTTGGTCCTAACTTTTCTTCCAAGGAGCAAATGTCTTCTAATTTCATGGTTGAAGTCATCATCTGGAGCCCCAAAAATAAAATCTGCCACTGTTTTCACTGTTTCACCATATATTTGCCATGAAGTGATGGGACCAGGTGCCATGATCTTCGTTTTCTGAATGTTGAGCTTTAAGCCAACTTTTTCACTCTCCTCTTTCACTTTCATCAAGAGGCTCTTTAGTTCTTCACTTTCTACCATAAGGGTGGTGTCATCTGCATATCTGAGGTTATTGATATTTCTCCCAGCAATCTTGATTCCAGCTTGTGCTTCATCCAGCCCAACGTTACTGACATAAGTGAACAGAGAAAACTTTCCCTGAGTCTAGTCATCTAACAATTTGTATTTTGCTTTTAAAGTGCTGAAATTAAACCTGTCTTATTCTCTTGGTCAGTACAACAGGGTTTGGATTCCTGATTCTGAAGAAGTTTGGAAGTCTGCTGAAATAGCAAAGGACTATAGAGTTGGTGACAAAGTTTTGCAACTCCTGCTGGAGGATGGAACGGTGAGGGTCCTTGGTCCTGGCTACCTTTATGTATAAAAGCGGAGCTGTGGGTGTGTACAGGAGGGACAGGCAAATGTTGCTGTGGGTGCAGCCCATGGGTGGGCACGTGAGGGGCAGCTGCTGCTGTGGATCCAGCTGTGTTCTTATGCCCCTCCCGCCTGCCCTGCCCCCACCCCACACTACCTTAAGATATCAAGTTTCCTACATCAGCTGAGTCTCTCTCTGGAGTGAGAAACAGTGGATAGGTCTGTGTTCTGTGCTGCCTTTCTGGGGATTCAGCAATGTTGGGAGGATGCTGAAATACGATTTTATTTTGGTTTTATGAGTCTCAGCAGAGAGACTGGGTGAAGATGAGAAACTTGGAGAGGAAGTTATTTGAGTTGTTGAGCTATAAAGACATCTTACTAGATTCACAGCTAGGCTGACCTTAGGTTTTTAGAATCAAGTCTTTGGGTGCAGAGCTGGACAAAGGATTTTCATGATCTATCTGGATGTGGGAGTTAGTCTGGGGAATATCACGTGAATATTAAAGTGGATTTCCAAGGTATGGAAATGTCTCTTAAGAGACAGAACACGATATTGCCCATCAGTCAGATGGACCTGGATTCGGGGGTCATTTCCTGAGATTCTGGGAAGGGAGACAAAGCAGTTTAAAAAGGGCACGTGCTCTAGAATCAGACTATCTGGATTCAAGTCCTACCACAGCCACTCACTAAGTCTGTGCCCGTGACTCCTCACCTTCGTCATGTGTCAGCTGAAGTTAGCAGCAGCGGGACCTCACAGGGCTGCTGGAGATCAGGTGAGATCATGCTTGGGGGCATATGCAGGTGCAGGGGATGAGGCCGAGATGCTGTTCTTTCCACTTAGCCTTCCCATTCCCAGCAGATACTCCTGGGGGGCAGTTGTTGAGTCTCAGTCATCTGATTAGGGATCAGATGGCTTTGGAGAGAAAAATCTCAGGGCGGCAGCTGCAGTGGCAGTGTGCTGCTTTAGTAACATGAGCAGGGCTTCAGGTGGCCACATTCCTGGCCCTGAACCAGCTGCCCGGATGGAGGAGGAGGGGGAGAGGCAGGTAAGGTAATAGGCGGCCACACTGCGCTTTATTTAACCCATTGTCTACACCATGAAGGACAAAGCCTGCTTTGTGTAAGAAAATGTCACCTCTGTCTCCATTCTCCATGTTCTTCACATTCACATTTCCCCCCTCCCCCAAAGACTGTCTGTTCCATTTGTCTTTCCCTCTCTGTTTCTTTTACACATAAAATGTACACGTGTGCACACACACAGTGGCTGAACTGGAAAAGGAGGTTGTTGATTTAAAATAGAAAACAGAAAAACTCAGGAAAAGTAAAAAATTATAAACGAGTAGCACTTTTCTTTATCTTATTCTTGAAAGTGTGTAGGTTAAGAATAGCCTGCTTGGGGCAGGTCCATAACATAACTGCATTGATAGTGAGCAGGCAGCTGCTCTGGGGCCCTGTGCCCAGTCGTCCTGGAGTGCCCCGAGCTGCTCTCCTTATGGAAAACGGCCCAACAAGTCAAACCCCTGCCAGCACTGACTGGAGGCATCACGACACAGGCCTCAGAGTCAGCCAGACGCACGTTAACTGAGTGACCTTGGACAAGGATCTTTACCCCTCTGAATCTGTCTCCTTAAGTCTTGGTTTGGGATGCCAAGCCCTCCTTGGAGAGCAGTTTTGAGAATCAAGTGGAAACCAGTGCAGAGTACTTGGCCCAGGGGCTGCAGAGCAGGTTCTTGCTAAGGGGCAGCTGGCTCGCCTTTTCACCTTGTGCCTTTCTGGGAAGGAAGGCAGCCCGGGAAGGTGGAAGAGAAGCAAGCCTGCTGGGTGACTTTGCTCAAGTCCCTTCCCAAAACTGAGAAATGAAAGTACAGGAAGGTAGAACAGGTGGTGAAAAGGGCCCTTAATGCTCTGACACCTACAAGACCCACAAGACCTTTATTCTGCTCAGGCAGTTACTTCCAGAATACACACTGGTGAAATCCCACAGAAGAGGGGCCATCCTGAGCCGGTTACTCGGCCCAGGGCTGAGGTTGATAGAAACAGGCAGCCCTGCAGCAGGAGACGTGTGCCCCTGGGAACACAGGCAGCTGCAGACAGGAGTCACCTGCACAGGGAGCTGCCCACAGACAGACTCACCCACATCAGCTCCTTTGGACACTCCTCACCACCAAGAATGTCAACTTCATACAGAGATGCAGTAACCTTAGAGCTTCAAGGGCCCTTAGATCACTGAGTCATTTAGCAACAAAACCTTGTTTTCAAATGAAAATTTTTGTGGTACCCAGCAGCTGAATCACATACAAATAGAGCCCCTGTGTCAGAAATTGGACAGGGTACCCAGGTCCCTGGCCATATGGCTTCTCTGTCACCCCTCATTGAGGGTTCTGTAGCTCTGAGGATCCCCAATCCAGTCCAGCGCATCTTTTCACAGATGAAAGAAGAGAGACCCAGAGAGGATAAGTGATACACCCTAGGGCACACAGTCAATACCTTGATCCCCTGGCTCCCAAAAGTCAGATTATTTTCTCACTGCTATACATACATTTGTTTTCCAGAGTGCCAAAGAGGGGTAGATAGGAAAGAGGACAGTGATTCAGCAGAAACATTCCAAACCTTTTACTTCCAGAACTTTAATTTCATCTTTGTCCAAAGGAGCTGGATTATTCCATTGATCCTGAATGTCTGCCTCCACTTCGAAATCCTGACATCCTCGTGGGTGAGAATGACCTCACAGCTCTCAGCTATCTCCATGAGCCTGCAGTGCTCCACAATCTCAGAATCCGTTTTGCAGAATCCAAACTCATTTACACCTACAGCGGTAAGGAAAGCAATTCCAGGAGAGCAGGAACGCTTGCTGTCTAGAGCATCCTGATTACGTTTTAGATTATGTTTATATTAGAAATGTTGACTTCTGTCAAAATGCGTAATCACACCTAAACATTTGCCCAGATTGCTATCTAAAAGGTACAGACATCTGAACTTAGAGAATCTGTTATAAAATGAACTATCTCGGTGGGAAGAGTCTTCAACAAATACTAAGCTTGAACTACCAAGAAAAATGTATGTAGGTAAAGCTTGTGTTTGAGTTTCTATTGGCTATAATAAGTTTATTACTGGAGCAATATTATCATTGTGTTTACGCTGAGGATGGTAAGAGCCTCTCAGTTTTAGTGCATTGCCATCTGTCATCTTGTCTAACCTTAAGGGTGGCCTAGAAATATAGGTGACATCAGCAGGGAACGGAGATTCAGAGCATAAAGTGACCTACCCAGAGTCGCACAGCAGGTTTAATAAGTGGCTGATCTGAAAGTTTCTCAAAAGACCCAAAGAGGTGACATCACTGCATCCAACATCTTTCCTCAGGAATCATCTTGGTGGCCATGAATCCTTACAAGCAGCTGCCAATATATGGAGATCCCATCATCCACGCCTACAGCGGGCAGAACATGGGCGACATGGACCCACACATATTTGCCGTGGCGGAAGAGGCATACAAGCAGATGGCCAGGTGGGGCTTCCTCTGATTCTCCCAGTGCTCCTACATTTGCTGGGCCTCATAGTGGCAGGGAGACAGCTGGCCCAGTCTCATTAAAAGTGACCCTCAGGGACTTCCCCGATGGCCCAGTGGTTAAGAATCTACCTTGCAATGCAGGGAATGTGGGTATGACCCCCTGGTCTAGGAACTAGACATGCTGCAGAACAACCAAGCCCACTGCTACAACCAGGGAGTCCATGCGCCACAAAGTTCCTGCATGCTGTTCCTAAGACCAACAGCTAAATAAATAATTATTTTTAAGTGACCATCAGGCTGGAGGGGGTGCTTGGTAGAGCAGACTGGCTTGTACCGAATAGCAAATGTTAGATATAGCTGACCTGTCTCCACCAAGCCTCCTGGTTTTACTCCTAGATAGTCCTGTCGGTCCTACCAACCTGGGAATAGTCAATGCTTTTCTTGCAATGTGTTTGGTTGGAAGAAAACTGATTTTTTTCTCCACTGTGAGATGTTTAGGCTTTTTTGCCCAGCCAAGGCAGAAGATTCTGATGATAGATGAGCACAGGTTTTAGCTGTAGGATATTTGAAGTTTTATGCTAATATTGCCTCCTCTTTCTTGTGTGGTATGTGAAGTTCTTATTTTGTTAGCACCGGACAAGGCACTGTGCACACACTCCCACACATCACCCTGAGTGCCCTCAAAAGAGCCCATGATGAGGATGCCCAGGCAGTGGTCAGATGACTGAGATTTGAAGCCATCCACCCAAGGTCACTCAGCAAGAGAAAGGCAGAGCTTGGATTTTCCCTCAGATTTCTACATTCCATGTGTAATTTTTTTTCCTTATAACTATTCTGTT
Source organism: Bos mutus (assembly GCF_027580195.1). Taxonomy (NCBI): domain Eukaryota; kingdom Metazoa; phylum Chordata; class Mammalia; order Artiodactyla; family Bovidae; genus Bos; species Bos mutus. Next base: position 50,656,079 of record NC_091626.1, on the reverse strand, counting down.
TTGTCTTTAACATCCTGATCTGCAAAAGGATCTTTGTAGATCCTTACAGTTTGCAAAAGAACTTTCATAGACAGCGGTCTAGTTTGAGTCTGGAAACACCTCTGTGAAGTCTTCTGAGCTGCCATCATTTCCTTATTTCCAGATCAAGACTTGAGACACAGGACCTGAATCTGCTACTGTTTACTGCATAACCCTGGACACAGCCCTGAGCTCCCTGAGCTTCAGGGTCCTCATCCGTGAGCTGGATGCTCAGTGACTTAAGCAAGATAGAAATGCATGATTCTCTCATGCAGAAAAGTCTGCTGGGCAGTCCAGGACCAGCATGCCACCTCTACCAAGTCATCAGGGACCCAGTACTTCCCAGCATCCTGATCCTTGGGGCAGGATGCACATCCTCAGAGCCAAGCTAGTGCTCAGCCCTCTTCTCTCTTTTCTAGGCTAGAGTGTTCCAGGGAACGAGTGTGTCCCTCCTGGTTAAGGAGCCCTCCCAGAAGCCCCACAGAGCACTTCTGCTTATAGCTTATTGGTCAGGAGCTACTCACATGACTGTCCCAGCTGCAAGGGAGGCTGGGATATGTAGTCTTTTGTATGGGCAGCAACATGCCCACTAAGAACTGGAGCTTAGACCCTAAGAAGCATGGGGAGGATGACTGTTGGGTCTAGAATTATCAATTAATAACCAATCACCTGGGACACCTGAACCCCATGTCCTCAAGCTCAGCAGGTGTCCTCCATGTTCCAGTCAGGCCATGAGGGACTCTGTGACTCCCTCTTCTTTGAAACACATCAGAGGCAGGGAGACAGGCCAGCTTTGCTTTTGAGGACACCAATTGGCCCCGAACCTGCCATCCCTACTCAGGTGCTGTGACAAATGATGTAAATTCTCCCCCTTTCCTGAGCCCTGGTGGTAGCATGGAGACTCATGAGCAGAGGGCAGCCAAGCCTGACAGTGCAGAAAATAAAAGATCTTGAAGGTTCCCCCCAAAGTTGCCAATTACCTTGGCTTTTGCTGCAGCAAGTTCCCTTTCAATCCTAAAACACCATGGATCTAGGATTTACCCTGGCCCCTGCAGGTCTCCAGGGCATCTGCAAGATTAGAATCTGTGTGCCTCAGAGCATACAGGACTACTCCTGGGTGTCAACAGCATGAGCTTATTGGAGCTTCAGAGCTGAGCCAGGTTCAAGCTTGAAGAGCCAGTTTCCTCTGGAGGCCTGTCTAACTGCAATAGCAGAATTGAACATAAAGCAGGCTCTTGTTGGACTTGTGGATACTATACTGGGAGTCAGGAGAGCTGGCTTCAGTAACCCCAGGGTGTCATTCATGTCCTCAGCATCTTAGCATCCTCTGTGGAACCAGGGACTCTCGCTAATGTCCTCTCCAGAGTTCCCAGAGAGGCTGTGTGTTCTGTGCATCACCGGGTCACTGTTATGTTCATCTGTAAAATGGATACAGTATGTGGTGTAGGATTTGTGTGAGGTTTAAATGAGAATCCTTGTAAATTATTCACCAAGAACCTCACACACAAGCAGTGCTAGGATGGCACTGTAAAAAGGTTCCACCATCATCATCTTAGGATATGGAAAATTTAGTGCATTTTTTTAAGATCTCCATGTTATATAACAGAGTATGTTGGCTTATGGAGCACACGTTTCCAGGCACATCTCAAGTAATTGCTCTCAAATAATGTCTTAAAAATGTTTTTATATTGAAGTGAAAGGAGAAAGGAGGTGACATAGGCCTGAGACTGCTGTCCTTAGAGACTTACGTGCAAGTTTGGCCCATGGTGAGCCTCTGGGAACTTGGATTTCAGGAGGGTTCATAGAACTTCCTAATTGCTGAGTAACAATTGTGAGTGGCTCACTATACCTAAACTGTTTGTGTGAACAAGGTGGTTCAGGCTGAACATCCGCTCTCCTTCTGGGCATCTGGAATTTTGGTATGTGATAGGAGAGGATATGTGACCAGACCCCAATAAAAACCCTGGACACAGTCTCTGTTGAGCATCCTGGGTAAACAGTGTTTCCCATGTGTTGTCATAATTCATTGCTGGAGGAAGTAAGTGCATCCTGTGTGACCCCCCGGGAGAGGACTCTTGGAAGTTCACACCTGGCCTCCTCTGGACTCAGCCCACATGCCATTGACCCTCGCTGATTTGCTGTCTCCTTCTGGTGTAGTAAGTCTTGGCCATGAGTACAAACGTGTGCTGAGACCTGTGAGTCCTCCTAGTGGATCACTGGTCTGGGACTGGCCTTGGGAACTCTCAATACAGGGGACACAGCAGGAGACAGAGTTGTGTGTTCAGCAGGATCACAGAGAAAAAGACTAGAAGGAAATTCACTGGCATGTTAAAAAAGTTCCTTTAGCATGATAAACCAAGTCCCTTCTGACTTATCTGCATTTTTATTAGTGCACGTATATTGCCTTTTTAATGGAAAGAAATGAACATTTTAAAAGAATTTTTAAAAAATCCTTCTGTTTGCCTTAGAAACAATAAAAACCAGTCAATAATTGTAAGTGGGGAGTCGGGTGCTGGAAAGACAGTGTCTGCTCGCTATGCCATGAGGTACTTTGCCACCGTCAGCAAGTCCAGCAGTAACACTCACGTGGAAGACAAGGTCCTCGCATCAAACCCCATAACCGAGGTGGGTACCCTGTGGGCATGGGGAGCGGGGGCAGAGGCGTGTATATGGAGAGGTGGGCTGGTTCATGTATACAGGTGTACCTTGTTTTACCGTGCTTTGCTTGATTGTGCTTTACAGATATTTCTTTTTGTTTTTTTAAAAAAACTAACTGAAGATTTATGGCAACTCTGTGTCAAGCAAGCCTACGAGCTCATTTTTCCAACAGCCTTTGCTTATTTTTTGTCTCTGTGTCCTGTTTTGATAAGTCTCACGGTGTTTCAAACCCTCCACCAGCAAAAAGATTACAGCTTGTTAAAGGGTCAGATGATGGTTAGCATTTTTTTTTAGCAAAAAAAAATTTTTAATGTGTGTGCATTGTTTTTTAGATACAATGCTATTTCACAGTTAATACACTATATAGTATAGTGCAAACATAACTTTTATCTGTACTGGGTAACCAGAAAATTCATGTGACTTTTATTGTGACATATGCTTTATTCCAGTGGTCTGGAACCAAAACCATAGTATCTTCAAGGTATGCCTATATGTGGTCCTTTAAAGACCAAAGAAGTAAGAGCAGGAAAGAGCCAGGAAGTCTGTTCCCTAGTGGGATTTGTAGGAGACTGGAGCACGGATTGCTGGTTCCAAAGCTTCTCTGCTCTACCTGCTGGGCTAGAAGTTCTACCATCAGGATTTTAGGAGTCCCCTGTTTACATTTATATCCCAGGGGAAAATTCCTCAACCGCAGACACAACTGGCACACTGAGACCAGCAGTGTTCTCTAGCCAACCAATACCAACTTTCATAAGCTGATTTTTAAATATTCAGGACTTTTTTTGCAAGTTGTTGTTAAAGCCTTGGTAGTCTGAAATCAGTCATGGTGGAAGTATTTATACCTTTCCAATTGGCAAATGTCACATATCCAGGCTCTTCCTCCTCCCTTCCCCAAGACTGACTCATTAGCACACCACTGACTTGGGCAAACATATGGGCAAGGCCACCTATGATGGCACCAAGGAGTTAAGGAAACAGCCCTCGAGGAAGAAAGAGCATCTGACAGCTCAGGGGAGAGGGAAATGAATCGATTTGGATTTATTTGGAAGCGTAGCAAATAGTTAAGACTGTTGGATTCTTAGACCTTTTCTTTCTGCTCTCTCGAATCAAAATCCTCAATGAATATTTATCAGACCACCTATTTTGTTCAAGTCACTATGCCTGATAATACAGGAAGTAAGGAAAAGATTAAGGTCCAATCCCCAAGTTTAAAGACTCCTCTAACATATTTTAAACTTAAATAGAAAGATAAATCACAACCCAAGATAGCTATAAAAAGGTGTCAAGAAACACTGCGCTGTTAAATGCCCGCAGGATAATATTGTGTGGCTGTTTCTTTAGGGTTGGTCTCACCTGCAGTTATAAGCTCCATGAAGGCGGGACCGTGTTCACTTGGTCCATCTTCACCTACCGAGCATGTGGCCCACGGCAGGTGCTGAGGAAACATATGTTGTCTGAAAGTGTAATGACCTGGACAGGAGCGCAGTAGTTGTGCATAGGAAAGGCACTTTGATATGGAGGGTGCTCAGGAAGGGAGAGGGCAAGAGGAGAGACAGAAGTCAAGAGCAGAAGTAAAAAGCAAAAGTCATCCTCAGCATGGGAGGGATGGGAGAGGGCTGTTTTTTGGTTGAGTAGAAAGTTTGAGTAGGGAAGTGATAAGGACAAAAATAAAGGTTGGATGAAGGAAGTGAACTTTAAGCATCTCTAATATTTTAGGCGTAGATGAGTTGAGGAACTTTATATTGATACTATCTCTTTTAATCCTCCCAACTCTGTAAGATGCATGCTTATATTACAGATAGAGAAATTGAGGCTTAGAAAGATGCTTGCTAGCATCACCCAGATAGTAAAAATGAACCTGGGGCCATAAAACATCAGAACCCATGCTTTCCCTCATCCTGCTCAGTGTCTACCAGTAAGATTGAGGAGAGCCTTGAAGTAAGATTGAGGAGAGCTAAGGATATGTTTCATTCTCTGCAAGCCCCTGCCTTCCAGCCTCCCTCTCTAATCAGATCTTCCCCTAGCATACAGGATTGGATTTTACTATAATTGCTCCAAGAATATGGATGCAAAGGTTTTTTAATGTTGTTGCTATGTTTTGTAGGCTGTTGGAAATGCCAAGACCACCCGCAATGACAACAGCAGTCGGTTTGGGAAATACACGGAAATTAGTTTTGATGAGAGAAATCAAATTATAGGAGCGAACATGAGAACTTACCTGCTAGAGAAATCCAGAGTTGTCTTTCAAGTAAGGATAAAAATATTAGTTAAATTTCCTTTTTCCCGACTTTTATAGTATGGCTCACATTTATGTATTCATTACACAACCTATGTTGTTTGGTGACTTGAGGTAGAATTTTCCTATCTTTCATTTGCAATGTGGGTTATTTTTTTCTGTTTCTTAAAAATGAAAATTGATGATAGGTACAGTATCAATAGAATTTCACAATCAAGGGAAAAGTTTATGACTTTCAATTTTAGGCACTTTAAAAATTCTTAGCATTTAAAGATCGTTTGTCTTTCTAGAACACAAAAACTATTTAAAACAAACGAAGTTGTTTTTTTTGTATTAGGAAGAGAATGGGATCAGAGCTAGTGAGGTGGGGTTTAAGAGAAAGATTCTTCTGTCCATAAAATGGAGAAAATTATCTTCATTTTGACGCAGAAGGAGAGAAAGTAAGCCTTGTATTGCAAGGAGTTTCTTTAAAATTTCAACTAGTACAAATTACATTATTCCCATTTCGTAGCATGTTTTCATTTAATATCATTTTCTCTGAGGGTGGTTATTTGGAAGGCGATCTTGGACCACCAGGTTGGGTCACAGCAAAAACACAGGTAGATGTCCATATCTGTGAGATCAGATTAGCCATCTAAGACCCTCTTATGGAAAACCTCACATTTTCATTTGATAAGGTCTGGTGTGATTTCAGGATTCCTCTTTATTTTACAGTCAGAAAATGAACGAAATTACCACATTTTCTATCAGCTTTGTGCATCCGCAGAGCAGTCGGAATTTAAACATCTTAAATTAGGTACGTAATGCATGGTGTGTAGAAGAGTCTCTTTTTTTGTGTAAGAATTTAAATTCTAGGTTAATCTCTTCTTCTTATAATAACATCACTTTAAAAAAGTATTCTGTCCAAAAACATAAGATCCTTCAGTTCCAGGAGTGGAATTGATGCATTTAACTAAGCAGGTAGATTAGTTAGGGGCAGGTTGGTCCAGGAATCAGGTACCCTTCAACCCCAGGGTTCTTTTCAAAGCTCCAGAGCAATGGAGATCATCCATCTAGAATCACCTGAAGAAGGCTTCTGACCGCTAGGACTTACTGATTTAAGTCCTTAAATTTTATTTTTATCTGAATTTCCTTGGATGGTCATTTTTCTAAGGTATGACATATTTCCCTTTCTCCTGAGACAGAGTATCTATATATATCATAATTTGAACATCCTTGAAGATTCAAAATCATTATTAATTGTAATCATAATTAATGAGCCACTTTTCCTTCAGTGCAAACAGCCCAGCTCCTGTGGTACCTCAGCTCTCCTGTCTTGGTCACCCGGGCTGAGTTGGTAGATAGAATTGTCTAGTGTATTGGAGTTGAATACACACTCTCTGCTGCTAAGTCACCTCAGTCGTGTCTGACTCTGCGCAACCCCATAGACGGCAGCTCACCAGGCTCCCCCGTCCCTGGGATTCTCCAGGCAAGAACACTGGAGTGGGTTGCTATTTCCTTCTCCAATGCATGAAAGTGAGAAGTGAAAGTGAAGTCGCTCAGCCGTGTCTGACTCTTAGCGACCCCATGGACTGCAGCCCACCAGGCTCCTCCATCCATGGGATTTTCCAGGCAAGAGTACTGGAGTATGGTGCCATCGCCTTCTCCGACACATACTCTAATCCTGAAGAATTTGCTTGCACTTGTAGAATCTGTTTCTTCAGATGTTATATAATGATAGTATCCATGCCTTATCTGCCAAACAGAATGCAGATAGTGAATGTGGAAGGGCTTTCTGAAGCATCACTTACTATTCAAATTTAGGTGCACATCTGGGCTGCCGTCTATGGGGTCACACAGAGTCGGACACGACTGAAGCGACTTAGCAGCCGCTGGTTATTATCTTGACCATGGTGATGTTTTTGTAACAGTATATGTATGTCAAAACTCATCAAGTTTTCTACAGTTCATCATACATTCAATGAACCTCAGTAAAGCTATATGAAATTGTTAGCTGTGGGAACAAAAACCATGTGCTCTGGAGTCACGCCTGCATTTTACTTCTTGCTCTGCCACAGTCACTTACTGTGAGCGGGCCATTTCACTTTTCTGAGCCTCAACTTCCGAGTCAGCAACGTAGAATTCTAAGGAGTCAGTGGAAAAACATTTGTGAAGTGCTTAATATAGCACATTAAGTGTGAACTGCTCTTCTTGCTTCTGATAAACATGTATGTTCACCTTCTTGTGTCACAAACATCATGATCTTTTGATTTCAGGGAGTGCAGAAGAATTTAATTATACGCGAATGGGGGGCAGCACGGTCCTTGAGGGTGTGAATGACAGAGCCGACATGATAGAGACTCAGAAGACCTTCACACTGCTGGGTGAGCGAAAACATCCTGTCCCAGGAGTGGCCGTCTTCTCTAAGAACACGGGGATGCCCAGCATGCGTGTGTTCTGAAGACATCTAATCAATTCTAAGTTTAGGATGTTGTTGTTGTGTTAGTTGCTCAGTCATGCCCAACTCTTTGTGACCCCATGGACTGTAAGCCACCAGGCTCCTCTGTCCATGGGATTCTCCAGGCAACTGGAATGGGTTGCCATTCCTTTCTCCAGGGGATCTTCCCAACCCAGGAATCAAACTCAGGTCGCCTGCTTTGCAGGTTGAATCTTTTACCATCTGAGCCACCAGGGAAGCCCAATTTTAGGATGAGTCAATCAAAAAACATATTTAGAGGCCAAATGATCTAGATTGTGCGTTTCCCTTGACAGATCTAGAAATCAACTCCTTTGCACTCAGGCTCACTGGCTTGCTGTGAGAAGCATGAGCCATAAACCCTGTGGATGCTCATTAGCTCTTCCAGGCTGACTACAGAGAAGACAGGTGAAAGGAAAGGTCTGAATCAGTTTAGAGGTGTGATGTTGAGCCTACTTGGCCTTGACAGGTATCCTGATGATCATGGTAAAATAAGGGACACCTATATGGAGTTCACTATGCACCAAGCACCATTCTAAATACTTTGTTGCCTGTATTAATTCATTTAAACCTTATAACCACCTTATGAGGTAGCTGCTTTTTTTTTTTTTTTTTTTTGCATTTACAATAGGAAAACTGAGGCATGGAGACAGTAAGTGATTTACCCAAGGTTGGGGTGGCTAGTAAAGAGCAGAACTGGGATTTATACTCAGGGTCTTTAGACATCTCATTTGTATACAGAAAACCTGATCTTTAATTGCTAGGATGCTGACCCAGGTGAAGTAGGTACTCTTCAGTTTTTTCCCACCTTGCCTTTCCCAAATGGAGCTCAAGTTTGAAAAGACTACAAGTGATATTTATAAAAATAGTCATTCACTTTCCCATTTTGTGTTAGTCTAGACATACATACAAAACTGCCAGTCAAAGCTTCTGATCAATGTGAGACTATAGACCATTTTTACATCTTACAGAAAATATTTCTCTCTTATTAGCCCTAGCTGTTTTCATTGTTGTGGCCTAGCTGATGATATTTGAATGCAAAAGGCAAAGAACTTGAGGTTAAATATATCAGAGTAATAGGTGAGATGAGCACAGTTGTGTAATCAAGAATGAACACAAGATGGTTTCCTAAGCACAATTTCCATCCAGTTCTGCTCCTTCAAAACTGCTTTAGGATTCCCCTGGCGGTCCAGTGATTAAGACTGCCTGCCAATGCAGAGAATGAGGGTTCAGTCCCTGGTTGGGGAGTTAAGATCCCACTTTCCTCGCAGCCAAAAAAACAAAATATAAAATGGAAGCAGTATTGCAACAAGTTCAATAAAGACTTGGTCCTTACCCTTTGGGTCCTTACCCAAATTAAATAAAATGGTCCACATGAAAAAAAACCCTTAAAAGTGACCGCTTTAAGAAGGGCAATTTAGACAGTGTCTAATAATGTGATAAGCAGTTCTGGTGCTTATTAACATTTTCTTAAAATAATAATCATGATTTCAATCTCTGTGTAACGTGCTCCATTGAGAGGCAGCACGAGGAGGGGACAGGCAGCCTAGCTCTGGCAGGGCTCCCAGGGGACCTGTCCTTCCTTCCCACCTCTGTAATGGCACCTCACAGTGAAATGATGCAACAAGAGGAGGCTTTGCAATCAAATAAGCAAGAATTAAAAGCCAAGCTGGCAGGACTCTGGAGGTTACCCTCTCTAAGACTCAGCCTCTTGATCTGTAGAATGGCTGTATTCCTTACCCACAGGACACTCAAGACAACTGGTAGGGAAATGCACGCAGCACCAGGCTGAGCACACAGCAGATACTTGCTAAATGTTCCTGCCTGCTTTCTGTCTCTATGAACTATACCCTGTCGTCAAAGTCCTAACCATCCTTTGAACAAAACCATCCCCTCCTCCAGGAAACCCTCCCTAATTACTGGAAGTAGCAGCAGCAATTTTTTTCCAGTTTATCACATACATTAGATCATTTTACAAATGTCCACGCCAGCAAGGCCAGGACTAGCATGGGACAAGAGAGGCAACTGGGGTGCAGAGTTTAAGGAGTGCTTGCTCTCACCATGGCATAAGTGCAGAGCTGGCGCTGGGCACCTTGCTTGTGTTACCATGGCCCCAGCCCTGCACACCAGGCCAAGATATTTTAGGCAAAGCCCCCAAATTTTGTGGGGAATAAGGATAGCAGTCCGCTGCCTCCGATGGCTGATAAAGGTGATGGCTGCCCACTGTGCTGTGTGAGGGGGGGCTGGGAAGAAAGAGGCAGAGCTGTCCTGCTTCAATCTTTCCCGGGATTTGTCTCAGAGAGTGACTGGGTGTGGCTGGCAGCGCAACCGTAGAATCTGTACCTGGTTACTTCCCACCAAGTCTTATTATTTAAAAACACTAGCTTGGTGACCTCCTCTCCTCTGATGGCCTGCGCTTGCCCATTAGACCTCACAGTTTAGCCCTTAACTATCTATTGTCATGAATTTGCTCAGGCTTTTCCCCATGCCTCATAGAATAGGTCTGTGGCCTCGCACGTGTGTGTGTGCTAAATCGCTTCACTCATGTCCGACTCTGCAACCCTATGGACTGCAGGTAGACCTCCAGGCTTTTCTGTCCTTGGGATTCTCCAAGCAAGAATTCTGGAGTGGGTTGCCGTTTCCTCCTCCAAGGTATCTTCCCCACCCAGAGATCGAACCCACGTCTCTTGCGTATCCTACATTGGCAGGCAGGTTCTTTACCACTAGCACCACCTGGCACAGGTCAGTTATTATCTCTGGGCATCAGTTTCCCCATCTGTACACTGGGGCAGCAATGAAAATACTCAGTCATTTCAGTTATCTATTGCTGTACTCCAAATCTTGGTAGCTTAAAATGACTATTTTTGATAACATGACATAATTTATCATAATGTTCCTCTATTACAAACATTCAGGTTATTACTGGATTATTGTCATTAAGATGAAACTTTAATGAACAATTAATTCCATTTAACAAATAACCATTAAAATTGCAAACAATCCAGCACTGTTTTAAATGATCTTAACTATGAGTGCTACTCTTTGAGAAAGTGACTTATGCCAGTGGCTCTCAATACTGGAATATCAGGTCACCTGAGACTTTTCTTTTAAACATATCTAACACCTAGATATCACCCCAGACCAACTAAATCTGAATGAGAATATCTGCAAATAATGATATATCTGAAAGAGAAAAAAAAATCATGCAGAAACTTCTCATTCTAATCTATGAACTGTGTGAAAACTTTGATATAGACATTTCCAATTAAAAATATCTAACTCTGGGCTTCTTTCCATTAGGAATTTATGAACTAACATTCAATTTCTACCCTAGTCAATGGTTCTAACAAAACTTCTCATTTTAAAAAGATCAGGGACTTTCCTGGCGATCCAGTGGTTAACGCTTCACCTTCCAATGCAGGGAGTGCAATTTCAATCCCTAGTCAGGGAGCTGATATCCACCTGCGTCATGGCCAAAATAAAAAAAATATAAAACAGAAGCAGTATTGTAACAAATTCAATAAAGACTTTAAAATGGCGCACATTTTTAAAAATCTTTTAAAAAGTACCACTCCTTAAAAAAATCAAAATTTTTTTTGCTACAAAATTTTATTTTCCAAAGTTCACTTAAACTCAACAAAAGAAAATCGTTATAGAGAAATATACAGATCTTAATGTTTCTCCACATGCATGCATTGGAGATGGCTGTGAGTCCTCTAAGAATAAGAACTTTATCAATAAGCCAGATACAAAATAATAAATATTGTATGATTCCTCTTATATGAGGTACCAATAATAGGCAAATTCATAGAGACAGAAAATAGAAGAGAGGTTACCAAGAGCTAAGGAGCGGGAGGAATAGGGAGTCATTCAATAATGACTACAGAATTTCTGTTTGGAATGATTTTCTTTAAAAGTATGGAAATGGATAGTTGCACCATATTGTGAATGCAGTTTAACTGCATTGAATTAGGCACTTTTAATTGGTAAAAAATATAAATAAGTAATATGACAATTTATCATTGTCTCTTGTGACTCTGGGCTGACTGGGCTCAGCTGGGCACTTCTCACGTGGGGACTCTTGTCTGGTGGTGGCAGGGGCTCAATCAGCTGAAGACTTCTTCTGTTACATGGGCTGGGGTGACTGGAACTACTGGGCGCAGGGCAGGCATTTCTCTCTCTCCGTGTGGCCTTCCTCACGCATGCTGGTCTCAGGGTAGATGGACTGCACACGAGCTAGCTTCTCCCAGAGCCAGTTCCAATAGGCTCAGGTAGACTCTGTGGGTCTTTTTATGAACCAGCTTCAGAAGCAGTGCAGCATCACTACTGCTTATGTGCTTATAATCAAAAGCAAGGCATAGGATCAGCTGAGTCATGACCCTCAGGGAGGGAACCACAGAGGGTATGAACAATTGGAGGGTGATGCATTGTGGGGGGGTCATCATTGGTAGCCACCATAGTAGCTGTTAGGGATGTTGTGGGAATTAAGAGAGAATGTCTTAAATGGTTTGTGAACTGTGGTATGCTCTGTCTGTAAGAGATCAGTATACGTTTAATGAAAGCGTGACCTCAGTGCATGAATCACTAAAAAAATGTCTTTGGTCAGAGGTTGGCAGATTACAGCCTTTTTTTATAAATAAAGTTTTATTGGAACACAGAGACACTTTTTAACTATGATCTATGGCTGTTTTCATGCTTGATGCTAGAATTGAGTTCTTGTGACAACCTCTACAGCCTGCAAAGCCTAGTAAGAAAACATTTGTTGAACCTTGTCCCAGGTGATAGAGTGAGCATAGTTGATGGGTTCCTTTGACTTTTATTGAAATTTGTGAAAGGACTTGTGGGTGGAGTCATGAGCCTAGCTTCAACCCCAGTGTATCTAAAACATGGACGTCTCCTGAGGGCCCCTGACCAGGCAAAGAAGTTTCAGCAGTCTTTGGAGACCTGTTTCCTGCTGTAGAGTGGATTCACATATGGAACTCACTGTAACTTTGAGATTGCCATCATCCTGTGACCCCCACAGCCAATAATCTCATGCTATGTGTCAGTTTCATGGTCTGTGAACCTTCCTTGTCCAACACAGTAAGCACTAGCCACAGATGATTGTCTATGTTAGTTAAAATGAGATAAATTTTAAAATTCAGTTCCTCAGTTGCACTAGGTGTGTTTCGAGTGCTCATAACCATATGTAGCTAATAGCTGCCATGTAGTTCAGCACAGATAAAGAACCTTTCCTCCCCAAGGAAAGTTCTGTCCAACAGCACATGTCCAACAATGTGAATACCTCGTGTACACCACTTAGCCCGTGGGTCGTGTCCTCTTGTTTGTGTCTCAGTGTTTTCTGTCTTAGATGTTGATTCCCTCATGAGCAGACTACCCAATGTGAATCATACATAGGCTTATAACACATTTGGGCAGATACCTTTCTTAAAATGTTATTGCTAAATAGGTACTTGCTGGTTGATTTGTCCATTGCTGTGATTTGTTACGGAGACGGTTTGGAGAGACAGACAAGGTTAGCAGTGAGGTCACCCAGCTCAGTATCCAGATCCACTTCATAGCACACCCAGTAAACAGACCTCTGGAGTCTGCTCACACTTCTTTGCCTGGTGTGGGGTTGTCAGGAGAGCATCACATTTAGATACCCTGGGGTGACCTAAGGCAGCTTTGTGATTCCATGGGTCTTTTCATACATTGCAGCAGTCACTGGCTGTAAATTGCTTAGCCATGACACATGCAGTGTGATTGTGACCTTGGCAAGTTTGCTAGACTTTCTGTGCTTTAGTTTCCCCCTCTGTAAAATGGAAACAGTTCAGTTCAGATTAGTTCAGTCACTCAGTTGTGTCAGACTCTTTGTGACCCCATGAACTGCAGCAGGCCAGGGTTCCCTGTCCATCACAAACTCCTGGAGCCTACTCAAACTCATGTCTGTTGTGTTGGTGATGCCATCCAACCATCTCATCCTCTGTCATGCCCTTTTCCTCCCACCTTCAATCTTTGCCAGCATCAGGGTCTTTTCCAATGAGTTGGTTTTTCGATTCAGGTAGCCAAAGTATTGGAATTTCAGCTTCAACATCAGTCCGCCAGTGAATATTCAGGACTGATTTCCTTTAGGATGGACTGGTTGGATCTCCTTGCAGTCCAGGGGACTCTCAAGAGTCTTCTCTACAAAAAAAAAAAAAAGTCTTCTCCAACACCACAGTTCAAAAGCATCAGTTCTTCGGCACTCAGCTTTCTTTATAGTCCAATTTTCACATCCATACATGACTACTGGAAAAACTATAGCTTTGACTAGACAGACCTTTGTTGGTAAAGTAATGTCTCTGCTTTTGAATATGCTGTCTAGGTTGGTCATAACTTTTCTTCCAAAGAGCAAGTGTCTTTTAATTTAATGGCTGCAGTCACCATTTGCAGTGATTTTGGAGCCTAAAAAAATACTAGTACTTTATATACTTGGATTGTAAGGATTAGATGAGGTGACATGTGGAAAGTACTCAGGATAATGCTTGATGCAGAGTTTCATGCTCTTTCTCTTCTGGCTCTGTTTCTGACATACTACAATGATTCTGGTACCCAATTCCAGTGTGTTGCTGGGACGGGGGTCTCCCATACCGCACTATTCCCTGGACACCAGCCGAGTGTCTTATAGTTCAACTCAGTGCTGACATTGTCTTCCTGGAGAAAGCATCCGATCTCACAGGTTGAGGGCTCAGCCCCGCCCCCGGCCATGTCAGGTGCCAGCCTCCTGTCCAGGTTGTTACTTGTGCTCCTGACTGAAGGGCTGTAAATCAGAGGTTCCCTTAACCACCTCCTTGAATTCAACCAATTTGCTAAAGCAGCTCGCAGAACTCAGGGAAACATTTTACTTAGTATATCACCAGTTTATTATGAAAGAATATAAAGCTCAAGAAAAGCCCATTGGAACAGATACATAGGAACAAGTATGTGGGAAGGAGCAAAAACTTCTGTGCTGAGTGTATCACTCTCCCCAGTCCCATGGGTTCACTCCAGGGCTCTCCAAACCTTGTCCTTTTGGGGTTAATGGAGACTTCAGTACAGGTACACTGATTAAATCATTGGCCATTGGCAGTCAGTCCAACTTGCAGTGCCTCTCTGCTCCCCGAAGGTTGAGGGGTGAGACTGAAAGTTCCCACTCTCATCGCAGGGTTGCTTCCCCTGGCAACCAGGCCCCATCCACACATGACCCAGGGGGCATTCCAAAATTGCCTCATTACCAAAAGACAGAAGTCTCTCTCACCACTTAGGAAGTTCCCAGGCTTTTAGCAGTTCTGTGCCAGAAACTAGATGAAGGCCAATTTATATATTTCTTAATACAAACCACAATATCTCAAGGACCTTAGCAGACCACAAGTTACCCCCTGAGGGAGCAGAATGGGGTGCATTTTGATCAAGAGCTTACTTCCTTTGTTCTTCTGCTGACTCTCATTTAATTTATCCTTTGATCTCTGCCTGACCATTAAGATCTCTGTCAGAAAGAAAACTCTGGAAACAGATCTTTCCTGGACCTCAGGTTCAAGGAACTTGACCACTGTGTTTCTTGTTGAAACCCACTTCAAGCCATCTGTGCTTTTGCAAGGATTTTATCTCACTGAAGAGAATTACTTAACTAAGGTCTTAAGTTCTTTCTTTGAGTCATTGCTTTGGAGTTGTTATTTCAGTTTTGTCAGTTCTGGAAGGCATGGGCTTAGTCATGGATTATGCAGAGAGTGGGAGTGCCAGAGCAGATTCTCCAAGTTTGCATTTTTAGTTGCTTTTCCTCATCACTTACCTGTCATTTATCATGGTGATGCCCTGGAGGTTATTTCTTTTATTTTTTTTTATTTTTTTTTACTTTAGATAAGAAAGGTTTTTTATTAATGACCTCAGTTTCCACCTTAAAATGTTTTTTTTAAAAAGAAAAATGAAACATAAAATAGGCAGAAGAAAGGATATAATATATATCAGAGGGTAAGTCAATGAAACAGAAAATATAAAAACAACAGGAAATTGAACAATAACTTTTTCAGGGTATCAAAATTAACAAACCTCTGCTGCTAAGTCGCTTCAGTCGTGTCCGACTCTGTGCGACCCCATAGACGGCAGCCCACCAGGCTCCCCCGTCCCTGGGATTCTCCAGGCAAGAACACTGGAGTGGGTTGCCATTTCCTTCTCCAGGTTATTTCTTTTAGAATCTGCTGTCCTTCAGATGGAAATGTTAGCTTGAAATGGGGTGACTGCAAATGTCTGGACTCTGGTTGAACTGGAGGCATCTATGTAATTTTGGTTTGAAATCATATCTGACTTTTTAAAATATTTGTTTATTTTTAATTGAAGGATAACGGCTTTAGAATATTGATTTGGTTTCTGCCATACATCATCAACATGGATCACCCATAGGTGTACATATGCCCCTCTCTCCCACCTCCCACCCTTTCCCATACCTCTAGCATGTTACAGAGCCCTAGTTTGAACTCCCTGAGTCATATAGCAAATGAAATCATATGTGACTTTGATTTTGTGTGGTCTTTGAAGGAGAAAAGACTCTCCAGGTTTTGAAATTCTTTTGGAACATGACCTAGCTGCTATTGAGATATTCCAGGTATCTTCAAGTCGGAAGCAGCAGTGACCACAATGGCTCTTTCTGGGCATTGAGGGCCTGCTGCTTTTTTGCTGGAGGAAGTGAGGGTCTCCTGTTGGCTGAAAAAAAATACACAACCTTAAAACTGAAAATTATGTTTTATTCAGTAGACAAAGCAGGGCTTGAGCCCAGGATGCAGCCTCTCAGACAGCTCTGAGGGACTGCTCTGAAGAGGTAAGGGAGGAGCCAGGATATATAGGAGTCTTACAGCAAAGACCAGGTAGTCAGAACATCAAAATATTACTGTTAGTTAAAGAAAACCAGGTATCTCAAATTAAGGAATTCAGCGCTTTTCTATCATATATATGGGAAGATGCAACAGTCTGGGCTCAGTGAAATCATTCCTTTGATAGGCACCTTAGCTACCTAGGACCAGTATTCTGCTTTTCTCCATCCTGAGTCCCCTCAGGGTGCACCCCTGGGGGCAGTGATAGTGGCTGAGAGCTTGATGGCCACAGCATCCATTGTTTGCTGATACGGCAGGCAACTCTTTTCATTCACAAGTGATATTCCACCTATATTGGTCAAGGTCCCATGCAAGGAACATGGGGCACATTCAAATAAGATAAAAGGAGGAGAGTTTATTTACCAAGGGAGCAAATACAAATTGCAAATTGTGTGGGGCTGAGAGGGCTGCAAGAAGCAGTAGGGGCCTGGAAATAACAACTCTTTCTGTTTGGGCACAGGGGTGTTAGTTGAGCCTGAAAGGAGGGTTGGGAAAAGTCAGCACCAGATCTGGAATAGATACCTCCTGCACAGCCAGCCTGAGGCAACTTCAAGGAAAGAGATGGGGAGATGTACCAATACCTTCTCCTCCTGTCCTCTGATCTCCTGACAGGGTACCAGTTGGCCAGACCCAACCAGAGGGCATGAAAACCCATCACCTTGGTCCAAACAGACCAGCCCCCTGGGTCAGAGAGCAGGGTGCAGAGCTGGAGGGGCAAATGGAGTCCTTCCAGCACCACCATAAAAAGCATTTGGGGAGCTTGTGAACAAAAAAGAAAAAAACATACCAATAAAAAAAGCACAGCAGGGACTTCCTTGGCAGTTCAGTGGTTAAGAGTTTGCCTTCCAAAGCAGAAGCTGTGAGTTTGGTTGGGTAGCTAAGATCCCACATATCTTGCAGCCAAAAAAAAAAAAAAAAACCAAAACATAAAATAGAAGCAATATTGTAATAAAGTCAATAAAGACTTCTAAAAAAATGGTCCACATTAAAAAAAAAAGTTTAAAAATTTATTTATTTAAAAAAGTAAGCACAACATACAGAATAAATGAGAGCCAATTCTCCCAGGAACCTGACATGAAATGGTTTCTCAGATATTAATTTCTGAGTTGAACTTCCTAGCAGCCACCACAGAGGGGAAGCCTGGTGGGCCGAACAGTTTACATTGCGTGTCTGCACACGTCAAACTAGAGAGACAAACTAGTGAGCCAGATTCTCCCTGGGGTCCACTCCCTTGTACCCTGTCCCATCTCTTGGCACTGACGGTATTAGAGGGTCCTGAAAGAATTCACGTGCTTATCTTACTAGTGATTATGCAAGAGAAGAAATGGAATATTCCTAATTTGGGAAACATTTTGTTTTCAGGTTTCAAGGAAGATTTTCAGATGGACGTTTTTAAGGTTCTGGCGGCCATCCTACATCTGGGCAATGTACAGATTGCAGCAGTGGGCAACGAGAGATCAGTGATCAGCGTAAGATATGTGTTTGTTTCCCCCATCCTGTGCTGGGAGGATGATCAGCAGAAGCTCTCAGGGTTACCCTGCTTTTGTATTTCAGCACCAGGCACACTGGACCTACTAGGGAGACTAGTTTAACAGGAACAAGGAAGATTGGGGTTTCCATGCGTTACCTTCAAAGAGGAAAGCTTCTGCCCCTTGCAACAGCAGAGAAGGGGGAAACACAGCCCCTGTGTGGTTTCCTTTTATTCAACAGATTTTTACTGAAAGCCTGCTATGTGCCAGACACTGTTGTAGGCTCTGGAGAAACATCAGTGAACAAAACAAAATCAGAAGGCCTTCATGAAGCTTTTGATCAGGGGGAGAAAATGGAGGGGAGGAGACACAGTAAAAGTTATAGGCTCTGGCAGCTGGCAGTAACCATTAAAAATGAAAATAGGGGCTTCCCTGGTGGCTCAGTGGTAAAGAATCCACTTGCCAATGCAGGAGACGCAGGTTCAATCCCTGGTCAGGGAGGATCCCACATGCTGCAGAACAACTAAGCCCATGGACCGCAACTGTTGAGTCTGCTCTAGAGTCCAGGAACCACAACTGCTGAGCCCGAGTAGCACAGCTGCTGACGCCCACACTCCCTAGAGCCTGTGTTCCTCACCAAGAGAAGACACCTCACTGGGAAGCCTGCACCCCTGACTAGAGAGCAGCCCCTACTCACCACAGCTAGAGAAAAGCCTGCACAGCAACAAAGACTGAGCACAGCTCAAAATAAAAATAAATACAAATTATTTTTTTAAAAGAAGGAAAATGGGACTTCTCTGGTAGTCCAGTGGTTAAGACTCCACACTTCCAATGCAGGGAGTGTGGGTTGACTCTCTGGTCAGGAAGCTAAGATCCCACATGCCACAGGACATGGCCGAAAATTTAAAAAAGGAAAGTATAGCAGAATAGGTGGGGACAGGCTGTGCCTTTTGAATCGGGCATCCAGAGAAAGCCTTTCTAATTCAGTAAGCAAGTGAAATTGTGTCTATATCTGGAGGAGGAATATTCCAAGTAGAGGGAACAGCAGGTACAAAGGCCCTTGGGCAGGAAGTGTTATTGAAAAAATAGCCAAAAGGTTGGTAAATGCAAAGACAGTGAGAGAAAGGAGAAGTGGCGGGTGAGGTCAGAAACTGTGTGGGGGAGGGGCACAGATCGTGAAGAACCTCGAGGGCTCTAGAGGCGTCTTGCCTCCTGACACGTGCCTGAATGAAACACCAGTGGTGCTGGCTTCCTCTCTGGAAATCGGCTTCCATGTAAGTTTTGTGACCGATTTCATCGTTTCATGGACACAAGATAAGTTTCTGTATATGTGTGTTGGGCAACAAATGCTATGTTTTGCTGTGAGGTATGTGGTTATCCTCAGCAATATCCATGTAACGAGGACAGTCACATGTTAACAATGTTTCTGTGAAATGCAAAATCTCCTTGCTGTTAAAGCTTTGTACTAACAACGTGTGTCTTGGTCAATTCCAGTTGTCATAACAAAATATCACAGGCCGGATGGCTTAACAACAGAAATCTATTCTCTCACAGTCCTAGAGTCTGGAAGTTCACAATCAAGGTGCCAACACTGTTGAGTTCTCAAGATGCTGGCTTGCAGACAGCTGCCCTCTTGCTGTGTCCTCACAGGGCAGAGAAAAGCCAAGCTCTATTCTCTTTCCTCCTCTTATAAGAACACTAATCCCATCAAGGGACCCCATCCTCATCTAAACCTCATTACCTCCCTAAGGCCCCACTTCCAGGTTAAGACTTCAACACATGAATTTTTCATATGACTGAGACATTCCGTCTTACAACAGTGCCTCCAGAACAACCGATGAGAACAATTGTTAATTTTGTACACCTGTTCATTTCTCAGCTCTGGTACCTACGGTTTAAGGGGAGAGAGCACTGAGCAGATGTGGAGGATGTGTTTTTTGGCTCAGTGCATCAGTCCTGTTGCCCTGTAACCAGGAAGTAATTCTTCAGATTATCACACTAAGTGCCTTGCCCCATCCCCACCAGTATCCAGTCCTTGCAGAGTCAGTTCACAAAGGACTGGGAAGTTTGGAGGAGGTGATGACAGCCCTGGAAGATGTGCGGGGTAGTTCTCCCACTGGGTCCTGGCTCATTTACCTCAGAAATGGGCTTCTGCACTTTTTCTTCTGAAACTCACATAGACTGAAGATACGACTTTCAAATACCCTGGCTTTGAACTCTGTTCTGTGAAGTTTGTTGTGAAGGTAGCATTTTGGAGAAGGAATTAAAATTGATAGACTAAAAATCTTTTGTCTATCAATCTTAGAAGACAAATCCCACACACAAAAAATGTTAGATCTTTGTAGAAAATAATTTTCATTCATTTGCATCAAGAATGTGAAATATTGGGCAAATTCAATCTGAATGAAGCCATCTTATATTTTAAAACTTGCTGCCCCTTTGCATTTCCCCCTATAGCTGGGTGTTTTTGTCTCAGAAGGTTGGGTTCCTGCTTAGAAGGAAGGAAACCAATGGCTCAACCAAACCTCATAGTCCTGACATGCTTTATTTTATTGTGATATTGGTCAGAAGGGATGTGGGTGGGCAGTAGGGAGGTGGTAGGACTTTTTAGGTTGTTAGAGCCACTATAACCTGATGCTTTTTAAATGCAGTCATGTGATTTTCCCAATTGACTGAGATGCTGTCTACAGATGAGCCCATCTGGGAAGTTTTCCCTGCCCAAGAGGAATGGTGGTATGCAGTCACATGGGATTGCATCTCCTTGCCTAGTGACAGGGACCCCTAGTTCCTGCTGCCTAAAGCAGGAGCAGACCTTTCCTCGTCTGCTGGCCAGTGGGGCAGCTCTCATGCCCAGGCTTGGGAGAGAAACAAGATTCACTTTGTACATCCAGAAGTCCCCCACCACAGCCCTCACGTTGGCTGGAAAACCACTTCAGTTCAGGGAGCCCACCACGTTCTCCCTGACAACACGCTGAGGTCTCTCCTGGGCCAGACCCCACGCTGGGCAGACCCCAGCTACACAAAGAGTTACAGGGCAAGTGTTGGCTCTGACAGGTGGCCTGGGTGTGATACAAAAGGGCAGAGAGAGGCCTTAAGGCTGTGTCCACAAGCACGGGAGAAGGGGGAGGATTGCTTCTGTGGCCTAAACATCACTACTGACATTCTTTGGCCAGAAGGAAAATCTGGGTAGGGCACAGCCTAGGATCTCCTGGCATCACCACAGCGGTGCCCAGCCTAGGACCAGGTGCAGGCTCCATGCCCCCACGGGCCCTCCTGCTTCACTCCCAGCCCTGGCTCTGTGTTGTGAGGCCTGATCGTGCCTAGGTCGAGGGGCACAGCTGAGTGGGCCAGTGCCAGTTTAGATGGCCTGATGGAGCTGTGTCTTTTGTTTCTGAAGGAGGATGATGATCACCTGGAGGTGTTCTGTGAGCTCCTGGGCCTGGAGAGTGGCAGAGTCGCTCAGTGGCTGTGTAATCGCAAGATCGTCACAACCTCCGAGACAGTGGTGAAGCCCATGACCAGGCCCCAGGCTGTCAATGCCAGGGATGCACTGGCCAAAAAGATCTACGCTCACCTGTTTGACTACATTGTGGAGAGAATTAACCAAGCCTTGCAGTTTTCAGGCAAGCAGCACACTTTTATTGGTGTTTTGGACATTTATGGGTAAGATTCTCTTCGGTGAGCTTGTCTTTCCTCATTTAAATGTCAAATGCCTGTTATCTTTAGGTCGTTTTTAGTCTGGTTGTTCTTTTGTGTTTCACATGATCAGGAAGATGGTGTTCTCTGGTTTTGCGTCTATGGATGTTAAGTACAGTCTCCTGGGCTACAGTGTCTTTTGTGGAGGGTGCATTAAAAAAATTCTAAATCAGGAATGGCCAACATGAAGAGTGCATGCCAACTACCATGCTGAGTGGTTTCCATGCACTTTTTTATTCCTTAAACAACCTTATAATTGTCCCCATTTTACAGATAAAACAACCAAGGCTTAGGAAGACTCATTCACGGTTGCGCTGCTGGTGGGAGAACCCAGTACCACGTGAAGATTGCACCCACCTCTGTTTTCCTGCAGAGGCCACATGAAGTGTAGAACCCTGACGTGCCTCTCCCACTTGACAGCCCCACAGGCCCTGCGCCTTGCCCACGAGCACAGGGCCAGAGGCAGGCTCAGACCCGAGCCTCTTACCAACCAGGCCCCTCGTGCCTACATCCTCTTCCGTTCTCGGATCATAGGGGTCATGTGTTTGCCCCATTCTCCATGAATTCTGATACATTTGGTGGATCAAGTTACCACACTGGAGGGTTTTTTCTAGCTTCTTTTCTTTGCCCAGTCCTGCTTTTCTGGGTCAGACTCATCCTAAAGACACTTAAAGAATAGAGTAGCCAGAGAGAGTGAGGGAGGGAAGCCCGGCCAGCATGGTGGCCAGCTCTGAGAGGAGTTAGCACTTGGGCTTTTGTTTGTTAGAGGCTGGCCTCAAGCGCCTAACCCCTTCCCCTCCCAGGACCAACCCTGGTTTCTCAGAGCGGGAGGGCAGATTTTCCCAGGGAAGGCATCACGGAGTATTCCACCTGGATTGGCGAGTAGCCCCTCACACCCTGGAGAAAGCAACTCACCCTCCTCCCTTCCCATATGGAGGGGCGAGCTAGCTCTGCTGGCCAGCTGCTACCTGCTGCAGGGTGAGGCAGGCAGAATTTCTACCCAAATATAGAGAAATAGTTATTTCGTATGAAATAGACTCAGGGGTGTTACCTGTTTAACACGGTGGTGGTTTGGTGGTTTAGTCACTAAGTCTTGTCAGACTCCCACAACCCCATGGACTGTAGCCCGCCAGGCTCCTCTGTCCATGGGATTTTCCAGGCAAGAGTACTGGAATGGGTTGCCATCTGGGTTCTAAGTTAATACATGTGACTCCCAATTAATAGTATCTGTCAACAGTTATAAAACTCTTACATTGCTGGGGTAGTCTAGTAAATTATTTACCTTAAAAATAAGGATTTGAGCAGCCAGTAATCATCTAAGTAGACTTTTACATGGAAATAGTCCTGCTTAATAACAGTCTCTCTCATTGTGATGGAAATAAGTGATTGTTATATTTTTCTCTGTTCTTTTCTGTGTTTTTAAAAATAAATAGCCCTTTATTTTTAAGAATATATTATCTCATTCAAGAACACATATTCATGTGCCAGGAACTGTGTCAGGTGTGATGGGTGAACAGAACAGACATCTGGCCCCTGCCCTGTTGGGACTTAAATTTTAGTGGAGGAAGAGGCCATCAGAGATTGGGGTGGCTCCTGGGAAAGGAATAAGTGGATGGATGTGCCACTGGTTAACCAGACACCAGGAAGAGAGGGGGCAGCTGAGAATTAGGAGTCAGGAGAACAGCAGGCAGGCATCCACAAAGCCGATAGACCACGGTAATCAGGAATTTGAATTTTTGGCTAAGTGGGCTAACTTCAGACAGGAGGAACTGTAAATTTTTAAGAACTTGTTAGAGTATGTTTTAAATTTAAATTTTAAAATTAAACCCCTCTCTAAACATTTAAACGGTAACATGCTCACTTGTCACCCATGAATTCATTTCACCCTCCAGAAAAGTAAGCTCTCCCCTTTAAATAAGAGTGGTACTGTCTGGAGTGAATCCTTTCATGCCTTTCTCCAGTATGCTCATGGGTGGATTAGCCCTCATTCCTGCACACCTGGAGCTGCTGCGAGAGCTGAGCTCAGGGTGAGCTGGGAATAAGGTGGCCTGAAAGGGAAAGTTACCCTGCATGAAGACAATGAAAGCCCAAGCTGTGAGCCTTGAGATTTCAGCTCCGGACGTCATGGAGGCTTGTGGTTCCCTAGCCAGGCAGGTGTTTATGTTCTCTGGACGCCTAGCTGGAAGGGCTTGGGGCCGGGAGTCACACCCCAGGGAGTAAGCACTGCACCACACCCGTTGTGTGGCCTGGAGGGTGTCACTGAACCTCAGTTTCTGTGTCTGTAAGATGGGGCCTCTCTCGCAGGGATATCACCAAGGTCAAATGGAAGAAATTGTGAATGCATCTTTACAAACCATAAGGATTATTCCGATGTGAACAGGAAAAGGAATGTCACTGATGTTTGACATCCCGCCTCTACCCTAGGAAGTCCTGCCTTTGACCCCAGCTGTGGGCTTCAGGGCACAGTGAGGCCCTTCTGCCTCCCCTCCAGGCCCAGCTGTGGCCTGTCTGCAGTGTCCAGCCGGCCGAGCCTCTCGATCACACAGGGCACTAGTGGAATGGGGCTGTCAGGGCTCTGGGTTCTCCTCTTGCTCCATGGACAGTCTGGGACCTTAACCTCCCCAGAAATTCTGTACTGAGCCAAATGGGCTCAGCCACGTGAGACTCCCAGGGGACCCGTGGTTGAAGCTGGCAGGAACCTCTCAGGATTAGAGCGATTAAGAACTAAGGCTTTAGAGTCACCACGAGCTGGGGTCAGATTTCGCGTGTCTGGCACCACTCTGTGATGGTCACCATCTCTTCTGACCGTCATGTGTAACAGTGGGGTGAGGGCAGCCCCTCACCTAGGGTGGTGTTAGGGTTAAGCGTGGTGATGGGCATCAGCACCAACACCTAAAGTGCTCGGATTCCTCCTGGCAGGAACGCTCCTCTGCCCAGGTGGTGGATCGGGTGCCCCAGTTCTGTTCAGCCTACATCGTGTTTTACTGCTGCTGCTGCTAAGTCACTTCAGTCGTGTCCGAATCTGTGCAACCCCATAGATGGCAGCCCACCAGGTTCCCCCATCCCTGGGATTCCCCAGGCAAGAACACTGGAGTGGGTTGCTGTTTCCTCCTCCAATGCATAAAAGTGAAAAGTGAAAGGGAAGTCACTCTGTCGTGTCCGACTCTTTGCGACCCCATGGACTGCAGCCTACGAGGCTCCTCCATCCATGGGATTTTCCAGGCAAGAGTACTGGAGTGGGGTGCCATCGCCTTCTCTGACATCGTGTTTTACAGAGTGGGGTAATTCACATAAAAGTCCAGGTTTCTGGATTCTTTGAGAGTCAGGTGACCAGACATCCTGATCTGATTAAGCCATGGCCACAGCTGGCTCGAGCTGAGCAGCAACCATCCTGTAGGGCAGACCTGGTTATCACGGGTCCCACACAGTTCCAGCCACTCTCCATGCTGTTATCTCCCGGCCTTCTCAGCTCCTGGGTCTGCAACTCCAGCGGCAGCCATTGAAAAGTCTGAAGACGGAGGTGGGGCCATGTCTTCCTTGGGCCTGAAGGGGTCTGCTGGGCTGTGACCTTGCTCTTTTCCTCTGAGGACTATGAAAGCGCCCCTCTGGGAGGCAAAACTGTGCTGCCTCTGCCTTCAGCAAGGAGTGGGGGCACAGGAGACAATGTTGCTGTTTTCACTGGGAGCAGAAGTGCTACAGTCAGGTGGACTCATAGCTAAGTCTGACACTGACTGTGTGACCCAGACAAATTTTTGAACTTCTCAGTCTTGTTTCCTCATCTGTGAACTGAGGATAATAAGGCTGATGTCAGTGTTGTTGTACAGATTATGTGATATGCCATATTGTGCACATGCCTGCGTTAGTGCCTGCCTCAGTAGGTGTGTTGTACACACCAGATTCCTTCTGGGGCAGCCTGGAAAACGAGACTTACAAGCTGACTGCTAGGATGGTTAAAACAAGAATTGAAGCATGTTTAAAACTCACAGAAAACATAAAAAACAGTTACACTATTAAAGTTGTGAAGAATACTAACCTATAAGCAAGTATGTATGTCCTTCAAGTTATGTCTTAACTAGTTTAAATTGTATTTCAGTTTTGAAACCTTTGATGTGAACAGCTTTGAACAGTTTTGCATCAATTATGCTAATGAAAAGCTGCAACAGCAGTTTAACCTGGTAGGTGACTTTTTTGCCTTCTTGAAACTAGCTCTCAGCTGTGTCTGTCTGTCTGTCTGTCTGAACAGGGAGCGAGTCCGAGTCTGGCTCTTGGCCTCCTCAAATCTCACCAGCATTAAAGAGTCACATGCTGGCTCACTCCACCATCTTGTGGCTGTTTCTTGAAACTGCACCTTCCCATCCGATGTCATTTTTGTGGAGGCACCTGCCAACGTTTGTTTGAGTTCATCACCTGCCATTCTTGGATACAGACCCATTCCAGCCAGACCAAGTCACTTAGTTTCCTGCAGGCTCTGGTCCTTGTGAGCCTCGGTATCTGCGCCTACTCTCTGCCACAACCCGCCTGCCCCTGTCCTTTCCCATCCCTTCCTCTTCACCTGGAGAACTCCTGCTTGTCTTTGAAATTCAGCTTCTCCCACACAACTCGTGAGGAAAAGATAGTGTGACATCATAGAGAGCATGAGTTTTTGCTGAAACGGAAGTGGATTTGAGTCTCAGATCTACCACCTCCTTCCCCTGGGGCCTTGGGTTCTCTGAGCCTCAGTTTTCTCATTTTGAAAATGGGTCAGTTGTATTTTCCTAGTATTCTTGTGAAGAGAAGACTTAATATTGAATGATATTCAGTAAATGCTTCTTTGCTTTCTTATTCCTTGCTCCAGAGTTAATCCATGTATAAGCATTAAATTTCACCCCACATTTGTACTCTGTTATCATTCTCATGGATTCCCTGGAAGTTTAGCATTTAAAGTTGAAACTAAGATTTATTCCAAGTGGATATGCTGCATAACTCACCTGAAGTCAAATAGTACATGTGGATCCTGCCCCTCTCCGGACTCCAGAGCCACCTTGCTTCGCAACACACACATTCACCGGAACCTTAGAATGATGCATATGCGAGACACTCTGAAAATAACACAGCAGAGGCTGAAATTCCATTCTTTTCGTTTTTTATTCTGCCTTTCCTCCTCTTCCACTAAATCCTTATTTTTCCCCCTTTGATGTTGTTAGAGTCATCTATCAATAGGCAGATCCTCCTGGGAGGGGTAATGACTTAAAATATAAGCCCTAGTGAGTTCTCTCCTGGCTCCTGTCCCATAAATCTGGCCTCTGCTGGACCCCTGCATCTGAGTAGCCTCTGGGAGGTAAGCCATGACAAAGGGACCCTGCCACCTTCCTCTTTTGGCCTCGGTGTTGTCTATGCTCCCTTCTGTGGTTAAAGCCCCACCCCTGACCCGGTGTCCTGAGCCTTGCATTCACCCAGCCTCTTTGCTCTTACTCCCCTTCCTTGCACAGTGTCCGGCCTCTGAGGAGCCCTGGGCTGAGTCCTGTCTGGGCTCTCCCCTCTAGTTCTGGCCTCTTCAAAGCCATTCCCACCCCCAAACTGAGTTACCTTTCCAGAACCTAAGTCTCGACATGAACTCCATGGGTGCTCATTGTCCCCAGGAAAAGGCCACAGGACTGAGATTCTCTGGGGGTTCTCCACGAATCTGGTCTGGCATGATTTCCCCTCTGCCGTCCTCCGCAGGCCCATCTATCACTCCAGCCATTACCATTGTGTGTTCTCTCTCTCTCTCTAGCTTGTGTGGGCACTGTCCAGTTCCCAGCCACCTGTTGGGCTTCCTTCAGTTCCCAGTGGGATTCTCCCATGGGAGCCTTTCTCCTCGCAACCCCTCCCCCTTCTGCCACCTGCAGCCAGGATGAGCCTGAGCCAGCCCTCTGGGAAGCCTTTCCTGTACCCCTATGGCTCAAACAAGTAATGCACAAAGCTCTTCAAGTTGTTAGCCTCTCACACTGGCGCCACAGCCAGCCCTCTCGGGTGGGCTTGCTCTTAACCCAATCAAAGAGACTGGCTCCATGTTTGACAGCAGCAGTGGCTGAGCAGGGAGAGGCTCCAGGACCGCCTTGAGTGCCAAAGGTGGCAGGCTGGTCCAGAGTTTACACCCCAGGATGTGGGGACCCACTCAGCCTGGGCAGCAAGATGACAACTAGACCCAGGTTAGGACCTCAGCAGCATTGATTGTGGGAAAGGGGAGTGACATGCACCTCGAAGGCTTCCATAAACATTACAAATCAAGTCATGTGCCTACATTTTCCAAATGTTTATGTCCTGTTCTTCAGAAGCACACTCTAATACTCTCTTTTACTTTCTATATTAACTTGTGGATTTCCAGCATGTCTTTAAACTTGAACAAGAAGAGTATATGAAGGAAGACATTCCTTGGACTCTGATAGACTTTTATGACAACCAACCAGTCATTGACCTGATTGAAGCAAAAATGGGCATTTTGGAGTTACTGGATGAAGAATGCTTGGTAACTTTTAAAAATAATTTTCTTTAACTTCAGAGCAATAATAGATGAGCCTATTTCCAAATAGAATTTTTAAAAATCTACATGTAAATTCCTGATTGATCAATTACCAGTTGATTGGCTATTAATTCTGGGACAGCAGTCCATAGCAGGAACCCCAGGAGGCCGGGTAAACCTCCCACCCTCAGCATGTATAGCCCACCCATGGGTAACATGCATGACCTCTTAGGTCATGTCCAGCAGGGAGGAGCCCTTTGAAGCTGTCTCTGGGTGTGTATATAGAGTAGACATGGAAACAGCAAGTGACCACACTCCAGTTGTTAATGACTAACAGGAATTGAGTTTTCTCTTACTTCCTGATTCCATGAGTCATCCACTGGGAGGTACAGCTGAAAAATCAACATCATACAATTGAGAAAAGAGTCTCTAGGAATTTTCCTATTGTTATTACCCTCTGGGAGGAACAACTTTATAGTGAGTCAGCCTAGCAGTGGCCTTCATGGGGCCATAGGAAAAAATAACCCTTAGGACAATATTTGGTCTTTTTGGTTGGAAATTGATATTTTAATGTTTAAACACATTTTTTTTTCCAAAGATTTATCACCCCCTTCCATGCTCAGATGGTAAAGTGTCTTGCTTACAATGTGGAAGACCTGGGTTCAATCCCTGAATCAGGAAGATCCTCTGGAGAAGGAAATGGCAACCCACTCCAGTACTCTTGCCTGGAAAATCCCTTGGACGGAGAAGCGTGGTAGGCTACAGTCCCTGGGGTCGCAAAGAATCAGACACGACTGAACGACTTCACTTGTCCATGATTATAATGTTGAAGACGTACTGGTATTTTCTCCCTATAATTCTCAATTCCATGGTTCTTCTCACAAACCATCCTTTCTGATGCCACCTATGTTTTAGTCCCTGCAGTGATGTAAGATTAAAAGGCAAGCACCAAGGCCAAACATTCTGGGATGATCTACTGGAGGCGGGGTTCAGAGGCCAGTGTGGGCTCTAGGAATATTTGTACCAATCTACAGAGCTTCCCTGTTGACTCAGATGGTAAAGAATCTCCCTGCAACACAGGAGACCTGTGTTGCATCCCTGGGTTGGGAAGATCCCCTGGAGGAGAAAATGGCTGCCCACTCCAGTATTCTTGCCTGAAGAATCCCATGGACAGGAGGAGCCTGGCGGGCGACAGTCCCTAACATCTCAAAGAGTCGGATTCAACTGAGTGACTAACACTACAGAGATAGTCCCTAGGTGACCAGTGTCACAAAGAAGTTTGCAGATGTCATTTGGACACTATGTAGTATTAGATTCACAGAGTTCAGGCTGAATATAGCTGGTGATAGCTTCAAAATCACCAGTATCAAGAACAAGTTCTGCAACTAGCTTAGTGTAAGTAGTTAAGACCTTAGTTCAAGGAGGGAGTTATTAACTAGGCAGTAAAACAAAAGAAAAATTCTTCCTGAGGCGGGAGATGGAAAGGACTACATTTCGGTGCCAACCTTTCTCCATTCAACCAAGAATAAAAATTGTTTTCACCTAATGGAATTTATGCTACTTTTTCCTGAATCTTTAGACTACTTTGGGAAAAAATATTAAAATACTGCCAGTTTTGCAGAAATAAAATCCTTCATCCTTATATGATTATATCACTGTTTCCTTTTCATTGATAACATCTTGTTCTTCTAAAAGAGCATTGGTAAAATGTCTATTGAAATATCACTGTAAATAATAAGATCAAAGACAGACTCTTGCCTCTATTGCTGTTAAAAAAGGAGCCTCCCATGTCAAGCAGTCCACTTGGAAGTGCAGCTCATCTTGGTTTCTTAGAATTAGCACTTTTCCTCCCCTTGGTTAATCTTTTGTCTCTGGTTGTCTTACTTGCTATTTGGTTTGCTTTTCTCTTCCAGTTACCACATGGGACTGATGAAAACTGGCTTCAAAAGCTGTATAATAATTTTGTCAACAAAAACTCTTTGTTTGAAAAACCCAGAATGTCAAACACCTCCTTTATCATCCAGCACTTTGCAGATAAGGTACAGTGAAAGTCTGGAGCAGAGCTGTCTGCCCACAGCTGTCTAGCTGTCCCCTGGGATGAGCAGGCAAGCCAGGGGCTTTTCTGGTCAGAATTGTCACACTTAGCGTGTGGCTGTGATGAGGAATACTTGTGTGTATGCAAGTGTGTGTGTGTGTGTGTGTGTGTGTGTGTGTGTGTGAGACAGTTCTCAATTTGGCTTTATCACATAATACATGAGTTTCGATTATATTTTTTAAAGATAAACGTATTGCCAGTGGACCTCATTTCTGATTTGGGGCTTATTGTAAGTTCATTAACCATTTATCAGTTTATTTTCTCTATGAAATTGTTCTAATCAAGACTGGATAGGGACCTCCCCGGTGGTCCAGTGGCTAAAACTCCATGCTCCCAGTGCGGGGGCCTGGGTTCAGCCCCTGGTCAGGGAACTAGATCTCACATGCCACACATAGAGTTTGTGTGCCACAACTAAGACCCAGCACAGCCAAAATACATTAAACTTTTAAAAAAGACAGAGTAGGTGTTTCCTACACTGAAAGCTATGTCTTGTTTTTGACCCTTTGCTTTTCTATTGTCATAATTTATTTATTACTTTGGTAACATAGATTGACTCAAGATGATGGGTTTTCTAGGTGATCTTTGTTTTCTTTGTATGTCTCCAATTTCTTATGGAAAAATGTTACTTTAATTTCAAAAATTATTTTAAAAAATCAAATTAAAGAAAGCTTAGAAGATGGAAGGATAAGAAGACAATTCACCATAGCCACCTGCCCTAAACATGCTTCCTCATCTTACTTTCCTTCCTCAAGAAAACTCCTGCTGTCTGCTTTATTACCCAGTTGGGTGTTACTCCTGTGGCCTGGCCTGCACCTTGGGATTGTGGGGACAGCCTGGGCTTGTGTGTCCTAGCCACTGATGCTGTGGGTCAGTCTGCTGGTCGTGCCTGGGTGCCCACAGGGGCAGTGGAGGGGACAGCCAGCTGCTCAGCTGTAATAACCTGTGTGGGCAAGAGGAGCGCTGTTAAACATGATCACCTTTTAGTGCTTTAGTTTTTCACATAGGCTCCTGAAGAGATGCTCATGAAACGAGTGTTGATGTAGCAAGTTATATTTTCTAGCTGTCCTTTATAATTTCAGTTGTGATCCCAAGTTAAAAAAAAAAAAGGTATCAGACTTCCTGCAAAGCACATATATGGGATTTACTTCAAGAGACCCTGTCTATAGTACATGGTTTCTGTACATTTAATTCTTGTCATTTGGTACTTCTAAGAGGATCCTCTTAAGAGAGCTAACAACGCTGCATTTTGTGTGGACTGTGGATTGGAGGGAAGAAACCATACATGCCATAGCGTTAGCTTACATTCTCAATTTAATTAGCCAGGAAAATAAAATTATCTTCAGAACAAGGCAGCTGTGCTTAGATACAGTACGTCAGCACACTTTGCCGTGGTCCTCAGAGCCCAGACAGAGACACTCAGCTGCCTGGGACACAGTCCCTGCAGACAGTCTCCTGGGAAAGCTCTCTATTTATTACACCATTGCTTGTTTATCTAGTGGCTCACACACCAGCCTGGAAGAACTTACACAACAGTCCTCTTGCTTTATTCACACGGGTGTATTTACAGCCAGCCAGCGTTCCTGGTTCCTAACCCAAACTGTGCACCAGTAAGGATACTTTCCTCCCCATGGGACAAAGCAGAGTCCTTGTCAGGGGTCCCTGAACACCCTCTCTGCCTCCACATTCCAGCACCCCAAGAGCCTGTTTGTTCACAATTTTTAAAATGTTTTTTTATTTATGAAGAATATCACATTTTAAAATAACAGTCCAGAAATTTGACTACTGTAAATAGTGCTGCAATGAACAACAGGGGTGCAAATATCTTTTTGAATTAGTGTTTTGGTTTTCTTGAGATATATATATATACACACACACACACACCCCCCAGGAGTGGAATTGTTGGACCAAATGGTAATTCTATTTTTAATTTTTTGAGTAAACTCCATACTGTTTTCCATAGTGGCTGCACCAATCTGCATGCCCACTGACAGTACACGAGTGTTCTCTTTTCCCCACATCCTTACCAACACTTGTTATTTGTTGTCCTTTCAATGATAGCTATTCTGACAGGTGTGAGGTTTATCTCACTGTGGCTTTGATTTGGATTTCTCCAGTGATTAGTAGCCCTGAGTATCTTTTCATGTGCCTGGTGACCATCTGTTTGTCTTTGAAAAAATATCTATTCAGATTCTCTGCTCATTTTTGAAATAGGATTCTTTTTTTGTAGTTGAGTTATCTAAGTTCTTGTATTTTGGATATTAATCCCTTTTCAGATATATCATTCACAAATAACTTCTCCATTCTGTAGGTGGCCTTTTTGTTTTGTTGATAGTTTCCTTTGCTGTGTAAAAACTTCTTAGTTTGGTGTAGCCCGATTTATTTTTGCTTTTGTTTCCCTGGTCTGAGGAAACATATCCCCCAAAGTATTACTAAGACCAATGTCAAAGAGCATGCTACCTGTGTTCTCTTTTACAAGTTTTATGTTTTCAGGTCTTACATTTAAATTTTAATCCATTTTGAATTTATTTTTGTGCATGATGTGGGAGTAGTCCAGTTTGATTATTTTACATGTAGCTGTCCAGTTTCCCCAACACCACTTACCGGAGAGGCTGTCTTTTCCCCACCGTATGCTCTTGCCTCCTTTGTCATAGATTAATTGTCTATAAAAGTGTGGGTTCATTTCTGGGCTCTCTGCTCTGTTATATTGATTTATGTGTCTGTCTTTATGCCAGTGCCATACTGTTTTGATGACTGTAGCTTTGTCACTAACTAGAGATTTGAATATTTAAGGAGCCACTCTGGCTATTTTGTTGTTACAGATTCAAGAAGCCTATGAATCAGAAAGGGCTTCATGGAGGGTTTTTCTAAACCAAACTCTAACCCACTGTAAATCTGACTCTAAGGGTTTTGTGCCTTGGAAAGCTGTGTGGTCAGCTGGTCAGTTTTTCTTTTCTTTCTACCACATTAATGCTGATTCAGGAAGACATTTCTGTTTGAACTCAGAGGATACCACTGAGCTTTTCTGCTCCTCCTGGTGACTTCAAAGGCAAAGAGAACCCTAAGTGAGGTCTTCGTTTATTAATTGCACATATAACAGGGAACAGTCACCCACCTGTGGCCAGTGGAAACTAACAGGTGAGTGTAGGTGAGTGTAGAGTGGCCAGTGAGAAGTCCAGGCAGTGGGAGAACACAGTGCTTCCCATCAGATGACACAGCCCCAGCTTTCCAAGATTTCTATAATATAATAAGGTTGCTGAGACAAACAGAAACTGGATCTCTTTTTAAAACATTGCTTTTATAGCCCCTTCATTAATCTTTCTTAAAAAAAAAAAAAAAAAACTTGTGGTACTTAGATGCTTTCAGCTTTTGCCTCTTTGGAAATAACGCCTTTGTTTGCATAGGTAGAGTATAAATGTGAAGGCTTCCTTGAGAAGAACAGAGATACCGTCTATGACATGCTGGTTGAAATCCTGAGAGCAAGCAAGGTTTGTAAAGTACTAAAGGGTAATTGATGTTATTCATTGTGTACTTGACATGGACCTAGATGTGTATCAAGAGAAAGAAACATGTGCATGTTACCTGTCTTGTAACAATAAATTGTAGCTTCTACATAGAAAAAATCATCCTCATTAGTATAGTGATGAGCATTTTTTTTTAATTTTAGAGAGCTTTTTAAAATATAATTTAAAACTATTTTGTGCCAGTACAATATATTAATTTTACAAATCTAAAATTTTATCTACTCTTAAAGTATTTGCAAAAACCATACATCCTTCTTCAGCTTTATTGCACACTATAAGAAAATACTAATTTTTAAATTAGAAAATATAAAAATGCTTTCAATATAGAAGAGACAATCTAATTTTAAAGACAATACTGTATAAGAATGTCTACCCAGAAAACAAAAAACTTTCACAGGATACCAAGCTGGCCAGATGCTTCAGAAGATCCAGTACTAGTCCAAGATACTTAATCCCAGCTGTATCGTCCTTCTTCATTAGAAATCTAGATGCCACTCAAGGTGGTTTCATATATAAACAAAAAATGACCATTTTAGAATTGGCACTAAAATATGTTTCTAGCTTCTGAAAGCATTCAAATTTTTACTACATGCAAAATCAAAAATCAAATGTGCCGATGATAGAGAGGAAGGACAGTGAAGATGATCATTTAAAAAGTCATTCACACTTTATACCTTCACTCACAGATATTTATAGGGCACCTACCATACACCAAGCACGGTCCTAGACTCTGGGGAAACAGCAGTAAACAAGACAGATAGGGTTCCTGACCTCAAGGAGCTCACATCGCACAGGGAGCAACCTACCTCCCAGATGAGAGCAATTCGTGGAAGGCAGTGCTAAGTAAGTGCTCAAGGAAACCAAAGCAAGGCAGGATGCTGCTCTGCGAACGTGGGCTCCTTGAATCCATGGTACCATGTGCTGAAGTGTCACCGTAAGAGTAACTTCTGGCTTTTTCTTTTCCTCCTTAAACATTTTTCTCAATTTAAGAATTTTAAGAACTCAAATTCTTAAAGTTTGAGAATAAGGATGTTTCATCCACAGTCCTTCATTTTTTGTGAAGATTTGATTATCATACTTATTTTCCTTGTTTTTGAAGGTCCCTTGTCCTTTGTTAATGCTCAGGTGTTTTGACAGTTTCCTAAATAAGCCTGAGCACTTCCCCTAATGGTCATAAATAAATCACAGGCCATGGAAACTTCAGTTATTAAAATTGATCTATGACAGAGAATTCAATGTAGAAATAGTCTGTATTTTGTGTACCAAATTAGTTGACGTAATTCACCGATTGTATGTATACTCACCCCAGGCCAGCTTGGGGTCCAGCATGCTGAATTCCTCAAGAGGGATTCAGATTGCCATGAAGCACAGATGGGTCTCTCCACTAAACCCACAAGCTATCAGAGGCCTGGGAATTTCGCATTTACTTGTTCCATGGGGGCTACAGGATACATCAGGCAAGAATTCTCCCCCAGAGGAGATTCTCAATGTCTGATTTAAAAGAAGAAAACATAAGGTCTTCTCTAAGAGATAAGGCATTTAAAGGAAAAAGTGATGCAGAGTAGAAAGTAGTTCTTAAAAAAAGGTACAGATTAAAGATTAAGATAACTCAGAGGAAGTTGGAATTAATACATGCTGGGATACCAGGAAAGGTATTCTGAAGGGAGTGGGGCTGAAAATATTATAATAGAACCTTAAATAATGGGTAGGGTTTAGATAGCATCACCAACTCATTGGACATGAATTTGAGCAAATTCTAGGAGACGGTGGAAGACAGAGGAACCTGGCAGGCTGCAGTCCATGTGGTCACAAAGAGTCCAGCACAACTTAGTGACTGAACAACAGTTAAATCTGTGGGGCTGAGAATGTGAGGTTAGGAGGGAAGAGGTTCCAAGTGCAGAAGCAACATGAGCCAAGGCACAGAAGGAGGAAGATTATCTCGTTTTCTGACTGGTGGAGCGATACCCACATACAGATATTCACATGGTTTCCTTCCTGCTCTCATTCCTGGGAAAGAAACCATCAGGCATCCCCAGTGAGGGCGATCCCCTTGTGGAACTGAAATTTGGCCCGGATTGTTACTTTACCCACCACTGGTTTAGACAGGTTGGGATTATGTTGACCTTTTCCTCGATTATACCAGCTGAGGACTGTGGGCAAACACTTTTGACATTAAAACCCTCTCTGTTCTTCCTAGTTTCATCTCTGTGCCAACTTTTTTCAAGAAAATCCAGTTCCTTCTTCCCCATTTGGTTCAGCAATCACAGTGAAATCTGCAAAGCCAGTCATCAAGCCAAACAACAAGCATTTCCGGAGCACCGTGGGGAGCAAGGTACCCAGAGAGTGGCTGAGGGCCCAGCCAGGCTGAGGGCAGGATCAGGGCTGGGTGGGACCATTCTGGGCCTGGACACTGTGCTGTGCTCAGTTGTATCTGATTCTTTGTAACCCTTTGGACTATAGCCTGCTAGGCTCCTCTCTCCATGAGATTCTCCAGGCAAGAATACTGGCGTGGGTTGCCACACCCTCCTCCTGGGGATCTTCCAGACCCAGGGATCGAACCCATGTCTCTTATGTCTCCCGCACTGGCACGCAGATTCTTTACCATTGCATTACCTAGGAAGCCATGGACATGGACACTGGCACTGGGCTTCTTCAAATCTAATATAAATGCAAAGAAGAGTAGTAGTTCATCGTCATGGTGCCTCCACCTCTAAGGCTACACACACCTGAGCAAACTGTATGTTTGCACAATAACCTGCCTCACTAAGCCCTTGGCTGTTGGGGAGTATTGGACAGAGAACTCCTCTGTCCGTAACAGCAGGATATGCTGAGATAAACCCAGTCATAGACTAAAACCTTTCATAATAGATGTTTATGCATGAATTTCATTTTTCCTCTTCTTGAGTAACTTATCAAGGTTGAACCTCTTTTTTTAACTTTCTATTTTATACTGGAGTATGGCTGATTAACAATCTTGTGATAGTTTCAGATGAACAGCAAGGGGACCCAGCCATACATATACATGTATCCATTCTCCCCCAAACTCCCCTCCCATCCAGACTGCCACGGGACATTGAGTAGAGTTGCCTGTGCTATACAGTAGAGGCCCCTTTTTTCTTTTAACCTTCATCTAAGCGTTATTATATTCAGGGCAATGTTTGTCGCCTGACCTTGTTTCCTAGTTCCGCAGCTCTCTGTACTTGCTCATGGAGACACTCAACGCCACCACTCCCCACTATGTCCGATGCATTAAGCCAAATGATGAGAAACTGCCCTTTGAGTAAGTGTTCTGCAACAGAGGAGGGTGGGGGCAAACACCGAGAAAGCCGTCTCTGTCATGATGTTGGAGAATTTGCTTATAATTGTCTAGAACTTTACTATTTCTGGGTTTTTAAATGATTCAAAACAAGTCTGCCCTCTACATCTAGTATTAGTTCAACCCCTCTGGCTAAGCCGGCTCATCTCCGGGATTAAGCAAAGGGGCTAGATTGAAAGAATTATTCTACGGCTAGGGCTTATGCAACTGAGAAAGCCAGAACATTTTCCTTGATGGTGAGAATTTGTATGTGTTTGCAGGAGAAAGGCTGTAGAGGGGTCTGAAGTTTTGCCTTCAAACCTGGCATGAGGTCTTAGGCTTATTGTCTGGGGCCCCAAGAGGAAGACCCGAACCCACGAGTAGAAGTTACAGAGGGTCTCTTAGGTGACTCGAGCTGAGAGGCACCTTAGGGGCTGCACTGTCCTGTGTCTGGGGTCCTCAGAGGGTCAGACCTAGGCCAGAGGGCCACCTGGGGAGTGTCTTGTACAGGGAACATAGCAATGTGTAGGTGCTAGGATGGGGAACTTGGATGTTTCTCTCACTCTGGTTGTCGTTTCCCCACAAAGCTGCTCCTGCCATCTTGGTCAGAATCAGCTGCTCCCAGAGGAGATGCTTTCAGTTCTTCCCAGTTGAGAATAATGTTTGCTGGGGGTTTATCATACAGGGCCTTTATTATGTGGAAGTAGGTTCCCTCTTTACCACTTTCTGGAGAATTTTTATAATAAATGAATGTTGAATTTTGTTGAAAGCCTTTTCTGCATCTGTTAAGATTAGCATATGGTTTTTTGGAGCCCTCTAAATGATCATACTATAAAGAGTAAAACAGATGTTAAAAAGTTAGTTTGAGGTAAATATTTTGAAAGTCAAATTACTGGAATTAAGTTACTGTGTATCTACCAAAAACTTTTAAACATTTATTCATTTGAATCTAAAAACTGAAGCAGATTTCCGTGATCTATTTCTCCTAAATGTTGGTTATTTATTAATTGTTTTCTTACAATAATTTAAAGTTTTTTATCAAGACATAAAATATTTTTAAAATGTTGTGGTTCAAAATTGTAGTAAGTACAGAACAACAGTTTGGATGTAGACCTAGGGAATACATTCCTCTTAGTCCAAGTGATGGCATACCATCATAACGAAGAATGGTAGATTAAAGAAGTTATATATTTATGCAAGTATATATATTCTG
Source organism: Bos mutus (assembly GCF_027580195.1). NCBI lineage: Eukaryota > Metazoa > Chordata > Mammalia > Artiodactyla > Bovidae > Bos > Bos mutus. Next base: position 50,618,078 of record NC_091626.1, on the reverse strand, counting down.
CTTCATATTTATTATTTTAATAACCTAAATTTCAATAGTTTACTTTTAATTGGAACTATTCTCAAATATCATACATTCTTCAACTATTAATTCACACTGGATAGTCTTTAGAAAGCTGATTTGAAACTCCAAAAAAAAGAAACAATCAACTGGTCCTTTCCGTGTCCTCCGTGTGGCTTCTGAACTGTTCCACAGAGGTGCTACCCTCAATGACATCCAACACGTATTTATCAAGTATCTGCTGGGTTTGGGGGTCAGACAGGCAGATCCTGGTCCCCAGGAGCTCACAGTCGGGGCAGGTCTGCTACACTGTTTATGGGCCTGTTTGTCAACTATGATGATTTAATACATGATCAAATCGTCCTTAAGGTTTGACTCCAAAAGAATTGTTCAGCAGCTGCGAGCCTGTGGCGTCTTAGAAACGATTCGCATTAGTGCCCAGAGCTACCCTTCTAGGTATGTTGTCAGCTCCTCATTTGGGGGGAAGAGTGCCCAACTTCAGGTCTGTGCTGAGAACCAAGGGAGGAACTGCCTTGTGTTCCGGCAGATCTGTCCATAAGATATCCCACCATGCCGTGGGAAGGCAGAGAGGGTGATAGACGGGCAGCATGGTAGACAGAGGCCACTGTCCCCACCCACCACCCCATCTGTCCTAGTGAGGGTCACCTGCTACCCCCCCAGGGCTCCTGGGACAGCGGTCTGGAGTGGGCAGGGGAGACAGTTGTTGAAGTGGAGCATTAACAGAAGTCATCCGGGGAGCACACAAGTGTGCTCAGGTGAGGCTTGGGCGGTGTCCCAGCATCTCTGGGTCAAAGGTCAAGGCCCCCAAACAGTGGCAAGTAAGCCTGTGGGGTCCACAGACAGCATGTGCTTTCCTCCAGCCTGCCTCCTCAGGTCTGCCTTGGTTTTCCAGGTGGACATACATTGAGTTCTACAGCCGCTATGGGGTCCTCATGACCAAGCAGGAGCTTTCATTCAGTGATAAGAAGGAAGTGTGCAAATTGGTCTTACACCGGCTCATCCAGGTCAGTCCTCCTTCCTGGAATCAAGGGCTCCTAAGCACTTGCCTCATCTTTGCCTGTGTCTTGGGGCCATAAATGTCATGAATGCCTGGGAAGAAAGAAGATGTGCCCGAGTGTCTGTGTGCTAAGGAGGTCAGAGCAGACTTACTCATGGAGCATCATCTCCCAACAGCAGGACTCATCTTCAGGGTCCCTCCCCTACCCCACCAAGTCCTCCTGTCCTGCTGGACTCTCCTGCAACCCAGCGACTTCTGTGGGCCTAACTTATGTTACACATTCAGCTACATAGTCATTAAGCCAGGTCGTGGCTCTCAGTGTGGATTTAGAAGGTTGCTGAAGCCATGAGTTTTGACAGAAAAGAGATGGGGAAAGTAGCTCTGATGGCCAGGAGAGGAGTGGTGTCCAGTGCAGTTCAGTCACTCAGTTGTGCCTGAAAATGGACTGCAACATGCCAGGCCTCCCTGTCCATCACCAACTCCTGGAGTTTACCCAAACCCAAGTCCATTGAGTCGGTGATGCCATCCAACCATCTCACCCTCTGTCGTCCCCTCCTCCTGCCCTCAATCCCTCCCAGCAGCAGGGTCTTTTCCAAAGAGTCAGCTCTTTGCATCAGGTGGCCAAAGTATTGGAGTTTCAGCTTCATCATCAGTCCTTCCAATGAATACCCAGGACTGATCTCCTTTAGGATGGACTGGTTAGATCTCCTTGCAGTCCAAGGGAGTCTCAAGAGTCTTCTCCAACACCACAGTTCAAAAGCATCAATTCTTTGGTGCTCAGCTTTCTTTATACTCCAACTCTCACATCCATACATGACCACTGGAAAAACCATAGCCTTGACTAGACGGACCTTTGTTGACAAAGCAATGTCTCTGCTTTTCAATATGCTATCTAGGTTGGTCATAACTTTCCTTCCAAGGAGTAAACGTCTTTTAATTTCATGGCTGCAGTCACCATTTGCAGTGATTTTGGAGCCCCAAAAAATAAAGTCTGACACTGTTTCCACTGTTTCCCCATCTATTTGCCGTGAAATGATGGGACCAGATGCCATGATCTTTGTTTTCTGAATGTTGAGCTTTAAGCCAACGTTTTCACTCTCCTCTTTCACTTTCATCAACAGGCTCTTTAGTTCTTCTTCACTTTCTGCCATAAGGGTGGTGTCATCTGCATATCTGAGGTTATTGATATTTCTCCCGGCAATCTTGACTCCAGCTTGTGCTTCCTCCAGCCCAGCGTTTCTCATGATGTACTCTGCATAGAAGTTAAATAAGCAGGGTGACAATATACAGCCTTGATGTACTCCTTTTCCTATTTGGAACCAATCTGTTGTTCCATGTCCAGTTCTAACTGTTGCTTCCTGACCTGCATAGAGGTTTCTCAAGAGGCAGATTAGGTGGTCTGGTATTCCCATCTCTTTCAGAATTTTCCACAGTTTATTGTGATCCACACAGTCAAAGGCTTTGGCGTAGTCAATAAAGCAGAATTAGATGTTTTTCTGGAACTCTCTTGCTTTTTTGATGATCCACCAGATGTTGAAAATTTGATCTCTGGTTCCTCTGTCTTTTCTAAGACCAGCTTAAATATCTGGAAGTTCACGGTTCATGTATTGCTGAAGTCTGGCTTGGAGAATTTTGAGCATTACTTTGCTAGCATGTGAGATGAGTGCAATTGTGTGGTAGTTTGAGCATTCTTTGGCATTGCCTTTCTTTGGGATTGGAATGAAAACTGACCTTTTGCAGTCCTGTGGCCACTGCTAAGTTTTCCAAATTTGCTGGCATATTGAGTGCAGCACTTTCACAGCATCATCTTTCAGAATTAGGAATAGCTCAACTGGAATTCCATCACCTCCACTAGCTTTGTTCGTAGTGATGCTTTCTAAGGCCCACTTGACTTCACATTCCAGGATGTCTGGCTCTAGGTCAGTGATCACACCATCGTGATTATCTGGGTCATGAAGATCTTTTTTGTACAGTTCTTCTGTGTATTCTTGCCACCTGTTTTTAATATCATCTGCTTCTGTTAGGTCCATACCATTTCTGTCCTTTATCAAGCCCATCTTTGCATGAAATGTTCCCTTAGTATCTCTAATTTTCTTGAAGAGATCTCTAGTCTTTCCCATTCTATTGTTTTCCTCTATTTCTTTGCAGTGATCACTGAGGAAGGCTTTCTTATCTCTTCTTGCCATTCTTTGGAACTCTGCATTCAAATGGATATATCTTTGCTTTTCTCCTTTGCTTCTCTTCTTTTCACAGCTATTTGTAAGGCCTCCCCAGACAGCCATTTTGCTTTTTTGCATTTCTTTTTCATGGCGATGGTCTTAATCCCTGTCTCCTGTACAATGTCACGAACCTCTGTCCATAGTTCATCAGGCAGTCTGTCTATCAGATCTAGTCCCTTAAATCTATTTCTTCCAGTGTATAGTCATAAGGGATTTGATTTAGGTCATACCTGAATGGTCTAGTGTTTTCACCATTTTCTTCAACTTTAGTCTGAATTTGGCAATAAGGAGTTCATGATCTGAGCCACAGTCAGCTCCTGGTCTTGTTTTTGCTGACTGTATAGAGCTTCTCCATCTTTGGCTGCAAAAATCAGTCTGATTTCGGTGTTGGCCTTCTGGCGATGTCCATGTAGAGACTCTTCTCTCGTTTTGTTGGAAGATTGATGAAGAGACGCCAAATGAAGACAGAAATGAAGCCTTTCCAGGCACCTCTGCCCTTCTGTGAAAACCACCTATAAGTGGCTGGAGCTCCCCAGCAGCCCAGTTGAAAATCACCCACAATACAAACATCCCCTCTCACCCTCACCCCACAGACACAACCCTCACCCTCCTGTCCACTTCTTCTTCCGAAGAGTCTTTAAACAAAAAAGGCAAAACATAAACTTCCAGGTCACAATCAGTTTTCCTCTTTATGTCAAAGAACAGAGATGTCAAAATAACAATATGGGTGGTGTGTTTGGATCTCTAAACATCTTTTCCAAATACTGTAGAAAATTTGACAGTTTGTTCTGATTATGTCATTTTTCTCTTCCAGGATTCTAATCAGTACCAGTTTGGTAAAACCAAAATTTTCTTCAGAGCAGGGCAAGTGGCTTATTTAGAAAAACTCCGGTTGGATAAACTGAGGCAGGGTTGTATTGCGATACAAAAGCACGTCCGTGGCTGGCTCCAGAGAAAAAAATTCCTCAGAGAGAGACAAGCGGCCCTGATCATCCAGCAGTACTTCCGGGGTCAGAAAACCATGAGGTATGTTGAAACCAGGAGTGAAAATTGGGTACGTGTTAGTCGCTCAGTCATGTCCAACTCATTGAGACCCCATGATCTGTAGCTTGCCAGGCTCCTCTGTCCATGGAATTCTTCAGGCAATTGGAAATTGGATAGCTATTCCCTTCTCCAGATCTGCCAGACCCAGGGATCAAACCTGGGTCTCCTGCATTGCAGGCAGATTCTTTACCCTCGGAATTGGAATCAAGAAAACTTGAGCAACTGTACGACTTTCTTCCCTATCACCCCCAGGGCCTCTTTTCTCCCAGGACCCAGGTGCAGATGTGTGTGTGGGTACACAGGTGGCTGTGAGCCTCAAGAGCAGACGGGTGTGTCCTTGGGGGCAGGTGGCGCTGACTCTGCGTACTGTCCCCACATGGCAGAGGTGGCAACCAAGACCTTGATGAGAGAAAGCCCCGATCAGGGTGTTGCTGAAGAGGGCCAGAATTCCTGGTGAGACCAGGTAGAGAGGCTGAGCCGCTAGTCCTTGGGAACTGAAAATGCCTAAGGGTGATCAGGGTCCAAGTGAAGCTTCTGAATAAGGACACCACTGACCAACCTAACTTGCAGGTAGTGGGGCCAGACCACGCCTGAGAGATCGTGGCAAGGCTCTGCCCACAAGCAATGAGTCCCCTGGGTAGGGCTGCCCGAGTGGAGGACACAGCCATCCCACCCCTCTGTGAGCGCTCCCAAGAGGCCGTCCTGGGATGGCCAGCGAGACGAGCATCCTTCCTCGATGGCACTGTGAGCATCTCCGTGTCTGCCCAGCCTTCCTCCTTCCCTTGCTGTGACGGTAGTAGGAGAGCCAGGTTTTTAAAGATAGGCTGTGTAGCTCAGGTTCCCTCATCCTGAGCCTTATGCCTGACCTCCAGCAGTATCTGGGCTCCTCCACGTGACTGACACACCACAGCCTTCATCTCAGCCCACCCCAAACTGGGCTTGCCATTCCACCACCCTGCCCCTACCTCCTGACCCACGCTCCCCTAGGCAACCATCTTACATACACTTACAGTCAGTCTCGCTTTCCCTCTCAAGCCTCTGGTTTCAGTTAATTGCAGGAGTCCCCAGGGCAGGAAAGTCCAGAGTTACTGTCTTCCCCAAACTCATGCTTCCTCCATTTGCCTCCTGTGTCTGTCCTGCTTATTTCATTCCACACCCCTGCCCTGCATGGAGCCTTCATTATCATTTGTGTTTCACTCTATAGCACAGCCCTCTACCCGCTGCCTCTCCTTCCTGACTTCTAAAGCAGCGCCTCAGAGAGCCCCTGCTCCTGCCTCTCATGCTTGCAGTGGCCCCTGTTTCCCAGAGAAGGGCACTCAGCCTTTGACCTGGTACTCATGGGTCCCCATGGCTTGGATGGAGCCATAAGCACAGACACTCTGAGAGGACAGGGATGATACTTGCCTGGTTGCCTCTGCATCCATATCTAGGACCCAGCACAGTGAGTGGCACATAGTACATGTTCAGTAAGTACATATTTTGATAACAAACAGTCCCCATCTATTTTTTCTCACCTCACTAACTACCAGTTTTCTCCATGTATCTTATATTCTGGCAACTCCAAACAAATTCTCTTTTTCTGAATGTTTCAGGCACTGCTAGGCCTCCATGTCTTCACCTGTCCCTTAGTCTGAAATGCCTTTTCCAGCCTTTACTGTCTTCAGAAATCCTACTTTTCTGTCAAGCCTGGCTGACATGTCAGTTCTTCCCAAGCAGAATGATAGTTCAGTAAGATCTCTCTTACAGATCTTTTAGTAGTAATTTTATTTTTCTTCTTATCCCACTTGACCATTTCTAAGTCTGTTTTATGAGGTTGTAAACTCTGCAGGTAAGAACTTTCTCCTCACCTCCAGGCCATCATATAGGAGTTGACAAACTTTTTCTGTAAGGGCCAAATGTTTGGGCTTTTGGGGGTCTTGTGGTTTCTCTCACAACTATTAAACTCTACCTTTGTAGCATGAAATCAGCCATGGGCTATATGTAAATAATAAGTGTGACTATGTTACAACAAAATGTGACAATAGCAGGTGGGAAGGTGCAGCTGTGGCCCCAAGGCCATAGTTTTTAAACCCCTGATCTGGAGGTGCCAGCATGATCTCCCACATGAATGACTAGATGAATGAGCAAGCGCAAAGCCAAAGCACAGTTGTGTTGTCACAGCCTCTGTGGGTATGTGAGTGATGGTGGGGTGATCGGCCTGAATGTGAAGAGTAGGATAGTTCCCCTGTGGTGCCTCATTCCTGGAACAGATCCATGTTCGAATCAGGATGGAAAGAAGAAGTAATAACACTGATCTTGACTAGACATTAGCGTAAACCATTCCAACGTTAAATGCATAATTTGCAGAACTTTGGAATATGCCTCAGTTAAGAAGTATTGTGCAAGCTGGTTGCTCTGGGGTGGAAGTCAGTGCCCCATTGGCAACAGGTTTACTCTGCATTCTTTTTAACCAAGGAAAGCTGTTACTGCCACTGCCTTAAAAGAAGCATGGGCAGCCATTGTCATTCAGAAGTACTGTCGAGCGTATCTCGTCCGCAACTTGTACCAGCTGATTCGTGTGGCCACTATCACCATCCAGGCCTACACCCGAGGATTCCTGGCAAGGAGGAGGTATCAAAAGGTGTGGCTTTCTGGGATATGAATGTCTGTTCATATGTGTCTGCTGCAGCCAGGATTTGGTTATTGTTTCCAAAGTCTAGGTAGGAGAAAATATCTGCAAGTAATGCTACCAACAAAGGATTAATTTCCAAAATATACAAATAGCTTATACTACTAAACATAACCCAGTCAAAAAATGGGCAGAAGACCTAAATAGACATTTCTCCAAAGAAGACATGCAGATGGCCAAGAGGCACATGAAAGATTCTCAGCATCACTAATTATTTAGAGAAATGCAAGTCAGAACTACAGTGAGGTAGCATCTCACACCAGTCAGATTGGCCATCATCAAAAAATCTACTAATAATAAACGCTGGAAAGGTTATGGAAAAAAGGGAGCACTCCTACATTTTTGATGGGAATGTAAATTGGTGTAGCCACTATGCAGAACATATGGAGGTTGCTTAAAAAGCTAAAAATAAAATTACCATATGATCCTGCAATCCTGCTCCTGGGCATATATCTAGAACAGATTCTAATTTGAAAAGATCCACCCACCCCTATGTTCATAGCAGTGCTGTTTACAGTAGCCAGGACCTGGAAACAACCTCAATGTCTATTCACAGATGAATGGATAAACAAGATGTGGTACATACATACCACATACACACCGGAATGTTATTTGGCCATTAAAAAAGTGTGAAATAATGTCATTTGCAGCAACATGGTTGAGGCTTGAAATTATCATAGTAAGTGAAGTAAATCAGAGAAAGACAAATATCATATGCCATCACTTATATGTGGAATCTTTTAAAATGATGCAAATGAACTTATTTACAGAACAGAAATAGACTCGCAGACATCGAAAACAAACATAGGGTTAGTTACCAAGAGGATAGTGGGAGGGGAGTAGAAAAATTAAGACTTTGGGATTAACATATATGCACTACTATATATAAAACAGATAAACTACAAAGACTATACACAGAGTATACACAGGGAACTATATCTTGTAATAACCTATAGTGAAAAAATCTGAGAAAGAATATATATATAGGTATAGCTGAATCACTGTGCGGTACACTTGAAACTCATACAACATTGTAAGTAAACTAGAGTTCAATTTTTAAAAATCTGAAAAAAAATAGGTAAACAGAATTGTGTGGGTTGACTACAAAAAATTAGTATTTCACCCTGTAGGAGTATTCTGGTAGTTACAGTGGAGACCCATTTTGCATTTCCCAAAATCTTCTTTTAAAGATGCTGAAGGAACACAAGGCTGTGATCCTGCAGAAATATGCCCGGGCATGGCTGGCCAGACGCAGATTTCAGAATATCCGACGATTCGTGCTCAACATTCAGCTCACTTACAGAGTTCAGCGTTTGCAGAAAAAGTTAGAAGACCAGGTAAGTGTTCATTATGCATCCTTCATATTTACTCTTTCTAACAGATTTATTTTAGTTCCAGACTAGTTCCTTAACTATGCTGTTGATGAAATAAAGTTATTTTAAGGCAAGACAAGAAAAATTGAACATAAAATTTTCTCTGCCCTTTGAGCCACAATGTTATCCCCGTTAGTGGACGTTGTGCATCTGCGCTATACGACAGCTGGGTCCCCTTAGAGGACACAGAAATGTCTGTTTAACACCCCGCCCCCACCCCACAAAGGAAAGCAATTTCCTTCAGGTGCCTGCCGGGGTCCAGCCCCGGTGGATCCAGGGAATTCGAAGCGGGGACGGCGTCGGCGAGGATCAGGAAACAACTGCTTAATTACACGTTAATTAAGGATATAAAGAGTAATAGAATGAGGATAGTTCAGTAGGAAAATTCAGTGAAGAGAAGAAGCTGAAATAAGGATAGCTCAGTGAGGAAATTCAGTGGAGAAAAGAGGCTGAATAATTCAGCCAGAAGGTGAGAGAAAGAACGACATGGGGAGACCAAGTTTCGGTGAACAAGGCCCGCACTTTATTTTCCAAAGTAGTTTTTATACCTTAAATTATGCATAGAGGATAATGGGGGAAGGGGTAGAGTCATGCAGCAAGCCAGGCTTTCTTCCTGCAGACTTATCATATGCAAAAGCTTAGGTGATTTGCATCATCTTCTGGCCCGGAGGCCTGTTAACATTTTAAGACCCTTTCTTCAGAAAACTTATTTTTCTCTAAAGGTGATTGGTCAGGAGCCACCCTCCAAAAGCATTAGACAAAGTTTCATTCCTACAGAGCAAAGGTGTGGTGGGCTATAACAAGAAAAAGAATTAACTCAAGGGTCCCAGGTTATAAACATTAAAGCTACTACTTACACCAATTATATTAATCAATACACTGCCAGGGACACAGCAGGTAAGGGATATGGAGACTTAGCAGCAAACATTAGCCCACCAAGTGAAAAACCCTTCACCAATACAATTTCTAATCAATCTTTTAACTACTCAAAGGAATCTGTGTTTAGACAGTTTAGAACATCTCCTGCCTCTCACAGTTGGGAGGCTCTGAGAGATCACATGTGGCCGGAAAAACCTATTCAGGCAGGCTAGAGGACTTCCAAAGGAGTTTGTAGGTTGAAACACTATCACACCCAGAAACTTTATTAACTGGAGCTATAAGTTAACTCTTGTTTCAGAGAGAGGTAGTGGGGGACAGCCCCCTCTGTAAAGTCAGAGGTGTAGGTGAGAGCACAAAGCAGAAAGTAGGCAGACTCTGGTTTTGGGGGTAGATGCTTGAGAATTTCCAGGGGGATTCCTGAGGCTCGATCCCACCTTTGCGTATGCCAAGCCTCCTTCCTCATGACCTTTGTCATGGGTGGAGCTCCTCGTGCTGGCTCCCGGCAGTGATAGACTTCCAGTTGAGCTATTCCAGATCCTGAAAGATTATGCTGTGAAGGTGCTGCACTCAATATGCAATATGCACTCAATATGCAATATGCCGGCTCCCGGCAGGTCCCAACTAGCAAGGTAGCCCCTTAAGAGATAAGAGTCTGCTCAAATCCTCTAAGAGGTCACAGTGATTTGCTATTTGCCTTGTTGGACTGTGTAAAATATCAATATTTTACTTTGATGTATAGCCCTTTGTCTCAAAAGCTTATATACCTGTGTTTTGACCTCTAACAGGTGGAACAGTCACCAGTTTTCTGAAAAACTGTCTCCTGGGTTATAATCCTCAGGTTGACTCAAATAAAATACTTTATTTCTTTCTTATATTGACTATTGATTAATTAATTTTTTGTCAACACTGAAGATTTATGCCCATGTTAGGAGGTTTAAGCAGTTTATATGGACTACTTGAGCTAGGAAGCAGAAGTACACTGTAAAGGGCTGATACACACGAGTGTGTAGGTTGCACACTGCACAAGGGCACCTGCCCAAGAAAGGAGAGGGAGCTGAAATCCAGTGTGACTTCCATGTGTCTTGGTGTAGAGTTGTACTGCCTTGAGGCAAGAGTGTCTTTTTCTAATTTGCACAAAGATGCTACCTTCATGCCAAGCCATGCTCCTTCAGAGCTGCATTGGCCCAGAGGAGTTGCCATTTTTTACTTCCCCAAAGGTCAATGTGGTCTGACTACAGCCCTGCCTAGTTTGGGAAGATTCCCCATTCCATTCCTATTGATAGGAAAAAAAAAAAAAACCCAAACTCCATACACCCTCAGTCAGTGTGGGAAGGCTGTGTCCAGGAATGTGTCCAGATCTATAAAACTCACTCCTACATCTGTCTCAAGTAATAATCAGATTCTCCTCTGATAAACTTTAAAGGTAGTGCTAAGCTGTATCATAGGAGTCCTTGGTGAGTGGGTGAATGTGCAAACCAAAAACTTGAGGTTTTGATACAGTTCCCCCTCCCTGTGTTGTGCAGCAGTCCTGCACATTATGTCGCTGGTATGGAACAGCCCTGAAAAACAGCCCTGACCACTGGCAGCGGGGCCTGTGGGAGACCCCACACTGCCTGAGCTGCATTCCAGATATTCATGTACTAGGGCTGCCGTGATAAGCCAGCACAGGCAGGGCAGCTTAAACAACAGATATTTATTTTCTCACGGTGCAGGAAGCTGAAAGTCTAGGATCAAGATGTTGGCATCTTTGGTCTCTTCCAAGGTGTCTTTCCTTGGCTTATACATGGCCTTCTTCCCCATGTGTCTTCACGTCGTCTCCCCTCCCCTCACATCTGTCCTAATCTCTTCTTATAAAGACACCAGTCATACTGAATCAGGGTCCACCCATGTGACCTCGTTTTACCTTAGTTACGTCTTTTAAGACCAAATCTCCAAATACAGTGACATCCTGAGGTACTGGGGACTAGGACTTCAACATGTGGATTTGGGGAGATGAAGAAGACCCAGTTCAACTCACAGAACTAGGGTTGTCCTGGAGCTCCAGGGTTTGGACCAAAAGATCCCCCAACTCAGGAAAGCATTTGCCTGACCAGCTCTGCCTCCTTATTCTCACCGGGTGAAGATGCTTACGGGCCATTGTGATGATAATCATGGTCAGTGTAAAAAAAACCTCCCACTTAGATGAGAAGTTGCAAGAAGCTAATGGAACAGCTTCTTTATTTTGGATAAACCCCTGAGTATCTGACGTTTCTTTCCTCCAGAACAAAGAGAACCATGGGCTGGTGGAGAAGCTGACCAGCCTGGCTGCCCTTCGGGCCGGTGACGTGGAGAAGATTCAGAAACTGGAATCTGAACTGGACAGAGCAGCCACCCACAGGCAGAATTATGAGGAGAAGGGGATGAGATACAGGGCTTCCGTGGAAGAGGTCTGTGCTGGAAATGACTGTGCACGTAGCTTGTGAGTCTTTCTGTGGAAGAGATCGTGGTGCAGCATTTCCCACAGAGATGACTTCTGCACAGAAATCAGATTTTGCTGTTGGCTTTCATTACCAGAGAAAGCCTGCATTTTAGAGAAGGGAGATCTGAGGCCTAGAGTCTGGAGGGGAAAGGGGTAAGGGGAAGAGGAGACCTGTGCTTCAAGAAGCACATTGTAAGGTTTTCACTGCCTTCCACTTGTGTGGAGTGATGGAAGGCCTGAGAAAGGGCCCTAGGCAACGTCTCCCTCCCATCCAGCATGACCTTGGTCTCCTGTCACTTGTCCACCTGACGTGCACCCTGGAAGCATCATCCCCAGGGCAGCAGTGCAAAGCGTGGGCAGGTCTGCATCTCCGTGTCGTAGTAAAAAGAGCAGTAGATGTAAAAACCAGATGTCCCAGGTTGAGATCTTCTCTGTCTGGGAAACTTGGACAAGTCACTTACCCTCTCTGAATTTTAGTTTCCTCATATGGAAGATGGGAATAACAAAAAGGGACTGACAGAATTACTGTGACGATAAAATTGTCACATGAAATAGTTCAGCCAAGTGACTCATAGCCCTGCAAAAGCGTGAGCTGATATTTTCAAACCCATTATTTATTACCATCCATTCTGCACCTTCTAAAGTCCCACAACACCCAGAGTGGTGACAGCTTGGGGTACTAGGGCATCCCTCTGCCCTTCCTATGACCAAGTGCCTGGCTGCACTAACACAGAGGCTAGCATCTCCCACACTGCCAGTCACCAGTCACCAGCACCCAGGGGCCCCCAGCTGCCAGCCCAGCAGAGACTTTGCTGGAGAACTACTGTGATCATACATCCTTCCTGAGTCATAAGACTCTCGAAGTGTGAATCCACTTTATATCATAAATTTCCTACATTTAATGTATGAATATCCTGGCTATTTTTAGCCAATAAAAAGACAGAGGAGTTGTCTTGACTTTGGGAAGACCTTGGATTTGGTTCTTTCTCCTTGATTTCAGCCCTTGTTGGATGAGGCTGGGAACTAGTGTCTTTTGAAGTCACATGGAGCCCTTGCATGTGGAGCTAAACACAGCATCTCGCAGTGGGCTGCTGCCAGCTGTTACCTATGCATGGGCGCCGAGACCGAAAAATAACTAATTTAAAAATATGCAGGCAATGGTGATGAAACTCAAAGCAAGGTTTTCAAAAAACCATTTTTTCCCTTCCCTTTGCTAGAAACTGGCAAAGCTTCAGAAGCATAATTCAGAATTGGAAATACAGAAAGAACAAATACAGCTGAAGCTTCAAGAGAAGACTGAAGAGTTGAAAGGTAAAGCCCGAGGTGGCCCGATGCACATTCACCGGTTCACAGGCCTAGTCCTTCAGGAAATAGGCACTGGGCAGGAATCGAGTTTCAGGCTGAACCAGACACCTCTGGTGTAATGAGAACACTTTCACTCCACAGAAAATAACTGTATTTAAATTGTGGCAACTGTACCCTGCAGGTTCACCTGGCTTGTTTCCAACTTTTATCAGAGCACAGTAGTCCCTGTCTGTGCCTCAGAATCTCCTGGGCCATTTGCAAAGTACAGATGGGTGGGCCGTAAGCCTGGAGCTGTTATATCAGAAGATGGGGAGGGGGTGATGACTGTGGGTAGTGGTAACAGGGATCGTTCAGAATCTCATTTTTTAAAAATTTTATAGCCATCCTCGTGCATTGTCAGGGCAAAGCTGGAATAACGTTTGTGGCTTGCCAAGGATTTGCACTCAAATTTTAGCTCTGGCCAAGTTACCCAGTGTAAGTGGTACCCAGTCCTGGCCCTGAACAAAGACGCCTCCTTAGCACTGAGCCGCGTCAGCCCTGGGCTGTCACGTGCAGACCCTTGGGACCAGCAGCGTCAGTTTCCTTTGGCGTGTGGAGCAGCCATCCGCAGCCTAGCTTGTCCATCTGTACTTGTCCAATTCAGATTCTAATTGCAGAATTCTAATTTATAAAAGATGACAATTACACTCGCATCTTAAGTCCCATTAATAATAAATACCACCCGATTGTTCTTACATTCTTACTTTGTTAAATGTGGCATGAAACAATCAAGGCATTGCTTTTCACACCTATTTCAAAGAGCATTCATTCTCTTTTCACAGAAAAAATGGATAACCTCACCAAGCAGCTCTTTGATGATGTGCGAAAAGAAGAACAACAAAGAGTGTATGAAATCTCGTTTGCTTTAAAGCCACTGCTTCCTTCTCTGTCTGCTGTTTTCTAATTTGCTTCTCAGCTTGCAGGTTGCAGATCACAGACACAGGAGAGCACAGCGCGGATATTTTTAGGAAGTGAGAGACAGCTTTGTGAGAGCTACGTCCCCAAGGGTGCACATTTCAGACACTGCACAGGTTCTGGAGTTATGGACTCCAGAGTTCAGAGTTCAGAGACTGCCACGTTTTTCAGCTTTCAAGTCCAAGGGTGAAAATTATTGCCTCTTAAACCGTCCTTCTTTGCCCCCTACCCTCACACTGTATCTGTAAACTTGACTCTTGTCCCAGACAGTAAGGCGTGTAACTCACCTCACATAAGTTAAGGCAGGTCCAATAGCTCATGTAGCTCAATGTAAAAAAAGCAACCCAATCCAAAAAAATGGATGGAAGATCTGAATAGACATTTCTCCAAATAAGACATACAGATGACCAAGAGGCACATGAAAAGATGCTCAGTATCACTAATTATTAGAGAGATAAAAATCAAAACTACAATGAGGTATCACCTCACACCATTCAGAATGGCGATCATCCAAAAATTTACAAATGATAAATGCTAGAGAGGGTGTGGAGAAAAGGGAACCCTCTACACTGTTGGTGGGAATAAAAATTAGTGTAGCCGTTATGGAAGACAGTATGGAGGTTCCTTAACTAAAATTAGAGCCACCATATAATCCAGAAATCCCATTCCTGGGCATATATCTAGAGAAAACCATAATTCAGAATATTATATGCACCCCAATGTTCATAGCAGCACTGCTTACAATAGCCAGAACATGGAAGCAAACTAAATATTGATCAACAGAGGAGTGGACAAAGAAGATGGACATATATATTAATCAATGGCATATTGTTACTCTGCCGCAAACAAAAACAAAATAATGTCATTTGCAGTGACATGGATGGGCCTAAAGATTGTCATACTGAGTGGTGTCAGACAAAGACATATAACATGTGATAGTGCTTTCATGAGGAATCCAAAAGAATGATACAAGTGACCTTATTTATGAAACAGAAATAGAGTCACGGATTTAGAAAACAAATTGTAGTTACCAAGGGGTAAAGGGATAAATCAGGAGATTGGGATTGAGTTAATGTATACATACAGTGTTTCATGATCCTACATCTATTTTTTTTCTTTTGATGTATGTGTGTGCATATGTGAAAGTGGCTCAGTCCTGTCCGACTCTTTGCAATGCTTTGGACTGTAGCCTGCCAGGCTCCTCTATTCAAGGAATTTTCTAGGTAAGAATACTGGAGTGGATAGCCATTCCCTTCTCCAGGGGATCTTCCCAACCCAGGGATCAAACCCAGGTCTTCTACGTTGCAGGCAGATTCTTTACTGTATGAGCCACCAGGGAAGTCCTTTTGATGTGTAGTTGATTTATAATACTATATTAGCTTCAGGTGTACGACATAGTGGTTCAAAATGTTTATACATTATGCTCCATTTGTAGTTATTATAAAATGTTAGCTATATTCCCTGTGTTATGCAATATATCCTAGCAGCTTATTTATATCATACACAGTAGTCTGTACCTTTTAATCTCCTTCCCCTTTCTTGCTTCTCCACCTTCCCTCTCCCTACTGGTAACCACTAGTTTGTTTTTTATGAGTCTATTTGCCTTGCTATATTCATTTGTGTGTGTGTTTTTTTTTTTAATGTTCCACCTATAAAACACAGTGTCTTTTTCTATCTGACTTATTTCACTATGCATAAGATCCCTCAGTTTCATCCATATTGTTGCAAATGGAAATTTTTCTTTTTTATGCCTGAGTAGCATTCCATTGTATATATGTACCACATCTTCTTTATCCATTCATCTGGTGATGGACCCTTAGGTGGCTTCCATATCTTGACTATTGTAAATAGTGCTACTATGAACACTGGGGTGCATGCATTCTTTTAAAATAGTGTTTTCTTTTTCTTTGCATATATACCTAGGAGTGGAATTGCTGCATCATATTTACATCAGTTTTTAAATAGGACTAGTTAACTTTTTACCTTGAGTCTGTTTTTCCATGAATTCTTAACTTTAGAAGAGAGGAAGCTCAGCTCTTGGCATCTCCTGGTCATCTGAGGCCACTTAAGAGCGATCATTTCAAGCAGGGGCTAGAGAGCCAGCCTGAGCTCTTTACAGTCCTCTTCAGCACTCACCCACAGCTCAGTCTGGTCCCTGGTCAGCTGACTGGGAAAGACTTGTCCCATCACAACCCTCTGGAAGCTCAAGGGTCCCACAGTCAGTGGGCACACTCCTGGTCAGCTTCCAAGTCTTAGACTACAAGTCTTAAGATTCTCTTTACATAAGATTTCTGGTTGCAATTTGCTTCTTCAAATGTATTTTCCTGGACTCTTAGAAACACTGTAGTTTTTGTTTTGTTTGTTTTTTTTAAATCTGAAAACAAAGTTTAAATGTTTGTTAATATTTATAAGAAGAAAAGAAACAAAATCCTATTGGGAATATGACTCTCTTCCTCAGGATTTTCCCCATTGTACTATAAAAGCAAGTCATAAAATGGACTGAGTTGACAGCCCAGCAGGTGGGAAAATGATTTAATAAACTCACAGAGTTCCTTGGACAGCTTCAATTCTGACTGGGCCCCTGTGGGCTGTGTGGGGCTGGTCTAGGTTCTGTATCTGTCTGGGGTTATTTTCTTGGGCACTTACCCTGTATTTAATTGTGCAATCTTCTTACAAGGTATTGGCTTTCTGTGGCCTTTGGGGTACCTGTATTTGCTGCAGTTTATTCTAAAATGTTTGACAAGCTGGACCCTTTTCCTTATTAAATGGCCATATTAACTTGTTTAGGACTAAGCCAGGCTGTTCCAGGATCCTTGATTCTAGGCAGGAGACAGGACTTGGCAGAATGTGCCAAGGTCTTTGCTGAGTGAAGCGGTCCCTTTAGGGGACTATGTGGAACCAGGGTGGCTTGGGGGCTATAGTACCCCAACAACCATTGAGTCTTTAAGTTCAGCCTCCCTCTCCTGTGTTCCCTGTGTGTGATCACTGTAGAGCCACACTTCTCTGATTCTGAAGAGGTAAGAAGCTGCCTTAACCTAAGGGGACATAAAAACAGTCTTCTAAAAATAAGGCCACCGTCCTCACAATAGGTCTTCACTTGGCTCTTCCTTTCTGAGTCTCCTCTTATTTCCAAAATGATGTGTAGTTCTAATTAAGGGTAAAGACCTTAGAAATGGTTCAAATTTTTCTTTTGATGCTTAGACTTCTTGAAAAAAGTTTTGAACTGAAAACACAAGACTATGAGAAGCAGATCCGGTCCTTGAAAGAAGAAATTAAAGCTCTCAAGGATGAGAAGATGCAACTACAGCATCAGCTGGAAGAAGAGCAGGTCACCTCTGATGGCCTGAAAGGAGAAGTGGCCCGGCTGAGCAAGCAGGCAAAGGTAAGACTCCTCGATCATCCACGAGCTCTTGGCTGATTTGTCTGCACAAGAGAGAGCGGCTTCACGTCCCCTCGGCTCTGCTGCTAAGTCGCGTCAGTCGTGTCCGACTCTGTGCAACCCCACAGACGGCAGCCCACAGGATCAGCTAAAAGCATCCAAGCTTGTTTCTCCCTCCATTCTTCAATGCAAACCATTTTAGTGAGATTGGAAAATTTTTAAGCTTCCACTAGATACGTGAAACACATGTTAGTAGAATAGTTGTTACAATTACACAAATATCCTCTGTAATCATCATGGAATAGCCATGCATAGTTTAGAAGATATGTCGTGGACTCATACCTGAATTTCTTAGCAGAACTGCCCATGTTCAGACTCTGGGTTCTGATTTCCTACTGTTTAAAATAGTAGATTGGACTGTGGAATCCAGAAGGACCACATATACCTGTGAGCCCTTCATCCTTAGCAGCCACGTAAGACTGATGTCAATCCGGGAGTCACATCATCTGGCTGCAGTTTGTATTTCATGAGATTATGTGGCTGCCCTTGGGGTGAAGTGAGTGAGAGGAAACCACTCACTTCCTCTCTGGTAGCTAAAACTATGATCTAAACTCTTCAGTGTGGTATATTAAGGAGATTAGTCTGATTTTCAAAGAAAATAAACCCATTATCATCATTTATACATGTTATAATAAGCCTATAGGTAAATACCTATACCTAAATAAGGGCTTCCCTGGTGGTTCAGTGGTAAAGAATCTGCCTGCCAGTGCAAGAGATGCAGGTTCAATCACTGGGTCTGGAAGATCCCTTTGAGAAGCAAGCCACTCTAGTATTCTTGCCTGGAAAATCCCGTGGACAGAGGAGCCTGGTAGGCTACAGTCTATGGGTTGCAAAGAGTTGGACACGACCGAGCAACTAAATAGCAATAGGTAAATACAGATAAGACTTGGAACATTTACTTTAACAATACAGAGAGTGGAGCTTGAGGATGGATAGTCCTAGGTCCTGATAGCTCGCCCTGTGACCCTAAACAATGCATGTTACACTTTTGCATCTTCAGTTTTCTAGTCATTCTACTCACTTCATAGGCATGTTACAGGGGTGAGGTCATATATGTAAAATGATCAAAACATGCCAACTTGATCTCCTATTTTACCCACTGTGGAAACAAAAGCTGTATAACCTTTAAACACTTAGGCTAACTTAGAAAATATCCAGAGATGCGAGGGGAGTTTGGGGGAGCATGGATACAAGTGTGCGTATGGCTGAGTCCCTTTGCTGTTCACCTGAAACTATCACAACATTGTTAATTGGCTATCAGATCAGATCAGTCACTCAGTCGTGTCCGACTCTCTGCAACCCCATGAATCGCAGCACGCCAGGCCTCCCTGTCCATCACCAACTCCCGGAGTTCACTCAGACTCACGTCCATCGAGTCAGTGATGCCATCCAGCCATCTCATCCTCTGTCATCCCCTTCTCCTCCTGCCCCCAGTCCCTCCCAGCATCAGACTCTTTTCCAATGAGTCAACTCTTCGCACGAGGTGACCAAAGTACTGGAGTTTCAGCTTTAGCATCATTCCTTCCAAAGAAATCCCAGGGCTGATCTCCTTCAGAATGGACTGGTTGGATCTCCTTGCAGTCCAAGAGACTCTCAAGAGTCTTCTCCAACACCACAGTTCAAAAGCAGCAATTCTTCAGCACTCAGTCTTCTTCACAGTCCAACTCTCACATCCATACACGACCACAGGAAAAACCATAGCCTTGACTAGACGAACCTTTGTTGGCAAAGTAATGTCTCTGCTTTTGAATATGCTATTTAGGTTGGTCATTACTTTCCTTCCAAGGAGTAAGCGTCTTTTAATTTCATGGCTGCAGTCACCATCTGTAGTGATTTTGGAGCCCAGAAAAATAAAGTCTGACACTGTTTCTACTGTTTCCCCATCTATTTCCCATGAAGTGATGGGACCAGATGCCATGATCTTCGTTTTCTGAATGTTGAGCTTTAAGCCAACTTTTTCATTCTCCACTTTCACCTTCATCAAGAGGCTTTTGAGTTCCTGTTCACTTTCTGCCATAAGGGTGGTGTCATCTGCATATCTGAGGTTATTGATATTTCTCCCGACAATCTTGATTCCAGCTTGTGTTTCTTCCAGTCCAGCGTTTCTCATGATGTACTCTGCATATAAGTTAAATAAACAGGGTGACAATATAGAGCCTTGACGTACTCCTTTTCCTATTTGGAACCAGTCTGTTGTTCCATGTCCAGTTCTAACTGTTGCTTCCTGACCTGCATACAAATTTCTCAAGAGGCAGATCAGGTGGTCTGGTATTCCCATCTCTTTCAGAATTTTCCACAGTTAATTGGCTACACCCCAATACAAAATGGGCTTGCCTGGTGGCTCAGATGGTAAAGAATCTGTCTGCAACGCAGGAGACACAGGTTCAGTCCCTGGGTTGGGAAGATCGCCTGGCGAAGGGCATGATAACCCACTCCAGTATTCTTGCCTGGAGAATTTCATGGACAGAGGAGTGTGGTGGGCTACAGTCCATAGTGTCACAAAGAGTTGGACATGACTGAGCTTAATGACTAGACAATGTAAAATAAAAAAAAAAATTTTAATGGCCACACAAAAATTCACCAGTTTTGATGTTTTGTTTTTTTTTTTAATTTCACAGGCAAAATTTTATCTGTCCCAAACACTGTTACACCACACTTCAGTAACAGAAGCTGCAGGTTATAGTCTACACATATATTTTCTCCTTGTTTTTTAATTAAAAACAATAGTAGCGATCTAGACACATGGCTTTCCTGTTTCAATCCCCACCCTCCTTTGTCATGAGTTACAACGCCATGAATGGGTAACATAAATGGAAGGGTTCCATTGCTCAGTGATGCTTCTGTGAGGTGCTTACTTTCACAGATAAGGTGTATACCCTTTTCTCTTCCACTTCCATTTCTCTATCTGCCACCTGGGATGTGGGTGGGAGACTGGGGTTCCAGCAGATATTTTGAACCATAAGAACAGGAGCTGCTGAAAGGCATGGTGGAGTAATTGAGCCGGAAATTGCCTGGGACTGTTCTCTCAGTCTTGGGTTTTCTATCTCTGTGTTTTAATCAATAACAAAAAAAGGGCACATCTCATTTTTATATTAGCCAAACCTAATCTCAATTGATAAGCCTTCTGAAAATTACTATCAGTTAGGGAGATCATATATATAAACATCTGGCCTTACATCAGTTCCAGCTCATCTCTGAAAATTGTACCTGAAAATTGAGTCATATAAACTAAAAATACTTTGACTATGTTTTCTGTTAAATGCTTGATTTTTAAAGCACATCCCTCCCCATTTTTAAGGCAAGCTGCATATTCAGCTCTGTTCATAAGTACATTTTAAGGAAAAGTAATTTAAAAGCTTTTGTGTTTAATGATACAAATAAATAGCAATCACTTTTTAAAGATGTTGTGAGAGCCAGTTGGACATGACTGAGTTCAATGACTAGATAATGCAAAATAAAAAAAATTTTTTTAAATGGCCACACAAAAATTCACCAGTATTGATAAAGTTTTTTTTTTGTTTTAATACACACTGATATGACAACTCACAAAAACAGAAAAGAATATCCAGGAGGGGTTATTCATCTCTGTACAGCTCCCACATCTACACAAGTACAAACCTGAGCTCACAGGTGAATACAGGCAGAACGCAGCCTTCTCCCCACAAGCAGCCTCGCCCCCCTCCTGGACTCGGGTCATGCCCTCCCTGCCAACTCCCACAGACCCAGGGCGCACCCTGGCCCTGCCACTCAGTCCCATCTAAGACTAGCTGCAGCCCAAACCCTAAATAGGTGATGACTTTGCCCACTTCTTTGCGTGCAAGATTCCATCATAGAGTGAGAGAGAACTTGGCCCTTGTGCCTGGACTTCTCTCAGCTCCCTCACCTCCCCATCCCCACCCCAGGTAGTAAGGACTGACTTTTTCCCTTTATATAGTAGGGGGGCTAACTCGGTTGATACAACCAAGTACATGTGAGAATAAGAGTAGCTTAGATAGTTAAACAATACTTTATGGCCAAACTTTATGAGCAGTGAGGGCTTAACAAGATTTTAAGTGAGAAACTGGTGAGGACAACTTGCGTAGATAAACACACAGTACTAGTGCTCCCTTTGTCTGCTGTAAATTGTGACAGCTGTTTTTTCTTCACATGGTTCTGTCATTGCTGGGATTCAGACGATCTCTGAGTTTGAAAAGGAGATAGAGTTACTTCAGACACAGAAGATAGACGTGGAAAAGCATGTGCAGTCCCAGAAAAGGGAAATGAGAGGTAATGAAAATATGAGTCACTGAGTCCATGGCAGGCAGGCTGAAGGCATCATAGGTGTCTCCACTCGGGCAGTGTGTCCTTTGATCTGAGGCTGGTTGGTTGGGTATATGGAAGGTTGAATAGTTGGTTGGCTTCATGATTGGTTGGTTGGATAGCTGGTAAGTTAGCTGATGAGATGGTTAGCTAGAGAGTCTGTAGGGCTAGAGGACCGGGCCCTAAAAAAGGAAATGGGAAAATAGAAATTATGCAAAAATGTAATTTATTCCAGTTCTGCCTTTTCCCCTCAGAAAAGATGTCGGAGATCACCAGACAACTTCTTGAGAGCTATGACATTGAAGATGTAAGAAACAGGTAATCATTTTTGCGTGAACAAGTATTTAGAAACACATAATACATGAGAGAAATGATTCTCTCACCCTCTTCATGTTTCAGGCTCTCTCTGGAAGATTTGGAACATTTAAATGAGGATGGAGAACTTTGGTTTGCTTATGAAGGACTAAAGAAAGCAACACGGTGAGAAATTTCCCTCAGGATTTTTCATGGTTTTTCAGAGACAAAATACTATTGCAAAGTCAAAAATTTACCTTTAATAGATTTGATTGACAAAGTAAATTCCTTACAGAATGGTCTCATAATTCCTGGGATGATTTCTTCAAGGATTGAGCAGTTAGTTTAATAATGAAGAACAATCTCTTTGTGGGATAACTGGCCAAGTAGTAAAACACATAACCTATTAAATGAAAACTGATAGCAAACAAGTTAGCCAGTGTTGCTATAGATATATTGTTGTTATTGTTTAGTCACAAGCCATGTCTGACTCTTTGTGACCCTGTGGACTGCAGCATGCCAGGCTTTCCTGTCCTTCACTGTCTCCCGGAGTTCGCTCAAACTCATGTCCATTGAGTCAGTGATGCCATCCAACCATTTCAACCTATGTTACCCTCTTATCCTCCTGCCCTCAATCTTTTCCAGCATCAGTGTCTTTTCCAACGTGTTGGCTCTTCGCATCAGGTGGCCAAAGTATTGGAGCCTCAGCTCAACATCCGTCCTTCCAATGAATATCCAGGGTTGATTTCCTTTAGGATTGACTGGTTTGATCTCCTTGCAGTCCAAGGGACTCTCAAGAGTCTTCTCAGCACCACAATTCAAAAGCATCAATTCTTCAGCATTCAGCCTTCAGCAGTGCAGGAGACCCAGGTTCAATTCCTGGGTTGGAAAGATCCCCTGGAGAAGGAAAGGGCCACCCACTCCAGTATTCTTGCCTGGAGAAGCCCATGGTCAGAGAAGCCTGGCAGGCTACAGTCCATGGGGTCGGTAGAGTACAACGCAACTTAGTGACTTCCCCACCAGCCTTCTTTATGGACCAACTCTCACTTTCACTTTCCTAGATATATAGATGTGTTTAAATTTAATATGTTTGCTTTCTTAAAATTAATAAACTATTTTTAGAGCACTTTTAGGTTCACAGAAAGTACAGAGATTCTTCATATACCTCCTACCCCTACACACACAGCCATCAACATGTGTCACCAGAGGGTACATCTGTTAGAGCCGATGAACCTATACTGACACACCATTATCACCCAGAGTCAATAGTTTACACTCTTGATGTTGTACATACTATGGGTTTTGAAAAATGTGTAGTGACATGTGTCTTTATCATTGTTGCATCAAACAGAGCGTACTTTTAATTATTAGAATAGAAACATAATTTTTAAAATGTCTAAAAATTTTTTTATCATCCACTACCTGTTAATACCACATAACATCACATAGCTGAAGTTTGTAATTATACATTACTAATTCCATAGCCTGTAACCTTTTGGACACAGGTGAACTTTATGTGCTTAGCACCTGGCGCTGATTGTGGGTTTTCATAACTGCTGAGAGTTGTCATCAGGATAAAGACCATGTGGTTAATTTCTTGATCATTCCTCTGACAGCGTTTTGGAGAACCATTTCCAGTCCCAGAAGGACTGCTATGAAAAGGAGATTGAAGCTCTGAACTTCAAAGTGGTGCATCTAAGTCAGGAAATCAACCACCTGCAGAAATTATTTAGAGAAGAGAATGACATCAATGAAAGTATCCGTCATGAAGTTACCAGGCTAACATCGGAAAACATGGTATGATCTCAGCCTTTATTCTAGAGATGTTATGCTTTAGTGAAGTAAAGTTCAGTGTCTCAGCTGGAAAACAAATTACATTTTCCAGGAGTGAAAGAACTGGTTCAGAAGATAAAACTATAAAATTACACCAGCCTAGAAAGCGTTTTGAAAGTGTGTACCGTGGGATGAGTCCGAGTTCTGTGATTTGTGTGTGCTTTTAAATTTATATATGTTAAATCTAGCCCCAACCCCTTGGAAAGTCACAAAAAGCATAAAGATAAAAAGGTACCTCTTGAGAGGGGCTTGCATGCGGAAGGTCAGTTGCCCTCTTCTAGCTCTTCATCTCACTGTTTCAACAACTTCCTTCTTCCATGATGCCTGCTCTTCTCCACTGCATTTGTCTAATTCTTCCTTCTCACTTTTATCTACTGGTATGAAGGAATGCCTTAGGAATCTAATTATCAAAAACATGCCTTTCTTAACCCCATACCCCCTGCAGCCACCACCCCATTTCTCTGGGGGACTTGGCCATACTTCTCCATGCCATCTGGCTGTGATAGCTCCACTCATCTCCTGTTTGTGGCCACCCCATGCTGCGGTGTGTTCCTCCCTCTAACTGAATCTGCCTGCACAGAACTGAACACAAAGATTCCTTTTCACCCTGGTCTTAATCTCTCTGCAGCATTTGGTAATGTTTTTAATCACTCCCTCTTCCTCTTTATTGTTCTCTTGGCTTCCAGGACACCATGCTCTCCTGGGTTTCTTATCCCACCTCACTGGTTGCTCCTTCTCAACTTCTTTACTGGCTTTTCCTCCTCTGCCTAACCTGGGAGTATTAGGAAATCTCAAGGATGTGTCAGCAGGTGAGGAGAAATGACCCTGGGCACAGCAGATGTGTGAAACAGTAGTTAAGGACCTGCACATTTTTATTTACTACTTGGCTGAAACTTTAATGAGGAGTTTACAGTAAGATCTGATTGCACAATCAAACAAGTATTTTTCATCTTAACTTCAGAGGCACAGGTGTTTTCATAAACATGTACAGTTGAAAAAAAACTCTCCTTACCTGACTGTGCTCAGCTGGTAAAGAATATGCCTGCAATGTGGGAGACCTGGGTTCGATCTCTGGGTTGGGAAGATCCCCTGGAGAAGGGAAAGGCTACCCACTCCAGTATTCTGGCCTGGAGAATTCCATGGACTGTATAGTGCATGAGGTCGCAAAGAGTTGGACATGACTAAGCGACTTTCACTTGCACCTGACTACAAGTAGAAATGGTGGACGTTTAAACAAGCATACAGCTAGACAAGGACAGAGGATTATGAAACTTATTGGATCGTTCCAGACCTCTGATAAGAAAGCAGTGCGTGGCCTGGAATTCACAGGGCACAGCAGGACCCCTTTGAGATGATCTCCTATTTCTGATGAGGAGATCATGTCTCTGAACCAAAGAGACTGGTTGTCATTCTTCCCATCTCCCTCCCTCAGCTCAGCAGAGAATTCCCATAAATCCTCCCAGATGGTGCCCCTCCAGGAGCCCTCCGGGATGTGGAGGGTGGAGCTGGGTGAGAACCACACACTCTGAGCATGCTGGTATTTCTTGTGACAGTATAGGTCTTGAGGTAAAAAACATGATTTCATCCAGTCTAATACCTTGGCTAGCTGTCTTACATAACTATTCTAGACGTATGTTCCATGGGGTTAAAGATCTAGGCAGTTTAGTTTGCTTCTGAGCAGCTCTGGGATTTTAAAGTTCATATATCAAAGTGTTTCATATTCTAATATTTCCAATTCTTCTCTGAAGATGATCCCAGACTTTAAACAACAAATTTCAGAACTGGAAAAACAGAAGCGAGATCTCGAAATCCGCCTGAATGAACAAACTGAAACCATGAAAGGTAACTGGAACCCTCATGAACCTGCTTTTAGAAAATGGTTTCCTGTTGGGGGAAAAGGTGGTTAGGGAGTTGAGGATGACATGTGCACACTGCTGTATTTAAAATAGGTAACTAACAGGGACCTACTGTACAGCACATGGAACTCTGCTCAATGTTACGTGGCAGCCTGGATGGGAGGGGAGATTGGGGGAGAATGGATACATGTATATGTATGGCTGAGTCCCTTTGCTATCCACTTGAAACTGTCACAACATTGTTAATTGGCTTTACTCCAATATAAAATAGAAAGTTTTTTTGAAAAAGAAAATGGTTTCCTGTATCCAAGAAATGACCAAAAGGTCATTGTCAAACTGATTCTCCAAGGACTTAGGTGACATAAATGTGAAAGTGGGATGTGTGGACAGTACAGTAAGATTCATAGGCATTTGAAGGCAGCAGCTGCCTCCAAGCAAGCCCTGTTGACTTTTGCCGACTAAGATCTCGGGCTCCAGTGTTGCTTGATATTCCTATTTTTAAAGAAAAAATAGAAATCCAGGTTTTTATGTGAAATATCACAATTTTTAAATAATGGCTTATGAAGTTTTTAAACATTGTTCAGATCAAATAAAACCTCATCTCTAGCTGGGTGCATTTTAGGACTCCTGATAACTGAAAATATGAAATATGATCAAACTCAAATCAGAATGCAGTGGTATGACCCCCCAAAGGACTGATAGCTCTTCTTGTCTTAGGAAAACTAGAAGAATTGTCAAATCAGTTGAATCACAATCAAGAAGAAGAAGGAACACAGAGCAAGTAAGTGTCAACCTGCATGTACCTCAAGCCCACACTCATGCAATGCTTTGCTTTTCTGAAATTGTGGGAGATACCAAAGAAGGTTATTAAGCCACAAAAGCAAGATATTCTTCAGGTGTAAAAATAAATGCTTGTGTACACACACACCCTCCTCTGGGATAATGTACAAGAAATGAAACCAACAAAACATTGGTTGCCTGCAGGAAGGGTAACTGGGTGACTGGTGCCCGGAAGATGGAAGAGACTTGCTTTTCACTGTGTACCCGTTTATGCCCTTAGAACATTATGCCATATGCATAAATTATGTCTTCAAAAAACTGATAAAATAATATCGTATGAGAGAGGACAGTGTTTCTCTCAGCAGGCCACTTAGGGTGAGGCTTAAAATCCATTTTGATAGAGAATCTTCATTTGATAACTGCTCCCCCAAATTACATCCTGACCAACAGAGCCCCTGGTGGAACCTTGTGAGAAAAATGTTTTGTGACGAGCTTGTTGAGATACTTTGTGTAAAATTTTTTTGATGATGATCAAAAATTATTTTAATAGAAATTTTAACCATTTCTCTGGAGAAGCAGATAAAAGAATAATCAGTGGTGTTTTAATTCATTTAAAACGCACATTGAGCTTTGACAAATACATGAAGGTGCGAAGGTGAGTGAGGCATTTGCCCAAACCCTCAATTTCCTCAGTGTCTTGTGTTCCAAGATCCTTACCTGTGTAATTTACTTCCACTCATCACTGAACTTCTTCCAGTCAATCAGAGTGGTGAATTCCCTTAGTCATATTCATGTACAGACACACAGTGTGTGGGTTCTTCCCTCTCTCTTAGAAATATAGAAAGATTATGCATTTCCTGCTGACTTTTCCATCATGGAGAAGTTGACAAACATTCATAGAATCACTGGATCATAACTGTAAAACATTTTTAAAGCTTTATTTTGATTCAATTCTTTCATAATAAAATCTAGATTAAATTATTTATGTGTAACTCAAGTTAGAATTGCAATTTTAGAGCTTTACATTCATTAAAGGGTACCATTTTATATCCTAGTGTTTTTCCATACCACATAACATTGCTCATATCAAATAATATTTTTATAGCTTAGATTAGATTGTGCTTTTGTATGGTAAAAATATTTTGGAAAATTTTATAATCTTTAGAAAAGTCAGTTACCCTGACTTCTTCACTGTGAATTTTATTCACAATCATTTTGTTATCCTAATCAGATTAAAATCGACTCTCATATTATTATTTATCATCAGAGGAATAGATGTCAAACTTGTCATTCAGGTTCCATTCCAATTTAAAAATCCTCAAGATACTTAATTTCAAGAAAAATAAATAAACACTCTACATCCCAGAGAGAATTTCTTCATTGGGAGGGTAGGGGCCAGGTGTAGGAAAGTGGTGGGCATCATTTTGGGACTCTGGATGGGGTCCCTTTTCTTCTCTCTCTGATCCCTGGATTTTTGAGTATCTGATCCCAGGCTTTTCACAAAGGAGATAATGACTGGGCTTTTGGTCATAAGGGTGTGAGTGGGTATGGATGTCTTACGGGAGCCATCAAGGGGTGTGGGCGAGTGAGGATGAGAAATTTTTATCAGGTTAAGAGACTGAAGCAGCTGTGGACTTCTATACCCCACTAACCCTGGTCTCTTCCCCCACGCTGTGAGCACTCCCCTATTCAGGTACAATTTGTTTTACACGTAAGTTGGCCAAACTATTTTTCCACTGATTTTTCATGATGATCAAATTTATACCAAAACTTCCTAATCCTTTCCTCAGGACCATAGAAGCCCAAAATGAAATACATACCAAAGAGAAAGAGAAGCTGATGGATAAGATTCAAGAAATTCAGGAGGCCAGTGAGCACTTGAGGAAACAATCTGAAACTGAAAATGAAGTCAAGAGTAGTTTCCAGCAGGAAGCATCTCGTCTCACTATGGAGAAGAGGGTGAGAAGTTTTCTAACCCGTTGATAAATGACTGCCTGTGTGCAGGTATCACTGAAAGGGGGGACAGGCCACCCCAAGCATCTGATGAGTAGCATCCACCTCTCACTGGAGCAATCTGTTTCTTTTTCTCAAAAGACAGGTGGCCTCTGTGGTTACGGCCATTGCAGGGGAGCCAGGGGATTTACGCAGGCTGAGAGAGGACCAGTGGAAGGTCCTGAGCATTGTCCCATGGGCAGTGCTTGTCTGAGATGACAACAGCCTTGCCTGGAGCATGTTGAGGATGCCAGGCTGATGTGTGACCTTCTCTGAACAAAGCTTACTCCATCCAAGACCCCCGCTTGCTTCTGGGGAAATGCTCTTCCCATAATTTTCAGAGTCAAAGTGTTCTTCTATGAAATGATCAAAATAATAGGTGGCTAACTTTTTAAACTATGAAAGTATTCATCCAGTTATAAATGCCCCTGTCAAAATGGCATTTGGCAACTCTGTTAGCTCCCAGAAATGCTTCTGAAATTGTATTGGTGTGTGAAACCCACAAGGATGAGAAGCGCCAGAGTAGCAGATGGAGTAGTTTCCTGGGAGGTGGATGCTCTCAGGCGCCTTCCTGGCCTGGCAGCCTCCAAGACCATGACCAGGTAAGGGCTCACCCAGCCAGTGGTCAGGCCGCACATGCCCACTGGCTCTGCTCCTCCTCATCAGGCCCCCCCATTTCCTATCTCACAAGAAAAACATGATAGGGTAAAATCATATTTTGCAGTGTCAGAACTTAACTTAAAAGGGTAGTTATATATATAAAAAGAGGAATGCAGAGAGTTTAACATTTAATAGGAAATAATACATTCTAGTCAGATGATCCCTGGAAAATCCCATGGACAGAGGAGCCTGGAGGGCTGCAGTCCATGGGGTTGCTGAGGGTTGGACATGACTGAGCGGCTTCACTTTCACTTTTCATTTTCATTCATTGGAGAAGGAAATGGCAACCCACTCCAGTGTTCTTGCCTGGAGAATCCCAGGGACGGGGGAGCCTGGTGGGCTGCCGCCTATGGGGTCGCACAGAGTCGGACACGACTGAAGTGACTTAGCAGTAGCAGCAGCAGTCAGATGATCCAGATCATCACTTGGGTGATGACCATCTTTTTTGAGAGGGGTACGCCTTTCTCAGAGAATAGGTTTCTCAAGTCACACCATAAGGATAGTCTTATTGAATTTAGGACCCATCCTGATCCAGTGTGACCTCACATTGATCCTTGGTTTAATTGCAACTGCAGAGACCTTATTTCTAGTAAGGTCACATTCTGTGGTTCTAAGTGGATATGAAGGGTTTTTAACTTTCTATTTTATATTGGAGTATAGCCAGTTAACAATTTTGTGATAGTTTCAGGTGAACACTGAAGGGGCTCAGCCACATATGTACGTATATTCATTCTCCCCCAAATCCCCCTCCCATGTAAGCTGCCACACAACATTGAGCAGAGTTCCCTGGGCTATAAAGTAGGTCTTTTGGTTATCCATTTTAAATAAAGCAGTGTGTACATGTCCATCTAAATGGATGTGAATTTCAAGGAGACACTGTTCAGCCCACTGCATGAGCCTCTGAGTCAAAGAAAATCATTTATTTAAAGTTGGAAAGAAAAGTTTAAGCGATCTTCTATTTATCAAAGAAATACCAAATTAAAGCTAGGTATTTTTTTGATTCTCAAATAATGGAGATCTTATGGTGCTGGTGAGAACACCCTGAAGTGCACCCAGCTACACATGATTTCAGGGGATAGAAATTGGTGTCAACTTTCTTAGGGGCAGTTTGGAGGCAAATGTCAGGAACCTCTGAAAGTGCATTCCCTTTGACTCAGTGATGCAACTTCTGAGATTCTGTCCTAAGTAGATAATTAAATATGTGAACAAGGATTTTCATCTAGAATGGTCAGCATAGTATTATTAGACACAGCAAAAAAAGAAAGGATGCCCAGCTGTAGTGGGTAGATTAAATTATTGTATATCAGATGACAGTTTGGTATATTATCAATGATGGGGGAAATATCTACAGTATAATAAGAAACAGAATTTAAAACTTTACAAGCAGTATGACCCAATTTTATAAAATGGATATATGCCATATTAGGAGGAAAAAAATGAAATAAAACATAAACAGTGATTTCCTCAGGTTCTGGATTGATGGGTGACTTTTTAATTATTAGATGTATTGTAAAATAGGCTCAAATAGGAGGGAAGAAACTGCGCCCACAATCCCACATGTGAGGCCAGATAAAGCTCCTAATGTGTTTAGCCAGGAACATGACTGTAGTAGGGAGAGGTAGCCATGAGTAGAAACAGCACAACTTCCCTGGGCTCTGAGAGTCCCCAGAGGGCCCATCCATGCCTGCAGGGACTGATTGCGAGGTGGGAATTGCTGGATCAGAGAAGCCTGAATCCTTTCTGTGTCAAAGCCCTTGGAGTTCAGGGAGAACCTGAATACTCTCTGCCCTTTATAGGAAATATTTATAGGTGTCCAAGACTCTTCTGGTTCTTGAGCCAAATTCAGCATAGGCAGGGCCACCCCCTTTATCAGGAAGGAGAGGCAAAGCCAGGACCCAAATCTCTGAAGCCTCTCTGCCTTCAGCTTCTGACATCAAGAGAGCACATTTTCACACCTGCGTGTGAAAATTTTTAAACTCTCTACGATGGGCATGGCTTTATCAAGGAAAAATTAGATCAAGATAAATGTGGTATACCCATACAATAGGATAGTATAGTATTCAGTCAAAAAAAAAGGAGTGAAGTACTGGGAATTCCCTGGTGGTCCAGTGGTCATGTGGAGAAGGCAATGGCACCCCACTCCAGTACTTTTGCCTGGAAAATCCCATGGATGGAGGAGCCTGGAGGGCTGCAGTCCATGGGGTCGCAAAGAGTCGGACACGACTGAACGACTTCACTTTCACTTTTCACTTTCATGCATTGGAGAAGGAAATGGCAACCCACTCCAGTGTTCTTGCCTGGAGAACCCCAGGGACGGGGGAGCCTGGTGGGCTGCCGTCCATGGGGTCGCACAGAGTCGGACACGACTGAAGCGACTTAGCAGCAGCAACAGCAGCCAGTAGTCAGGACTCAGTGCTTTCACTGATTGGAGGAAACTAAGATCCCACAGCCAAAAAAACAATGAAGTACTGATACCTGCTGCAGCACAGATAAACCTGGAAAGCGTTATTCCAAATGAAAGAAGCCAGACACAAAAGGCCACATATTCTATGATTTAATTTATATTAAATATTTAGAATAGGCGAATATGTAGAGACAGTAGGTAGATTAGTGGTTGTCCAGGGCTGGGAAGGAATAGGAGGGCAAAGAGTTGCCAGCTAAAAGTTATATGTTTGTTTTTAATGTGATGAAAATATTCTGGAATCAGATGGTGGTGATGGTTGCACAACCAACTATACTGAAAATCATGAGTGTACACTAAGTGGGTGAATTGTGTGGTATGTGAATTACAGCTCAGCAAAGTTCTTACCAAATAATAGAATTAAGATGCTTCTGAGCTAACATCCTCTTTCTTTTGATTTTTGTAGGATCTTGAAGAAGAGTTAGACATGAAGGAAAGAGTGATTAAAAAGTTACAAGATCAAGTGAAGACTCTTACCAAGACAATTGAAAAAGGTAGAAAAACAACATCCATGTTCCAATTTTTTTGAACTTTCAGCTACAGTTTACATGTGTTGACATATTACTTCCTGATGTGGTCCAAAGAATTTGAAAACTAAAGAAATGAGTCTCCGCTGGTGTGTTTGGGGCCCAGTGATGGGCTAGTGGAGATCCTTAAAGGCAGGCAGGTGGCTCACCACCTCTCAGGTGATACCAGATGTGCTCATGTAATTGTAAGGGGTACCCTGAAAGGAATGCTTTTAACCTCTTTCTCTGTTAACTCTCTCGTTGTTAAAATGGAATTGTGAAAACGTTTCAGATTTAACTGCTTTAAAGTTTATTTCCTCTCTGTTACATGGGGTCAATATCCTACTTTCTATTAGAAGAAAAGATACTAGATAGCTAATTAGATATCTATTAGATAGCTAAGAAGCCAGACTGAAGTCCTCAACATGAACTGAATTGCACACTGAGTGTCCTTATAAGTTCCAGGGAAAAAGATTCTCTGCCTTTCTTTCGTTCGCCTGATTCTGTGTCACTGAATTTTTCTTTTTTTTAAATTGATTTTTAATTGGAAGATAATTGCTTTACGATGCTATGCTGGTTTCTGCCATACAACAGTGTGAATCAACCATAAGTACACATACGTCCCCTCCCTCTTCAGCCTCCCTCCCACCCCCATCCCACCCCTCCAGGTTGTCACAGAGTGTCCATAGGTTGAGTTTCCTATGTTGTGCATAGCTTCCCACTGGCCGTCTGTTTTACATATGGTAATATATATGTCCAGTGCTTCTCTCGAATTCACCCCACCCTCTCCTTCCCCTGCTGTGTCCACACGTCTGGTCTCTATGTCTGTGTCTCTATTCCTGCCCTGCAAATAGTCACTGAAACGTTCTGACTTTTCTCATCTAACTCTTTACTCATTTGTTCAATATTGCTGCTTTCTCCCAATCTCTGTCACTAAGGTTGTATCTGCAACTCTCTGTTCCTTTTACTATCCTCATTTCTTTGAAGAACTCCTTTATTGGTTTTTTTTTTTCAACTTTTCATCAGACTTTAAGTTTCCAAAACCAAAATGAGGCTCTTTTCCTTTCCATAATTATTGATAAAGGTCATCTGCCCCATGAGGGAAGAGACCATGTCTGTCCTTCCCATTACCCCATGGTATCCCCATTGTGGGAAAGAATGAATCAACTGCCATCTCTACGTAAGGACTTCCAAAATCCACCTGCCGTTCCTCACTTTTCCTGAGTCCTACTCCCTTTTTGCCTCTAAGATTACTCCTTCACCTTTCTATTATCACCTCCAGCCCAACTTGTTTTAAGTGGAATGCATCAGCTTCCATTCCTGTATCAGGTATCTATTGATCATATAACAAACTACTCCCAAATTTAGTAGCTTAAAATGACAAACACTTAACAGTGCAATTTCTGAAGGTCGAGAATCTATAAGCAGCTCAGCTGGCTGGTTCTAGCTGAGTCACAGTAGAGTAGTCAGCAAGGATGCTGACATCTGAAGGCTTAGCTGGAGCTGGAGTACCTGCTTCCAGGCTCACTCACATGACTGTTGTCAGGAAAAGCCAGTACCTCTAGGACACTCTTTAGGTGGTACTAGCTCCCAAGAAACATGCTCAGATACAAGTCACCACACTTAAGAATACCCAAAATAGGATGTCCTTATCAGGTACTTCTGCATCATTTATTGGTTTTCCCGGTCTAGATGGAGTTCAGCAATCAGTGGTCCTTCTTACCATAAACAGGTTGCTTAGTAAAATAGTTAACATTCTACCTTTATCAGTCTTCAAGGGAACAGGGCTGGTAAATCACAGAACAAACTCTCATGCAGTAGAAGAGAGTTCTGTTAATTCTTTACCTGTATTATCTTCTTTCTCACCCATCAGAGCCTACTCACTTTTCTTGGCCCAGCTGGAGTGCTACCTCCTTCAAGAACCATTTTTCAACAGTTCTTACTTACCTCTGCATAAATTCTTGTGTCCTCTATTTATTTTTTATGGCTGCTTAGCAAATCACCGTGAAATTAGTGGCTTAATAGAACATGAAACTTACAGTTCTGGATGTCAGAAGTTCAAAATGGTGTTCACTGGCTTAAAATCAACACGTCAGCAGGGCTTCTGGAGGCTTTAGGAGGAGATTCTATTCCCTTGCCTTTTCCAGCTTCTAGAGGCCACCCACTTTTCCTGACTTGTGGGCCTCTTTCACCATCTTCAAATTTGGCAGCATAAAATCTTTGGAATCATTCTGACATTCTAACTTGTACTTCTATAAGTCACATCTCCTCTCAGAGTGGACATGAGTCTTTGGGGACCAGAAGGCAGACTGTGGCCCACCCAAAGATATCCACATCCCAGTCCCCAGAACCTATGAATATATGACTCTACATGGCAGAGGGATTTTGTATATGTGAGTATGTGAGTATTTTTTTTTAATTATTTGTTTGGCTGCCTCAGGTCTTAGCTGTGGCAAGCCGGATCTTCATTCATCATCTTTTGTTGTGGTGCACTAACTCTAGTTTGGACATGGGCTCCAGAGCACATGGGCTCAATAGCTGTGGTACACAGGCTTAGTTGCTCCATGGTATGTGGAATCTTAGGACCCCGACCAAGGATTGAACCCATGTCCCCTGCATTGAAGGGGGATTCTTAACCACTGGACCACCAAGGGGAGTCCCTATGTGAAGGATCTTGAGATGAGGAGATCTACTTGGATCATCCAAGTAGATCCAATATAATCACAAGAGACTTTGTAAGAAAGAGACAGGAATGACAGAGTGAGGGAAGGTGATGGAAGCAGAGAGAGAGAAAGAAGTGATGATAGAAGCAGAGGTCAGAGTGATGTGGCCAGAGCCAAAGAATGTGGTCAGCCTCTAGAAACTGGAAAAGGCAAGAAATGAATTCTCCACTAGAGCCTCCAGAAGAAAAACAGCTCTGCTGACATTTCGATTTTTGTACTGTAAGATCTGTTTTAGTCTATGAACTCCAGAACTGTAAGATTTTTTAAATTGTAGTTTAAAAAATTTTTGTTTTATGCCACTGTAACAGTGGCATAAAACAGCACATAGGAAACTAGTCCAGCCACCTTGGGATCATGCTGTTTGGTGACTGCACACTACATGTTTTGTGAATCTCGTTTTTTTTTAACTGTAATAAGGCAGAAGCAATATCCTGTATTGCTTTCATATCCCTACTGCACTCATTATATACCAGGTGACCATGAGAAAATACATTGGCAGCTATACTCATGGATATACTCATAGATAAGAATTGCTACCAGAAGAAATTCTTCAGGCTTCAATAAAGTTTGCATTTATCAGAAAGCCAGAGCATTTCATGGGCAAATCAGCCAGAATGGGATGGAAAGAGATGGAGTAGTCTCATTATAATGCTTGTTATTGTGTATTTAGCTGATTATTTGCCTCTGCCTACAGCCAATGACGTGCACCTGTCCTCAGGACCCAAGGAGTACCTTGGAATGCTGGAATACAAGAGAGAAGATGAGGCCAAGCTCATTCAAAACCTCATTCTTGGTAATGAAACCTGGGACTCTGAATTTTTGCTTAATTTTTGAGAACTTGAGCCTTAGTCATTGCCACGGTCTTGGGCAGGGATGATAGTTCCTCTTTTTCCTCCACTGCTTCTTCCCCTAGCACAGAGCTTCTCAGCCTCATTTTTGACCATGTGATTCTTTGTTTCGGGTGGATAGGGGCTTTGTATTGTAGGATATTGAGCAGTATCATTGGCTTCTATTCTCTAGAATCCAGTGGCAACCCCTAATCATGACAATAAAAAAAAATGCTGTCAGACATTGCCACATGCCTTCTGGCATCTGCTACCTTGCCTTCAGTTGAGATGCACTACCCTAACCTCTTCCCAAGTCTCATCACATGGTCAGGGTAGAAGACACACCTCCTCATCTTTGTGGTTTAGCACAGGAGTCTTGGGAGAAGTAACCGTGGCTCCCTTGTTCCATTTGCCTTCTGCTGAGAAATTCGTTTGTGTGGCAGGGCCTTCTCAGCCATGGCTATTACAGGAATCTCCCGATTGGCATGCTGTATGGTTGGCAGTCTTAGAACCAGTGCTACTAGCCTGCCTGTCGTCACCATGGAAACCACATAGTCTTCTAGGGAGAAGGAGAAAAACTGCCTCCCTATCAGCTGGTCCCAGGATCTCAAAGCAGAAAGCCCATGTATAGCCTTACTCCTCTTCTCCTAAGTGACCCTCCCCAGAGCACAGGAGCCGCCTACCCATTCTTTCCACCCTGCACTGGTACACAGCTGAGGGGCCTCTTTGTTCCCCTGTCCTAATGCAGACATGGGGAGGTCTTTGTTTGCTTTTCTTAACTTGTTCTATAAAGTTTCTCTCTACATCCCTACTCCGACTTCCAGCCATTCTCTTCTCCTCAAGGCCAACTGATCCTCCTCTGCAGGACTGTTGTACACCTGTTTTCTCTATTCATGGCAGAGGCATGTGATTGCTAAGATCATTCCATCCTCATCATAGAGGCTGAAGTGGGGGTGCATGGACTGGGGTTCCTCTCTTACCTTGGAGATATGAAATTCTGTCTTTTATTCAACCTTGGAAAAGAGAAAATACTTTGCAAATGAGAAGTAAGAGAAGCAGGTGGCACCTGCATGTATATTTTTGCTAAGAAAAAAAGCCAGCCTTAATTCCTCAAAGGGAAAAAACATCTCTGGGTATTCAGGCACTGCATCAAGTACAGAAAAGCAGACACCCCCACCCATACATAGGTTTCTTATCGGGGGAGCTGCAGTCCTCACCGACTCTCTCTGCTCCAGACCTGAAGCCCCGCGGTGTGGTGGTGAACATGATCCCCGGGCTGCCGGCTCACATCCTGTTCATGTGTGTACGCTACGCAGACTCTCTAAATGACGCCGACATGCTCAAGTCCCTCATGAACAGCACCATTAATGGCATCAAGCAGGTGGTTAAGGTAGGAACTACTTTTCTGACATTGGACCTTGGTATTAGGGCTACTTTAGGAACATTTGTGGAAATGACCAGATGCCCAGACTTTTCCCAACCTACACCTCCAGTGTTTGGTCAACTACATGCTTCTTCAAGCCAGTCAGAGGCCCAGTGAAAGACGCCAATCTAATTAGGAAAAGACAGCTTAGGTCAGACAGCCCTAAGGGTGGGACACGGCCAGTTACACCTCAAGTCCTTACCTGTAAGACTACAACCTGATGGTCACCACCCCATCACGTCTGTCCCCTCAGGTGTGAGATTCTTGACTGTAGGGAGTATGTGTCTATCCACGTAACAAGTTTGAATGCCAAGGAATAGGAATAGCCGAAAAATACTCATCTCTTCCCTTGGCACTTATATAATTCTCCTTTATAAAACCACAGTATATACTTTTATTCTTAGCCCAGACATGAAGATAAGGTATATGTAAGGGACCAGTAAAATATAGATCCATTATCCTTTATTCCCCTTCCAAATAAGGAGTAATGTTTGATTATGAGATGTATTTAAAATGTTTAGTTGGGAAAGTCCTATCTTACTTTTAGTAAAATATGTGTTCTAGAAAAGTCATGAGCAATCAAACCCTATCTTAAATACTCTTGGAAAAGAGAAGAAATAAAAGCAGTGAGTGCATCAGGAAATGGGTAATTCTCCCACCGTCCACCCTGCCCAATTTTGTACTAAGAATTCATTATTCATCAGGAGTTAGGAGTAGAAAGCTGACATTGATTTGGTGCTTTACAGTCAGTCTTCATGGGAGCCACCCATGTGTTCTTAGAAGAGACTGCCATAAATCATGTTTTTCCTGTCCCTATTTTCCTAAGTTGGGTTTTCTGCAGACACACTCGCATTACGTTCCAGGCTGTAGGCACACGGTGTTTGCCCCTTCTTGCTGCTCTGGAATGTTTAAATACTTTGAAAGTGAAAGGTACATAGCATAAGGAGTATGAAGCCTTTCTTGTGAGCATCTTCCACCTCAGCTTCTTCAGCGGCTCCGTGATCCTCCCACTCCAGTGCACAGCACGTTAAAGCAGCCCTCACTTGTTCCACATACCCCCTTGACCACTGGGCCTTTTTCTCACACACCCCCTCCTGGCTGCCAGAGCACTTAAAATACTTGTCTCCACCAACTATTTTTCCCTCCTTGCAGCCTGGCTTCTACCCACATTACTCCACAGAAAGATCACCAGTAATTCCTCTTGCTAAATCCAATGGTATTTTATTAACTTATTCTCTTTAAATGGATTAAACAGTAGCAGCACCTCTTTGAAACTCTCTGACATTGTTTTTTAAAACCCAGGGCTCTCCCAGTTTTCTTCTTATCTCTCTGGTCTTCATTACTTCTGACTCCTTTGCTCATTCCTCTCCTTCCTGTCCCATAAGTTGGAATGTTCTTGCCAGCAGAGTCCTTGATCCTGAGCTCTTGTCTGGCCACCCTTTTCCTTCAAGGAGGATATCCTTCTGCCTCTCTCCTGTGGTTTTCTCAGCTGCCCTGGTTCCCCATCATTTCTGCATCCTCTGAGTTTTTGTAGCACCGCCTATGCCTACCATGTAAGCTGTCAGCCACCTATTTAACTGTGTCCTACATATGTCGTGTCTGTCTTCCCAGCCAGAATGTGACATTTGGAGGCCAAGGACTGAGACTTTTCTCAGGCATTCCTACAGTGCCTGCTTCAAGTGTCATAACAGATGATATAACCTGTACAGAAGTACTTTGCAAACCATAATCTGCTAAATAAATACGGCTTTATTTTCATGTTGTTGTTCAGTTGCTCAGTCGTATCTGACTCTTTGCAACCCCATGAACTGCAGCACGCCAGGCTTCCCTGTCCTTCACCATCTCCCAGAGCTTGCTCAAACTCATGTCCATTGAGTCAGTGATGCCATCCAACCATCTCAGCCTCTGTTGTCCCCTTCTCCTCTTTCCTTCAATCTTTCCCAGCATCAGGAGGTCTTTTCCAATGAATTTCTCTTCACATCAGGTGCCCAAGTATTAGAGCTTCAGCTTCAGCATCAGTCCTTCCAATGAATATTCAGGGTTGATTTCCTTTCCTTTAGTCAAATCCTTGACTGATTTGATCTCCTTGCAGTCCAAGGGACTCTCAAGAGTCTTCTCTAGCACTGCAGTTCAAAAGCATCATTGTCCAACTCTCACATCCATACATGACTAGTGGAAAAACCATAGCTTTGACTATATGGACCTTTGTAGGCAAAGTAATGTCTCTGCTTTTTAATATGCTGTCTAGATTTGTCATTGCTTTTTTTTCCAAGGAGTAAGTGTCTGTCTTTTAATTTCATGGCTGCAGTCACCATCCTCAGTGATTTTGAAGCCCAAGAAAATAAAATTCTTTTTATAGTGTAAATTTAATAAAGTCTTTAATTAATAAAAGAAGAATTATTTTTGGTCAAAAGCCACCAGCTAGAAAAACAAGTTAAATATGTCTGTTCTTGGCTCAGAACAATAACAAAATCCAACTTTGTCTTTTCTTGGTTTTTTTTTTTAAGGAACATTTAGAAGACTTTGAGATGCTGTCCTTTTGGCTTTCCAATACCTGTCATTTCCTCAATTGCCTGAAGCAGTACAGTGGAGAAGAGGTAGGGACGCCTGCTGCTCCGTGCTCTGTACTGACCGCCAGTCTGCGACCTCCTTGTGGGCCCGAGCTCGCCGGAGTAATTAGGAATCAGACTGCCCAGCCCAGGAACATCCTCTGCTCCAACTGGCCTCCTGGCTTCCTTCTTCCCCAGGAGACCAGCTTCACATCACCAGCTAAATGGAGGTCACAGGCAAAAAGACTTCCAGAAGGAGGTTTAGACCCCGGGCATGATACTAAGCCTCAGTGTCCTTGACTTTCAAATTACATGAGGTGGATTCTTCCCTGGTGGTCCACTGGTTGAGACTTCATCTTTCAAGGAGAGGGTGTGGGTTGAATCCCTGGTTGGGGAGCTGAGATCCCACATGCCTTGCAATCAAAAAAAAAAACAAAACATAAAACAGAAGTAATGTTGTAACTTAAAAGTCTTTATTGAACCAGTTCAATAAAGACTTTTAAAACGATTCACATCAAAAAATCTTTTTAAAAAATTCATGAGATAGATTCAGAGATTTTTCATTTTCCTTCTGGCTGTAAAATTCTGGAGTTGTTAATGTTATCACTCTAAAACACAGCCTTTAGTTCAACCTGCCTACGTTTTCATAGCTGTTATCACTACAAGATTTTGGTTATTCCTCCATCATCTGTAAATCCTTTGCCATTCCTACTCTGCTTTCAAGGGGCTAACATTATAATGAAGTTCTTCACCATCAAGTACTCACAGAGCATTATTTCACTGACCTAAAAGAACAAAAATGACTGGGATTTTCAATGCTCTGCAAAATGGGTATACCATTCTATAGTCCTATCAGTAGTATATAAAGTTCTAGCGTGTCATACCTTTTGCCAACACTAGGTATTGACAGATGTTTTATTGCTTATCAGTCTCATGGGTATAAGATGATACTCTGTTGACTTAAATTGTAATTGCTTGATCACTAGCAAGGTCAAGCATCATTTCATATGCTTACTCATCAGTTGGATTGTTTTTTAAATTGCCTAGTCACATCCATTACCCGTTTTTCTTAGGGGTGATTCTTTTTTCTTATTGATTTATAGGAGGTCTTTACATAGATTGTGGCCTATCATTAACTTTTCTTTATGGAGTCGTTTGTCATCCACAAGTTTTGAATTTTGATGTACTTAAATCTATCTGTCCTGT
Source organism: Bos mutus (assembly GCF_027580195.1). Classification (NCBI taxonomy): domain Eukaryota; kingdom Metazoa; phylum Chordata; class Mammalia; order Artiodactyla; family Bovidae; genus Bos; species Bos mutus. The sequence continues at coordinate 50,577,312 of NC_091626.1, read as the reverse complement.
TCTTTTATAATACATGATTCAGTGTCCTGTTCAAGAAATTCTTCCCTACCCTGAGATCATGAAGTTCTTTTTTCTTCTAACTTTTTAATTCAAATTTAGAGTTCATAATTATGCTTTTATCCATAATTGATGTGATTATTTATCCCAAATTGACATGTGAAGTAATGATCACATATCTTCTTTCAGGAGAGAAAATAAAATATGAGTAATCCTACTAGTATTAAAGAACAAAAGGAGAAATAGGTAAAGAAAATCCAACTTCTAACCAAAAGGAACGTTGGAGCTGAGAGGGGCACAGACCAGTCCTTTAAGATAACCTGGCATCTGTGTGGCTTTAATGGGAGGCATATCATCATCATTTTTAAAAATTTTATTTTTAATTGCATCACCATTATTTAAATCCTTTCTTTACCCACTTTAACCATGTATACAATGTTTTTTTCCTTGTCTGAAGATTCTTTATTTACTATTTTTTATTTCTAAAATTCCAATGGTTCTTTTTTACCTCTGCCTTTTACAATGTCCTATTCTTATCTTAAATTTTTTTTTTAAATTTTACTTCTTTGAACATTGTAAATGTATTACCATGTTCAGGCTGGGCTGCTGTAACAGAATACCACAGACTAGGTGGCCTGAACAACAGAAATTTATTTTCTCGCAGTTCTGGAGAATGGAAACCTGAGATCAGGGTGCAAGCATTGGGTCACTGGTGAAAGTTCACTTTTAGACTTGAAGATAGTCACCTTCTCCCTGTGTACTCACATGGCCTTTCCTCAGTGCATGGGATCTCTCTAGTGTCTCCTTTTATAAGAACACTAATCCTATCAGGTCAGGACTCCCACCCTTGTGACCTTGTTTAACCTTAATAACATGGAGACAGAGACCCCATCTCCAAAGCTAGCCACAATGGAGATTATGGCTTCAACATATAAATTTGAGGGGGAAACAAATACTCAGTCCATAACATCCATATTAAAGCATTTCAGATTGGTCTATACTCTGTAAAGTTATGAATCTCATTTATTGCATCTATCAACATTTTACAGTAGTTTATTTCCTTGAATGCTTCACTGTTTTTCCTATGAGCTTCCATGGGGGAACAGTAGTATTTACAGATCCTTAGATTCAATCAATTATAGATCATGTAGTACTATATAATACATAACTTAGTGAAAAAGGTCCACGTGTAAGTGGACCTTTTTAAGACCTTACACATGTAAGACCTATGTAGTTCAAACACATATCATTTAAGGGTCAAGTGTAGTTAGTTATAGAAAATAAATGCTATCCAAAACACTAAGAATTTGATACAGATCAGACATTAAGTATAGGAGTTATGCTGCTGCTGCTGCTGCTAAGTCGCGTCAGTCATATCCGACTCTGTGCGACCCCATAGATGGCAGCCCACCAGGCTCCCCCATCCCTGGGATTCTCCAGGCAAGAACACTGGAGTGGGTTGCCATTTCCGTCTCCAATGCATGAAAGTGAAAAGTGAAAGTGAAGTCGCTCAGTCGTGTCCGACTCCTAGCGATCCCATGGACTGCAGCGCACCAGGCTTCTCCGTCCATGGGATTTTCCAGGCAAGAGTACTGGAGTGGGGTGCCATTGCCTTCTCCATAGGAGTTATAGTATAAACTTATTGTAATATCATTAGATACAGAGATAGTATTTTAATATCCTATGTGTCTACATTATTCTAATATTTATATGTTCAAAATTACTTTCAGGAATTCATGAAGCATAATAGTCCACATCAGAATAAGAATTGCTTGAACAATTTTGACCTTTCAGAATACAGACAGATTCTTAGTGATGTGGCTATACGAATATATCATCAGTTCGTTATCGTAATGGAAAATAACATTCAACCAATAATAGGTAAGAAAAGAATTGATGACTAAGAAATATTTATAATGATGTTGAGACCTTAAAAAATAAATCTGCATGGAATGTGTAATTGAAAAGAATATAATTTTTTTAAGCCAATAGTAAAATAATTTATTGGTTTAGTCTTATCCTTTTCTGCCCCACCCTTCCCCCAAAGAAAACAACTAAGTCATGTTGACATAAGTGGTTTTAGTCACTAGGGTGATAGTACTCATAGTAGCAGAAAATGCCAGTGTGGTGTTGACAATCCAAATTGTGACTTGGTCATGTTTCCAGTGGTATAAGCAAACGTTCACACAAAAACCTCTACATCTCCCAAAAACAAGCATTAATTTTCAGAGGTGGTACAGCCATGATACTCAGAAAGGAAGAGAACCATTTTTTCCTCAAGTAATACTATTTTTAGAGATTTTCCCTAACCACAATGCAAATAAGAGATTCACAGTATCACCTACATAAGTATGCTTCTCTACTGTAGCTTCAAAGAACGTAATTTTAGAACAAGAAACTTTACTAATATAAATGCCCACTATTTAATTCTCTGATTGCCTAAAGTGATTACATATATAAAAGCACATGGGTCATAGTTTTCTTTCTGTAAGGGGGATCCATCCTGTAGGGAAAGATTTGGGAGAACCGCTGCTCCTTATGTGGCTAACACTGGTTCTGAGCCAAGTATTTTGGAAATCCTAGAGCTCCACTCAACTTCTTGTATACTTTCTTCAGTTTTCTGAAATTGAAATACTGTAGGCTTTAAGTAGTTCCAGACCATGAGTTGTCATGCTAACCAGCTCTCTCTCCTGTCAAGTTGAAAGAAGAGGAACTGTTCCCCTCCTGTAGATGGTGGTGCATTCCCATCCACCCCTTACAGCCTGGTGTTCCCCAACCCTCCATCCTTCTGCTTTCTCTGTTACAGCTGTATCCACACTAACTCTTGTGAAAATTGTCGCACTCCCTGAAACAGACACACGAGAGCAGGGGAAATGTCCTCTGGGCGTCCCCACTGCGTGTGCAAGAAAAGCCTCCATTTTTCTCCGTAGTGCCAGGCATGCTGGAGTACGAGAGTCTGCAGGGCATTTCTGGCCTGAAGCCCACAGGCTTCCGGAAGCGGTCCTCCAGCATAGACGACACGGATGCCTACACGATGACCTCCGTCCTGCAGCAGCTGAGCTACTTCTACAGCACCATGTGCCAGAATGGCCTGGACCCTGAGATCATGAGGCAGGCAGTGAAGCAGCTCTTCTTCTTGATCGGGGCGGTGACCCTGAACAGCCTCTTCCTGCGCAAGGACATGTGCTCCTGTAGAAAAGGGATGCAGATAAGGTAAGATCCGTAAGCCACCACTAACCCTGGAGAGGCTGGCTGGAAAGGATGCTCCTGAAGTCCGAGACTGCATGCTCTGCCCGCCCTCCCTCCACAAGAGCGGCACTGCTGGAGGGTGTGCAAAATGACTCTTAGAGCCATGGAGATCTCAGCCATATGATGCCAGGCCCTCCTCCCATCACTCTACCTATGCTAACTTGACACTCTGGCAGAGTGGCTTCAACTAAGAACTAATAACTGTGTATTTTAAATTCTGGCCCTCTGTGGTTATCATATATGCAGCCAGTACTTGTTGACCACCACCTCTGTGATTAGCACTGCTGGTGGGGGACACAGGAAACAAAGGAAAGGGTGATTTGATCCCTGCTGTTGAGAAGCTAAATGATGATTCAAGATCACTATAATTAAGTCATAAATAAGTGGTACAGGAAGTGCTTCACAGAGGAGAGATGACTGTGGCCAGAAAAGTTAAAGAAGCCTGAAAACTGTTTGTGAGTGATCAAAAATGGAAGAACATTCCGGGCAAGGGAATGGGTGGGCAAAGCCATAGTGGTAGGACCGAGTGAGGACCCCTCCTCAGGCAGGAGTAAATATCAATAGCTCTGTCTAGATTAAGTGCAGAGAAGGCAATGGCACCCCACTCCAGTGCTCTTGCCTGGAAACTCCCATGGACAGAGGAGCCTGGTAGGCTGCAGTCCATGGGGTCGCTAAGGGTCGGACACGACTGAGCGACTTCACTTTCAATTTTCACTTTCATTCATTGGAGAAGGAAATGGCAACCCACTCCAGTGTTCTTGCCTGGAGAATCCAAGGGACGGGCAAGCCTGGTGGGCTGCTGTCTATGGGGTCGCACAGAGTTGGACACAACTAAAGCAACTTAGCAGCAGCAGCTAGATTAAGTGAAGGTTTATATCAGGATCTACAGGACTGAAGTAGAGTGGTAAGCTGGACCTAGATTGGGAGGGCGTAAAATGCCAGGCCAAGCATTGAGAGTTCATCCTGCAGACATGGTTATCCAGTTTGTTTGTTTGTTTTTTTAATTTCTTTTTGTGTATTTATTTATTTTTGGCTGTGCTGAGTTTCTGTTGCTTTTCGAGGGCTTTCTCTAGTTGCCTCTTATGGGGCTATTCTTCCTGCAGTGTGAAAGCCTCTCATTACAGTGGCTTCTCTAGTTGCAGAGCACGGGCTCTAGAGCACGGGCTAAGTAGTCGTGGCATGTGGGATTAGTTGCCTGGTGTTATGCGGGATCTTTCCGGATCAGAGGTTGAACCCGTGTCCCCTGCTTTGGCAGGCAGATTCTTATCCATTGTGTCACCTGGAAGTCTAGTCATCCAGTTTTGAAGTGTGTCAGCTTCTCTGTCTCTAAGAGAAGAGAAAACACAGATCATTAGCTATTGTTTGAATTAACACTGTCACATGATTAGAAAGCAAATAATATGGGCTAGATATTTAAGATTTTTTAATATGTACACGGATTTGATACCTGTAGGTGACAGGAGGATGTAGGGTGGTGATGATGGCAGTTACACAATGAAAAGTGACCTAAAAAGTTTATTAAGCCAAGTAGTACATAAGAGGCATCCATTACACCTTAGCGTTGGTGAAGCTTGGACGTCTCTACAAAGCAGTGTGTGAAATTCCCATGACCCCATGTTGTAGTTTTCAGATACAAGGGAGTATTCAGGAGGGCTGGGCTTTGTGGGTCTTTTCTTCTTCACTGAGAGGAAAGGCTTCTGTTTATTTCCCAAGTTCTGAACAGATGCCCTGAAGTCCTCTGGGGCAGGCCTCAGGCTTATTTAAAGTCAAGTCATAAACCTACACATGTCACCAAAGTCTTTGCTAAACAACTCTTATTCCACCAGTAGGTCCCCAAGCTCAGTGAACATTTGTCCCCATAGGTGCCCAGCACTCTTTCCTCTCACCAACTGGAAGTGCTATTAGGGAAGTACTGCCTTTCCAGTGTGTTGCTCTGAGTGAACAGCACATACATCTTAGAGACATTTGTTCATTCAGATATTGATTCAGCTTCTGCCATAAACAAGGTACTTCAGGATTGGCAGTGATTTTACCATGACAACACAAGCACTGCAATAGCAAAACATGAACACAAGTGGAAAATCAAACTCCAAGAAAGGAAAAATAAACAGTGGACAGAGTAGCTTGAAAACGGGCACTGGGCTTTCTGACTGCCAGGAGAAAAAAGCAAAACATCAGTAGCTCTCTGGTCTCATCTGGCATGGTGAAGCAGACCAGTTCCTGGGAAAAGGTAAAAATTTTCCTAGTACGTAGTTCTTTTTGTTGTTCCTAATGGGCTGCCGTCTACGGAGTCTCACAGAATCGGACACAACTGAAGCGACTTAGCAGCAGCAGTCATAAATTTATAAAAAATATTATCTCATGTGGAACTTTATCTCACCATCTCCACAATAGCATTTTTATTGCAGGTTCCATTGTGGTTATTTTGCCCAGGCATCATATATATATACATATATATATATATATATATATATAAAATTTTTTGGCTCTGCTGGATCTTCATTGCTGTGCAAATCTCTAATTGCAGCAAGTGGGGGCTACTCTAGTTGCAATGTGCAGGCTTCACACTGCAGCAGCTTCTCTTGCTGCCGAGCATGGGCTCCAGGTGCAGGGGCTTCAGTAATTGTGGCTCGTGGTTTCAGTAGTTGCGGCTTCCAGGCTCTAGAGCACAGGCTCGACAGTTGTGGTGCATGGGCTTAGATGTTCCACAGCAAGTGGGATGTTCTCAGATCAGAGATTGAACCTGTGTCTCCTGAATTGGCAGGTGGATTCTTTACCACTGAGCCTTCAAGGAAGGCCGCCCAGGGTTCTTTGATAAGAACCTAGGTAGGGCCTGTGGAGACAGTTCTGTTAGGAACCAGAATGATGTGGCCCAAGTACAGACATTGCTTGTTGTCCTGAGGGAATCTGGGAGAATATAAAAGGCATTGACTTGGGTCTTAGAGGACAAGAAGGATTTCAGCCCAAGAACTAGAGAATTGAGCACAGGCCTCAGTGAAGGAATGCTTAGGGCAGGGTATGAATAGCCCTCCTTGAAAGGAGAACCAGAGTGATGGGTGGATCTAGAAAGATAAGTTACAGAGACAGAGCGGAGTGCCAGCATGAGAAATGCATGCTTTAGTCCCTCAGGAATGGCAGCAACCTCAGAGATTTTTCTTTTTCAGAAGGCTTTAAACTATGGATTTTTTTTTTTTTTTAGTAGTTGTGGGATTATTCGGGTTATAGATTTCATCTTAGGTGAGTCTGGTAGTTTTTGGTTTTCAAGGAATTAGTCCGCTTCATCACAGTTGAGGTAATGTGGGTATCACTGTTCAGAATATTCCTTTATTATTCTTTTAATTTCTGCAGAATTTGTAGCAACGGCCCCCGTCCACTCCTCTTTGGGTAATTTGTCTTCTCTTCTCCTTGGTCAGTCTTGCTACAGGTATATCAATTTTATGATCTTTTCAAAGAACCAGGTTTTGATTTCATTGATTGTCTTATTTTTTAAATTTAATGGACTTCTGTTCCTGTCTTTCTTCATTCCTTCTGCCTACTTTGCATTTAGTTTTCTTTTCTTCTAGGTTCCTAAAGTAGAAGCCTGGATTATTAGCTCTGAGACTCTTTTCTAACATAAGCATTTAATGCTATACATTTCTCTCCCAGCACTATTTTAACTCTATCCCCCAACACACAGTTTTGACGTATGTTGTTCAGTTCATTTTTGTTCAATTCAAAATATTTTTTAATTTCCCTCAAGTCTTACTCTTTGACTCTTGGATGGTATAGAAGTGTGTGTTGTTTAATTTCCAAGTGTTTAGAGACTCTCTTGTTACCTTTCTGTTATTGATTTTAGTTTAATTTTGTTGTGCTTAAAGAATATACTTTGTCAGTCGGACTGTTAGAAACAGAAGGTAGAATGGTGGTTGCCTGAAGCTGATGAGAGAGAGAGAGAAAGGGAGTTGTTGTTCCGTGGATGTACAGTTTCAGTTTTACAAAATGTTCTGGGAGCTTAGTTTCACAACATGGTGCATATAGTTAAGGCTACTATGCTATCCTATACACTTACAATGGTTAACATGGTAATTTTATGTTATGTATTTTCTACCACAATTTTTAAAAAGATCCCTAGATGCACACAGGTTAACATACACTGTAGGTTATGATGCTAGAGTTCCCAACCATCCCACTTTGTCTTAGACTTTCCCAGATTTATTTTTAAAACACAAACTTATAAATACTTTTACATTGAAAAAAACAAACTTTATATTTGTTATTGTTGGTCAGTCATTAAGTCATGGCTCTTTGCAACCCCATGAACTGCAGCACACCAGGCTTCCCTGTCCTTCACCATCTCCCAGAGCTTGCTCAAACTCATGACCATTGAGTCGGTGATGCCATCCAACCATCTCATCCTCTGTCATCCCCTTCTCCTCCTGCCTTCAATCTTTCCCAGCATCAGGAGGTCTTTTCCAATGAATTTCTCTTCACATCAGGTGGCCAAGTATTGGAACTTCAGCTTCAGCATCAGTCCTTCCAATGAATATTCAAGGTTGTTTTCCTTCAAGATTGACTGGTTTGATCTCCTTGCAGTCCAAGGGACTCTCAAGAGTCTTCTCCATCACCACAGTTCAAAAGCATCAATTCTTTGGTGTTCAGCTTTCTTTATGGTCCAACTCTCACATCCGTACATGACTACTGGAAAAGCCATAGCTTTGATTAGACGGACCTTTGTCAGCAAAGTAATGTCTCTGCTTTTTAATATGCTGTCTAGGTTGGTCATAGCTTTTCTTCCAAAGAGCAAGCATCTTTTAATTTCATGGCTGCAGTCACCATCGGCAGTGATTTTGGAGCCCAAGAAAATAAAGTCTGTCACTGTTTCCACTGTTTCCCCATCTATTTGCCATGAAGTGATGAGAAAATTTATATGATTTCAGTTATTTTTAAATTTGTTAATACTTGCTTTTATGACCCAGAATACAGTCTACTTTTGTGAATATTCCAAATGCAGTTGAAAAGAATGTACATTCTTCTGTTGTTGGGTAGAATATTCTATAAATGTCAATTTGTCGATGGTATTTTTCAGGGCTTCCCTGGTGACTCAGACAATAAATAATCTGCCTGCCATGCAGGAGACCTGGGTTCGATCCCTGGGTCAGGAAGATCCCCTGGAGAAGGGAATGGCAATCCACTCCAGTATTCTTGCCTGGAGAATTCCATGGACAGAGGAGTGACTAAGACTTTGACTTTCACTTTCATTTTTCAGTTCTTCTGTATCCTTGCTGATTTTCTGTCTACTAATTCTATTGACTACTGAGAGGTGTATTGAAGTCTTCAACTGTAATTATGAATGTGTCTGTTCTTTCAATCTGTCAGTTTTTGCATTATGTATTCTGAAGCTGTGTTTTTCTTACACTCTGAGTAAGGTGCATACACATTAAACATTGTTATGTCATCTTGGTGAACTGACCCTCCTATCATTATGTGGGGGTCTCTCTTTATCCCATCCTGTTAATTTTCTCTGCTTTGACGTCTACTTTATGGACTTCCCTGGTGGCTCAGATGGTAAAGTGTCTGTCTACAATGCAGGAGACCCGGGTTCGATCCCTGGGTTGGGAAGATCCCCTGGAGAAGGAAATGGCAATCCACTCCAGTACTATTGCCTGGAAAATCCCATGGAAAGAGGAGCCTGGTAGGCTACAGTCCATGGGGTCACAAAGAGTCGGACATGACTGAGCGAAATGAGTCAGTCATATCTTGTCTGAAAGTCTACTTTTTAATTGGATCAGTGTTTTCATAGTATACCTTTTCCCATCCTTTTATTGTAAACTTATTTGTGTAATATTTGAAGTGTAGGCAGCATATATTTGGGTCCTTTTTTTTTTTAATCCAGTCTGACAATCTCTGTTTCTTGTTATATTTAAACCATTTTAATTTAATGTATTTATTGATATATGACATATTTAGATATAAGTCTACATTTTTGTCATTTTCTATTTGTTCCTTCTGGTTTTTATTTCTTTGATTTCCTGTTTCTGTCTTATTTGGGGTTCTTTGAACATTTTTGGCATCCTTTTTAAATTTCCCTATTGTGTTTTCTCTATATCTCTCTGTATCTTTTTTAATGGTTGTTCTAGAAATTATAGTATCATACTTACCTTTTTCAATCTATTTGGAATCAATATCTTTTATTTTTAAATTGGATTTTTAAAAAGCTGTTTATTTGGATTTTTTAGTCACACTGCATGGCATGCATGGTATTGGTTCCCCAACAAGGGATTGAACCCATGCCCCCTTCACTGAAAGTTTGGATCCCCAACCATTTATCACATTAAGTCTACTTGGGCTTTACTTAACTCACTATGTGCTACACTCCCAGCAAATGTCCCCATCTGGGGTCAGGTGGTGGGAGGACGGAGCTAAGAAGCATTCACCCCCATCCCCTTGAGCTGCAGTTCCTCCAGCTGAAGAAGTTCCCCTCTCTGATTTAGTTTGCTGCTGGAGCCTGCTGCCACCACCATAGGACTGTTTGGGGCTTGTGCATAACAGAGTGAAGAAAAATAAAGAAAAGGAGAAATAAGAAAAACAGAATTTCTACCCTCTCTCAGAGTATTAGGACACCCCCTTTTCAGCACCTCAAACCAGAACTGGAGGGTTCCTCCTAGAGCTCTTAGTTATCAGCAATGCCCACTGCTGAATTTCAGGCTGCTTTGAGTTCAAACCAGTGACTAGCCAAGGGGAAGATACTGGTAAACTCAGTATTAATTGGGAGATACTTCAGATTCTGGTCTTTTTCCCCACACCACCTGCTACTGTTTACTTTTCAAAGTCCTCAAATAGTTGTTCCAGGCATTCCATCCAGGTTTTATAACTGCATTCCGTGGGAGACACAAAATGGAGTGCTTATTCCATCTTACCAAGAACTAGAGCTCCCAATACAGATTTTTGAGTAGGAGGATTAAGATGCTCAAAATTCAGATTTAGAAAAACTGTGGCAGAATTGAATAGGATGGATTAGAAGGGATGAGATGGGAGGCCCATTAGGAATCTACTGTAATAAGAACTTAAGCTAGTGGGACAAAATTGAGAATGACAGTGTCGGGGTGGGGGTGGGGTGCTTACCAGAGCAAGAGAAGTCATTTCACACTTATTACCTCCTTATGGAATACATTAACTCAGCGTTATTGTCCCAGTGATATAACCCATGGGGAGTTGCTAATCTGGAAGGTCAGAGCTAGAGCTGACCTTAGAGATCACCTAGTTCACTCAATTTCTTAAACAGCTTCATTGATATATAATCTCCATGCCATACAGTTCACTTGTTTAAAGTGTAGAGTTCAATGAAGTTTGGTATATTTACAGAATTATGTAACCATCACCATAATGTAATTTTAGAAAAGCTTCATCACTCCAAAAAGAAACCTTAAACCCAGTTATCAGCCACTCTTATCCCCTACCCACATCCCACTGAGTCCCCTCCTCCTCACCTCAGTTCAGTTCAGTTCAGTCGCTCAGTCATGTCCGACTCTTTGTGACCCCATGGACGCCAGGCCTCCCTGTCCATCACCAACTCCCAGAGTTTACTCAAATTCACGTCCATTGAGTTGGTGATGCCATCCAACCATCTCATCCTCTGTCGTCCCCTTCTCCTCCTGCCTTCAATCTTTCCCAGCATCAGGGTCTTTTCCAATGAGTCAGTTCTTTGCATCAGGTGGCCTTAATATGCGAGCTTCAGCATCAGTCCCTCATGAATATTCAGGACTTACTTCCTTTAGGATGGACTGGTTGGATCTCCTTGCAGTCCAAGGGACTCTCAAGAGTCTTCTCCAAAATCACAGTTCAAAAGCATCAATTCTTCAGTGCTCAGCTTTCTTTATGGTCCAACTCTCACATCAGTACATGACTATTGGAGAAACCATAGCTTTGACTATACAGACCTTTGCTGACAAAGTAATGTCTCTGCTTTTTAATATGGTGTCTAGGTTGGTCATAGCTTCTCTTCCATGGAACAAGTGTCTTAATTTCATGGCAGCCATCACCATCTGCAGTGATTTTGGAGCCCAAGAGAATAAAGTCTGTCACTGTTTCCATTGTTTCCCCATCTATTTGCCATGAAGTGATGGGACCGGATGCCTTGATCTTATTTTTTGAATGTTGAGTTTTAAGCCAGCTTTTTTTTTTTTTTCAAGCCAGCTTTTTCACTGTACTCTTTCACTTTCATCAAGAGACTCTTTAGTTCCTCTTCGCTTTCTGCCATAAGGTTGCATATCTAAGGTTATTGATGTTTCTCCCAGCAATCTTGATTCCAGCTTGTGCTTCATGCAGCCCAGCATTTCACATGATGTACTTTGCATATAAGTTAAATAAGCAGGGTGATGATATACAACCTTGATGTACTCCTTTCCCAATTTTGAACCAGGCCATTGTTCCATATCTGGTTCTGTTGCTTCTTGACCTTTATACAGATTTCTCAGGAGGCAGGTAAGGTGATCTGGTATTCCCATGTCTTTCCATACATCAACATGCATCCGCCACGTTTACACCCGCGGCGGATGCATGTTGGTGTATGGCAAAACCAATACAATATTGTAAAGTAAAAAAATAATAATAATAATTAAAAATTTAAAAAAATTTTTCCACAGTTTGTTGTGATCCACACAGTCAAAGGCTTTAGTGTAGTCAATGAAGCAGCAGTAGATGTTTTTCTGGAATTCTCTTGCTTTTTCTTTGATCCAATGACAACATCAAATATATTTTCTTCCTCTACAGATTTCCTTATACTGGACATTTTTTAATAAATGAAATCATAAAATACATTGTCTTTTGTGAATAGCTTCATTCACTTAGTGTAATGTTTTCATATTTCACCCATGTAGTAGCATGTGTCAGTATCTCACTCATTTTTATTGTTGAATAACATCTTATTGTATAGATAGACCACAATTTATTTATCTGCCCACCAATTGGTAAACATTAGGGTTGTTTTCATTTTTTGATTATAATGATTAATGCTCCTATGAACACTTGTGTATGATTTTTTTGTGTGGACCTTTCAATTCGGAGTTGCTGGGTCAGATGGTAGTTCTATGTCTAACATTTTGAGGAAATGCTTGTTTTCCTTAGCAGCTGTACTATTTACATTCTCCCTAGCAATGTGTGAGTGTTCTCAACACCCTGATTTACCAAGAGAGGTAGAGTAACTTTCCAGGCTCACAAAACAGATTGGTGAGATTAAAACCCATGCCTCTTAACTTATAAACCTATGATAGTAAGTGACAGAAACTAGAATAGAAACCCCAGTGAACTTAGAAAACCTTCTACCAGTTGAAAATTTTCTGCTACTTTAGGAAAAGAGTTCAAACAGTTTTTATACCAGTGTAAATCCCCTCTTGGAAGGAAAGTTATGACCAACATAGACAGCATATTAAAAAGCAGAGACATTACTTTGCCAACAAAGGTTCGTCTAGTCAAGGCTATGGTTTTTCCTGTGGTCATGTATGGATGTGAGAGTTGGACTGTGAAGAAGGCTGAGTGCCGAAGAATTGATGCTTTTGAACTGTGGTGTTGGAGAAGACTCTTGAGAGTCCCTTGGACTGCAAGGAGGTCCAACCAGTCCATCCTAAAGGAGATCAGTCCTGGGTGTTCATTGGAAGGACTGATGTTGAAGCTGAAACTCCAATACTTTGGCCACCTCATGCAAAGAGTTGACTCATTGGAAAAGACCCTGATGCTGGGAGGGATTGGGGGCAGGAGAAGGGGACAACAGAGGATGAGATGGTTGGATGGCATCACTGACTCAATGGACATGAGTTCGAGTGAACTCCAGGAGTTGGTGATGGAAGGGAGGCCTGGCGTGCTACGATTCATGGGGTCGCTAAGAGTCGGACACGACTGAGCGACTGAACTGAACTGAATTGAAGTCCCCCCTTCAAATATCACTATGAGGTTTTCCTTTAAGATATTTTCAAATCTATTATTAAAGGTACATTAATAGATTGTTTTATAAATTATTGTAGTCACTGTTCTTTGCTCAGATTTTCTCCAAAGTTTATTGCTATTATGACCACTCACCCTAGACCATCATGATCCTTAGAATCATGGATCATGAGAGCTGATCACCTGGCCCAACCCCTCTTGTTACAAATGAAGAAACTGCTGGACGTGGTCCTGAGGATCTTAGTGAACACTGGTACCATGCTGGGACATGCTTAGGGACTCTACACCTTCCCCTAAAGTGTTCTAAATGGATCACCCACTGTTCTCTGCTCCTCTGGCTTTTACTCCAGGTGCAACATCAGTTACTTAGAAGAATGGCTTAAAGATAAGAATTTACAGAACAACTTGGCCAAGGAAACTTTGGAGCCTCTCTCACAGGCAGCATGGTTGCTTCAGGTGAAGAAGACCACCGACAGTGATGCCAAGGAGATCTACGAACGCTGTACCTCCCTGTCTGCTGTGCAGGTAATCAGGTTTGTTCAGTGTCTCCCTGATCTTCACCAGTGATCATGTGACTGGCATCCCCTTTCCTGGCTTAGCTGGCATGGGGTGCATCTGCATCTCTGTGTGCTCTTTGGCCTACCCACTTATCTAACAAGCATTTATTAAATAGTAACTCTAGACCTTGAAAACCTAAAAGTTCGTATGGCACATTCCCTGCCCACAAAACCACAGATGTGTGTGTGTGGGGGGAGAGGATGTAGGACTGGAGAAGGAGGCTGGAAATGGGGAATTGTCTCACAGTCATCTAATTATATGATGTCCTTGCTCCCATCTATGCTCTTCTCAGTTTGTTTTCTCTCTTCTTGGGGAAAAAAATAACACATGGTTCCTAGAGCCAGATTACAGTATTAAAGAACCACTTGTGGTTCCCAACTGTTCCCAGACCACTGGAACCATCATTTCATGGACAGAGTTATCCTTTTCGTGGCCTTATACTATCTTATGCATTGTTTGCAGATCATAAAGATTCTTAATTCATACACACCTATAGATGACTTTGAAAAAAGAGTGACTCCATCCTTCGTTCGCAAAGTGCAGGTGAGATGCTTAAGATGTGCCTTTTAATTTTTAGTATGAGACAGTGATATTTAATTACCACTATAGAAGTTCAGAATTAAAGTACATGTAACAAATATACAAAGGAAATGCCCACAGGAAAAGTGGCAGAAATCTTCCCTGTCAAATTCCCCCCGTTTTCAGAAGCCATTTTAGCCCTGGTGGCAAGGGACTGAAAACACCAAAACCATGACTCTCAGTCTACAGTCCTTCAGCATGTCTTGTTTCTCATCAGTCTTTGAGCATAGACAAGGGAACAGAGGCTGAATAGAAACAGAGAACCTACGTACTCATTTTTTCTTATTTTAATCCCTAAAGTTTCTTTCCCAATGCCTTAGGGCAGCAGTTCTCAAAAGTTGCATTCAAGAGTCTTTGGTGAGGTGGGGAGGAGTGGATCCTTGAGATAATTTCAGAGAGTCTGCAAAGTCTTCCTTTTTCCAAATATATACCTGTGTGAGGCAGACTTTTCTTCACACACTTCAACCAGAATAGCAAATCACTACAGGTGAATGCAGAAGCAGATACAAGATTCCACCTGTCACATTAAGTCAGTCATTAAAAATTTACAAAATTATAAAAAATAATACTACTTCCCAGTAGTTTTTTTTTAATTTTCTTTCAAATTTGAGTTATTTTTCAATAAAAATATGTTAACATGTCTTGGGCTTTTCTTGTTATAAGTAGTTTAAATTATTGTTTTATTACTAATATGATAAATATCCATAGCTCTAACCACATGCACGAAAGCTGTTTAGGGTCCTCAGTAATTTAAGATTTTAAAGGGGTCCTGAGACCAAAAAGTTTGCAAACCACTGAACTAAAAATAATTATGAATGCAATAAAAATTTAATACTGAGCTCCACTCATGAGCTGAGAATTATGCCATGAGAATAGGTAAGAATAGAAACTAGATCGATTTACAGTCAGCCCATCCTGGGGGAAATTAACTTCTGAAGTGAAAAAGAGCAAGTAGGTCTTCATGAGAGCTGGCCTGGAAGACCCAAACAGACCATTTCACCTTGTGCTGTGCTGTCGAAAAGCCCCTTTGTGTGTTATCTCACAAGATTTTGAAAGGAGTTTTTCACTGTTGTGTTTTCCTTACTCTTGACTTCCAGACAGCAACATAGCAGAGCGCACTGGTTTCCTTATTCATCTTCCCCCTGGTTCTCATTTCAGGCTCTCCTCAACAGCCGAGAGGATTCATCACACCTGATGTTGGACACCAAACACCTCTTTCAAGTCACATTTCCTTTTACTCCCTCTCCACATGCCCTGGAAATGATCCAGATCCCCAGCAGTTTTAAGCTTGGCTTTCTCAATAGGTTATAGCAGGAGAAAAGGGCATAAGTGCACTTTTCTTTCAAAAGCTCAGTGAAGCTCAAATAAGAGGGAGGTGGCTTACACCTGATTGGAACTGGAGATGCTTTGGAATGTGATTTAATGAGGAAAATAAGAATTCTCCCAAATGGGCCACATCTCTTCTTGCTCATGGTGATGGTGCTGCCGCCGTCATCTTGTAAGAATTAACACACACCAGTTGAGATTGGAAAGGCCACATCTACCTTTGGAATCTCAGCCAAATTTTACTAGAATTCCTTCAATACTCATATTTTCTGCCTGGTGCCTCTATCTTATGACAAGAGTCCACCCAGTGGGAGTGAGACTCTCGGGACACAGCTTATCCTGTTTTCTAAGGTTCATGTGAAGCCCAGATATTTATGAAGCCACAAATGGGTTCCAGGATTGTCTTTCAAATAATCCCATTTGACCATGACCCATCAGAAATTCTCTCACCCGCACGCTTGCTTGATGAGAGTGGGGGTGCTTCACCAACTCTTTTTACTGAAGATGCTTCTGCATTAAAAAATATGTATTTCAGGCCCCTCTAACTTTTAAGAGAATATTCAACCTGAAATAAATCATGAAGTATTTTTATGTAAATATTCATTTAAAACTAATATATCATTCAAGTCTAACTCCCACATCATTTATCATCTCCTCCAAAAGAACACGTCATTAAATTTTCTCTGCCAACATATTTGCCATAACTTTTCATTGTTTAATATCTTTCATACGATGACTTAAATAACTAGTTTGAAAAGGCAACCTAAATGATTTTTTCTGTCTTATCAGCATTCAAATATGTTTTAAGATTTCCTCATAAAAATAACTGAAAAATTATGTCAGTTCCGTCTTTTGAGAAATCTCCCAAGTTTTCTGGGAACTGACTATTCCTTGTTCCTCCAGGTTTCCTAATTTCTTCCTCTCAGAGCAGAAAACGTGACTTGATAAGCACTCCTGGCCTGTGGACTCAGTGCTCTTCCATACCTCCCCAGAGTCACAGGCCATGGCTAACTGTAATATGGGCATATACCTTAGGAGTAGAGATGATCCATGATGATGAATTAACGTCACCCTTCCAATATGTAATAATGTCTTTTCATATCATAAATGATTTAATTTAGTTCACTCGGATATATTGTATATGAAGACATGAGAAGTAGAACTTTGTAATATTTTAATCAATAAAATTACCACATGATCTGGGTCAAATTCTTTTATTTGCCAGGAGATTACATTTTTCCTAAGTGCACAAGGTTTATGCTTTGCTTTAAGGGTCATACTTAAAGATGCTGGAAATGTTACAGATTCATAACACCTCATAAAACATATATAAAATTTTTTAGCAAGGAAGTAAATATGCCCTCTTTGGCTGTATCTCCATGTAGCTCCCAGACTGTGCCAGCATTAGGGGCTACTTGGCAGAGAGTTGGCTGGGTTTTGATTCACATGGATTGCCTTCTTCCTGCCCCTTCCAGGTCTCCCCTACACCACAAAGAGCCCATCACTCTTCCTTTTTGGCTCCCATAACTCAAGCTTCCTGTCTGTTTTATAGCACCCATCATGGGCTATAGGACAGTAACATTGGCCATTCCCTCTGGTACCCTGTGAGCTCCTGGAGAAAAGGTCATCTCAATGCTAGCAAGTGGAACTTCAGGAGCAGAGTCCTACTCGAGGCAGCAGGGTTTGTAGGGGGTCAGTCTTGGGAAGGAGTAGATCTTGTTTGAAGACAAGGGGACCTGCAGAGCCTGAAGAGCATACACATGGAGAAAGGGGCAGGGAAGCACTCACCACACTGTCTGGATCCATTCTACAAAGACGAAGGTGGAAAGAGTGGCCAAAACCATGAGGTACTGATGGGGTGAGGACTGTGAAAAGGCAGGAGCTGCTGCTAACCTTCAATAACAGGTAAATGTCGGGGCCACTCAGTGAAGCAGGGTGTGAATTCATAGGGGTCAAACCTGCCAAACTCTGCTTCCTGCAGAGAGCAGAGAACTGCACTCTAAAAACTGGTCCACAGGGTTTCTGAGGGAACCTGGCGGTATGGAGGCCTAGGGGGTGAGTGAGTGATGCAACCTGCAGTGAGTGCCCCAGCTGTGAACACAGAGCTGGAGGTGGGAAGGAAGAGAGCCGCTGAGCTGTAAAGTCCAGATAAGGAGATTACTTAGACGGATGCAGTTGCCTTAGCACCTTGAAGCTGCAGCTCTAACTTCTCCACATTCTGCTGATCGGTTCCAAGCGTTGACTCTCTGGAAGGTATGTATGTGTTAACATTAGAGTACTCAGACTTCCTTAAATGCTCAGAAAAGTGTTCAGATGTGTGCATACCAAGTTGTTGACAGGGGTCTTTCTGGGCAGTGAGAGTATAGGTAAAGGAAGTTATGGTAGTTAATCTGTATGTTCTAATTTTTCCACATTTCACATGCATTTCTTCTGAGATAGATAGGTGCTTTGTTTTAAGAATATATTTAGTACTGACATCAGGAGCAAATTAAGCATCTTTACAATTTAATAAGTTTTAAAAACTGACCCACATAACACTTCACATGTCAACGTAAATCTTGAAGTGCAGCGTATAGAATAGAAAGAGGCTTCTAACACTAAACATTACATAGTTTTAATGCCTGTGAGACTCACCCATTCATTGCCATGTGTATCAGCAGTTTATTCATTTTTATTAGATGAACATATCACAATTTATGTATCTATCTAAATTGACGAATATTTGGGTTTTTCCAGCTTGGGGCTATTATAAATAAAACTATTATGACATTCATGGTTTTTGGGGGGTTTTTTTGAGGATGTAAGTCTTCATTTCTGTTGAGTATATATCAAGGAGTAAAATGATATGTTTGCATAGCTTTAGTGGCTCCTATCAATTAGTTTTCTGGTGTGGTTGTACCAGTTTATTCTCTCACCAGCTGAAGGGGTCCACTTCTCTACATTCTCACCCACACTTCACGCCATCAGTCTTTACTCTTAGGTGTTCTGGTGGGTAAGTAGTGGATTCACAGTGTCTTTTAACTTGCATTTCATTGACACCTAATGATGTTGAGCACCTCTTTATCTGTTTATTGACTGTATGAATATCTGCATTTGTTAAGTGTCCAAGTTTTTGCCCACTTAAAAATAATCTGTACTGAGATACAACTGCACACAACATAAAACTCACTGTTTTACAGCATACATTTCAGCGGTTTTTAGTAAATCCACAAGCAAATTACATTATCTAATTCTAGAGAATTTCCATCACTCCTAAAAATAAACCCCATACTCGTTAAGCAGTCACTCCAACCCCCTACCTCCCACCTGTTGCCAACCTCTAATCTTTCTGTCTCTGTGCATTTGCCTATCCTGGATGTATTGTATAAATGCAATCACAATCTGTGGCCTTTTGCATCTTACTTACTTCACTTAGCGTAAAGTTTTCAAGGTTCATCCATGTTGTAGCACATCAGACTTCATCCTTTTTTTAATTGCCAAATAAGAGTCTACTGGATGAACAGACCACATTTTCTTTATTCATTCCTCAGTTGCTGGACATGTTAGTTGTTTCCACTTCTTTGGCTTAAATGCTGCTACAGATATTCGTGTGTAGATTTTTATGTGCACATATGTATTTGATGGTCTTGGAATATGCCCAGGAGTAAATCTGCTTGGTCATTTGGTAGCAACCATGTTTAACTTCTTGAGTAACTGCCAAGCTGTTTTCCACAGAGGCAGCAACATTTTACATTCCCACTGGCAAAGTATGAGGGTAATTTTGCCCATTTTTAATTGGGTCAATGAAGCACAATTTTAAAAGTGAAAACTGGGGGTACCCTATATATCCTACAGTAGGATGTTGGCTTATTAAATTGTGATACTCCATCACTCCATAGTATAAAATAATACTAAAGCTATTACCAAAAAACAGATAGCTCTGTAAGCAGTAACAGAATAAGTTAGGTAAAAAAGCAAGTGGCTAACAGTTCCATTTATGTAACTAACAAAGCTTTATCTATGGCATCAGAAAACTCTGGAAGAATAGCCTCCAAACTCAGGGCACTGAGTGTAGGGCAGGTAATGGGGATTTTCACTTTTGACTTTCTATCCTTGGCACTGACTTTTTAAAAAAATAATCATGGGGTAGTAGGTGATTTGGTAATTTTTTTTTTTTTTGGAAATGTATATTTAAGTGAAACATTTCAAAGAAATTTTGTGCTTGGCTTAGGGTTAGGTAACTCCTACTGCAGAGCAATCTCATGTCAGAATTTGTTAAAATGGGGTATTTTTATTTTTTTCTTGTCAAAGTGCCCACTGAAGCTTTTGCTCTAGCTGTGAAAAGTTCCCTCATCATAAAAATGATTATTTTCAATAAGTACAATAGACTGTACTAAAATTAAATTTAGCCCATGTTATAAAAACTAAATGGAAAATACCAGGATGTAAAGAGTGCACACGAACAGTATGACTCCTGGTCCTAAAAGTCTATTCCTGCATAGCTAAAATGTGAAGTGGAGTCTCTGGGCAATGGGTTATGGGTGACTGTTTTCTTCCTTATACCTTTCTGATTTTTCCAAATTTTCCACAATGAGCATGTATAACGTTTATAGTTTTAAAATGCTATAATCTTCCAAATTTACTTTGTTGCTTGCTCATGTTCAACCAACCGGATCTAAAATGCTAGCTATACAATATAATTTACGGTGGATATGACTCAAGACTTGTGGTCTCCATTTAAAAATTGGTGTTTTCCAAGAATATGCAACAACATGCGAAGATGAAAACGCTATTACGCAAAAAACCAAAGTTCAAAATTGCATATGGCATGTAATTCCCATTTTTTTAATGTGTACTCATAGATGCCTATGGAGATATTAGAATAAAACATAAAATGCTAACAGAGGTCAGTTACTTGTTAGGACAAGGCATGTAGATGACAGATTTTCCTTTTTCGTGTCCTTCTATTTCCAATTATATATAATGAACATGTACATCTTTTATAATGTGAAAAAAAATATAAAATTCAGTATAGGAATAGTCTTTATCCAGATTTGGAATATTGGCAATTTTTTAAAAATTTTATTGGAGTATAGCTAATTTATAATTTTGTGTTTCAAGTGTACACCAAAGTGAATCAGTTATACAAATACATATATCCACTCTTTTTTTAGATTCTTTCCCCTATAGATCATTACAGAGTACAGAGTTCCCTGTACTATATAGTAGGTACTTATTCATTACCTATTTTATATACAGTAGTATGTATATGTCAATCCCAATCTCCCGATGTATCTTCCTGCCCATCCCCCAGTAACCATGTTTGTTTTCTACATCTGTGACTCTGCTTTTGTTTTATAAATAAGTTTGTTCCTTTAAAAAAAAAAGATTCCACATATAAGTGATATCATATGATATTTGTCTTTCTGTGTGGCAATTTTTCTACTTCTCTCTTGGTGGGAGTCAATCTCCCATAATTCCTAGTCGTCCTTCTATTCCTTCTGCATTTAGTTCCTGGGGTTTCTCTCACCTTCCACTCCTGCAGCTACTACTCTGTCCAGAGCATATTTCCTCTTCTCCAGTACTTGATAACAGTCTCTTAACCTAATTGATTTTCCTGCTGTACACTCTCTCTCTGACCTACTTGCAGAAGTGCAAATGCTGGAATAATCCACTTGAATGACGTCACTCCCTGCTGAAAACCCATGGCTCACCTTCCTAATGCTATTACTCGGAGTCCTGAGCACGACCTTGTGACTGGCCACCTTGGCAGGTTTGGGCAGTGGCAGGGGGTGGGGGAGGCAGGGGCAGCATTACCAGGCCTCCACCCCAGGCCAGTCCCTGGTGGGCAGGCCCTTTCCCATTCTTTAACTCTCTTTTTGTGACAAAGCAGAACAGCGTGATGGTGCTGGCTCTGTGGTAAGGGTCGTGGACTTCCTCTGCATACAGATTCAGGCTCCATCACTGACCTTTCCGTTGTTAAACCCTCAGTATCTCCCTTGTGGTAACACAGATGTCCTGCTTCCCTCCCTGGGTGGCTGTGAGAGGTCAGGGCCTCTCACAGGCCCTCTCATGAGTTCCCCGGTCTCTCCCCAGCCCCATGGTTACCCCTGTGTGGTAGACATCCCCCCCAGGGGTGTCCCCACTGCCACCTGCCCCACAAATACATCCTTCTCAATTTGGACTCTGTTCAAACATTCAGGCTAGTGCCCCCAAAGCTCTTTATACTCAGGGGATTTCTTCTTTGAACCTTGACATGGCCCACCCTTTGGAACATGTATTAAATTGGCGTGGCTACAATGGCTGTCCCCTCCCACCTTCACCCCCTGGTCCTCATTCTCCAACAGTGGCGCCCCGACCCCTCAGCCTTCCAACAGAAACCTAAGAGACATCCTAGACATCTCCCTCCCCTCTTCCCCAAACATCACCAAGTCCAGTTCCCTCTCCTTTGGAAGCATGGTCCAAGTCCATCCCACAGCATTGCCATAGTACAGGATTCATCTCGTCTAAACTGTGGCCATAGACTCCTCTCTGCTTTTTCCTCACCTCCAGCCTCATCCCCACTCCCCTCCTTTCTCCCGCTGCCACAGCTTCTGCTGTTGTAGCCACTCACAGGGCAGCATAACATCCATGGAGCACTCACTGTATTCCAGCCTTGAGCTAAATACTTCATGTGCTATCTCTCATAATTCCCCTGACACCGCAGATGCTAAGATCCCCATTTGACAGATGAGCAAAGATGCAGAGAGGTGAAGTCACTTGCCCAAGTAGTGGGGCCAGGATTGGGTCAGCCAGCACCCCACCCTTTAGCACAAATGCTTGTTTCCTCAAGGTTGCCCTCCCTTCAGTGACCTGGGCCTGTCTATTGACTTCGGTGGACAGGCAGTGACCCCTGGATCTGTGACTGGCAAATGTTTCATGAATGAGGTGTGTTCCTTACAGGGAACCAATACCACATTTACTTGGTTGGGGTCAGGCTCCAGGTTTTCTGACTCAATCTTTACTCCAAAAGTTCATCTGGAGGGGAGAATTTTTTTAAGTTTTAAATTACAGAATCTACTACAAGGGGCTTCCCTGGTGACTCAGTGGTAAAGAATCCACCTGTCAATGCAGGAGACGTGGGTTCAATCCCTGGGTCGGGAAGATCCCCTGGAGAAGTGAATGACAACCCACTCCAGTATTCTTGCCTGGGAAATCCCATGACAGAGGAGCCTGGCGGGCTACAGTCCATGGGGTCACAAACGAGTTGACACGACCTACAGACTAAAGAACAACAACAACATTGTAAGGCCCCACAGGATTAAAATACTGTACTGCAAAGATCCATTGTGTCCATGTCTGTTCTGAAAGTCTATTGTCTGACACTTTCTTACTGATTAAATAAATGAGCTGGTGTTGACCCATCATGTTGTAATGAAGTGAAGGTTACAAATTAACTGCATAGACTTTATTTGCATGTATAGGTCTGAGCAACTACCATGATAACGAGAAGATGAGTTGATGTTTTTTTGCCACACCTCACGGGATGCAGGATCCTAGTTCCCTGACCAGGAATCAAACCCAAGTCCCCTGCAGTGGAAGAGCAGAGCTTCAACCACCGGACCGCCAAGGAGTCCCGAGAGAGGTTTTAAAAAGCTGTTTCCTTTGGCTTTTCTCATACATACACACACACCCCTTCTCCCCTTTTCTCTCTCTCTCTTTTTCTTTCTTTTTTTAAAAAAAGTCAACAAAAACCTGTATTGTGGAATTCCCTGGCAGTCCAGTGGTTAAGACTACATGGTTCCAATGCTGGGGGTGAGGGTTTGATCCCTGGTTGGGATATTGAGATCCCACATGCCACACGTATGGCCAAGAAAACAAGAAAGAAAGGAGGAAAAAAGGAAAGAAAGAAAAGAGAAGCTGCATGGGAGGGTGACGCATGCTTTGTCTAACAAGTCACTTTATCTAGCTCTCTGCTCTGCTTTCAGCTCAAGAAGTTGATTTTACATCTATGCTAACTACCATGTTAATACAAAGCTTATTAAAGTCTAGTACAAAGTTTCTTTTATGAACAAACAGTAGAAAGTAAAAATTTGCAGACCATTATAAAATATTTTTCATACTGTTCATGGGGTTCTCAAGGCAAGAATACTGAAGTGGTTTGCCAATCCCTTCTCCAGTGGACCTCATTCTGTCAGACCTCTCCACCATGACCCGCCCGTCTTGGGTGGCCCCACACAGCATGGCTTAGTTTCATTGAGTTAGACAAGGCTGTGGTCCTATGTGATTAGATTGACTAGTTTCTGTGAGTATGGTTTCAGTGTGTTTGCCCTCTGATGCCCTCTTGCAACACCTACCGTCTTACTTGGGTTTCTCTTACCTTGGATGTGGGGTATCTCTTCACGGCTGCTCCAGCAAAGCGCAGCCGCTGCTCCTTACCTTGGACGAGGGGTATCTCCTCACCGCCGCCCCTCCTCACCTTGAACGTGGAATAGCTCCTCTAGGCCCTCAATGCTGAAGCTGAAACTCCAGTACTTTGGCCACCTCATGCGAAGAGTTGACTCACTGGAAAAGACTCTGATGCTGGGAGGGATTGGGGGCAGGAGGAGAAGGGGACGACAGAGGATGAGATAGCTGGATGGCATCACTAACTTGATGGACGTGAGTCTGAGTGAACTCCGGAAGATGGTGATGGACGGGGAGGCCTGGTGTGCTGTGATTCATGGGGTCGGAAAGGGTCAGACACGAGTGAGCGACTGAACTGAACTGATAAAATATTTAGGACTGTTTCATAATACTTTCAGTTGCTATGAAATGCCCAAGAAATCAGAGAAATGAGACTAAAGAGCTTGTTAAAGGTTGTTTCTTAATTTGTGAAACTTTTCTCATACACACACCTCCCTTTTTTTCTCTCCCTCTTTTCCAGCGTCAGCTGGGGTAAAATATGGATCAGACCTTTTTAGTTAACGTATTTGGCTCCTGTGACAGATGCTTCAAACAACGGGCTCTGAGACCAGTTTTCAAGAAATCTGAACAGCTCAACTACTGTTCACTATGTGTAGAAATTGTAAGTGCCGCTTTTTAAAAAAACATTTACGTCATTACCTGTCTTTAAATAATGTCTAATGTGAGGGTCCTGTGACTGGTGGGTTGCCATAGAATCAGGGTACACACACGAACATTTGCATCACACCCAGGCTGAGTGAGACAGTACAGTGTGAGGCTTTAGGATGTGAGCTTTGGTGTCTGATGGGCTGGCTTCAACTCCCAGTTATGTTCCTCGGGGGCCTTGTGCCAGTGGATCTCAGCTCTGCCAAGAGATCTGTTTTCCCATCAGAAAACAACAATATTGCATCTATCTCAGGGTTTAGGGAGGAAGAAGAATGAGTTTATTTTATAAAGTGTTTAATACTCAGCAGAGAAAGTACTCAATAAATGTTTCAGCTTATTATTTTTTAGAGCGAATGCTTTTTCCTTCTGTCTTCTCCTAGTTGGCTTGGCAAACAAGCAAGCTAAAAGGGACTCTGGTAAATAAACAGCCAGGGAGCACCTTCCCAAAGGCTTTGTGCCAGCTGTCCCTAGGAACAGCTCTGTTGAAGACTGAAGCACATAGGCCTCAGTTATGAGCAAAATCAAGCTCAAGGAAAACTGTTCCTTGGACCTAAGCCTTCAGCCAGGGTAGGGACTGAACCAAAAACCTGGCACTTTTCAGAGTATACAAATCAGTCTTCACCAGAGACGGCTTTGCACAGGCTTCAAATCCTGTAGCAGCAATGTCCACAGTCTGGCTGAGGCTCTAGGAATGAGTCCTGTCTCAGAGGATTTGCAAAGCTGTCCTCAGCAGCGCAGCTCAGTGGAGCCCCCACCTGGTCACAAGTGGCAAAGCACACTTTCCCACAGGCTCCGTAGGAAATCTCCATCGTGGACACAATGAGAAAACAAAAACCGAGACACTTAGCTAAGTGGGGAAAGATAACTTTCACATTTTATCCAACTGAAGGGAAAACCGTATTCATCCTTTTGGTCACATTATAACTCCTAACAGTGAACACATTTTAAAAAATTATTCCTGTAAAGCAAATGGCAGATAAGCAGCCTAAGGGGACACACAGGGTTTGGTGCAGTATAGTAATCCTGATGTCACAGGATTCAGGTTCATTGTGATGGGCTTCTACCTGCAGCACATTTTGTTCTAAACTTGGATCTGCACACTGCAAGCTGAGGACACTCAGTTCTTAAACCTGCTTTCTGGTGGCCCTACCATCCTGGAGCAGTACTATGTGTTAATCTTTCTCTACTTGAAACTACATTCCCTGGACAGATTGGAGCCCAGAATCCCAGATGTCAGGTCCTCTGTAGCATCACAGATTCTTCCCAGGTCAGAACCCTGCCTGCAGATGTTCTTCAGAGGATTGTCATCTGCTCCACCACGAGCACTTGGAAGGTTCCCAAATATTCAGACAGATTCTTTTGACTGTAGAGACCTCCAAATGACTAACAGCTAACTTTTTAATCCGGGTGTTTGGGATTGTGTAGACACAGCCCCCAGTGGGTACTTTTCATGGATGGGGCAACCCTCTAACTCCACCACTGCTGAAATGTAGCAGATAACTTTTCTGACTTACACTTTAAAAAAAGCAGTGCACAGCAAAGTAATGGAAGGCACTTAGCAAACTTTGAAAGTGAAAGTCACATCCAACTCTTTGCAACCCATGGACTATACAGTCCATGGAATTCTCCAGGCCAGAATACTGGAGTAGGTAGCCTTTCCCTTCTCTAGGGGATCTTCCTGACCCAGGAACCCAAGTGAGGTCTCCTGCATTGCATGCGGATTCTTTACCAACTGAGCTATGAGGGAAGCCCTTGCAAACCTTGCCAGACATTAAAGCATTCCTTGGCTTCCTCTCCAGATGGTAAACTCCCTAGATTGGAGGATGTTTGGGGGTTATTTTACACAGAACCTTCAGAAGAGGGCACACTCCAGTATGAAGCTCCACTCACCCCAGGTCTTCACGAACACGCAGACCCTGAGTCAGGCACACGTATCCCGCGATGGGCCATGAAGTCCTGAAGAGGTGATATGACGATGCTGCTTTTCCCAGGCTTTCTGAGACGGCCTTCTGAGAGGTGTCCCCATGACCCACGGTCTCATACTTCCTGTTAATTGCTCACATGTACCAGGTAGCCTTCATAATATCAAGGAGCACATAACTGTGTGCCACGCTTTGCTCTGAATGCTCTACGCAGTCACTCCTTATGAGGATTCTATGAGGAAGGTGTTCTCCCCATTTACAGATGAGGAGCCTGAGACACAGAGAAACTGAGTAAGCCACTCAAGGCCGAACAGCACAACCAGGATTGACCCCCAGGCAGTGGAATGTAGACAGAGCCTGTGTTCTTAATATTTTGTTCTAAGGACTCTGAAATTGTTTCTGGGAGAGTGAACCAAGCAAATCATCTCACTTTTCTGTGCCTCTTTTGTAAAACAGAGGTGACAACAGTGCTCCTTCAGGGTGACTGTTGTGAGTTACTAATGTAAAGCAGTGGGACAGTGCCTGGTACAGGGTGACTGTTGTGAGTTACTAATGTAAAGCAGTGGGACAGTGCCTGGCACGAAAGGGACTGCAAAGCGCAGATGCTTGAGTTTGCCACAAAGTCATTAATTTGCTTCCCTGAGGGAACTGCAGCAGCCCTTCATTCTAAGGTGGAGTGACCCGTCATAAGCGACCGGTCTGAGATCACTGATCAGGGGCTCTGAAGCCCTGAGTCTGGGTCCTTGTGAGTCCCTGACCCCATCATCACTTCCTTTGACTGCCCCCCCAGGACAGGGACTTGATTCTGTAGTGAATAAGAGAAGAGCAAAACCAAGAACGGGCAAAGACTCCAGAGCTTTGCAGAAGCCAGAACTAGCTTTATTTTTGTATCAGTTCAGTTGAGCTCAATCTCTCAGTCGTGTCCAATTCTTTGTGACCTCATGGACTGCAGCCAGGCCTCCCTGTCCATCACCAACTCCTGGAGCTTACTCAAACTCACATCCATCAAGTTGGTGATACCATCCAACCATCTCATCTTCTGTGGTCCCCTTCTTCTCCTCCCTTCAATCTTTCCCAGCAACAGGGTCGTTTCAAATGTGTCACTTCTTCATATCAGGTGGCCAAAGTATTGGAGTTTCAACTTCAGTATCAGTCCTTCCAATGAATATTCAGGACTGATCTCCTTTAGGATGGACTGGTTGGATCTCCTTGCAGTCCAATGGACTCTCAAGAGTCTTCTCCAACACCACAGTTCAAAAGGATCAATTCTTTGGCATTCAAATTTTGTTATAGTCCAACTCTCACATCCGTACATGACTACTGGAAAAACCACAGCCTTGACTAGATGGAACTTTGTTGGCAAAGTAATGTCTCTGCTTTTGAATATGCTATCTAGGTTGGTCATAACTTTCCTTCCAAGGAGTAAGCGTCTCATAATTTCATGGCTGCAGTCACCATCTGCAGTGATTTTGGAGCCCCAAAAAATAAAGTCTGACACTGTTTCCACTGTTTCCCCATCTATTTCCCATGAAGTGATGGGACCAGATGCCATGATCTTAGTTTTCTGAATGTTGAGCTTTAAGCTAACTTTTTCACTCTCCTCTGTCACTTTCATCAAGAGGCTTTTTAGTTTCTCTTCACTTTCTGCCATAAGCGTGGTGTCATCTGCATATCTGAGGTTGATATTTCTCCCGGCAATCTTGATTCCAGCTTGTGCTTCTTCCAGCAGCGTTTCTCATGATGTACTCTGCATATAAGTTAAATAAGCAGGGTGACAATATACAGTCTTGACGAACTCCTTTTCCTATTTTACCCTCAGGCACACCTAAACATTAAGTCCCAAACAGGGGAGGTGAGAGGAAGGGGCGTTGGAAGGGCTCTACCATTGGGACTTCGCCAAACTCCCAGGAGCAGGAGCAGTTCTGGGTTGGAATCCCAGCCTGGCCTTCACTAACTGCGCATCCTTTAGCAAGTCGCTTATCACTTCCGAGCCTTGGTTTTTCCACCAGCAAAATGGGCACAACGTTCCTGCGTGCCGGCAGGCTGTGCGCTAACATTAGCGTCGCCGGGGGCACGGCGCGGGGGCGCGGGGGCGCGGAGGTGGCGCTGTTCTTGCGGCCCGCGGAGAGGGAGGAGGATCGGCCTCCGCAGCCGGGCTCTCAGCGGCGGCGTACGCGCCGGAGGGCGGGGCGCGCTCGGGGAGGCGACTGGAGCTGCGCCGGTGGCGGCTGGGCGCCCGCTAGCCGGCCCGGCCACCGCCGCCTGCTAACTCGCATCCCCGCTTCCCTCCCGCCGCGTCCCCGCGCGAAGATGGCAGCCGACGGGCTGCATGAGAACGAGACGCTGGCGTCGCTCAAGAGCGAGGCCGAGAGCCTCAAGGGCAAACTGGAGGAGGAGCGGGCCAAGCTGCACGACGTGGAGTGTGAGTGCGGGCCGCGGCGGGGGCTGCGCGCCGGGAGGCGGGCGGTGGGAAGGAGACCAGCGGGGCGGGTCCGGGGGCGGGGGCGCAGGATGGAGGAGTCAGGCCCGCGCCGCCGCCCTGGCTGAGGGCCCGGCGCCCCGGCGCCGCTTGAGACGCAGCCCGATCCCCCGGATGCGCTTGTTGGGGGCCGGAGCCGGACCCTCGCGGGCTCCCAGCACCTCTTAGAGCCCCCCGCCCGCTGGCGGAAGCCAGCCCGCCTCTGGGCGGAGCAGCTCCTGGCCGCTGTCCTCCTGACGGGGGATCGTGGGACCAGTTATCGTCATCACCTGCCTGGACGAAGCAAACTGATCTCATTCTTCCCGTTCCCAAGCAGAGCGGGGTGTAGGGGGTTGTCAGGGGAGGCAAGCGCCCCGAGCTCTTGTGGACACGGCCTAGGGGAAACTCCTGGTTTGGGGTTTGGTTTGGGGTTTTTTTCGGTTGTCATTTTACTTTCTCCATCACTGTTGTTTTTTCTCAGTTTTGCTTTTGTAAGGAACCAGACTCTGATTTAAAATCTCACTTTTCCAATCTGAGGGTGGAAACAGGGAAAGGAAGCAGAGGGGCTTACCAAACGCAAACATTTCGTTCATTTGAGGTTGTTAAGATGCTTTTGTTTGGATGCGGTGTGGTTGGCATAAAAGAGGAGCAGCAGTCTTAAATAAATTTACATTATTACGACCATAATGCAGAACCAGCTCTGTGATTTTTATGAGTGAGCAATTAAATAGCCCGGTGACATGATTCCTGGCGGAATCGGCTTCCCTTTACTCTGTCGGGGCTTGGGCTAAGGCCAGGCTTGGGGAAGTGGCTTTATCTGCTTCTTGTTCAGCCCTGAGAGTGGCAGCTCCTCTGCTGAGCCGGACCTTCCCAAGGCACCCTCAGGCACATCTAAGCGTTGTGCTCCTGCCATTTTGGTACCACCCTGTCTGCATCCTCTTTGGAAAAAAAAATGAGGTTAGTGCTAGGTGCTTCAGCACCTGATTCCTTTCTTTGACAAACCTCTTGATAGAAGTAGATGACCTGAATCTCAAACATGTTGTGCCTTTGTAGGGACCTCCTTTAAATAGGTAAGCTGAGCCCCTATATCTTTTAGAAATATATTCAGTTACAATTAGCTATAATCCCCAAAGTAATTAAGTAAATAGGGAGTTGTTTTTCTTAACAAGAATCAGGGTAGGCAGTCGCCTGCTTTGGTTCAGGTGCCCAGCGTGTCATCAGGAACCCATGCTTCTTTTCTTTCCACTGCTTAAGGCACTCGTGTCTGCCCTGTGATTATGATATAACTGCCACAGCGTCAGGTATCACCTTTGTATCCAGGGCTGGAAGAAGGGGGAATGTGGGCACCAGCCTCTGTTTCTCCTTCTTTTCACGAAGGCAAAAGTTTTTTTCATAAATCTCCTTTCTCCCCAACATATTTCTCTTTGTACTTCATTGGCCAGAACTAGGTCACATGGCTACAGCAAGGGAGGCTGAGAAAGGAAGTAAGCTGGGCAGGCTGCCATCCCCAAACAAAGTTGGGTTCTGTTATCAGAGAAGTAGGGAATGGCTGATGGGTCTGTCCCATTTCCCTCTGCAAATTCCTATGCTCCACAGACAATAGTGATGATGCCCCGAGCATCATCACCCCGAGGTGTTAGTGCCTCTGGGTCATCTGATGTCTCCATTTTACAGATGAGGAAACTGAGGCATAAAGAGGTGAAAGTGAAGTCGCTCAGTTGTGTCTGACTCTTTGCAACCCCATGGATGGCAACCTACCAGGCTCCGCAGTCCATGGGATTTTCCAGGCAAGAATACTGGAGTAGGCTGCCATTTGCTTCTCCAGGGGATTTTCCCAACCCAGGGATCGAACCCAGATCTCTTGCATTGCAGACAGATGCTTTACCGTCTGAGCCACTAGGGAAGCCCAAAGAGGTGAAAGGATTTACCAAATGATCCCAGCTACTAAGTAGAGGACCCGGGATTCCAGCCCAGCCTCACTTTCAATTTGTTTTATTGTTGTTGTTTGTTTGTTTTACCAAATACGTTAGTGCTCAGTGCAGAGGGCATTCTCTGGAAACTCTTTTACTCAACAGTACAGGCTGCCCACTGGGATATTTTTCAGCCTTTTCTGTGAATCTGGTAAATTGCCTGAGACAGAGAGATGGTTACAATGCAGCTTTTCAACAGGGAACCCCTGTCCTGCCCAAAATGCAGGGCTTTCAGAAACCGGGGTCAAATCATGAGCCCACAGCAGAAGGATTTATCCCCACCTGTATATGGCAGAATTTTTGAGTAGAAAAGATCAGAGATCATGTGGCCAGGGTCCCATTTATTCCCTCTGCAGCTTCTGGACCACTTCTCTTCACTCTCATGTTAAACCCTTGCTCCACTGAGGCTCTGAGCATTCAGCTGACCTCCCTCTCCCTCTCACCTCTGTTCTACTGTCTCCCGACCTCCCAGCCAGGCTCCCTCCTTTCTTGAGGACTTCGGCACATGGCTCAAGTCCTCCTTTTGACTCTAAGCCCTGTCCCATCCCTGGCGTCTTCAGGATCCACAAGGGTGACCCTCATCAGATACTGGCCCCTCACGCCATCACAGACCCCTGGAATCACAGCACAGCTCCTCTGACCGCAGCCTCTCCCTTAGAGATCTCCTTGATCTTGGGTCGCTGGGTTCTTCCCACTTCCAGTCTCTCAGCCTCTTCCTGAGTGTGTGTGTGTTTGTGTTTTGGTGTTGTTATAGGTGACCCTGTAGCCCCTGTCCTGGTCTGGGAAGGATCTTTAAGCCATAAGCCAAGGTGACCAAGTCATCTTTGCGTGCCTGGGACTCTCGATTTTATAAAATGGAAAGCCTTGCATTCTGGGAAGACCTTCAGTCCTGGGCAAACTGCAACAGTTGGTCAGCCTTCTGTTTGCTCTACCTTGCCCAAATTCTTGCCTTAAAAAAGTCAATACAACAAAACTAGAGCATAAACATGGAGGAAAGTGAACTTAATTCCAGATTCAGTTCTTCAGCTCCCTTCCTTTGACCCTCAGACCAGCATCCATACCGCTGGACCCTCATCCCCAGGTCAAAGCCTGGGCCAACTCTTAACTACAGGAAGTGGTTCTTATGGGTGACCTAAGGGCAAGCCAGCCTACATCAAACTCCATAGCCCCAGGCCCTGTGCCACTGCCCTGCCTTTCCCCTCACTCCTCCAGGCCCTCCTGCTTCTCCCCTTCATCACCTTCTCATGACCTTCTGATGACTTTCCCCCCTGAGTAGGTGCTTCCTCACCTGATTCTCAGGCATTTTAGAACCGTGAGGTGACAGCTTGTATTAGTTTCATGTTGCTTTTGTACAAATTTCCATAAACACAGTGGCTTAAGACAACATAAATTTATTCTCTTACCAGTTCTGGAGGTGAGAAGTCTAAAAGCGGTGAGAAGGGCTGCGTTCCTTCTGAGGCTTTGTGGCAGAGTCCATTCCTTGTCTTCCCAGCTTCTAGAGGTTGCCTGCATGCCTTGGCTTGTAGCTCCATAAAACTCAACTCCGCTTCTGTCATCACATCTCTTTCTTTGACTTTGACCCCTTGTCTCCCTCTTATAAGAACCCTTGTAATTAATTTCATTGGACCCCCCTGTATGATCCAGGATACTCTTCCCATTTCAAGATCCCTAACTTCATCACATCGTCAAAGTCCCTTTTGCCACAGAAGCTAGCATATTCACAGGTTCTGGGAATTAGGATGTGAACATCTTTGGGGGATGTGGCTATCATACAACTCTTAAAACTACAGGGGTCACCTGCTTCAACCTCAGTCTTGAGCACAAAAAGTTTTCTTCCCCTCCCAACACCCCTCTCCCTTTCCTTGTGAATGAAGAAGCAGCCAAAGGCTTAGGGCTTTCCCAGAGATTATCCAGCTACTCTCAGAACACACGCAGAATAGACACCAGGCTCCTAGTAGCTCTCCTCCTCACCATGCTAGGCCATCTCTCAGAAAGCTGAGATTCACATTAAAAAGGGGAAAGGAAACTAAGTCTGTGTGTATATTGAAAGTTGTCAATATTAAGTAAGTAAACCAAAGTGCCCAACAGTGTATACAACATGGTCTTATTAACTTAAACAAGAGATGCTTGTATATGCATTAAATGTGTGGCAGGACGCATGGGAGATGTTATCTCCAGAGAGGGGAGTAGAGGGGGATGTAGAGGTACTCTTAACTTTATACCCATTGGTGTATTTACTGCTTTTGTCATCAAAAGTGAATACTGGAATGAGAGTTAAGATCAAGGGGAAAAAAAGGAGAGAGTTCAACTCTAAAGAGTTCTTAATTTGAAATTAAAGTGACAAATGATCTGGAAGACAGGCTGAAAGCAGACAGCCAGAGGGAGGCTGTGTTCGTTTCAGCCTACATGTGTGAAGGTCTCGTGGGCCTGTGTGGGGGTTCCATGCAGGTTTCCAGCCCCTTAAGGGAAGATTCTGTTTTTGTCTAGGAACAGAGTAACTCAAAAAAAAAAGACTTATGTAACATCTCTAGGTACAAATCCAGGCAAAATATGGGAAACCACAGGGTTTATCACCCAGTGCTATTCCCTTTTCTATCTGTTCTAAATACAACATTGTGAAAGGTTTTATCTCAAAAGCTCTATGGCTGTAGCCTTGGACTATTCTGATGTTCCCATGTTAGGAAAACCATATTTCTGGATTGGTGTGAAGCAAATTTATTGGTTGACTTTTTCCATGTTCTGAGGAAATATGCTATGTATACTGAGTTTTAAAAAAGTGAGTTTCCCAGCAGAGTAATCTGCTTCTGGCTCTTGTGTGTGTGGCCTATTAGGTCAGAAGGAGCAGAAAGCAAACCTGCCTTTCATTTCCCCACCCCTTCCTCTTGCTAGAAGACTGTCATCATAAGCTCATGCCACTGTAGCAGATTCAGAAATACAGAAAAACACATCATCCGTAAGCCCACCACCCAGAGGTAACCACGTTTAGTATCTTGTGTTTTATAGCTTATGTTTTCACTTTTGTGTATATATTTATAAGCATGCTTGGAATTGTCCGAGGTACAGTTTGAGTTGGTTTTTCGTTTGAGCCTAGTTTTAATTGAACCCAGTGAATTGACTAGCCCCTTGTATCATTTTTATAGTTCTTTTTAATGTCAGTATTTAAAAGTATGATTTAAAATCACATATTATTCCATCATAAAGGCTCTACCATACGTAATTTAACCCTTCCAACTTCTAATTCGGGATTTGAGAGGAGGTTTTTTGTCTGTGGCTAATACATGGTTTTGTTGTTGTTTAGTCACTAAGTCGTATCAGACTCTCTTGCAATGCCATGAACCCTATGTAGCCAGCCAGGCTTCTCTGTCCGTGGGATTTCCCAGGCAACAATCCTGGAGTGGGTTACCATTTCCTTCTTCAGGGGATCTTCCTGACCCAGGGATCAAACCCATGTCTCCTGCATTGCAGGCAGATTCTTTACCATGTGAGCCACCAGAGAAGCCCAATTTATGGTTTGGGGGCAATTAGAAAATCTCTTACAAACATAAGTGAGGTAAGTGATTGTAAATATTTTCCTTCCATCCAGGTGTTTGAGGGTTTTGTATACATCCCACCCCATTTTGTCTTGGGGTGGGATGACAGAATGAGTTTTTACAAATTAGCTTTGTTTAAGTTTTCTTGCTTGATTCCTTTCATCTTCTACCAAATTGTGGCCATCACAGAAACTGTATATTGGTGCAAAATTTAGAAAGTTAATCAAGATCATTTAAAAAATAATTCTGTTTTCCTGTTTAAGACCCCTCATTCATCTTTAAACTTATGTTCTATATTAATAATTGATTTCACAGTGTTTGTTTTCAAGGATATTTTAAGTGTGCTTCCTTTGTGCCTGACTGGAATAGTCTTGCCAACAACCCCATGAGGAAAATGAGGTTGCAGGAAGGCGAGCCCCTGCTCATGGATGTGGAGCAGCTGCACGGGGCTGTGACCTAGAGCCCAGGCTCCTGACGGCTCTGCTCCAGTGCATGCTCCAAGGAGATCCAAGCAGAAAGCTCCCCATGCTCCTGCCACTTACCTTCTAGAGGAATTTCTTCACAGGTTATCATTATATTCTAGAAGTTCTTATTATAGAAACCAGCTGGTTGTCTTCATCATTTCTTTTCTTTTTTGTTTTTCAAGAAAAAGTTAAATCCTGAAGGGGTAGTTCATCAGAAGGCAAAGGAGAAACCCCATCTGCCCTGAACCAAGCTCCCACAAAAGATTTACAGGACATATTCAGCTCATTTCCAGGTTTTTGTTTTTAATGTCATTAAAAAAAATTTTTTTTAACTCAAATTTAGTGAATGTGAGATTTGGCAGATAGAAGCAGGATAGAGTGGGTTGGGAGTGAATCTGTGTATAGGAAGAGAAAATGTCATGAGAAAAAATAATTAATAAGTTGGAGTGTGTTCAAATTCATGTTATGTAAGGAGACCCATTTTGGTTGGTGAGTCTTTTTTGGTAAGAGGGACATTGAATGGCTAGGATTGCCCTAATGCTGAACGGAGGGAAGCAGCGCTAGTACAGATACGAAGTTTCAAAGTGAAATACCAACTAGGATATGCTCACAGCTCTGGGGCAAGCTTGTGTAAAAGGCTTGTAAAAAAGTAGAAAACTTCTGTCTGCTTTTAAATTGCATTCTGTATGTTTTTGTGAAGAACATTGCCATAAAAGACTAATGTGCTGTTTATGGCAATAAAAAATGTGGTGTTTTAACAGAAGCAATGGTGTTTTATTTGCCCATTCATGTAGCATTTTATAGTTTAGCAAGCACTTTTAACAGCTTGGGTTTTCACAAAGACTTTTAACCTGTGTACTCTTTTCTTTCATCATAAAAAAGGGGACAACTGAAAGAAACCAAGACTTCTTGGAGAAGTGGCTGCTTCTGGGGCCAGGGCATGGAGGGGACATGAGCCTGCCAGAAGATGCTCTCAGAGGATGATGTGGTTGTGTGGGAAGGTCTCTGCTGTTTGATGGGGCTCCCACTGAGCAAATCAGGGCCCAGTTGGGCATCCAAATAAATAGTAGCAAAGGATTATAACCTCTTGAATTAAGTGAGAATCCATGAGTTCCCCACTAATGTAAATAAATGAATAAATACACTGGGGAAGAGGGAACCTTCCTCTGTATACTAGAAGGCCAACTGAAAACTTCAGAAGGAACAATTTAGAAAAGTCACCACTTGCCAGCCATTGTAATAATCAGGTTCAAGCAAGAATCATTAATGGATATTAAAAGTGGGATATTCAAGTTTGAGGGGTAACATGATATGTATGTGCTCTCAGAGTACATCCCCACAAAGTACTTTTTCATGACAAAAGGCACAATGGTAACTGTACAGTGGAGCACCATGGCAGATGCCACCTTGACCAGGTGATCAGAGTAAGCACCGCTGGGGAGGGACCAGCAGACAGCAGACGCCTCCCGGTGGGGCAGATGCACGGGGAGGACCTCATCTCTGGTCCGCAGTGTTCCTGCCGATGTCCTTTACCCAAAGCTCATTTGGAAGAAGCGTCAGACAAGCCCAGCTGGGGAACAAAATCACTGGAGACAAAAGAAAATGACCACTGAATGCAACATGTGATCTTAGGTTTTCTTTTGCTATAGTGATATCGTTGGGACAATGGAGAACGTCTCAGTAAGGTCTATAGATTAGACATAGGGTTGTGTCTGTTCTCTGATCATTATACAGTAGTTATGTAAGAAAGTTCCTTGTTTTGGGGAACTATACACGAAAGTGTTTAGAGAGAGAGAAGGGAAGAGGGGAAGGAAGAAGGAAGGGTTTCCCAAGAAGGGGCACTGTTGTCACAGGGCTTACTGCAGGGTCAGCCCCTCGGTCCGGGCTTCCCGGGAGGGAGGTGGGCACTTCCCCAGTGAGGAAGGAAGGGGCCAGTGCCTTGTCCCTCTCCACCCCAGATGCTTTGTCTGTACCAAGACCCTACAGCTTTCCTGGGGCTGACCCCTGGCTTAGAATGTCCCCTTCTCTCCTCCCCACCTGCCTGAAAAAAGGCCCAGCTGAGAGGTGTGGAGGAAAGAGCGACAGAGATGAGGTGAGGAGCCCAGGCACAGCCTCTAACCTGGAAGGGGGAGGCAAGTGCAGCAAGGGGCAGATGCCATGTGATTCCCCACCACCTCGATGACTGGATGGACCAGATGGCTTCTGGGGCCCTTTCTTCTGTTTCATGTGAACTTGTCTCCTTTTAAGACTCGTCAGTTGACTGCATTTCTAAAAACCCCTCAGAAGCTCTCCCTAAACCTCATGATAAAGGCTGTGGTCCCAGCCCCTGAAGGATTGATTTTTGGAGCATCTTCCTGGTGTACATACCTCCTGCACCTCATGGGTTCAGACCCATAGAATGTTGCCTTGATCTCTGCCGGCATTGTAAGCTTTCAGTAAATCCATGGGGTACTGTTTGCTGGGTTGGTCAATTCGTTCTTTCCAACAGCATGTGGAGGGGACACCAGCCACATCCCAGGCCTGAGCCAGGCGTGGGGGGACCAGAGAGGACACACGGGCCTGCTGTTGAGCAGGTGGAGGCACATCCTGGCACCCGATGGGGCGGTTTCTGTAAGGTCATTTGTCCTTGTGACTGGAAAGGAGTCGGTGAGAGAGCCACAAGCCCCTTCTTCGCTCCCAGTTAGTTGTATGAACTGGTATTAGCCGGATAACCTCTGTGAGCCTCAGCCTCCTCGCCCATCGGTGGGAGTAGCGACCTCATTCCACTGCCTGCCCCTGAATTGCAGAGCTGTGGCCTTTCAGTGGGAGGATTCTGTGTCAAGCTTTGCAGATAGCAGGCAGTCCTTTCCTCAGGCCCTCAGCATGCATATATGGATGCAAGCGCCTTGAAACACATAGGGTCTTTTTTGATGAAGCATAGTTGATATATGATATTACGTAAGTTATAAACATAGAGTCTGAAGCCCACGGAAAATGACAACATGTCTCTACCTTCTGTGTTTTGTGTGTGCTTAGTTGCTCAGTTGTGTCCAACTCTTTGTGACCCTTTGGACTGTAGCCTGCCAGGCTCCTCTGTCCATGGGATTCTCCAGTGAAGAATACTGGATTGGGTTGCCATTTCTTCCTCCAGGGGATCTTCCCGACCCAGGGATGGAACCTGCATCTGCCGTGTCTCCTGCAATGCAGGCAGATTCTTCACCCACTGAGCTATGGGGGCTGAGCCTGAAAGAGAGAGCATCTCGAGTCCTGAGGGTAAAGTGCAGGAGGAAGAGCCCTGACAGCCTCCTGTTCAGTGTATGGCTCAGACCTGGTCCTTGGTCACGGGATTGAGCGCACCTTGTCCTTGCAGTGCACCAGGTGGCTGAGCGCGTGGAGGCCCTGGGGCAGTTTGTCATGAAGACCAGAAGGACCCTCAAAGGCCACGGGAACAAGGTTCTGTGCATGGACTGGTGCAAGGATAAGAGAAGGCTCGTGAGCTCCTCTCAGGTACGTCACACCCATCGGGTGATGGTGGGCATGCTTCTGGTTGTAAAGCTGAAGGGAAGGAGCCATCCTTTTCAAAAACCCTCTCAGGACGTTATGACTCTGCCTATTTGCCAAAGGGCACCAGTTACCTCGTTAAGAATTCTCTGGCATGCTTGAGAACTTAACTAATTTGGGTAGATTTGCAATTGGCAGTAACTAAAATATTATAAACTCTGTTTGACAAACCATTCAAAAGTTTTTCTTCCTGAGCATATTTCATGGTCTTATTTGTAAGGGAAAGCATTTTTAAATTAGGATGTTTTTCTCCCCCCAAGTTGAGGGCATAAGTGAAGTGCCCCCTTGGCTACTTTCAGCTTAAGAGTTTAGCAATTTTTACACCTTAAGTAACACATTTAAACTGTGTATTTTGTGAAATATAATTTTTGTCAGTCACCTTATATAGGTCACATCATTGATTTTGCAGCCTATGTATTACTTATTAAACTGCTGCATGACAAGTTTCCCCCAAGTTTAGCAACTTAATCAGTGGATATTTGGTATCTTACATGGTTTCTGAGAGTGAGGAGTCAGGGGCAGCTCAGCGGGATGGTTCTGGCTCAGGGTGTCTCACAAGGTTCCAGTCAATACATTGGTAGGGGATGCACTCATTTGACAGCTCGGCTAAGGCAGAAGTTCATTTCCAAGATGGCTCGCTCACTTGGCTCTTGGCTGGAGGCCTTAGCTCCTCACTGTGTGGACCTCTCCATTGGTCTGCTCATGACGCGGTAGCTGGCCTCCCACAGCAACAGAAGGAGACAGAAGAAGAAGCCATGCTGTGTTTGATGACCTGGCCTCAGCAGTGACATCCCCTCCCTTCTGCTGTATACCACTGGTCCCACAGACCAACCCTGATATAACGAGGGAGGGGCCTGGACAAGGACATGTCTCTCAGGAGGCTGACTACACCACTTAGTGCTTTTTATGTCTATGTTGGTGTTACACGCATTGAACCACACACTGAGGTCATATATTTTTTTGGCTGATTTAGCTTCTGGCTCCTGCCGCTTCCTTTAGTCCAGCTTTTTCAAAGGAAAATTTGATTTTTGTTTATAGCCCTTATAAATATTAAAACTGGGGGGGGAAAAGTGAAAGTGTTAGTCAGTCATTGTCTGACTCTTTGCGACCCTATGGACTATAGCCCGTCAGGCTCCTCTGTCCAGGCAAGAATACTGGAGTGGGTAGCCATTCCCTTTTTCCAGGGGATCTTTCCAACCCAGGGATCTAATCTGGGTCTCCTGCATTGCAGGCAGGTTCTTTACCATCTGAACCACCAGGGAGGTACATATTCTAAATAATCCATGAGCTCTAATATCCATGTCAGTACGGTATAGGACAGGTGTTATTAATCTCCTGTATTACCTACAGATCTAGTATATCACATTGCATGTGCTTTTTAATTTATTGGTTATGTATTTTACTGGAAATGAGAGCAAAGAGAAGTTTTTACTCCTACCACCCTGTCATAGTCAGTATTATTTTAGAGCATTTCTTTCTAGGCTTATTTTTCCCAAATGCTCCATCTTACAAAGAGGTTGTTCAGATGTCTGTGTTGCTGCCTAGTCTTTTAGACTTTTTTTTTAATCCTTGAAAGAACACCATATGTTGGGTTTCTGTCGCTCTGTACCGCTCTTACTAGAGAGGGAGGGAGGGGAGGAGGGCTGCATCGGCACCGCTGACTCACGCCATCCATCCACCCAGACTGCAGAGGGCGTCTGGAGGTGGATGGAGGTGGGAGGAAGGTGGGGAGCAGCAGAAGGGCCCTGGAACAGACTCTGAGTGACTCAGAGCAGCCTTTCTCCCCTAAAAGGCAGATTAATCCGCCTGACTGTGTGGGTGGGGTTGGGGTAGGCTCAATCTCTCCAGGTGCATAGGCCCCTGGTGTATACATCTGTGCTCATGGAGGGACCACATTTAGTTCTGAGACTGATTTTAGCCTCACGGGTGCCTCTGTCTCTCCAGAGCACACAGTGGGTGGGTGGTGGGGCCAGGCAGGCCACCTGTGCGCTGGAGGAAGCCTCTGAAGGGAGCGCTGACTTGGGCGATGCACCGAGTCTCTACCCCCACCCCAGCAAGCAGGAGCTCCAGACCCCACCCCACCCCCAGCTCTCTTCTCTGCTCTGTATCTAATCCACCCAAACTTTGTGTTTGGGCCTTTAGTCAGAGAAATTAGACTAGAAGAACCAACGTGCTTAGGAGTCTTAAAAGACTCTGAGCTGCCGGCTTTGACCTTGACCATGACTCCTCAGGCCCACGCAGCATGATCTCAGCATCAGATGAAGTGAAGCAAGCTGCTGTGTCACTTTAGTTCATCAGACCTTGCTGGTGTCCCTAAGTGGCATCCGCCTCACTTACCAGATTTGGCTCCAGATGGCTTGAGTGATTAATAAAAAATCCAGCCTACCATAGAGGCTGCAGATTCTCCATCCCTGAGGATTGCACATCCTCCACCCATGTGCTGGAGGAAATCTACTCAGCCATTCTCCTCCACTGCTGGCCAGAGCCTGGGGGCCTGGACCACCCGCACACCACGTTCTGGGCAGATGACTGCCCTGTAGGGACTGCAGCTCATGTGGGTTTATCTCTGGTGAGTTTGTATTAAATGGATGAGATCATAGCCCCTCCCCACACCCCCAGTGAGGGCTGCAGCAGTGACTGCAGTGAACATGGCCACGTTGTCCGTGGCATCGCCAGCCCAGAGGTCTGTGGAAGTGATCTGCATTTCCTGAACAGCTGCCCACTCGGGTCCCCACCATCATAGGTGTGAGTCCCATGTTTGCAGCATAGGTGTGGTAGGTGTGAAACGTCAGGGTAGGGGATGTTCCTGAGCACCTGGAGAAGTCAGACTGATCTCAGAACTGCTCCACAGCTTCCACACAGGGTAGGGAGACCAGGAGTGGTGTGAGGCTCTTATACATTCCTACAGGGAATGTGGACTCCAAGGTGAGTGGTAGAGAGGAGAGACTGGTGGGGAGGGTGAGGAGACGGAGACTGTTGGTGGCTGTTAGGCATCTGAAGGTCATTTCAGGATTACCTCATCCTAGTGAACTCACTGACATCCGGGGTATGTTGGTGATGGGAGTTTACCAGCAGTTTGTGCTTGGTTTATAAATGGTAGGAAAAAAGTGTCTGAGCATTGCTTTCTGTCATTGTATCTCTGCAAGGGATGCAGGGTTTAGAACTGAGCCTTGCACCAGGCTGGGAAGTGTAGCCCCATCTATTCCTGTTTCCTCAAGGGTGCATTGTAGGGTCTTAATTGTCCAGACACTTGCTCGGGTTTTCCAAGTGGTTCTGAGCAGTTCACCTGTTGTCTTGTTGATGATTCTTAAACTGTTTGCTCTTTTTTGTTTTTGTTTTGTTTCTCTTGTAGTTGATATGCAATATTATGTTACAGGTGTACAGTATAGTGATGTACAATTTTTAAAGGTTGTATGCTCCATTTATAGTTATTACAAATATTGGCTATATTCTGTATGTTGTACAATATATCATACGTAATGGTTTGTACCTCTTTTTTAAATGTTTTTTTATTGTGGTAAAAGTCACATAATATAAAACATACTATTTTAACCAGATTTAGCTGCATAGTGCAGTGGCACTAAGTACACTCACTCGGTTGTGCAACTCACCCTCATCCATCTCCCAAATTTTTCACTTTCCTAAACTGAAACTTTTCCTGTTAAACACTTAACTCCCCACTCCCCAGCCCACCCCCAGCCCCTGGCATCTAGCAGTGTAACAGTTTGTACCTCTCCCTCCCCGCCCCTATGCTGCGCCTGCCCCCACCATCTCCCCAGTGGTGATCACTAGTTTGTTGAACTCTTTACTCTTTTCCTCCAGGATGGGAAAGTGATCGTGTGGGATTCCTTCACCACTAACAAGGTAAGGCATTGTCCCCGGTGGATTGAGGCACTCCAGAATCCCAGTCCTGTCCTCATCCTCTCCAAGCATCACCCTAGTGGTTTCCCTGGCCCTCAGGAGCCTACTTGGGGGTGTAAACTCCACAAAAGCCCATCTGTGTTCAGATGGCTCAGCAGCCCACTGTAGCATTCATTCCTCTCAAATCCAGCCCTTGGCCCGGAGAAGAGCATGAGGAGGCTGACATGGAAACAGGAAAGAGTGTGGCCCAGAAACTTGTCCCATTCACACTTGCTACTGTGTTGATGATTTT
The DNA here is from genome assembly GCF_027580195.1 of Bos mutus. Classification (NCBI taxonomy): domain Eukaryota; kingdom Metazoa; phylum Chordata; class Mammalia; order Artiodactyla; family Bovidae; genus Bos; species Bos mutus. The sequence continues at coordinate 50,534,582 of NC_091626.1, read as the reverse complement.
TCTTCTGATGGATGAGAAGAGATACCAGATCCCCAGTCTTCTCTTCCCTCTCTGTCTCCCACTAGACCCCATGGTGGGTGGGGAGCTGAGACTTCAGTGGGATTAAACTGCACTTCATGGGGGTGCCATGGAGTCTGAGCCCCTTGCAAGTCTGGCATAGACATGCACTGCTCCAAAGGAGGCCTAAGTTTAGACTATTAACTAAACGGAAAGGGCAGAATCTATGTGTAGGTGAGCTTGCGTGCCTGCATTGTGTCGGCATTTACAGTAACAAGTACTGTATGTTAAATATGGACTCCAATAGTTACTTAGAAAGACAGTGTCCCTTTCACTGTGTAAAAAAGAAAACCCATATCTGTCTCAACAGCATCCTTATTGTGCACTATTGAACATGTTCACTAAATGTCATAATGGGCAGTTGGTGTGGTCAAGAACCATCTTTTTTTTTTTTAATTTTATTTTATTTTTAAACTTTACATAATTGTATTAGTTTTGCCAAATATCAAAATTAATCCGCCATAGGTATACATGTGTTCGCCTGAACCCTCCTCCCTCCTCCCTCCCCATACCATCCCTCTGGGTCGTCTCAGTGCACCAGCCCCAAGCATCCAGTATTGTGCATCGAACCTGGACTGGCATCTCGTTACATACATGATATTTTACATGTTTCAATGTCATTCTCCCAAATCTTCCCACCCTCTCCCTCTGCGACAGAGTCCATAAGACTGTTCTATACATCAGTGTCTCTTTTGCTGTCTCGTACACAGGGTTATCGTTACCATCTTTCTAAATTCCATATATATGCGTTAGTATACTATATTGGTGTTTTTCCTTCTGGCTTACTTCACTCTGTATAATAGGCTCCAGTTTCATCCACCTCATTAGAACTGATTCAAATGTATTCTTTTTAATGGCTGAGTAATACTCCATTGTGTATATGTACCACTGCTTTCTTATCCATTCATCTGCTGATGGACATATAGGTTGCTTCCATGTCCTGGCTATTATAAACAGTGCTGCGATGAACATTGGGGTACACGTGTCTCTTTCCCTTCTGGTTTCCTCAGTGTGTATGCCCAGCAGTGGGATTGCTGGATCATAAGGCAGTTCTATTTCCAGTTTTTTAAGGAATCTGCACACTGTTCTCCATAGTGGCTGTACTAGTTTGCATTCCCACCAACAGTGTAAGAGGGTTCCCTTTTCTCCACACCCTCTCCAGCATTTATTATTTGTAGATTTTTGGATCGCAGCCATTCAAGAACCATCTTGTAGAGCAAAGTCCTAAATGGTCACACCCCTGGGGAATGACAGAGATGACAGTATAGCAGCTTGCAGAGGGCTTCCCTGTATGTCGCCCTGCCTCTCCCAGCACTCCTCAGCGTCCTCAGGAGTGGGGAGTGGGGACCCTTCCCCGGAGGCCTTAGCATGGTGGGAAGCACACGCTGCCTGGTTTCTGGGGAGTTGCGGTGTTGCCACTGGAGGCCCCTGGCAGGGCGTGTCGTCACTGCTGGTCAGCAGGAGGGCTGCATGCCCTGTGCTGAGAGTGGCCACCTCACCTCCTTCGTGACACCCTGAGGCTATTCATGGTGTCCAAAGGGCTGCTAGACTGGGAGTGACAGCAGAATCTTGACAGGAGTATCAGGGCCAATGTCTCCCCACAAAAACACAGAGGATCATAACAGGAAAGAAGACCAGCGCTCGAGTGTGCTTTAGAAACCGTCTAGTCCCATCTTCCGCCTCGCCAGGTGGAGAGGGAAACTGAGGTGGATCCGACGGCCAGCCTGTGTGGCCGCACGTATCGCTGGCGTTGGGACCGGGACCAGGGCCCAGGGCTCCCAGGGAAGTAAGGCCACAGAAGTTTTTTAAGTGTGCCTTGGTTGCCTATCTGCGTATGCAGGAGAATACGGGTGACTCAGACCCCAGCCAGAATCCGAGGACTTTCATGTCCTCTTAGTGCTTCCATTTTACTGGTTCCCTTTTCTCCCTCCACTCCCCCTCCCCACCCTCACCCACACTCCTGCCTGGAATGGTTTAGGACCCACAGGGGACAGAGGCTATCATATACTCACTCGCAAGTAAACAAACTTACACATACAAAAAGTCAAGAGTGTGTTTTAAAAATAGCATCTGAGTAAATAAGATGAAGTGTGTGTGTGTGTGTATATATATACACACATACACACACACATATATATCTGAAATGAAATTTGGATAGTCTTTTCAAAGAAAATGAGCCCCAGTATTCATTCAGAACAACAGGGGGAGTATAGCAGTAAGAAAGAAGATGTTAAGGATACTTTTTTGCTCGGTGAGATTTTTCACTCATAGAATATATGATATAAGGTTTAGATGGTTATTGGAGAGCTGAGTCTCCTCACCAGTCTCAACCCCTTTGCAACTGGAATGTAATTTGGTAGATGCCTCAGCCATTTTCCTTGTTAAAAGCTGACACTTGTGTAGAAGCGCCCTCATTTGTTCTGAGCACGGTGTGTGCTGTGTTTCAGGAGCACGCAGTCACGATGCCCTGCACGTGGGTGATGGCATGTGCGTACGCCCCATCGGGATGTGCCATTGCATGTGGGTGAGTAGGGGAGACAGCAGCCTTTCATGTGTCCTGTTAGCCATAAAACACTGTTCTATAAACAAAACATACAGATAAGAACTTGTAATTTTGTTGATTACTTAAGCATTGTGTAATCCTCCTTGAATTTTACCAAGGAAAAAGAAACTGCAGAATGTCTTTCATAATTGATTTTCATTACAGATTGACATTAGTATAAGTTTAAAATCTATTCTCTCTGCTCTCAGATGCTGTTGGCAGGGACCACAAATTTGTGCAGATACTTCGGAAAGCATGTTGGTAATACGTATTCAAAGCCTTGAAAAATTTATGACCATTGATCTAGTGATTCCACGTCTAAGAACTTGTTTGAAAGAAAGAAATATAGAAAAAAAAATGAGCAATAACATTTATTGTATTGTTATTTAAAATAAAGCAAAAAAGGGGAAACAATATGCCCACCAAAGGAAATTAAGTGAATGGTGGTACATGAATTGAATGGAATATTATATACTGTTAAAAAGGAGATTCTTAATGACAGTAAGTGAAAAGAGCATCAAGAGTAATAGAAATATTGTGCCTTAATCTGTTTTTCTTGTGCTCAGTTTAACAGAGTTGGCAGTGAGAATTGCAACCACTATAATTCCCTGTCCTTGTGTTAATTCTGGACCATTCAAAGTATTTCTATAGTAGGAGCTCAGCCATATTTAGAGAAGAAGCGTCAGCATAAAGGCTGCAATGAAGTACACCAAAATGCAACTGTAGTTCTCCTGGATGTTGAGACTATGGATGTTTTCTCTTTGTCACAATTTTGTCTATTTTCAGTTTTTTTTAAGCATATGTTATTTTTATAATCAAGAGAAAAGGGTTTTATTTCAAATATGAAAATACTGGACCTCCAAGCAAAAACTTTGAAGCCTTCTCCAGCCAGGGTCACCCTAGCCATCACTCCCCACATCTTCTCTGTCTAGACCGTTGTTTTAGGGCAACTTCCCACTCTCTCCACTTGCTGAGATCCCTCTGGAGACCCTGCTTATATACATGCATTTCATATTTTCCCACTTTTTAATAACTCAAAAGTATATTGTATCATTTTATAACTGGATGGCAATATTTATGTAAACTGTATATCAATGTACTTCCTAAAAGGATATGAAGGGACAATAAAAGATAAAGGTATAAATATAGATGTGAACACACATACATGTTTAACACATTTATATACATATGACACAGTTATAAGGTAGGTGTGAAGGAGTTCAGACAGCTCAGCAGTTACATGGCATAACCCCCACTAGACTCTCCTCAACTTCACATAGGCACAGGGTATGCCCCCAAATTACCATCAGGCTCAGTAATTAACTAGAACTCAGGAAAGTGCTATACTTAACGCTCACAGTTTCATCACAGTGAAAGGATACAAATTAGAACCAGCCAGAGGAGGAGATGCACAGGGCACAGTCCAGGAGGGCTCTAAACATGGAGCGCCCAGTCATCCCCTCCCTGTGAAGTCACGTGGCCTTCCTTCTTCTTGCATCACACTGCAGGACTTTTGTACTTCGCATAGCATTACAACTAATCCTAAGTGTGAGTATCCCAACAGAGCTACAGCAGTGACCCTGAAGCTTCAGAATAGGAGAACATATTTCACCTCGAGGGTTAGGGAAGCCCAGTCTGGAGCATGCTTGTCCGTTGTCACAGCCAAGTGCCAATCGTTCTCACCCACATGATCTATAAACAAGCTTGCCAAGGCCAGTCACTGGTCATAAACTAGCCAGGCCTACACCTGTACCTCCAAGCAATTAGAAAGGTACAGGGCCTCAGAAGAGAGTACCCCTCCCAAATGTCATTCCCCACTAAATAGAAGCAGGGCTGCTTGGAGTCGGTCTGGGCAGGAAGAGAATAAAGCAAGCTGAAGGTGTTTCCTCGTTCCAGGAAGCAAGGGAACATTCAGTCATATCAGTGGCGTCATATCAAATGGAAAACAAGACCCGCTTGAAGGGGCCCCCAGTGTCCAAATTTGGGATAATTTCAGCATATCATGAAATGATGATAGTAATGGATCTTAACACTTTTGACATGCCTTCCTCACTAAGTTTGATCATTTCTGGCCTTTGATTTAGTGAGAGACTTGTGACGGTTCCTTTCACTTAAACACTTGGAGGCCATTGTAGGGTTAATAATTGGTTGAATTTCATTATTGTTGTGTCTCAGAAAATAGGCAGGTCTGAGGGGAAGAAGAGAGATGGAGGAACAGCTGAGCGGTGGAGCAGTCAGAACACATGCAGCATTTATCGATTAAGTTCACCATTGTAAATGGGCACAGTTTGTGGCATTCCTAAACCATTACAGTAGTAACATCAGAGATCACTGATCACTATAAAACATGTAATAACAATGAAAAGGTTTGTAATATTGTGAGAATTATCAAAACGTGACACAGAGACATGAAGTGAGCAAATTGCTGTTGGAAGACTTACACTGATAGGCTTGCTTGAGGCAGGGTCGCCACAAACCTTCAATTTGTAAAAAATGCAAAATGCAGTAGAACAAGGTATGCTTGTAATCACCAGCAAGTCACCCTTACTGTGGAAAGATCTTGTGGTCCCCACTTTGACCAAATAATCAAAGTTGGCACCACCAATCTTGGGATGAGAGGCATGGCAAGCCTCCTAAAGTGAAGCAGTAGGAAAGAAATGCACAAAAAAGTCACATTTGTATTATTGCTAGAAATGTTATACTTAAATGTAACATTAATAAAAGTGAAAGTGTTAGTGGCTCTGTTGTGTCCAGCTGTTTGTGTCTCCATGGACTGTAGCCCACCAGCCTCCTCTGTCCATGGAATTCTCCAGGCAAGAATACTGGAGTGGGTAGCCATTCTGAACACAACAAATCCAGACTGTGTGACATTCTCTAAGACAAATGACCTAATGAAGTCTCTCATTATAAACAGTCAAAAACTGTGTCTGTCCTGCATTAAAAGATCTTGTTGTTGTTGTTTAGTCGCTCAGTCGTGTCCAACTCTTTGCAACCCCATGGACTGCAGGCCCCCAGGCTCCTCTGTCCCTGGGATTCTCCAGGCAAGAATACTGGAGTGGGTTGCCGTTTCCTTCTCCATTAAAAAATCTTAAAAAGATATAAAAACAGAATGTAATGTGTAGACCTATTTGGGCTCTGGATCCTTGAGACAGTTGGGAAATTGAATATGGATGGCTTACTACATGGTGTTACGGAATTTTTGTTAGTTTTCTCAGATGTGATAATGAGTTAGTGATTATAAAGGAATGGTCTTATTTTTAGGAGATGTAATTTGCAGATTGAAGTATTTAGATGTAGTATGTCATATCTGCAACTTGCATTCAAATGGTTCAGAATTTGCTCCCACAAATGCAACAAAATGTTAAGTTAGCGAATCCACATGAAGGGATCTGGGAGTTTGTTGTACTATTTTTCTTTCGGTTTTACTATTAATTTTAAAATATTCAAAGTAAAAGTTTAGGGATAGGTTACAACATATAATACCGCCAAAGGAAAACATTTTGAAAGTGTGTGTGAATGAGAAAGTTACACATGTTCTATTGCCCTGTATTAACATTTGACACTTCTGTCTTTCCCTGCTAGTGGTTTGGATAATAAATGTTCTGTGTATCCACTGACGTTCGACAAAAATGAAAACATGGCTGCCAAAAAGAAGTCTGTTGCTATGCACACCAACTACCTGTCGGCCTGCAGCTTCACCAACTCTGACATGCAGGTAAATCAGGGGCCTGGGTGATGGTGGGCCAGCCTGCAGGGGGAGCAAGTTCAGTCGTGGAGAACTAAAGAGGGGGTGCAGGTGAGGAAACTGTTCCAGTGTCCCTCTTTACAGGAGAATGTGTGTGCTCCAGCAGTTGGCCCTAAGAGGAAGCTCCTGTTGCTTCTCACTGGTTTTATCTGTACTATAATTTATATATATATATATATATAATTTTATATAGAAGACTAAGTCACTTTAGTTGGCTCTTTGCAACCCTGTGATCATATCCCACCAGACTCCTCTGTCCATGGGATTCTCCAGGCAAGAACGCTAGAGTGGGTTGCCATGCCCTCCTCCAGGGGATCTTCCCAACCCAGGGTTAAAACCCACAGCTACTACATTGGTAGGCGAGTTCTTTACCACTAGTGCCACCTGAAAGCCCAAGTATGATATATATATATATATATATAAAAAATAATTTTGACCATACCACATGGCTTGCCGAATCTCAGTTCCCCAACAAGGGATTGAACCCAGGCCACAATGATGAAAGTGTGGAATCCAAACCACTAGCCCATCAGGGAACTCCTAGTTACATTATCATTTTTAATAAGATCAGAAATGGGTAGAGTCGGGGCTGTTAATTGTTGGTACAGTTGAAATAATTCCCTGCCATATCAAACCTCCTCCTCTAATTGAGTTGGTAGGGGTGGGAGTGGATCAGGGAATCTTCTGGGGTGGTAGAAATTCCTATCTTGAGTGGGAGAAGTGGTCCCAAGGTCCTTCTGGGTGCTGACTTTCAGAGTTGTGTACTTGACACACCTCATTGTACCTATATTAGACTTCTGTTTTAACAAATGTGAAAAAAGAAGGCTTCATATAGAAAATCTGTACCCTACTTTGAATAAGCCACAAAGTGGAGGTAATACATAGGCTCCATTTTCTTTCAGAATCCTAAACATCCTACACTGCCCTTGTCACTTCTCTCCAACAAACCCTCGTAGATGCCACCACCCACATGGCCAGCTACCAGTGGTGGCTGCACAGCGGGGAGGCTGGGAGCCTGGAGCAGGAGTGGGGGGTCATAAACATGCCTTGAGAGGCTGCCTTGGAGGACTGTGTTGCCAGTGAGGTGTGAGGGGAGCACTGTGGGAGGCAGGCAGCCTGAGAGGTAGGAGGGTAGGTTACGTGCCCTGCATGGCGGAGCTGACCCTACAGACGGTGGGCGGCCATTGCAGGGGCTGGGGCAGGTTGGGTTTATTTGAAGGAGGAGATTGAGTCAGACTAAAGCCCGTTCTGGTTTCAGCTGACTGATGTCAGGAGGCGGGCCAGCAAGGGCAGTGCCCGGGAGACCTGGTGATGGGGAACTGTTCGGTTGCTGTCTGGGGGCCGTGTTCTGACTGGGAGGGCAGCGTTTGCCCCTGTTGTTCGCCACCAGGAGTCTCGCGTGTCTGTGCAGTAGGGGGCACGGTAGCCCTGGCTGCTGCCGTGGCCATTCCTCACGTCTTTGGGTGTGAGGAGCAGCCAAAGCAACAGAAGATGTTCTAAACCAGGTTTTATTATCCTGTGTTTCGTTTTTCTCACCTACAGGTGAGGATGGTAGTATATTCCTCCCTCATGAGGTTTTCTGAGGGTTAAATGAGATGATTCATGTAAAATACTTGGTGTTGTTGCTTAGTAGCTAAATTGTGTCTGACTCTTTTGCAACCCTATGAACTGTAGCCCACCAGGCTCCTCTGTCCGTAGGATTTCCCAGGCAAGAATCCTGCAGTGGGTTGCCATTTCCTTCTCCAGAAGTACTTGGTATAAACCCTGGTAAATATCAATAAATGCTAGCTCTTATTATTTTATTATTAACACAAAGCTTCACAGGTAATTCAGATGCATGGCCTTTGCTGGGTACCACTGAACTCATGAACTAAGCCTCCTTCCAGCCCTGGGATCTAAGGTGAAAAATGAAAACCTCAAAAGGCTGGTATAAGACCTGCAAGTTCTATACAATCCAAAATAAATGAGTGACAGTGGAGTTAGAGGATCTGTTTAGTGCATTTATCATAATGAATGTTTGATTTTAAAATTTTATTTTTACTTATAATGAAGAGCACAAATATTTAAAATATTTTAAAGATTAAGAATTTACTGTTAACTTTTAAAAACTATTCATTTCTTTGATCAAAGAGTATGCCAGGAAAATTTTCCATTAAAGAGCTAGACTGAGGACTTCCCTGATGGCTCAGACGATAAAGAATCCACCTGCAATGAAGGAGACCTAGGCTCAATCCCTGGGTCAGGAAGATTCCCTGGAGAAGGGAATGGCAACCTACTCCAGTATTCTTGCCTGGAGAAACCCATGGAAAGAGGAGCCTGGTGGGCTGTGGTCCATGAAGTCACAAAGAATCAGACATGACTAAAGGGACTTAGCACAGCACACTCTGTTTCATTAATTTTTTACAAAGCTATTAGTCCTGCTAATAAGTTGTTTAGTTAGTTCAGAGTCTTAATCTCACAGGATCAGGTTATTTCCTGGAGCAAGCAGCTAGTTTATTTTTACTTGGTCTCAGTATTGTCTAATGCAGCACTGGGAAAGTGTGGCTTGCCCTGGAATTGATTAACATGGGGACAGGGAGTTAGATGGGCTTCCTGCCAATCCTGTTAACAGAGCTCCAGGAGAGCAGCGACCAAGGCAGTGTCTTTCTGCAACCCTGCCACCTAGTGGAGGGCCTGGACGTGGTCAGCACACAGCAAAGGCCTTGGCCCTGCACGTGTGTGTCCGCACCACTCAGTGGCCCAGGGAGCCTCTGGGTGTGGGGTGCACGCTAATGTCTGGGAAGCTCAGTGGTAGGCTTGGCTGCCTGTGGGACCCGCTGAGGGTTCTGTTCAGCAGGTGTTCACAGAGTGCTTCCTACATGTCAGGCAGGCAGGTATTGCAGGAAGGCCTCCAGATTTCATCCTCTGCAAGAGGACAGGAATGTAAACAGCTCACGACAGCAAGGGTGTCAAAAATGGGCTGTCTTTCTCAGTACTAGAGAAAGAGTTCTGTGCTAGAGTCCAGATTCAGCAGGGGTGTGTGTGTGTGTATGTGTGAGGAGCCTTCTCTTCCCTGTGGAACTGCAAGCATCTGCTTGGCTTCCCAGAGGGCCTAATGACACCCTTCCTGTCCTTTCCGGCGGCAGATCCTGACGGCGAGCGGTGACGGCACATGTGCCCTGTGGGATGTGGAGAGCGGGCAGTTGCTGCAGAGCTTCCATGGGCATGGGGCCGACGTGCTCTGCCTGGACCTGGCCCCATCAGAAACCGGGAACACCTTCGTGTCTGGGGTAAAGATCCCAGGAAGATCTCTAGGAGCCCTCTGTCCCCCAGGGAGCCTCAGGGTGGCACTTCCTGTCAATTTGTGGGACTAGACAGGACACCCCTGGAGCGGGGCTGAGACTCCTTGGCTGAGTAGCAGAGAGTTGGCATCCAAGAGCAGTAGAGACAGCAGCCAGGACACCAGGCGGCTCAGGTAGAAACAGCAGTGAGGCATAGCTGTGGTGTGATCAGGGCTTTGGCATCAGTGGGACACTCTCCCACCCCACCCCTGCCAGCCTCCAGCCCCTCCAACTCCCAGGCACAGGGAACAGTGTGTCTGAAGGCTCAGAGTCGGCAGGCAGGCCACCATGGCAAAGGAGCACCAGACGAGTTAGGACACCTGGGACCCACCTTTGCTGCCTGACCACATTTCATCCTTTGTAAATTGTGTAGAAGGCACAAAAGCACTTGCCCCCCACCTCCCCATATATTCTACTGTATTATGAATAGTAGAGGGAAGAGTTTCCAGTGTGTTATGCAAGTAGGAGAGGCAAATATTTCTAGGACATCTGGGAATAAGTGTGGAGAACTGAGCTGGCTGACCTGACCCTGGTCCTGTCTCATCTCTGTCAAGAGACAGTGGTGGGAGGGGACAGAGATGCAGACACCATCTAATGATGTTTGCAACTGGAAGACATAAAGGCCCTTTGTTCCAAGCTGCCCACCTCTTAGTTCTGGACCTCAGGTGAGGGTTGTGAAGCCTCTAATTGGCAGGGACACTGATTTTCTTCTTGAATATTTGGCCCCATCTGTGTAAGTTTAATTCCCGTGTCTTTGTATAACTGTATTTATCTCCAATCAACTACACTGTTTTTTCAGATTGTTGATATCATTATAGATCATATTCTCTCTTTCAGAGTATTAAACTTCATGATTTAGGGTCCTCCAAAGATTTGAAGACACTCTGATTCCTTTGTCCGCATTCTCAGTAAAGATGTTGGAGAGTTGAATCCCCATTGCAGGTCTTTCTGAAACATCAGTATGGTACCTCACCCACCCCTTCCTCTGAGTTGAAACCAACAGTCTAATTTTAACCCATGTTTCCTTCTGTTTGTCCTTTGAGACTCTAATTATACAGCTCATGCTTAATCACAGACTGCTCTGCAAAAATTTATCAAAATGCTTCTAGAAGCAGGATAGTATGCATAAACTTGGTGTTTTTGATTCTCTGGGTCATGTTAGCTACCCAGAGAGGGTTCATTTTATAGGTGTTGAGGCCGAGACCCAGGGAGGTGACTTGCCTGAGCCACCCAGTTGACTATGGGCAGCCCCCTGACTGGGCTGCTGGGCTGCAGCTGGCCAGGAGCACCTGGCTGTCCACCTGTCTTCAGGCTGCCCCACACCCCTGAGGCAAGCCTGGGGGCTCCCACCATACCCACTGTCCACTTGCCCTCCCCTCTGGCCTTATAGAAGCAGAGATAAAGAGGAGGGGGAAACATGAAGAGAAATGCCTAGGAGGAAAGGAAGAAGGAGGCCCTGGAGAACTTGCAGCCATTTAGAAAGATGGCAGAGAAGAAAACATGCTAAAAAGGGTGTCTGGGTACTTTCTTTTGCTCCCCCTACCCTAGGACCTAGCTCTGACCTCCTGAGGTCAGAGGGAAGTGGCCTTAAAGAAAGCTAGTCTTAGGGAAAAAAAAAAGCATGTTGTCAGAGCCCTTTACTAATGGGAACTGAACGATCTCTGTGACATAACCAGAACTCATACCTGTCTGTGGGCAGTCCTTGCAGTAGTCATAACTTGGGGTAACTTTACGTTTGCAGGGATGTGACAAGAAAGCCATGGTGTGGGACATGCGCTCTGGACAGTGCGTGCAGGCCTTTGAAACACACGAATCTGACATCAATAGTGTCCGGTCCGTGAGTAGAATGTTCTCATTGCTTCTCTATTTTCTGCTGTCTCCTAGCCTGGGCTAATGCTTAGCCTCCAGCCTCAATTTACTTTGCTGAGAGAGGCTTTTCCAGCAATAACAGCTGATGTGTGGTGAGACTGAACAATACTCCAGGTTTCTTGGAGCATTTCAATGTAATTTCACCAGGAGCAATGGCTATTTCCTGTCTAAAGGAAGTCAGTGTTTTTTGTTCATTCATTCAACCAATATTTATTAAGTACTTATCTGTTGAACATTATTCCAGGAACTGGGAATATTGTTTTAAACAAGATAAAAATTTTCTACTTTCCTATAGGAGACAAATAAGACAAAGCACAGATAAATGTACAGTATACAAAGATACTGATAAGTTCCATTGAAAAGTAAAACAGGGAACTGTGATGGAGATAGGTTATTTCTTTGACTGGTCAGGCATCTCTGAGAAATTGATGTTTAAATTGATACCAGGATAGTGAAGGAGCCAGGCTTTCAAAGAGCTGGGAGGAGGATCAGGGAGATGAGATGCTCAGGGACCTAACAAAAGGCCAGGTGACCACTTGAGGTGGCTAACATGATACAAGTTTTGTCTTTAAAAGATCACTCTGGCTGCTGTATGGAGAATGCATTGTAGGGGAATGAGAATGGAAGTATTATAGCCAGTTAGAAGGCTGTTGTGTGAGTTCCAGATAGAAGTGATGGTGGCTGAAACTAAAGAAGACACAGTGAGGATAGAAATGTCTAGAATTGGGAAGGATTTGAGATTTTACCCTGATTGCAGGCTATCAAGTAAGGCTTCCAGAGTTTCATGGGTGCTGGTAAAAGGCATAAGATTCCTGGGTTAGAGATGAAGGATAGTTGATTACCAATAGTGATGGTGGTAGCTATGCTAGTTATCCAAGCTCCAGTATCACAGGGTGACATGAAAAGGACTAAATGACACCTGCACATTCAAGGGGTTGCATTTCAGGAGGAGAATCCTGAGCTCAGGGAACCTGAATCTGTTATAAGGGACATAAACCCTGATCCATTTGCTAAATCCGGGAGGGTTGGAAGCAGTGCAGGGAGAAGGCAATGGTTGCACATGGATTCTGGAGTTCTGTCTTGGGCTAGCCAAGCTTGAGATGCTATTGTATGACCAAGTGGAGACGTCAAGTAGGTAGCCGGATCTGGGAACTGGATTCCAAGAGAGAGGTCAGGAGTTAACATATACATTTGGAAGATGGCACCATCAGGACAGCATTTAAAGTGTAACCACTGAAGAATCTTCATTATACTTAGAGGAAAGCACTAGACTTATTCCCCTTAAAAGCTAGAACACAGTAAGAATAATTACTTTATTAGTAGAAATGTTAATAAGAATTTTCTAGCTCACTGACCTTAAATGTAGGAAGGGGAAAAAACTATCATTTTTTGCAGATGTGTAGAGAGTACCTAGAAAATCCAAGGAAATAATTTGAGAAATTACTACAGTAAGTGAAATTATTAAGATACAAGATAGACTATAAAGCTACAAAAATAAATTCCTATATATTCATGAAATAACAGCTTAAAATTGCATATTCTCTCACCCATGCTGTCCCCTCAACCCAGAACCCTCTTCTGATATTCATCAGGTCTCAACTTACAGTACCCTCTCTCCAGAGGCCTGATTATTGAGGAGAGGATGACTGTAACAGTAATCATATCATTAATTGCATTCATTTTATCTGGCCCCATGCCATTTTTTTGTGTGTATACTGTCTTATTCAGTCTTTACAATAGGAAATGTGCATTATCCTCCTCACTTTTCAGATGAAGAAACTGAGGCTGGGCCAGTCGAAGTCGCTTGCCAAAAGTATCCCCTGTAGTGAGTGGCCAGTGTAGTCCCCTTTCATCCAATTGCAGCGTCTGTGTTTGTAAGCACTGTCTTATCCCTGACCTCTGGCCAAGCCTTTGGAATGGGGTGTGTGATCAAGGGAAAGTAAGGATATAGGCATCTGCCTGTGTTCAGTGTCAGATACAAATAGACATATTGTCTCATTTATCCTCACCAACACTCTGCAAGGCCAGTGTCACTGTCCCCTGTTTACAGAGAAGAAACTAAGGTAGGCCAGTGGGGCCTTCCTGCTGAGCCTCCGTTTCTGGTCTCTGTAATGAGTAGTCCTTGTGTCCCTAGAGTCCGAGGGCCCAGCGTGGGCCGGCCTTCCCAGAGGCTTCTGATGGTCACCCAGGATTGGGAATCACGGCTCTAAGTGCCTTCTCCCCACACTTCCTCTCTGCAGGTACTACCCAAGTGGAGATGCCTTTGCTTCAGGATCAGATGATGCTACGGTATGTTTAAGTCCTCAAGAGCTTTTCCTATTTGAAGGAGAGATATGCTGACTTAATTTTATGTTTCAAAAATAATTGTTTTCCTGATTACAGAACTGATATGACTTCTATAAAGAAAACTTAGGGGGAAAAAACTAAATTTTGTTAATCATTCTATACAAGAAAAATCACAGTTGAGTAAATTCCTTTCTGTCTTTTTAGTTTTTAAACAAATGCTGTTTTATAATTTGCTTTTTGCACTTAGCAATAGATTGTGAACATTTTCTCATGCCAATAAATACTTTCCTACATTATATATTCTTAATGATTGAATAGTTTTCCATATTATGGATATGTCATCATTTACTAACCAATCTTCAATCTGGGGACATTTAGGTTTTTTTTAGGGTTTTTTTTCCCTGTTAAAAACTCTGCTATAAGCAAGTATTTTTGGTACCTCTCTTATTGTTTCCTTAGGATGAATTCTCATACATAAACTTGATGAGTCAAAAACTGGCCTAATTTTAAGTCTTTTGATACTAGTTGCAAAATAATGTTGACCTGTTTTTCAGTAGGCACAACCTTACTGTGCTCTCAAAATAGCAAATATCTTATTAAATAATGAATTTAACCTTAGTTTGCTATTGTGAAAGAAATGACAAGGAATAGACTGAGAGTTTGTTAATAATGAAAATTTAAAACTTCTGTATGCCAAATATTTAACAAAATATAAGGGCATAGATTTTGGGAATTTTAAAAGCTTTCCTTATCCTTTGTAATTTCTTGGAAACAATTCTAAGGATTCCATTCCTTAGCTATTCTGAGAAAATATTAAAGATACATATAAAGATTTTGATAGCAGAATGATCATGGCTTCCTCATAATTTTATTTATAAAAGAGAAAAATTAGACACAATCAAGACACTTAGCAGAGTATGGCTAAGTAGATTCTGATCTATCCACATGAGGAATATAACAACCACATTAATCCTATTTTTTGAAGATTATTATTGAAGCAATAATGAAACAGCCACCCCATTTAAATCCACACGTAAAATAGATTAAGACTGGGACTTCCCTGATGGTCCAGTAGCTAAGACTCCGAGCTCCCAATGCAGGGGTCGCAGGTTTGATCCCTGATAAAGGAACTAGATCTCACGTGTTGCAATTAAAGATGCTACATGCCACAATAAAGACTGAAGACCCTGTGCGTGCCACAACTAAGCTGTTGCAGCCAAATAAGTAATTTTTTTAAAGTAGATTAAAACTGAAGGAAATAGCCAGGTGTTAGTAAATATCTCTAGGATTTCCTTCTTTATGCATTTCTGAGATTTTCTGAATTTTCTACAATGAACACATATTCCTTATCAGAAAAAAAGAAGGCTTACATTTTGTTTTTTGTACTAAAGAAATCTGCCTTTGCTGTTTCTTCGAGTCTCCAGTGCTTCATGGGGATATAATAAGAATTGGGATTGAGGAAGAAAACACTGAGAGAAAGAGAAAGGTTTTCCCCCTGACCCTCAAACCACACAAGCTACCGGCACCTGCCTGTAGCTCTGTGATCACTGATGCACCAAACAGGACCCAGAAACAAGTGCCTCTTTGTCCTCTTTGTCACCCCAGTGTCGCCTCTATGACCTCCGGGCAGACAGGGAGGTCGCCATCTATTCCAAAGAGAGCATCATCTTTGGAGCTTCCAGCGTGGACTTCTCCCTCAGTGGTAAGGTTTTCCTGGGACTGTGAAACGGGACCTCAGAAAATCCGTCAGGCTTCCCCTCAGCTGAACTTCCTATGGCTCCACCTGCTGAGAGTCTAGCCTGCACTGGTTTTCCTCCAATGCATTTTTGACACCACATTTTGCCCAGCCTGAAGCAGCTTCCCCAGCCCATACATGAAGGCTGGGCCCATCTAACACTCTTCTTCAGAACAATGATATATCAGAACTCCATCTGCTATGCCTTTAGGCATTTCCTCTCCAGCCTTCCATTTCCCCCTTGACACTTGAAAAGGGACTTTTTTCAGAGGTGGAAGGAGTGAAGCGAGAGTCCCCTTCTTGTTGCCCCGAAGCTCACGTCGCCTCTGCCTTCGCAGCTGGAGAGGCTACCAGGGAAAGTCAGGGCAGCACTGGCACATTGTGTCCGTGGACCATTCAATTCTCCCAGACACCTTCCAGTCGTGCAACTGTGCCTTTGTGCTGCTGCTGCTCCCTGGAACGTCATTTTCCCTCCCTTCTCTGCATGGCAAACTCCTATTCAACTCTCCAAGGCCAACTCAGATAGTGCTTCTCCCATAGTATCCTCTTTGATCCCCTTGCCTCTGTGATCACATAGCACTTAACACATAGCTGAGCACTTCCATTACAGCCCCTTCCACACAGCGTGCAATGATACATGAGTCAGCCCGCCCACCAGCACCCTCCACAGGGGCCAGCAACTGTGCTTTCTCCTCTTTGAATCCCCAGGGCAAACCACAATGCCTGGTATATAGTGGGCACTAAAGCACTGTTTATTGAATGAGTGAACGAGCACATGAATGAGCGTCATGAAAAGAAAATCAAAAGGAAGGAGCTGGTTGAGTAACCATGTTACCTCTTGCTTTAAGGTCGCCTGCTGTTTGCTGGATACAATGATTATACCATCAACGTCTGGGATGTCCTCAAGGGGTCTCGAGTCTCCATCTTGTTTGGACATGAAAACCGTGTTAGTACTCTACGAGTTTCCCCTGATGGGACTGCCTTTTGCTCAGGATCATGGGATCATACCCTCAGAGTAAGAGAAGCTTGTTCTACATTACTGTGTGTGTGAGAGCAGGCGGGATTGGTCTTCTTGAAAGCAGAGAGGTCAGAGTAAGCTAGGATGGGCCTGGGCAGCCAAAAGAGAGCTCTAATTTCAAGTCTGTAGCCACAGAGGAATGATTTGCCTTGGGAGGTAGTGAGTTCCCCATCAATGCAGGTATTCCAACACAGATACCCTAAAAGTCTGATTCCAGCCTGTGACAAATCCAATTTCCAATCTCACCTCCCAGGAGCACCAAGATCCTTATCCCAGTCACAGACCCCTGTGAAGTTCACACAGAGGCTTCAGGAGACCTATGAAGTCTGTGCAGTTACATGCTAAATTGTGTATATGTGTGCATTTTTCCAGGAATAGTGTCCGTATGGCTTTATTAGATTCTCAAAGAGCTCCATGACTGTGTCAGGTGTTGGCTCCCTAGAAATGCCACCAAAATAACTGTTCAGCAAGCAAAACTTACTTCACTGTGGAAGATCACAAGCTTGACAGTCATCTTAGCATTTCAGAAGGAGAGAGCAAAGGCAGATATTTATCTGCCAAAGGTTTTAGGGGTCTGATTGAAGGTAAATCTTTTGATGGAGGGACTTAAGTAGGATTGAACAAATTTGGGACATAGCTTAAGATTGTTTGCTGGACACAGGGTCAGGGGAGGGAGAGAATTTCAAAGACTGTCTAGAAAAGTAGCTGGTCATTTGATGCTGCATATTATCCTAAGAAGTGTATGTCATTTCTAAAATGAGTAATTGAATAGTCCAGTCTTAGGATAAATGGATTTTTTTCAAAATTCATGAAATAAACAGTGAAGTTGTGATTCCATCATCCTGGGCAAGAGTTTGATAAATTAATAAAGCCATGTCAGTATACCCAGAGAGCTGGATACGTACAGAGAATTCCAGTTGTCAGTCTAAGAATTACCATTCCTTAGCAAGGGGGCCTGGAGAAGGAAATGGCAACCCACTCCAGTGTTCTTGCCTGGAGAATCCCAGGGACGGGGGAGCCTGGTGGGCTGCCGTTTATGGGGTCGCACAGAGTCGGACACGACTGAAGCAATTTAGCAGCAGCAGCAAGGGGGCCACAGATGCCCTTCAGACAGTTAACTAAGGGAGAGGGAAGGCGAGGGCCAAAGAAGCGCGTTTGAGTCGCTAGGAATGAAGTATTATCCTTCTGAGACATGTGAGTGCTCTATTTTGGATGCAGTGTGTATGTTTGTGTATTAAAAATTTTGATATTCTGTCTTTAAACTCAGGTTTTACAAATGTCAACTGGAAAACAGACTGAATATTGTCTGTCTGTGTCTTTGCAGGTCTGGGCTTAATCACAGTGCACATGGGCACCTGAAAATAGAACCTGAACTCATCACATGTAAATAGATCTTACTTCTAGAGGGTCTGAGAGTTTCTTGCAACTTAGCTTCAAGTGAGCAGCTCCGTGACTGACAGTTCACCAAACGCCTCCAACATTACTATTAAAACCATCACCCTGGAAAGATCCCGGTGTGAACCTCCAACACTATGAAAACACCTTCCAGCACAGTGTTTTTCATTTTGAACATTTTTGCAAATATATCTGTTTTTAAGATTATTATAAATTATACTAGTCTCAAACTCATTCTCTATTCCTGGTAGAATTCTACTATTCCCAGTAGAATTGACCATTTACTATATCCCGTTTTGTTTCCTGGAATCAAGATTTTTTTTTTGGAGCACTTTAAAAGCTGATTTTTCTCAGTGTGCATTCTGACATTTGAAACCTTCCCCAGGAACTGCTGATTTTAATGGACTATGTGAGGACCACGTTACTTGGTCTTAGAAGAAAATTCCAATTCCAAATGTAATAAGACAAAATCAGTTCTTTTACATGTGTTTTTATTGTGAAAGTATCCTTTTCAGCCTTGCTTCCTCTTGTCTTTTTTTTTTCAGGTAAAACATTTCCGTGTTACAAATGAAGCAGAGATATGGGTAGAATAGACAGGTTTGATCTATGTTTCTTGTGATGGTGGCTTGTATCGGGAGGACGGGACATTTTCTGTCATTAGAGGGAAAAGCTGAGTGCTGTTTGGGACACAAACGCTTCTCAGAGGAACCAAAACCGTTCTATGTGGGAACAGAGGACAGTAAACTTATTTAAAAACCTATTTGTGGTATTAGATGTATTAGGATTAGTAGCATCTACTCAAGCTAAAGTGAATCTTGTCCATATCAATTATACTCATATTTATTGCATTGCAAGTGTAATTACATACACAGATTGTTAGCTCTTGAATGATGATGTCTTTGCTTCACTTATATGGAGGAAAAAAACATAATATCCTGCCTTTATTTAAAATTCATCAGATCCTTCTGGAAGATACCAAGTGCTTTAGTTGTAGGATCCCTTATTTTCAAGTGTAGAAGCTTATCCTTTGTTTTAGAAAATTCCTCATTCATAAAGACGGGATTCATCACTTAGGGAAATAAAAGGTCACCTCAAACCAAAAACCATTCCTGGGTGAGGCTTGCCCTCTGGGTGGTTGGGTCTGCCGGGCCATGTCCTTGTGTTGTCTGAGGGCTGTGTGTGCTGAGTCCCCCAGATCCTCGGTCCCCTCTCATGGCCCTGCTGCAGCCTGGCCCTTCTCCTTCTCTTCCCTTCTCTCTTCTGGCTTTGCAGGCCCAGCCCCAGGTTCTGCTGCTTGCAGAGGCCTTTCCAGACCTGGAGCCATCTGATAGGCCTGTAAACCTCAGGGGGTGCACCAGGCCCACCGGCAAAACTACTCATTCAGATATCAAAATGAGTCAGAAATTCCCCAGGCCAGCTTTTCCATAAACTTTTAAAATAAACATAATGGTTATATTCAATCATTTGCCAAGAAAACATTTACTAAGGGTTTTACTACACAGGAGGTCCTGGAGTAGAGAGAGACCATGTGAAAGGCTCCTACTCACCTCCCCCAACCTGCACCTACTCCATCTCTGCTGCTCTATCCACCTTGAGAACAAGATAGAAGATGGGCCAGAGCATAGCCCAGAGGGACACCTTTCAGCACCTTCTCCATTTAGCAGACTCCATTCTGATCAGGGGCTCAGGGAAATGGGCAGCAGGTCCACCCAGTTCCTGCCAGCTGCTGAAGTGCTGGCCCCACAACTTGTCCTGTGAAATCCCCAAGCTCCGCTCCCAGAAGGTTCTCCCGAGTTTGTTCCTGGGCTCCTCATTATGGTACTTCCTTCCCTGTCTCCCACAGACCCTTCCATGTGTCTGCACTCTGACCTGGACCTCCCAGAAGTGAAGGAAGACAGGGCAAAGGAGAAGTCACTCAGATGCAAGCAAATTCAATGTATATTTGGAGAGGTGGGAGGTATCATCAGTATATGTGCAAAGTAGTCCCTAACTTTACAATCAGAAAAGTGACTTTCAGGGCCCTAAGAAAGTATTCCCTCCAACACTCACCCCCATGGTCAGTAAGCCACCTCCCCTATAAGTATGTAGTCTCACTTGGGTGTTGTTCAGTAGTATTATTGATGAAATACGTGGTTGGGAATATACAGACTACATGGAGATTCAGGGATTAAACTTTAGGTAATAAATTGTATTTTGCATATTGAAAATAATACTGAGTGGAGTTTGTTAATCAGGCTTTCTTTTTTTTTAGAAGACTAGGAGGCAAAGGTACTAAACCATTGTGGTGAAGGGGCCAAACAGATGTGCCCACAGGTGTGCACAGCCTTGGACACCCCCTTTCCAGCCAGCGAAGAGAAAGGTTAGGCAGAGAAGGGGTTTAACAAGGAGGTGTGTGATGACAGGTGGTGTGGGAAATACCTGTGCACTAAAACCAAGGCAGCTGCTTTGAGGGAGCGGGCGGCTGGCCTCCCAGAAGGGGGTCTGGGTTCGGGGTTCTGCAGTGAGCCCGGGGCCAGAGCAGGCACCCATTATCCACTTCCCTCTTCCTATCCTGGGCCTCCTCCACACCCTTCCCTGCATTGTAAGTGACTTTAAAAGAGCACAAGATGTAAGGGCCGTTGCAACCTGGCCTCCTAGTTGCTTGGCCATCTGGCTAGAAGGTGATCCTGCTAACCCTTGATTGATCTTAAGAGGGGGACAGCATAGGGACAAAGGTTTAGACCGAGCTTTTCCACTGTTACAGGATATATAATATCTAAATGCCTCTCAGCCTCAGTTTCCTCATCTAGGAAATGGGAGAGCTCTAAAGTTCCTTCCCTCTTACCTTTGCTGTTCTCATCCTCTCCCTTCCAACTCCTGTCCCTTCTCCCACATTCTTCCCCTTGTCCTCCCATCTTCCCCCTCCTCTCTCTCCTTATTTCCCCTCTTTCCTTGTCTCTCTCCTCCTCCTCCTCCCTCTCCCCCTCCTCCTCCTCCCTCTCCCCTTCCTCCCTACTCTCCTCCTTTTTCATTCTTTCCTCTCCTCTCACCCCTACAGTCCCTACTCATGTATCAAAATAGTAATTATTAAAGATTCATCTAGGCTAGTGGTTCTCAATGTTTTCATCTAAAGATATCTCTACACTCTTAAAAATTATTGAGGACCCAAAGAGCTTCTTGTTTATGTGGCTTATATCTATCAATATTTATCATATTAGAAATGAAAACTGAGAAAAATGATGAAACACAGGATTCCAGAAGCACATATTCTACCACCCATCAGTAGCCTCTTGAAAACTCCTGAGAAAATGAGAGTTTTAAAAGCCACACGTACAAAAAAGGAGTCAGTATTATTGTGAGAATAGTTTTGACTTTGGAGAGTCCCCTGGAAAGACTCCCAGGGTCATACTGACTTTGAAAGCAGCGTACCTGGGCACAGAGAGGCAGTGGGCAAGGCAAGAGACCAGCAGGGGCTGTCTCTTTGACAGTCTTTCCAAAGGAAGACCCTTGGGATTCTGGGGTAAGCCCAACTGCTGAGTTCAAAGATTAACTGGCACTGGGATTGGAGCTTCCCTCCAAGCCTGGGATTGCTGACTGAGCAGGCATTTGTAGATCTGCGTTCCCCACATGTGCCCACTGGCTCAACAGCAAGTTAAACACACAGACCCTAAGGCCCCTCCCTGGAGATCAGGATAAGGCAGGACTGAAGTGGGCTGGGAATTCTGATGAGGGGGCAAGCTGAGGAAGGGTCTCAGTGAATCTTCTTGTCTGTAGATCCTTTGGGAGCACGTGCTCTCTCACCAGTGAGAGGGGAGAATCAGGTCAGTCTTCAGAGCATCTGCCAACGCCTTTTTCTCTAACCAGGGCTTGGTGCTAGCTAGGCTGGCCTTCAGGACTGGTCAGTCTCCACGGTGCGTGGACTTACAGTAATTCTGGTGAAAGAAGTGAAATGAATATGTTTCTGTAGTTGCGAAAAGGATGCAGACCCTCCAGGGAGGAGATGGGATCAGAAATAATGTGCTGGTTGATTTAACCACATACATAAGAAAAACTCAGTGCAAATATGGTATGAACATTTATGCAAAGACTGTGACAACAAAAATTGCCTATCTTTGAACCCCAGGTTATCTGACCAACACACCACTGGGGAATGCTTAACATTTGCCTGGTTACTCATGTAAACCAGGAACCAGAAGTCGCTGTTTCCATCCCATCTGTGTTCCCCAGTAATAGGTGGCCTTCCCCTCCTAGGCGTGTACCTGAGGGAAATGAAAACATGTCCACACAGAAACTTGAGCACAAATGTTCAGAGCAGCTCAAAGTGGAGCAATTCAAAGGTTCAACTGCTGATGAATGGATAGCCAAAATGTGGTCTATCTATACAATGGGATATTTTTTAGCAATACAAAGGAATTAAGTACTGATTCAAGCTCCAACATGGATGAGCTTTGAAAACATAACAGGTAAAAGAAGCCGGGCACACAGGACCCCATAGTGAATGATTCCATTTACACGAAATGTGCCACTTTCATGATAGGCAGATCCATAGCGACAGAAAGTAGATCAGTGGTTACTGAGGAGATTGGATATCCTTTGAGATAATGAAATTACACAGTGGTGATGGTTGCACTACTGGGAATATACTACAACCCACTGAAATCTATACTTTAAAAGTGAATTTTGTGGTATTATGAATTATATCACAATAAAGCTGTTAAAATGTATATGAAAAAATAGTAGGTGGTCTCTAGCTACTTTCAGTATTTTAAAATCAAAACCAGAAACCATATAGGTTAGACTCACCAAAAATGTCACAAATTGCATTTGGGTTAGAAGTGGTGCTAGTGAGCCTGGTAACCTTAATCAATTCATATTAATAATATAAGCTCCTCTGTAAAGAGCTTTTAGTATGTGCCAAGCAGTATGCTAAAGCCTTTGTACATACCAACTCATGTAACCCTTGTAACAACCTATGATGCAGACAGTTCATCACATTCATTTCTTACATTAGGAAATTGAGGCCGGGAGAGCTGAAAAACTTTTTTCACAGTTGCACAGCTTCCAAGTGGCAGAGCGGGGATTATAGCCAAGTCTGACTGCAAACTGGATAAGAAGTTCTGTGTGGAGGTTATTTATTCATTTGTTTGATTCAGCTGATATTAACCAATGGCAGGGCCAGAAGATTTACTACTAACACCCAGGCTACTCCAAATCTAAGAAACAACTGTGCTTGCTGCTAAAATAAAAAGTTCAAAAATGTAAAATCATGACTCCCGTGAAAATAAAACATGAACCTATATCAAAACATTTAACTTAATAAGGGAACTCATAAGATGTCCCAACCAGCTCAGTTTGACAAGGTTTATATTCCCTTCTGGCAAAATTCATTTCTCACCACATCAGAATCGCTGGCACTTGCAGATCAGGCCCTCGAGAGGGAGTTCTGTTATGGCCACATCCTCTGTCTCTGCTGCATGGCCTCTTCATTCATGGGCATTCATAGAGCAGGCACCATGGCAGCTGTGTAAAGAAGCTCTCTGATAGCCACATAGCACAGAATTTTGTCTACTTGATTAGTGAGATCCTCTATAGTGGCCACCCTTTGGAGGCATTGACATGGGAGACAACTGTCTTCAATCTGCACCTGTTTAGAGGGGTTCACCCACATATCTGTGTCCAAGATTTCCTTGTCACCAGTCTTCAAGGTCCTGACCATTCAGCCAAACCAGCAGCAGCTGCCCAAGTATCAGTGTAGGTCTCTACTCTAGCCATCTCTCACCCCAGACTTAGGGTACAGTCATATATCCTGCTTCAATTTCTAACCAGTGGGAGGATTTTCCTTCACCACTGTCTTCACAAGCCCCCGGACCCTGAGCAGAGCTATAAGGCTCTAGCCATCCACTTTCATGTGGTACCAGCATATCATATACACCTATCTACAATATATCAATAACCTCAGATATGCAGATGACACCACCCTAACGGTAGAAAGCAAAGCGGAACTAAAGAGCCTCTTGATGAAGGTGAAAGAGAAGAGTGAAAAAGCTGGCTTGAAACTCAACATTCAAAAAACTAAGACCATGGCATCTGGTCCCATCACTTCATGGCAAATAGATGGGGAAAAAATGGAAACAATGACAGACTTAATTTTATTGTGCTCCAAAATCACTGTGGGCAGTGACTTCAACCATGAAATTAAAAGACACTTGCTCCTTGGAAAAAAAGCCACGACAAACCTAGGCAGTGTAGTAAAAAGCAGAGACATCACTTTGCTGACAAAGGTCTGTATAACCAAAGCTGTGGTGTTTCCACCACATGTAGTCATGTATAGATATGAGAGTTGGACCATAAAAAAGGCTGAGTGCTGAAGATTGATGCTTTCAAACTGTGGTGCTGGAGAAGACTCTTGAGAGTCCCTTGAACAGCAAGGAGATAAAACCAGTCAATCCCAAAGGAAATCAACCCTGCACATTCATTGGAAGGACTGATGCTGGAGCTGAAGCTCCAATATTTTGGGCACCTGATGTGAAGGCCTAACTCATTGGAAAAGACCCTGATGCTGGGAAAGATTGGGGGCAGAAGGACAAGGGGGTGACAGAGGATGAGATGGTTGGATGGCATCATCGACTCAGTGGACATGAGTTTGAGCAAACTCTGGGAGATTATGAAGGACAGTGAAGCCTGGTATGCTGCTGTTCATGAGGTCGGACATGACTGAGCAACTAAACAACAACACATCTACAATCCAGGCTTGAGTTCTTGTCCCTCAGTCAACTTGTCATAAGCAACTCCCTGGAGGCCATAGGCATGGAATGAGGGGGCAAAGCAACAGGAGTTGGTGTTGCAATGATCTGAGCCACCTACCTATACAATCCTACGTCAAGGACCTGAGTTCAGTCTCTTACATACCATTTCTATGATAGATTGCTACTGGGCATGCCTAACTTTATAACCAGATAGGTCCAACAGCATCCATATTATGATGAGATCTCAAACTTCATGATCACCTCATTCAGCTTCTACCAAGACTGAGTAGCAAGCCAGAACCTGCTTCTCAAAAGGAGAATGCTGCTGCTGCTGCTAAGTCGCTTCAGTCGTGTCCGACTGTGCGACCCCACAGACAGCAGCCCACCAGGCTCCCCCCGTCCCTGGGATTCTCCAGGCAAGAACACTGGAGTGGGTTGCCATTTCCTTCTCCAATGTGTGAAAGTGAAAAGTGAAAGTGAAGTCGCTCAGTCGTGTCTGACTCCTAGCGACCCCGTGGACTGCAGCCTACCAGGCTCCTCCGCCCATGGGATTTTCCAGGCAAGAGTACTGGAGTGGGGTGCCATTGTCTTCTCCCCAAAAGGAGAATAGTTACTGGCAAAAGAGGACATAGATTTGCTTTAAAATCCTACAGGTCTGCACTGCAATGCTACTGGTGCTCGTCAGAGATTCCATCCAGCTTCCCTGTTTGACACTTCAAGTATCATTGGATCTGTTGGATCATAAGACCCAAGTAGTACAGCAGCTTGTTGTTGCTGATTAGTCACCCCCGTGGACTGTAGCCCACCAGGTTCCTCTGTCCATGGGCTTTCCCCGGCAAGAATACTGCATTGGGTTGCCATTTCCGTCTCCAAGGTATCTTCCCAACCCAGGGACTGAACTCACATCTCCTGCATTGCAGGCAGATCCTTTACCACTGTACCACCTGGGAAATCAGCTCG
Source organism: Bos mutus (assembly GCF_027580195.1). Lineage (NCBI taxonomy): Eukaryota > Metazoa > Chordata > Mammalia > Artiodactyla > Bovidae > Bos > Bos mutus. The sequence goes on along the minus strand of NC_091626.1, from coordinate 50,508,930 downwards.
TGCTGCAGCCTGAACAGCTGCAGAGCCTTCTCTTGTTTTACTCCTAAGTCCACCAGCCTGTAGATGTGTTGAGGTTGCATACTCAGATGTGTATGTTCCCTCCAAAGTGACCTACCAAGTTCGTGCCTCTTTCTTTTTGTAGGTGATACAAGTTACAGCTATTCATCTTTCACCCTGGTGGGGATATTTCAAACTGCTCCAGACCAATGAACCCTCTCAAATTTCACAGCTGATACCAATTCTGTGTCTGCCTGAGTCCATTCAGGAGAAAGAAGCCATGGAGTAACATGAACAGAGAAAGATTAAGTATAAGAAGTACATTAACTATAATAGGGGAGTGGAGTAATGAGGGATTGGCTAGTAAAAAGTGGAGAATTTTAAGTAATATAAGGATGTAGCTATAAGAAACAGCCAAAAGCTGAATAATTCTATTATAGCCACAGTTTAACTGTGCTGGGATTGGCCGTTTCTTTGTCCCATCACTTAGACTGTAGGGTCCTTAAGACCACATGCCTTGTTCTCCATTGTATCTCCAGTGCTAAGGGGGAGACCTAGCACCCCAAAGGCTAGGAGTAAATGAGTGAATGAATGAATGCACGAAAGTAGATAATATTGGTACTCTAGTAGCAACATGCAGGAGAATTATCCTGTTTCCTGTCCCGTATGGCCAGACTCCAACACACACCTGGATGCTTCCATCCAATCGGAGAAAATGCTGATAATACTTTCAAGGGAGTCACCAGTGGAGGGCTGTGTGTAGCCTTTGTCAACCTCTCCTAGTATGAAAGAAAGTGTTGGTGGCTCACTCATGTTCGGCTCATGAACTATAGCCCCCTAGGCTCCTCTGTCCATGGAATTCTTCAGGCAAGAATACTGGAGTGGGTAGTCATTCCCTTCTCCAGGGTACCTTCCCCACCTAGGGATCAAACCCTGGTCTCCTGGATCGCAGGCAGATTCTTCACCATCTGAGCCACCAGGGAACCTCTCCTAAAGGAGAGACAAGTCTAGCCCAGCTGCCCAGACTGTCCCCTCCGGGTTCTTAGTCCCCAAGCCGAAAGCTAAAAACAATAACCCCCAAAGAGTCTCACTCTGGCCCTGACTTCTATGTGAATCCATGCACACCACGGGGCCTCCGCTGTTCGGACCGGAACAAGTGTAGATGGGATTCCCATCAAAGGCGCCTCTCCAGACCCGGGAAAGCAACTGCCTGGGGGCGGGCTGAGCCGAGCCAATGCGAGAAGGGGCGGGGCGTCGGCAGGCCCAGAAAACAGGCCGGGGTCGGACCCCCGGTAGAGGCGGAGCCATGGTGGACCCGTTTAGGGAGCGCACCGCCCGGCTGCTGATGGACTACCTGGAGTTCTGCGCCCGGGAGCCCGGCACTCCAGCTCCTGCGCCGTCCACGCCTGAGGCTGCCGTGCTGCGCCACGTGGCCGCACGTATCCAGGAAGCAAATCGAAACGTCTTGCCCCTATACCGCCGCTGCCGCAGGCACCGCGTCGAGCTGGTGGCCAGGATGGCGCAGAGGCTACTCGACGAAGACCCTGGCCCCAGCTGGGGCCGCGTGGCCTCACTCGTGACCTTTGCGGGGTCGCTGCTGGAGAGGCCACCGCAGACGACCCGACGGCAGGAGAAGAGAGACGACGACGGCGTTAGCAGGGACTGTCGGCTCCTGGTGGCCCTTCTGTGTGCTCAGTTCTGCGAAAGGCACCGCGCCTGGCTGATGGCTAACGGCGGCTGGGTGAGCGCGAAGGACGCGGGGCTGGTGGGCAGCCTGGGACGCGCCCACGCTGCCGGCTAGCAGAGGGACTCCAAGACGCCAGTCCTGTAGGGCATTCGTTTCAGCAGGACTGGGAAGTTTGGGGTGAAGTCTGACTTTCTGTACTGGTAGAGTCAGTTACCGAAACAGGCCTAGCTAGACAGCTCGCATACTAAACCATTCTGAAAAAGCATCAGGCCCTTCCCTTGACCACCTTCCGGTTTTAGGGTGTGCTCGTGTTAGGTCTGATGCTTTGTTTAGTTAAGTAGATCCCATAGTGATGAAGTCCGCAATGGGGTGACCTGGGCCAGATGGATTCTTTATACAGAACTTTTAGATGCAGCTTTGTTTATGGAGCCCACAGCTCTGCAGGTCAGAGCACCCCAGCCTAAAACATGAGAATGAAAAAGCAGCCCCTGGTCCGTCCCCACATCTCTCAGGAAGCACTAAGGCGGAGGTGTCTGGGGGGTGGGGTGTGCACGTGCGCCCTGTGGTGGTGCTGACCTGAGGTTCCTTAACTTCTAATTTACTGCACTTAGCCTTCAATTGTGAGATCGCCTGTCGCCCTGGCTCTCAGCTGTAAGTCATTGATCACTGTGGTCTAGGCTGGAGCAGGAGTTTCACTGCTGCTCCATAACGAAGCCGATGATCAAGCAGAATCTGGCCAGCCTGCAGTAAGAGGGTAGAATGCCCTGCTGGGTTCTGAGCGAGACCCCTGCTTCTTTCTTCTCTTCCTTACTGGACTTGAAGCAATGACTGTAGTGACCCAAGTTACAGAAGAAATGCAGCCAAATTATTAAAACCAGCAATTAAAAACATGATCTAAAAAGCAATTGAAACATAATCGAAAAATAATCTAGGGAAGACACTGCACTGTTTGCAATTTCCTGACAGACCTGTATCGATGAATTGGGTTCCTTTTGTGGAGGAAGGATAGTATTGAGTCAGAACCTTGACCTTATACGAACAGTTTAAGGTGTTAGCATTAATGGCATCCTTTTGAGGGGGTGGGGGCGTAGGTCTTCAAACTCTCCAGGCCTGTGAATTATCAGAAACTCACCTGAGCCATTAGTCTTAACAAGGCATTTGGCCCCCAAGGGCCTTCCACACGAAAGAGGAAGTTGATGGGGAGGTGGTGTTTTTTTTTTTTCCTCAACTTTTGGCTAATCACCATTGAGTAAGAAACAATCTTTTAATATCAAAATGCAGAAACTCTCCAATTGGGTAAAGAAGACGTGCCCACATCTCTCTCAGCTGCAGTTAAAATGCCACAGTCTGGATTTCAGGTCCCTTCCTGCCCATTTTTCTGAATGGAACTACTTGCTTTATTGTCTCAGGAGATACCTTTCAAGTTAGTAATTTGTCATTTTCCCAGATAGCATCTGTTTTGTGATCAGGAAAAAACAGGCTATAGTATTCTACTTTCTTCTTGGGTTTTGAAAGAAGTGAGTGAAAAGATGAGGATTGCTGCTCTAAGTGACAAAATCACGTCCTCTACGTTCTTCTACCTCCTGTGTTAGACAACTTCTTACAAACCCTAACTGAAAGATTCCTAATTACAAGTAACCTACTGGTCAGGACTTTTTTTTAACTTTTTAAATCCAGGAATTGTCTTAGTGCTTCGTCGAGAAGCACTGTGTGTTTAATTGAGTACAGGTTTTGAGTATTATGAAACAATCTAATTCTCTTCTCCCTCCCCTTTTAGGATGGATTTTGTCTCTTCTTCAGCCACTCATTCCAGCCATCTTGGGAAAGACAGCTGGTCTGGTTTTTCCTCTCATACTGGACAGCAATAATCATAATCTACTTCTGGATAAAATTATCGTGAGTTCTAAAATTCTTATTTCTACCTGCCTAACTCTGAGCAACCAAGCAAAATTGAAATGTGAAAGACCAAATCAGAGTAAACCACCTTCTGAGACATTTTTATCTGCATTCATGTAAGGTCGCAAAGAGTCGGACACGACTGAGCGACTGATCTGATCTGATGTAAGGAGTCCTACAGTGTTTCAGCCAGCGTTTTAACTCCTGACAACCCAATATATTGGGACAAAGGCACAAGTGGCTCTTTTTAAAATGGGGGACACAGGGGTCAAAAGGCTTATTGCTCCAAAGAATTACAGAAGAAACTGCTTACCATTAACTACGAAATATGGTGCTATTTGCTACATTTGGATAAGAGTGGATATGCGTCTCTCATCTATCCATGATTTCATGTGCTACTGCTGAGTGATTTATCAAGGCAGTGTGTCTGGGGTGTAAAATGATACCACAAGTTCCCTGAGTCACAGTCTGACAAAGAATGTAATAGTAAATCTTTTTAAAGGAATCCTTTCTAAATTCTTCTTGGTTTCTAGAGTTAATGTATTGAAATTTATTAAATTTTATTTTTTATTTCAATAAATTTTTAAATCGTAAGTTTTAATAAATTTATGCATCTTTTTCAAAAATGTAGTTGGTGTTGCTTGGGATTCAATAAGCCTTTATTCTTAGCAGTAACTTGACAGTTTCCTTTTATTGTCTCTTTAAATATAGCACAGACAATCATTTTAAACATTTAATCAATACACAAGTGCTTAGCAAGTCCTTATCTTTCACCTTCCATTCTGAATTCAGTTCATCAGTTGAAGTTGATGGAAAGAGAAAACTTGAAGCCTCTTAGATACTGTACCTGAGGCCTGTGAATTTAGAAGACAAAAGATAGAAAACAGGAGGAAAACATACATATTTTATTTGTTGCTGTTTTTTACAGGGGACTTATAGAAAACAAGTGAAAAAGAAACATACTTGGGCTTTGTATACCGTTTTAGCAGAGAATGGAAAATTGTGGAGATATGACTAAACAAGGGATTCCCAGGTGGCTCAGTGGTAGAGAATCTACCTGCCAATGCAGGAAATGCAGGAGATGATGGTTTAATCCCTGTTTGGGGAAGATCCCCTGGAGTAGAAAATGGCAGCCTGCTCCAGTATTCTCACCTAGAAAATTCCATGGACAGAGGAGTGAGTCCATGGGGTCTCAAAAGAGTCCAACACGACTGAGCCACACAAGCATGACTAAACAAAGGGAAGGGGTTGGGCTATCAGGGGTCGTTTTGCATTGGCCAGAAAGTTTGTTTGGGTTTTTCTGTAACATCTTATGAAAAAACCCAAACGCACTTTTTGGCCAACACAATATATTGTGAGACAGTGACTAGGAAATAAATGGGGGAAGCAAATGGAAGATGAGGATTATTTTAGTAAAATTAATGCAGATTCATCTTGGTATTAACTCCCATTGCCAGTAATAGAAGTGTTCTCCCCTTCCTGGTACAAAAAGGCACCTTTCTCACAGGAAATTTATGCCCTCCTTTTAGGCAGGACGAGGGAGAATAGAGAGCCCTTCCTATATATGCTATTTCTCAGTTTTCTTCAGCTCAAATTAATCAGTATGTCAAAGTGGCATATTTGGGGGTAACATATTCTGATCTGTTTCAGTGGTTAACTGTGAGCATAGTTATCCTGCTGCCCACTGGAATCTGTGTCCATATGTCCTTTTAGAGCCAACATGGACCCAGCCAAGCTTGTCAGCAGCCAGGGGAATAACATCTGTGTGGATAAAAAGCCAGCCTAGATCTGCTTCAGCGATGTCTTCATAGATGAAGCTGTTGCTGATGCTGTTAGAACAAGACTTCGACCAAAAGGAATGGATAAAATGGTTCAAGATGGGAGAGGTAATGAGACCATTACAAACGGTGCTTCCATTCTGAAACAAACACGAATGTTATATCCAGCCACCAGAATGCTGGGAGCTACGGCTCAAGAGAACCAGGGAAGTGGCGCCACATCAGCGGTCGTTGTTTCTGGCTCACACTCTCTCTCCAATTGCTAAAACAACTTTTTTCAGAAATGGATTTATTATTTCTGAGTCATCCTTGAAGGATTTGGAAAAGGGTATTAAAGTCTTGACGTGCCTTGACCTGTGGAACCAAGTGACAGAGGAAAGTTGTTAACAGTGCAACTGCTTCGTTGAACTCAACCATTGTCTCTCAGTATCAAGTGTAAATGCAGGGAGGAGAGCGACAGACCCACCACAGCTGCTGGCGTAGATCTTAGAGATGTCAGAAGCGCTAAGAAACCTGCTAATCCCCTCGAGGGTGTAATGCTAAGTGAAATAAATCAGACAGAAAGACAAATATCGTGTGATCTCTCTTACAGATGGAATCTAAAAAATAATAAAGAACCAAGCTTATAGATAGAATAAGTTGGTGGTTGCCAGAGGTAGGGGGTGGAGGGTGAGAGAAATAGGTAAACTGTCATTTTAAAAAAGAGGCGGGGGCGGGGGGAAAACTTGCTGGGACTGTTCATTGTGAGTTGGTGCAAGGGCCGGTTCTCAACCAAAATGTGGCCAATTCTGACATAAGCAGAATTGAAAAGCCTAAGATTGGGCTTAAAAGCAAATCAGGATAATCAGTGTCTGTTGTGCCCAGATGGACCAAGCCCTGAGGGAAGACAGTCTATGTTCTAAGTGAAGCAAATTTTAAAGATGGTTAGAAGTCTCTTCTTAAGACATGATCGTAGTGATCTTAAATTAAGTTTCCTGATCAAAATGAACATTGCAGTAGTTAAGGATATTGAAAGAAACTGGAACCAAGCCACTTGCTCATACTGACCAACTTACTGCTGACATGCTGGGTTTGGGTGAGTGAGCCGAGGGGATCAGTTTACATGATCCTGGCAAACTGCTCCAGGTTACAGGCTGTATAAGCCTAGGAAAAGGTTCCGGTTGTGGTTCCTGGTCCTAACAAACCAGTGCTTGAAGAAGCTGAGCCCTTGATTCATGATGCCCTATGTGTGATTCGTTTTTGAGTGAAGCAGAGAGTTCTTCTTGCAGGAGGGCGTGCTCCAGAAATAGTGGGCCCCATGGTTAACTGGATATGCATGAACGTTGAGTGGTATGAGATCCTACTGCGTTTGTGCCTTTACAGATGTTGAGGCGGTCATTTCATCTACGCTAGCTAAAACTGCTGGGCTGAATCCCATCCCTACAGTAACAGAACAAAAAACAAGCGGAAAATCTGGTGTGCCCAAGGAGAAAACGGTAGGCATTAGTGTCCAAAAGGGTGGTATTTCCAGGGCTTTGGAGGAACTGATGGTTCAGCCTTTGTTGGCTTCAGTCAGTGTACTGATACTAGCAACTGAAACTGTCTGGAGCATCCTGCACCTTGATGATGTAAATGCTCAGTGATCTGGATGGTGCTGGCTGGCCCCGTCACGGCCACTGACAGTGTGGCTGGAGTGGACCGCTGCCTTGGTGTCCCTTCTTGTTTGTGAGATTGTTTCCTCTTTACATTCCTGGGCTTGGTCTTCCACTTGGCATTTGCTTGAAATTGTCTTGACACAATGAAAATATTAACTATTTGGTTATAAAATTAAAAAACTGCAGTGTCCCCCCAGGCCTTCCTGGCCATTACTTTACTTGCATTTTACAAACAATTGGACCTGCTTTGTTGCCTCATCTTATGAGCCTTTTCTCTTCAGAACATGCAGTTCTGCTTTCTGTTCTGACTTGTTCAGTATGGCAGGATAAGCTGATTTAACTTTCCATTGCCTTGTGTTTTAGGGTGTTTCTCCCTTTATGGGCTATTGGAAACAATATTGCATGGATTTTGTATATGTGCATAGCCCTGCATTATTATGTCTACAGAAAATAATTCTAGAAAAAGATTGAGTCACAGTTGATGTGTATTAAAATTTAGCTGCTGCCAAATTACTTTTCAAAAGAGGTTCTACCAATCCAAACTTACACCAGGTCAGGGAATGCTTAGCTCTTCACACTCTTGCCAGTGTTAAATCATCCTAAGCTTTTGCCTGTATAGCTTGTGGTATTTGTCACCTTTAGGAAAGTCATTCTTGTCCCAGGACTACAAAGAAAGTATTTTATGTCCTTGGTCATTGATCCATTCTGGAATCCTTTTTAATGTAGTATGTAATAGGGAAGAACAAATCTGACTCCATGCTTGATCTGTTCCTTTTACTAACATTTGTGCTTTGTTGCCAATGCTTAGTCATGCTGCCTCTGCACTTCTTGTAAAAGGGTGTTGCCTACTGTCTGAAATATACAGGATAGCCTATTCTCAGGGCTCTGACTTTTAAGAGTCTATTCATATATAGATAAAAAGTTGCAAGACAGAGAATAATATCTATCTTGTTGGAGGTTTACAGGACCATCATGACCTGACCTATGTGGGAAGCTGCAAGAAGAAAGGCTTCCCACACCAAGAAGTTTGCAACAACTAACCTAGCCCCTCCCTCACCTTGCCTTCAAAAGTGCTTTGATGAAACTCTGAGAAGTTCCAGGCTTGAGGATAGGAGCCACCTGTCTCCTTGTAGAGCTCTGCAATAAGTCTTTCTGTGCTCCACACGCTGTCATTTCGATTTGTCTGGCTTCACTGTGTGTGGGGCACTTGAACTTGCATTTGGTAGCAGCATGAAGTAGGACATAGTCCTTCCAAAAGAAGAGTTGGGGTAGTATTTCAGCCTTGTTTATAGATGGTCCATTTTTTCCTAGCTAATTTGAATGTATTATCTAGTTTGTAGACTTATCTTTTTCTTTACTAACAGCGCTGTCTCAATTACTATGTGTTTATAGCATATTTGAACATCTGGTTTTATAGTTTAATCTCCTCCACCATTCTTCTTTAAAAAAAAATCTTTGGCTATTTTTGTGAATTAAGATAAATTCTAAAAACCAGTTAATAAAGAATCCACTAAGACTTCTTTTTAGGATTTTGAATAGAATGGGATTAGATTATAAATCAATTTGGAAATAAGTAATATGTTTACAATATTGCATTTTCCCTTCTAAGAATATGAACTTCTGTTCCATTTATTTAGGTCTTTTACAGTTTTCTTCACATAGGTCCTGTGTTCTTGCCAGACGTATTCCAGCTCTTTGACTTACGTCACCATTGGGAATAGAATCTGGAGAGAATGTTTTGCCTTCCCACAGAGAAGAGGTCACAGAACAGAGGTCAGAGATTGGGGGCGGGATGGAGTGTGGAGAAATAGTTTTGATGACATGACTGAAATCTCATAATTTGAGTGTGCCTAAAGCTACTTGGGACTTGATAAATTTCCTTTTTGGCTTAAACTGATTTTTTTCTAATTTTTTTAACTTTTTATTTCTTTTTGGAGTTTACTTGATAAACAATGTTGTGTTAGTTTCAGATGTACAGCAAAGTGATTCAGCTAGCATAAATATGTGTCTATTCTTCAAATTCTTTTCCCATCTAGCTTATTAAATATTATTGAGCAGAGTTCCTTATTATTGAGCAGTAGGTCCTTATTGTTTATTGATTTTATATATAGTAATATGTGTATGTTAATCACAAACTCCCTAACTATCCTTCCCATCCCCCTACCCCCCACGCCCCACACCCTCACCCATTCCCCTCCGGTAACCAAAAGCTTGTTCTCTAAGACTGTGAATCTGTTTCTGTTTTGTAAATTCATTTGTGTCATTTTTTAGATTCCCCATATAAGCGACATTACATATTTGTCTTTGTCTGACTTCACTCAGTATGACAATCTGTAGGTCCGTCACTGTTGCTGCAGATGGCATTGTTTCATTCTTTTTTTAAAGATTTTTTAAAAAGTGAATCCTTTTTAAAGTATTTATTGAATTTGTTACAATATTGCTTCTGTTTTATGTTTTAGTTTTTTGGCCTCAAGGCGTATGGGGTCTTAGCTCCCTGACTAGGGATTGAACTTTCACCTCCTGCATTTGAAGGCAACGTCGTAACCACTGGACCACCAGAGAAGTCACTATTCCGTTCTTTCTAATGGCTGAGTAATATTCCGTGGAATACACGTGCCACATAGTCCACCCATTCTTCTGTCAGTGGACGTGTAGGGTGCTTCCATGTTTGGGCTATTTTAAACAGTGCTGCAGTGAACACTGGGGTGCATGTGTCCTTTCAGATCATGTTTTTCTCCAGATGTGTGCCCATGAATGGGATTGCAGAATCGTACAGCAACTGTTTTTAGTTTTTTAAGCATAATTTTTTAGAATTTATTTTTAATTGGAGGAAAATTGCTTTACAGTGTTGTGTTGATTTCTGCCATACAACAGCATGAATCAGCCATAAATATACATATATCCCCTCTTTCTCAACCTGCACCCCCACCAGCTCCACAGCCCACCCTGCTAAGTCATCACAGAGCACTGGGCTGAGCTCCCTGTGTTGTACAGCAGCTTCCCACTAGCTAGCTATTTTACACACGGTAATGTATATGTTTCAGTACTACTCACTCAGTCTGTCCCACCCTTCCCTTAGCCAGCAGTGTTCACAAGTCCATTCTCTACATCTGCTTCCTATTCCTGACTCGCAAATAGGCTCATCAGTACCATTTTTCTAGATTCCATCAGTCAGTTCAGTTCAGTCACTCAGTCATGTCCAACTCTTTGCAACCCCTTGAATCCCAGCACGCCAGGCCTCCCTGTCCATCACCAACTCCCAGAGATCACTCAGAATCACCTCCATCGAGTCAGTGATGCCATCAGCCATCTCATCCTCTGTTGTCCCCTTCTCCTCCTGCCCCCAATCCCTCCCAGCATCAGGGTCTTTTCCAATGAGTCAACTCTTCGCATGAGGTGACCAAAGTACTGAAGTTTCAGCTTTAGCATCATTCTTTCCAAAGAAATCCCAGGGCTGATCTCCTTCAGAATGGACTGGTTGGATCTCCTTGCAGTCCATGGGACTCTCAAGAGTCTTCTCCAACACCACACTTCAAAAGCATCAATTCTTTGGCACTCAGCTTTCTTCACAGTCCAACTCTTACATCCATACATGACCACTGGAAAAACCATAGCCTTGACTAGACGGACCTTTGTTGGCAAAGTAATGTCTCTGCTTTTCAATATGCTATCTAGGTTGGTCATAACTTTCCTTCCAAGGAGTAAGCATCTTTTAATTTCATGGCTGCAATCACCATCTGCAGTGATTTGGATCCCAGAAAAATAAAGTCTGACACTGTTTCCCCATCTATTTCCCATGAAGTGATGGGACCAGATGCCATGATCTTCATTTTCTGAATATTGAGCTTTAAGCCAACTTTTTTACTCTCCTCTTTCACTTTCATCAAGAGGCTTTTTAGTTCCTCTTCACTTTCTGCCATAAGGGTGGTGTCATCTGCATATCTGAGGTTATTGGTATTTCTCCTGGCAGTCTTGATTCCAGCTTGTGCTTCTTCCAGCTCAGCGTTTCTCATGATGTACTCTGCGTAGAAGTTAAATAAGCAGGGTGACAATATACAGCCTTGACGTACTCCTTTTCCTATTTCAAACCAGTCTGTTGTTCCATGTCCAGTTCTAACTGTTGCTTCCTGACCTGCATACAAATTTCTCAAGAGGCAGGTCAGATGGTCTGGTATTCCCACCTCTTTCAGAATTTTCCACAGTTTATTGTGATCCACACAGTCAAAGGCTTTGGCATAGTCAATAAAGCAGAAATAGGTGTTTTTCTGGAACTCTCTTGCTTTTTCCATGATCCAGCAGACGTTGGCAATTTGGTCTCTGGTTCCTCTGCCTTTTCTAAAACCAGCTTGAACATCTGGAAGTTCACAGTTCACGTATTGCTGAAGCCTGGCTTGGAGAATTTTGAGCATTACTTTACTAGTAATTTGTGTCCATTGAGTCACTGATGCCATCCAACCATCTCATCCTCTGTCATCCCCTTCTCCTCCTGCCTTCAATCCTTCCCAGCATCAGCATCTTTTCAAATGAGTCAGCCCTTCGCATCAGGTAGCCAAAGTATTGGAGCTTCAGATTCAGCATCAGTCCTTCCAGTGAACATTCAGGACTGATTTCCTTTAGGATGGACTGGTTGGATCTTCTTGCAGTTCAAGGGACTCTCAAGAGTCTTCTCCAACACCACAGTTCAAAAGCATCAATGCTTTGGTGCTCAGCCTTCTGTATAGTCCAATTCTCACATCCATACATGACCATTGGAAAAACCATAGCCTTGACTAGATGGACCTTTGTTGGCAAAGTAATGTCTCTGCTTTTTAATATGCTATCTGCTACTGCTGCTAAGGTGCTTCAGTCGTGTCCGACTCTGTGCGACCCCATAGACGGCAGCCCACCAGGCTCTGCCCTCCCTGGGATTCTCCAGGCAAGAACATTGGAGTGTGTTGCCATTTCCTTCTCCAATGCGTGAAAAGTGAAAGTGAAGTCGCTCAGTGGTGTCCGACTCTATGCGACCCCATGGACTGCAGGCCACCAGGCTCCTCTGTCCATAGGATTTTCCAGGCAAGAATACTGGAGTGGGTTGCCATTGCCTTCTCCAATATGCTATCTAGGTTGGTCATAACTTTCCTTCCAAGGAGCAAGCGTCTTTTAATTTCATGACTGCAGTTACCATCTGCAGTGATTTTGGAGCCAAAAATAAATAAATAAATTCAGCCACTGTGTTGACTGTTTCCCCATCTATTTGCCATGAAGTGATGGAACCAGATGCCATGATCTTAGTTTTCTGAATGTTGAACTTTAAGCCAACTTTTTCATTCTCCTGTTTCACTATTATCAAGAGACTCTTTAGTTCTTCACTTTCTGCCATAAGGGTGGTGTCATCTGCATATCTGACATTATTGATATTTCTCCTGGCAATCTTGATTCCAGGTTGTGCTTCTTCCAGCGCATCATTTCTCATTATGTACTCTGCATATAAGTTAAATAAGGAAGGTGACAATATACAGCCTTGAGGTACTCCTTTTCCTATTTGGAACCAGTCTGTTGTTCCATGTCCAGTTCTAACTGTTGCTTCCTGACCTGCATACAGATTTCTCAAGAAGCAGGTTAGGTGGTCTGGTATGCCCATCTCTTTCAGAATTTTCCACAGTTTATTGTGATCCACATAGTCAAAGACTTTGGCATAGTCAATAAAGCAGAAATAGATGTTTTTCTGGAACTCGCTTGCTTTTTTCGATGATCCAGCAGATGTTGGCAATTTGATCTCTGGTTCCTCTGCCTTTTTCTAAAACCAGCTTGAACATCTGTAGTTCACGGTTCATGTATTGCTGAAGCCTGGCTTGGAGAATTTTAAGCATTACTTTACTAGCGTGTGAGATGAGTGCAATTGTGTGGTAGTTTGAGCATTCTTTGGCATTGCCTTTCTTTGGGATTGGAATGAAAACTGACCTTTTCCAGTCCTGTGGCCACTGCCGAGTTTTCCAAGTTTGCTGGCCTATTGAGTGCAGCAGTTTCACAGCATCATCTTCCAGGATTTGTAATAGCTCAACTGGAATTCCATCACCTCCACTAGCTTTGTTCGTAGTGATGCTTTCTAAGGCCCACTTGACTTCACATTCCAGGATGTCTGGCTCTAGGTGAGTGATCACACCATCATGATTATCTTGGTCATGAAGATCTTTTTTGTACAGTTCTTCTGTGTACCACCTCTTCTTAATATCTTCTGCTTCTGTTAGGTCCATATCATTTCTGTCCTTTATCGAGCCCATCTTTGCCTGAAATGTTCCCTTGGTATCTCTAATTTTCTTGAAGAGATCTCTAGTCTTTCCCATTCTGTTGTTTTCCTCTTTTTCTTTGCATTGATCACTGAGGAAGGCTTTCTTATCTCTTCTTGCTAGTCTTTGGAACTCTGCATTCAGATGCTTATATCTTTCCTTTTCTCCTTTGCTTTTCGCTTCTCTCCTTTTCACAGCTATTTGTAAGGCCTCCTCAGACAGCCATTTTGCTTTTTTGCATTTCTTTTCCATGAGAACGGTCTTGATCCCTGTCTCCTGTACAATGTCACAAACCTCCGTCCATAGTTCATCAGGCACTCTGTCTATCAGATCTAGTCCCTTAGATCTATTTCTCACTTCCACTGTATAGTCATGAGGGATTTGATTTAGGTCATACCTGAATGGTCTAGTGGTTTTTCTCCACTTTCTTCAACTTAAGTCTGAATTTGGCATAAGGAGTTCATGATCTGAGCCACAATCAGCTCCCAGTCTTGTTTTTGCTGACTGTATAGAGCTTCTCCATCTTTGGCTGCAAGAATATAATCAATCTGATTTCGGTGTTGACCATGTGGTGATGTCCATGTGTAGAGTCTTCTCTTGTGTTTTTGGAAGAGGGTGTTTGCTATGACCAGTGCATTCTCTTGGCAGAACTCTATTCGCTTTTGCCCTGCTTCATTCTATACTCCAAAGCCAAATTTGCCTGTTACTCCAGGTGTTTCTTGACTTCCTACTTTTGCATTCCAGTCCCCTATAATGAAAAGGACATCTTTTTTGGGTGTTAGTTCTAGAGATATAATTGGAATATAACATCAGTTTTAGGTGTACAACATAGTGATTACATATATATTAATATGTGTATAATATATATAATGCAAAATGATTATCACAATAAGTTAACTTCCATCACCTCATAAAGTTAACAGATTTTTTCCTATGATGAAAAATTTTAAGACCTACTCTCTTAGCAGCTTACAGTTCTGCAATGCAGTGTTATCAATTATACTCAGATACATTACATCCTCAGGACTTACTGTACAACTGGAAGTTTGTACCTTTTCACCACCTTCTATTTTCCCCACCAATAGCCACCTCCTCTGACTACTACCAATCAGTTCTCTGTATCTATGAGTTTTGGATTTTTATTTATTTTTTATTAATTTTTTTTGATGTTTGTGTACCTTTTTATTCCAAATCTACCTTGCTTAACAAACTTCCCCCATCCCAAATAAGGTGACACATAGAAACAGTCTTGATATCAACCTATGTTATAGATTCGCTTTGCTATTTCTTTGGTTTGAGAAGATATTGGGGCTTACATTTGGAAAAATAAATGAAAGGATAAACTGAAAGAACTATTACATTTTATTTAAAGGTTTTAAAAGATACGGAGCAGAGCTCACAAAAGTTACCTGAATCATTAAAAACCATAAATTTGGAGAATGTTTTTTTTTTTTTTTAAATATAAATTTATTTATTTTCACAATGGACTTTATTATTATTTTTTTTAATGAGAACGGTTTTTTAAAAGAGTAGATACCAACATAGCTTTAAGGAAGAGGATAACCTGTAAGTATTTTAAATTGCTGAAGAAAGCAAAAGAAGACTTAAGATCTGAAGGATAAAAGTTACATTTATAAACATGCTAAAGAATACATTAAAAGAAATAAAAAAGAATGAAGAAACTATACTGTGTCTTAATTCTATTATACATGAACATCATTTTCATGGGACTCTACAGTCCACTTCAGCAATATTCATACAACAAAAACAATGACTGAGAGAGCTTCAACACTCTTTGGAGCTGGCTATTATAGAATTCATCCTGTATATAGGGTATGCATGAAAAACATCCTGGAAACTCAGAATATCTGCACACAAAATTGCACTTCTTGGTCTTGAATCTGGTAGAGTTGGGGTCAGCTACAACTTGAAGCTTACCATTGTGGGATGGGAGAGCAATTTGAACTCAAGGGGCACTTTGCTATAGTTAAATATTCTATAAGCTTCCCTCAATGCCACATATCTACTGAGAATTAAAGAGTAAATGAAATTTTCTAACCAGTTACAAGAATCCATGTAATAAAGGGTAACGCTACAGGATTTATACATACTCAGTTTTCTTAAAGCCATAGACTTTATTATAGAAAGTAGAAAGAAAATGGCATTAATAGATCAAGCACATGAATTCCAGAATACTGAATTCCTTTTCCTCTTTTTTTTTTTAATTTCTTTTCCTCTTGCTTAACAACCAGTTAAATCCATGGATTATAAAATTACATCCATGACAAAAATTTTAGTGTTTTGCGTATTGTCAAAGACCACTATCTAAAAAAAAAAAAAAAGACCTCTATCTTTACCTGAGTGTCCCATTAACTTTAACCTAGAGCTATTTTTTAACTGTCTATAAAGTTTCTTTTCAAATAATTTATTAATTATAACAACTGGGAAGAGCCGTGTGAGGACCTGAATACTTCAGCCAAGCAGTGCAGACAACAAACTTCCTTCAAACCTGCTCTCCTGCCGGGATTTTTATATACTTAAATAACCATTCTCCCTCACTTCTGCAGGGCTACCAGAAGACAGTGGCATTTCTTGGCCATCACAAGTCTTAGGTAGAATCTTCTCTGTTCCTCGATGTTTGGACAAAGGCTTCTGGACATGAAGTTCATGCCTCTGGTAACTCAGTAATGTTCTCAATAAGAGAGATCTCCAATTCGGGTAAAAGTCACTGAAAGACATCCAGCATGTAGGAAGCACTGTTTGATGCCTCTAGTGATTAGTGGATTAAGGACATCACCCTTTTCCTTACCCCCAGCAGCTGTTAGGCAGGTGATGAACTCTTTAGACAGAGAGGACAGCTCTTGACACAACAAAACTGTCATCTGGCAAAGGGCTCTTCTCCTTTCTATGGTTGTTACTTCCTGCTTCTAGCCATGCAGAACCAGAGCAGCTGTTTTGTGAAGCAGTTCAATTGAGCAGGCAGGCAGTTCTGCTAGGCTCCAGATTGCAAATGCATGGATATCCTCTATTGAATTGTTATTGATTTGCTCAGATTTTTCTGCTTCCAACTGTTTTTTCTTCTTCTTCCTCTCTTCCACTTGTTTGGCCAGGGATGTCCTGATCCATTCATAGGCTGTATTTCTTGCCCTGGCAAGTTTCTCTTGTTTGGAGGAGACATGCAGCTGAGAAAATAGCTCTGTTCTCTCTTTGGTAAAGTCTTCATTCCCTTTCTTCTCTTCCTCCTCTTCCTCATAGAACTCTGCTAGGGAAAATGCTTCTTTGAGTTGCTCCAGTTCAAGTTTTAGAGTCTCTAATTTTTCTCAGATAATTAAGAATAGATTTCACCTTTATTTCACTTTCTCAAGAGGGCATCTCCAGAGCTTCTATATGTGAAAGGCCTTGAAATTCATCAAAGGGTAGCCCATAATGAATTTTCTTGTCTGTTTCCATGGTAACCTCATTGGAAGTCTGTAGCTCTTCTTTCTCCTTTGCCTCTTGTAAAACCTGAGACAGTGTAGATCAGAAGTCTGGTTCATCAGGCCCTTGGTTCTTTTAAATCCAGGATCCCCTTCTGCTATTACATCCCTTGTCTTTTTCCCAATGAATTCTAAGGCATCCAAACTCCCAGTGATAACACTCTTTCCTGTTCTCTGAACAGCAGTAGAGATGGTCGAGAATACCCCAAATGGCCCACTCATTGGAGAGGACTTTCCATTCTCTTTGGCATTTGTCTCTCCTATTGCATACTGGACTTCAGTTGAAATTTCACTGGGACTAGGGATTCCAAGGGAGGCCTCTGCCTTCTCAATGACATTTGAAATACCTTGTCTTACCTGAGGCTGAGGAGAGCAAGGACTTGCCCCAGCTGCCCCAATAGCCCCATCCAGACTTGGGTACATCTTTGGAAACAGTCTCTGGCCTGCAGCTTGTGATGCCTGAATAGGGAGAACTTCTGTCTCAAGGTCACTGGAACATTTGGACTCTGGTCTTTTCTGAGTAGAAGCTATAGATTCTGATTTACTCTGACTTGACACTAGTCAACTGACTCAAAAGTCTTGGCTGAAGTTGAGAAGATGATAAGTTCTCATCTTCATGGATGGGAGTTGCTTCAGTTATCACTGCAGTCTCAAGATCATCTTTATCTGACATGATTAGATCATTGCCCAGGCCACCTCCTCCCTCACCACAGCCACAGCCGCCTCCTCGGAGCTGCTCCTACTTATTTTTTATTAAATTTTAATGCAGTATAATTGCTTTACAGTGTTTTAGTCTCTGTTGTACAGAAAGTGAATCAGCTACATGTTTATATATGTCCCCTGTCATTGGATTTCCTTCCATTTAGGTCACCATAGACCATTGAGTAGAGTTCCCTGAGCATTTCACTAGATTCTCATTATTTATGTATTTTATGCATAGTACCAATAGTACACATATGTCAATCCCAATTTCACAGTTCATTCCACCCCACCTCCTCCATCTTGGTGTCCATACGTTTGTTCTCTGTGTGTGTATGAGTGCAAATAGGATCATCTATACCATTTTCCTAGATTCCATGTCCATGAGTTAGTATACGATATTTGCTTTTCTCTTTCTGACATAGTGAACTCTATATGACTGTCTGTAGGTCCATTCATGTCTCTGCAAATGACACAGTTTCACTCCTTTTTCTAACTAAGTAATATTCCATTGTGTATTTGTACCACATCTTCTTTATCTATTCCTCTGTTAATGGAAATTTACCTTGCTCCCCTCTCCTAGATATTGTAAATAGTGCTGCAGTGAACAATGGTGTGGATGTATCTTTTGAATTATGGTTTTCATTGTGTATTTGCCCAGAAGTGGGATTGCAGGGTTATATGGTAGTTATATATATATATATTTTTGCATAAAAACAGCACATTTATTTTTAACTGAAAGCAAAAGATAATAAAAGAATGATAAATATTCCATAGATTTGAATTTACCAAATGAAAATGCTTGATTCTTTTAGCAAATTAATAGGTATGTCTTAAATGTTTAGGGTATTTATCTCACCTCTGTGAGCATTATTCTAATTAGCATTTTAAATCTTGGAAAAAGAGCTAAAATCAACACAGGGAATTTAACAGAGTTAAGTGAAGGTTACACATTCATAAAGCAAATAAATTCCAGGATTAGGTAACTCAAAAAAAAAATATTAACTATAGGAAGGTGTGAGCTGAGTCAGACAACTCAGTAATAATTCATTTGAAAAGATCTAAGAACTTAGGCAATAAGTTCAAGGTAAGAGAAAAAGGTGTGGTAAATATGTTTTCAATACATATACTTTAACCTAATTAATTAACACTTGGGGATTAATCTACAATTGAGTGTTGACATCTACATATTATATTTAAAAATGAGTATCACCTCAATGGCAAAATCTTTGCTAGATACTACAGAGAATGAAAAGCAAGGAAAAACGTATATTCCCTAGAAGAATAATCATTGTGGGAGGTCGTAGGAAAGTTGAGTGAAGTGTCAAGTACACTAATAGTAAAAATACAAAGTCGATTCAGAAGTGAGAAAAATGCATTCAAAAGAATGTTTAGATAAGCCAGCTTGAAGTGTATCAACATATTATATATAGGAAATATTATATATAGAAAGTCTGAGCTCAGAACTCACTTCTTATTTGAATAGGTTATAGAAAAAAAGGCTAGTTTGCAAAGCAATATAAAAGAAAACAAAAGGAAATTGATAGGTTGGAAGAAAGCAAAAGAATAAAATTACTGAATGTTTGATTCCTAGAACATTAAGGAAACAGAAAAGTCATGAATTAAACAAGGAGATTTTCCAAAAGAAAAATATAGGTTTGGAATTCAAGAGAATATCTCCACAGCTTTTGATAATTAAAGTTTTACAGGTAAAGTTAAGGGAGAGAATTAAAATATGCACAGACACACACACACACTCAAAATCTAGCCAAGAGCATACTCTTAAGTAATAATCTCATATAGGAGAAGGAGAAATAAAAGGAACTGGCAGAGGACAATTTATGGAGATGGGAAGGGAACCAACATACTTCAGTATTACGAAGAGAGAATACAAGGAGGTATTCCTCAGGGGTGGAGTGAACTGTGGAAGTTATTTGGGCTTTTCACAAATGTTTGGTTCTTTCCTAGTCACATAAGATTATTCTTCCTGCCTGTGCCTCACCCCTCCCCCACTTAATTCAGGAATGGCCAAGTGGCTTAGTTGACCAATAAAATATAAATGGAAGTACCTGTCTATTCAAGGCTGTGGCTTTTCCCGTGGTCATGTATGGATGTGAGAGTTGGACTGTGAAGAAAGCTGAGCGCCAAAGAATTGATGCTTTTGAAGTGTGGTGTTGGAGAAGACTCTTGAGAGTCCCTTGGACTGCAAGGAGATCAGCCCTGGGTGTTCTTTGGAAGGAATGATGCTAACGCTGAAACTCCAGTGCTTTGGCCACCTCATGCGAAGAGTTGACTCATTGGAAAAGACTCTGATGCTGGGAGGGATTGGGGGCAGGAGGAGAAGGGGACGACAGAGGATGAGATGGCTGGATGGCATCACTGACTCGATGGACGTGAGTCTGGGTGAACTCCGGGAGTTGGTGATGGACAGGGAGGCCTGGCGTGCTGTGATTCATGGGGTCGCAAAGAGTCAGACATGACTGAGCAACTGAACTGAACTGAACTGAACCTGTGTCACTCCCAGATGAACCTTTGAATGCCAGAGCATCCAGTCACAGGCAGCATTCCGGAAAGTTCTGCTCTACAGGTTAGCATTCCAGGAGTGAGGATAACATAGATCTTCTAGATGATTCTCACCGGACATGTATTGTGACAATCATAGTTTTTAAAATCTTTTGTTTTACTTTTTTAAGTTATGAAATTATAACACATTTATAAGAGACTTGGAAAATACAGAACAAAGTTACATATGGTTCACTATATGTGACAATTGTTTAAGTAGATAAATTAAGATTTTTAGTTGGAGTTTTAATATCAAACTCAGAAATTAACTGAATGAATGTTCATAAAAGTAAAATAATATAGTAGACCTGAAAAGCATTATGAACCAATTCAACATGATTAAGGTTTATACAATTTGCACACAACAGTAGGATACAAATTCTATTCAAGTTCCCATAGACTATAAACTAGGAGACACTGAAACATCCAGAAGACCAGCTACAGAAATGTCATGGTCTAGAGGTATTGAAATAAAACAGATCTGTTCTCTTACTACTGTGGAATTATGTTACAGACCAATATCAAAAGGTATTTGAAAATAACCTACATATTTTCAAGTGCCATGTGACATTTACCAAGAGAGATCTTTGAGTTAGCTGTTGAAACTCTTGATAAAGTTCAAAGACTGAAAAAACATGGAGGGTGATTACAAAGAGTAAAGGATTTAAGTGGGAATTTAGTATCAAAATGAGAAATAATAACAAAGATCTTTTAAAAATCCCATGTATTTAGAAATTAAATGTCCAGTTTTAGATGAGGGTATATCTAAGAAGCCATAACAAGGAAAATTAGAAAATATTTGTAATAAAATAAAAATGAAAAGAGAATTTACCAAAATGTGCTGCATGTAGCTGAAGCTGCTCAATGCAATAAAAGGTGGAGTCTTGAATAAGGTATGAAAACAATAATAGAAACATGATTAACCTAACAGAATTTTTGCAGTTAGATACCATGAAGGCAATAGCACCCCACTCCAGTACTCTTGCCTGGAAAATCCCATGGATGGAGGAGCCTGGTAGGCTGCAGTCCATGGGGTCGCAAAGAGTCGGACACGACTGAGCGACTTCACTTTCACTTTTCACTTTCATGCATTGGAGAAGGAAATGGCAACCCACTCCAGTATTCTTGCCTGGAGAATCCCAGGGACGGGGGAGCCTGGTGGGCTGCCGTCTATGGGGTCGCACAGAGTTGGACACAACTGAAGCGACGTAGCAGCAGCAGCAGAATGATGTGTTAAGTGGAAAGGTACACATGCATATGTTTTCATTGACCCAGCCAGTCTCTATCTTTTGGTTAATGCATTTAATCCATTTCCATTTAAGGTAATTATCAATATGTATGATCCTATTATCATTTTCTTAATTGTTTTAGATTTATTCTGTGTAAGTCTCTTCTTTCTCTTGTGTTTCCTGCTTAGAGATGTTCCTTTAGCATTCATTGTAAAGCTGGTTTGGGGGTGCTGAACTCTTAACTTTTGTTTATTTGGAAAGCTTTTGATTTCTGCATCAAACCTGAATGAGAATCTTGCTGGGTAGACTATTCTTGGTTATAGGTTCTTCTCTTTTATCCCTTTAAATATATCATGCCATTTCCTTCTAGCTTCCCTGGTAGCTCAGTTGGTAAAGAATCTGCCTGCAGTGCTCGCTTCGGCAGCACATATACTAAAATTGGAACGCTACAGAGAAGATTAGCATGGCCCCTGTGCAAGGATGACATGCAAATTCGTGAAGTGTTCCATATTTTTAAAACATCAAGGAAAAAAAAAATCAACTGAAAAAAAAAAAAAGAATCTGCCTGCAATGCAGGAGACCCTGGTTCAATTCCTGGGATAGGAAGATCCCCTGGAGAAGGGATGGGCTGCTCACTCCAGTATTCTTGGGCTTCCCTCATGGCTCAGCTGGTAAAGAATCTGCCCGCAATGCAGGAGACCTGGGTTTGATCCCCAAATTGGGAAGATCCCCTGGAGAAGGGAAAGGCTACCTACTCCAGTATTCTGGCCTGGAGAATTCCACGGACTATACAGAGTCACAAAGAGTCAGACACAACTGAGCCACTTTCACTTTTCACTTTCTAGAGTTTCTGTTGCGAAATAAGCTGATAACCTTATGGGAGTTCCCTCATATGCTATTTGTTGTTTTTCCATTGTTGCTTTTAGTATATTTTCTTTGTCTTTAATTTTTACTATATGTCTCAGTGTGTTCCTCCTTGGGTTTATCCTGTCTGAGCCATGCCTCCGGACTTCATAGACTGTTTCCTTTCCCGTGTTAGGGAAGTTTTCAAGCTATTATCTCTTCTAATATTTTCTCAGGTCCTTTCTCTCTCCTCCTTCTGGGATGCCTATAATGCAAATGTCAGTGCCTTTCTTGTTGTCCCAGAGATCTCTTTAAAGTGAAAGGCCCCAGTCGTGTCCGACTCTTCACGACCCCATGGACTATACAGTCCATGGAATTCTCCAGGCCAGAATACTGGAGTGGGTTAGGCTGCCTCATTTTTTTCATTATTTTTTCTATATTCTGTTCTGTGGCAGTGATTTTCACCATTCTGTCCTTCATGTCATTGGTCTCTTCTGCCTCAGTCATTCTGCTATTGATTCCTTCGAGTGTATTATTCATCTGTTTGTTTGTTCTTTAGTTCTTATAGGTCTTTAAACATTTCTTGCATCTTCTTCATTATTTTCCCAAGATCCTGGGTCATCTTCACTGTCATTATCATGAATTCTTCTTCTGGAAGGTTGCCTATCTCCACTTCATTTAGTTGTTTTTCTGGGGTTTTATCTTGTCCCTACATCTGAGATATAACTTTCTGCATTTTCTTCTGATTAACTTTCTGTAATGTGATTTTTGTTCTAGCCAGCTGTGGAACTGTAGATCTTCCTGCTGCTTCTTTCTGCCCTCTGATGGAGTAGGCTAAGAGGCTTGTGTAAGCTTCCTAATGGGAGGGACTGGCGGTGGGAAAAAGTGGGTCTTGCTCTGGCGGGCAGGGTGTGCTCAGTAAACTTTAATCAAATTGTCTACTAATGGATGTGATTGTGTTCCCTCTCTGTTAGTTGTTTAGCCTGAAGCGACCTGCCCTGGGGTCTGTGGGCTCTATGGTAGGGTTAGTGGTGACCTTCAAGAGGACTTACACCAAGGGTCCCCTTCCAGGACTGCTGCTGCCAGAGCCTGTGTCCCTGCTGCAAGCTGCTGCTGACACATGCCTCTGCATCAGACTCCCCAACACCAGCAGGAAGGTCTTATCCAGTCTCTTGTGGGGTCATTGCTCCTTTCCACTGGGTCTTGGTGCACTCAAGATTTTGTTTGTGCCCTCCAAGGGTGGAGTCTGTTTCCCCCAGTCCTGAGTAAGTCTTGTAGTCAAATCCTACCAGCCCATAGAATCAGATTCACTGGGTATTCCCAGTCCCTTTGTTGGATCCCCTGGCTGGGAAGACTGATGTGGGTCTCAGAACCTTCACAACAGTGGGAGAACTTTTTTTGGTATTGTTCTCCAGTTTGTGGGTCGCCCATCCAGCAGGTATAGGATTTTACTTTATCGTGATTGCACCCCTCTTGCGGTCTTGTAACAGCTTCGTCTTTGTCTTTGGAAATGGGGTACCTTTTTTTGGTGGGTTCCACTGTCCTCCTGTCCATGGTTGTTCAACAGCTAGTTGCAATTTTGGTGTTCTCGCAGGAGGAGATGAACATACTTCTTCCTCTCCGCCATCTTCAACCAGCAACAACATTTATTCTTAGCTTTTTAAGGAACCTCTATACTTTTCTCCATAGTGGCTATATCAGTTTACATTCCCACCAGCAGTGTAGTAATATTCCTTTTCCTTCACACTCTGTGCAGCATTTATGGGTTGTAGATGTTTTCTTATCCTGAAATTGGACAATAGTGCTTTATAGTGTTGTATTGGTTTCTGCTGTACAGCAGCATGACTCAGCTATAAGTATACATATATTCCCTTCCTCTTGAGCCTTCCTCCAACCCACACCATCTGACCTGTAAGATCATCACAGACCACTGCACAAATTGTACTGTGCTACAGAGCTGCTGCATGCTAGCTTTCTGTTTTACACATGGTAGTGTATATATGTCAGTGATACTCTGTTAATTCATCTTACCCTCTCCATCCTCCACAAGTCCTTCCATTGTCCACCAGTCCATTTCTACATCTCAGTCTCTATTCCTCCCCTGCAAGTATGCTCATCAGTACCATTTTTCTGGATTCCATATATATGCATTAGTATATGGTATTTGTTTATCTCTTTCTGACTTACTTCATTTTGTATGACAGGCTCTAGGTTCATCCCCCTGACTACAACTGACTCAATCTCATTTCTTTTTATGACAGTAACATTCCATTGTGTGTAAATACATATCACAACTTCTTTATCTGCACATTTGTGGATGGAATCTAGGTTGCTTCCCTGTCCTAGCTGTTGGAAGTAGTGCTGCTGTGAACATTAGGGTACATGTATCTTTTGCAGTTATGGTTTTCTCTGCATATATGCCCAGTAGTGATATTGCCAGGTCATATGGTACTTTTATTCTGAGTTTTTTACGGACTCTCTGTACTCTTCTCCATAGTGGCTCTATCAATATACATTGCCACCAACAGAGTAGGAAAGTTCTCTTTTCTCCACGCTCTCCCCTGAAGTTATTGTCTGTAGACTGTTTTATGATGGCCATTCTGACTGGTATGAGGTGATACCTCATTGTACTTTTGATTTGTATTTCTCCAATAATTGGACTTCCTTGGTGGCTCAGCGTTAAGAATCCACTGCAGTCCTGGAAACACAAGTTGGATCCCTGGACCAGGTAGATCCCCTCAAGAAGGAAATGGCAACCACACCAGTATTCTTACCTTGAAAATTTCAGGGACAGAGGAGCCTAGCAGGCTAAGTCCGTTGGGTCACAAAGGGTCTGACATGACTGAGCAACTCTCTACATACAGCACAAACATTCTCTTCCTTACTGCAGCCCGTCACAGGTGGGGATTGTCAAATTATCTCCCTGTGAGCTGAACAAAGGAAACTTAGACCAACAGTCAGGCAGAGGGGCTGGGTTTTCGGAGGCATGGCCTTATATATGATTATGATAACAACAACAGGAAAAGAAGTCAAAGAAATAGTTCCAACATGAAGTCAGATTTGCTTCTTCTCTGCCATGTTTACGTGGTGTATCTTTTCCATCCATTTACTTTTAATCTGTGGATATCATATTAAAGTATTTTTTTGTAAGCAGCATATATTTAAGTCATGCTTTCCCCCAAGTCTGCTCCTGCTTTGTTCTTTTTAGTTGTTTACTTTTTAAAGTATTTTTATATTTTTAAGTTTGCTTATTTTTAATTGGAGGCTATTGCTTTACAATACTGTGTTGGTCTGTCATGTATCAACATAACCCTCCCTCTTGAACCTCCTTCCTTCATACTACTCCATCTCACCCCTGTAGGTTGCCATAGACCTCCTGATTTGAGCTCCCTGCATCATACAGCAAATTTCTACTGATTATTTAATTTTACATATGGGTAACGTATATGTTTCAATACTACTGTCTCAATTGGCCCCACCCTCTCCTTCCCCTACTATGTCCACAAGTCTGTTTTCTAAATCTGTGTCTCCATTGCTCTCCTGCAAATAGGTTCATCAGTACTATCTTTCTAGATTCCATATATATGCATTCATTAATATACAGTATTTCTTTTTCTGTCTGTCTTACTTCACTCTGTGTAATAGGCTCTAGGTTCATCCACCTCATTAAAACTGAATCAAGTGCCTTGCTTCTTCAGTTCATTTCAGTCGCTCAGTTGTGTCCAATGCACTGTACCATGCCAGGCTTCCCTGTCCATCACCATCTCCCAGAGCTTGCTCAAACTCATGTTCATTGAATCAGTGATACCATCTAACCATCTCATCCTCTGTCGACCCTTCTCCTCCTGCCTTTAATCTTTCCCAGCATCAGGGTCTTTTCCAGTGAGTCAGTTCTTTGCATTAGTGAAAGTGAAAGTGAAGTCGCTCAGTCATGTCCGACTCTTAGCGACCCCATGGACTACAGCCCATCAGGCCCTCCGTCCATGGGACTTTCCAGGCAAGAGTACTGGAGTGGGGTGCCATTGCCTTCTCCATTAACAGCAGCAATACATATTATATTAACTTGGAGCTGGTATACTTGGTGACAGCCTTAGTGCCCTCAGACACGGCGTCCTTGGCCAGCTCCCCAGGTAGCAGCAAGCGCACGGCAGTCTGGATCTTATTGGAGCTTCAGCTTCAGCATCAGTGAATGTTCAGGATTGATTTTCTTCCAGCGAATATTCAGGATTGATTTCCTTTAGAATGGACTGGTTTGATCCCCTTGCAGTCCAAGGGACTCTCAAGAGTCTTCTCCAAACCAGTTCAAAAGCATCAGTTCTTTGGCACTCAGCTTTCTTTATAGTCCAACTATCACATCCATACATGACTACTGGAAAACCGTAGCTTTGACTAGATGGGCCTTTATCAGCAAAGTAATGTCTCTGCTTTTTAAGATGCTGTCTACGTTTGTCATAGCTTTTCTTCTAAGGAGCAAGCGTCTTTTAATTTCATGGCTGCAGTCACCATATACAGTGATTTTGGAGCCCAAGAAAATGAAGTCTGTCATTTTTTTTCATTGTTTCCCCATCTATTTGCCATGAAGTGATGGGACAAGATGCCATGATATTCGGTTTTTGAATGTTGAGTTTTAAGCCAGCTTTTTCACTCTCCTCTTTCACTTTCATCAAGAGACTCTTCAGTTTCTCTTCACTTTTTCCCATAAGGATGGTGTCATCTGCATATTGATGTTTTTGATATTATGAGGTTATTGATATTTCTCCCGGCAATCTTGATTCCAGCTTGCACTTCATCTAGCCCAGCATTTTGCATGATGTACTCTGAATATAAGTTAAAAAAGCAGTGTGACAATATACAGCCTTGATGTATTCCTTTCCCAATTTGGAACCAGTCCACTGTTCCATGTCCATTTCTAACTGTTGCTTCTTGACCTGCCTACAGATTTCTTAGGAAGCAACTCAGGTGGTCTGGTATTCCCATCTCTTTAGAATTTTCCATAGTTTGTTGTGATCCACACAGTCAAAGCTTTGGCATTGTCAATGAAGCAAAAATAGATGTTTTTCTGGAATTCTCTTCCTCTTTCTATGATCTAGTAGATATTGACAATTTCATCTCTGGTTCCTCTGCCTTTTCTAAATCCAGCTTGAACACCTGGAAGTTCTTGGTTCACATACTGTTGAAGCCTGGTTGGAGAATTTTGAGCATTACTTTACTAGCATGTGAGATGAGTGCAATTGTGCGGTAGTTTGAGCATTCTTTGGCATTGCCTTTCTTTGGGATTGGAATGAAAACTGACCTTTTCCAGTCCTGTTGACCACTGCTGAGTTTTCCAGATTTTCTGGCATATTGAGTGCAGCACTTTCACAGCATCTTAGGATTTGAAAAAGCTCAACTAGAATTCCATCACCTCCACTAGCTTTGTTTGTAGTGATGCTTCCTAAGGCCCCTTGACTTCGCATTCCAGGATGTCTGGCTCTAGGCTCCTTTTTATGGCTGAGTAATATTCCATCGTGTATGTACAACTTCTTTAGCCACTCATATGTCAGTGGACATTTAGGTTGCTTCCATATCCTAGCTATTGTAAATAGTGCTGTGATGAACATCGGGGTACATATGTCTTTTTCAGTTATGGTTTTCTTGGAGTATATGCCTAGTAGTGGGATTCTTGAGTCATATGGTAGTTTTATTCCTAGTTTTTTAAGGAATCTCCATATTCTTTTTAGTGGTTTTATCAATTTGCATTCCCACCAGCAGTGCAAGAGGGTTCCCTTTTCTCCACACCCTGTCCAGCATTTATGTTCATTGATGTTTTTATGATGACCATTCTGATAGGTGGAAGTGATTCTTCATTTTAGTTTTGATTTGTGTTTCTCTAATAATTGAACTTCCCTGGTGGATCAGCAATAGAGAATCTACTGCAATACAGGAGATGTGAGTTTGATCCCTGGGTGGGGAAGATCCACTCAAGTAGAAAATTACAACCCACTCCAATATTTTTCCTTTGAAAACTTCATGGACAGAGGAGTATAGCAGGTTAAAGTCTATGGTTGCAAAGAGTTGACACAACTGAGTAACTGTTCACACACAGAAGTCTATTCCTTCTTGTATCCAGTTGCAGGTGAGAAGTGTCAGATGTGAACTGAATAAAGGCACTTTAGTCCAACACTCAGGCAGAGGGGCTGGGTTTACTGAGACAGGGCCTTATGTATGATAATTACAGCAGCATGAAAGACAAGTCAAAGAAGCTGTTCCAACATGGAGTCAGAATTGCTTCTTGGAAACATTAGCATGGTATATCATTTTTTTATCCTTTTACTTTTAATCTGTAGGTATCATATTAAAATATTTTTTGTAGGCAGCAAAAATATTTAGGTCATGTTTTTCCCCCAGTATACTTTTTCCTTGATTACTGTGATGCTGAATGGTTTACCTGTGAAATGAACTGAGATCATTCTGTCATTTTTAAGATTGCACCTAAGTACTGCATTTCTAACTTTTTTTTTTTTGACTATCAGGGCTACTGCATTTCTCCTAAGGGATTCTTGCCTACAGTAGTAGATATACTGGTCATATGAATTAAATTTGCCCATTCCCATCCATTTTAGCTCACTGATTTTGAAGATGTCAGTGTCCTCTCTTGCCATCTCCTGCTTGACCATGTCCAATTTACCTTGATTCATGGGCTTAACATTATGCAATATTGTTCTTTATAGCATCAGACTTTATTTACACTGTTAGTGTATAGAAATGCAGCAGATTTCTGCATATTAATTTTATAACCTGCAACTTTCCCACATTCATTGATGAGCTCTAGTAGTTTTCTGGTAGCATCTTTAGGATTTTCTATATGTAGTATCATGTCATTTGCAAACAGTGACAGCTTAACTTCTTGTTTTCCAATTTCAATTCCTTTTATTTCTTTCTCTTCTCTGAATGCCATAGCTAAGAATTGTAAAAATACATTGAATAAAAGTGGCAAGAGTGAATATTCTCACCTTGTTCCTACTTCGAGAGGAGATGCTTTCAGCTTTTCACTGTTGAATATGATGTTAGCTATAGGTTTGTCATTTATGGCCTTTATTATTGATGTAGGTTGAGATGGTTAGATAGAGTCACCAACTTAATGGACAAAATTTTGAGCAACTCTGTCTCCGAGAGATGTATATATGGCCTTTATCATTGGCCTTTATTGTTGAGGTAGGTTCCCTCTGTACCTACTCTCTGGAGAGTTTTTATCATAAATGGGTGCTGAATTTTGTCAAAACTTCTTCATCTATTGAGATAATCACATGGCTTCCATTCTGCCAACTAAAGTGTTATAGTTCTTGCTTCTACTGTCTGCCTTCTAGTGAATGAGACTAAGAGGCTTATGTAGACTTCCTTGTAGGAGGGGCTAGTTCCTGCCCAGTGGTGGGTGGAGCTGGGTCTTGTCTTTCTGGTGGGCAGTCCATGCTTCAGTTCAGTTCAGTCACTCAGTCATGTCAGACTCTTTGCGACCCCATGAATTGCAGCATGCCAGGCCTCCCTGTCCATCACCAACTCCCAGAGTTCACCCAAACTCTTGTCCATCCAGTCGGTGATGCCCTCCAGCAATCTCATCCTCTATGGTCCCCTTCTCTTCCTCCCCGCAATCCCTCCCAGCATCAGAGTCTTTTCCAATGAGTCAACTCTTCGCATGAGGTGGCCAAAGTACTGGAGTTTCAGCTTTAGCATCATTCCTTTCAAAGAACACCCAGGACTGATCTCCTTCAGAATGGACTGGTTGGATCTCCTTGCAGTCCAAGGGACTCTCAACAGTCTTCTCCAACACCACAGTTCAAAAGCATCAATTCTTTGGCACTCAGCTTTCTTCACAGTCCAACTCTTGCATCCATTCATGACCACCGGAAAAACCAAAGCCTTGACTAGACGGACCTTTGTTGGCAAAGTAATGTCTCTGCTTTCAATATGCTATCTAGGTTGGTCATAACTTTCCTTCCAAGGAGTAAGCATCTTTTAATTTCATGGCTATAATCACTATCTGCAGTGATTTTGGAGCCCCCAAAAATAAAGTCTGACACTGTTTCCACTGTTTCTCCATCTATTTCCCATGAAGTGATGGGACCAGATGCCATGATTTTAGTTTTCTGAATGTTGAGCTGTAAGCCAACTTTTTCACTCTCCACTTTCACTTTCATCAAGAGGCTTTTTAGTTCCTCTTCACTTTCTGCCATAAGGGTGGTGTCCTCTGCATTATCTGAGGTTATTGATGTTTCTCCCAGCAATCTTGATTCCAGCTTGTGCTTCTTCCAGCCCAGCATTTCTCATGATGTACTCTGCATATAAGTTAAATAAGCAGGGTGACAATATACAGCCTTGACATACTCCTTTTCCTATTTGGAATCAGTCTGTTGTTGATGTCCAATTCTAACTGTTGCTTCCTGACCTGCATATAGGTTTCTCAAGAGGCAGGTCAGATGATCTGGTATTCCCATCTCTTGAAGAATTTTCCACAGTTTATTGTGATCCACACAGTCAAAGGCTTTGGCATAGTCAATAAAGCAGAAATAGATGTTTTTCTGGAACTCGCTTGCTTTTTCGATGATCCAGTGGATGTTGGCAATTTGATCTCTGGTTCCTCTGCCTTTTCTAAAACCAGCTTGAACATCAGGAAGTTCATGGTTCACGTATTGCTGAAGCCTGGCTTGGAGAATTTTGAGCATTACTTTACTAGCATGTGAGATGAGTGCAATTGTGTGGTAGTTTGAGCATTCTTTGGCATTGCCTTTCTTTGGGATTGGAATGAAAATGGACCTTTTCCAGTCCTGTTGACCACTGCTGAGTTTTCCAGATTTTCTGGCATATTGAGTGCAGCACTTTCACAGCATCATCTTCCAGGATTTGAAATAGCTCAACTGGAATTCCATCACCTCCACTAGCTTTGTTCATAGTGATGCTTTCTAAGGCCCACTGAACTTCACATTCCAGGATGTCTGGCTCTAGGTCAGTGATCACACCATCGTGATTATCTGGGTCATTAAGATCTTTTTTGTACAGTTCTTCTGTGTATTCTTGCCACTTCTTCTTAATATCTTCTGCTTCTGTTAGGTCCATACCATTTCTGTCCTTTATCGAGCCCATCTTTGCCTAAAATGTTCCCTTGGTATCTCTAATTTTCTTGAAGAGATCTCTAGTCTTTCCCATTCTGTTGTTTTCCTCTATTTCTTTGCACTGATCGCTGAGGAAGGCTTTCTTATCTCTCCTTGCTATTCTTTGGAACTCTGCATTCAAATAGGAATATCTTTCCTTTTCTCCTTTGCTTTTCACTTCTCTCCTCTTCACAGCTATTTGTAAGGCCTCCCCAGACAGCTATTTTGCTTTTTTGCATTTTGTTTCCATGGGGATGATCTCGATCCCTGTCTCCTGTACAATTTCACGAATCTCCATCCATAGTTCAACAGGCACTCTATCAAATCTAGTCCCTTAAATCTATTTCTCACTTCTACTGTATAATCTTAAGGGATTTGATTTAGGTCATACCTGAATAGTCTAGTGGTTTTCCCTACTTTCTTCAATTTAAGTCTGAATTTGGCAATAAGGAGTTCATGATCTGAGCCACAATTAGCTCCTGGTCTTGTTTTTGTTGACTGTATAGAACTTCTCCATCTTTGGCTGCAAGAATATAATCAATCTGATTTCAGTGTTGACCATCTGGTGATGTCCATGTGTAGAATCTTCTCTTGTGTTGTTGGAAGAGGGTGTTTACTATGACCAGTGCATTTTCTTGGCAAAAGTCTATTAGTCTTTGCCCTGCTTCATTCCACATTCCAAGGCCAAATTTGCCTGTTACTCCAGGTGTTTCTTGACTTCCTACTTTTGCATTCCAGTCCCCTATAATGAAAAGGACATCTTTTTTGGGTGTTAGTTCTAGAAGGTCTTGGAGGTCTTCATAGAATCATTCAACTTCAGCTTCTTCAGCATTACTGGTTGGGGCATAGACTTGGATTACTGTTATATTGAATGGTGTGCCTTGGAAATGAACAGAGATCATTCTGTCATTTTTGAGATTGCATCCAAGTACTGCATTTCAGACTCTTTTGTTGACCACTCCTGCCCACCGTAGTAGATATAATGGTCATCTGAGTTAAATTCACCCATTCCAGTCCATTTTAGTTCACTGATTCCTAGAATGTCGACATTCACCAGTATACTGCATTATAAATTAATAAAAAATAAAATAAACCCCCCAAACTCACAGAACTGATTGGTGGTAGCCAGAAGAGGTGACTGATGGTAGGGGAAGTAGAAGATGGTGGTGAAAAGGGCCACCCTGTGGAGATGATGTTTGAGTCCGAGGAGGAGTGGGGAGAGCCTTTGGGAAAGGGAAGAGAAGAGGGCAAAGAAAAGGAAGAAAATAGGAGTGTAATAGCAACCAAGAGGAGGTGGCCCTTGAAGTCAGGACTCCTTAACATCACATGACAGAACCTACAGCGGTAATTTAGGGCTGAATTGCTTTCTGACTGACCCACATGGATTTTGCCTGGCATGGAGGTCTTCATTTTCCTCCCTCTGGATTTTGGGGGTGAGGGAGGTCACAGTATTTTTTTTTTCAGTTTTACTGAGGTGTAATTGACATATATCACTATATAGGTTGAAGGTATACATCTTAATGGCTTAACTTATATTGTGAAATGATTACTACTATAAAAAGAAAATTATTTTTCCTCTAAGGAGAACTAAGGATCTAATAGTTTTCTTAATAACATTCCTGTCTATCATACAGCATTGTTAACTATAGTCATCGTTTGTACATTATATCCCTGCTGCTGCTAAGTCGCTTCAGTCGTGTCCCAACTCTGTGCAACCCCATAGACGGCAGGCCATCAGGCTCCCCATCCCTGGGATTCTCCAGGCAAGAACACTGGAGTGGGCTGCCATTTCCTTCTCCAATGCATGAAAGGGAAAAGTGAAAGTGAAGTCACTCAGTCGTGTCTGACTCCTCACGACCCCATGGACCGCAGCCCACCAGGCTCCTCCGTCCATGGGATTTCCAGGCAAGAGTATTGGAGTGGGGTGCCATCGCCTTCTCCAACATTATATCCCTAGTAGGTATTTATCTTATAACTGAAAGTTTGTACATTTTGACTACTTTCATCCAGTTCTCCTTCCCCCAACCCCTACTCTTGGTAACAGCAAATCTGACCTTTTTTTTATGATTTGCTTTATTTTTAGATTCCATGTATATGTGAGATGATACAGTATGTCTTTCTTAGATTTATTTTAGTTCACATAATGTCTTACAGGGCTTCCCCAGTGGCTCAGCCAGTAAAGAATCCACCTGCCAATTCAGGAGATGCAGGTTTGATCCCTGGGTTGGGAAGATTCCCTGGAGAAGGAAATAGCAACCCACTCTAGTATTCTTGTCTGGAAAATTACATGGACAGAGGAGCCTGGCTGGCTATAGTTCATGTGGTTGCAAAGAGTTGGACAGGACTGAGCACACATGCCTAGTGCCTAATGTCTTAGAGGTCCATGCATGTTGTTGCAAATGGCAGGATTTCCATGCTGTTGTTATGGCTGAATAATATTCCTGTGTGTGTCTGTGTGTGTGTATGTAGAAGACTCTTAAGTCTCCACCTAATAATAATTAAAGTTAATAAATGAATTCAGCAAAATTTCAGGATACAATATACAGAACTCTGTTGCTTTTCTATACACTAATATTGAATTAGCATACATACACCATAGCTTCCTTTTCCACTCATTGATTGATAAACACCTAAGTTGTTTCCATGTCTTGGGTAATTGTAAATAATGCTGCTGTAAACACGAGAGTGCACATATATTTTTGAGTTAATATTTTCATTTCTTTTGGATATATTTCCAGAAGTCAAGCTGCTAAATTATATGGTATTTGTGTTTTTAATTTTTGAGCACTTAAGCAATGAGTTGTTTCTTGAGGAAGGCCTGTATCATTATAAACTTCCCTCTTAGAACTGCTTTTGCTGTGTCCCACAGATTTGGGAGTGTTGTGTTTCCATTTTCATTTGTCTCAAGATATTTTCTGATTTCTTTTTTGATTTCTTCATTAACCCATTGATTTTTTAGTAGCATGTTTGTTGTTTTCCCATTTTTCTTTCTGTAACAGATTTCTAGTTTCATACCATTGTGTTCAAAAAATATTTGATATAATATCTATCCTCTTAAATTTGTTGAGAATTATTTTCTGGCCTAGGATGTGGTCTGTCCTGGAAAACATTCCATGTGTATCTGAACAGAATGTATTCTGTTGTTTTGGAATGGAATGTCCTATAGATATCTACAAGTCCAGCTAGTCTGTTGTATCATTTAAGACCACTGTTGCCTTAGTGATTTTCTGAAGTTTCCATTAATGTCAGTGAGGTGTTAAAGTCCTCTGCTATTATTGTATTATTGTCAGTTTCTCCTGTTATGTCTGTTAGTATTTCTATATGAACATAATATCAGGTGCTCCTGTATAGGGTGTGTAAATGTTAACGAGTGTAATCTCTTCTTGTACTGATCATTTTATCATTATATAATACCTTGATGTGAGTATTGCTAGCCCCGCTTTCTTATTGTTTTCATTTGCAAGAAATATCTTTTTCTGTCCCTTCACTTTCAATTTTTGTGTATTTAGCTGTGATGTGAGTCTCTTATAGGAAGCATATGGAAGGGTCTTGGTTTTTCATCCAATAAGCCAAGCTATGTTTTGACTCGAGCATTTAGTCCATTGACATTCAAAGAAATTGTTGATAAGTATGTACTTATTCCCATTTTATTGTTTCCCGGGATGGGGGATGGAAGTTATAGTTATTCTTTCTTCGCTTTTGTTCCGTTTTGGTTTGATGATTTTCCTTAAAATATGCTTGCTTTCCTTTCTTTTTTGTTTTTGTGTATCTGTTGTACATATTTGATTTGTGGTTACCATGTGGATAATATATGTTGACCTAACTATATCTATTTGTGTTAAACTAGTACTCATGTAAGTTCAGAGACATCTAAGAGATCTACATTTTTTTTTTTACTCTCCTTGATCACATTTTTCATGTTTGATGTCATATTTTACATCATGTTTATCCCTTGAGTGTTTAGTTATAATTGCTTCTACAGTTTCATGTCTTTCTGTCTTCAGACTGCCTTACTTAAGTGACTGATCTTCAGTCACTTTTATATATTTGCCTTTCCTTTGGCGATTTTCCCTTTCCTCTGAATTCTTACTTCTTTTCTATGTAGAGAAGAACCTTTAACATTTCTTTTACGGTAAGTTTAATATTAATAAACTCTTTTAGTTTTTGCTTGTCTGAGTTTTTTTTCTCTATTACTGAATGATTATTTTGCTGTAGAGTATCCTCAGTTGCAGATTTTTACCTTTCTGCACTTTGAATGTATTATGCCACTCCCTTCTGGGCTGCAGTCTTCTTTTACATAATCAGCTGATAGCTTTCTGGGGAAGAGTTCCTTGGTATATGACTTTGTTTTTCTCTTGCTGCCTTTAAAATTGTCTTTTTAACTTTTGCCATTTTAATTATATGTCTTACTGTGTGTCCATTTGGGTTCATGTTGTTTGGGATCCTATCTGTTTCCTATCCCTGGGTATCTATTTCCTTCTTCAACTTTGGGAAGTTTTTAGCCATAATTTCCTCAACTATATTTTCAATATTCTTCTTGCTCTCTTTTCCTTCTGGGACCCTTATTATACAAATTATAATATGCTTTATGTTATCCCAAAAATCTCTTAAATTGTTTTCATTTTTTAAATTTTCTTTTTGTTGTTCTGATAGGGTGATTTCCATTATGCATACTTCTGAGTCACTTAGTGTGCTGTTCATTCCTTTCTGTGTATTTTTTATTTCCGCTATTGACTTCACCATTTCTGATTCTTTATATTTTCTAGCTCCTTGTTAAATCTTCCACTATGTACATATATTCTTTCCTCTAATTCAGTTGACATTTGTATTACCAATGCTTTGAATTCTTTATATGGTAAATTGTTTATTTCTGTTTCATTACTTTTTCAGGGGTCTTCTCTTGCTCTTTTAATCGAGAGCAGTTCCTGTGCATTTCCATTTTGCTTGACTTTTCTCTGCCTCTGTGAACTTAGGTGAAACAGTTAGGATTGCCTCTTGTAGGGGTGTTATTATGTGGGAGTGTCCCTGTACAGACTGTGTGCCCAGTGCCTTTGATGGGAGAGCTGGATTCGAATGGACACATCCACATCTTGCCTCAGGGTGTGCTGGCAGCCATCACCTTGGTAGGGGGTGGGGCTGGAGATGGAGGGGCTGGAGCTAGAGCTGAGTGTGAGGGGGGACTTCTGCTCTTCTCAGCGGCTGTCATCTTCCTATCAGGGGCAGGGTCTGGTCCCAAGTAGCTGGAGCAGAAGCTCCAAGGTTCGGGCTGACCTGCCCTTTAAGCGTGTGTTTTCCCTTCTCCCCAGAGCAAGGACATTCTGAAGCATATGGGGCCCCTGTGGGCTCTTGGCTCATGTCGGTGTAGACAGAGGTCCAAGCTGTCTCTGATGTGCTCTGTGCAGGCACCTGCAGCTTTCTTTCCCTCCACGCAGATGCAGACTTGGATACAAGTGTCGCTTGTCTGTCACAGCTAGTCAGTGCCCCCAGCCTCTGCTGCCCATGCCCTGTTTTGGATCCACACTACAGGGCAGGAGGGGCCCACATGGACTCTGAACATGTATCACGGGTTGAGCTGTGGAGGAGCAACACCGTCAGAATCTGGGCTGCTTCTGGTATGTGCTTGAGAAAGCTCCACCAGTGGCCACCACTGCCCCACCCAGGCTCCACCACAGAACCAGGTCACCTCTCTATCCCACAGTCAAGTCTCCTCCCTGCTGATGGCCACCCCAAATCCAGTGCTGACCATTCACTTGACTCAGGGTAGGGTGTGCAGGGTGTGCAGGAAACCCAGCAGCTGCTAGAGCAGACCTCTGTCTGCCCTGCCTCAGGGGCAGCCCGCACATGGGTGCTTGTTTCAAGTGGACTCCAGGCTTCCCAGAGCCCTGCTGTTACTCCCAGCAATCCTCCAATGAGCCATGTAGGCTCTTCTTTTCCTTCTGGTGTGGGATACCAGGACTGTGATGCTCAATCTGTGGCCCTGACCAGTCACTCCTAAGGTGGGTGTCCACCCATGTAATCTCCCTTTTTCTCTGAATTCCCTCCCAGGGGCATAGATCCATACCTAATTTCTATTCTTCCTTTCCTACTTGATCTTTCTTACATCCTTGGTTGTACAGGAGTCCTCCTGCCACTTTCTTGATAGTTTTCAGTGAGAATTGTTCCACATGTAGATGTATTTTTTATGCGTTCATGGGGGGAAGGTGAACTCCATGTCCTCTTATTCCACACCTTGATTGATCCACACACACACACCTGTAATAGATATATATGTATTCTGCAATGTGTCAGTTATCTAACACTCATTTGATTATTGTGCTCAGCCTTCATGGATTATGGCCTTTGTTCATGATTACTATTTACATCTAGGACTTAGAGTAACCACTTGTATTCTTCTTCTTGGGCTGCCATAACAAAACACCATAGACTGGGTGTCTTCAACAACAGAAATTGACTTCTCACAGCTCTGGAGGCTTTAAGTCCAAGATCAAGGTGTTGGCTGCATTGGTTTCTCAGCTTGCAGATGGCCATCTTCTCATGTCCTCACATGGACTTTTCTCTGCACAGGCATTCTTGGTATCTCCCTTCTTATATTATACCACTAATTACCTCTTAAAGACCCTGTCTCCAAATACAATCACACTGAGGGGTAGAATTTCAACTTACAAATTTTGTAGGGGCCAGTTAAGTCCATAACAACTGTCAATTTCCCATCCTCTTCAAACTAAAACCTAAGAAGCTCAACCCTACTGAAAGTTTTCCATCTTTCCAGCCAGAAAGCTTTCTTACAAAGCCAGACTGTTAGTAGCAAGCCTCCCAGCTTTCACAGTTTACACTATCTAAATTAATCCATAAGGGTCTAAGCCATTGGCATCTTGCTCGGTTCTGACTTCATATCCTATTGAGTACAAGCCACCCCAGCTGATGCTCTGACCCTTTTTCACCATTCTCCTGTCCCCTCTCCACCATTTTCCTTCCTTATGGAAGTGATTATAGCTTGCAAACTTAGATTTTTTTCCTGTGGGCTTCTATCTGCTCTTCTATTATCTATATTCTTTATGCAGTTGAATCTTACTTGTTCAAGACTCAGTGTAAGTATCTCCTCTTCTAGAAGCCTCTTGACAGGACACTTCTCTGCACAGCATTCTATCTCGTGTGCATATTTATAGCTCCGATTGTGCCTCTTGGTGTGTCTCACCCCATCTGAACCATAACCTCCTTGAGGGCAGGGACTATGTCCTTGTTATTCCATTTGTATTCCCAGCCCTTGGCACAATGCCTAGGATGTCTAGAAGAAGAAATCCATGGAACTATTTTAGAGTTCCTTGTGCTATACAGTAGGTTCTCATTAGTTATCTATTTTATACATAGTAGTGTGTATATGTCAATCCCAATCTCCCAGTTCATCCCACCCCACCCCCCATTGGTGTCCATATGTTTGTTCTCTAAATCTTTGTATTTCTGTTTGCAAATAGGTTCATCTGTACCATTTTTCTAGATTCATACAGATGCATTAATAAATGATACTTGTTTTTCACTGTCTGACTTACTTCCCTTTGTATAAGTTTCTAGGTATATCCACATCTCTGCAAATGGCCCTATTTTCTTCCTTTTTATGGCTGAGTAATATTCCGTTGTAAGTATATACCATTTCTTCTTTATCTATTGCTCTGTTGATAGACATTTAGGTTGCTTCTGTGACCCTGGTATTGTAAGTAGTGCTACAGTGTACATTGGGGTGCATGTATCTTTTTGAATTATCTTTTCTCCAGGTAAATGCCCAGGAGTGGGATTTCTGGATTATATAGTGGTTCTATTTGTAGTTTCTTGAGAAACCTCTGTACTGTTCTCCATAGTGGCTGTACCAATTTACCTTCCCACCAACAGTGCAGGAGAGTTTTTTCTCCTTCTCTCATTCCATCTTCTAAGCAAATGGCACTGTTCGTGGCCATTGTGGATTCCTATTACGATGATCACGGGGGCATCCTTTCTCACTGATTATGCTGATATATTACTAGCTGGCCCTGGTTTATAAGCTATCTTGTTAATGGTCCCCACAAAGAACTAGAAAAAAAAAAACTAACCCATAATTAGCAGAAGGAAGGAAATAAAGATCAGAGAGAAAGAAATGGAAACTAGATAAAAATAGGAAGAATCAACAAAACTAAGAACTAGTTCTTTGAAAAGATAGCTAGACTATATATGTGCATATTGCTATAAACTTTCAGAACTTCTTTCACTGCATCTCACAAGATCTGAAATGGTATATTTACATGTTCGTTTCAGTAACTTTTAATTGCAGTTTCTTCTTTAACCGTTGGTGGTGTTTAAAAGTGTATTGTTTAGTTTTCACTTGTATAGATCTCACTATAAAACATGTGAAAGGTGTATTGACCCCTTTGTCATTATATAGTGACTATATTTGTCACTTATTTTTTATTTCAAGTCTACTCTGACTGATATAAATATTGCTAAACCCACTTTCTTTTTGCTTCTGATTGCTTGGAATATCTTTTCCAAGGCCTATACTTGGAGCCTATATATGTCTTTACAGTTGAAATGTGTCTCCTTAGGCAGCATTCGGTTCGGTCTTTTTTGCAATCCAGCCAGCCACTCTGTACCTTTTGATTGCTGAGTTCAATCCCTTTATATTTTATATTTTGCTTTCTGACTACTTGTCTTTCCACTGGTTTTGTTCCTTCTGTTTCTACCTTTGTAAGTTGTTTCTTTTCATGGTGATTTGTTCATTATCCCCTTTTTTTATGTTTTGTGTCTCTGATCTTGGTTTTTACTTTGTGGTTACCATGAAGTTTACATACATCATCTCATATATAAATTGCTATCAACAGAAAAGGGACAATTTTATCTTCTTTTAAATTTATTTTTATTGAAGTGTCGTTGATTTACTATGTGTTAATTTCTGCTATACAGCAAATTGACTCAGTTACCTATTTTGTATATTCTTTTCCATTATGCTTTCTAACAGGATACTGAACATAGTTCTCTGTGCTATCTAGTAGTAGGACCTTGTTGTTTATCCATTCTGTATATTATTACTTATATCTGCTAA
This sequence comes from Bos mutus, assembly GCF_027580195.1. NCBI lineage: Eukaryota > Metazoa > Chordata > Mammalia > Artiodactyla > Bovidae > Bos > Bos mutus. The sequence continues at coordinate 50,468,671 of NC_091626.1, read as the reverse complement.
CCCCAAAATCACAATTCATCCCTCCCTCAAACCCTTCTGCCTTGGCACCAAGTGTGTTCTCTATTTCTGAGTCTGTTTTCCTTTTGTAGATAAGTTCATTTGTGTCCTATTTTAGATGCCATATAAGTGATATCATATTTGTCTTACTTCAGTTAATATGATAGTCTCCAGATCTATTCATGTTGTTGCGAATGGCAATATTTCATCCCTTTTATAGCTAAGTAGTACCCCATTGTTTATATGTACCACATCTTCTTTCTTCATTCATCTCTTGATGGACATTTAGGCTGTTTCCGTGTCTTGGTTATTGTGCATAGTGCTGCTGTGAACATAGGGGTGCAAGTATCTTTTTGCATTAGAATTTTGTCGAGGTATATGCCCAGGAGTGGGATTGCTAGATCATATGTTCCTTCTATTTTTAGTTTCCTGTAGGACCTCCATACTGTTTTCCACAGTGGCTGCACAAACTTACATTCCCACCAACAGGAGGGTTCCCTTGGCTCCACACCTTTTACAGGATTTATTTGTAGACTTTTTAATGATGACCATTCCGCTCAGTGTGAGGTGGCACCTTACTATAGTTAGGTTTGCATATCTCTAATAATTAGTGATGTTGAGCCTCTTTTCACATGCTTATTGGCCATCTATATTTCTTCCTTGGGAAATGTCTCTTCAAGTCTTCTGCCCATTTTTCATTTGCATTGTTTGTTGTTGAGTTATATAATCTGTCTCATCAGTCACATCATTGGCAAGTATTTTCTCCCATTCTCTAGGTTGTCTTTTTATTTCTTTTTATGATTTCCTTTGTTATGCAAAAGCCTGTAAGTTTGATTGTTTTTGTTCAGTTGCCAAGTCATGTTCAACTCTTTGCAACTCCCTGGACAGCAGCATGGCAGGCTTCCCTGACCCTCATCATCTCCTGAAGTTTGCCCAAGTCCATGTGCATTGAATCAATGATGCCATCCAACCATTTCATCCTCTGTTACCCTCTGCCTTCAATCTTACCCAGCATCCAGGTCTTCACCAGTGAATCAGCTGTTCGCATTAGGTGGCCAAAGTATTGGAGCTTCAGCATCAGTCCTTCCAAAGAGTATTCAGGGTTGATTTCCTTTGAAATTGACTGGTTTGATCTACTTGGTTTTCAGGGGACTGAGTCTTCTCCAGCACCACAGATTGAAAGCATCAATTCTCTGGTGCTCTGCCTTCTTTATTGTCCAACTCTCACATCTGCACATGACTACTGGAAAGACCACAGCCTTAACTATACAGACCTTTGTCAGCAAAAACAAGACCTGAAGCTGACTGTGGCTCAGATCATCAGCTCCTCATAGCAAAATTCAAGCTTCAACTAAAGAAAGCTAGGAAACCCACTAGGCCAGTCAGGTACAACTTAAATCCCCTATGAATATACAGTAGAGTGACAAATAGATTCAAGGGATTGGATCTAGTGAACAGACTGCCAAAGAACTATGGACAGAGGTCCATAATATTTGACAGGAGGCAGCAAACAAAACTATCCCAAAGAAAAAGAAATCCAAGAAGGCAAAGTGGTTGTCCGAGGAGGCTTTACAAATAGCTGAGGAAAGAAGAGAAGCAAAAAGCAAGGGAGTACACCCAACTAAATGCAGAGATCCAGAGAAGAGCAGGGAGAGACAAGAAGGCCTTCTTCAAAGAACAAAGCAAAGAAATAGAGGAAAATTTGATTAGGTACCATTTATCCTTGTTTTATTTCTATGGCTTTGGGAGACTTCTCTAAGAAAACATTGGTACAGTGTACATCAGAGAATGTTTTGTCTATGATCTCTTTTGGGAGTTTTATGGTGTCATGTCTTATGTTTAAGTCTTTAAGCCACTTTGAGTTTACTTTCCTATAAGGCGAGAGGGTGTGTTGTAACCATTGACTTACGTCCAGCTTTCCCAACATAGCTTGCTGAAGAGACTGTCTTTTTCCCAGTGTATATTCTTGCCTCCTTGGTCAAAGATTAATTGACTGTAGGTGTATGGGTTTATTTCTGGGCACTCTGTTGTATTTCACTGACCTATGTGTGTCTGTGGTGGTACTGCACTGTTTTGATGCCTGTGGCTTTGTAGTCTTATCTTGTGTGGAAGTTGCTGGCTGGCAGGAGTGGGTGGCGAGGCTACAGTGGAACCCGGCTCCAGTCTTCTTGTAGCTGGTGTCTGCCCCCTGGTAAATGAGACTGGGAACTGGGGTCTCTGGCTAGAGGGCTCTGGATGCTTCAGGTCTAGTACACGCTGGTATGTGAGCCTGGGTCACGAGCCCCCTCGTGGACAAGGCCATGTCCAGAGGCACTGGTGGGCTCAGAGGGTCTCATGGCAGCCTCTCTGCTGGAGGGTGGGGCTGGAGCCACACCCAGTTACCTGCTTGACCCGAAGCATCCCAGCAATGGTGCCCACAGGCCAGTTCAAGGCGGCTCCTGGGGCTGAGGAACTAGAGGGAGGGCTCCATCCATGAAGGCACTTGCCCACACAGTGTCCACAGAAGGGGCTCCCCAGAATAGCTGCTGTCGGTACCTGTATCTCCAGGGTGGGCTGCAGGTGCTTCTTGCTTCCCAAGAAGACTCTCCAGCATCAGCAGGAGGTCTGACCCAGGCTTCTGTCAAATCACTGCTTCTCCCTGGGTCCTGGAGTGCGTGAGATTTTGTGCACACTCTAAGAGTGAAGTCTCTCTTTCCTACAGCCCTCTGGGAACCCTGACAGTCAGTACTGCTGGCCTTCAAACCTACATGCTCTAGGAGCTCATCTCTCTGGTGTAGAACCCCCAGGCTAGGGAGCCCTACATGGAGCTTGGACCTCTCACTATTTGGGGAGAACCTCTGCAATTGTAATTATTTTCCCATTTGTGGGTTGCCAACCAGTGGGCAGGGGACTTGACTATATTAGCACTCTGCCTCTCCTACCTGTTGTGGCTCCTCCTTTGTGTCTTTAGTTATAGATGTTTTTTGGTTTTATTCATCAATGGTTGTTCTGCAGATAGCTTTTATTTGGGTATGCCTGTGAGAAAATGTGAGCTCAGGATCTTTCTATTCCACCATCTTGATGGATTTCCTCCCCTAAATAATTTCCAAATTCTTACACTCTGACTTGCTAATTCTCTCTTCCATCTGATCTGCTCTGTTTTTCAGTGTTTGTAATGCAGTCTTCATCTCACTTTTTGGGCTTCCCAGGTGGCGCAGTGGTAAAGAATCTGCCTGCCAATGCAGAAGATGCAAGAGATATGAGCTCAATCCCTGGGTCAGGAAGATCCCCTGGAGGAGGAAAATCCCATGGACAGAGGAGCCTAGCTATAGTCCATAGGGTGGCAAAGAGTCAGACATTTCTGAGCATGCATGCAGTCTTGGTAAAGTATTCCTTCTGTTTACTGATTTTATTTCTTAGTTCATTGAGTTGCCAAGTTTTCTTATATATAGCTTGAATTTCTCCATGACAACTCTTTTGAATTCTTTATAAGGTAAATCATAGTATTCTGTGTCTTTGAGTTCAGTTGCTGAAAATGGTCATTTTATTTTGGGGATACCGTATTACCATGATTTTTTCATACTATTTGATGAAATGTACCTCTGCACATCTTCATTTGAAATAATGAATGCCTTTCTTATTTAGGTAAGGTTTTGTTTGTGTGTGCACATTCAGTCATGTCCAGTTCTGCAGCCCCATGGACTGTAGCCCACCAGTCTCCTCTATCCATGGGATTTTCCAGGCAAGAATACTGGAGTGGGTTGCCATGCCCTTCTCCAGGGCATCTTCCCAACCCAGGGACCAAACCTGCATCTCCTGCATTGGCAGGCAGATTCTATACCACTGTGTCACCTGAGTGATTCAAGGCTTTTTTACTTCGCTTCTAATATTTCAACAGGCTGGCAATAAAATGCTTTTTTTTTTTTTGCTTTCCAGAAGGTGGCACTATAGCACAAGATTCTGATTTATTCTACTGGTGCTAAATAGGGAAGACGTGCATGTGCCTGGAAAATTCCATAGACATAGTAGCCTGATGGGCTACAGTCCATGCATGGGGTCGAAAATAGTTGGGTTGAACACACACACACATATGCATAAGAAACCTAGTGTTAAAAAAAGGATGGTGATGGAGTTGGGGTGGGGGAGGTATACAATAAGCACTTGGCACTTTGAGTGTGCCCATGGCCCAGTAGGGGAGTCCTCTACTAAGGGAATGCCAGCAGAGAGAGGTCAGGGTGGGAGGGGACATGTCTCAGTGGAATTCTGGGACAAACAGCAGGAAATCCACACCTTCAGTTGTCCTTGGCTGCCTTCTTCCGTTTCCATCCTCCCAGTCACAGAGGTCTCTCTTCAGGACTCAGGGTGTTGCTGAGGACTCCAGCTGCGCCCCCATCACCAGCTGGATGTTCACTCACCTTTTTCCCTTTCCACCTGCTCTGCCAGAGAAACTGATGCCACTGGCTGCCACCTTCACCACAACTCCCTTGGTGTGGCCTTCTCCAGGGTGCAGTCCACCCACGTTCAGATGCACAGATGGGTGCATCTCTAGGTGTCTTGGTGTGTGTGCAGAGGCACTTTCGTTACAGATGTCTAATTAGTTGTAGGTTGAAGGGGAGAGAAAAAAGGAACACTTCATGCCATGATGCTGCCCTCAGTCCCAGCCTCACTCTTGTGATCAACTGCCAACATTTACATTGTGCCCTGAAACACATCCTTTTCTTGTATGTAATTAACAACAGGTGGAAATCAAATCCTTTCAGAAGCCATTTATTATTCAGAGATAACATGTGTGCGTGCTAAGTCATGTTGGACTCTGTGACCCTGTGGACTGTAGCCCGCCAGGCTCCTCTGTCCATGGGATTTTCCAGGCAAGAATACTGGAGTGGGTTGCCATTTTCTCCTCCAGGGGATCTTCCAGCCCCAGGAATTGAACCCACATCTCCTGCATCACACGCACATTCTTTACCACTAAGCCACCAGGGAAGCCCATGGAATTAACAAGACAAGAATGATACCTGTATCCATAGTATTGACAACTGCACGTCCCCTACTGGTTGTAGTCCTGGAAGTCTAGTGGAGAGCATTTCAAGGAGGAAGGAGTAATCAGCTATCAAATGGGTAATGTAGGAGAAATGACCCCTGGATTAACTATGTGGATGTCATTAGTGGTCTTAAGCAATTTTGCTGAAATGGTAAGGGGGAAAAACCTGAATGAAGGAAGAAAAAAATCAGTCAGTGAATATACTATTTCAGGGAGTACTACCCTAAAGAGAAGCAAATAATGTAATAGCTGGAGAGGAAGCAGAATTGAGATGATTTTTTTTAACCTTTTCCATGTATATTTTTCAAGCATACATAAGAATAGAGGGGAAAAGTAACATGAACCTACATGTTCTCGTTACCCAATTTCAATACCTATTGATATTTTGAAAACTGTGCTTCATCTACAACATTTTGATTGGAATATTTTTAAGAACCATTGTTTCACCTCTGATAACTTTAGTGTATATCATTTTCAGATGAGAACTTAAAACTTATCAAAATAGCATTATTAACAAGAGTGCCTTAACATAATATCATAACTCATCGGTGTTTATCTTTTTTTAATAGAAGAGAGGATTTTTAAAGGGAAAATTAACAGCATGTGTGTATACTGATGGGACTGATCAAAGAGATGGAAAGGACAAGAGGCGATGGAGGGAGCAGTGGCTTTACCCAGGTGCAGAGTGGTCGCCTGCGCGAGAGGAGAGAAGGCAGAGTGTGCACACAGATGCACAGCATGGGGGAAATGTGGTGGAGATGGTGTGTGGTGGTTCTATGTAGATGCTTCCATTTTCCCGGTGAAATAAGCAGCAGTATCCTCATCCGGGGTCAGGATGGAAGAGAAAGAACTGGAGGTTTGAGGAGGAGAAAGTGTGCAATAGCAGAGGCCAGGCACTACTTGGCATCCTTAAGAGGAGCAGGAGTAGAAAGGCAAGTCACTTTGCGTGGCCACCACTAAAAACACAATTCAAAGGGAGCATGTAAAGTAACTGGTGCAGAAGCAAAACTTCATCATTTCCAGGTTCAGGAATTTATATCCAAATCTATCTGTATGCCAAGTGACTGGACGTTCTAGTTTTGAAGACTGTTAATGAGTGGTCCATTTCAAGGCCCAATGAGGTGGTCACTGTAGAACAGAAAAAATTCTAATCCCGAAAGAGAAACTGCTGCTGTCCCCCCCTTCCATTTTATCTCTCAGCTTCTGCTTTCTGATTTGAAAGTTTGCATTATCAATTGGGAATTTCTCTCAGCTTTTTCAGGGCTAATTGCAAATTTAAAAATTATTCGAACTATATTATGACATTCCTCGCCTTTACATTTATCTAAACTCTCCTCTGTAAATTCACTCCTGTCTGCTTTCACAGCTCTCTGAAATTATAATGGCTAATTAACATTTATTCAGTATGCACTCTATGCTTTATACTCATTTGAAGAAACGGACTTTTTTTAAGTGACTCGCCCAAAGACACATAACTGGTAAAGGACCAGTTCTTAAACTAAGGTCATATGACTTCCAAGACCTCTGTCCCAGCCACAATACTTCTCCCCCTTGGCTATCACGCAGAGAGGTCCTCCCCTCTCCCCCATTAGCACAGTGACATGCTGAAAAGCAAACTCAGACCACAGGCTGGACTCCTGACCCTGCCTGCTCTAATCTCAGTTCCACCACTTCCTAACTGAATGACATATTAGCCTTTTGTAACATACATTACCCCATTAGTGTGGAAAAATGCCTGTTAATAGATTTACAACATAAGGTTGTTTTGAAGATTGAATTGGAGCATTACTTAACTCAGGGCCTGCCGCATAACGAGTATTAACTAAATGTTACCTAACAACACTGTTCTTACCACTCATCAGCTTTGGGCAAGTGACTGCACATCTCTGAATATCATGTTCCACTCCCCTGATTTGCTTTGATAGAGTTCTGGGAATCACTGAACAATGTAAGGTATACCTTAGGTGACCATGTTCCTGCTTTTGCCCTGGTAGAATCATAAGGACATCTAATTCTTCAGTTCTCTGATCATCCCGTGAAACTCTTTTCTCGCAGTGACTGTATTTGTTCTGGGAAGCTGTTACATCCTATCTGCCTATTATTTATTTGGAACTACAGTACAGAGACTTTTTATATTTTCATCAGTGCTAATTTCCCACAGAAAAATTGTAAAATTAGGCCACACAAAAATGGTAAAAACAAAGTATTTTTCAGTAGATAATATTTAGTTCTCCAGAGATTAAAAACCTAAGAGACAGGTTCATTAGCACTCAGTTCTGCCCAGTAGTCAGATGGGCAGAGACTGGAAGGGCTTTAGGTTCGGGGTGAGAGGATTGGTCTAAAGTCAGTTCTTTTGCAATGAGGTACACCTCCCACCAGTCAGAATGGCCATAGTGAAAAAACTCTACAAATAACAAATACTGGAGAAGGTGTGGAGAAAAGGGAATACTCCTACACTATTGGTGGGAATGGAAAACAGTACAGAGGTTCCTCAAAAAACTATATAAATACAGAGTTGCCATATGATCCTATAATCTTACTATTGGGCATATACCCAGAGAAAACTCTTAATTTAAAAAGATACATGCATCCCTATGTTCACAGCAGCACTCTTTACAACAGCCAAGACATGGAAGCAAGCTAAATGTGTGTGTTGCGTGCTGTGCTTAGTCACTCAGATTTGTCTGTCCGTGAGGATTCTCCAGTAAAGAACACTGGACTGAGTTGCCATGCCCTCCTCCAGGGGATCTTCCCAACCCAGAGATCAAACCCAGGTCTCCCGCATTGCAGGCGGATTCTTTACCAGCTGAGCCACCAGGGAAGCCCAAGAATACTGGAGTGGGTAGCCTGTTCATTCTTTGAGAATCTTCCCAACCCAGGAATGATTCTACCCAGGAATCTAATCGGGGTCGCCTGCATACCTAAATGTCTACTGACAGATAAATGGATAAAAAAGATGTGATGTGTGTATATATACATATACACACAATGTAGTATTACTCAGCCGTAAAAAACAATGCAATCTGCAGCAACATGGATGGACCTACAGATTGTCCTACTGAGTGGAATAAGTCAGAAAGAGAAATACCATATGACATACCTTATATGTGGAATCTAAAAAGAAATGATGGGGCTTCTCGGGTCGCACAGTGACAAAGAACCCGCCTGCTAGTGCAGGAGATATGGTTTCAATCCCTTGGTCTGGAAGATCCCCTGAAGGAGGAAATGGCAACCCACTTCAGTATTCTTGCCTGGGAAATCCCATGGATAGAGGAGCTTGGCTGGTTACAGTTCGTTGGGTCACAGTCTGAACACACCCAAAAAGAAATGACACAAATGAAAGAAAGTAAAAGTCGCTCAGTTATGTCCGCCTCTTTGCGACCCATGAACTATACAATCCATGGAATTCTCCAGGCCAGAATACTGGAGTGGGTAGCCTTTCCCTTCTCTAGGGGATCGTCCCAACCCAGGGATCAAACCCAGGTCTCCCACATTGCAGGCGGATTCTTTGCCAGCTGAGCCACAAGGGAAGCCCAAATACAAATGAACTTATTTAAAAAACAGAAACAGACTTATAGAACAAACTTAGGGTTGGGAAGGCAGTGGCACCCCACTCCAGTACTCTTGCCTGGAAAATCCCATGGACGGAGAAGCCTGGTAGCCTGCAGTCCATAGGGTCTCTAAGAGTCGGACACGACTGAGCGACTTCACTTTCACTTTTCACTTTCATGCATTGGAGAAGGAAATGGCAACCCACTCCAGTGTTCTTGCCTGGAGAATCCCAGGGACGGGGGAGCCTGCTGGGCTGCCATCTATGGGGTCTCATGGAGTCGGACACGACTGAAGTGACTTAGCAGCAGCACGGTTGGGGTACAGGGGTTGGGGGAGAAGATTGGGGGGAAGGGATAGTTAGGAAGTTTGAGATGAACATTATGGCTAACCAACAAGGACCTACTGTATAGCACAGGGAACTCTGCTCAGTGTTATGCGGCAGCCTGGATGGGAGGGGCATCTGGGGGAGAATGGATACATGTATGTGTATGACTGAATCCATTCCCTGTTCACCTGAAACTATCACAACATTGTTAATTGGCTATACCCCAATACAAAAGAAAAAGTTTAAAGAAAAAAAAATATATATATATATATTCAATAGAGTATTACTCAGCTGTAAAAAAAAAAAAAGCCTTTTGCAGCAACACGGATGGACCTAGAGATCATACTAAGTTAACGTCAGTCAGAAAGAGAAAGATAAATGCCGTATGGGATCATTTATTTGTGGAATCTGAACTATGACACAAATGAACCTATCTACAAAATGGAAACAGACTCACAGAGAAGAGACTCATGGTGGCCAAGGGAGAGGGGCTGTAAGGGTGGGATGGGTTGTGAGTTTGGGATTAGCAGATGCAAACTGTTAATATCGTATATAGAATGGATAAACAACAAGGTCCTACTGTATAGCACAGAGAACTATATATATTCAGTATCCTGGGATAAACCATAATGAAAAAAATATGAAAAATAATATATGTATAGCTGAATCACTTTGCTGTACAGCAGAAATTAACACAATATTGTAAATCAACCATACTTCAATAAAGCTCTCACTGACGTTAAAATTTATTTTGGAAGAGTTGTGGTATCTATCTTTAGTCACCTTGCACAAAGCCTTTCTGGTATTTAAAAGTGCTCAGATTTTTGTTTTAGAGGTATATCTGTATCATTCCAAAATTGAAATGTTACATTTAAGTCAAAAGCATGCAATGGTGTGGTTCTTCTGAGGAAAATGTACAGACAGAATTAATGGTCTTCATCAGTCCCTGACCCCTTCCCCAAGTCTTGCAATTTGTAATGCCTACATTCATTGGAACTCAGTTTCCTCACTGGTGGTGAAGTTAAAAGAAGCCCATTTAAGAAAGTACAGTATGTTGACAATCTCTACATTTATGCTGTAACAAACAGGCCCAAACTCCCTAAGAAAATTGTTTCCCTTCATTCAAGTATCATCAGGCATGATCCAACGATGGCTCAGGCAACTTGGTCATTAGCAGTTTTTTAAAAAAATAATTGTTCTTTTATTTCTTATGTATTTTATTTCTGGGATATTTCATTTAGACTTATAAATATTGAGAGCACAATGCTTAAGGATATAATTATAACCAGTACAGTCTTAAAGGTCCTTAGTTGATGGATTCCAAGTTCACAGTTCTGTTGTCTTCCTCTTTATTAATTTTTTCTCTAAGAGGCATCCACTGGCAAAATTTGGGACAACTTGAGCATCAATTAATAAAGATAAGACATGATTAGAACCCATTGAATAATGGGTAAAATACCAAAGCCCATACTGATAAAAAACAGATACCAAGAAGGGAAAGTCATTTCTCCAAGAAAACCTGGTTCCTTTTAGCAGCAGATGGTATTTACATGCTGAATTGCATTTTACACTAAGATTTTACATCTGTATTCATCTGACTCTTAAATTTTTTATTTTGTTAGGAAGACTAGGTTTGATGGGCTGAAACAGCTTTTTATCCTTTTATGTTTCTGCTATCATTTTTAATCACAAATTACTTGCAAGTGTCCATACTGATAATAGAAAATCAACTAAATATATATTAATCTCCTCCTTTCTTCTCAAAGACTACTGGAAAGACACTACAGTAATCAATAGAAAATTGGGATGGTGTCTTCAGCAGTATGGAGTTTCCAGATTTAATGTCAATGGGAACAAATTGACAGAGGAATCCAGCAGAACTGAGAGATTTTTCACAGCCCACTTCAGGCAATAAAGTGTATCTCCAAAAATTGAACTTTCTCTCCCAGAAAACTATGAAATAATGCCAAGATCAGAAGCTGCAAAAGAGGGAGTAGTGCCTGGAAGTTGGCTGGGCATCAAATAAACAGTGAAGCACCAGGTCCAGTCTCAAACCCCAGACTTCTGACTCTAGCTTTTTCCCAGTGGATAAAAGCACAATTACATTTTTAATAAATTAGAGTTCTGGCAAGGGAGCCATCAAAGTTAGAATAGAAGCAAGAGGAGCAGCAGAGCTGCAGTCACAAAATACCTGCGAGCCTTCCTGGACCCCTCTCGAGCTGTTGTTCTTCTCAACCCCACCCTCCACAACACCTAAGGTGGACATAAATAGAGTTTCCTGGCCCCACACAATCTCCTAAGATGGAGTTTCCATAGTCTCTACATTCACCAAGGAGGAATTTCCTGAAGTCCCACAGGCTCCTGAGCCCACACATCTGACTCTTCTTTCCTGGCAAAAACTTAGCCAATGAAAACCCATGGCTTCTGTTTACTCTAGCTCTCCCGAATTCCTTTTCGCCTCTATAAGAGTTCTCATGCCTAACCGTGTGGGGACATGCAAGTAACTCCACATGGTTGCAGATCTTGAATTTTAATTCTCTGCAGATTCTGGATACATCCATTCTTGCGAAAGAAACATAGAACAAGCTTGTGATAAGCATAACAACCATAATTACACCTTAGAATCAGAGAATCAAAGTAACATTAGAAATCATCTAACCCATGAGGATTTCTTTTTTTTTTTTTCAGCTTCACTGCAGGACATGTGGAATCTTATTTCCCCCACAGGGATGGAATCAGCACCCCCTTAGATAGGTAGAGTTCTGTTCTTTCTTATAATCCACTAATACAGATGTTTCTGGCTCCCCAAAATATCCTAAAGGAGAGTTTTGTAGGCCTCAGAAATCCCATAAGGTGTAGTTTCTTGGGGCCCACAGTGAAATGAGGTAGAGTTTTGGGCATCTCAATCATTTAAGCCACTAAGGGTTTTCTGAGCCTTCACAATCACCTAAGCTACACTTGGATGGGCCCCCAAAATTAACTAAGGTACCTAAGACAAACCTAGACACCATAGCAGAGACATCACTTGGCCAACAAAGGTCCATTCCAGTCAAAGCTATGGATTTTCCAGTAGTCATGTACAGATTGGATCAGAGAGCTGGACCACAAAGAAGGCTGAGCACCAAAGACTTGATACTTTTGAACTGTGGTGCTGGAGAAGACTCTCAAGAGACCCTTGGACAGCAAGGTGATCAAACCAGTCCATCCTAAAGGAAATCAACCCTGAATGTTCATGGGAAGGACTCATGCTGAGGTTCCAAACTTGGGCCACCAGATTCAAAGAGCCAACTCACTGGAAAAGACCCCCATTCTGGGAGAGACTGAGGGCAGGAGGAAAAGGGGACAACAGAGGAGTAGATAGGTAGAGGGCATCACCAGCTCAACACACATGAGTTTGAGCAAACCTATTGAAGGACTGGGAAGCCTGGTGTGCTGCAGTTTATGGGGTTGCAGAGAGTCAGACATGACTGAGCAACTGAACAACAAGAGTTCCTTGGGCTCCCGCCATCACCCAGGATTTGTTTCCTGGGCCACCCAAATTCCATGAGTTAGAGATGTGGGTCCAGAAAAAACACTGATGAAGAGTTTCCTGGCCCCCACAAACACACACTAGTTTCCTGGTCTACCACCATCACCCCAAGTATTATTTCATGGGCCCCCACAATCACCTAATCAAGTTCCTAATTCCCCAAATCACCTATGATAGAGTTTTTCCATGCTCCTGGCAATGGCACCCACTCCAGTACTCTTGCCTGGAAAAATCCCATGGGTGGAGGAGCCCAGTAGGCTGCAGTCCATGGGGTCACAAAGAGTCGGACACGACTGAGCGACTTCACTTTCACTTTTCACTTTCATGCATTGGAGAAGGAAATGGCAACCCACTCCAGTGTTCTTGCCTGGAGAATCCCAGGGACGGGGGAACCTGGTGGGCTGCCGTCTATGGGGTCACACAGAGTCGGACACGACTGAAGCGACTTAGCAGCAGCAGCAACATTACCTAACATAGAGTTGCTTGCGTGCATGCCTCCATGCGAGCTCATTTGTGTCTGAGTCTTTGTGGCCCCATGGACTTTGGCTGCCAGGCTCCCCTTTCCATGGGATTTGCCAGGCAAGAATAATGGATTGTGTTGCCATTTGCTCTTCCTGGAAACCTTCCCAACCCAGAGACCAGACCAGAGTCGCCTGCATCTCCTGCCTTGGCAGGCAGATCCTTTACCACTGTACCACCTAGGAAGCCCATGCAGTCCCTTAATTTAGGGTGTCCTGTAGCCCCACAATCACCTTAGGTAGAGTTTAAGCCACAGTCACCTACTATAGAACTTCTGAGGCCCACAACACCGAAGGGAGAGTTTTTCCAGCCACCACAGTCCCCTAAGTTCGAATAGCCCAGCCCCATTATTAGTTCAGCTAGACTTTTCCTTGCCCCCACAATCACCTACACAGAATTTTCTAAGCCACCCTCCTCACCTAAGATATACTTTCCTGAATTCAGGAAAATACTTAAGTTTTCAAGCCCCACAATGCTCTAAAGGGAGATTTCACTGGGCTTCCACATCACTTATACAGAATTTCTAGGCTCCCAGTTCACCTAGATAGCATTCCCCAGCTAGATTTTCCTGAGGCCACTATCACCTAAAGTAATTAAATTTTGGACCCCACAATCTCTTAAGAGATGATTTCCTGGCCTCCACACTCACATAAGCTAGAGTTTCCTGAACACCAACAATCACCTAAGGTAGAGTATTCTGGCCCTACAACCACCTACCTTAGATTTTTCTTGGCTGCCTCCCCACCCACCCAATCAACCTAGGTAAATTCGCTGTGCCCCACAATCACCTCAGCTAAGTTCCAGAGCCACCAAAAAAGCCTACGTTAGAGTTACCCAAACCAGCATGATTACCTATGGTCGAATGTTGGAGGCCCACTCAATCACCTAGACCATCCTGGGTATCACAGTTTCCAAAGTATGAGTATCCTGGCCTCACTGTCACTAAAAGGTAGAGTTCCTATCCCCACTGGGCCCCCAAATTCATCTAACGGAATAATGTCTGGCCCCCAAAATAACATAAGGTAGAGATTCCTGTGCCCTCACATCACTGTAAGAAAACTTTCTGGGCCATCACAATCACAAGAGATTTTCCAGGGTCCCCACAGTTACCTAAGGTACTATGACCTTTGCCCCCAGAAATCACCAAAGGAAGAGTTTCCTAGGTCCACAATCACTGGAGCCAGTGCTTCCTAGACCCTCAATCCCTGGAGCTTAAGATTCCCAGCCCCACCAAAATCACCCAAGGTAGGATTTCCTAGGCCTCCAACATCTCAGGGAGTGTTTCCTGGGCCCTCACTATCACCTATGGTATTTACCTGGCTCCACAATCTCCTAGGGAGACATTCTTGGAAATTAGAGTTTCTTAGGCCCACTGTCACCAAACGTAGAGTTTCTGGCACAACACATCCATCTTGGTCAAGTCTGGGACACAATCACCTACTTCAGAGTTTCCTGGACCCCCATAATCATCTAAGTGAAAGTGAAGTGAAAGTGAAAGTCACTCAGTAGTGTCCGACTCTTTGTGACCCCATAGACTATACAGTCCATGGAATTCTCCAGGCCAGAATACTGGAGTGGGTAGCCTTTCCCTTCTCCAGGGGATCTTCCCAACCCAGGAATCGAATCAGGGTCTCCTGCATTGCAGGTGGATTCTTTACCAGCTGAGCCACAAAGGAAACCCAAGAATACTTGAGTGGGTAGCCTATCCCTTCTCCAGTGGATCTTCCCAACCCAGGAATCGAATCAGGGTCTCCTGCATTGCAGGTGGATTCTTTACCAACTGAGCTATCAGGGAAGCCCAAAGTCAAATGCAAAAGTAGGAAGTCAAGAGATATCTCGAGTAACAGGCAAGTTTGTCCTTGGGGTACAAATGAACCAGGGCAATATCTAATAGATTTTTGCCAAGAGAACGCACTAGTCATAGCAAACATTCTCTTCCAACAACACAAGAGATGACTCTACAGAATGACATCACCAGATGGCCAAAATCATATAATTGTATTCTTTGCAGCCGAGGATGAATAGCTCTATACCGTCAGCAAAAACAGGACCTGTAGCTCAGATTATGAGCTCCTTATTGAAAAATTCAATCTTAAAATTGAAGAAAGTAGGGAAAACCACAAGGTCATTCAGGTATGACTTAAATCCTTCATGATTATATAGTCTAAGTGACAATTAGATTCACAGGATTAGATCTGATAGAGTGCCTGAAAAACTATGGACAGAGGTTTACAACTTTGTACACGATGTGGTGATTAAAACCATCCTACAGTAAAATGAAAAGAAGGCAAAATAATTGTCTGAGGAGGCCTTACGAATACCTGAGGAAAGAAGAAAATCAAAAGGCAAAGGAGAAAGGGAAAAATATACTCATCTGAATGCAGAGTTCCAGAGAATAACAAGGAGAGATAAGCAAGCCTTCTAAAGTGAACAATGCAAGGAAATAGAGGAAAACAATAGAATTGGAAAGACTAGAGGTCTCTTCCGGAGAAGGCAATGGCAACCCACTCCAGTACTCTTGCCTGGAAAATCCCATGGATGGAGGAGCCTGGTAGGCTGCAGTCCATGGGGTCGCTAGGAGTCGGACATGACTGAGTGACTTCACTTTCGCTTTTCACTTTCATGCATTGGAGAAGGAAATGGCAACCCACTCCAGTGTTCTTGCCTGGAGAATCCCAGGGACGGTGGAGCCTGGTGGCCTGCCATCTCTGGGGTTGCACAGAGTCGGACACGACTGAAGCGACTTAGCAGCAGTAGCAGCAGCAGAGGTCTCTTCAGGAAAACTGGAGATACCCAGGGAACATTTCATGCAAAAATGGACACAATAAAGGACAAAACCACAAGGACTTAACAGAAGCAGAAGGTATTAAGAAGAGGTGGCAAGAATATGCAGAAGAACTGTACAAAAAAGGTCTTAATGACCAAGATAACCACCATGGTGTGGTCATTCATGTAGAGCCAGACATCCTGGAGTTTGAAGTCAAGTTGGCCTTAGGAAGCATTACTACAAACAAAGGTAGTGGAGGTGATGGAAGTCCAGCTGAACTATTTCAGATCCTAGAAGACGATGCTGTTAAAGTGTTTAACTCAATATGCCAGCAAATTTGGAAAACTCAGCAGTGGCCACAGGACTGGAAAAGGTCAGTTTTCATTCCAATCCCAAAGAAGGGCAATGCCAAAGAATATTCAGACTACCATACAATTGCACTCATTTCACAGGCTAGCAAAGTAGTGTTCAAAATCCTTCAAGCTAGGCTTCAGCAGTATGTGAACCTAGGACTTCCAGACTTACAAGCTGAATTTAGAAAAGGCAGAAAACCAGAGATCAAATTGCCAACATCTGCTGAGTCATAAAAAAAAGCAAGGGAATTTCAAAAAGACATCTACTTCTGCTTCATTGACTACACTAAAGCTTCTGACTGTGTGGATCACAACAAACTTTGGGAAATTCTTTAAGAGATGGGAATACCAGACCACCTTACCTGTCTCCTGAGAATCCTGTATGCCAGTCAAGAAACAGCAGTTAGAATCATGCAGGAACAACTAGCTCTAAACTGGGAACAAGTGGTTCTAAACTGGGAAAGGAGTACGTGTTGGGAAAGGCTGTATATTATTACCCTGCTTACTTAACTTATATGCAGAGTACATCATGTGAAATGCCAGGCTGGATGAATCACAAGCCGGTATCAAGATTTCCAGGAGAAATGTCAATAACCTCAGATATGCAGATGACACCATCCTAATGGCAGAAAGTGAAGAGGAACTAAAGAGCCTCTTGATGAAGGTAAAAGAGGAGAGTGAAAAAGATGTCTTAAACCTCAACATTCAGAAAACTAAGATCATGGCACTCAGTCCCATGACTTCATGGCAAATAGATAGGGAGAAAAATGGAAACCATGACAGATTTTATTTTCTTCAGCTCAAAAATCACTGTGGACAGAGACTGCAGCCTTGAAATTAAAACATCCTTGTTCCTTGGAAGACAAGCTATGACAAATCTAGACAGCATATTAAAAAGCAGAGACATCACTTTGCCAACAAATGTCTGTATATTCAAAGCTGTGGTTTTTCCAGTAGTCATGTATAGCTGTGAGAGCTGGACCATAAAGAAGGCTGAGCACCAAAAAATTGATGCTTTCAAAGTGTGGTGCTGGAGAAGACTCTCGAAAATCCCTTGGACTGCAAGGAGATCCAACCAGTCAGTCCTAAAGGAAATCAACCCTGAATATTCATTGGAAGGACTGATACTGAAGCTCCAATATTTTGGCTACCTGATGCAAACAGATGACTCATTGGAAAAGACTCTGATCTTAGGAAAGATTGAAGGCAAGAGGAGAAGGCAGTGACAGAGGATGAGATGGTTGAATGGCATCACTGACTCAATGGGCATGAGTTTGAGTAAACTCTGGGAGTTGGTGATGGACAGGGAGGCCTGGCATGCTGCAGTCCATGGGGTTGCAAAGAGTCAGACACAACTTAGTGACTGAACAACAGAATTTCCTGGACCCCTACAATCACTAAGCTAGATTTACCTGAGTCCCCACGATCACCTAAGCTAGAGTTTCCTTTGCCCAATGAAGGAAAGTTACATGGTTCAAAATAGCCTGGAGTTAAAACTCCTCTCCAGGTTCTCCCCACCATTCTATGCAAAACAAAGAACTCTCTCACCCGAAAAAAAAAAAAAAAAAGGACATTAAGGTTGATTATGCCCAGCTCCCAGCCAGTCCAGCCTGTAAAGTGCCGGTCTCCCTCTTTTTCTGAACCTCGCCTTCTCTAACTCCCTTACCCTACACTTTTTGGTGCCAAAACCCAGGAGGTTGAGATTCCTTCTCCTTCTCCTTCTCCACGGCCAGCTCCTTCTCCTTCTCCACAGCCAGCTCTTTGGCTAGCTCTTGGAAGCCTGCCAAGCCCACTTTCCCGCCCTGGCTTTCAAGACCTCCTCAACAGGACACCCTATGCCTTCGTGAACAGTACAAGTCCTGTGTAAGGGCTTTATTGGTTTTCCACATAACCCAAGGAATACTGGCCTCTCTCTCTCTCTCTCTTCCTCTTTTCTCTATACTTTCTTTTCCATGAGACCGACCAACTCCAGGACAGAGGCCTTTTGCCATTCGACCTCCCTCCATCCACCACGAATTCTCACCTGACCCAGTAGCCCAGGTAAGCTCGGACAGTACGCTAGGGTGCCATAGACTACTATCATCCTTCCCATGTTCCCGGGGAACCCTCAGGCCAAAAGGCCCTCTGGAGAGGTTCTTGGGGGACACCCCTCCCTCCTTCATAGTCTCTCTCTCTCTCTTTGCCCGGTCAAAAGATGACCTTTTCTCTCGACCAGACAGTCACTAGCCATTTGCTATGGGGGCAAACCAGTCTGTCCCATGGGACTCTCTCTTAGCCTGTGAAAACGAAACCTCAAACCTCTACTCTTGACCGATCTCAAGGTTCATAAACTCGAGTCACTTTGCACTCAAATTTGGCCTCAGTACAAACTGGATAATCAAAACCACTAGCCTGAGTTAGGACTTTTGATTTCAATATTTTATCAGATCTCACTAACTTCCTCAAACGGAATGGCAAATGGTCGGAGGTCCCCTATATTCAAGCCTTCTGGGACCTTAGAAGCCATCCTTCTCTCTGCAAGGACTGTTCTACCTATGAAATCCTCCTCTGCTCTCTCCCCCTCCCCCATTACAAAAGAATCCAAATCTAAAGCCCCTAAAAGGCCTCCTAAACCCTCAGCAGATGAGCTGATTTTGACCCAGCAGATGAGCCTCCTCCCTACCGTCCAGGAGAGAAAGCTTCCGGAGACGGGACCCCATCCTCTAGCGCTTCCTCCTGCAAAACAGGAAACCCGGAAAGAGTTTTCCACCCCCGCTCCTTCGGCCACGACCTGAAGCAAATACATTTCCTCTCAGAGAGGTAGCGGGACCGAGGGCCCTACACGGGTTCATGTGCCTTTCTCAATTTCTGATATGAGCCAAATTGAAGAAAAATTGGGATCCTTTTCAGAGAATCCTACTAGATATAGAAAAGAATTCCTCCACCTCATACAAGCATATCATTTAACCTGGAATGACCTTTATTACATCCTAAATGCCACTTTAACCCCTGAAGAAAAGGAACGGATATGGCAGGCAGCCTGGACCCATGCTGATCAGCTCTATAACCAAGATAGGACTAATGCGGTGGCTGATGATGCAGTCCCTTTAACTGAGCCACGGTGGACATATCAAGCAGGTGATGCCGACATCCAGTACCTGCGTCATATGATTACCTGTTAATTAGAAGGAATGCTAAAAAGCTCTCACATTCATGTTAACTACGATAAGATTAGGGAAGTGACAAAAAAAAAAAGATGAAAATCCTGCCCTTTTTCTTTCACAGCTTACTGAGGCAATCCAAAAATACACTAGATATTTCCACCCCTGCCGGACTTCTGTACCTACATGTCCAGTTCATAAGCCAGTCAGCCCCCAATATTCGCGGAAAACTACGCCAGTTAGAGAAGGGCCCCCAAACCCCTCAGTGAGATCTCCTAGAAATAGCCCTTAAAGTTTTCAACAATAGGGAGGAAGAAGCGAAAAAAGGAAAGGAAAGAAAGGCCAAACATGCTTTATACAGCAGCTATCCAAGGAGAAAATTCAACCCCTTTGGCCCATCAACCTCGGCCCACCCGTATGAGACCTAACCCTCCAGGCCCCTGCTTCAGATGTAACCAAACAAGACACTGGGCTAAGTCCTGTCCAAATCCCCAGCCACCCACCAAACCCTGCCCCACCTGCAAACAGTGGGGCCATTGGAAAATGGATTGTCCTCAGACACTACCCACCAAATCTCGGGGTCCACCCCAGGCCCAACAACAATGGGCCAGGAACCAGACTCAGGGAGGCCCTGGCACCCCAGACCATGGTTCCTCGGATGAGGTGAGAGATGATCCAGTTGTGCCTGAGTTACTCCAGTGACAGAGCCCAAGCTCCAGACCCCAAGTCCGCCCCATACAGATGGACTCAGAGCTTCAAGTAATTGGCATAGTGGTCAGACACAAAGTCTCGTTTCTAATAGACATTGGAGCAGCCTTTTCACTTTTAACCTCCTCTAAGGGCCCTCTCCCAGAGAAGGCAATGGCACCCCACTCCAGTACTCTTACCTGGAAAATCCCATGGACGGAGGGGCCTGGTGGGCTGCAGTCTATGGGGTCGCTGCGACTTCACTTTCACTTTTCGCTTTCATGCATTGGAGAAGGAAATGGCAACCCACTCCAGTGTTCTTGCCTGGAGAATCCCAGGGACGGGGGAGCCTGTTTGGCTGCCATCTCTGGGGTCGCACAGAGTCGGACATGACTGAAGTGACTTAGCAGCAGCAGCAAGGGCCCTCTCAAACCTTCAGAAGTGGCCATTGAAGGGGTCTCAGACATCCCTTTTTATCCCAAAATAACCCCTCCTTCTCCTTTGTTCCTTTGGCAAAGCAACACTAACACATTCTTTTATAGTAGTTCCTCAATGCCCAATGACGTTGATGGGACGTGATCTTCTGGCTAAGCTACAAACTTCTATAAACCTCCCATTCTTAGATCCCATATCAATTCTTTGCATCCAGATGGCACCTGAACCATTGGCCAGCCCTCATTCCCAAAACCTGCCCCAATCTTCCCCAGATAGATCCTCAGGTCTGGAACACTGAAGCCCCCATCAGTAGCTAGACACCATTCCCCCGTGTGGTTCTTTCTTAAAAATCCCTCTCAAGTAATAACCCAAACTCAATATACCCTGACCACAGAATCCCGACAAGGACTTAAACCAATAATCTACCGACTGCTCAAAGCCGGCCTTTTGCAGCCTATCTGTTCTCCTCATAATACTCCTATCCTGGCAGTTAAAAAGGGACCCCACTCCTGGTGTCTAGTCCACGATCTTCGCAAGATTAATGAGGCCATAATACCTGTACACCCCGTGGTCACTAACCCTACACCCTTCTCTCGCATATTCCCCCTGACACACTCTATTTCACAGTATTAGCCCTCAAAGATGCTTTCTTTACTATACCTCTACACCACTCCTCACAGCCCCTATCTGCCTTCACCTGGATGGATCCAGACACATATCAATCTCAACAATTAACTTAGACCGTTTTACCACAAGGGTTTAAAGATAGCCCTCATTTTTTCCGTCAAGCCCTTCAAAGAAACCTACAAACTTTAGACCTAGGCTCTACTACCTTACTCTAATATATGGACAATTTACTGTTACCTAGTTCCTCTTGCCATAACGGCCTAGTCCACACTGTGATGATATTAAATGCCCTCGGCAACTGGGGCTACAGAGTCTCGTCCTCCAAAGCACAAATAGCTTCCACCACTGTCAATTACATGGGATTGCTTCTCACTCCCACATCCAAAATAATCCCAGCTCAGAGACTGCGAGCCTTGACACAGACCCCCAGGCCCCAAACCAAGAGGGAACTTCTTTCTCTATTAGGTCCATTAAACTTCTTCCAAATATGGGTCCCAAATTTTGCTCTCTATGCAAAACCTCTCTACCAAGCTACTCGAGGAAACTTAGATGAACCCTTATTGGCCCCCACCTTTCTCCACACCCCAATACAGACTCTTATCAAACATTTACTACAGGCCCCTTCTCTTTACTTACCTGATTACACCAATCCTTTTTCCCTTTTTGTACATTCTCAACAAGGACATGCCTTAGGGATTCTGTGCCAAAAAAGGGAGGACATATGGGGCCCTCTGGCTTACTTATCTAAACAACTCAATCTCATCACGCTCGGATGGCCACCTTGTCTCTAGGCCTTAGCTGCAACCACCCTCTTAATACCTGAAGCCCAAAAACTAACCCGAAATGCTCCTCTAAATGTATGCTCACCTCATTCCTTCAAAGATTTACTCTCTCATCAGGCTTTCCTTTCTCTGCCCGCTGCTTGACTACAGATCCTCCAGCACACCTCCTCGACCCATCCCTTTCTTTTATGCCTTGTAAACCTCTGAATCCTGCTAGCTTACTCCCTATACCAGATCCAGAAGCAGAACATCTATCTCATGACTGTGTTCAGACCTTAGATATGACACTTAATCCCTTTGAACATTTAACTGATCAGCCCCTTACTGACCCCAAAGTCTCATCCTGCTTCATAGATGGCAGTGCCCAGAAACAAGCCCCATTTGGGGCTGGATACGCTATAGTTCAGGGACAGTCCAACAAAGTTATCCCCCCTCACCTCATCAAGTCAGCCACACTCCCAGCTCACACATCCTCACAACAGGCTGAACTGATAGCTCTTACACAAGTCTTGACCCTAGCCAAAGACCAAAAGATAAACATTTACATTGATTCCAAATATGTCTATAACATATTACATTCTAACATTATAATCTGGAGGGAGAGGGGATTCCTGACTCAGAAGGGCACACCTGTTTCTCAATGCTTCTTTTTATTTCTGAACTCCTCCATGTGGCTCAGCTCCTAAAACAAGCTGCTGTAATACATTGCTGGGGACATCAGGGACATAGTCCTATCTCCTTTTATAACAATATAGCAGATCACGAAGCAAAGTGACAGGCTGCCTCTGTTAGTCCTGTCTTTACTATAGCCCAAATTGACGAGCCTAACATCCGCACATTACTTTCATATTTACATTCCCTTTTCCACCCCTCTGCAAAAGTACTTAAGGCATTCCTTAAGAACTTTATTGAACTAAGGACGATATGACTTATTTAAATAATCTGACCCAAACTGTACCATTTGTCTGCAGACAAATCCTAATTCTAACATTCGTGCCCCCCCACCCCCACCCCGCCTCGTTTCCCCACCCACCAAATTCACCGACATCTTCCCGCACAAGACTGGCAGGTAGATTTCACCCACATGCTATCTGTAAAAAGGGTTAAATTTCTCCTAGTCTTTGTAGATACATTTTCTGGATGGATTGAAGCTTTCCCGACTACTAACAAATGAGCCCCTTCTGTGGCTCAGCTTATTCTTAATGAAATCCTCCCAAGGTTTGGAATGCCTTCCTCCCTCCAGTCTGACAACGGGCCTGAATTCGCATCCCAGATCACCCAAAATATTGCACGAGCCCTTCAAGTTCCTTGGAGGTTTAACATTCCTTATCATTCCTGGTCTTCCGGTAAGGTTGAGATAGCCAACCGAGTCCTAAAAGAAATTCTGACCAAATTAACGATCGAACTTCATTAAGACTGGACTAAACTTCTCCCTTTAGCCCTCTTAAAGGTCTGGGCCTTACCAAAAAAAAAAAAAACCCTTAAATATCAGTCCATTCGAGGCCACGTATGGGAGGCCCATAATACTCTGGGTCTTCCCCCGTCCCAGGACAGTCCCAAATTTCCTTCCCACCTTCCTTTTCCTTTAATTGCCCAGATACAAGATGCCCTTTGGCAACATATGGATAACTTACTCCCTCAACGACACCACAATCTTCCATACCCATCCCTTCAAGTAGGAGACAAAGTCTATATGACAGTTCAGTCCCACTCAGATCTAACCCCAAAATGACAAGGTCCCTACATGGTAATTCTGCAGACTCCTACCACCGCAAAATTAAAAGAAATCATCCCTTGGGTACACATCACTCGTTTAAAAAAGTTTATGCAGCCCAATGATGAAAATGCTTGCCAGACTAATACTTATCAAGTTTCTCACACAGTCCCTACAACTCTACAGCTCTCACGGCTTCCCCTGGCCCCAACTGGCAACAGATGAGCCTGTCGTTTTCACGGCTGCAATTATTCCTGGAACAACTTCTGGCAGATATCTAGGTCTTGAGTCCTCAAGGATCCATGTTTGAACACGTTGAAGATTACATCTCCACCCTGTGGCTACAAGAAACCTTTTATAATTTTTACCCCTTTGAAATCCAATTCTTTTCTATCTTATACTCACTTCCCTAAATGTTGTTTAACATCTTCTTATCCTCCCTTCCTCCTCTGACCCACAAACTCCTTCAAAATCCTAACCTCAACTATCTATTCCAGACCCTTAATTTAACCCATACCCTTCTCAATGCTTCTAACCCACAATTGGCTAAAGACTGCTGGATATGTTTATCCATAACTCCTCTGGGAGATTCAGCCCTCCCCACATCCATCCTCGACTGGACCACAGGTAACATGTCCCTACACCACTCATATCGTGGAGAGCCTTTATTCATCTTATATCTTAAATATCTTCACACTAGTGACCAAATCAGAAATTCAGACATACTCTTAGAATCTTTACTCACCAAACTTCCCTCCTTCAACAAAAAACCTCCAATAGGAGGCCCTATTGCCCAGAGAGTAACACTGTTACAACCAGCTCCTTTTTGCATATCCAGAAATTCCCAAACCAGTTCAAATGACCAACCACCATGGGCACAATCCCTAACTCCATGTGCAACCATACCTCCACCTTACTCTTTGCCACTGGAAAGGCTATATATAATGTTTCTGGTCCTACAGGACACTCTTTAACCTTTACAGGGCAGTTTCCCTCAGCATATTCCTCCACCTCTCCCATCGTTGGGGCCACCTTAGCAGGATCTCTGAGTGTCCTTGAACGAATGATCAAGACCCCGCCTCGACTCCTTTTCACCATTGACTTCAGCTGTTGTATTATGACACCTGGCCTATTTTTCCTGTGTGGAACATCCACATACCTCTGTCTACCTACTAATTAGACCGGGACCTCCACCCTTGTATTCTCCAGTCCAAACATTTTAATAGCCCCCAATGATCAGTTCACTCATTCAGTCATGCCCGACTCTTTGTGACCCCACGAACCACAGCTTGCCTATTCCTCTCATCCACAAGCGAATAAAACAAGCCATTCATTTCATTCCCCTCTTAGTAGGACTAGAAATAGCGGCTGAAATTGGAACAGGAACCGCCAGCTTAACCACCTCCAACCAAAACTATCAGACACTATCTAAAGACCTATCAGACAGCCTCCATGAAATAACTCAAGGCCTAATAACTATCCAAAATCAACTTGATTCCTTGGCAGCCGTAGTATTACAAAATAGAAGATTAGATCTATTCACTGCAGAGAAGGGAGGTCTGTGTCTTTTTCTAGACAAATCCTGCTGTTTCTATGCCAACCAGTCCAATATTGTCCAAGGAGCTGCAAAAAACCTTACAGATCAAGCCTCACGAATCCGCCAGAGATTAAGCAACTCCTGGCAGTCATGGTTAACTGATTGGAACTGGATGCCTTGGGTTTTACCCCTTCTCGGACCATTTATTTTTATCATCCTCCTACTCACCTTTGGGCCTTGTTTTTTTAATCTTTTCCAGGGATTCCTCCAAGACCGAATCCAAGCCATTTCCTGAGACCAAGTCAAGACTATTCTTTTACTTGAGACCCTGACGGCTAGAATAGAAAATCAACACTACGGGCCTTAGACTTCCTTCCTCCCAGACCACAAACCCCTGACTCTCATTTATCAGCACAAAGAAGCCCTGAACATTAATGGCACCCACCTCTCTTTATCTTTTTGTATATATTTCTTAGGGTCTGGAATGAAGGAAAGTTACATGGCTCAAAATAGCCTGGAGTTAAAACTCCCCTCCAGGTCCTCCCCACCATTCTATGCAAAGCAAAGAACTCTCTCTCCTGGAAGGAAAAAAAAAAAAAAAAAAAGGACATTAAGGTTGATTACACCCAGGTCCCAGCTGGTCCAGCCTCTGACCAATCTCCAGAATTCTTTGCCCCAGCCGTTTAAGAGATAACTACTCCAAAACACCTTGCAGAAGAACAGGCCCCCTTAAGATAGTAGCTTTCCACATATATGCCTATATATACTTACTCTTTTCTTGGGTTAGTGCAGCAGCTCACTAATCTGACTGCTGCCCTTTCTCGCCTCATTAAAGGTGATCTGTTCCTGTAAAGCGCCTGTCTCGTTTTTTTTCTAAACCTCACCTTCTCTAACTCCCTTACCCTACACCCACCTTCCAACCAAGGGAGAGTTCCTGGGCCACTGCACCACGTAAGTTAGACTTTTCCAACTCCTCAAAATCACTTTAGGTAGACCTTTCTAGGCCCCCACCATCAATTATAGTAAACTGTGCTTGAACTATACTCACCTAAAGTACAGTCCCAAAAGCCCCAGAATCACCTAAGCAATTGTTTTTGGCTCTCATAATTACCTAAGGGCGAGACTTCTGGACCCCCGTAACCACTTATGGTAGAAGTTCCTCATCCCCCACAATCACATAAGTTAGTACCTCTGCTCCTGCAATCACCAAAATTTCCTTAGACCAAAAGCAATGAAGACAGTTTCCTGGCATCCCCAAATCACCTGAAATAAAGATTTCTGGTCCCTCATGATCACCTTAAGTAGATTTTCCTGAGCCCAAACCAACAAAGGTAACTATCTAGTCCCAACAATCACTAAGGTAGACGTTCCAGGCAGTTTACCTACAGTTACCTAAGCCAGAGTCTCCTGGGCCTCCCACAACCACCTAAGCTAGAATTTCCAGGGTCCCACAATCACCTAAGCTAGGGTTTCCCAAACTCCCACAATCACATGAGGTAGAATTGCTGGCCCCCTATAATCACCTAACATATGGTATCACGAGCCTGCAAGAATTACATAAGCTAGAGTTTTGGGCCTCCTAAATCACCTAACATAAGATTTCCTGGGGCACCAAAGTCACTGCTATATTTTCATATACCTAAATTACCTAAGATTCCTGAGTCCAAAATCACCTAATGTAATGTTAGCAGGGTCATTAATTTCACCTTAGGTAGAATTTCCAGGGCCCCCAGTTGCTAATAGTACCTTCTCCCCCATGAGGAACTAAGGTTGATTCCTGGGTACCCACAATCTCCTGTTTTCTGGTTACACAATCACCCAAGATAGAGTTTCCTAGAATTAAATGACCTAAGGTAGATTTTCCTGGCCTCCATAATAGCATAATTACAGCTGCAGTTTCCTGTTCCCCTACAATTGCTGAAGGTACAATTTCCTGGGCCCCAGGTATCACCTGAGCTAGAGATTCCGGGCCTCCCACAATCCCCTTCATTAAACTTTCCTGGTCTCCCAAAATACTCTAAGGAAGGTGTCCTGAGTATCAAAATCACCTAAGGTAGAGGTCATGTGTGCTCAGTTGCTCAGTTGTGTCCAGCTCTTTGTGACCCTACGCACGACAGCCTGCCAGGCTCCTCTGATGATGGAATTCTCCAGGCAAGGATACTAGAGAAGGGTGCCATTTCCTCCTCCAGGGATCTTCATGATCCAGGGATCCAACCCTCATCTCTTGTGTCTCCTGCAATGGCAGGTGGTTTCTTTACCACTGCACCACCTGGGAAGCCCCAAGGTAGAGATCACAGACCCCAAATCACCCAAGACCCACAGTCACCTAAGATTGAGTTTCATTGACCCACAATCACCCTCTCTCTACAACTTCCTGCTGCTGCTGCTGCTGCTGCTAAGTCGCTTCAGTCGTGTCCAACTCTGTGCCCCATAGACGGCAGCCAACCAGGCTTCGAGGTCCCTGGGATTCTCCAGGCAAGAACACTGGAGTGGGTTGCCATTGCCTTCTCCAATGCATGAAAGTGAAAAGTGAAAGTCAAGTCTCTCAGTCGTGTCAGACTCTTCGCGACCCCATGGACTGCAGCCTACCAGGCTCCTCCGCCCATAGGATTTTCCAGGCAAGAGTACTGGAGTGGGGTGCCATTGCCTTCTCCGCTACAACTTCCTGGGCCTCAACAATCACCTAGAGTAGAGGCCACAGCCCACCACATTGATCTAAGTGAAGTGTGGGCCACAATCACCTACTTTAGGGTTACCTGGGCCCCTGCAACAACCTAAGGCAGAATTTTCCTGGACCCCTACAATCAGTAAAATAGAATGATTGGCCCCCACAAAGTAATAAGTAGATTTTCCTAGGCACCCACAGTCATTTAAGGTACAATCCCCTAGAGCAGAGCTCCCCAACCTCCGGGCCATGGACTGGTACCTCCTGTCAGATCAGCGGCAGCATTAGATCAGAAATAAAGTGCACTGGGCTTCCCTAGTAGCTCAGTGGTAAAAGAAACTGCCTGCCAATGCAGAAGACACAGGTTTTACCCCTGATCCGGGAAGATCCCGCATGCCATGGAGCCAATTAAGCCCAGGCACCACAACTATTAAGCCTGTGCTCTAGTGCCCAGGAGCCAAAGCTACTGAGCCCACATGCTCTAGAGCCCTTGCTCCACAACAAGAGAAGCCACTGCAATGAGAATGCCACACACTCCAACTAGAGCAAAACCCATGCAGCAACAAAGACCCAGCACACCCCAAAATAAATAAAATTTAAAAAAAAAATCAATTTAATGAAAAAGAAAGAAATTGGAGAATAAATGTAATGCATTTGAATCATCCCAAAACTATCCCCTGAGCCCTAGTCCACGGAAAAATTGTATTCAATGAAATCGGTCCCTGGTGCCAAATTGGGGACCACTACCCTAGAGCCCCACAGTCACCTATGGTTAAGATTCCTGGGCCCCCACAATCACTTATGGCTTATTTCTCCAGGCACCCACAATCACCTAAAGCACAATTAGCTAAGGCAGAGTTTTCTGGGACCATCATCACCTAAAATAGAGTTTCCTGGGCCCTCACAGCACCTATCTAGTTACCTGAGATTACCAGCCTCCTACAATCACCTAAATGAGGGATTCCCGGGCCCACATAACCTATGCTGAGAGTTGTCATGCCCCCACGACCACCTAAGGTAGAGTTTCTTGGGCCCACACTATTACTATCACCTAAAGTAAGTTTCTACCAGGGAACAGGGCTTAGAATTGGACAGAGCCAGCACATCAGTTAATCTAGATTAGAAACTCTCAACTCCAACTGTATAGAGAATCACCGAGGGGATCTGACACCAATGCCCAGGGATCCCCCTACCTCCCCTGAAAATTCTGATATAGTTGGTCTACACACCAACCGCAGCATTCCCAGGTGATTCTAATCAGTAGCAAGAATTAGATGAGATTTAGACCCTCATCAATAACCATTAACCCCCAAGGTTCACAAAAGAGAACTCCAACTGCATAGCAGAAGCAACAACATGGCAGAAAGAAAATTTCCAAGGGAGCAGAAGCAAAGAAGAAACTAGAATACAAAATCAGTGCCTCAGATTTGGAAGCCTTTTAACAATCTTCCTGGGATAAAGTTCTTGGAAATGAGAAACATTACTGAGATAAATTTGCTGGGCCTTCCACTAATTTTTGCAATTTTTACATAAAATTCACCATTTTACCATTGTAAATTGTACAATTCAGTATATTTACAATGTTATGCAACCATTGCCATTATCTAATTCCAGACATTTCCAGCTCCTATAAAGGAAACCCCACATCCATTAGGCAGTCACTCCCAATTCTCCCTCCCCCAACCCCTCACCACCAGCAATGTACTTCCCATCTCTGGCTTTGCCTATTCTGGCTGGTCATTT
The DNA here is from genome assembly GCF_027580195.1 of Bos mutus. NCBI lineage: Eukaryota > Metazoa > Chordata > Mammalia > Artiodactyla > Bovidae > Bos > Bos mutus. The sequence continues at coordinate 50,439,279 of NC_091626.1, read as the reverse complement.
CATACAAATGGAATTATACAACAAGTGGCCTTTAGAGTCTGACTTCTTGCATTCAGAATTATATTTTCAAGGTTTATCCATGTTCTAGCATATGTCAGTATTTCATTCCTATTTATGGCTGAGTAATACTTCATTGTATGGCTGTATCCACTTTGTTTATCCATTCATCTGTTGATGGACATCTGGGTTGTTTGCTGTTCTTGGTTATCATGAATAATGCTGCTATGAACATTCTTTTATAAGGTGTTTGTGTGGACATATACTTTCAAGGTATATTCCTTGGCGTTCAATTACTGGGTCATAAGGTAGTTTTAGGTTTAACATCCTGGGGAAATGCCAAACTGTTTCCCAGAGCAATTGTTCTATTTAACATGCCCATCAGCAGCACAGGAGAGTTTCAGCTTCTTCAACTTTCCAACCTCAGGGTTTCAAAGGGGGAAAGGAAAGAGCTGCCTGGGCACAACCTGAGGAAAATACATCTTGTGCCTTTAAAATGCAGAGAGGACTCATGACTTGTGCCCCCTACCCCTTCACGTTTCCAGTGCCACATGGCCACCCATCCTGACGTACCAGCCCCAAAACTGACCGACAGACAGGGCACCTCTCCTAGACAAGGTAGGAGATCAGCCACTGACTCCTCTCTCTGCCCTACACAAAGTCAAAGGTGCTTCCCCCACAACACTTGGCCACTTTTGCCCCGTGGCCTCCATTCTGCTTTGTCTGCCACTCAGCTGTCACTACAAGTTCTGCTCAAGAAGATAATGAAGTATGTGATTTTACATTTCTCAGCCAAACCTCTTCTAATATTGTTTAAAATTCAAAGGAATTGAAAACGCAGGTGAACACAATAAAAACCCTGAAACAAGGCACTGCTGTGCCCGTTTGTTAGGCACGCTCTTGGGGATAGGTTTATGACTTGCTGCTGCTGCTGCTAAGTCACTTCAGTCATGTCCGACTCTGTTCGACCCCGTAGATAGCAGCCCATTAGGCTACTCTGTCCCTGGGATTCTCCAGGCAAGAACACTGGAGTGGGTTACCATTTCCTTCTCCAGTGCATGAAAGTGAAAAGTGAAAGTGAAGTCGCTCAGTCGTGGCCGACTCTTAGCGACCCCATGGACTGCAGCCTACCGGGCTCCTCCATCCATGGGATTTTCCAGGCAAGAGTACTGGAGTGGGGTGCCATTGCCTTCTCCGATGACTTACTGCTACACCTCTCCAATTCTGGTCACCAGTTTACTGACCCTGAACTTGAACACCGGGATCCAGACAGCGTCTACCTCGGCAAAGCTTGCGCATTTTCTGAGCTCCTACGGAGATCTAATTCACGTACTGCTGAAGCCTGGCTTGGAGAATTTTGAGCATTACTTTGCTAGCCTGTGAGATGAGTGCAATTGTGCAGTAGTTTTAGCATTCTTTGGCATTGCCTTTCTTTGGGATTGGAATGAAAACTGACCTTTTCCAGGCCTGTGGCCACTGCTGAGTTTTCCAAATTTGCTGACATATTGAGTGCAGCACTTTCATAGCATCATCTTTTCAGTTCAGTTCAGTCGCTCAGTCAAGTCCAACTCTTTGTGATCCCATGGACTGCAGCACGCCAGGCTTCTCTGTCCCTCACCAACTCCCGGAGTTTACTCAAACTCATGTCCATTGAGTCAGTGATGCCATCCAACCATCTCATCCTCTGTCGTCCCCTTCTCCTCCCGCCTTCAATCTTTCCCAGCTCAGGGTCTTTTCCAATGAGTCAGTTCTTTGCATCAGGTGGCCAAAGTATTGGAGTTTCAGCTTCAACATCAGTCCTTCCAATGAATATTCAGGACTGATTTCCTTTAGGATGGACTGGTTGGATCTCCTAGCAGTCCAAGGGTCTCTCAAGAGCCTTCTCCAACACCACAGTTCAAAAGCATCAATTCTTCAATGCTCAGCTTTCTTTATAGTCCAACTCTCACATCCATACATGACTACTGGAAAAACCATAGCCTTGACTAGATGGACCTTTGTTGGCAAAGTAATGTCTCTGCTTTTTAATATTCTGTCTAGGTTGGTCATAGATTTTCTTCCAAGGACAAATCTCTTTTAATTTCATGGCTGCAATCACCATTTGCAGTTTTTGGAGCCCCAAAAAATAAAGTCAGCCACTGTTTCCATTGTTTCCCCATCTATTTGCCATGAAGTAATGGGACCAGATGCCGTGATTTTAGTTTTCTGAATGTTGAGTTTTAAGCCAACTTTTTCACTCTCCTCTTTCACTTTCATCAAGAGGCTCTTTAATTCTTCTTCACTTTCTGCCATAAGGGTGGTATGACCTGTGTATCTGAGGTTATTGATATTTCTCCCGCAATCTTGCTTCCAGTTTGTGCTTCATCCAGCCCAGCATTTTTCATGATGTACTCTGCGTATAAGTTAAATAAGCAGGGTGACAACATACAGCCTTGACATACTCCTTTCCCTATTTGGCACCAGTCTGTTGTTCCATGTCCAGTTCTAACTGTTGTTTCCTGACCTGATTTCTCAAAAGGCAGGTCAGGTGGTCTGGTATTCCCATCATCTTTTAGGATTTGAAATAGCTCAACTGGAATTCCATCACCTCCACTAGCTTTGTTCGTTGTGATGCTTCCTAAGGCCCACTTGACTTTGCATTCCAGGATGTCTGGCTCTGGGTGAGTGATCATACCATCGTGGTTATCTGGGTCAAGAAGATCTTTTTTGTACAGTTCTTCTATGTATTCTTGTCACTCTTCTTAATATCTTCTGCCTCTGTTAGGTCCATACCATTTCTGTCCTTTATTGTGCCCATCTTTGCATGAAATGTTCCCTTAGTATCTCTACTTTTCTTGAAGAGATCTCTAGTCTTTCCCATTCTATTGTTTTCCTCTATTTCTTTGCTTTGATCACCCAGGAAGGCTTTCTTATCTCTCCTTGCTATTCTTTGGAACTCTGCATTCAAATGGGTATATCTTTCCTTCTCTCATTTGCCTTTCACTTCTCTTCTTTTCTCAGCTATTTTTAAGGCTTCCTCCCACAACAATTTTGCCTTAAACTAAAATATGCAGAAGACACATTCAGATATACAGATAAGACCACCCTTATGGCAGAAAGTGAAGAAGAACTAAATAGTCTCTTGATGAGAGTGAAAAAGTTGGCTTAACACTCAACATTCAGAAAACTAAGATCATGGCATCCAGTCCTATCACTTCATGGCAAATAGATGGGGAAACAATGGAAACAGTGGCTGACTTTATGTTTTTGGGCTCCAAAATCACTGCAGATGGTGACTGCAGCCATGAAATTAAAAGACGATTGCTCCTTGGAAGAAAAGCTATGACCAACCTAGGCAGCATATTAAAAAGCAGAGACATTACTTTGTCAACAAAGGTACTGTCTAGTTGTCAGGCGAGTGTATCGTCGGTTCTGTCTTTGTCTCAACAAAAATTTGAAGCGACGGACATTAGAGCCCTCAGCATGTCATAGCTCTCAGACAGACCGTGTTATAGCTCTCAGGTCTCGAACAGACTGTGTTATAGCTCTTAGATCAGTGTTACAGCTCCGTGTTATAGCTCAATTTTATTTAGAAAATAGCAGGAAAATACATCCTCGAGGAGTGAGGGCATGCCAACCCTAAGACGCGAAGAGAAGAGAGGAGCCCCTGCCCTTCGGTTCCTCTTTTTATATGTTTTTTTTTTTTCTCCCCCGGGCCTGCCCTTTGTAAACTGGGCTCGCCAGGAGTGCTGTTTGTTCTACCTGAGGTCCTCACTCTGGTCCTCGGACCTTCCTTTGTTCTATTTTCACAGGCTTTTCCCTTCCTTGTCTTTTAGCCACCGCCATTCTGGACTCCTGTTTCCTATTCTAACTACCTAACATAGTCAAAGTTATGGTTTCTCCAGTAGTCATGTATGGATATGAGAGTTGGACTATAAAGAAAGCTGAGCATTGAAGAATCGATGCTTTTGAACTGTGGTGTTGGAAAAGGCTCTTAAGAGTCCCTTGGACTGCAAGGAGACCCAACCTATCTATCCTAAAGGAAATCAGTCCTGAATATTCATTGGAAGGTCTGATGCTGAAGCTGAAACTCCAATACTTTGGCCACCTGATGCAAAGAGCTGAGTCATTTGAAAAGACCCTGATGCTGGGAAAGATTGAAGGCAAGAGGAAAAGGGGATGACAGAGGATGAAATGGTTGGATGGTATCACCAACTCAATGGACATGAGTTTGAGCAAGCTCCAGGAGTTGGTGATGGACAGGGAAGCCTGGCATGCTGCAGTCCATGGGATTGCAAAGAGTTAGACACGACTCAGCGACTGAACTGAACGGAGACTCGAGGCTCTGCAAAGCGGTGGCTGAGAGCGCACCTCTTCACACAAGCGCTTTGCCTGTGACCCAGGTGTGCTCCTCTTCCTAGTTGGCTGCCTGGGGACCTCAGCACTGGAGCGATGCCTGGTGCTTCACACTACCCCCTAATCAGTCATAAACGTCAGGCCAGAGGTGTGTGCTAACGCTGAAGCACTGCAGGCCCTCCCTAGCCCCTGTGTTTTTCCCAGGAAGAGGATGATGGGCCAAGCAGCAGAGATGAGCTGGGATGGGAAGGTTGAATGAAAGCGGAAAGAAAAGCCATGAACAGGGGTGCCACTTGGTACCAGCATCACCTCCACCTTCTGCCGCCTCGCAGCAGCCCTCCTGGCTTCTTCTCTGGAGTCCCTTTTGCCTGGACATTTAACCTAGCCCTGTCCCAAACTTGAGCCTTCCACTTTGAATTTTGACTCTTTTTGTAATTACCTTAAATCCTTCCCTGGTGGCTCAGTGGTGAAGAACCCATCTGCAATCCAGGAGATGTGGGTTCAATCCCTGGGTCGGGAAGATCCCCTGTAGGAGGAAATGGCAACCCACTCCAGTATTCTTGCCTGGGAAATCCTGTGGACAGAGGAGCCTGGTGGGCTACAGTCTATGAGGTCACAAAAGAGTCAGACATGACTTAGCGGCTAAACAACAACAAAACTCTTGAACACTCCAGTGATGATTATATGCACAAAGCACTTAGAACACTTCTATTATAGGACCTCCCTGGCAGTCCAGTGGTTAAGACTCTGGGCTTCCATTGCAAGGGGTGCAGGTTCCATCCCTGGTCAGGGACCTAAGATTCCACATGCCAAGGGGCAAAGCCAAAAAAAAAAAAATCCACTGCTGTTATAACTGCATTCCTGATCCCAGAGCCAGCCTCAGAGAGATCTAGCAAAGCCTAGAGACAAGGGCAGAGATGGGGGATAGGTCATGTTTCAGGGAGTGGGACTCCCCATTTTGCTTACAAGCCAGTTTCCGCCCTAGGCCTCAGGTAAAGAGACCCCATAACTGCCGAAATTATATCCTAAGAGGTAAGACACAATGAGCCCATTCCTCTTGACTTGGATTATAATGATAGTGACTTTTGATTTCCTGATAGAGTCCTGGATCTCCTGGCACAGTCTTTCTTCCAAGTGTTTTCTGCATTCAATTAATGAAGAATGCCAAGTGGGGAAGACATTTCTGCTCATCTAATGCTTATCCATAAAACATATTTAAAAAAATAAGATTCAAACCTGATGAGTCATGAAGTCATCTTGCCTCAAGACTAATAAAAGACAGTCTGGTAGCCCAAAGGGATGTACAGGATCATAAAGAGACCATCGGTTTGCACGTATCAGTTTGCAAAATGTAAGCATTTTGAGAGCTTGATTTTATGTGTTTCTGCTTTCAGAGGTCACTGGCTACCTTGTGCTCTAATCACCTGATGAAGAGGAAACCTCTGAGTATCTGGCTTTCAGAAGCTGAAAATGCAAAAAGAAAGGATAAAGTTAAGAAATCTGTGATCTGAACCCTGCACCCTTATCCTGTGTTGAAACCATGGAGGCCACTGCTCTCCTGATGTTAGGATTGTAGTGACACTGACCTTGACTTCTCCATACAGCCTAGATACCCTGGTCCAAAGCTGCCTCCATGCTGGGCCAGCATGTCAGACTTCACTTATATCTTCACATCACCTATTCTTCTGGGAACGGGGTCAAACTCTTTATTATTTTCTAGTCGCTATTTAAGTATCCTATGAGCTTTATTTAAAGGAATTAGGGTAGGACTTCCATGGTGGTACACTGGATAAGAATCTGCCTGCCAATGCAGCGGACATGGATTCAATCCCTGATCCAGGAAGATTCCATACACTGTGGAGTAACTGAACCTGGGATCTAAAACTAGTGAGCCCATGAACTGCAACTATGAAAGCCCATGTACCCTAAAGCCTGTGCTCCACAATAGAAGCCATCGCAACAAGAAGCCAGCAAACCACAACGAAGAGTAGCCCTGGCATGTCACTACTAGAGAAAGCCCTTGCACAGAAACAAAGACCCAGTGCAGACAAAAATAAAATAAATGAATAAGTTGTTTTTAAAAATAAAATAAAGGGAAGCAGGTAAATTGTAAAATATGTTCCTCAGTTTGTTTTTAGACCTGTGGGTCTCAGTCTTGATATACATCAGAATCACCTCAAGTACTTTTAAAACTATGGATGCCTTTGCCAGCTCTGGAATCTCAATTTGATTGACTTGTGTGGGGCACAGCTTGAACAGGTTCTAGAAGATTCTACCATGCAAACAGAGTTGCACAGCCAGAGTTGAGAACCACCTCATTAAATGCTTACCCTATAGTTAACCTTTCATGATAATACATTTCCTCTTGAGCCCAATCAAACTAATTGATCCAGTAAAGATTTCAGTTAAATCTCAAGATAGTTAAAGATTTCCACTTAAATCATTGTCAAATTTCTTGTTTTCTTTTTTACTTTTTTTGAAGTAATATGTAGTCATAAATTAAAGAGTCTAATGGTTCAGTAAGATCTGTTGGAGAAACAGTTCTTAGACCCTCTCCTGCCATTTCCCAGCCCCAGAGACAACTCCTTTCAATGCTTTTAACTGATTCTTTTGGATTTGCCTCTATATCTTTAAACAGAATTCTTGGATTATTATTCCTTGATTATCAGTGTGGCATGTTATCTATTGTCTTCACACCATGATAGTGAAGACTTATCTTTTTTATCCCCTCAACTCCTGCCACACAAATTTCTGTCCCTCTACTCCCACCCAATATATTTATATCATGATTTTGCTTAAATAAATATTAATTTTTTACATTATTTTGATTTTGTACACCATTCAGAGCTGAGCCATGTAACAAACTATGATTACTTCTCCTTTCATGTACATTTCTCTTATTTCCTTGAGTTAATATCTGCCTTAATTTTCACTTGATTAGGTTTTTTTAAGTGAATATTTTTATTTTTAATCAATTTATTTTTTTGCTGCACCTGGAGGCTTGTGGGATCTTTAAACTCCAACCAGGGACTGCACCTGAGCCCTCGGCAGTGAAAGCTCAGAGTCCTAACCACAGGACCTGAGGAGAATTTCCCACTTGATTAGTTTTTTTTATTAGTTTTCTATGAACTTTTCAGTAATCCATCCTTAAATTCTCCAACAGTTGTTTAAATCTCTTCTCAAGACATTTTTGAAATTCTAAGTTCCCACAAGCCTTTGGGTGCAGCAAAAAAATAATTAAAAATAAAAATACTCACTTAAAAACCTAATCAAGTGAAAATTAAGGCAGGTATTAACTCAAGGAAGTTAGTTAATATCAGGTATTTCATAAATTTCATCTTCCTGAAGAACTGTCTCTCAGAGCTTTCTGACCTGCTCAAATCTGTGCTGGTTGCCATCTGTACCTGGTACACAATTATTATCCTGCAACATCCATTCAGTATCATCATCCTGGGATTGCCTTAGCTTTTATTGCCTGTAAGATCTCCTGTTTCTTTTTTCTAAAACTTTACATATTTATTTTAATTTTTGGCTGTGTCAGATCTTTGTTGCAGCACGTGGGCTTCTCTCTAGTTGTGCCACACAGGGTCCAGAGTTTGAGGACTCAGTAGTTCAAACATGCTGGGCTTAGTTGCCCCCTGGCATGAGGGATTTTAGTTCCCCTACCAGGGACTGAAACCACCTCCCCTGCATTGGAAGGTAGATTCTTAACCACTGAACCACAAAGGCAGTCCCAGATCTCCTGTTTCAGTACCCCAGTCTTTTCTCTTTCTTGGTTGACTCCATCGTTTTGCTGAAATACATCCTCCACTAACTTCTTGAAAAAGAGTATGTGGGAGGTAAAAAAAACTGAAGCCCTTGCATGTCTGAAAATGTCTTAGTCCCACCTTCACAGTTGATTAATATTTTTAGTATCAAATTCTAGATTGTAAATCATTTTCCTTCAGTATTTTAGATCCGTTTCTTCATTTTCTTCTAGTTCAGTGTTAAAGGCAATCTTCCATGTTTTTTTAGCTTGCAGTGTTGACTCCTGATCCTTTTTTGGTGGCTCATTTTTTCTCTCCAGAAGCCTTTAGGATCTTTTCTATGACCCTAGAGTTCTGAAATTCACAATGATATATGGGTATGTTTTCATCCATTGTTCTGGGCACTTAGGTGAGCCCTTTCAACCTGAAAACTGTGTCCTTCAGTTGTGGAAGTTGTTTCCCAGCTGCCTTTGCAGCTAGAAGTGTCCATGTGACATGGTCTGGCCAATGAGGTGTTAGCAAAAGTCTGTCAGGAGGTTCTGGGAAATCTTTTGCTTCCCTAATATTGAGACACAGAAAAGTGCTAGTATGGCCTCTTCTTCTCCTTCCCTTGAATATGGATTCATATTGATAAAAATGGAACTGTAAGAGTTATCTTGAACCCATGGGAGATAGGCAAAATAATCACAGATGTCATCCCTGATAATTTTTACCACTGATGCAGTATCAGAATCTGAGTGTCTCCTGAGTTTTTCACATGAGAAAAATGAATCTGTTTTTTGTGTTGTTTTTTTTTAAAATAAACTCTGTAGGTTGGATTTTCTGTTACTTGCAGCCAATTATTCCTGATAGATTCCTGCTTACTGTAGATGCTTGATAAACATTTATTTGGCTGAATGCTATAGAGAGGATGAAAGATTTGAGCTCATAGATGTCTTACACGAAATTGTGTCTTCTCTAAGGGAGAAAACTGAGAAAGAAAAGTGCCCAGGTTGGGATGTCCCTGGCAATCCAGACTCTGCACTTCCAATGCAGGGGGCACAGGTTCAATCCCTGATTGGGGAACTAAGATTCCACATGCTGTTTAGCATGGCCATAAATAAATAAAATTTTAAAAAATGTATCCAGGTCTTTTTCTTGGTGTCTTCAAAAAACCTCTACATAAAAGAGGAACTTGATCAAAGCACCCGAAGATACCAAAGGTGCTTGGGGGAACTGAAAAGAGATCAGTGTCATGGCTATGAGACAGCATTTAAAACCCCACTGCACACACTTCACAAGCTTAGAGAATTATAGTATTTGGAGAGTAAGGGGTGGCATTTCTTAAATTAGCAAGAGGGGAAAAAAGACCTAAAAGGTCTGGCAGGGGAATGCTTGGTTTTATCAAAAGTACTGGCATACCCATTGATGCATCTTACCTATAATATATATTGAACCTAAATAATAATTACACTGCAGTCTGTGTTCCTGGGCTTCCCAGTGGCACTAGTGGTAAAGAACTTACCTGCCAATGCAGGAGACATAAGAGACACAGTCTCGATCCCTGGGTTGGGAAGATCCACTGGAGAAGGAAATGACAACCCACTCCAGTATTCTTGCCTGGAGAATCCCATGGACTATAGCCTGGCAGGCTATAGTCTGTAGGGTCGCAAAGAGTTGGACATGACTGAAGTGACTTAGCACAGCACACAATCTGTGTTCACAAGGTAGACCAGTCCAGAATCAGAGTTTTAACAAGGAGCAAATGAATGGCTTAAGAAATAAAGCTCATTTCATCCTAAAAACCAGACACTGAAACTTTCTAGAAACAAATGCATTTCAGCATGATTGTAATTGTATGTTTCCACCACACTAAAAAATCAAGCAGCTACAGCAAGAGTAAATTTTGTTTAAAAGACATGTATTAAGCACCAATTGCACATCCAGAAAAGGCTTAATTTGGCTATGAAACTGACTTCCTGCTAAAAAGTCAGACAAGGTCAGATAAAAGGAACTTAGCATCATGGTCGACCACAGGATCTGGTATACCTTTGGGAACAAGAGTTGCCCCCACAGCTGGAGACCAGGGTAGCTATTCAAGGGGAGAAGCCTATTTCTCAGAAATCAGTTTTCAGGAAAGAGAAGTTGGGTTTTCTGTGGTTTGACAGCTCTGACCAGTCTTTACTGCAGCTATTTATATTTTTAAAGCTGCTTTCCAGTAACTGTGAGCAGCCCTCGAGTTGGCAACTGTCCTAGGAGGGTGGTGACCAGGGCCTGCTCCATGAGGAGGTAGGGGGAGGGGAGAAGGGGAAGGGATGTGACGACTGAATAAAACAAGGGGCCCAGAAATAGCAAGTGGCATTGCAGTGAGGTGAGGGAAGGGCACCTGGTGGGCTAAGGGCAGCAGGTGACCTCGTGCTGACTGAGCCACTGGGCGAGCTGGCACCTAGGCTGCATGAGGGGAGTACTTGGATACAGCGCTACTCTCTGCTGGTCTCCCAACATGACCATCTTCATGGTCACTGAAGAGATGAGGAGAGGCTCTTAAACAGTAATTCTTAGTAATCCTGGCTCTTCTCTTTATTGGAGGTTTCAGAGGGTCCCCTGGCCACCAGTGAGGTGGAGGGATGCAGGCCCTGGCTGTGCCCAGGCAGGAGGAAGGTCACACTCCCCTCTAGGCTCGTGGGGAAGGCTTGGGTCTTCGAGGGTCCCAAGATGCTTGGTTTGCCTCTTTTCTGCTCCCAGAGGGGAGAATAAATGAGCACAGATGTACATGCATACCAGAATTGCCAGTGTGATTCGTTCAACTTCCTTTGAAGAGAATTGAAATTCTCTCTTAACCTTAGCTCTTTACCTGTTGAAGCTAGTTTTTTGTTTGTTTTATGGTGGTGCCATGGAGCTTGTGGGATCCTAGTTCCCTGACCAGGGATCAAACCTGAGTCCTCAGTAGCAAAAGCTGAGAGTCTTAACCACTGCACCACCAGGGGATTCCCTGAATCTAGATTTTTAAATTATTTATTCAATTGTGTGTGCGTGTGTGCATGTGTGCTCGGTTATGTCGGACTCTTTGCGACCCCATGGACTGCAGGCCCGCCAGGCTCCTCTGTCCATGGAATTTCCCAGGCAAGAATACTGGAATGGATTGCCATTTTCTCCTCGAGGGGATCTTCCCGACCCAGGGATCCAACCTGTATCTCCTGAATCTCCTGCACTGGCAGGTGGATTCTTTACCACTGAGCTACCTGGGAAGCCCTTATTCAACTTTAGGAACAATTTTTTTTACATCTTGGTCCTTTTTATGTGGCACAGACACCTTTTTTTATTATTTTTAAACTTCTATTATGGACAATTTCAAAAATACAAATTTAGATGAAACAACGTAGTGATTCCTCACATTCTACAAATCCAGCTTAAACTGTTATCAACTCACAGCCAACCTTTTTCATCTTTTATACCCTTCCTTACAACCTATCACTTCAAAAAGCAAATCCCAACCACTCGAGGCAAGCTTCTGAGTTCTTTGACCTGCACATAGCGATCCTCAAGTGGTCCTGCTTTCTGGTATGACAAAATGTTCCAGGTTCATCCTGTACTTTTACTGTTCCAGTAGAATTAGCCATTTCCTTAAATAAGAAACAGTATTTCGAGAATGCAGTCTGGGTTCTCAGGGTGCTGTTGCATCAGCTGATCACCGTTTCTAGGATACAGTGCCTACTTGGGCATTCTTTTCAGGCTCTAGTAAACATTTGGACTCACATCACTACAATAGGCCACACTTGGCATTGACTTCACTTAGAATAAGGATACAGGACAAGAAACAGCCCACCAACAGGGGAGTGGCAGGCCTTTGTCTAGGTACCCCCATTCCTTACCCCTTGAAGGAGGTCATCAAAAGGACGTGACTGCCGGTTGATCCATGAGCTGGACCCAGGCAGTCAGAGGTTCCTCATCCACTACCCGCTCCTTGGAATGCATGTTCTGCCCTGTGTTCCCACAGTGGGAGCTGTTCCAAGGATGCAGCCTTGAGTAAGGTGTTATTGAGACCATCTGGACAGTATACATGACTGAACCCAGTTAAGGCAATCAACCCTTTGTATCCACAGGTTCCACATCCTTGAGTTCAACCAACCTCAGATGGAAAAGAGTCAAAAATAAATTCCAACGGCTTCTGAAAAGCAAAAATTGAATTTACCAGTGGACCAGTAACCACATGGCATTTACATTGTATTTACACCTACTTACATAGTATTTACATTGTATTAGGCATTGTGTGTAATCTAAAGATGATTTAAAGCATAGGGAAAATATTCATATACATTATATGCAAGTACTATGCCATTTTATGTAGGGGGCTTGAGCATCCATGGATTTTAGTATCCATGGGGGTCCTGAAACCAATCCCCTGAGGATACCAAGGGAGGATGACTGTTTGAACTTTTCATTAAGCTTCTAGCAGGCAGGTGCTGGAGGGCGCCAGAAATCCTTTCATCTTTCGGCATCCTAGGACAAGCCTTGTATGTGAGTTGCTTTGTTTGTTAAAGCCTGCCACCTACCAACCTTGAGTGGGCTGCCTCTTTCTTCAGGCTCTCCTCCTTGCCCTCCCTGTACAGGAGCCAGTTTGCAAACTGACACCACCTCCCCCCAAAAATTACCAGATAAAGTACAGGATGCTTAGTTACACTTGAATTTCAGATAAACAATGAATATAATCCTCATATATAATCCTCATATAATCCAACTAGAAACTAATATTCTAATATTAGCAATATTTTTATGGGACTAGCTTGCTTCCCTGTTCCCTCAAGGGATATGTCCAATTCCAAGAGTCATACTTCTCAGGAAACTGCAAAGCCACAGCTTTCCACCATGTCTTTCTAATTCATTCACTGTCCTCATTGTCCAGATATAGTAGGTCATTTTTACCATAAACAATGTTGCTTAGTAACGTAGTTGACATTCTACCTTCCTCAGCTTTTCAAAAGAAGAGAACTATAAAACGTAAACTTCACAGAGAATGAGAAATGATTTTTTTTTTTAGCCCTATGCAAATAGAGGCCTTTTCAGCGGTCAGAGCTAGATCAAAGTAGAAATAGATGATAAAGGAAAAACTCAATTTTCCACCTGAGCCAGGAAAACCCCAGTGTTTTCCTACTGTGTCTTCTTTACTACTCACACAAAACACTTCACTTCTGACACTCCTGATCCCCAAATGTCTGGAGGTTTTCCCCTACACCAAGCAGAAACAAAGGAGAGGCAGTCAAGAGACAGCAGCGCAGTGTGCGGCAGGCTTCTGCTTCCCTCAGAGAACATATCCAACAAAACACCGTTGAGTTCTTCTGTGAGACCTTAAGCTCCGCCCAGCCCGAGGACGTTAACTTCAGGCTTTGCGCGAGGTTCCTGGAACACCACCCTGTTACCTCACCACCAACCAATCAGGAGAAAGTATGCAGACTGTGGAAGACCACAAAGACTCTGACCCCCGCCCCCCAGGTGTTTCTCCCTTCAAACACTATCATGGCCGCTGCAGAATCTTCAGAGCTGGTTTTTGGACATGAGTTCACCTTCTCCCCAAGTTGCCAACCTCCTGAATAAAACAACTTTTCTTTTCTAATCAACACTCACTCTTTTTTTTTTTTTTTTTTTTTTAATTTATTTTTATTTTATTTTTTTTTTTTATTTTATTTTTAAAAAAAATCACATGCTCCCCATCCTGAACCCTCCTCCCTCCCAACCTCCCCATACCATCCCCTGGGCCTTCCCAGCGCACCAGCCCCAAGCATCCAGCATCGTGCACTGAACCTGGACTGGCATCTCGTTTCATACATGACATTTCACATGTTTCAATGACATTCTCCCAAATCTTCCCACCCTCTCCCACAGAGTCCATAAGACTGTTCTATACATCAGTGTCTCTTTTGCTGTCTCGCACACAGGGTTATCGTTACCATCTTTCTAAATTCCATATACATGCGTTAGTATACTGTATTTATGTTTTTCCTTCTGGCTTACTTCACTCTGTATAATAGTCTCCAGTTTCATCCACCTCATTAGAACTGATTCAAATGTATTCTTTTTAATGGCTGAGTAATACTCCATTGTGTATATGTACCACAGCTTTCTTATCCATTCATCTGCTGATGGACATCTAGGTTGCTTCCATGTCCTAGCTATTATAAACAGTGCTCATGATGAACATTGGGGTACATGTGTCTCTTTCCCTTCTGGTTTCCTCAGTGTGTATGCCCAGCAGTGGGATTGCTGGATCATAAGGCAGTTCTATTTCCAGTTTTTAAGGAATCTCCACACTGTTCTCCATAGTGGCTGTACTAATTTGCATTCCCACCAACAGTGCAAGAGGGTTCCCTTTTCTCCACACCCTCTCCAGCATTTATTATTTGTAGACTTTTGGATCGCAGCCATTCTGACTGGTGTGAAATGGTACCTCATAGTGGTTTTGATTTGCATTTCTCTGATAAAGAGTGATGTTGAACATCTTTTCAAGTGTTTGTTAGCCATCTGTATGTCTTCTTTGGAGAAATGTCTATTTAGATCTTTGGCCCATTTTTTGATTGGGTCATTTATTTTTCTGGAGTTGAGCTGTAGGAGTTGCTTGTATATTTTTGAGATTAGTTGTTTGTCGGTTGCTTCATTTGCTATTATTTTCTCCCATTCTGAAGGCTGTCTTTTCACCTTGCTAATAGTTTCCTTTGATGTGCAGAAGCTTTTAAGTTTAATTAGGTCCCATTTGTTTATTTTTGCTTTTATTTCCAATATTCTGGGAGGTGGGTCATAGAGGATCCTGCTGTGATGTATGTCAGAGAGTGTTTTGCCTATGTTCTCCTCCAGGAGTTTTATAGTTTCTGGTCTTATATTGAGATCTTTAATCCATTTTGAGTTTATTTTTGTATATGGTGTTAGAAAGTGTTCTAGTTTCATTCTTTTACAAGTGGTTGACCAGATTTCCCAGCACTACTTGTTAAAGAGATTGTCTTTAATCCACTGTATATTCTTGCCTCCTTTGTCAAAGATAAGGTGTCCATATGTGCGTGGATTTATCTCTGGGCTTTCTATTTTGTTCCATTGATCTATATTTCTGTCTTTGTGCCAGTACCATACTGTCTTGATAACTGTGGCTTTGTAGTAGAGCCTGAAGTCAGGTAGGTTGATTCCTCCAGTTCCATTTTTCTTTCTCAAGATCGCTTTGGCTATTCGAGGTTTTTTGTATTTCCATACAAATTGTGAAATTATTTGTTCTAGCTCTGTGAAGAATACTGTTGGTAGCTTGATAGGGATTGCATTGAATCTATAAATTGCTTTGGGTAGTATACTCATTTTCACTATATTGATTCTTCCAATCCATGAACATGGTATATTTCTCCATCTATTAGTGTCCTCTTTGATTTCTTTCACCAGTGTTTTATAGTTTTCTATATATAGGTCTTTAGTTTCTTTAGGTAGATATATTCCTAAGTATTTTATTCTCTTCGTTGCAATGGTGAATGGAATTGTTTCCTTAATTTCTCTTTCTGTTTTCTCATTATTAGTGTATAGGAATGCAAGGGATTTCTGTGTGTTGATTTTATATCCTGCAACTTTACTATAATCATTGATTAGTTCTAGTAATTTTCTGGTGGAGTCTTTAGGGTTTTCTATGTAGAGGATCATGTCATCTGCAAATAGTGAGAGTTTTACTTCTTCTTTTCCAATTTGATTTCTTTTATTTCTTTTCTGCTCTGATTGCTGTAGCCAAAACTTCCAAAACTATGTTGAATAGTAATGGTGAAAGTGGGCACCCTTGTTTTGTTCCTGACTTTAGAGGAAATGCTTTCAATTTTTCACCATTAAGGATAATGTTTGCTGTGGGTTTGTCATATATAGCTTTTATTATGTTGAGGTATGTTCCTTCTATTCCTGCTTTCTGGAGAGTTTTTATCATAAATGGGTGTTGAATTTTGTCAAAGGCTTTCTCTGCATCTATTGAGATAATCATATGGTTTTTGTTTTCAATTTGTTAATGTGGTGTATTACATTGATTGATTTGTGGATATTGAAGAATCCTTGCATCCTGGGATAAAGCCCACTTGGTCATGGTGTATGATCTTTTAATGTGTTGTTGGATTCTGATTGCTAGAATTTTGTTTAGGATTTTTGCATCTATGTTCATCAGTGATATTGGCCTATAGTTTTCTTTTTTTGGCATCTTTGTCAGGTTTTGGTATTAGGGTGATGGTGGCCTCATAGAATGAGTTTGGAAGTTTATCTTCCTCTGCAATTTTCTGGAAGAGTTTGAGCAGGATAGGTGTTAGCTCTTCTCTAAATTTTTGGTAGAATTCAGCTGTGAAGCCGTCTGGACCTGGGCTTTTGTTTGCTGGAAGATTTTTGATTACAGTTTCAATTTCCATGCTTGATGATGGGTCTGTTAAGGTTTTCTATTTCTTCCTGGTCGAGTTTTGGAAAGTTGTACTTTTCTAAGAATTTGTCCATTTCTTCCTCGTTGTCCATTTTATTGGCATATAATTGTTGATAATAGTCTCTTATGATCCTTTGTATTTCTATATTGTCTGTTGTGATCTCTCCACTGTCATTTCTAATTTTATTGATTTGATTTTTCTCCCTTTGTTTCTTGATGAGTCTGGCTAATGGTTTGTCAATTTTATTTATCCTTTCAAAGAACCAGCTTTTGGCTTTGTTGATTTTTGCTATGGTCTCTTTTGTTTCTTTTGCATTTATTTCTGCCTAATTTTTAAGATTTCTTTCCTTCTACTAACCCTGGGGTTCTTCATTTCTTCCTTTTCTAGTTGTTTGAGGTGTAGAGTTAGGTTATTTATTTGACTTTTTCTTGTTTCTTGAGGTGTGCCTGTATTGCTATGAACTTTCCCCTTAGGACTGCTTTTACTGTGTCCCACAGGTTTTGGGTTGTTGTGTTTTCATTTTCATTCGTTTCTATGCAAATTTTGATTTCTTTTTTGATTTCTTCTGTGATTTGTTGGTTATTCAGCAGGGTGTTGTTCAGCCTCCATATGTTGGAATTTTTAATAGTTTTTCTCCTGTAATTGAGATCTAATCTTACTGCATTGTGGTCAGAAAAGATGCTTGGAATGATTTCTATTTTTTTTGAATTTACCAAGGCTAGCTTTATGGCCCAGGATGTGATCTATCCTGGAGAAGGTTCCATGTGCGCTGAGAAAAAAGGTGAAATTCATTGTTTTGGGATGAAATGTCCTATAGATATCAATTAGGTCTAACTGGTCTATTGTATCGTTTAAAGTTTGTGTTTCCTTGTTAATTTTCTGTTTAGTTGATCTATCCATAGGTGTGAGTGGGGTATTAAAGTCTCCCACTATTATTGTGTTATTGTTAATTTCTCCTTTCATACTTGTTAGCATTTGTCTTACATACTGCGGTGTGCTCCGTGTTGGGTGCATATATATTTATAATTGTTATATCTTCTTCTTGGATTGATCCTTTGATCATTATGTAGTGACCTTCTTTGTCTCTTTTCACAGCCTTTGTTTTAAAGTCTATTTTATCTGATATGAGTATTGCTACTCCTGCTTTCTTTTGGTCCCTATTTGCATGGAAAATCTTTTTCCAGCCCTTCACTTTCAGTCTGTATGTGTCCCCTGTTTTGAGGTGGGTCTCCTGTAGACAACATATGTAGGGTCTTGTTTTTGTATCCATTCAGCCAGTCTTTGTCTTTTGGTTGGGGCATTCAACCCATTTACGTTTAAGGTAATTACTGATAAGTATGATCCCGTTGCCATTTACTTTATTGTTTGGGGTTCGAATTTATACACCATTTTTGTGTTTCCTGTCTAGAGAATATCCTTTAGTATTTGTTGTAGAGCTGGTTTGGTGGTGCAGAATTCTCTCAGCTTTTGCTTATCTGAGAAGCTTTTGATTTCTCCTTCATACTTGAATGAAATCCTTGCTGGGTACAATAATCTGGGCTGTAGGTTATTTTCTTTCATCATTTTAAGTATGTCTTGCCATTCCCTCCTGGCTTGAAGAGTTTCTATTGAAAGATCAGCTGTTTTCCTTATGGAAATTCCCTTGTGTGTTATTTGTTGTTTTTCCCTTGCTGCTTTTAATATTTGTTCTTTGTGTTTGATCTTTGTTAATTTGAGTAATATGTGTCTTGGGGTGTTTCTCTTGGGTTTATCCTGTTTGGGATTCTCTGGGTTTCTTGGACTTGGGTGATTATTTCCTTCCCAGTTTAGGGAAGTTTTCAACTATTATCTCCTCAAGTATTTTCTCATGGTCTTTCTTTTTATCTTCTTCTTCAGGTACCCCTATGATTCAATGTTGTAGCGTTTAATATTATCCTGGAGGTCTCTGAGATTGTCCTCATTTCTTTTAATTGTTTTTCTTTTATTCTCTCTGATTCATTTATTTCTACCATTCTATCTTCTAATTCACTAATCCTATCTTCTGCCTCTGTTATTCTACTATTTGTTGCCTCCAGAGTGTTTTTAATTTCATTTATTGCATTATTCATTGTATATTGACTCTTTTTATTTCTTCTAGGTCCTTGTTAAACCTTTCTTGCATCTTCTCAATCCTTGTCTCCAAGCTATTTATCTGTGATTCCATTTTAATTTCTAGATTTTGGATCAATTTCACTATCATTATTCGGAATTCTTTATCAGGTAGATTCCCTATCTCTTCCTCTTTTGTTTGGTTTGGTGGGCATTTATCCTGTTCCTTTATCTGCTGGCTATTCCTCTGTCTCTTCATCTTGTTTAAATTGCTGAGTATGGGGTGTCCTTTCTGTATTCTGGCAGTTTGTGGAGTTCTCTTTATTGTGGCTATTCCTCACTGTGTGTGGGTTTGTACAGGTGGCTTGTCAAGGTTTCCTGGTTAGGGAAGCTTGTGTCAGTGTTCTGATGGGTGGAACTGTATTTCTTCTCTTTGTTCAGTCGCGCTGTGGGGAGGGAGGGAGGGATGCTGCAAGCAAATAACACTGGCGTGCGCTCGCAGTGCCTCAGCCACACTGGGTCTGCCCCCGCTCACTGCGCGTGTAGCCTCCCTGCCCACACTGCTCGGGCTCTAGGTTGTTCCGCCGGGAACAGTCCGAGGCTGGCCCTGGGTTGCATGTACCTCCCAGGTCCAAGCCGCTCAGGTTCAGGCACTGGATAGTCCTCAGAGGCGCAGACTCAGTTGGGCCTGAGTATTGTGCTCTTCCCAGGTCCGAGCAGCTCAAGTGATGAGGTGTTTGGCGAGCGCCAATGCTGCGACTTATCGCCTCCCCGCCACTCGGTTATCTGGGCGCAAAACCGGCGCACCTTCTTAGGCAGATGTTAATCGTCCAGACCCCCAAGAAGTTTTAGTTAGCAAAGAAGCCTGCTTACAGTTTTATAGATAATGTCTCTCTGGGGCTGCGATTGCCCCCTCCGGCTCTGGCTGCCTATCACCGGAGGGGGGGTCTGCAGCCGGCTATCTCTGTTCAATTCTTTGTTCCGTGCGCGGGCCTGGCGGTCTTAGGTTGGGGCTGGCTTTTCGCGTAGTAGATATCCCACAGTCTGGTTTGTTAGCCCAAATTATTTCGCTCAGATAGTGCTCAGGTATTCAGGCCAGATTCTTACTCTAAGCGATGCAGCCCGCGCTGCGCCTCCTGCCCAGCCCCCCGCTTGTTAATGGCGCCTGCAGGCGTCTGCGCTGCTTCTCCACTGGGGAGTTACCGTAGGACTTCGCAATCTTGAGTTTTAATTGTTTATTTATTTTTTCTTCCTGTTATGTTGCCCTCTGTGCTTCCAAAGCTCGGCACAGATTCGGCAGTGAGAAGGTTTCCTGGTGTTTGGAAACTTCTCTTTTTTTAAGACTCCCTTCCCGGGACGGAGCTCCGTCCCTCCCTCTTTTGTCTCTTTTTTTGTCTTTTATATTTTTTCCTACCTCCTTTCGAAGAGTTGGATTGCTTTTCTGGGTGCCTGATGTCCTCTGCCGGCATTCAGAAGTTGTTTTGTGGAATTTACTCGACGTTTAAATGCTCTTTTGATGAATTTGTGGGGGAGAAAGTGTTCTCCCTGTCCTACTCCTCCGCCATCAACAACACTCACTCTTGTGTATTGGCTTTTAAGTGGCAAACAGCTGAACCTGAGTTTAGTTACAGTACACTTTTTTTTTTCTTTACTAGTAATACATATGCTTATAACTTTTAGTAATGAAAAATGGAAGACATATAGTGTTGAGTTATCTGTCCACAGGGGTTATTTAGTACCTACTATATGGTTGGGGCTTCCCTGGTGGCTCAGAGGATAAAGCGTCTGCCTGCAATGAATGCAGGACACCTGGGTTCAATCCCTGGGTTGGGAAGATCCCCTGGAGAAGGAAATGGCAATCCACTCCAGTATCCTTGCCTGGAGAATCCCATGGAGAGAGGAGCCTGGCGGGCTACAGTCCACGGGGTCACAAAGAGTCGGACACGACTGAGCGACTTCACACACACACACACACACACACACACATACATATGGTTGGCACTGCTCTAGGCATTTGGGATACATTATTGAACAAAACTGACAAGGTCCTGCCTTCTGGGAGCTTACATTGAGTGGATGAGGGAGACACACAACAACCAGTTAGCATAAGAAATAAGAAAATTGCTTAATAAGTAAGAGATGATAAGTGTTAAGAAAACAAAAGTAGAGGAGGATGGGGAACTGGAATGCTGAGGGGTGGGGCAAGGGTTGGCTGCAGGGCTAAACAGAGGCACAAAGGCTCCAAGACAAAGGGCTTAGTCCACAAGACTATCAAGAGAAGAACACCTATATGCAAAAGTACATCTATGACCTCACCTGTTAAATTTATGCTTTAACAACTATACTGTATATATATCCATGTGGTTTCTTTACATATCTTGTATTTTCATAGAAAAAAAGTACAAAATATCTACAGTGGCTATCTGTGGAAGAATATGGTGATTTTTTTATTTAATTTTTTTTTTTTATAGTTTAGTGTATTTGCTATGTTTTGTAGCTCAGTTGGTTAAGAATCTGCCTGCAGTGCAGGAGACCCGGGTTGGATCCCTGGGTCAGGGAAGATCCCCTGGAGAAAGAAATGGTAACCCACTCCAGTATTCTTGCTTGGAAAATCTCATGGACACAGGAGCCTGGTGGGCGGCAGTCCATGGGGTTGCAAAGAGTCAGGCACGACTGAGCAACTAACACTTATAACATCAAATAGACCTAGTTTATTATCAGAAGTAAAACAATATATAACATTACATGTTTTAAAAAGCAGAGCTATTTTACCTTTCAACCCCAGGAAAGGTGTTCTTAAAGGGGCAAGGAGGTGTGGTTTGACAGCAGTAAGGGGTCTGACCTTTCTGAGGAGACTGTATTCTTCCTCAGGTGGGAGCTTTACCTTTAAATAAGGAGGCAGCTGAGTCAGGAGTCAGGAGTTGGATTTCAAGGGAGCCATGTGTAAAGGGTAAATTTTTCAAAAGTCCACCTCCACACCTAAAGAACCATGCTCAGAGTGGCTGGAATGCTTCTGACACTCTAACGCCTGCCTCTCTGGTCAGTAATAATACAAAAGTCCATTTCTGGAAATAAAAACAAAAAATAAATGGGACCTAATTAAACTTATAAGATTTTGCACAAGGAAGGAAACTATGAGCAAGGTGAAAAGGCAGCCTTCAGAATGGGAGAAAATAATAGCAGATGAGACAACTGACAAAGAATTGCTTTCCAAAATATACAAGCAGCTCACTCAGCTCAATACCAGAAAAATGAACAACCCAATCAAAAAGTGGGCTGAAGAACTAAACAGACATTTCTCCAAAGATGACATGCAGATGGCTAATAAACACGTGAAAAGATGCTCCACATCACTCATTATTAGAGAAGTGGAAATCAAAATCACAAATGAAGCATCATTTCATGCCGCTCAGAATGGCCACCATCAAAAAGTCTACAAACAATAAATGCTGGAAAGGATGTGGAGAAAAGGGAACCTTCTTACATTGTCGGTAGGAATGCAAACTGGTACAGCCACTATGGAAAACAGTGTGGAGGTTCCTTAAAACACTAGAAATAGAACTGCCATATGACCCAGAAATGCCACTGCTGGGCATACACACCAAGGAATCCAGAAGTAAAAGAGACACATGTACCCCAAGGTTCACTGAAGCGCTGTTTACAATAACTAGGACATAGAAGCAACCTAGATGTCCATCAGCAGACGAATGGACAAGGAAGTTGTGGTACATATACACAATGGAATATTACTCAGCTATATATTAAAAAAAAAGAACACATTTGAATCAGTTCTAATGAGGTGGATGAAACTGAAGCCTATTATACAAAGTGAAGTAAGTCAGAAAGAGAAACACCAACACAGTATATTAACACATATACATGGAATTTAGGAAGACAGTAATGACGACCCTATATATGCAAGATAGCAAGAGACACAGATGTAAAGAACAGACTTTTGGACTATGTGGGAGAAGACGAGGGTGGGATAATTTGAGAAAATAGTATTGAAACATGTGTATTACCACATGTAAAATAGATGACCAGTGCAAGTTCGATGTGTGAAGCAGGGCACTCAAAGCTGCTGCTCTGAGACCACCCAGAGGGATGGGGTGGGGAGGGAGGGGGGAGGTGGATGCAGGATGGGAGGAAACATGTGCACCCATGGCTGATTCACGCTGATGTGTGGCAAAAACCACCACAGTATTGTAAAGTAATTATCTTCCAATTAAAATAAATAAACTAATTTTTTAAAGTCCATTTTCCTTGAAATCAGTTAGCAAGTACAGTTTAGCAAAACTTGGACTCAGCAAATACAAGAAGGAAGAATATGCTCCTCGACCTTAGGGAATTAACAATTCAACAAGAGATTACCCTTCCACTGGGAAAGGAGGAAGAGACCTGTGGGGGCAAGGGAAGATTTGGCAGAGATTCATCAATGCAGAAGCAAATGTGAATCAGCAGGATGTTATCAGATGCTTGAAAGATGGGTACATAGAGGAGGGAAGGGCTCCAGGGGAGGAGGGCAGGTGGAGAAGCAGAAAGAGGCAGAGGCCAGCAAGTCCATACTGGAGGCACAGGTAGTGCTGTGAAAAGCCTGTGACCTGAACTGATACTGGGGATTTTGCAACCTCATGACCCCGAGGAAGGGGTCACCAGGAATTGCACTCCTGGCCATGGGTCTCTTAGCAAACCTGACCCACGTGAAACCAAAGAGCAAAGAAACACTTGTGGTTCGTGATGCTGAAGCAGCCATCCCATTGCTGCCAACCAACTTGACTCTCAAGTGTTTACTTACCTGGTCAGAGGGAAGCTGGGTGCAATCCCACTTTCATCGCTGAGGCTTGTTTCCCTGCATGCTTGGAAACATGGTGGGGCAGGTCCTGGCCAGAGGATGAGAGAATGAAGGGGGACTAGGCATGCTCCTGGGGGAAAATGTATCTTTCTCATCCCAATGCATGATGTGCTGGGAAAAGAGAAGAAGACCAGCTATCCCAACCTGGGGATCAGGGAAGGCTTCCTGGAGGAGACAGTACTTAAACTGGATGGGAAGAGCATGTGGGAGTCTAAGAGGAGAGGGTTCCAGGCAGAGGGAGCAGCACAGGAGAGGGAATGGGGCATCTCTTTATGCAGTAACCTCAGCCTGGCTGGAGTCTGACATTGAGTGCGTGGACAAGGTAAGGGGCGATGCTGGACTGGAGGCCACTTTCTCTGCAGGGCGACGGGAAGCCTTGAGGGTTTTAAACAATGGAGTTAGCTGATGATTGATACCGAAGTTTACTAAAGTCACCAATGACCCTTGTGTTGCCGAATCCATTTTGTACTTTTCAATCTAACGTGAATTCTCAAGGTAGCGTTTGGTCCCACTGCCCTCTCCCTCCATCCTAGAGCATTCTCATGTCTTGACTTCTCAGTCACCACATTCTCCTGGTTTTCTGTCCACCTCCCTGGTCACTCTTCTCAGCTTCTACTTCTCTCACTGGGCTCTGAATGTTGGTATTTGACAGGGTGTGTCTTGGCACCTCCTCACCATTCACTCTTGCTCTCAACCACCTCATTTATTCCCATGGCTTCACATGCATCTATTACACATAATAGAATTAGGAGAGAGGAGAGGACTCAGAATCAAGTCAAATCAAGCATAGGGTCCTGTTTCCGGGGTGTCATGGCTGAGTCTGCATGTTCATACTGAACCATCAACAATTGTGGGATGAGTCAGAGTGGAGAGGGTCAGAATGAGTAGTTCAGAGATCAGTAGAGGCATGTAATAAGGCGGGGGGCGGGGAAGAGGAGAGTTGCAGATTAGTATAGTTAGTGTTCTGGATTAGAAAGAAAGCAGAGAACACAACTCACTGTTCCCAAGCATGGAAGGAGTGGTGGACACTGATGCACATTAAAAGACCAAGTCCAAGGTCATAGAAAAACGTGATTGCAGAGAGGTTCAGGAAAGACGCATAGGCCCATCTGACTCCAAAGTCCAGGAAATCATCCAAGGCAGGGATCCAGACCACAAGAGCAAGGCCAGCAGACTGGTGGCCCTGGCCTGGCTTGAACTTCTGCTGTGGTGTGGGCAGGCAGGCAGGCATCCAAGGATATGCTCCCAGACGAGGACAAAGGCTTGGGGGTGTTGGTGGACTCTGTGTGCAGTCCAGACCACACTGACACATTCATGGTGAGACAGGGAAATCATGAGCCATTCCTGGTCCCTTATGGTTTCCAACCTTACATGCCCCAGGACAAAGAATTTAGCCACTGATAAAGCAAATTCCTTTTGTACTTCATTAGGAGTAAGGCTGCAAACAAGATCCAAACATGGTCTAAAGAAATTTTTGTGGCATTTACAATCAGCAGGAAAAGGCAGATTATTCAGTAAATGATGTTAGAACAATTGACTATCTATTTAGAAAAAACTAAGTTAGAGTCTTACCTTAAAATCAAGAACAAAAATAAATCTAATAATTAGTAGTTGATTTTAAAACTTTCCAGAAAGAAAAGCCTAGGTTCCAATGACTTCATTGATGAATTCTATCAAACATTCAAAGAAGAACTAATACTAATCTTTCACAAACTCTCCCCCAAAATAGAAGAAAGAATATTTTCTAATTCATTATTTGAAAAGACAACCCCCTGAATGGGAGAAAATATTTGCAAATCATATATCTGTTAAGGGATTTGTACAGAGAACACATAAAGAACTCTCACAACTCAGTAATAAAAAGACAACCCAATTTAAAAATGGGCAAAGATCCAGGTAGATATTTCTCCAGTGAAGATATACAAATACCCAATAAACACATGAAAATATCTCAGCATCATTAGTCATTAGGGGAATGGAAATCAAAATCACAATAAACAGACATAGAGAACAAACTTATGGCTATCAAGGGGAGAAGAGGGAGTGGGATGGATTGGAAGGTCACAATTGGTGTATACACACTTCGTTGTTGTTTAGTAGCTAAATCGTGTCCAACTCTTTTGAGAAGCCATAGACTGAAGCCCACCAGGCTCCTCTGTCCATGGGATTTCCCAGGCAAGAATACTGGAGTGGGTTGCCACCAGTCGGATTGAACCCATGTCTCCTGCATTGACGGCAGATTCTTTACCACTGCGCCATATGGGACCTGCAATACATTTTCATGTCTGAGTGAGAAGCTGAGAATAACCAGCCTTCCACCTTGAGGCAGCAGGCTAAAAGTAAGCCCTGGGGGATCTTTGAAATGTTCAGTGTAAGGAGAATTTTGACCCAGCATTTCTACTTCTAGAATTGTATCCTCAGAAATGTTTCAAAGACACCCAAAGAATGTTTACTACAGCTATGTCTGTCAGTCAGTCAGTCAGTTCAGTCACTCAGTCGTGTCTGACTCTTTGCAACCCCATGAATCGTAGCACGCCAGGCCTCCCTGTCCATCACCAACTCCCGGAGTTCACTCAAACTCACATCCATCGAGTCGGTGATACCATCCAGCCATCTCATCCTCTGTCGTCCCCTTTTCTTCCTGCCCCCAATCCCTCCCAGCATCAGGGTCTTTTCCAATGAGTCAACTCTTTGCATGAGGTGGCCAAAGTACTGGAGTTTCAGCTTTAGCATCATTCCTTCCAAAGAACACCCAGGACTGATCTCCTTTAGAATGGACTGGTTGGATCTCTTTGCAGTCCAAGGGACTCTCAGGAGTCTTCTCCAACACCACAGTTCAAAAGCATCAATTCTTCGGTGCTCAGCTTTCTTCACAGAAGTAGTAAACAATTAATGTCCATTCATAGGAAACTAGCTACAAATGATGAATCCTTACCATTAGACACTAAATGGCCATTTAAAAAAAAAACTCAATTACTGATGACATAGAAAGATGCTTGAAATGCATTGTTAGAGAAGAAAAATAAGTTACAGAACAGTATGTCTAATGTGATCCCAATTTTGAAAAAGTAATGGTATAGATGTTTGCATATGCATAGAAAAAATTCTGGATAAGTACACAATGAACTATAACAGCAGTTACCTGTGAGGACTGGATATTTAGAAGAGAGAGAGTATGGGGGGTGGGGGGAGGAAATTTTCTTTGTATACCTTTGAATCATTTTTATACTTTGATAAATATGGAAAAATAAAGCAATTACCTTAGGAGAAAACCAGGAAGGAAGCAGAGAAGGTGAGAGGGAAGGTATAATATAGGAATAGTAATTAACATTGATTTTTACCTAGGTGATGGAGTTTTGGAGAATTTTTCCCATTTGCCTATCTGCATTTTCTAATTTTTCAATGAGTTTTTATTAGTTGTTGAAAAAAATAGTTAGAAATAAAATAACGTCCTAATGCCTTTCTGTTCACCAGTTAAACAGATAAGGAAAGACTCGGTGACACGGGTACAAAAGGATTTAGTTTCCAAACAATGAAGCCATTTAGAAGAGAATGTTAAGAGAAATGGTGCTGGAAACACATACAGAAATGAAATCCTGGTGCTTCCCTGGTGGTCCAGTAGTTAAGATTCCACGCTCACAATGCAAGGGGCATGGGTTCGATCCCTGGTTGGGAAACTAAGATCCCACATGCCACCTGGTACAGTACAGGGAAAAAAAAGAATGAAATCCTAAGTCACATACTTAGTAATCATGAAAATGTCTCTCTGAGGCATCAGAACTTCAAAATTTTAAGGTATTTTTGGTGCAACATGGACTTGAAACTTGAAAGTTCTATTATGCTAATTGATCATTATGGACTACAGTACTCAACTGACATGTGTGAGTCCATACAGTAAATAAGGTAACATTTTAATTTGTTAGAAGTCTTAGAACTCCTTTTGTCTTTTCTCCCATTGGTAAGTAAATAATCGAGTCAGGCAGGTTCCGTATCTTAAAGCAAGATAGACAAGGAAGTTTATTCCAACAATATGACATTTTTGAAAACCAATCATTTTTTAAACGTTAAAAGTATATTTGCATATGTGTGAATATGGTGTGTATATCTATCTATCTGTCTATATATACTATAAGTATGGTATGTTAGGATACATGTGATTACCAGGCACGTATGGTGGGGATTTCTGAGAGGGAGTAGACAACTGGGGAGAAACAAGCAAAGAGAATAAAATGCACTAAAAATGTATGAAATTACCTTTATGTATTTGTGTTAAATAAAAAACAGATTCAACAAACATTTGAGGATTTACTATATGCAGGCCCTCTTCTAGGTGTTGAAGTAGGTCATCAGTGAAAAACTCTGACAAAGATCTCTACCCTCAAGAAGCTTACACTCCAGAAGATAATAAACTTTAGACATAACATGTTAGTAAATCATAACCTACATTAACTGTGGTGATATGTAAGGAAATAAGACAAAATATTCAATGAATGAGTAGAAAACCGACACTTCTCCTGTGTCTTTGCCCTACTACTACTACCGTACTCACAACATTCTGACACTACATGTTGAGGGTGTTTTCCAATTCTGCAGTTGGGTCTGCAATTGGGAGACCAGCTGGGTCTCCCACAAATAAACTCAGTTCTGACACTGTCTTTCAGGACATAGCATCAGATCCCACGTTAAGGGGATCTGAGGCTGCCCCCACTTCAGATGCCAATCACAAGCAGTCAGTCCCAGGTTACCTGCAACTTTTAACTTGGCTACAAATTGAGGGTTCCCACAGCCTCTTCCCCTTTGGATTTGATTATTTTCCAGAACAGCTCATAAAACTCAGGAAAACGTCTACTTACGCTTAAAAGTTTATGCTGTGAAATAAAGGATGTGATGAAGGATGCAGATAAACAGGCAAATGAAGAGATACAGGTGAAACCTGGGAGGATCCTGAGCACAAGAGTTTCTTCCCCATGTAGTTGGGTGAATCACCTTCCCAGAATACACATGTTTTCATCAACCTGGAAACTCTGAATTCCATACTTTTAGGATTTTTATGAAGGCTTCATCACATTAATAGGATTGGTCATAAATCCCATTTCTAGCCCCTCTTCCATCCCTGGAGAATGGCGAAAGGGGCTGAAAACATCAAGCTTCTAATCATAGTTGGTCTTTCTGGTCACCAGTCCCCATCTAGAAGCCTACCAGGGGTCACTTCTTTGGAACAAAAGACACTGCTAACCGGGAAATTCCAAGGGATTTAGGAATTCCGTGTCAGAACTGGAGTCAAAGACCAAATATTAGAACATAAGATGCTTCTAGTGGTCTTATCACTTAAGAAATTACAAGGATTTTAAAAACTCTGTGCCAGGAACCAGGGGCAAGGACCAATATATTTCTACTATCTCACAATGAATAAATATAATTTTTAAGAATTATAATTAATGACAATTAAGTGATAGATACATGCTGCTGCTAAGTCACTTCAGTCGTGTCCGACTCTGTGCGACCCCATAGACGGAAGCCCACCAGGCTCCCCCGTCCCTGGGATTCTCCAGGCAAGAACACTGGAGTGGGTTGCCATTTCCTTCTCCAATGCATGAAAGTGAAAAGTGAAAGGGAAGTCGCTCAGTCGTGTCCGACTCTTAGCGACCCCATGGACTGCAGCCTACCAGGCTCCTCCGTCCATGGGATTTTCCAGGCAAGAGTACTGAAGTGGGGTGCCATTGCCTTCTCCAGATAGATACATAAAAATTAAATTAAAAGAATCTATACACATATTTTTAAATTAAAAATAAAAATTCCTTTATCAGTAATTGGTTATTTAATACCACCAACAGAGAAATATACTGGTGTGACACTTTCAGTTCAGTTCAGTCGCTCAGTCATGTCTGACTCTTTGCGACCCCATGAATTGCAGCACACCAGGCCTCCCTGTCCATCACCAACCGCCGGAGTTTACCCAAACTCATGTCCATTGAGTCAGTGATGCCATTTAACCATCTCATCCTCTGTCGTCCCCTTCTCCTCCCACCCTCAATCTTTCCCAGCATCAGGGTCTTTTCAAATAAGTCACTTAGCAGACATTAAAGGAAATTTTTATTCTAATTAAAAAACCTGAAAAAGCACCTAAGAATTAGGTGGCCTGAATTCTAGTCCTGATTCCACCACTGCCCAAACCTGGGGTAGTTACTTATTTCTCTATCTGTATCCTTAAACTTGCAGTTGGGGATAATAATATATGGTCTACTTGACTTCATAGGGTTATTGTGAAACTCACATGAAGTATATTAGTATGCTCTAAACGTCATCAAACAGGGACTCCCCTGGTGGTCCAGTGGTTAAGAATCTGCCTTCCAATGTGGGGGATGTGGGTTCCATCCTTGGTCGGAGAAGTAGATCCCACACGCCACAGAACAACCAAGCTGGCTCACAGCACCAAAGTGCCTGCCACCACAATAAAAATCCAGTGCAGACAAAAAAAAAAAAAAAATCCTCAAACACTATATACAAATCAAAGAATTGTGATTGATGAAGCTACAGATTGTTCTGATAAACCCAACAAGAGACAAGCCAGTGGAATCAATGCCTGGAAGACCCCGTGGGGTCCAGTTGCAAAAGCATTGTCCTTCAAAATGATCGAGGAAAGAGAGTTTATCACCATGTGTCGCAGGCAACTGGGGACAGCCATCTAAAAACAACCCCTCTACCTGCCTTCCACTCTCCACTAAAAGGGCTGACTTCCAGCAGCAGTGTTTCCTCAACACAACCCAGTCACTGGTAATAGTTAAACACAGGTGGGCCAATATGATTTTCTTCCAGAGAAGCTTTGACTTAGGAGAGGGAAACAGAGAGATGCACACCTAGACAGAAGCATTCTGTACATCCGGAAGTTACACTTGAAGTTGGAGCTGTGAGCAGCCATCTTTGGGCCAGGAAGCCCGGTTGTTCTAGAAAGAATGAGGCAGGGTTGAGAAACAGCCCTCCTTGTGCTGCTGGTGTCCTCCAGCCTGGTTCTGCTTCTTCTTGAGGCCCAGTTCTTGGGCTCCATGAGTCCCCTGTTGAATCCCGACAAATTTTCAAAGGTTAGCATGGTTTCTGTTGCCAAAGTTCCTGAACTAAACATACAGTCTAGGCCTGGCTCATTTGGCAGGGTTACGATTAACAGGAATAGCAGAGAGGCAGTTAAAAAATAAACCACCTCGTCCTGGCTTAACTGGGTCATGAACATATTGTGCAACCCTGACAGGTATAGTCATTCCAACAAAGAGAACAGGAAAATAGGCAAGCAGCTGAGTCAGGAGCAAAGACTGTCATTAACCTAAACTGCACCCACTTTTGGAAATGCAATTCAGGAAAATGAACCTGCTGGACCAGATGACATTTTTTTGAGAATTTCTAACTGCTCTTGAGACTGCAATTTAGAGCTTCTTAGTTATGGAGAGTCACACCTAAGGAACGCCAAAGTTATTCCTTCCCCACTGCAAATCATAGAAAGGCTGGAGAACCATGAACACTATAATTTAACCTCAAAACTATTTAGCAAATAGAAAAGTCAATGCTGCTGCTACTGCTGCTAAGTTGCTTCAGTCGTGTCTGACTCTATGCGACCCCATAGACGGAAGCCCACCAGGCTCCCCTGTCCCTGGGATTCTCCAGGCAAGAACACTGGAGTGGGTTGCCATTTCCTTCTCCAGTGCATGAAAGTGAAAAGTGAAAGGGAAGTCGCTCAGTCGTGTCCGACTCTTCGAGACCCCATGGACTACAACCTACCAGGCTCCTCCATCCATGGGATTTTCCAAGCAAGAGTACTGGAGTGGGGTGCCATTGCCTTCTTCGAGAAAAGTCAATAGAGCCTCACTAGCCCTGAGCCCCGTCAATCCAAAAGGAAATTTGGAAAACAGCAGTCATCATTCATTTCCTTCATGCCTTCATTCAACAAATATTGAGTGTCTACTATGTGCCAAGTACTGCGTTAGGGGTTGGGGATACAGCTGTGAAAAAAACTGATGAGGTCCTTGTCTCAAGGAACTTATGGTCTAAGTGGAGAGAGACAGACAATATAAAATGGGGATATTATGTGTTTGTGTATTTGCTGGAAAAAAAATCAACCAGCGCAGGTGTACAGGAGTAATAGATGTGTGTTACCTCACATGCACTGGTCAGGGACAGCCTCTGTGATAAGTTGATGTTTGAACAGAGACTTCTAAGAAGGGAGGGAGGAAGGGATGCTGCACTCTGGGTCGAGCTTTCTAGGCCGAGGGAAGAGCTAGTACACAGCCTAAGGTGGGGGCCGGTGGGAGCCAAGGTGGCTGTTCATCCCTCTCTCACTTTCCCTCTCCTACGTCAAAATGTCTCATGAACTTGGCAAGGAGTTGTGGATGGGTGCCTTGTAGGCCTCAGTCAAAACCTTCACATTTATTCTGAGGAGGGCAGTCATTGAGATTTTGAGTAATTGGAGGAGAGACATGATCTGATTTATGATTTAAAAGGATCATTCTGGCTGCTGTACAGAGAATAAACTGTAGGGGATCCAGGGAGACCAGAAAGGAGACTATGGCC
Organism: Bos mutus; assembly: GCF_027580195.1. Lineage (NCBI taxonomy): Eukaryota > Metazoa > Chordata > Mammalia > Artiodactyla > Bovidae > Bos > Bos mutus. The sequence continues at coordinate 50,407,336 of NC_091626.1, read as the reverse complement.
ATAGTCCAGCAGACAGATGGTGGGTTAGATCACGTAGCAGCGATGGAGATGGTGAGAAGTGGTCAGACTCCAGATATTGCCATAGACTCACTGAGGGATTGGTTGTGGGTTTTCAGAGGAAGGAACACCGAGTGACTCCTAGGCTTCTGACTTTCAAATGAAGACACTTGTTCTCCAGGGAGACAAAAAGCAACACAGACTATTTACAGCAAACACAGAAAGTGGACATGAACTGTTTAGTCTTTATAGATCTGAGAGCTGCCTGTGCTGGAGTAGTTCAGGCCAGGGTTTGGGCTGAGGAAGGATCAAAACCTGGAGGCAGGAGTTGGGCAGAGCTGATGAGCAGTATGCCTAGAACAAAATGCCATCTGTATGTCAAGGCCAGAAGTTATGATACTTAGATAAGGGGAAGCGATAATGAAAGCAAAGTCAAGGTCAGAGTTCAGAGTTTCAGTCCAATTGGGGAGGGAAAGGCAACAACTGAAACAGGACAAGAGCAAGGACAGTTTATGATATATGACACATTCTGCTAAAGAGTTTGAATACATTTCATTTAATCCTTACAAAACCCCATGAGTTAGGTGTCATTAGCCTTATCTTACGGATGAGGAAAAGCAAGAGGATGAATAACCCACATATGGCTGGTAGGCAGTAGAAGACAGTATTAAGCCTGGTTTGGATCTGACTCTGAAGCTTGTGTGCTTAAAGACTGCACAATACTGCAAGTTTCAATGTCTCAGTAGGCAGCTGAAGTCATCTCAAGTTATGTGGGTGTGGGAGTGGTAAGCTCAAGTGGAAGCAGAGTCCAAGTACACAGACAAATTTGGATCCAAATTTGTGGTTTTAAGCTGGACGTGAAGAAACAGGCTTGGGCTGGAGTCTGAAATCAGAAGCCCAGGATCCGGCAAAGCAACCGTCATCCTACTCCAGCAGCACCGAGCTATAAGGAAGGCATTGTACATGCAGACATACCCCAAGGTAAGTATCCTGTTTAGCTAGACTTGTAACACTATCACTGTGCTGTATCAAGACAGCAAGGGTTAGCATACAAATCCAGTGGAATTTGTTAGATCTCCGCATTGGAACTGAGATGATGTTCCAACATGGGTAATCAAACATCCATCTTTTCTGTAAGATACTTATTACACACTAAGCTTTGGAAGAGCTTGTAAAGATCCTTCTCTTCACCTGGTTTATTTAAGGAGCATGCCCCAGGCACTATGAAGAAAGAGGTTGGTGAGTTCACAATGCTCTTTCAAAGGTAAACAACTTTGGACTTTGAATACTTTTGTTTCTGGCAAGGTTGCACTGAACACAAAGTTTCATTCTTATTCTGCTTCAGAGTAATTAATTTACTCAGCCCAGTGCATCTATTACAGAAATAAGACCTAGAAGGAATATATACTGGTAAAGGTTAAACATCATGGCTATTATAGTGGGTTAGAATTCAAAAGGTGTCCCATTCAGAGTTGTCCCAGGTAGGCTGTATTATTAGGCTCAAGTAATCTGTATCACCTAAATTAACAAGAACCTTAGGTCCAAAGAGTAAGTGCCACCCAATGAGAAGATGAGTTAATGGTGAAAGTGGATCCAAAACTTGGATCTCCCAATTTGTCCTTTTTCCTCTCAAGCCAGATTTCAACATATTAAATAGTAAGAAACCCTAATATTAAGAGGCAAACTATTAATTATTAATATTTATTAATAGTAGATACATGATAAACCCATTTAGGGTAGAGTCTTTGCTTGTTTTGAATTCAACAGTAAATGGAAACTGAGAAGGCCAGGATTAGGAGGTGAGCAATTCAAAGAACAAAACCAGCCCACTAAATGTGCTACAGAAAACAGTACTTCTAAATAATTTCAAAAGGAATAATACTGTGCAGAACCTAGTAAAATACATTATTTTAACCTAGAAGTAAAGGTGATACCATATTGGATTTTATTTTAAAAGTTTGGTTTACTCCCTAGATATAGGCCCAAGTATAAATTTATAAAATTGACTCACCTGTCCCCAAGCTGCAGCAACTGCAGTGAGAAATAAGAAGCAAGACTATCTCATCATCATTGAAGCGACTGCACAAAAATCCCTAAGGTGTAGTCTTAACTTTGTCGTGAAGTTGTTTGGAATTAGAAATTTCGATTTCTACAACTCCAATACTTTGGCCACCTGATGCTAAGAACTGACTCATCTTGAAAAGACCCTGATGCTGGGAAAGAGTGAGGGCAGGAGGAGAAGGGGACGACAGAGGATGAGATGGTTGGATGACATCACCGACTCAATGGACGTGGGTTTGGGTGAACTCCGGGAGTTGGTGATGGACAGGGAGACCTGGTGTGCTGCGGTTCATGGGGTCGCAGAGTTGGACACGACTGAGCAACTGAACTGAACTGAACTGTACTTCAAGTAAACACACCGAGCCTGGTAGGGTTAACTGAGTAGAAGAGTTGGTTTCTTCTTTGGGAGGATGTGATTAACAGAAACTTTCATACACTTGGACAGCAATGTAGCATCTCACAGACTTGAAGATATGTTTTCTCTGTGATCTAGCAATTGTACTATATATTACCCCAAAGACACTCTTATATGTGTTTACAAGAATTCTCACTGCAAATGTGTTTGTAGCAGCAAAATTTTAAAAACAAGTGTCATTTCAAAAATGGATACACTGAAAACAGCAATTAAAATGGAATTAGGAGGCCTACACACATCAACATAAACTTCAGACATGTTGAATGAAAAACCTAAGTTGAAAAAATATGCCATGATTTTAACATGCAACATTACATACGCAAAAACTGTGCATAAGAATGATAAACCAAATTCAGAAAGCGTCTACCTCTGAGGACAGAGGCAGGGAAATGAGATGTGGGAGGGCTGAGAGGGATTCAGTTTTATCTGTAGGTGTTTATCTGACACAAACTGACATTAGATAAACTAATAAAGCAAGTGGTATGTTTTTAAAAAAATTCTTTTTCTACATGCTTGAAATCTTAAAGACCAACCAAAGAAGTGTGGGAGGGAAGGTGTTGCTATTTCCAAATTAAACCTAATATCTAAGATTCAGAAGTAGCTCTAAAAATCGTGATGCCAAGCCATTAGTTCAGAGATGTGACTCATCTCATGACACAGATCATCCAAAAGCCTGAAAGCTGCACCACAGCTGGGACATTCCTCTAAGTCATAATCAGTCATTTAAAAATTATTTTTGGACATAGACAAGATGGCAGAATAGAAACCCCTAGACCTCACTACCTCAGAGAAAAACTGACTTAACAACATATGGTCCAAAAAGCCTTCATGAGAACTCCAGACACCAGTTGACAATCTCAAAACCAATAACAGATACACTTAAATGAATAATTTGAAAAGCAGTTTTATTTCAACCATGTCAGCCCCCTCCTCAAGCCAGCATAGCTCCTGCTTGGGAGGGAAAGCCCACCCACCCTGTAGCTCCTCCTTTGGGAGGGAAATGGAAGACTGGAACAATCCCCCACTGTTCCAGGTTTTGGGGGGCTGCCCAAGAGACTTGATTTCAGTTTGGCCTGATTAAAAGCACCATTCTTGAATGCCTGGGGGCCAATGAGAACAAAAGACAGCTCAGGGAATTGCTGTAGTATCAGACAATCTCGGACAGACACTAGACAAAGCAACCCTCGGAAAAGAAATCTGGTTGGGGGATGAAGAGTTGGAGCGGGGGCGGGGAGGAGTTTATACATACAAGTACAGAGATTACACAATCCTATAAAAGGTTTGAGAAACTTCTCTAGCTGGGAAGCTCAGTTCATTTCAGTTGCTCAGTCGTGCCTGACTCTTTGGGACCCCATTAACCGCAGCACGCCAGGCCTTCCTGTCCATCACCAACTCCCGGGGTTTACCCAAACTCATGTCCATTGAGTCAGTGATGCCATCTAACCATCTCATCCTCTGTTGTCCCCTTCTCCTTCCTGCCTTCAATCTTTCCCAACATCAGGGTCTTTTCAAATGAGTCAGCTCTTCGCATCAGGTGGTCAAATTACTGGAGCTGACAAGACTGGTGATATTTCCCAGTACAAGTCAGTCTGTAAAGCAGGCAAAGGTACCTGTTTTTTCAAATGCAAAAATCAGAACAAAGAAAATAACAAGACACATGAATAAACAGGGAAACAAAGCTCAAAGAAACAAAATGAATCTCCATAAACTGACCAAAAAGAAATGGAGATCTATGAATCACCTGACATATGGTGGACACATGTCATTATACAGTTGTCCAAACCCACATACAATAACAAGAGTTAACCCTAATTAAGGTAAACTATGGACTTAGGCTGATTCTGATGTGTCAGTGCTATGTTCATCAATTATAACAAATGTACCACTCCAGTGGGGGATGGTGATAATAGGGAAGATTATACATATATGGAGACAGTAGATATATCAGAAATCTTTGTACCTTATGCATACTTTTGCTGAGAATCTGAAATTTCCCTAAAAATAAATTCCATTAAAAAAAGACCAAAAAAAAAAGGCTTCAAATCAACAATCTAATTTTACACATCAAGGAGCAAGGGAAAAAAACAAAAAAAGAACTAAACCCAGTTATCAAGAACTAAACCCAGTTATCAGAAGGAAGAAAAAAAAACTGGAATAGAAATAAATGGAAATATAGAAAAAATAAACAAATTTAATAAATGCTGAGCCAGAATAAGAGAGTCCACATAAATCAGAAATGAGAGAGAAATTAAAAAGGGATATTAGACTATAATGAACAACTGTATGCCAACAAATTGGATAACCTAGAAGAAATGGATACAATTCTGGAAATACGCAACCTACAAGAGTGAATTGTGAAGAAGTGGAGATTAAATCAATCATCAAAAGCCTCCCAACAAAGGAACCCCAGGACCAGACAGATTCAATAGAGAAGTTTAACATTTAAAGAAGAATTAATACCAATCCTTTTGAAACTCTTCCAAAAAACTAAAGAGGGAATACTTCCAAACTCATTCTATGAGGCCAGCATTATCCTGATAGCAAAATCAAAGATATAAGAAAATAAAACTACAGACCAATATGCCTGATGAATAGATACAAAAATCCTCAAAAAAAAAAAAGCCCAAAACAAGCCAACTAAACCGAGTTGCATCTTAAAAGAATTATATAGTATCAGTTCCGTTCAGTGCAGTTCAGTCGCTCAGTCGTGTCCGACTCTTTGAGACCCCATGGACTATACGGTCCATGGCATCTTCCAGGCCAGAATACTGGAGCGGATAGCTGTTCCCTTCTCCAGGTGATCTTTCTGACCCAGGGATTGAACCCAGGTCTCCCACATTGCAGGTGGATTCTTTACCAGCTGAGCCACCAGGGAAGCCCAAGAACACTGGAGTGGGTAGCCTCTCCCTTCTCCAGCGGATCATCCCGACCCAGGAATTGAACCAGGGTCTCCTGTACTGCAGGAGGATTCTTTACTGGTAGCTGAGCTACCAGGGAAGCCAAAGAGTTAAACAGGAGCCATATTTGCTGGCCATGTTTTATTTGTCCTTTTTCTTCAAACAGGATAACCAAAGATACAGACAGTATTCCATAAAGTAAAATAGATGAGACAAATTCTAAGAGACTGCGATGCCACATGCTACATTTAACCTAATTTTATTCATGCTTGCTTTGGGATGGGGAATAGATCATTCAGTAAAAACATACAGTAAAAACAAAATATGTCTTATCATGTACAACTTTTAAACTACAATAATGATGTACCTTAATTACTTCCATGCACACAAGTCTAACATTACAGTTTTTTAAAAAATAAACACAATTAAGACTTCTAGGAGCATTTTATAATAAAGTAATTCCTAATTTTTCTTTGTAGATAGATCAAGCACCTCCAAAATACAAATTCCTATACACAGTGAGCGCTTTACTTAAAATGAATACTTAAGTAAATTAAGTACGTGGACAGCCTTAGGATAAGCTGACATTATATATTCAGCTAAGTAGGCAACAAACCATAGTGCCAAATGGAAAAAAGTGTATTTGCAAATAAATCTCAAAAACTAACTTTTTATCATTAAATACAGAAAATATACTGATTTGCTAAAATAAATAAGATGTGATGTAACACTTCACTATAAAGAATGCATACCAGAACATTTATAAACAGTGAGTGAATCTCATTAAGAAGAGTTTACTACAATAAACGCTGGCTAAATAGAAGTGCATATTGTGAAGCACTATGGGTGGTATATGTTTTGCCACATACTCTTGTTACCTTGAGGTAGATAACACATGTGTACCAAATTCGGCATTCATTTTCAGTTGCTGCTGGTATCATGTGTTTTTAAGAAATGTGTACAGTATGAAAAACTTGAAAATACTCATGAATGAAAAATGTTTTAGGAAAAAAATAGATATTTTCATGCAATTATGTACAGTCTCACTGTGTAAATTTCAAGGCAAGATTTTTGTTTCCTGTAAAACAGATCATTGTTCTATAAGAGAATGTTTTTCACTTGTCTTAGTGCATTTCTTTTGTCTCCTCCTGCATTGCATTATTTTGCTCTATTCTTTATTTTTGTGTGCAAACGACATGCCAGTTAAAATGAAAACCATCTCACATGTAGAAAAAAAGTCTGGATTTTAAAAACCAAGAAAAAAATCCTTTCTAAATGACACCATCTGATTCAAGTAAAAAAAAAAAAAAAAAGACTTAAACACTAGTAATAAAAAAGACAAAACACATTTCATGAAGAATACAAAGAGAAATGTCTGCTGAGTGTTTTAGTTCAGATGTTTCAGAATGCTGCTGTATGTCTTATGAGGAATCTGAGGGGAAGATTTCATAGCAGAAGGTGTTAATGTGGCCTGTATTGACTTAAGTGGTGACCCAACTGGACTGTGAAACTGTGGGATGCCTATGGATTCAAGCTGCTTGTTGAAGAGGAATTCCCCACTGCTGTTCAGAAATCCTTCCTCATTTCCTCTCTCCCCAAGCTTCCCATCCTCTACCGGCTCAGTTTCTAGCATTTCAGTATCTTCTTTCCTGCTAAAAAACTTGTCCAGGTAACTGGTATAAGTGTTTTCCTTTTCAATTTGCTCATCTTTCCTTACCTCACAACAAAATTGATTTATGAGAAAACAGTCCTCCCCACCACCCACAAACTGGCTATCCCAAGAAGATTGATACAATGCTTCTAATTGAGCCAAATTTGCCATTCCTTTTTCCTGTTTTTCTCGGCTTACTGACTTTGATATCAAACTTTTCAATTCTAATTGGGACACTGAGCTATTCAAGTCATTTAATTTGTCAACAACATCAGCAGCCTCATGTTGTGAACTAAGTTGAATAGTTCCTGCAATAAAGGAATCAAAGTCAAATCCCTGATTCTTTTCCCTTTCTTTTTCAGCCAGTTGCTGTGATGCTTCCTCTAAAGCTATCTGGGCTTTAACCAATCCATTCCTTTCACATTTTGACTTGCCCTTCTTATCAGATTTTTCTTTGCTTTGTTCTTTCCAATTAGAAAGATCTATAATAAGCTTGGGTTCATAATAATGATTAACTTCACTCTCTCTCCAAACTAAGTTATCTAAATATGATGATGACCTCGTTTTGTAGTTACAAGTATGGCTACACTCCAGATCACAGTATTTGTTTTCATGATGATCTGGGTACTGCCAACAAGGCTCAGTAGAGTAACTGGTGTCAAAAGCAGGATCCTCCAAATACTTTTCACGATCTCCATCCAAATATTTTCGAGGATCAACTTGTACATCTTCTTCATCAGTGACATCAGACAGAGCTCTTGGGTCTAGTTGAACTTCCTCAATATCAAAGTTGTTATGTATAGGCCAATCATGCTCTGAAAATTGACAATCATGGTACCTGAAAAAAATTAATACATTAGTGTTACTCCAGGTATATGATTTCACTTTCAAATTTACTGCATGCCTTTTGAGTCAAAGCACTGTGCTTGCTAGGTCTCTGAGGGGAATAATAAGAGTATTAAGTCATATAAGAATTTATAATCTTAATGGATAGGTAAGCCCTGTTACTATATAAAGCAGTATGATGCAACGGAGCATATAATTATATAAACTGCACATAAACAGCTGAGTGGCTGGCTGGTCTACAGTTCAATTTCAAAATTTCTATAAACATAATTTCACACACGGGTGAAAAAGAAAACCTTTATGGCCACAAAATGTAGATCCCTAATTTCAATCAGGTGCCGTACAGATTTTCACTCTATGGTAATAAAGCAGACTAGAGGAAGGCTTGCTGGAACTCATCACCATAAGTAGAACAAAACAAGTCTCCATGTAAATGTGTTACTGAATGTGGTATCCTCTTACTGACACATTACAGCAAGGTGCCCACACTACAACCAAGTACAGGCAGACTAAGACACAAGCGAAAACAGTGGCGGTTGAAGAGGAGAGAATAGAAAAGAAATCAGATGACTTAACTAATAAGTATGGTAGAAAATGTCGAGACTGGAAGACATCTGGGTATGTGAGAAAACAACTATATATATAGATAGTAGAAATGTTCATGTAGATGGTTGGCAGATATGTTTGATCATAAATACTTCAACATTTTAGGAGTTAAAAAATGCAGCAAGTAAACAAACTAATTTCAACATTAACTACTTCTTGTTCCAAAGTAGCATTTAATTTTTCCCATTATGTATATACTAAGCAGTAACTATTAAATATTGAAATTACATAAAGGCTATTCAAAGACATCAATAAGTTTAGCAGAAAGCCAAAAAGACCATTTCTAAACTTTTAAGATTTTTACATTGTCTTATCATATACAATTTAAAATAAAACTCACTAAATTATGTTTTATTCAAAACAAAAGCTTTTCCTAATTTAGGGTCAGTTTTACCTTTCCCAGTTATAAATGTGACTATGAGTTTCATCCATAAGCAAAATATCATCAACTTCATCTTCAATATGAAAAGGATGACTTGAGATTGGCTCATCCATTGGAAAAGAATAAATGCTCATGTAAGGATGGGAAAGCGCTTCTTCTGCTGTCAACCGATCCATGGGGCTGAATGTCAAAATTTGTTCCAGGAAATCCAGTGCTACAAGAGGAAGGAAAAAACCTTAACTGTACTGGAGGTCCACCAACCCATAAAGAAAAAAAGGGATTACACAATTAAAAGGTAAGTTAATTGAAGTTCTGTCAGAGAAACAAAACAACTTACTTGATTCACTGATTAAAAAGACATGTGTCCAAGAAACAAAGTAAGTGTCTGAAATATATCCCAATCTCATATTATGGCCAATTATAAAGGAAAAGGAATATATGAAGTTGAACCATATGAAATTTTCATTTTTGTCCGTCAAAAAACAGCAATTTCATATGGCATAACCTGATACATAGGTCCTAATTTCAGTTCTGCAACTCACTAGGTTAGCTGGATTACTAGCTATGTGGAACTGGAGAGGTTAAACTTGCTGAACTTCCATTTTTTCATGTGTAGAATGGATACAGAGATAGGTATAAGGTATAAAAATGAAATGTATAGTGTTTAGTGCTCAATATAAAGAAAGCCCCTTGCTCCCCTAACTTCATTGACCAGCTGTTGTACTAATTTTGTTGACTTCTGTTTCACACCAATCATACTACTGCAGATCACACAATGCATTTGATCACTTTAGGGCTACAGCATAGCTACCACAAACCCAGATCTTTTCACTAACTCAGACTGCATCACTGTCACCAGCCTTCTACCACCACCACACACTTGAATGCCTTATGAGTGACACCATCTTCAACTCTGAACCATTCCCACCTTCTACTTTTTCTGTTTCCTAGTTATACAGTACTGATAAAAGCTGGATGCAAAATCATATGTGTGTGTGTGTGTGTGTGCGCGCGTGCGTGTCTCTCTCTCTCTCTCTAAGCTCTCTACAGACTCACACATACTGTGGAATTTCAACTGGCCTTTGAAATGGCTCAGCAATGTTCCTCACCATTTCTTTTTGCTCTCAATCTTCTCATTGTTCTAAGCAGATAAACCTTCACATTTATCTCAATCCCTACTTCTTCACTCTGGTCTGTCACACATCTACTGATCCTTGCCTTCTATCTCAACAGAAAAGCTAGTTAGCACTTCTCTAAAACTAAGCTGCACTCTAGAAAGGACCTTATTCTCAACTCCCGATCTCTCATTAATATTAAAAGTAGCTGACATTTATACAGTGATTTATATTCCACAAAGTGCTTCACTACATTATCTCATTCAATCCTCAGATCAGTCCAATGAAGTACTAAAGAGAAGAAAGGTAAGGCTCCTTGTTATTCATACCCTTCAGTGGCCCAGGGCTGAGGTTCCTGCCTGTGCTCCAACTTTTCCCCACCCGCCTCTACTATATTACCCTAACCTAGGAAATGATTCCATGATACATCAAGCTGTTCTTGGTTCTTCTGCAAGTCAATGCCCCACGTGTCTCAAGGCAACAGACAATCTAAGGCACAGTTACTGATAGTTGACTCAGCATAACTGCCATTCTCAGAGTGAAACATATCCAACTACATGAGAGGAATATACTCTAGAATCCCTAAAACTGATAGCAGGGAGAAAAGGGAGGGCTAACAGTCAGGCTGAACTCCCAAATGTATGCAAATAAAAAACATTTCCATCATTGTGAAAATTCTATTGGATAGCCCTGCTCTAGAGGAAATCAGTCTATTTACTACAATGGTATGCTAAGACAAAGAAATAAGTGGTAAACTATAGAGAAAGGGAGGATAAAAGGTAACCATGAAGGAAAATTTAAAAGATTTGGGTATCCATTTAAAGACACTAACCAGTACAGGGTTCCAGTAGTCTTAATGTGTCAATTCACATGTACTTAATCTTGTCTGCTTTTTCCCTCTGAAGATCATAAATAGAATGTGAGAAAGGAACATATACTACTCTAAGAGTTCCCCTTTGCTCAGAAGGTACTCTGCCTCCAAACAAAATTCCAGTGGTAATGAAGAAGAAACTTGCAGAGCACATCTATGTAACAAGTCTTTAGCTTCAGGAACTTTGAACACTCTGCAATGCATTTGTATGCGAGTACAGGTGGCACTAGTGGTAAAGAATCTGCCTGTCAATGCGTAAGATGCAAGAGACGTAGGTTTGATCCCTGGGTTGGGAAGATCCCCTGGAGTAGAAAATGGCAACCCACTGCAGTATTCTTGCCTGAAAAATCCCGTGGACAGAGAAGCCTGATGGGCTACAGTCCATGGGGTCGCAAAGAGTTGGACATGAATGAGTACGTGCGTGCACCCACACACACACAGAGTTCTATCACTTATAAAAATCAAGAATCCTTGTTCAATGGTTACTTTAATGAACCTATTATCAAAGACATTTGTTCAACACATTATGAATAAATCCCAGGCACCAACTAAATATTCAGGTTAGTTCACAGCTGACTAATGAGGAGAAGGGAAAAGAAGATTCAAATTTAATTAGGTTACAAATGCCTCAACAGCAACGTTCTGTATTACTAGCTTGCCTGTTTTGATAAGACTCAGCAATGGCAACAGTGACTCCAAGCCAATCCCTGAGCACTCTCTCTCAATTTGGCTGAGCAGGGTCATACCTGCAGAGCAGACACATGTCCTGCTTGCCTCCCCACCTCTGGATTCTGATTTAACATTCTGCACTTTTTAAAGAGTTCCAACAGACAACTCTGAGGCATAGTCAAGTGCTACATGACTGCTGTTCAGTTATGAACAGGATGCCATCATGACAGTGGCAACAAGATCAGGAGTCAGAAAGTCAGCAATATATTACTGACTGTAAAGATACTCTAAAAGACGGGTTAAAAATGTAGCATTCCTGAAAAGGAAGCTTATGAAACCTGTTGAAATTAAATACAGTTGCTTCCTTCTCATTCAAGCATTTAATAATGAGTTCCGAGCATAGCTGAGGGGAAAAAAGACAATGTCATCAGTTTTGCCATCCAGTGCCTATTTCTCAAAACACTTGCTAAGTTAAAGCACTTTGATACACATTAACCTTAACTACATAATGATCAGAGTGGGTGATATGAACAATAAACATATAAAGAGAAAGTTTAAGATGTTTAGGAAACTCTATCTCCCTAACTTTATGATTCAGGAAAAAACTATCACAATTCTGGCATGGATACAGCTAAATACAGTACAATAATCCTTAAAGGTATGATACAATCAACTTTTAAGGAAGATATTTTTCATTTCTAATGCTCTTCTTTTAAAAAATGTTATCTTATTACAGATAACTATTACAGCATTTAGACTTTTGTATCTTATTTGTATCAACAAACCCTGAAGATACATCTCTCCATTCTGATGTATGAAATTAACTGCTTTAATGGTCAATGAAGTTTTGATTCTCTCCATGTTCCTATTAAGTCTGCACAAACTGTCACATTTAGCACCCAGTATTACTAACACCAATCTGCAATCTTTTATGTAACAAGTTTGTTCATATGTAGTTTTGATCTTTCCTCCATCTTTTCCTTGCTCTAAAACCCCTGCTTTCCTTCAAATCAATACCCTCTTTCATATCTAAATCACACTTATATTTGTACCCTTACTTACTTATCATATAACCCTCAGAGAATCCCATTCCAGCTCAGTGAGAGTCAGTGATAAACACGTTCACCTAGCAGAGATGATCAGAAGTAAAAGTTGGAAAAGCACATGGAGTCAGAACCAGAAAAGAGGGGTACACTGGAATCTGGAAAATTATTCAGAGCAAAGAAAAGATTCCCAGCCTAAGTGCTTGGCTATAAAAAGGAAAGCAAGAGCTTAAGTTTTAGGTGCACCTTGAGTGTCTAAAGACTATTTGGGAGAATGCCACATCTATAACAATAAAAAGCTAAAGCTTCCCTACACACATCCTGCTCACACATAAACACACCATTACATGATGGTTACTCTTCAGTTATAGTACCTTCTCGACTAATTCCTGGAAGCAGCTGAGTTAAAGGTTTGTGTGGCTCAGTCATGTCATTTCTAATGTAAACTGGAATTACGCTGAGAAGCTCCTGACGATCTTCCTCATGGACAACAGGAATAGATTCTAAAATCAGCTGCATCTGTTCAAGTTCATGTGCACCTAGATAAGATTAAAAAATACCAAATACAACATTAATAAACACATTTCTCAATGTTTAACCTATTGGCAATAAACATTCTAAAGCTACAGGAAACTAACAGAACTATAATGACCATCAAAGAGGAAAATGGTTTTAACTGCATCATTAATCAGCAGATTGCACTACTTTGAACATCATCATCAATCTGCTCAAAAAGCTTATCTTTTTCAAATTCTGCTCATTGATATGTTCAGTTTTAGCTGCTTTGTTTCCGTAAGAAATTGACTTGAAGTCTGGCCTCATATTAAGGTATCAGAAAGTAGTGAAAAAAGCAATAAACTGAGATTTAAAAGATGAGATTCTAGTCTCAACCATACATACTAATTAACTCACTATAACTTGGAGAATATTTAACACGGTGATGATTTAATTTCCCTATCAATAAAATAGAGCCTTAGACTAGATTTGTGAAACAGAAAGTTTTATAGTTATGGATTAAGCTCAGTTAACATTTCAGAACCACTATTAAAGAAATAAAAGGGGAAACTTCAGGGTAAATGGGCAGCTAATATTTAAAAAACAAAACATTCATTTGTTTTTCCACTTATTTCTAGAAACTCATTCAATAATCAAAATTTTTCTTGAGTGCCTACCATGAGCAAGGTACTTTAGAATACACCTGTGAAACAAAACTGACCAAATTCCTGCCTTCGTGGAGCTCACAGTATAATGGAGGAAGACAGATAACAACTTCTGTAAACATTTACATCAAACAGTGACAAATGAAGAAAATTAGAGTAAGCTAAGGGGGACAGAAAGTGAAGAGGAATTAAAAAGCCTCTTGATGAAAGTGAAAGAGGAGAGTGAAAAAGTTGGCTTAAAGCTCAACATTCAGAAAACGAAGATCATGGCATCTGGTCCCATCACTTCATGGGAAATAGATGGGGAAACAGTGGAAACAGTGTCAGACTTTATTTTGGGGAGCTCCAAAATCACTGCAGATGGTAATTGCAGCCATGAAATTAAAAGACGCTTACTCCTTGGAAGTAAAGTTATGACCAACCTAGATAGCATATTCAAAAGCAGAGACATTACTTTGCCAACAAAAGTCTGTCTAGTCAAGGCTATGGTTTTTCCAGTGGTCATGTATGGATGTTGGACTGTGAAGAAAGCTGAGCGCCAAAGAACTGATGCTTTTGAACTGTGGTGTTGGAGAAGACTCTTGAGAGTCCCTTGGACTGCAAGGAGATCCAACCAGTCCATTCTGAAAGAGATCAGTCCTGGGATTTCTTTGGAAGGAATGATGCTAAAGCTGAAACTCCAATACTTTGGCCACCTCATGTGAAGAGTTGACTCATTGGGAAAGACTTTGATGCTGGGAGGGACTGGGGGCAGGAGGAGAAGGGGACGACAGATGAGATGGCTGGATGGCATCACCGACTCAATGGATGTGAGTCTGAGTGAACTCCGGGAGTTGGTGATGGACAGGGAGGCTTGGCATGCTGCAATTCATGGGGTCACAAAAAGACAGACACGACTGAGCAACTGAACTGAACTGAAGGGGGACAGAGAGCACTGTTAGGAGTAGGGTTAATTTATATTAACAACCCCTTGGTTGTTATGACCGTATCATCCTTATGACCAAGGAAGGCCTCACTGAGAAGCTGACAAGGAAGTTAGGTAATACACCATACATTCATAAAGAGGAAGGGAGTTCCAGGAAGATGAGAAAGGGCCCAAAGGCCTAGAGGAGACAGTGGGCTTGGTGTGTACAAGAAACAACAATTAGGCAAGTGTAGCTGAAGTACAGTGACTCAGGAAAGTGACAGGAGATGAGCCCAGTGGTACCAGAACACTGAGAGTTTACATCATTCTGAATTAGATAAGAAACCATTACAGAGTTTTGAACAGAGAAATGCCATGAGCTGTGTTTTCAGAGAATTACTATGTGGTTATGTGGTAACTAGACCACAGACAAGAAGAGTTAAAGCAGGAAAGCCAGTTAGGAGGTCATGTGTTAGACCAGGAGAGGCAGAATGACTTCCTGGACTGGGAGGATGAGAGTAGTGAAAGAGATACTAGCAGTAAGATTCAAGATATACTTTAAAGAAACAGCCCATAAGACCTGTAAGGAGAAAAGTGAAAGATGACGCCAAGATTCTGGCCTGAGCAACTAAGAAGTGGGTCTGGTTTACTAAGATGAGGAAGACAGCAGAAAGAGGAAGTAGGAGGGAGAGATATCAGGAGGTCAGTTTTGGATAAGTTAAATTTGAGATGCCATTAAACATCTAAGTGGACATACTGAGTAAGACCAAAAAATAAGGTTAGAACACTTACTATAAGTTAAAAATACACAGATTTCCAATGAATGCTTAGGCCTTGCCTTTTGGTGCTATTAATATGAGGCCTATCCTAACCAATAGATTTCCCTCATGCTGCTTTTACTGAATGGTTCACAAACCTACTGAAAAGGTTTTTAGAAGGGACCTACAACTGGGTCTTTCAAATCATTTCATAAACATTTCTGTTTAATTAAGTGTTTAAAGTGTACAAAGGTTTAAGATAAAAAATTGTTTTATTTAGAGGTTTTTATTTTAATCCACCTTAACTCAAAACTTTCTCATGCACTTTTTTAGACTCCCTCATAGCACCAAACTCATTATAAAACTGGTTGTTTCTGAAATATCACATCAGTCAGGCCAACAGGATATGGCAGTTCAAGCAACAGGATTGATAGGAGACAAAGAAAGAATTACTGAATTTACAATAGCTAAAAAAATTTCACCAGGAAGTGACAAACACTGACAGAATCAGGTAACACAGGTATCATTTAATAAAAACCAACAAATATTGATCTATAAAATAGGAAATTATATTTAAGAAATAAAGATATTTCTTAATTTTTTTAAGATGTTTCTTAAATACTAGAATTCAGACTAACTTTACTGAACAATCCAGTAAATATGTAAGTGTTCTCAATCTTTAAAATACCATTTTATCTTTTCATTTTAATAGACTATAATAAATTGGTTTAAATCTTACATAAATCTTGATTCATAGAAATGTATGAAATTATTTCTCCTTGGATAATTTTCCCATTTATTTTAAAATTTCTAACCTGCAAAGAGGGTTTTACCAGTCAGCATTTCAGCAAAGATGCAGCCTGCAGCCCACATGTCAATGGCTTTAGTATAATTATTAGGAGAAAGTAAAAGACGTGGAGATCTGTACCATTTAGTAACCAATCCTTCAGAAAGATGACCCTGAAAAAGAAACAAAAATATACTTTTTACTTTAGCTGAATAACAGTACATAAAACATGATTCATTAAAGCACCCTTAATCTAAAAACAAACTGTAACTGTAAAATCCTTAAACAGTACTGGTGGTTTCTATGCCTTTTTTCAAGGCTCTTGCACTTCTGAGGCTGTATGGAGATTAAACTCCCCCTGTAACATATCATCTATAACATGATATTCTCATGAAGTATTCTGACCAAAGAATACTATAAGAATTTAGTGTTAACTCTAGGGCACATATTCACAACAGGTTTGAGAAGAGAAGCTATTTATCACTTCAAGTCAACAATGAAGTAGGTATGCTTTAAATCAATGAGAGAAAAGTCAGGAAAGAGTACCAAAGGTGAGCTATTCATAAAGCAATACGAACCTCCTTACTGACAACCCAGGGGATGTGGCTATACTGCACACGCCATTCCTAATCAATTTCACTACTTTTAATTTATGAAGTATTTGACAAAAACAGTTAAATATATGTTGCCTTGTTTCACTCTAAAAATAATGCTGAGAAAATATGAAGGTAGATATTAACACTCAGGTTAAGGAGTCTGCAGGTCATATAGTTTAGCTGGATGTAGAAATGGAACTCAATTTTAGATAGTGTAACTCCTAGTTCAGTGTTCTATCCACAATACTTCACTGTTATCCATAAAGATGTGGTCATCCATTTCATTTTGGTACTCAATTTTGATCCTGAAGTTTTTTTAAAGTTAAGTTATACTCAATGTGAGATGATACATGCAAATACCAAGATGTGTCTTAGATGTGTGCTATGGGAAGCCAAGCAAGCAGGCTTCCCAGGGATGGTTTATACCAAAACAGCTCCATTTTTACATTTTAAACATCACAGTCCCATATATGATTTCATTTGAAAACTAAAAAACTAAAACTAAAGAGTTCAGCTCAAAAAATGTCATTAATTTCCTATACAAAAGCAAATTTTATTTAAGGCAAAGTTACTATGAATTCTTCTGCCTATTCTTATTGCCTACTTTATGTTTGTGCAAATTTAGATTTCAAACTAAGTTTGCTAAACAAAGCATAACAGAAGAGTATATCCAAACAAACAAAAAAAAGTAAAAACTGAAACAGCAACCTTCTGCCCTAAACACATGATATATCCTACTTTTAAGTAAGAGAGAGTTTCAGTTATTACAAATAACCAGAATTTGTATTTAACTAGGATCCCGTTCCACCTTCACTTCAAACACAGGGAGACTGTGAATGGAAAAAAGGTAGTATGCAAAGTTTAATACAATTAACTACAAATTCTGCCACAACACACAAAGGAAATTACAAGCACCCGTTTCTGATGATGTGTATCAATTTAGAGGTCTGCCTCAACTGACTTTCCACATACCTTATGGGAATAATGGGGATCCATGATCCGTGCAAGACCAAAGTCACCTATCTTCAGCACCAAGTCTTCAGTATTAATGAAAAGATTAGCTGGTTTGAGATCTCTGTGCAGCACGTTTGCTGAGTGAATGTATTTGAGCCCACGCAGCAGCTGATACATGAAAAGCCTGGCGTGCTCTTCCAGTAAAGGGCCCTGCTCCAGCACATTAGCCAAGTCTGTCTCCATGTATTCCTGAACAATGTAAACACTGCTCAGTTCGGTAAGAGAGCCCACGTCATCCGTTAACTGGCTTCCACTAGGACCAAGAATTTCAAACACCTTCACAATGTTATCGTGGTCAAGTCTTCTAATAATTTTGATTTCGCGTAGAGCATGTTTGACACTCTGGGGATCAGTAAGGACAATTTTCTTGATGGCTACTCTTTTGTCACAGTCATTGTCTACAGCAGAAAAAACCAAGCCATTGCCTCCACAACCCAATGGTTTTAAGTCCATATACCTAGAGCCCAGATCAAAACCATGAATGTTCATGAGACTTTCAAATTTCTCTGCCATTTTTAAACCCTTACTATTGGCTTTTCCTTTCAAATTGTTGAACTTGTGTGAACAAGGAATAAAACTGGCATCAAAAGGAAAGATCTTTTAAAAAGGGAGAAAAAAATAATTCTGCGTCCACAGCAAGATGGTTTCTTGATGCTCATTGCATATGCCAACCAGGCCTGTTGAGTTCCCCTTAGATTTAAAGCTCAAAAAGCTCTACTCATACTGAGAATTAAAAAGATTGCAGTACTCATAGTTCAAGAAAGGGACAGCAACTCTGCAGACATTTAAAGAAAACACTCAAGAAACTCAAACGGAATGAAATGACATACTATGCACTCAGATTTACTGTGCTGAAGGATTTAACATTTAACAAAAATGTGAATAAATATGCACACAACAGGCTTCTATGAACATTCTCCTCACAGTGCAGATACATTCAGTGTTGGACTGGTCCTGAGCAGCATCATTCTAAGGTGCTGGTAAGCGCTATTTCCGTTTTGCTTCTTTTCTTCCTCTGTTGCTGTATATTTCAACAGGAAGCCCTGGCGGCTGTTGGTTAACAGAAGATGTCTTTTGTTAGTGATCAGGTGGCTCCAGCTCACCACAATCACAATCAAAGCTACCGTCCATCTTACTCTGATACAACCTGGAGGATGAGAAAAAAGAAGGAAAAGAGTCACCACTGCAGGAAATGCTCTTTTAATCAACTTTATAAAATGACACAAACTGGGCATTTAGCTATAAGCTACCACTGGTGGTGTATTAAACTTACATACATCACTAAATGGAAAGCTTACCCTCAATCAAAAATAGCTACCTATGTTATAAGCAATTCACATGTGTTGACTCAGGCTCCAGACCTCACCATACTAGATTCTTTGTATTATCTAGGTCATTAGGCTGTATAATTTCTTAAATGCCAATGAGCAAAGGAAAAGTTCATAATATTTTTACAGAATTCTTTAGAATTTTTCAGTAAAGCATTTGCAACATTTTTCTAAAAATACATACATAATATCTTAAAGTGTTAGTTCATTAAAGGGCATGTTTATTTATTAACTCTGCCTGACAGAGTTAATGCCTGACAATACCTAATGAACAAAAATGTAGCAGTACAAATAAGAAATTTGCCAAATATGCTCTTAAACTTACAAGGTGAACTTCGTAAGTTCACTTACAAAGGGGTGAACTTAAACAGTGAATTAACCTATGAATAAAGCCTATGAAATGTTTAACTTCACTGATGATCAAAAATATCAAATTACTTCATGAAGATGATATTTCAGATTGGAAAAATAGTTTGAATGAAGTGTCTCAACTGCAAATATCAAGTCTGGAGAGGAATGTAGAAAAACAGGAACTTTCCTACAAAAATGGTGAGAGTTTACAAGGGACAGTTAGGGAGTTTGGGATTGATACGTATACAAAATGTTATAATTAAAATGGATAACCAACAAGAACCTACTGTACAGCACAGAGAACTCTGCTCAACATTATGTGGCAGCCAGGATAGGAGGGGAGAGTTTAGGGGAGAATGGATACATGTACATGTATGGCTGAATCCCTTTGCTGTCTACCTTAAACTATCACATCATTATTAATCAGTTATAGTCCAATTTAAAATAAAAAGTTAATAAAAAATTAAAACAAAATAAAGTTATCATAAAATATTGGGAAAGAGTAAGAACATCAAAAAACAATTTGGCATTAAGTAGATACATAAGTAAATAAATAAATATCATACCTATGACTTGGCAATTTTTCTTCAAGGAAAATTCCCTAGATAAGTGCTTGCAAATGGATATACAGATGTTCACTTTTTTTTTTTTTGGAATAGCAAAATAACAAAAACAGCCTAAACTTTCAACAATAAGAATAAATGAGTTATAGTCATACAGTGAACTACTATATAATAGTAAAAATGAAGATGGCAGAAATCATCAAATATATACTAAATTTAAAAAGCAAACTGCATACAGAAACACGCATGCTGCAACTAGTTATAGCAGGTGGATAAACATGCAAAATAAAGCTATTTTAAGGTACATTCAGATGTAGCAAAAGTATAAAAACATAAGATTGATAAATAACAAATTAAAGATAATAATCACCTTAGGAATGAAGGAAGAAACAAGAATGGGGCGGGGGGATTACACAGCATGCTTCAACCAATCTTTAATGTGTTATTTTTTAAAAAACAACTGAAGTATGACAAATTATTAGAATGTTATAGAGTTAGGTAGAATGTAAATGAAGAGTTCATATTACAGGCGGAAACATAGGCAGACAAAAAGCAAAACACACATTAGATGGCAATAAGTGGTATGGAAAAATAAAATAGAAAAAAGAGACAAAGAGGGTAGTGAGGAAATGCCTCTCTGATAAGGTGTTACTGGAGCAAAGCTCTAAGGGAGGAAGTAAGGAGGTGGGTGGGCCTTAAGGATGTTATGTGGAAGTAACTGTTATAGACAGAGGGGGCTCCAATATAAAATAAAAAGTTTTAAAACATCAAAATAAATTTATCATAAAATATTGGAAAAAAGTAAAAACATCAAAAAGCTATTAGGCATAAATAAATACACTAAGATGAGCATTTGTTTCATGTTCCAAAAGCAACTAGGAGACCAATGCAGTAGCTCATTTAAACATATTAATACATGCCTATAAGCATGTAATACAGCCTAGACCCTTAAACGAAAAGGCTTCCTGGTGCTGACTTTTGACCTTAAAGCTAGTATAGGTGCATATACAATGCTATTTTCTCAATGAGTCTGAAAGGACTGGAAATAGGACAGCTGCAATAATCCTTGGTTCAAAGAGCTAATTATAATTATTTAAAGGCAGGAGAAACTTTTATCAGTGAATGAAATAAAGCTGTCCATTCTGAACCTGAAGACATGACAACTTGCAATCACCTTCAGGTGTGGCTTAAGAACTGCTAGGACCAAACACATCAGCTATTTCACAGTGGTGAAGCTTCTATACAACAGAGGAATCTACCTTATTTCCCTGTCTGCTTCATTCATATTTCTATATACTTCACATGTGGAAATATATGATCCTGAAAAATAAGGTAACAGCATATGCTTCAATCTGAGCAAATCTTCAATTCTGAGAGATCCATAAATACGAAAAATAACTGTGTGAGAGAGAAACTGATAATACGAATAACTCAGAAACTAAGTAGATAAATGACCCCTCTTGCCCTGATGTAGACAATTCCTTAAAGATCAATCAAGTTTTAAGTTTTTGATAAATGCACATTTTTATGTCTGTTTAACAGACTTGACATAATACTAAAACCTCTAAGTACTCTCATAAGCTTCTAGTTCACTAACACAGCAATCAGAGACAAGCAGAAATAACGCTTCGCTAAAACACCACCACTCTCATTCACGAGAAAAGTATCACAGTAGAAACTCCATTCAGAGGATGAATTGCAGACTCAAGACCTCCATCCATATCGGGCCCCTTTCAATCTCAGTGAGATCAAGAAGCATTACAGACCAGAAACAAATGTAAGGATGAGAATGCCCTTTCGGAAATCTCAAAGACACTGGTCATCATTTACAGGGGTAAAGAATGGGTAAAAATTCATTTCAGGGAAGGTAAGAGCTTATGCCTAGGCTGAGAGCTACAGAGTTCTCATTACAGACTCAGATGATGCCTATACTGAAAGCCTTGAGCAAACTTTACAGAAATATGAGACCACAATCTCAAGAATGTAATATTTATCAACTAAACTGTAATTCCACCAGACAGTGAGGACTGTACCAATAAAAAAAACTGGGATGGGGGAGTGGCAGAGGAAAGGTTGGGGAGTGCTTGCCTGTATAGTCGCCTCACTGCTCTGTGAGTAGTAGTCTTCAAAGTCCTTCAATATCTGTTAGACCAAAAGCTTTTTAGCACCTTTTCATCCAGGAGCTTGAAAAGTAAGCCCACCTTAATCAGTAAGTTGGAGGTAACGCCATACCTCTGTATGATAAAGTGGATCTAGTAAATGCTTCCAATTCAGTGCCCTCCATTCAGCAAGTATTTGCAAATTGTGTTATGTACTTGTCAGCATCCTAAGCACTGCAGATAAAATGGTAAGTAAAAATAGGCTTGACCCCTGCCCTCATGAAGTTTATAGTACAGCTGGAAACAAACAACAATAGGAAAAAAGGGAATGCAGAAGGGAAAAAGCAGTACAGGATGCTGTGAGAGCCTAGACACTGGGTGATCTGACCTAATTAGAGCAGTCAGGATATGCGCCTCTGGAAGCCATAAAAAGCCAAAGGCCTCCCATGCTCCTCCTTACTGACTATGAAAACAGCTTCTTCCTTATCACTATGACCCTTACAGCAGTTACATTTCAAATCCTGATCTTGTCCAATCACCTCCATCTTTCACATCCACCAAGCAGTCATCGGGCATGCAACTGCAACTAAACTGGATCAGCAGATTACTGGTCAGTGCATCCTCCATCTACCTCAACAACCTCTAGAAATGTCTCATTTATACCATTTTCTCCACCATCTATCATGTTTAACTTCATAAAAGCAAAGTTCAAGGCTCAGACTCAAGATGTGCAGTTCTCCTTCCTTTTGCACTTTCTACACACTTCAAGGAAAGAAAGGGAAAACCAAGCCAGGACAGTAACTTTAAAATGACCCTTCCCACCACCTTTTTAATTTCTATGTCTCCAAATGTTTCCCATTCCTACTAATCTGAGTGCTGATACTGTGTTGCTTGGAGAGAGATCACTGGTTAAGTTTTAATTAGCTAAGTTGATGTTGCTTTGTTTTTAACAATTTGGTAAATAACAATGAAGGGCAGAGAATGATTTATAAGAATGAAGCTGGCTCTTTGGTCTTCTTTTAGTGATTCACCATAACATGGAAGTAAAAGCTCTCTGTATAGCCAGGCTGAGTACCAGCTTCCAACATTTACAAGATAGTTCCCTGAAACTACATTAGCCACAAATGTTGCCTCGAGCTTTTTCTTCCCTAAATTGCCTCCTGCTTTCTGTCACTTAGCTCACTCCATCACCAAGAGAAATGCAGGTACTCTAAGTCAGGCCTAAGTGTATGAAGTCATAAAACACAAAAGAAAGAAATAAAAAAGACAGTAGAATAACTTCACTTTGCTTTCATGCATTGGAGAAGGAAATGGCAACCCACTCCAGTGTTCTTGCCTGGAGAATCCCAGGGACGGGGGAGCCTGGTGGGCTGCCGTCTATG
The DNA here is from genome assembly GCF_027580195.1 of Bos mutus. Classification (NCBI taxonomy): domain Eukaryota; kingdom Metazoa; phylum Chordata; class Mammalia; order Artiodactyla; family Bovidae; genus Bos; species Bos mutus. Next base: position 50,383,841 of record NC_091626.1, on the reverse strand, counting down.
GGGTCGCACAGAGTCGAACACAACTGAAGTGACTTAGCAGCAGCAGCAGCCTCATTTCCACATTCTACAGAAATTCGATTTTCTTTCCCTTCTTACCCATGAACAACTTGGTCAGTGTCAGCAAGTACAAGTTTGAGGTGAGGGCCTTAAATATAAAGGTTACTTGCCTGATATTCCCTTCCATCTTCTATTCTGCTGCTTCTCAGGTTAAATGCTGACTTGGGTCATCTGGCCTGATCACACTCACTCACTCACTTACCCCCACCCCTCACCAGCTCTTGCCTATTTAGCTCTTCTCCAGGGTCAACCAAGTAACCTGAGTTAACTGGCATTCAGCCAGCCTCACATCTCAGCCAAAGCTCAGTTACTTTTGGAGAGAAGGGAAAGGTTGAGCTCTACTTACATTCACCTAGGACTGTTTCCTAACCCTGGCACAGAGAGGTGTTGTTATAGCAAATTCACCCTTCCCTAAGATCATGTTCTCAAGCTCTCATCAAAGCTACTAAGCTTCTAGGGCAGAGAAAGCCAAAGACTACAGCTTAACTGCTTGCTTATAGGCATTCCTGACAAAGCTCTTACTCCTAATGCAGGGTAGCCCACAGTTATCAGGGACCCCTCTCAGGATTTGGGCCTCAAGGAGGTCCGAAGTGCAAACCAGTGTCAGTGAATCATCTCAGGAACTCTGTGTGAGAGGGAGGACCTTAACACTTAAGCATCAAAGCCTAAGGGGCTTTTGCCTGCTATCAGTAACTGCCATTAGCTACAGAGACAGACTTTCAAAGATGGATGCTTACATAGCTTCTAACAAAGTAACCAGTTTTTTAAAAACTTCTCTTCTAGTCCTAACTTCTGTTCTTAAATTGTCTGAACCTTTGCCTAAATGCATTTTAACATTAGGGACTTCAACCATTTAAAAGGCCATTATAAGATAAACGTCATATGTTTATTTTGATGCTCATATCTAGTTGCTATTTACTCTAGGTACTCACATTGGAATATCAGAACTTTACAGATTAGATAAACTAGTCACACGATCTCTAAAGTGAAAGTGAAGTCGCTCAGTCGTGTCCGACTCTTAGCGACCCCATGGACTGCAGCCCACCAAGCTCCTCCGTCCATGGGATTTTCCAGGCAAGAGTACTGGAGTGGGGTGCCATTGCCTCCTCCGTTAACAGCGGCTAGGCATACCCTTCCAATTCTAAAAGTCTATGACCTATGAAAGCACAGTACAAGTTTTCTAACCTGACTAGGTTTTGCTCCCACTTAATATACTAGGACGCCCAGAATGGTGGAACTGTGATTGAAATTGCTATAAAATTAACATTAAACATTTAACATAAAACATTAAACACAATCCCATCTACAAATTTATGGCTGGAAAATTTAAAATAATTATAATAACCCTTCAACCCCTTCCTATCTTCCTCCTGTCAGAGCCGTCATTTCTAAGACTCTTCTCCTAACCAATGGCAAGGAAACACTGGGGCAAATATATAAGCAGAAGACACTTGGGCAGCCTTCTTCTTCAAGTACCTTTGGAAATCTAACGATTCCAACTAAACAAAAATGAATACAAATTTCTATAGTAGTTGAGAGACAACTTATACAGTGTTACAGTAACAAATAACCCCCAAACCTCAGTGAGTAAAAAGACCTTTTAAATCTGGCTCATGCAACAAGTGAAACAGCTGTTATCCAAACTCCTGAAGGAGCTATACCACCTCTATCACAGCCACTCAATGTGCCAGAGGGAAAGAAATGAGAATATCTCACTGATATGTAACGTCGTGCGTGCTCAGTCATGTCCAACTGCTCACAACTCCATGGACTGTAGCCCGCCAGGCTCTTCTGTCTTAAGGATTATCCTGGCAAGAATACTGAAGTGGGCTGCCATGTCCTCCAGGGGATCTTCCTGACCCAGGGATGGAACCCGCATCTCCTGTACTGGGAGGCAGGATCTTTACCACTGATCCACCTGGGCCGCCCCACTGATTCGTAAACCTTCATCCAACAAATCATACACTTCACTTCTACTCATATTTTACTGACCAAAGCAGGTCACATGGTGGCACCAACTTCAAGGCAGTAGGGAAATGCCATCCCAAAATGGCCCAGAAGCAGTTTTTAAGAGCTTTCACTGTTTGTTTCAATTCTTCCATCCATCCACTACATTTTTATTCAACAAAACCTTGAGTGCTTATCAAATGCCAGGCACTGTCTTAGGCATTAAGGTATAGAAGGCATCAAATTGGTTAAAAAAAAAAAAAGCCTCATGGAGCACGTACTCCTAGAGCATTGTATTCCACTGCAGTAGATTCCATTGTAGTAGACTTCTCTCTGTCCACTAGGCTTGCTTTCTCTTTTCCATAGCATTTTCCTTCCTTTGTCTTTTGCCATCCATCCCCAATCTCATTTAATCTACCCTCTAATCTTCAAATCCTCTAATCTTCATTTTCTAGGGCACCACTCCCTTCCCCCTTGCTGCAGTTCTATTTTTAAAGGTTTGGGACTAAGTACCTTTACTGACATTTTCTGAGCATAGTTCCTGATGGCAGGCACCTTAAACACTACTGAATGAATTAATGTAAATAACATATTCTACTTGGTAGGAGAAAGCTTTGGAGAACACAAGCTCTACCCTCAATTTTTTCAGAATTTGATCACATTCTGACCTACCATGTGGGAACATCGGTGATGACTCCAGATACGGTGCTTTCCTTTCCAGGCATTAGCTCAGGAGCCTCACCCTATGGTGAACATATAGGTCTGCCAACACACGAAGAAAGCAATTGATTTCAACCCAGTTGGACTGGAGAAACAGAAAAACGTTAGCTGTTATAGCTCCTAGTTTGTTTTGCTGAGGTAGTGGAGAGGGACTGCACCACTGAAGCAGTGCCCTATATAACCAGATGAGCAGGACTCTGTAAAAAGTCCTGCTAGCTTAGCAAGTAGGTATTGTGAAGATATGGAAGATCATGCCAGTACTCTCTGATTGTACTGTTCTTTATCCCATGTTAGGAGAATCTGAAAGCACCACAGCTTTCCAGACTGGCATCAAATACAACAGCTGTTATTTCTGAGCTAACCCTGGTGAGGGTCTGAAGAAGGTCCCACTGCTCAAGGCCACATAAAACATGTCTGGACCCCCACCAAATGGAGACAATCACATGCTTATTTAAGAGTGTGCCCAATTTTTAAAAAAAATTATTCAGAATGGCATATAGCTTTTCTGGAATATCTTTTCTCCTTTGTTTCTCATTTTCTCCAAACCTAAACAAGAAAGCTTGTAAGATAGAAAATAGTGTAAGTAGGAACTTGCCTGATGGTCAAGTGGTTAAGCATCCACCTTCCAATGCAGGGGACATAGGTTTAATCCCTGGTCCCAGAAGATTTCACATGCTATGGAGCAATGAAGCCCAGGCATCATAACAATTGAGCCTGAGTTCTAGAGACTGTGAGCCACAACGAAGACCCTATGTGATGCAACTAAGACCTGATGCGGCCAAATTAAAAAAAAAATAGCATAAGTCTCTTATCAGAGTCACATGACAGTTTGATACTGCTGAAAACTTCTCATCTGATGTCACCAACCCCATATTAAAAACAAAGAAGCATGAACTAAAGTGATCTGAAGTTTAGTCCAGGATCTGTGGCGAAACTAGCTTTGTAATCAAAGCCTCTCATATTACTATGTCTCAGTTCCTCATCAGGAAAATGATGTAGCTAAACTCCATGATTTCTACAATCTCTTCCAGCTCCAAAATATTTTAAGTTTAGTGAAAAACTCAGGATTTCCACTTCTGATTAAAATGCAGAAAGTTGCAAGATACCATTACTCTCTTCCGATAAACCATGATAAACTGAGTAAGCTGCTGCTGCTGCTGCTAAGTCACTTCAGTTGTGTCCGACTCTGTGCAACCCCATAGACCAGGCTCCCCCATCCCTGGGATTCTCCAGGCAAGAACATGGGAGTGGGTTGCCATTTCCTTCTCCAACACACGAAAGTGAAAAGTGAAAGTGAAGTCGCTCAGTCGTGTCTGACTCTTAGCTACAGAACTGTAATTAAGAAATACACCTGAAAGCTAAGGATGCAAAGAACTCTAAACCCTAGAAAATATCAAGCCCTTCCTAACACAAGAGATCATGGTTATTCTCATTTCTCATAAAGTTGCAAGAGAACAAGATATTTTCCACTAACAGGACGAAGAAGAAGCCAGTCAAATTTATAAACAATGATATTTGCCGCACGCGGGTTCAGGTAACAGATTAGAATTCAGAGGAAGCCCAGTTACAAGCCCTACCTGCCAATCCTTCCCCACGGGTCTTCACTGAGAGTACAAGTCTGAAGCCAAGTCAGAAAAGCTGAGAGAAAACCTCATGAAGCATATGGGCATCCATTTTGTCCAAGACAGATGCCCCTCTCAAGGTGGAGGTCAAGACAGGAAGTATGAGATAAATCCCTCAAAGGCACTCTTGAGTATAAGGCAAATATTCTTCCTAAGAAAATGGGCAAAAACCTGATGTAAAGAAAACCGGAGGTGGTACTGGAAATCAAAGAAAATGTCCAAGCAATCCAAAGAGCCAGCAGCAAGGCTGAAAAGTAGTTCAGAAAGCTGACATGATTTACAAAGCTGACAGGGCAGAAGTATGTGATGAGACAATGGGCAAAAACTTCCCCAAACTGATAAAGACATCAACTCACAGACCTGGAAGGTCAATGAACTGCAAGCAGGATAAATACAAAGAAAAATCTAGGCACATGATAAACTGTTGAAAGTTAGAGAGCGGGAAGGTCAAGAGCAACTCTTAAAAGCAACTATGAAAGAGAAAAAAGTATATACTAGGGAAAAACAATAGGAACAAAGGCAGACAAACACAAAAGCTAAAGACAACAGAACATCATCTCTCAAGTGTCGAAAGAAACAACCAGCCCAGAAGTCTAAATCGAGGGAAACATACTTCAAAAAGGACAAAACAAAAACATTTTCAAAGAGAAAAAAATGAAAAGAATTTGTCCAACAGATCCCCATTACAAGAAACGCTAAAAGAAGTTTGTTATCATGAAGATGAACCAAATGGAAGATCTACAGAAAGCATAAATAATTGGAAAAAGCAAAAAGCCTTAAAAAAAAAAACAACCCAATCCACACGTTTAAATGTCTTTAAGAGACTATTGATTGTTTAAAGCAAAAGTAGTAATGTATTGGGGTTACAGCATATGTAGAAGTAAAACATAAGAGCACAGTGTGTTTCAAGAGGGTGACCTGAATCATGCGGTCTTAAGGTTTGCAGTGTTAGTGAAGTAGTTTATACTGTTTAAATAGACTGTGAAAATAAACTGTGAAAAATAGACTGAAAAAAATAAAAAGGCTCAGGGGTCATCCTTAAACACCTTCTCCCTTTTTGGTCATCTGTCGTTGCTGTATGTGCTGTTTTAGTCAAGAGTCGTGTTCGACTCCTTTGCGACCCCACGGACTGTAGCCTGCCAGGCTCCTCTGTCCATGGAATTTTCCAGGCAAGAATACTGGACTGGGTTGCCACTTCCTTCTGCAGGGGACCTTCCTGACCCAGGGATCAAATCCACATCTCGTGCATTTCCTGCATTGGCAGGTGTATTCTTTACCACTTAGCCACCTGGAAAGTTCCTTTTTGGTCATTATGTTTACTTAATAATATCCCATCAAGGGGAGTGAAGGGAAAGAAAAAGAGAAAACTAAAATCACCAATTGTAAGTAATGATTCATTTTGCTAGGCAGTTTTTGTGTAATTTTTACATCAATAATGATACAAACTAATACATTAGCATTTAAATACCACAGATTCACTGACACTTTCAAAGAAGATAAAAATTTACCATGTTACACAAGACAAAGACACATATTTTATTATTTTTCCCACATATTTTAATTGAAATAATTTTTAGAGGCTCTACTTTATAACTTAAAAGTATACAGTTTTTAAGAATTTAAGAACTACATTATGGAATACAGTTCAAAAAGTTTTAACTTGAGGATATAAATAACATTATCTGGTACATATTTATCTTACATTATCAGCTTTTATAAAAGCAATTAATGAAAAAATTTGTATTATAAAGGAAATCACAGCACTGAACATGAGAATAGATTTTTTTTAATACAGAACAACAGAAAGCCTAAGAATGTATTATATATGAAGCATACTACTCTTACACTAAATCCTCCTAACAACACTGCAAAATGGGTCCTGAGATTTTTAGAGAATTTAAATAATGCATTAAAAGTCACACACACTGAGAGCCAGAATTTGAACTTCAGGTTTCAGTCCAAAGCCCATGATCTTCTTTCTAATAGTAATGTAATTTATTGACAAGTACACTGTACCTTTCTTCCCAACCCTAGTGTTTCTTATAGACAGGACATTCTTCCGCATAACCAGAATACAATCATCAAAATCAGAAAATTGACACTGGCATAGTATTACCACCTAATACTCAGATCCCATTTAAGTTTTTGCAACTGTACCAATAATGTACAGAGAGCTAAAAAACTCAGTTCAGAATCATGTTACAATGACTACAATGCAATCTTTAACATATTTTTCCCTTCAGAAATTTAAGGGAGCCAAACATTTTATAGGTGCACAAAAATTTACTGAGCACTTGGCATGTGTCAAGCAGTGTTCTATGGCACAGTGGAGAATAAGACAATTAAGGTTCTTCTGCTTCCAAACAGTTTACACTCTAATGAGAAAAGACCAACAAGTAAGTATAACTTCAGGTTTGGCCAAGTGCTCTGATGGAGTGGCTTGGAAATGGCCATCTAAAATGCTGCAACCCGAATAGTAAACGGAAGCAGCACTACTAAGAGATGGAACAAGAGGATCCCAAACAGAGGGGAAAGAAATACAATCTAGATCAGGATGTAACTTGGAATTTTGGAGGAAAAGAAAAGAAGCCAGTGTACTGACGGTGTCCTTAGTAAAGGGAGCAGGGAGTGATGCGAAAAAGAGGCACGATTCTGAATTTTATAACTAAGAAAGCTATTGAAGAATTTTAAGCAGACAACTGGCATGGTTGCATTTCCATGTTTCCAAGATAATTCTAGCTACTGGGAGGAGAATGCACTGAAGAAGATGGTCAAGTGAAAGGAGAGACCAGTTAAAAGCTATTTCAGCAGGCCACATGAGATAACGGCGACTGAGACCAGGCTGGTAGAAATGAGGAAGAAAACCAGGACAACCCGAATATTCTGGAGACCAAGAAAACCTGGCGATGGATTGGATATGGTGGATGATACAGGGAAACATAGGTTTTAAGCATAACTCCTAGGTGCCAATTACTGAGATGGGGAGACTGGAATAACACTATAAGAGAAGGAGTTCTATTTTGGACACGTTAAGTCTATTCAGGTGAGATATTTAAACCAGAAACATATATTTGATAATTATTCACATGTAGATAGTGCTTTATTGACTATGCCAAAGCCTTTGACTGTGTGGATCACAATAAACTGTGGAAAATTCTTCAAGAGATGGGAATACCAGACCACCTGACCTGCCTCTTGAGAAACCTGTATGCAGGTCAGGAAGCAACAGTTCGAACTGGACATGGAACAACAGACTGGTTCCAAATAGGAAAAGGACAACGTCAAAGGTGTATATTGTCACCCTGCTTATTTAACTTATATGCAGAGTACGTCATGAGAAACGCTGGGCTGGAAGAAACACAAGCTGGAATCAAGATTGCCGGGAGAAATATCAATCACCTCAGATATGCTGATGACACCACCCTTATGGCAGAAAGTGAAGAGGAACTAAAAAGCTTCTTGATGAAAGTGAAAGAGGAGAGTGAGAAAGTTGGCTTGAAGCTCAACATTCAGAAAATGAAGATCATGACATCTGGTCCCATCACTTCATGGGAAATAGATCACTGCAGATGGTGACTGCAGCCATGAAATTAAAAGATGCTTACTCTTTGGAAGGAAAGTTATGACCAACCTAGACAGCATATTGAAAAGCAGAGACATTACTTTGCCAACAAAGGTCCGTCTAGTCAAGGCCATGGTTTTTCCAGTGGTCATGTATGGATGTGAGAGTTGGACTGTGAAGAAAGCTGAGCGCCGAAGAATTGATGCTTTTGAACTGTGGTGTTGGAGAAGACTCCTGAGAATCCCTTGGACTGCAAGGAGATCCAACCAGTCCATTCTGAAGGAGATCAGCCCTGGGTGTTCTTTGGAAGGAATGATGCTAAAGCTGAAACTCCAGTAATTTGGCCACCTCGTGCTAAGAGTTGACTCACTGGAAAAGACTCTGATGCTGGGAGGGATTGGGGGCAGGAGGAGAAGGGGACGACAGAGGATGAGATGGTTAGATGGCATCACCGACTCAGTTGACATGGGTTTGGGTAGACTCTGGGAGTTGGTGATGGACAGGGAGGCCTGGCGTGCTGCAATTCATGGGGTCTCAAAGAGTCACACACGACTGAGCGACTGAACTGAATGAACTGAGATAGTATTTTAAAAACTAAATTGAATGAGACTATCTATGGACAGAACTAAGAGAAGAGGAAGAAAGTCCAGGACCAACCTCTGTGTGCTTAGTCGCTCAGTCGTGTCCAACTCTTTGCAACCCCAAAGACTGAAGCCCATCAGGCTCCTCTGCCCATGGGGTTTCTCCAGACAAGAATACTGGAGTGGTTTGCCATGCCCTCCTCCAGGGGGATCTTCCCAACCCAGGAATCGAACCTAGGTTTCCTACACTGCAGGTGGATTCTTTTTTTTTTTTTTTCAAGGAGAATCTGAAAATAACTCAAGGCTTTTATTATTATTATTTCCCCATATGGAAGCAACACACTCATCATTGCCCACCCCAAAGCAACAGAAGTGATTAGAGACACAGGCCTTCAAAGCTGAGACACCCGGGTACAGCCAAGGCCTTTAAACAGCACCAAAGATAGACACACACACAGTTTCTGGTCAGATATGGCCTGCTTTGGCCCTTGACCTTCGACAATGCTGCTGCCAAGTCGCCTGTGTCGTGTCCGACTCTGGGTGACCCCATGGACTGCAGCCTACCAGGCTTCTCCGTCCATGGGATTCTCCAGGCAAGAACACTGGAGTGGGTTGCCATTTCCTTCTCCATGCAGGTGGATTCTTTACCAGCTGAGCTACCAGGGAAGCCCAGACCAACCTCTGGGATATGCCAATACTTAGAGGCAGGAGAGGAGAGAGAAGCCTGTTAATGTATGACAAGGTGTGAAGTAGGAAGAGAACAAAAATATGTGTCTCATAAACTAAGAGAAGCAGGTGAATAGGCAGGAAACTGTTAACAATACTGAATGCTGCTATAAGATCCTTTAAGATGGATTTGGTAAATGGTATCGCTGGTAACCTTGACTTAAGAGTACTTTCAGTGGTGAGATGGTGACACAAGTCTGGAGTTGAAGAACAAAGCAAAGTGGAAGGAGAACACAAAGATAGTTCTTGAAAATATGCTTCAAAGTAGACTAGAGAAATGAGGCAATAGCTAGAAGAGAAAAATGTGGAATCAGGAGAGGGTTTGTAAGAGATTTCTACTCTATATCTACACTGTCCAGTACAGAAGCCAATAGCTACACAAGGATACCAAGCAAGTAAAATATAATTAGCATGACTAAGGAACTGATAATTTTTGTTTAAATAGCCAAATGTGGCTAGTGGCTACTGTATAGCTCTACAGCACATCTGTATATCAATAAAGATACCTGGTTCGATCCCTAGGTCAAGAAGATCCCCGGAGAAAGGATTGGCTATCCACTGCAGTATTCTTGCCTAGATAATTCCAAGAACAGAGGAGCCTGGAGAGCTACAGCCCATGGGGTTGCAAAGAGTTGGATTGGTACTTTTACTTTTCACTTTTTCAAAGACAGTCCAATAGAAGGGGCAAAATTCATGAGGCAGGCAAGAGACGAGTCCTTAAGAAGCTAAGAGAACGGGACTCCCCTGGTGGTCCAGTGGTTAAGACTTCACTTTCTAATGCAGGGGGTGATGCTTCGATCCCTGGTCAGGGAGCTATGATCCCACATACCTCTTGGCCAGAAAACCAAAAGGTGAAACAGAAGCAATATTGTAACAAGTTCAATAAAGACTTTAAAAATGGTTCACATCAAAAAAATATTTAAAAAAAAAAGATCAAGAGAAGGAATTTAGAGCACAAGTGGAGGAATGTACTAGGGATATACATGAATGAAGCAAGGCAAGAAGTCATGTAATTGGTGGGAACCAACAAGATTTAAAATCAGAATCTTAAACATAAAACTAAATACAGGCTGTAAGAAGCTGAGAACAAGGGAAAGGGAAGGTAATTCAAATTTACTGAGTGTCCATTAAGTGCCAGGCATTTTCTGAGTGGGGATTCTTTGGTGGCTCAGCAGTAAAGAATCACCTACAGTACAAGAGAAGTGGGAGATGTGGGTCTGATCCCTGGGTCAGGAAGCTCCCCTGGAGAAGGAAATGGCAACTCACTCCAGTATTCTTGACCAGAAAATTCCATGGACAGAGGAGAATGGAGGGCTACCAGTCTATGGGTTCACAAAGAATCGGACATGACTGAGTACACACACACATTTTCTAAGTAAAAAACTATTTCTGTTACTCAGAACCACCACCTTTTAAGTCTCATTTTACAAACAAGAGCACTGCTCCAAAAGATAAAGCAAGTTCACCAAAATCATGCAAGATTTGGACACAGGTCACTCTGACTTACTCTAGGGTTACAATCTTCCCACTGCATAAGGTGGAAGGTTAAGAACCACTCAATGTTTCTACACCTGGAAATAACACAAGAAAAGGCAGATCAATCTGGCAGCTATCGACAACTGCCAAAAAACCTGGAGATATTATGCCAGAGGCAAAAACTGTCCCCTCAATGCTACCCATAAGATAATTAAGGAACACTTACTTAACAGGTTATTTATTTTAAATATTTACGTACTTGGCCAAACCAGATCTTAGTTACAGCCTTTGGGATTTTCAGTTGTGACATGCATACTCTTAGTTGGGGCATGTGGGATCTCGTTCCCTGACTAGGGATTGAACTAAGGCCCCTGCATTGGGAGTGTGGAGTCTCAGCCACTGGACCACCAGGAAGTCCCTAACAGTTTATTTTTAATATTTTTAAATCCAAGTGTTTGAGACAAATGGGGAAATAGATATTCTTGCAGCTTAGATTCGGAGAAGGCAATGGCACCCCACTCCAGTACTCTTGCCTGGAAAATCCCATGGATTGAGGAGCCTGGAAGGCTGCAGTCCATGGGGTCGCTAAGAGTCGGACACGACTGAGCAACTTCACTTTCACTTTTCACTTTCATGCATTAGAGAAGGAAATGGCAACCCACTCCAGTGTTCTTGCTTGGAGAATCCCAGGGACGGGGGAGCCTGGTGGGCTGCCGTCTATGGGGTCGCACAGAGTCGGACACAACTGAAGTGACTTAGCAGGAGCAGCAGCTTAGATTATCTACACTATTGAACACAGGAGTATATCAGAAAATTGGCATTGCTTTATAATAACTACTAAACTAATACCTAGGCATTTTAGGGATGTAGGTAGTTAGAAACCTACCATCACTCCAACTTGTAAATTAGGAGGAAATTATTAAATTAAGTTTAAGTGAAGTGAAGTTGCTCAGTCCTGTCCGACTTTGTTGTGACCTCATGGACTGTTGCCTGCAAGGCTCCTCCATCCATGGGATTTTCCAGGCAAGAATACTGGAGTGGGTTGCCATTTCCTTCTCCAGGTGATCTTCCCAACCAAGGGATCGAACCTGGGTCTCCCACATTGCAGGCAGACTCTTGACCATCTGAGCCATCAGGGAATCCCAAATTAAGCCTAATCAGTTATTAAATTACAGCTCAAATAATTTTAAACTTAATGTGGGCAAAGATCATCTAAATATGTGCTGTCCAATACAGTAGCCACTAACTCCATGCAGCGAAGAATAAATTAATTAGAAATACATATAATTAAAAATTCAGTTCCTTGGGTATACTAGCCACCTGTCAAATGCTCAACTGTCATGTGGCTAGTGATTATCTCACTGGACAACACAGAGTAAAATACTAATACTTCTATCATCACAGAAAGTTCTACTGGACAGTGATTAGATTCTCAATCTTCCTTTTGATGTTTTTTAGGAGGGTCAATGGAAAGAGCAACTCAGAAGACCTGAGTTTTCCAAATCAGTCACTAACCAGCGGAGCAACTTATGTATGCATCACTTAGCAGTGTTGCCAGAAATGAACATGGGTTTGAATCACTTGAGAATCTAGTTAAACTGTAGCTTCTAAATAAGTCTTGAGATGGGGTCAGGATTCTGCATTTAATTCCCAAATGATGCTAATACTACTGGTCCAGAAATCACCCTGTACCAAGATTTTAGATCACTCTGGGCCTCAGTTTCTTGAGCAGTCAAATGATGTACCTGGGGGAAGATAAAATGTCCATGACTCCTCCGTAAAAACTAACATTTTATAGTTTTATGGTTGTACAGAATTAAATGCACATAGATTTCTCACATTCTGAAGAGACAGTATCTTTCCTGAAATAAATTTTTTTCCCTATGAAAAAGACATCAAATTTAAATGAAAATCAATGGGAAAATGTCGTTTGCTACAATCTCTGTATACTTTTTCAGAAATGGATTTAAAAGGTAGACATGTTATGTAAGATAAACCTTTTAAAAAGTATCAAAGGGGATACACTACACTTTCCAAATATGCAGTTCAGAAGGAAAAAAAACACTGGTGGATTCTGCCCATGCCACTATTACTTTAAAGGAATCAGTTCCACATGAAAAGCAACTCCCAAGGGGAAAAAAACCCAGTAACTACAATAACATTTTTGTTTTTGTAAAGTCTCAATCAGGACTGAGCAATAAAACCAACCAAAATCTCCGTATCTCTAGCAGGCTATAGGGTAACGTTAAGAGTCCACAAAACAGGCTAAAGGAGCTGACAGTGGGAAGCCAACAACGCTACAAAGAATTTACTATTGAGGCATGTTCTATTTTAACAGGGGCCCTAAAGTAACACAGAATTCAAGTGGGCAATGCAAACACAGAACTGGAAAGCAACAGGGAGGCTCATCATCATTTCATAAGTCAATACCTCATAGAAGGAAGACAGACTAACACAACCAGTTTATAAATTCTGAATTAAGCATGACAGGTAATTACCTACATTCTTAAAACACAAACACACACTGGAAATACACGTTCAACCTCTAAAAGGCTTTTGAAAGTCTTTAATACTTTCTACTTGTATTTTTATATTTACTTTAGTAGGAAGTATATTTTAAAGTTTTAACTAAACTTTATTAAAGTTCCCCTATATAAATCATGCAATGTTCTTCCAAAATCTCTTCAAAGATTTAATTCACATTAATACACTTTACTGCCCACAAAACCATTCAAATAAATCACTGAGAAGATACACAAAGAAAAATATGAGAATGGCGAGTTTTTCTTCTCACTTTTAAAACACATTGTTATTCTCAATCCCCATTTTTCTCAATCTTATTTTAGGCCAACCTGCTAAACAATGGCTTTCTACAATCAGTCAAAATATTTTATTACCAAATTTCAATGTAAACCTTAAATTTGGAACTATACAATCAGCTCATCTAAGAAAAGGACTGATGAAAAAATAGTGCCTATAACAATACCTATTTTAACTTTTAAATTATTATATATTATAGTCTATTAAATTAATATAGATTAGAAAAAAGGAGAAAGCACTATATATAATTCCACCAGAGTGAAATGCTCATGTTCAGAGCTTTATCTGATTAAACACTGCTGTAGTTTTACAACACAAACTAATTTCTAGATAGTACAAAGTTAACTTTTACATTACCAATGGAAACAAAAAGGTTAATTTCTATCTATACCATAAAAGTACTATCTGTAAAAAATCCATAAGAAACCTCTCTCATCAATAGCCAAGGAACTGCTGTGGCACTGGCCAAAAAGTTCCCTCCGGTTTTCACCTAACATTTTACAGGAAAACCCAAATGTACTTTTTGGCCAACCCATAGGATCAAATATTTCATTGCCCCAACTGACTAGCAATTAATTTTACCTTTCTTTTCAACAAATGTTACCAAATTCCACCTGCAGGATATAAGATATCCCTTTAAAATGCAATTTCAGAAGCCATTACTTTTTTAGAGAATCTGTGGCTCCTCTGTGTGATAGAGAATTATAATGTAGACAGGAGCATTTTAGCCTATCATTAAAAAAAAAAAATAGTGTATAAAAAAAAAGGGCCACGTAGCAGTCCGTGGGCAGGATGAGTCATCACCCAACTCAAAACTTGCAGCACTTCGAAGCTTCCTCCTACCCGACCCCATCCCCTTCAGCAATGTACCCTGAGTCAGCAAACCTTACTATTTTCTCAGTTATGAATTCTCACGATGTTTAAACGAACTTATGCAAAATGCTGCAACACTTTTAGTACTAACATTTGTCATTAGAACACGTACTTTTTCTATCGCAAAATTAACTGATCTTCAAATCAATCTTCTCTGGATTCTTTCTTAATCACAGAAAGTAGCAAACATTTTTAATCCTCTTTTGCAAATAACTGAACTACAAAATATGGTCATAAAGGTTTTTATAAATAATCCTCCATTTCCCAGAGCTCTTTTTCTAACAGTAATTCTTAGGTGATTGAAACACCTCGTGCTCAAATCTGGTATATTTCCTAGACGACTGCAATTCTTGAATTCAGGACACCAATAAGCAATTTTACAAGTTTCACAAGGCAATTCTTACTCAGTGATGTAGCACATATATGTGAAAGGACTCTGCTCCTTGGCACATAGCAAGCCCTTCCTAAACATGTCTGAACAACTACCCATTCAAGAAATGTAAAGCCTCTGCCACCGATTACCAAGCATATTTCAAACATAAGTATCTGACATTCTAAGAAGAAACTCTAGAGGCAATTTCCTTTCAGAGCCCACTCCTGTTTGATCCCTTCAATCTTCTAATTAGACTACTCTTTCCATTTCAGTTCCCCAACGTTCAAGAGAGAGGATGCGTCCAATCAGAGCTTTAAAAAATAACAAGGCTAGACGACTCAAACAATCGGAAAAGTACTCTGAAGCTGTTATCGCTCTATTTTGTCCCCTGTTACTTTTTCTTTCCTTTGATAAATCATCTTGTATCTGTAAAAAAAAAAAAACAAAACAAAACTCAGACTGACTTTGGAGGGCATTTTTAGCGATGAAGGAAAAGAACACTAATTGTGCTGCAAATGCAGTACCTCACGTTAGTGGACCTTTCCCAATGAGCGAGCAAAGGTAGAAATAAAAAGGAAAGGAATCGAAAAGATCCTGCTTCGGAACGCTCCCACCTAACACCTGAACCAGTCTTACCAATCAAGGAACAAAAAGCGGCCAAAAAAATCCTTGCTTTTCAACGAACCTCACCAAGTCAGAGAAAAATGCACCGAGAAGCGAGGAAGCTCTTTTTCAGTGAACCGACAAAACAAGTTTTCATTTGGGGACTTTCAAGGACCACCCCCGCTGCGCGTCCCGAACGCAGCTCAGACAAGGCTGTAGTAAAGGAAGGGGGAAGAAATTAGGAATTCCGATTTGGAGGAGTTTTTCTGTACCTCCTTAGCGGCCAGATTCAACTCGGGCAGAGGACTTCGGGGCTCCGCGCCGAGTCGAGTGACCGGCGCGCTACGCAATGTGCCGAGTGCACTGGGAGACTTTGCCCGGCCGGAGTCAGCTGAGGCCGAGTCACCGGAGTCGGATGGGGGAGGAGACGCGGGAGCATTTCGAAAGGCGGCGTGCCAGGAAGGCTAGACTCCGCGCCACCTCACGCGGCTGGGGCGGGTCACCCCTCCCGGCCGCCGCCCCGCGTCAGCCCGCCGCCGGCCGGGCCGGGTTTCGAACCTGCGGAGCCAGACGTAAGCGGTCGGGAGGCAGCCAGCAAGCCGGGCCCGAGGCGGGCGCGCACTGCTGGGCCCGGCACCCCGGCCCGCGAGGGGCGTGCCGGGTGGGAGGGGCGCGCCGGCCGCTCTGCCGGCCCCACGCGGGGACCCCGGCCCGCCGCCGGCGGCCCGCGGGAGGACGCGCCGGCCAGGCCCAAGAGAGCGAGCCGGCGGGCGGGCCGAGGGCGGGCGGGAGAAGGAACAAAAGCGCCTTTGTTGAGCGACGGCCGCCGGAGGGTCACACACAATGGAGGAGAGAGCCGGCTCAGCCACCGGGCCCGCCGCGGCGCCCTCCTGAGCTGCCCCGGCGGCGCGCCCCGCACACGCACACACATATACCTACCGGACTTCTCCGACTCATCGAGGGAGTGCGGGGCCCACGGACAGCCCCCCAGTGTCGGCTCAGGTCTCCGGCTGTGCTGGCGGCAGCGGCGTCTCCGAGGCTCTCGCTTTGCCGCAGTCGCCGCCATGTAACCCCGACCCGCGAGAGAGGGCGAGGAAGAGGGGGCGGAGGCTCTGGAGCCACGCCCCCGTACGTCACAGGCTCACTCCACGGGTTCCCCCGCCCCCGCCCGGCCCAGCGCGCCGGCACGCGCCGGAATTTCCAACGCCCGTGACTGGGCTCCTCGCGCCGCGGGGGCGGCAAGAGAAGCACGCGGGCTTGTCCCCAGCCTCCGGTCGGATGCGCTGGGCTGGGCTAGGGAGCTGGCAAGGAGGTGAACAGACAGGCACTCTTCGCTCTGCTACTTGACCCAGGGTTAGAGCACATAGTGGTCAAACTCTTTGTGAGCGTTTACTGCGCACCTACTACGTGCATGGGACTGGACGACCTAGAGGAACAGGACTTCCCCATCCCCTGGGAATTAGGAAGCTGGACCCGAAGATGGATGGACTAGAAGGCAACAGCCAAGGAACAAGGCAAACGCGTTAAAGGTCAAGTGCTAAGACAGGCTTCTAAATGAGGTTGCCACCGCTGACCTTTCAGCCAAATGAGAAGGAGCCCGTGAAACTAGAGGAGGTGGCGGGGAGGCGGGGGTGGAGGGGTGGGGGTGGCTGTTCCTGCGGAGGGAACAGAATGAGCAACGACATGGAGGAGGGGAACACCTGGCTTGTTGCAGGAACTGGGACTAAGCCAGTCTGAGGGAAGCGTAGAATTTGGACAAGAGTGTACAGTGAGAAAAGTGGGAAATGTAGATTGGTACCTTCTTGGGCCCACTAGGACAAAAAAAAGCTTATTTATTTATTTTAGTATGGCTGATTGAATCCAGGAAGCCTTCCAGTATTTGTGTGAAATGTAGTAGGTATTTATTAAATTAGAGACGCAGGTCAGCATTTTTTTCAGTAACCGAATCACCATTTCTGGTGAGAACCAAACGTTTGGCAACCAGATATCCATTATTATGCGCATCCTCAAGCTTCAAGCTGGAGGCAAAGACCACTTCAAAGCTCACATACTAGCTTGAAGTTAAGTGAGTGGGATGGAGTTTGAATGGTTTATTTTTTTTTATATTTAAAATAATGCTATTTGAATAACAGGTGTGAAGAGGACACAGTGAGTAGATAAAACCAAGAAAAAGGGAAGGGTTGTCCTAACCACAGGATTTCTTATTTGTGAATGCCGCTTCTCTGCAATAAGAGCTCCTTCTCTTTGACCACTGTACATCCCTGCTCTGCCTGCTGGAGCTCCTCTGAAATTCATGACACCTTTCCTCCCCCATCCACCAGTGTTTGAACACCAGGAGGAGAGGGTTCAGTTCAGTTCAGTCGTGTCCGCCTCTGCGACCCCATGAACCGCAGCACGCCAGGCCTCCCTGTCCATCACCAACTCCTGGAGTCCACCCAAACCCATGTCTGTTGTGTCGGTGATGCCATCTAACCATCTCATCCTCTGTCATCCCCTTCTCCTCCTGCCCTCAATCTTTCCCAGCATCAGAGTCTTTTCAAATGAGTCAGCTCTCCGCATCAGGTGGCCAAAGCGTTGGAGTTTCAGCTTCAACATCAGTCCTTCCAATGAACACCCAGGACTGATCTCCTTTAGGATGAACTGGTTGGATCTCCTTGCAGTCCAAGGGACTCTCAAGAGTCTTCTCCAACACCACAGTTCAAAAGAATCAGTTCTTTGGTGCTCAGCTTTCTTTATAGTCCAACTCTCACATCCATACATGACTATTGGAAAAACCACAGCCTTGACTAGACGGACCTTTGTTGGCAGAGTAATTTCTCTGCTTTTTAAGATGCTGTCTAGGTTGGTCATAACTTTCCTTCCAAGGAGCAAGCATCTTTTAACGTCATGGCTGCAATCACCATCCGCAGTGATGAGGAGAGGGTAGAGAATAAATAAGAAGCACTGTGCTTTCCCTTAGAGAGCTTATAATGTGTCAAAGACCACTGAAATAACCTGTTGCTCAAGCATAGCCAAATTTGTTGATAGTTTTAGTAGCATCTTAGAGAAAGAGGTCAAGGGTAGGAAAGCTTCAGAGAATTAGGGTTAAAAACAGGTCTTTCAATGAAAGCATGTTTGAGATAAGACTAAATTTTGTAATATAATATTTGAACTACAAGAAGATCAAACCAGTTAATCCTAAAGGAAATCAACTCTGAATATTCATTGGAAGGACTGATGCTAAAGCTGAAACTCCAATACTTTGGTCACCTGATTCAAAGAACTGACTCATTAGAAAAGACCGGATGCTGGGAAACATTGAAGGCAGGAAGAGAAGGGGACGACAGAGGGTGAGATGGTTGGATGGCATCACCAACTCAGTGGACATGAGTTTGAGCAAGCTCCTGGAGATGGTGAAGGACAGGGAAATCTGGCATGCTGCAGTCCATGGGGTTGCAAAGAGTCAGACATGACTGAGTGACTTAACAACGAACAACAAATCTTTGGATTAGTAGACCTAGGGAAGAGTTTTGAAGCAAACCTTAAAAAGTCAACAGTTATTTGATAAACCCAAGAGTAATATTATGGAGGAGGGGCTGTTTACCTTGAAGAAGGCTAGGTCTCTTTGTTGTTCAGTTAAATGGACTTTGAGGAAGGTCTTGAAACTGCAATAGTTATTTGCCACTTCATCTTTTGGGGCAGAAATTTCTTGAAATTAAAATCATGTTTAAGCATATGTTGGGGTTGTAGAGTCAATGTAGTCAGTTTTAGTTCTTAACTCTATTGTGTGGCTGTAAAAAGTTTAAGTTCTCAGTAGTTTTTCAAACTGCCAAACATAGTGAAGTCATTTTGGTGGATTAAGATCTGAAGTTTTTTCTTAATGAAATAGAAAAAACTAGAGAGCATAGCCTATAACATAGAGTAAAAACATTGTTTTGTGAAACTTGTGTTTTGATTATGTATCTTATTCCAACAAATCTAAAATGTCATCAATTAGGACGGAGGTTCATGACATTGTACAGGAGACAGGGATCAAGACCATCCCCATGGAAAAGAAATGAAAAAAAAAGCAAAATGGCTGTCTGAGGAGGCCTTACAAATAGCTGTGAAAGGAAGAGAAGCGAAAAGCAAAGGAGAAAAGGAAAGATATTCCCATTTGAATGCAGAGTTCCAAAGAATAGCAAGGAGAGATAAGAAAGCCTTCCTCATTGATAAATGCAAGGAAATAGAGGAAAACAACAGAATGGGAAAGATAGAGATCTCTTCAAGAAAATTAGAGATACCAAGGGAACATTTCATGCAAAGATGGGCTCGATAAAGGACAGAAATGATATGGACCTAACAGAAGCACAGGATATTAAGAAGAGGTGGAAAGAATACACAGAAGAACTGTACAAAAAAGAGCTTCACGACCCAGATAATCATGATGGTGTGATCACTCACCTAGAGCCAGACATCCTGGAATGTGAAGTCAAGTGGGCCTTAGAAAGCATCATAACGAACAAAGCTAGTGGAGGTGATGGAATTCCAGTTGAGCTATTTCAAATCCTGAAAGATGATGCTGTGAAAGTGCTGCACTCAATATGCCAGGAAATTTGAAACACTCAGCAGTGGTCACAGGACTGGAAAAGGTCAGTTTTCATTCCAATCCCAAAGAAAGGCAATGCCAAAGAATGCTCAAACTGCCACACAATTGCACTCATCTCACCCGCTAGTAAAGTAATGCTCAAAATTCTCCAAGCCAGGCTTCAGAAATACGTGAACTGTAAACTTCCAGATGTCCAAGATGGTTTTAGAAAAGGCAGAGGAACCAGAGATCAAATTGCCAACATCTGCTGGATCATCAAAAAAGCAAGAGAGTTCCAGAAAAACATCTATTTCTGCTTTATTGACTATGCCAAAGCCTTTGACTGTATGGATTACAATCAACTGCGGAAAATTCTTCAAGAGATGGGAATACCAGACCACCTGACCTGCCTCTTGAGAAACCTGTATGCAGGTCAGGATGCAACAGTTAGAACTGGACATGGAACAACAGACTGGTTCCAAATAGGAAAGAGAGTACGTCAAGGCTGTATATTGTCACCCTGCTTATTTAACTTATATGCAGAGTACATCATGAGAAACGCTGGACTGGAAGAAGCACAAGCTGGAATCAAGATTGCCGGGAGAAATATCAAAAACCTCAGATATGCAGATGACACCACCCTTATGGCAGAAAGTGAAGAGGAACTAAAAAGCTTCTTGATGAAAGTGAAAGTGGAGAGTGAAAAAGTTGGCTTAAAGCTCAACATTCAGAAAACAAAGGTCATGGCACCTGGTCCCATCACTTCATGGGAAATGGATGGGGAAACGGTGGAAACAGTGGCTGACTTTATTTTTCTGGGCTCCAAAATCATTTCAGTTGGTGATTGCAGCCATAAAATTAAAAGACGCTTACTCCTTGGAAGGAAAGTTGTGACCAACCTAGATAGCATATTAAAAAGCAGAGACATTACTTTGCCAACAAAGGTCCGTCTAGTCAAGGCTGTGGTTTTTCCAGTGGTCATGTATGGATGTGAGAGTTGGACTATAAAGAAAGCTAAATGCCAAAGAATTGATTCTTTTGAACTGTGGTGTTGGAGAAGACTCTTGAGAGTCCCTTGGACTGCAAGGAGATCCAACCAGTCCATCCTAAAGGAGACCAGACCTGGGTGTTCATTGGAAGGACTGATGCTGAGGCTGAAACTCCAGTACTTTGGCCACCTCATGCGAAGAGTTGGAAAAGACATTGGAAAAGAGTCTGATGCTGGGAGGGATTGGGGGCAGGAGGAGAAGGGGATGACAGGATGAAATGGCTGGATGGCATCACCGACTCAATGCACATGAGTTTGGGTAAACTCTGGGAGTTGGTGATGGACAGGGAGGCCTGGCGTGCTGAGATTCGTGGGGTTGCAAAGAGTCAGACACAACTGAGCCACTGAACTGAACTGAACTGAAGACACCAATATTTTATGTAGTATAAGAAAGTAAAACTATCCAGATGATGATACCCTATTGCTACATCCTAATCACAGAGATATTAAAATAGAGGAAGTACTTCTTAGAATTGATGAACTAATTGTAGATATCTATAAAAATGCTAATTGGATCACAGTAGCACTTCCCTGGTGGCTCAGCTGGTAAAGAATCTACCTGCAATGCAGGAGACCTAGGTTCTATCCCTAGGTTGGGAAGATCGCCTAGAGAAGGGAACAGCTACCCACTCCAGTATTCTGGCCTGGAGAATTCCATGGACTGTGTAGTCCATGGGGTCCCAAAGAATCAGACACGACTGAGCGAACTACATTTAGTGCTACTTACTGGTCATTACTGCTTTGAGCTGTGTTACTGCTAAGCATTTGAAAGCCACCATAGTAGTGGAAGAATGTGGGAAAGAAGCAGGTAAGTCCACCATAAGGCAGCTTGAAATGAGTGCTTCCTGAGCAGAAGTGCAAAGTACCTGCTCTTATTGGAAGGAACAAGTGATGAGGTCTAGAGATACCAGGAAAGTTTCAACCCGAAGACAGAGCATTTGAGCTGGGCTTGATTCCATCAGCAAAGTATGAGGAAAAAGACAGTTCAAGATGAGAGGGCAGAATGTACAAAAGCATGAATGTGCTGGACACGCTTTGGAAAAAAGTCTGACAGGACTGGGGAAGTGAAGGCAAGTTAGTACCCAACTGAGAAGGCCTTGTTTGGATGCCAAAACTTTTGGATTTATGCTAAAGGCAGAAGGAGAGGAATTTAGATGATTCAACTAGTATTTAAGAACGGTAATTCTGGAATGAATGCAAAGGATAGATTTGGTGAACAAGAAGTTGGCAACAGGAAGAAGGTAGAAGGATTCATCTACATTGTTGTTTTCTGCCATGCATCCAGTCTGTCTTACTCTGGTGACAATACTCTGATGTCTTTTAAGGAGCCACCCTTTCTGTGTAAGAATTCTTTTTGTTACAGTGACAGAAAACCCAATTCAAATTGTGTTTTAAGCATGAGAGGAGGGCAGGGATGGAAGAGGGGAAATGTGTTTCTATTGGGCATAGAAAGGGGATGTTAATACAAGTGATACTTGAAGACAAATCAACTGGCCTTGATGAAGGGAAAGTCGTGAGTCACCCAGGTGGGTCCCATTTTTCCTGTTTGAGTTTAGATTCCCTCATTAGGCTACTTGTTTGATCTTTTTCCAATTCACTTACTATCTTCCTATGAAAATAAACTGTCAGTATCTTGATTTTAAAGATGGAGGGTAAGGCAGATATTAGACATACAGACCACCAAGCTTGATGCCAATTCCTGGAGATTTTCTAATGTAAATCATTAAACATATGTTAGGGAAAATGTAACAGTTAATAGGAGTCATCATAGATTCTTTTCAAGTAAATAATGACAAAAGAAATACCACTTCTTTCTTGATAGGATTATTACATTACTAAATAATGGGTAGTGTAGTCTTGATCATCTCAAAAAGTCAAAGCATTTTTGTGGATAAGATTGAGAAATATGGGTTTAGATAATTGTAGAGACTGAACTGAACTGAATTGTAGAGAAAGTTTGATTCAAAGACTGCTAATTACTGGAGAGACATTAATCTTGAGGCTTCCAGTCTCAAGCGATACAGATTTGTCCTCCTTTGTCAAGACTTGGGCAATATTTTTATCAATGTTTTGAGTTAAGATTTGAGGAAGATACAGAACTCAGATCTGAATATGTTGACAGAATAGTTACTCAAAATAATTTTTTTTAAAAAAGATGACATCTGGTTGCAATAAATACAAAGCATAGTATCTTTGTTCAAGAAATCATTTGAAAGGGGCCAGGATTTAGGAGACTTGACCTGATAGTATGACTGTAAGATAGAGATATGCATACAATGTGAGCTGCCACCAAAAAAAAAAAAAAAACCTAACAAAATGTAGACTGTGTTAATGCAAAACAGTGTTCAAGTCACAGGGGCACTAGACCTATGCTATTCAGTTCAGAATTTCTGAACTCATGTGTTCAAACATAGATACAACATTAAAAGAGCTCCTTGCATAACAAATCAGAATTCTTTAGAAGGAGACATCCAGGTAGAGTATGGAAACCATTTTTTCCTCTAAAGAAAAGATGAGGGAATTGGGTCTGCTTAACCTGCAGAAAAGCAATTTGCTAAAGAGTTGTTATGCAGAGAGTAGATTTCTTCCATATTGCACTGGAGTTCAGATATAAGACCATCAGGAGGGCTATTATGGAGAGGAAGATTTTGGCTCTGCATAAGAAAAGACAGTTTTGGATACTGGAATTGAGCCCCGTAGTCAGGACCTCCTGGTGAAATGAGTTCTACATCACTGGAAGCATTCAATCAGAAAACAATGGCCACCTGTCAGGGATGCTATAAAAGGAATTTCTGGGGGGGTGGGGGGAGGAGGGGCCTATAGAGAGGTGATAACATCCAAGGTCTTTAATTGGAAGTTTCCATGTGTCAGTATTTATACTATTAATTTAAAATGATTGCTTTTCTAGACATGGTTTCCAAAAGAATATGTTGTAATTTTCTTTGTAAATAAAACAACTTTCCACTGAAGAAATTGATTGCCAAGTCCAGCTGATTCTTGTTCTTTGTGGTAGTTACGTTCTATAAGGTTGCTTTGAACACTGAGCTAGTGACTGCTGAACCATTGCTTTTAAGGGGATACAGGATTAGTTTCCTTTATTTATTATTTATTCATTATTATTTATTGTTAGTTTCCTGGTAATAGCCTTTATCAAGTAACCCTTTCAGATAAACACTTTATAAACATTATTTCATTCTCTTAGGCTATGATAAATAGGATATTGGAGAAAAGCTGTAATGCCATAAGCTACTTACATTTTTTAGACAAAACCTAGCTTTCTTTGCAACAAAATCTCAATCTGTACACTTACTTTTTGAATAATGGTTATGTAACTAACCACTTAAATATACTGGGAAATACCTATTCGGATAATTTTACAAGAACAACAGATAATCAAAGGATCCTCCCTGTGATTTATCTGCCTTGGAAGTCAGTATTTTCTGGAAGTGGGATAAATTTGCAGAATGGTAGAATTAAATGACTAATACAATAGTGTAGCTCCTGTGGCAACACACACACAAACACTTTTTAAGAGGGAGCAGAGCTATGGTGACACTCTTGGCTTTAGAGAAATCTGGTATGAGGGTTTTCTTATTTATACTCTGTCCGTCCTCTTCCTATCTTGAGAGCCCTGTTAGCCTGAGGAGAAGAGATGCTCCTGAGTTCTGGAGATAGTCCACATTTTTGAAGTGAACTCTTGAGACCACAAAGTCTTCTATACCCATCCTCAGTTTATGAGAACAATCTGGGCCTCCAGCACATGATCAATGCAAATTAAAGTAAGATTCGACAAACTGTTCCTTAGCCCATCCACCGAGTGATAAATATTTTGAATTGTGGGGACAAAGCAGCTTTCAGTACACGAGGTCATTCCCCTCCTTTTTGCACTCCAAATTGTCGAGCTATCTGCCATTTGGGGAAGAAAGTGGTCACTATGTGTAACTCTAAGGAAACATGCTGAAGATGTGTTTACATTGGTCATTCTGAGTGCTCAAGTTATCAACTGGTATATAATATTGTTCAGTAGGTCTACCTGCCACAATCTCATCTTCTATTTGATGTATTTTGCCAGCTGTCAGTTACCACCATTGGAACAACTTTCCCTGAAGATGTCATCCCCAGAGGCCAGTACCCATCTCTGAGACCTGACTGAAGCCTTCACCGTTTCCAGTGAAGAGTACCCTAGGAGTGGTATTCTGAAAGGAAATGGCCAGACCCTCAGGAGGCTTAAAAGATCCATCTGCCCATCCTGGGAAGCTCTATCCTATGAATTCCCACTGCAGGCTATCTCCCCATCTTTGACCCTTGCCCCATATCCAGGGCATTACACAGGACCCAAGCTCAGAAAGACCCCATGTTTGGTTTCATACTCTCCTCTCACCATCTTGAAATCCCTAGTAAGTTTATCTTTGAACTCATGCTTGTAGGGCGGTTGGATGGGACAATGGAGCATCCATGTGAGCAGGAGATGGATGCAATTCGTGTCCACTGTTCTTTGCCACCCTATTCACATGCAGTTTTCTCAGTGCTCCGTGAGGACAGAATTCTGGTGGACTCACAATGCACTGGAGTTCAGTGAGACACAGCAAGGAAGTACAAGGTGTGATACATTTATAACTGAATAAGTGGGGGTGCTGACAGCTCTGAGAGGCCATGTTTCCATTGGAACCAGAACTTGCTTCAAACACAGAAAGAAGGCATTCTAGGAAACACAAAAGATCAAGGAACCCTATCACGTCCTTTCGTTACTTCCCCTTATTAGTCAACCACTTGCATGCATGCTAAGTCACTTCAGTCGTGTCCGATTCTGCAACCTCATTGACTGTAGCTTGCCAGGCCCCTCTGTCCATAGGATTTCCCAGGCAAGGATACTGGAGTGGTTTGCCCTTTCCTTCCAGGCCGAAAATATTTCTTTTTCCTTTCAGCCATTTCTTATACCTCAGTAAGTCAAAGCTAGAGAGTGTTGGTCCAATGTGTATATCAGGAAGTGACAAAATAATGGTCAAGTTAGTTTTCTGCTGCTAATGGTTAGTTGCTTTCCACTGCTCTGGTGAGATCAAAACACATGCTCATAAGAGCTGCGACGTAGAAGTCGGGTCATTTTAGTGATTTCACATAGGAGGTAAACACTCATATTTGTATTTCAAACTATATTTATCTTACAATAAAAATATAAAATTCATGCTGACAACTTGTTTTTAATTTTTCCCTATCTAGAATATTTGTTATAATTATTGACTGTCTAAAACACTGTAAGTCAAGAGAGACCAGAAAGAAAGGAGAAAAGCTTTATATTTTAGTACCTTTCTTTCTTCCTACTCTTTGAATAAGAGGCCTCAGAAATTAGGTAGCCAACTTCGAACCCCCCAGCCCACAAAAGAGTCCCAATAGCCTTGCTCTGGAGAAAGTGGGTCTGGAAAAGACACTCTACCTGCCTGCATCCTGTTCACTGACGACGGGGTTAGGGCAGGAGAGGTGAGAGAGTGCCTCTGCTCTGTGGGTCGGGCATCCAAGGCTGCTGCAGGACCAGCTGCCCACTCACAGGAGCTGCATGTCCTGTAGTAAACAGTGGCTTCTACTCAGGAGGTAGGAAGTGGGGGCGGAAGGAAGTCCTTGTTCTGCTGTAGAGCACATTTTCCCATGGAAACAATGTTGTAGGTCACAGTTCTCATCCTCTTGTAGTCCAGCTGCTTGTGGGCTAAATGGGCTTCTAAGAGTTGGCTTGAGAACCTAACCAGTATTTGTCACATTCTCTGGGAAAAATGCATTTTCAGTTTCAAACAACTAAATGAGAAATCAAAGTTTGGGAACATAACTCTCATTCAGAGACTATCTGTATTTTGCTAACTCAGAAGAAATGCTGAGCTCTTAGAGAAGGATGGTATGTGTAAGACCCAGATGAACAACTAAACATTAATGAGAAAGGTTATTAATTGTAATAACTTCACTGTATCCACCACATGGTATGAAGAGTCCAGTCCTTCAGACTTGCTGCTTGAAGAACTTGTGTGCAAATTCATCACGGTTGACTGGTCTCTGGCAACCAACACATACCAACCAAACCCAAGAGACTTCACTGTAAACTCGATACCAATTCGTAAAGAACATGAGAAAAGCTATACTGAGTTGGGCTAAAAATTCATCCAGCCTGTTATTCTCTGACGTCTACATTTTATTCACCCTAAACTCTAGTGTGGGGCATAGTATCTGAACATAGTATCCTCCCAATAAAATGTTTGTTGAAATGTTTTTGAATATCACAGTTGCCCCCATGACATTAACTTCAAAAGGTAAATAAGAATTTCCTCCAAATATCCACTTATTTACTCCTATTTTTAAAGCAACTGTCTTAGGAAATCTTTGATTATTTTAGTTGCTTTTTTCTTTGACCTGGTATATAGACTAGGCTCTTTTTTAAGGTTTTCAGGCAGAATTAGATGCTTTACACTAGGTTTAGCCACATTACCATTTTGTCAAAGGTAGAACAAAACAGTGCTCTCAGTTTTGTTTTCCACATTCTTAGCAAAGAGGCTAAGAACGTGGAAATCATTGTTATATGACTTTAGCAAACAGCAATAGCTCATGGTTCTCTTTCTTGAAATAAAACGTAATTCCAAGCTCATCTTCTTCCAAGTGTCTTTCAGACTAACCACCTAAAAGGATTATCAAAAATCAGTACGGAATGAAATTCATTTGCCATACTTCTGTCCGCTCACGTGGCTTTGTGCAATTTATCTTTACATCAATTTAGATTGGCCCGCTTGGTGTTTACTACTCTGGAGAGCTTAAGGGCATCTCAGTCTAGTGAATTTTTTTGTATGAGCCCACTTTAAAACAGTCTATGAAATTTTTTAAGTTTAGTCCTCTAGTAATCCTTGAGGATTCCACCCTGAAATCAGAAAAATCCATCCAGTATTTTGGCACCAACAGTAGTCAGCAGACCTTGGTATTGGCCCCAGTTCTGCCACTTACTAGTTGTTAGAGTCCAGGCAAGTCATTTAATCTTATCGTTAAAATGCCTCACTCCCTTGCAGGCTTGTTCCAAGGATCTCAGGAGATAATGTGTGTGAAAGCACTCTGAAAATGCTAAACGACTGTATAAATAAGGGGTGCTATTAATATCTCCACCCAGAAGCTTGCCTGTTTAAACCATGGTTTCCTGAAGTTAAGCCAGCTCTCTCTCTTCTTTCACTCAATTCATTTCACAGATACTCCTTTTAAGTGCCTGCTTTACCCAAGGTAGAACTTTCTCCCTGTTTTTTGAGTAACTTAGCTGGGTAGGGCTTTTCTTCAACATTTAGTGTGTAAATTGGTTTAAAAAAAAAGGTTTTGAAGAATGTAGCTTTCACTACTTCCATACTTATTTATCCTTCAAAGAACTGTGATCAAATAGTGAAGCATGAGACATGCTGGAGCATGCTGCAAAGATAGAAGGCCAGAAGACTCTGCCTGCATCTTCCACAGAAAACAGGAGTGTTTTCTCTGCAGCCCAGGAGAGACAAAGGAAAGTTCAGACAAGGTAAAGCTGATGACACAATGGGAAGGGGATGAAGAGAAACTGTGTAAAATCTCTACAGGCCCCAACAGTCAGAACTATCAGAAAAAAAAGATTTACTTACATGAAAGCAGCTTACAGAAGCCTTAATTTAGCTGGTGGTCCATTCAGCAAAGAAAATTTTCTTCCAGTTTTAGAAGCTTCTGAGGGTTTGTAAATACTGTTTCCAAAGGAAAAACAAAAGGGAAACGATTCTTGGGGAAGAGGGAAAAAGACAGATTTTTTTAAAATGATTTAGCCGTACAGCAGATTATGAAGGAGGGAAAAGGAAGAGATTAAAATGATTCTTTCCCTCCTCGCTCTGTGACTCAGAGATTAATTTTAAAAATAATCTTCATCCCGGTATGAGAAGCTGAGCAAAGACATGCATCTTCACATTTCAAGCTCCATGATGGGCTTGGAGAGGAAAGGAACAAAAGAAAGAGGGAGATAAGAAACAGTAACCATTAACAATAATCTGAAAAAGATTTCACCTACTCAGAAGAGGTGAGGTGAAATTAAAGGCAGGTCTAGCTGTGATGAAATAGGAACCTCCTGTTATTACCCTGTTCTGAAGTATGTTGTATCAGCAAGGATGAAGCCTCAACTTGCCTTTTCAGTCTTACCTCCCACTGACTTTTCTGGTGATCCATATTTTACTCATTCAAATGAGTTTTCATCTTTCAACACCAATCCCCTTTCTTTGTATCGGCAACAGAAGGCTCTTCTAGGTGTTTCCTTAGTCACATTTAATTTATGTTAGCATGTTCATATTTTTTGTTTTGAATTGAAAGCATTCAAGCTTACAAAAAAGTTGCACACATAGCATCATTAACTTTTTTTTACCTGGATATTTCGAGAGTAGGCTGCTGGCATGACAACTGTGGTGGACGTTGAGATGCATTGACCAGATGCCTGTCAAGGAAGGATCTTTTGCCCAGTCATGAGGACTGTGGTTGACATGCATCTGTCAGTGGTCATTTCCTTCAGGTTTGGCCTCACCTGCAAAGAGCCACCTTGCCTAAGGAGATGCCCCTTTCCCAAGTGGCCCAAATGCAAGGACTCATCAAGCGAAGAATAGAGAAGCCTGGCTATATTAGCCCTGTGCAGGACAACTGCAATGGGCCATTTCTGCTAAAGAACTCCCAGTGGGGTTAGTTGAGCTTATCCAGTTTGCGTCTCAGATTAGTACCTCTGTCTGCCCAGTCTTGTTTCCTTCCCCTCCAATCCATAGATATTGATCCCAAGAGCCCTTCTCCATAATTATCCTGAACACTAAAGCCTGTCTTAGTCTGCTTCCTGGAAAACCCAAACTGGCACAGCTGGAGCAAGGAGAGACCTGAGAAAGCAGATGATAAGATGGGATTTTGGAGTTGGATCACCACCTGACTTGTAGGAGGACCACATCGCTGCTGATGAATGGAGCACAGATGGCCCCTGGCATAAGGTAGCAGTCTAGTTACTTACACCTCCACCAGTGGTGAATTGGAATAGCATACTCGTGAAAGAGAATGTATTAGTTGGTGCAATATATGGAGAGAATAGTAACTATAAGGACAGTGGAATTGTATGGTTATTGCTTAGCTCTTTTGAAGCTCTAGGAGAAGAAAACAAAAAGCTGAGCGAGTGGATAGCAGGCAGCTGAAAGCCAACAGTGAAAGCCAGAGTCTCTTTGGCAAAGAGACTTTAATAACCAGCAGAGGGAGCACAGAGAAAGATAAGGACCAGACAACACTAACTCATCAATGTGGCCAAGCTCCAAAGAAGGTTAAACTACTAACTAGACTAGGTCTCCTAGTCCAAGGGCAGGGCTTTTGTTGGGGAAGAAGGAGACCCTGACACATACCTTCCCAGGTTTCTTTTCATCCTCTGAGCCTGAAAAAGTGAGCCACCCTTTTCTATCAAGAGCCACCCTTCTCTATCAAGAGCCATCCACTCCCCTTGCTGGAGACCATACCAAGGACTCTTCCTACAGTACAAAATGTGTCTCCTCAGGATCTTCCCCCTCTACCCTCCTGTCCACAAAGTCTATACCTAGGGGTAAGTGGCAGCATAACTCAGCTGGGGACATGCTAGGTCTGATAAGGGAGGAAAGAAACCGTATCCCAAGGGAGTAACATGATTTAACTGACATGGATTGCAGTGAATTTGACAAGATGTGTACACTGAAAACTACACAACTTTGTTGAAGAAAGTTAAAGAAGACCTAAATTAATGGAAAGATAGTCCATGTTCATTTATTAGAAGACATAATATTAAGATGGCAATATGCTCCAAATTGATCCATAGATTGAATGTAATCCCTATCAAAATCTCACTCGGTTCTTCTGCAGAACTTAACAAACTGGTCCTAAAACTCATATGGAAATGTAAGGGACCCCAGATAGCCAAAACATTCTTGAAAAAGAACAAAGGTGAAAGATTCAGTTCCCAGTTTCAAAACTTACTACAGAGCTACTGTAGTACTGGCATAAGGATAAACACGTAGATCAAGGAAAAAAGGCTGACAGTCCAGAAATAAATCTACACATTTATGGGGCAGTGGATTTTCAAGAATACCAAAAAAATATTCTGTGAAGAAAGAATAGTTGTTTTTTTTTTTTCCAATAAATGGTGCTATCCACATGCAAAAGAAAGAATTTGGACCCTTATCTCACAAAATACACAAAACTTAAGTCAAAATGAATCATAGTCTTAAATGTAAGAGCTAACACTATAAATCTCTTAGGAAAAAAGTATAAATTTTAGTGACTTTGTATTAGGCAATGGTTTCCTAGACATGATACAAAACAGTCAACCAAAGTTTAGATCATCAAAATTAAAATCTTTTCTTTTAATTAAAATCTTCTGTGCTTCAGGGAACACTACCAAGAAAGTCAAAAGACAGCCTACAGAATAGGAGAAAATATTTGCAAATCATATATCTGATATCAATCTAATACCCAGAATGTATATATAGAGGAGCCTGGCAGGCTACAGTCCACAGGGTCACACAGAGTCAGACACAACTGAAGCGACTTAACATATATACATATATATATTAACTTAATAGTAATAAGACAAATAACCCAATTTTAAAATAGACCAAGTATTTGAATAGACATTTCAATAAGAAAGATATACAAATGGATAAAAAAGCATATGAAAATATGTTCAATATCAGTGATTTTTATAGAAATGTAAATCAAAACCACAATAAGATACCACTTCACACCAATGAAGTGAAGTCTCTCAGTCGTGTCCGACTCTTTGCAACCCCATGGACTGTAGCCTACCAGGCTCCTCCCTCCATGGGATTCTCCAGGCAAGAGTACTAAGAATGACTATAATAAAGAGAAAGAGGGCTTCCCTGGTGGCTAAGTGATAAAGAATCTGCTTGTCACTGCAGGAGACATGGGTTCGATCCCTAATCCGGGAACATCCCACGTGCCTCAGAGCAACTAAACCTGTGTGCCGTAACTATTGAGCCTGTGCTCTAGAGCCTGGGAGCGGCAACCACTGAGCCCACGTGATGCAATTACTGAAGCCCGCAAGCCCTAGAGCCTGCGCTCTGTAACAAGAGAAGCCTACGCAATGAGAAGCCCACGCAATGAGAAGCCCGCACACTCACTGCTCGCTGAAACTAGAGAAAAGCCCATGCAGCAACAAAGAACCAGCACAGCTAAAAATAAATAAATAAAAGTACAATTTAAACAAGAAAATGAAGTGTTGGTGAGGTTGTGGGAAAATTGGAACCCTCATACAATGCTGGTGGGAATGTAAAATGGTGCAGCCAGTTTGAAAAACAGTGTGACCACTGCTAAAACTGTTAAACATAAAATTACCATTTGACCCAGCAATTCCACTTCTACAAGTATTCTCAAGAGAATTGAAAACATAATGTCCACACAAAAATTTGTACACAAATATTTATAGCAGCATGATTCATAATAGCCCCAAAGGGAAAACAACCCAAATGTTAATCAAACGATGACTGGATAAATGAAATTTGCTCTATCCATAAAATAGAATACTATTCAGTTGTAAGAAGGAATGAGAGTCTGATATATGCCACAACATGGGTAAACCTTGAAAACATTAAGCTAAGTGAAAGAAGGCAGGCATAAAAGGCTACATATTGTATGCATCCACTTAATGACATGTCCAGAGTAGGCAAATTCTTAGAGACAGAAAGTAAGTTAGTGGTTGCCAGGGGCCGTCAGGGAGAATAAGGAGTGAACTGCTAACTGGCACAGGGGTACATTTCAGGGTGATGAAATTACTCTAAAATAGATTATGGTGATGGTTGCCCAACCTTGTGAACATACTGAAAAACATTGACTTGTATACTTCAAAATGGTGAATTTTACGTATAATGCTATCTCAGTGCTTTAAAAAGGACTCAGGGAAGTGAGCATGCTGGTATCGATATACTATGAAAGACCAGAAACCCCACCAGATGACTGTCCCACAGAAGGACGGGGAGGATACACCATCTACAAAAGCAATACAGGATGTGTTGGTGAAAACGTACCAGCCTGGCTATGAAGTTCAGTGGCGGCTCTTTTGCAGGCTGGACTGATGGTAGGCTATATTGTTGTAAAACTGACTTCCTTATTAGCAATGGAGTTATTACAACCCAGAAATAATTGAACCAGATGGCATCACACAAGTGTCAGAAACCATGAGGGTACAATTATGATAATAAGTGGTAAGATCAGAGTGGCAACCAGGGGAACTTGACCAGCAGAGAGTTATGGAGATAATTAATGAAACTTGGTGTCACTTGCTAAAAAAATATATGGGCAGCCAATAAGGGTACTACTCAGTTTGTACAAGCAAAAGAAAACAAAAAGGGTATAGGGCAGGGGGCCCCAACCTCCAAGGTCTAGCCTAATGATCTGAGATGGAGCTGATGTAATAATAATAGAAATAAGCTGCACAATAAACGCAAGCACTTGAATCAATCTGAAACCAACACCTCCCTGCCAGTCCCTGGAAAAACTGTCTTCCGTGAAGCTGGTCCCTGGTGCCGAAAAGGTTGGGGAACACTGCTGTGGGGAATGGAACTATTTGAGAGCAAAGTTTTTGAATACTATCGAAATTAAATTGGTACTAACTGGAACAACGTTGCTATACATTAAGGTATTAATAATAATCCCCAGGGCAACCACTAAGAAAATAACTCAAATATATACGACAAGGGAATTAAAAATGTTACATTGGAAAACATTCTTTAACGCAAAGGATGGCAAAATGGGAATAGAGGAGTAAAAAAGCCATGGCGTATGGAAAAGGCAAAATGGCAGCTATAAATCCTTTAATATAAAATGACTTAGCCAGTTGACTCCACCTTTGGACTCCACCTGTGGGCTCCACTGACCACACCGTTGCTGGTGCAATGGATACTTGAATAAAGTGGCCATGCAGCAGAGATTGAGGCTATTTTGGCCCATAAGTACAGGTTCCTGCTTATTAGAGCTGATGTAGTTATTGCCACTGCTAAATGTCCAATTTGACAGCAAAAGAGCTCCTGATATGGCACTGTTCCTCAAGGAGATCAACCAACCGCCAACCAGTTGGTGGCAAGTTGATTTCTTTGAGACTCTTCTACCCTAAAAGGTAGACTGTTTCATTCTGACAGGAATGGACATATATTCTAGGTTTAAAAGTCTTACCCTCAGGCCTCACTCTGGACTTAATGTTTGATCCACAAGCAGGAGCTTCATATAACTTTGTATCAAACCAGGGAACCTAATTTACAGCAAAAAATACATGAGAGTGGGCCGGTGACAATGGTATCAGCTGGTCATATTGCTTACTGAAACACTGTGAAGCTCCTGGCCTGACAGAGCATCGGCGTGCCATGCTGAAGGCACAGCTAAAATATTAGCTGAAATGCAACACTCTGTGAGGGCCATCCCCCCTGGAAGCATTAAACACATTGAATCGAAGATCTTTATATGGTTCTGTGTCCCCAACATGAAGAACACATGAGTCTGAGAACCAAACTATGGAAGTAGGAATAGATCTGCTTATCATTACTCCCAATGACCCCTTGGGGAATTTATGCTTCCTGTTCCTTCAATTCAGAACTCTGCAGGGTCAGAGGACCTCATTTCTAAAAGGGGAATATTTCCCACCAGAGGATACAGCAGAAGTCCCTTCGACTTACTAGCTAAAACTTCTGCTGGACATTTTGGGCTCCTAGTATCCAGGGATGAGTGGGCTGGAAGTAGAGGAACCATCTTAGGGGTTTTAACCCTAATCTTCAGAGGGATTTAGGTCTGTTGTTATACAGTAAGGGTAGAGAAGAATGTTTCAGCACCCAGACAATCTGCTTGGGTGCTTCTTGTTATTCCTTGCCCAGGTGAAATAGTAAATGCATAGTGCATTAAGGATATGGTGACCAGGAACCTCTCTGGGATGTACATATAGATCATACTCCCAGGTAAGTCACTGAGGCCAAGAGAAGTGTTAGCTGAGAATGAGAGAGATTTAGAAAGGATGGTTGAGAAAGGAGGCTGTAAGTTTCAGCGTCAGCCCCAAGACCAGCTGCAGCAGAGAG
Organism: Bos mutus; assembly: GCF_027580195.1. Taxonomy (NCBI): domain Eukaryota; kingdom Metazoa; phylum Chordata; class Mammalia; order Artiodactyla; family Bovidae; genus Bos; species Bos mutus. The sequence continues at coordinate 50,348,806 of NC_091626.1, read as the reverse complement.
CCCTCATTTGTTTGTCCTACAAGCCTTCCTCCTCTAAGATTCCTACCAGGACAGGCTCATCAGAAACCTGAAGAAGCTATTTCTCAACACATATGAAGAAGTAGAGCCAGGAGCACCACAGGGATGAAGGCAGAGATGACCCACCAGGATTTCCCCTTTGCAGACGGACTTCTTGTCCCAGCTAGTCTGTCCGCAGACAGTCTTTAGGCAGGAGAGAGCTGCCTTACCAGAGCTCACACCCCTTTGGAGACAACTTTCATCCTTTAGGGCTTCCCTTGTGGCTCAGCTGGTAAAGAATCCGCCTGCAATGCAGGAGACCCCGGTATGACTCCTGGGTTGGGAAGATTCCCTGGAGAAGGGATAGGCTACCCACTCCGGTATTCTGGCCTGGAGAATTCCCCGGACTGTATGGTCCATGGGGTCGCAAAGAATCGGACACAACTGAGTGAGTTTCACTTTACATCCATTAACTAATCAAGGCATGGTTTTAAAGCTTAGTCATTTCAGCCTGGTTTGGGACAACACTAACGGGCTGTTTCACCTCCAAAGCTCCGCGTGAGGTTAGTTCAGGCTACTGGGCTTTCCTCATATGCAGCTTGCTTTTCCTTCCAGCTAAGCCTGCTTGCTTCCTTCTCTTCCCTTCCACAATTGTTGATCCCAAAGGCACTCCAGATAAACATCCTGGACACTAAACTCTGACTCAGTCTTCTTCCTGCAGAGTCTGAACTGTGAAAATGCCCCATCATCACAAATACTTTAGTACATTATTTTTTACTAGTGAATATTCATCTAGATAACCCCAGTACAATATCAAAATCAGGAACTTAACTTTGATACGTTACTATCTAATCCTCAGACCTCATTCAAATTTTGTCAGTGGTCCCAGTAATGTCCTTGTACAATAAAAGGATCCTGCTCAGAAATTATGCATTGTATTTGGTTGTCTCTTCTGTCTTCTTCAATCTTGAACGGTTCCCTAATCTTTGCTTTACTTTCGTGACCTTGATACTCTTTAAGATTGGTGGTCATGCACGCTCAATCATGTCTGACTCTTAGCGACCCCATGGACTCCTATGCCGCCAGGAGTAGCCCACCAGGCTCCTCTGTCCTTGGGATTTCCCAGGCGAGAATACTGGAGTAGGTTGCCATTTCTTCCTCCAGGGGATCTTCCTGACTCAGGGATCAAACCCACCTCTCCGTCTCCTGCATTGGCAGGTGGATTCTTTACCACTGAGCCACCGGGGAAGCCCACTCTTCAAGATTATGGACCACTTATTTTTGTAGAATGTCCCTCCATCAGTTTGTGAGAGGTTTTGTCATGATTAAATACAGGTTATGCATCTTTGGTGGAAGGGTTAGGGAAGTGGTGCCGTGTTCTCACTGCATCCCGCCAGGTGGCACATGACTTCAACCTGTCACTGGTGATACTAACTTGATTAAGGTGGTATCTGCCTTGTAATTAAGTATTTTGTGAGGAATTAGTTAAAAGATATGTAGATATCCCATTCTTCATCAAATTTCCTACTTATTATTTTTTAAATTTATATCCATATTGGCCAAGGAATTCCTACTTTATTCAATGGACTATGATCCATTACTGTCATCATTTCAACACCCAGACTGTTCCACATTTGGTGAGTGGGAGCTTCTTCAAGTTGCTTCTTTATCCTTTTAACAAATCTCCATCATTCTTTTGCACTCCCTTGCTTGCTGCACATGATTGTCCAAGCTTATTTTGTACTTTTCCTGCCCCAACTCTGGAATCAGCCATTTCTCCAAGCAGCTCTGGCTCCTTTTGATGGAGAATGGCATTCAGAAACTAAGATCCCAGTGTTAAGCATGCTCGTTGCTATTGAGGTGTCACCATTCTTAAGCCTTTCAGTGGACACATCTAGGGACTACATGAAATATATATGTGTATATTTATTTATGTATATAAATTTACATTTATGTTTACCACATTTTACTTCTATATTTCTATGTTCAAAATCATGAGTTCACACTGATTCCTCCAATTTCAATCCAACACCAACTAGTTCATTCTAGTTTTTTCACTATTCATATATATAATTACCATCTCTACCAGTGACAAATGTAACTCCCATTATCCTTAGTATGACTGTCATATTTCATCAATCTTTCTGTGTGTAAACAATCTCCTGTGATTGACCCTCCTCACCACCTCGTGCGGACATCTGCCTACCCTGCACTGGACTGCTGCTCTGCCCATGTACCTTCTGCATCTCCAGTGCTCCGAAATGCATCGTGCCCTACATAGTCACCTTCCTCGCCTTGGTCTGACACCCTGTGCCAGCTGGTCTTCCTTCAATGGATGGCCTCCTCACCCAGTTTGATCTCTGCACCCATACTCAGCCTCCTTTCCTCCTCTCCCCGCACCCTCCCCCCATGTGGATAGCGATCTTACCTTCATTGGGTTCCAACACCTGGCAACCACAGGCTGTCCCTCTGCAGGGACACCATTCTCACTCTGCTCAAGGTACCACACTAGTATCCCCTCCTTGGGGGAAGGGGCAGGGACACCCTCTTCATCTCAGTCAGGCCACCTTCCATCAGATACTCTTCTCATTGGTCTTGGGCTTTAACATCTGCACCTGCCTGACCTCTTACCCAGATGCCCTCTTCATACATCTCAGCCATCACAGTTCCACAACCTCATCATGGACATCCTCCTTGCTTGGGCTCCATTACATGGCTTTTGGATTGATTTGTGCAGAAAGGCAAAGGAAGAGAATGGGAAGATAGAGGAAGAAGTGGCAGACCATTAATTCATTCTTTAAAATTCATTTTTATTTATTTATTTTTTGGCCACACTGCACAGCTTGTGAGATTTTAATTCCCTAACTGGGGATTGAACCCATGCCCCCAGCAGTGAAACTTCAGAGTCCTAACCATGCCAGGGAATTACCTAAAGTTCATTTTTAATAGAATCATTTTTCTGAGATTCACTTCCATTTGCTTTATGGTAGATCTAGTTCTTTTTTTTTTTTTACTAGATTTATTTCTGACATCATGTCTGTTATATTCATTTTTTGCCGAAGGAGTCCAAGCTGCCTCTCAGCCCATTCCTTATCTGTGGTGGCCACCATCTCCTCTATCAGAACCAGATGGCTCACACAGGTCAATAGACAACAGGTTGCTCAATTGAAAAGTTCCCCTGTCACCATTATTTTCAGTAGGGTTTTTAGGATAATATGGATATGGGTGTGCATATTTAGAAAAAGGGCATCTTGCTTCAACACTTCCAATTTCTTTCTCTGTTTCCTTTTCTCTTCCTATCAGAAGTTTGTTAATCTTGCTAGGTTAGTTGAAATAGAATCTCAGTTGCCTCTAAATTTCTGCTAGACATTTTCCCATAGCAAGATACTTCAAAGGTATCCTCAGATCCCAATAAGAGTGGATTATTCCCTGCTCTTCTACCAGCTGTTCTGTGTGTCTTTATTCATGCTGGTACCTCTGCCTGTCTATCCTCTCACTGATTCTCCAGAGATCAAAGCCTTACATCCTGAAAAGTACACTTTGCATGCTACCTCCCACCAAAGTCTTTACAAATATCCCCAGCTCTGAACCTCAACAGAACTCTGTGTGTACTTATGACATAAATCCTGTTCTGACGTTATCATTGCTAGGAGACAGGAAACTAGTTCCTTGGTTATAGGTACCATTTCTTTTCTACCTGGAGGCCTTGCGCATAGGAGAGACTCCATACATTTGCTGAATTGACATGTAATAAAGGTTTCTATCTTTTATATTAATTTTTCTTTTTACATAGTATTCTCTTCAAAACAGTTACACTTCCAAGTTGTTGTTTTTTTTTTTTCTGGCAAGAGAGAGACCTACATTTTCTCCCTCACAGAAGAGAAAGATGTTTATTTTTATCATCTAAAGGACAAGAAAATGAATATATTTATTTTTTTTCAACTTGATGCAATAGGTTGTCTTAGTATACCAAGAAGCAAAATCTAATCTCAGAGTAAATTCATATTTGCCTATGCAAGCCTATATTTTTATCCTGCCCAAATGGCATACCATTTTGACTTTTGAAGTTATTAAATGTTGACATTGTCCTAGAACATATGCATTACTTTGCATAGTGAACAAAATCATATTTTCACCTGCAGAGAGATGGCCCCAATTCCTCACTCCCCATAGGAATTATGTAACTACAGTAGGAGACCGACCTGCTTCTTTTGTGTTGGTCTTAGCCTGGATTCTCATAATCTGTTCCAAAGTAGGGCATTATCAAAAATCTAGGCTGCTTTGCCATATTTTTTCTCCATTTAACTGTTTATTGCAAGGGCGATCATTAGGTTGTAAACTCTTTGACTCGGGAGTGTCTTCCAAGTCTTTTGTATCCTTCTTTTGTAGGTGATGATAGCACACTGTAGATGCACTATGAATGATTTTACCAAATTAGTCTTAGAGCACTTCACTTCCCTGGGCTCTCACTACTAAACTTGCTGTGTTCAGAAGCCAAAATTAAGGACGTTTAGTGTTCTCCTGCAGGCTTTTACTGTTTTTGGACCTCTATTTATCCCTAGTGGCCTGATAGCTATTGCATCAAGTTTTTAGAGTTAGCAATTTAAAGAATTTTATTTTTTTGTTTGTTTTGGCTGTGCCTCAAGCCTTGCAGGATCTTGCAGGGATTCAACTTGAACCCTTACCCTCGGCAGTGGAAGCATGGAGTCCTGACTGCTGGCCCGCTCAGGAGTTCCATTAAGCTTCTTTCTATGTCATGCCTTGAAATTGGAAGAACTGGTAGAGAAAGAAAAGTTGGGCACCATAAAGAGATTTCCCATTTAGTAATAGAATTCCTTCTGGCAGGTATCTGTAGTAGGCTGTTATGGCTCCCCCAGAATGTCCATGTCCTAACCCCTGGACTCTGTGGATATTACTTTGTATGGCAAAAAGGAAAAAAAGACTTCGCAGGTATGATTCAGAATTGTAAGATGGGGAGATGATTCTGGATTATCAGTTCAGTTCAGTCACTCAGTCCTGTCCAACTCTTTGTGACCCCATGGACTATAGCACGCCAGCCTCCCTGTCCATCAGCAACTCCCAGAACTTACTCTCACAGCCATACATGACTACTGGAAAAACTATAGCTTTGACTAGACGGACCTTTGTTGGCAAAGTAATGTCTCTGCTTTTTAATATGCTATCTAGGTTGGTCATTACTTTCCTTCCAAGGAGTAATCGTCTTTTAATTTCATGGCTGCAGTCACCATCTGCAGTGATTTTGGAGCCCCCCAAAATAGTCTGTCACTGTTTCCATTGTTTTGCCATCTACTTGCCATGAAATGGTGGGACCAGATGCCATGATCTTAGTTTTCTGAATGTTGAGCTTTAAGCCAACTTTTTCACTCTCCTGTTTTACTTTCATCAAGAGGCTCTTTAGTTTTTCTTCACTTTTGCCATAAGGGTGGTGTCATCTGAATATCTGAGGTTATTGATATTTATCCCGGCTATCTTGATTCCAGCTTGTGCTTCATCCAGTCCAGTATTTCTCATGATATGCTCTGCATATAAGTTAAATAAGCAGGGTGACAGTATACAGCCTTGAGGTACTCCTTTCCCAATTTGGAACCAGTCTGTTGTTCCATGTCCAGTTCTAACTGTTGCTTCTTGACCTGCATACAGATTTCTCAGGAGGCAGGTCAGGTGGTCTGGTATTCCCATCTCTTGAAGAATTTTCCACAGTTTGTTGTGATCCACATAGTCAAAGGCTCTGGCATAGTCAATAAAGCAGATGTTTTTCTGGAACTATCTCACTTTTTTGACGATACAATAGATGTTGGCAATTTGATCTCTGGTTCCTCTGCCTTTTCTAAATCCACCTTAAACATGTGGAAGTTCACGGTTCACATACTGTTGTAGCCTGGCTTGGAGAATTTTGAGCACTACTTTGTTAGCATGTGAGATGAGTGCAATTGTGCAGTAGTTTGAGCATTCTTTGGCATTGCCTTTCTTTGGGATTGGAATGAAAACTGACCTTTTGCAGTCCTGCAGCCATTGCTGAGTTTTCCAAATTTGCTGGCATATTGAGTGCAGCATTTTCACAGCATCATCTTTCAGGATTTGAAATAGCTCCACTGGAATTCCATTACCTCCACTAGCTTTGTTCGTAGTGATGCTTCCTAAGGCCTACTTCACTTCACATTCCAGGATGTCTGGCTCTAGGTGAGTGATCACGCCATTGTGATTATCTGGGCCATGAAGATATTTTTTGTATAGTTCTTCTGTGTATTCTTGCCACCTCTTCTTAATATCTTCTGCTTCTGTTACGTCCATAATATTTCTGTCCTTGTGACCTAAATGCAATTCCATGCATCCTTAGACTAGGAAGATAGTGGAGATTTGACATATAGAAGGGAAGGCAATATGACTATAAAGGCAGAGATTGAAGTGATGTGGCCACAAGCCGAGTGCCAACAGCCACTAGAAGCTGAAACAGGGAAGAAACAGATTGTTCTGCTATCTCTGGAGGGAGCAGAGCCCTGCTGACATCTTTATTCAACCCAGTGAGGCTGATGAACTTCTGATCTCCAGGAATGTGAAAGACTACATTTCTGTTGTTTTAAGCCATCAACTGTGTGGTAATATGTTATAGCAGCCAAGGGAAACTAATACAGTATTCTATATTTCAAACATTTCTATACTTTCTTTCTACTGTTCCCCTTCTTTAGCCTGGGGACTTCTCAGGTGACTCAGATGGTAAAGAATCTGCCTGCAATGCAGGAGACCCATGTTCAACCTCTGGTGGGGAAGATTCCCTGGAGAAGAGAAGGGCTACCCACTCCAGTAATCTTGCCTGGAGAATCCTATGGATAGAGGAGCCTGGTGAGCTATAATCCATGGGGTTGCAAAGAGTTGAACACAATTGAGTGACTAATACTTCACTTTTTTTTAGCCTATGTATGTATGTGTGTGTATATATATATATAAACTCCCATTTATTCTTTTTTTCCTAATAGATTTTTCCTGTTGGTGTCCCTAAGAAAACAACTTTTCATATCTTTTTCAGTACTTAGATATTGGGTTTCAAAACAATTCAAGAAACATTTGAAGACCATTCACTGAACCTCTAGCATTGTTTAGAAACTCTGGGGGGACAGAAAGGATAAATATAAATTCCATCCTTAAGTATCTTCATCCTTAATTAATTAAGAAAGTTTACATAATATTATGGTCCAACATGTGATAAAGTGCAAAGATAAGCACCAAAGACAGGAAGTGCTGCAGAAATTCAGAAAAGTGAGTAGTCTGCAAGAGGTATAGAGTAAATTGAGAGGGTTTTATTGAATAGGTGGATTTTGAAGTCAGGCATTTGGACAAAAGAAGAGTTAAGATTTCATCCTCTGGGCAGTGATTTTTTTTTTTTTTTGGCAGTGATTTTTCATCAAGAATTTCATCCTCACTGTTATTTCTTTTTACAGTATGAAAGTAGTCTAGACTTTTCTTAAAATATTTTAGAGGTATAAAAATCAGAATGTAAAAATTTCCCTATAATTCTACTACTCCTGGAGAAATGCTTTGCTATCAACTTGACATACATTCATCCAGATTTTTTTCTGTACATAATGTAATGTTGCTTATATACTTATTACAGAAATGAATTATGCTGTAAATATCTGTTTGCCACCTGCCATTAAAGATGAGCAAAATGAAAAGGAAAATCATATTGTAGGATGATTAATCTTTTGGCAACATATATGTAGATCTCTTGCATGCACATTTCCTGCATCTGTTCTAATTATAGTATAGACTGTACTTAGGGGAGAAATGGAAACAAAGGGGAGAAGCTATGGCTGATAAAACAATCTGGGCAAAAATATTAGGGTAATGGCTATGACAGTAACTGACAAAGTAAGAGACTGGGGAATTTTTCTATTAAGAGTTAGGAAATATGTTTATATATTTATAGATCTAGGGCCACATAAATAAAAACTAACTTCTCCTTCTAGCTTTAAGAGAGGAAAAAAGATGAAAGATTCCATTTACCACATTTTAAGTTAGTCATATGCTCTGATTGTAGTAATAGCAGTCCCATAGGAAAGAAATTGCTTTGTGAGCAGTGACAGCAGGGTTAAGTATTTTATGTATAATGATGTCTTCCCTGATTATGAAAGCATTATATAATTATAAAAGCATTTATAGAAAACATGGAAAATACTGAAAGATAAAACAAAAAATAAAATCATCCAGAATCCCATCACTCAGCTATAACCACTATGTATACTTTGTCATATTTCCTCTCAGACATTTTCCCGTGCAAAGGAATGCACATAAACGAAACTGAGATAATACAAGATGCTTCAAGATGTACAATTTTTACTTGACAATGTGTCATAAGCATCCTCCCAGGTATTTAAATATTCTTTTAAAAATCTTTGTTTTCTTAAATTGGCATTTTTATTCTTTTGGTGGATTACAACAGTGGTGAGATTTTGTTGTAAAAAAATGGAAACGAACACAGAAGTATGTGGGTAGGACATGAAAGTCTTCTCATAATCTCACCTCCAAGAGGTACAGAGACTTCTGTTCAGTGTGCTGGAGTCTGCTCACACTGCTCATTGAGCTAATTGTGTGTGTCTTTCTCTGACTGATTTCACTTGCATGATGTCCTCAAGTTTCATCCATGTTGTCTGTACCAGGATTTCCTTCTTTTTATGGCTAAATAATATCCCACTGTGTATTTTTACCATATTTTCTTTATCCATTCATCCACTGATGAACACTTAGGCTGTTTCCATGTCTTGACTATTGTAAATAATGTTGCAATGAATATGGGGGTCCAGATATCTCTTTGAAACGGTGATTTTACTTCCTTCCCCAGAAGTGGAATTGTTGGATCATACAGTAGTCTAATTTTAAATTTTTGAGGCACTTCCATACTGTATAAAATATCCACTTTTTCTAGTTGGCTTTGGCAATCCAACAACGGATTACAATTATGCCCTCTACTTCAATATACATTCATCAACCTAATCCTTGCTTCTTAGCATTTTACTCTGTGACTGCATTATAATTTATTCAAACAATTCTACATTGATGGGTACTTTCATTGGTTCCAGTTTCTGATTATCATATACAAAGTTTCAGTGAATATTTTGTACATATATATCTGCATGTGTTCTTCCCTGGTGGCTCACTGGTAAAGAATCAGCCTGCCAATGTAGGAGAGGCAGAAGTCACAGGTTCAAACTCTGGGTGGGGAAGATCCCCTGGAGGAGGAAATGGCAACCCACTCCAGTATTCTTGACTGGGAAATCCCATGGACAGAGGAGCCTGGTGGGCTACAGTCCACGGGGTCGCGTAGAGTTAGACATGACTGAACACGAGCACGATCTGCATATCTCTTCAATTATTTTCTTGGGATAAATTTCTAGACAGGAAAGATTGAATCAAAGAATATTCCCAGTTACAATTTAGACAGATGATAACAAACTGCCCTTTAAACAGTTTCTTATACTCACATCATTGGTATATGTTAATATCCTGAAAAACATACTTTAAATGATTGCACAGTATTTCAGTTTATAAGTGTCTGATAATCTATTTGATCAATTTCTTATTATGGTGTTTACAGCACTTCTTATTTCTTTAAACAATGTTAAAATCAGCACCCTTGTTCTCATGTGACTCTCTTGTTTTCCTAAGAAAAATTCTTTGATAATGGAACTACAGAGTCAAAGGTAAGAATATTTTTATGACATTTTTATACATATTATTAGCTTCAGCTCAATATTTAGAACTTAAGATTCTTTTAAAGAATTTACTTGATGTTAAGTAAAAAGAATTTTTTTTTTAATGACTAATATTGTTCTTGCAAATAAAGTCTTACGGCTCTCAAATAACCTTTAGGCTATTTTCCATTTAGTTATTTCTTTGAGATTTTAGCCCCAGGATTCTACCCTGCTCCCCCACCCAAATTTTGTTTCTGTGTTAAGTAGCAGATAAGATATAAATGTGTTTGCATGTTGGAAAATTAAATATATCCATATATCATATGAATCATTATTAACCTGCAGTCACACCAATTAAGACATAGGATTAACCCTACTTGTCATTTCCTTAAAGAGTAAGGAAATAAACTGCAGTCAAAGAAATGAAATCTTCAGTGGACTCTTTAAGTAAATTTCATTTTATGAAGCACAAGGAAAAAAATTTTAATTTTCCCAAAAGGTAACACTTTATTTAAATTGATCACTTTTCAATAGATACATAAAAATCAGAATGCCTACAGCTGAAAAATATTTCCTTAATGTTTGCTAGTCTTAAATGTATTGCTTTTTAAAATCTGGGATAAAGAAAACAAGTGGACAAATATTTCTAACTTTTTAAATATGTTTTTAATGTTGATTACTATGTAAAGTTAGTTTTTCAAATCTCTCCTTCACATCCCCTGCCCATTTCCTCAAGTCAATTTTTTGCTAAAGGAAAAACTGGTGAGGGGGGTGGGTACGGGTGGTGTGTGCGTGCACATCATTTTGTAGAAGACAGAGGTGTGCGTGTCTCATTTTGCAGAAGACCCGGAGGTGTGTGTGTGTCATTTTGCAGAAGACCCGGGGTTTCTTCAGGGTATACCATCACCATCTTGTGGCTTGTTGCCATATTACTGTTAAATGTTTTAACACCATAATGCTTTTCTTTTCTTATTTTTGCAATTGCAAGCATGAAATGCAGTGTATCTTCTTCTGGTAACCCTTCTCTGGATTAGATGAAATAAACTGAGGGCCAGAAACTGCCTGCATGCAGAGTTGCCACCCTATCGTGAAATGGTATCTCTGCATTTATGTTGTATTCTCACATGATGCTGAAACAACCAGCTGGATAAGGAAATCCAGTGAAGAGATGTCGTTTTACTGTAAACTGAAATCTTCAGTTATCTTTTGTATCTTGTGTGTGCCAAATCTGTTTTAGTGATTCCTTCTGATCTGTAAAAATATTGGTTGTCATGGGAGCCTGTAAATCTTTCCCCTCTCTTTGGTTATACTGCCGGAGTATTTTCTCATTTTTGTTTCAATATTCCCCCACTTTAGTACTATTTTATTATTATTTAAAAATTTTTTTTCATCCTTTTCTCTTGTAGATGCTTCTTCTATTCTTTTTGTCTCGTTAATACATTTTGCCTTCTTTTCTCTCCCTCCTCATCCTCACTTTCAGTTTCTTTGGTATCCCTGTAGCAGATCACTTGACTTACTCTGTGGCTTGTACTAACGTCTGCACCCACGGTGCCCCCACCTTCTGTTCCGTATCCTCCTTTCTTTGTTCCTTCTAACTCCTTCCCCCAGTAGCTGACGTTCCAGCTTTTCTAGTGTGGAGAGCACTGACCTCATCTGATCTTCCGCTTAGGTCTTTTAAGGACACAGCTTCCTGGTAACCCTTAAGCTCCCAGGAAGAATCTAAATCCTACCTCTTCAAGGAAGCCACTCCCTGAATTTAACTCTAGATTCAAGAGAAAAGGTTTCAAAAAGACAATCTTAGCTCAGTCCTAAGAAATAACTGACTCATTATCTTAATTCTGTTCTTTTTTCTCAGCACAAGTGCAAGTTTTCATAGGAAGTGTACCAGGATGTTTTTCAAACTCATATTTGCATGTCCAAACTCTCGTTTGCATAGGGCACAATTACTTACTAGTGCTTTGGAGTTGACATTTGTCTTATAAAAGTGAGTTAGATTAATGACAGTGAGAAGAAAAAGATTTGGCTAAAGGACTTGCTGTCATTTTGGAAAACAGCTGAAACTGTATTGTGAGATGTATATTTCTGTCTTTTCTTGTCTCATCTTCCACCAAAATGCTAGCTTCTAAGAACAGACACTTGTTCTATTTTGTTCTCTGTTGTGCCTAGAATAGTTTCTGGCACAGAGAAGGCACTTAAATCCTTACTGGATGAAGGTATCAGGTATTCTATTAGTTTTGTTTCCTTCACAGTCTGTTCATCCTGTCCTCTCACGGAGCCTTCGGTCCTCTTGTTGCAATCTGGACCAGCATCCCTCTAGGCCTGCAGACCTAACTTTAGTCTGCATCTGTGCAGTCTTAAATTTCCTGCTTCTCAAGTTTTTATCTTCCTTGGTTTAGTCCATCTTTTTTGGTGGGCCACATTCATCAACTGTACAGTTTTTGAGTAACTCTTTCAATTGCTATTGTTGTGTGACAGACCACTTCAATATTTAGTGGCCTCATGCCACAACATTCACTTATTATCTCCTGGTTTCTGTGAGACAGACATGCAAGAAAGGCTCAACTAAGCACTGGTGGCCTATAGACTGGAGCTGGAACTGCAGGGGGTGCACGGAAGCTGAGGGCTGGCCATACATTTCTATGTAGTTCCTCTGCATGGGCTAGTTGGGTTTCTTCACAGCACGGCAGTCTCAGGACTGCTGACATATAGGCTGGTTTCCACTGAATCTGACTGCTTTTCCCGTGTACCAAACGACAGTTTGTCGAGTATAAAAGTCTAGAATGGATTATTTTCCTTCAGGATTTCAAAAGCAATTCTCCATTGTTTCATAACTTTCAGAATTATTGAACAGTTTAGTGTCAATTCCAAGATCCTTTGAAGGTCAGCTGATTTTTCTCTCTAGAAGTTTTTAGAAAAATCTCTTTATCCTCAGTGTGCTGGAACTTCATGAAAATCAAGGAATAGATTTGATAAACTAACTGAAGTTTTGCTTGATTGAATTTTAAGTTCTACTCAATTTTATATCCTGATAACTGGGTTTCCTCCCATTACTCCTTTATTCTAGCTTGAGACATCCTGTCTGTTTTAAGTCTGTTCTCATTATTATAACAAGATACCACAGAGAGGGTAGCTTATAAATAATAGAAATTTATTTCTCACAGCTCTAGAGGCTGCGAGGTCCAAGGTCAAACTGCCAACATGGTTGGAATCTGGTGAGAGCTGTCTTCATTGTTCATAGCAAAAGGCTTCTTACTGTGTCCTCACATGGTAGAAAGGGCTAATGAATTCCATTCCGTGGGATCTTTTTAAAATAAGAGTATTAATCCTTTTAAAATGACCTAATCACCTCCTGAAGGCCCTATCTTCTAATATCAGCAATTAAGCACTATGATTTCAACATGAACTTTGTGGGGACACAAACATTCAGACCACCGTACTAAGAAACCTTTTTCGACTAACTCCTAGGGATATTAATCATTTTCTGGCTCCCCATTCTTCAGCACTTGAATATAATATCAGTGACTACACTAAAGCTTTTGACTGTGTGGATCATAACGAACCGTGGAAAATTCTTAGAGAGATGGGAATACCAGACCACCTTACCTGCCTCCTGAGAAACATATGTGTGGATCAAGAAGCAACAATTAGAACCAGACATAGAACAACGGACTGGCCCAAAATTGGGAAAGGAGTAACACAGGCTGTATATTTAACTTATTTAAGTTATGTAACTTCTATGCAGAATACATCATACGAAATGGTGGGCTGGAATCAAGATTGCTGGGAGAAATATCAACAACTTCAGATATGCAGATGATACCACTCTAGTGGCAGAAATGAAGAGGAACTAAAGAGCCTCTTGGTAAGGGTGAAAGAGGAGAGTGAAAAAGCTGGTTTAATACTCAGCATTCAAAAAACTAAGATCATGGCATTCAGTACCATCACGGCATGGCAAATAGAAGTAAAAGTGGAAACAGTGACATTTTATTTTCTCGGGGTCCAAAATCACTGGAAGGCTTCCCTGGAGGCTCAGCAGTAAATAATCAGCCTGCTATGCAGGAGACACCCATTGATTCCTGGGTCAGCAAGATCCCCTGGAGGACGGCATGGCAACCAACTTCAGTATTCCTGCCAGGAAAATCCTGTGGACAGATGAGCCTGGCAGGCTATGGCCCATGGGGTCACAGAGTCAGACATGACTGAACAACTGAGCACATAAAATCACCACAGATGGTAAGTGCAGCCATGAATTTAAAAGATACTCCTTGGAAGGAAAGCTTTGACAAACCTAGACAAGATATTAAAAAGCAGAGGCATCACTTTGCCGATAAAGGTCCATATAGTCAAAGCTATGGTTTTTCCACTAGTCATGTACGGATGTGACAGTTGGACCATAAATAAGACTGAATGCTGAAGAACTGATGCTTTCAAATTGGGGTGTTGGAAAAGATTCCTGAGAGTCCCTTGGACTGCAAGGACAACAAATCAGTCAATCTTAAAGGAAATCAATATTGGTTTCCTTTAAGAAATCAATTCAAAGTTGAACTGGAAAAGTCATTGGAAGAACTGATGCTAAAGCTGAAGCTCCAATATTTTGGCCATCTGATGGGGAGAGCAGACTCATTGGAAAAGACCCTAATGCTCGAAGGCTAAAGGAGAAGGGGGTGGCAGAGGATGACATGGTTAGACAGCATTACTGACTGAATGGACAAGTATTTGTGCACACTCCAGGATATGGATGTGAAAGACAGAGGAGCCTGGCATGCTATAGTCCATGGGGTCACAAAGAATCAGATATGACTCAGCAACTGAACAACAAACTGGCACTTGCCACTTATTTCTACAAAAATTAAATTATGTGCTGCTGCAACTGCTGATTTTCAACACTCCCTGAAAGGAGCTCAGGATGGAGAGCAGAAATGAGGCACTCTGTGCTGGGGGTGGGGGAACTGGCAAAACATGTCTTCAGATAGCAAGATAATTTCAGGAGTCAATTTATGAGTGCAATTCTTGTATCACTTCATATCTAGAAAAACACCAAAATCCTTCACGGTGGTGATTCTCTTTCATGCATAGCAGAAGCTTCTGGAAAAATATGTGCTTGACTACATGTACTTTCCCTTCACCAAAATCACATATATACTGTTCTTCCCTCTCTACCTCTTCAGAGCAGTTTCTCAGAGCTATCTGAGGCTCTGTTTCCTAGGCTGCAGTCTTCATTTTGCCCCAAATAAAGCTTAATTTGCAACTCTCATGTTGTGCATTTTTTTAAAGTTGACAGTAGTTCAAAGCGCTTCTATATATATGAAAAAATCATCTTTGCTCTTATTTTTACATCTGCATAGCACCCACTGCAGGGACTCAATTCAGTAAGAACTCTAATAAAGGCAGATGATAAGTGAACGCTCTGTGTTTTCCAAGAAATAAGCTGCCCCATTGTTCATTCAGGGCTTCCCAGGTGGCACAGTGGTATAGAATCCATCTGCCAATGCAGGAGACTCAAAAGAAGTAGGTGCGGTTCCTGAGTCGGGAAGATTCCCTGGAGTAGAAAATGGCAATTCACTCCAGTATTTTGCCTGGAAAATTCCACAGACAGTGGAGGCTGGCGGGCTACAGTCCATGGGGTCGTACGACTGAGCACAAACACAAGCACACACTGTTCATTTGCTGCTGGAGAGACTTTGGGAATTCTTCTCTTTAGCTCAGATCAAGCTGTGCCTCCTAAAGGCTAACTCCATCCACAAAGTACTCAGAAATGAGCCACACGATCCTCCCATGGGGTGGCAGTTTACCATAAATGGAGTGAATTTGCAGTTAATGTATTGTTTAATCAAACTGTTGTTTTTCCTCTAAGTCTTTCAGATGTTATACAAACATTATAACAAATATTTCTGTTTTGCAACTTGATGGAAGCATAGATTTTTATCAATTTTAAAGATAGATACCTTATAGAAGTGTTTGTAATGTTACACTAACTGTGTCATGTTATTTGTGTTGTGTGAGCCAACCTAGTTTAATCTTTGTTCTTTGACTAGTGGGTATTGGTTACTATTTTGAGGATCTTATGAAGGCAGAACATGGGAAAAAGACAAACTCTCAAAAACTGGAAAAAAATGATAAAGCTATCCTGGAGATGTTTTATCCAGTTACTCACCTAACATATGAGATTTTCCATCCCTAGAGCAAAAGAAAAGATTATCTTAATGAATAAATGAATGAATGAATCTTAATACCCAAAGTTAAAGTAAAACACAAACCCAATAGGATAAACCTGTCCAGCTCTGCTAGTAAATGAAAAGGTTATTTGAACACTGTAAACATCAATGATAGTGATCTGGGTGTAACCTCAGGCAAGCACTACCTGTGACTAATTAAGCTGAAATCTAATTAAATGTATTAGATCCTGTCTGAAGACAACTTGAATAGAAGAGCAATGTATAGCAAAAACAAACAAAAAACAAATCAAGGAACCAGAAGTTATTTGTTTTGCACTATTCATATGAGATAGACACATTAATTCTGCTAGTCAAGGTGGGTAGGGTGATTCAGCAGGCCTCACTGTAATTCAATTTGTTACGATTTAATCAATGCTCTTTTCAAGGACAGTATTCCAAATGAAAATGAAACTGAATCACAATCACATAGAATACTGGTTTTTCCAGCATTCCAGAAAGTTTTAAAGTGATCCCGTCTACTTACTCTTATATTATCCATTTTATACACAATAGCTCTAGGATAACATACTCAGTCCCACTTCTTGTCCATTTAAACCCTATCAGGCACTCCTATTTACAACAAAAATATACCTCATAACCTCCAAACTAAAAAATCTACTGTTGATCAAAGCCCCCATATTGAGCTAATCAGATAATATCTTAACACTGGATGTACATTTCTGAAAATTCAAAATTCCTAGAAAAGACCTAGTTGTTTAACATATCCAAGTCACTTCATTTCTTTGAGCTTCTGTAAAGCAAAAGGGTTTATCTAGCACTGACCTATTAAAAAATTCTATTACTGCCTGATTTTATAATGTGCAATTGTTTAACCACATTCCCCAGCAAAATTAGTTTTTTTCCTGAAAAAATAAGTCAATGGAATTGAAATTGTGTTTTTCTAGCTGCAGGCTGCAAGCCATTAAATAAATCACGAAATCAATTTAGTAGATGCACTGCCTGTCAGAATAAAACAAGCTTAAACAGAATAAAATAAAAGAGAATAGGAAATCTCAGGTTGCATCTTAGTAATCAGTACTGTTTTGTGATTATTTGTTTCAATTTTATATAAAAGTGTGTACCGGGTTAGGATGGCACATTTTTGATATCTGACATACAGTACTCTAAAGTTGTGGTCTGGAGAAGGCAATGGCACCCCACTCCAGTACTCTTGCCTGGAAAATCCCACGGATGGATGAGCCTGGTGGGCTGCAGTCCATGGGGTCGCTAAGAGTTGGACACGACTGAGCGACTTCACTTTCACTTCTCACTTTCACGCATTGGAGAAGGAAATGGCAACCCACTCCAGTGTTCTTGCTTGGAGAATCCCAGGGACGCGGGAGCCTGGTGGGCTGCCGTCTATGGGGTCACACAGAGTCGGACACGACTGAAGTGACTTAGCAAGCAAGCAAAGTTGTTGTCAGACTGGTCAGAAGATGACCCTTTTAGGGGTATGAGAGGTCCTTCCTCTTCCGATCACACACATATGTGTGTGTGAGGACCGATTTTCTTCACAAGCTTCAACCAAAACCTTTCTCAAGACTGAATGCAGAAGCAGGTATGAGAATTCAGCTGTTTTCATTTGAGGCAGATACCAAAGACGCTTTCAAAACTGTAAATAATTCCACTCTTCAATTTTCAGAAATAAGTCACTTAAAATCTTAAAATGCTATTTTAGGTTAACTCGTTTATTATTGTACAACGACGTTTTAAAATTTCTGCCTTAATTACTATTACAGTAAATATCAATAGATACAAGCCACATAAACAAAAGCATTTTGAGTCCTCAACAATTTGATAACAGCTGATCCGTATAAAACAAAGGACTGCAGGCCTGACTCCAGGCAGGTTTAACACAGTCACAGGCCCTTCCTGGGAGCCCCCAAATACCACCCCCTCCACTGACATCAGACCTGATGTACTCAGGTGAGAATCCTCGCGAATAAGAACAGATATTGACGAAGGGCGGGGTTGCTGGACGTAAGAGCGTGGGCAAGTGCGGGTTCAAAGTGCAAGCGAAAACAAGCTTCCAGTAGAAAAGGAGACTTTTTAGCAAGTCTTTGCGACACTGTCGCGTTTCGTTGGTTCCGTGCCGTAAACGCAGTCGGGGAGCCGCTCCCGGTCAAGACTGCGGCGGACGTGCGCTGCAATGGCGGATATGGAGGACCTATTCGGGAGCGACGCCGACAGCGATCCTGAGCGTAAAGGTGGGGTCCGCAGGGCTTCGGTGGAGGCGAGCGTGGTGGGCCTTCTCCGGCGGGAGCCCTACAGCGACCCGATTCCGGGTCTGTGAATGCTCTGGCGCCGCTGGCGGATGGCGCTTCCTCTACTTCTGCCTCAGCGCCCCCTGCCCTCCCGGCGGTGCCAGCCTTTTCCCGAGGGAGGGGATGAAGGGACAAATGCAGAATGTGTGCCTCGAGATTCTTGGTGTCAATCGAGCAAGCCGAGCCTCCTAGGCGCGGGGCAGGAATGGAGGCCGGTGAGCCGGCGCAGCGAGAGGAGGAACCTTAGAGTCCTGCTCTGCCCTGCCTTGCACATGGACTGTTGTGAATGAATGGAAATTACGTGTTCAGGAACATGGGTATGGACTGGATGAATTTGCAGAGGGGCTCTGATTGTCCTTTTGAATGAAACCAGAACGTGGCGTGATGGAAAGTTTAAAATGTCTGGGTGAGAAGACTGGGAAGGTTACTGGGGTAGGGCTGCATATAGGTGTTACGCGCTGGAGATAATGTGTCCTCCGAAGAAGTGAAGTCGCTCAGTCATGTCTGACTCTTTGCGACCCCGTGGACTCTAGCCTACCAGGCTCCTTCGTCCATGGGATTTTCCAGGCAAGAGTACTGGAGTGGATTGCCGTGTCCTCCGAGAACCTGTACAAAACTCTAGAATTTTCTTTGAGTCGGTGGTATTAGATTGGGGAGCATATGAAGTCAGTGTTTGGAGAGAAGGGATGAAGGATTTGGTGATGAAATGAATTAATAAGTGTATGTTCATGATGCAGGGGAGCACCAAGTGGAATCTAGTGTGAGGGCTCTGCCAGGATGGATGTCCTGAAGGTTCTGGTCAGGATAGGTCTGGAAGTATAGAGCCCTTATACTATACTTATACTCTTGTTACACTTACTTTTCTAATGTTTTCATTACCCTATCTTCTGTATTTGTCCGTATCCCATTCACCCTTCTAGGAACCGGAGCCATGTGAACCCTGGCATCACTCACTTCCATGAAGTTCATTCATTCATCCTTTATAGATCCCCTATCGTATTATAGCGACTTTGCTAAGTGTAGGGATTATAATGACGCAAAGATCATCACCCTCCCTCAGTTAACTTCATCGCTTAATACATAAATAATTGAATAGGTAGAAGCAGTAGTGAGTGTTTGAAGGTCTCCTGCAGAGGTGAGGGTCGGAAACGGCCTGCCGCAGGGACAGGGGCACTGGCAGCTGCAGTCCTGGGAGGCATGGGTTGACATAAGTCCTTTTGGGAGGTCCCCGGTAGCCCTAACATAGAGCCTGTAGACTCCAAGACTGGGTTGCCTCAGTTGTTAGTGTTAGTCGCTCAGTCGTGTCCAGCTGTTTGTGACTCTATGAACTGTAACCCGCCAGGCTCCTCTGTCCATGGAATTCTCCAGGCAAGAATACTGGAGTGGGTTGCCATTCCCTTCTCCAGGGGATCCTTCTGACCTAGGGATTGAACCCACATCACCTGCATTGCTACATTCTTAACCATCTGAGAGTTGTTAGGCCAAACAGCTATCAGGGAGGGAGCACAGCCCAACCCATTAGCGGACAATTGGATTAAAGATTACTTGGCAAATCCCTGCACCGGGAGAGCAGGACCCAGTTTCCCCCCCAGCCAGTCCCTCCCATCAGGGAACGTACACAGTCCTCTTATCCTCATCCATCAGATGGCAGATAGAAGCAAGAACTTAATAATCCCACAGCTTTCAAAAGAAAACCAGTATCACAGAAATCTAACCAAGATGATCACATATGAAACTATGAGCCATGCTGTGCAGGGCCACTCAGAATGGTCAGGTCATGGTGGAGAGTTCTGACAAAACATGTGTGGCCTGTGGGATCTTAGTTCCCCAACCAGGGATTGAACCTGGGCTATGGCAGCCAAAGCTCTGAGCTCTAACTACTAGACTGCCAAGGAATTCCCAAGATTTCCTTCTTTTTTTATGGCTGAATAATATTCCTTTGTATATATGCCATATTTATAGTGGTGTGGATAATATTTTGTTGTTTGTATGCACCACATTTTGTTTGTCCATAGATGGACATTTAGGTTTTTTCCGTATTTTGATAATGCAGTGAACATAGGTGTGCATATATTTTTTCAAATTAATGTTTTTGTGTCCTTTGGATAAATACCCAGAAGTGGACTAGCTGGATCATATAGTAGTTCTGTTCTTTTTCTGAAACATTTCCATACTGTTTTCCATAGTGACTGCACCTCTTTACAATCCTACCATTAGTGTACAAATGTTCCCTCTTCTCCATATTCTCTCCAACACTTGTTATTTTTTGTCTTTTTGATAATAGTCATTCCAACTGTGGTTTTGATTTTCATTTCTCTTTCAATTAGTGATGTTGAGCATCTTTTCATGTACCTATTGGTATGTCTTTTTTGGAAAAATGTCTATTCAGGTCTTCTGCCCGTTGAGATCTATATATATAATATGAGCTCTTTATATATTTTTGGTGGCGTGCTGCGATTCATGGAATCGCAAAGAGTCGGACATTGCTGAGCGACTGAACTGAACTGAATCCTTTATCAGATATATGATTTGTGAATATTTTACCCTATTCAGTAGATTACCTTTACATTTTGTTGATGGTTTCCTTTGCTGTGTAGAAGTGTTTTAGCTTGATATGTCACACTTGTTTATTTTTGCTTTAGTTGTCATTGCTTTTGGTGTCAAATCCAAAAAAATGATAACCAAGCCCGATGTCAAGGAGCTTACTGCCTATGTTTTCTTCTAGGAATTTTATGGTTTCAGGTCTGAAATTTAAGTCTGATCCATTTAGAGTTAAATTTTGTGTATGGTGTAATAAGATAGTGGCCCAGTTTCATTCTTTTACATATTGCGATCCAGCTTTCTCAACACCATTTATTGTTCTTTCCTCATTGTGTATTCTTGGCATGCTCCTTTGTTGTAAATTAATTGACCATATATGTGTGGCTTTATTTCTGAGTTTTTTATTCTGTTGCAGTGATTTATGTGTCTGTAATACAGTTTGAAATCAAGGGCATGATGCCTCCAGCTTTATTCTTTTTTTCTCAACATTGCTTTGACTGTATGGGTTTGTGTGTATGTGTGGTTTCACACAAATTTTAGAGTTCTTTGTTCTATTTCTATAAAAAATGCCATTAGAATTTTGATAGGGATTGTGTTTAAAATGTAGATTACTTTGGTTAGTGTGGATATTTTAACAGTATCGATTGTTCTAATCCATGCGCAACCTTTCCGTTTATTTGTGTCTTCAGTTTCTTTCATCACTGCATTACAGTTTTCACTGTACAGGTCTTTCACCTTTTTTGGTTAAATTGATTCCTAAGTATTTTATTCTTTTTGTTGCAGTTATAAGTGGGATTATTTTCTTAATTTCTCTGTTAGCTTATTATTTATATATAGAAACACAACTGTGTATTGATTTTATATTCTGCAACTTTACTAAATTTATTTATTAGTCTTGGAGAAGGAAATGGCAACCCACTCCAGCGTTCTTGCCTGGAGAATCCCAGGGACAGGGAGCCTGGTGGGCTGCCGTCTATGGGGTCGCACAGAGTCGGACACGACTGAAGCGACTCAGCAGCAGCAGTTTTCTGGTGGAGTCTGTAGGACTTTCTATATATAATGTGTCATCTGCAAATAGTGACAGTTTTAGTTCTTTTCAGTTTGGTTGCTGAATATGCCATTTTTATGTGAACAATTTAGTGGTATTTAGTACATTTAAAATGCCCTGCAGCCACCACCTCTGTCTAGTTCTAAAACATTTGCATAACCTCAAAATAAAACACTACACCCATTGAGCAGTTACTTACCATTTGCTCCTTTCACTAGCCCCCGTCAACCACCAATCTGCTTTTTACGTCTATGGATTTTCTATGTTCTGGACATTTCATATAAGGGGACTCATACAACATGTGGCCTTTTGTGTCTGATTTCTATCTCTTGCCATCGTGTTTTTGAAATTCATCCATATTGTATGTATCAATACCTCATTTCTTTTAAATGATTGAATAGTATTCACTCTGTGTATATATCCCAGTGTTTATGTAGCCACTGGTGAACATTGGGTTGTTTCCATGTTTTGGCTATTTAAATAGTGATGCTGTGAACATTTGTTTACAAGTATTTGTGTAAGTGCCTGTTTCCAGTTCTCTTGGGGTGGAATTGTATATATATATGTAGGGGTGGAACTGCTGAGTCATATGATTCTTTGTTTTACTTTTTGAGGAGCAACCAAACCATTTTTGGACCAGCCAACCAGTTTTGTAACCATTTTACATTAGCACCTGCAATGTTTGAGGATTCTATTTCTTCACATCTTTGCCAATATCTATTTTACCTTTTCTTTACCCCTTTTTAAAATATAGCCATCACTGTTGGTGTCAAGTGATATTTCATTGTGGTTTCAATTTGCATTTCCTAATGGCCAATGATGTTGAGCATCTTTTCATGTATTTGTTTCATGTGTATGTAACCGTGGAGAAATGTATATTCAAGTTCAATGTCCATTTTTTAAAATGGGTTGTTTGTTTTTTTGTTGTTGTTGTAAACATTCTTTATATATTCCAGATTGTTGTTGTTCAGTCACTCAGTCATGTTCGACTCTTTGCGACCCCATGGACTGCAGCATGCCAGGCTTCCCTGTCCTTCATCATCTCCCGGAGCTTGCTTGAACTCATGTCCATTGAGTCGGTGATGCCATCCAACCATCTCCTCCTCTGTCATCCCCTTCTGTCTTCAATCTTTCCCAGCCTTAGGGTCTTTTCTAATGATTCGGCTCTGAACATCAGGTGGTCAAAGTATTGGAGCTTCCGCTTCAGCATCAGTCCTTCCAATGAACATTTAGGGTTGATTGCCTTTAGGATTGACTGGTTTGATCTTGCAGTCCAAGGGACTCTAGAGGCTTTTCCAACACCACAGTTCAAAAGTATCAATTCTTCAGTGCTCAGCTTTCTAATGGTTTAGCTCTCACATCCATACATGACTACGGGAAAAATCATAGCTTTGACTAGATGGACCTTTGTCAGCAAAGTATTGTCTCTGCTTTTTTAATAAGCTGTCTAGATTTGTCTTAGCTTTTCTTCCAAGGAGCAAGCATCTGTTAATTCCATGGCTGCATTCACCATCTGCAGTGATTTTGGAGCCCAAGAAAATAAAGTCTCTCACTGTTTCCAAGAAAATTAAGTCTCTCACTGTTTGCATTACATATGCATCATATATATGGTTTGCAGATATTTTCTCCCATTTTATAGGTTGTTTTTTCACTTTCTTGATAATATCCTTTCTTGCACAAAAGCTTTTCATTTTGAGGAAGTACAGTTCATCTTGTGTTGTTGTTTATAATTCCTTCATTTTTGAAGAATAGTTTTGTTGAATATAAAGTTCTTGATTATCTCAGCACTTTGAATATTTCATCCCATTGCCTCCTGGTTTTTATGGTTTCTGATGAGAAATCAGCTGTTATCCTTACCAGTGATCCTTTGTATGGGATGAGTTGTTTCTTTTTTGCTGCTTTTAGGATTTTTCTTTGTCTTAGGTGGTTTGATAATGATGCGCTTGGGTGCTGTCTCTTTAACTTTATCCTTCTTGGTATTTGTTAAACAGCTTTGATGTGTATGCTCATGTCTTTCATCAGATTTGGGAAGTTTTTGGCTGTTATGTCTTCAAATGTATTTCCTGTCCCTTTCTCTTTTTTTTCTCTTCTGGAACCCCCATTATGCATAGATTGGTACACTTGCAGTTTTCTTACAAGTATTTTAGACTCTTCATTTTCTTCATTCTTTTCTCTTGTTCACCAGACTGGATAATCTCAATTATGTATCTTTTAAGTTTCCTGATTCTTTCTTCTTCTCACTCACATCTGTTGTTTACCTCTAATGAATTTTTCATTTCAGTTATACTTTTCAACTCCAGATTTTCTGTTCAGTTTTTGGAAAAATAATATCTGTCTTTTTATTGATATTCTGTATTTGATAAGATATCATTTTCATTGTCTGGGCTTCTTTAGGGACAAATTGTAACCTTTCTTTTACATGTATGGGCCATACTTCATTGTTTCTTTGCAGGCATTATAAGTTTTTGTTGATAATTGGACATTTTGAAATTATATTGCGGCAACTCAGGACAGCACACTCCCTTCCCCACCCCCACCCCCAGCATTTATTGTTGCTATTTGTTGTAGTAATTATTGTTGACTCTTTTGAACTAATTTTGTAAAGTCTGCAATTTTTGTATGTGACCACTAAAGTTTCTGCTCCATTAGCTTAGTGGTCAGCTAGTGATTGGACAGAGGTTTCCTTATATGCAGAAAAAGAAACAACAACAATCACAGAAGAACTTCCAGACTTCACAGGTTGTCTCTGTGTGTGTTAGGGCACGGTTTTAGCACTCCACCAAGTAGCTTACGCCCTGTCTTTGCTTTCGTTTCTTGCTTTCATGGAGCCTGAAGGTCAACCAGAAGTGAGGTCTTAGGGCCCTCTTGGTTCTTTCTTGAGCATGTGCACAGCCCTGGGGAAGTGCATGGCTTTCCAGATTGCCAAGAATATATGGGAGGGTTTTATTTGTTTGTTTCATTTATTGTGGGAGGTTTTTTTTTTTTCTCTATAACAAACTTTTGATTTTGTATTAGGATATAGCCCATTAACAATGTTGTGTTTGTTTCAGGAGAACAGTGAAGGGACTCAGCCATACATATACATGTATCCATTCTCCCCAAAACCCCTTTCTCATCCAGGCTGCCAAATAAAGTTGAGCAGAGTTCCATGTGCTATACAATAGGTCTTTGTTGGTTATCCATTTTGAATATTGCAGTGTGTACATAATCTTCCCAAAGTCCCTAACTATCCCTTCCCCCCAGCAACTATAAGTTTGTTTTCTAAGTCTATGAGTCTCTTTCTGTTTTGTAAGTAAGTTCATTTGTATCATTCCTTTTTAGATTCCACATATAAGGGATGTTATACGATGTTTCTCCTTCTCTGTCTGACTTGTTTCACTCAGTATGACACTGTCTAGGTCCATCCATATTGCTGCATATGCCTTATTTCATTATGTTTTAATGGCCGAGTAATATTTCATTGTATATATATACCATGTTTTAGTCCATTCCTCTGTTGATGGACATTTAGGTTGCTTCCTTGTCTTGACTGTTGTGAATGGTGCTGCAATGAACATTGGGGTGCATGTATCCTTTCAGATCATGTTTTCCTCTGGGTATATGCCCAGGAATGGGATTGCAGGGTCATATGGTAGCTCTGTTTTTAGTTTTGTAAGGAATCTCCATACTGTTCTCCATAGTGGCTGTATCAATTTACATTCCCACCAACAGTGTTGGAGGCTTCCCTTCTCTCTACACCCTCTCCAGTGTTTGTTGTTTGTGGATTTTTTGATGATAACCATTCTGACCTGTGTGAGGTGGTAGCTCATTGTAGTTTTGATTTGCATTACTCTAATAATTGTCAGAGAATCTTCCTTGGTGGCTCAGATGGTAAAAGCATCTGCCTATAATGCAGGAGACCTGGGTTCAATCCCTGGGTCGGGAAGATCTCCTGGAGAAGGAAATGGCAACCCACTCCAGTACCCTTGCCTGGAAAATCCAATGGACGGAGACGCCTGGTAGGCTGCAGTCCATGGGGTCACAAAGAGTCAGACACAACTGAGCGACTTAACTCACTCACTCACTAAGTAATTAGCGATGTGCACATCTTTTCATGTGCTTGTTGGCCATCTGTATGTCCTCTTTGGAGAAACATCTCTTTGGGTCGTCTGTCCATTTTTCGAGTGGGTTATTTGTTTTGATGCTGTTAAGTGTCATAAGCTGTTTGTAAATTTTGGAGACTAATCCCTTATTGGTTATATCATTTGTAAATGTTTTCTCCCAATCTGTGGGTTGTCTTTTCATTTTGCTTATTGTTTCCTTTGCTATACAAAAGCTGTTGAGTTTAAATAGGTCCCATTGTTTGTTTTTGTTTTTATTTCCATTATCTGGGAGATGGATTGAAAGAGCTCTTGCTGTGATTTGTGTAAGAGAGTGTTCTGCCTGTGTTTTCCTCTAGAAGTTTTGTCATCCTTTTAAAGTCCTTACTGCCCATATTATGTCATTCCTCAGCCTTTTCATGGAGAAGGAAATGGCAACCCACTCCAGTATTCTTGCCTGGAGAATCCCGGGGATGGGGGAGCCTGATGGGCTGCCGTCTATGGGGTCACACAGAGTCGGACACAACTGAAGCAACTTAGCAGCAGCAGCAGCCTTTTCAACCAAGCTTTTTAGTTAGTCTGTTGTTTGCCCTAACTGTTATTCATTGTCCCAAGCAGACGAAACTAATACATCTACCTGTAAAATGTTTTGAGTATCCACCTTAGCAACAAGAGTGTTCCAAGTTATGTGTGATAAAGTCAAGTCCTTTGAGTCAGTCCCTTCAGTGATCCACCAGACAGATCAGAACTAACAACCATGATTCTTTGCGAATGATGTGCTGTCTGCTCCCTCCATTAGTGGCACATGGGCCAGAAATTCAGGGTTTTATATTATCTTCAAGGCAGTGTTGACCAAGGGGTGGGTAGGGGGCAGTGGGGGGGTGGGGATAGGGACCAGAGTATGTTAGAAGATCGCTAAGTTCTGTGTTTTTACTGAGATTCAGCTTTTTTTTTGTCTCATTAAACATTCCCCTGGTTGTTGCAACTTTTAGTTTCCAGAGTCTGAGAAGATAGATTCTAACAGCTTTTAAGAAGTTTTTTCCTTGCTTTTATGTTGGGATGGACTTTTAGTGTTCCTTATTCTGCTTTTTTTTTTTTTTTTTGCTTACATCACCCTGTGTTTATATGATCCCATAGATTCTGACTCTGGATCAGGCTCGGATTCTGATCAAGAGAATGTTGCTTCTGGCAGTAATGCCTCTGGGAGTGAAAGTGATCAAGATGAAAGAGATGACGCAGGAAAACCAAGTAATAAGGAACTGTTTGGAGATGACAGTGAAGATGAGGGAGCCTCTCATCATAGTGGGAGTGATAATCACTCTGAAGGATCAGACAATAGATCAGAAGCTTCTGAGCATTCTGACCATGAAGACAACGATCCGTCAGATGTAGATCAGCACAGTGGATCAGAAACCCGAAATGACAATGATGATGAGGATGAGGGTCATAGATCAGATGGAGGGAGTCATCACTCGGAAGCAGAAGGTTCTGAAAAAGCACACTCAGATGATGAAAAATGGGGCAGGGAAGATAAAAGCGATCAGTCAGATGATGAAAAGATACAAAATTCTGATGATGAGGAGAGGGCACAAGGGTCTGATGAAGATAAACTGCAGAATTCTGATGATGATGAAAAAATGCAGAACACAGATGATGAGGAGAGGCCCCAGCTTTCAGAGGATGAGCGACAACAGCTGTCTGAGGAGGAGAAGGCTAATTCTGATGATGAACGGCCAGTGGCTTCTGATAATGATGATGAGAAACAGAACTCAGATGATGAAGAGCGGCCACAGATATCTGATGAAGAGAAAATGCAAAATTCTGATGATGAAAGGCCACAGCCCTCGGATGAAGAACACAGGCAATCAGATGATGAAGAGGAACAGGACCATAAATCAGGTAATACACTTATGAGAACCAAAGTGGTTTAGTAGAAGCATTGAGGTACAGCAGGGGCTCATTGATTCTTCTTACAGTCCCACCTTTAGTACTCTGGTTTTTCTCTTCTGTTCCTTAATTTCAACCTTTTCTAACTCTATACATTTTACTTGTAAACATTTTCCTAATCCGTGTATTATTTCTGTCTATTCCCCTTGCATTTCATTGATGATAGATCAGGAAGAAAAAAATTTAAAGAGGAAAGTCTTAGAGCAAGGTGTATAGTGCTAAAGTAGCTAGATACCGAATAGAGTTAGTTCCATTTTTGTGGGTAACTGAAGAGCATGCCCCAGATGAGAATAGATGTGCCTGGGGGGAAAAGCCCAGTGCCATTGAAATGACCGGTTTCCAGTTCAGTTTATTAGAGATCCAAAATTTCATCCTCCAGAGGTAATCAGGCTCCAAGGAGTTTACTCGGACTAACCACAGGAAGTTATAAAAATTGAATTGCAAGATTGTTTCAAGAACATCAGTTATTTTTCTCTTATCATTGTATCCTTTGGGGGGAAATCTTCATTGGATACCAAATTGTAAGTCAGGAGGTTGCCTGAGGAGCATAATATCCAGAATGACAACATAGGCTGGATGATCTCAGTAAGTTATGATAGCCTGACACGTGCATCCTCATCCTGGGGAGATGTGCTTGCATCAGAACATTCATTCCCTGAAGACAGCGGGAAACATAGAGCGGAACTTTGGCTTTTGGATCCCTTTTCATAATAGCTACTTACACTGTTTTCTTGAAGTTAACACGTTCTTCATATAGAATATTAAAACAGTTAACCATCTGATTTCTTTGTGTTATACAAAAGTCGCTTTGATTAAGTTGGAAGTCTTCCTGTAGTAATATCTGGGTTGCTTCATTTTTATAAGTAATTGATTATAATTATATATTGGTTCTGTCTTCTTAGAGAGCTGCAGTATGGGGAGTGGGAGGTCTTTTCCCCTGGAATATATACCTCAGGATAGCTTTCAAGACTGCATTTTAACATTATTTAGGAGAGGAGGTCAAAAAGTTTCCAGAGATGGATACAGGTCTATATAGACTATAAAACTGCAGTAAGTATTCAATAACTAATTCTGGGTAGAGTTATTTGTACTGGGAATACCCAGAATCATTAAGGCTTATGCACTACTTCCCAAATACTAGCAGACTAACATAAAACTAAGAGTGGGAGTCTTGTCGCTGGTCATCCTGCTTAACTAGTTCTACAGCGGTTGGGTTTGAAGTTGAAAATTATGTGAACAGTTGTACCATCCAGAAATGACATATTCGTGTCTTCCATTACAGTATATTTCCTTCTCTTTTGTCTTCTGTATTGAATGGTATATAAATTTATAGAACTGCTTTTCTCATTCTCCCAAGTTTTTCTGCTCACAAAAACCAATGTTCCTTTTTTAATTTTATTTCAAAATTAACCATAGTAAGTTGATTTTTTGTGTGTGTATGTAGAGTTCTCTTAACATTAACGCATGTATAGATTTTTGTAACCATCACCGCAGTCATGATACAGAAAGGTTCTCCTAGCCCTAAAAAACTCCGTCATACTGTCCCGTTTGTAGTCATACGCTTCCCCAGCTGGGACCCTTAACAACTCCTGCTCTGTTCTGTCACTGTGGTTTTGTCTTTTTGAGAATGTCATCTTATAAATGAAATCAGACAGGAGTGGTGCCTTTTTTCTTTCACTTACTGTAATGCATTTGAGATGCATCCAAATCGTTACTCGTGTCAGTAGTTCATTCTTAGTTATGACTGAGTAAGTTTCTGGTGTATGGGTGGTCCATAGTTTGTTTATCTCCAATGTTGCTTTTCAAACACAAAAAATCAAAGTGATGGTATGACTATGATTATGCAGAACTTCTGATTCTACTCTTACAGAATCTGCAAGAGGCAGTGATAGTGAGGATGAAGTTTTACGAATGAAACGCAAGAATGCAATTGCATCTGATTCAGAAGCGGAGAGTGACACTGAGGTACCAAAAGGTACTCTACTTACTTCTTTTATATATGTATATTTCCATTCCTTTCTCTGCGTTTAACTAGGGTACATTCGCAACCCTGGGTGTTTACCCCCGACTGCAGGACTCACAGAAAAGAGTGTGGATACGTTTAGTGTACCCAGGGAAGTTGTACAGATATGAGAAACTGCTCACACTTAAGTAGTTGAAGGACCTGCTTCATTTGTAGTCTGAGTGAGTCTGCTGTTAGGGGCCCGAGGCTCTGTTGAGGGGGAAGTGGCATTGCCTGTTCTTCAGGTTGAATAGTGACAGTTCCAGGACAGCTTGTTAGCTTGTTCTTAGGTTCTTAATAGGTTAATATTAGATGAAGAAGCTGATTCTTCAAGCTATTTTAGATGCTGCTAAGTCACTTCAGTCGTGTCCGACTCTGTGTGACGCCATAGACGGCAGCCCACCAGGCTTCCCCGTCCCTGGGATTCTCCAGGCAAGAACACTGGAGTGGGTTGCCATTTCCTTCTCCAATGCATGAAAGTGAAAAGTGAAAGTGAAGTCGCTCAGTTGTGTCCGACTCTAGCAACCCCATGGACTGCAGCCTACCAGGCTCCTCCATCCATGGGATTTTCCAGGCAAGAGTACTGGAGTGGGGTGCCATTGCCTTCTCTGATTTTAGATGAAGAGTTCATAAAAACCCAGTGTTAGATAAGGTAGGTTTTTTGTAAGGATATAAGATCTACCTGGACTTCCCTGGTAGCTCAGCTGGTAAAGAATCTGCCTGCAATGCGGGAGACTGGGTTTGATCCCTGGGTTGGGAAGATCCCCTGGAGAAGGGAATGGCTACCCACTCCAGTAGAATAGCCTGGAGAATCCCCATGGACAGAAGAGCCTGGTGGCTACAGTCCATTGGGTCACAAAGAGTCAGGCACGACTGAGTGACTTTGAGGGGGTTCCCTGAAGCTCAGACGGTAAAGAATCTGCCTGTGATGCAGGAGACCAGGGTTCAATCCCTGGATTGGGAAGTTCCTCTGGAGAAGGGAATGGCGGTCCACTCCAGTATTCTTGCCTGGAGAATTCCATGGATAGAGAAGCCTGGAGGGCTACAGTCTGTGGGGTCGCTAAGAGTCAGATACGACTAAGCAACTAACACACACACACACACGAGATCTACCTGTTTATGTATGACTACATTTCAAATGGCAAATTACTATACAATAAAGATGTTAGTATAAAAGTTACAATAACATAATTTTGATAATTTGCACAGCCATTATTGTGCTGAATGGTAGTTAGGCATTAATGTTAAATAGCTTATATAAATTATCACAAGTAACAGTATAACTAAAGCAAACATTTAGCAGGTCAACTAGAGAGAAAAGGAGACAGCTGGACAGAACAACAAGCTCTGGGATTTACTTAAAGATCTTTGGGTCTATAACTCCTAGTTACGTACATGGACTTTGGAATCAGATAACCCAAGTTAGAATCTTTGTGATTCTACTTTCCAACTGTATGATTGTGGTCAAATTAAGTACTTACTAAATTTCAGTTTCTGATCTGTAAGAGAGAAATGATGCTATCACCGTATAGTGTTGTTGTGAGAATCAGATATATTAATTACTTTATTTTGTTCACATTTACTGAGAATCTGCTTTGTACTAGTACTATTCTGTGCACTCGGAATGTAGCAATAATCAAAGACGTCTCCCTGTAGAACCCACATTCTGCTGGGGTCAGGGTAGGGTAGAGAGACTGATGATAACACGGTAAGTAAATGAAATATATAGCATGTTAGATGATGATAAAACCTAAGAAGAAAGTAATCAGGTGGGCACAGGAGCATAGTCTGGAACCAAACCTGAGATATCTCCAAGGTAGTCCTGTATTCCATGGTCTGGATGTATCAGTTTATCCATTTACGAACTGAAAGACATCTCGGTTGCTTCTAAATTTCGGCAATTATGAGTAAAGCTGTAGACATTTGTGTGCAGGTTTTTGTGTTGATATAAGTGTGTAGGTCCTTTGGGTAAACACCAAGGAGCACAATTTCTGGGGCATCTGGTAAGAATGTGTTTAGTTTGGTAAGAAACTGCAGACTGTCTTCCGAAGTGGGTGTGCCGTTTTGCATTCCTACCTGAATCAGTGAATGAGAGTTCCTATTATTCCACGTTTTTGCCGGCATTTGATGTTGTCAGGGTTCTGAATTTTGACCATTTTAATAGGTTTCCTTCTCTTTTTCAGTGGTCTGTCCTTTGCCTTGTCTTAGTGACTCACTCTCATGATTTTACCCTAGACCATGTCATTACCAAAATGGCAACTCTTCTATAATCTCAGTTTCAAGCAGTCTACCTATTGACCACCCTCCTATCTTCCTGTCATCTCCTTTACTACCCCACTTTGGTTTATTACAGATTATAGTTGATGTTATTGTTTTGCCTGTACTTGGGTGAAGTTCTTCCTGAGAGGAAGGGAGCCTGGGTAGACATGACCTGTAATTTTAAAACCTGAGGGATGACGTGGAGAATAGGCCTGTATGGTGTGCTTAAGCCCCAAATTTGAGTATCTGGACTGTAGGAGGATATTTGGGCTCCTGAGGAATAAAGGAAAGTGGAAAAACAGTAAGTAAAGGAGGAAAGGAGTGCCTCCTGTGCACTTTGCCCTTCACTGGATTTGCCCTCTTCCTCTGCACAGACACTCTAGTTAGATCCCTGAGTGCCAGGCTCAGAGTTGTGTTTGGGTGGTTTCCAGGTGCCGGGTCTAGGAACTTTAGGAATATGTTGAAGTGATAGCTTTGAAAAATCATTGTTACAGGTATTAAACACTGTGCCTTTTTCCTCTCGCATTGAAGATAATAGTGGAACCATGGATCTCTTTGGAGGTGCCGATGATATATCTTCAGGGAGTGATGGGGAAGATAAACCACCCACTCCAGGACAGCCTGTTGTAAGTAAAATTACCAGTGAGAACTGTAAGAGAGAACTAAGTGTCTCTTTTATGCCAGGAAGAGGAAGTCGGTAACTGAATTGCAGTATGGAAATACAGTGAACGTGTGACTTCCTCATTTATGTAGAGAAGTCTTGGTTATAAGGAGGATTAGAAAAAACTGTCTTGAAACGTCCTTCTGTGGAATACTACTCAGCAATAAAAAGGATTTATATATGCAGCAACTTGGATAAAGTTTACTGATATATGAAATTTACTGATATATGCAACAACTTGGATGAAGTTCCAGGCAATTACGCTGAGTGAGAAACACACAGTCCCAAAAGGTTAAGACTGTATAAATCCACTCCTATAACAGTCTTGAAATGACAGAATTATAGAAATGGAGACAAGATTAATGGAAATTACAGCAGCGGAATGAGGGCAAGAGGGAAGTGGATATTGGCTATAAAAGGGCAGCGTGAATCCTTGTGGTAATGGGAATGTCCTTTATCCGCCTGGGTCAGGTCAGTCTCCTGGTTGTGATATTGTACTGTAGTTTTTTTTGCAAGATGTTGTCACTGCGGGAAAGAAGATAGAAAGAAAGAACTGCCCGGTGTGAGGTGGGCCCACACCTTAAGAGACTAGACTGCATGGACCTGTGAATTGAATAACATTTATTTGAACATTTTTCTTGTTCATGTCAGCAAGTGTGTTTTGTTGATAATTTTCTCTAATTTTAATTGATAAAGTGACTTCATATTCAAGTGTCTGTTAA
Organism: Bos mutus; assembly: GCF_027580195.1. Classification (NCBI taxonomy): domain Eukaryota; kingdom Metazoa; phylum Chordata; class Mammalia; order Artiodactyla; family Bovidae; genus Bos; species Bos mutus. The sequence goes on along the minus strand of NC_091626.1, from coordinate 50,315,364 downwards.
TTTCACATTTCTGTTGGTGAGTATGTGGAAGATAGATTTATCATAAAAGAGATGTTTTCTTGCTTTGATGCCTCTAAACCGATCTTGTTTTTCTGTGGGGGTTTTGGGGGGTTGGTTGGTAGGGATGGATAATAGCCCTGAAGTCTTGTCTCATTATGCTTCTTATCTGCCTAAACGATTAAAGTGTGGAAATGGAGCTGGACCATCTCTAAAGTCCCATCAAGCTCTAAAATTCTGTGACTCTTTTACTAGGATGAAAATGGATTGCCTCAAGATCAACAGGAGGAGGAGCCAATTCCTGAGACCAGAATAGAAGTAGAAATACCCAAAGTAAATACTGATTTAGGAAATGACTTGTATTTTGTTAAGCTGCCCAACTTTCTCAGCGTAGAACCCAGGTAAGGGGATCAGTTGATAGTTTTTTAATGTTGGATAGAAATATGTAGAATGTTGATATTTTTCTTACTTTGTATGAATTGACTAGTCACAAAATGGAAAACTGGTTATATATCTCTGAAAAAATAAAAACCAAATATATCCTTTTACAGAAAAAGTATGGACTATTGGCAAAGGAGATTTATAATGCTTGTAGTTGTTTTTAGCAGTCTGTTACTTTCTTATGAATTAACAGGTATCACTAGTCTTGGGTGTTTCTGACTAATGAAGCCCTGAAAAAACTGAAATTGAGAGTAGTGAAGTTTGCTAGAAAAACTGCAGATGTCCTCTATAGCAGCCATTGTGGATCTAGAAAAACTAAGGGTTTGGACTGTTAAACAGCACTGATGGATATTATTCACTAAGTTACATGCAAGCTCTTCGTGCTATTTAAAAACTTTTTCCTAAGCAAAATGTGGAAAGCTAGGATATACGTGGCCTACTTGTTCAGAGACTTACATAAGAATTAAGAGTACTTGAATATTTCGCCTTGCTTGCTCTTTATTTCAAGCAATATGTATTAATACCAAATTTCAAGAAGGTGCAGTAATTTGAATACATCCTTATAGTTGAACATGAAGATATTTGACTATTATGATTTTTAGTTATTAGGATTTTTTAAAGTTGCTTTATATAGCAGGAATATTTCTTACAAAATATGACTAATAGTTTATTTTAAAAACAATTTGTAGACCATTTGATCCTCAGTATTATGAAGATGAATTTGAAGATGAAGAAATGCTGGATGAAGAAGGTCGAACCAGGTTAAAATTAAAGGTACCATTCTGTGCTTTACCCTTTTCTTCTTTTATAAAATAAAACCTGGGGATACTAACTTGAGACTTAAGCTTTTGAAAATGATCTCTGTTTCCTGTGTGGTCAACAAGTTAATCGTCTACCTTTTCAGAATAGTTTTTAGAAAGAAAATAGCATAGCTTTTTCTCTGTAAAGATGTCACTTTTTTTTATCCCTTTTTTTTGTTTGTTTGCTCTATTACATCTTTTGGTGCTTTAAAAAAATTATTAGCTACTTTCTTCATAATAAGTTGTACTGTGGTTTGTGTTTAGAACAGCTCCCTCCATATTTGTTGTGGGTTAAGTTCTAGCAACTTCCTGCAAGGGGAAATTATCTTCAGGTTCTTTGATCTATGGATGAACAAATCATATACAAAAGAAGAATTTATTACTGGTACTTAACACTTCACCACATGGCTGTCTTTGTATTTTTCCAATTGTTCGTGTTCACTATTAGGAGGGATTTTTATTGTGCTAAATTCCTATTAATGCTTCTTTTTGAGATCTTGTACTGTCTGGTTACTCTGTCCAAGGAGGGCCTCTAATCTTCCTTTAATCAAGGAGGATGTAGGTTTAAGTAGATGGTTTAGAGCTGAGTTGTAGCACAGTAACAAGAAACAGTTGAACTCATGATACCGAAACTGGTGCTATGCATTTTAAATTCTTAAATCTGAAGATTTCCTGTAAATACTTTTTTTTTTTTCCAGTAGATATTGTACATGGTATTAAAATATTAAGAAGTGAGAGTCCAGCCTTCTTAGAATTCAGGGGCTGAACTTTTAGAATAGTTCCATCTTTTCAAGTTTAATGGATCCATAAGTACCTAAAGAACCTTGATATAAACTGGTTTCTCTAAAATGCATGAGCTTCCAAAGGTTTTCAGTGAAATTTCATTACTCCTCCCACTTAATGGAAATGTAAATCAGATGAGGAAATGGAGATAAACAGGCACCATTAACTTGGTCAAGGTCACACTATTAAATATATAGGCTCTTTTTTTTGCTCTTTTTACTTCCCCTCCTCTGTCTCCATGTTAGGTTATCTCTTAATGTTGCCCTTGGAACATGTGTATATCTATTGATTTAAGGGTAGCGCTGTTAATTTTTTGTGACTGATTTAGTACCTCTGGAGTTACTCTGTTGCTTTTATTTCTCATCATTTATATAAATTAATGTGATAGTTCCTTATTTACTTACTTTTTACTGATTTTTACATTTTCCCCTTATCTTTTATCATGGTACATCAACAAGTGTCCATGTATCTATGTTTTAAGGTCACATAATACCAGACTCTAACATCAGCGTTAATGTCTAGAAATAAATGTTTTACTCTGAAATCTTAGTGTGTAGACTACAAAATGTCAGTGTATAGCAGACTATTGTTTTTTAAATCCTTGATGGGTGATGGAAAATAGCCTTGGATCCTTGGTTTTTTTGAATGAAGGCCTGCCATTCTTAAAGAGTCAGTTGGTGGTATGATTAATTCTTTAATGAACAAAGAGCCAGGTACAGTGTATGTACCTCTCTGCATTCTGTGTCTTTAGAAGTGCTTTAATGTGCCTTTCATCCCAATAGGGTAAGACCTAGCAGAGTATTCTACCATAGCATCATTATTATTTGAATCACCTTATGTAATAGGAAACGTTTTTCAAAGTGGCTTCACAGTTAATAATGGCCCCTGTGTTTTCATATTTGTATGTGGCTAACCTGTTTTATGCTTCCCTTGTGGCTCATGTGGTAAATAGCCTGCCTGCAATGTGGGAGACCTCTGTTTGATCCCTGGGTTGGAAAGATCCCCTGGAGAAGGGAATGGCTACCTGCTCCAGTATTCTGGCCTGGAGAATTCCATGGACTGTGTAGACCATGGGGCCGCAAAGAGTCAGACACGACTGAGCCATTTTCATTCACTCACTCAGCCTATTTTATAGGGCTTCTCCGGTGGCTCAGTGGTGAAGAGCTACCTGCTAGTGCAGGAGACATGTGTTCTCTCCCTGGTTTGGGAAGATTCCCCTGGAGAAGGAAATGGCAGCTCACTCCAGTATTCTTGCCTAGAGAACCCCATAAACAGAGGAGCTTGGTGTGCTACAGTCCATGGGGTTGCAAAGAGTCAGAATCAACTTAGCGACTAAACAACAACAACAAACCTATTTTATTTGAGAGGGAAGGCAGGAATAATGACAGATCATTTTGTTTACCTTCTTTTATTAAGAAAAATTTCAAACATAAACAGAAATAGCAAGAACAGTGAAGTAAACTCTCACGTACCCATCATTCACTTCAGTGGTTGTCAGGTTGGACATCTTATTTCATCTGTAGTCCTTACCCTATCTTACCCAGACTGTTTGGAAACAAATCTCAGATATGACATCATATTTAATATTGAAAGTGAAAGTTGCTTAGTCGTGTCTGACTCTTTGTGACCCCATGAACTATATAGTCCATGGAATTCTCTAGGCCAGGGTGGGTAGCTTTCCCCTTCTCCAAGGGATCTTCCCAACCCAGGGATCGAACCCAGGTCTCCTGCATTGCAGGTGGATTCTTTACCAGCTGAGCCACAAAGGAAGCCCAAGAATACTGGAGTGGGTAGCCTATCCCTTCTCCAGTGGATCTTGCCAACCCAGGAATTGAACTGGGACCTCCTGCATTGCAGGCGGATTCTTTACCGAGATACTGCATTCTTAATCAGGTAGCTTCATAGTTGTTCGTTTATTTAGTGAGGAATAAAGAAGGACAGGGGGAAACTGGAAAGAAATCATTAGGACACAGTTGTAAAGGCAGTTAGTTAACAGAGGAGATCTAGAAAATCTAGCTGGGAGTGGGAATGGCTGCTGTTAGGTAGATGGTAGGGGCAGAGGCAGGGGGATGCTTGGGCTTCAGTCTGTCGGTTTTCAAAATGCTGGCTTTGCTTTGATGCCATCTTAGCTCACATTCTCTTTCTCTTTGTGAGTGTATCCTTTTTCAGTTCTTTTCTGTCCGTTTTAGTGCACTTCCAGGATGTGGCATGGATAAACTACATGCATTTAGTGTGCTGCATTTTCCTGGAAGTCCCATTGAATTTTTAATTTCAGTAACAGTGGTTTTCATTTTAGGAAGCCTTTGAATATTTTGCAAATCTGCCTGGTATTCCCCCTCCCCATAAAGTTAGACTCTAAACCTGCTCAAACTTGGGGTTTTTATTTTCATAAGGTGCTGTTTTTTCCTTACCTATATGTGGGGGTTTCCTTATCTTTCTAAGCCAGTAGGCAGTTTTTTAGTCCCACATTTATTGGGTTTTTAGTTCTGCTTTATATAGGAGTCTCAATCCTAAATTGCTATATCATATGGCTTCAAACCTTATGTCTTGTCCTGCTAGCTCTTTCTGTGTCTTATAACTTCTGGAGGTTACTACAGATTTAGCACCTGCTCGGAGAAGGCAGTGGCACCCCACTCTAGTACTCTTGCCTGGAAAATTCCATTGATGGAGGAGCCTGGTGGGCTGCAGTCTATGGGATCACTGAGAGTCAGACACGACTGAGAGACTTCACTTTCACTTTTCTCTTTCATGCATTGGAGAAGGAAATGGCAACCCACTCCAGTGTTCTTGCCTGGAGAATCCCAGGGACGGTGGAGCCTGGTGGGCTGCCATCTATGGGGTCGCACAGAGTCGGACATGACTGAAGTGACTTAGCAGCAGCAGCAGATGCTCTGGCACTGAGCTCTCTCTCTAGTTCCAGCACTGGGAGTAGAAATTCACATGGGCATATTTTCTTTCCTGTTGTTTTTTTTATCTAATGTCTCTAGGTGATTAAAACAAGTTTTCAATGTCCTCTTTTCTGTCACTATCTGTCCATGCTTATTCTGTGATTATGTATCTCTTGTGGAGAGAAGACGCAAAAATGACAGTATTCTAAGGCACTTGTGTTTTTAAAACAGGTAGAAAATACCATAAGGTGGAGGATACGCCGGGATGAAGAAGGAAATGAAATTAAAGAAAGCAATGCTCGAATAGTCAAGTGGTCTGATGGGAGGTGAGCACAGATGCCTGAAGAGTGTGGAAACATACAGAATGTGGCTGGGAGGGATGGTGTTTTGCAGTAAGACCTTATTTGGGGTATACCTCTTATTAAAGGATTTCTGTTATTTAGTCTCTGGCATTGTATAGAAAACCTCAGAAATAAGTAAGCAGTTGAGGGTCGTGCAGGCTGGTGGGAGACTTGTTAAAAGTAGGCTGGAAATGTGATCATCCTCTGGCTATAGCACCGTAGTCAGGAAAATTAGACCAGCTCCCCTGCCCATTGCGTACTACTCCCTAGAAGCTGACACTTTAGTAAAGCTGCCCTTCGTTGGGAAGGTGGTAGGGGTTGAGTGAATGTCACAGCATGTTTTGCTTCCTAAACATAAACACGCAGTGTTCTTTACTTCTGTGTAAGTGTTTTTTCACATCATGCCTTTTTATTCTTCCCTTGCTTCTGAATTCTGTGTCAGGAGAGAAAACAGCCATTGAATCACATTCGAAGTGAACTAAAATGAGAGTGAAAGCTTTCTGACTAACGTGTGAAGTGTTCCTTCTTTTCAGCATGTCCCTGCACTTAGGCAATGAGGTGTTTGATGTTTACAAGGCTCCACTGCAAGGCGATCACAACCACCTTTTTATAAGACAAGGTACCGGTCTACAGGGACAAGCCGTCTTTAAAACCAAACTCACATTCAGGTAATTACTCTCATCAACGTACTATTTGTTAAACAGTAAAAGCAGTGAAATACAGGTGTTGTTCAAAGTGCCTGACTCCTGATTGGCGTAACCTCACAGTATAGTTCCCCAAAGACCAAGATCTGGTTCTCAGCTCTGAAGGTTCAAAGGCTCTTTTGTCAAGTGCTCTGAAAGTTGCTGCTTCACAGGGAGCCAGGTCGTGCTAACCAGAGCTCCAGGAGACTGGTATGTAAACCAGAACGTCAGTGTATTAATTCTAGAGATTACTATAGCTGCCAGGAGGCCTAAGAGTACTAACTGGGCAGTATACCTTCCTTTTTAGTAAAATTTACCTGTGAGACTGCTAGAGGTTCTTAGTGGGCGTGCGATCAGAGGAAAGGCCGTGAGTTGGTGGGTATGAAGGCCAAGGTCATCTGTTCTTTAGGCCCTGCATCCATTACCTCTTCAGGCAGTCCTGCACACTTGGTCAGCGGGCAACCCTTGTTGAGACAGAACAGGCAGTGCAGTGGAGCATTCATGTTTTTCTTTCCTTGATTCTAAGCGGATCATCCTCCTTGGGTAATGCTTACCTTACCTTTAGAGATGGCACAGTATTCTTGGTTATGAACTACATTTTCAAAATTGTAATGGTCAAGATTATAGGCTTTGGAATCAAATAGACCTGTATCCGAGTCTCACTTCCACATGCATGACTTTGGGCAACTTTTCTCAGTTTTCCTTGCCTCAGTTTCCTAATATATAAAATGTAGTAATGATCTCATAGAGGAGCTGTGACAGTGAAGTCATGTAATATAGAAAACACGAGAGTACAGTGCTTCGCACTCGTTATTCAATGAATGCTTCTTGGTTTTTGGTTTTGTTTTTCTTTTTTTTTTGTTTTCTTTCTTTCTCTTAATTTTTATTTTTTAATGAATGCTGTGTGAGCCCATCAATTTACTGCTTCTAGAGGGTGATCATGCTATGCAAGCCTTTTTTACACAAGCTTTCCATATTTTACTTCACTTGTGGAGGTGAGAATGGTTTAGTAAGCTGCAGAATGAAGAGAGGTTAGAATCCCCATCTAGTATATTGTTTTGTGTCTCTGCCTATTTTTTCATGAGAATGGGAAATGCTCACTGGCCTCATCTGATGTTGGTATGGCTGGCTCACAAATGTATTTGCTAAATAGTGAGGTATTTTTGTTCCTTTCCTGCAGACCTCACTCTACAGACAGTGCCACACATAGAAAGATGACACTGTCACTTGCAGATAGATGTTCAAAGACACAGAAGATTAGAATCTTACCAATGGCTGGTCGTGATCCTGAGTGCCAGCGCACAGAGATGATCAAGGTATGTTGGCTGAGCTTTATCCTAGAATTTTGATATATTAAGAAAAGCATTTCCCAAAATGTTGTTCATCCTCTCTTATTGACCCACCTTTCTTCCTTCCAGCTGTCATGAACAGGGAGCTGGTTTCCATTTCTTAAACATTTGGCAAATAAGGGTGATGTGGTGAGGGTCCTAAAACAGACCCTGGCTTGGTTTCTCTCCCACCAAGTCCTGAGAGCAACCTGTTGACTAAAAGAATCTGAACCTTCACAGATAACTTCAAGGATGATGAAATAAGTCATCCATGGCTGATTTGGTGTCCATGTCAAAAATCAGTGGAAATGCTCGAGAATTAGTCTAGATAGAATATAAAAAGACCAGAAGTTTCCTCCGTTTTCCGCGGAAGGTAGCAGGGCTGAAGGACCTGCAGACTCCAGGACCACGTTGAGAGATGCCCAGGCCCTCCTTCACTTCCCCAACTCCTGTGGAAATGCACAAGGAATCCGCTAGATTGTTTTTAATCTCTGTTCTGTTGACAGTGATTTTTACAGGATTAGATTTGTATGCAGTAATAAAGCAATTAAACAAGGAATCAAGGGAATGCCAGGACATCCCTGATCTCTCATTGCCTGGCCCTGCCCAGTGAACCCCAAGGTGTGGAAGCCAGGCAGATAGACGAGAATGAAGGGTCTATTTTGGGGCTCAGAGCCCCTCTCTGCCAGCACCCCCTCATCCTGCTGTTAGCTGTGGGGAGTGCCCTGGGTTGACGGCCCCAGGCAGGAATATCTGGGCGCCTTGGTAGTTTGGTGGAGCCTGGGCAAGTCAGGTGTGTCTCAGGGTGAAGAGAACCTGCTTCCCTCAGGCATCCGCTGGGCATGGACGCGGCTCCTCAGGCTGGTCGTGCCCTCTGGACTGTTCCTGGCTGCAGAGGGGATGCTGCAGCTCCCAAGGCTGTGCCCATGCCAGTTGTGATGGGGCGGTTGGTGTGAGGGAGCCTTCTGCCTCTCCACCCTGTGGTGTCTTCACGCCTTAGAACTGAACATGATGATGACCATGTGTGGTAACAGACGTGAAATGCAGAGAACTCACCCTGAGGACACAGGAACTGGTGTTATCCCAGGCAAGGCATTTTCATGTTGTTTAGAGTGAGGTAGTTTCGAGTGGGCATTAAGTGAGGTCATCTTTTTTAAAGTTCACTAATTTGCTTCTTTACAGAAAGAAGAAGAACGTTTGAGGGCTTCTATTCGTAGGGAGTCTCAGCAGCGCCGCATGAGAGAGAAACAGCACCAGCGGGGACTGAGTGCTAGTTACCTAGAACCTGATCGATACGATGAGGAGGAGGAGGGCGAGGAGTCCATCAGCTTGGCTGCCATTAAAAACCGATACAAAGGGGGCATTCGAGGTGAGTTTGAGCAGAAATGAAATTTCGTCATTTCAGGGTCGTGGAATCACCTTCGCATTAGGTACACTGTGAATGCGAAGTCATCGGGCATTTTATTTTTAAGGAATCAGTGTTGATGAGTGAGACGTTTCAAGGTCTCAGGAGCTAGTCGTTGTGAAAGTCTTTGGGGTCAGCCTAAAAGAGTAGAAGCTGCTTGTACTTGAACTTCTAGACTCGTCTCTTGAGCCTCTGTTCCCTGGTTTGAAAGTCTGCCAACTGTTTATCTTAGAACTTTTCTCAACTTTTAAAATTACTAATTAGAAATCAGGAAGTTCAGTTTTTCAGAGAATACATGTGTTTTCTTTCAAACTTCTCCATTGTATATTCTTTTCTTTCACAAGTACCAGTAATTTTTAATGGTCATTTCAGCACATACTGAGTTCCAGGCAGACACTCAAACATGGATCCTGTTTGGTCCTCATAACAATGTTATGACCCAGTTACTATTATTGTCTTGTTCTTTTTAAAAAATTTTTAATTGAATACTAAAGTAATTGCATTAGTTTCAGGGTTACAGTCTAACGATTCGGTATTTGTGTGTATTGTGAAATGATCCCTATAATAAGTCTAGTTAATAACTTCTGCCATCAAAGTCAGTTGTAGAATTCTTTTTCTTGAGGTGGGAACTTTTAATATCGGCTGTCAGCAACTCTAAAATATGCAGTGCATTATTATTAACTTCAGTCACCATGCTGTACATTGTATCTCCAGGATTTATCTGTCTTCTAACTGGATCCGTTTGACTCCCTTTGCCTCCACCCTCCACACCACACCTCAGGCAGCTGCTAATCTGGCTTCTGTATCTATGAACTTGGTTCTTTGTTTTCTGTTTTTTTCACATCGCACATATAAGTAAGATCATACGGTGGTTGTCTTTCCCTGTATGACTTATTTCACTTAGTATAATGCCTCAGGGTCCGTTTTTGTCTCACCCTTATTGAGGAAACTGAGACTTTGAGAGGTTGAGTGGCTTGTGCAAAGACATAGCTGGTACACAAAGAGTTGGAGACTCAGGCGGCCTGACTTCTGAGGCATCTGTCTCGGCCACAGTACTGCCTCCAGAAGTTTCCCCGCAGCCAGCGAGTGAGATGTTGTGCTGAAAAGTAAACTGAACCCGAAGGTGGGGGACCAGGCTGGACACCCCAGTTCCGCCTGCTCTGATCTTAGCCCTGCCACTTTTCAGCTGGATGACTTTTGGAAAGTTACAGTACCTCTTTTTTCTGTTACCTTATCAAGAAAAAAGCTGCTTATTAGTAAGTGTTTACACCATGAGGTTATTTTGAGAATTGACTGACATACTGCATATTAAATACTGTATCCAGTGCCCGGCATATAACAAGTACTAAATAAACGTCTCACAAAACTATCATCGTTGTACTTAGCACTCATCAGCTTCAGGAGTGACTCCACATCTCTGAATATACCACATTCCCCATCAGTAAAATGAGGATCTAATCTTCTCCAGATGAGCTTTAATAGAGCTTTGGGAATCACTATACAAAACCTTGGGTCACCTTGCTCTGTTAGAATGATAAATTTTAAGGACACCCACCCAAATTTCTCTTTCTCTGACGATTCCATGGGATGCCTTTCTCCTTTTTTTTTTTTTTTAAAACAGCAACTGCATTTGTTCTGGTGGACTTTTTACACCCTTCCTACCTGCCTATTATTTATTTTGGGACTACATATAAAGACCTTTTATATTTTCATTAGTGCTAATTTCCCACAGAAAAGATTAATTGTAGAAATACATGCCATATAAATTAAATAAAAACAAAAAATTGAGGATGTCTTTAGGAGAGAGTTATATAGTATTCAGTTCCCCAGTGATTACAGTCCTAACAGGCAAATTTATTAACAGTCAGTTCTGTCTGGTAGTCAGGTAGGCAGGGAGTAGGGAGAAAGGCAGGGCTTTGGGCTCTGAAGTGAGGAGGTTGGTCTAATAGCAACTGTTCTTATTTCACCATGCTTCACCTGAGCTGGGGTGTCAGCACAGACTTATTCATCTCCATCTCCCTTGGAAATGTCTACCTGGCAATAGGTGGTCTTACAGGCCCTGGAAACCACCTCCTGTTTTATCTCCAAAGCTTGAGTTAACTGTTACCTCTATGAAAGCATGACTCGGGCTATTTTGGAAGAATAGTGATGTCTGTCTCTTTAATCATCTTGCATACAAACCTTAAAAAAGTTTTTTAAAATCAGTCTCGTATTTGAGAGGACAAGTACTTCGTTTCAACAGATCTCAATTTACATTTATCTTTAAATTTTGAATATTTTTTTATTTTTGGCTGCGCTGGATCTTCACTGTTGCTGCAGGCTTTCTCTAGTTGCGGCAGGCAGGGGCTACTCTCATGGTGCTCAGACGTCACTGCGGTGGCTTCTCTTGCTGTGGAGCATGGGCTCTAGAGGCGCAGGCTTCAGTACCTGTGGCCCGTGGGCTTAGTTGTGGCATGTGGAATTGCTCCTGGACCAGGGATTGGATCTGCATCCCCTACATTGGCAGGTGGATTCTTATCCACTGTACCACCAGGGAAATCTGAAATTTTAAAAGTTCTTAATTATTTGCTTCTCTGTAAACAGTATACAGAATGAACTGAAGATACACATCAGAAGAAAGATCCAGGAATGGATTATCTTTGAAAGTCACTCACAAATCTTACTCTTTGCTTTCAGAGGAACGAGCTAGAATCTATTCATCAGACAGTGATGAGGGATCAGAAGAAGATAAGGCTCAAAGGTTACTCAAAGCGAAGAAACTCACCAGTGATGAGGTAAAACTAAATTTATTCAATTCTAGAGGTTTACCCTGTACCCACATGTTAATGACTGAAATGAGGAGGAGCTCACAGCCTAGGAGCACAGACATGTGTCTACATACTTCACTGAAGCTCAGTGAGATAAATCCAGAAACAGGCTGGGAGTGGCCCATTAGAGCGTCTAATACCCCTGCTTAGAGAAGGAGACCTCTTCTTGGTGTGTTGAAGGAAGAATGCTAGCACAGGGCACACCAGCCAGGATCGGCATGCCAGGTAGATGGAGAGGCCTGGGGGAAGACCTGCCCTGAGAGAGCCAGGCTCTACTGGAGAACTATTATAGAAAGCATTTAGTGTGGGTAGACTGTGTATCTCTTCTTTCTTTTGCTCTTTTTAAAAATTTTTCAATATGTTTTTAAAATTACAGAAATAATTCTTATGGTAGAAAAATCTTTTCTTTTTATGTAGATTAACTAGTATTTGAAATAGTATTGAGTAATTCAATAAAATAAATTTCCATGTGTTACTGAAATAATAAAATTTCAAAGGAATTTTAACTTATATTTTTAACAGTATCCTTTTCAAATTATGAGAGTTCAGGTACTAAAATTTTAATTAAGTCTTTTTCAAGATATATGTAACTTGATACATGATATATGACATATAACTTTATATGATGTTATATTCAGGTGTACAGCGTAATGATTTGATTGATACATGTGTATATTGCAAAGTGATTACCACAGTAAGTCTGGTTAACATCCATCACCACGATAGTTATGTATATTTTTTGTCTTGTGATGAGAACTTTTAAAGTGCATGGTCTTAGCAACTTTAAGTTGTACAATAGAGTATTATTAACTACAGTCACCGTGCTGTGCATTACATACCCAGAACTTACTTATTTTATTTAAGTTTATAGATTATTGTTATTTTTGGTGTTCTTGAACTGTTCTGTGGTATCCTACTTTGAATTTCTTTTGATTTCTCTGATTGGGATCTGTTAGACTTTCTGAATTTATAGATTGATATCTTTCATTAGTTCTGAAAATTTCTCAGCCATTAATTCTTCAGATATTCCTTTCTACCATTCTTTTTCCTTTCTTCATGAAACTCTGATTGGATGCATGTTATTCCTTCTCACTTTATCCTCCATGACTCTCAAGCTGTCCTTCATATTTTCCATGTCTTTTTAGCTTTGCGTTCTTGGACAGCTTCTTCTAGTTCACTGTTTCTTTCTTTAGCTGTCTAATACATTGTTGATCTCTTTTACTCAATTCAGTTTTTTAATCTCTAGAGGTTTAGTTTTTCAAATTGGTCATTTAAAAAAATCCTCCTAATTCATATTTTTCAGTTTCTCCTTTATGTCTTTAAGTATTTTAAACCTACTGGTATGGTCTTTTATATCTGATATTCTGAAGTCTTTACATATGTGGTTTTACTTCTGATTATTTCTGATAGCTGTTTTATGATGACTTATTTCTCCATGTGTTCTGTGATTAAATGATTGATTTACTCAGATCAGTGGGGATTTTTATAGCCTAGATTGATGGCCCTGAAGATGATATATATTTGCTTCTTGGCTACCTTGGGACTACTTTAAATTATATTCTTGGAACAGATCATTTTAGTTATTGGAAGTATGGCTTCTGACTTGTTGTTATGAATTTTCCTAGAAATGTTTAAATTTTCTTAATCCCCTCTTAATTAGTTCAAATGTTAGAGACTGGAAATTACCCTTGCAGGCATTTGAAACAGGGGTTGGCAAACTACATCCCGCTGGCTAATCTAGCCTGCCCCTGTTTTTTTCAAATAAACTTTTTTTTCAAAATCTACCCATAGTTAATCATTTATGTATTGTCTCTGGATGTTTTCTTTCTGCGGTGACAGAGTTGATTAGTTGCAATAGAAACCATATGTCTTGTACAGCCTAAGACATTTGGCCTCAGGCCCTTTACTGGAATGATTTGCTGACCCCTGCCTCAGAGAAAGGGGCCTGGGCTTATCTCTAGTTCACCTGAACAGTAAAGATACAGTCCTTCGGGGTCTGTTGTTTATCTGCTGCACTTGGCCTTTGTGTCCTGTCCTCGGCACCCTGCAAGGCATAAAAGCAAAGCTTGTAGTTCATACAGTTCGGTAACTGTCGTCAAGGAGAAACCGTGCTTTAGTGCTCTGCTCGTCTCTGTGGGTTCCTGGTTTTGCTTAATTTTTGGCTTGTGATTATACCTTATTTTCTTGCCATCACTTGGGTTTGTTTATAGTTTTTCATCGTTATTTTCAGTGAGAGGGTTATTCAAAGGGCTCTTCTGCCATATTGTGGAAACATTGTTGTGTCCCTGTTACTCATGATTTTAATGTACTTTGATCAGTTTGGCCTTCTGTGAACTGTGAACTTGCATGAGCTCTTTTCTCATGAGAAACGGAATTTTGTCCTTGTGTTATTGTTGGTTAATCACAACATTTAGTATTTCCCAGTCTTCTTGGAAGTGGTATGCTATGGAAGATAAATAGACAAAATTGTTAAATTATTCTGCAACATATTTGTTTTAAATTAGATAGGAGATGTCTTAATGATGCATTTACAGTGTGTTGAACTGTTGGCAAACAGCTGTCGTCATCTAAGCAGATGCCATTTTATTTATTGGCAAGCAGAAACTGAGTGAAAATTGAAAAATGTCATGGGACTTCTGTTTATTCCTTGAATTCTCAGAAATGAGATTTCAACCTGTGATCCATCAGATAGCCTTCTTCAAGGCCGGGCAGTTAGAAACCTGTAACTGCGTGACTTAAAAATACCTCTCGCGAATGCCTCCTAGCTGTCTGTTACAGGAGCTGCCCTCTACCTCCCCCACCCGAATACTCGCTGTTAAGTCTTCCTGTTGCCCCTCCCCGCCGCCCCCCTTCCGCTTCTCCTTTCCTGACAAGAGACTTTGCTTCTGCCTGGACCTCCCAACCTCCTCACTACCCCAGTTCAGGTCCTGGAGTGGGTTACAGTGGGAGAGCCGGGGGGAGGCGGGGGGGGACCTGCTCTAGGCCTCTCTCCTTATTTGCGCACTAAACCCCACCCACACGCCATGAATCTAGATATTCCTCTGAGATTAAGCCAGTTTTCAAACCTTAAGTCCCCGTACCAGAGAATGACCATTGTCATGAGAGCATTCCTTGATATGGGGGAAAGGACAGGGCTCTGGATTGCTGAATCTTGGGGCTACCCTCTACCTCTCATATTGGCTTGAGCAAGGCATCTCACATTTCCAAGTCTGTTTCCTCACCTGTTCTATGGGACTTATGCTGTCTGCCTTATAAAGTTGTATTCTAGTTAATAACAGATATGAAAGTAGGTGTCACAGTGAATGCTCATTTCCCTTCCCCAATAGGGACTAAGTTGCAAAAAGAAAAACAAAGCTTTTTATCCTCCCTTATTTTTGTAAGCAGAGAAAATTTTAGAAAACCTAAATTACTCCCAGGGTGAAAGGCTGGTAGTAGTAGAAGAAACTGTGGAAAAGGGAAAGATCCCGTGGAAAGGAACATGCAGACGATGGGAAGAAAGGGTGGCATGTCCAGGCCGCAGCTTTCTTGAGTAAAAGAGGCGACCTGCTGAGACTTCCCAGAATGTGGTACTGGTGGTCTGCTTCCTTCTGCGTCTCTCTCCTCCCCCTGCTCTGCCCATAGAACCTCCATTCCTTCCTTGGCAGCTGTCTTTATGGAGCCATCAGCAACTTGGAACAACTGTAGCTCCAGCTTCCCCTCTAGAGTGAGGCTTTCCCAAGGCCGAGGTTCAGAGTATGTTTCCCTGGAAGCCTTGGCTCTCTGGGTGTTGGTTTCTTGTACTTTCAGATCAGATCAGATCAGTCGCTCAGTCATGTCTGACTCTTTGCGACCCCATGAATCGTAGCACGCCAGGCCTCCCTGTCCATCACCAATTCCCGGAGTTCACTGAGACTCACGTCCATCGAGTCAGTGATGCCATCCAGCCATCTCATCCTCTGTCGTCCCCTTCTCCTCTTGCCCCCAATCCCTCCCAGCATCAGAGTCTTTGCCAGTGAGTCAACTCTTCGCATGAGGTGGCCAGAGTACTGGAGTTTCAGCTTTAGCATCATTCCTTCCAAAGAAATCCCAGGGCTGATCTCCTTCAGAATGGACTGGTTGGATCTCCTTGCAGTCCAAGGGACTCTCAAGAGTCTTCTTCAACACCATAGTTCAAAAGCATCAATTCTTCGGCACTCAGCCTTCTTCACAGTCCAACTCTCACATCCATACATGACCACAGGAAAAACCATAGCCTTGACTAGACGGACCTTTGTGGGCAAAGTAATGTCTCTGCTTTTGAATATGCTATCTAGGTTAGTCATAACTTTCCTTCCAAGGAGTAAGCATCTTTTAATTTCATTGCTGCAGTCACCATCTGCAGTGATTTTGGAGCCCAGAAAAATAAAGTCTGACACTGTTTCCACTGTTTCCCCATCTATTTCCCATGAAGTGATGGGACCGGATGCCATGATCTTCGTTTTCTGAATGTTGAGCTTTAAGCCAACTTTTTCACTCTCCACATTCACTTTCATCAAGAGGCTTTTGAGTTCCTCTTCACTTTCGGCCATAAGAGTGGTGTCATCTGCATATCTGAGGTTATTGATACTTCTCCCGGCAATCTTGATTCCAGCTTGTGTTTCTTCCAGTCCAGCGTTTCTCATGATGTACTCTGCATATAAGTTAAATAAACAGGGTGACAATATACAGCCTTGACGTACTCCTTTTCCTATTTGGAGCCAGTCTGTTGTTCCATGTCCAGTTCTAACTGTTGCTTCCTGACCTGCATACAGATTTCTCAAGAGGCAGATCAGGTGGTCTGGTATTCCCATCTATTGAAGAATTGTCCACAGTTGATTGTGATCCACACAGTCAAAGGCTTTGGCATAGTCAATAAAGCAGAAATAGATGTTTTTCTGGAATTCTCTTGCTTTTTCCATGATCCAGCAGATGTTGGCAATTTGATCTCTGGTTCCTCTGCCTTTTGTAAAACCAGCTTGAACATCAGGAAGTTCACAGTTCACATATTGCTGAAGCCTGGCTTGGAGAATTTTGAGCATTACTTTACTAGCGTGTGAGATGAGTGCAATTGTGCAGTAGTTTGAACATTCTTTGGCATTGCTTTTCTTTGGGATTGGAATGAAAACGGACCTTTTCCAGGCCTGTGGCCGCTGCTGAGTTTTCCAAATTTGCTGGCATATTGAGTGCAGCACTTTCACAACATCATCTCTCAGGATTTGGAATAGCTCAACTGAAATTCAATCATCTCCACTAGCTTTGTTCGTAGTGATGCTTTCTAAAGCCCACTTGACTTCACATTCCAGGATGTCTGGCTCTAGGTCAGTGATCACACCATTGTGATTATCTGGGTCGTGAAGATCTTTTTTGCACAGTTCTTCTGTGCATTCTTGCCACCTCTTCTTAATATCTTCTGCTTCTGTTAGGTCCATACCATTTCTGTCCTTTATTGAGCCCG
The DNA here is from genome assembly GCF_027580195.1 of Bos mutus. Classification (NCBI taxonomy): domain Eukaryota; kingdom Metazoa; phylum Chordata; class Mammalia; order Artiodactyla; family Bovidae; genus Bos; species Bos mutus. The sequence continues at coordinate 50,298,439 of NC_091626.1, read as the reverse complement.
TCTTTGCATGAAATGTTCCTTTGGTATCCCTGATTTTCTTGAAGAGATCTCTAGTCTTTCCCATTCTGTTGTTTTCCTCTAGTTCTTTGCATTGATCGCTGAAGAAGGCTTTCTTATCTCTTCTTGCTATTCTTTGGAACTCTGCATTCAGATGTTTATATCTTTCCTTTTCTCCCTTGCTTTTCGCTTCTCTTCTTTTCACAGCTATTTGTAAGGCCTCCCCAGACAGCCATTTTGCTTTTTTGCATTTCTTTTCCATGGGGATGATCTTGATCCCTGTCTCCTGTACATTGTCACAAACCTCATTCCATAGTTCATCAGGCACTCTATCTATCAGATCTAGGCCCTTAAATCTATTTCTCACTTCCACTGTATAATCATAAGGGATTTGATTTAGGTCATACCTGAATGGTCTAGTGGTTTTCCCTACTTCCTTCAATTTAAGTCTGAATTTGGCAATAAGGAGTTCATGGTCTGAGCCACAATCAGCTCCTGGTCTTGTTTTTGCTGACTGTATAGAGCTTCTCCATCTTTGGCTGCAAAGAATATAATCAATCTGATTTCGGTGTTGACCATCTGGTGATGTCCATGTATAGAGTCTTCTCTTGTGTTGTTGGAAAATGGTGTTTGTTATGACCAGTGCATTTTCTTGGCAAAACTCTATTAGCCTTTGCCCTGCTTCATTCCGTATTCCAAGGCCAAATTTGCCTGTTACTCTAGGTGTTTCTTGACTTCCTACTTTTGCATTCCAGTCCCCTATAATGAAAAGGACATCTTTTTTGGGTGTTAGTTTTAAAAGGTCTTGTAGGTCTTCATAGAACCGTTCAACTTCAGCTTCTTCAGTGTTACTGGTTGGGGCATAGACTTGGATTACTGTGATATTGAATGGTTTGCCTTGGAAACGAACAGAGATCATTCTGTCGTTTTTGAGATTGCATCCAAGTACTGCATTTTGGACTCTCTTGTTGACCATGATGGCTACTCCATTTCTTCTGAGGGATTCCTGCCCACAGTAGTAGATATAATGGTCATCTGAGTTAAATTCACCCATCCCAGTCCATTTTAGTTCGCTGATTCCTAGAATGTCGACATTCACTCTTGCCATCTCTTGTACTTTAAGATACCTTAATTGGTATATAGTCTTAGGTATATTTTGGGTTAAGTAAGGTCTGAGAGCTGTTTACAATGTGAATTTTACACTCAACCTGAAAAATAAATTGTTAGAAGCTAGCTCCTGTGTGATTGTGGGTTGCCGGTTCCTTTGTCTTTAGGGACCTGCATTCATGACTGTGAGGCTTCCCAGGTGGTGCTAGTGGTAAAGAACCCTCCTGCCAGTTCAGGAGATGTAAGAGGCTTGGGTTCGATCCTTGGGTCAGGAAGATCCCCTGGAGGAGGGCATGGCAGCCTACTCCGGTATTCTTGCCTGCAGAATTCCATGGACAGAGGAGCCTGGCAGGCTACAGTCCATAGGGTTGCAGAGAGCCGGACATGACTGAAGAGACTTAGTATTCAGGAACTCATTCATGACTGTATTAGGAAGCTTTGTGTTCATCTAATATATTTTTGTTATGTATTGTATTTACATGGCACAGGGGTTTATTCCAGCTCAGTTCGAGGCAGAATCCCACACTCCTAATTTCTTAAGATGAGGTCTCCCGAAGGGTGCCACTACCTTTCTAAATCCTGAGAGTAGCAGGCCTGCATGCCTTGGCTGGACTTCACTGTGCTTCTGTGTAGCTGCCAGGGCAGTCAGTCCTGGAAGGGTTTTCGGAGCTGAATTCTGGAGCGTCTTACCCCAGACAGAGGATTAGAACTGGTGCTGGTTAGACCTCTTTGGGAGAGCTTTGACCTGGCTCCTGCGCTCCCAGCTGCTGGGCATTATCTAGGACCCTTCAGGACAGTTGCTCCCACCTTTTAGAAAGCTGTTCTTTTATTCACCCAAACCCATTAAAAAGTTTTAGAGCTGAAGAGACCATACACACTGAAATGTACTTGGGCAAGGTTGCCACAAACAGGCTTGTGTGTAGTGTTTAAGGTAAGATCCATCAGCTGAAAATAAATGAAAAATGGTGGCAGTAGTCAGCGTCCTTCTTGCTTTTGCCTGTGTGGGCTTGGGAGAGAAGTGTCTGGGTTTGCCCAAGGCTGGGAAGTAGATAGGAGGCTAGTCAGAGCCTGGGGGCAGGATCCATCTTCCAGGCTTGCTGTTGGGGTGACTTTACTGCCGCCTGCTGGGAAGTAAGTGCAGGGGACCTCTGGATCTCTTCCTGTGGGTTCATAACTGTCCTGTTTGAATTCTATGACTTCGGATCTGTGGGAATGCATTTGGGGTAATAAGGCAGGAAACAAGTGTGAGGTATGATCTTGCTCCTCAGAGGCCAGGCATAGGGACCATCAGAAAAAGTGGCCATGCCTGCTTGGATGCTACATCCAGAAGCAGTCCTTTGGACAGGGTAGTAAGAGGCCTCACCTTCCCCGGCTTCAGCCTTAAACTGGTCACCCTGTCTTATTTTTGGTGAAGAGTTTCATTAAGGTAATTCGGGAGTGTCATATTTAGTATCATTTCATTTTAATCAATATTTGATATTATTCAGTGTTGTTCTGTTTGAATTCTATCTGTAAAAATTGTTTTAACTTCCTCAGTTTTTTGTTTCTGTTAGAACACTGTGCAGCATGATTTTAAGCTTTGGAAACTTGTTTATGAAGGCCTTTAATTTCTTCAAAAATTGTTTAAAAATTAAAAAAAATACATACGTGGCTGCGTCAGGTTTTCGTTACATCATGTGGGATCTTTCATTGTGGCACACAGGCTCGCTAGTTGTGGCAAGCCGGTTTAGTTGCTCTGCGGTGTGTGGGGTCTTAGTTCCTAGACCAGGGACCGAACCCACGTTTCCTGCATTGCCAGGCGGACTCCTAAACAGGACCACCAGGGAACTCCCTCAAATATTTTTTTAAAAAATCTTTATGAGTTTTTAGTACATCCAAAACAAGAAATTACTTTTTTTAATTGACAATCTTTACAAGTTTTTTTACATAATGAAGAAGTGAAGTCTGAGGAAGTGGAGAAAAAGAGTTTAAGTAAAATATTCAGCAGGACGAGTGGTTCACAGGCCAGCCTCTTTGGGAGAGCGCTAACCCTTCCCGGGGCAAAGCCGGTTTCCACTTCCCTGCAGCCCTTCTCCATGTACAGCGGCTTCTTCCCTCTCTGAGACTGGGTCACAGCTGCTTAGCAGTTCACCCTTGTGGTTTTGAAGTTGGGTTTTAGGATCAGTTTTGTAATTACTCTGGAGTCATTTTGAACACCTCTAGTACTTGTAAGATTTGGAAACTGCCATGACCTAAACCACTGGTTTTACAGCTGGTAAACATTCTTATTACAACAATTATGTTATTTTGGGTTTTCTGAGGGTTATTCAGCTCAGAGCTACTTTTGATAAACCTTTATAGAAATATTCTCTATGAACTTTGAGACTTTAAAGATTTTTATCTGTTTAGGAGGGTGAGCCTTCTGGAAAAAGGAAAGCAGAAGATGACGATAAAGCGAATAAAAAGCACAAGAAGTATGTGATCAGTGATGAAGAGGAAGAAGATGATGATTGAAGTGCAAAATGTGAAAACTTTATATATTTTACTGTACAGTTTGTTTTATAAATATGATGTAAACATGAGTTATTTTGATCAAAAGAAATCGATTTGCTTTTGACTAATTTTAATTGTAATAAAAAATTTTAAAAAGTAAGTCTCTGTTCAAGAAATGGACTTCTTCCGAAGCCGGTTGATTTTGTTCATGCTTTACACTAAATCTTAGGTTTTAGTACATTTCTCCCAGGCCCTGCAAAGAACCTGGCCAAGGCCCAGTGAAGAAGGGAGGCATTCTTCTGGGGTGCAAAGTTTTTAAAAATTGACACAAAAAGCTTCCATAATTATATTCGTTTGCTAGGGCTGCTATAACAAAGTACCACAAACTGGGAGACTTCAAACTGTAGAAATGTATCCTCTCATAGTTCTGAAGCCTGAAGTCCTAAATCAAGGTGTCAGCCGAGCCATGCGCCCTCTGGAGGCTCTAGGGAAGACCTCCCCTGCATCGTCTTAGCTTCTGGAGGCTTCCGGTGTTCCTTGGCTCGTAGCAGCGTAACTCTAATCTCACCTCTATCTTCACATGGTGGTTTCGCTGTGTGTCTGCTCTGTATTGCCAGATCCCACTCTCCTTTAAGGACACACACTGGTAGGTTTAGGGTCACCCCTAGTCCTGTGTCCGCTCATCTTAATAATTACATCTTCAAAGATCCTATTGCTAAATAAAGGTTCTGATTGGATATGAATTTGGAAGGGTCCCTATTCAGCCCACTACAATAATCAAGTTAAATAATATTGTGATACAGCATTTTAAAAAACTAAAATTAATGCAAAAATATGATGGACAAAATGTCAAAAATTCACATAAAGATGATCTAGCAGGTCTGGGATGAGGGTCAGGCAAGTGACAGGAGTTGTACAAGTCCAGAACTCCATGGATCATCTCTATTTACAATTTTGATGTTTTGTTCAGTGGGATTTTTTGTGATTTAAAATGTATTGCAATATTATTTCTCTTGATCACTGAGATTTTGGCAGCCCTTAAGTGAGTGTCTCATTTGTTGTATCCTAGGCATGGCCCTGCTTTCTCACAGATGGTGATAGGCTTCAACAGTGAGCACTCCAAGAGCTGTTTTACCTTTTCTTGAGGGTACCTTTTATGGCTAGCACTGAAAGTCATATACAGAATCCACCACATTCTGTTCATTGGAAGTGAATCACTAATGTGAGCCCATATTCAGAGGGAGGAAAATTTGACTCCCCTTGATAGTAGAAATGGCTGAGTTAGCAGATAGATACATTTTAAATCTCTAAGACACATATTTGTGTTTTCTGCAGTGCTCTTCTACATGGACTAATCTTTCCTTTTCTTTCCATTATGGACTAGGGCTGTTAATACAACCCAGGAATGGTGGCTATCTATGGGAGGCTTTCCCTGAAACCTGGTTATAGAGAAGTGGCACTGAAGGAGAAGGTCCTAACTCACCTTTGTGTCTCTTTTCCTAACTCCCAAACCTGTAGCCTCTTTGCTATTGGCTTATCAAGTTGAAACATGTCTGGCCCTTGAGAGCCTTCATTTTTGACTCTGTCCTTTCTAGGACAACATAGTTTCTGTTTTTTTTACTAGTAGATACTTATGTGACAATGACTGAGCTCTTGGAGTCTCTCATCTCCAAACCTGCCCCTTCTATGCAGAGCTTGGCGGTGAAAGGTCAAGCCTCTGCAGGCACGTTTCAGCTTTGCCAGCTGCCCCCTGTTAGGGGGCGCTGGAGAAGAACTGGGAGCATAGATAACAAAGAATAGATTGCTCCTTCCTGTTTGCTTATAGAACTTTGTGGGGGCTTCCTGTTGAAGGGAGCCAACCAGGAGTTGTTCATCTCAGCTGAGGCGGTATATTCCTACAGCTGCTCAGTCCAGTTTGCAGTTTTACGAAGACTTGAAGACCAGCTTCATTGTATTCCTGAGAGACATCAGTACCAGCTGGACACTTGTTTTCCTCAGGTGTGAGTTTCAGCTCCAAGGGGCTCTGTTATAAGTTTTTAAGTTTAGGAATAATTCTACGTTTCCCTTTGTTCCCTTATCTGTAGGGGTGGAAGTGGTTCTCTGAATTTGCTACTTTTGTCATCCCTTAGGAATTTTCTTTGTATTTCTTGTAACCAAAATCAACAGCTCTAAACCTAATTGCGATTTTTAAAAAATACTAAAATGTATTTGTATCAACAACCGGTATGTTTTCTGTGGCCCAACCTGGACCTGAGTGGTAGTCCAGGAAGCAAATCCTCAAAGATGAGGTGCATAGGTTGGTTTGGGTTTGAATGCAGGTCTGAGTTCCTCACCAAAGGGAAACGGTGATGCCTTGGCATCATGATGAATCAGATTATCCCCTGTGGTTGAGGGCTCAAGTGGCTGCTACACTTGTTAGGCAGTCCTGATGACTAACGACTGGTATGGGGTGCATACCTCTGAGTGCCCTGGAGCACTTACAGAAAGTTTACAAGCTTAGGTTGGCTTTTTTTTAATTGAAGAATTGATTTACAGTGTTAATTTCTGCTGTATAGCAAAGTATTTCAGTTATATGTATATGTTCTTTTTTATATTCTTATTTATTATGATTTATCACAGGATGGGAATATGTTTGGATTCAGACAAAGGTGAAAAACAAAGTTTGTAGTCTCTCTGAGCCTCGTTTGCCTGTGAGAAGCAGTTTGCCTCCCTATGTCTGAGGAAACTATTAATAGCTTTTTTTTTTTTTAATATATAGTTGATTTAAAGTTTCAGGTGTACAAAAATAGTGATTCGAATATTTTTTATAGATGATACTCCATTTAAAGTTATGAAATACTGGCTATGTTTCGTGTGCTGTACACTAACTATATCCTTGTAATCTATTATTTTATACACACTAGTTTGTTCCTCTTAATTCCCTACCCCTATTATGTCCCTCCCTGCTTCTCTCTCCCTACTGGTAACCACTAGTTTGTTTTCTATTATCTGTGAGTCTGTCTGTTTTGTTATATTCACTGGTTTATTTTTCAGATTCCATATATAAGTGATAATATACTGTATCTGTCATTATCTGGCTTATTTCACTAATAAGCATAGTACCCTCTAGGTCCATCTATGTTGTTGCAAGTGACAGAATTTCCTTCCTTTTTTATGGCTGAGTAATATTTCATTATATATATATATATTCACACCATATTTTTTTTTAAATCCATTTATCTGTTGATGGACTGGTTGCTTCGATATCTTGGCTATTGTAAATATTGCTGCTATGAACATTGGGGCACATGTATCTTTTAGAATTAGGGTTTCTGTTTTTTTCAGATATAAACCAAGGAGTAAAATTACGAGATGGTAGTTTTATTTCTGATTTTTTTTTTAAAATTATTTATTTTTGACCGTGCTGGGTCCTCATTGCTGTGTGGGCTTTTCCCTCTAGTTGAGGGAGTAGGGGCTTCTCTCTAGCTGTGGCGGATGGGCTTCTCAGTGTGGTAGCTTCTCATCTTGCACAGCACGGACTCTAGGGTGCGTGGGCTCAGTAGTCGCAACTTGTGGGCTCCAGAGCACAGGCTCAGTATTTGTGGCACGTGGGCTTAGTCGCTCTGCAGCCTGTAGGATCTTCCTGGATCAGGGATTGAAACCATGTCTCCTGCAATGGCAGGCAGATTCATCGCCACTGAGCCACCAGGGACGCCCCTACTTTTAGTTTTTTGAGCAACTGCCATACTGTTTTTCATAGTGGCTGCACCAATCCACATTCCCCACAACAGCATGCAAGGGTCTCTTTTTCTCCACAGTCTCAGTGATACTTGCTATCTATAGATTTTTTGATGGTAGTTATTCAGTGAGGTGATATCTTACTGTGGTTTTGATTTCTATTTCTTTGAATGATTAGGAGTGTTGAGCATCTTTTCATGTGCCTCTTGAACATGTCCATGTCTTCTTTGCAAAAATGTCTATTAATGTCTTCTGCCCATTAATCAGATTTTTTTTATATTGAGTTGGATGACCTGTTTATATATTTTGGATATTAACCTCTTATTGGTCATATCGTTTGCAAATATTTTCTCCCATTCAGTAGGTTGTGAAACTAGTCTTCTTGCTTGAAAATCCTGTAATAACATCACTTGGATCAGTTTTCATTCTCCTCAAGAACCACTCAGCTGAGTGCTCTCTTACCCAATTTTTACCAATAGATCCATCACTAGGATCTTATGCACTGGCAAAGAAAGCGTAAACTTCAACTGAAGAAGAAATAGCTTATACGTCAAAACAGTTGCAAGGTTTTGCTAATACATATGGGCAAAAGCCTGGGGAATATGAGGGAAAGTGGATTCTAAGAATGTGAGATGAAGGAAGAACACTTGACTGCCTTGGGTGTCAAATTTACTGATACGGGTGCACTTATATATTCTGGACATGGCTCTGTGCTTGACTGGGTAACTAAAAACGCTCAGTGGTAGCCTACATTTAATGAAGTTGAGATACCAAAGTTTCCCTGGCATTGTGCAGAGGGAATCCAAAAACAAGGAGACAGGAGTGTCGAAGTAGACATGTCTTGTATGACCTGCACACCACCCCTCACCTTCCCCAACTACATTCCCTGAGAAGGCCAGCTTAAAATAACAAACATTTCATATATCTCTCAGTCCTAAAGGTCAGGAGTGGTGTAGCCCTGGCCCAGGGTCTCTCACAAGGCTTTAGTCAGGATGTTGGCTCATCCAACATTGAGTCAGGATGTTATCTCAGGCTGAAGGATCTGTTTCCAGGATGGCTCACTCTCATGGTGCTTGGGTGGGGGGACTGTTTCTCACCACATGAGCCTCTCCATGGCAGTTTATGTGTTTTCACATCGTGGTAGCTGGCTTCCTCCAGAGCAAGTGACCCAAGGGAGAAAGAGTGAGGCAGAAAGGCCATGATGTCATGCTGAGCCTTGGAAGTGAAGCTATATTATGTTGATCACATAAACCAACCATGATGCCTGTTGGAGGGGACTGCACAAGGGCCAGAATACCAGAGGCAGGAATCCCAGGGCTCCACCTTGAAAGCTGGCCATCACAGCAACTTGACTTCCACCAACTAACTGCCATTTTCCTTCTCTGTAGTCACTCTTGCTTGTTAGGCTTCTGAGGCCCAGGCTCATGAAGCCAGTTTCAGGATGGCTTAATAAAGATTTGGTTTATGAATCTTGGAAATATAGTGAAATGATGGGCCAAGAACTATGTGAAGAACTTCAGTCAAGAGAAATTAATTAATATGATGCATTCTTTCCCAACATTGAAGATTATAGTGGGACAATGGATCTGTTTGGAGACATAGATGACATTTCTTCAGATAGTGATGGGGATAATCAACCACCCATTCAAAGACAGCCTGTTACAGTAAGTACAAATCTCAACTGAGCCCATTATTCAAAGCTAAGAAAAAAGTTTCAGAGGCTGATGGGCCTGACTCTCTCATATAGAGAGAGTCTGGAACATCTGATGAATAGGTGACTTCCTTAGCTATGTTGGGAATTTCTGGATATTAAAGGGCATAGAAGGAATTGCTCAGAATGAATTTGATGCCAAACTTTAGGGGCTAGACTATGAGGACTCATAATTTGAAAACCTTTGATTCAAAAGCTTTTCTTACTCAAACTTGTGCCGAGATGTGTGTATTACTTGACATTTCCCCCTGATTTTAGTAGTTACTTAGTATTGAAGTGTTGTATAATTTCACACTTGTGTTGCTAAATATCTTATGAAAACTAGGTATGTCAATATTTTTTTCTGGTAATGCAGGCTGACACGTCTTGTTTTGCATGGTGGTTTTAGGGGAGTAGGATAGAGAGGATGAAATTTTAAAGTGAGACTGGAGGGGCTGCTGACTACTTTATCTCTGAAGTGGTTTCTAAATTTACTTCCTGTCAAACCTGCATCTGCCTGCTGCGGAAGGACAGCTAGAGCATTTCTAATGTCACCTCAAGCTCTCACATTCTGATTCCTTTCTTAGGATGGATGTGGAGTGCCTCAGAACCAGCAGGAGGAAGAGCCGATTTCTGAAACCAAAACAGAAGTAGAAATTCCTAACATCAACTCTGATTTAGGAAATGAATTATACTTTGTTAAACTACCCAAATTTCTCAGCATAGAATCCAAGTAAGAGGACTGATTTAAAGTTTTATTTTTCCTGCAAGATATTGAGTAAAAGTATGTGGACTGTAAATGTTCTTGTTTGTAATGCGTTGGCTAATCACAGAGGTGGGAGATTTTTCATGTAACTCTGAAAAAATAAATTTAGGGTGTGCTATGGTAGAAAATGATGAATTTATTGGTATGAGAAGGCTTTACTGCTAATAATTCTTTTAGCATTTTGGCACTTTCTTATCAATGAGCAGATATCATAGCTGATGAAGATGTTTTTTATTCTCATAAAGCTGAAAAATTGGTAAACGAAGGTGAGAAAGTTTGCTGGAAAAATCACAAAAGTTCAATGCAAAAGCCATTGTGAATCTAGAAAAGATGATGATATTTGAAAACAAAATAGTGTGGTTGGGTCCACACTATTTTGTGAACCATCATGATGGTTCACAAGTGCAAGCTCTTGTGCAATTAAACATGACACCTTTCTTTAAAAATATGAAAAGGTAGATCATGTGTCACCTATACCTTAGAGGACTATTTCACCAAACAAGAAAACAATTTTAAAATTTTGAATTATTAGTCACATTTGGATTTTTTTCAGGCAAAAAAAATTTTAAATAAAATTTTAAACAAGTCATTTGCATACTTCTTTGAAGTTTTACTTGAAGTTATTTGTCTACTGTGATTTTTTTAACATATTGGTATATGTTATAAAGACTTATAGTATTATATTCATACTAAAGATGGCTAATACAACATTAAAAAACAATTTTTAGGCCTTTTGATCCTCAGTATTATGAAGATGAATTTGAAAATAAGAAAATGCTTGATGAAGAAGAGAGAACCAGGTTAAAATTAAAGGTATCATTCCACACTTTATTCCTTTTTTTTTTTTTTTTAAGCTTTTTATAAAATAAAATACAGGGATAACAGTTTGAGATGAACTTACAAAATGATCTTTATTTTTTGATCAATAAATAACTGTTTAGAATGAGGAATTAAATGTCTTTTCAGAATATTATTAGGAGAGAAGGTACATATCCTTTTTAAAAAATTGTTGTAGAATTATCACTTTTCTAACCTTTCTTTGGCAGTTGTAATTTTTTGACAGCAGTCAAGATAAGAATTCTTGAAAATTGTTAGCTACTTCCTTCAGGATAAATAATAATATAATTAGATATACAGAACTGCCCCTCCAATTTTTATCATGGATAGTTCTGAGCTGCTTCCCATAGCAAAAATATCTGACTCTTTATGGAAATTCAGCTTATGCACAGAGAAGAGGTCTTGTCATTAGGGGGTCCCCCTTGAGAAGACCTGGAAAGCAAAACCCTACCATTGCTCTCATAGGAATGGCATTGTCTTTAACCGGGTATGGAATGAGCGTCTGCCAGAGGCCACAGTGGTAGCAGTGGCAGGAACCATTCTTATACTACTTTTCTAATTTGGAGTTTCTCACCATATGGATAAAGCAGAAGTCGCAGGTTTTAATTTATTGTTTATTACTGAATTACATTTTTTTAAAAATTAATGCTCAGAGCTTTCTTTCCTACAGGGCCTTTCTTTAGTCCTTCTTTCATTGGGTTCATAACCCTTCAAGTGGGGTTGCAATAGAAATCTCAGTTATAACCTCCTACCTCATATGGGCCCTAAGTTTTTGCTTCCACTGCCATGAGGTGGAGCTCAGAAAAGATTAAAACAGAACATCTGGTGAGTTTAACCAGTGTCTATAGGTATCTGTAGTAGGAGGGTTTCCGTGTTGCCTAATCATCTATTTTTCGGTGAGCTTACTTTCTCACCACCTCTGAATTCTTGGCATGTGATTATAAATCACTTGAGAAGAAAAGAACATGCAGTCTGGTTTTGTATATGAAAGTGTTAGTTGATCAGTCATGTCTCTTTGCGATCCCATGAACTGTAACCCATCAGACTCTTCTGTCCATGGGATTCTCCAGGTGAGAATCCTGGAGTGGGTTGCCACACCCTTCTCGAGGGCATCTTTCTGACCCAAGCATCGAATCCAGGTCTCCTGCACTTCTGGCAGATTCTTTACCAACTGGTTTTGTATGCCTTTGTGTTTTATATCAGATAGAAAATACTATACGATGGAGGATACGCCGGGATAAAGACGGAAATAAAATTAAAGAAAGCAATGCTCGGATAGTCAAGTGGTCGGATGGAAGGTGAGCACAGACCTGAGGAGAAACACCCAGAGGGAGGCCTGGGATGAATGAAGTTTTCTGTATAGGACCATATTTGGGGATCTTTTTTCATTACAGAATTAACAAAATCTAGTAGCAACCCACTCCAGTACTCTTGCCTGGAAAATCCCATGGATGGAGAAGCCTGGTAGGCTACAGTCCATGAGGTCGTGAAGAGTCAGACACGACTAAGCGACTTCACTTTCATTTTTCACTTTCATGCATTGGAGAAGGAAATGGCAACCCACTCCAGTGTTCTTGCCTGGAGAATCCCAGGGACGGGGTCGCACAGAGTCGGTCACCACTGAAGCGATGTAGCAGCCGGCCTCTTAGTGAGTGAAGTGAGTGAGTGAAGTCGCTCAGTTGTGTCCGACTGTTTGCGACTCCATGGACTGTAGCCCACCAGGCTCCTCCATCCGGATTCTCCAGGCAAGAATACTAGAGTGGGTTGCCATTTCCTTCTCCAGGGGATCTTCCCGACCCAGGGATCGAACCCAGGTCTCCCGCATTGCAGGCAGATGCTTTAACCTCTGAGCCACCAGGGAAGGCCTCTTAGACCACATATTAAAAAGCAGAGACATTACTTTGCCGACAAAGGTCCGTCTAGTCAAAGCTTTGGTTTTTCCAGTAGTCATGTATGGATGTGAGAGTTGGACTATAAAGAAAGCTAAGTGCCAAAGAATTGATGCTTTTGAACTTTGGTGTTGGAGAACACTCTTGAGAGTCCCTTGGACAGCAAGGAGATCCAACCAGTCCATCCTAAAGGAAATCAGTTTTGAATATTCATTGGAAGGACTGATGCTGAAGCTGATACTCCAGTACTTTGGCCACCTGATGCAAAGAACTGACTTATTTGAAAAGACCCTGATGCTGGGAAAGACTGAAGGTGGGAGGAGAAGGGGATGACAGAGGATGAGATGGTTGGATGGCATCGCCGACTCAATGGACATGAGTTTGAGCAAGCTCTGGAAGTTGGTGATGGACAGGGAGGTGTGGCATGCTGCAGTCCATGGGGTTGCAAAGAGTTGGACACGACTGAGTGACTGAACTGAACTGAACTGAACTGAGGCTCCTGGCATTATCTGGGAAACCTGGGAGAAATAAACAGGGTTGAGGTCACAGTGCTGTGCTGGAAGACTCTAGACATAGACTCAAAAAGTAATCAAATTCACAGTATCTGCCTTATTGAGATGAAAACATAATGTCAGTGCCCATATGTGACCATTAGACATTATAGATTGGTATGTTTGAAAAAACGATTTCTGTTTTACTAATGAAGTCATAGAGATTGGGAAATGATAAAACAATTAGATTTCAAGTTGAAAGGAAGATGGATTTTACCACCTTTTACTTTGAAAGGAGGTAGGTTAGTTGTTTCTAGTATCTTTTGTCTGTCTTAAATCTTCAGTATGGGGACAGGATCCTGCAGTTCCACAGCATTTTAAGAATTGCTAACAGGGTAGAGGAGACTTCCCTGGTAGCTCATGATAAAAAACCCATCTGCCAATGGAGGAGATGCAGGTTTGATCCCTGGGTTGGGAAGATCCCCTGTAGAAGGAAATGGCAACGCACTCTGGTATTCTTGCCTGGAGAATCCCATGGACAAAGGAGACTGGTGGGCTGCCGTCCATGGGGTTGCAAAGAGTCGAACACAACTTAGTGACAAAACATGACAGAATGGAAGCTATAGGATTTGTTAACGATCCATCCTAATAACTGAACTATTTCTGTTTCCAGCCTGTCCCTACATTTAGGCAACAAGGTGTTTGATGTCTACAAGGCCCCGATGCAGGCCACTCACAACCACCTGTTCGTCAGGGACGACACTGGTCTGCAGGGACAAGCCGTCTTCAAGTCCAAACTCACATTCAGGTAACTATTCATAGTGATCTCTTGCTGCTTGGCAGTTTGAGCAACAGGTTAGAGAGGCTGGATGTGCAAAGAGCCTGACTGACATGATGTTGAGGTGCAGCTCCCCAAGGCCCATGGTCTGGTTCCCATGCCATTTTTCACCTTTGCAACAAGTTCCTGTCTCTCAGGGAGCCAGTTCATGCTATGGAAGCCAACACGAGGCTGCTGTCTAAACCAGAAGACGAGTTATTAATTCACATTGATCAGCACACCTGGTAAGAGGCCTAAACTGTCTGTGCCACTCTGCTGGTCAGCATGTCCCTTCTCTTCAGGGCCTTTTACCCGGGAAGCCGGCTGATTGCAAGCATGCTCTTGGTGTGTGCATGTGCCAGAGGAAAGGGCTGTGGGTGCTGATGTTACTGTCCGCCGCTGTTTGCTGTTGGTGTGATTGCCTGCAAATGTTCTTAGTAGAGTGAGTCATTTTTGTCTGTTTGCCGCAGACCTCATGCTACAGACTATGCCACACATAAAAAGGTGTCCCTGCCACTTGCTAGTAGATGCTCGAGGATGCAGACGATTAAAATCTTACCAGTGGCAGGTCCTGATCCTGAATGCCAGCGTGTAGAGTTGATTAAGGTATGTTGGCTGAGCTTTATCCCAGGATTGTTTAGGGGCATTAAGAGCTGTGCTTTTCAGAATATTAAATCATCTTATTGTGACAGTCATTTTATTTCTTGTAGTTATCAGGGAGCCAGCTTTAGCTTCCAAGTGTGTGGTTAACCATAGAAATGGTCATAGTCAATGGGCCAGTGGTGAGATACAGCAATCCAGACACTCAGGTGTTCTCTCTCCAATCTGTGAGCTCTCAGCGGGAAACTGACAGTTTTTAAAAAAACATAACCTTTGATACATATCATTAAACTGTGTTAGCCAGAGGAGAGGTGATGTAGGAAGGTCAGGACGACATTCCTGACTCAGTCAACACTGGCCCTACCCGTGGAGCCCAACATGTGGAAGCCAGGTGGATGGAAGGGAACAAGGGCTCTACTTTGGGACTTAGGGACCCTCCCCACCAGCACGCCCTCATCCTGCCATCAGCAGCTGTGGGGAGTGCCCTGGGTTGACGGCCCCAGGCACGAATATCTGGGTGCCATGGTCGTTTGGTGGAGCCTGGGCAAGTCAGGTGTGTCTCAGGGAAGGTGAAGAGAACCTGCCTCCCTCAGGCATCTGCTGGGCATGGACGCAGCTCCTCAGGCTGGTCGTGCCCTCTGGACTGTTCCTGGCAGCAGAGGGGACGCTGCAGCTCCCAAGGCCGTGCCCATGCCAGTTGTGATGGGGCGGTTGGTGTGAGGGAGCCTTCTGCCTCTCCACCCTGTGGTGTCTTCATGCCTTAGAACTGAACACGACGATGACCGTGTATGGTAACAGAGATGTGAAATGGAGAGAACTCACCCTGAGGACATAGGAACTGGTGTTATCCCGGGCAAGGCATTTTCATGTTCTTTAGTTTCAAGCAGGCACTAAGTGAATTCATTTTTTTTTAAGTCTTTACAGAAAGAAGCACGTTTGAGGGCTTCTGCTCACCAGGAGACAATCCGTCTGCAGAACCAGGGGGTGCCAAGTGCCCCCTACCAGGACTCGAACAGTGATGAGGAGGGTGAAGCCGTCGAAAACCACAACCAAGGGGAACGCGGAGGTGAGTCTGGTGACCACTGAGTGTCTGTCCTGCTGTTATTCACTGAGGACAATGCAAAGGCCTTTTCTCCTGTTTTTGTTAGGACCACTTTCTCACATGAAAAGTTGGCTGGGAAAATAAGGCACCCCCATAATTAAGAAAATCAACTAAATAATTTATGTCATTGTAAAAAATGTATAATAGGCAGTTTGCCTGATTGTATAATTAAGGACCCAGTGTTAAACTTTGTAGTTTTAAAAAATGTGTGTCTGGAGCCCTGCGGGTATTTAAAAGTGAGCAGTCTCTCTGAGAGGAAAAAAACCTCTCCAATGTAAGTCATTTAAGCATGTTTGAAAGCTGTATGTATCTCTTCATGAAAACTTAAAAAAAATGGTTGGTGTCTCAACAAAGGGAAATATATACAGTGGGAAGTAAGAACATTCAACAGTAAAAAAAAAATTTTTTTCAGGAATAAATGGGTCTTCATCTTTGAAGGTCAGTCCCATATCTAAAGTCCTCAAATTTGCTTTCAGAGGAAGGGGCCAGAATCTATTCTCCAGAGAGTGATGAGGGACCAGATGGAGATGGGGCTCAAAGATCACTGACAGCAAAGAAACTCACCACTGATAAGGTAAAACCAAATTTATTCAATCTGAAGGGGTTTGCTCTGTAGCCACAAGCCGACTCCCGGAATAAGGAGCTCAGAGCCCAGGAGCACAGACAGGTGTCTACACACCTCCCTACAACTCAGTGAGATGAGTGCAGTAACAAGCCTAGGCGTGGCCCAGAGGAATGCCTGACACCTGTGTGCAGCGGGAGGCAGCCCAGAACAGTCACCCTCTTGTTGGAAGCTGAAGGAAGTGTTAGGGTGGGTGTGCCGGTGGACAGAAAGGCCTGTGAGAAAAGACATGTGGCTGAGACACCAGGGCCCAACTAGAGAACTAGAAGTAGTTCAATGAAATAGATCAAGGGCCCTCTCCCGATCACCATGAGCATAATAATGGTGCAGGGTTATTTCATCTCCATGTTATTGAAATTATCTACTTTATTTCCTTTTCCACTTAAAGATCACAAGAAATTTTAAGTCTTAATTACACAAGTGACTCACTCTGTTCTTGCCATTGTACCATATTCATTTATCCAGTGTTTTCTGAACACATAACTCACTCCACTATGGGTCTTGAGTTACAGGTCAGAGGAAACATCCCAGTAACAGAAATGGCTCTTACTATGTAGAAGAAGCACTCATTTTTCATGTGAAAAAATCTATTTAAAACTTGGAAACCATACTGAAAAAAGCACATAAAACACAAGCAGTCCTTTAAAAAAAGTCAACAGGCTTTAAAATTGTGAATTTTAGATAGAGAAAGTGAAGTACTGAGGAAGCAGAGGAACATATTTCAAGTAGTAATGAGGGGAATCCACACCTAAATAGAGTGACGTGTCCCTTGGCCCTGACCGCTGGAAGTCCGGGCTCCCCTTGCCTGACCTGTAGAGACAGTGTCTGTGGACAAGGTCATCGCTGGAGGGTCGAGTTCTAACTTGAAAGGCTGGCTCCCCCACCGGCTCAGAACTACTTTAGACAGAATTTCCGAAAACATTCAGTATTGAATTTTACACCTTCTCTCGTTATCTGTTCAGATGAACCCTCCAGAAAGAGGAAAGCAGGGAGTGAAGAGGAAGAGGATGACTGAAGCATAAAACGTGTACTTACTATAAATATGGTTTTCAACTGCTTGCTTTAAAACAGTGATGAAATGACTTGGGATTGAAGTGAGGAACTGAATTCCTTTTGCATAATCCTAGTTGTGGTTTTAAAATGTTTGGAAGCAAGTCTGTGACTTCAGAAAATCCACTGTTCCCAGGTGAGGCCATTTTGGTAACAGTTTGCGCTGTGTCTTGGGATTTTTTTGTCAGAGCAGGCATAGCACAAGAGAGCTCACTGGAGACTCAATGCTTTGTTACGTGTTGTATGGGCCTTACCAGTTCTAATCCTCAGAACAACTCAAAGGGCTGCTGCTGTTCTCATACTACAGATATGGAAGCTAAGTTAGAACTTAAGACTTTTATCCAAAGCTTTTTCTTCTCAAGTTAAAAAGCATTTTTGAGACAAGGATCAGGAACTTATGTGCACAGCCATCACACTGCTGAGCAGGTCTATTACTGACCTTAGGGAGAAAGACATCCAGAATGCTGGGAGAAATGGTCACCAGGAGCTTAGAGAAAAACAGAGCGCTGGGAAACAAGATACTAGATGTGACTGTTAGCTTTTTGACTAGTGCAGTAGCTGGAACATAACAGGTACATGAAGTTTTTTGTTGTTCAATGTACAAACCAATGATGTTACCTTGGGCAAGTTAACTTCTCTGAAGTCAGTTTGCTCAACTTGGTGGGGTCTGGACTTGACCATTGTGAGTCTTTCATGATTTAATGTTTATATTCCTCTACTTCTGAGAAGTGAAAAATATGTTCTTTTTTTTTTTTTTAAAGAGTCTTATTGTTCAATAGAAAAGGTCAAAGAAAAATGGCCCACTTACCATGCAGGAAACCTGGATATACATTATAATTCCCTCCCTTTTATATATTTAAAGTGTAATTTCATGGAGTAAACACAGCCATAATTAGCACCAGCTCCAGAAAGGCCATTTAGAGACTCATCTAAATTGCTGAGAGGTATTATCACAGCTCAGTCATAAGGTTGACTGTTCTTTACAATTTTATTGAAGTATAGTTGATTTACAGTGTTGTGCTAATTTCTTTGGTACAGCAAAAGTGACTCAATTATACACACATAAACATCTTTTTCATATTTTTTCATACTTTTCCATTATAGTTTGTCACAGGATATAGTCCCCTGTGCTGTTCATCCATCCTGTATATAATAGGATGTCTGTTTCTGTGCCAGTACCACACTGTTTTGGTCACTATAGCCTTGTAGTATTATCTCAAGTCTGGGAGGGTTATGCCTCCTGCTTTGACAATTCTGGCTCTTTTATATAAAGTTTTATATAAATATTAGGATTATTTGTCTTAATTCTGTGAAAAATGAAATGTGTTAATTTGATGGGGATCGCATTAGATCTATAGGTTAGGTTGGCTATTCTTTATAGAGGTGGCCTTGAGTCTCTGCTACAGGATGGGGGCTAAAGCTGGGCTGAGCCTAGAGGCCACCAACCCTTGCAGACATGCTGGAAAGCTTAATATTTGGTACCTAGAGGAGTGAGGTGCCATTGGCTGAGCAAGAAGGCACTCTCCCCACGGCTATAGCGCCTGTCTCCAAGGCCACTCAGAGGAGGAGCTGAAGTTAACTGACAACTGAAGCACCCAAGCCTCTGACTCACCAAAGCGGACAGGCATCAAGGTTTCCCACATGTGAACGTAAGCCCAACAGCCATTCTCGGAAAGCCAGCCAATACTAAAGATTCAAGAGAAATTTCTTTATTCCTTAAGTTTCAAAGCTGAATTATTTGATTTATCCCTAAAATTTTCCTCAAACCCATTACACGTTTCACTGATTTCCTCTTTTGGTTGGTGGATTTAGGTGACTGATAAGCAGTATCTTTGCTTTACCTTAGAAATAATCTCTAATAGCAGGATTGGCTCCCCTCAGGCTCAGAACACACTGTATCATAGGTCCCTCTTTCAATTTGTCAACTCAGTTTAAAAAAAAACAAAAACAAAAACTCAATTTGACTTTATGGACAGGCCAGACTGAGTACTGATGGTATGAGACTGAACCATAGGAACTTACTACCTTATGGGTGTAAATGGTCAAGTACTGACAGTTTCAGAATAACTCAGGGAAGTTAATACACTTGTTCTTAAAAGGTATATAAGGAGTGAACTTTAGAACATAGGAATTAAAGGGATTTTCCAAACAGTCAAAGTCTACAGTATATTTGATAGACTGTATTGAAATTATTTGTTCCAATATGAAATGGTAAATCCTAAATGCCTGTAATCCATATTCTTCAAAAGAAAATTCACTGTGCTATTATGAACCAGTATTATTAATATGAATATTCTGTAATAGTTTATTAAAATTGAAAAAGTAAGCACTTACAGCATTTTTATATTTTAGCATTAAAAAATGTATTTAAATGCCCAATTTCATGTGACAAAGAACGCACTGTTACAAAAGTAATTTTCAAGCTTTTAAACGTACCTGAAACCAAATATAATTCATCCAAAAGACTAAAAAAAAAAAAGTGGGCACTTTCTCAAAATTACAATGGTTTTTATATATTCTGCGTGTGTGCATGCACATGTATGCATGAACAATTTTCTTTATAATTTACCTTCTTTTTACAATTCTTAAGCAGACAAATCTAAACAGTTTAAACAGCTGAATCAAATTGTTTTCCTTTTGACTTAAGGTGAAATTTAAACTAAAAATTTGCTTTACACCCATGAACAAGCACCCAGAATTTGTTTTTAAACCATACTCTCTGATGAACTACAATATCTGACAGAAAAATTTTAGACCTATTAATTGCTTTGCAGCATTTAAAACATTCTGATTGTCTGTAGAAAAGGAAGTTAAGCCTCACTCACATATGTGTACTGTAAGAGAGTTTGATTATTTTAAAAGTGTACAAACTTGAACAATAGTGCTAAATACAAAACATGGCTGGTGGTGTTTCACAGTGTTACAATCTATTATCTAGCTACCAGAGCAGATATCCTAAGTAAAAGTCCTTATATATCAGTGAAGGCTGTCTAAAATGCTTGGTAGAGGTTTAAAGATTGGCTTCTCTGAATGATCAGGCTGCATGTTAGAATTTAGCATTAACAAACTTATAAATGTTTTATTATAAAAATTTTCCAATGTGTTCAGTTTTTGTAGGGAAAGACATACAGAACTAAATTATAACATACAAGAAATATGACATAAGAAAGAATGACCAAATTAAAATGAGCTAATATAAATTCTTTGCTGATTGTAAATACAATTTTCTCAATTTAAAACTCGGTGAAGAGTTCCTTTGAGTGAGAAGTAGCTAGAAACATGAATGTTCAATGAGAAGTGATGGAAAAGAGGGTTCTATGGATGTTTAGACTGAAGAACTCACACCCCTTGATAGGAGTTGCTCTGACACATCCAATGTGTTTGGGTCTTGTGGGTGCTGTGTCTTCAGTTAATACTACATGAAAGTGGAGTGGCCTTGAGGGCATTATGTTAAATGAAACAAATCTGAAAGGAAGACAAATACTATATGATCTCATGTATTAAAGCCTAAAAAGACTAAATCCATTGATACAGCCAACAGACTGCGGGTTGCCAGCGTTGGGGTGTGGAGAGTGGGTGAAATGGATGAACGTGGTTAAATGGTATAAACTTCCAGTTATAAGAAAAGTAAGTCCTAGGAATGTAATGTCAGCATAGTGATGACAGTTAATACTACTGTATTATTACATATTTGAAAGTTACTTAAAAGTTCTCATCACAAGGAAAAACATTTTTAAAAACTATGTGAAGTGATAGATGTTAACTAAACTTACTGTAGTAACCATTTTGCAAGTATGTGCATATATCAAATCATTGTTTTATACCTTAAACTATGTTATATGTCAACTATCTCAATAAAACTAGAAAAAAAAAATTTAAGTGACGTGACATTGTAATGGAGGAAAACTAGGCCGTACTGAACTTACAGAGAATGGAAACTGCTGTAGATTCCAGAAAAACAATGATCCTTTTTTCTGCCAGGAGACAATGGTGATTCCTGATTTTATAAGGAAAAAGTTAGAAGTTCTAGGACCACAGAGCCAAAATTTTACAATTTTATGAAACCTCATGAATTGTTTAATCTTATTTTAATGGCAGCAAGGGTTAAAATAAAGAACAACAGAACATAACTTTTTATCAAAACATGTTTTCTTTTATAATTTTCTTTATACCATGGATTCCCCTTTTTAAATGAAAAAACATCAGATACTGTCAATGGAAAAAAGAATTTACAAAGCTCTATACCTGTTAACTTTTTGAGGGAGTACCTACTGCACAAAGCAAGTATGTGGGTTATTTCATTCAAATCATGAGAATCTACAATTTAACAATCAAGGTAATTCTCCTTAGAATTTCTAACAGTCTAATTTTTTTAAACACAAAATGTTTATTTGGTCTTTTAAATGACAGGCACCCTTAGAGAATGTATTCCACCTATTCTTTAGACTGCTACTAGGCTTTAGCTACAAGTATATAGCACCAAAATCCATTTTAATAATATCATTAATATTGATTTTAATACATATAATCTCATGTAGACAAACTGGAAAAATTAGAACTTCTGACAAATATGAATATAAAATTTTATAAAATGTGAAATTAAAAGCTTTTAAAAAAACAGCAATTTCAAAACGCAAAGAACAGTCTTTGCTTGGATAACGAGATAAATCTATACTGGTTACACTACAAAAACTTAAATGTCTTAGAAGATCTTTGGTTTAAAAATCAAGACTATTTCACAATTCTATTGTAAAATTTTAGCATAATATAGAAATATTGCAAGTTACTAAAAGGATAAGAAGTGCCAGATTTTGTTTTTTTGAGAGGTGCCAGATTTTTAAAGATCAAAGTAAACATCCGTTTTCTCCCTTGTGTTATAGTTTGTGAAAGATTTTCTGTATTCAGATAGATGAATGCTCACCTTTAGTTAGTTATTAACAAATCTTTTCTTCCACTATATAATGAACTGTAGCTCAGAACTGGAATGGTACAAGCAAAACACTCAACTTCTTCATACTTTGATAAATAATAAATGAAAAGATATTACCCATAAGTACAATACAGAATTCTAGGTGGGGCCCTACCTACCTATATTTAAAAAAAAAAAAAAAAAAAAAGACTTTTGCGAAGACAGGGTAACATAGTTATCAATTCATTGACTTACAGGGCAGGGCAAAAAAGGAAGCCTTGCTAAAAGTGTTCTGGCGGCTCTGAACTCTTGGTCCATGCCAACTCCCCCCTCTGTTGGAACTGTGCAGTCTCTAAAAATCAAGTACATTTCCAAAGTCATTTATGAAAAAGGAGAGAGGGAGAGCCAGTGAGAGTGAGCCTGACTTGCTAACTTGAAAAAAAAAAAAAGTCTCCAGCACCCTATAACCAAAAGGGAATAGTGGAACAGTGCAAAGTCAATCTTTGGCCCCTTTCAAACACTGGATACTGATTCCAAAGAAACTCACACTCAGTCCTTATGAGGAAAGCTTTCACCTGTCAAGAAGACTTATTTCTATAGCATACAGGGAGCCATCTAGCTCGAGACAAACTGACTAGTCCAAGACAAAGGAGCAGACATTTTATAATTTGGTTTCAAGAAGTTTTAAAAAAAATTAAGAACACATCTCTCCCCTATTCTGGAAAGAGATTCCTCCCTTTAGAAAAATCTCCCTGTAAGTGACACAGCCAGGCCTGAATTGTTCAGATTCCTTCGTGCCCTGTCCTCTGTAGCTGTACAGCCTCTGCCACCTCCTGCTCCCGGGACTGCCCTGGAACCTGGCATGAATACAGGTCCACATGGTCTGTCACACTACTGGACCTGGAGTGGCCTGCCCACCACGCTACACTGTTCAACCACTCACTTTAATACTCTGAGTGACAGGAAGACATCTTGTTATGAGAAACTACTTTTATACAGTATGGACCAAAAAGTTCAAGATGAAAGGAAACAGTTAATAAAAATTAGATTTATCAAGAATAGTCATTTTCCTTATTGGTTGGAAAATCTGTAGTAAGGGGTGATTGTATACCAACCAGACAACTCTGCACTGCATACAGGAACATCTCACTATCCTGTGTAAACTCTTAATTTATACACAGGTCAGCTTCTGATTTACTTTACAGTAACCATCAATTTAAAGGACTGTTCTGCATGCTCCTGAGACTTAATCTCCACCATTTAATAAGTCTGATTTCATGTGTTTAACAACAGCTTTTTTTTTTTTTAACCTTAAATAACAGAGTTAGTTAGCTGTATGCCTTTTACAGGGAAGAAAATAGCTTTCCTACTCAGATTTTATTTTTACTATGAACTTTCACAAAAATTTAATAATGCCCACATTATTAAAATGAAAGTCTGTAATGAATTTAGACATAGCTACTTTTTAAACCAAGTGTGTAACCTAGCCAAGATGATGACTTTGTTTAAAAAAACTGTAGGTGCTGAGACACCTCAGACAGGTCTAGTGTGGGGAGGCACAGGAGACCGCTTCCTCTCGCCTGGAAACCTGCTTTGACTCTAAGACAGATGACCAAGTTTTAAGTCATCTGTTTTAAGATGTTGGCATTTTGCTTTTTGCAAGAAAGAAGTGTGTGTGTTCTAGAAAACACGGAAAAGTCTCCATGCCATGGAATGAGGAAAGCTTTGAAGTGCCTTGTACCTAAGAAGTACGACAGCAGTTCTGACATCAGCAATGTCCCTTTTTGACTTAAAAAATATTGGTCCTTAAAATGTTCATATTATTCTACATAAATGACTTACTAAACTTTTTTACAACTGTATTTTTTTTAACCCAACTCATCACAGAACATTTAATTAAGCTAAATTAAAATCAATTTTAGCAGAAATAATGCTTTAGTATACAAAATATCACCTACTATTGATTTTGCAGTTTGAAACTGGTAACAACCTTAAACTAGAAAAAAGATACATGTAATTAAAAAAAAAATTTCCAGTCTTTTCCCTTCTCCCCAGGAAAATTTTACATCTGATATCACAAGAACCCTCGATGACCTTTCAATGTCTTCCAAATATGACAGGTTGGCAGACTTACTGGTGGTCTCCTTCAACTCGTCTCTTGCGAACTATGAGAAAAATAAAGAATGTTAGAAATCCCTGTTAGTTTGTACAATGTTGATTTGCTTGTGACAAACAAGTTTCTGTGCAATCCAGTTAGAGTTGTAAAAAAATGGATTGTCCATTTGTAGTTCACACAGCCATTAAAATAAAAAACTCGTATCCTTTATTATTAAAATAAAAAACTCATATCCTTTACTGTGTTCACTTACCTGCTGAGAACTGAGGAGCTAAGCTCCCCTGTGCTTATACAACAGCAACATTAGAAATCCACAGTAGAATGGTCAGCAGTCACCTTCAACTCACTGTGCCTGTCTCATCCATGTATTAAAAAATTTTATACCTCCATTAAAAATGGTAACTTATCATATTAAATTTTGAAATAACACACAGGCAGCTGGGATTAGAAAGTATGAAAGGTAATTTGCATGCCCTTCTGGTTATTTCCTTAGTTTGTGAAAGAACATACCAAAAATACTTTTGAAAGTTTCAAAGGTAAGTGAGTTGCTACTACTGCTCTCCAAATTTTCCTTCTCTTATCTCCTACAAAATGAGCCAGTTTGGGGCTCTGAGAATACAACAAATGCAAAGTAATGCAGATGTTAGACCCTAGTAACATGGTGATGTCACCTCTGGCTACCATAAACTCGGGAGGTCAAAGTGGTTGACCCACAGTTAGCAGAGTAAACAAAGGCGCACATCTAAGGGTGCCCAGCCTAGGCACGGGCTGGAGACCCTGAGCTGCGAGGCCATGCTTGTTGGCAGCAGGGCGAGGTCTTCAGTCAGGATCTTGCTACCTTCTCTCTCACCTATCAGCCACCAGAGAACATTTGCTGAGAGCTGGCAGCTCAGGGCTCCTCAGCATTGGGCAGTGGGAACCTGCTGCTTTTTGTAGTGTGCTCTTTGGCAAGCAAGGCAACCTCTCTGAGCCTCAACTCATCCTCTGTAACAGGAGAATAGTGACACCTGAACCTCATGGCTGTGCAATTCAAGGCTGCTTCAAAGTGAAATCGCTTAGTCATGTCCGACTCTTTGCGACCCCGTGGACTGTAGCCCACCAGGCTTCTCCATCCATGGGATTTTCCGGGCAAGAGTACTGGAGTGGATTGCCATTTCTTTCTCCAGGGGATCTTCCCGACCCAGGGATTGAACCTGGGTTTCCCGCATTGCAGGCAGATGCTTTACCCTCTGAGCCACCAGGGAAGCCCCAAGGCTGCTTAGTATTGTGTTAATATAGAAAGCATTCAGTGGGGTTAAGGAATGGTCCTGAGGCCAGCCATCTTTTCAGAGTGAGGAAAGCCAATTTAGCCTTTATAAAGTTAGAGGATCTGCATGTACACATAATTGGTTTTGATACTCTTACCAGTAAGTTAAGTTCCTCTGTGTAAGTTACATGGTTGGTCTGTTAATTTCTATACTCTCTTCTGTGGAAGCAAGCAGGAAGGCAGCTGCCTCTGTGCAGCCTGAACTGGCTGTTTTAAGAGAGGAATGAAAAGCCAACAGGTGCACAGGCCTCCTGGCCAGGCTACAGGTCTTGCTCTCATGTCGTTCTGACTGCTGGCTTCTGTTCACTGGCCTTTAAGAGATGACTGGACAATCAAGTGACGTGAATAAAAGCCTGTCCAGCTATTGGCTGGGCGCTGGCTAGAAAATGCAAACCAGGAGGGCTGCAGTTTCAGGTCCCCATGAACATTTATATACACAGTTATATAACTGTGTGCACCTCAACTCTAATTTTAGCCCATGTTAACAAAGAACAAGTTTACTGAAATATTAGGGGAAGAAATCAAATGGAGAACTGAGTCTGCAAATACAAACTTAATTCATGTATATAGATATCTGAACCACATGGATATATCTGAAAGGCAAATCATATTCTTTAAAGTAGAACATTTCCAAGAAAATTTTGAATTGCAGTAGTGTTTGGATATTATTGGCAGACCATTTCAGATGTTAAAATGCATATTATTCTAAAAATGCACATTAAAAACAAGATCGATAGGACAGATAGAACAAAGTATAGAAAACTGATTACATAGTTAGTGAGTGTCAAGACAGGAACATAAGACAGAGTTCAATCGAATGTTGCACATACACCATATAACCTCTTTGCTGTTATAGCCGTGATACTTCTTAGCTGGAGAGATGGCGAGTAGGTAGGATTATTTCAGTGAAAAGTTGAGACTAAGAAAACAATGAGAGAGGGAGACGTTATCAACATCGGGACACTAAAGCTAGGATACAGCCCTATTTGCAAGGTGAAGGAAAATTATATGCCCCAGAGATGCTGTGCAAGTTGTTAAGTCTTGTTCTCTGATATCTCTGTCCAGTTACCACATACTAGAATGCTTGTAAGAAAACAGTCTTAATAGGCTTGCCATCTTGATCTAGAGGCAGAAATCAAAGTGCAGGGTAACAAGTAAAACCAGCTGAGCGTTCAGGGAAGGTAGGCTGCCGCTGCTGCGCACACAGGACAGCAGAGGATAGGCAGAGGCCACTCCTGACCCCCGTTCCTCACTGGCGCCACGTGTTACCTCAGCAATTCCTCAGTTCAGCCTATAGATGAGAGACTAATACATTTGGCCCTATTCACAATTCTTTAGCAATTTCTTTCCAAAACCCCCTCCACTAACATAAGTTCTCCACACTTCATGATTAGTCAATTGCCAATAAATCCTAACTGATCTCATTTCTTCTCCATCTCTGGAAGAGTAGTAAGAATCGTGTTTTTGAAGCATCATTTTAATCATGCACTCAGTGAGTGCCCTAAAATGGCTCTCAAATACCTCCACATAAATTCCAAAGAAATCTAAGTTCCTGACCATGTAACTTTAGTGCCTCCTATTGGTATTCCCTCTTAATCCGCTGGCAGCATTTTATTTTCATTCTGTTAGCTTCAAATAGCAAGTACTTGAGCAAAGTTTATTCTGGATCCTGCATCCTGTTAAGAAAGTCAGTTCTCAAAATCTGCAGGCTGTCTTCAGCATATAAATATAACTTGCTTAGTCCCAAATCTGAGCTTCTATCCATGCAATTCCTCACTCCAGGAATGTCCTTATTCTCATTTTACGCCTGAGACCCGTGTCTGAAGCTCTGGTTTGGACCAGAATGAAACAGCGTGGGGAGGGCAGGCGGTTTGTCTAGAGAGCTACCAGCACAAAGCCATTTGCCCTCAGCTTGGTGTCTGACCACATGGCCTCTTCATCCTCTTAAACACGCCTATGCACAACTCCTTAACTTCCCAGTGTTGACAGAAGGCAGCCCAGGAAATTGTTTTCATCTGTTCCCTGCATCTTCCACCTGCCAAAAGTCTTTCTTGCTCTGCTATCAGGCCTTCCTTTCTGACAGATCTGGACAAAGCATCTGCCACAACACGCATGCAGAAGAGCACAACCGCTGAGCCCTCAGGGGCCGGCACCCCTTCGTGTGCAGGGTTGGATACATACAGGCCCTTGCGGTGCTGCTCCTGCCAGACGGCTGCTGGGACCTTCTCTAGGAGGGACATAGGTGACAGATGGCTAGGGCTACAAGGATGCTGGTGGGATCCCAGGAAAGCTAAGGTGGTTTCAGAGGAGAGGAAGCATGGAGACTCACTCTCTCCATTCGTCCTCTCCGTTCTTCCTCTCTGCTATCTCCCATTCTGGAAGAGTGTCCCAGGAAAGCTGCTTAGTTAGGAGAAAATTCAACTTTGAGCAGGATTCAAATTCTACTACATTTTTTTTACTTAATAAATCTTTATTAAGTACCTACTATTGTCAGACATGGTTTTAAAGCTGTGGATTCAAAAGATACACATGGCCCCCGACCTTCAAAAGTTTAAAGTCTTAGAAAATAAAATAGATTATTAGAATGAAGTATAACCTCGTAAGTAAAAAACTAACTTTTTAAAGCCAATAAGGTATATGTTCTTAAGGTTTTCTAACTGTGAAGTTCAGTTAGACTTGAGAAACACTGCTGTAAAAGGCAAAATTTAAATTCCTGAAGTGTAAAAAACAGAAGCTAACTAATGAAGAAATACTAAATAATCAGCATACTTTCCAAACTACATCTAAAGTAAACAACACACACCAAATTTCCCTTTTAAAAAAAAAGAGGCTAAAATCTGCTA
This sequence comes from Bos mutus, assembly GCF_027580195.1. Classification (NCBI taxonomy): domain Eukaryota; kingdom Metazoa; phylum Chordata; class Mammalia; order Artiodactyla; family Bovidae; genus Bos; species Bos mutus. Next base: position 50,270,108 of record NC_091626.1, on the reverse strand, counting down.
CGAGAAATTACAGTCATCAAAGAACAAAAAGTCTGAACTAATATTTTTCACAGTGATCTGGATTAAAGGTTTTTCTGCTCCAGAAATCTTTAAAAATGCAAAGGCAAATATGGCTGAAGCCTAAAAGAACTAACTGCATCACAGTGGAATGTGACTCCCTTTAAATAGATTGCCAGTCAGGTTCGATGCACGAGACAGGGAGCCCAGGGCTGGTGCACTGGGACAACCCTGAGGAATGGATGGGGAGGGAAGTGGAAGAGGGGTTCAGGATGGGGGACACCTGTACACTCACGGCTGATTCATGTGAATGTATGGCAAAAACCACTACAATACTGTAAAGTAATTAGCCTCCAATTAAAATAAATTAATTAATTTTTTAAAAAGAAGAATTTTAATTCTCTGCATGCATTTTAAAAAATATTTCAATGAGAAGTGTTAGTCGCTTAGTCATGTCTGATTCTTTGCGACTCCATGGGCTGTAGCTTGCCAGGCTCCTCTGTCCATGGAATTCTCCAGGCAAGAATATTGGAGTGGGTAGCCATTCCCTTCTCCAGGGGATCTTTCCAACCCAGGGATCGAACCTGGGTCTCCCACGTTGCAGGCAGATTCTTTATAGTCTGAGCTACCACGTAAGCCCCTTCAATAAGAAACACCAAACTTAAAATTCAAAAACTACATGTCTGATGCACAATACTGGATGCTTGGGGCTCGTGCACTGGGACGACCCAGAGGGATGGTACGGGGATAGAGGAAGGAGGAGGGTTCAGGATGGGGAACACGTGTATACCTGTGGCGGATTCATGTTGATATATGGCAAAACCAATACAATATTGTAAAGTTAAAAAATAAAATAAATTCAAAAACTACAACTATTTTATATATCACCACGTGAAACTGAATTTCTAAAAGGGTGAAACTTTCTGGTTTGATCAAAAGGGCAAAATTTTCCTATAATGTTGAATTCTTTGTTTTAATACCTCCAAGAGGTAACTTATAACTGAGAACAAAATATCTGTTGTAGAAAACTATTTCATATTTCACTAAAAGCTACGAAGTAGGTTCTCATCCACTAACCTAATAATCACTACAACTTCATTTAAACCGAACTCTAATTCAGTCAGTATTAAAAGAACTGCAAACCCTGTGTAAAAACTTACTAAAAACAAAGTTCCTCCAATACATTAGCTTAATATTACAGTTCAGAATTTTGATTTCATACTAAGTATGTCTTACCTAAGTCATTGTTTTTTGTTATTGCATTAGCTGCCCTGGTTCGGGGTCCTTGCTGAGTAAACTGATATCCAAATTTAAGGATATTGGTATTTTCCTCAAGCATGTTGGCCATTTCCAATTCTACAGCTGTCCCCAGCTGCTGCCTCTGGAATAATTAGAAATAAAGAATAGTATTAATAAGCTAGTTCAAAATATAAGTCAAGTCTAAGACATTCATGTATATGCTGATTCTTTCAAAATACTTTCCCAATTCTTACAACATATAAGAGAAAAAAAAATAAGTTCAGTGTATAATCATATAGACATCAAAAAAATGTGGATTATTATAATGAGATACCACTTCATACTCACTAGGATGATTATAATCAAACAGATGGACAATAATAAGTATTGGCAACATACATGGAAAAATTAGGAGCTTCAGACAGGCTGGCAGGAATGTAAAATTGTGCAGCTATTATGAAAAAAAATTCGGCTATTCCTCAAAAAGTGAAGTGCAGGGTTACCATGTAACCTAGCAATTACACTCCTAGGTATATACCCATGAGAAATGAAAACATATTCATAAGAATTTGCACCTGAATGTTCATAGCAACATATTTCTACAATCCAAAAAGTGGAAAGTATCCAAATATAATAGATTCTTCAACCATAAAAAAAGAATAGATACTGGTAACATACTACCACATGAATAAACCTCCAAAACATTTTGCTAAGTGAAAGAAAGCAGACACAATAGACCGCGTATTACATAACTCCACTTATATGAACTGTCCAAAACAGGCAAATGCATGGAGACAGAAAGTACATCAGTGGCTACCAGAGGCTGGTGGGAGAGCTGAACATGAATTGACTGCTAGTGGGTTTGAATCTCTCTTTGGGGTGATGGAGGTGTTCTGGAGTTAGGCAGTGGTAATGGTTATACAGCTCTATGAATGTACTAAAAACTGTATGTATACTTTAAACAAGTAAATTATATGGTATGTGAATTAAATCTCAACAAAAGATTGGAAACATTGATTAAATAGCATTCTGGTTAAATTTTTTTTGGTTAAATTTTAAGATATAATTCTATCTTCATAATCTATAAAATTTATTTATGTTGGGAATTGAGGGAGTCATTTACCACATATTAAAAAAAAATAACTGGATTCACTTTTCAAATAAAATAAACTGAAGTATTTCACTCAAATGTATATGTTGTTTTATTTTTAGTTAACTACATTCTAGATGGAAATATTTCTAACATGTGTTTCTCTACTTCTCTAAAGAAAAGTGCATCTGGCTCTGGGTGATCCAGCAATATCTTAGGCGGTCAGCACCCAATGTGGCTGGACAGAAGCTGTGCCCTCAGGGTACCCTGGATACTGGAGTTTTCTGTTTTTCATGAACTATTCTGTTTACCTCGTGTCTGAGACTGACATGTTATAGCCACAGAAAGGTTATTATGTGGCTATTGCTACCTAAGAACTGAAAACTTTGAGGCTGGACTGTCACCTTTAAGAATCCTTCTAGTTCAAAACCACTAGCCATCTCAATCCTCTACAGACCAACCAGGGAGAGCTGCTTGTATACCTTTCTATACATTAAGATTCTGAATGCCCCAAAAGTTCTCATCCCTTTTCAGGCCTTTGCCTTCCCAAGGGCTCCCTGGAAAGCCTTCCTTTTGCCTGCCTCCTGAGTCCCCAAGCCCTGCAGGGAGTGTGGGCTGCAGCTTCTTCAAAGCTGCTGCTGTAGACCACCAACCTGGTTGTCAATTTTCAGCTCCATCAGGGTTTCGTTCTCTTTCAAAGCATCAATCAGTGCTAGAATCCCAACTCCTGTAATAAAGTTGGATTCCATATTTAAGCTCTTCAAATTTTTGTTCACTCTTAGCATATCTGCAAAAGCCTGGAAATTACAGAAAATAATTGGAGATTAGTTTGACAGCACGTGGTAAATAAACACTGAACACGCCTGAAGAAATACACACATCAATACAGCTACCTTAATGTTTCTTATTAGATTGTTTAAGCTTGACAGGCCACCTCACAGATCTCACATGTATCTACTTTTCACATGCACTTGGTCGCAAACTTTAAATTTGTTGTCATGTGTAATTCTCTGTTGCTAACACTCTCTACTGCTATTCATTCATGCTTCTGCTTATTGCTTCTTTCTCCCATGTTTCTCAGACTTTCTCTCAGTCTCTGTGTAGGAATAACTTCATCAGTGTCTCTTTGGGACAAGTTTTCTTACTTGGGTCCTGCTGTAGCTAGGTTACAGTGAAGCCCAAATGAGGGGAAATTATGAACTAACTGCCAAAGCAAGAACAGAAAGGCCACAAATAACTGGAATTGCTAGAGCATAAGAACTATGGAAAAGAAGGGCCTAACTAAACATTCACCACCTCAGAGAACAGTGTCTTGCATCTGCTTGCATTACAATTTCTCACAGGATGTGGCAGTGCTAGGCATTTGACCCAGTGCTTAATAAACACTATACTGAATAATTAACAAAGCCTGTAAGTGAGCAGAGGGGAAAGAGAAGGGCTGGGGAGGCGGGTAACAGAAGAATATGAATGTGAGCTTATTAATACAGCCCTGCAGAGGGGTCAAAAGAAAGGCCAAACTCCAGAGAACATGGGGTAAGATCAAACTTAAAAGTCGTTAAAGGCAACAGGGGCAGCCACACTATAAAGAACTTGAGGCAGGTATCTACTCTCCTGAACTACCTATTAGCAACAACTGGCTAGGTGACCTCAGGTAAATTCCTTATCCATCCATCCGTACCCACATTTATTAAAATGTTACTAACGGCCTTAGAAAGGCAATGCCAAAGAATGCTCAAACTATCGCACAATTGCACTCATCTCACACGCTAGTAAAGTAATGCTCAAAATTCTCCAAGCCAGGCTTCAGCAATATGTGAACCGTGAACTTCCTGATGTTAAAAGCTGGTTTTAGAAAAGGCAGAGGAACCAGAGACCAAATTGCCAATATCTGCTGGATCATCGAAAAAGCAAGAGAATTCCAGAAAAACATCTATTTCTGCTTTATTGACTATGCCAAAGCCTTTGACTGTGTGGATCACAATCAACTGTGGAAAATTCTTCAAGAGATGGGAATACCAGACCACCTGATCTGCCTCTTGAGAAATCTGTATGCACGTCAGGAAGCAACAGTTAGAACTGGACATGGAACAACAGACTGGTTCCAAATAGGAAAAGGAGTACGTCAAGGCTGTATATTGTCACCCTGTTTATTTAACTTATATGCAGAGTACATCATGAGAAATGCTGGACTGGAAGAAACACAAGCTGGAATCAAGATTGCCGGGAGAAATATCAATCACCTCAGATATACAGATAACACCACCCTTATGGCAGAAAGTGAAGTGCCGGGGACCAGCCCCGGCTGATCCAGGGTATTCGAAGGAGAGACGGCATAGGCGAGGATCAGGATACAATAGCTTCAATTAGATATTAATTAAAGATATAAAGAGTAATAGAATAAGGATAGCTCAGTAGGAAAATTCAGTGGAGAAAAGAGGCTGAGTAGCTTGGTTTACGCGGGAGACCAATAAAACTTCAAGACAAGAAGTTTGCACCACTTACGTAGGCCGCAGGCGTCCTTCCGTTCTCCCGAAGGAGAGGAGACACTGAGGCCTCCCCGGTCGGATCTTAGAAGCCCAGGCATAATTAGTAAGCATGGTGGGTTCCGCGCTCCAGATGGAGACTCAACCAGAGTGAGAGAGAGAACGACATGGGGAGACCAGTATTTCGAGAAACTGATCCCAATTCTTTATTTTCCAGAGTCTGTTTTTATACACTAAGATGTTATACAAAAGTCACGTGGGGACAGCAGTCCTGACTTTTATTAAAGTCAGGTGCTTCACACAAATGTATACAGAGGTCTTAGGGGTGTTACATCATCTTCTGGCCAGGGGGGGCCTGCTGACAATTTACGACCCTCTCCTTGTGACAGCGGTCAGTCAATCAGGACACTTATTTCTCCAGGGCTGATTATTCTCAAAACAGACGCCACCCAAGTAAAGTTACATTCCTACAGGGTGAGGGTGTAGTGGGTTTTAGTTAAGGAAAGAATTTACTTAGCCTAAGGTCTAGCGTGATTAATATCAAAGGTTAATACTTATTCCTTCTATATATTCATTAATGTGTGTAAGGGCAGGGGATATGGAGACTTAGCAACAAACATTGGCTCAACAAATGAAAAACCCTTCACCAACACAATTTCTAATTAGCCCATTATACTTATACTAATAGTTTTCTAACTTTTCTAAGGAACCTGTTTTTAGAAGGTTTAAAGCATCTCGTGCCTCTCACGGTTGGGAGGCTGTGAGCAATCACATGTGGCTGGACGAGCCTGTCAGGCAGGCTAGAGAACCTTCAGAGGAGTTTGTAGGTTAAAACACTCTTATCACGCCCAGGAATTATTATTAACTGGAGCTCTAGGTTAACTCCTTCTCCGAAAGAGGTGGTGGGGGACAGCCCCCCGTAAAGTCAGAGGTGTAGGTAAGCACAAAGTAGTAAAGTAGGCAGGCTCTGGTTATGGGGGTAGATGCTCGAGGAGTTCCAGGGGGACTCCTGAGGCTCGATCCCGCCTTTGCGTATGTCGAGCCTCCTTCCTCATGACCTTTGTCACGGGCGGAGTACCTCACTCTGGCCCCCAACAGTGAAGAGGAACTCAAAAGCCTCTTGATGAAAGTGAAAGTGGAGAGTGAAAAAGCTGGCTTAAAGCTCAACATTCAGAAAACGAAGATCATGGCATCTGGTCCCATCACTTCATGGGAAATAGATGGGGAAACAGTGTCAGACTTTATTTTTTGGGGCTCCAAAAACTGCAGATGGTGACTGCAGCCATGAAATTAAAAGACGCTTACTCCTTGGAAGGAAAGTTGTGTCCAACCTAAATAGCATATTCAAAAGCAGAGACATTACTTTGCCCACAAAGGTCTGTCTAGTAAAGGCTATGGTTTTTCCAGTGGTCATGTATGGATGTGAGAGTTGGACTGTGAAGAAGGCTGAGTGCCGAAGAATTGATGTTTTTGAACTGTGGTGTTGAAGACTCTTGAGAGTCCCTTGGACTGCAAGGAGATCCAACCAGTCCATTCTGAAGGAGATCAGCCCTGGGATTTCTTTGGAAGGAATGATGCTAAAGCTGAAACTCCAGTACTTTGGCCACCTCATGCGAAGAGTTGACTCATTGGAGAAGACTCTGATGCTGGGAGGGACTGGGGGCAGGAGGAGAAGGAGATGACAGAGGATGAGATGGTTGGATGGCATCACTGACTCGATGGACATGAGTCTGAGTGAACTCTGGGAGTTGGTGATGGACAGGGAGGCCTGACGTGCTGCGATTCATGGGGTCGCAAAGAGTGGGACACGACTGAGTGACTGAACTGAACTAAATGGCCTATTTTTGATAGGCACTGCTCTATAGATTCTGACGTAAAACACCCAAGTCTCTACCTCATGGAACTTACATTTTAGTGGGGGGCCCAGATAATAAATAAGAAAGCAAAACATAATGTCAAATGGTAAAAAGGACTATAGAGGAGGAATAAAAGGCAAAGCAGGGTAGATGGGGAGTGTTGGGGAAAAAGCTGGCTTGCTATCTTATATACAGGGCTCAGGAAAAGCCTCCCCTGGAGGGTGACATCTGAGCAAGGACTCAAATAATTAAGGCGATGAAGTTAAACTATGTGGAGCATCTTTAGGGAGATAGGAGCAAGGAGGCTGTACAGCTGGAATAAAATGAAAAAAATAGCAACAAAGGAGGTGAGTCTCCTCAGCTAAGGCCTTACTAGGCCACTGAAAGAATCTGATTTTTACTTAGTGAGACAGGGATCTGCTGGAGGCTTCTGAGTATAGGAATGAAATCATTTAAGTTTTAAGAGTCACTTGTGATGCTGTATAAAGAGCTGGCTCTGGGGCAGGTAAGGTGGAAGCATGCAGTTAAGTTAGGAGGCCACTGCAATAATCCAGATTAGGGAAGACAGTGGCTTGGACCAGGTGGTGGTGGTGAAGATGGTGAGAAGTGGCTGGATATAAAGGAAATACCTGAAGACAGAGTGGGATATACATTTAAGGTTGTGACAAAGGGAAGTCACTCCATTATTATTATCTTGACTTGAGCAAATGAAAGAATGACGTTTCCATTTAGTGAGATGGGGAAGAATGTGAGAGAGGCAGGTATGGGATGGAAGTCAGGAGTCTGGTTTGGGATTTTGGTCTGAGACTTCTGTTAGACATCCAAGTAAAGCTGTTAAGGAGAAGCTGAACATGGGTTTGGAGTTCAGGGGAGAGGTATGAACTGGAGATAATAATGTTGGGAGTCACTGTAATACATGGATAATATATGGCAATGAAACAGAATGAGATCACCCGGAAAGTGAGTGTAGACGAAGAAAAGAACAGGGACGAGGGCCAAGCTCTGAGCCGTTTAGAGGTTCAGATGCTGGGGAGATGAGAAGGAACCAGTTTAGGGACCAGAGGAAGAATGCCCAAGCAGGTAGGAGGAGAATGAAACGGATTGATACCCTCAAAGTCAAGAAGAAAAGGGTTTATATCATAGTCAAGTGGGACTTCCCACAGAAATGCAAAACTGATTTAACATACAAAAGTTAAGCAATGTAATATGTATTAATTGAATAAAGGACAAAAACCACATGATCACTTCAACAGACACATTAAAAAGCATCGATAAAAACCCAACACTGTAGATCCATAAATGGAACCCTCTACAGGTTTTAAAAGAATGATGTAGAACTTTATATGCTGATAGGAAAAGACCTCTAAGATATATTAAAGTAAAAAATTTAGTTGCAGAACAGCTTACACTGCACTCTAAACTCCACTGCATTTTAAAACTCCATTCATGTTTTAAAATTTTCAAAGAAGGGAAATACATGGAAAAAATAAATATAAAAGGATAGTAAATAATATATTGCCTAATAGTAATCAGAAATTGAAAAAAAAAGTAAAAAAAATTTTTAAACTGATACTTGCTTTTATTGACTACTGAACATCATGGTTACTAACAGTAGCTCTTAGAACACAAAATTTTTTAAACTACACTAAAATTATTTATTTTTAAATTTATTTTTATTGAAGTATAGTTGAATTTTAAAAAAGTACATCTTTTCATAAAACCAGTTTAATCACCTTTGTAACATATCCTGGTATTACACAGTCATAATTTCAATATTATTAGTCACAGCTTACTTACAGTAGCAACAGGGTCATTGCTTCGGGTGGCTGCAAGACTGAAATATTTCACATGTGTGTTGGTTTCCAAAGCCTTTGCAAAATCTTTTAGGGTTGGAATTGGGATATTCTTGAAAGACAAAAATATGAAACATTATTACATTTTAGTTTTCAGTAAATTCAGTCCAATAATCAAAGACATCTCTACTTTCTCTTTTGCTTAAAATGTACTCAGAAATTATGTAACATATAACCACTGTCCTACAAATGAAAACTAACAACTCAGTCACCTCATCTCTTTGACTGTTCTAGTACTGTATATCTGTTGGCATAGAGCAAAGCATACATCACTGCTTTTCTAGCACAAGGTTAAAGAAAATTCTCACTATTCTCTTTTTAATTATTTGTATTATGAGTATTTAAAATGGTTCCATTTTTCTACAAAGAGAAAGATGTGGGAATCTACTTATAGTGCTTTCTGAGGCAGATGACATACTGTTCTCAGTCACAAGCTGTAAGGTGTTAAGAAAGATTAACTTGAAATGAGGAAAGAGACAGTTTTAGGAGACATCTGTTTTTCCTCTTAGTATCAAGACTTCAGCTTCCTGTAGCCTGGTTATTTTCAGATCATTACTATTGATTTAGAGGCCAAGATACATGAGAAGTAAATTAAAAAAAAAAAAAAAAAAAAAAAGATTAGTGATCAACTAGGCACATTAGCTTTTCCCAAGGCTTTCCTGCCTCCACTCACAGGAAGGAACACCCACAGAAAGCACAGAGGTCTAATTCCCTAGGTTCCTGTAATTTCCAGATGTTCTCTCTGCCTTCAATTCAGATAAATTAACATTTAAAATGAGGAATCTGTAACAAGGCTATCATACAATGGCTAATAATACCTAAGAGATCATCTGAGTTTACTCTTCGGTAATTAATTATCCTTATGCTCTCCTAACTCATTTCTTCTTTTTTTACTTCATGGAAGAGTTGCATTTTAAAAGTCCCAGTAAGACCCCATAAAACCCACTTCTGGGTGTGTAATCAAGAGAAATGAAAACACATATTCACACAAAAACTTGTATGTGAATGTGTATAGTGGCTTTATTTATAATTATCCCAAACTGGAAGCAACTCTTAAGTCTCAAGTCTATCAGCTGGTGAATGGACACACAAACCACGGCACATCCAAAGAAATACTGCTCAGCAACACAAAACCGCAAACCACTGAGACATGCAACAGCACAGATGACTCTCACAAGCGTTATGCTAAGTGAAGAAACCAGATTCAATGGCCACACACTATATGACTCCATTTATATGAAATTCTGGAGAAAGCAAAACGATAATGGAAAGAAAACAGATCCATGGTTGTCAGGGGCTGGAGCTGGTGGCAGGAATGAGGACGGAGGGTGTGACATGTTCTACATCTGACAGTGGTGGTGGTGGTGCGATTGTATGCATTTGCTTTAACTCACAGAAGTGCACACTAGACAGGGAGAATTTCACAACATCTACATTATATTTCAAGGGACCTGATGAAAAAGACAAAAACTGAAAGACTAAAATGCTCCTATAAAAGGGCAGTACTTCGGAAGCCCAAGACATATACTGCCATCTGCAGAGTTTATATTTCTATTAATATATGATAGCCTTTAAAAAGTAAATCAGAAAATACTCTTATATCTTAACTTCTAAAATAGAAGAAATCTCTGTTAGTATACTACTAGAAGTAAAAACTTTACCATTAAGTAGAAGGGATCAGTCTATATCAAAACTGCCCAGCTCTCAGCCGAGATCCAGCTGAGTCAAAGCAACTCAAAATAGCTTTCTGCCTGCTTATCACACCTACCTTTATATTATTCAAATTAACTTCAACAAGATAAGCATCATTTTCTTTAATCCTCTTTAAACTTTCTTCAACATTGGTTGGATTTGGGGGCTCATCAAATACTGGAAGAATCTTTTCCCCTTTTACCACATCTGCAGTAACAATGGAAAGAGCAAGTATGTCACTGATTGACACTGTTATAGTGAGAGCATATATTAACTTGGAAACACATAGCACAAACACACACACATGCAGTAGAACTAATTTATAAGTTTCTTTCCCCAAATTTCTAAAAGATCATTTATGTGCTGACACACAAAGCACTGAAATAAAGCTTTACTGAATATAAGTACCAAACATAATTCAACATTTAATTTGCTTGCAATGTATCAGCCTTCAAAAATGAGTATTTTCACTGCCTCTTGCCTCCTGGTGTATTATAAGATATCTTTATCACAAAAATATATTTGCTGATACAAGCTGACACAAATGGTGATCCCATTTACTTTTAGCAATGTTCAAGATAAAGTTCTAATACGATAAAATCTCATACCTCAAAGTTCTAATATAATAAAATCTTAACAACTGTTAAGAGATTAAGAAGAACTGAAAAAAAAAAAAATGACAAGCAAATGCAATGTGTGACCCTTCTGGATCCTGACTTGAACAAACCAGCTGTGCAATGGCATTTTTGAGAGAATATGGAAAATCTGAATGTGGACTGGTTATTGGACAACATGAAAGAATTACTCATAATCTTTAAGTTTGATAACGGCATTGTGGTTATGTTACAAGAAGAGCCTTTGTGAGAGACACATATGGAAATGGGTGAGGTAATATAAACAAACAGGATTTGCTTTAAAATATTTCGGGGAAAAAAAGAAAAATAAATAAAACAAACAAAAAAATAAAATATTTCGGGGAACAAAGCAGAACGGATGGGAGGGAGGCAGTCAGTGGACGAAACAGAGCTGGCAAGATGTGAAAAACAGTTGAAGCTGGATAATGGATATGTTATTCCCTCTTCTATTATGTATGCTTGAACATTTCCACAATAAAGAGAAAAAAAAAAAACAGGAGAATGGCCAATTACAGAACATTCATAAAATGGAATGTTATAAAGATGTTTGAATGAGGTAAATCTATATGCACTCACTAGGAAATGTGGTATGTTGCTAAGCAATACATTACATAGCATAGATCAAAATCCTCACCACCGAGTTCATGGGATATTAAAGCTAGCTTCATCATTCTAAACCTTCAGCTCCTTCACAGGCAAATTAGAGATGATAATACTTATTTCATAGAACTATTGTAAGAATTGAGAACAATTTACATTCAAGAGCTATGCACAGAAGAACATGGCCGATGGTAAGCATTCAAAAAAAAAAAAAATTAGCCAGCAGTATTATTACTGAAAACTTGAGTAACAAAAAATACCTCTTGTATGATCCCATTTTTGTAAAAAAAAAAAAAAAAAAAGAAAAGAAAAGATATTTATAACATGTGTACATATATAAGTTTATATAAGCATAACACGAAGTCGGGAAGGATACATTCCAAATCGTTAATAGTCATGGCTGAGGGTGGGGTGGTGGTGCAGGAAGTAGAAGGCAGGATGGCTGTGAATAGAGACACTTACTTCTTGTGCATGTAAGTCATGTTTGAATTTACTACACAATATGCATTATTTTGGTAGTTTTAAAATGTCTTATACATGAATTTTTAAAAAAGCTTTGCTTTAGTCTAACATTGCATCAGACAAAAAGGTTTAGGGTCTGAAGAATTCTTTGCTTTCTCCTGAATCTGATTTTATAATATAGTTTCTTTGTCAGCACTGTTGTAGACTTCCTGAAAATTAGGAACACCAAAAACAAAATGCCAATTAAAGCCAAGTTTGACTGGTTTTTATAGCATTTACCATTAGCATTATTTAGTAAGGTGAGAGTGGTTCCTATTATGTCTGCTGACACATTAAGCATACAATATTTAATATTCTATTTTCAATGGTTTTCTACTGTCAATACCATGTAACTGGAATCTCAGGATTCCAGCACACATACGTAACATTTGGCATGCAAATACTGAAGTCATTACATGGAGGAAACAAAACATAATTAACAAAAGATTAGAATTCACAAAGCATTATAAGTTCTTACTTGAAAAATGTTCTTGGTCGACACCATTACTGCTTCCCACTATGTTGCAGAACTGTGTATTTGTTATCAAATTGTGCATCCCAAGAATAGCTACAAATATAGAAAAAGAACATTATTTTATACCCCCAAATTTCTATCAGCGATTTTAATATTCTCTGGACATTTTCATATTCAATTAAACACACATTTTTTAGCCCAAAAAAGGAGACAACATGATTAAAAAAATCCCCTACAATCTCTTTCTTATCAATACCCTTGTACTTTCTCCCCACGTCTGAATTTAGACACAGCTGGAGCCAGCTTGACCCTAAATGTAAACCTGTGCTTAGCTCCATCTGGTGGCCAAGAGAGAAAATGGAAATGATCTACTGCTATCCATCCACCCTTCTTACAATGTTTCTCCAAACAGAATGAGATAAAAAACAGATTTTTCAACTTAACCTTGACTCTTAATATTAATTTACATTTGTACTTCAGCTGAGAGCAGAGTACTAAAAAGTACAGTTGAATTCTCACATTTAAGATTAAAATCACATCCCTTAGGACTAGAAATAAATGTGGTTTTGTTTTTGCTGCCCTTTTGCACAAATGAGGCAGAAGCTACTACTGTACTGGCCCGTTCCATTCTGATGAGTGTACTGTTTACAAGTTCATAGTCCTCAGCCCCCCAGGGAATAAGATACCTGCTCCAGGTGTGGTACCACACCCTGACTGTGCTTCTCTTGTTAATTCTTAGGGTTATTTGGTACTAAGATCTTCCCAGGCATCGTATTTTTCTATCTAGGAAAATGGGTGTGGGTGGAGGTAGCTGGGGGCAGACACTGGTCCAGATAAGAAATGGGTAGTGAAAAATCACAGGGAGGTTTGGAGTTCCATCTAACTTCAGGAAAGTTAGGAAAGTGGGATGATAGCTCAGGACTACTTTATCTAATTTCCAGTTACCCATTTCTGGGTCTTCTGATAAAACGGGATACCAGTTGACCTTGGAGATAGGTTTTAGCTGAGCACCGGCTGATGAAAGTCTTTAATAAAGACTTTCAAAGATGGCAAGAAGGGGGAAAAAAGACATCCAATAATCAATAAATTCCATTAACATTAAAATTTGATCATTAAAGAGAATTTAAAGAAACAAAATCCTTTATGTCAGATTTATAGTGTTAAAAACAAAGCCAAATATATGGTTACATATTCAGGAGCACTTCGCTAGGCAAAGCCAGCATTTGTGTAGTGAATACAGGTATGTGTTGGCATTTTCCCCCTCTATTCTCACTCACAAATTAATTTATTTTAGGAGATACCTGCGAGGTCACACAATTCTGTATCAGAAGCACTTGTCAAAGCTTCTTCTAGTTCTGGATCAAGAGACACTTTTTCTTCTGTAAAAGTCTGTACAGGTTTCTGTTTGGGGATAAATATTTTCCCTGTAAAACAAAGCAGTTTGTTAATTTCACTATTACTGCTAGTAACTCATTACCATTTTGTTCTAACAGAAATTATTAGAAGTATGTACAACTGAAGCTGAAATAAAAATCAAGATTAACATCTAAAACATATGTATGTATGGCTGAGTCCCTTTGCTGTTCACCTGAAGCTATCACAGCATTTTTAATCGGTGACACCCCCCAAAATAAATACAAACTCAGTATTAAGAATGCTTAAAAAATAAACAAGGAAAGCAAAAAAAAAAATTAACATCTACAATAACTCTGTTTCATCTTCAGTGTGTATTTATAAGTTTCCAATGCAATATTCTGGCCATAACAATCAGAACCAAAAAAAAAATGAACTGAGAAATTTTCCCATTTGTGAAAGTAAAATAGGTTCTTTTTGGAGTAATAATGAGTTATTCTACAAATATTTAAAAAAAAACTAAATCATAAAAAAAATCTATAAACAGATTAAGGAAATAAAACAATTCACTTTCTTATTCTTAAGCCAAGAACTGCTAGAGTCCCTGGGGGATGGCAGAGGCAATTCAACTTCTAAAAATTTGGACTTCCCTGGTGGGGCAGAGGTTAAGAATCTGCCTGCCAATGCAGGGAACACGTGTTCAGTGTTGGAGAAGATGCCACGTGGCAGACAGCATCTAAGCCTGTACACCACAACTACTGAAGCCCTTGAGCCCTAGAGCCTGGGCTCTGCAACAAGAGAAGCCACGGCAATGAGAAGCCTGTGCACCACAAGAAGAGTCGCCCCACTTGCCCCAACTAGAGAAAGCCCTTGCACAGCAAAGAAGATGCATTGCAGCCAAAAAGAAAAGAAATACATTCAAAAACACTTCCAAAACTTTAAGTTCTAATTGAAAAGAGATTTCTGTATGTACTGAGTGGTCATCTGAAACCTTCTGGCACTGTTCTTCTAAGTCTGGACAGTAACAAGGTTACTTAAGAAAACAGTTCTTCTAGAAACCCATAGTTCTTGGTATGTGAAAATTTGATATTTTATTACCGTATGTTCAAAGAAAAATTTAAAATGTGAAGTGAATGGAAAATGATAATGATATAACTGCAGCACAAGCTGACCAAACAAGATATATTTACACATAGTGGGACCAAGTTACCAAGACTGCCTCTCATTTACTTCCCGAGAGAGGTAAAAATTGTAACTAAGTGATCTAGGAAGGCCTTCACAGGTGTGTCTTCACAGAAGTTCAATTATTTTCTTTTCTATCAGAAAATTACCAGGAAAGTATGAGGCCATGTGGCCTGGTAAATCTATGCAGTGTTCTATCAAAAGAAATGTTTGTGGGCTTAATAATCAGGGCAGTGAGTAATGTATAATTCTTGTTCAAGGTAAACAGCAATCAGTGTAACTCATAAGGAAACCTCCCACAATGCACACTACTCCCAGGAATCTGGCCAAAGCTTGTCAGGTATTGTCAGCTCAGTTCAGTTCAGTTCAGTCACTCAGTCGTGTTTGACTCTTTGCGACCCCATGAATCGCAGCACGCCAGGCCTCCCTGTCCATCACCAACTCCTGGAGTTCACTCAAACTCATGTCCATAGAGTCAGTGATGCCATCCATACATCTCATGCTCTGTCGCCACCTTCTCCTCCTGCCCCCAATCCCTCCCAGCATCAGAGTCTTTTCCAATGAGGCAACTCTTCGCATGAGGTGGCCAAAGTACTAGAGTTTCAGCTTTAGCATCATTCCTTCCAAAGAAATCCCAGGGCTGATCTCCTTCAGAATGGACTGGTTGGATCTCCTTGCAGTCCAAGGGACTCTCAAGAGTCTTCTCCAACACCACAGTTCAAAACCATCAATTCTTCGGCGTTCAGCTTTCTTCACAGTCCAACTCTCACATCCATACATGACCACTGGAAAAACCATAGCCTTGACTAGACGGACCTTTGTTGGTAAAGTAATGTCTCTGCTTTTGAATATGCTATCTAGGTTGGTCATAACTTTCCTTCCAAGGAGTAAGCGTCTTTTAATTTCATGGCTGCAATCACCATCTGCAGTGATTTTGGAGCCCAAAAAGCCCATCTAAAATATCTTAATTTCTGATATTATATTTCTTATTTTTTAGTATTTCCGTTTATTAAAAAAACAAACAAACAAACAAAACCAGTTTTCATGTTTCTGCCGAAATTCCTCATCTGTTGATCCATGTGGTGCACCTTGTCCAGCAGATCTGGTATTTCTGTCATAAAGTTTCTGACTCATAACACCAATATCTGGATCACCTCTGGGTCTTCTATTGATTGTCTTCTTGATTATGGGCCACATGTGTCTTAAGACCTTTGATTTTGTATTGGGCATTTTTGTAGAAAAGTATAGCAGAGACTAAAGGAAATTATATTTGCTCCCAGAAAGGGGCATGGCCCTCAGGTCAAGACTGAAGTTACATGCTTTACAGTAGAGCTGAACTTGGGCTTTTTGTTGCAACTTTGATTCATTTCCTCACTTGAGGAAAGATCAGGACTTAATCTTCAGCAAGGCCTGGGATTAGAGCTCTGGTGAGATTTTGAGACCTCTGAGATGCCTACTTCTTTCAGCCCTGCTCTCGTGTTGTCTGCTCTACACTTTGTGAATGTGGAGGTGAACGGAAAAGGATTTCTCTCAGTTCTCCTGAGCTAAAACCATGCCTCAGGAATTTTCTCTCAGCTTTGCTTCCCTGCCTTGGTTCTTAGAGTAGGATCCCTAACACTAAATGAAGATCTAAAGGGCAGTGTGGTCTCACTCCGTCTTATGCAATGCACTGTCCAATATGGTAGCCACTGGCCATATGTGACTAGGTTTAAGTTAATTAAAATTAAAAATTCAGCTTCTCAGTCACACTAGCTATGTCTGGCTAGTAGCTACCACACTGGTTAGCACAGATCCTGAACACTTCCATCATGGCAGAAAGTTCTAGTGGACAGAACTTTATAACTATAAACTATTTAGCTAGACTATAACTTCACTGGTTTATACTCTATCATGTTAGCCCATACATAGCCATTAGAAGTTTAAAAGTTAGGCTGACTTCTTATTCCTCTGTACGGTGGCTTCTGCTTTTTCTCTATATTTCAGTCAGGAAAGAAGGCAGAGAGAGGGTCACTTCTCTTATGGAAGACTTACCACTTTCTGGAGTCACTAAGATTTGTGTCTTCAAGCTCTCTGGTATTTTTTTTTTTTTTAAACTGTGATTATGTAGTTTATATTGTTTGTTTTGGTGAGAATAAGAACTTTCTTGCAACTTCCTACATCTGAATTAGAAGTCTTTTTAGCGAACTATAATGCACTTATATTAATAAGGAAGCTTTCAACTGCATGTAACAGAATACCCAATTCAAAGTGGTTTAAACTGGTGCTTCTCAAGCTTTAACGTGCATGTCATCCATCTGGTGATCTTATTAAAATGCAGACTCATGCAGTAGGTCTGATGCAAGCCCTAAGAATCTATATTTCTAACCAGCCTCCCAGATGACCAATGATCACTCTCAAAGAACAAAGGGTTGGAACAGTAAGTATTTTTATCTCATTTAATAACTCCACAGGGAGGTGGCTGAAGGTTTAGTTCAGTACAAGGATATCAAGACAATTCAATTGAGCAAGAGTTGTCTTTTCAACAAATGGTGCTGGGACAATAGCAAAAGAACAAAGTTGGACCCTTATATAATATACCATACAAAAATAATAATTCAAAATGAACTACAGATCTAAATATCAGAGCTAAAACTATAACACTAAAAAAACAAAAACAAAAACATAAGCGTAAATCTCCAAGATCCTGAATTAGGCGATGATTTTTTAGATATAACACAAAAGTACAAGTAACAAAAGAAAAAATACACTGGACTATATAAAAATCTAAAACTTTTGTGGGACAATTGACACCACCAAGAATGTGAAAAGACAAGCTCTGGAATGAGAGAAACCGATTTCTAATTACATATGTGATACAAAATCTAGAATATACAAAGAATATTCATCAATAATAAATCAAATATTGACTGACAAAAATCAGCAATAAAAAGACATCAATTTAAAAATAGGCAAAGGATTTGAAGAAACACTTATCTAAAGAAGATATCAGATGTCTAAGAGCACATGAAAAAATGCTCAATACCATTAGTCATCAGGATAATGCAAATCAAAACCACAATGAGTGTTATCACTTCACAGCTACAAAGATGGCTATAATCAAATAGACAAGAGTTGACCAGGATGCAGAGAAATTAGAACCCTAATACTGGTGGTGGGAATGTAAAATGGCAAAGCCACTTTAGAAAACAATTTTGCAGTTCTTCAAATTGTTAAAAAAACAGTCACCATATGACCCAGCAATTTCACTAGTAGGTATAAACAGCAACTTGTACACAGGAAAATGGAAAGCAGGTTGTGTGCTCAGTCATGTCTGACTCTGCAACCGCACGGTTTTCTCAGCAAGAATACTGGAGTGGATTGCCATTTCCTCCTCCAGGGAATCTCCCCAACCCAGGGATGGAGCCTGCAGAACTGGCAGGCGGATTCTTTACCACCACGCCACCTGGGAATCACAAATGTTCACAGCAGCATCATTCGTAATAGCTAAAAAGTTGAAACAATCCAAATGTTCATCAACTGATGCATGGATACACAAAGTGTGTGTTTCCATACAACGATATATTATTGATCCATATAAAAAGGAATGAAGCACTGATGTATACTAAAACACAGATGAAACTCCCAACCCAAACATCAGGCTAAGTGAAGGAAATCAGTTGGAAACACATATTGTATGATTCCATTTATTTGAAATGTCCAGAACAGGCAAATTTAGAGAAAAAGTTGATGACTGGTCTCCTAGGGCTGGAGCATTTCAGTGAGGAGTAGAGACTGGCTGCTCATGGTTTAAGGTTTCTTTCAGGGATAATAAAAACGTTCTAAACTTAAGACTGTGCTGATCATGACACAACTCTGTGAATGTACTAAAAACCACTGAGTTGTACAGTTTACATGGGTAAATTTTATGATATGAGTTGCATCTTAATAAAGATGTTTTTTTAAAAAAACACTAAGGGACTGCAAGGAGATCCAACCAGTCCATCCTAAAGGAGATCAGTCCTGGGTGAACTCCAATAGTTTGGCCACCTGATGCGAAGAACTGACTCACTTGAAAAGACCCTGATGCTGGGAAAGATTGAGGGCAGGAGGAGAAGGGGACAAGAGGATGAGATGGTTGAATGGCATCACCAACTCAATGGACATGGGTTTGGTTGGACTCCAGGAGTTGGTGATGGACAGGGAGGCCTGGCGTGCTGTGGTTCATGGGGTTGCAAAGAGTTGGACACAATTAAGCGACTGAACTGAACTGAACTGAAGGGGCTGATGTATTAAATAAGGGCTTTTTTTTTTTTTTTGTCATTTTGAGTAAATTTATATTTGGCCCCCTAAATTATAGAGATTAAAAAAAAAAAAAAGGTAATTTTATGAGACACATTCAACCAGACAGTGTGTGTGTCAAAATCAGCTGTTTTCTGAGAAATACAGAGTTAACAAACTGCTTGATCAATTCCATATTAACAGAAAATACCTTTGTAAACATGGGTGTTAATTTAGTCTCATAAATGAGATTTAAGTTACAAATCTTAATTACTAAGAGATGCTGATAAATTAATCTCCATTATAACAATTAATGTGATACGTGCCCTCAACATCTTACAGGATGAGTGAAATGCTCAGCTTTTATTCGATGTACAATTATGTAGGGGTGTAAAGGGGTGTGTGTGTGTGTTTGCAGCAGGTAGGGAAATGCATAAATTTGATACTACTTTTATCCAAAACCATCTGTTAACAAACTTCATTAGTATACTATTTTATTATGATCATCTTCCTTCTGATGTGTTTTTTCAAATCATGGATTCTCAATCTCATTCTGATAAAATGATTTAATACATATAAAGCAACTGGTATACAGTAAACACAATAGACCCATGTTAATTCTTTATTCTTATTTTCTCTGGAATTTCTTGCATGTGTATGTGAGAGAGATAGAATTTTCCAAAAACAATCCTGGAGTACTGAAAACCATTAAGTCCCAAGTGTCTATATCCATGATTCTTTAATTCAGAAAATGAAGATTGGCTAGGCATGGATATTTTTGAAAATGTTCCCTATATGGTTCTCATTTTTACCTACTCATGTTGATAAAGTGGTAATCTGTATAATTACAGAGATTATACTTATAAGATTAGGATGAGTAATCTGTACTAATTTTACCTTTTCTCTCCTTGAAGTACGGTCAGAAAGCCCTGACTTCTAACTTTTAATATTTGTATTTATTTGAAATAATACAATGTCTAAAAAAATGGCTATTCACTTCTGTTCTTCAGTTACACAGCATTCTATCTGACAACTTTAATTTCCTTATTTAACAATGTCTAAAACTGGATTTTAACAAAGCAATGTTAAAAACTGAAATTAGAGTTCTTTACATTGTAGCAAAATATGAAAATAAGGAATGATAAGATCATAAAAAATCTTTCGCCACTCCCAAATGCAATAAAACAAAAGCAGGGCTATGACTCTTGGTTGCTAAGAATGTTAAAATAGCTCAGTAATGTTTCTGCAACTACAGAATGACAGCTAAGGAAATAGAAGAAACCAAGATAAAATTTATACAATAGTAGCTGAAATGTAGGCATTTATCCAGACTGTGTTTGTGCCAAGAAGAGAAAAGAGAAAAAAAAGGAATATTTTGCCAAGACCCTTGTTATTGTTCCAAAAATCAGTAAAATATTATGAACCATATTAATTTTATTGCCAGGACCTTTCTTCAAAAGTCCTCATCCCTTCTGCTCTGATACCAAGTTACAACTATCAGAATGTTAAGTATTGTCTTTGTCATGGTCCCATCCTTGCTCAGTATATAGAAAGTACAATAAATAGAAACAGAGGCGTCTCTTACTTATTTCATTTCTATAGAGAAAGGCCCTAGCTAATTTTACTACGTGTATGTTTATAAGCTACACTGTTCCAGAAAAGATTTAAGGGAACTCGGCCACTATAATGTCCATAGGGGATTTGGGGACAGCTTTTTGATAGGAAGGGTACAAACCAGAAATCAAACAAACCAAAGGACCAGGGAGGCAGATTCTGGAGAGGAATTTTTGTTTTGACCCAGTAGCACCCATGACACCTGCTCAATATTACAATATGATCATCAATAAATGCCTCGTTTTTTTGTCATTTAAAAGAATTTTCTTTATTTCGTTTCTGGCTGTACTGGGCCAGTGCACAGACTTCTCATTGTGGTAGCTTCTCCTGCTGCAGCGCACAGGCTCTAGGGTGTGTGGGATCAGTAGTTGTGGTGCACAGACTTAGCTGCTCCGCAGCATGAGGGGTCTTCCTGGACCAGGGATCAAACTCATGTCCCCTGCATTGGCAGGCAGATTTCCAAACACTGGATCGCCAGGGAAGTCCCAATAAATGCCTCTTTATTCAACAAATGCTTAGTGAGCTTGAATAGTCTAGATAATGAGCCAGAAAGACAGCATAAGGAAAATAAGAGATTCTTTACTTTGAGGAGCTTATACTCTAGTTGAGGAAACCATGTATCTATAGTATGTGATTCTGGAGTCTTCCGTTTCTGGCCAACATGGAGGAATAGGGTCAGGATTTACCCATGATTGCATGCCAAAAAGGGCAAAACATAAGGAA
Source organism: Bos mutus (assembly GCF_027580195.1). Classification (NCBI taxonomy): domain Eukaryota; kingdom Metazoa; phylum Chordata; class Mammalia; order Artiodactyla; family Bovidae; genus Bos; species Bos mutus. The sequence continues at coordinate 50,248,558 of NC_091626.1, read as the reverse complement.
GAAGTTTTGAAGACACTGATCATCGGGCAAAAAAGAACAGTGATTCCTAAGAGGTGAGAAACACAGTAAGTGCCGTGACTGCCCAGGTTACTGCCTGGAGAAGAGAACCCAGGCTGCAGCACAGGGAATAACCCAGGTAGAGCCCGGGGAACTCTCTGAACCAAGGAGACGCAGCTGAGGTCCAGAAAGATGAGGGCAGTCAGTGTTTATAGGACAAAGCATCAGAGAGGGAAGAGTTACACAGAGAGCACACTCTGGAGCTCTACAGAGGGCTGCCTTTTAACATTCAGCAGAGTACAGATCAGCAGATATGAGTGATGAAACTACCTTGGGTCAAGGAAAAAAACCACTGAAAAGATTAGAAATAACAGTGCACAGGCTCATGCAGGGCTGGGCACAGAATGTTCTCCCACTGACCAGCCTGGAAAAACCTCATAATTCACAGGGCACTGGGTTCAGTTCAGTTGCTCAGTCGTGTCTGACGCTTTGTGACCCTATGGACTGCAGCATGCCAGGCCTCCCTGTCCATCACCAACTCCCGGAGTTTACTCAAACTCATGTCCATTGAGTCAGTGATGGCATCCAACCATCTCATCCTCTGTTGTCCCCTTCTCCTCCTGCCCTCACTCTTTCCCAGCATCAGGGTCTTTTCAAATGAGTCAGTTCTTCACATCAGGTGGCCAAAGTACTGGAGTTTCAGCTTCAGCATGAGTCCTTCCAATGAATATTCAGGACTGATTTCCTTTAGGACAGACTGGTTGGATCCCCGTGCTGTCCAAGGGACTCTCAAGAGTCTTCTCCAATACTACAGTTCAAAAGCATTATTCTTTGGCTCAGTGGGTAGGGAACTCAGAAGGGTCTCCCTTGCCTCTGTAGTGGAGAAACGATGAGCCCTAAACTGAACACAGCTCTAGTCTCACCTAACAAATCTTAAAAAGCAAGACCCCAAAGGATCAAACTGTTTCCAACTAACTTAATCATGTCTCAGAATGAAACTCAAGAACTATTTGTAGGTCAAATATCCTGCAGTCAAAAAGTTAAAATTCATAATGTCTGGCATTCAATAAAAATTACCAGCATGCGAAGTAGAGGAATTCAATCCATAAGGAAGAGGAAAAAAATCAATGTATTAAAACTGACTTGGCAATGACAAATGATAAAATTAGCAGGTAAGGATATTAAAATAGTTACTATACTGCATAGGTTCATATGTTCAAAAGGTTATGTAGAGACATGGAAGATATGAAACAAAAAAAAAAAAAAGAAGAAAAGGAACAAAAACTGACAGAATAAATAGAAAAGGATATACTATGCTAACACTAATCAAAAGAAAGCAATATTGGTTATATTAATATCAGATAAAGTAGATTTCAGAGCAAGAACATTACCAGGGATAAAGAAGGTCACTTAATAATGACAAAATGGGCAATTCATCAAGAGGATATAACAGCTTAAATCAATTAAAATGAAAAACCTAATATTACAGCCTCCAGTGCAAGATTCTAGAACAACAAAAATCAAAATTCTCCAGTATGTAGATTATATACAGACACGTTGGAGGGAAAGGCATATCCACAGCAGGTATGTTTATTCAGGGAAAGTTTTCCATAAAACATGAACGATGAACAGTCCATCAGGCTAACTCCTCACTCCAAAGGAGTAGTGAGTGAAATCATTCAAAAGATCCAGTGACCAGTCTGCAAAGGGGATGCCTGCATCTGTGTGACTAATTTCAGTAGCCCAGTCTACTGGGCTGAGAAGACCACTTTCTAGAGGTGTATAAATGACATTTACAACTCACGAAATTTCAGCATAAAAATAGACTCAGTCTTTATTCTGAAGTTAGTGGAAAACAACTGCCCACTGCCAGTTACATAATCCTGCTGATTGATTTAGGCAGTTTAAAATTATGATCTTTCTGGTTTAACTAAGGAATCAGATCTGCCTTTTCTCCACAAGGAAATCATGTACTCAGCAAGATGAGAAAAGCATCTTTCAGAAAAGAGTGACTATAGTAAGTTTTCTGGAAGGCTAAGGTAACTGTGAATAAAGAATCTGGAAAGTTTATGAGAAACCCTTAGTTTAAGGCAATTGGTTAAATTCACCTTTAGTCAGTTAAACAGAGCAGGGCATAGGAGATTCTTGAGAAGAAAACCCAACAGCATTCCTTTATCTGGAGAGAAAGGGAAACCACCAGAAAGAAGAGATGTCCACCCTAAGGGTCAACTTAGAGTGCAGGCGTGCTCTTCAAGGAGAGGAGGAACCCAAACTGTGGGCGTCAGTGGCTCAAATGGAGGAATTCTTTGATGGTGCACTGGAGTGAGTGTACAAGGTACAGTAGGCTCCAGTCTATGAAATAAGAGAAAATGAGGAGGAAAAAGTCTTAGGCTAGGCTAGATAAGGGGGAAGTGTGATATCAGAAGTGGGGAGGAAGACTCCAAGCAAAGCAAAGTGAAGTGAGAGTCAGTAAGAAATACTGAAAACCGGGTTCAAATATTCCTCTAAGTGTCAAATCCATGGCCAGGCTCTAAGCCTTATCTATCCTGGAGACAGAATATTCAATGTATATAAAAAGAAGATGAGAAATAATCACCAGTCAAAACTCTGCGTTTCCAACATTCTCAAGAGTGAGAAAGAGCTGGATGAATATTCTCCTTTGCCCTTAGTCTATGCCTCAGTTACATCTTCTGTGACATTTCGAGGAGAAAGAGGTAAAAAGCTTCCCAATATTTTAACATGTACCTTCAAGTAAAAGGAGAATTATATTACAATTACGCTGTTTTAATTTTCTTATTTAGTTTCTCAATATCCTGAACATAGTAGGCTCATAAGAAAGATATTTTCATTAATCTTTACCAAGATTACTTGGTACCATGACCATTCCTACCTCGAGCTGGTTAGATTTTAGTTAGTCAGTTCAGTCACTCAGTAGTGTCCAATCCCATGGACTGCAGCATGTCAGGCTTCCCTGTCCATCACCAACTCCTGAAGCTTGCTCAAACTCATGTCCATAGAGTCGGTGGTGATACCATCTAACCATCTCATCCTCTGTTACCCCCTTCTCCTCCTGCCTCCAATCTCTCCCAGCATTAGGGTGTTTTCCAATGAGTCATTTCCTCAATCAGGTGGCCAAACTATTGGAGTTTCAGCATCAGACCTTCCAATGAATATTCAGGACTGATTTCCTTTACGATGGACTGGTTGGATCTCCTTGCTGTCCAAAGGACACTCAAGAGTCTTCTCCAACACCACAGTTCAAAAGCAGCAATTCTTTAGTGCTCAGCTTTCTTTATAGTCCAACTCTTACATCCATACACGACTACTGGAAAAACCATAGCCTTGACTAGATGGACCTTTGTTGGCAAAGTTATGTCTCTGCTTTTCAATATGCTGTCTAGGTTGCTTTTCTTCCAGGGGGCAAGCATCTTTTAATTTCATGGCTGCAGTCACCATCTGCAGTGATTTTGGAGCCCCCCAAAATAAAGGCTGTCACTGTTTCCCCATCTATTTGCCATGAAGTGGTGGGAATAGATGCCATGATCTTAGTTTTCTGAATGTTGAGTTCTAAGCCAACTTTTTCACTCTCCTCTTTCACTTTTATCAAGAGGCTTTTTAGTTCTTCACTTTCTGCCATAAGGGTGGTGTCATCTGAATATCTGAGGTTATTGATATTTTCCCCAGGAATCTTAATTCCAGCTTGTGCCTCATCCGTCTGGCATTTTGCATGATGTACTCTGCATATAAGTTAAATAAGCAGGGTGACAATATACAGCCTCGACATACTCCTTTCCCAATTTGGAATCAGTCCATTGTTCCATGTCTGATTCTAACTGTTGCTTCTTGACCTGCATACAGATTTCTCAGGAGGCGGGTAAGGTGGTTTGGTATTCCCATCTCTTGAAGAATTTTCCACAGTTTGTTGTGATTCACACAGTCAAAGGCTTTGGCATAAGTCAATAAAGCAGAAGTAGATGTTTTTTTGGAACTCTCTTGCTTTTTCTATGTTCCAGCAGATGTTGGCAATTTGATTTCTGGTCCTTTGCCTTTCCTGAATCCAGCTCGAAATCTGGAAATTCTCAGTTCATGTACCGTTGAAGTCTAGCTTGGAGAATTTTGAGCATTACTTTGCTAGCATGTAAGATGAGTGCAATTGTGTGGTAGTTTGAACATTCTTTGGCATTTCCTTTCTTTGGGACTGGAATGAAAACTGACCTTTTCCAGTCCTGTGGCCACTGCTGAGTTTTCCACATTTGCTGGCATATTGAGTGCAGCACTTTCACAGCATCATCTTTTAGGATTTGAAATAGCTCAACTGGAATTCTATCACCTTCACTAGCTTTGTTTGCAGTGCTGCTTCCTAAGGCCCATTTGACTTCGCTTTCCAGGATCAGCACAAGATGGTTAGATTTAGATGACCTAATAGATGTGTATTGTGGATTCTACTGTAAACACTGTAGTACTTAAAAACAATCTTTAACATATCTTTTGACAGCTATGCCTTATTAGCTGACTAATACCTTCCTCTTGCTGTCAAAAAAACTACAATTATTAAAAGCAGAACATTTATTAGTGTAGGACAAAACATTCCTCAAATGCATTGAAGATATAAGCCTTAAAATTCATCTAATTAGGATTAACTCCTCCTTCTCAGATTTTGACCTATGCTTTTAATTCCATAAAATGTACAAGTACAATTATTTCACAAATCACAAATTGAAATTACTAATTTATTTCTACATAACAACTCTCAAGTATTCTTACTCTGTAGGTCTTTTCAAGGCATTTTGAGATGATCCAGAAAGAGAAATTTGGCATGAGTATATAGCTTTTGGTCATGGTCAAAAAGAAAAATCATGAAATGTCTAATTTTCAATTTTATGGGGATTCCCTTTCGTCACACTAGTTCTGTATAATTTTAGCTCCAGAAAGACAGTGTGCCTTTAAGTGAAAAAGTAACAAGTGTAATTAATCATCATCTAGTCCCAGAATATGAGAAAGTAGTTGGATAACTTTTCCTTTCAGCAGTTTCCAATTTTTTTCTTTAAAAAAGAAGTGAGTCACCTGATTGATCTTTTAAAATAATTTACAATGAAAGGTCCTATGAGATTTTAGAAAGAGCTGGAAGGAGCTCAAGAAACTGAGTGAATTGCTATAACATTCCCTGGCACAGAAAGCTAATTCTGCCAGTGGGGACTGAACTCTGAGACCAGTCATCTTAGTAAGAAAAATGATTTAGAGACTAATGGCACATTTTATGGATTCTTATCTAGTCTGAGCACAGCAAAAAAGTAATGTTTTTTATTTCTTAATAGGTTTGCAAAATTGTTTTAAGAAGAACCAGGAGAACCTCTTCTGTCTAGGGAGACATCCTTCATCTGAAAGTCTATCTCCTGTGAAATAAGGCATTAAGAAACCTGCGACTCAACCCAGGTGTTCAGGTAACAAGTCACTGGAGAGGCAGCTTAAAAAAACAAAATTCTGAATTTTCAGAGCTAAGGAGGGGATTCACAGTTAGCTTGATTGGAAGGTATGCTAACGCGATGTAGATAATTTATTCTGAATGTGATCAAGATCTTGGGGATGAGACCCAAAGAAAGGAAGGCAGATTAGTGACTATGGATAACCAAGGCCAACTAACTTAAGGATGAGATCCAGAGTGGCTTTAAAAAGCCTAGAGCCATCTTTTAGCTGTATTTCAAAACAGAGCTCTGTAACCAAAGTTCCCCAACTGATGAAGATAAACTTGTCCTTTGTTAGGTCTAAGACACTTGTAACATGCTTTTTAAGGCTTGGCTCCATCAAGTGTGGGTGGTAGTGTTTTCTTCCATCAGATAGAGTGTTGAAACTCAAAAGCTTATCTTTGGGTTTCCCTGGACCCATTCCCTGGGTCCAATGGTTAAGAATCCACCTTACAATGCACGGGACACCAGTTCGATTCCTGGTGTGGCAAGATCCCACATACTGTGGAGCAATTAAGCCCATGCACTCAAAACCACTGAGCCCGAGCTCTAGAGCCCGTAAGAGACAACTACTGAGCCCACGTGACTCAGAGCTTATGCTCTGCAACAAAAGAAGTCACTGCAATGAGAAGTCCACTCACCTCACCTAGAGAGGAGCCCCCATTTGCTGCAATCAGAGAAAGCCTGCATCAGCAATGAAGATCCACCACAGTCAAAATATAAAATAAATCAATAAATCTTTAAAAACATACACACAGACACTTATGTTTGTGGTTCTGAACCACTCCTCCATGACAGAGAATGGAAATCTCTTATTTGGTAACAACACCTTATGACCCTGTACAATGATTACACTATAAAAGATTTTTAACACTGATTTTTCACTATATTCATGAACAAATTTGATCCTCTCAAAAACTATATGAAGTAGGCAGAGCAGATATGCAGGTTATATGAGTCCATCTACACAAATGTCAAAATAAGCAGAACTAATGACTGTATTAAAAGTTATGACAGTGGTTACCTTTGGGAAGAAGAAAGACAAGTGACTGGGAGGAAGCATGAAGGGACTTTCTGGAGGTGCTGATGTCTTGACCTGGCGGTGATTACATGAGTGTGCTCACTATATAGTTCATTGATTTGTATCCTCCTTATTTGGGCATATTCTGTAACTATGTTACACTTCAATAAAAACTTGATTTTTTAAAATGATGTGGTGCTAATCACTGCATCATAGCTGCCTATAAATAGTACTGAACAGACATATATGGTGAAAGAGGCAGTAAAAATACTGAATGTATTATAAAATGAAAACCACTAATTGTGAATGCAAAATTACTTTTTAATTCAGCCAGTTCCATTTATTTCATACCCATTTACAATGCAAAGTAAAAAATAAGAAAAAAGATTATATAAAAGGAAACAAAAACTATTATAGTTAAGGATATAATATTTTTTTTCTATCATCACCATATTCCCCACCTCTATCATTTCTCCCTTTTGATATTTTCTTATTTTCCACAATTCTCTGCCTTCTTTCCTATCTCCTCTAACCCTCCAAGATCTTTTTCGAGATAACTGGAGATGATAACACAAGAGCATACTGGGGAGCTTCCTGGGTCAGCTGAGGACAAATGCAGCTCTTTCACATCTCTTCTTTTCTCTTCTTGTCCTCAAATTCTATATTTTTCCCACCATATCTTTCTTACATCTCTCCTTTTGTTTCTTACATCCGTTCTTCCTCATTAACACCCTGAGTCCATATGAAATGCACATAATTGTAAAAAGCAGTCTTATAAAATTATGTTCCTCTATATAAACAGGACTGAAGCTTTAAATAGTGTTACAAGTATGGCTGTACATATGAAAATATAGCCAGCAGTCTTTTCTTTGACAAATGCAAAGAAATTGATGCTTTTTCTGTCTTTGTGATTTTCCACACTTCAAAACTAGGCATTGGTTTTCAGTGCCTTTTCTGGCCCCCAAACACCTGACGAACATGACATACCCAGCATTACAGCAGTGTGACGGTTAATTTTATACGCCAATTTGGCTGAGCATGGTGCCCAGCTATTTGGTCAAATATTATTCTAGAAGTTTCTGTGAAAGCATTTTTTGGATGAGATTAACATTGAAACCAGTAGTCTTTGAGGAAGCAATAATGTGGTGGGTCTTACTATCAGTCGATGGCCTTAACAGAACAAAGGCTGATCTTCACTGAGAGCAAGAAGGAATTTTGACAGAAGACTGCCTTTGGGCTACAACTGTAACTCTTCCCTGGGTCTCCAGCCTGCCAGCCTATTTGGCAGATATTAGACTTACTAAGCCTCCATAATCACATGAGCCAATTCCTTATAATAAATCTATTTTCACTGAGGAAACAACCTATTATACAACTGCATCAAAGAATAAAATACTTAGGAACAAACCTGCCTAAGGAGGTAAAAGACCTGTACTCAGAAAACTTTAAGACAATGAGGAAAGATACTGAAGACAACACAAACGGATGGAAAGACATACTATGTTCATGAATTCAAATAATTAATATTGTTAAAATGATCATACTCCCCAAGGCTATCTACAGATTCAATGTAATCCCTATCAAAGTATCAAAGGCATTTTTTCTTTTTTACAGAATTACAACAAATAATTTTAAAATTTATATGGAAACACAAAAGACCCCCTAATAGCTAAAACAATCTTGAGAAATAAAAATGAAGCTGGAGGAATCAGGCTCCCTTGACTTCAGACTATACTACAAAGCCACAGGTATCAAAACAGCATGGTGTTGGCACAAAAAGAGAAACATAGATCAAATGAAAAGAATAGAGAGCCCATAAATAAACCCATGCACTTATGGTCAAATCTTCTATGATAAAAGAGGCAAGAACATGCAACAGAGAAAAGACAGTCTCTTCAATACGTGGTGCTGGGGAAACTAGCCAGTTACTTGTAAAATAATATAATTACAACATTCTCTAACACCATATACAAAAATAAACTCAAAATGGATTAAAGACCTAAATGTCTGACTGGAAACCATAAAAATCCCAGAAGAAAACATACACAGAATACTCTTTAATATAAATCCTAGCAGTCCTTTTTTGGATCTGTCCCCTAAGGCAAAGGAAAAGCAAAAATAAACAAAAGGATGTAATTAAACTTGAAAGCTTTTTGCACAGCAAAGGAAATCACCAACTAGATGAAAAGACAACCTACTGAATGGGAAAAAAAATCTGCAAATGATATGACTGATAAAGAGTTACTACCCAAAATACATAAATAGCTCATAAAACACATCAAAAAAAAAAAATTAAAAATGGACAAAAGGCCTAAAGAGACATTTTCCCAAAGAAGACAAACATATGGCCAACAGGCACATGTCAACATCATTAATCATCAGAGAAATGCAAATTAAAATCATAATGAGATATCACACCACACCTGTCAGAATGACTATCATCAAAAAGAATACAAATAACAAAAGTTGGTAAGGATGTAGAGAAAAGGGAACCCTTGGTGAGAATGTAAATTGGGGTAGCCACTGTGGAACAGTATGGAGGTTCCTCAAAAAACTGCAAACAGAACTACCATATGATCCAGCAATTCCACTCCTGGGTATATATCTGAAAAAAATAAAAATGCTAATCCAAAAAGACACATGCACTCAGTATTCACAGCAGCATTATTTATAACACAACAGCCAAGACATGGGAGCAACCTAAGTGTTCATCAGCAAATGAACAGATAAAGAAGTTGTGGTATGTATGCACAATGGAATACTACTCAGCTATAAAAAAAAAAAAATGAAATCTTGCCATCTGAAACAAAACAGATAAACTCAGATGGTATTATGCTTAGTGAAGTAAGTCAGACAAAGACAAATACTGTATGTTATCACTTACATGTAGAATCTAAAAAACAGAGAATATACTAGTGAATATAACAAAAAAGCAGCAGACTCACAGATACAGAAGACAAACTAGTGGTTACCAGCAGGGGAAGACAGGGGGAGGGGAAAAATAGGGACAGGGTATTAATAGGCATAACTACTATGTGTGGGCTTCCCAGGTGGCTCAGTGGTCAAGCATCTGCCTGCCAGTGCAGGAGACTCAAGAGATGTGGGTTTGATTCCTGGGTCAGGAAGATCCCCTGGAGTAGGAAATGGCAACCCATTCCAGTATTCTTGCCTGAAAAATTTCATAGACAGAGAAGCCTGGTGTGCTACAGTCCATGGGGTTGCAAAGAGGTAGACACAAATGAACACACAGACACACACATTATGTATAAAATAAACAGGCTACAAGGATACATTATACAGCACAGGGAATATAGCTAATATTTTTAATAACCAAATGAAGTATCACCTTTAAAAATGTGAATCACTTTTAATAACCAAATGAAGTATCACCCTTAAAAAATGTGAATCACTGTGTTATATACCTGAAACTTCTATTTCATATATCAACTATACCTCAATTTTTACAAAAAGGAATGAATGAACAAATGAATAAATAAATCTGTCTCTACACACAGACACACACACCCTTTTGGTTTTCTTTCTCTGTAGAACACTGACAAATATAAGTATCTAAGTAAGGCACTGATTCTCAACTAGAGATGAGGTGGATATGGGGTTGATAAAAAGAGCAAAGGAGTTGGGGATAATAGGTAATTTTGAAAAGGCCTGATGCAGACTTTGTGAATACTGATTCAAAAGCCATCCACAACCTTTGTCTATTACAGAGATGAAAATGCTAAAATGAATTTTCTCCCTTTGCCTGTAGCTAAGGGGTAACCCTGTGACAGGGCTGTGGCCATATTCTTGAGAATGGCTTCCTTCCTGAATAAAAAGCTAAAGCCTCCCTAGGAGAAAGCACCATGCTCTAACCATTCTCCCTGCCTGGTCTATGAAGGATTCAGATGTCAAAGCAGTGCCTGGAAGAACTGAAGATCAGCTCTACTGCTGCCACCATTCCCCAGTGCTCCATGCACAGTATTCTCAACAGAAAGCAAGCAGAATCTGGCTTCTCGGGCCAACCTGTATTGAAAGCTGAGAAACAACCTATTTCATGTTAAATATTATTATATGCTGCTGCTACTGCTGCTAAGTCGCTTCAGTTGTGTCCGACTCTGTGAGACCCCATAGACGGCAGCCCATGAGGCTCCCCCGTCCCTGGGATTCTCCAGGCAAGAACATTGGAGTGGGTTGCCATTTCCTTCTCCAATGCATGAAAGTGAAAAGTGAAAGTGAAGTCGCTGAGTCCTGTCTGACTCTTAGCGACCCCATGGACTGCAGCCTACCAGGCTCCTCCGTCCATGGGATTTTCTAGGCAAAAGTACTGGAGTAGGGTGCCATTGCCTTCTCTGAAATATTATTATATAGAGAGCTTTAAAAAAAATAGCTGTACTCGTTCTCCACTGAGGCCAGCTAAGGTCAAAATCTTTAGTGGGAAGGACCTGTTCTCGAAGAATTTCCCAAAGTAATAATTATGAAGCATTGATAATTAAAATTATAATGGTTATGAATCATTGAATTAATAAAGAAGGCTGTAGGGTCTTAAAAAGAGTCTTTGAAAATATGACCTGAATTTTTTTTAATGGCATTCCACTTTAAACTTAAGAGTTAGGGTTGAGTGGCACTTTGACATCACTGCATTTTGTAATGTAGTATTCCATTTAAAATTTTACCTCAGTTAACTTTTAGTATCTGTTACAGTTGAGAACTAAAGAGTTCCTCAGAGAACTAAAAATCACTATGTAATAAAACCTCACTAACAAATCATTAACAAGGAACTTATGGGCCAAGTTATTGAACGTAAAAGAAATGCCCAAATTACCTAATAATTTTTAAAGTCAACAGTATTATATCTTTGAGGCTATCCATGATGCAGCTTTAAAAATATTTTCTTCAGTTCTACCTATAAGAAAAAAAAATCAAGTGCTACTGAATCATGTTTTGTGCTTCAAAGTTTTGTACTTACCTTTTTTTTCTCCAGTGTAGGGCACATAGTCTTCCCTGTCCTTATGCTCCAAAGCTTCCTTCTCCAGATATGAAAGGAGGTGTTCTCGATCAAATGGCCCTGTGGCAGACTTTGATGTCTGGTTCTTCTGCCGGAACCCTGCAGGCAGAAGGGCGTTCTGCCAAAGAGAATGAATCAGCCATTATGACCAGCAAGAACGCTAATGCTGTATGCGTCCAGATGTTACCCATCTAAGAAAGAATTATAGACTAGAATGAGATATAGGCATTAAAGACTTCATCATAGGGTTCGAGGGCAGCAACATAAAAGTATTCCAAATGAAGTTTTTTAAAATTAGGTAAAATTAACTTATACTATTATTTAAATAGGCATAGCACCTCTTCTTCAGAGAGTATTCTACTAGCAGGAAACACCCTTTATTTTTTAAGTGTCCTGGGACAGTAACAAAAAATAGTTTGTGATGCTTAATAACAGCTCAACATATATGTATATACAGAAAATATTGTAACATTCATTGCAAAAGAATGCTAAATGACTATATACATCATAGTCCTTCACAATGTCTATTTCATCATAAAGATTTTTTTCACAAGAAAACTATGTATACATACAGTATATCTATACAGGATATCAGGCAATTAACATTTACATGTTTGTGTTTAAATGCAACGTGTTCAACTTCTATATGGACGTATGTGTGTATACATCGGAACTAGGATGTATTTGGAGCAACCACTGTCATTGGCTACTCGTGCACTAAGACACTCAGAGATTCTTATGGCCAGAGTTATATCCCTAGGTTTCCACATGGGTACAGACTTTTTGAGTGCACGGAGCAACTGACAGTTGGGGGAGAGGTGGGAGGCGATGGACTAAAGTTTTCTTTTTTAGGTCCTACTCTGTATTTTCACTAAGCCCAAGAATGACAAGCAGTGACTAGACAATGACAAAAGGGTCATCCTTTTGCTTGTCAAAAACCAAAGAGGTGATATTACCTTGTCTCACAGTTCTTAAGTATTCTTTGCTTTGAAAACGGGAGGCAGACAAAAAGTCACATAAAAGGGCCAACTCTGTTATGAAGTACCTCCCAATATTTGTGAGGATGTTGAATCTCCTGGCTGTTTTAAGATCATTTTTCATTGGGGTAATCTTATATGGATAATGATAAAAACAAATTTTCATTGTATAACTAAAAATATGGTATGGCATTTCAACTCTGGCCATTTGCTGAAATCCACAATAATTTTCATAAAATTCATCTTTTGTGTTTTCTTCATGTAATTTTGCATGTATTACACAAAAGTTCATCTTTCAAGATGAAATACAAAAGAGATCTGTTCCTCACCATGCACCAAAAATGTTTCTACAACACAAAACTGTCTATAAGAACAAAAAAAAAGAAACACAAGATGTCTACCCTCTGGCTTTGAAATCAAGGCAAGAGCTTCACATGAGGAAACCATTCTCAACCAACAATCCTGCCATTTTTACTTCCTAAAGAGCTGTCTAACCTTCCTCCACCTCTAATTGTAGACCAGACAATTACTCTGGTCTATACTACGATCCAAGCTGGGATGGAAAATTACAGAGGCCTCTCAACTGGTCTCCCTGGATCAGTTGCCAAATACTCTTCAACCTTCACTCCACCCCATCCCCCCACCCTAGAGGTTACCCCAGCCTCACCTCACACACCCTCTCCATTCTAGCTACATCAGCCCTGCTCCTCCCTTTTACCTGCCATGTACTTCCTTCCCTGGGACGCTCTGTCCATACTTTTTTGTTATTCATTTTCCAGAATGTAGCTTCATCCCTCCACGGAAAACTTTTCCTGACCTCCCATTATATGCTCTTATAGGCTTGATTATTTGATTAATGTCTAACTCCCCCAACTCCTACCAGCCTGTCTCATGAGGGCAAAGACCATGCTTTTGTTTAGATCACTCTTGCATCCCTAAGCCTAGCATAGTACCTGAGATATATAGGTTGCTTCCCACCTCCAATAGTTATTGAATAAAGACTTTAAAAATACATTTATGTATTCATTTGGTTGTGCCAGGTCCCAGTTACAGCACTTGGCACCTCTGACCTTCATTGCGGCACATGGGATCTTTAGTTGTGGCATGCAGGATATTTAGCTGCCCCATGTGGGACCTGGTTTCCTGACCAGGGATCAAACCTGCGCCCCTTGCATTGAGAGCATGGAGTCCTAGCCACTGGACCATCAGGTAGGCCCTGAATAAGGATTTGAGAATACTTTTTTAAAAAAGATTGTTTTGATGTTGACCATTTTAAAGCCTTTACTGAATTTGTTACAGCATTGCTTCTGTTTTATATTCTGATTCTTTTGGCCTCAAAGCATGTGGAATCTTACCTACTGGACAAGGGGTCAAACTCTCACTCCCTGCATTGGAAGGCGCAGTCTTAACCACTAGTTCACTAGGGAAATCCCAAGGATATTTTTAAAGAAAAATGCTCATTAAGGCAAATTAATACAAGCTACTTGCCTTCACTATCAATAAGACCCTTATACATATACTGCTATTTCATGGTGGTAGCAATAGAGTTGCAGTGTTCCACCTGCCTATTTAAGCCCATATTAAACATACAGGTTTTAAATGATACATTAGCTGGAATCCTGGCTCCTTAAATACAGTTTTTGACCACAAAATAAATGAGCTATCTGGCTTTGGAGGCCAAAAGCTAAGTTTTATTAGAAGTACACTTTAATCGAGTAAGTTAATAGATCATAATTACTTAACAGATAAAAATATATTTTATCTATTAATAAATAGATAAAAATCTCATTAAAATTACATGCTTCTCCCTTACAGTGAAATGCTGTTATAATAATTAATTCCCAGTTTAGAACTGAAAAAATAGCTTTTGCCTAGACTGATTGGCTGTCTTTTGGAGACAGAAGTTTCAAAAAACATTTAAGTTAGCAAATGAGTAAACTGAATGTAGCATAAGGAAAGTAAAATAGCCCTCCAAAATATTTATAATGAAATATCATATTCACACTGCATCAAGCTGTCAATAAACATCACTGTTCTTCTAGTCTCAACTAATAGTACCAGGGGTCAGGGAGTCACAACTAGGATTGGGGAGTTTACAAAATACATCCAAAAGTTAGAACTCAAGTCTCTCCATACAAGAAGCAGGCCATGGATTTCCAAATAAGAAAATAAAAGCCATCAGCTTTTAGACCTACAGCATAAGGCACAAATTAAAGGGGACTCACTGTCATTTAACAGAAAGCCCACCAGACTCTACCAGGCATCAATCAGGTAGTGAAGGATCTAGTCTCAGGTCTTTCCACAATTGTAAAACTGAGGCAAGTCACCTAACTTTTTGTTTTCTATCTGTGAAACAGAGGACAAGAGCTAGGTCAATTTTTCTCAACTAAGGGTGTTTTTGTACCCCAGGGGACGACTGGCAAGATCTGGAAATATTTTTGATCGTCACAACTGGCAGGAAAGCATGTTAACCATATTTTAAATTTTCTGTATTTTAGGATGCTTTGACATTGTGGGGGCCTTGCTAATCCTGGAAAGCACGCCCCTCGCAGGGCTAACCAGTTCCTATGGATAGCAAACAACTCTGTCTATCATCAGTGTGCCTTTCATACGAAACCAGAGACTACATCCCCAACCACCTCTTCTACCTCTCACACACAAAGCCAATACTTGCTCTGCCCTAAATCGGCCCAGGACCAGATACCAGATAACTAGAAGCCACTCCTGTAGCCCAGAGACACTGAAATTATTCAAACTGCCCAATCCTACGCTTGCCCACGCTTGCTTACTCTGTCTCACCTATTTTTTCCCTTGGAAAGCACAATACATGTTCTAGGCCATACTTGCTCCTCATTCCTTCTGACTCCTGGCCAACCCCCTGCTTCCCCTGGTGGCCCTGTGCAGCTTGGTGTGCCTCCTGCTGTTGGGAACTGTAAGTAATAAACTCTTCCTTCAAGTAAGTTATTCTTACATGTCATCTTACCAGACCTGATTAAAACAAAATCCCAGGTACATTTTAAAACAGGAGGGTGTGCTATTAGTATGTAGTGAGCAGGGGTCTAGGATGCTGCTAAACATCCTATAATGCATCAGACAGCCTACAGCAAAGAATTACCCAGCCCCAAATGTCAACAGTGCCAAGGCTGAGAAACTCTGGACTAGATGAAAGCTTTATGTTCCTACTGTTTGATTCAAATAGGTCTGACAGGTTGAAATGCCTGGGGAAGATTCTGCTGTGACATGCAAAAGAGCACTGTTATTCTGAGTTATCCTACAGACTTAGGTGCACTAAAAAATCTTCCTTACAATAACAATTATGGTTAAGGGATTTGATCTGTAGTACAGACACATTAACCAAGTGCTGAAGTAATGCTGAGAATAGGAGTGTAATGCTCAATAAAATTTAAAAAATATTCTAGCAGGAAATAAACGTGTGGTAGTGACAAGAACACTTTCATAAAACAAACTCTACTACAATCCGTAAAAGGCACTAAAAATCAATGTCTTGGCATAATAAAACATGGTAAAGAAAAGAAGCCCAGCAAATAGTCATTACCTTCAGATTAGGAAGGCATAAACTCAGTGTTCTCCCCTCACTGCCACTTACCTTCACCCCCCCACCCAACTGCTGCTACCCCCGGAAACGTATCAGGGATTAATAATATTCAAGGATCAAGGATCTCTACCTTAGCCTTAAGTAATGTATAAGATAAACAACATCCATTTTGCAAAACAAAACATATATTCAGGTCTGCTTTACATGGATTGCAGTACTGCCCACAGTCTACTTAGATCTATTCTACCAATGACTGGAAACCTTGATCCAGTTTGTTCAGCATCTTTCAGAAAAGTAAGCATTAGATTTAAGGTCATGAAGAACCTTCTAGAGACACTTTCTACACCGCAACCATCCTGATATAGAAGCCCTGAAGAGGCACAGAGGCTGGCATATGCTGTATTTTACCCAAAACATTGTTCCCTGCCCAGAGAGAAAAGATTTCTTAAAAGGGAGAAAATTTCGGGATATGTTTGAAAATAAAAACGTTGGAAAAAATGCTTAGACTAGTTATGTTACTAGATATACAAGGCAAAAGTGGGGGAACTGAAGAGGCAAAAGTTTATTTGGATAAAGAGGAGGAGTGGGAGGGCAGTGTCAGGGAAAAGCCATGAAAAAGATAAGTGCTTGAAGGCAGCTACTTAGTATCAAAGGGTTTCAAAAATTATTTCATTTCTCTTTATGACCTAGCACCTACCTCAGGGTCAAGATCATCCAGAACAGTTTCCAGTTGTTTCAGTTCTACTTCTGACAGATTCCCAAGGAGTTCGTCTTCATCCAGATCCTTGTATTTTTCTAAGTCCTTCCGGAACGACAGTGCCATGGTTTGCAGTAGAGGAAGTCACTTAATTTTTGCTATCCAGTACACTGAGAAGTGATTTTTTTTCTCAAAACTATGGAGAGAAAACAAAAACATTTAAAATGTTATGTCATGTCCACCTTACTTCGATCTATTCTAGGTTAAGTGAAATGTAATTTCCATGTATGGTAAATTCTTTGACCATATATCACGCACTACCCTCCTCTATGAATCATTAAATGCCTTTACCTTTTGTCTTTTGTTGACAAAAAGCAACCAACTGAAAAGAGAAAGCCACAACTAGGAAGAAAGAGGTGAAAGAACAAATAAAATTCAAATCCATCAAAACAGCTTCTTGATAGTACTTAGATTTCCTGATAACTGAGTTTTAGGGGGGAAGAATTTATGTATCAAAATATAATTTTTTCCATCAATGGTTTTCAAATGAGCGCTACCAGAGTACTTTGTTTAAGCACAGTATGTTTGAGGTATGCTTGTTTTGCTATAAACTGCTTAGAAGAACATTATTTTGACTCAATGTAGAGGGGATATTAATATACTTTCCACAGGAGAAGTGGCCATTGGAAAAAAATGAGAAGGTGCATTTTAAAAATATTTTTGATAAGGCATTTTTTCCTTCTAATTTATATTTTGCTGCATTATGAAAATAATACATTTATTTGGCAAAGTAATCTAGATTCCAAGTTGAAATAAAATTCTGAAGAAAGTGTACTGATTATTTTTTAAATATGAAATATTATATATATTCTAAACAATACATACTAACATTATTAGGAAAAGGCATCTTTAAAGTAAAAAAAAAAAAAAAAAAAACGACATAGCATTCTGAAAAATGCTTTAGAAAAAAACTCAATACTATGCTACAATATGTCATCCACTGACCGGAAAGATTGGTCAGGTGGGTCTGGTGATAGGAAAGGATCTCACCATTTCCTCACCATGTCCATCCCTCCCAAACAGCTCTGAAGTGACTCAAAAAGCAGCATCTTTCCAGATACAGCAGGACTGTACCACAGGAAAAAAATACTTAAAATAAGAATCACAAAAAGTATGAAATAAAAATGAAGTATTTCTATAAATTCTAGCTACATATGTGGATCATTTTTCTCACAAATGTTTCTGTGTGATTAAGAAATAATCCTGAGACTTAGCGATGTGGCTAAATTTTTCGGCTGTAAAACGCCCAGTACTTTAAAGTTGAGATACACTTTCTACTCCCTTCTCCCAATTTCTCCTAACTTAATATTTTTACTAATACATTTTCCTCCTCAAACTAGCAACACTTTATGGATCCTTTTATGTGTTTTCATCTCCTACGAAGAAAGGAAGGTTCACTACAGGGGTCTGTCAGCTAGCAAACATCTGGGTCCAATAACAAGCAAATAAATGGAGCTGTACTTACACAGATGTTAAATTAGAGGCATTTTGTATAACAGCCCTAGATGGGTCTGGCTTACACCTGTTCTGCTGGCACCTCATCTGGTTTAGCAGCAACCCTGGATTATTTTTCGCTTTTTTGAACACATAATTATTATCATTATTGTCATTACTAAGCTTGGTAAACCTCCTCTGTACTTTCAACTTTAAGAATACATGCTTACCAAGCATCCAGGGAGTGTATCTTCTCAACTAAAAACAATAAAGTTTGTGGAGACTATTCAATAGAAGGTATTAGCACTTTCAAATATATTAACCATAAAATGCAATTTTAAAGAAGGTGGCAGGTAACTACAGAGGAAAAAATAGAAAACATTTTGAAAAAATACTTCCTTCATTAAAGTATCAGTGATATGGTATTTGAGACAGATAAGGGTAAGAAACTGATAAGTACATGAATATGTACTAAGAGTAATCAGCTTTTGCTATTTTTTAATGTTTGAACAATCAATTCAAAAAGTCTTTAATGTAGTTTAACATATTTTTGAGGTTTATCAGTTCAGTTCAGTTACTCAGTCATATCTGACTCTTTGTGACCCCATGGACTGCAGCACGCCAGGATTCCCTGTCCATCACCAACTCCCAGAGTTTACTCAAACTCATGTTCATCGGTGATGCCATCCAACCATCTCATCCTCTGTCCTCCCCTTCTCCTCCTGCCTTCAATCTTTCCCAGCATTACGGTCTTTTCAAATGAGTCAGTTCTTCACATCAAGTGGCCAAAGCACTGGAGTTTCAGCTTCAGCATCAGTCCTTCCAATAAATATTCAGGACTAATTTCCTTTAGGATGGACTGGTTGAATCTCCTTGCAGTCCAAAGGACTCTCAAGAGTCTTCTCTAACACCAGAGTTCAAAAGCATCAATTCTTTGACACTCAGCTTTCTTTATAGTCCAACTCTCACATCCACCCATGACTACTGGAAAAACCATAGCTTTGACTGGCAAAGTAGTGTCTCTGCTTTTGAATATTGTGTCTAGGTTGGTCATAGCTTTTCTTCCAAGGAGCAAGCATCTTTTAATTTCATGGCTGCAGTCACCATTTGCAGTGATTTTGTAGCCCCAAAAAATAAAAGTCTCTCACTGTCGATCATTTCCCCATCTGTTTGCCATGAGGTTTATAGCATACAATAAAGCCAACACTGTGCTTAATAAATACTTCAAAGAAATAAGTATTAATTATTTTGAGCATCCCCTCACCTTACTCTCAAGTGTTCCAGCTTGGGCCATAAAATAAACGGTCATCCTGCAAAAGTGGGGTTCAGCTGCTCACTGCTTAAAAGCCAATAAAGAGGCAAGGTTGGTGAAAAGGACACTTTGCTTTATTTTGGATGCCAGAAGCTGGGGGTGGGGGTTGTCCAAAGGCCAACCCCCACTCTCCCGGCCAACAATCAGTGGGCTAGAGCTTTTATAGGCCAAGGGAGGGGGCTACATACAGAAACAGCACAGTCACCTCTGACAGGCATCTGAAATTGGTCATTGGTGGTCTGATCAGCATCATCTTGATATGTTTTAAGTACAGTTAATCTTTAGTTCCAGGGTTGGTTGGTTTCCATTTCTTAAGGCCAGCTCTTGGAATTGTGTCAACTTAAGTCTTGGCTACAATCTGGTCATCATGTAACTAACTTCTCCACTGGTGGGGGTTTCAGTATCTATTACAGCTCACAGGACATGGCTCAAAACATTATCTACAACCCTTGTGTATGTGTCAGTCATGTCTGACCCTTTGCAACCCTATGGACTCTAGCTTGCCAGGCCCCTCTGTTCCTGGAATTTATTGTAGCTTACAGTAAAGAATCTGCCTGCAGTGCAGGAGACCTGGGTTCAATCTCTAGTTCAGGAAGATCCCTGGAGAAGGGAATGGCTACCCACTCCAGTATTCCTACCTGGAGAATTCCAGGGACAGAAGAGCCTGGTGGGCTACAGTCCATGGGGTAGTAAAGAGTCAGACATAATTGAGTGACTAACACATACATACAGCCCTTGAGGAGGAACTGAAAGTCCCTGACTTTGCTTAATGGCTAAACTAGTGTTATTTGGCCTCCTTTGACTGTTTTCCTTTGTTTCTTCATGTTCGCACTTCTCTGATTAAACTTATTCTTTAGCTAAATAGTTTCCACAGAAAAAAAGCAGGTAGAGGACACGAAGGACAATATCCATAGGGTCCTGCTCCATTTCAGTCTTACTAATAAGGTACCGTAGCGGGCAATATGATAGGAATGAGGCATTAGGGGCAAAGGCAATGTTACATGCCACTCAGGATCTATAGGTTTGGAACATGACATCCCTTAAAGTGACTGAACAGATTACTCCAAGAGTGGCTCCTTATCCCAAAGTAAAATCTGTCACACAAAGCACTGAATAGTATTGCTTAAAGATTAACAAAATGAACACCATGAGAACATACAACCCAGCCTCAGAAAGAGAACATTACTAGTACTCTCATGTTCCCCTTTCCATCCCTTCCTCTAGAAGTAGTAGCCAGATGAAGTATTGAATTTTTAATTAATCATTCTCTTACTTTCTTTACAGTTTTACCTCAAATGTACATATCTTTAAACAGTTTTAGTTTTGCTATTTTTGGTACATATACACATGTGGACTTGTACATTATGTATCTTCTCTTTTTCCTGATATATTTATTTAATTTTAAAAATTTCTTACAATGCTGTGTTGGTTTCTGCCATACAACAATGCAAATCATCCATAATTATACAAACATTCCCTCCCTCCCCTCCCACATCCCATCCCTCCAGGTCATCACAGAGCGCAAGACTGGGCTCCCTGTGCTACAAGCAACTTCTCACTAGCTACCATCCTGCACCTGATAGTGGGTATATGTTGATGCTTGCTTTATTCATCTCACTCTCCCTCCCCACACCGTGTCCACAAGTATGACTTGCTTTTTATACTCAACATTGCTTTGCATTCATATTTAGAGCTGAAATTCTTTCCTTTTCATTTCTATATAATATTCCAATGTATAAATGGACATCTGAAGACCTGCAGTCTTTCCTGCTCTATTTTTCTGCTGTGAAATAGGCTGCTTGTTGCCTATTTACTTGGTATACACGTGCAAGAGTTTCTCCAAGTTGTCCAAAGCTAGGAATGGAATTGCTGGGACAACGGTATGGTATTACCAACTTTACTAGGTAATGTTAAACTACTTTCAAAGTGGTTGTATCAATTTAGATTCCTGGAAGATTCAGTGCATGACAATTCATGTTGTTCATCCTTGCTAACTACTGGTATTATCAGACGTGGGGTATTTGTACCCACTCTGGCGGATATGAAATGATGTTTCACTGCGGTTTTAATTTGCATTTTGCTGAGTTGTGAAGAGGCTGTGCCTCTTTTTATGCTCTTGGCCTTCGTCACTTAGACGCAGTGGTGTTCCTTACTCTATAAAGAGCCTCTGCCCATTTTTATATTGTGTTATCTTTAAAAACAGGGTAGATACTCTTTACCATATTCTGGATACTAATCTTTGTCAGTTATACATTTCAAATCTCTTCTTCCATTTTAACTCTTACTAATTTATTAAGGTATTTCTTGGGGAAAACATATCAAAATGTTTTTCAGTTATCTAAGGAATTTACTTCCTTGACTTGTTTTTTCCTTTTCAAAGCAATGCAAAGGCATTTCCTTTAAGTTCAGACTATGGAATTTTGCCAAGAGGGAAGAACTTCCAGGTAGTTCATCCTACCTAACGTTGCTCAAAACTCACCAAAAGCGTTCAGATTCCTAACCGGATTGTACCTCTCATCCTTCACTGGGGATTAGCTGTGTAGTGACAATATGCCAAGCATTAGCAAGAGAAGCTTCGAACTTCTTAGGAAGGGAAGCTATGGAAGCTGCGCTTAGCTCTGCTTTCTGTCCATGGATAACATGTCCTCTCTTGCTTGCCCTTTGACATCTGTGTATTGGAAGGAGAACAAATGCTAAATGGTTTCAACCAGTGTCCTAGAGGAAGTATCGTAAATCTACACTGAGTCTACAGGAACTTCTTTTAATCGCCAAGCTAATGTAAAATCCATTTCATAAAAATACACTTCACAATTTACACACTACAAGAATAGATTTTTTTTTTAACATAATAGTCTCATAGTTATTTTTTTTTAAGGTTGTATATAAGCAAAAGTTAGTTTTGCCAATTAGGTAAACTTTCAGGCAGAAGTAGAAAATTTTTAAACTTGAAATTCTGGTATGATCAGACTCTTTAATTCTCTATCCTTGACTCATTTTTTGGAGCAGCAGTTTTCAAGTTTTAGAGTGAATCAGAACCCCCTGGAGGGCTTGTTAGAACGTCACCCTGAGGCCCCACCCCAAGTTTCCTGATTGAGTAGGTAGAGGGGTAGGGCTGAAAAGCTGCATTTTTAACAAGCTGCCAGCTGGTGCTGATGCAGTCAGTCTGGAACCAGGCTTTGAGAGTCACTGCTCTGCTCTGGAGGAGCCGACTATATACATTCTGACACCCGGATGGCTCATCCTCCTGGCAGCTGTCTTGCCCTGCTCACAGGCTGGAGAGCTCTGTTAGAACAGCCCCAAAGTCTAGAGGGGCTGTTGCCAGGATGCGGTTCCCTTTTCACTCCACCACTGCTCCCCTGGATTCAACTATTGGAAGCAATACCAAGGAACACAGGGAAACTCCTGGAATGTTCCGCCAAAAGCCTTCATTCCATTAACCAACTTCTTTTCAGTTATTACCTGTCTCTAGAATCCTTCTCCTTTTCCACACTTGACTTCCAGATGGATTGTCAGCCATCTCATTTGACAGATGTTTTAAATTTTAGCTTTCTATTTAGATTTTTTTTTTAATAGCTATATTCTAGATCTTTGGGATCACTTTAAATGAAGCATTATTATGAGATTCCAGATGCCATATTTACATTTATATTTATCACTGCATTAGCACCAGGTAGAACTGCTTTAATTATTCTTGTGGAAAATTCTTAGAGATGGAAAAACCAGACCACCTGACCTTCCTCCTGGTAAATCTATATGCAGGTCAAGAAGCAACCGTTAGAACTGGACATGGAACAACAGACTGGTTCCAAATCGGGAAAGGAGTGGTCAAGGCTGTATATTGTCACCCTGCTTATTTAACTTATTTTCAGAGTACATCATGAGAAATACAAGCTGCAATCAAGATTGCTGGGAGAAATATCAATAACCTCAGATATGCAGATGACACCACACATAGAGCAGAAAGCAAAGAAGAACTAAAGAGCCTCTTGATGAAAGTGAAAGAGGAGAGTGAGAGTTGGCTTAAAACTCAACATTCAGAAAACTAAGATCATGGCATTGGGTCCCATCACTTCATGGCAAATAGATGGGGAAACAATGGAAACTGTGACAGACTTTACTTTGCTGGGCTCCAAAATCACTGCAGATGGTGTCTGTAGCCATGAAATTAAAAGATGCTTGCTCCTTGGAAGAAAAGTTATGACCTCACTACAGAGCATATTAAAAAGCAGAGACAGTATTTTGCCAACAAAGGTCCATCTAGTCAAAGCTATGGTTTTTCCCATAGTCATGTAAGGATGTGAGAGTTTGACTATAAAGAAAGCTGAGCGCTGAAGAACTGATGCTTTTGAGCTGTGGTGTTGGAGAAGACTCTTGAGAGTCCCTTGGATTCAAGGAGATCAAACCCGTCCATCTTAAAGGAAATCGGTCCTGAATATTCATTGGAAGGACTGATGCTGAAGCTGAAACTTCAATACTTTGGCCACCTGATGCAAAGAACTGACTCACTGGAAAAGACACTGATGCTGGGAAAGATTGAAGGCGGGAGGAAAAGGGGAGGACAAAGGATGAGATGGTTGGATGGCATCACCAACTTGATGGACGTGAGTTTGAGTAAACTCCAGGAGTTGGTGATGGACAGGGAAGCCTGGTGTGCAGCAGTCCATGGGGTCGCAAAGCGTTGGACACAACTGAGTGACTGAACTGAACTGAATACACAGGCAGTTTTAATACCTAAATGATGCATTTGCACAAAATGGAGACAAAATACTACGTAACCAAAGGATTCTCTGAGGTTCAAATACAGAAAAATAGTAGGAAGAATTACGTTCGCACATGGCAGATGGTCGGAGAGGCATAATGAATTCATACAGAACTTGAAGCAGTCAGAACCATATTCCCATTGACGGCAATTTAGTTTTCGCAAAAACAATCAATTAACACTAGGATCCACAATACTTTAAGAGAAATACCTCTCTACTTAACCAGTCTCCTGTTATTCTCCTTTAGTTTCACTTTTTTTCTAAAATAGAGTTAGATCTTGACACTATTTAAAAAACAACTGGTATACAATGGGCAGAGATAGCCTCTTCAAACTGGACAACTACATGTAAAAGAATGAAATTAGAATACTTCCTACCACCACACACAAAGATAAACTCAAAATGGATTAAAGACCTAAATGTAAGACCAGAAACTATATAAAACTCTTAGAGGAAAACATAGGCAGAATACTTGATGACTAAATCACAGCAAGATCCTCTATGACTTACCTCCTAGAGTAAGGGAAATAAAAATAAACAAGTGCAACCCTCAGTTCAGTTCAGTTGCTCAGTCGTATCTGACTCTCTACGACCCCATGGACTGCAGCATGCCAGGCTTCCCTATCCATCACCAACTCCTGGGGTTTACTCCAGCTCATGTCCATTTATTTGGTGATGCCATCCAACCATCTCATCTTCTGTCATCCCCTTCTCCTCTTGCCTTCAATCTTGAGGAGTCAGTTCGCATCAGGTGGCCAAAATATTCAGCTGAAGTTTCAGCTTCAGCATCAGTCCTTCCAATGAATATTCAGGACTGATTTCCTTTAGGATGGACTGGTTGGATCTCCTTGCAGTCCAAGGGACTGCAACACCACATTAAGTGGGACCTTATTAAACTTACCTGGAGAAGGAACTGGCAACCCACTCCAGTATTCTTGCCTGGAAAAGCCCATGGATGGAGGAGCCTGGTAGACTACAGTCCATGGAGTCGCAAAGAGTCGGACATGACTGAGCTACTTCACTTTCACTTATTAAACTTAAAAGCTTTTGTGTTGAGGTTTGACAGAAAACAACAAAATTCTGTAAAGCAATTATCCTTCAATTAAAAAAAATGAATTTTTTTAAAAAAGGCTTTTGCACAGCAAAGGAAACCACAAACAAGGTGAAAAGACAACCCGCAGAATGGGAGAAAATAACAGCAAATGAAACTGACAAAGGATTAACTCCCAAAATATACAAGTGGCTCATACAAGTCAATACCAGAAAAACAAACAACTCAATCAAAAAGTGGGAAAAAGACCTAAACAGACATTTCTCCAAAGAACACACAGAGATGGTAACAAACACATGAAAAGATGCTCAACATCACTCATTATTAGAAAAATGCAAATCAAAACTACAATGAGATATTACTTCACACCAGTCAGAATGGCCATCATCAAAAAGTTTTATAAACAATAAATGGTGGAGAGGGTGTGGAGAAAAGGGAACCCTCTTGAACTGTTGGTAGGGATGTAAATTGATAAGCCACTAAGGAAGACGGTATGGAGATTCCTTAAAAAACTAGGAATAAAACCACCATATGACCCAGCAATCCTATTTCTAGGCATATACCCTTCGGAAATCAAAATTCAAGAAGAAACATGTACCCGAATGTTCACCGCAACACTATTTACAACAGCTAGAACATGGAAGCAAACTAGATGTCCATTGACAGATGAATGGATAAAGAAGCTGTGGTACATATATATGAAATATTACTCAGCCATAAAAAGGAACACATTTGAGTCAGTTCTAATGAGGTGGATGAACCTAGAGCCTATTGTACAAAGTAAAGTACGTTGGAAAGAGAAAGATAAATATCATATACTAACACACATATATGGAATCTAGAAAGATGGCACTGATGAAATTATTTGCAGGGCAGCAATGGAGACACAGACATAGGGAACAGACCTGCGGATGTGGTGGGGGGAGGGGAGGAAGGAGAAGGGGAGACGTATGGAGAGAGTAACATGGAAACTTACATTACCGTATGTAAAACAGCCAGCCAACAGGAATTTGCTATACAACTCAGAGAACTCAAACATGGGCTCTGAAACAACCTAGAGAGGTGGGATGGAGAGGGAGGTGGGAGGGAGGTTCAAGAGGGAGGGGATATATGTGTACCTATGGCTGATTCATGTTGATGTTTGGCAGTAACCAACAAAATTCTGTAACGCAATTATCCTTCAATTAAAAAATAAATTAATTTTTGAAATTCTTCCAGTAAAAAAAAAAAAAAGACAAACCCCCCCCCCAAAAAAAAACCCACAACTGGAATTACATGATTCAGAGTTACATTCTTTCAATATATGAGGAGTTAACCCTCATTTCATCACTATTTCAATAGGCAGGCTCTGGGTTCAGCCTCTTATCTTTTCTCTCTTTAATGCACACATGTGGTCATGTGCTCTGGTTCAAAAATCTAAGTCTCACAGTATCTTCAATGGGATAAGGTAAAGTACAGGGTCATTTGGCCTGCTGCCTATTTTTGTAAATAACATTTTACTGGAACATACTCGCAGTCACGCTCTTATGTATTGTCTGTGGTTGCTCTTGTGCTACAATGGCAAAGTTGAGTAAATACAACAGAGATCCACATGGTGTGTCAAACCTGAAGTATTTACTATCTGGTCCTTCAAAGAAAACAATTGCCAACTCCTGACCTACCAGATAAAATCCAAACTCCTCAACACGAGATACGAAGTTTACAAACGGATCCCAGCTAGCTTTCCAACATTATTTCTGGCTGCTGACCATCACATAGCCTATGTGCCAAATAGTCCCTAAAGTTTTAGGTCTCTATGCCTTTGCTTATTTCCCTCTCTCCACAATGAATGCACTCTTTCTCATCTTCCTCTGTCCTCAAATCCTTACATATTCTTTAAGGCCTAAGTAAACGTCATACATATCATCCTGGACATTTTCTCTGCTCTCCATTCCTACCCCCAGGAAAGATCTTCAACTGATAAGATCAACATATGAGGATGAAAAGAGAATGTTTCCCAAAAAAGTAGAACAAATGACTCTAGAACGGTAGTAACATAACCACAGAAAGAAAGGGTTGCCATGCAGATATAAGAAAATGGGGTTCATTAAGCAAGATTTGGCCATGTTCATTCAACACAAGGAAAGCTCAGTGTCCTAATCAGCAGATGTGATTGGCTAGTTCCCACTGCAGTTATAAGCCTTGTAGGAAGCAGCTCAGATGGCCAATGCTTAATGTCATTCAATATTTACTCAGTTCCCCTTATTCTTCTCTGTGCTCACCAAGTAATCTAATTAAAACTTGGCTATTCACATAGCTTTCCTCACTGTAAATTAATAAACTGATGTTTTGACTGAAGCACCAGTCTCTTATGAGCACGGTTAGTACAGGCTGTTTTTTAAGAAATCAGGCACCTACTGATGGATTGAAATCAGGTCTCTGCAAAAACAAAGCTGAGGACCACCACATGAATTCTATCCCAGGGTTGGCTGGCCAACTACTTATAAAGACACCCTCTATCTCAAGTCAAAGCAACAGTGGCAGTGTATTCAGTCATTGTCTGTTTGTCTTGCTGGACACTGTGAGTCCCTCGCAGAAGAGATTCTCTCCCAGAGCTCATTTCTTACTGGGATGCCATCAAGAGGCACAATACTTGGTTATTCATAGGTAAGACAATTTTGATTTAACTGGATCATGTATCACTCTCCCCTTTTCCTTTTTTTGGTAGTCCCTCTACGTGCCCCTTTCCGTACTGTTTATGGCGTTCTCGAGGCAAGAATACTGAAGTGGTTTGCGATTCCCTTCTCCAATGGACCACATTTTGTCAAAACTCTCCCATGATCCATCTGTCTTAGGAGGTGGCCCTGCACAGCATGGTTCATAGCTTCACTGAGTTACACAAGGCTGTGATCCATGTGATCATTTTGTTTAGTTACCTGATGTGAAGAGTCAACACACTGGAAAAGACTTTGATGCTGGGAAAGATTGAGGGCAGGAGGAGAAGGGGGTGACAGAGAATGAGATGGTTGGATGGCACCACTAAATCAGTGGACATGAGTTGGAGCAAACACTGGGAGATAGTAAAAGACAGGGAAACCTGGCGTGCTGCAGTCCATGGGATCCCAAAGAGTCAGACACAATTTAGTGACTGAACAACAACTACCTGTCCCAGATATCTACAATCTCCTTGTTCCCAAATTGGGAAAGGAGTACAACAAGGCTGTGTATTGTCACTCTGCTTGTTTAACTTATATGCACAGTACATCACATGAATCACAAGCTGCAACCAAGATTGCCGGGAGAAATATCAGCCACCTCAGACTACGCAGATGATACCACGCTAACGGCAGGAAGTAAAGAACTAAAGAGCCTCTTGATGAGGGTGGAAGAGGAAAGTGCAAAAACTGGCTTGAAACTCAATATTTTAAAAACTAAGAACGTGGCATCCAGTCCCATCACTTCATGGCAAATAGAAGGGATATATGTGGAAGCAGTGACAGATTTTATTTTATTGGGCTCCAAAAACACTGTGGATGGTGACTGCAGCCATGAAATTAAAAGACAACTGCTTCTTGGCAGGAAAGCTACGACAAACCTAGACAGTGTTAAAAAGCAAAGACATCACTTTGCCGACAAAGGTCCACCGTAGTCAAAGCTATGGTTTTTCCAGTAGTCATGTACAGATATGAGAACTGGACCATAAAGAAGGCTGAGCACTGAAGAATTGATGCTTTTTGAACTGTGGTGCTGGAGAAGACTCTTAAAGAGTCCCTTGGACTGCAGGGAGATCAAACCAGTCAATTTCATTTCCTAAAGGAAATCAACCCTGAATATTAATTTGAAGGACTAATGCTGAAGCTGAAGTTCCAATACTTTGACCACTTGATGAGAAGAGCTGACTCACTGGAAAAGACGCTGATGCTGGGAAAGACTGAAGGCAGAAGGAGAAGGAGGCACCAGAGGATGAGATGGTTAGATAGCATTACTGACTCAATGGACATGAATCTGAGCAAATTCCAGGAGAGAGTGGAAGACAGAGGAGCCTAGTGTACTGCAACCCATGGGGTCGCAAAGAGTTGGACACGACTTAGCTACTGAACAACAACAATCAGTCTTTCCATACTTCTGCTAATTCTTTACAGCCTTTGCATTAGTCATCTTTTCTTCAGTATCAAAACATTCAGAATTCTCTGCTGTCTAATCTTCCTCAGTTAAAACAAAAGAAAAAACATCTGATTATCAGTGACCAGACCTCTGAAATGAAACACATGCCCTGAGGAAGATTTGATTTTCTTTTGAGTAAATAAATGAATTTCCTCCTTGCGGAATACCAAGCCTCACTCTTTAGATGTGCTGGGCTTATGACTGTGTGTCTTTTCCTCACTGGCTTCTCCTAGGACCTACTGGTACTGAACTAACCTCGTCCACCAGATTAGAAACTTTTTTTTTTCTGTTTCAAGATTCCCAGATGATTATTTGCTTTCCAATATATTTACTGTTCATTCAACAAATATTTTTGAATATCTTCTGCACCAGAAATTGACTTGTTCCAGACAACAGGCAGGAGTAGTATACAAGACAGCCAAGTTCCTTGCTCCAATTTAGTTTAAAGGTAGCAGAAAGACAAAAACAATGAACAAAAGACCCAAGGTAATAATAACATATATGATAAGAAAAACCTAGGATAATGCTATAGGTGACGTGAGGGTCAGAAAAGTTACTTTAAGTGGTTTTGATGACTGTTCTGAAAGGTGACTTTTCAGCCAAGATCTAAAAGTCTCTTGCAACTTTCTCAACCTAGGACTCTCCTAACAGTAGTAATATAGGTGAGAAGCAGTGATGACTTTGCTTGAATTTATAGCTGTGAAGACAGAAGTGGAAAAAAACATGTAATGTATTTTAGAAGCAAAGTTAAAAGGACTTGTTCATAGACTGGCAGTAAGGAGATAAGGACAAGAGATGCCTGAAGGGCTGACCCCTGTGCTAATTTCAGTTTGTATTTAATAAACTTTTTGTTGTTCTATACTTATTTTTCCTGAAGAGCTGAACATGGCCCTATGCTACCTGTATTTCTAGGTCTGGGGAAAAAAAGGTTTTTGGTTAATAGCTTCATAATGGTTTGTTTTGAGATCCACATTGTAAATTGTTTTAATAAATTTTCAACAAACTAATAATAACCAACTAACTAACCCAAATAAACCAATTAAAAATTACTAAATAAAACTGCTGGCTATGGCTTGGTGGCCCAGTGATTAGGATTCTGGGCTTTCCCTGCTGTGGCCCAGGTTCAATCCCTGGTCCAGAAAATGAGATCCTGCAAGATGTGTGGCATGGCTCCTCCATACCCACCCCTCCCCTCAAAAAAGGGCATGATTTTGTTAATACTACTTTTGGCATCGTCTTTTGCAAAGAGCTCAGTCTAAAAAGTGAAACAAGCAAATATCTGCCATGATTTTTTTTAAAAAAATACTACACAACTACTGCTCCTAACTTACTTTCTCACCAATATTTTTGACAATTATTGTTGAACTCCTGAGGAAGAGGCGATCATGAATTTGGCACACTGTGATTTCAAGATCCACACAGCTGACTCTTTCAACACCCAGTCTGAGTTCCTTGACTTTCTTCTGAGGGTCTGGTCCTCTGCCCTATATTAGCTCTACAGTCCCATGGCTGTAACGTAATGCTAATCATTACCAATAATTATATCCCTCCATAACTCAATTTCTTTGATCTTCTCTCTCGGGAACTCTTTTATCAAAATCCCAATCCTAGTTAAAACACTCTTCCTACCCCTCACCTGTACCAGACTGGAAGATAAAGCACAAAAAAAACACACGAACTGACTAACCATATTTAATATTTATCACCCCACTAACATCAAACTAGTGGGTAATCCCATTGTATTACCCTGGTCCAGTCACTCTCTCACAATCAAATATGACTATTTTACTTCTTATTTTCTTTACTTTCTTATTTTCCCTCAAACCTTTAATATTTCTTACCTATCACTCTCAGATGAAGATTCCACCTTAATATTTCACTAAGAATATTGAAGCAATCATAAAAGGACATGTAAGTTCCCACTGCTACCTCTACCAACTGACCTGAATGTGTACCCATAAGTCTACTTTCCTTCTTGTTTTCATAAGCTGTTGAGACTCTTTATTTACGGCCAATCCCATAGTCCATGACAAGATCCCATTCATGCTCATATATACATTATTATTCCAATAAGTTGACCTTTCTCAACAGGATCATGACCATCAGCACACAGATAGGAACATACCTTCCCAAATTAAAAACAAACATTCCTTTGACTTTATATCCCCCCCAAACACTTCACATCTCCCTCTCAACTATTTCTTTACTCTTCATAGCAAAATTCCTCAAAAGAACTATTTGGTTTTGGTACCCCAAATTGCTGCCCTCTTATTCTACCTTCTTCAATCTGGTGTTCATTCCTAGCACTTACTCCACCCAAATTGATCTTGTCAGCAATAACCTGCATGGTGCCAAATCCAACTGTCAATTCTTGAAGCAGCATCTGATAAGAGATCACGCTTTTCATCCCAAAACACTTTTCTCACTTGGCTATGGTGCCATTATTTTCTCTTGGTCTCCTCATATCTCTTGGCTGCCTCACCTCATTCTCCTTTGCTAGTTTCTCCTCGTCTTCCTTACCTTTAAACAAGGAAGCATCCCTAGGACTTAAATTCTTTGGATAGCCTCTCTTCTATACTTACTCCCCAGGTGACTTCATATACTCACAACTCTTGGATTTGTATCTTCAATTTGGACCTCTCTCCCAAACTCCAGACATAAAAATTTCTACCTATGTAACATTTCTACTTGGATGGCTTACAGATATCTCAAACACATATATACTAACAGACTCTTAATTTTTTCCCCCCAGACCTACTACTCCCGCCATGTTTTTACCATTTAATAAACAGCAACTCAGTCAAATCTTGGAGTTAACTTGGACTTCTCTCACACTCTGCATCTGATCCATCAAACATTTGGCTCTATCTTTAAAACATCATGGACTTACCATCTCCACTGCTTCCACTTTGGTCTAAGTCATCATTATCTGTTTCCTGGTCTATTGCAATCCCCTCCTAACTGGGGCTCCTGTAGGCCCATATAGCCTGTAGTCTATTTTCAGCAAAGGTACCACAGGTACCTTATTCTTTTTAATTGAAGTTTTTATTGAGATATTTATAGATTCACATGCAGTTGCAAGAAGCGACACAGAGGGCTCCCTTGAATGTGTTGTCCAGTTTTTTCTGACAGTAATATATATATATTCATATTACTACATATATTACATATATATTATATATATTATACATACACATATATGTATTATACATATATACATACATGTATATATTATATACATATAATAACTTATATGTAGAGTACATCATGAGAAATGCTGGGCTGGAGGAAGCACAAGCTGGAATCAAGATTCCTGGGGAAAATATCAATAACCTCAGATATGCAGATGATACCACCCTCATGGCAGAAAGTGAAGAACTAAAGAGCCTCTTGATGAAAGTGAAAGAGGAGAGTGAAAAAGTTGGCTTAAAGCTCAACATTCAGAAAACTAAGATCATGGCATCTGGTCCCATCATTTCATGGGAAATAGATGGGGAAACAGTGGAAACTTCATGGCTGACTCTATTTTGGGGGGCTCCAAAGTCACTGCAGATGGTGATTGCCGCCATGAAATTAAAAGACACTTACTCCTTGGAAGGAAAGTTATGACCAACCTAGACAGCATATTAAAAAGCAGAGACATTACTTTGCCAACAAAGGTCCATCTAGTCAAGACTATGGTTTTTCCAGTGGTCATGTATGGATGTGAGGGTTGGACTGTGAAGAAAGCTGAGCGCCAAAGAATTGATGCTTTTGAACTGTGGTGTTAGAGAAGACTCTTGAGAGTCCCTTGGACTGCAAGGAGATCCAACCAGTCCATCCTAAAGGAGATCAGTCCTGGATGTTCATTGGTAGGACTGATGTTGAAGCTGAAACTCCAATACTTTGGCCACCTGATGCGAAGAGCTGACTCATTGGAAAAGACCCTGATGCTGGGAAAGATTGAGGACAGGAGGAGAAGGGGATGACAGAGGATGAGATGGTTGGATGGCATCACAGATTCAATGGACATGGGTTTAGGTGGACTCCAGGAGTTGGTGATGGACAGGGAGGCCTGGCATGTTGCAGTTCATGGGGTCGCAAAGAGTTGGACACAACTGAGCGACTGAACTGAACATTTTGCAAAGCTATAGTATATCACAATGAACATACTGACACTGACATGGTCCACTGATCTTAGTCTGATTTTCCAGTTTTACTTATATTTGTGTATATGTGTATAGTATGTTCCATACAATTTTATTATCTTTTAGGTTTGTGTGCCTACCACTACAGTCAAGATACTGAATAGTTTCAACATCACAAAGATTCCCCATGTTGTCCTTTTATAACCACACCCATCTCCTTCTCTAATTCTATCAAACAACATTTGATGCCCTCCATTTCTAAAATTAAGAAATGCCCTCCATTTCTAAAATTAAGTCATTTTAAAAAAGGTTATATACATAGAATCACACAATATGCAACCTTAGGGATCTGGCTTTTATCATTAAGCATAAATTCCTAAAGATTCATCCAAGATGCTCTGTATCAATAGTTCACTTTAAAAAGTTATATTCCATGGTACGTATTTTCTGCAGTTTAACCATTCAGATGTTGAAAGACAGTTCTTGACTATTACAAATAAAGTATCTATGAACATTTGTGTATAGGTTCTTGTGTGAATTGGCCGGATCCCATTAACTAATCAGAGTAAAAACCAAATGGATTTCCAATGATCCACACAGCTGTACAACATCCCAGCTCCCCCAACCCAAGTCCCAACACATCTCCAATCATTCTTCACTTTGTTCACAGCACTTGAGCAACATTTATCTTCTTGTTCTTCCTCCGACAAACCAGGCGTACTCCTGACTGAGGGCTTTTCCACTTGATGTTCCTTCTACCTGGAAAAATCTTCCTTAAAACGGCTAAATGACGTGTTGTTTCACTTCTTTAAGATCTTTGCTTAACAAGCAACAAAAGTTTACTGTATTGCACAGGAACTATAGTCAGTATCCTGTAATAACCTATAATGGAAAATAATATATGTGCATATGTGTAACTGATTCACCTTGCTGTGTACCTGAAACACTGTAAGTCAACTATACTTCAATAAAATAAATATATTAAGAAAAAAATCTCTGCTTAAATATCAACTGATTTGAGAGGCGTTCTCTGTCCACTACATATAAAATAACAACTCCAACAGGCTCATCCACTACTGTACTAGGCATTCTCTACTTTCTTACCCTATATTTCTCTCTATATTATCTAACATGCTATGTATTATCTATATCTTGTCACTAAAACCTAAACTATATTCCATCAAGGACTTTGCTTTGTTTAGTGCTACATCAAGAATACATCATGGCACAGGCCAAAACTAAAAAATAACAAACATATCTAATCTTAAGACTAAGGGTAAACTTACGAAAGTCACGTTAAGTCAACCTGGAGTCGTTCAGGATTACTGAAACACTAACCTTTTACCTTTAAAGCTTTGTTCAGGATGTTTCTTCCTAGATCAAATATAAGTTAAGAAGTTGCTTAAGAAATAAATCAAGGCTTATTTACTAAGAAGCAAATAAATTAAGCTAAAAATTAATAGGAAAATTAACATTTGATTGGGCTAACTCTGTATTTTTAGCTTTTTTTCCTTCAAAATTTGCCTTTTTCAAAATAAAAATACTAATACCTACAAGCATAGCCAAAACAAAAAAGAATGACAATACCAAGTACTGTTAAGAATGACAATATCAAATACTGGCAAGGATGTGGAGCAAGTGATATGCATCATTTGCTAACAGAATGCAAATTGAGTCAACCAGTTTAGAATACCCATACCACAGTGGTGTAGCAATTGCCAGTCCCATAATTCCACTCTTTCCAAAAACCATATATAAGAAATTAGTATCCTCTGCTCAGAGACACTGTGTTTAGCTAGCATAGCTCTCTCTCTAATTACAGTAGGTATTAAATTCAGGTTTGTCTTTTTGTTTCAGGTACTGACTATTGGCTGGTAGTCTTATCCTTTTATGCTGAAGAAAATTTAATGACTACACATTTCTTTTTAACCAATAAAAGTATTTCAATGTTGATACATATTAGATAACAGTACTCAGGATCAAAATATTCTCTCTGGATACATATCTATTAGTCTTTTGAATTGAATATGGTTCATCAACCAAAACTTGTTAAGTTTCTGATTCAGTATGTTTTGGTTAAAAAAATTCAAATCAACATTCCTTTTTCATTCTTGTTTGGGCCTGGCTTCAAAAATAACCTGGAAACAATTTTAAAATAAGCTATCTCTAACATTTAAAGCATCTAAATCTGTCCTATTTAGTGTCAGCCCTGAGTTTCAACTCGGCTGGTTTGAGGAACATTCCCTTTGATGGAGAAGGCTGGAGTAAAGAAAGTCCTCTATTCCTGGCATTTGCTAAAGCACAGGAATATCTGTCAGGAATACTGTGCAGCAGATTCCTCAACTGCAAGAGTTTAAAAGTCTCACAGGTCATTTCCTTTTTATGAGCTTATGATTCTAGATAAGAGTATAACCAAAAAATGTACTTTGGACACCACTGTGTCCAAAATACTATGCATACCATATTTACCTTCTAAAAAATAAAAACCATTTTATTTTAGGTGTATATAACATATATTACTTTTGTAGTAAATAAGACATTTTTTAAAGGAAATAACTGGATGTTACATCTTTCTGTTCTGTTCACTGCCTCTTTTATACCATGAAGCATAAAAGGCAGGGTGTTAAATAATGATTTTTGTGGCATTCATAGGATGCTACAGTTGACCTAGATGTGGGTACATCTGAGTGAGGAAGTTGCTCAGCACACACAAGTTTGAGAAAATGGTAGTTGATTATTCTATGTAAAAGTTCCATGGAAACTTACCAACCTTCACTAAGTATGAGATTAGTTAAGCAGCTCTTTCTTGCCATTGTAACTGATGTTATCTTGATTTTTTTTTTAAATGAGGTCTATAGACCCACCCTAAAAGCACAAGGAAAGAATATAAAGTCTGGAGACTGAGGGCAGTCCAGAAAAACTTGTTAGGGCCAGAACAAAAAAGAGATTTAACTGGAAGCAGGTTATCCAGTGTGACCTTAAGGGCAAAAGCAACCAGGTCATTTCTGTGACTATTAGGAGAAATACTTCATAGGTTATTCATACCACTTCAAAAACAATCTTTCAACAAGACTCTACTGAGAGACCTTGTGGCTCCTATGGGAGCACCCCACTTCCTTTTCTGGTTCAAAGTAGCCAAGCCAGCTCCCAGTTGTAGCCCACCTCCTCTCTATCTATTCTTGGTGTAGTTGCAGCATCAGAGATCCAAGGCAAGGTCAGAGAGGAACCCACTCTATTTGGATGAATGCCACATCAACCACGCCCTTAGCAAACCCAGTTTATAAGTACCAAATATTTTTCAGTCTTCCTTTTGGTTTGTTTAATAGACTGGGTAAACGAGGAAATGTTCAAGCTTTTCTAAAAGTTACTGCAAACTCAAAAAAACCTTAAAATAGAAATGACATCATAAACAAGTCTCTCAGGGTATTAAGGTTACAGAGCTCTTAATCTCTGTTGGTTAACCTAAAGGATCCTTCTATCAGTCACACTGCAGACAAAACCAAATATGAGGTGACTTGCAGGAAAAGCTTATCAGTGCTTAGCCATCAGTCAAAATACTGCATTCACTCCAAGTATACAATGGAGAGACTGAGAGTTCTCTCTCTCTCTCCCAAGGGAAGTATTGCTATGACTCATTCTTCCTCTTGCAAAAATTTTCTTAATACACCAAGTTAGTAAGCAATGAACTACATACTAAATCCTAAAATAAACTAGGCTAGATCTAAAAGAAATCATGCTGAGATCAAGCTGAGTTTTATGCAGTGAGCAAAAGGTGAACAGCAACATCTTTCCTCAGTCTCACCCTTTTGAATTTCCTGGGCTTCAGACCAGATTTTTTCCTTCATTCTGAAAAACTCCTTTTCAGCCTTACCAATTTCCCCATCTTCAAATCAGTAAATGTATTTGTATACATTTATTAAGTGCCAATTACATTTAATGTGCTGTCCAGGAGAAGGCATACACTGGACGTAAGCGGGTAGGATATAGGGAGAGGAAAAGGACCATGAAAATGAAAGGAAAAGAATTTCAGATAAATTCTCTCTCCCCATTTTATGTTTCTCAAACTGGAATTTTTAAAAATTAATTTATTTATTTGAATTGGAGGCTAATTACTTTACAATATTGTGGTAGTTTCTGCCATACATTGACATGAATCAGTCACGGGTGTACATGTGTCCCCCATCCCCCTCCCCATCCCATCCCTCTGGGTTGTCCCAGTGCACTGGCTTTGAGTGCCCGGCTTCATGCATTGAACTTGGACTGGTCATCTATTTCACATATGGTAATATACATGTTTGAATACTGTTCTCAAATCATTCCACCCTTGCCTTCTCCCACACAGTTCAAAAGTCTGTTCTTTACATCGGTGTCTCTTGTGCTATCTCACATATAGGGTCTTCATTACCATCTTTCTAAATTACATATATATGTGTTAATATACTGTATCAGTGTTTTTCTTTCTGACTTATTACTTCACTCTAATAGGCTCCAGTTTCATCCACTTCAGTAGAACTGATTCAAATGCGTTCTTCTTAATAGTTGAGTAATATTCCATTGTAAATATGTACCAAAGCTTTCTTATCCATTCGTCTGCGGATGGACATCTAGGTTGCTTCCATGTCCTAGCTATTATAAACAGTGGTGCAATGAACATTGGGATGCACATGTTTCTTTCAATTCTGGTTTCTTTGGTTTGTATGTTCAGCAGTGGGGCTGCTGGGTCGTATGGCAGTTCGATTTCCAGTTTTTTAAGGAATCGCCACACTGTTCTGCATAGTGGCTGTACTGGCTTACATACCCATCAACAGTGTAAGAGGGTTCCCTTTTCTCCACACCCTCTCCAGCATTTATTGTTTGTAGACTTTTTGATAGCAGCCATTCTGACTGGCATGAGATAGTACCTCATTGTGGCTTCGATTTGCATTTCTCTGATGAGTGATGTTGAGCATCTTTTCATGTGTTTGTTAGCCATCTGTATGTCTTCTTTGGAGAAATGTCTGTTTAGTTCTTCAGCCCATTTTTTGATTGGGTCATTTATTTTTCTGATATTGAGCTCCATGAGCTGCTTGTATATCAAACTGGATTTTTTTTTTAATTTTATTATTGGAGTATAATTGCTTTACAATGTAGTGTCAGTTTTTGCTGTACAACAAAGTGAATCAGCGATATGTATACATATATCTCCTCCCTCTTGAGCCTCCCTCCCACCCCACCCCACATCCCACCTTGCTAGGTCATCATAGAGCACCGAGTTGAGCTCCCTGTGCTATATAGCATCTTCCCACTAGCTAGCTATCTTACACATGGTAGTGTATATATGTCAGTGATAATCTCCAAATTTGCCCTACCCTTTCCTTCCCCTGCTGTGTCCACATGTCTTTTCTTCACCTCTGCATCTCCATTCCTGCCCTGCTAATAAGTTCATCTGAACCATTTTTCTAGATTCCATGTATATGCATTAATATATAATATTTGTCAAAATGAAATCTAAAGATCATAAGAATCAAAGACATGGCAAAAACAGGGCAAAAACATGGCAAAGACAGGGCAAAATTTACTGATAAATGCAGATTCAAACTCAACACTGCAAAGTTTTCTTCAGATACACTGCTGAGCTCTCTCAATATGCCAATGTGGTGACCAGCAAGTGGGGCACACAATGAAAGTAAATTTGATTCTCCCTCAGACCCTCTCTTGCCACTTTCCATCCTAAGAGTACAGCCCAGGTGGTACATTAGATGAATCCATCACTGGGATGTCTCTTCACTGCTCCTTCTCCACTCCCTTTT
Organism: Bos mutus; assembly: GCF_027580195.1. NCBI lineage: Eukaryota > Metazoa > Chordata > Mammalia > Artiodactyla > Bovidae > Bos > Bos mutus. The sequence continues at coordinate 50,209,170 of NC_091626.1, read as the reverse complement.
AACATCCACAGGTATGTACAACCTTATCCTACAGCAATGCTATGTATCAATAATTGTACCACAGAAAAGGATTAAGAAGTACATCATTCACTGTTTAACTGAAAATGTGTTTCTATAGAAAAACAAACTTCTGAATGAGGAAACTATCCTGGGAGAAATCCACTGTTCTCAACAAAATGTGACTATATGAAGATGTACATAAGTGTTGCTAGCAATACTTGCAGACCTGCTGACTAACATTTTTAATAAGGTATCAAAATACTTTGTGTGAAAGCTGTCTCAGCATTTGCGAGACTTAAAAAAGTGAAGGTTTTGGTAAAACATGGGACGAAGTGCTCTAAGGAATTATTAGAACTAATCTAAGCCATCAAAAAAGCTTAAAAAGCAAGAGAGTTCCAGAAAAACATCTATTTATGCTTTATTGACTATGCCAAAGCCTTTTACTGTGTGGATCACAATAAACTGTAGAAAATTCTGAAAGAGATGGGAATACCAGACAACCTTACTTGCCTCTTGAGAAACCTATATGCAGGTCAGGAAACAACAGTTCGAACTGGACATGGAACAACAGAATGGTTCCAAATAGGAAAAGGAGTATGTCAAGGCTGTATATTGTCACCCTGCTTCTTTAACGTATATGCAGAGTACATCATGAGAAACACTGGGCTGGAAGAAGCACAGCTGGAATCAAGATTGCCGGGAGAAATATCAATAACCTCAGATATGCAGATGACATCACCCTTATGGCAGAAAGTGAAGAGGAACTAAAGAGCCTCTTGATGAAAGTGAAAGTGGAGAAGGAAAAGTTGGCTTAAAGCTCAACATTCAGAAAACGAAGATCATGGCATCTGGTCCCATCACTTCATAGGAAATAAATGGGGAAACAGTGTCAGACTTTATTTTGGGGGGCTCCAAAATCACTGCAGATGGTGACTGCAGCCATGAAATTAAAAGACACTTACTCCTTGGAAGGAAAGTTAGACAGCATATTCAAAAGCAGAGACATTACTTTGCCAGCAAAGGTCCGTCTGGTCAAGGCTATGGTTTTTCCTGTGGTCATGTATGGATGTGAGAGTTGGACTGTGAAGAAAGCTGAACGCCGAAGAATTGATGCTTTTGAACTGTGGTGTTGGAGAAGACTCTTGAGAGTCCCTTGGACTGCAAGGAGATCCAACCAGTCCATTTTGAAGGAGATCAGCCCTGGGATTTCTTTGGAAGGAATGATGCTAAGGCTGAAACTCCAGTGCTCTGGCCACCTCATGTGAAGAGTTGACTCATTGGAAAAGACTCTGATGCTGGGAAGGATTGGGGGCAGGAGGAGAAGGGGATGAAAGAGGATGAGATGGCTGGATGGCATCACTGACTCGATGGATGTGAGTTTGAGTGAACTCTGGGAGTTGGTGATGGACAGGGAGGCCTGGCGTGCTGCAATTCATGGGGTCGCAAAGAGTCAGACATGACTGAGCAACTGAACTGAACTGAAGCCATCACAATAAGCCCATATCCATAACATACACACAGAATACAGCTACTATTGTTATCTGTGTTGTGATACTTGTATCTGTAATTACAAAATAATGCACAATCTTGCCCCAAATGTCAACTAGTACAGGTGATATATCTGCTAGTGTTTTAATCCTTCCAGACCAGATTTTGTTTTGAACCAACAATCTCTAATAAAATTCATCCTTTCTACTAAAATTCTACCTTCCCCCACCTTTTTTGGAGGGTAAGTCTGGTTGTATTGTAATGAGGAAAATATAGCAAGTTTTAAAAGTTTAATAGGAAAACTTTTCAGTCTTAAAAATAAGTGAAAAGAAAGTTCTCAGTTTTAGCTAGACTATAACTCAAGTCCCCTTTCTTTCCTAGAATGAGGAAAATTTTATTTCTAAACTGCCTGATGAAAACTTCTGAGTCTTTCCTGAAGACACAACAGACTATGACAAATTGAAATATTGGGTTAGCAAAAAAGTTCCTTGGGTTTTTAAGTAAAAATAAAAGACACATTTTTCATTTTCGCCAAAAACCTCATTGAACAACATATTCACCATTTTGTATCACTACCTTCTGTCATTTTTCAAGGAACTTCATAATTCCATCTTTCTAAAACATTTTATCTTTTTGAGCAAAGAAGTGTTCCAGGTACTTTTTACAATCTTCCAGAGAATTGAATTTTTTTCCACTTAGAGAACATGGTAAAGACCAAAATAAATGGACTCTGAAGGTTCAACGTCTGGTGAACAGAACAAACGAATCAGAACTTCCCAGCCAATAGTGTTTGTAATAGTGTTTGCCTAGCCATCAAAGAAACATGCAATCTTGCGTTATCTTGACAGAAGACTTTGGGTTTTCTGTTGACTAATTCTGGACACTTCTCATTGAGTGCTGCTTTCAGTTGGTCTAACTGGGAGCAGTACTTGTTGGAATGAATCATTTGGTTTTTCAGAAGGAGCTCCTAATAGAGGACTCCCTTCCAGTTCCACCATGTACACAATATCAACTTCTTTAGATAAAGACCGATCTTTGGTGTGGTTGGTGGTGGTTCACTGCACTTCCCCACATTGTACAGTGTCCAGTTTTCATCACCATCACAATTTGTTTTAAAAACAGAACACTCTCATTATGTTTTAGAGAATCACATGCAGAAACACAATCAAGGTTTTTCACTTAACTTACGTGAAAACCATTAACATAACCACCGATAAACATAACCAAGCTGGTGCACATGATTCTCAATGCTTGATTTGGATGATTTGAGTATGTTGGCTGTCTCCCACATGGTATAATGCTGACTGTTCTATTTGATCACTATCAGTGTCAACTGACTGGAGCACTGTTCAGTGAGAAATTTCCACCATGAAACTTTGCAAACCACTTTTGACATGTTCAATCATAGTACTTTCTCCATATGCTGCACAAATCTTTTTTCACATTTCAATTGTGTTTTTACCTTTCTTGAAATAATATAGCATAATATGCTGAAAATGCTCTTTTCCTTCCACCTTCAATATTAAAATGGCTACATAAAAACTGACCTATTTTGTTTTGTTTTTTTTTTAATGCCACACTGATATAACAGCTGTCACAATACAATCTAACAAAACTGTCTTAAATGAAGTTAAAGACAACCGAGCACAACTAGAGCCATGGTATGGAAAAAAATAAGCAAACTTTTTGGCCAACCCAATACTTAATAGAATTCACTTATCCCTCAAGGAGAAAAAAACAAACACAAACCAAAAAATACAGAAAGTAATCCAGAATTCTTGGGGAGAGAAAAGCTTAGCATTTAGTTCCAAACATTGGGGGTCAGTAGATCCATGGACGTAAGGGCTCTGTGACTTTGAGCAAGTTACTTCCCTTCTCAGTTTTTCAGGCTAGATGAGGAATAACCAAGATATGTCTTAGTTCTGACAATAGACTCCTCCAGGTCCAGACACAGCAAATCAAACAGCCTTCTCCCAGTCAGCGTAAACTCTCCTCAGTCTTCAGGCAGCCACTACCAACAGATGAGAAGTGGGAAAGGGATGAAGCCTATTAACTTCATTCCCAACTCCAATGTCCTCAGGTCTCTTCTAGCTCTAATGTCTGTGATCTTAAAGAAATACTAACCAAACTTGAGGGAAAAAATAGTAACTTGCCCTTATCGCTGTCAGGATGAACAATGTATAAGCAGAAAGGGAAAATATGAGTGCTGAATCATGCTGCTGCTGCTGCTAAGTCGCTTCAGTCGTGTCCGATTCTGTGAGACCCCATAGACGGCAGCCCACCAGCTCTGCCGTCCCTGGGATTCTCCAGGCAAGAACACTGGAGTGGGTTGCCATTTCCTTCTCCAATGCATGAAAGTGAAAAGTCAAGGTGAAGTCACTCAGTCATGTCCGACTCTTGGCGATCCCATGGACTGCGGCCCACCAGGCTCCTCCGTCCATGGGATTTTCCAGGCAAGAGTACTGGAGTGAGGTGCCATTGCCTTCTCTGAATCATGCTAGGTAAGCTCAAAAACCACAAAGTGAAACACTTTAGGAAAGCGACTTGGAAAACAAGAACAGATTAAACAACAAAAAAAGTAAATAATGAAGTCAAACATGGGCCTATGTTGTTATGCACTAGAGAAGAAGTTAAAGTGGAATGACCATATTAATAAATGCTTTCTTGGAAAGTTGCCAAATAAAGCAAATTTCTACAGATCATTTCCTATTTTTCCAAAATAAAATTAGAAATGGTTCTATGAAAATATGAATTCCCAATACATAATAAATCATAAGAATGAATGCAAAAGAATTTTAGTCACAAAATTAAATACAAATTTTATTAATATAGTAAAAATGCTGAAGTATAAAGCAGCATATGCACTTCTGCCTTGTTACTTCATTTTTTCTTTTAAAAATAAATTTACAAGTAACTTCTGTCTCTATTTCAATTAAAATTTAAAACCAAGACACTCAAAAATAGGACAGTACTAGAAGATATTAGGGAAAAGACTTTAGAACAAGGAAAATAGATTGGGAAAACAGATTTAGAATCTAGGAAAGAGGTGTTTGGGAAACAGGCTTCATAAATGCTTTAGTTTCAGAAGGTGATAGTCAAAGAAATTTTAGATTGAGTGACTCAATTAACCCCATTAATTCATCCATGTCCATTCCTCAAATCTGGCACTTTTCTCTATTACCACAAAAAATACTAATGGTAAACAAATGATCCTTATGGTCTTTCTAAAAGTCTAGGATCACTCAAGTTTTAAAAATAAGGGCCTTGGAACCAACTCTGGAAGGGCTCATAAGAACCAGAGACAAATTAGAGAACTAAAGAAACAGGGAGAGTGTGCACTAGATCTCCAGCGGACCCTTTTGAGTTCTGTATCACGCACATGTAATTTTTAATTTAAATAACAAATAAATCATTCATTTTACTTTGCAGTTGTGTATGAAAAACAGTGACAAATATTGCCTCTGAGTTTATGCATGCCATAACAAAAAGTTTCATTAAAGAGTGTGGCAGATTCATGTTGATATATGGCAAAACCAGTACAATATTGTACAGCTAAAAAATAAAATAAAATAAATTAAAAAAAAAAGAGTACTGTTAAAAGAATTTCAGAACATTAAGGGGAAAATCTAACAATTTATGAGACCAATAGCAAAAATCATTTAAAGAGATATATAATTATCAATTCTCCAAAGCTCCAGAAGCTTGGGACCAAAGGCCTTATATAATTAAAACTCAAACTGGGAAGGGGCCAGTTTTGGGGTGTTTTTCTCTAAGGAAACATCAAGAGGAATCACTTTAGCTTTCCCAAAGTTCTGTGCAGGCCTTTAAAGATTTCTGTTTCTGGACTCTGCCTCATCCCAGGAATGGTTCCAGTACCTAGGAAAATTTCTGGAGTCTCATAAAGAGAGGAAGTGAAAACAATGCTTTACCAAGCCCTCTTTCCTAGGGACAAATGAACTCCTTGCCTGACGTAAGCTTTTGCTTTCCTGCTCTAACGATCTTGATCATAGTCACCCAACTACGCTTCCTCAAACAGTGCTTCTACATTACACTTGTTTGCTTAGAATTCATTTTTATTTGTTAATGGTTTGTATTTTGACAGTTTCTTGGGTGATTTTCCTAAAACTCCACCTTTCTACTTTTTAACTAAGGATTATTAGGAATCTTCAGGTCTAATCAAGCTGGCTCAAGGTCACACAAATATCCTAAAGTTCACCTTTACATCTGTGGCTCATTTGTTGCCCCAAATGGACTGCACTTCTCTTCAATAATCCTCCCTACCCCAGTGCCAAATTTCACTTCTCCATCCTATCCAAATTTGCATACCCTTCAAAGATTAGCTCAAGTCCATCTTCCTCAAAGCCTTTCCTAGCTCCTCCCAGGCTACGTGGCCTCTTTTCCACCCTGAAGGTTAACAACGCTCAAGATGCACCACCCCATTTAGCCCCAGCACTTTCATTAACTCAGGTGTCTGGTGCCCTGTCTGCTATGAATGCATGCTCCCCTTGGACTGTGCCTTACTCCTACATGGTGAAGTATTTCATACCTAACATTGGAGAAGTAGCACACGTGTGACTTTTAGGGACACCACTCATTTTACCCTAATCAATTTCAGGAGACCAGGGACACACCAAGCTTTGCCATAGCAATTAATTTTCAGACTAACATAGAGAAGCAGTTATGTTTGGAGAGGCACATGCCTATAATTTACATAACATGTCCTAATGTCTCAAAGGGTAGGAATTAGGGTATAATTCTCAACAGGTGAAGAACACCTAACAGCAAAGAATGAGTTCCCTCACTTAATGCCAAAAGGAGCCATTCTTCAAGAAAACAGCACTATCCCAACACTTTGACTTTGTGTCCCAAGCATAGAGAACAACACCGTTGATGAGATACTATGGTATCCCAAGTGAATAACTGAAGCAATGATCAACAGATGGAGACACGTAAGTAACCACTTGGCAACCAGGAGCAAGATCACACAGCCCACCACAAGTGATCTCAGGAACAGAAAGGGAGAAGGCCAAGATGACTATCCTCCTATAGACTAAAGACAGCACTCAATATTTTTTGAGAAGAGAAAGTTATTTGCTGTTACTGAATTGTACACTTAAAGTGGATAAACTTTATGATACATAAATTATGCTTCAGTAAAACTGTTTAAAAATCTTTGGGGTGACTTGAGCTGGCGTACTTGCTTGTGGTGAAGCATCTCACAGTCCCGTAAGGAGAGGGTACCACGGGTTTTTATTGGAATTTCAAGACAGAAGGCACAAAACCTCTGGTGCAAAAGCCGAAAATTTTCATCATATTACGATAGTAGAGCTTCCAATAATAATAAAAAGTATCAAAATATAGTCTTTGAGAAATACATATACATACAATAAAAACCAAACCATATAAAACTAATGAAATAGAACTGTGCCCCTAGTGGGGATAGTTCAGGAGAAAGGAGAAATGGAAGGGGTGGGGTGGAAAGAAAAACTAATATTTAAGACTGTTGATAGTTGGAAAAAAGCGGAAGTGATGAAAGAAAGGAAATCTTAGAAATCATTGCTATTGGTCAAGATGCTTGGTTTACTGTCCCCAAGGTCATAATGTCCACCTTGGCATACGTTCTTTTAGTAAGGGCTAGGGACATTTTTCCTTTAACAGCAAACAAAGGAAATCAAGAAAGCCACATAGAAAGGAGTAAAGGCCACTTAATTTAATGCAGAGAAGGGGAGGAGGTTACTAAGAGCTTAGTATAAGACCCAAAACAGGAGTTTAGGATAATATTCAAATGGACACTTGATGCCAACTATAAACTAAAATTTTTAAGTATTAGAATAAGACTGTCTATATCTTTCTTACATCTTAGTAACAAATTTCTTTCATTAATCTGAGTTCTCAGATTAACAAAGAGGCCATATGTCATACTCCAACATAATGAAGAGAAAAATAAAGGAATGATTTTTATTTGCATACCTGTTATGTGTCAGCTACTTTAGCAAATACATCTCCTCATGGCAAAATATTTAAAATATTGCTATCCCCATTTCATAGATGATGAAACTGAGGCTCAGGATAAAGAGCCTGCCCAAGGATACATAACTTCCTTCTCAACAATGGATGTGAGATTTGAACCTGACCCTAAAATCCGTTTTTTACACTCTATCATGCTGCCTCTATAAAATACTTTCTACCAGTTTTTACTTTTATGATACTACACACCACATACTAACAGAACCAAGTTGCTGAAATGGCAGTAATTGGCAAAAGAAGCCACAGCTGAAGGCAAGAGAAGGAAAAACCATAAAAAAACACAGAAGTGTGGGGCAATGTAATATAACTACCTCCAAACTGCCAACAACCTCAGAAGGCAAATCAGCAGCACAAAATAATACCTGATGCACAAGGGTATGCATGTTCAGCTGAACACAATGAACTCTGAATTCTACATCCTCCAAATCATCCTAAAAGAATTTAAGACCAGGAAGAGCTTTATAATGCATTTTACCAAAAATGACATTTAAAATAGATTTTTAAAAAGAACTTAGTCTTCTTACAGACAGTTCTCTTTGCAAACTTGGGCAAGCTAGGGAGTGACCTTTTGTCTCTGTTTTCTCATCTGTAAAATGAGAATAACAACAGTACCTATCTCAGGCAGCTGATATATTAATTCATCAAATGAATACATCTAAATCAAAACAGTTCTTGACATAGAGCAGATGTTTGATAAATTTTGGCTAATAAAGTCATTATCTTCAAAGTTCATTTTAAAGGAATAGCTTCATTGGTTCATGCTAGGTAAATGAGATATCATATTGAGATCCATATAATCCAAGTGATTAATTGAAAATTCTGGGTGAGAGCAATGAAGACTGAAAAAAGATTATAAAAAAGTGAGAGATGACAAATGTACAAAGAAAGCAGCACAAGAGAGATGTTAAGTCACCACTTTGCCTACACTTCTATCAACATTTATCTCATAATATAATCAGTTGCTTAATATCTATTTTCTTCATAGGCCAAGAGTCTTTTAAGGGCAGGCATTTATTTTTATATTATCAGCTCAGTACAGGGCTTGCAGCATAGCAGATACTAAATGTATAACAAAATTAGAAGGGAGTGGGACTCAGTAAGATTTGAGATCTATGATGGGAGGACCTGATTTTAACAGTCCAAATAGGACTGGGGGCAGAGTCAGTAAAAACTTATTATCGCTTTTTATTTAATTGATTATCAATATTCTATTCCTTCTGAACTAGGAAATACATTTCAAAAATGTTTAAAAAATAGTTGATTTGCTCTAAAATGAGAAATCTTTCAAATGATGATAAAACAAACTTTGGTAATTTATTTTTAATATTAAAAATATTGCTCTGATTTGCCTGTTATGCCCCAAAGTTAATTCTAATGGTCAGAAAGTGGAAAGTGAAGTTGCTCAGTCGTGTCCGACTCTGCAACCCCATGGACTGTAGCCTACCAGGTTCCTCCGTCCATTGGATTTTCCAGGCCAGAAGTCATAGCAATAAACTGATGCTAAAGAGACACACCTACTTTTTAGCTGTCAATCTGCCAGATGCAGTGCAGATACAAAAACACAATGACCTCTGGTACCAAAGTAAGCAGGGCTGGGGATGACCAACCCTAAACCACCTTGTCTGAGACTTCCCTTACCTCAGGCCTTTTGAAGCACACAGCCATAACAATGCCTCCTTCCTCACAGATGTTCAGTACAGGGAGTACCCCTAGCCTAAGAAAGATCAAATCCATCTTCAGGAATCTGAAAAGCTGGGAAACAAAACCTAAGTTGAGAGATCATATGTCGTCCAGTCTAGTCTGGAGGCAGCCTCATAGCAAGCCAAAGTCACAAATTAAGCTGAAGCTAAGGGGGAAGCAGAAGCCAAAGGAAAACAGAGAAAGTCAGGAGAGGATGGAGCAGGGCTGGGACATTTGCCACAGGTGTAAGATTTAAGAGGGCACCAAGAAACTCAGTTACAAAGACAGACGATATTTTAAAAAATCCAAATTACTGCTCTGGAATGGAGAGGAAGCACAGAAGCTGAAGAGAGCCCATGTAAACTGTTCAGAGGGAGGAGGACAGGAGCTTTCCAAGTGCCTGCTCTGGGTTCCAGCTGTAGTTCGGTGCAAGGAGCTCAGGCACCTTAACTGGGTAACACCCGCTATAACTCCCAGCCTTTCTGCCATAACTTCGAGTAAGCTAGCTTAAGCGGGTAGTGTTCTGAGACCTAAGAACCCTGATTAATAAACTATTTTGGGAAAATGAGACATGCACATAAAGCTTTTGTGTGTGTGTGTGTTGTTTTTTAAATTAAGGCAATATATAAATAACTGACAAAAGAATGGTACCAGCAATTAGTACTACAGAAGTTCAGAGATCACTGTGGGTGATCAGGGAAGGATCTTGTATCCAGATAGCAGGGCGGAGCTATATTTGAAGCTAGAAGATCAAAGTACATGTTAAAAAGGGATGGGAGGAGGATGAGAAGGGAGCCAGGGAAAGGAAAGGAAGAAACTTAAAAGGAAAGACATGATCCTCTGTATTACAGCAACGAAGTAAACATGGTTCCCTGCTCTTCTGCCTCCAGCCCTCAGATAACACTGCTCATTACACCTGAAATGTCCTTTCACCCTCTGCTCACGTTGAGACCCGTTCTTTCAGGGACTGGTTCAAACATTTCTTTGAAGAGGCTCCCCTAGTATCTGACTCAGAAGGAGTTATAAGCCAGAACTCCTATTTAGCAGTGGGAAAAGATAGACAAGAGGAAATGGCAGATGGGAAGGCTAACTAAGAAGCTGAATGCAGTGACGAGACCTGTACCCTGGTGGAGAGCAAATGATGTCTTAGAGGAGAACAGGAAGTGAGACTCTTTGACAAGGAGGACTAACAGGGGCTCAAAAGTGGCAAAGCTAAAGCAGGTGTAGCTGCACAGAGGGCTTGGTAGAGATAAAAATGTGTAAATCCACCAAGGTCCATTTCTGTGTATGGTTCTACCATCTTCTCTAAGATACTGTAGTTCTTTGGGACAAACAAATGGAGGGGGTTGACTTTTAAATAATCCTTTACTGATTTTTCCTAATCATAATAATCTTTCTTCCCTACTTCCCCACTCCCCCATCCCAACCACCCCTCCAATCCCACCTTCAAGCCAAGCCAAGTAGCCCAGAGGCCATTATGACAAAGTGGGGGGGGAGGGAACAGTTCTTTAAGAATACTAACTTGGGTTAATAATCACCCACCATGAACAAAAATAAATCCTGGGTATATCAAATCTAAGCTAACTACAACAATCTTACATACAAGTCTATGAAAGTGAAAGTGAAATCACTCAGTCGCGTCAGACTCTTTGGAACCCCGTGGACTGTAGCCTACCAGGCTCCTCCATCCATGGGATTCTCCAGGCAAGAATACTGGAGTGGGTTGCCATTTCCTTCTCCAGGGGATCTTCCTGACCCAGGGATCGAACCCGGGTCTCCTGCATTGGAGGCAGACGCTTTAACCTCTGAGCCAATATATTGGTACATATTAAATAATACAAACATGACGATTGCTACTGATTTAACAGATTGATAGTTTCAGGAAGTGTTTTAACACCAGGAGAATATACTTGAAATAAACTCAACTTACCATCAGTTCTCATTCACTCTTGTCCACTCATGCCTCATTTCCTCCCAGCTTACCATATTTCTACCCGTTTTCTCACATGCGCTTCAGGAATTATGTTCACATGTGCATACTTGTAATGATATTAGTGCTTAGATGTGCCCAGATGTAAAACTGTCATTTTTAAAGAGTAATCTCCATGTATCAATTACCTTAGATTTTAAGTGTGTCTTGGTGTGTTTGTGTTCTTCCCTCAGACAGTAGGTGTGTTTGAGCACACATACCCGAGGGAGTGTCTCTCTCTACAGATCAAAAAGGGTGCATGTCTGTGGAGGAACCTAGCCTGTGGTACAATTCTCAAAGTGAATTATTAAAAGGGTGAAATAATAAATAGAAAACAAGCAAAAAGAGGAAAAACAAGAAAGAGTATAAGGGCAAAAGAAGTCTGTCACAAAAGATGATGTATTGTATGACATTTATATGAAATGTCCAGAACAGGCAAATTCATAGACAGAAAGTACAACAGTTGCTTATGGCTAGGGGGGTTGGGAGGAAGTGGGTAGTGACTACTAATGGGCATGGGGTTACTTTTTGATGTAATGAGAATGTTCTAAAATGAACTGTGGTGACGGTTACCCAACTCTATGAATATACTGAAATCCACTGTCTTTTACACTTTAAGTGAGTGAACTGTATGCTGTTGTTGTTCAGTTGCTGAGTCGTGTCTGACTCTTCTCAACCTCCTGGACTGCAGCACACCAGGCTTCCCTGTCCTTCACTATCTCCCGGAGTTTGCCCAAACTCATGTCCATTGAATTAGTGATGCCATCCAACCATCTCATCCTCTGTCGTCCCCTTCTTCTGCCTTCAATCTTCCCTATCTTCAGGTTCTTTTCCTATAAGTCGGCTCTTTCCATCACATGAACTGTATATGTGAATTATATTTCAATAAAGCTGTTACTGAACTGAACTGAACTGAAAGCTGTTATACATTAAATAGAAAAAGAATAAGGAAACCAAAGTTGTCCTGCATTTCCATGGAAGGGTAACTCTATTTTCGAAAATCTCAACTGTCTTCTACTTCAATTTCAATCAAGCTTTAGTTTCAAGGTTTCCCACTGCTAAGTCCCCTAGTGGTCTCATCTCCATCTCCAGCTTTATTTGTCTTTACTGACAAGGGTGACCCACATACAGAACACGGTGTCCACTGGTTACCACAGAAAAGGACATGTTCACTATGATTTCAACCATAAAAATGTGTATGTGGATGAACAGAGCCTGGAAGGAAATGAGAAAAAACAAAATAGTTATATTAGAGTAATATGATTAAGGTGATGTTCTTTTTAAAATGTTACTGTGTTATCAGTCAATAAAATCTGATAATCTGATAACCAAGAAAAAAGAACCAACCTTAGAAATTGTTTCAAGACAAAGTCAGGAACTGTGTGTCAAAAAGGATTGGACTGAAGTAGTGTAGCAGAAAGATGAAAACTAAAATGCATGGGTTTTATATATATATGACTATGTGTATATATATGTGTCAGTCGCTCAGTTGTGTCTGACTCTTAGCGACCCGGTGGACTGTAGCCCACCAGGCTCCTCTATCCATGGGAATTTCCAGGCAAGAATAATGGAGTGAGTTGCCATTCCCTTCTCCAGGGGATCTTCCTGACCGAGGGACTGAACCTGGGTCTCCTGCATTGCAGGCAGATTCTTTACCATCTGAGCCACCAGGGAAGCCTTATATATGTGTGTGTGTGTGTGCGCACGTGCTAAACAAAGGCAGGTGCCTTCCTGCTTCCTTCCACATTAGAGAATATAGAAATTAACAGACCAATCATGTCACTTAAGCAGGGGAACTTACTGGTAAGAGTATCAAAACCCATTATGTGTACATGCAGATCCTCTAACTTTATAAAGGCTAAATTGGCTTTCCTCACCCTGAAAAGATGGCTGGCCTCAGGACCATTCCTTGACCCCACTGAATGCTTTCTATATTAAAACAATACTAAGCAGCCTTGGGGCTTCCCTGGTGGCTCAGAGGGTAAAGCGTCTGCCAGCAATGCGAGAGACCCAGTTCGATCCCTGGGTCAGGAAGATCCCCTGGAAGAGGATGGCAACCCATTCTAGTATTCTTGCCTGGCAAATCCCATGGACAGAGGAGCCCGGTGGGCTAAGTCCAGGGGATGGCAAAGAATCAGATACACTGAGCATGCAAAGCACTCAACATCCTTAATCATCAAAAAAGAAAGCAAATTAAAACTATAGTGAGGTACCATTTTATATCCTTTAGTATGACTAAAATAAAAAGGGCTGATGGCACTAAAATTTGGTGACATTAAAATTTGGCAACTAGAACTCACATAAACCACTCTGGAGACCTGTTTGGCAACTTTTTAATAAAATTAAACATACATCTTACCCTATGACTCAGTAAATCTACTCTTAGGAACTTCTAAAGAGAAATAAAACACTTATCCACACAAGACTCATAAAACGTTCATAACAACTTTATTCCTAACAACTCAAATCCAGAAATAGCCCAAATATCCATCAAGAGGAAATGAGATACACAAATTGGAGTATATTCATACAATGGAATACTATCCATCAGTAAAAGAGAAACCACTGATACTACCTACCACTGATACACACAACACTGACAAATCTCAGAAACATTCTGTTACCATTTATGTCAAGTCCAAGACTAGGCAAAACAAACCTATGGTGTCAGAAATAGGGAGTAAGAAAGTGGTGGCCTTTGGAGAATGTGTAAAGGAAATGGCTGGAAAGGGGCATGAGGGTACTTTCTATGGTGATAAAAATATGTTCTATCTCGTTAGTAGCAGTTACAACAGTGTATAAAATGGACAGAACTACTTGAACTATTGAAGATGTGTGCATTCTATGGAATGTGAATTATACCTCAGTTAAAAAAAAAAAAAGAAAAAATACAATGTAGTACTCTGCTTCAAGACAGAAGTTAATGATTTTGTTTCAAATGAAATTTTAGAATACCACACACATACATGTTCAATTACTTGCTATTCACCTCTCTATTCCTTCGTTATTGTAAACCACCTAGTGGGTTACGGATGCCTATAGGTATATAGATCAAAAGTATACGTGTTCATGTTCAGGTTTCATTAATGTCAAATCAACTTTGACTATTCACAAATTTCAATACATGCCTAATGGACTGTGAGAAGTTCGGTAAAAAAATTTTTTCTAATATGATTTTATAGTTGTCATTTTAGAGGGTCTGAAATAAAACTGAGAAAGGAAAAGGCAGCTAAATTGGATGTTAGCAAGGATGGGAGATAGTATTTTGGCAATTATTACAACCCAAAGAATAAGGCTCTCAACTACTTCAATCAAGACAGAGTCATGTATGTTTAAATTTAAGGACAACTGAAAAGCATGAAGAATAATTTGCCAGGTAATTTGATCTTTAAAAGATAACATATACTAAAGAACAGCAGCAGTGTACATCACAAACACCTAAAACTCACTGAGACCTTTTCTACTGTTATCACTGAGTTCTCTGTGCCTCTTTCCAGGTCTGTTTTCATCTTGACCACCTCTTACCCTCCACAGGACAGTGCTCAGATCTAACTGATTTTCATAAAGCCACCTCACTCCAGGTTCCAAATAAACTTTTGAAGTTGCACTCTATTCTATGTAGATATATTATAAATACATTCAAACAGTATAGAGAGTATATAGCCTAGGGGAATGCATATGATCATTTAGTGGAAAAAAGATGACTTCATTTGTTACCTACTCCCATGACTGTTGAAGATCTCTCCCTCTGAACTCCTACAGCATGTTTTTATTCCCTACAGACAAACTTACAGTGCTCTGAACTATAAACAAGTACACATGCCTAATCTCGGAGACAGCAGACTCTCAGACAAAAAAATATATATATATCTTCTATGTCTGTAGTCACCAGAAGCCTAAGACAGGGTCTTGTACAGGTGGGGGCAAAACACATGTTGAATCAGTGAATTACCGAATTAATATGAGTGAAAACGTGTGAGGGTGAAAGAGGAAGAGAGATGGGAAAAAAAGATCAGAGAATACAACAAAGAGAAAGGAGAAGGGAAGGAGCAAAAGAGAAAAAAGAAAGGGCAAAACCTTGGGAAGGAAATTATTTTTGTTAGAGAGAAGGATTATTATTATTTTTAATAATGAA
The DNA here is from genome assembly GCF_027580195.1 of Bos mutus. Classification (NCBI taxonomy): domain Eukaryota; kingdom Metazoa; phylum Chordata; class Mammalia; order Artiodactyla; family Bovidae; genus Bos; species Bos mutus. Next base: position 50,193,871 of record NC_091626.1, on the reverse strand, counting down.
AGAGGGTTGGAAAAAGCCATTGCTATGCATCTCATATCACAGCTATCAGCACTGGTCTTTAAACTGTCATTATAAACACCCTAAAACATCTCTCAGCCCTTCATATTCCAAGTGTCATTTCCCAATGCAACTACAGTATTCCCTATCTGACCAGAAGATACAAAGGCCCCACTTCAAAGCTACCAGACACTGGGTAATTTATGGTGAGAAGCGTCACTCTACCCCATTCAAGTCCTTTCTGTTGTGATGAATCTGTGTTTCATTTAAATAAACCAGGAGCTGAAATTTGAAAAATCTGATTAGAGGAATCTGAGCACTGTAACTGGATTTGACCTGTAAGTATTTAACTTTAGGTGAAGTTACTCATTGCAGAGTAATTTGACCTGGAAGATATACCACAAAACTTTGGAATTAGTCATAACAACACACACAAATTGAGCATTAGGTCAGTGACATCCTAAAGAACTATTTTTGTTCCTTTATACCTAGTACAAGGGCTCGGAATGACAGGTGTGCTCAATGTTCCCTGAATGAATAAAATGAATTTTTAAAGTCAGGTATTTAGGGCTGATAATCTTGGGGTCATCTGGCCGAACAACCTCATTTTAAAGATGAACAAACTAGAAATCCTGAGAGCTTTGAAAGCAAGCAAGCTAAACAAGCCAAAATATACTGCATCTGACATTTTCCCTTTTCCTTACTTTCCTAGAAATGTGTTAAGTGATTCTAAGTATTCTAATAAAATAACTTTGGCTCTTAAAGAAGTGAGAGGGTTAAAAAAAAAAAAAAGGTGCCAAAGGACTTCCCTGGTGATACAGTGGATGAGAGTCTGTCTCCCAAGGCAGGGGAAACAGGTGGGTAAGATTCCACAGGCGGTGTGTAACTAAGCCTGAGAGCCACAAATACTGAGCCGGTGTGCTGCAAAGTCGCTTGGCCTTTTAACCTGTGTCACCGAAATAAGAAGCCCTCGTACCCAAGGAAGAATAACAGACCCCCCCAGCCCCCGTTTGCCACAACTAGAGAAAGCCTGCCTGAGGCAATGAAGATCCAGAACAATCAAATAAATAAAACTTTTAAAAGGTGCCTAGGACTAGGAAGGAGAGACTAGCAAAGGTAAATGAGGTTAAAGAAAATTATTTTTCTAAGCCTAATATATTTTTGGACAGGCCAATTAATTAATCAATTTAATCTGAAAAATTAATCTGAAGGAATTCTCAGAAAAAAGAAACACGAAGTGCATGAAAATGTTACAAACCAAGGGAGACCGCACATAACTAGTTTAAATCTCCACAGGCTTATTTCCTGTTCAAGTACGACCTCCTGGGATTACGTTTTACTGCAATGTTCATTACCAGATGACTTTTGGTTTTAAGAGAAGCCAAGGGCAAGTTGGAAATGCGATTCTTAACTAAACATAAAAAACCCCCCAAACCAAACCAAACAAACAAAAAAAAACCCCTATGTCTGTTCTCACTTGTTTGTAATCAGGATGCAGGCTTGCAGAGGTAACACCCCAATTTCTGTAAGCAAAAATATAACGACCCAGTCACGTCCTCAAAACAAACCAACATACAAACTTCACAGCCGGATCCAGCTGTCCTGCATGGGAGCCAGGAACTTATTCTAACAGCAAATAGATCAAAAGGGGGAACGCAAGACAAGCCAGATTTCAATCAAAAAGGAAAGGGTGTGCCCTGCTTTTTTTTTTTTTTTCTTTCCAACTTTCACCAAGCAGAAATCTTTGAAGGAGTCTTGGTGAAAAAAAACCTTTAGACGCTAGTCCCCCGAGCTACACCCCGGCGAGGGGGAAGGGGCAGGCACCTCGAGCTCTCACGACAGCGGCCCGCGCGAGCTCCAGCCCGGCGGGGAAGGGGCCGGTCCCGAACCCCACGAGGCCGGGCCCCCGAGTGATTCATCAGCAACTCGGGGTTCGCGCGCCTCCACCGCGGGCGACGCCCCAACACGTCCCACGGCTGCTACCCCGGCCCGTCAGCTCTGAAGCAACCCCCAGCGTCCCCTCGCTCCCCGAGTGGTATCGGTAGGGAAGGAGATCGCAAGCCGGGCGGCTGGAAAGCAGCAACCTCTCCCGCCTCAGCCACCATGGCCGGTGCGACTCCCTGCCCGCGCCCGCAGACGGCCTTCCTGGAAAGCACCGGACTGGGCTTACCTGACTGGCGTCCGCTGCGGCAACCGACCTCCTTCACAAACCTGCGGGGACTGCCTGCCGCTCGGTTCCCAGTACCCGCCCGTCCGCCGGCGTCCGCCTCCCAGGGAGTGGTCGGATCCACCCGCCGGCGTTCCCCCAACTCGACGGCGCTGGTTCCCACTCCGCCCCCAGACGCGCGTGCGCACTCCCAGATCGAGGAGGCATCCTGGGAGTTGTAGTCCGAGCGAGGAGGGCGCGACTCGGCGAAACCCTGGTATTTTCTTTTTGGTGGACGTTGAAAGAGGCTGTGAATACCAAGACTTAACACCAGCCCGAGGAAACGTCCTCTGCTCGTGGAATTATCTGCCTTGGACCCTTTGAGAGCTATAAACAGAAGCTAACGGCTCATTAGTATAGATTTCCTTTTTTACTTTGACTTTTAGTCAAGAGGGACTCACGGCAGGACTTGTATGCTTGGTTGCTAATGCGAGGACATGACTTTGAGTCCTCTAAATTTTTCTTGAAAAACTGATAGAAAAGGAAACAAAGGCCAAGACACGAGAGAGACATAAATAAGGAGATGTCACCTCAAGGGCATTGTGACCCTAGTGAGTTCCTTAGGTATGAAACCAGGGATGATGTTGCAGAGATCAGTTTCAGCCCCATCCCAACCTCGCATTTTAGCTACAAGCTGTACACCAGGCAGTGGAACTGAAGTGATGGAAGTGGGAGAAAAAATAGTAGAGCTGCTTAGCCGGGAGCTGGGGCAGGTGGACACTCTGGAGGCGAAGAGGAAAAGAGCAGGAATACTTTAGAAGACAGCTCCACGGTGGCTTGTGAAATGGCTGCCTTTTGTCCTGTGCTCTGAGGAGAGGAAATAGCCATGACCTTGCATTCATTAATCACTCCCCGGTAATTTTCCTGGTCTGCCCTTCAGGAATAAACCATTCATCGGAGCCAGCTCCACTTTGATACGCCTTCTTAAAAACAAAACAAAACAAATGCATCCAGATAGAGGACTGAAGTGCCTGCTTGAGATACATTCCAGCTACTTCAGTTCGGTCGCTCAATCGTGTCCGACTCTTTGCGACCCCATGAACCACAGCACGCCAGGACTCCCTGTCCATCACCAACTCCCAGAGTCCACCCAAACCCATGTCCATCAAGTCGGTGATGCCATCCAACCATCTCATCCTCTGTGGTCCCCTTCTCCTCCTGCCCTCAATCTTTCCCAGAATCAGGGTCTTTTCAAATGAGTCAGCTCTTCGCATCAGGTGGCCAAAGTATTGGAGTTTCAGCTTCAACATCAGTCCTTTCAATGAACACCCAGGACTGATCTCCTTTAGGATGGACTGGTTGGATCTCCTTGCAGTCCAAGGCACTCTCAAGAGTCTTCTCCAACACCACAGTTCAAAAGCATCAATTCTTCAGCACTCAGCTTTCTTCACAGTCCAACTCTCACATCCATACATGACCACTGGAAAAACCATAGTCTTGACTAGATGGACCTTTGTTGGCAAAGTAATGTCTCTGCTTTTTAATATGCTGTCTAGTTTGGTCATAACTTTCCTTCCAAGGAGTAAGTGTCTTTTAATTTCATGGCGGCAATCACCATCTGCAGTGACTTTGGAGCCCCCCAAAATAGAGTCAGCCATGAAGTTTCCACTGTTTCCCCATCTATTTGCCATGAAATGATGGGACCAGATGCCATGATCTTAGTTTTCTGAATGTTGAGCTTTAAGCCACTTTTTCACTCTCCTCTTTCATTTTCATCAAGAGGCCCTTTAGTTCTTCTTCACTTTCTGCCATAAGGGTGGTGTTATCTGCATATCTGAGGTTATTGATATTTCTCCCGGCAATCTTGATTCCAGTTTGTGCTTCCTCCAGCCCAGCGTTTCTCATGATGATGGTTAAGCACCTCCCGGCATTTACTTCCGGGAGCGCCTGGGTAAACATCCTGGAATTTCATGCAGTTAGAATCTGCTAATTTAACAATAAAGATCACTAATGATTTGGGGGTTTTCAGAAGAAGAAAAAGAAAATAAAAACAGTTCCAAAATGCAAATACTCTTAGAAGGCTATTAACATGAAATCGAGTGCCACTGCATCTTATTTTCTATAGCATATTAGTGGGAATCTGTTTCTCAAATATTCTTGGAGATAATAACTGAGAGCAATGTCCTACAGAATTCAGAATTCAGGTTCAACTAATATTTATTGAATACTTAACCCACACCAAGAATTGTGCCAACACTCCCTTAATAATATATCATCCAATCCTCTAAATAACCTACAAAGACTATGTTAGTATCTTCTGTTTCTACATATGAGAAAACTAAGACTCAGAAAATTTAAATAATCTGTGCAAGGTCACACAGTCAGTAATTGTGTGAGATCCAGAAATGAAGTACAGGTAGCCTGACTCAAATTCTAGCATGCTTTCCACCGTTGATCAGACTGTCTTCTGCTGCTGCTGCTGCTGCTAAGTCACTTCAGTCGTGTCCGACTCTGTGCAACCCCAGAGATGGCAGCCATCAGGCTCCCCCGTCCCTGGGATTCTCCAGGCAAGAACACTGGAGTGGGTTGCCATTGACTGTCTCCTAAATCTCATCCAATTCTTTAAGATAATCTGTGACTACATCTTAGTTCAGTTCAGTTCAGTCGCTCAGTTGTGTCCGACTCTTTACGACCCCATGGACTTCAGCACGCCAGGCCTCCCCGTCCATCACCAACTCCTGGAGTTTACTCAAACTCATGTCCGTTGAGTCGGTGATGCCATGCAATCATCTTATCCTCTGTCGTCCCCTTCTCCTCATGCCTTCAATCTTTTCCAGCACCAGGGTCTTTTCAAATGAGTCAGCTCTTCGAATCAGGTGGCCAAAGTATTGGAGTTTCAGCCTCAACATCAGTCCTTCCAATGAACATTCAGGACTGATTTCCTTTAGGGTGGACTGGTTGGATCTCCTTGCTGTGACCACATCTAAAGTACATTAAAAAATTTTCTAATACAGTCCAGGAAAATGCTCTTACTGGAAGAGCTGAATATCTGGATTCACTTGATAGTTCTGAATTTCATTAGAAGTTAATATATAGGTATTGTGACTAACTAAAAAGTCTCTTGTGAGTTCATGCTACACCTCGGGAAAAACTGACAAACCAGAGCGTCTGAAAAAGCAAGGGAGCAGGGTTATCCAGATATGGTTTATTTTAAGGACTTTGCAGTAATACAGCTTCTTCTGCTTTACTCTTTAGGCAGAGAGGGCTTTTAATTCAGTATCTGACTGATTTAAAGATGACACATTTCCTCCCTGACCTTCCAATACAGGGTATTAGATATACACTAAATATATTTTCTTTTTTAGCTCTTTAACTTGTCCCTAACAAATGCCTTCATCTTTTGAAAATAAAGTGATTTGGTGATGGATTCTTTTCCTTTCTTCAGACAAGTGTTATCATATTATAATGACAAGGTTGACAAATATGAATCTCCTAAACCCACATACATTAAATATCACAAATGGGGCCAGAGGCATTACGAATAACATTTAAGTATTGGATAAAACTGTAAAAGCAAAACAAAACCCAGAATCTTCCTCACTGCTTTCTCTAACTATAATTTATTTCTCTATACAAGTGCCAGAATGGGTCTTTTTAAAACAAATCAGATCATGTCACCCCCTTCTCCAAACCACTTAGGGCTTCCCCAAATATTTCCAATACAATCCAAAGTTACAACCCCCACCAGTCCTTACGTGATTATTTTATTTCCTACCACACACACACTCTTTCTCTCTGCTCCAGTCACTTCAAGTTCTTTCTAGTATACTGGAGAATGCATTCCTCCTAAATACTCCTGGCTCATGCCCTCATTTTCATGAAGGTTCTGTTCAAATGTCACCTCTGAAATGTCTTCTCTGATCGTCTTACCCTTTCTCCCCTTTACTGTGTCTTCTTAGCACCCTGTTGCTACCTAACATCTTGCTTGATATACTAATGTAAGCTCCAGGAGTTCACATCATTTACCCCTCTCTCCCTAGCATCTGCAACAATGCCTGACATATAGTAGGTATTCAATAAATACGTGAAATAAATAACCTTCCCTCCCCCTCCTGCACAGGAGTGGGACACAGAACCACAGGGTTCATGGTAAAGACCAGTCAAGGTTCTGATGCAGCCGTAAACACCAGCTGGGAGAGGATTTTGCTCCACAGGCAAGAGCCAGTGAAACTCATCCTGAAATGGAGACAGAGCTCTCTTTTTTTTTTTTTTCTTTTTTTTTTAAATTTTTTAATTTCAGATACACACATGCTCCCCATCCTGAACCCTCCTCCCTCCCCCCTCCCCATACCATCCCCCTGGGCCTTCCCAGCGCACCAGCCCCAAGCATCCAGCATCGTGCACTGAACCTGGACTGGCATCTCGTTTCATACATGACATTTCATATGTTTCAATGCCATTCTTCCAAATCTTCCCACCCTCTCCCACAGAGTCCATAAGACTGTTCTATACATCAGTGTCTCTTTTGCTGTCTCGTATACAGGGTTATCGTTACCATCTTTCTAAATTCCATATATATGCGTTAGTATACTGTATTTATGTTTTTCCTTCTGGCTTACTTCACTCTGTATAATAGGCTCCAATTTCATTCACCTCATTAGAACTGATTCAAATGTATTCTTTTTAATGGCTGAGTAATACTCCATTGTGTATATGTACCACTGCTTTCTTATCCATTCATCTGCTGATGGACATCTAGGTTGCTTCCATGTCCTGGCTATTATAAACAGTGCTGCGATGAACATTGGGGTACATGTGTCTCTTTCCCTTCTGGTTTCCTCAGTGTGTATGCCCAGCAGTGGGATTGCTGGATCATAAGGCAGTTCTATTTCCAGTTTTTTAAGGAATCTCCACACTGTTCTCCATAGTAGCTGTACTAGTTTGCATTCCCACCAACAGTGTAAGAGGGTTCCCTTTTCTCCACACCCTCTCCAGCATTTATTATTTGTAGACTTTTGGATCGCAGCCATTCTGACTGGTGTGAAATGGTACCTCATAGTGGTTTTGATTTGCATTTCTCTGATAAAGAGTGATGTTGAGCATCTTTTCAAGTGTTTGTTAGCCATCTGTATGTCTTCTTTGGAGAAATGTCTATTTAGATCTTTGGCCCATTTTTTGATTGGGTCATCTATTTTTCTGGAGTTGAGCTGTAGGAGTTGCTTGTATATTTTTGAGATTAGTTGTTTGTCGGTTGCTTCATTTGCTATTATTTTCTCCCATTCTGAAGGCTGTCTTTTCACCTTGCTAATAGTTTCCTTTGATGTGCAGAAGCTTTTAAGTTTAATTAGGTCCCATTTGTTTATTTTTTTGCTTTTATTTCCAATATTCTGGGAGGTGGGTCATAGAGGATCCTGCTGTGATGTATGTCAGAGAGTGTTTTGCCTATGTTCTCCTCTAGGAGTTTTATAGTTTCTGGTCTTATGTTGAGATCTTTAATCCATTTTGAGTTTATTTTTGTATATGGTGTTAGAAAGTGTTCTAGTTTCATTCTTTTACAAGTGGTTGACCAGATTTCCCAGCACCACTTGTTAAAGAGATTGTCTTTAATCCACTGTATATTCTTGCCTCCTTTGTCAAAGATAAGGTGTCCATATGTGCGTGGATTTATCTCTGGGCTTTCTATTTTGTTCCATTGATCTATATTTCTGTCTTTGTGCCAGTACCATACTGTCTTGATAACTGTGGCTTTGTAGTAGAGCCTGAAGTCAGGTAGGTTGATTCCTCCAGTTCCATTTTTTTTTCTCAAGATCGCTTTGGCTATTCGAGGTTTTTTTGTATTTCCATACAAATTGTGAAATTATTTGTTCTAGCTCTGTGAAGAATACTGTTGGTAGCTTGATAGGGATTGCATTGAATGTATAAATTGCTTTGGGTAGTATACTCATTTTCACTATATTGATTCTTCCAATCCATGAACATGGTATATTTCTCCATCTATTAGTGTCCTCTTTGATTTCTTTCACCAGTGTTTTATAGTTTTTCTATATATAGGTCTTTAGTTTCTTTAGGTAGATATATTCCTAAATATTTTATTCTTTTCGTTGCAATGGTGAATGGAATTGTTTCCTTAATTTCTCTTTCTGTTTTCTCATTATTAGTGTATAGGAATGCAAGGGATTTCTGTGTGTTGATTTTATATCCTGCAACTTTACTATAATCATTGATTAGTTCTAGTGATTTTCTGGTGGAGTCTTTAGGGTTTTCTATGTAGAGGATCATGTCATCTGCAAATAGTGAGAGTTTTACTTCTTCTTTTCCAATTTGGATTCCTTTTATTTCTTTTTCTGCTCTGATTGCTGTAGCCAAAACTTCCAAAACTATGTTGAATAGTAATGGTGAAAGTGGGCACCGTTGTCTTGTTCCTGACTTTAGAGGAAATGCTTTCAATTTTTCACCATTGAGGATAATGTTTGCTGTGGGTTTGTCATATATAGCTTTTATTATGTTGAGGTATGTTCCTTCTATTCCTGCTTTCTGGAGAGTTTTATCATAAATGGGTGTTGAATTTTGTCAAAGGCTTTCTCTGCATCTATTGAGATAATCATATGGTTTTTGTTTTTCAATTTGTTGATGTGGTGTATTACATTGATTGATTTGCAGATATTGAAGAATCCTTGCATCCCTGGGATAAAGCCCACTTGGTCATGGTGTATGATCTTTTAATGTGTTGTTGGATTCTGATTGCTAGAATTTTGTTTAGGATTTTTGCATCTATGTTCATCAGTGATATTGGCCTATAGTTTTCTTTTTTTGTGGCATCTTTGTCAGGTTTTGGTATTAGGGTGATGGTGGCCTCATAGAATGAGTTTGGAAGTTTACCTTCCTCTGCAATTTTCTGGAAGAGTTTGAGCAGGATAGGTGTTAGCTCTTCTCTAAATTTTTGGTAGAATTCAGCTGTGAAGCCGTCTGGACCTGGGCTTTTGTTTGCTGGAAGATTTTTGATTACAGTTTCAATTTCCGTGCTTGTGATGGGTCTGTTAAGGTTTTCTATTTCTTCCTGGTCGAGTTTTGGAAAATTGTACTTTTCTAAGAATTTGTCCATTTCTTCCTCGTTGTCCATTTTATTGGCATATAATTGTTGATAATAGTCTCTTATGATCCTTTGTATTTCTATGTTGTCTGTTGTGATCTCTCCACTGTCATTTCTAATTTTATTGATTTGATTTTTCTCCCTTTGTTTCTTGATGAGTCTGGCTAATGGTTTGTCAATTTTATTTATCCTTTCAAAGAACCAGCTTTTGGCTTTGTTGATTTTTGCTATGGTCTCTTTTGTTTCTTTTGCATTTATTTCTGCTCTAATTTTTAAGATTTCTTTCCTTCTACTAACCCTGGGGTTCTTCATTTCTTCCTTTTCTAGTTGCTTTAGGTGTAGATTTAGGTTATTTATTTGACTTTTTCTTGTTTCTTGAGGTGTGCCTGTATTGCTATGAACTTTCCCCTTAGGACTGCTTTTACTGTGTCCCACAGGTTTTGGGTTGTTGTGTTTTCATTTTCATTCGTTTCTATGCAAATTTTGATTTCTTTTTGATTTCTTCTGTGATTTGTTGGTTATTCAGCAGCGTGTTGTTCAGCCTCCATATGTTGGAATTTTTAATAGTTTTTCTCCTGTAATTGAGATCTAATCTTACTGCATTGTGGTCAGAAAAGATGCTTGGAATGATTTCTATTTTTTTGAATTTACCAAGGCTAGCTTTATGGCCCAGGATGTGATCTATCCTGGAGAAGGTTCCATGTGCGCTTGAGAAAAAGGTGAAATTCATTGTTTTGGGATGAAATGTCCTATAGATATCAATTAGGTCTAACTGGTCTATTGTATCGTTTAAAGTTTGTGTTTCCTTGTTAATTTTCTGTTTAGTTGATCTATCCATAGGTGTGAGTGGGGTATTAAAGTCTCCCACTATTATTGTGTTATTGTTAATTTCTCCTTTCATACTTGTTAGCATTTGTCTTACATACTCATGGTGCTCCCGTGTTGGGTGCATATATATTTATAATTGTTATATCTTCTTCTTGGATTGATCCTTTGATCATTATGTAGTGACCTTCTTTGTCTCTTTTCACAGCCTTTGTTTTAAAGTCTATTTTATCTGATATGAGTATTGCTACTCCTGCTTTCTTTTGGGTCCCTATTTGCATGGAAAATCTTTTTCCAGCCCTTCACTTTCAGTCTGTATGTGTCCCCTGTTTTGAGGTGGGTCTCCTGTAGACAACATATGTAGGGGTCTTGTTTTTGTATCCATTCAGCCAGTCTTTGTCTTTTGGTTGGGGCATTCAACCCATTTACGTTTAAGGTAATTACTGATAAGTATGATCCGTTGCCATTTACTTTATTGTTTGGGGTTCAATTTATACACCATTTTTGTGTTTCTTGTCTAGAGAATATCCTTTAGTATTTGTTGTAGAGCTGGTTTGGTGGTGCAGAATTCTCTCAGCTTTTGCTTGTCTGAGAAGCTTTTGATTTCTCCTTCATACTTGAATGAAATCCTTGCTGGGTACAATAATCTGGGCTGTAGGTTATTTTCTTTCATCATTTTAAGTATGTCTTGCCATTCCCTCCTGGCTTGAAGAGTTTCTATTGAAAGATCAGCTGTTATCCTTATGGGAATTCCCTTGTGTGTTATTTGTTGTTTTTCCTTGCTGCTTTTAATATTTGTTCTTTGTGTTTGATCTTTGTTAATTTGATTAATATGTGTCTTGGGGTGTTTCACCTTGGGTTTATCCTGTTTGGGACTCTCTGGGTTTCTTGGACTTGGGTGATTATTTCCTTCCCCAGTTTAGGAAGTTTTCAACTATTATCTCCTCAAGTATTTTCTCATGGTCTTTCTTTTTGTCTTCTTCTTCTGGAACCCCTATGATTCAATGTTGTAGCGTTTAATATTGTCCTGGAGGTCTCTGAGATTGTCCTCATTTCTTTTAATTGCTTTTCGCTTATTCTCTCTGATTCATTTATTTCTACCATTCTATCTTCTAATTCACTAATCCTATCTTCTGCCTCTGTTATTCTACTATTTGTTGCCTCCAGAGTGTTTTTAATTTCATTTATTGCATTATTCATTGTATATTGACTCTTTTTTATTTCTTCTAGGTCCTTGTTAAACCTTTCTTGCATCTTCTCAATCCTTGTCTCCAAGCTATTTATCTGTGATTCCATTTTAATTTCAAGATTTTGGATCAATTTCACTATCATTATTCGAATTCTTTATCAGGTAGATTCCCTATCTCTTCCTCTTTTGTTTGGTTTGGTGGGCATTTATCCTGTTCCTTTATCTGCTGGCTATTCCTCTGTCTCTTCATCTTGTTTAAATTGCGGAGTTTGGGGTGTCCTTTCTGTATTCTGGCAGTTTGTGGAGTTCTCTTTATTGTGGCTATTCCTCACTGTGTGTGGGTTTGTACAGGTGGCTTGTCAAGGTTTCCTGGTTAGGGAAGCTTGTGTCAGTGTTCTGATGGGTGGAACTGTATTTCTTCTCTTTGTTCAGTCACGCTGTGGGGAGGGAGGGAGGGATGCTGCAAGCAAATAACACTGGCGTGCGCTCGCAGTGCCTCAGCCACACTGGGTCTGCCCCCGCTCACTGCGCGTGTAGCCTCCCTGCCCACACTGCTCGGGCTCTAGGTTGTTCCACCGGGAACAATCCGAGGCTGGCCCTGGGTTGCATGTACCTCCCAGGTCCAAGCCGCTCAGGTTCAGGCACTCGGGTAGTCCTCAGAGGCGCAGACTCAGTTGGGCCTGAGTATTGTGCTCTTCCCAGGTCCGAGCAGCTCAAGTGATGAGGTGTTTGGCGAGCGCCAATGCTGCGACTTATCGCCTCCCCGCCATTCGGTTATCTGGGCACAAAACCGGCGCACCTTCTTAGGCAGATGTTAACCGTCCAGACCCCCAAGAAGTTTTAGTTAGCAAAGAAGCCTGCTTACAGTTTTATAGATAATGTCTCTCTGGGGCTGCGATTGCCCCCTTCCGGCTCTGGCTGCCTGTCACCGGAGGGGGAAGGTCTGCAGCCGGCTATCTCTGTTCAATTCTTTGTTCCGTGCGCGGGCCTGGCGGTGTCTTAGGTTGGGGCTGGCTTTTCGCGTGGTAGATATCCTACAGTCTGGTTTGTTAGCCCAAATTATTTCGCTCAGATAGTGCTCAGGGTATTCAGGCCAGATTCTTACTCTAAGCGATGCAGCCCCCGCTGCGCCTCCCTGCCCAGCCCCCGCTTGTTAATGGCGCGTGCAGGCGTCTGCGCTGCTTCTCCGCTGGCGGAGTTACCGTAGGACTCGCAATCTTCGAGTTTTAATTGTTCATTTATTTTTTCTTCCTGTTATGCTGCCCTCTGTGCTTCCAAAGCTCGGCACAGATTCGGCAGTGAGAAGGTTTCCTGGTGTTTGGAAACTTCTCTCTTTTTAAGACTCCCTTCCCGGGACGGAGCTCCGTCCCTCCCTCTTTTGTCTCTTTTTTTGTCTTTTATATTTTTTCCTACCTCCTTTCGAAGAGTTGGATTGCTTTTCTGGGTGCCTGATGTCCTCTGCCGGCATTCAGAAGTTGTTTTGTGGAATTTACTCGACGTTTAAATGCTCTTTTGATGAATTTGTGGGGGAGAAAGTGTTCTCCCTGTCCTACTCCTCCGCCATCTTGGCTCCTCCTCTCCAGAGCTCTCTTTTTAATGGACTACGCTTTACGAGTTGCCATTATTAGCTTACAGTTCGAAAAGCACAATTGTGGAAGAGGGAAAAAAAAGAGGTAAAACCTGAAAATTATATTTACATAATTAAGTGGAAAGGGTAATCTAACTAAAAGGTTCAGTTCAGTTCAGTTCAGTTTGGTCACTCAGTCGTGTCCGACTCTTTGCGACTCTAACTAAAAGGTTAATCTGACTAAATAATCTAAATGGAGGATTTCAATATTGTTCCCAATTATTTGCTCTCCTGTAAAGACTGCTTTACCCACTGTTATATGATTTGGAGTGCCTCCCTATATATATTTTCAGGTTTCTTTTCCTTCTTTCTTCACACAAATGTTTTTATATCATCCTCGCAAAACTTATAAACATGAATTTGCTTTGACCAGTAAAATGAGTGGAAGTGATGCTAAGACATCTTTGGGTGGAGGCTATAAAAGTGCTATTTCCACACCTGTGCTTACTCTTTCCTTCTCCCAGGAGGATGGCATGTATCAGATTGAGTCTTGTCCTTCTGCCTGGGTTTTGGAACAGGTCACATGGAATCAGAGCTTTGGCTAAAAGCAGGTGTTGACATGTAACTCGAGCAGGAAGTAAACTGAGAGTTAGGTTTGTTTGTTACTATAGACTGACCTAGCAAAGCTGACTACTGCAGTGCCTATTCCATGAAAGGCAAGCCTCTGAAATAGAAGTGGTATGGCACCCCTCCCCCATGCATTTAGCCCCACTTCAAGTAATTGAAGTAACTTTCATTAAGTTTAGTGTACAGAAGAGAAGGAATCTGAGGCTGTTAGGTAAAATATTTGAGTAAGGAACAGAGTACACTTCCTGTTTTCAGGGTTTAGTGAGAGTGAAAGTGATTGATAAAGTGACACAGTAACTTTACTCAATGTTTTACAAGCCTAATTAGTGTTATCTTTAAATTTCCAGCCAGAGTAACTCATAAAGCCTGTTGCACTGAATCATCATTTGCAAATTAATGCCAGCAGCAATTTTCTTGTTATCAAAAGTTTCCTTTAGGAAATAGTTTCCTTGATATACTTATTTTTTTTAAATGTATTTTATAGCCCAGCAGAGAAAATGTAAGCTGAAGACATCAAGTTGTAACAAAAAAGGTAAAGATTTCATTCCTGGGAGCCTGGAGTTGGTTAAAGCAGTGCGAGGTAGGAATCAGAGAAGACAGACACCATAGCTGGTGTGTATGATTTTAAAGGAAGGATTTAAGCCTTAGCTTGAAATATCCTTCCTTAGCACCCCCATGTCTGCTTGTTAGAAGCTTCCTCATGTTTCATTGTGCATCTCAAATGCTTGTTTCTCACTCAAACTTCCCCTAATGCCATCAGCTGGAATTAATTTTGCCATTCCTCACATTTTCATATCCTATTGTACCTCCACTGGAGGTGCACTAAATATACCCACCTTTCAGCCAGATGACAAAGGGCTAATTCAAATTTTCAGCCAAAGCCAAAGTTGCTCATAAATGTCACTATCAAAAAATAAATTTCTAGGATACACAAATAAACCTAAAAACTGATGCCCAAATTTAACTTACTGTTTTAATATTATTTAAAGTATTAGTGCTTAAATAGTAAAGCTTAACATAGCATAGGAATAATAATTTCCAAGCTCTGTGAGCTGGAAGACTCGTACAGTCACTGGAGAGAGTCATATTTCAGCTGAGGTGAGTAGATGAACAGAGCCATGTCCTAAATGTAACTAAGAATTAAATTCTTGTTTTAAATTATATGTTCTAGGTACACCAAAGATTTCCACAAAGAATAGAGTTATGATATAATCTCTTCTTATCCTTCCTTGTATCATTACTTAAAGTTTTAAAAACATTTATTGAATAAAAAAGATATACTTGTTATTCCTAAGGTATCTAGCTAATGCAGTCCGTATTTGTAGTAGCTGTCAACCTATTTCTCTACTTAACTGCTTGAAAGTTCTTAATAATTTTTGAGTTGATTTCTTTTTAATTGATGTTGAACACAAAATGAAGGAATTACTACAGATTTTACTTAGCCAATCAGCAATATAATTTAATATTGCAACAATATTGCAATTGATAGAATTGCAACAAATAACAGAGATTTCTCACTAGATTAAATCTAGAATACCCGCCTATATCTAAAAATGAACATTCATAAAATAATAGCAAATCTAAATGACATACTTTGTTATCAGTGACACTGTTGACTGATTAGATATAAGAATAACCTTTAAAAACATATAAACATGAATCATGACAAAGTTCAAGGATGACGGAAATAATAGTGAAGTGAAAGTGAAAGTGAAGTCACTCAGTCATGTCCGACTCTTTGTGACCCCATGGACTGTAGCCTATCAGGCTCCTCCATCCATGGGATTCTCCAGGCAGGAATACTGGAGTGTGTTGCTATTTCCTTCTCCAGGAGATCTTCCCAACCCTGGGATTGAATCCGGGTTGCAAAGAGTCTGACACGACTGAGCGACTTCACCTTCACTTTCACTTCACTATTATTTCCCTTATCCTTGAACTTTGTCATTTAACTTAACTTTGTCAGTTAAGATTTGTTAGTTAAGATGCTAAACCTAGATAGCATATTGAAAAGCAGAGGCATTACTTTGCCAACAAAGGTCCGTCTAGTCAAGGCTATGGTTTTTCCTGTGGTCATGTATGGATGTGAGAATTGGACTGTGAAGAAAGCTGAGTGCTGAAGAATCGATGCTTTTGAAATGTGGTGTTGGAGAAGACTCTTGAGAGTCCCTTGGACTGCAAGGAGATCCAACTAGTCTATTCTAAAGGAGATCAACCCTGGGTGTTCTTTGGAAGGAATGATGCTAAAGCTGAAACTCCAATACTTTGGCCACATCCTGCGAAGAGTTGACTCACTGGAAAAGACTGATGCTGGGAGGGATTGGGGGCAGGAGGAGAATGGGATGACAGAGGATGAGATGGCTGGATGGCATCACTGACTTGATGGACGTGAGTTTGAGTGAACTCTGGGAGTTGGTGATGGACAGGGAGGCCTGGCGTGCTGCAATTCATGGTTGCAAAGAGTCGGACATGACTGAGCAACTGAACTGAACTGAAAGTCTTTATCCACACAGATGGTAATTAAGTCACATTTTTTCCATTCTATCTTTTGTAGTTGGTTTTTGGATTAAGAGTAGAAAACTGTACTGTTGTTTCTATACAACTTTGTCTGTTTAGATACAGGCATAGACTTTGGCCTGTCTAGATAGTTTTGAACCTGTCAAAGTGTTCCTTGTCTATCCTGGAGCCTATGAGCTAAAGATTCAATCTATAGTCTATGAGTATCACATCCAAATTACTGATGAACTGTTAACTAAAACTCACCAAGGAAACAGCTGAATAGTGGCTAAGCCCTTCTGGTTGAAATTCTTCCATTCATCAGCCTTTACTTATGATCATGAATTAAAAAGACTGTTTAAACCAGCCATTTAATTACTTTGATGAATTGTTGTGCAGCCCATGTTTTTCAAGGATACGTGAAACTTTCTCAAATGTCTCAATGAGATCTAAACTCTTATGATTTCCTACCATTTATTTTATGTGAACCTATGCTGCCTCTTTGGAGAAGGCAATGGCAACCCACTCCAGTACTCTTGCCTGGAAAATCCCCTGGGCGGAAGAGCCTGGTAGGCTGCAGTCCATGGGATCGCAAAGAGTCGGACATGACTGAGCAACTTCACTTTCACTTTTCACTTTCATGCATTGGAGAAGGAAATGACAACCCACTCCAGTGTTCTTGCCTGGAGAATCCCAGGGACGGGGGACCCTGGTGGGTTGCTGTCTATGGGGTCACACAGAGTCAGACACAACTGAAGCAACTTAGCAGCAGCAGCATGCTGCCTCTTAGAGATCACTGCTTCACTTCTAAGTGCTTACAAACCACTAAAGTGGATAATATTCTTTTCTAAAATGTTGCTCAGGACCAATAAGTTCAGTGGTCTAGAGTTTGGAGAACTCTCCCATCTTTGCCCAGCTTCCACCTCCACCACCAAACCTTTTGAGTCATGCATTGATTCTCCTACAGCATCGCATTTCTTAGGTTGGTTGGGCCCAAAGTGTAGCCCGCCTCATTAAAGCACACATACACCTAGTTCCTGTGAAGGCCCTGTGATATGAGGGACACTTGCAGGACGCTGTGGGCATCTGATGTGTTCCCTGACTGGGAGAACTGAGAAGTTAGTTGGAAGCAGGGCAGAGAGGGTGTGGGGCACCACTTCCTAGAGCCCCAGAGAAAGGCTGTATGATCAAACCAAGAGAAGGTGTCCATAACAAAATCAAGCATAACATACAACTGACCCAAAATCAAGGAGTCACTCCTGAGGCCAGACTGCCAAATCCAAAGGAGGGCACCCAGAAAGCAGGGCAAATGCAAGCAGGGTGAAACATCAGGGGATTCACGAAAAGCTAAGTGAGGGGGTGGGTCAGGAGTAACTCCTGAGTCAGCTCTATCTTATTCATATTTGATTCATGGAGTGATGGGGGAGGGCCTATCTGACAGAAAGGGGATGGATGATGAAAACACAAAAACTAATAAGATTCAGTCCTTCTTAAATTCCTAACACTGTCAGCATAAAATGGAGAACTTTGTCATTAATATCCATGGATACTTATTTAGGTTAGAATTTTTCTAATATCTAAGTGCCTTCTATATGCCAGGAACTGCTCTAAATGTTTACATGTGCATCCTCATGATAGCCCTAATGGGAAGCTGGGTTGTGATTCTTATTTTAGAAGTGAAGAAACTGAGGCTGGGTAATTTGCAGAAACTCACACAACTAACAGAAGTCAGATTCTGATCCCAAAGTGCACACCTGTAATGCCTATTCATTACAGCCCCATAGACTGAAAGAGAATTCTTCAAATAATTACTATACTTCCTTGACCATGAACAGGTGTGAGACAGCAAATCCAGAAACTCGACACAGGCCTTCTATGCTTCTTCTTGGACTTTGTCATCAGTCCAAGTGACAAAGAGTTTGAGCATAGTTCAACAGGGCAGCAGAAAGAATAGGTTTTCCTGTTTTTCTAGGATAAGCCTTTACAATGTAACTGTTATTTTTAGTGTTCCCTGTTTTGAATTCCAGCCTACTTTACAAAGAAAGCAATTCCAAAATTAATATAAAAAATTCAAGGTAAAACACTTAAAACCTCTTTGAGTTACCTGTATTCTTGTTCCCATTTATTGTAACAAATGTGAACTGTTTAGCTGAATGTTGTATGTGTGTGTGTATTTTCATTTTGATAATAACGTCTTGTTTCTCCTCTGGCTACTTCTGGTTGTCTGTCTACTTCTTATCTTCTTCATAATAGGGACACTCTAAGGTCCTTTCTAGCAAATGTACTTTTCTAATATGAGAACACGGTGCCAATCATTTATTTTAAAAAGACCAGATGTCTTAAAATTATCCAGATTAAATCAGTCCTTGCTTTCATTTTTAAAAAGAAAAGTTTATTAATTCCTAGTGTTCTGTACATTTTCACTTGGAAATTTCATTCCAGACACAAATGAATACATTATTATCTTTAAAAGCAGAAAGATATTGATTAATTAAAACAGTATACATTTACCTTAGCGTTAGATCAGGCTGGCAAATTCCAAAGAGTCAAACACTGCATCTATTTATGCCACCTGGGATCCTTATTAATTATCATGGGAAAAGTACTTCACGCTTCATACATTTTGCTTTTTCACACATTTCCCACAAAATGTCCAATTTCACATTTAAAAGGCAAATTAGTTTTCAATTCCCTAATGAATATAATCAATATCTACCTTTGGAAAGTTTCAAAGTGAAAAACGAAACTATGTGCATTTTCCAATAACCACTTAGCCAAATAAATATTGCCATTATAAGTTTAAACAGCTTACAAAGTATTATTTCCTTTGTTCTCTTCAAAATAATACAGGGACACATCAAGTCACATATTACAAGCATCTGAACTGGGAAAGTATTACACACTGGTAGCATGCAAGTATTTTACATTTTTTAATGCAATGAAAAATGCTCTTGTTTTCTTTAAATAGATGAAACAGAATTAAGATAAAGTTTTAATTAAAATATAAATATTATTCCATGAATATAATGGGGTTTTTTAAAAAGCAAAGTGGCAGAGATGAGAATTTTAGTTCTGAAGAATTTCTTTCTTAACTAAAGATTGTCACTGGCAAAATTTGGTACTAAAATAAAATGTCCTCTAAAAGTACACCTTCTATCCATCTCACCATATGGCCAATTCTTATCTATCCACATTTAGATTATCCATGGGAAAGTGTTAATCCTGGACAAGCTTCTCTCAGTTGCACAGTGTACTGTGTGATTGGCTTCTATTATTCAGTCGATATGTGCTCAGACTCTCTCCGTCTTTAAATAAAAATCTATGAAAAACATGCCATGTTTACTATGCTCAGTTTCTTTACATTTCCTTCTTTCTTTTGCTACTAATTTTGAGGAGAAAATATATTTTAAAATGTCCTTTTTGAAAAGGCTGCTTCTCTAGAACTATTCTGAAGACAGTAAAAACCACTGAAGAGGAAGAAATAGCTCTGTGGAATGTTCAGACCCCTTCCTCTGAACAAAGCCTACGGAGGAGAGAAGGAGCCACAAGGGAGGCATAGAGCACCCACATTCACAGGTGACAGAAACATTGAGAACCACAGGATTGTAACATTTGGGAGCTGGAAGGGACCTTAGACAGCATCTAATCCACTCACTCATTTTACAAAGGAAATGAAGATTAGATGAAAGACCTGCCCAAAGTCAGACATAGTGAAAAAAGTGAGAGTGTTAGTTGCTCAATTGTCTCACTCTTTGTGACCCCATGGACTATAGCCCCACCAGGCTCCTCTGTCCATGGAATTCTTCAGGCAAGAATAATGGAATGGGCAGCCATTCCCTTCTCAGGGGATCTTCCCAACCCAGGGATCAAACCCAGGTCTCCTGCTTTGCAGGCAGGTTCTTTACCGCCTGAGCCACTAGGGAAGCCACACAGAGCTGACATCGAAATCAGTTTTATTTTCCAAAAGTATCACATGGTGGCAAATGGAGCATGATTCTTGCGGGGCTGGAGGACATTTCGATTCAAGCAACATTTATTAAGCACCTATTATGTACAAGGCACCTTACTAGATGCTACTGAAGATGCAAAGATTCATGAGACAGTCCCTGCCTCCCAGTGCTTATGAAAGTCCCTTGAGGCTATGTTTCAATATCTTAGCAGAAAATAATACTGATCAGGGCTAAGGTTGCTGGTGATAACAAAGCAGCTGATGCCTGGGAGAGCTGACCTTACAAGTGATAGTTTCTCCCCTTTGTTATTAGGGCTCAAGCCTGTTACACAGCTGCTGGGGCCCTAACGACAGTCTTCTTTCCTAGGCCTCCAATCACACCTCAAGCCTTAGCCGAACCCACCCCCTGAGTAGTGACAGAGCTCACTGGAGAGCAGCGGTGCTCCAGACCCTCCCCTCAGTTCTTAATTACTGTTTGTTTCCCCCTGTGTCCAGCCTTAGGCTCTCTGCAAGGGTCCTGACCATATCCCAGGGTGCTGTCAAAATGGCCCAGGAAAATGCGCCACCCCCCCACATACACACTTCACTGGTATGTCTAACACCGACAGCACCTATCTACCACTTCTCCGACTTCTATGTTGAAACTAAAATAACTCCAGTCCCCGACATCATACCCACGCTTCAATTCCCCGTATTCAAAAAGATGTGAAAGATGTAGTTGTTGCTTAGAAGAAAACAGATTCAAGAGGCAGTGGAAAACAGTAGTGAATCGATAATAAAAAATGATCTCCCACTTTTGTGTAGCCCTTTCCAGTATCGTGTTTTCATCCCAATAGCTGATATATTCTCACCACAACTCTGTGAGGTAGTTAGTGAAGGTTATTCCCATTATAGTATAACTGAAGAACCTTAGGTTTGAGAGACTGAGTGACTTGCCCCATAGTCTCCCAGCTAAGAAAGTATGGAGCCAAGTGTCAAGTGTCTTGACTCCAAATCCAGTGCTCTTCCCCCTATATAGTCTATAATTGTCAGGCAATTGAATGAATTGCCCATGATCATATACCTGCTAAGTGTTGGTGATGGGATTAGGAGTCAGTCTCCAAATCTGTTAGTATGGTGCCCTTCCACCATACCAACTAGCAGAGCCAATGTGCTCAGAATGACTACCATGGAAGATGTCAGAGAAAAGTCTAGTCTCCTTCACCCTCCTCCAAGTCAACGATGCATCACAGAACTGGGATAACCTCTGATATGTGTACAACCTTCCTAGAACAGGCAGGTTATAAATTCAAACCTTGCCACTCCTCCTCCATCCATCTTCTGAATGTTTAATCATAGCTGTTACGGGCAGAGGAGAAAGAGGTAAGCTGAGCAGAGCTTACTTCTACCCTTAGGCAAGGGAAAAACATGAATTTCCATCTACCTTCTCCACAGCACCTAGCCCCTCCACACTACTAAACTCCTGAACCACAAAACAAAATTTGATCTGACCTAGAGTTGGGAGCAAGAACAGTGACTACATCCTTGAAATTCTGGGTCCTTTTCTCTCTCCAGCTTGTTACCAGGGGCCTGATCATGTGATTTTCGTCCAGAGGGCACGCCTGATGCTCCCAAGAATTCGCACACCTTTCCTTTGCATGTGTCTCCATCCTTGAGTATTGAGGATGGCACAGTGAGTGGCAGGGATGTTTTAAATTAGGAGCAATAAGGGGAAACTGTTACTGTTACTGGAAGGCAAAGCTAAAATATTTCTTAGTTCTCTGTTCATTACAATGAATATAGCTATCATTGCTTCATTAGTGGAAGAGAAGAAGGAAGCTACAGAATCATGATTTCAAACCCAACTCCAGAAATAGTTCTCCTGGGGATAGGTAACACAGCACAGAACCCAGTGTTCACAGCTCCCTGCTAGTTTTTACATATGCAATCAATACTTGAGCTAAATAATGGTATCTACTTTCCAAAAGAGCACTCTACCCCAAAACCCAGAAGCACAGGTCAAATTATAATAATCTTACACTTCCTGTCTCCTTCACAGTGCCTAGAAGAGGGCTAAGTACATCATGACCACAAAAAAGGAAAATATCCTCAAACTCTTGGAACTTTTAAAGGGCTATCTTACACTTAAAGCATGTTGATGCTTAAATCGGTTTCAGGATTGACTGAAATGTTCTCATGGCAGTTATTCAGAACACACTGGTTTCCTTAATGCTGGTGCCCTGCCAGGGGCCACATTTCTGTCTGGAAGGGAAGCAGCCGTTCTTTTGATTTGATGTGCCAGGCTTCCCTTACGGAAATTGTTTTGAGGAGTATAGGCATTGGGATGCTTTGTGAGTTTTTAAATGGAGATGGGCTTGTATTGTAAGATGAAGTGCGTGCTTTAAGATGGGTGAGTTGCACGAGCCCCTTCAGGTTAGCGATTCTCTACCTAACCTAGGCCCGCATCAACTCTGACAGAGGAGAGGGGAGAGGAACTGGGAGACAGCATCTCCCTTCACTCAGGAGTCCAGCTTTGGCCAAATACCTCCTTTATAGTATTTGGCAATCTTTAATGTACAAAATATTTATATACAATATATCCTACAAAAATTGAAGGAAGGGGCCTAAGCATGTTGATGGAGATGAAAACACTTTCACTCATACACTTCAGGCATATGGAGAGACTTGGTGCTGGAACAATGAAATGATTTCCAAGCTTCCCTAAGAGTTATCTTCCATAGTGCTATGAAATTTGGTGGTTGGTGACTTAAGCTGCAATTTCTAGGGAGTAATTTCATATTTAACCTGGGCCTAAAGCAGCTCTAAAAAGAACAAGGGAAATGGGGCTGGGGAGAGAGTATCTCCCTTCAATCAGTGGTCCAGATGCAGCCAAATACCCAGGTAGATATTTGGCAACACGCACACACTCACATGACATTTATTTACATTATGCCCTACTAAGATGAAAGGCAGGAATTTAATCGTGCTGATGAGGATAAAGCAGCTTTCATTACACACTTCTGGCAGATGGGGAGATGTGCTGGACTAATGACATGATCTCTCTAGACTTCCAGAATATCTCCAAAAAGTTATCTTCCACATATGCTGGGATGGGTGTTGGTGACAGGAGCCTGTAAGTCCAGGTGAATGATTTTACACTTAGGGTGGGCCTGTACAAGTCTAACAGGGGAAAGGAGGTGGTCTGGGGAAAGATGACCTCCCTTCAATCAATTGTCCAGATGCTGCCAAATATCTTGACATAATATTTGACAAAATGCATATGCATAAAGATATTGTATATACATTATGCTCCACCATGATGGATGGTAAGGGATAACCATGCTCAGGATCACGAAGGAACTTCTACTTACATACACTGCAGAGATGGGGAAATGAAGTCCTAGGTTAATTAAATGATATATAGGCCCTCTAAATTTATCT
This sequence comes from Bos mutus, assembly GCF_027580195.1. Taxonomy (NCBI): domain Eukaryota; kingdom Metazoa; phylum Chordata; class Mammalia; order Artiodactyla; family Bovidae; genus Bos; species Bos mutus. The sequence goes on along the minus strand of NC_091626.1, from coordinate 50,170,568 downwards.
TCTAATAGTTAAGTGAATACTCATGGAAATGCCACCTTTAAAGCTACTTCAAAAACACAGGTAATGATAAGTTGATTAGTAATAAATATTTGATTTAATAGATTCTATATACATTTGACCTAACTATTTTGCAAGCTAAAAACAGTGCTAAGTTTTGACAATATCCCATTATTTTGCTTTAATACTATCAACAACTGCAGCACAGTCACCATCAAGTCCTGACCTTTTTCCTTCTTCCTGCCAGGGTTTGCCTTTAGCCCTGGGACAACAGTATCTTGGGGCTGCAGGGAATACTCTGTGTAGGATCCAAGATTTCTTAGGGGAGAAAGCAAGAAAGAGAGTAAATGAGAGCAGAAAGGAAAAAGCCTTACTTAGTGGGGCATGTCAGGGACTCTGCACTTGAATATATTTGCAACAAATCTGAAGGGAAAGGAGAAAGACAACTGAGAAACAGAAGTGTTCTTCCCTTTGGCAACATGGTAACCAAAACATGTATACAAAAAAAAAAAAAAAAAGAAAAACTGTATACATTTTACCCAGTGCTATGCTGATGGTAGATGCATGAACCAGCAACCTGGGGACAGGTGAGATAGGGGAAAATCTTGATTTATAACATTTATCAATTTCCATGCCATGATCAATTTCAAACTACCAACAAGAAGTATGGAACTTCTTAGTTGGGAAGAACTAGCGAGTTGGGGAGAGATGTATAATAGCATACCACGATACAGTATTTCTGCCAAAAAAAATTTGTGCCAAAAACACAATAGGTGCAAATAATCTCAAGAGTACGAAAATGGCAAAATGTATTTTTGAGTATTACTTTTTTATATATAATTATTTAATTGTAAGTGCATGCCATTTAATTTTTAATAATGGTTGTGCTTAGCAACCAGTTTTCAAGATTCTTGATAATTTAATAATGGTGAAACCTGTATGAGTTGGCTCCAACATACCACACCTAAAGGGAAAGAAAAAAAATCAAATAGTAGTTACTACTTTTTTTTTAATAGATAGGGAAATCTAGCAGAAAACTAAAGAATCTTTGCGATTTCCAAAATTCAATATGCTCTGCTCATTATTCCCTCAAAAAGTATAATAAAATATTCTTACATCTTAAAGGATTTTATTTTGTTTTTTTTCTTTTTTTTTTTTCAAAAGATTTTAGAGCTAGAGATGTAGGCACTTACAAGTAAATATCTAATTTTATTGGGTTGGTCAAAAAGTTCATTTAAAGGTCAAAAAAGTTGGTTGAAAAGATATTACAGAAAAACCCAACAGACTTTTGTGGCTAAAGAAAGGACTTTCTCTCCAGTTTCTGTGCCTTTTATAAACTAACTAGAATTATGTATGAGTTGTTTTCCCATTTATTTATTTTATTGCTATCAAGCAACTCAGGAACACTCAATTACTTAGTGAATTCCTCTGCCTGAGTCAGCAACTCCTTTAGCTCCAGGTGTCATCAAGACGAAGGACACCACCTTTACAAGGCTCAGGATTACAGAGAAGAAAGAGAAAGAACTGGAAGGAAAGGAGGGGGAAGAGGAGGGAGAGGGGCCTAAGGCAATGTCAGAGGGCCATTAATTCTAGCCTTAGGCACTGACAGTAATCAAAGAGCTGGTGCCAGAGGCTGCAGTCACAAATGTCCTTAGCTTAACATGACACTGTTGGCTGCTGGAAAAAAGATTCAAGCATCTATCAGCCAGTCATCGAAGTTGTACTTTCACAGGCTTTGTCCTTGAGATGACAAACTCTGGATAAATAATAATTCACATTTTTTCCTGATGTTTGCAAATGTCTGGATGGATCATGCCATGTGAACAAAATCTACATAATTATCTTGAACGTTCATATCTCATCCTGTGATCTTGTTGCCCTAAAGACAAAGCAATAAATGCTTCTAAAATCTGCCAAAATAATGTAATCGTGTGTAACAGATAACCTTGAAGTGCAATTATTACTGTTTTACTTAGAATGTACTATTTGAAAAGCTTTCCTCTTATAATTTAAAAATTTCCCATCATGGCTGGAAAACTTTAACAGTTTTATAAAATGTTATCCATAGAGTGATGTTAAAGACCGAATGTATGTGCAATAATCAGTAAAAGTAGCTAATTCATTTTGCTATGCATGAATCTGGCTTAAAGCTATATTTGTGGGTGAATAAATATTTCATACTTATTTGCTAAAGCTGTGTTTATGTATCATAATGCTGTCTTCTTTTTATGAGGATGACACCACTGATCTTCAACCAGCAGGGCATTTGCATTTAGTGACTTTTCTGGAACTAAGGGAGAATTTGTGCCAAGCTGGTCACATTTTCTCACTCAGTGAAAGATTGGCAATACTAACTTCTTATGTGGTCAGGAGAACACTTCTGTTGTATTTAGCCTAACTCAAAGCTAAGCATGTAAACAGAGGTAGGCCTCTATCTTAATCACAGTTACAAACACATTTATATATTAAGTTCCTTTCAATGGTTAAAAAAAAAGTTCACATAAGAAAGCAAGATAACCCAATATGAAAATGGTTAAATCATTTTTGATTGCTGTCACCAACTAAGATCTGCATAAATCCATTGGTGCAAGTCGCCAGAGGTGTCCAGGGACAAATAAAGCAGTTGCATATGTTAAAAAATCCAAGACAAATATGTAGCACTAAAAAAGAATAACAGTTAAATTATTAGTTGCTTGGCTAATGGAAATGAACAACCTTTGATAAAATGGTCCCAGTGAAGAAGAAGAGCTTCTGTTTTTAAATTGCTGCCGTGGGGAAACTTCGCCTCTTTTTATGGAAGTTTACCTTCTGTCTCCTTCAACTCGCTTTTTACGAACTAGATGAGAAAGAAAAAAAGGTTTGAAAAGACAAAATGAAGGAGAGGGAATATTCCTTAAATTTCAGACAAACAACAATAATCACACAGAATAGCAATCCCACACGCTTGAGGACAGTTATCAAAAATTTCAATAATTATCCATGGCAACACATGGAAATGATCGAATAGCCCAGTGCTTTGTGGAATTTACATTTAAATAAAGCTATATCTGATAGTTGGGAACTTGAATCTTAGAGCTTTCCAATTTCAACGGAGTAGAAATCTGAAACAAACCCATGAGACGGTGAACCTCTCCTGTTTACTTATCCACAGCACGTCTTCTCAGCTTCTGTGAAACTCAGTCACCAACTGGCTAAAACTAATTCCCTAGGATGATACATTCACAATTCTGATTTTGAATTGAAGACCAGGAAGAGCTGCAAACAGAAGTTTAAAGTTTCTAAACCTGTTTTAAATGGAAACTTCAAAATAGCAACCTCCAAGGAAGGCGTGCTGAAGAAGGGAATGGCTACCCACTCCAATATTCTTGCCTGGAGAATTCCATGGACAGAGGAGCCTGGCAGGCTACAGTCCATGGGGTCGCAAAGAATCGGATACAACTGAGCAAAACAACAACAACAAGGAGGGTGTTATTCAGGTGTCAGCAAACTCAGAGATTAAGGTTCATTTAATCCAGTGTGAGTGTGTGAGTGCTCAAGTCACTTCAGCCTCTGTGCAACTCTGTGGACTGTAGCCCGCCAGGTTCCTCCAGTCTCCTCTGTCCATGGGATTCTCCAGGCAAGAATATTGGATTGGATTGCCATGCCTTCTTCCAGGGGATCTTTTCAACCCAGGGATCGAACCCACATCTCCTGTGTCATAGGCAGATTCTTGACCCACTGAGCCACCTGGGAAGCCCCCTGTAATCTGGTACTTAGTAACAAAGGAGCTAGCCTGACTGCCTATCCCAACTTCTACAACCTTCTTTCCCCTTTCACATCCCTACCTGCAGGCTCCTCTGGTGGGCAGGAAGAGGACTGCTCTAATCTTTCTGGATTTGGCAAAAAAAAAAAAAAAAAAAAAAAAGTGCCTTGGGCTGTGCCCTATCTCATCTCCTCACTTTACATAATCCAGACTGCTCCTGCCTCAGATGCAGAAAATCTGACAAAAGCTATTCCCATGATTGCTGCTCTTGGGCTCAGGATCGCCTCTCCATTTCCTCTAAACCTCCAGTTTTGCCTATTTTTCTTTGTTCAGAGGAGGACCTTCGTGTTTTCCCAGGTATCTTCTGACTGCTGCTCTAAGCATTCCCGTTTGCTGCCCACTGCGCCTCACCCTTTGCACCTCGGAGGTGAGCACCGCCGTATGCCCAGCCACCCTCTGGGTGCCATTCACTGCACCTTGGCTGGGCTTCAGGGCTGAGGGTAAGCATGTGTGGGCAGGGACCTGCACACTAACGTTCACCTGCCTCTGACAGTTCTAACCCTTAGCTTCCACTTTGTCTACCATCTGAACCCTCCCCAAGGTCAGCAATGTACTTGGTGGGACACCTTGTCCAGTTTCTCTAAGGCCTGGCATTCTGCCCCATACCTCTATTGAGGACTGAAGCCTGTTATTGGCAGGCTACTTGCCAAGTGGACTGCTGGTACCTGGATGGTCTTTTTCTACACTGTTTCAGGTGGCTAGGATGTCCCCAGATCAAGCCTTCCCAATCGGTGCCATTCTTTTTCACTGTGGTTGACCAGGACATTCCCCATCTCATTCTAACATAAGTCACAAAAGAGTGGGTAGGAGGAAAGATAAAAGAGGGACTAACTGAAAAAGCTACTTCTGAGTTTAACCGTTATAAAACATAGCTCTACTAGGTCATTTCACATGTAAATCACCAAGGTATCAGACATAACCATACTTACACACAAGTACAAAAACACAGGAGTCAAACATAAATGAACTGGGAATTTCCATGTCACTGTGTCCACTTTCCGGTGTAGATTAACAACAGAGGATGATTACACATAAGAAGTAAGTAAAGGAGAAATAAATATACAAAGGAAACCAAGTAAAAATCAAAGGCTGCTTGGGAAAAAAATTTTCTCTTGAAAGAATGCCACGATAAAACGTAAACACTGTAAAGATAATGTGGATTCCTATGACAATGTAATAATATACTTCCGATGAAGGGCTGACACCAAAGGCCAGTGGAATGGTTATCTATCTGTGAGATGTTATATCTGAAGTGGAGAAATGAATGGCCATCCTGCTCTTGTAATTACTAACAGCACATATTATGCCTGCATTACCCAGGTCATTATTCTTTGTGATGGCAGCTGCCACTCTTGTTCGTGGTCCTTGCTTGGTAAACTGATATCCAAACTTGAGGATCCTGGAATTCTCCTCCAGCATCTGGGCAATTTCCATCTCCACGGCTGTTCCCAACTGCTGTCTCTGATTGCAGATGTGGACACAAACAGAAGATGGCCAAGAAAGAAGAGGAAATAGTTACTCACATTAACTATGCATGGAAAGATGTACAGCTATTTGTTGGACAAAAAGGCAAAAGTCTCAATTTGAAACAAAGTCACTTGAGATATTTTCTCTCATACACCTGTTCCTTGTTTAAAAGCAAAATCCAACAGGCAGCTGAATCTGCTGGCATGTTAAATTGAAAAGACTAGGCAAATTATTTAAGAAAGAAATGACAATTCCAGATATAAAATTAAAGCAAAATTAACATGTGGTGTTTCCACTTTACCCCAGTATCTGTTGTTTAAACAAAGGATTTTTTTTTTTTTTAATAGTGACAGTCTTATAGCAATCAATCCAGTTAAAAAATCTTCTATTCTGGGATCCATATCCAAAGATATCTGAAGATCATCAACTAGATGGGTGGCCATTCTCTCAGAACAGAGTCTCAGTAGAAGATCCTCAAGAGGTTTTATTAGTGTGGTTTGAACCATGGCCAGGTGAATTATCAAACACTATCAAACACTAAATGGGTTATTGGGCTACAGAAAATTCTCTGTTTTTTTAAGTGGTGGAAAGAGTATTTTTGCTTTTGCTTGTTTTTTGAGAAACAGAACAATAATTTTAAAAGTAGGGTTTAAAATGGGGGCATGTAAATATAGGAATCCATAGATAAATTTAAGGAACATAGTACATTTTTTCCATAGTCTATCATTAATTTTTTTAAAAACTACAAAGAAAAGACAAAAAAATATAAAATAAAAAGCTCCCTTCCACCAGACTCCCAATTCCCATGAAGAAAGTCAGTTTGGCATGTAGTCTTCGAAACATTTTCTGTGCATTCATGTCCGTGTAATCACATGTAATGTCTATGTTTTCTTCATATAAATGGATTACACTAGAGTATTATTCTGGGTTTCCCTGGTGGCTCAGACGGTAAAGAATCCGCCTTCAATGTGGGAGACCTGGGTTCAGTCCCTGGGTTGGGAAGATCCCCTGGAGAAAGGAATGGCTGAATGGCTACCCACTCCAGTATTCTGGCCTAGAGAATTCCACGGACAGAGGAACCTGGCAGGCGACCCACAAAGAGTCAGACTGGACTGAGCGACTTTCACTTTCAGCATATTATTCTAGGGTTTTTTATTTTTCATTTAACATTAGGAACATCATTTCATGTGGGTAAATATATGTTTTCCTCATCCTTGTGAACAACTGCATAGCATTCCATTGTAGTAAGTGATCATACTTGATTTAGCTACATCCTACTGACTTACACTGCTTTCCATTCTTACAGTTCCAAACAAGGCTGTGGTGAACTTCCCTTGTACACAAAGTACCAATATGTCCTGGGGCATTTCTGCCAGTGTGCCTGTAGGGTACATGATAGTTGGCTCCAAGAGGAAGCATTTTTCAAATGTTGATAAATGATTGACTTACCCTCAAAGGTTATGACAATTTGTACTCCTGCTGATAGGGTCAGAAAGTTAGTTTTCCCTACTCTAGCCAACATGGAATATTATGAATCTTTTTCATCTTTTTCAATCCAAGGGGTAAGAATGTATTTCACTTATATTTAATTGCTTTAACTTGCACTTCTCAAATTATGACTAAGAACAATTAATTTTCTTATGCATTTGTATTTCTTTGGAAATTACCAACCTGTCATTTGTATATTTTTCTCCCAGCTTGTGGTTCCTGTTTTTAAAATTTATACATTAGGAAATTAGCTTTTTGTCAAAAATGATGAAAAAATTTTGCTCAGTTTGTCTTTTGACTTTCCTTTTGATTACAAGACCATTTTTCATTTTCATATGGTCAAATTAGTGTCTCTTAGATTCTATGTCATGCTGAGGAAACCTCTCCACTTCTGGTTTCTTTCATTTGTTTTATGATTTCATATATTTTAATATTTAAATCTTCATTTTACCTGGAATGAATTTTAGCAGAATGATTAAGATATAGCCCCAATGTCATTTTGTTCCAAAATGCTGGAGAGTCACATTGTAAATCAACTATACTCCAATAAAATTTTTTAAAAATGCTAGTGAGTAGTCCCACCACCTTTTACTTAATTTGTTCCCCTACTGAGTTAAAATGCTACCTTGCTGCAAAATTCTCAGGTGTACTAGGCTGTGTTTCTGGACCCTATAGTTCTGCCAAGACTATGTCTGTGCCTGACTCACGCAATTTTGATTAAATGTATTAAATTACATATCAGTTAAATACATTAAATTATATATTATTATAATACCTTTTAAATATAATACTATATTGAAACATATATTTTAATATATATACCTTTTAAATTTGGAAAATTTAAGTACTGAGTACATGAGGAAGAAAAGTTAGTGAAGGAATTTCTATGTCCTAGGCAAGTTCTAAGGATTAACTCTGCTCCTCTTTTTCATCCAGCAACCTATCAAATGAGTTTTTCCTCAAGAAAAGAACAAAATGTGATACTTCCAGTCAGACAATAACAATTCTGGATATCCACAACATAGAGATTAGTGTGCTCAGCAATCGGCAATGTAAGGTTATGGGAGGGAGAGGCAGCAAAAATGTTAAGAGATACTGACCTCAACGCTTCATGAGCAACTTTAGCTCATGACACGACGCCATGAACTGTAGCCCACCAGGCTCCTCTGTCCATGGGATTCTCTGGGCAAGAATACTGGAGCCGGTTGCCATGCCCTCCTCCAGGGGATCTTCCCAACCCAGGGGTTGAAGACCCAGGTCTCCCGCATTATACAGGTGGGTTATTTACCATCTGAGCCACCAGGGAAACCCACACTTTGGAAAAGCAGGACTGGACTAGGAGTTGAGACCTAGGTCAGGGCTGCCGTAGTTACGACTTATGTGCCCGGGGTACGGCACAGGTGCTAAGGGTGGAGGTAGCTGACCAAGGAGGGTGACATAAAGTCCCTCTCTTTCCTTTCACAAAGCTTAGGCATCTGGAGTCCTAGATTTGGGTAACACACAGGTTGGGCATGCGATGGTGTATATAAAGGACATAAGATCTGAAGACAATTATATTGGGAAAAGGGCATATAAAAGAAGGTGAGGAAATAATACAGCATAGAGCATCTTTCTCAGCCTGAGTCTTTTTTTTTTTGTTTTTCTTTTTTGAGATGTCTTGTGTTATATAAACCTAGGGCAATAAATGGGCACCAAAATTTCTTATAATTTGGATATATTTCTCTTTTTTTAAGTCACTAAATACAAAGAAAAAGAAACAAAATTTAAGCATACGGTTCTTCAGATCACCTTTTTTGAAGTGACCACTTTTCTCTACGCAGATTCATTCAGCAGTTACCCATCTGTTTCACTAATACGCATCACTGATTGTTCTTCTCACAGGGGCACCTGATTCAATCACAGCTTGTTTACCTGGAGCCTAGCCACGGCAGCCACCCCAGTGCAGGATTTTCTGCAGGCCTTAGCTTTGGTGGAGGTGCCTGCTGCAATGGTGCTAAATTGGTCTCAGCTGCTGCTCCTGCCTGAGACACTGTCTTAGAGATTATTTTATTTCAGACCCTTCATCATACAGATAAGGAAACTGAGGTCTGCTTCTAACAGTCTATGCTGCCGCTGCTGCTAAATCGATTCAGTCATGTCCGACTTGTGCGACCCCATAGACGGCAGCCCACCAGGCTCCCCTGTCCCTGGGATTCTCCAGGCAAGAACACTGTGAGTCAACAATAAAATTTGGATGGAAGACAGGTTTTGACTCTGAATTTCCTCCTTCTGGAAATAAAGCAAATAATTTTTCCAGACAAGAACTTAATCCTCTTGTCACAAGTGAAGAGAACCCATTTCAGAGGCAAATTAGGAAATGAAAGTTGAAAAAGGACACAAGTCCCTTCTGAGCTGACTAAGGAGGAGGTGGAGGTTGATGCTTCAGTGCAAGTTTGGACATTGTATGTCAGGGTCTTCTTCACATGCATTAAAAAAAAACCCTTTTATTTATTTATTTATTCTGGCTGTGCTGGGTCTTTGTTGATGTGGGCTTTTCTCTAGTGGTGAGCTTTTCTCTACTCTGTGGTGAGTGCTGCTGCTGCTGCTAAGTCACTTCAGTCATGTCCGACTCTGTGTGACTCCATAGACGGCAGCCCACCAGGCTCTGCCGTCCCTGGGATTCTCCAGGCAAGAACACTGGAGTGGGTTGCCATTTCCTTCTCCAATTCTGTGGTGAGTAGAGAGGGGCTACTCTCTATTGTGGTCCACAGGCTTCTCATTGCAGTGGCTTCTCTCGTGGAGCACTCTAGAGTGGCTCTAGAGTGTGCAGGCTTCAGCAGCTGTGGCACATGGCCTCAGTAGTTGTGGCTCGTGGGCTCCAGAGCACAGGGTCAGTAGCTGTGGCACATGGGCTTAGTTTTTCCGTGGCAAGTGGGCTCTTCTTGGACTAGGGATCGAACCCGTGTCTCCTGCATTGTCAGACAGATTCTTTACCACTGAGCCACTAGGGAAACCCCCACATGCATTCTTAAAAGGTACTCTAAATTTTCAGGATTTCAGCTCATTTACTAGGTATAAAGTTTCTAGATTTAGCAAATAAAAATACAGGACACGTGGTTAAATTTGAATTTCATAAAATAACAATTTTTCAGTATGAGTACATCCCAAATATTTCATGGGACACACTTGTATTAAAAACTCTTGTTTATCTGAAATTCCAATTTAACTATATTTTATCTGGCAACCCTAACTAAGTAGTATTAAATATCTTAAGAGGAACTAGAAACAGTATCTGGGACATTATTTCAGATGAGGGGTTTCACAATGGCCTAAACCAACACAGAAAGTTAAACCTGCTTTGGAACAAGGTATCCACTTCTGTCTTAGCTCTCCTGGAAACATTTACCAGGAGTCCTCTTAACTTCTTCCTGATACTAGTCTATTTGATACACATCCCTGAACCATCACTCCTTTTTACTCCCTTCCTATTTCCCTCTTGCTTGTCTTCCTACTCTCCACCCCTTCATGATTTTCTCTTAATTGCCTAGCAGCTGGACACACATCAGGATACAAGGAGTGAGCTTCCTGAGCGGGTACGGCCACATGTGCACATTCCTGAGGACTCACTCCACATCTCTGCACAGGAAAGCTGTTTTGATGATGCAGCCCTCTGGGGAGGGTGAGACTGAAAGGGTGCCTGTCTCCTGGTGGGGCTCCCCTGCTCCCCTGGCAACAAGCCTCAGGAGGAGTCTAGGAATAGATTAACCTACCTCTAATTAATTAATTCAAATTAAATTTGAATTTCAACTAGACAATGAATAATTTTTAGTACAAGTATGTTTCAAGAAATATTTGGGATGTACTCATATAGCACTGAAACAGCCCATGTGTCCTGGAGCCAAATAAAGGAGAGGAGAGCTATTCATGGGTCTTCCGTGGCTTTCCAAGCTTAGGTGATAGTTTCGGGTGGTGTCTAGACCAGGGATTTTCCCAGAAATGCAGAGGACACTCCCCCCCCTGCCCTTCCCATCACCCCACAGAGGGGATGCTTGGAGCACTAGTCTCCCTGTTCGCTCTTTCTGGTCCATTCCAGGGTTCTTTATTCCAACTATATTGTGTCTAGACCTTTCAGATTTCCTGAATCCCATGGCAGACACATCTCTGCAGCCAAAGGGACAGGGTACGACATCATGCTGAGAACAGAGAGTTGTTGCTTGCAGGCAGGAGCCAGCTGAAGCCGGTAGAGCAACTCCAGAGACTCTGTAGGCTGAGGCTGGGAAAAGAGGTCTTCAGTGTACAGGAGGGGGTGTCTCCAGGGAAAAGCAGCTTGCTTTGGCTGCCTGGACCCCAAGAAGTGCTGCAGCAGAGCTGAGACTGTGATCACACTGTGGGTGTGGCCTGTCACTCTAAACCAGGCTGTCTTCGAGAATCCCAACTCCTTTAAATAGGCTCTATGGTCAGCACCAGACAGGAGGAGCCTGGGATTGCTTCCTGGCTCTGACAGCCTCCAACCCAGGGCAGGGAGGCTGTTTCTGGGTGTGGCTACTCTGCTTTTTTTCCATAGTCCCAGTAAGAGGCAACAGCAAGACTGGAGCAGGACTGCGCCAAGGTTCCTACTAACAGGCAAGGATGACAAAGGCCGAACAAAGCTGTTGTCAACACCTCTGCCGGTCTCCTCTCTCTTTCCTCCGGTGCCTGACCAGCCCAGGGCTGGCTCTTTCTGTCCCAAGCTGCCCCACTAGACGTTGTTTAATTATTAAAACGTTCTCCCACTCACCCTCCACAGGCCAGAAGCTGTCCTAATTACCAGGAAGCCAGAATATCAAATTAAACTTTTTCACAGAACTTTGTCAACTCCCTCCATTATGGTACTCCTCCCTTTCACATGTACCCTGTGAGTTAACTCACCTGGTTGTCGATCTTGATCTCAATCAACGTGTCATTTTCCTTCAGTGCTTCTACAAGAGCCAGGATCCCAGCACCAGTGATGAAATTGGATTCTATGTTTAGACTTTTCAAGGTCTTGTTTACTTTTAGCATATCTGCAAAGGCCTTATGATGTGAAAAAGAAATAACCTTTAGGGTTTCTAAAGATTTATTTACCAAACTTCTCGCCACCACATTAAATATTTTTTTACAGTACTTAAAGAAAACCTTAGTTAAATCATACCTTCAAGTAACAAAGATAATAATTTAAAAATGCAATAAAAATAGTTCGGTTCAGCAGCTCAGATTTATAAATTCCACATACTTGCAAAATTTAAAAAAAAAAAAGATTGTTGTTGTTTAGTTGCTAAGTTGTGTCCAACTATTTTTGACCCCATGGACTGTAGCCCTCCATGTTCCTCTGTCCATGGAATTCTCCAGGCAAGAATACTGGAGAGGGTTGCCATGCCCTTCTCCAGGGGATCTTCCCGATTCAGGGATCAAACCCACATCTCTTAAGTCTCCTGCACTGGCAAATGGGTTCTGTGCCGCCTGGGAAGCCCCAATTAGGGTGTCTCACTACAAACAGGAACAGGTGGATCAGCGAGAGCAGGTGGAGGGCACACCAGCTCTTCCTGAAGCTTCCCTGAAAAAGAGCAACTGCCTGTACAGCCATCAGTGAGAAATCTCCCAGGAAGAGGCTTGGTGAGGGTGCTGGGTCCCAAGAGTAAAGCAGTGCAGAAATGGAGGCACCCCCAGATCTTCCACCAGATACAGAGTGGGAGAAGGGACAGGAGAGATGGCAATGCCCAGGATGGAAATACACTGAACCATGTCCCTCCCAGAGGGAAGCCCTCCCAACTTGAGCAGTTGCCAAGGACTCCCCGGTTGCCTGCTAGCTTCTCATACACACACTACAGAGAAGGCGGCTCATCAACTCATCTGCCTGCTTACAAAAGCACTCACTCATTCGTTCATTTATTCACTCATTCACTTAGAAAAGATTATGTGTCAGGCTTCTGCTTTGTGCTAGCTGTAGAGAAAACAAAATTCCTGTTTTAGGGAGCTTATATTTCAGCAGGAGAGGCGGAGTCAATAATTACTAAATAAAATGTATGGCCTGCCAGATGGTAACAAATGGAGAAATCTAAAGGGGCTTCCCTTTTAAGGGATAGGTCTTTTGGTGAACCAGATCTACATAACTGCAGCGGAAATAGTCCCAGTTTACACAAATCAATTTTGTTCTGTATTTGGAACTATGAACAGGCAAACAATGACTGCTAGACCTAACAGGAAAACCAACATCAGGAGAGAAAAGTTGAGTTCACGAAACAGGTCAGCATGCTATGCAGGGAACACAGAATATTCAGAGAACAGAAATATGTAAAACTTCTAAATGTTATCAATTCTCTCCACCTACTTCAAAATAAGACAGAAAGAAAATAGAGAAAGAAAAAATACTGTGATCTGCTCACAGAGAAACAAGAATCAGACTGCCATTAGTCACTAGACTTTAAGGCCCATAGAACAGAGGCTTTAATATATTTATACAGCCAGATAATTATAAATGCTAGTGATAAGTTCTAATTTTTTTTTTGGTGTCAATCTATACACCTAACTGAATATAATGAGACAAAGTATATAAAGCTCAAAGGTGTGAAACAATAGAATAACTACAATTTAGAGCTAGAAAAGGAAGATGAAGTAGAAAGAAGAGAGAGTAAAGAGTTGCCCAATATTTTCTAATGGAGAATCAAAAACTATCTGAGATAATAAATCAAAAATAAAAGTGCATATGTATTAGTGCATTTCTACCTGGTTGCACACTAGAATGACCTGGACGCTTTAGAAAAATATACCAGTGCTTGGGCCCCACCAGATGAATTAAATCAGAATCTCAGACTGTGGCCTAGACAGCTGCTTTGTTTTGCTTTTTATTATTGTAGTTGATTTTTTTTATTATTATTGTAGTTTATTATTGTAGTTGACTGCATTTTTCAAAAGCTCTTCAGTGACTAATGTTCAGCCAGGATTCAAAATCACTTTAATTGAAATCATATAGACAACAACAAAAGGAATGGAAAACAAACTGCTAACAGTGATTGCTCTCGGGAGAAGAACAAGGAACTGCTGAACTCTGTTTTTATGACAGAAAGGACAAGAAGAAGGAAGAGAAGGATTTCAACTTGGGACAAGAACAGGTTTTCCAACCTTGAGACTATCGACATCTGAGGCTGGAGAATTCTTTGTTGTGGGAGGTATCCTGTGTCTTGTGGGAGGTTTAGCAGCCTCTGAGACCCACAAAATGTCAACAGTACCCTCCCAGTCATGACAACCAAAAATATCTCCAGACACTGCCAAATGTTCCCTGGAGGGCAGAATCACCCTGAGTTGAGAGCCACTGGACTAGAAGAATAATCCTGTGTATTAGTCAAGCACTTGTTTGAACTACAAGGAAAGCTCAAGGGTTTGCATTGATGTTAGTGTACACCATGTAAATTAAAGTGTATTTATTCAGTGCTAGGTCTTTAATTAGAAGTAAATGTACACATTTTAATTAGAGCCCCAAAAAGGAATGTATCAGGTCTTTCCTTATGGATTCTCCAAGCTTTGGGATTTACTTCTGCTATTAGAATAACAAAATGTCAGAGCAATTAGGCCTTTATAAAAAACTTGCAGGACCTATTGGCAAGTAGCCACGATCTTGCCAATTTCTTTTAAACTGGAGAAAACACTTTTCTTATACCGAACAAAACAGGGAAGAGAGACCCAGCCAAACACAAGCCTGGGCTCCAGGCCCAGGTTCACTGCAGTTCAGCAAATATTTGAGCATCTATTACATGTGCTGGGGATAATAACGTTAGTGAAACCAAGACTAGATTTCTTAAAGGTTATATAAATAGTGTAGAAATACATTTTTAAAGAGAAGGTTTGCTTTCTGTACTTCACAGTGTTGTGAGGAAATTGCAGTTTCCTGCTCTGTCCAAATCTGTACCCTCGCAGGCGGTAGCCACAGGACTCACGTGGCTATGGAGGCCTTGAAAAGTGCCTCTTATGAACTGAGATGTGTGTAAATATTAAAATGCATGGGATTTCAAAGATGTAGTATGGAAAAAATACTGCAAAAGACCTCATTACATACACATTTTGAAATGATGGTATTTTGGATATGGTGGTTTAAATAAAATATATTATTAAATTTAATTCCACCCATTTTTTTTTAATGTGGTTACTGGAAAATTTAAAGGTCCATGTGTAGCTTACATTTGTGGTTCTCATTTTATTTTTATTTGATAGTGCTGTCCTAAACTTCTGATTTTTATGTGGCATCCCTATTAATAACAGCATTAAAAAATAACATATTTGGACCTTTTCTCTACATTGGCATTCACTAGTGTGGCAAGTTTCATTAACACTCCCTGCTATAGGAGTGATTATATGGAAATACTTGGAGCATGGTAAACTGAATTTGACTACAGATCACTTAAATTTGCTTCCTGGCTTGGTCACAAGCTGGGTAATCTTAGTTAAGACACTCAAACTCTGAGCCTCAGTTGCCACATCTGTAAAATGGGGATAATGTCATCTCACATCCACATATTTTGTCTGTATTCACTATAATCCCACAAGTATTTTGTAGAGTCTATTTCTGAACCTTACATAGAAAAGAGTCTCCAAGCTCTTGCTTTAATGCTGATTTGTAATTCTCAACACTGAGTTGTTCAGCCATAATCACAGTCTGAATATCTCTGCTGCCTGTGGGATAATCAACCAATCTTCAACCTATAGAACAGTTCTTTCCTGACGATAGCATAGCTGAAAGGGGAACCATCTGGGGTCAGCAGGTGAGGGCTGGACCTTGTGAAGCCATCCAGGTATAAGGCTGAAAGAGGCTTTTCTTTTCATTCTAAAGGATAACAGTTATTCCTTGCAGTTGTATGGTGTGCTTGTCACAAGGCGTACATGCAATACATAGTTGTTGGATTGAAAACTAGATCAAGCAGATTATTATATTTGATATAATAATATATATCTTAATATATTATTAATACATTTGGGCCTATATTATATTTTATATAATAATATATAATATAAATATATTATAGATATAATGTGTGTTAATGTATATTATTAACATATTGGGCTATGTAATGGATATATATATTATATTAGTCCATTTAGCAAGGTATCTATTTGACCTAGAGTAGAAATTAGATTATTTACTAGTGCTGACAGTAAACTATGAACTAGTTGTATCCCTGCCATTTTACTGTAAATATTATATTAAACATAAATTATAAATCATTTATTTATCCCTTTAGTTATTTACATACGAAATGCACTGTGAATGTTTTTGCTTAACTGAAAACAAATCTAGTAAAGGGCAGAGATTACACACAAAATCATGCACAGATAAGAACCCCTAAATTGTTAACTTTACCTCGCCAATGATCTAGTTCTGTTCTTTTTCTATTTCAATGATAGGCTTCAAATTCAAAACTGCTTTCAACCTACAAATTTAGACATGTAATAATTGCTGGTGAAAACATTGTTCTGTAGCTTAGCCCCTTTCTTACATGAGTGCTTACTTCACATTTGCTGTCGTCATCATGGAAATACTGCCTATTGCTCAGAGGTTAGAGGGCACATCCATTCATTCATTTAACAAGTATTTTTCAATACTTGTTTTTCAACATCTACTCTGTACCAGCACCATGGTGGATAGCATTACTTTCTTGCTGTCCCTTTTTAATGCTATTTTAAATCTTCCAAAAGACATGTTACTTTAAATCAAATCATCAAGTCGAGAAACTTTTATTTTTCAAGTGCTGAGCATCAGATCCTGTAGAACCATTGATGTGGCCTAATGCTCAGGCTTCTGACAACTGGCATAGTTTAGCAAACATTACAACAGTGAGGTAATGTATTTAAATATAGCATAGCTGGGTGGTTAGGTATTTTGATTGTGGAACCAGGACCCGGTGATGAATCCTGGCTCTGTCCTTTGCTGATTGGGTTACTTTGGAAAAGTTACTTAACCTTTCTGAGCCTCACACTGCTCATTTGTTAGAGTAGGAACTAATAACAGTTCACACCTCATTGTGTGTACTGAGGATTCAGTGAGATGACCAAGCAAAGGACAGGGATCAGAGCTGGCAGTTACTAATTGCTCAAGAAATGTGAGCTATTAATAGGAGGAATAACAGTAGTATTAATGTAGTAACAGTAGTAGTATTTACTTGGGCTCAGCTCAGGGGTTTCCTTATTTACCTGAATCAACTAAGGCGCATAGAAGAAATAGACCTTTTTGTTTTTTTTTCATCTTCTGGTTAACAATATCAAACAAAAATGTTTTAAGATTTGGTTGTTTAAAATATTTTTGAGACATATGAATCCACTTAAAAGATTAAAATGAAATATATGTTAACATTTTTTCTATGTGCTGAAGGCTTCCTATAGGCTTTCATGGAGGAGGGGTCTCATATCCATTTATTGTGATGGAATGCTACTGCAGGTGCAAACGTTTCAGAAAATTTGTACTAAGAATAGAACAAAATCTAAATATTTATTTAGCTAGATGCCTAATCTAATATCTTTCTCCTAATATTGTAGTGTTAACAAAATTCTAGTGAATTCAAAGTGCCTGACTTGTGGGTTCTTGTTTTACCATCTCATTATAACTAATTTTGTTTATTAATTATACAGAAAATACATTGACCAGATCTGAACATTGTTAATTGATAAAACAAATTACAAATAGCTTCTACTGAATTAAATATCTGAGGGCTGTATTTCTAGGGATTCTACTCACAATTGCCACAGGGTCATTGCTGCGGGTTGCGGCCAGACTGAACTTTTTCACGTGAGTGTTGGTCTCCAGAGCCTTTGCAAATTCCTTCAGGGTTGGAATTGGAATGTTCTATGAGAAAGACACAGATTGTTGATGAATCCTTCTATAGCACCTTCACCCTAAGCTCAGGACCCACAGCTTTTACATACAGCAGGTCCCGGACCTACGCATGAGTTTCGTTCTGAGAGCACATTCCTAGGTCCAGTGTGTACGTAACTCCAACAAAGTTAGCTTAGGTACCCAACTAACACAATCAGCTAGATAATACTGTGTAACAGGTGTATAATACTTTTTCACACAAATAATACATATATAAAAAACAAACAGAAAAAACAAATGTTTTTAATCTTACAGTACAGCACCTTGAAAAGTACAATAGTACAGTACAACAGCTGGCACACAGGGGCTGGCAAGTGTGTGTGCATCTTTGAAAGTTCACAATTTGAAGGTTCGTATTTTGGTGACTTAGATGTACCTTAGATTTTATCCTCTCTAAAAGACATCGATCGTCCATCTCTAGCAACCAACCTATCCAGAGCCAATAGCACCACTTAGTGTCCAATAAGGGAATCTAACAGTGTGACACTCGGGCATCACTTCTGTTTATCCTCCGAATTATGCACACACCACCCTTCCCTCTTTTTCTCTTTCATTCTCTATATTCTAGCCAGACTAGAATTAAACTAGCTCTAACTCATCTTTCAAGACCCAGCAGAAATATCACCTCCTTTGTTTATTGATTCTCTTAGGCAGAATCAACTTCCCTTACCTGCAATTTCGCAGAAATCGGGGGCTTACCACATCACGTTATAATTATCCGCCTAGTGTTTTGCTCCTAATTTAAGTTCTTCAGAATCGAGACTGAATGAATCTTATTCCCCCTTCCATAGCACTTAGCACAGTACTGAGCACCGGAGAGGCAGGCAGTACGGGGCACAGCTAGAGGCTACCATGAGTTCATGGAGCACTACAGGCCAGCTCTGTGACTGGGGACACTGGAGTCTTTTAAAGTCCCACTAAGGATTAAATGAGATAATGAATTTCAAGTATTTAGCAACGTATATGTCACATAGCTAGTAGTCAATAAAAATTAGTTGATATTATTAAATGCTAGAAATTGGTCTAATAAGAAGGAACACAAAAGTGTCAGCTAGTGTTTTCTCTTTCCCTCATTCTTTCTCTCTCTCCCTCTCACACACAACACAATTTCTCCTCCCTTTGAGAGTGCTAAGACATTGTCAAAGCAGAAGTGACTTCAGAGAATAGGCTATAAAAGACATTGTGGCTTTCAGTTTACTCTCTCTTTTTCTCCTGGGTCATTTGCTCTGGGGGAAGCAAGTTGTCATGACGTGAAGATATGTTGGCGGCCCTATTAAGAGGTCCATGTGCTGAGGAACTGAGGCTCCTGCCAACAGTCACATGAGTGCACCCTCTTGCAAATGGAGCCCCAAGCCCTGGTCAAGCCTTGAGACGACTGCAGCTCTGGCTGACAGCTTTACTACAGCCTCATCTGAGACCCTGAGCCACAGCTACCCAGCCATGTCACTCTCAGATTCCTGACACTCAGAAATTATGTGAAATAATAAACTGTTTGTCGTTTTAAGCCTCTAAGTTTTTGGGTAATTTGTTCCTCAGTAGTAGATAACTAATAACAGTTGTTTAACAC
The DNA here is from genome assembly GCF_027580195.1 of Bos mutus. Taxonomy (NCBI): domain Eukaryota; kingdom Metazoa; phylum Chordata; class Mammalia; order Artiodactyla; family Bovidae; genus Bos; species Bos mutus. The sequence continues at coordinate 50,151,392 of NC_091626.1, read as the reverse complement.
AAGTACTGTAATTCTTTTCAAAGAATTCTAGAAATAATTCTCTTTTTTTAAACCTACTTAATTTATTTAAAACATTTATTATCATTTTTAACTTTTTATTTTATATATTAGAGAATAGCCAATTAACAATGTTGTGATAGCTTCAGGTGGACATCAAAGGGACTTAGCAATACATACACGTGTATTCATTCTCCCCCAAACTCCCTTCCCATCCAGGATGCCACATAGCATTGAGCAAATAAATCCACTCCTCTGAATAGGATATTTTGCCTCAAAATCAGCGACTATAAAGGATTTAGAACATGTGTAAAGGCAGGCAGTCATCTCCAGTAAGTTTTCTGACTGAACGATAAATCAAGTGACTGACAGCAATCATAATGAAATACCTTAATGTTGTTGAGGTTGACTTCTTGCAAGCTGGGGTCATTGGCTTTCATCTGCTGTAGACTTACTTCCACATTTGTGGGATTGGGTGGTTCCTCAAATACTGGCTTGACCTTTTCACCTTTGACCACATCTAAGACACAAGTTTAAATTTTAAAAATAAAATGTAAGGTCTCTCCCATAAAAATCAGAGACAACTTCTCCCCAAATGACCTTGTTTTCATATGTGGTGATTCCAATAATATTCTAATATCAGTGACAGCAAGCTTATTCTCAACTCAGCAAGCAGAGGAATGGCGTGGCTCTGAGTTACAGCCTTCCAGGTTAGTGTTTTCAGCTGCAATGAGAAGTCTCAGTGGTTGATGCTCCATGGAGCCAAAAGTGCAGGAGGCTCTACAGCAAACTCAAACTCCTAAAAGAATATCCACAGGTAGTTATAGCTGCTCCATACGGACCTCTTTCAAACTATAATAACCAAACCAAAGAATCTAAGATGCACAAAAATGAGTTCCTTTATTTCCTAAACCTTAATCTCCCCTGGCCCATCCTCTGATTTCCATCTTGGAGCTCTAATTTTGAGGATGGTATAGGAAGAGAAAGGAATAGAAGAGAAAAGTGGAAGAATTCTCAAAAGCAGTTAACACAAAATGTTTGCAATGTATGTAACACACAAAGGGTTCATGTCTCAATACACACAGAGCTTCTACAAGGCAGTAAGATAACCCAGTGGAAAATGAACAGCTAATGATCAGAGGAATCTCTACCAGTCAACCAAAAAAATATAAAAAGTAATTAAATTCCGAGAAATTTAAAAATAAGATACCGTTTGATTTGCCAAAAAATGTAAAAAGATAATATTCACAGTCAGCAACAACGTGGATGAAAAAGCATTTTCATATATTGTTAGTGGGAAGGAGAGATATTCCATGTACAGAAATATTCAGTGTTGTCAAGATATCAGTTTTTCCCAAATGCAATGCAATCCCAATCAAAATCTCAGAAATTTAGTTTGCAGATATTAAAAAATGATTATAAAGTTTATATAAAGAGGAAAACTACACAGAATAGCCAGAACAATATTGAAAGAGAAAAACAAATCCAGCAATTCAACCTAAAGAAGACTTAAAGCTATAGGAAGGAAGATAGTGATATTGGTGAAAATATGCAAATATATCAGTGGAACAGAATAGAGAGCCCACAAATAGACCCACATAAATAAAATCAATTGATCTTTGACAAAGCAGCAAAGGTAAAATAGTGGAGAAAAAAGTAGCCTTTTCAACAAATGTTGCTGGAACAACTGGACATCAACATGAAGGAAAAATAACAGAATCTAGATACAGACCTTATGGGCTTCTCAGGTGCTGCTAGTGGTAAAGAACCCACCTGCCAATGCAGATGTAAGAGCTGGTTCAATCCACGGGGTGGGAAGATCCCTTGGAGGAGGGCATGACAACCCACTCCAGTATTCTTGCTGGAGAATTCCATGGACAGAGAAGCCTGGCAGGCTACCTACCATCCATAGGGTTGCAAAGAGTTGGACACGACTGAAGTGACTTAGTACGCACACACAGACTTTACACTCTTCACAAAAATTAACTCAAAACAGATCATAGACCTAGATTTAAATGAAAAACTACAGAACTCCTAGGAGATAACATAGGATAAAATCTAGATGACCTTGGGTTTGAAGATGAAGTTTTAGATACAGCCCTAAAGGCTTAATCCTTAAAAGGAAGAATGGATAAACTGACATGCATTCAAATTAAACATTTATACTCTGCAGAAAATACTCTCAAGAGCAATGGGGAGAAAAAGCACAGACTGGGAGAAAATATTTGCAAAAGACACATCTGATAGACTCACAGATATAGAGAAAAAACTAGTGGTTACCAGTGGGGAGAAGGAGGAGGCGAGGGACACTATATTGGTATAGTGAAAAAAAAGGGTTGTTATGGGATTATTTGAAATCATGTGTGTGAATACATCAAGGCTGTATATTGTCTCCCTGTTTATTTAACTTATATGCAGAGTACATCATGTGGAATGAATGCCGGGCTGGATGAAGCACAAGCTGGAATCAAGAATGCCAGCAGAAACATCAATAACCTCAGATATGCAGATGATACCACCCTTATGGCAGAAAGTGAAGAGGAACTAAAGAGCCTCTTGATGAAAGTGAAAGAGGAGAGTGGAAAAGCTGGCTTAAAACTCAACATTCAAAAAACCAAGATCATGGCATCTGGTCTCATCACTTCATGGCAAATAGATGGGGAAACAATGGAAACAGTGACAGACTTTATTTTGGGGGGCTCTAAAATCACTGCAGATGGTGACTGAAGCCATGAAATTAAAAGATGCTTGCTCTTTGGAAGAAAAGCTATGACCAACCTAGACAGCATATTAAAAAGCAGAGACATTATTTTGCTGACAAAGGTCTATCTAGTCAAAGCTATGGTTTTTCCAGTAGTTGTATGGATGTCAGAGTTGGACTATAAAGAAAGCTGAGTGCCAAAGAATGGATGCTTTTGAACTGTGGTGTTGGAGAAGACTTGAGAGTCCCTTGGGCTGCAAGATCAAACCAGTCAATCCTAAAGGAAATCAATCCTGAATATTCATTGGAAGGACTGATGCTGAAGCTGAAGTTTCAATACTTTGACCACCTGATGCAAAGAAGTTACTCATTGGGAAAGACCCTGATGCTGGGAAAGATTGAAGACAGGAGGAGAAGGGAATGACAGAAGATGAGATGGTTGGATGGCATCACTGACTCAATGGACATGAGTTTGAGCAAGCTCTGGGAGTTGGTGATTGACAGGGAAGCCTGGCGTGCTGCAGTCCATGGGCTTGCAAAGAGTTGGATGTGACTGAGTGACTGAACTGAACTGTGTGAAACTTTTGCAATTTGTAAAATATTATATAATCTAAAAAATCTTTGATTCCTTAAAAAAATCAGAAAAAAGATACATATGATAAAGCACTTATCCAATATATACAAGAACTCTTAAAACTCAATGATAAGGAAACAACATGATTTTAAAAATAAGCCAAAAATGTTGAGAGATATCTCACCAAAGAAGATATACAAATGAAAAATAGGCATATGAAAAGATGCTCCACATCATATGTTATTAGGGAAATGCAAATTAAAATAGTTACACACCACTACATACCTATTAGAATGACCAAAATCCGAAACATTGACAAAACCAAATGCTGGTGAGGATGTGGAGCAACAGAAATTCTCATTCATTGCTCATGGAATTCAAAACCAAACATCTTACCATAAGATTCAGCAATCATGCTCCTTTATGTTTATCCAAAGGAGTTTAAAATTTATGTCCAAAATCTGAACATGGATATTTGTAGCAGCTTTACTCTTAATTTATAAAATTTGGAAGCAACTAAGATGTCCTTCAGTAGGTGATCTGATAAACTGTGGTATATCCAAATAATGGAACATTATTCAGTGTTAAAAAGAAATGATCTATCACTGCCACATGATTTAGCAATTCCACTCCTGGGCATATGTCTAAAATAAGCAAAAACACTAATTTGAAAAGACACATGCATCCCCATGTTCACAGAAGTATTATTTACAATTGCCAAGATATGGGAGCAGCCTAAACATATATCAACAGATGAATGATAATATATACACATATGTACAAACAAATATGGGCTACTACTCAACCATGATAAAGAATGAAATTTTACCACTTTACAACAACATGGATTAACTTGGAAGGTAGTATGCTAAGTGAAATAAGTCAGACAGAGAAAGACAACTACTTTAAGATGTCACTTATATGTGAATCTTAAAAGAACAAATTAGTGAATATAACAAAAAGGAAGTAAACTCACACATACAGAGAACAAACTGGTGTTTACCAGTGGGGAGAGGAAAGAGGGGAGGAGCAAGACAGAGAATTAAGAATTCTCTTAATTAGAGAATTATTTTAATAGAGAATTAAGAAGTACCAATTCTTATGAATAAAATAAACTATGGGATATATTATATAACATAGGGAATATAGCCAACTCCATGATAATATATAATAACTATTAATGGAGCATAACCTTTAAAAACTGAATCACTATGCTGTATACCCATAACTTATATAATATTGTACATCAACTGTTACTGTTACAATAAAAAAAAAGAAAGACTCTATCAAATCTTGAAAAGACACAGAGGAACCTTAAATGCATATCACTAAGTGAAAGAAACCAGTCTGAATAGGCTACATACTATATGATTCCAATTATATGACATTCTGGAAAAGGCATAATGATGGAGAGAGTTAAAAGATCAGCAGTTGCCAGAGGTTAGTGGGGAAGGAGAGATGAACAGGCAGAGCACAGAGAAGTTTCAGGACAGTGACACCACTCTGCCTGATACTGTAGTGGTGGAAACCTGTCATTGTGCATTTATGCAAACCCACAGAATATACAAACCCAGCAAAGAGCCCTGTTGTAAACTTTGGGCTCAGAGTGATAATGATGTGTCAGTGTAGGTTCATTAAGTGTAACCTACAATGGTTCATTAAATGCACCACTCTGTGCAGGATATAGCTAAGTGGAGAGGCTGTGCATATGGAACGGCATATCTCGGTACCTTTCTCTCAATTTTGCAGTGAACACAAAACTGCTCTAAAAAAATAGTATTTTAAAAAGTTAATGATATGTGTGTATGTGTATGTATAACAGCCCAGTAGGCTATGCATCAGACTTTTTTTTTCATAATAAACATGTTGTCAGAATGTTACATTTTGGTATTGAGATTAAAAGGATGAATATTTTTCATTTGTATGCATAAGAAACCAGAAGGAAAATAAAAGGAATATTGCTCACTGTCTGGGTAAATTACCCAGTATAAATGGTGGTTGACAGACACATTGCTGAGACTAGAAAGCATTGCCAAAGTCACCATCAGAGAGAATAAACTATAATTTTATTAAGAAAAGCTGTGATCTTCTGTGAGTTTTCCTAACAGCTGTATCACACTGTACTGAAATTATTTGATTATTGATCCGTCCCTCCCACAGATAGATAAGTTCCTTTGGGCAGGCACCATCTCTTTTACCTTTGTACCTAAGCCTAGAACGTTCCTGACAGTAAATATTTAGTAAATGACTGATGAATGAGTAAGTGAGAGAGGCTAATGAAGGGTACATTTCTCCAGAAAATGGTGACAAAGAAGAGAGTGGTCTGGAATGTTCTGTGGCAAATCCACACCAGTGTGTCTTTCATGCTCTCTGGGGGACGTAGGTACTCAAATTCTAATGACAAACATCCATTATTGAGACAAAGAGGCACTCGAACAGAGAAGGAAATTTATCTAAAATACTACAGGAAATCAACTCTAAATATTCTTTGGAAGAACTGATGCTAAAGCTGAAGCTCCAATACTTTGACCACCTGATACGAAGAGCTGACTCATTGGAAAAGACCCTGATGCGGGGAAAGATTGAGGGCAAGAAGAAAAGAGGGCAACGGAGGATGAAATGATTGGATGACATTGCCGACTCAATGGACATGAGTTTGAGCAAACTCTGGAAGACAGGGAAGCCTGGCATGCTGCAGTCCAAGGAGTTGCAAAGAGTCAGACACGACTTGGCCACTGAACAACAGCAACAATCACAAACATCCATAATTAAGACAAAAAGACGTTTCTCGAATAGAGAAGGAAAACTTAGCTAAAATACTATAGCTAATTAAAGCGTCATTATGACATAAAACTCTCCTTTCTGTGCTAAGCAAACCTTTTTATCTGTCATTTCCTCCTTTGACTGAACCTATCAGGAGAGAATTTGCCTGCAATGCAGAAGATCATGGTTCGATTCCTGGGTTGGGAAGATCCCCTGCAGAAGGGATAGGCTACCCACTCCAGTATTCTTGGGCTTCCCTTGTGGCTCAGCTGGTAAAGAATCCGCCTGCAATGTGGGAGACCTGGGTTCGATCTCTGGGTTGGGAAGATTCCCTGGAGAAGGGAAAGGCTACCTACTCTCGTATTCTGGCCTAGAGAATTCCATGGACTATATAGTCCATGGGGTTGCAAAGAGTCAGACACGACTGAGTGACTTTCACTTTCACCAGGAGTGTGTTCTGGGCAACACACACTGATCGGTACTAGTCACACTGCCAGACAGGGCTCCCAGTGCTGGCCACTTATTCTGATCTGATTACTCACAGCCCAGTGATCCTTGGTGAACTGACAAAATCCACCTTCAAAGCCTAAAAGAATTCCAGACTCCCCAGGGGCCCAGTCAACAAGCCTCTCTCCTATCAGCAACACCTGGAGGCTCCCAGGTTTCATAAAACCACATATTTCATGTCAACTTACTTCTCACAGGCCCTTTGCCACCTTTTGTGTTGGTTGTTTCTTCATCAAACTTGGGATTGTTGAGCAAATTGTGTACTCCAAGAACAGCTGAAAAGCAAAAATAATCTGTGAATAAAACTTAAGTTTGAGAAAGCTTGTTAAGATATCCACATTGTTAATTTTCCCTTTGCAGAACAATTCTTCATACCATAAAGATAAGTCTCTTGACCTCACTTGCCTTGCAAAGTGTGTGACACATGTATAGTATTAAATAAGCTTTTTTTTTAATCCCTCCTCCTAAGATCACTAGCATTCTTCACATCTTTCTACATCTATATATCTGGAGTCGTGTAGGATCTGAGGGACAACGGTCTAGTGAAAGTGAAATCAGCAAATGAAAATCTGCTTAGATCTCCTAGTTAAGTAGATTCATCCCTATGTTTTCTCATCTGTAAAATTTGAACGTGGGACTGAGTCTAATGATATTTTAAGCTCTAAAATTATATGGACTAGTATGTAGTAGTTTTTCTGGAGACAAAGGGCTGAAAGATCATGGTCCTCTTTCAGTGTAAGCCTCCCCATTGCTTTCATCTCTCAGTACCGAAAAGAGTGGTTCTTTTCCCTTTTAGAGCATCCCAGGGTGGGAAATAAGAGATGTCGGCAATAAAGGTCCGGTAAGCAGGCTGAGATTTTGAGTCACCTGTACTACACAGAACTCACACCAGAGGGCAGTACAGTATGCAGGAGACAGCACCGGCCATAACTGAACACGGAGCAGGCACTAACTGCCACTGCCCACCCAGCTTTCCCTTCCTTAACGAACTCCAGGTGAGAAATTCCAGGAGGCCTACTGGGGGAGGATCCCAGAATAATCTGCCAATGGTGGCAGGGGCCCACCTCTGAGTTCCTCATCCGCTGTATACTATACTCTAGAAGGACTGCCCATATAGCCAACAAAGGGTAAATGTTCAGAGCTAGCGAGTGTAGGGGTTTAGAGGAGCAGTCAGGAGCAGTCAGCCTGAGTTTAAATCCTGACTCTGTTATGTACTATCTGTATGGCTTGAGAAGTCATTAAATGCCGCTAAGCCTCAGTTTCCCCAACTGTAAAACAGGGATAATCATTACACTTTACCTATTACAAGGGTTAAATGACTTCCTATGTGTTACGCACTGTTCTAAGTGCTTTACAAATTCTTGTTAAATAAATAAGAATTTGTCACTGTGTTTTTGGCCTTGTCTAGGGAGAATAAACACAGGACTCTGAGACCATCCAACAAGCATATCTTGCTTTGGCCCCATATTCACTATGCAACTTATGATTATAATTTCACTCCCCTTGTCAAGTTTTACTTTTAGAATAAGGCAGAGTTGGTTCTCCTGGGAGGAAGGAGATTATTATTACTCATGTCTTCCAATGGAATAACAATGTGAAAATTCTTGCCAAAGCTGTGGACTGTTTTTCAAAGCACCTCTATCCTGTGGGGACCTAATGACCCTAATAATGCAGATTTCCATCCAATCAGCACACAAATACGTGGGTACATGCATGGAATCTTTTTCAAAGGAAATACAAGAAACGGGAGGAAGCTTATATAATTCATTACATATTATTTTGTACTATTTGGGTTTTTTCTTTAAAAAAAAAAAAAACTTTTTACTTTATATTGGAGTATAGCCAATTAACCAGAGAAGGCAATGGCAACCCACTCTAGTATTCTTGCCTGGAAAATCCCATGGACGGAGGAGCCTGGTGGGCTGAAGTTCATGGGGTCGCAAAGAGTCGGACACGACTGAGCGACTTCACTTTCACTTTTCACTTTCATGCATTGGAGGAGGAAATGGCAACCCACTCCAGTGTTCTTGCCTGGAGAATCCCAGGGACGGGGGAACCTGGTGGGCTGCCGTCTATGAGGTCGCACAGAGTCAGACACGACTGAAGCGAATGAGCAGCGGCGGCGGCGGCAGCTTAGCCAATTAACAATGTTATGACAGTTTCAGGTGCACAGCAGAGAGACTCAGCCACACATACACATGTATCCATTCCCCCCCCCCCGAAACTCCTCTCCCATTCAGACTGCCAATAACACTGAGTGGAGTTCCCTGTGCTATACAGTAGGTCCTTGTTGATTATCCATTTTAAATATAGCAGTGTGTACATTTGATCCGCAATTCCCCCCTAACTATCCCTTCCTGGGTTTTTTCTATCTGTATGTATAACCAATTCACAGTTCACATATAATAATAATTATTATTATACTGTTGCTATTGTTAAGAAAACTAGAAAAAATGAGCAGACTGGGCTGAATATGGATGTACTTTATTGGGGAAATATAACAGTAAAATGGGTTCTGCTCTATGGTTAGGTTAATATAACTAAGTGGGAATCAAAAACAGTGACTGTGGGAAAGAACAAGACATTTTGTGATGGAAATGGAAATTTTGTGATTATAAAACGCCAAATGTGAAGCTCTTTTGAAGGCATAAGGGCTGTTATTTTGTTGTTTAAATTCTCAACACTCCTTCATATTTCTTCTCTTTGACTTCTCACCGTAACTCTTGGATTTTGTAGGATAGGTGTTACTGTGGGTACTTTTCAAATGAAATATGATTTTACATTTTATAGCTGAGATACAGTGAAATGTTTGCTCAGAGAGCTTAGGTGACCTGCATCCAGCCTCTCAGCTGCCTAATGGCTGAAGTCAACTTGATACCATAGTAACAATCAACAGTGACTGACACAGGGGCTCAGAGGCTGTTCCAGGGGGTCAGTGCATGTCTGGAGGTCACAGAGCTAGACAGAAAAGCTTCCCAGAGCTGAGGACTAACCTGCAAGGTCATAGAGTTCAGTGTCGGAGGCGCTGGCCAAAGCTTCTTCCAGTTCTGGGTCCAGGGTCACCTTTTCTTCTTTATGAGTTTCTATGGGCTTTTCTTTGGGGATAAAGACTCTCCCTTTAAATCAGAAGAAAAACAAAAGCATTGTGTGCTGCTGCCTTGTTCTAGGGGAAGTGAACTAACCAGAGAATGTACAGCTCTGGTCATTAAGAGCTGAAGCATTAAACCAATGCAGGTCCAACCAGGATTAGTGGGTTAGTGACATTGGCATCATCTCAGAAATTAAGGAATCCTGGTTAGACATGCTCCTGGGTCACTGGTGGTCTTCCTGGGGCCCTGTACACACCTCACTCTGATCCTTCCACTCTTTCTGGAAAACTTGTTCTCTGCTCCTTTAACCCAATCATGTGGCTTCTCCTAAGCTCCCCTGAGCAGCTGTCCACCCCGTCTGGACCCCTATTTATTACTCTGGCTGCTCCTGGACACCTAACCCCCTAAGAACCATCTGCAGATTAATCTGGATCAGGAGTTAATTCACCATAGCTGCTCCCCAGACCTCTGCTCCGAGAACAGAAGATGACAGCTTTCCTCTTGTTATTCTCTCACTACCCTAATACTGCAAGCTAATTGGCCTTTTATTGAAGAGTTGACATTACAATTAATTTTTTCCTTCACCATTGGTCTAACAATAACCATGCTGCCATAGAAACAGCTCCATGTTTCCACTGCAAACCTTGGTTATTTGCCCAATTTGTCACTGCCCAACCTTACTTTCTTAATAAAATGACACCATCAGTGGTTCACGGGGCACTGGATGCACATGGTTCAGAGCCGCCATGACGCTGCACAGGGAAGGCAGCAGCCAAGGAGCTGGCACTCCTGCTTCCGTGGCCCCAGCACAGAAGCTGAGATGGCATTCATTCCAATCCATGTTGTCCAGTGCCTGCCCCATGCCAGTTTCTGTGCCAGGATGCAAGAGAGACACAGTCCCACTGCGGATCTCAGATTCATGTGACACACACACAAAACTGGAAGTAAGCAAAAGGATGAATGCTGTCACAGTGCTACGGGAGCAATAGAAGGATGTCATGATAGAAGGAGCATGTTTTAGACAGAGGTCAGGGAAAGCTGGAGGCCCTGACATTTAAGCTGGGACTCTCAGCAGGTAAAAAAATGGGGAGGCAGGTGAGAGAGAAGAAGACCTTGGGGTGGGAAAAGAACTTGGCAGGTTTGGGGAATGGAGTGAGGACAGTGGGGCTGAGCTTAGTGAGGGGAGGGGAGATGCAGTCAGAGAGGTGGGCGGGGTGAGCTCTCCATGACTCTGAGCACCGTGGCAATGGTTTGAGACAGTAAGCAGGGAATGACATGATCGGATCTGTGTTTTAAAAAGACAATGGATACCACGAGGTTATCAGTGATTCCAGTTGTATTTTGGGGACCAAGTCACTGTTACAGCTGAGGAACCTGGATAGGGGATTGGTAGCCACTTTTCCTCCAAAGGGGAGCTCAGGGTGGGGAGCTAGGGAGGAAGATTTTCCTGTCTTAGTTCAGAGCTCACTCCTTGCTGAAGGAACATCCTCTTACTCCTCAGGCCCCTTCCAGGTCTATCAGAATGTTTCTCACTAGACCACATGCTCCCTGAGGGCAGGGCAGGGTCTGCCCTGTGTTCCCAGCACCTGGCACAGGGCTCTGAGGCCAGGAGGTGGCTGGTAGGTGCTAGAGGAACAGATGATTAAGTGCACTGGCCTCTAGCGGAAGCATCTAACAGAGGCAGACCCGGGCAGACACCTGCGACTGAGACAGGCCCTGGTCAGGAGGAACACGCCAGCGCTTGATGCTGCTTTACACTTCCCAAACTGCTTCTTTAGGGCTTACATTTTTTTTTTTTTTTAATGAAACGAATTTGAATACCATTACACTCTAAGTATTCAGTTCATTTTGGGCTTCCCAGGTGGTGCTAGTGGTAAAGAACCCACCTGCCAATGCAGGAGACTTAAGGGATGCAGGTTAGATCCCTGGGTGGGGAAGATCTCCTGGAGGAGGGCATGGCAACGCACTCCGGTATCCTTGCCTGGAGAATTCTATGGACAGAGGAGCCTAGTGGGCTACTGTCTATAGGGTTGCAGAGTCGGACACGACTGAAGCAATTTAGCACAGCACAGCACATTCAGTTGATTAGCCTATGGGTTCCTTTTTCTGTCCCCTTACTCAAGCAGATTATTACTTTTTGTGGCTAAGCAGATTTTTTTTTTTTTAATAAATTATGGTTACCTGTGTGGGTTTCAGAAGCCAGATTCACACTTTTCTAATGACAATATTCTCTCTTTTGAACTGGCAGCTTCTTTTGTTGTTCTTGCTGTTCAGATCTTTAATTTCTCTGCACATTAGTCTGTATTTTTTAAAATTTTATTGAAGTATAATCAATTTATAATATTATATCAGTTTTAGGTATACAAGAGTGATTCAATATTTTATAAATTAATTATATTTAAAATTATCACAAAAGAATGTTTATATTTCCCTGTGCTATACAATACATCCTTGTTACTTACTTTATACATAGTAGTTCGTGTTTCTTAATCCCATACCTCTATCTCACCCTTCCTTTCCTTTCTTTCCCTTCTGGTAACGACTAGTCTGTTCTCTATTTGTAGCCTACATCTTCTGCCATGGTTCTTTTTTTTTTTTTTTAATAGACTTCATTGTTTGGAGCAGCTTTATGTTAGCATTGGGAAGTACAGACAGTTCCCATGACTGCCCTGCCCCTCAACCTCCCCTCTAATGACAGCCCACAGCAGTGTGTACTTGTTACAACGGCTGAACCTACACTGACATCATTGTCACCTAAAATCTACAGTTTATATTAGTGTTCACTCTTTTTTTAAAACTTTGGGGTAGCTGCTTTATAACATTGTATAACAAAGTGAATTAGCTATATATATAATATATAGATCTCCTTCCTCTTTGCCCTTCCTCCAACATGTCCCTCATCCTACCCATCTAAGTCACCACAGAGCAGCGAGCCAAGCTCCCTGTACTATGCAGCAGGTTCCCACTGGCTATCTCTTTACACATGGCAGTGCATGTATGTCAATCCCAATATCCCAATTCATCCCAGCTCCCTCCTGGGCCATGCCCACATGTCCATTCTCTAGGTCTGTCTCTATTCCTGCCCTGCACATAGGTTCATTTGTATCAGTTTTCTATATATGTATTAATATATGATACTCTTTTTTCTCTTTCTGACTTACTTCACTCCACCTAAATATCCATCAACAGATGAATAGATAAAGAAGATGTGGACTATATACAATGGAATATTACTCGGCCATAAAAAGGAACACAATTGGGTCATTTGTAGAGACATGGAGGACTCATCCTTGGTGGTGTATGGTCTGTGGGTCTGGACATGTGTCCACACACCTATGTCCACCAGCTACGATGCTTTTAATCCTACTGAATCCAGTTCAGGCTTAGTTCCCACTGTCAGGCCAGTTCCCTCACCTGACCCTCCACAACAATATACTGGGGTACTTACGTTGTCAGACTGCACCTGTGGTCCTTACCTTTCTTTTCTCCGGTGAAGGGCACAAAGTCTTCCCTGTCTTTCTGCTCCAAAGCCTCCTTCTCCAGGTACATAAGGAGGTGTTCGCGGTCAAACGGGCCCGTGGCTGCTTTCTGTGTCTGGTCTTTCTGTCGAAATCCAGCTGGCAGCAGTGCACTCTGATGAGACAGAGGAATGAGCAGGAAAGGGGGTGTCTGATATGTTTTCCCTCCCTGACCCCTGCTGTGTAGGGGGAACTTGGGCAGAGCACACCTCGCAGAGATGAGGGCTGGAGCTCTGGCATATCTTTGAGGCCCTATTCACTCTAACATTCTGTGTTGACGGCGGGTGATCCCAAAGAGTCAGGCAGAACTCAGGTGGCTGAAACAGCCTCAGATTGCTGCAGCTGCCTTCTAGAACAAGCCACCCTTCACAGCCTCTTTCCTTATAGATCCCACTTAGGTTTGTCCAGCAGTGCTCCCAGGGATGCATATGGAAGAGCCAATATGGCCACACTCTCTTCTTTTTTATTTTTAATTTTAAAAAGGTTTTTTTGGCTGTGTTGGGTCTTCATTGTCTTGTGGGCTTCTCTAGGTGTGGCACTCAGGCTTAGTTCTTCTGAGTCATGTGGGATCTTAAGTTTCCCATCCAGGGATCGAACCCATCTCCCTTGCATTGGAAGGTGGATTCTCAACCACTAGACCACCAGGGAAGTCCCCACACTCATTTCTAATCTCTCCTGGGAAACATCCAAGCTGGTAAGTGAACATTATGATAGCTATTGATATCTGCTTGATGAAACATAGAGGTATCTCTTTTAAGTTTAAAAAGCAAAAAAAGATACTTGCATTTTTTAAAGTAAAAAAAATTCCAAATTATCTGGCATTATAGAATATCATATAAATATTTTAGTGGATGTTTTTATTTATAGTAAAATCACTATTTTAGATGTCTCTGCCTCTGAGTTTGAGATAATACTAGCAGGGCTGAAGAAAGTGCTTGATAAACATTATAACAAGCTATTTACCTTTGTAAGAGCTCATAAAAACATGAAATGCTCCATTTAAATCTATTTGATATTACAGTTACAGTTATTCTAATATATCCATTAGTGTGAGATCACCAAGATTTTAACTTGTTTATATATATTCAAGAAATGAGATATTAAAAATATCTGCTTTGGGGGCTAAAGATTTGGTTTAAATACCATCTCTGACATTTACCAGGTTACCAGTATGGGATCTTATGTAAATTACTTTTCCTGGTCTGTCCCCTTATTTATGAAATGGGGATAATATAATTTAAGTCAAGGACTCCTGGGCCCAGCAGAATACATGACTCAGAATAAACTTGGTCATGTTTCTTTCCTCTTTCTTTTTCCTTTCTTTTTCCATAAGTCAGTCTAGTCTTTCTCGGAGTCAATGGAAAACATTTTCTGGCATTTACATTAAACTGGTTTTTGAGAAATGAAATTGCCATATCAAATATGTCACTACTGAGGTTCTCCATGGTTTATAAAAAAGTAAGTGATTCAGAACCAATTAGGGAAGAACACAGAATCTGCATTTGGAGCTCAGGGATTCCTATACTATTGTTTAAGGACATGCTATATCATGCATCCCACCTTATCACTAACCACCTGCTTCAGTTCCAGGTCACTAACCTCAGGATCTAGGTCATCAAGAACATTTTCCAACTGTTTCAGTTCCTCTTCTGAGAGTTTGCCAAGAAGCTCATCTTCATCAATATTCTTGTATTTCTCCAGCTCTTTTTGAAAAGGGAGTGCCATGGTTTCTTATATGCCTTTCTCATGGGCCACGAACATTTAACTGTGCCAGCTTCCTAAGACTTCAGAATACTAATAAGAAGAAAGAAAGACTGTTACCTCCTTTTGATAAATAGGACTTATTAGCAGGAGACAGAGCTATGCTATCTGCCCATGGAGTCTTTCCACTGGACGAAACAGTCAACAAAATAAGTAGTATTATCTTCATCACAGCCTGTGTGCTTACAAAGTATTTTCATGCATATTATCTCCCTTATTTAGATTTTTACAATGACGTGGAAAGGAAGCCTGGAGAGATATAGATATCACATTTTACAGATGAATATTCTGAGGCCAAGTGAAACATGAGGCAAGGGGGCAGGGCACAACTTTTAAAAGAATGACATAGCCATAGGACATGACAAAAATTGGTTAGAACCAACAAGGTCCAAGGTGGCAGAAGATGTGACTTCCAGTAAACATTGAGCCTTATTATATGCTCACTGTAACACATTAGCATCTAAATGACACACCCACAGGAGCCAGGACAGTTCTGAGGTCAACCAGCAAAGGCCAAAAAGTGGGCAGTGGCCCATTTCCTGGAAATCTCCACCCTTTTCCCCAAACAGCTAGAATACTCCTCCCCCTTATTCAGTTTCAGCTTAAGTTCAGTCACTCAGTCGTGTCTGACTCTTTGTGATCCCATGGACTGCAGCATGCCAGGCTTCTCTGTTCTTCACAATGTCCCGGAGTTTGATCAAGCTCATGTCCATTGAGTCAGTGATGCCATCCAACCATCTCATCCTCCGTCATCCTCTTCTCCTTTCGCCTTCAATCTTTCCCAGTGTCAGGGTCTTTTTCAAATGAGTCAGCTCTTCGTATCAGGTGGCCAAAGGATTAGAGTTTCAGCTTTAACATCAGTCCTTCCAATGAATACTCAGGACTTATCTCCTTTAGGATGAACTGGTTGGATCTCCTTGCAGTCCAAGGGACTCTCAAGAGTCTTCTCCAGCACCACAGTTCAAAGGCATCAATTCTTCGGTGCTCAGCTTTCTTTATAGTCCAACTCTCACATCCATTCATGACTAAGGGAAAAACCATAGCTTTGACTAGATGGGCCTTTGTTGGCAAAGTAATATCTCTGCTTTTGAATATGCTCTCTAGGTTGGTCATAACTTTTCTTCCAAGGAGCAAGCGTCTTCTAATTTCATGGCTGTAGTCACCAACTGCAGTGATTTTGGAGCCCAAATAAATAAAGTCTGTAACAGTTTCCATTGTTTCCCCATCTATCTGCCATGAAGTAATGGGACCAGATGCCATGATCTTGGTTTTCTGAATGTTGAGTTTTAAGCCAATTTTTTCACTCTCCTCTTTCACTTTCATCAAGAGGCTCTTAAGTTCCTCTTTGCTTTCTGCCATAAGGGTGGTGTCATCTGCATATCTGAGGTTATTGATATTTCTCCTGGCAATCTTGATTCCAGCTGTGCTTCATCCAGTCCAGCATTTCTCATGATGTACTCTGCATATAAGTTAAATAAGCAGGGTGACAATATACAGCCTTGAACACTTCTTTCCCAATTTGGAACCAGTCTGATGTTCCATGTCCAGTTCTAACTGTTGCTTCTTGACCTGCATACAGATTTCTCAGGAGGCAGGTCAGGTGGTTTGGTATTCCCATCTCTTTAAGAATTTCCCACAGTTTGTTGTGATCCACACAGTCAAAGGCTTTAGTGTAGTCAATATAGCAGAAGTAGATGTTTTTCTGAAACTCTCTTGCTTTTTCCATGATCTAGTGGACCTTGGCAATTTGATCTCTGGCTCCTCTGCCTTTTCTAAATCCAGCATGAACATGTGGAATTTCACAGTTCATGAAATTTCACAGTTGAAGCCTGGCTTGGAAAATTTTGAGCATCACTTTGCTAGCATGTGAGATGAGTGCAGCTGTGCAGTAGTTTGAGCATTCTTTGGCATTGCCTTTCTTTGGGATTGGAATGAAAAGTGACCCTTTCCAGTCCTGTGGTCACTGCTGAGTTTTCCAAATTTGCTGGCATATTGAGTGAGGCACTTTCACAGCATCATCTTTTAGGATTTGAAATAGCTCAACTGGAATTCCATCACCTCCCCTGGCTTTGTTCATAGAGATGCTTCCTAAGGCCCACTTGCCCCCTCCCCCTCATTAGCCTATGAAATTACCCATTGCTATAAAAACTGACAACCCATACCCTGGTGCTGCTCTAGCCTCCCGGGATGGCCCACACTCTGTCTGTGAAGTGTGTTTCTAAATAAATCTACTTCGTACCTATAACTTTGGAGAAGGCAATGGCACCCCACTCCAGTACTCCTGCCTGGAAAATCCCACGGACGGAGGAGCCTGATAGGTTGCAGTCCATGGGGTCGCTAAGAGTCAGACACGACTGAGTAACTTAGCAGCAGCAGCAACCTATAACTTTGTCTCTCACTGAATTCATTTTGCAATGAGACATCAAGAACCCAAGCTTCATTAAGTCCTGAGACCAGGTGTGTGCTCTCAGTTAAAAGATCGCAGGTTCAAACCCCAATCAGAGTTGCATGGTTTACGCAAGCGACTGAGAGCCTTGCTTGAGGTCTCACAGCTGGGATGTGCCAGGCCTGTGGAGTCCCCGTGGAGTAAATGCCTTCCCACCAGATTACTTTGCCTCCTTCAGCTTTCCACAGAGAACAACAATGAAAAACAATGCGCTAATTGTAAGGCAGTTGTAAGGAGCAGACTTGTGTCTTTTCAGAGGGAGAGTGATGTGAAGAATACAAAATGGGGCTCATTCAGGAAAGAGAGTTTGAACCATCCATGTGAGAAAGCATTGTCAAGAAACTCCCCTGCAACTAAACTAAGACAGAGTCTAAAATTCTGGCTACTCTCTCCACTCTTCTCCCTTCTTTTCTTCTTTCTCCACCTCCCATTCTCTTTCTAGTCTCATTTTCTTTTTGTTTCTAAAGCCATTCTCCCCAATTCTTAGTGCATGCTAAGTCACTCCAGTCGTGTTCGATTCTTTGCGATCCCATGGACTGCAGCCTATCAGGCTCCTCTGTCCATGGGATTCTCCAGGGAAGAATACTGGAGTGTGTTGCCATGTCCTCCTCCAGGGGATCTTCTCGACCCAGGGAATGAACCCACATCTCTTATATCTCCTGCATT
The DNA here is from genome assembly GCF_027580195.1 of Bos mutus. Classification (NCBI taxonomy): domain Eukaryota; kingdom Metazoa; phylum Chordata; class Mammalia; order Artiodactyla; family Bovidae; genus Bos; species Bos mutus. The sequence goes on along the minus strand of NC_091626.1, from coordinate 50,133,370 downwards.
GGCAAGCAGGTTCTTTGCCACCTAGTGCCACCTGGGAAGCTGTAATTCTTTGTACCCCTAGACTATTCTTTTTTCAACTTTCTCTTTTTATACTACCTCCCTCCTAAACTTCCACTCAAAATGAAAATTTTCTCCAATCCCTTCTTTCTGGCAGAGGGACTTTACTAATCTCCTCTAGAAAGATAATACTGCATTCAGGAAATAGCAATGTGCTTAACTGACTGTGTTTCTCTTTTGGCAGTATTAATATCAAGCAGATATTTCAAGGCAATAAATACTTGTGTAAACCTACTGTTTGCCAGGCATGGTTCTAAAAAACAGGAATACACAGATAAATAAGATATGACCCCTTCCCCAAGGAGATCACAGCTCAGTGATATATACGTGTGTGTGTGTGTGTGTGTGTGTACATATATATGTACATATGTATAGGATGTCTTCCCTATACATCTTGCCAAAGAACCAGGGCTTTATTCTGTTCCAGATGGGGAGTTACTATACATTTTTCAAGAGATATATAACCTTTGAAAAATAGGCTGCAAAGCATGTTACAGCCACTGCAGCCAGCCCAACGGTGCGCCCTGAGGGGACACAGGATAGGAAAGAACAGAATACTGGCCCTAGAAAAGGTGCATATCAAAGGAATGATTTCAGTGAGCCCAGTCTTTTGCAGCTCCCCACATATAAAAAAGTGCTAAATTCATTAACTTGAGATGTTTGGTTTTCATTAATTAATAGTAATCTTTTGATGGTCTGATTCCCTGGTTTTTGTAGCAAAAAACCCTATATATATGGGTTCCTACGGGTTCCTAGCATACCTCTCGGAGAAGGCAATGGCACCCAACTCCAGTATTCTTGCCTGGAAACTCCCATGGACGGAGGAGCCTGGTAGGCTGCAGTCCATGGGGTTGCTGAGGGTTGGACATGACTGAGCGACTTCACTTTCACTTTTCACTTTCATGCATTGGAGAAGGGAATGGCAACCCACTCCAGTGTTCTTGCCTGAAGAATCCCAGGGACGGGGGAGCCTGGTGGGCTGCTGTCTATGGGGTCGCACAGAGTCAGACACGACTGAAGTGACTTAGCAGCAGTAGCAGCAGCAGCATACCTCTCAGAGTTATCTGAGAGACTTCTGACCAGGTTTGAGTCCTCAGAAAGTCCACTGAATAAGACATAATTCTCAGCTTTGAGGTTGTGCTTTTTTTTTTTTTTCAGTCGACAAGTGCTGCAGCAGAAGTCATGAACACAGTAGGATGGGTGGGGGAGTTGAGTGGAAACTGTGAAAAAAGTTGTGTTCGAGTCTTGAAGGGAAAGGTCATGAGGCGGATGATGTATGCAGGGAATGGCAACAGCATAAACAAAGGTACAGGATAAGGAGGGACTTTCCTGCTGGTTCAGTGCTTAAGACCTTGCACTTCGACTGCCAGGGACTCTGGTTCGATAGCTGGTTGGGAAACAAAGATCCCATATGTTGCAAGGTGTGGCCAAAAAAGCAAAACCAACAAAGACGAAAAAGAAAGTACATGATGCTTGGTGAATGGCTGGTGTGGCTAGAGGGGAGGAGCAGGGGGGAGAGGAAACAACAAAAGACAAGGTGGGGACGCCTGTGAAGGGCCTTCCCTATACATCTTGCCAAAATCTGGGCTTTATTCTGTTCCAGATGGGGAGTCACTACACATTTTTCAAGTAGAAGAGTTGGTCTGAGAAGACTTGTTTTCAATAAGGTAATTCAAATGGTAAGAATGAAAACCAGGTTGTTACAGAAAGAGATTGGATGTGGGTGGGCCACTTAAGAGCTATTGGAATATTGTTCCTCTCTCCTTATTTCTACTGTTTACCATGTACCAGTTTCTGGTTTTCTATTTTGGTGTCTTTTCCATATCCAATGTAACTCTCTTTCCCTTCCATCTGCCTCCCTTCTTTTAAACTTCTATTTTGGTGTCTTTTCCATATCCAGTGTAACTCTCTTTCCCTTCCATCAGCCTCCCTTCTTTTAAACTTCTTTTAAACATCAGCCTCCCTTCTTTTAAACTTCAATATTCCAGTAAAAAAAACAAAACCAAAACAAACCAGAAAAACCCTAGCCTACTAAAGTCAGAGAAACCAACTGGACTGTATACACTGTTTTCTGGTCCCAACTACCGCTAATTTATTATGTGAGTCTGGACAAGAATCTCAGCCTGCCACGCTCTTAGCTATCAAATGAAATGGTTGAACTACCCTATGGAATAGATTCTAAGACACACGGTTTCTCACATTTAACACTTGGAAATTGAGGACTGTCCCACAACTGATGGTCCTACAATTACTCGTGACCTAGCAGTGGTCAAGAAGTCATATCTGCCATGCCTATAAATACATAAATATGAAAAGCAACAGCTTCGAAACTAGCAAAAGGGGTGTCAGGGATTTGCAAAATGTCCCAGGGACTTTTTAAAAGAGTGAAACACTCTTTTAAAACTTATCATAAGGTTTAAGAGCCAACATCAAAGCCTTTTAGATTTTTTACAGGTTTTTAAAATTTAAATAATTTACCATTTATTTAAAATTTAAAAAATTACCACTCTTCATGGCACGGAGGAGATATTGTGTGGAAAAGACGAGTGATTCAGAAAGTTGGAATCTGAACATGAAGAAGCTTTAAGACTATTAACCAATTCATTTCCACTTTCCCTTTTTATGTATGCACAGAGGTGATATATGATTTTTTTTAAACTATGCGTATCCGTAGACACTTTATTTGTAGTAGCCAAAACCGTAAACAACCTGAATGATCATTAGTAGGTGAGGAGATAAACAAATTGTGGTAACCCACCTAATGGAATTGAGAAGTAGAATATTTCCTGCCATATCAGTAAACAAAGGCTCTCACAGTCATCAGTGATTGCAGCCACCATCAATGCTGAGCCCCGAAGGAACTCGGGAAGGAAAGAATACCTGCCATCTAGCAGCCATCAGACCAGTCATGCTCCACAGTAAGCCTTGAGGAAAGTCAGGATGTGAAAACACAGGATACTGGACCCAGAGAGGTGAGGTATATATTAAAGGAATGATTTCAGTGAGCCCAGACTCCTGCATCTTCCCATACATAGAAAACCACTAAGTTCCTTAATTTGAGATATCTGGTTTCCCTTTAATTAACAATAATCTTTTGATGTTCCGATTACTTGCCCTTTGTTGCAAAACTTCTATATAATCTGCCACCCCCATTTGCCTCCTCAAAGTGGTCTCTCAGGATTACTTGAGATGCTGTCTCCCAGGCTTGACATCCTAAAAATCCCCACTGAATATAACATAACTCTCAACTTTTAGATTGTGAATATTTTTTAAGTCAAAAGAATCTACTCAGAAATAAAAAGTAATGAACTATTGATACATACAACAACATAGATGAATCTCAAAACAATTATACTGAATGAAAGAAGCCACACCAAAAAGAATGTATGTGGCATGGTTCCATTTGTCTAAAATTCTAGAAAATGTAAACTGATCTATATGACAGCAAGCATATCAGTAGTTGCTTAGGGATGGAAGAGAGGTAGGGAGGGGAAGAGGAGTATGAAGAGGCATGAGGAAATTTGGTGGGTTTCTCATAACGGCTTCACAGGTGTATGCATTTGTCAAAACTCGTCAAACTTTTGCTTCAAATATGCGCAATTTGTTGAATGTCAATTCAAAAAACTATGTGTAAATCTAAAACAGCTCTTCAATACAGTAAAAAATACATTTTTAAGAAGGGTCACTTTCTTTTTGGTAATGCTGTGTGCCTTTCAGGATCTCAGTTCCCTGGCCAGGGACTGAACCCAGGCCCTGACAGTTAAAGAATCAAGTCCTAACCACTGGCCCACCAGGGAATTCCCAAGACGGGTCACATTTTATTTGGTAGCATGGGCACTTCCCTAGCGGTCCAGTGGTTAAGACTTCATGTTTCCAATGCAGGGCGTGCAAGTTTGATCCCTGATGGGGGGTGGGGCAGAGGGAAAAAGATCCCACATGCTGTGAGATGCAGACAAATGATGAAAAAAATTAAAGACAATAATTGGCAGAATTTTTCTTCACAGTGCTATGTAAAATATTGGTATATTTTATGACTCAGGTATCTTAGATAAGATTCTATTTGTAGTTCTGGTCCAGAATTCTACAAGTATACCCCAACTTCTTATCTTCCCCTGAAACAGACTAGTTCTGGTTTTCTTGATCATACCATTAATTTACCAATCATGAGTAAGTGTTCGTGTGTGTGCTTAGTTGTTCAGTCGTGTCCGACTCTTTGTGACCCTATAGACTACAGTCTGCCAGGTTCCTCTGTCAATGGGATTCTCCAGGCAAGAAGACTGGAGTGGGTTGCCATTTCCTCCTTTAGGGGATCTTCCCTACCCAGGGATTGAAACCGCATCTCCTGCATCTCCTGCACTGGCAGGCAGATTCTTTACCCCTGAGCCACTTGGGAAGCTGAATCTACCGCTCACTTCCAAAATTCTGATCAGCTGAATGTCCTCCCTTTCCACCCTTGTCTCACCGGTTACCACTTCCACTGGATTCTTCCTGCATGATACTTTTCACATCATCCTTTTCTGTCAGTCTTGTTTTAGATCTTTGTTCCTTTGGACTTGGAGTACCCTCATTGCATTTTTAAAGGATTCTATTCTTCCCTCTAAGCCATCAGAGTACTATAGTTAGATCATCTTTCTTCACACTGCAAACAAGCCACTTCCCTGATTAAGGACTTACAATGGCTCCCTTTTGTCTACAGAATGAAATTTACACAACCTAGCATCCCAAGCTCCCACTGTTTGGCTTTGATCTGCACTTTGCATTTTCTGTCTTCATAACTTTCCTGAGGGAGCCCTCCAACCCAGCCAAAATGGTTTATTCACTCTCTGTGGTAGGCAGAATAATGGTGCCCTAAAGATGCCCACATGCTAATCCCCAGAATCTGGGATGTTACTTTACATGGCAAAGGACTCGGTGTGATTAAATCAAGGATCATAAACTAGGGAGACTATCCTGGATTATCTGGGTGGGCCCACTGTAATCACAAAGGCTCTTAAAAGATGGGACAGGAAGGTAGAAGAGTCAGAGAATGAGATGTGATGACAGAAGCAGAGGGACAGAGTGATGCAATTGCTGGCTGTGAAGATACAGGAAGGGGCCAAGAGCCAAGAAATGTGTGCGGCCTCTAGAAGCTGGAAAGGTCTGGGAATGAATTCTCCCCAGAGCCTTCAGAAAGAAATGCAGCCCTGCTGACAGGCTGATCTTAACCCAGTGAAACCTGCTTTGGACTTCCCACCTCCTAAGCAATGCCATAATAAATTGTGCTGTTTTAGGCACCTGCATTTGTGACAGCAGCAATCAGAAACTAATATACTCCTTTATTCATGGACTTCCATTTTCCCAGATAATTTTTCTGGACACTAGTTTGTCCCTTCCCTCTGCATTCACTCCCGGCACTGCTCTGTGCCCCAGGAAAGTGATGTATTTACACAGCATCATCAGGCTTCCTTGCTCTCTGACTTGTTTGGCCAACAGGAGGCACTAGCAGGAAACTGGAGGGAGGCTGGTGCAGAAGGCAATACGGCCCACTAGCAAGCCTTCCCTGTAGGGCTGCCCCCACCCCTGTCTTGCTGACTTGAGGCCTGGGGGTGATGAAGGGTCCCTGTGTGGCTGGTGCCAGATTTCCGTCTTGTTGGACTCCTTACACCCTCCCTACAACTCTGTAAATAGGATCCTTATTTAAATTCCCTCAAATTACTCAGTTGAGTGTGTCCTCTGTTTCTTGTTGGGACCTTGGCTGATACTGTAATGTCACTTGGAATGCTGTTCTCTGCTCTCATGGCCAATCCATGAGCTTTGCTTTGGAGACCTGGCTCAGGTCCCAGCTCTGCGGACCACAGAATGTCAGGGCTGAGTGAGGCCTGAAAGGTCATCCAGTCCAGCAACATAGATGGTTTTTCTCCTACTTCTCTGACCACTTCTTCTTGGTCTCCTTTGGCAATTCTTCCTCTGCCTTAACTACTGGCATGTTACAAGATCCTGTCTTACCATTTCTTTTCTGACATTGCACATTCCCCCTGGGAGAAACTTGTCCCCTCCAAAATTCTCATTATAATCCACATCCTGAGGACCCTCAAATCTTTGATTAAGACTTTGTTCCTTGAGGACTAGATCCATGTATTCCCACTGCTGAACCAACACTTCACTGAATCAGGCATCTCAAATGGTAGAAGTACTTGCATCATCTTTCCTGCCAAATAGCTTCTCCTCCTCTGGAATTTCCAATTTCAGAAATTTGGCCAAGGAAGCAGGGAACCATCCTTGACATCTCCTCTTCCTTGTCTCCTCCTCATTCATCAATCCAGTCCTTAAACCTAAACATGTTGAGGATCCATCTGCTTCACTCATCTGCACTTCCACATCCAGTCTCAGTCCATTTTGATCAATTCTTCATACAAATGGCCAAAGTGGTCTTTTAAAATAATTCTTCCCTAGTTACTTAAAATCCTCCTGTGGCTTCCCTTTGCCTTGAGGATAAGGTTCAGACCCACAGTCTGACCTCTGTCATCCTCATCAGCCTCATCCTGCTCTGTATCCCCAGCTTCCCCTGGCTCCAGCCTCCTGGACTGCTTCCAACTCCTGGATCACGCCTTATGTTGTTTCCTCTGCTCAGAGCACTCTTACCCCTTCTTCCTCTGGCTGACTGCTAGCCAGCTCAGCTCATCTTCCAGTCTCAATGTAAGCTTCAGTCAGTTTGGTGCTCTGTAATAACCTAGAGGGGTGGAATGAGGGGGCGAGTGGGAGGGAGGCTCAACAGGGAGGCAAGGTGATACACGTATACATATAGCTGATTTGCATTGTTGTACAGCAGAAGCTAACATGACACTGTAAAGCAATTATACTCCAATTAAAAAATAAATATGAATGTAAGTTTCAATTCCTCGAAGTTGCCTTGTTTGTAATCCCAGGCAGGTCTGAGTCATTCCCCACCCCAAGGCACACCCCTTGTTCAGAGCTCTTCTTGACTTTATTACAACTGCTTGTTTTATCTCTGTCTTTTTTGCTAAGCTCTGTGAGGGTGGGGACCGTATCTGTTTTAGTCACTGTTATGGTCCTGGCTCCCAGCACAGGTCTTGACCCAGGATAGGCATCCAACAAATATCAAATGAAGGAAATGAGCTCAGAAAGGTGAAGTGACCTGTTGGTTCAAAACTAATCCCATCATATCCACAGCCTCCACTTTCTGTCATGGAACTTTCTGAGGCCACTTAAGCACAAAACAGTTGCTCTGTTCCCTAAATTCAACTACACCGCCAAACCCTAGAGGACAGGGATGATGTCATGATTCTTCTATTCCTAGGCCTCTTGTAGATTCATTCAACAAATATCTACTGACAGCCCACCTTTTTTCACTGCTGGGACAAGAGCAGTGAGCAAAACAGATGATATCTCGTACTGGACCGGAGCTGAGCTTACAGTTTGGCAGTAGGAGAGACATTAATTAGGTAGTTACAATAACATGTTAATACTATGTGACAGTCCCTGTTAAAACAAACTGCATATGTTGCACTCGTGCATCAGGAGGGTGTGAAAAATAAAAATAATGCACCCTCCTGAAGCACAACTTTGAAGATTTGGGGGAAAGCTGGTTTTATTTTTAATAACAAATATAGATGTATGTGGACATATTATTCACACAGCTTTTAAAGTCAAATCACAGATTTCTGGCTCAAGGATGGCCTGCTTTAGCCCCTACTCAGGGCTCCGAGTGTTCACACTTGCCCTCTCCTCCTATTAGTGATGCCGCAGTGGAAAGCTTCCAACATCACTGCAGTCTCACCTCTGGTAGAGTGCTTGTCCCATGGCGAGCTCTCAACCTGCAGCAAGAGACTAATGGGCACACTGGAGCGAAGCAAGTGCCAATCAGCGCTTCAGGAGTCCAGGTGCACATGCATACCAAGAAGGTTAGAAAACGAAAACAGGAGCAAGGACTGGAGCTGAAGGAAGGATGACTTGGGCCCTTCAATAACTCTCCCTATGAGAGACATGAACCCTGAGAAGGAGAGCAAGCAGTGTGGCTTTCTTTACTTCTTCTCCCACTACCTTACTTGTATATGTATTTCATAACTGGCATGAAAGAGGAAAACCAGGTACAACACAAAGTGCCCAAACTTTGGCCTCACCTCCACGCAGACTTGGAATCAAACCCAAATTCAGCCCTATTTAATAAGCCTGCTCCAAACCAAAGACCCATTTTTACAGAAGAGTAACAAAAAACACTTGTAAAACCTAGTGAAAAGTTTTTTAAATGGGTAAAACTGCCATGAATTGCTTAGGAGTACATATGTATCTGGGAAAGCTACAAAGGACAACACATGGAAAGGACAGACATCTCAGAAGGAGGGGCGGGGGATCTGATGGGGAAAGGACGACCTGACCTTCCACCTCACTGATGATGATTTCATCCCAAGAGGGGAGGTCAGTATGTGAGAAGTTATTATTCTTTATTACGTATCTTCAATATTTTATAATAATCTTTAAACAATGAGTGAACCAGTTTGCACAAGACAGCCAAATCTACATTTTCTAAAACTAATAAATTAGAAAAAAAATCAGCTTAGCAATATATCCTCCAACAAAACAAAACAGGAATTTTTAAATTGGAGTATAATTGCTTTACAATTTGTGTCCATTTCTGTTGAACAACAAAATGAATCAGCTACATGTATACGTATATCCCCTTCTTCACCCCCCCATCCTACCCCCCTAGGTCATCACAGAGCACGGAGCTGAGCTGCCTGTGTTATAAAGTAGCTCCCCACTAGGTATCAAAACAGGAAGTAATCCTACATATTTAATTTCTTTCTAGCTGCAGGCAAATACAAAGATGTGTACAAAACACATAGCCTGTGTTTTGGAATCTAGCTATTTCAAGATGGCTCTTTCGAGTCTGTTTTTTTTGTTTGTTTTTTTTTAAGTAACCGAGTGGCTCCTGCCATATCCTCAAAAATCTGTGCAGGAGATGCAGGACAGAGAATGGGGTGTGATAAGGAGGAATTTCAGGCAAAAAATATGAGAAAGCAATTGGAAGGGGCAAGCTGAATGGAGAATGAGGAATAGATCTTACCAGAATGAAAAGATCTCACAACACAAACGTGGCCATAGCTTAACCTGCTCAAAATAGTCTCCTTTTAAAACAGTGTGCCCACCAGTAAGCACTCCCTCCAGGTTCAGAAGAGAACAGGAGACAAAAAGCATAGGTCTTGGAGTCAACTAGCCCGGGATCTGATGGCTACAATCCATGTGCGAGTGACAGCCTCTCCGAGCCTCTGTCTCATCCTCGGTGAAACAGGCAGAGCAGTACTTATCTCAGAGGGTGGGGGTGATGTTTAATGTGGTGACGTATGTACTGGGAACAGCTGCTAACACATTCGAGCCCTCAGTCAAAGCCATTTCTCTTTTGTCCTTGGGTGCAGTCTTCTACGTGGGCTATTTGTTCCCTCCATTATCCTTGTCAGGATCTGTTGAACGTGGAGAGGCAGCACCCTATAGGAACCCTGGGTCAGCGCTGCCAGGTGTAGTGAGCTGCCATGGGGAGGCTGGCCAAAGTATGAGATAGGTTTCCACCTGGGCAGGAAGTTGCCAAGAAGCTTCCTGGCGGGGGCAGAAGGGTTCTAACATGGAAAATCTCACTGTCTGCTCAGACCGCCACCTGGTTTCTAATTCTCCTGGCAGGTCCTACTCCCTGTCGCTGCCCTATCCTTTGTCTGGCCCTATTCTCTGCTTTCTAAGGAGTTCCTGTTTATGGACTTCTGTGTACCTCCTTGCCTTCCACTTGGGTGTCTGGGTCTCCAGCTGTCTATTGGTTCTAGCTATGTCCCCTCATCTTGGCTTTGGGAAGTTATGGGCTTCTCACTTCCTGACTGGCACCAAGGGTTCCCTACCGTTTGTTGACAAAAGCTGGCTGCTGTCTGCTTATGAATCTTTGACTCAACTATCTTCTCTCCCTCTCTGGCATCTATCTCCTAGTTTGATTTTGATCAAAGCTTTGTTAAGGGTTACAGGTGCTATGTGCCCTTTGACTCATGACTGCCCATCAAGATGATATGCAAAATATTTAATAACTGGTGTGAAATGGGCATTGGGCATCAGAATGGATGTCGGCTATAAACAAGAGGGGTGGCTGACCCTGCATATATTGGCTGAACAGCATCCCAGCTCCCTAGACTCCAGACCCCTCCCCTCTGCTCTGACAAGAGGCCTCCTGGTTCTTTCACTGGACTGAAACCTCAGATTTCCTCCTTACTCCTCACATCCTGGCTTGCTGCAGCTGGTCTTGTGCCTTGTGTCATGAGCTCCTATTACCCACAGTCCTAGGGCTGACCTTCTCATTCCCTCTCTATTCAGCTATCACCAGGGAAACCCAGGAATACAGATGATACACAGGAAAGAGATGGGCTAGCCTTGGTGCCAAACCAGGGGGGCAAAACATAAAAGCATATGAGTGTGTCTGTGTGTAGGAAAAAATCCTTGTAGCAAAAGATTCAGTATAAAATTAAAGTGTTATATCTTAAGAATTGGTTTCTTAAAATATAATCTTAATCTGTTTTCTTAGTCTGGTAATAGGAAATCTCTTCTGCACTTGCCTTCTATGAGCTCCTTTGATCCACTTATAGTCTATAAGGAAACATTTGGTTGTATGTGATTCACAAATAAAGCGAACAAGAGGAAATCCTTGAACTTCTGTCAGAAAGCTGGGTCTGTTTTTCCTCCAATGTTCCCCTAATTCAAAATAAAAAGAACCAGCACCTAGAACTTCCTGCTATAGAGGCGCAGTTCTTGAACTCAGAGAGAAAACGGACAGCGCTTTCAGGATGGTTTGTGGGGAGGGCTAGAAATTCTAAGGTATGGGAATTTCAGAATTTGAGGTTGGAATTAGGGGATGGGGTGTCTTAAGAATAAACGATTGATAGTAGTTAAAGCAAGAAAGAGAACTTCCCCTGACCCCACTCACTCCTCCAACAGGACTGAAGTCTTGAGTGAGCGCAGTGAGACACAGACTCACTGTGAGCTCCCTGCAGGTTCACTGCAGGCGTCCACACTGTCCTCCGCAATCCTTTCTCTTTGTTTGCTTGTCTATTTGATCGATCACCCCAACTTTTAATTTAAAAAGTTCAAATCTACACAAAAGGTACAAGAACAGAACACCCATATACCATTCTCTTTGATTCACTGTCGTCATTTTGCTACATTCTCCAGCTTCCTCCCCAGCCCTTTACTCCCCCTACCCTGAACCAGCTGAAAGTTGCAGATGTCATGCCGTTTTGCCTCTAATGCCTACATCTCAAAAGAAAATGACAGTGTCCTACATGACCACCGTACCATCGCTGCACCTAAGGAAGCAAAAAGTAATTCCATGATATTTATCTAATATGTAGTCCATAGTCAAATCTCTCCAATTGTCTCCAACTAATCAATCATAGCCTTTTTTTCTTCTTCTGATTTAGGATCCAAAGTTCATACATCCCAATTTATTGTTAAGTCAGTTGAATATTTTAATCTACAATACCCTGGCCCCACCATCTTTTTGGCAGGAACATTACACAGGTGAAGTTATGACCACCTCATTGCATAACCCAACAGGAAACTCATGGTATGTGTTGGTATGCTTGATCATTCAGCCGAGCTGATAACTTTCTCATCTCTCTATTGTAAGGACACATTTTCCCTAGGTACTATGTGGCAAGATACTTTGAAATAATGTCAAAATCCTCTTCCCTAACAACCTCTGGCTCAAAGGTTTTGTCATCTGTGGATGAATCCTTGCCTGAATCAGTTACATTAGAGTTGCAGAGCACTGGTTTTCTGATTCTCTCATTCCTTCTATTGTGTATTTATTATGCAAACAATGACCCATCAGTACCCATCCTCTCTATCCTCAGTGTCTGAACTCTCTGGTTACTTTCTCTGCCGTTCCTCCCCTTCTCCTTGCTCACCATCTCTGAGGGCTCCTGCCTAGCCCTGGGGAGCCATTTACATCTCCCTTTACCTCTCATCAGTTCACCTTCAGCCAATTAAAAACAAACACAGAAAATCCACAGCATGTTGTTGTCTACATATTTATACTAATTCACAAAAATTAAAACAGTTGTAATGCATATTTATTGGATTAGACTGCAGAGAGTAGAGAAAACCAGTTCTATTTTTGAAAAAAAAAATCAAGTTGCCTAAACCCTGAAAACTCTTTCTTCCTCACTAGGTAAAACCTCCTCTTCTGTCAGTGTCAGGCTTTCTATAATGGTGTTGAACAGACGCACCCTCCTCTCCTTAGTTTCTTGATATGAGAGCCTTGGAAGAACAGAGGTTTAGAAATCATTTAGGCGGAATACCCGGTTTTACATGGAGAAAGAGGTTAACAGAGGTGAACAGACTTGCCCAGGGTCCCTCAGCTCCTTAACGGCAGAGCTAGGGAAATGGGTTTTTATGATACCTGCTCCGACCTTCTTTTCATTCCCTTCTCAAGGACCTGGTGATCCCGATGTTTAATAGGCAAGAGGAAGCCCACTGCATTCACAGCCTTCGTTGCTAAATCGCATTTTGCCTGCATCACCTTCCCATCTTTGAATACTTCAAAAATTCCCATTAGGAGCCATTATTGTCATTGTTATTATTAAAAACTAATTTTCACTCCTGCAGGTCAACAAGGAAAATTTAGGAAGACTCAAGGGAGCACATGCTAACATAACTTAAACCAGAAAAAAAAAAAAAAAGAGTCTCACGACCTGCATCAGGCCGCTCTCATAACGCTGCTTTCTCGGAGGCTGAAACACCCTGCGGGTGACAGTTCCAGCCGGAGTCCACCCTTCCCCGCCGCCCGATCTAACGCTGCAGTGACAGGCATTAGGCTCCAGGAGCTTGTCAAACGTTCACAGGAGAGAAGTGGGGAACAAAGCCCAGCGTGGAAACACCCGGCCCCGCAGCTCAGGGAGGACAGAGACCGCGCCCTCCCTGCGGCGGCTGGGGGATGCAGAGACTGCGGAGCCGCAGTGCAGCGCGTGGGACCCACACCCGCTGGGCGCCTCCCTCCCGCGCAGCCCTCCACCGCGCTTTCCTCCGCGCCGCGGGCCGATCCGAGGAGGCCAGAGGCGGTGCCGGCTCCGCACGCCCTCCCGGCTGAGCGCCGACCCCGCAGAGCATCCTTCCGCGGGCAGGGAGGGCGCGGCCGCCCCGCGCTGCTGGCCTGGGGGCTGCAGACGGCACCTCTCCCGGGGGGGCCCCCACCCACCCCCGGCGCGCTCACCCGTGCGTGCGCCCATCCCGGAGCGGGCGGTGCGGGCAGTCAGTCCGTCTACCCCGAAGTAGCGGGGCCGGCGAGCAGGGCGGCGCCGTGGCCCGGGAGAGCGCGGCGATCAACAGGCGGCTCCCGGCCGGGCGCGGCGCCGGGGCGCGCGGCTGCCTCGGAGCAGGCTGGGAAGCGTAGTTCGGAGCGGCGAGCGGCGGCCGCGCGGAGGCTGGACCCCCTGCCCCTGGCTGTCACCCCGGGCTTCCCCACCCTCCGCTGCAGGTGTCCTCGCCCGGAATCTGAGTCCCGACCCTGTAAGCGCTGTGCGGGCGAACAGGACCTCAGCCTTGGGACCAGGCTGTAACGGGCTCTCTTGAGAAGCCCGGGGCTACGGATAGGGTGGGTGGCAAAGGCTCTCCAAGCTCGTGAGGAGCAGCTGGGTGAGTGAGCACCGTTACTTCGAAGCCGTGAGAACACCGGCTTAGACACAGACGAGGCCTGTCCTGGGTTTTACTGGCTTTACGCCGGCCTCAGGCGGAGCGTGGGGAGTAGTGGTTGGGGCACATGCCTGGGCGTAGGGAGGTGGGGTGTGGCGAGGCTGATCTAAAGTTTGTGGGTGAGGATGTTCGCCAGCCCATGCACACGTGGTGGCTTCACTGAGAGCCTCAGCATCCTCATGTGTAAAGTATAGACTTAAAGCTTGAAAGTAAGTTGTGAGGACCAAATGCATTTTAGGTGCGTATGTGAAAGCCTTGTGGTCAGGCCCTTAGCACATACTCAATAACGTTCCTGAGGGGTTACAGGGAGACCCAGGCACACTTCCGATCTTGAAAGCCCTGTGTATAATGCTAAGTTGTATAGTTGGCCTCGTTGGTCTGGATAAATAAATGTTAAAGCCCACCGAGTTTGCTGTTGTCAGCTATTTAGCCGGCTCACTTCACCCAGAATATGTACTGTGATGTGTCCTCTATGCCAGGTTCTTGGGAGCTACAAAGACAGAGAAAATACTGTCTGTTCTGTGAAGCATGGAAGCGGGGGTGGGAGGTGGGGGCTGGGGGTGGTGCGACCTAGGACAAAGATTGAAATTATGAAAATACATGGCATAATAAGGTTACCTTCCAAAAGCATTTTCTACCACATGTGACATCTCTCCTTTTTGAACTCTTGCTGCATACTTTCAATGCAATATTTCACGTTATGGTGGGATTTGCATTTTCCAGATGTGGTGGAAGGAAAATGAACCAAAGGGATGGATGCAGCATTGCTGGCATAATCTCTGAAACAGGCAAAGAGTGAGTGGATGTGAATCAGCATCATAATCTGGCAATGACCTGTGCAGTGGTCATGTGACCCCCCCAAAAATGCTGCAGAGAAAATTCCATGTTTGAAAATAGTAGCATCACTTTGCCTTTGTGGAAGTACATTCCTATCCATGTTCTCATTTGACTTTTCCAACAACACTGTGAGATGCACGGTGAGGATTTTCTTCAGAGTTCCAAGAGGCACAGAGAGGTGATATGAGTTATTCAAGGCCATCCAGCTGGTCACTAAGCCTTCTTCTCTCCTTCTGTCCTGGCCTTCTCTGAAGAGGCACTCTCAGTGCTGTCTTTCATTTGTACATTTCAAAACAGGGCCATGTTTTCCCCAGGAAGAGGGCTGAATCAGAAAATAAACTTAATTCTTAAAGGCCCTTGGAACTATAAGCTAGAATAGTGGCATCCGGTAGCTGCTGACCGAGAGCCCAGTGTTGTGTCCACTAGCAGCTCTGTAGTGATGGACTACAGCTTCTGTCACTACACTATAGTGATGGACTACAGACTCTGGGGAACCTCCTCACCAGAATGGCGAATCTGCAAGACAAGGAGTGAAATGAAAGGGAGGTGTGGCCACATCAATTTAAATCACATTCCCATGTTTTCCTGTATTTTTTTTATTCCAAATGTCCTATGTAACAGATCAGATGCCTTTGACTTTTTTTATGTTGTACATTTGTCACAAATTATAGCTTTCTGTTAAATAAGAATAGGACTGCTTACAGATCAAGCTAGTCGCTTCCCCAGAGAAAGCTGGTGGTAGGCATAAGCTGAAAATAACAAAGCAATTTTATCAGATTGTAAGAAAGGGTAGCAAATGTTTAATATAGCAAAGATGCTTTGTTGTTGTTGTTCAGTCACTAAGTCATGTCCAACTCTTTGCGACCCCATGAACTGCAGCACACCAGGCTTCTCTGTCCTTCACTATCTCCCTGAGTTTGCTTAAACTCAGGTCCATTGAGTCAGTGATGCTATCCAACCATCTCATCCTCTGTTGTCCCCTTCTCTTCTTGCCCTCAATCTTTCCCAGCATCAGAGTGTTTTCCAGTGAGTCGGCTCTCCATATCAGGTGGCCAAAATATTGGAGCTTCAGCTTCAGCATCAGTCTTTCCTATGAATATTCAGGGTTAATTTCCTTTAGGATTGACTGGTTTGATCTCCTTGCTGTCCAAGGGACTCTCAAGAGTCTTCCCCGACACCACAGTTCAAAAGTGTCAATTCTTCAGTGCTCAGCCTTCTTTATGGTCCAACTCTCACATCTGTACATGACTACTGGAAAAACCATAGCTTTGACTATACAGACCTTTGTTGGCAAAGTGATGTCTCTGCTTTTTAATACACTGTTTAGGTTTGTCGTAGCTATTCTTCCAAGGAGCAAGCGTCTTTTAATTTCATGGCTGCAGTCACCATCTGCATTGATTTTGGAGCCCCCAAAAATGAAATCTGACACTGTTTCCACATTTCCCCCATCTATTTGCCATGAAGTAATAGGACCGGATGCCATGATCTTAGTTTTTTGAATGTTGAGTTTTAAGCCAGGTTTTTCACTCCCCTCTTTCACCTTTATCAAGAGGATCTTTAGTTCCTCTTCACTTTCTGGCATTAAAGTGGTATTATCTGCATATCTGAGGTGGTTGATATTTCTTCCAGCAATCTTGATTCCAGCTTGTGATTCATCCAGCTCTGCATTTCACATGATGTACTCTGCATATAAGTTAAATAAATAGGGTGACAGTATACGGCCTTGACATACTCCTTTCTCAATTTTGAACCAGTCCATTGTTCCATGTCCAGTTCTAACTGTTGTTTCTTGTCCTGCATACAGGTTTCTCAGGAGGCAGGTAATGTAGTCTGGTATTCCCATCTCATTAAGAATATTCCATAGTTTGCTGTGATCCACACAGTCAAAGGCTTTAGCACAGTCAGTGAAGCAAAAGTAGATGTTTTTTTTGGAATTCCCCTGCTTTTTCTATGATCCAGTGTTTGTTGGCAATTTGATCTCCTTTTCCTCTGCCTTTTCTAAATCCAGCTTGAACATCTGGAAGTTCTTGGTTCATGTACTGCTGAAGCCTAGCTTAAAGGATTTTGAGCATAATCTTGCTGGCATGTGAAATAAGTGCAATTGTATGGTAATTTGAACATTCTTTGGCCTTGCCTTTCTTTGGGATTGGAATGAAAACTGACCTTTTCCAGTCCTATGGCCTTTCTTAGTCCTGCTGTTTACCAAATTAGCTGGCATTAATAAGTGCAGCACTTTAACAGAATCATCTAAGATTTGAAATAGCTCAGCTAGAATTCCATCGCCTCTACTAGTTTTGTTCAAGTGGGCCTTAGTAATGCTTCCTAAGGCCCACTTGACTTCACACTCCAGGATATCTGTCTCTAAGTGGTGAGCGACCACATCATTATTGTTATCTGGGTCATTAAGAGCTTTTTGTACAGTTTGGTGTACTCTCTTTCTCACTGGCTTCCTTGTGTTTTCCCACAAGGAAAATGTATGCATGTAATGAGATGAATGAAGCACTGTTTCAGTTGAAGACTGTGAAAGGAAGCTGGCAAACAAATGATTTCGTAGGTTAAAGTCATAGTTGGCAGTCAAAGCAGAGATACAAGAGCTATCCAACAGCCCCAGCCCCATTTATATGAAAATTCAAAATTGAAACACAACTCCTAGAGCTGGAAGGGACCTTACAGATCATCTTGTCTCGTCTCTTCTTCATGCAGTGAGGAGGCTGATACATCGACAGTAAATTCTCAATGGACCATATAGCATACATCACTGAGAACACACAGAAGATACTGTTGCTTGCCTACTCATCATCCATTCCCCTCTCTTCCTTCTTTACAGAAGCCTGTTCAGATGTTTGTCTATTGGGGAACGTGATGCTATTACCATCCAATACTAACCTATCATGGGTACGGGGAATAGAATCCTATTGACTGGCCTTTCAGAGATTAGGGGTGGGCATGTGACCCAGTTCTGGCCAGTGAGACCTAAGGAGGGGTTTGCTGAAGGGCTTCTGGGAAAGGTTTTCTTGCTCTTAAATAGAGACATAAAGAGAAATATGCCACCATCTGCATGAGATGTTGTTGCATCTGGCTATGCTCCCTGAAACTGGAATAGCCATCTTAGAGCTATCAGAGGTTCCAAGCTTAGGACAAAGCCAACGCACTGATGATGGCAGACTAAAGAGAATGAACTTGGGTCTGTGATGTTGTTGTTGAGTCAGTAAACCAATCAGCCCTGGTGCTGCCCAGCTTCTGGATTTCTTGTAATATGAGATAATAAATATCCTTATTGTTGAGACCATTTGAGATAGAGTTTTCTGTTACTTGAAGCTGAAAGAATCCTAAGTGTTGCAGATGAAATGTGAAAACAAGTTCTTTGGATAGAATGAAGTTGATAAAAACAAACAACCACCACAACCCAAGGCAAAGAATAGGGATATTATCACCTTATGGATAGAAGCATGCATTTTAACTATGGTTAAACTATGGTTTCTAATCCAGACAGATCTGGATTGAACCCATTTATTTACTGCTTGCTTGATTGTGGTCACATTTCTTTAACCTTTCTAAGCCTCGTTTTCTTCACTCCTAGACTGGGAATATTAATACTTACTACATGGGGCTGTTGTGAGGATGAAATTAGATAATTTGTGTCAAGTAGGCTACAAAGGATGTGGTGCTCAGTAACCACTAAAGGAGTGATGACTATCTTGATGAAGTATGAATTATCTTATTTATAGTGTAATAAATAACACAGTAACAACAAGCATCTAAAAGTGAATCACTGTATAATAGTGATCATGTTAAATGAGACCACAAGTGTGCAATCAGCAGAATTCAGAATGTAGGAAACTTTACAGGACAACCCAGTTCTTCGATAAATAAATTGCAAGAAAAATAAAAGATGGAGAGCTTATGCTGCTGCTAAGTCACTTCAGTTGTGTCCTACTCTGTGTGACCCCATAGACAGCAGCCCACCAGGCTCCCCCGTCCCTGGGATTCTCCAGGCAAGAACACTGGAGTGGGTTGCCATTTCCTTCTCCAATGCATGCAAGTGAAAAGTGAAAGTGAAGTCTTTCAGTCGTGTCCGACTCTTCGTGACCCCATGGACTGCAGCCTACCAGGCCTCTCCGCCCATGGGATTTTCCAGGCAAGAGTACTGGAGTGGGGTGCCACTGCCTTCTCCAGAGAGAGCTTATAGATACACAGAAATAAAAGAGACAAATAACCAAATGCAATGTGTTGATATTGATTTGAATAAAGCAGTTGTTTGGTTATCTTATGGTATTAATTTAAAATTGTTTGCATGTGATAATAGTATTGTTATTTTTTAAAGAGTCCTTATCTTTTGGAAAGATATTACTGAATATTACTGAAAAAATGCTGAATATTTACAGAAGAAATAATATCTGAGATTTTTCTTTTCAAATAATCCAGCATGAGAGTATTTATGAAATAAGATAGGCTGTGAGTTGATAATGGTTGAAACTGAGTAGTGGAGCTTTATTAAACCATTCTTTTTACATATTCTGGGTACCTTTTGACCCCTTTCCTCATGATGAGAACTTTTTAAGGTCTATTCTCTTAGCAACTTTCGAATATGCAATACTGTATTATTAACTAGAGTCACTATGTTGTACATTATATCCCCATCACTGGTTTATTTTGTAACTAGAAGTTATAAAATATATATATATATATTTTCTATATATATTTATATATATTATTATATATATAATATATATATTTATATTTATATATATATGATTTCTATATATATTTATATATATTCTATATATAAAATATATAGAAGTTTGTATCTTTGTCCCCCTGCACCCGTTTCACTCACTCCCCACTCCTTGTCTCTGGCCACCACTAGTCTGTTATCTGTGTCTAGAAGCTTGGTTTTTGTTTTTGTTTTAGAATACACATGTAAGTGAGATTATACAGAATTTGTCTTTCTCTTCCGACTTATTTCACTTAGCATAATGCTCTCATGTTGTCGCAAATGGCAAGCTTTCATTCTTTTTTGTGGCTAAAATATCTCTGTATTTTTAAAAGACAGCTTCCCTGAGGTAGATTTCGCATATCATAAATTTACCCTTTTAAAGTGTACACTTCAATGGTTTTTAGTATATTCACAAAGTTATATAATTGTTACCCAATCTGACTTTAGAATATTTTCAAAATCCCAAAAAGAAGCCCCATATTATATATCAGCAGTCACTCCCTCTTCCCCTAACACTCCCAGACCCTGACAAATACTAATCTATTTTTTTGTCTTCTCTGGATTTGCTTATTCTGGGTATTTCATATAAATGGAATCATATAACATGTGGTCTTTTGTGACTGCCTTCTTTCACTTAGCATAATGTTTTCAAGGCTTATGAATGTTGTAACATGTATCATTACTTAACATTTTTATGATCAGTTCAGTAATACTCTACTGTACTGGTATATCACATTTTCTTTATTTTTCAGTTGATGGACATTTAGTTTAATTCCACATTTTGGCTATTAAGAATAATGCTTCTATGCACATTTGTGCACAGGTTTTCAAAAAATTTTATTTATTTATTTTAAAAGAAACAAAGATAAATATTTTTAATGATAAAAGTTACAATTCACAAAGAAGATAGACATCATAAACTATTAGACACCTTAACAACAAAGAAAAAGATAATAAAGCAAAAATCAGAAGAAATAAAAGGGAAAAGAAAAAATATATAATCATAGTGAGACATACTAACATTTCTCTGAGAATATTTTTATCAAGTGCAGAAAAAATAAGAATAGGAGTATCTTGAATGGTGTCATTAATAATTTAAATATATTTCTATTTAATTTATATTAATCATATCCTATTTATAGCTCATACTTCGTTATTAGCTATCCATAGGACATTTAGAAAAACTGGCAAAAAATTAGACATTACTAAATTTCAAAAAGTAGAATTTTTTTTATGTGTGTGATTCAGTTATACACATGTTATTTTTTAAATTATTTTCCATTATGGGTTACTACAAGACACTGACTATACTTCCCTGTGTGCACAGGTTTTTGTATAGACATATGTTTTTATTTCTCTTGAGTATATACCTAGGAATGGAATTGGTAGGTCATGTGGTAACTTTGGGCTTCCCTGGTGGCTCAGATGGTAAAGTGTCTGCCTGCAATGCAGGAGACCCAGGTTCAATCCCTGGGTTGGGAAGATCCCCTGGAGAAGGAAATGGCAACCACTCCAGTACTCTTGCCTGGGAAATTCCATGGACAGAGGAGCCTTGTAGGCTACAGTCCATGGGGTTCAAAGAGTTGGAACGACTGAGCGACTTCACTTCACATCACGGTAACTTTATGTTTAGCATTACTATGTTTAGCGTTTTGAGAAACTGCCAAACTGTTTTCCAAAGTAGCTGCACCATTTTATATTCTTACCGGTAATGTGTGAGCATTCCAATTTTTCCATATCTTTGTCAACACTTGTTGATGTGTCTTTTTAAAAATAATCATTATAGCCATCCCATTTAGTGTGAAGTGATATCACATTGTGGTTTTGATGTGCATTTCTTCAGTGCATAATCATATTGAACAATTTTTTCATGTGCTTACAGATCATTTTTATATTTTCTTCAAAGAAATGTCTATTCAAATCTTTTGTCTACTTTTTAAAAACAATTTATGTTTTAATTTATTTTTGGTCGTGCTGGGTCTTGGTTGCTGTGCGCGAGCTTTCTCTAGTTGCAGTGAGGGGCTACTTTCTAGTTTGGTACATGGGCTTCTCATTGTGGTGGCTTCTCGTTGAGGAGCACAGGCTCTAGGGCACACGGGGCTCAGTAGCTGCAGCTCGTGGGTTCAGTAGTGGTTGTGCATGGACTTAGTTGCTCCACAGCATGCGGAATCTTTCCTTACCAGGGATCAAACCCATGTCCCCTGCATTGGCAGGCAGATTCGTAACTATTGGACCACCAGGGAAGTCCACTTTTAACTGGGTTATTTTGTCTTTTTATTACTGATCTATAAACCTTTTCCATATGTTCTGATTATAAATTCCTTTTCAGACATATTATTTGCACGTATTTTTTCTCATTCTGTGAATTGTTCTTTTTTCTATTAATAATTTTTTGATGGTATCCTTTGGTAAACACTCTTTATCAGTTTGAAGAAGTTCCTGTCCATTCCTACTTGGTTCAATGCTTTTATCATGAAAGGGTGTTGGATTGCATCAAAGACTTTTTCCAGTTTATTAAGAGGATCATGTAGATTTTTTTCATTTATTCTATTAATATGGTATATTACATTTATTTTCAGACCTTAATGAATTATTTATTCCTGAGATAAATCCTACTTCATCATGGTATATAGTCCTCTTTATAATCATTGCGTTTAGTTTGCTAATATTTTGTTGAAAACTTTTTTCATATTCATAGGAGATATTGGTCAGTGATTTTCTTATCTTCTGATGTGTTGACTAGTTTTGATATCAGAGTAATTCTAGCCTTATAGAATGAGTTAGAAGTGTTGCTTCCTCTTCTATTTTTGGGAAGCATTTATGAAGGATTGATAATAATTCTTTAGATGTTTGGTAGAATTTACCAATGAAACCATCTGGGCCTTGGCTTTTCTTTACTAGAAATTTGAAAATTACTAATTCAATCTCTTTGGTTGAATTCAGATTATGTATTTCTTTTTGAATCAGTTTTGTTAGTTTGTATCTTTCTAGGAATGTATCCATTTCATCTAAGTTTTGTAGTTTCTTGGCAAACAGTTGTTCATAATATTTCTTTATTATCCTTTTTATTTTTGTTGTATCAATATTGATGTTCCCCCTGTTCATTCCTAATTTTAGTATATGCATTTCTCTGTTTTTTCTTATGGTCAGTCTGGCTAAAGGTTTGTCAATTTTGTTGATCTTTTCAAAGAACCATGTTTTGGTTTTGTTGATTTACTCTATTTTTTTCTAGTCTCTATTTCATTTATTTTGGGTATAATCCTTATTAACTTTAATTATGGCCAAGATGAATTCTACGAAGAATTTGAGGAAGAAATAATACCTATTTTCCATAATTTCTTCCCAGAAAATAGAAGCAGAAGGAACACTTCCTAACTCATTCTATGAGGCCAATATTATCCTAATACCAACACCAGATAAAGATATTACAAGAAAGAAAAATTACAGGTTAATATCTCTTATGAAAATAGATGCAAAAGTCTTCAACAAAGTATTAACATAGCCCAGCAATATATAAAGAAGTTTACATTACTAGCAAGTGGGGTTTATTCCCAGTATACAAGGCTGTTCAACATTCAACAAATCAGTGAATATACAATTAATATAATCCATCGCATCAACAGGCTAAAGAAGAAAATAATCCTATGAGTGTATCAATAGATATAGAAAAGGCATCGACAAAATCCAACATTCATTCATGATGAAAAGCTCTCAAAAAGGTTCTCCCTTTTCTAGAGGGGACCATCCTCAACATGATAAAGAAGATGTATAAAAAACTACAGCTGACATACCTAATGGTAAAAACTAGATGCTTTCCCTCTAAGATCAGAAACAAAATGAGGATGTCTCCTCTCACTGTTCTGATCCAACATCACACTGAATATAGCAAGACTAGGAGAGGGAAGGTATATATAGATTGGGAAGGAAGAAATAAAAGTCTTTGTTCATAGATGACATGATTGTCTATGTAGAAAATCCCAAAGAATTATTTTGAAAACCTTCTGGAACTGAACTATGTATATTACCATATGTGAAATAGATCACCAGTCCAAGTTTGATGCATGAAACAGGGCACTCAAAGCTGGTGCTCTGGGACAACCCAGAGGGATGGGATGGGGAGGGAGATGGGAGAGGGGTTTGGGATGGGGGACACATGTACACCTGTGGCTGATTCATGTCAATGTATGGCAAAACCACCACAATATTGTAAAGTAATTGGCCTCCAATTGAAATAAATAAATTAATTAAAAAATTAAAAGTTGAGAGATACACATACATATATATGTATATATCATATATATCATACATATATCATATATATAACATGCATATCATATATATATCACATAGAATTTACAAGCCATTCCAAAAAATTATTTAATCTCATATTTCTAACTGAATACACATGCAAAGGAAATGGTTATCATTAACTACATTGTTGAGTTGTAACATTAGTATTTTTATTCTCAGATTGTTGTATATGTAATACTCAATAAAACAAACCAGAAACCCTGTTATCTCAAAAAATAAAAAACCTTCTGGAACTAATATGTGATTATAACAAGGATGCAGATTATAAAGTCAATATACAAAGGCAATTGCTTTCCTGTAATTATAATTTGAAATTAAAAACACAATATCATTTATGTTAGTACCAAAAAATGAAGAAAGAAAAAGATATTTAGGTAGATGTATAATATCTATATGATTAACAAAACTCTGATGAAAGGAATCAAAGATTTAAGTAGTGAGCTGTTTCAAGTTTATATAGAGAAAAACTTCATGCTGTTAGGATGCCAATTCTTTCCAACATGATCTGTAGATTCAGTGCAATCTCAATTAAAATCTGAGCAAGTTATTTTGTAGATGGTGGTGGTTTAGTTGCTAGGTCGCTAAGTCCAACTCTTGCGACCCCATGGGCTGTAGCCCACCAGGCTCCTCTGTATATTGGATTTACCAGGTAAGAATACTGGAGTGGGTTGCCATTTCCTTCTCCAGGGGAATCTTCCCAACCCAGGAATTGAACTGGAATCTCCTGCAGTGCAGTCAGATTCTTTACCGACTGAGCCAACAGGGAAGCTTATTTTGTAGATATCAACCAAGTAATTCTAAAGTTTATATGGAAAGGTGAAAGACCTAGACTGGTCAATGCAATACTGAAGAGGAAGAACAAAGTCAAGGGCTTAACGCTACTAAACTTCAGGATTTACTATAAAGCTACAGTAATCATAACGGTGTGATACTGATGAAAAAATAGGCAAATAGATCAATGGAACAGAATAGAGAGCCCAGAAATAGACTCACACAAATATAGTTAACTTATCTTTGACAAAAAACAAGGCCAACTCAGTGGATACATAATAGCTTTTTTGACTAATGGTGCTTAGTAACTCAGAGAAGGCAATGGCACCCCACTCCAGTACTCTTGCCTGGAAAATCCCATGGACAGAGGAGCTGCAGTCCATGGGGTCACTGAGGGTCGGACACGACTGAGTGACTTCACTTTCACTTTTCACTTTCATGCATTGGAGAAGGAAATGGCAACCCACTCCAGTGTTCTTGCCTGGAGAATCCCAGGGACGGGGGAGCCTGGTGGGCTGTCGTGTATGGGGTCGCACAGAGTCGGACACGACTGAAGTGACTTAGCAGCAGCAGCTTAGTAACTGGACATCCACATTGCAAAAGAATACATTTGAATGCAGAGTTCTCACCATTCACAAATATTAACTCAAGATGGAACATAGATCTAAGTTCCAAACACAAATAGAAAACAACTTTGGAGAAAATCCAGGTGACTCTGGATTTGATGATGACTTTTTAGATGCAACACCAGAAGCAAATTCATGAAAGAGAAAATTGATGAGTTGGGCTTTATTATAGTTGAAATTTTCTACTCTGAGAAAGACACTGTTAAAAGAATGAAAAGGCAAGTCAAAGACTGGGAAATATATTTGTTGGCAAAGTTGTGGAGAAATTGGAACCTTTGTACATTGCAGCAAGTTGGAATGTGAAACTATACAACTGCTATGGAAAATAGCTTGGTGGTTTCTTAAAAAGATAAACATATGACCCAGCAATTTCAGTCCTAGGTATCTATCCTAAGAAATAGAAAATAAGGACTTGAATAGATATTTATAAAATGCAAATGTTTATTGTAGCATTATTCACAATTGCTAAAAGGTAGAAACAACCCAAGTGTCCATCAGCAGATGAATGGACAAACAAATGTGATATATCTATATTATGAAGTATTATTCAACCATAAAGAGGACTGAAGTTCTGACCCATGTTACAACATGGATGAACCTTGAGAACATTATGCTAAGTGAAACAAGTCATATACAAAAGGACAAATATTATAAGTTTCTATTTATATGAAATGTCTAGAATAAATAAATTCATAAGAGATAGAGGTTACCAGGGGCTGGAGAAAGCAGGAATAGTAAGTTACTGCTTAGTGATTATAGTTTTTGTTTGGGGTGATGGAAAAGTTTTGGAAATAGACAGTGTTGTGATGGTTGCTCAACATTGTAAATTGTAATTGGTGCCACTGTACTTACAAATGGTTCAAGTGGTTAATTTTGCTATATATGTATATGTATTTTTTACCACAAATAAAAAACTAATAATGTACTATGAATGTAAAATACTTTATATGGGTGAGTTGTATGATATGTGAATTATTTCACAATAAGGCAGTTAAAATATGCAATTATGTAAATATAGCACAATTTGGAGAAGGCAATGGCACCCCACTGCAGTGTCCTTGCCTGGAGAATCCCAGGGATGGGGGAGCCTGGTGGGCTGCCATCTATGGGGTCGCACAGAGTCGGACATGACTGAAGCGACTTAGCAGCAGCAGCAGCAGCACAATTTACTTATCTGTTCTGCTGCTGAATAATTGATTGTTTCCAGTTTTTGTTACTCTGAATGATGCTACTGTGGACTTTTTCACAACATATCTCCTGGTGTACAGGTATGAGATTTTCAACAGGGGATATACAGTGTCTAGTATTGGAATTTCTCATTTGTAGGGAATGCACATGTACAATTTTATAGTTTTGCTTATCTTAGCGAGTGTTTTTCAAAGTGGCTGTATCAAATTATACTCTTCCCAGCAATGAATAGAATTCCTATCTTCTCTGGTCACTGGTCTTGCAAACTTAGATTTTGCCAATCTGGTGAGTGCAAAAGGGTTACTCTTTCATCTTAATGTAAATTTTTCTGATTTTAAAGGAGATTGAGCATCTTTTCATATGTTTATTCACAATTAGGATTTTTTCCTTCTGTAAAATTCTAGTTATGCCCTTGGAATATGTCTTTTTTCATTGTTATATAGGACGTAGCTCTTTAAATATTCTGGATACTAATCTTTGGTTGATTGCATATGTTAAAAATAAAACATTCCTTACTATCAACATTTATGCAGTTTCTGAATTCAGATAGCCAGATTTCAAATAATGAAGAACACCTAGTTTTCAGATCTATTTGGTTCTTGCTTTTCATGTAAAAACTAACTAGAATTTGGATACTGAGGGATAATTCAACATTTTATTAAAATACTTTTGGTTCCTAGGACACATGTCTCTTAATTTCTAATTTGTATTTTTGTTTTCCTTAAAGTATCATCTTGTTAGCAGAAGTTCTCAAATTTAATGTTGTCATGCTTATTAATCATTTATGAATAAAACTTTTTTTAGTCTATCTAAAGGAATCTTGTCTTGAGAACATAAGGATATTTTTCTCTATATTCTTCTAAAAGTTTTGAAGTTTTATCTTTCACATTTCAGTCTGTAATTCAGCTGAAATTGAATTTTGTGTATGGTAGGAAGTAGAGTCTACAATGTAGACAGCTAATTTTCCTGATGTCCTGTGTTTTACAGACTATTTCCCAGTGATCTGCTACCTTTGTCATAGATGAAGTTCTCCTACATTTGTGATTCTGTTTCTGGTTACATTACTCTTATCCACTGGTTTCCCAGCATCAAAATCATCCTGTTTTAACTATTATAGCTTTATAGTAACTCTTGATATCTGGTAGAGCAGTTTCCTTTTCCTTATTCTTCAGAAATATCTTGGTTTTCTGTGAGTCTTTGCTTTTCCATATCAACTTTAGAATTAGCTTGTCATATTTCTTGCAAACTCATTGTTATTGCATAGAATATACAGATCAAGTTTTAGAATATTGAAATTTTATACGATAGAGTCTTCCTGTCTGTGAACATAGCATAGTTTTTCTGTTTATTTAAACTGTCTTTAATGTATTTTTGGGCTTCCCAGGTGGCTCAGTGATAAAGAATCTGCCTGCCAATGGGGGTTTGATCTCTGGATAGGGACAATCCCCTGGAGAAAGAAATGGCAACTCACTCCAGGATTCTTGCCCGGGAAATCTCATGCACAGAGGAGTGGGGAGGGCTACCGTGCATGGGTTGTAACGAGTTGGACATGAGTTAGTGACTAAACCCCAGTGTATTTTCATAAATTAAAAACTTTCTCTATAAAGGTCTTGCTCATCCTTTATTAGACTCTTTGATTCTGTCACTTAATCTATTAATGTCAATATTAATTGAAACTCTTTATCTATAATCTATAAATGTCAATATTAATTGAAATTCTTGAGTTTCTGGGATAAAGTCATCTTGTTTATGATGGATTACTTTTTGTATGCACTGCTAGATTTGGCTTAATGATATTTTAAGATTCTTATATCTTTCTTTATGAGTGTGATACTTCCTCAGCTGGTTTTGGTTATGGCTATACCATGATAAATATGGTTATATTATGAACCAATTTGAAGATAGTTCCTGCTACTTCTGTTCTGAAAGAGTTTACGTAAGATTGGATTGATGTGCTCTTTGAAAGGTTGATAGAATCTTCCAATAAGATCTTCTGATGCTAATATTTTTTTTTGCTAACAAGATTTTAAACTCTAGTACTGATTCAGTTTCTTTAATGGTTATAGAACCATTCAGACTTTCTATTTCTTCATGTATTAGTTTTAGACAAGTTGTTTTTGGTTCTAGCTTTCAAATTCCTCTTGTTTTGATACATGAGGCTGTCTCTTTTTTATTGCTGGCTCAATTATGAATTTCATTAAAAATTAAATTGTTATTTAATTGAATTTAATTAAATTCATTAAAAAATTAAATACTTGTGTTAGGAGGACTTCAAATTAGTTTAGACTTCCAGTTTGCCAGAATCAGAACCAGATATAAATATCTTCAATTTTACTAGACATGGTCCCGTAGCTCTTCAAAGTGGTTGCACCGGTTTACACTGCCACTAACACTATTTGAGAATTTCTGTTGTTCAATAGGACTCTTATCAATACTTTAATTGTCCAGTTCTTCTATTTTTGCTAATCTCATGCCTATGAAATTATAGTTTTAAATGGAATTTCTCTGCTTATTGGTGAGTCTGTCATCTTTTCATTGGGCTCTTGAGTTTTATTTTCTGTAAATTGTCTATTCATATCTTTTAATCATTTTTAGTGGATATTTTTCTTATAATAACTTGTAGGAATTTTAACATATTCTGGATAGTAATTCTTTGTCAGTTATATGCATTCAAATATATTTCCCCAATTTTATACCTTGTCTACTCAAAATTTTAAGGTGCATTTTCAGGACAGAGGTTTTTATGTGTATAATTTGTCAGTTTTTTTCTTTGTAGTTTGTATTTTTGGTATCTTGTTTAAGAAATTCTTTGCTATCCCAAGGTATAAAGATATTATAAACGTTTTAAAGTTTGCTTTTCCCAATTATATGTTTACTCAATGTACAACTGATTTTGGCATATGATATAAGGAAGAGATCTAATTTTTTTCCACAAGAATAATTAACTGTGGCAGCAGCATTTTTGAACATAGGTTCATTTCTTTGATATGTGTGGGTCTGCTTCTGGGATTTTTTTTGATGTCCCTTTGTTACATTGGTCTTGCCCAGCATCACTACTGTAATGGTTTAGTTCTCATCCCTTTGTAATAACTCTTGATGATTGTGAAGTTAAGTCTCCCTTCCTCATTCTTCTTCAGCTAAGTCTTGGCTCTTCTTAACCCTTTATCTCCTATATGAATTTTAAGATAAGCCTGCCATGCCCTTTGAAGAATCCTATAGGAATTTTGGTTGGAATTTCAAAGTATTTATGTATTAGTTTGGAAAAGAAATGAAATTTTTCATTATTTTGTATCTTCCCATCCATAAGCATGGAATATCTGTTTTTGTTTACATCTTATTTTATGTCCTTTAATAAAATGTAATAATTTTTTCCATATAAAGCTTGCTTCTCTTTTATTAAGTTTATTCCTAATTTTTCTTTTGGTATCTAAAAAGATATCTTTCCACAATTATATTTTCTGATTGTTTGATTCAATTGGTAATTGCATAATGATCTGTGTCTTATAGTTTGAACAGTTCCAATTTTAGACATTATCTGTATTACCTGTAAATATTTTAGTATTGTTTATGATTAGTTAATAACAGTTAATTTTTTTATTTCAATCTTCATTTCCCTTTCTCCCTCTTTTTGTTATTGCATTGGCTAGGATTTCCAAAACAAAATTAAATAGAAGCAGTGACAGAAGCCTTCCTTTTCTTATTCTTGTTCTCAAAGGAAGTACTTCTGAAAACATCAGTGATGAGGTTTGTTCTGTGTTGTAGGCAGATATACATAAAACTAATTTTGAAGTTCTAGTTGAAGAAGGAAAAAAAAATATATATATATATATGCAAAAAATTCAGTCTGAGCTGCAAATGTAGATGTTTAACTTTGGATTAGGGAGAAATCAGTATAAAATTCACAGGAAGACTAGTTATTTGGAAACAGTGCAAATCTATGTAGGAAAAAAACAACTCACAAAGAACTCTAATGAAATAATATCAAAAAAGCATTGATTCAAGCTGATTAATTTCTGAGAACTAGAGGAAACTTCTAGAGGGGCTTCTAGATGAGACTTGTAGCTAAAGGGGCTTCCCTGGTGGCTCACCTGGTAAGAA
The DNA here is from genome assembly GCF_027580195.1 of Bos mutus. Taxonomy (NCBI): domain Eukaryota; kingdom Metazoa; phylum Chordata; class Mammalia; order Artiodactyla; family Bovidae; genus Bos; species Bos mutus. The sequence continues at coordinate 50,103,049 of NC_091626.1, read as the reverse complement.
TCTGCCTGAAATGAGGGAGATCTGGGTTCAATCTCTGTGTTGGGAAGATCTCCTGGAGAAGGGAAGGGCTACCCACTCCAGTATTCTGCCCTGGAGAATTCCATGGACTATACAGTCCCTGGGATCACAAAGAGCTGGACACGACTGAGCAACTTTCACTTTCAGTTTCAGAGGAAACTCTAGCTTTTTGATCACAAAAAGGAATCATGGAGAAAATCCTGAGAATTGTGTTGAATGTATTTCCGACCATTGTATAACTGTTTTGAAGGTGTTTTATGACTTGGGATTTCTTAAGGCTGGAAAAATTGAAAATAACTAGGGACAGCTTATAAATTAGTCCTGATAAGAGAGAAGTGGGATGGCTTATGGATCTTTATACATTTTTGGTGTTAACTTTTCCCCTGCACTTATACAGAGGACTTGGTCATTTTATGAAGCAATTCAGTGATCATTTTCTGCCCCTTTATGTACTGTTCCATCTTTTGGGAATCTCTGATTCTCAAAGTCATTTTCCTGTTTCCTTATTTAGGCCTGTCTTTCCCCATTTTATATCAGCACTTCCAAAACTGTAGAAATTCTGAGGGAAAAAAGGGGGTTCCATGGTCAAATGAGTTTGAGAAGTACAGTGTCAAGCAAAATTCAATCGCTTATTTCACTACAGGACCTTCTAGAGCCTTAAGTATTCTAATGTGCATTGTGACTCTCCAAAAGGCAAATAGAGATTGCAGTGTTTCCTCAAGTAATTGATCATGGAACCCTTTCCAAAGAACATCTAATAATACTGATAGAACCCAGTTCATTAATCTTCAAATAAAGACTGCCGGTTCTTCGGTAAACTTTTCTTTAGTGGAAGATATGCTCTATGCAGCCTCTCTACTAGACTTCAACTCGGAGGTCAATTTCTCCTGTTTTCTTGAAATATTACCCGATCTCCTTTATATTTTGGAACACTTTGATCTCCTTTACATTCTGATCTCCTTTACATTCTGCCTCTTTCTTAGGTCCTGGGATGGGCACTCTGGATACCACCCAAGAGTTCAAGTTCATCCATAGAAGACTTTTGCTAAATAACCTAAACAGCTTTCAGGATCTTTTTACTCCACCTCAATTCAACTATCAATACTTTTGATGCTTTATTCAAGGCACTGAGCTAAGTGCACACTGCTGAAGCTAAAAAGGATAAATAAGATCTAGTTTTACCTCTCAAGAGTATATATAGAAGAAATAAGACAAATGTAGGACACAAAACACAAGTTAAATGCTAAGCAAGAGGTACAAACCACCTTGGAGTTCAGTGGAGAAACAGTAACAAGTGGGCATTTGGGGGGCAGGTACAGGTGGGAAGAATCAGGAAAGATCTCATTTTGGGATGTATCATTTGGGATGGACCTTAAATTTTTCTTAAATGTAAACAGAGAGACTGGAGAAGGGTTACAAGCATAGGGTATAGCATATGCCAGGCATGAAGGTAAGAAGGAGGGCAAGTTCAAGTGCTTCTGTCTGGCGGGAGCATATGGAGTTTGCAGGATGAGTTGTAGATGGGGTATGGCTGGAGCGTGAACAATAAAAATGGAAAAAAGGAGTTGAGTGCCAATGTGAGTTATATAAATACTGTTGTCCATAGGAAATCATTGAAGAATTTTTGAGTGGGATGGTGATTCGGGGACCACTTGTTCCTCCCCATCTCTTATCCTGTCTTCTGAACTCTAGTTCCTTTGTCTCTGTCCAGCATAGCCACATATCGAAACTTCAGCCAATGAATCAAATCTCCAGTCTCCTAATCTGCCAATAGGGTACCTCCTCTTGAAGAGCTGTCCAGAGTACAACAGAATCCCGAGTGCTAGATTCTAATAAACGTCCACCCACTCTGTGTAGTATACTATCAGAAGGCAGAAAGTTGAGGAGAGGGTGTTTAGATAAAGAATACAGATAAGAGGTGAAGTTAGTGATAAAATTTTGGGGAGTCATGATTTCAGGGTATTAAGGAGGAAAATGATAAGAAAAAACAGCGGACAGGTGGTAAATTCTAAGTAGTGAGCCAAGAGAATGGACTGTAGCTAGGCAGACTTGCAAGGCAGCGCAGAACTAAAATTGGCACTGGTGAGCAGTGAAGAGTGAAACCAGAACGAGTGAAGGGTTTAGAGGTCACACCAGGCCTTAGAAGCACTATCCTCCCCGGAGTGTTGAGGGCACCGAACCCTGAAAGGCTGTTGAGATGGGCCTGGAGAAATTATGTGTGTTTAATGGTCTTAATTTTTCTGTGAGGTCCTGGGGTAATGGGGGCTGGGAGAAGTTGAAGATATAAGAAAGCTGAAGCCTGCTATGGAATCAATAAAGGAGCAGAGCAAAGCTTTGGTGTTTTGCCTTGGGCAGAGTGGGGCTCTGTCGGCCCGGCGTGGGATTCCACCTCGGGACCGAGGGCGTCTATGGGGCCCCAGTGGCTACACTGCCGGGAGCCTTAGCGCTCTCCGCCAGTCGCACCGCGGGGCCAGTCGGGTGGGCAGCGTGGAGCCGAGCGGTCCGCGGGGCAGCAGCCGGAGCTCGTTTCGCTCTCCCTCCTGCAGGTGCGCCTGGAAAGGCGGACGCGGAGGAGCGGGCGGCCACCATGGCGGGCCCGTATCTTCCCACCGAGGCCTCCAGCCCGCCGCCCCCGCGGAACGGCCCTTCGCAGCCCCTGTGAGGAGGAAGAGGAGGTGGCGGCGGACGAGGCGCCGCCCCTTTGGCGAGCTTCCCGACCCGGCGGCCGCCGCAGGACCCATGGCGGATTCCTCGCCCGCTCCGTCCCTGCGGGCAGGCGGCCCCCGTGAGCCCCGGCCCTCGGCCCCCTCGCCACCGCCGCCGCACTCGCGTTTGGGCTCCGAGGCCGAGGAGGCCGAGCTGTCGCTGAGCCTGGCACGCACCAAGACCCGCTCGTACGGTAGCACGGCCAGCGTGCGGGCGCCGCTGGGCGCCGGCGTCATCGAGCGCCATGTGGAGCACCGGGTCCGCGCCGGCGACACGCTGCAGGGCATCGCGCTCAAGTACGGAGTCTCGGTGAGCAGGGCTGGCGGCCGCGGGCGGGGGCGCAGCGGCTCGGGGCGGGGCGCGCGAGGGGCCAGGCGTCGAGGAGCAGCCAGCGGCCCCCGGCGGCTCGGCCTCGAGCCGCTCGCCCAGCGCGCGCTGCCGGGACAGCGACGGAAGGCTATCCCGGGTGGGCGCATCGAGTTCCCGATGCCCTGCTCACACTCGGATAGGATCCGCCGCGTGAGGAAGGCCAAAGAGGACCAGGGCATCGGCACCACCTGGACCCAGATTCGCCCGATTTTCATTCCGGGTCATACTGCTATGTAATATTTCCTGAAAGCCGAACTGATGTGTGGGTTTGGGCAGATAATTTTGTTTTCTGGGTAAACAAGCACTATGATGAGTCAGGAAGGGTACAGTTGTTCCCGCCGGATGGTTCTGGTTCTATTGATTATGCTTCTTTATTTAGAAGTGAAATTACACTCCTGGGCTCACTGGCAACTGTGAATGTGACACCTGTCGCTAAGCAGTGGCCAAGAATGTGGTCCAGGTGAGCTGGAGAGCTGTGTTTATTATAAATTTATAAGTGCAGGTGTGCCTGTGCCTTGGGCCTATTGCATTACACCTCTGGGAAGAACATGGAAACCCGAGGGAGCATATTTTTCATTAAAATTACTTATAATTAACTCTAAACTATGTGATAGCCTTTTTACATATGAGTTGTTACCAGTTTTCACTGTTCTTCCCTGAAGCACCCGAGACAGCAATATGAAGAAAGGTGATCTTGTCTTTATCTTTCTCTGCAAGTGAAACTCTTTCTGGCTCTTCACCAGTGACAGAGACTGAGTCATCTCGTTTGCACACCCAAGCTGGTGTGTGTTTACCTGGCAGGTCCTACTGTCATTTAAACAGTCTGAGAGCAGGGATCTTGCTGTGCAGACATGTACCGAGGATTTCGTGCCGTGGTTTGTCCTATTCTGCCTGCTTGGGAGTTTCTAAATGTGAACATAGAACTTCAGTCCTTATATTTGCATTCATGGGGACTGGTTTGAGCCAGAAGAAGCAGTTAGGAAGTTATCAGTAGCTACACCTTCTGCTGAGGGCCTGCTGTGTGCCAGGCATTGCATTTGTCCTGTACCATCTTGTTCTTACTCAGTTTGATTTCCGCTAAGGCTTGGAGATAGGTGTAATTAATCTCCTTTTTACAGAGGAGAAGTAAGGATATTTTCCAGTATTCCATTCCAATATTCCAATGCTTATTCATTGAGATTAGCTTGAATTAGCACAGTGATAAAACATTTGCTTTGCTCTAGGTATTACTTCTGATTTCCATCCTTATTTTTATCCTAGTCTTATCAAGAGCTATCTTGCTCATTTTGATTCCTCCAGAAGGACGGTCTTTTCTCTGTGGTTTCTGTGCATCTTTTCTATTCAATACTAGGCCAGGCTCACTGTACCTAGGAATCCAAGATATCCAGAGAGTGTCATTTCCCTGACCCCTACCCACAGCAGTCTCTCTGCTCCTCATTGCCCTCCATGATTCCATTTGGGTTGCTCAGAGCTCCTGAACATCTGTTCACTGCAGTTCTCCACCTTTGATCAAATGCTTTCTAATCCCTGTTTTCGCTGATGTAGAGCCTGTTCTTGATAACTTTATCATCGCTTCTCATTAAAGTATAAGTCAGATTTTTTATTACCTTTATAAAGACTTAATTGTATGATGTTAAGCTCAAATATAGTGAATTGGGAACTATAATCTGTAACCACAATCTATTTTAGTGTTTCTCAACTGCACCCCTATAGATACTAGGGACTGGATAATTCTTTGTCTCAGGGGACTGTTCTGTGCATTGTAGGATGTTTAGCAGCATCTCTGTTCTCTGCCCAGTAAATGCCACTAGCACCACCGCCCCACTCCCATCTAGAAATTCATTGACATATTCCCTGAGAAACCCTCCCTCTTGGTTGAGTACCAATGGTTCTCATTTATTTTGGACTTTGAACTCCAGTTGATGAAATTTTTAGAGACTCTTCCCACTGGTTATAAAGAACTAGTAAAAGTGCAGATACTCACCATAACAGTGAAGTGATATTATTGCAGTTATTAACTACAGATGTTTGGATTTATTCATTGAAAATTGGTTTTATGTGGAAGTTAAAAAGGCAGAAAGGTTTTTCATTCCTCAATTAAACAGAAAGAAGTTGAGTTAGTTAAGTTTCTCATATTGATTGCCAAGATCACCCACATCGTATTTAAATTAAATTGCTTAAAGGAGTAGGTGATGAGAAATTGGAGATTTAGAGCTTATCTCAAACCTACTGGATCAGAATATCCAGTAAAGGAGCCCAGGAATGTTCCTGTTTTATAAGCATGGCCCCTTTTCTCATTCAAAATGCACTGTCCCTTCTTGGGATCTTTGAACTTGCTGTTCCATCCATCTGTGGGGAGCACTTTCCCTGATAGCTGTGTGCAGGGCCATGTCATAGCTGGGGGAGCTGTGCAGTCACATAAACTCCACGCTTAGAGGAATCCTGCAGTTAATGCTCTGCTGTTGCTGTCTTTAAATGTTTAATAATTTGTTAACAGTGGCCCCACATTTTCACTTTCCTTGTGCATGTGTGCTCAGTCACTTCAGTCGTGTCAGACTCTTCGAGACTCTGTGGACTGTGGTCTGCCAGACTTCTCAGTCCATGGGATTCTCCAGGCAAGAATACTGGAGTGCCATTTCCTTCTCCAGGGGATCTTCCCAATGCAGGAATTGAACCCATGTTTCCTGCATTGCAGATGAATTCTTTACCAGCTAAGCCACCTTGGGACCTGCAAATCATGTGGCTGATATTGGCTTTGTGACCTGCTCTCTCACTGCCTTCAAGTCTTTGTTTAAATATCTCCTCCTTGAGGCCTTCCAGGCCACTCCATGTCAAATTGCAAGCTTCCTTCACCCCAGTGCCCTTCCTCTCTTTCCTGTTTCGCTTTCTCAACAGTGTTTATAATTCATCAGAATTTTTTTTTTTCTCCAGCTTCTACCTTTCTGGTGATACACTAGTGAATAACTAAAAGTTCTTATCCTCATGGAGCTTATATTTTAGTCAGTGGAGACAGTAAGTAAACAAAGTATATTATATGTCAGGTACTGACAAGCAAAATGAAAAAAAAAAAAAAATTAAGCAGGGAAAGGAGATTAGGCTGGTGGCTGTGGCTGCAATTTTAAATGTTGTGTCCATGGAAGACCTCAGTGAGGGAAACTGAAACTACCGGGGATGAATCGAGAAGCTATTAAATATAGTTCAGATCTCAGACAGACTTGCTGGGGCTGGAATTTCCCGGGCTGTGCTTATCTGCACTGAGACATTAAGTCCCTTCCCCTAACCCAGTATTCTGTATTTTGCTACAGCTTTTTCGGTGATGCCAGTTCCTTTCATTGGGGGCAAGCCTGTGAAGGGAACTGACCAATCGGGCAGCTGCTGGAAACTTTTTGTTTCGAAGCCCTGTGTATAACTAGAAAGTGAGTGAGGGGCAGCAAGGGCAGCTATTATTTGCACACACTTTGTCTTTTTTGTTTACCCCCTCACAACTTCCCTGACCTCTACCCTCTCCAGACAGTTGTGCCAACCCCCCACCCTGTGTCCAGAGTCACTTCCTGTCCAGTTTTATTCCTAGGGTCTTCTCTTTGTCTTCCAATGAGCTGTTGAGCCCACTTGCTTTTTCACACTTCTCCTATCAGAAATCACCTTGCTGAGAAAAGGTGAAATGATTTTCATTTTAGGGGGAACAAGTGCGGTGAGTTAGAAATGTAAGTGTATGTAAACTTTTGTGTTTAGAACTTTAGCCCCTTCTGCTGTTACTGGAAATTGTTGACTTTGCTGGTCAAAGGGGAGAGAACCATAAATAAATGGTATTGCCTGTTGTAAGAGGTATGGTACTAAGGTAGCCCTTAGTAGCTTTAGGGTTTAATAGATTCTCATGCCTTTTTTATTTAAAACCAACTTTATCAAAGTATAATTTATATACTATAGAATTCACCCATCTTAAGTGTACAATTCAAGGATTTTTCAAGAGTTGTGCAGCTGATCTCGGGTGGCCTTAGCCTGCAGTGGCTTGGAGTGGGGCTTAGGTTCCCAGTCAGAGATTGAGGCCGGGTCACGGCAGTGAAGGCGCCAGATCTTAGCTACTAGACCAGTGGTCAGAGACAAGGGCCCTGACCCTTCGGCTTTGCAGAAAAGAATTTCCACGGAGACAGAAAGTACTGAGGCAAGTAAAGTATTTATTAGGAGGGAAAAAAGAGTACAGTATGTGTGGATAGACACATGGGCAGATTCAGAGGGAGAGTCCCTGAGTTGTGCCCTCGTGGCAGTTTGAATTATTTTTGGGGGCCTTTTCTCCAGTTTTCCTTTGGCCAATCATTTTGATCTGCCTGGTTCACAGTCCATATTTGGTGTATCTCAGGATCCACCCATGTGTCTGCACACATCGCTTAGCCAGGATGCATTCTACCCAAAAGGTGTCTGGGTAGAACATCCCTTGACAGAATTCTCCTCTGGCCTCCAAGGAGCCTTTCTGCGCATGTATGGTCAGGGAAGTCTCCTGACTTCGAGAAATATGTGGTCTGAGCAGGACCCAGCCTCCTCCCCTTTATTGTCCTGCTATTCTTGTCTTCGAGTTTCCATCAATAGAGAATGAATCTCCAATTGCTTTACTCTGGGGGGCCCATCTGCCTCTGGCCTTCCAGCCGTGACCACAGTCCAATTTTAGAACATTGCCATTACCTTGCAAGGATCCCTTACTCCCTGTTCCCTTCCGTCATCCCAGATAACCATGAGTCTGCTGTCTAATCTCTAGGTTTGCCTTTTCTGGACATTTCATAAATGGGATCTCATATATTATTCTGAGATAACATGGAGAAGAAATAAATTCTTTTCCTTATTAGCACATGGCAAAGGAGAAGTCTGATCATCACTAACCCTTAGAATTTAATAGGAGACAGCCAGGTGAGGAGGTTGAATCCAGCACTCACTAGGAAATGATCTTGAGAGAATCCTTTAACATTTAAGTCTTGTTTTCCTATAATGATAATAATAATCAAATGAGAGTTGAGTGTATATGAAAATATTCCATAAATGACACAATGCTGTGTTAAATGTTTATTATGTATCCTGAAATGTTTGGGAGGGTTTTTTTTTTTTTTTTTTTTTAAATGAATGGAGAGGAAGAAAAAGAAGCTTTGAATATTGCATCTCCAGTTAGGTAGGTGGCCTGATGAAGCTGATCCAAAATAGCCTTTGGGGAGAGTTCTTGTTCAGGCCCAACAGCAGCTACTGAGATCACTTTTCAGGAGACATTTTGTGAATTCAGAGTGAATTCACCTTTGCACCGTGTATTTACAGGGGAGTCATTTTAAACAAGTTGTTGATAGATTTGTTCCATCTGATTTTACCACAGTGGTCCTTGGGGCTGTCCTGTCAGCTCTTACTCGATTATTCCATAATCTGTTTCTTAGTGAGCAGATGGTAAATTTCACTGAGTCATGCTACTCAGTCCTGATTAGGAAAGACTTTTAAAATGAAAACATTTGGCTGCTGTATCTCCCCCTCCTAGTCATCTGCCCTCAGGAAACAAAGGGTTGTTCTGCATTACTCTGAAAAGGTCACACTTTCTATTTTCATCACTCATTGGGTAGTTGGAAATACTGAAGGAGGGCAGGTGGGAAAGGTGTAGAGTTTTTCAGCTCTTCTCGGATTGGATCGTGACTTTTCTTAGTTTTATGTGAGGTGAAATTCCCAGAACCTTAGACCCATCTAAGTTCAGATGAAAGTATAAAACATTCCAAAGCAAATTAAAATATTTCACTGTTTGGGATTATTTATATCCCTTGTCTGTGCTACTGCAGTTTCTTATATAACTGGGCTTCCTGTTTCAACTAACACCTCTTTCTTACCAATCCATTTTCCATAAAGTGGGATGATCTTCAAATCATTCTGCTCACTTCCTCCACACACCCTCCAATGGCTTCCCATCACATTTAAAATAAAATCCAAATTTTATTTATTATATGAGTGGCCTACAGCTTGCTCTTTACTCTCTACATTTCAGCCGTGAAATTTCAGCTGGGGCCTTGTAACTACTGTCTCTGGCAAGAATCCTTTTTTGTTTCCCCTGACTTTTTGCATGGCTGGTTTCATTCCTTAACTTTACTATTGGTTACAGAGTTTGGAGCCTATACTTGTAAAAAAAGAACAAGTTAAGATCAAATTAAATAGCTTTTAAAAAGAAAAAAACTTAATGCTGTTACCTTGGGGCAGTGACAACATGTTATTCATCTGGGATTGTTTATATGAAATTTTCTTTATATATTTTTACTTTGTGGGAGAAGTATTTTTTATTGAGAGAAAATTCCTACCTCCTTTTCATTTGCTGAATACATGTTAGGATCTGCCCTTGTTAGGATCTGCCCTTGTTAGGATCTGCCCTTCTCAGTTTTAACCAAATTTAATGATAGTTGCTAGCATTTTTAAGTGCTTCCTGTGTGCCATGCATTGTTGTAAATGTTTTACATGAATTAACCCATTTAATTGTCATAATAATCATATTATATAAAGTACTATTATTTTCCTTAATTTACAGAAAAGAAAACAGACATAGGGAATGATTAGAAAATGGTAAAGCCAGGGCCCTTGTTTCTGCTTGCAACCTTATATTAACCTCATTTATCTGTTTTCACCTTCAGTTTCAAATCTGCCCGTCCTTAGATTGGTTCCCACCTTGATGCCAACTGTGGATGTTGCTGATGTTCTTGATGCTGGCATCTGTGTGTCATCTTAGAATCTAGATCATCAGACTCAACATATAACTTAAATACTTGCTGGCAATGCTGAAATGGAGGTGAAGCAGTCCCTGACCTGGAGAAGCTCATAGACTTGTTAAAAGAGGCAGTTCTATTATTGCATCAATGGTACAGTGGCATGCACGAGAGCTGGGGGCCCAGCCCTCACTCCCTGGGGACTCCCTGGCTTTACCCAGCTGTGGACTCAGTCGCTTGTCTTGTGCTTCCTGTCATAAGCCCCTTGCCTGGCTATGATGGCCTTTCTTGCTCTAAGTGATAGATGTATCAGAGTCCCCAAAGACCACAGCTAGCGTACTCCAAGGTGTGGCCCTTGAGGGTTTAATGCAGAGACATTTGTAGAAGTGGGAATAGGATTAAGGGATTAAGGGATTAAGGGATGGTAAAGACGAGCAACAGCAGGGAGACATTACTCCTAGGCCTGAGGGCCGGGGGAAGGAGTGTGGTACCCGAAACTGAGGAGAGTGGGAGGAGTGGACAACGGGGCTCCAGGCAGGAACTCTGCCACAGAGGGATGCAGGTATGGGAGTCATGGTGTGGCCATGCTGCTGGTGGCCTTCTTTTGGAACACCGACTGGAATTCTAAGAACAAGGGGCCTTGGGAAGTGCAGTTCTGATGAGGTCAGCCTCCTGGGGTCAGAACAGGCTCAAGAAGACTGGGGTATGGATTGGAAGCTGAGGGTGGGTTTAAAGGAAGAAAAACCAACACAATAGGTAACTTACTACTGCTTTCTGGTTACTTCTCTGGGTTCATCTTTTAGGCCTATTTCTCTGCACACGTGCGTGCATGGTTAGTCATGTCCAACTTTTTGTGACCCCATGGACTAACCCACGAGGCTCCTCTGCCCATGGAATTCTCTAGGCAAGAATATGGGAGTGGGTTGCCATTTCGTCCTCCAATTTCTCTGATCTATGTTAATTATTAATCCATCCATCCTAAGCACTTAGTGTATATATCTTTGCTCGACCTGGGAAGCTGTAGAAATAACAGGTCTTGTCCTGAGGGAATTCACAGTTTATGGTTGATGTTCCCAGCCCATACTCAACAACCAGATCCTGGTGTTCCCAGCTGTTTCTGCCTTCCATCATTATTTCCAGATCACAGTGACTATTAGCAATTGTAGGCCTCTGCCAATAAGTATTTCAATGGGTGATGTATCAATGAAGTTCTTGCATTTATAAGTGACAGAAAACTCAAATTGAACTAAGCAAAAAAAACAAACAAAAAAAAAACCAAACCCCAAAATGTGGCATTTACTGGCTTATTACTGGAACTGAAGGGCATGGGGGTATTTGGGCTTCAGGCTTTGGTTCAGCACTCTAATGGATCTCCTCCAAGGTGACCTTGTAGTTAAGTTCCTTGTGGTAAAGGATGGCTGCCAGCAGCTCCAGACCCATCTCTTTCTCGAAGGAAAAATAGAAGTCCTTCACTTCCCGGACCCAGCAGAAGTCTCCTTGCATCTCTGAATTGTTCTGAGGTGGGACTGTGACCTGTCAGGACAGCTTGGGCACCGTGATGCTTCAAAGGGCAGGAATGAGTCATGTGTTCACCTTGGAGCCAGGAGAGGGCTCAGTGTCCTCGGAAGCCCTTGTACTGAGAGAGATGGAGGACGTGGTGAAAACAAGAGGCCCTAAAGGCAGACTAGGATATACCTGAACCTGCTCTGGACACATTTTCAAGTTCTTAAAGTGCCTCAAATCTAAGCCTAAACTAGACCAGAGACACTTAATAATTCTGAGATTTTAATTTTGTCTCTAAAATGTATCTGCATATGTTCTTTCTCACCCTTGCCTTCTCTCCTTTAACTAGAAACTAGAACATAAACAACCATCCTACACAAAAAATAAAAGATAGCATTGAATGTGCTATTTTGTGGATTCAGCTTATAGTTAGAAAGCAGGAGGAACAGGGTGTATTTTATTTGACTTATTTTTTCAGGCGCTTTGAAGTAGAAATCTAATTCTTTCACTCAATCGATTTGGCATTAAAGGATCCCAGAATTGGGTTCCATTAGTCATGTACTTTAATCTTGGTGTTGTATGGACTTCAGAGTCAGACAGAAATTCTGGCTTATACAGAACCATGTACACTTGGTCAGATCAGTCATCTCTTGTGCCTTAATTTCTTCATAGGAGAATGGAAAGTAAGTACCATTTACTGCTAAATTGTCTCTCCCTTTCACATCTATGTCTTTACATCTGTGTCTCTATCCTGTATGCATATTTACATATAAACTCCCATTTAATCCCTCCAACTACCCTGTGAAGGGTAGATGATACCTGTTTTATACACGAGGAAATAGGCATAATGAGAGAAGTAACAAATTTATGTTCAGTTTGTGTTGGTGAAGCTGGATTTGAAACCAGATCTTTCCCATCCCCAAGCCTGTGTGCTTAGCTATTATTCCAAGCTGTCTTGTTGACATATCTCACAAGATCAGATGGTGTAGTGCATGCAAAGAGCCTACTAGCATGGTGCAAGTTCGCAGGCTAGTTGGCTGGAGAAGCCTGCAGATGCATGATAGTGTGGTGTGATGAACCTAAGCAGGTGCTTCCCTGACAGTTCTGCACCAGCACAGCCGAGGATGCTGTCTGCACCAACCTGCATTTGGGGACCTAGGCATGCCACTTCAATCTCTTGAGTCTCCCTTTCCCCATTTGTAAAAGAGATAATATTGCAGAACTGTTAGGAAGGTTAAATGAGGTAACACATACAAATTCCATTTCCCCTTTCATCCCTACCTTACATCTCCATTTCTTTGGTTTGGAGGAATTCACAGGCTGTGAAAGAGTTTGAAGTTTTGAAACCTGTATAAAATTCTGGCTTCTGCATCTCCCCATTGCATGATGATTCCATGGCATATAATCTCCTTATTTTGTTTCTTTTATTTGTAAAGTGGATTTTCAAGTACCTAATCCATAAGGTAGAGAAAAATAAGATACTCCATGTAAAGAGCTCCCTACCTCTTTCCTTACCTGTCCCACTTCTACCCATTCTTCAAGCCCCCATCTAAAGTCAAAAGAGTCAAAATCGGAACCCCCACCTTCTCCGTGAGGCCTTAATGACGGCAGTCCCAGCCTACACCATTCTTCCTAATTTTTGTACTTTCTTCCTTTACCACCTTCTGTGTCCATTAAATTTACCAAACACAATTCTAGAGATGGGAAGCACTCCATAAAGAAAATCACTGCACTGTGTAGTTTGTTTAAATCAGATAATAGAAATGTTAAAATATGATTGAAATGTATTAAATAATTGCTAAATATTCTACATTTTTTAACTTCAGGGATTTAAGTTGCTTGGTAAAAGCTGCCTTAGAGGGGAAATAATACAACTGGGGAAAAGTTAGTCTTTCTTCTTATAAAATTGTGAAAGAGAATTTTCTGGCATCTCTTGAAATAACTGGGGGTGTCTGGGAATCAAGAATCTCAAATCCAGAGAAAGCATATTTTGCTCATGAGTATTTTTAGCTTATGTTGTGTAATAAGCCCTACTTTTGGATTTATTTATATGTAACTGTTTTTTTTTTAAACATTTTAGATGGAACAAATTAAAAGGGCAAATAAACTGTTTACCAATGATTGTATATTTCTGAAGAAAACTTTGAACATCCCAGTTATATCAGAGAAGCCTTTGCTGTTTAATGGACTTAACTCAGTAGATTCTCCAGAAAATGAAACTGTTGATAGTTTTTCTCATGAAGAGGAGCTGGTAGCGGCTGGGGAAGACGTCTCTCCTCTCAGCCCTCAAGAATTGGATGTTCAGCCCATGCAGCCTGAGGAAGTATCAGCCAGAGATTTTCTGCAGAGGCTGGACTTGCAGATTAAGTTATCAACACAGGCAGCCAAGAAACTGAAAGGAGAAAGCAGGTAAAAATACCCTGGAAAAATGTCAGAGGCTGAGTAAATTCCTCTCAAGATGTCCTTGCTTGGTCAACTTGTCTTTTTTTGCCTTTAAAACTAGATTTTAATGCTAGAAAAGCATTTTTAATGTATAAAGTGTAAACAGAGCTACTGCATTCTATATAAAGCATTGTCTGTTGCAGTGCTTTTATTTGTGGTACTTATAAAAAATTTACTTCTTTGCTTTAATAGCATAACTATCCAGCTAAGCAATTCTGGAGAGTGTCCAAGTAGACCTCTAGTTATACCATCAGAGGAACCAGTGTCCTAGAGAAGGCTTGTAAAATGCTGTTCTTTATGAAACTTGTCAAGGACATTGTCTATATTGGTTACCAGATGTTTCCTAAATAAGGTCTCATGTGAACTTTTCCCTTTATTCTTTAATTTGGTACTAAGGCAAAACTTTCTCTTATAGAATCGATTTCCTTCTTCCTTTATGATTCCTAGAATGACACAACTTACTGTGTTTTCTTTTTTGCCCTGGCTACCAGAAAGCTTGCAGCCAAAACTGGTCCTCAGTTCAACTAACCATTGCTGATGGTTAATGTATTTTGTTGTTATTTAGTTGCTCAGTCATGTCCGACTCTTTGTGACCCCATGGACTGTAGCCTACCAGGCTCCTCTGTCCATGGATTTCCCAGGCAAGAATACTGGAGTGGGTTGCCATTTCCTTCTCCAAGCGATCTTTCTGACCCATGGATTGAACCCGAGTCACCTGCTTGGCAGGTGGATTCTTTACCACTGAGCCACCTGGGAAGCCCTTAATATATTTTATCCTGCTTTTCATAGTCCTGATTTTTAATTTCTGTTTTACCCATCTTATTATATATATATGCCTTTTGTTGTAGGCACCTCAAATCCTTTTGACAAAGAGGTAGACTATTAAAGATACAAACAAATATAAATGTGAGTTTAATTAACTTATAATTTAATATAAATTTATATAGTATAAACAAATACAAATATATGATAAATACTATTCTTTATTCCAATAACTGAGACAGCAGTAAAATGAGGACAATGAAGTATACCTTAGTGTTTGCATTTTGTACAACTTTCAAGGCATGCACGATGTTATAAATTGATATAACTCCTACCCTGGATATTAAGTTGTACAATGAATATATGTATTTTCTGAGTACAATTTTTAAACACTGATTTATGCTGTGTTTCTTTTTTTTTCAGAGATGAAGAAGGTCTCTATACAGCTTCCCTTTATCACAGTTAGATGATCAGGGGGCATAATCTAACCTGGTTAAGAGATGGCTGGATCATAAAGAAACCAACAACAGATGATTCAAAAGCATCCTTTTGGATTCTCATAGCAATGGCACCCCACTCCAGTACTCTTGCCTGGAAAATCCCATGGACGGAGGAACCTGGTAGGCTGCAGTCCATGGGGTTGCTAAGAGTCGGACACGACTGAGCAACTTCACTTTCACTTTTCACTTTCATGCATTAGAGAAGGAAATGGCAATCCACTCCAGTGTTCTTGCCTGGAGAATCCCAGGGACGGGGGAGCCTGGTGGGCTGCCGTCTATGGGGTTGCATAGAGTCGGACACGACTGAAGCGACTTAGCAGCAGTAGCAGCAGCAGCATACATCTTTAAATCACAATTAATTAGTTCCAGCTACGGCAGTTGCAATGAAGTCACTAGTTTCCTCAGGCTTTCTATGATTTTCAGTCTTTATTATGGCATGATAGCAAAACTGTGTCTTAATGCTCATCACTTTTGCAGGTGGTGGTAGTTTTTAGACTAGCTTTTGTAAATACTAGCTGACATAAAGCCTCAAAGACTATTTACATATTCAAGCTGAAACAATGTTTATCTCCTGAGAACTCCTAATTATGTGAAAAACATGGTTGCTGTTTAAGTGATGCTGATTTTGCTATGTGTTTATAACTTAAGTGCTATATATATATATATTTCGATATGTATGACTATAAAGCAAATTTTGTCTGCTATTTTGTAAAAATAAACTACAGAAGCCTGAATGAGAAAATAAACTATGTTTTCATAATTGCGTCTTCAGTTTTTTCCAACAAACGGGAATACTAGATTTTTAAATTACAGTTTTAAATGGTGACAGCTTCTCTAATGATCTTTATTGTTATAATCACAATTTTGGAAAAGGTTTCAAAAATCTAAAAGCAAATAAATTGCAATTACCAGTAACTTTTGCATCTAAGTAATATCTGACTTGTGTTTCAGATATAGTGAAAACATGGGATATATCAAAGAAGAAGTAAACAACACCATGACTAGACACACTGGTAAATTCTAGCTTAAATTTCATTGATAAGTCATGTTATAGAATGTTGCAGTCACTGTTGCTCATTTGAAGGACTAAGGACTTAGTTAGCTTTTTAGTCACATAATTTGTCTTTTATATGTGTACGAGTTACAGCAGTAAACTTTAAGCAATGCATTATTTATAATGAAATATTTTTTATTGGAGTATGATTGCTTTACAGTGTTGTATCAGTTTCTGCTGTACAATAAAATAAATCAGTGATATATATACATATATCCCCTCCCTCTTGGGTCTGCCTCCTACTCATCTCCCCATCTTACCCCTCTAGGTCAGTATCACAAAGCACCGAGCTCAGCTCCCTGTGCTACGCAGCAGGTTCCCACTCCTTATCTATCTTACATATGGTAGTGTATGTATATATGTCAATCCTAATCTCCCAGTTTGCCCCGCTCTCCCCTTCCACTACTCCCGGGTCCACACACCCATTCTCTATGTCTGCGCCTCTATTCCTGCCCTGCACGTATGTTCATCTGTACCATCTTTCTAGATTCCACATATATGCCTTAATATATGATACTTGTTTTTCTCTTTCTGACTTACTTCACTGTGTATGACAGAACTCTAGGTTCATCCATCTCACTACAGCTGACTCAGTTTTGTTCCTTCATGTGGCTGAGTAATATTCCATATAATTAAATATTTTTTTATTTCAATGTCTATTCAGGAATCAGGTTAAATAAATCTTTCAGCTTCCACAAGAAGTCCTTGTATTTATCCCTCCTAAAAGGAGTCTTCTTTCTTCTTTCTGTGAGGCAGCAAGGACCTTTTTTCCCTCCTCCCTCTTTTCTCTTTGCTCATTTTCTTCTCCATCTGGCTCCTCCAGGTGTTCCACGAAAATGGAAACAAGTGCCCTTGCGGTTAGTGCAACAGAACGTGCGGTACCAGAATTGCACAGACTCACCCCTTAAGGCTGACCAACAGGGTATATTGTCACCCTGCTTATTTAATTTATATTCAGAGTACATCATGAGAAATGCTGGACTGGATGAAGCACAAGCTGGAATCAAGACTGCCGGGAGAATTATCAATAACCTCAGATATGCAGATGACACCACCCTTATGGCAGAAAGTGAAGAACTAAAGAGCCTCCTGATGAAAGTGAAAGAGGAGAGTGAAAAAGTTGGCTTAAAGCTCAACATTCAGAAAGTTAAGATCATGGCATCTGATCCCATCACTTCATGTCAAATGGATGGGAAACAGTGTCAGACTTTATTTTGGGGGGGCTCCAAAATCACTGCAGATGGTGACTGTAGCCATGAAATTAAAAGATGCTTGCTCCTTGGAAGAAAAGCTATGACCAACCTAGACAGCATATTAAAAAGCAGAGACATTACTTTGCCAACAAAGGTCTGTCTAGTCAAAGCTATGGTTTTTCCAGGAGTCATGTGTGGATGTGAGAGTTGGACTATAAAGAAAGCTGAGTGCTGAAGAATTGATGCTTTTGAACTGTGGTATTGGAGAAGACTCTTGAGAGTCCCTTGGACTGCAAGGAGATTCAACCAGTCCATCCTAAAGGAGATCATTCCTGAATATTCATTGGAAGGACTCATGTTGAAGCTAAAACTCCAATATTTTGGCCACCTGATGCGAAGAACTGACTCATTTGAAAAGCCCCTGATGCTGGGAAAGATTGAAGGCAGGAGGAGAAGGGAATGACAGAGGATGAGATTGTTGGATGAGGATGAGGACAGAGGACAGAGGACAGAGGATGAGTTTGAGCAAGCTTGGGGAATTGGTGATGGACAGGGAAGCCTGGCATGCTGCCATCCAGGGGTCGCAGAGTCAGACACGACTGAGCAACTGAACTGAACAGGGGCATGAATGGAAAGCAGCTGTTTGCCCTTGTCTTAAATTTCTCGCTTGTTCATAATGTACGTAATCCCTTGTATTTTGGGTTTCGTCCCCTAATTTTTTCTCATGCTTTTTCTCATGATAACTGCTCATTTTTTCTCACATTATTATTATTTTTGCTATATGGTTATCTCTTGATCATGCTTTGCTATTTTCTTGTAGCCACTACTACCTGCATTATAGACAGGGAGTTGAGAAAGCAGAAAAGTAAAAGAAAAAAAAATTAGGAAGGGAAACAGTCATGTATATAAGGAAAGGTCAAGGCCTCTTTAAAAAAAAAGTTCAGGAATTAGTTTTAATGTAAAGAGTTTTTATGATAAAATAATATGAAATTTGAGAGTAATCCAAAAGATGCAAATCCAAAAATGCCATCCAGAAGACAATTTGGAAATGAAGGGCACGATCTCAGGAACATTTTTCTGAGTGTTTTATTTTTGCCTAAGGTCTCTCTTAGCAATTTCTAGCCAAAACATCTCTTCCCTCATCTTCAAGATACTGAAAACTGAATTCACCGAGGCCACGGTCAAACTGTGCTGGACTAGAGTCCTTTAGTCACTGCCTTGCACACAGAAGCACTGTGGAGGAGGAACCGAGACAAGAATCTGGGTTCTAATTCCGGCTTTATCATTTCTTGGCCATCAGAGTTTGGGTATGTCCAGTGCCCTTTCTGTGAACCAGTTTCCTCATGTATAAAACAGGACTGACCATTTCCTTCTGTCTTGTTTATCAATAGGAGCTAATGAATGTCAGTGTGCTCTGAAAGCTACAATGAACTCCCCTAGTAAATACCTTATTTTAAAAATACTGCATAGATATTTAGGTAAACTATTAGACAAGTGAACGGAGAAAATGCTTGGGTCACAATCAGTTAATTCTCTCTAATGTAGAAGCAGCATTTTTGGACTACAGGCCATGGTGAAATCGAGTCATTTATCAAAGGTGAGTCATTCACATGATCTGACTCATTGTGCTTTGGCAAGGGTAGTTCAGGCAAAGATGTTTTAGTTCCTTCTCACTATTCACCAATGGGCACTGGCTTTTCTAAAACATTATGAGTTTTGTTTCTCTGTGTGTCAGGCTGTGGTTTTTGGTTTTGCAACTCTAGAGAAGGTGGGGAGAAGCAGCAGTGGTCTCCTCCCTGTGAAAACACCATTTGTAGCTTCTCTGTATGTCCCCCATTCCTCACCAAAAACTGAATATGAGGTAGGGGTGTTCAAGACAGGTAGCAGAAGCCATCTGAAGTAAGATAGCCGATATACAAAGCATTATGTTATTTTTATGATTTTCAACTGAAATATATAGAAAATGCATAATTAATTTATACCAAATAATACATTTTCAAAGCATTCTTTGGTTTGTTAATTCAAAGCATTAACACTTCAGGAGGAAGCATCACTGTGTGTTGTTTCTTGACTGTGTCTGTGGTGGTGGTTGAGGAAGAGGGGTTGCAAGGATCTAACATTCGTTAACCTTATCCTCCAGGGAAGCTCATCTACAAGCTTTGGTTCACAGGGAAGGAAATGATTTTTTAAAAAAAACTTTTATTTTATATTGGAGTGTAGCTGATTAACAATGTTGTGATAGTTTCAGGTGGACTATCAAAGGGGCCCAGCCGTACATATACATGTGTCCATGGTCCCCCAAAGGGAGGGAATGATTTTTATTTTTATATTTACCCTTCCAAGCTTCCCAGGTGGCGCTAGTGGTAAAGAATCTGCCTGCCAATGCAGGAGATGCAAGAGAGGTGGGTTCCATCCCTGGGTCAGGAAGATTCCCTAAAGGAGGAAATAGCAACCCGCTCCAGTATTCTTGTCTGGAAAATTCCATGGACAGAGGAGTCTGGCAGGCTACAGTCCATGGGGTTGCTAAGAGTCAAGAACACACATCTATCTACCCCACTCCCTGGTCCTCTTGCTCTCTGTTGAGAAACCTTGGCTTGGATCAAATTCAGTTTGGATAACTTGAGTCTGGCATCAATTTTTACCTTGCTTTATGTAGTATTTTATGACCTCATTTGTCTTCTTGGAGAGTACATAGTTTGGTATCCCTCTTAAGAGAAAAACTCAATTTCTGAAATCCCACTAATAGGAAATGTTGAGAGTGGGGAGGAATGGTTAATAAATCCAGCAAATCCTATGCCTATTTTTCAGGTTCCTTTTTGTGCCATTGGGCCTGATAAAGAGCCAGCAGGCGTAGCCAAAAAAGCTGATAGCTACACGTTAAGCTCTAGAGGCTTCGAGGAAATGTGAATTTATTTCAGCTCCCCAAGTGGAAGAGGTACAGAAGTGACATCTTGTAACAGATAGTCTATGAGGTGCTTTGGTACCCAGCATGCCTCGAAAACAGCCCCCCAATTCTTCAAGGGGGGTATTTGTATGTGTGACACAGTGGAATGAGGGTTCAGCTTTAAGTTCACTCCATTACAGGCTTTTCCAAAGCAACATATATCTGGTTATAAAATGTAAATCTATAAGGAAATAATTCTATATACAAACTCTCAGCTTACATACAACTTTACTTTTCAGATAGTATTTACGGCAAGAAAGCTATTGTTTTAACCACTTTTAAGAGTAACTACTGTAAACTCAGCACTTTCTAATAATCGTTGGGTCAAAATAACTTTAATCACAGAATTAGAAGTGTTTTAAACTACACTACATTTTCTGAAACAGTTAAAAGACTCCTGGGTCGTTTGCCATTTTTACAGGCTACTGTAAATACGCTTAATAGCATCGGCTTCTTCTTTATCAAGGATGCCTTTCTCCACATAAGCATCAGCTTGTTGGTTGATGAAGTCCCTCATCTTTGAAAGGTCATAATCTGGAAAATATCATTCGAGTATCATGAGCAAAGATCAGGAAAGCACAATCCATTACACTGATTACTATTGGTGAAGCATTTTGTGCAACGCAGTTACCATGCCCATCTTTCACAATGGAAGGCGTTTTAGTTCTTGGCCTTGTTGCAGTAGTTTACAGCTTCAAATCATGTTTATATGCATTCTATTATCCCATCTGCTTTTCATCACAACGTTTTGAGGCATTCAGGTGGGGAGAATAGCCCTCATTTGACCAGAAAGGGAACAGGTTCATAAACCAGGGCTTCACAAACTTTAATGTTTATATCAATCACCTGGGGCTCTTGGGAACTTGCAGATCTGTATTCAGTAGGCCTGAGTAGGGGAAGGGGACCATATTCTGCATTTTAAACAAGGTTTCAGGAGATGTTGATGCTGCCGGTCCAGGAAACACACTGTGGGTAACAAGACCCTAAAGCTTAAGTTCCTTATTCAAGGTCACACAGCTAGTAAAAGTTATGATCAGAACCAGGTGCTCTGACTTCTTCAACTTGTTACACTGGGTAAGCCCATGTTGCTATGACAACCCACTTTTTTTTCCATATTAAGAATTACCTTGATTTTCATGTTGTTTGAATTGTATGCAGGGAGTGAAAAGCGAAACCATAACCTCTTTGTGGTTCCTCTGTCCTACTTAAACAAAAAATTTATGTAAACCATTGAACCATCCACAAAAAACAAAGAGATCCTCAACCAAATAAGGAGGCTGCTGGTGGCATCTTTCTGAAGGCTTGGAAAAAAACCCCCACATCTTCCCTTGATGCTTTAAGTATTATATACTTATTGTTTTAAAATAGGGAAAATATAGAAACACTAAATTAGTATTTAAATCACCTGGATTCTATTATCATTGATAACCTCAGTGGATATTTTGTTCTGTTTCCTTTTAGCTTTTCAGTGTATATCTCAACACAGTTGTGATCACAGGGTACATTTAACCTTATATTAATAACTAATTCCCTTCACTCGATTTATACAGTGAACATTGATATTCCTCAGAAACATCATTTTAAATCGCTACATACAATACATCCTAGGGAGGCATCAAAACGAATGACACATGACCCCCATGATTGGGCATGTAGGTCTTCCACGACACCCCCCAGGCCATGAGCTGCCTGAGGCTGAGTTTCTTGGGTGCCATGCCATTCATCTTGGCTGTTGGCAGCTCCTGGAACAAAGGTCTGCCTTCTGTCAGTTTGTAAAGGGAAGAGAAAGGACGGTGGGGGGGTGCAGGGTGCGGTACAAAAGCTCTGAGCATTCCATGGCCACCTTTAGCTAGCCTGACTAGAAGCTGAACCTGGGTCACCCAGGCATCTTTAAGCCTCTGCATGAAAGGAAAACCAGACCAGAAGGACCCCTTTACAAGGATCAGGTGTTTATCATATCAAGGGGAGCTGAGGCGCAGAGAGAGGTTGTTAGGAGGGCATTTGCTCCTTTTGGTTTGAACACGGCCATGACGACTGAAGAGACAACTAGCAGCACCGAGCATTTTACAACTGCATCTTATTTGCTCCTCACAAAACCCCACGAGGAAAGCGTTAGTGTCCCCATTTCAGAGATGAACAGATGGGACAGAGGAGGTAAGTCACTTGCTCAGGTTATGATAGAATCAGGTTCTGAATTCAGGTCTGTCTGTAGTCACTGCTTTGATCGTTCTATGGCCTTGAAGTACTGAATGTGAAGCATCTAACACGTGCAGGACATTCAATAAGTGTTTTGTTTCAGTTTTGACTTTCCATTCTCTCAGGCACGAGTTACAGAATCAGGCTGAGTGTATATTTTGTGCGCACCTCTCAAGTGGCTTCCTGACGGACTCACAGGGCACCAAGAGGCACTGGTTCAAATTATTTATAACACTGGCTTTTCAGAACTGGTTCTGGGTCAGTATCTTTAGTGGGACAAAAGGCAAACTCCCCCAAAACATCTGTGAACAGATGATTTGAATAGACAAACAGGAAAATATTTTGCTTTCTTTTGAAATGGAAAAATGGAAAAAACTCTTCTTTATAACATGGCTGTCACCGTGTGAAAATGGGGTGGAAAACCAGCATGGTGCAGAGGAAAGGCTGTCGGAGCCGCTCCCAGTTCTGCCCTAGCTGGCGGTTAGAGGGCACCAGGAGTAGCTACCTTGCTAACTTAAAAAGGTTTTAAGGTTGTTAAGACTCAAAAAGGATAAGGGCTATTATTCGCTTTTTGAAAAGTACAGACTTTCTTTTTAAGCCTGCTTAAGATTTCATTATTCTCCTCATTGTCACATCGTGTGGCCCTCCCTTTCCTGAGTTTGGCAAGTAGATTCAGGTCACCCCAGGCCCCTGTCAAGCAAAGGGCATCTGCAGAGGGTAAGGAAGGTCAGAACCAATGGTAAGATTTCCTGTTCACAGTGTCCCAGCCACTGTATGGCTCTAGGAACTGGGTCTCCACAGGCTTTGAGAGATGACCCAGACCAGGCAGAGCACATATAAATGTAGTGGAGGAAGAGCTCACTGTTTCTGCCTTGAGAAGGGTGAAATGCATGTCTCCCTCACTTCCTAGAGGCAGAAGGAAGCCCAGACCCAACACTATCATTCTGAAGTTTATTCATAAAGCCTCCAATATGCAAGCACCAGCGTTCCATGCTTTACTAGTTGGTCATTTCTAGAACAGAAAGATTGAATTGCAGGATGTTGCCGGTTATGACCAGAAGTCAGATTTATGTGTTAATCAGTGAAAGAAAGAACATAAATACTATGGTTGGTGTGTACAATTTACACTGAATTTTGGTACATACTGAATGCATTTTGGTACATACTGTATTATACTGATGCTAAGATAAACTTTATAAAAATAATTTTAAAGTCTTTGCCATTATTAATGGCATGTTATAATTTTTCTTCTCAAGTGGTACATGAAGCAATGGTGCATTTTTCAATCAGTGACAGATTGGTGAAATATGGTTCATGTGACTTTTAATGGAAATGACAGCTGGCTAATTCATATCATTTTGAACCAAATGAAATAAAATATGTGTAAAGGCCTGATAATAATTTCCACCTTGCTCGACTTGTATGATCACAGGCTAAAGGAGTGCTGAAAACACCTCTTGTTCCCACTGTGTTCTGTCTCATTGGTTCTCAAGCTTGGTTGTACAGTGGAATTATGGGAGCTTAAAAAATACTGATGCCTGGGTCCTGCCCCTTGAGCTTGAGTTAGTGGTCCTGTGGGCATTAGGAGATCTGGCAGGTGATGTGAATGCATTTTCAAGTTTGAAAAGCCCTGCTCCTCTCATTTGAAAAGCATCAGCTACTCTGGCTAGACTCCTGGAAATCATACTAGAATCCTCTCTCCATGTGGCTCTGGAGTTTCTCCTTTCTTCTTTCTCCCCCTGCCCTCACCTTGGTTTAAGTCCCATCCTACCTGCTCCAAATCCTTGCCTCCTATCTCTTGCCTGGTTTCTGAGGTTTTATTTTTTCAATCTGTAACCACACTGCTGCCAGAAAGACTTCTCAGTCGTTAACCTAATTAAGCCCTGATTTAGTCTCCTCTGGCTAAAATTAACCTCCTTTGCAGGGTGCACAAGCCTTTTCCTGACTTGGACGCTGTCCATCTCCCTGGCTCTGTCTGCAGGTCCTCCCAACAGAGCACCCCAGTGCTCCTGGGAAAATGAATGGCTCCAGTTCCCAGAATGCATCACTCTCTTTTGTCCATTTATGTCTTTGTGCTCAGTGTTCCCTCGGCCTCCATCTCTCCTCACTCAAAAATTCTTCCTTGCCTTTTCAGCACAGGCTTTCCTGCAGCCCTTTCTCCCAGTGTAAAGAGATGTGCCCTCTCCTCTTATCTCTTCACCACCATGCTTATCATGTTAGTCCTGAGCGAGGCCCACCAGAGCTTTTTGATGGTGTGAGTCATTTGGCAGGGGGTGGGGGGTGCTGCATCTTATGGTCCTTCACATTTCTGGCACTCAGAACAGAGTCTGGTTCTGTGATTTGTTTTGAGTGAGTGAGTGACTGCCTTTGTGACTGCAGGGTGCACACAATAGGAGCCCAGGAAAGGTTTAAGATACTTCAAGAAAAGGGGGGGGGTAGACAAAAGAAGATGGACAAAATGTTGATAATTACTAAAGGTGGGTGATGGGTCTGTGGGGATTTATTATACTATTTTCTCTGCTTCTGTTTGACATTTTTTCATAACAAAATGGAAAAGAAAATGCCTTTGCTTGAAAGGATGATTTAAAAATTGAGAGAAATGGAGGTCTGTTCCCTTTTGCATCTGAGGGGTGGTGCCAAGTCTTTTGGGCTGAGAGGGGACTTTAGCCTAATTTGACTATGAGGGTCTTTAATAACAGTTCCTGGGAATTCCCTAGTGGTCCAGTGGTTAGGCCTCTGTGCTTTCACTGCTAGGGGCCTGGGTTCCATCCCTGGTTGGGAAACTAAGACCCTGAAGGCTGCATGGCTAATAAAAAACTACAAAATAAGAGCTCCTGACAAATGGGTGATGTTTGCAATTAACAACCACACTAAATCCTTACCTTCTTTATTTTCCTTTTTGTTGTGTTTCTTCAACCAATCAATATTTTTTCTGATGGCTTCCAAATAGGCTTCTGTTTTCCCTGAAAAATTTAAGAGCACCTATATTAAACACTCATAAAAACCATCTGCATCTCTTTGTAAAGATCACACTTCTGTTAGAGACCATGAACAAACATTGGACTTAACGAGCACCTGGAGAGTGTCCCTAACAGGGATAAGCATCCAGGAGGCAGGTCCAAGTTGGTAATATCAAGGGGCCATTATCCCCCACACACAAATAAATACAGTTTATCTTGGCAAAGAAGAGTTTGATTCAGTTCACTGGATGGGTTGGTTCCTACCAGTCTCAGATTGGTTCATTTCCAGTTAGGCATGGTTCTTTCAAACTAAGGTGTATTATCGGGTCAAGAACTGAATCAGAGTGGCAGATACTTAAGAATTCAACACCAAATAAGTGATAAGTCCAAGTCTATGGCTTTGGATAAGCTGCACACAGGCCTTCGTCCAATCTGGGAGGGAGTGTGTAAACACTGAGATGAAGAGGAGACCTGGACCTCATTTCAAGGCTTGGATAGAGACCTTTAGAACTCATTCTAGTATTAAAACTCCCCCGGATGTAAAACTCTCTGACAGGCTTTAAGTGTGGCAGGAGGATATGGGCATCACTGAAGTATCCGCTCTGTGACACCCTGTAGATGCACTGTGTCTGCAGTGTGTAGGTATTGTCATCAGCTTAGAGATGAG
Source organism: Bos mutus (assembly GCF_027580195.1). NCBI lineage: Eukaryota > Metazoa > Chordata > Mammalia > Artiodactyla > Bovidae > Bos > Bos mutus. The sequence continues at coordinate 50,077,028 of NC_091626.1, read as the reverse complement.
GAAACTGAGGCTCAGAGGGGCCAAGTGATTTCCTGAGGCCATACAGGAAATAACAGCTGAAATTATGACTCTAGTCTGGCTAAGTTTCTGCTACCTGCTACTTATCTAAAAGAAAAGACTGTATTCAGACATGGACACTGATGTAGCCTTGTTCTGTATCAAAGAGTCAACCATCTCCTTAATCAGGTGAGTCCCTAATGCTTAGAGTGTCTGCATCAAGAGATCAGGTGACCTGAAGAATACTGGATGACCCAAGAAAAAAACGCCTTCAAAGTCCAGGGCCTTTGCAGAAGCAATAGCTGCCAGGGCTCAGTGCGGACACCATCTGTTCTGAACCCTCTTTGAGCCCTGTTACCTCTAGTCTCCTAACCAGACCTCTTGGTTGAGCTTCCTGTACTACGTGCTTACTATGTACCAGTGGCTGTGTTTTGTGTTCCCAAATACTTGGTTTCTTTTACTCATCACAACAACCTTTTGAGCTAATCCTATTTAATCCCCATTTTAATAGGTGAAGAAACTGAGACTTAGAGACAGAAAGTAACATGCTGAAGATCACAAGGCTAGTAAGAAGTAGAGCCATGCTTGAAGCTGGGAACATCTGACTATAGTCCATGAATAGTAACGTTGCCTTAAGATTTGCTGATGTTTCAGTTTCCACCACATTCACCTAAGTGACTTCCTGAGCATCTTCCTGATCTTGTAAGCCCACTCTTACCTCCCCACTGGGTTGCATGTTAACTGGTCCCCAAAGAAGCACAAAGAAACTCCTTTGCAAAAAGAGATAAGTGAACAAAAGAAGAGAGTCACAATTTCTAGTCCCTATTCACTTCAATTGCCTGTGTAGAAAAAGCCTTGATTTTAATGCTTTTCTTTTAAGAATGTTAAAGCGCATGAAAGACCAATGTCCACCAATGGATGTCATAACATCGCAACACAAAGAATGTAGAGATTTTCATTGTCTATTGCCCTTTTGTAAGAAGAACATCTGGATTTGGTAACAACAATAACAACAAAACAAACAAACGAAATAAAACCCAAAACCAGTGTTCTCTGTTTTGTATTAATTCTGTTAGAAAAGGCATTTTGAACAAGGAAAGAAATCTTAGTGTAGACTATTTCTAAAGAACGCAATTTCATTATTTTTAATGAGTTTAAATCAATTAGTGTTTCTCATAGGGTTTGCTTTAATGAACAGTTAATAATTTGTCATTAGCACATCAGGTAATTAGAATTTCTAAAACATTTGAGGATGTGTGAAAATAGTCTTGTTCTTTGAATAATTTTAAGCATTCTTCCCACAATCTTACCTGTGATATCATATCCTAATATGGAGAGCTCATTTTTTAATTTTTTAAAATTTATTTTATTGAACCATAGTTTTACAGTGTATTAACTTCTGCTGCACAACAAAGTGATTAAGTCATACATGTAGATACTCTTTTCCATTACTGTTTATCACAGGATATCGAATATAGTTTCCTGTGCCACACAGTAGGACCTTGTTGTCTAGCCTTCCTATATGTAATTGTTTGCATCTGTTAATCCCAAACACCCAACCCACCCCTCCCCTCCCCCCACCTTCGCCCAGCAGTGGCAACCACATCTGTTTTTCATGTCTGTGAGTCTGTGTCAGTTTCATAGATATTTGTATCATATTTAGCTTTCCCATATAAGTGATATCATACAGCCTTTGATTTTTCTCTTTCTGACTTCACTTAATACGATCTCTGGTCCATCCGTGTTGCTGCAAATGGCATTACTCCATTCTTTGCAGAGCTGAGTAGTATTCCATTGTATGTGTGTACCACATCTTCTTTACTCATTATCTGTTGATGGACATTTAAGCTGTTTCCTTGTCTTGGCTATTGTGACTAGTGCTGCTGTGAACACTGGGTACGTGTATCTTTTTGCGTTAGTTTTCCCCAATATATGCCCAGAAGTGGAACTGCTGGATCATATGGCAGTTCTATTTTTAGTTTTGTAAAGAACCTCCAAACTGTTTTCCATGGTGCTTGCACCAATTTACATTCCCACCAACAATGTAGGAGGGTTCCCTTTTCTCCACACCCTGTGGAGAGCTTATTTGAGAAAAGGAGTATCACAGTTTAGTTTCTGTTTATATATTGCATTAAAAATTCTCAATTAGAGTAAAATAAAAATATGAGGTTTTGACCATAGTGTAGCAGACACTGTTGATTCTCTACCCTCATGCTTCCGTTATTCCAGATATGCTACTATAGGAGCCCTCAGCTGAGGGTGGACAGATTGGGCAGATACACACCCCAGCTTCCTTGGGCTCATTCCACATGGTCCCTGGAGGTCTGAGTCTCACCGACCACAGTTGAAGTCTGCTCATTAACACACTGTAGGGGCTCCTTTGCCTCCCCTGTCTCATAGACCTGTCCCTCAGTAGAGCTTCCTGAGGTCACCTCCCAATTAAAAATTCCACCTCAAATCCCCTTCTCAGCATCTGCTTTGAAGGGAACCCAACCTAAGACAACTGGAAATCGGGAGACCCAGCATCATCTTGTCAGGTTGGTTTTGCTCAGTGACCAATAACCTATAAAAATGGTGTTGAATTTTAAAAGTATGAAATGCATGAAAAATAATTTTATTTACCATATTAACATTATCAATCCACAACAAAGAATGAATTTACTGCAAATTAAAGAAAACTAGATTGTAATTCATTAAAAGGCATCACTTTGCACAAATTCTTTTTGTGTTTTTTTGTGGTAATCTTGAGACTTCCCTGGTGGCTAAGACTCTAAGATCCCAATGCAGGGGTCTTGGGTTCAATCCCTGGTCGAGGAACTGCCACATGCTGCAAATAAGAGTCCACATGTCGCAGCTGAAGATCCCACATGCCACAATGAGGATGGAAGGTCCCGCGTGCTGCAACTAAGCCCAGGTGCAGGCCAAATAAAGAAATATACATTTTTAAAGAAGACTACTATTCTGTGGATCGAAACATATGGATTAGGCTAGTTTCCCTAACTTAAAATGGAACCCCCCATCACCCTCATTCCCATTTTCTGCTTTATTTTTATCCATAATACGTATCACTTTCTATCATATCCTATAATTTATTTATTAAGTTTATTATTTATCTTCCTCCCTTAGAAACAGTTCTTGTTTGTTAATGTACCCCCATGCCTAGAATAAAGCTTGACACGTAATAATAGACACTCAATAAATATTTGTTCAACAAGTAAATGGATGAAGCCTTCTTATATAGAAGCTAATCATAATCAGAAGATTGTTTTGTGAGCATGGAATCCAAACCAGGGAAACTACAATTTTAAAGAAGAATAAACTGTATAGGTCTTCCTCCCTCCCTGCCTTTTTTCCTTCCTTCTTCAAAATATGAATTGCTTATTTACAAGACTTGAAATTTAATGGTTCTGAATTTAAATGGTAGTTACATCAGAAACAATTTAAAACACCTATGACTGTGCTAAACAAATCTTCACAGAGCTCTATGAAATCAGCGTTATTGGTCCCATTTCGCCCATGAGGAAACTCAGGCTTAGAGAGGGTAAGTGATGTGCCCAAGCAGACAGCTGAGTAAGGGTCAGAACCTGAACCAGAATGAATCTGGGGCCTCTAATGAATGGAATTGGGTAAAATTCACCCTTTAGACTGGAGATTTAGTGCCTGTTGTTGTTACCAAACTGGTCAAACAACAGGCAGTGTTTCTCCATCTTGGCTGCACGTTGGGTTCACTTGGGAGAGCTTTTAAAAATCCTGATGCCCGGGTCAACTCCTCATACCAATTACATCAGCATATCTGGAGGAGGGACTAAGTATCAGGACTTTTTTTTTTAAACAATCCTGAGTCAATTTGAATGCGGGGCAAAGTTTGGAAACCACTTTCACTCATACTGAACCCACCCGCCCCCCGCCACTACATTTGCTGGTGCACTGGAAAAAACAGGAATAAAATCAGGTGTCTCTCTGCCCTCAGAGAAGCAGCTGGTTCCTATTTACATTTCCTCTTCTCAGGAGCTGTAAAGCAGATCTTTTATTTACATAGTGTGCACTGAAAGCCCATGAGAGTCCACTTTGGAAAGCTGGCCTATTTTCAAATTAATTTCAGCTTCCTTTGGAAAAAAATAGCTCATGGCTGAGGTAATATGGCACAAGCCTTAAAACATATGCTGATGCAGATGGGAAGAGGGCCAGAGTCAAGATGTAGCCCTACTTTTCTGACTGTTCTGATTCTCAGCCCTGCAAGAGAAATATCCTTGTATATACATGAATTTGTTCTGATTCTGACATGCTCCTGTGATCTGCCAACATCCCCCTCCAAAAAAAAAAAAAAAAAACCCAACTCTGTAGAAATCAGTATGTTTAACCTACTGAATATTGGATATACTAAAGATATTAGATGTTCAAAAACAGTGCTTGTGAAAATTGTTTGATATATAGCTTAAAATTCTGTGCAGTAAAGATTGTACAAGTACAGGTTTGAACAGAGCAACTGATAGTGGTATCATGGATGCCAAGGTGGGTTCCAGAGCCATTCAGTTAAAAAATTTCGGTAGGAATTCCCTGGTGGTCAATCCTGGGGATTCCTGGTTCAATCCCTAGTTGGGGAACTAAGATTCGACAAGTTGAAGCACAAACAAAAACAAAACAAAAGAGTTTGTGCAAAGTGATGCCACTTGACATGCCTGCAAGATGCAGCATGGGATGCTGGGAGGGATGGGCAGTGGTGGGAGTCAAGGGACACAAGTTCAAGGCCCAGCTCTATCGCTGTTTGCCTATGAGCTCTTGGGTGAGTCAGTTCATCTTCTGAAACTTGGTTTGCTGCTGCGGCTAAGTCGCTTCAGTCGTGTCCGACTCTTTGCAACCTCAAGGACTATAGCCCGCCAGGCTCCTCTGTCCATGGGATTCTCCAGGCAAGCATACTGGAGTGGGTTGCCATGCCCTCCACCAGGGGATCTTCCCGACCCAGGGGCCAGACCTGCATCTCTTGTGTCTCCTGCATTGACAGGTGGGTTCTTTACCACTAGCACCACCTGGGAAGCCAGAACCTTGGTTTACTTATTTGTAAATTAAGGAGTAAATTCTGAAAGAAGACTCATGGTTTCTACACGTGGGGAGAAATTCTCCTTTGCTCTCCTGCACAGTCTTGTGTTGGCGGTAGGTCTCTGGCCTGCCTGAGCTCCTGGCACATGTGCTGACTCACTGGGAGAAGACAGCTTCCGTACTTTTGGTCCTTTCTAACAGAATGCCCTGGGGCTTGCATAAAGGCAAGACTTTTCTCCTCTCACGTTGCTTTAAACATAAAAGCATCCCCATGAGTTAGTCGACTTTATTATCAATTTATTAATTAAATAAGCTTCTTTCTCTTTTTTGGCTTCTGTAAAGAAGATAGGGGAGTGATAGGATATTTAGGGAAAAGTTATCTTAGAGATCATCTTTTTCAACTTAATTCCATTATCTAGCCATAAAATTGACAAATGATAGCACTGGAATGAGTTTATGGGTATGGTAATGCTTATTTCGCCCCTTGGACGATTTTAAAAAAGATTTTCAGTGACTCATAGAGCAAAAGTGCAAGAGTAAATGTCAAACTGGCAAAAAGAACCACAATTAGATCATGGAATAAACTTTCACAATTCTTCGGTCTCCAGAGAGCAATTTAATTGAAACATTAGGCACCTTTATAGATATGGCTGAAATTGGAGTAAATTTGATCTCACTGGCATTTCCCCATATTTAGGAATAATGATCAGATCATTCAAATAACTGCATCAACTAGAAATCAATATCTTAAAATATTATTCTTAGTGTGAGCCCCTGTAGAAAGCAAGAGTTTGAATAGGCTACAATATTTATAAAGATGGATAGATTATGTTACATAACTGGCAAATAGGATTTTTTTGCATTAAACTTGAAGTGAAATGCATGTGAACTTCTTTATAAGTTGAAGAGTGATATAGATGTATGCTATTTTTGTTGTTTTGGTATTATTCCCTTTCCTCACAGACCCCAGCATATGCTTGGCATGGTTAATCAATATTTGCTGTCGTTAGATGGAACCCTCACCCCATGTCACAAGACCAAAACAGACTTCCTAAAGATATTCCTGCCAATGTGTCCTGTTTCTAATTATTTCCTTAAGTGGTTTTAGCTGAGCCATTACCTCATTTCTCGTTCTGCTCTGAAAGTCCTCCAGCTTTCTCTCTGAAGGAAGCCTATTGTATACACTTGTGACTCACATTGTACTTGCCTACATATGACTTAAGAGCTATTCTTAGGTAATTTCAGAGCTGTCTGTGTCCTCAAAGGCAGACATTGGTCCTTAAATTCCTTCTGCAGCTTTCTGAGCATATTGAGCCTGCTATTGGAATAAATGTTTATTACTGAATAAATGTCTCAGGAAATCCAGCCAACCCTGCCTTCGCCCACATGAATTCTTTTATTTTTCAACCTAGAGACAACAGGTGTTTTCTCACTGAGTTTTATATCAGAGAAGAAAAGTAGCCTTTGAGAAAAGTACAAATAAAGCAACTATGAATACAAAGATGTATGTCATAATGTGTCTTTTCAGGCATTAATTGCATTTTTTCCAAGAAATGTTGGCCCTTGGCTTAAGCTCAGTTTGGCGTCCTCTAAACTGTACTAGAATCAGTTTTTCTTATTCCAGAGTAAAGAGGATAGCATGAATAAATTAAGTCTGTAAATAATGGAGCTGGGGCAGGTTGCGGGGGGCGGGGGGGAATTAATTTTAGCCCTGAATCCCTACTCTTAATGTTTCAGGACAGCCCATTGCAAGGGTTCAACACTAAGTGGATGGAGTTTTAACCTTCTCTCTTCCCATTATTATCGAATGGAAATCCTAATGAGAAATCTAACCTCATCATTAGTCTCCACTTACATCCTAAATAGGAAGTAGTGAGCTACCAAGGATCAACTCCTGCATATTCCTTTTTTTACATAATGCCTTCTTAAGCAAAGAGACATGGGAGAACCCATTCCTAGGGATATTTGCACAGCAGTATAAAGTGTTGTCCTAAGCAATGAGCATGATTCCTAGATGATGGCACATGCTGTTCTAGGGAAGGACCGTCATCACACGTGGGTTGCTCCCAGAGGAGATGATTCCGGCACACTGAGCTGGAGTCCTCTGTGCTGCCCAGTTCCTAGCTCTCTAGCTCAGGCCACAGGACCATTCTTTTCTTGGTTAGCTATCTTTCAGAAGCTCACCACTCATCCATTAGGATGGCTACCATAAAAACCAAACAAACAAACCCAGAAAATAAAAAGTGTTGGTGAGGATGTAGTGAAATTGAAACCTTTGCACACTGTTGGCGGGAATGTAAAAGGGTGAAACCGCTATGGAAAACAGTGGTTTCTCGAAAAATTAAAAATAGAATTATGTGTATGCTCAGTTATGTCTGATTCTTTGCAACCCCATGGACTTATAACTTACCAGGCTTCTCTCTCCATGGAATTCTCCAGGCAAGAATACTGGAGTGGGTAGCCATTGCCTTCTCCAGGAGATCTTCCCAACCCAGGGATAGAACTAGGGTCTCCTGCATTGCAGGCAGATTCTTTACCGTCTGAGCCACCAGCGAAGCATATGACTTAATAATTCCACTTCTAGGAGTATTCCCCCTGCCCAAATTAAAGATTTTTGAGTCTTGAGATATTTGTATACCCATCAGTGCATTGTTTACAATGGCCAAAAGGTGGAAGCAACACAAGTGTCCACAAACAGATGGATAAAGTGTAGTATATACCTTCAATGAAATATTACTCAGCCTGATAAAAGAAGGAAATTCTGACACATGTTACAACACAGATGAAGCTTGAGAACATTATGTTAAGTGAAATAATCTGGTGGCAAAAGAACAAACAATGCATGATTCCACTTATCTGAAGTACCTACAGTAGTCAAACTCATTAAGACAGAACATGGAGTGGTGGTTGCCAGGGGCTGGAGAGGCAGAGGGAATGGGGAGTTACTATTCAATGAGTATAGAATTTCAGTTTTGCAAGATGAAAAGAGTTCTGGAAATGGATGACGTGATCATAGCACAGTAATATGAATGAACTTAATGCCACTGAACTGTACACTTAAAAATGCTTGGCTGGCCGGGCTACTAGATGCCAGCCTATGACTGTTTTTGAAATACAGCAAGAGGAAGAAGAATACAAGATCCTCACACTTTTGTTCTTTAGCTCCTACCCCTGATTGCAAGCCCCATCTATATGATCCCCCAGGCCCCTCATGAAGCAGGGGCACAATTCTTGAGGTATAAGCCTACTGTGTTCTCCCTTCCCCTGGCTGACAATTAAAGCCATCTTTCTATTTCTTAAAAAAAAAAATTGCTAGGATGGCAAATTAAGAAGCTATTTGAAAAAGTTTATCACTCATCCAAAGTAGGCCTAGGGTTGAGTGGAAGTATCAAGGCAGCATGACTGCTCACCAAATGTGACACATATATTACCAATCCCCCCTTTCCATGCCCATCACAAACACTATTAATTAATTAATCATTGCAACATTCTTTCCTCCTGAGTCCAGATGCAGCCTCATAACCTTTCCCAACATAGGCTATTACCAAACAATTAGAGTTGACATGTCAGCTATGGCAATGTAGAAGAAACTTGTGATGGTCTACGAAATCCAGCCTAGAGAGAAGAAAGGTATAATAATCTAAAACTTCATGAGATAGGAAAGATCAACATGAACCTCATATATTAAGAAAAAGTTCTTTTTTGGCCCTGTCTCAAAAAGTCCGAGCAACTGAAATACTTGCAGTACCCTTGGCAAACATCACCACTCATTTGAACCTGTATAACTTAGGTTTAATTTTCTATATTTTCTATATAAAGGAACCAGAATTCTTTGAAGGAGAATTGATTTCAAGTCCTGGGGCAGGAAACTTCAGAGTAGCTCTAGAATAGCCTGTTTAGGAATTTGTGATTAACAGATATGCACCACTATATTTGTTGTTATTGTTTAGTCAGTAAGTTATGTCTGACTCTCTGTGACCTCATGGACTATAGCCCACCAGGCTCCTCTGCCCAGTGGGATTTCCAGGCAAGAACATTGGAGTGGGTTGCCATTTCCTTCTCCAGGGGATCTTCCTGACCCAGGGGTCCAACCCAAGTCTCCTGCATTGGCAGGTAGATTCTTTACCACTGAGCCATCAGGGAAGCCCCCACTACTATTAATATGTATAAATAAACAATACAGACCTACTGTATATCACAGGGAACTATAGTCATTATCTTGTAATAACCTATAATGGAAAAGAATCTGAAAAGAATGTACATACATATTTTGCTATACACCTAAAACTAACACAGCATTGCAAATTACTATACTTCAATTTTTTTTTTAAAGGCTTTTGTTGCTAGAGAGAATAGATGCTTTAAAAACCACTGGGTACAGTGCAAAAGGGACAGAAGAACTTGGAGGCAGGGTTCCTACTGCCTAAGCTACACCAATTTAAACAGAAAAATCATCATCATCACCATTATTATCAACTGGAACAACTTACAAAAATGGAAAAACTTAATATAAGATATTAGCAAAGAGGAGACTGGTGGGCTACAGTCCATAGGGTCTCAAAGAGTCGGACACGACTGAAGAGACTTCGCATGCATGCATGGACGTTAACAAAGAAAGTAGTATAATCTTTTAATTTCTTAATATAAGAGAGATAGTTTGTACTTTTATTGCTGTTAATTAAGTTACAAGGTAATACATAAATAGCTAGTTTCTTTTCTACTTAATACACAGACATTTTAAGCATGGGTCTGTTAACAAATATGAATGTGAACCTGTTTCTGTATGAGCAGGAAAGATTGGGAACTTGCATGTGGATCAGTCTCTTCAAAATTAAGAGCTAAGAGATGGTTGGATGGCATCACTGACTCAATGGACATGAGTTTGAGCAAACTCTGGGAGTTAGTGAAGGACAGGAAAGCCTGGAGTGCTGCAGTCCATGGGGTCGCAAAGAGTTGGACACAACTTAGTGACTGAAAAACAGCAAATCTGTATGACGAGTCCCTTCATTGTTCATTTGAAAGGATCACAACATTGCTAATTGGCTATATCCCAATACGAAATAAAAAGTTAAACAAAAAAAAAGAGTATATCACAAGAACATGATCAGCTTTTGTGGCCTTACATTACAGCAAGAAATAAGCAAAGTCTGTCAGTTCATTGCCACTTAGGATTATATGTACTAAACAATGAAAAAGGACCCCAATGACGTGTTTCTAGATGATAAAATAGTTGAATGTCATCCTTGCTACCTTCACCCCCAATAGAGCAATGATCCACTCCCTCAGCTTCCAGGGAATGAAACCTCTAGATGACCCTACTAATAAGATACAGATAAGATATAAACAAGGTTCCAATTATACCAAAGAGTTCAATATATCATAATGACAAAAAAAAAAAAAAAAAAAAAAGTAGGTTTAAGCCATCTGTTCACAACTTCTGGTAAAGACACTGAGTTTCAGAAAAAGAATATCTGAGAAACAGATAGAAATTTTCCATGACATAACCAGAACACTTTGTAATTAAAGGGGCTCAAAACACTGGACTATGCATCCAGATCCCACATAATGACCTGAAATCTGGGGGTTAATGATTTTGAACTTGCAACTTGACAGAGTATCTTTCTTTGAGGGTATGGTAATGTGTCTCAAAACCTAGGAGGATTATATAGACTTACTGCTGCTGCTAAGTCACTTCAGTCGTGTCCGACTCTGTGCGACCGCATAGACGGCAGCCCACCAGGCTCCCCCATCCCTGGGATTCTCCAGGCAAGAACACTGGAGTGGGTTGCCATTTCCTTCTCCAATATAGACTTACTAGAGTTGAGTAAAAACTGAACCCCAGGAATGTGTAAGTATAAGGATAAAAACAGGTTTTATAATTACTTAGCTAGTTTAGTGTAGTGCTTTTTTTTTTAAGTATTTAGGTTATTTAAGAAAATTTGATATATTTGATTTATTTTTAAACAAGTTTTTGAAAGTTTCAGGTTGCAATCACTATAAATGATTAAGCAAATCTGCTTTGTTAAATCCGTAAATTTTGATGACTTTGTTGAATAAGTAGTATATGACTGTTTAGAGGAGTGTCAATTATGTTTAAATAAAAATTGCTTAATTTATAAGTTCAGAAACTAGACATTGAGCAATGCACAAATGGTCATGAATGTTTCTCCCCAAGCACAGAAGCCCACTGGACACTAAAGACCATCAAAAGATGAAACCAATTTGCCATCCCAGAAGACTCAAGGCCATTAAAAAAGATTTCTATTCAAATAAAGTACCACATGCTGAATTCTTTCTATACAGATGGTGCTAATTTCTCAGATTTGGTGGGAGTTTGCCTTTCGGATCAAACTTCAAGTGAAAGTTTTTGCTTCCCCAATTTAATTGTCAATTTCGTACCTTTGTGCTCATCTGTCTTTCCTCTTGGGTTGGAGTCATCATCTTTTGTGGAATCCTTCAAGGTTCCATATTCCTTTTCCATCTTAGCAGCTTCTTCCTTGGTACTGTCTGTTTCTTCATGACTCTTCTCTGATGGCACTGTAATCAGATTGTACACTGTTATAACCCTATTTCATGTATTAATTCCAAGTGTAGAAATAAATTTTATTGAAAAAGTATAGTTTGAGGTCAGACCATTTTTTGAGCTGGAAGGATCTTACTGATTACCTAGTCTGATTCCTCTCCCTCCTCATTTGACAGAAGAGGAAACTGAGGCCCAAAGAGAGGAGAGATGTGTGGAAGGGATGTGCTAAGCCACTGAGTTGACAGAAGAGCTGGGCCAACTCCCCCACTCCCAGTTTTCTGGATTCTGGTTGTGTTTTTTTCATTCTATCACACTGTGTTATTCTCCTTATTTTAGTCAACAAAGATATTCAAGTGAGATATGTCAGTTTCCAAAGTACTGAGTCTTGATTTCAAATGAAAATAACTGCAGTTGCCCCATCTCCTCAATGTTATTTTTGAAGAACAGTCTGTTCGAATAACACATAAGGGTTTGAGGCTGTGGCTGGACTTCTCTCCTGCCTCTTTCTTCACACTTCTTTACCCCTGGTCACCCTAACACAAAGAAGAAAGTTGGACCCTTGCTGTCAATAATAATCCTTGCTCATTTCTCACTTAAAAGAACTGTATTTCTGGGATTTCCCTGGTAATCTAATGGGTAAGACCCCCTGCTTCCACTGCAGGGGACAAAGATTTGATCTCTAATTGAGGAATTAGTATCCCCACAATTTGGTCACACAACATGGCCAAAAAAACCCTATATTTCTTTCTAAAAATGCTATATTGAATTAAAGAATCAAACCATGAAGTAAGTAACCCCTTGAAAACAACTGTAATGCATTACTGTGGTCAGTAAACTAGGGAACATCAAGCAGTCTAGTGATAAGCTTTTTTTTCAATAAAAGGTTTATTACTACAGAAAAATAGGAAAAAAGAAATCAGTTATTGTCTCATTTTGTAAAATATCCACTACTAGTTTTGTGGGGTAGTGTGTCTATATACGTATTTTTTGATGCATAATTTTTTCCTAGTAGTACAATTTTGTTCCTTGCTTTTGTCATTAGCATCATTATGGAACAATGTTTCCAGGTTACTAAAAATTGCTTGAAAACATCATTTTAAAGGGGTATGTATTATATCAAATATATGTACATAATCTCTGTGGTAGGGACACAAAATTAAAGTATACACAAAATTATAAGAGTTTGCAATCTTTTCTCTTTTTGCCCATCTTGCATCCCTGAAAGGCTACCCCATGGCATTTGACATGCTAAGCAGGGTGATGGGTGGAGATGCAGGGGTGAAGAAACTGAGACAAGGGCATAAGTCACACCACACAGGGCACAGACTGTCCCAGAGGAGAGAGAAGGGGACAGCAAGGAAGGGAACAGCAGAGAGGGGACAGAGGGTCCAGGACAGTGGTCTGGGTGATGGTGATCTGGGCAGAGAAAAAGATACCTAAAGGAGAATTTTAGAAAGGATTGTTTAACTCATGACACAGTTCTCATCTTTATTCACAAACCACCACCTAAAAGTCTTCAATAAAGCCTTCATTTCTTTTTAGTGCTTCTTGGGATTGGATTCTGTAGTGAAACTGGCCAAGGTTATAGCTACTTAATCCTATGGTTGGATTTCAGATGTTCAAACTTTTTGAAATCTGTAATTCTTTACCAGTATTTACTGACATTTATGATTTACCCCTCAAAAGGGTTATTTTGATAAAAGCTGGAAAATAAATAGTAAAATCATACCTGCAAAAAGTTTGCTCTTATTGTCAGTAACATTTTTTTCTAGTTTATTCTTGGTCTGAAGAGCAATTGTTTCATCCAGGTTTTCTGGAAGAGGGAGGAGAAGAAATAAAATGTTATGTCTTGAAAGATGATTTCAAAATTCTACTAAAAATGCTTAAATCTCACCCCAATTATCACAATAGTAATTCCACAATATTAACAATGCTAGTTGACTTCACTGGTGGTACAGTGGATAAGAATCAGCCTGCCAATACAGGGGACACAGGTTCAATCCCTGATCCAGGAAGATTCCACAAGTGAGGCGCAACTAAGCCCATACACCACACTACTGAGCTCTTGTGTCTAGAGCCTGTGCTCTGCAACCACAGAAGCCAGCACAATGAGAAGCCCACACACCACAGCGAAGAGTAGCCCCTTCTCATCACAACCAGAGAAAGCCTGCACAAAGCAAAGAAGACCCAGTGCAGCCAAAACCAAAATGAAACAAAAAAGCAAAACACTGCTAGTAAGATGCTTTGAAATGGATTATATTTCTAGAAATCATTGACTCTCAGGATGGAAAGGCATTAATTAGAGGTCCTCAAGTTCAGCATCCTAGTCAGTCAGTTGCAGAAGTCTCTTCCACATTTCTGGCCAGTGCTAGAACACATCCAGGGTTGGGGACTGTACTGAACACCTGTGGTTTTGGTCTACTCAACGCCTCCTGGTAACTACATCTTGATTTTCCTTTGGAAAGCCCACACCTCTCCCACTCTCAGCATATTTGGCTCTAGTGGTGGCTGAATGGGCTTCCCTGGTGGCTCAGATGGTAAGGAATCTACCTGCAACGTGGGAGAAAGTGAAAGTCGCTCAGTCGTGTCCGACTCTTTGCGACCCCATGGACTATACAGTCCATGGAGTTCTGCAGGCCAGAATACTGGAGTGGGTAGCCTTTCTCTTCTCTAAGGGATCTTCCCAACCCAGGGATCAAACCCAGGTCTCCTGCATTGCAGGAGGATTCTTTACCAGCTGAGCAACAGGAAAGCCCAGACCCCAGTTCAATCCTTGGGTTGGGAAGATTCCCTGGAGAAGGGGATGGCTACCCACTCCAGTGTTCTTGCCTGGAGAAATCCATGGACAGAGGAGCCTGGTGAGCTACAATCCATGAATAACCCAGGTCTGCCTCCCCTATCCCTTGGGCTATAGTTCAAGGAGAAGCAGATAACTCAAGCCAGGCCAATGAGATACAATGCTAGGAGAAAGATGTTCTCTTTCCATGAGGATTGGTATACCATGAAGATGTGAGCCTGAGGCTGTGCCAGCCATCTTGTTTCATAATGGAGTTGCTTATGTGGAATGAATCAATATTCAGAGAGTCAGTGAGATGGAGAAGAAATGGATTCTCACACTTTGGTGGGCTTCACAAACGTGAAGCTAGACTACCCCACCCTTGGACTTTTTGGTTACATAAGGAAATAAATTCCTTTTTTGCATAAGCCAAACAGTTGGATTTCTGTCACTCAGGTCCCTCACTATGAGGCAGCTAGTTCTATTGTTAGTCTTAAATTTTTTATTTTCATTAAGATAGAGCACTGTGTAAGTTTAAGGTATACAACATGCTGATCTGATACACTTATATTCTGCAAAATGATTACTCCCAAGAGTTAGCTAAGTCCTCCATCATGTTAAGTGTCTTAAGGGTGAGAATTTCTCTACTCATATTAAGCCAAAATCTGTATTCTTGTCTTTGTCCTAATTCTGCTCTTTAGAGTAACATCTTGTAGGTGTTACCAGATAGGAGTCTAGACTCTGACCACTTCAAGGCAGTAGTGAATTTGAATCCATACTCTTGGTATTCAGTTTATTTAACCAGTCAGATATGCATCTCACTAGTAGGACAGGACTATGTGCAAACAAGCATTTCTTTACAATTAGTCTACAAAGATTCCATTATTTGTGTTACTTCGCCTCAAGAAAATTCTTTCTTCTACCCTACCCCATCCCTTTTTGAGATGAAAATCAGTATATTCTATTGTGTGATGCCTTCTGCTTTCTTTTCTGAAATAGCAACCACAGCTGGCAACCTTTGTAGTCACCACATACTGTTGGGACCAGAACAGAAGTGTAGACCACTGATCGTTGTCACATGCTGAGATGGAGGAGAAGAGGTTAGTTAATTCTCTCCCTTCTACTCATGCTGCATCTGAGCTCTCAGGGGTCTGAGAGTATACCTCCATGGCAGTGGAGGCCAAAAGCCAACATGCTTGTACAGAAAATTCTTTACGTACAACTCATTTTCTGATTGTAAAAGTTATACATGAAAATGATAAGAAAATTGTAAAGAAAAAATAACATTTTGCTCAGATCATATTTTGGTATATTTCTTTCCAACTTTATGTATGTATGTCCATTTTTTAAATTTATTTATTTTTTATTGAAGGATAATTGCTTTACAGAATTTTGTTATTTTCTGTCAGACATCAACATGAATCAGCCATAGGTATACATAAATCCCCTCCCAGGATATCCATTTTTTAACACCAGAATTAAGGTTATGTTCTAAATGGCTTTAAGCATACAACAGTATATCATGAACATTTCCCTTAGTCTTTCTAAACCATATTTATTGTTTATAAACATACAATTATTAAAAACACAAACATTAAAAATAAAATTTAGTCTAAGTAAGAATAAATAATAATCTTGTGGGGTAGCAAGATTATTTCCATTGTTTTGTTTCTATAAGCCAGTGCTGTCCAATAGAACTTTCTGCAATGATGGAAATACTCATTTCTGTGCTATTCAATATGGTAGCCATAGGTTATCTGTGGCCTTCAAATGTGTCTAGAGCAAATGAGAAACTAGATTTTAAATTTTGCTTAGGTTTAATTATTGTTAATTTAAAGAGCAATATGTGACTATCACATTGGACAGCATACCTATAAATAATAGTGGAATAAAAATAAAAAACAAGGTCGGGGGGGAATACATGTATACATAAAGCTGATTCATTTCACTGTACAGTAAAACCCAACACAACATTGTAAAGCAACTAAACCCCAATTAAAAAAAAATACTTCATTTGTTGTAATTATACTCTTAAAGGGTAAGAATCAGTGTTCTTGCTGATTTGTGAAACTGTAGTTCAGTGTTCACAACTTCCAAGAAAAAATAAAATCTTAAAAATTGAAAAAAAAAAAAAGTAGAAATACCTGGCTTGCACACAAGACTTTGTGGCAGATTTAATTTATTTTCATAGGATAAATGACTTACGTGTGGAATTTTTGAGTCACCAAGTATTAACATGAAACAGTGGTTGATTTGGAACAATGTTTTTGATCTACTATTAAGTGAGTAAAGTAGGCCACAAAGCATGGTGTGTAACTTAAGCCCATTAAAAAAAATGAGAAAAAATTAAAAAATGACATAGGTATGTATGTGTGTACACACAGAAAAATATCTAGAAGGATATAAATCAGAATGTTACCTGGATGCTAGTATTATGAGTGGTTTTTCACTGTCTTTTTAGCATCTTTTTGCATTGACTATTTTTTAAAGATAAATATATTCTTTTATAATCAGAAAAAAAGAGTAAAACTAGTTTTCATGTAGAAAAAAATGGCATTTATACAGAATAACTCTGGATTACTCTGTCCTACGATATTTTCTCTTCCATTTAATTCTCCATCCCCTGTCAGTGATCAGAGTAAGGGGCCCTGAATTCATCTTGCCCAAAGGACATCTAAGATGAGTGGTATTTGTTAATTAACTAAAACAAAGCAGGAAAACAAAAGGCTTTTTTTCTTCTTTTCACAACCTGAATGCAGAATCAAAGATTGTTTCAGCTTATCTATAGAGTTCAAGGAATCAAGGGTTGACAAACATTTTCTATCAAGGGTCAAAGAGTAAATATTTTTGACTTTGTGGGCCACACGGTCTCAACTACTCAACTGTCTCTGTAGCACAAAAGCACCTATGGTCAACACTAAAACAGAGGAACATGGCTGTTCCAGTAAAACTTCATTTACAGATGCTCAAGTCTGAATTTTATTTAGTTTTCTCATGTCACAAAATACTATTCTTCTTTTGACTTTTTTTCAACCATTAAAAAAATGTAAAAGCTATTTTTAGTTTGTGTGCTATACAAAAATAGGTCATGGGACAGATTGGGCCCATGAGCAATAGTTTATCAGCCCCTGATATAGGTAACAGAGTCTTTGATCTCACAGATACAAGACTGAGGTCCAGAAAGATGGATGCTCTCCTGGGCATGACAGACATGGTCTGAGGCAGAGCTGGGAGCAGGAGGCAGAGTTTCTGCTGCCCAGTCCAGTGCTCACCACACACAGACCCCACTGGTTAAAATCAAGACATTTACTCCCAACCATGTGAACACAATTGAAAAAAAGACAAATTTTAATTCTATCTCTGAGAAAATGATTAGAAAATGTTAGTAAAACAGAGTACAACAGAGGTGAAATGTTTGTAGTTGAACTGGATCTATAAAGAACTGAAAATGTCAGGTTAATTTTATTTGTATACATTGTCAAGCTGGGCAATTCTGGTAACCCAGATGAGTCAGGCTATTTTGGTATAAATGATCAAGTTAGTAAAATAATTATTCCCAAATCTCTCATTCATTTTGGACAAAGAAAACTAGCCACTGTGAAAACAAAAGAGATAGGACTCTCACCAAGATAGGAGACGCCTTCTTCTGGAGATATGGTGCCATATTTTACCATCATCTTCACAAAATCAATCAAGGTTTTCATGATAGTAATCAGGGTTTCTTTCTCTTTTGCCTCTTTTTCTATATAAAAGGACAAAATATTTTTTTTTAAATGGTGGCATATAGTTTCATCTTTTAATGTTAATTTATGAAGTACAGCATCTTATTGAAATAGTTCTCCCTACATTTATAGCTAAGCCATTTATAGCTAAAATATATTTATGAAAAGCCCACGTCATGACTGGGAATATAGGACAATGTACTGATATACTTAATTTTTTCACAAATGAGTAATTATAACTTTTCCAAAGAGGTTTACCATAATCTAGAATATTTTATTGATATAGTTTGCAACCAGGAATAATAGAAACTCAAAGGAAAGTTAGAAGATTGGTAACCCAATAACCCTTCTCTACTCTTATGTTTTTGAGGGCAAGAATGACCTCTTTTCATTAATCAAGCTTAATACTTGAAATAGGAACACACATGTATGTTTAGTTTTTAAATGCAAGGTTGACTTTTTAACAGGAGTATATATTGCTTTCAACCTCGATTTCATTTCAAAGAATATACACAAATCATGAAAATATTCCAATGGTACAGAAGTAAAAAGTGAACACAATATTCTCTTCTTCCCCCTCCCCGCAATGCTTAGTTCCTATGGGCAAAACCACTATAGATTAACTTCCTATAGATTAACCACTGTTAACAGTTTCTTGGAAACTTCATATTTGACATACTGTTCTGTATCTTGATAGAACAAGGTGACCAGTGATTCTACAGTAGTTCAGTGGCTGCATTAATTCTGAAATCAGGGGGGAAAAAATCTATTTCCTTGAAGAAAAGAAAACCTATGTTGCTAGAGGACAGCTTCCCTACTCTTTTTGCTGCCATGAAGGATTTTCTCTACATACTTCTTCTAGTCTTTCCCCCCACCTTTTCAGCCTTCTCACAGATGGGGCTGGTAGCCAACAGCCATCAGTCTACATTTCTTGACTGATGGGCATTTGGAATCTCCTTTCCACTGCTTTGCAACAGTGGAAGGCAGGGACCTGGAAAACAGGCCTATTTTATAAACTCCAACTATTTTAGGACTAGAGCTGTTCTGAGAGGTAGACTGAGGGGTAGGGAATAGGCAAGCCCACCGCTGGTTCTCACACTAAGCTACATTCTACAACCTAGTGTGTATCAGTATTGAAGATACTTTCATTTTCTGTTTAATTATTTCTCAATTGGTTCAGACCTTGAGTGAAAAAGGTGGGTAGTATCAAAGCCCTCAGTATAAGTATTTAAATTAAAAGTTTATAAAAATAAAGGCAAGAAAGAATGGGGTCAAGGAAACTGAAAAGATTAAAGCACATAAAATAAAAAATATTTCATACGATGGAATCTGAAAATTACCATATAAAAGTCACAAACTTGGGAGAGAGGAAGGTGGGAGAAAAGATGGAGGAGAGAAGTCCTGGGAAGTGCAGGTGAACGATAACTTCAGCAGTCACATTATTTTCTCAAGGTCATATCCATAAAAATATTTAGTATCATGCTGATGCACTTCACTGACAAGAAGTGACTCACCAAGATGACAGAGGTTCTGAGCTGGGTATCTGCCAACCAATAGGGCAGGATGGCTCAGAATGGACCCTCAAGATGCATAAGCCCTGCAGACACCAGCAGGGGGGCTGGGTGCCATCTGGTCAATGTCTGGGACTGAAGGACAAAAGGATGTTCTCCAGAAATGAAAGCTCACTCTAAGGTCACTTTGGGAAAATACGTTACAATTACAGAAATCTTTATTACGAATGTTCAGTCTGGGGATGAATCTTTAAATAGGAGGAAGAAAAGCCATAAGTCAGTACAGGGCATCTATCTAGATAATAACAACAGAGAATTGGCACATTATTATCCTCCTTGCAGATTAACCAAAAATAAACATGAACTGAAATCTTCAGTCAACTCATTTTGGTGCACTTAGAAAAGAGAACACTACATTAAGGATTTCATTTTTTAGAAAAGCAAATCATTTCCCAAGTGCGTTTTGAGCTCCTGACCTTTATTAGTCCAATGTTTAGTTCACTTCAATTCATTTGAAGACAAGTTGAAAATACTTAAAAAGCAAAATTCTATATAATTTAAAAATAATAAATTATGTTCCATACACTGTTCTACTGAAGGAGGAAAATAAAACCTTAAAGAGGTTTGCAATAAAATCTTTGGCTGAACTGGGTCAGGCCGGGAATGCTCTCTGATTCATCCCTACATGGGTACAAGGTTCTCTCCAAAACCAGGAATACAACATGTGTTCAATACCTGTTTATTGAACAAATAAATGCACCCTCTGTTAACATGAAGATTAAATTATCCAGAAATCCCACCTTTCCTGATTATCCTTTCCTAAATATTTCCATGACTAGTACACTTCTTTTGAAAAAAATCAATGAGAACCATTTTCCCCGAGGCCGTAATATATGTCATTGACGGTTGAATTTAGAAACTGAAAACAGGAAGAAAAAAAACCCACCCACACATTTCCTGGAATTACTGTTTCTGTTTCACATGATCAGAAAAAATGTTTACCTGAATCAATACTTTTCAGTAGTGCATAGAAGTTTGGGAAATACTGGAGTTCCTCAAAGTTGTCTTCACTGTAGGTTTTAGTTCTCCTTTCCAAGCCGTTTGTCAAGGTTAAGGTGTTAGATACTGTTTCATCATTTTCTCCATTAGTAAAAGCATCTTGAATTGCTGCCATTGGAGTCTCCAGTTGTGGGGAGGGGGGCGGAAATCAGTACAAAATAAACATTTTGTTAGAACTAATGGACACTCGTCTGTGATGCTCTTGAATTTTAAAGTGCACGAACACCTCTTCTTTCACAAGATCAAACTTTTCCAGGCATGTGGGCATCAAGTCACATGGGAAGGGCATTGAGATTTAGAGACAGGTGCTTTACCTGAAGACCCTGAATCCTGCTCCAGGGAGAATAGGCAGGTTCCTGTTCTGGCCAGGTTTCCCTTCACCAATACTCATGAGTGTTTTTTCATAAAATTGCCTTTCACTAAGGAAATGAACTTTGAGTTTTAGAGTCTACCAAGAGGGATGGTGCCAAGATACAGGAAAGCCTGTCACAATGTCTGATACTAGCAGAACGTCACACCTTAGGGATTTCTGGGTGACACTTTAAAGCCTGTCTGGGAGGGTACACAGGATTTTTTTCCCAGACCTGATGTGTAGAAAATGTTCCCTATCATAATGATCCATTCTCCACTTAGTGAACTAGGCAGAAATGTAAGAGCTTTGCTTGCCTCTTCCTCTTCATTTCCCTACATTTGATCCATCAGTAGCCTTATTGGCCACACTTTCTAAGTTTATCCCAAATTTATACATTTCTTGCTTCACTGCCCCACTCTAGTCCAAGCTGCCTTAACTTCTTCCCTTCTAACTGGTACACAACTACCTTCTGATGTATTCCCATCCCTGCATTTTCCATGATGTAGCCAAGGTTATCTTTTTTAAAGATACGTAGTAGCTACACTGTCTGGTTTCAGTCATTTGGGTACTCCATACATCCTTCTCTTGGTTGCCTTTCATGCTCACAAGTTAACTCCTATTCAGTTAGTAACAAGTCCTGCCCTTGTTAATTCCTATTCAGTTTAGTTAATGCCTAACTTCAGTTTTTGGCTCAAGTCACCTCCTCCAGGAAGCCTCCCCAACCTAAGTCCAAGATAGGTTCCTTTTTTATGAGGTTTTACAGAACCATGTTTCTTTTCTCAGAGCATTTAACACAGTTGCAATTAAAATACATGACTATTTGAAGACCATCTACCTCTTCCTTTAGACTTTAAGCTTCATGAAAACAGGGATTATACCTTTCTAAATGAGCATTGTAACCCCAGTGCTTGGTACATAGTTGGTATCTCAATAAATATTTATTGGAAGAATAATTTTGTTTTCATTAATGCATATGGACATTTTAGAGGTGAGAAGTAAGGAGTACATAATGGGAGTGAAGGAAGAAAATTGCTATGTCAGTTTTACTTCAGACTGGTAAGCTTGAATGAAAGCCATGAGTTATGTGATAAGTCTAGAAAATTTTTTTATGGTAGATGGATCTTCCAAAGCTGTTTTAAAAGATGACAGATGGTGGAGATTGGAAGTAGGGAGAACAAAGGAGAGCTTTTAACCTAGCTGGTAAAAACAGAACAATTCATACCAATTTCCATTCTCTAGCCTCCCCTAAAACAGGACCATAAGTCCATAAGCCACTTTTCCCTTGTATTTGTGATCAGGTGTTGGAGGGGATGAGGGGTCATGGGGTGTGGGCACTCTGGTGAAGAAAATGAAAGGAGAGGTGAGGAGTTTGATATTCTCTTATATCCCCTATGGTTGGCTCCAAATAGAAGTTTAAAAGAATTCGAGGAGGAGTGAATGATTTTAGTAGCTTGGCTAAGGCCAAAGAAAAGATGAAGAGGTAAGGAGTCCAGGGAGATGAAAGATTTCAGGATGACAAATCTCAGTAAAGGATGACACAGACCCCTGAGTCAATGGAAGGAGGAAGCAGCAGGTGGAAGGGCACAGGGTAGACGGAGAGGCAGCGTGAGGCAACTAGCTCTGCAGAATAAAAAGTTGGTGAGGACTGCTGTATTTAAAATGGATAACCAATAAGCACCTACTGTATAGCACAGATAACTCTGCTCAATGTTATATGGCAGCCCGGCTGGGAGTGGAGTTTGGGGGAAAATAGATACACGTATATGTATGGCAGTCCCTTTGCTGCCCACTTGAAACTATCACAACATTGTTAATCGGCTATACCCTGATACAAAATAAAAAGTTTAAAAAAAGCTGGTGTGGAAAAATATCAAATCAATCCAGTTTTTTTTTTTTTTTATGGGGGGGGGTGTTGAGGGCAAATGATGACATCCACTGTGAACAGAAGTTGGATACCAAGAGTTGTGAAACATTTGAATCCAGTGCACTGGGATTATATGAATTGTATGTGAGATAACCATTTCACATAATATGTGTTATTTTACTCTGGGGTATAGGACATAATCTTTACTATGTAATATAACATGACTTTTTACATTATTTTCAAAGCGGAGTTCATTTATATCTTTTAACTCATTGGTGTTTCATTAAAATATATTTTAAGTGGACTAAAAATTTCACATACCCCAAATCTTATTTGGCACCAGCTAAAGTATTAATTACACAAGGATTGTATTAATTATGGCAGAAATTTCTTATGGCAGAAAGTGAAGAGGAACTAAAAAGCCTCTTGATGAAAGTGAAAGAGGAGAGTAAAAAAGTTGGCTTAAAGGTCAACATTCAGAAAACGAAGATCATGGCATCTGGTCCCATCACTTCATGGGAAATAGATGGGGAAACAGTGGAAACAGTGTCAGACTTTATTTTGGGGGGCTCCAAAATCACTGCAGATGGTGACTGCAGCCATGAAATTAAAAGACGCTTACTCCTTGGAAGGAAATTTATGACCAACCTAGATAGCATATTCAAAAGCAGAGACATTACTTTGCCAACAAAGGTCCGTCTAGTCAAGGCTATGGTATTTCCAGTGGTCATGTATGGATGTGAGAGTTGGACTGTGAAGAAAGCTGAGTGCTGAAGAATTGATGTTTTTGAACTGTGGTGTTGGAGAAGACTCTTGAGAGTCCCTTGGTCTGCAAGGAGATCCAACTAGTCCATTCTAAAGGAGATCAGTCCTGGGTGTTCTTTGGAAGGAATGATGCTAAAGCTGAAACTCCAGTACTTTGGCCACCTCATGTGAAGAGTTGACTCATTGGAAAAGACTCTGATGCTGGGAGGGATTGGGGGCAGGAGGAGAAGGGGATGACAGAGGATGAAATGGCTGGATGGCATCACCGACTCGACGGATGAGAGTTTGAGTGAACTCCGGGAGTTGGTGATGGACAGGGAGGCCTGGCATGTTGCGATTCATGGGGTCAAAAAGAGTCGGACACGACTGAGTGACTGAACTGAACTGAACTGTATTAATTATATACGAATCCAAGTACACACATCCATGCACATGTGTATACACACATATATAATTGATGCATATGTATTTGCATATACTTACCACTTTCTCTGGTATTTTCCCAGTCTGACTCTCAGTCTTGCTTGTTGGTTTATTGAGTTCCTCTTCATAATTATTGGCTTCCTTAGAGATCAATTTTTGTAAAACCTCTGCAACTTCATCTTCCAATGTGTGTGCCTGGCTTTCTGTAATCTGTTACAAAAAGTCAAAATATATATAACTTAGTTCTATTTTTGTGGTTTAAAAATACTAAACTCTTTAGCTGAACACATATTTTTAGAAGACAAGAGAATGTTCTGGTCCATCTTCTGAACATCCCTTGTTTATGCCCCTAGTACACACTGACTGTCACAGTGACTGCCCAGCACTCCTGGGAAGAGGCCGTCTTTACTGTTGGAACCCACAGAAAACAATCCTCAAGTTGTTTCTCAACCCTCAGGTGCAGGTCATGGTAGGCAACTGTTGAAACCTGCAAATTTAGCGCCCTCCTAAAGTCTGCCATGGATAAGGCAATGGCACCTCACTACAGTACTCTTGCCTGGAAAATCCCATGGATGAAGGAGCCTGGTAGGCTGCAGTCCATGGGGTCTCGAAGAGTCTGACACGACTTAGCGACTTCACTTTCACTTTTCACTTTCATGCATTGGAGAAGGAAATGGCAACCCACTCTAGTGTTCTTGCCTGGAGAATCCCAGGGACGGGGGAGTCTGGTGGCCTGCCATCTATGGGGTTGCACAGAGTTGGACACGGCTGAAGTGACTTAGCAAAGCCTGCCAGGACTGTGTTAATGTGCCTGGGAACCAAGATGGGGCAGGGGCAGGGGCAGATTAGATTGTGTAGGGCTTCCCAATCATTGCATGGCTTTGCACATCTTATTTCTTTCTCAGCTCACACATTTTTAAAACATTTCTGCTGGTTAAATCCTAACCATCCTTCTAAACTCACTTCAAACACCTCCTCCTCTGAATCTTCTCCTTATTGCTTAACTGGATATAACCCACCTTCTGGCATACTAAATCATGCTGATGGTTCTTACACAACTTGTAGTGTGAGAATGTGTGTGCTTGTCTAGTGCCTCTGCTAAAGCATAAATTCCTAGAGGGAAAGAATGGAGTCTTACTTGTCCTCGAAACTCATGGTGACTGGTATAAAGTAGACACATTATAGACATTTGGCTCTTTGAATCAAGTGGTTTGGCTTCTTAGCATGTTCCAAACTGTACGAATTTGGTTTGTTCTCATGCATATGACTTACTAGGCCAAGATTCAGCAGTTTGGAAACGATCCTGTCAAATACTCCTCTGTCGTTTTCCTCATAAATCCTGGTAGCAATTTTCTGGACAATGTCTTCAGCAGTTAAAGGAGTGCCATCAAGTTGATGAAGGCCGTCTGGGTCATCTAGACAGAACAATCACAACTTCACATTGTGGTGATCACAGGCCTGTTTCTTGGATTACATTAGATTTATAATTTGAATCTTGTACACTCAGGTATGTTTGGAATATACTTAAGGTGAGGCTTTGTCCATGTAAACTCTTGGTTTGAAATAAAATTTGACTTCAAGAATCTAGGATGGTAATGGAAATTCTGAAAGCTTCTTATGCGATTATAAAAGGAAGATCTGAAGACAACATTTTTAGTGCTAATAGTACAAAAAGTAAAATACCAATAGATAATATGCCGTATTGTTCAAAGCACTCTTCTATATATTACATAATTTGATATTCCATTTCCACACAAGGAGTAGGCTGGTATTATCTGCACATGTATTCCCTTTGCAGGCAAATTCCTGGGCTGGGGGAGGGGGAACCTGCCTCACACCCAGAATCAAAGAGTATGTACTGAAGATTTTGTGACTTACTTGGAATAACTGTTCACTTGTGAACAGGTATCAGGGCGCCTTTATGTAAGGCAGCTTAATGCGACAGCTCTTTCTCCAGAGAATAAGGAACTTATTTTATGTCCCTGAAATTTAAACTTTTAAAATGTGATAACAGATTTGCACAATACAGTATGTAAATCTATGGAAACCTCTCCAGATAAGCTTGCTGACATGTGTGCTTGGCTTTTCTGGGAGTACGTTTGGCAGGACCACTCCAGACTAAAGCAAGGGCCCATCCTGAGGAAACGGAAGGATACAGTAGAGTTGGTGGCAAGGAAGAATGGCACCATGTCCCACAGAGCACTCCCAGGAAGCAACTGGTCTTTTCCAATCTATATTACATCATTGACTCAAAGGACATGAGTTTGAGCAAACTCTGGGAGACAGTAAAGGACAGGGAAGCCTGGAGTGCTGCAGGCCATGGGGTAGCAAAGAGTTGGACACAACTGAGCAATTTGAACAACAGTCTATACCCCCTGGAACAGGATAGTCATATGTGCAAGTTTACAAGGCACTTAACTCCTCTTGTCACCTCTAGGCAGCTTGGAAAGATCAGAAATTTAGCTCCAATGATCTCTCTTGTTATTTATGTATTCTTGGACCACTATAAAGGAAGTTATTAACAGCATGTATTTCATGGGATTCTGAGGACCAAATGAGATAAGATGTAAAAGCACCTTTTAAATTGCCAAGTATCATACAAAAGTTAATGTAGTTGTATTACTATGGACAGTGGATTTGCACCTGAAATAAAGGAACTGCAGTTATCTTCTAGAGAAAATAGACATTGAATCCCTAGCCAAATTCTGTCCAAAGAATTCTGAACATATCCACCCAAAGAAAGAAGAACCTAGTACATAATTCTATTCTGGTTCTATCTTTTTCTTCTGTAGCTCGTGGGGATTCATAGATTTTTCCAGACTCTGCAAAGATGGAAGGGTATGCAGCCTCAGGCAGAATATCATCTTTGTGTTGTTTGGAAGAAAGCTTAGGAAAGTGAGCAGGGTGATTACCCATGGAGGGCTGGGAGTGCTCTGACAGTGTATTATTGCTGAATCGCAGGCCAAGCAGTAAGCTGCAAGGCCTTTGAGTCCTATGTACGAGAGTGACTAACAAGCAAGAAAGTCCCTTAGAAAACCCTGTAAAATCAGCTCCCCTCCTGGCTGACTGAAAATTGGGTTCCTCATCCATTTTTTCCAGAGCAGAGATTCACTGTCACTTAGGTCTGATTTGTCCATTTGTGGGTTGCAAGTCAGACTCTGGGGAGTAAGTATAGCAGAAACTACCCAGGCCTAGGGAAAGGCAGAAGAATTTATTTCCCTTCCCATTTATCCCTTGGGATCTGAAAAAGGAAGAATAGTGATTGCCTGCTGAAGCTGGAAAATAACTGCAACAGCTGCTTATAAGTTCATTTAATTCACTACAGAGAGAACATTAGCAAGACTCTAAAGAAGTAGCCTCTTTCCTCCCCGCACTGCTGGATTCTCTGGAGCCAAGAATTCAGATCTCCCCTAGTGCAGGTTGGCTAGACAGGGTTAATAGCTGAACTGTGGGGCAATGCTCCTTGCCTTCTGTGATTTCCCCTGCTCCTCCACAATGGAAAGAATTACTCAGAATGACTTCTCTACTGCTCATGAAGGGGTATTTCACCCTCCTATATAGACCTCAGAGGGGAAGCAAACATGAGTTCACCATTTATAACTTTTTAAAGCAGCTCCAGTTCTAAGTGGATATAAAAGGGCCTTGTTCCATCATCTGCCCAGTTGAGTTTGAATTTTCAGCAACTAATATGGCACTTAACATTCATTTATTCAATATGTTAGTATTAAAGTCTTAATAGGGGCTGAGACTGGAAATACAGTGATAAATAGTTTAGACATGGTCCCTAACTACACAGAGCTTACTGTCTAGCTCATAGTCTGATAATTAGTAATTTCTCAATGAATATTTGTTTGGTGAATGCAGAGAGAAGCCCCAAAGCAATATTTCTTAAAAGAAACTTGGAAAAATCCTAACTCACACATACTGCAGAAAACACCAAGAAGGAGAGTTGTTGGGTTCTCCAGCACAAGCTCATTCAGAGGTTTCCTAAAGGTGTAAAAGTGCCCTGCAGAAGTTAGGCCCCTCGGCCTCTCTATGGGATGAAAGTTTGCACGTCTGAGGCTCTAGTCACCTGGGTGGTCCCAAACCTTCTGGTTCCAGGATTACCAGGGTATGAGAGAAGATTAACAATTTACTCATAAACCATTCTCTCCAAGAATCTTCTATATATACTCAAGTGGACTTAAAATGACCTCTAGGGCAAGCATAGAGCCATCAGCCTAGCATTTGATAGTTTAGAATCTATTTGGGATGTTAATAAAATGCTGAACAATGTTAAAAATAAGGTGCTCAGTTAGTGATCAGATCACAAACAGATCTACCTCTGTCTGCATGCACAACCCATCTGACCAAAAAACAGACAAACATTAGATGATTTTTATATTTTTATTAAACGGTCAACTCAACCCAAGTGGTTGAATCTGTTTCACATGCAGCTATACCCAGTACCCATTTATTGCTAGCCCAAATATTTTAGGTTAAAAAGAGTAGAATTCAAAAAAACTTTTTCATGTAGTACACAACATGAAATGTATAAAAATATAGACCATCTCCCCTACCCCATACATATACAACACAATTCTCCTCAGGCTATGATAGCCTATAAAAGTCTAATTAGTAGTTGTTTTCTGGCAGAGATAATCAGTATATTTCTCTTGTGGCCCATGGAAGAGAATTAAGACACATAAGAAAATCTACAGTCACTCCTAAGAACCAGTACTCAGAATGGAAGACACACTGAGGAATTGAGGCAGATCTCAATGCCTCAGGACAATATTTAATTTACTCCCTCATGTATTCCCTTATTTGTGCATTTGTTCATTTATCAGTTCATGAGCTCCAGACACTGGGACTATAGTCTTTCTACTCTCACTGAGTTTTCAGTTTATTTTAGGAGACAAAGATAAATCATAAGTAGTCACACTCAGGGATGTAAAATTACAAACTGCGATCAGTGCCATGTTGGAAAGAAACAAGGTTTCTATCAGATCATGTGCTGGATAAACCAGAGAAGTAGACAGTCCAGGTAAGACTGTAGATGACACATTAAGGATTTTCGGTTTTATCCTGAGAAATGGGAATCTATTAGCAGGTTTTATGCCAAAGAGTGACATGCTCATGTTTGTGTGTTGAATAGATCACTCTGGCTGCTACATGAATAAGCTGGAGGGGGTCAGAGCGAATGCTGGAAGATCCATTAAAAGATTTTGCTGTAGTTCAAGTGAGATATGATTGGAGCTTGGAAAAGGATGCAGGTGATTAGTAATAGAGGAAAAAAATTGAGATGACACATAGGAAGTAAAAATGATACGACTGATGGATTAGAATGTGAGGGGTAAGGAAAATAATGGTTTGACTCCTAGATTTGTCTTGAAAAATAGGATGTATAGTAGTGCCTTTCCTAGAGGAAAGAGGGCTAAATTATAAGGTTTACAGAAATTATGAGTTTAACATTGGACATGTTAAGTTTGAGGTGCTTCTGAGACTTCAAAGGGAAGATGTTAAGTTGGTAGACAGTTATCGGTCTATAGTTCAGAGAAGTCTGGCTAGTGATATGAGACATCAGGATATAGATGGGAACTGAAGCCATGGAAAGGTTAGAATGCCTAGGGAGACAGGCTATAGCTAGGAAGAGAACACTGGAAAGGGAGTAATAAGTATTTCACCTTGAATTGTGTGTGTCAGGTATTTTGTTGATTTAATTATATGGGAGTTATGATATTTTGTATTTATAGTTAAAATAAATTAGAATGTTAAAATGAACTCAAAGGACCCTTTAAAGAGACAATAAAACCTGGGCTTCTGTGGAGCTGGAATTGTGCATGATATCAATTAAGTTTGGGCCTTTTCTCAATTTTGGACATGGACTAATAAAGGATTGTGAGTGTGTAAGAGAGATTTTCAAAGTATAGGACTTTCTCTTACCTATAATGGGAAACTACAGATTAGAGAAAATAGATAGCAAACATTCTTTTTCTTCATTTACCTTGAAATTTACGGTCCAGTCCACTCTTAGTAGAATCATAATCATCAATCAGTCTTCGATTCTTGGTTGAATCAACATCTTCCACATTCAATTTATTATCATTTGGGGAAATTTTTACAGATTGTCTTTCTTTCTCATTTTTTTCCTTTTCTGTTATGGCCTTTAGCAGGTTCAAGTTATCAACAAAGGAATAATTGCTTTCACCTGGCTTGTTTTCTGGAAGAAAAGCCCCCAAGCCCAGCACATCCATTTTAGTTAAGCTTCTCACGGCCTACATTATTTAAATTAACATCAACTAATTTCTTATTACCTGGAGGGTACGTTTTTTTAATCTCGTCTGCTTCTGCTTCAGCAATCTGTGAAACAAACAGGAGATAGACCCGGTTTTAAATCATTGCTCTACCACTTACCAAATATGATAGCTAAATAATTTAATCCTTGTGGGATTTAGTTTTATTGTTTGTAGGATATAAATAATATTTTTTATCTCAAAGTATTGTCATAAAGATTAAATGAAATAAAAGAACAAATAGTCTATAAATATTAATTCCCTTCTCTGATAATATTGGTAAAAGATAAATCTCTGATAAGTTAAGAAATCTTACAATAGAGTGGATGTGATGTTGAGCTTACTGGATTTTTATGCAGTCAGCTCTTTGTTTTATACAGAACTCTCTATATTCAACTGTCAGGATACAGAAATTACCAAAATTATATTTCCCATCATAATTTCAGTCAGTTTATTATTAAGTTTTGAGGTCTGTGAATTCAAAATGGCTAAAAGGTCACAGCATGATTACATTAAATAGTATAACTAAAATAAAATGAAATAACATTTACTTCTGACCTACCTGCTCATTCAAAGGTCTTTCTGCACTTAATTCTCTATTATGTAGGGGTTTGTCTAGAATAAACACACACAAATGCAAATTTAATTGTGTATTCGAAAGACAATGTGTCTCATTAAATAAAATCTTCAAAAAAGAAAATAGAAATATTTTTGGATGACTGTGAAACAAAAATATACATTGACAAAAATTATAAGATTATACAATAAAAATGATTATCAGCGTTGCCTTGCTTATTATCCCAGTGTATAGAATTACACTTTTTTTTTTTTTTTTTTTTTTTTTTTTTTTTGCTGACCAGAAATCTAACAGAGTTCTAACACTTGGTTTACCAGCTGTTTTCAAGGAGACAGAGCATAATTTGGATTGGAATTGTTGGCACATTAAAAGCTTTTTTTTTTATCACACATTGAACATGTTATGAACAGAAAATCTGAGAAAGGTTGTAAGATGACTAGGGAAAAAAACAAACAAACAACGAAACCACTTTAATAGACGGAAAAGCCACCCCCTCCCAATTTCAAAATAAGATTTTTCAAAACAATCCATGTTACTGCTCTATCATTTAAAAAGTGAGGAAAATCTGTCTTCTGGCTCTAAGTTCTAACCGATTTCTTTGTCAATGTGCGTGGATACCATGTGATCAGAAAATGAGGCACGGTGATATACAGCCCGCGCATTATATCAAGCTTTACCTTCCGTAGCAAAATAGAAAGGAGGTGGGAAGAAAAGGGTCCACGTACCTTGGCTACCTGCCGGTTTGGGGAAAGCCTGAATTGGGCTGCTGTGGAGCATCAATACCACAATCCAAGTGCCGGTCCAAAGGAAACCCATTCTTCCACGCTTGGCTTCGGAAACAGCCTGGCGCCGGGCTCCTGGAGCTGTAGCTTTTGTTATGAATGAAAAGGAGGAGTAAAAACAGGAAAAGCTAGGAGAGTGGGCGCGGGGAGGGCTAGTGGCGGGGATCTGCGTCTAGTGGAGCTCTGCTGGGCTCCGGAGTAAAGGGATTAATTAGACAGTGGGCGCTCGGGACTCAGGTCTCCTCCAGGTGGAGGAGAGCGCTGTCCGTCCCGTGGGTGCTGAAGTTCCTGTGACAAGAGCGGGCAGCGGGTCGGCTTGGGCGTCGCCTTATTCTCGCTCCCTCCTTGAGAGGAAGTGAGGATGGAAGCGCATGCTCTCTGAGAGTCAGAGGCGGGAAGGGATGGCGTCAGCAACTCCAAAGCTACTCCAATTCTCTCCACGAATGGAAGCGGGGGAGGGACGACAGACGGGCTAGCGTATTTTCTGTGCCGCAGTCCTAGGGCTGATCCTGCAATCAGGGTCGTGGACATCATTGTCCTAACCTTGCAAGTAAATGTTACCTCAGGGACCAAGTGCCTTCTCTGCCTGTGCACCTGTTAAGGAAAGCTAGATAACCATAGGCAAAGGGTTCTGCTTTGAAATTATTCTGGGATATCTTCTCCAAAAAGTCCTTTCCATTCCACTGTCTGTACCTAAAAGACAGATATAATTCTTATATTCTTAGAAAAGCTGTGCCTTTTGTAATTTG
Source organism: Bos mutus (assembly GCF_027580195.1). Lineage (NCBI taxonomy): Eukaryota > Metazoa > Chordata > Mammalia > Artiodactyla > Bovidae > Bos > Bos mutus. The sequence goes on along the minus strand of NC_091626.1, from coordinate 50,044,616 downwards.
GGTTGACATACCAGGGCTCTCTTGGTGCTCTTGTCTCAGCTCTATGGAGTCTTTTTAATTGGGATATTTAGGGAACATTCTTTCAAATAGATTGCTGCAACACAGTCACTCTCCTAGATGCTGAAACAGAACACACACACACACACATCATTGCCTGTCCCCCCCCTACACACACACACACCATTGCCCCCCCCCCCCACACTATTGCTTGTTCCCCTAAGAGTGAATATCCTCAACACTCAGGGGTAGGTGAGCAGCAGGAGGAGCCAATTTCGATTAAAAAAAATTTCCCTTTCTCACGATGGGAAACCCCTCTTCAAAGAAAGAAAGGAAAAGGGGGAAATGGGATGGGGGTGGGGGGGAGGAAGCTGCACTTCTGTAAAATTCTTCTCTGGGATTCAATTATGTCTAAGAACTTGGTTGTTTCAAGGTTCCTTGAAGAGACGGGATAGTCATGAAAAGCATTTTTCATCATAACCAGGTCAGGGAGGTGCTTCCTATATTTCGAGAATATTTCCAGAAGCCTAAGATTATTGCATGAAAGGAGCTAGCAAAAAAAGACTTTAAAATAATGAATACAAGCAACACTAATAATGTGAGCAGGGTGCTGAGTAAGTTGTTTAGTCTCTGAGTTTTAAACAGATCTTGGACCCTTTCCTTTGGACTGTGGCATGCTGGGAACTAGTCTGAATAATGATCACAGAGAAGAATTCAGCACAATCAGGCCTTTGATTTCTCTATCCCTGCTTTTCAAGGAGCAAGTTAGTTGTTCAAGTACCTAAAAATAAATAAACAAGCAAGCAAGCTAACAAACAAATCTCCCTCATTCTGAAGGGCTTTGGGTTTGGATATCACTCAAATACTTTAAGAATCTAAAGAGTACTTTGGATCTAGCACCTACTTTAAAACAAATAGTTGTCAAGAAACAGTAATGCAGCCTTGGGGGCAGGGTCCAGGTTCCCCCTCAAGGGAAACACATAATATATTTGAGATCGTCTGTAGAACTAAAAACCCCACCAAATTGAAGATGTTAACTACTTGATGGAGCACTCTTCATTCCAGAGAAGGTCACAGTTCTCCCATCATCACCTGATGCCCCATTTGCCTGGCAAAGCAATAAAGCTATTTTTTTTTTACTTTACAATAAATAAATAAAGCAAACAGTTGTTTCTTGGCAGTAATTACATAACATTAGTATCCCAGTAGGCCGCATTTGAAAAAATTACATCTCCCAATTTGAAATCCTATCCAAGTGAAGGGTAAATTTCCTTATTTTCCTCTTCTTTAAAGCAGAGGTGGCAGGCTCTGTTTACTTTGCAATGTAATTGTGGAGAACAGTTGAATACATGTCTTGATCAAATCATTTTGTTTGTTTTTTTAACTTCATGGTGCGGCATGTGGGATCTTAGTTAGGGATCCAACTCTTGCCCCCTTCTTGGAAGCACGGGGTCTTAACCATTGGACTGCCAGGGAAGTCCCTTGATCAAATCATTTTATGCCAGGAATGTTTTGACACAGCCTAAAAAATAAGTCATGAAGTATTTTTAGCTTTTAAGAAACATTACCAAAAATTTGGTGAAATAGCCATTCATGGAGACTTACTCTGTCGCTGATCTAATCCCTGAGCTCCACTCCATCCTATGTCCCATCCTTTAACTTGCCTTTCCCCACAATGTATGTTTGCAGTTGGGAGGGTCTCAGGATACAACTAAGGTAAGGGATGGCTATTGGACTTCCCCTGTGGTTCAGCTGGTAAATAATCCACCTGCAATGTGGGGACCTGGGTTTGATCCTTGGGTTGGGAAGATCCCCTGGAGAAGGGAAAGGCTACCCACTCCAGTTTTCTGGCCTAGAGAATTCCATGGACTGTATAGTCCATGGGGTTGCAAAGAGTAGATCGACTTTCACTTTCACGGCTATTGAGGACATTGCATTGCTTGCCAAAAATGAAAAAAGTATTTGGCTTTTCCCTGTCATTTGCACTCAAAGTGTTAAATCTAAGAGTGTGTTTCTGACCAAATGAACTGTGGAGCATGGGGTAAACTCTAAGGCATGAATTAATTTACATTTCTAAGTCTTATGGATGTTTTTTTATCAGACTCAGCATAGGTCTATGAGTAGAGTAATCCTAAGTTTCATTTATTCATTCATTCACTTAAGGGATATTTATTGAGCACTCAGAATGTACCAGGTATTAAGATAATTGCCAAGTATACAAAGATAAGTAAGATATAGTCACTGCTGGTTTTGTAGCCTGGGAGAAATGACTGATTATAACAAGCACCACCGCAACTATTTACTGAATGCTCTTCACGTGCTACACATTGATGTCACTTAAATATAAGTGAACAAATAAACACAAGAGTGTTTATGGGTTCCCTGTGGTATATGCAGAGTTCAGGTGGGGTGCAAATAATGGAGTGAATGATCAGGAAAGGTTTCAAAGAGAAGATCTCTTGTTTTAATCATAAAAAGATTAAAATATTCAATTGTTATGTAAAAGCACACCAGAAACATTGAATAATATAAACAAATATATGTTGAAGTTGCAAGACAAGTATCACTGAAGCAGATCAGGTGATTGTGAAATAAACAACATACAAGGCACAGTAACTTCATCAGTGTTACACATGGATTGATCATTCAGTATAGAAGATGCCTTTCGAGCTTAGTCTTGAAGATGGAGATACTTGAAGTTTTTTAGAGAAAATTTTATATTATTATTGCATGTTGTATTGTAGAAAGTCTCAGACAAACACAAAAGGAGTAAAAATATTGAAACAAAATCCATGAATTCATTACCCAATTTCAGTAATCATTAACTCATGACCACTGTTTTTATTTTATATTCACCTGTAAAAATCCCAAACTTCATATCATTTCACCCACAAGCATACCAGTATGTTTACCTAAAAGATAAGAGTTCTTTTTTCCTAGCATTATTGTCATACCTTTATCATATCTCATAATAATAATACTTCACTATCATCAAATATTCAGCCAAAGTTCAGATTCCCCACTTGCCTTATAAATATTTTTACAGATGGTTTGCTTAGATCACAATCCAAACAAGGCCATACATTGCATTTGTTTGGCTTGTGAAAGACACATATCAGTATAAGATATTGCAAGATTTTCTGTTCATTTCCCAAGACATGTTGGTTGCTTCTTTAGAATACTGTGCACACTTCCAATACAGCATGTGTCTTATTGTGCTGCTCTTTGTACATGATTCTTTTCATTTCAAAAATAATAAATGTATATTGAAGGAAAAATTCTAAAAATACAGTAAGCTAAAAGGGGAAAAATCATCTAATAGAGGCAATCCCTGCTAACTTTGGGCATATTTCCTTTTGGTGCATGTTTTTCTAAGAAAATGTTTTGTACATATGTTTATAAAATCTTATTTCTCATTGTATACATATCTGTCTATCCCACTAATCTATGAACTCTCCAAGGGGAAAGGTCTTATCTTGCTCACCCTTCATTTCTCAGCCCTTCTTACAGTATCTGGAAATCTGCTTGCTTAAGTAAATGAATGAAGTGATGGAGGCTTGTCTGTTTACCTTTGCTCTTCAAATGCTGAGACCTTGATGGCTGCCCCACATTGGAGGATCATGACAGTGTTGCAGTTTCAGGAGCTGCCAGTTCCTTCAAGAGCTGTTAGCCACTCTGTCAGCGTGATTATCCACTCAGCATTTTCTTAACAAAGGAGAGTAGTCTTGCAGAAGAGGTATTCACGAAAGGACTAAGAATAGAGAGACAGAGCTGGCAAAAGCTTTTACAGCTACAGTTATAGGCATGGATTCATTGCTGTTAAAAAGGCTGACACAGGATGCCAACACTAGAGATGGCTGTTGGTGTGGCTCAGACGAGAAATGTGGAATCTGGAAGTTCACTATGAGATGGAAGTTGAAGTCATCAAGGATGATGAAAATGAGCAAATAAGACAACTGAAACAAGTGAGGACTTCCCTGGTGGTCCAGTGGTTGTGAATCTGCCTGTCCACAGGGGACATGTGTTCCATCCCTGGTCTGGGAAGATTCCACTTGCTGCAGGGCAAATAATCCTGTTTGTCACAACTACTGAGGAACCTGTGCACCACAGGAGAAGCCACTGCCATGAGAAGCCCGCTGCGTTAGTGAAGGGTAGCCCTGCCTCTCTGCAATTAGAAAAGCCCGAGGGCAGCCATGAATACCCAGCACAGCTATACATAAACAAAACAAGGAAAGTGAAAGCATGGAAATGAAAAAAGTATATGAATAAAGAAAATGGGCCCAAATGACAAAATGTGATAGGTCACCTACAGAGAGCAAAGTGCCAGCACTGAATCTGAGTGGGAAGGAGGAGAAGGTGGCTGGATGGCAAAGTTTTCTGTTGTTTGCTTACCTTGTTTGTACGATGACTAAACCAGATTGGGTCAATCATTTGCTCCAGGGGTCGTGGGAGGAAGAAGTGAGTCATACAAGGGCTTTCTCCAGGACAACAATGGTAGAGCAATTTCCCAGAAGGAATAGGGTGAGCGAGTAAGGCAAGCAAAACAACAGATGTTCATTACATTATAGAATGTAGTATTTAGGATAGGTTAAACATTACTGAGTAAAAATATCAAGTTTCCTGTTAGCAGTATGATTCATATCATAAAAGTTGTGTACATGTGTGTGTTCATAAATAGTGACTTGAAAATTTTATTTCCCATTATGTTTATCCCATTATGTCACTCCTAAAGGAAATCAGTCCTGAATATTCATTGGAAGGACTAATGCTGTAGCTGAAACTCCAATACTTTGGCCACCTGATGCGAAGAACAAACTCATTGGAAAAGACCCTGATGCTGGGAAAGATTGAAGGCAGGAAGAGAAGGGGACAAAAGAGGATGAGATGGTTGGATGGTATCACCGATTCAATGGACATGAGTTTGAGCAAGCTCTGGGAGTTGGTGGTGGACAGGGAAGCTTGGTGTGGTGCAGTTCATGGGGTTGCAAAGAGTCAGACATGACTGAGCAACTGAACTGAGCTAAACTGATTATGTTTAGAGTGGTTGCTAGGTTAGGACTTTTTCTTTGTTAATTAGGCAGCTGTAAATTCCTTGAATTTTCAACATGTGTATGTACTGGTTTTATAATCAGAAAAAAACTCAATAAAGCAATATAATCTGTATAAATAATTTTATATACTAAAAGATATTCTATTATGTTTCAGACAATTTAAACGAATTATCTTCTGGGATGTGAAAATAGAAAGTGATAAGATCAGCAAGAGGGGAATGAGAATTCAGTGAGAGGGTTTTTGTCTTTTATTCTGCTACTACTCAATACCATTCTAGGTGATTTTCACAGTGCATGGTCATTGTTCATATTTTCTTTTTATTGTGACCTCTTTGAGAGGAGGTGCTGATGAGGACTCACCTTTCTATCTTAGTGCCTAGGGTACTGTAAAGAAGTCAGTTAATGTCTGTTGAATAAATTTTATCACCTTATGAATCTATCCACAACAGTCCCTCTTACATGAGACTTGACACCTTTTCCTAAGCCACATGTGTACCTCAAATAGCCAAACTTTGCCAGACATCATCCCTCTCCATCAGCCCTACTAATCCCCTCCCATTGCAGGGGTAAAACTGCTACCTGGTCAGGGTCATGTCTGAGGTGGGCTAAGGCTTCCCAAGGGCTCCTCAAGTTAGTATCCATCCTACACCCTCCCAGGTCCTGCAGCTGGCTTCTGTGGCACCAGGATTTAGGGATAGGGGGTTATCCAGGCTTTCTCCCTGTTCTGTAGTGGTTTGGGGTTTGTGGGAAAGGAAGTTAAAGGATACAAACCGGGATTCCTTTCTATATGGTCCATTCTAGGACTTGCTGAATTACTGAGAGCATGTGCTTCCTTGTGGATCTTCACAAGGTACTAGCTGTAACACGTGTTCAGCTGGCATGAAGTCCAGGCCATTCTTGACTTCCTCAAACACAGCAGGCCTACTTCTGCTGCAGGGCCTTTGAACTTGTTTTCTCTTCTTGCAATGTTCTTCCTCCAAATAGTTCCAGGGCTTAATCCCTTAACACAGATCATATCTTTGCTAGAAATCATGGTCTTGGGAAGGCCTAGTGTCTCAGGTTGAGTTCCCTGAGAAACAGACTCTGAAATGGAGATTAGCATGCAGGATAGTCTCTTGAATCAACACCTATGGAAGGGAAAAACGAGAAGGATTTGCCAGTGGAAAAAACTGAGCCATGACACAATATCAGTGGAGGTTTTAGCCAACCTTGCAGGGGATCTAAAGATGAGATGATCCTTCAGAACTGTCTGGAGTTGCGGCAAGAGATGTAGGCCTTTATACTCCTGAATAGATCAGTCATTGAGTATAGGCCTTACCAGGAAGCAGTCAGGACCCTGGATGAGGTGGTTCTTTTCAGCAGTTGCTGCTGCTGCTGCTAAGTCGCTTCAGTCGTGTCCGACTCTATGCGACCCCATAGACGGCACCCCACCAGGCTCCCCCATCCCTGGGACTCTCCAGGCAAGAACACTGGAGTGGGTTGCCATTTCCTTCTCCAATGCATGAAAGTGAAAAGTGAAAGTGAAGTCGCTCAGTTGCGTCTGACTCTTAGCAACCCAGTGGACTACAGCCTACCAGGCTCCTCCATCCATGGGATTTTCCAGGCAAGAGTACTGGAGTGGGTTGCCATTGCCCTCTCCATTTCAGCAGTTGGGGGGATAAGATTTTCAGTTCTGAAGTGGCATCTGAGCAAGGCATCCCAATCTTCACCACACATACCCTGACCCCCTTGTTTAAAGCTGTAGCCACTGCCCCTGCATTCTCCCCGCCCTCCCTCTGCCTATATTTCCCCATTGCTCTTACCACCTAACATACCGGATAACGCACTTGTTGATTTTCTTTATCTTTCTCTAACTAGACTGTGAGATTTTTGTGGACAGGAATTTTATTTTATTATTATTATTATTTTTTCACTGCTGAATCCAAACACCTAGGATAGTGTCTGACATATAGTAAGTGTGCAAGCCATATCCATCCCTGGAATATGCTTTAAAACCTCAGGAATGAGAACTCCCTAACTGTCCAGTGGTTACAACTCTGCACTTTCACTGTTGAGGGTCCTGGGTTCAATCTCTGCTGGGAGAACTAAGATCCTGCAAGTCAGTGCAGCCAAAAAAAAAGCAAAACCAAAACCAAAAATAGGAAAAAATATATAGCTAGATTAAATAGAAAAAATAAGATTGGCCATTAATTGATCATTATTGAATCTGGGTAATGAGTACACATATACAGATTCAATATACTAATCTCTAATTTTGTATATGCTTGAAATTTTTCACAATAAAAAGCTTTAAAAGAAAAGGGTTATTTTAAATTTACTGCCCATCAGTAGAGACAGCAATAAGAGAGATTGTTCTTCTTTCTCCTAAAGGTGTATCTGAAAATACAGTTAAACATCTTTCTTAGTGGAGCAGAAAATCAATAGCTTTGCTCTGGTGCTCCGAAGCCCATCCTCCAGCCATCCCTGTAGGCATGCTGATGTCATGGGGACCCCGGATGACTTGGCTGCCCATGCACCTGAAGGGTTCGTGGTAAAATTTCAGGTTTCTTCTCCTTGGATATCAACATTTTACAGACGTTGGCGAATGAGGCCAGTATTTCCTGCTTGACAGACATTGCATAAACACAATTAGACAGGACTCATGCATTCTGAGAAACTAAGAGTGATTATTGGATTTCCCCTCCCATCAATCATGGAAGAGTGGGCACTAGGAGGCTGGGTGAGAGTGGGTTGACCTACAGAGGAAAGCAGTTCTCTCTTCTCTGCCCCATCTACTCCAAACAAACCTGCAGGGAAGCCCTGCATGGTCTGACTCCTGTAGCCTCCCTGACCTCATTCCCTTGCACGCACCCCCAAGCCCCTGAGCTCAGTCTACACTGGCCTCTGCTGTCACAGGCACAATCAGACATGCCCTCACACTGGTGCCTTTACAGCGCCTTCCCACTCTGCCTGGAATATTCTCTGCATGGCTAATCTCTTCACCTCCTCCAGACCTTGGGTCAAGTGTCACCTTCTCTGTGACAGATTATTTAAAATTATACCTATGTCTGCCACCCCTGTATCCCTACCTTATTACCTTGCTCTACTTTTTCATTATTTCTTGCCACTTTTCTGTTTTGACATACTATTTAATTTTTGATCTATCTATCCTGAGTACCCATAATAGTGCCTGGAACATAAATAATTATCAAAAACATTGAATGAATGAATGGAGCTCAGAGTCATGTGTTTCTCAGCCAGTGACCACACATTAAAGATTTTCAAGGCAGTCCTGGTTTTAACTCTGTTCCTGATAGGATTTCTCTGCTTGCCTTCATCTTGCTCTATATCTACAAGCCTTCAATTCATATTTTAAAACAACCAGAGTGATTTTTTAAAAGTTTAAGTCAGGGCCTTCCCTGGTGGTCCAATGGGTAAGTCCGCCTTCCGGTGCAGGAGATGCAGGTTTAATTTCTGGTCAAGGAACTAAAATTCCACATGCCATGGGACTACTGATTCCATGCGCTCTGGAGTCTGTGGGCCACGACTAGAGAGAAGCCTGTGCATGGCAACTAAGACCTGACAGTTTAAGTCTGATGGAAGGTACGGGTCGGGCTTGGGCAGAACAACATGGAGAGGTGTAGTAGCCTGCACCTGGTCACAGGTAGGAGACATTACCACTAAGGCCTGGGTCTGGTGTGAGCTGACAGGACTGTGGCCTTTGGTAGAGGATGCAGCCGAGATGAGGCAATCTATTAATAACAGGGAGGGAGCCAAGGAAATAAATCTCCTGGCACCACTTTCCTTTCTTCCAGTCATCTCCTACAAGTGTCCCCGGTGGCTGAAATCAACCAGAGACCAGAGGGCAAGGGAGTCACCAAGACAGTCCTTGGAAGTCAACCTTCTTGAGTACAGAGCAGGGCGCACCGTGAATCCAGGGCAGGGGCGGGGGAAAGAAAATTGAAAATATCCACCTTATGTCTTCTTTCATGCTGCCCCACTCCTATGGCCCTTCACATTGTTCCCAGAACATGGCAAGATTTCCCTTGACACAGGACTTCTGCATGTGCTTCTGCCTGGAGTGCTCCTTCACAGACCCAGCTCCTTCTCATCCTGGCAAATGTCCCTTCCTTAGACAGGTCTTCTCTGATCAGTGTCCTCACTCAGCTGTCCCCTGTTACATCATTCTGTTTCTTTCTTAGCATTTATTACAACCTTTAATAAGTTTGTCTCATTGTCCATCTCCTCCTCCAGGCTATGCAAGCTCACTAAGGGCAGGAATTTTCTTTCTTCTATTCTGACACCTGAAACAGAGTCTGGCATCTAGTAGGTGCACAATAAATATTTTTTTAAATGAACAAATAGATAACCAAGAAAATTCTAAAATAAAATGAAGGGAAGTGTCTTACACATACTAAATTATAAAGCTACTGTAACAAGAACATTTTGACCCTGGCACAGGAAAACAACATTATAGTCCAGAAATAGAACCACTGCAATAGCTTCCTGAAATAGTGATTCATTATATGATAGAAGTGTCACTTAAAAATCAGTGGGGGAAAGATAATTCATTCATAAATGATGTTGGGATAATTCACTAGCAGTATTTAAAATGATAGATGTATTCCTTATAACTTCATTGAAGTAAGTTGCCTATAGATCAAAGATTGAAATATGAAAACATGAAAAATTACGTGACTACTTTTATGATCTTGAGAAGAGAAATGCTATTCTAAATATTACAGACAAAACAAAACATAAAGGAAAAGAATGATACATTAACTACCTAATTAAATTTTTTTTATAAAGTATGTTATCACAAGTTTGAAAGCTGTGGAAAATACTTGCAAAAATAAATTTACATAATATATTAAAAGTTATTAATAGTCAATAATAGAATAAAAGTGGGTAAAGGACACAAACAGGAGCTGGCTTGAAGTAACCCCCAATTACAAACTCACAACAATTTTAGCATCAAAATAAAGACACAGGAAAACTAAAAGTAACACACATGACAAATAAGCCATGAGGCCATAACAGATACTTAAAGTAGGAGGAGTTGAAATCCTTCTTTACAGAAGAACACAAGCTAACAAATTAGAAAAGAGTACTAGAACTAGAAAATCATCACTCTGCAACCTCATATTGCAAGAATTATCAATGAATTCTAAAACAATTATGTGAGGACATTTCCAAGTTTCTATAATATTACTGCACAGATTACTTGCTAATGCAAAGAATATGTTTACCTTTAAGATGGATTTATTTGGTAGTTACCAGTTTAATTTGGTGGAGAAGGCAATGGCACCCAACTCGAGTACTCTTGCCTGGAAAATCCCATGGATGGAGGAGCCTCGTAGGCTCCAGTCCATGTGGTCGCTAACAGTCAGGCACGACTGAGCAACTTCACTTTCACGCATTGGAGAAGGAAATGGCAACCCACTACAGTATTCTTGCCTGGAGAATCCCAGGGACGGGAGAGCCTGGTGGGCTGCCGTTTATGGGGTAAAACAGAGTCAGACATGACTGAAGTGACTTAGTAGTAGCAGTTTAATTTGGCGGTGAAACTTAGCATCACTCATTATGGGACTTGACATTATATGCCTCTTGAAGGGATGTAAAATCAAGTCCACAAGCACCACTATCAAGTGTTCATACTATTTCCAAAGATGCTGGTTTATTTTGCCCAGAGTAGAATCTGAACATTGGCACTGTGTTAAAAAATTCACTGTAGTCTGCAATCAAGTTAGACGGCATATCACTAAATATTTGAAAGGTAAATATTGATACCTGTATGAATTATTTTGGAATTATATATGAGAGTCCTAAGAGGAACATTATTGCAATGGAAAATCATCTTCCTGATTTTTGCAGTTTCTCAGCCAGTCTATCTTTTCCAAAGATCATCTCTCTCCTCTTTTGCACTATTATAAGCTTTTAAATGAATATGAACCTTTAAATTATATCATAAAAAGAAATTATAAGTTCTATAGATCAAAGATAAATGTTATTAAGGATTTTTGACATAGTATTTTAATTAAAAAATGTGTGCATTTGTCCTCTCACTGTCTAATATGAATACTATTAGAAAAGGAAATTTCACTATTGAAGTAATATTTGATGTGACAGATTACTTGCTAGTCATGGGGAAAGGAAGGATGCACTGTACTATGCAAGAATCGGGATGTCACCACATACTCTGTGATTCTATGTGAAATGCCTAGAATAGACAAGCCTGAGACAAAATAGACTAGCGCTTGCCTAGGGCTCGGGGCTGGTAGTGGCTGGGAATTGGGGAGTTACTACTAGGTATGGGTTATCTTTTGGAGATTATGAAAATTACCTGAAAGTCATTATGGTAATAGTTATACAACTCTGTGAATATACTTGGAGAAGGCAACGGCACCCCACTCCAGTACTCTTGCCTGGAAAATCCCATGGACGGAGGAGCCTGGTAGGCTGCAGTCCATGGGGTCTCTAGGAGTCGGACATGACTGAGGGACTTCCCTTTCACTTTCCACTTTCATGCATTGGAGAAGGAAATGGCAACCCACTCCAGTGTTCTTGCCTGGAGAATCCCAGGGATGGGGGAGCCTGGTGGGCTGCCATCTATGGGGTTGCACAGAGTCGGACACGACTGAAGTGACTTAGCAGCAGCAGCAGCAGCAAGCTTTTAGATATAAATCCTAGGGGATCTTTAATTCTAGGAATAAATTCTATATTTTTGTGAAGAAGCAATGAGACACATCTAAATGGAGAAAAATTCTACCAGAAAACTCTTCTAGCCTCCCCAGCAAGTCATTGTTATGGAAGGGAAAGTGGATAGAAATAGTTTCAGATTTCACAAGACTTACAACATGTAACAAATGCAATAGATGCTATTTTGAGCAAACCAACTAGGAAGAAGATTTTTGATACAATTGGAAAATTCAGGAATAGAATGGGTATTTTATCATATAAAAAGAAGAGTATTAATAATTTGTTAGAGATTGTGGTTATATGTACTTAATTTTTACAGATGTCCACTCTAGTATTTAAGGAGTGAAATGTCATAATGTCTGTAATTTAATTTTTTAAAAAAATCAGAAAAAATATAGATAAAACAAATATGGCAAAATGTTGACTACTGTTAAATCTAGGCATGTATGGGGACTTCCCTGGTGGTCCAGTTGTTAGAACTCCACGCTTCCACTGCAGGGGACCTGATCCCTGGTCGGGGAAACTAAGATCCCACAAGCTATGCCGCACAGCTAAAAAAGAAAAAAAAAAAAAACTAAGTGGATATATGGGGGTTCATTTTACTAGTTCCTCTGTCTTCCATTTGAAAATTGTCATTAAAAAACTTTTAGAGCCAGGAAATTGTGAAATCTGTAATGATAATGCAAAAAAATTATCCAAAGATTTTTTTCCTAAGAGATATTTGAATAAGAAGTATAAATAATTTTTAGCAATTCTGAATTCTGTGTTAAAGTACAGGTGGCTGGGACTTCCCTGGTGTTCTAATGGTTAAGACTCTGCTTCGAACGTCCGTGGTGGTACAGTGGATAAGAATTTGTCTGCCAATGCAGGGGACAAGGGTTCAGTCCCTGATCTGGGAAGATTCTACATGCCATGGAGCAACTAAGCCCATGCACCATAACTATTGAAGCTGGTGCACCTAGAGCCTGTGCTCTGCAACAAGAGAAGCCACCCACAATAAGAGGCTAAGGCACCGAAAGGAAGAGTAGCCCCCACTCGCCCCAACGCCCTGCTTGCTGCAACTAGAGAAAGCTCTCCTGGCAACAAAGACTCAGTGGAACCAAAAAGAAATAAAAATTTAAAAAAGGACTGTGCTTCCACTGTGGATTAAACACGGGTTGTTTAATCCCTGGTTGGGGAACTAAGATCCCGCATGCTGTACCTCTCAGCTAAATAAAGTATAGGTGTTGTATCGACTTTGGCGGTAGACATGTGTGTGACAAAATAACAATCCAAATATTATTGAAATTTGTATTGCATTTCATAGAATACTGTTCTTTTTTAAATAAAGGGAATTTAAAATGTATGTAACTATGTAAAACTTCCACGCGCATAAATTCACATACTAGGAAATGTCCTTTATCATATTAGGATCCCTACATCGGGATCACAAAATACAGCAATGTTAACCACATGTTAAAAGTTAGAAGCACTGTATTCTTAAAATTTCAGTAGGAGTCAGCAGACAACAGTAAGAAAAAAGAAACTTGTTAATTTCTTCAGGCACTGATTTAGAGTTCCATAGTCCAATTGCTCCCCCTGTGCTGTCTACCCAAAGATTCCTGTCTCATTTCTGGTCTTTCTTTTATTTTTGGCCATGTCCTGTGGCTTGGGGAAACTTAGTTCCCTCATCAGGGATTGAACCCAGGCCCCGCAGTGAAAGCACAGCGTCCTAACCACTGGACCACTAGGAAATTCCCCATTTCTGCTGTTTCTTGCCACTCGGGTGACCTGGGGAAAGAAGAGGCACATAGATTGTCTCAGTAGGGTCAATGGCAAATCATAAACAAATAGCTATTTTGTCTTACTTCCAGTCAAGCCATTGTTAGTTACACTTAAGGACAGATTAGGTGTGAAGCTAGTGAAGCATGCTTCAACTTGTACACACTTCTTCTAAGGGGAATACCTTAAGCTTTTGTTCACATGCTGTGTTTAGTCTCAGTTGTGTCCAACTCTTTGCGACTCCATGGACTGTAGCCCACCAGACTCCCCTGTCCATGGGATTTCCCAGGCAAGAACACTGGAATGGGTTGCCATTTCCATCTCCAGGGGATCTTCCTGAGCCAGGGAACGAACTAGTGTCTCTTGCATTGCAGGTGGATTCTTTACCTGCTGAGCCATCAGGGAAGCCTGTAGGCTTATACTTTTGTAAAAATTCGAACGAGTTTAAAACACAATTGGTTGAGACCTTTGTCTTTTTCATCAAACTTCTCCTCATGCTGGATCTTGGGTCAGTGGCCATGGGCATTTCTGAAAGTCAGAGAAATAATTAGTAGTAATTCCTTAATATCGTCCAATAAAGTCCTGCACAAAATGTGTGGGTCACTATGCTGGTCCATAAGCTACTACTATCTGTCTGTGAAGAAATAAGTAAAGAAATTGAGAACAAGCATAACAATTTCATAAGATAATTTTGTGTCTATTGACTCTAATAATGATAAAAACTATAGACATTTGTTGTACATCTTTCTTTCACTTCATTTTTCTAGTAATTAAATTTTGTTTTATTTTACAAATGTAATGGTCTGCAATTTGTTGGGCAAAAAAACTTAACTTGAAGAAACACTGATTAAGTTTCTTTAATCTAGAGTATCCTCTTCTTCTTTCATATCATTGAACAATTGCCTTGCAAAATTATAATCCCCCTCCTTTCTGATTTGTCTGATTTTTTTCTCAACACTTTTGTTTTCCAATTTGCTTTTTCATTTTCTTAACAGTGTCTCTTGAGAGGCAAAAGATTTTAATTTTGATTAAGTCCCATTATGGATTTTTTCTTTTATAGTTTGTGATTTTGGAATTGTAGTTAGATAGGTATGGGTAAAAAAAAACAATGAAATAATAAGAAAAACACAAAAAACTCAAAACATAAATCCTTGAATCTCACATAGTTTAAAAAATTAACTCAAAATGGATCACAGACCTAAATGTAAAAGTGATAACTATAAAAATTTCTTTTGTTAGCTCATTTAAATCTTTTTTTAAATTTTGTATTGGGATATAGCAGATTAACAATGTTGTGATAGTTTCAGGTGGACAGCAAAGGGACTCAGCCATACATATACATGTATTCATTCTCCTCCTAACTCCCCTTTCATCCAGGCTGCCAAATAACATTGAGCAGAGTTCCCTATACTATGCAGTAGGTCCTTGTTGGTTATCCATTTTAAATATAACAATGTGTACCCGTCTATCCCAAAGTCCCTAACTATCCCTTCTCCTTATCTTTTCTCCTGGCAAGGATCATTCCTGAGTCTGTGAGTCTCTATTTTATAAGTAAGCTCATTTGTATCATTTTTTTTGTAAATTTCACATAGAAGAGAGGTCACACAATATTTCTCCTTCTCTGCCTGACTTACTTTACTCAGTATGACAACCTCTAAGTCTATCCATGTTGTGGCAAATAGCATTATTTCATTCTTTTTAATGGCTGAATATTATTCGGCCATAATCATACACAGATAATCATTTGGCCATTATCATATACACGTAATTGTATATGTGTACCACATCTTTATCCATTCCTCTGTTGATGGACACGTGGGTTGCTTCCATGTCTTGGCTGTTGTAAAGAGTGCTGCAGTGAACATGGGGGCATGTATTCTTCTGGATCATATTTTTTTTTCCAGATATATGCACGGGAGTGGGATTGCAGGGTCATATGGTAGCTCTAATTTTAGTAAAACTATAAAATTTGAGAAGACAACATAAAGGAAAATCTTGGTGGCCTTGAAGTTGGCCAAGATTTCCCAAGGTGATTCCAATGTCTGGCCAGGCAGGATTGAGAACCATCAGTAATTCCATTCCAGATAACAAGCCAGGTCAATGTGAGTTAAGGGGAACTATCTCAGGCTACAATGTTTCTCAGATTTTAATGGACATACAAATCACCTGCTGCTGCTGCTAAGTCGCTTCAGTCATGTCCGACTCTGTAAGACCCCATAGACGGCAGCCCACCAGGCTCCCCATCCCTAGGATTCTCCAGGCAAGAACACTGGAGTGGGTTGCCATTTCCTTCTCCAATGCATGAAAGTGGAAAGTGAAAGGGAAGTTGCTCATTTGTGTCTGACTCTTAGCGACCCCATGGACTGCAGCCTACCAGGCTCCTCCGTCCATGGGATTTTCCAGGCAAGAGTATTGGAGTGGGGTACCATTGCCTTCTCCGACAAATCACCTAGTTACTTAAAAAAGAAAAAAGATGTAGTAGATCTCAAATTGTCTTCCCTCTGGTCTTTTAGTTATGTGAAAAAATATGTTATTTAAAGTTTAAGCCACATTTAGCTGGGTATACTGATGCATTCCCTGAAGGACAGCAATGGCAACCTACTCTAGTATTCTTGCCTGGAGAATCCCATGGACAGAGAAGCCTGGCAGGCTACAGTCCACAGGGTCTCAAAGAGTCAGACAGACTGAAGCAACTTAACACAGCATACTACTGATGCATTCATCTGAAAGTATCTTAACAGCCCCACTTTTATAATCTCATTTTTAAAATTTAAAAGCAGACAGAAGTCGTAAATGAACCACAAGCGTGACGGAGCTGCTCAAAATAAGGAAATGCTATTTTCAGTTCAGTTCAGTCAGTCGTGTCTGACTCTTTGCCACCGCATGAATTGCAGCACGCCAGGCCTCCCTGTCTATCACCAACTCCTGGAGTTCATCCAAACTCATGTCCATCGAGTCAGTGATGCCATCCAGCCATCTCATCCTCTGTCATCCCCTTCTCCTCCTGCCCCCAATCCCTCCCAGCATCAGAGTCTTTTCCAATGAGTCAACTCTTCACATGAGGTGGCCAAAGTATTGGAGTTTCAGCTTTAGCATCAGTCCTTCCAAAGAACACCCAGGACTAATCTCCTTTAGAATGGACTGGTTGGATCTCCTTACAGTCCAAGGGACTCTCAAGAGTCTTCTCCAACACCACAGTTCAAAAGCATCAATTCTTCGGCACTCAGCTTTCTTCACAGTTCAACTCTAACATCAATACATGACCACTGGAAAAATCATAGCCTTGACCAGACGGACCTTTGTTGGCAAAGTAATGTCTCTGCTTTTGAATACGCTATCTAGGTTGGTCATAGCTTTCCTTCCAAGGAGTAAGTGTCTTTTAATTTCATGGCTGCAATCACCATCTGCAGTAATTTTGGAGTCCCCCAAAAATAAAGTCTGACACTGTTCCCCTGTCTGTTTCCCATGAAGTGATGGGACCAGATGCCATGATCTTCATTTTCTGAATGTTGAGCTTTAAGCCAACTTTTTCATTCTCCTCTTTCATTTTCATCAAGAGGCTTTTTAGTTCCTCTTCACTTTCTGCCATCAGGGTGGTGTCATCTGCATATCTGAGGTTATTGATATTTCTCCCGGCAATCTTGATTCCAGCTTGTGCTTCTTCCAGCCCAGCGTTTCTCATGATGTACTCTGCATATAAGTTAAATAAGCAGGGTGACAATATACAGCCTTGACGTACTCCTTTTCCTATTTGGAACCAGTCTGTTGTTCCATGTCCAATTCTAACTGTTGCTTCCTGACATGCATATAGGTTTCTCAAGAGGCAGGTCAGGTGGTCTGGTATTCCCATCTCTTTCAGAATTTTTCAAATTATTCCAGTTTTTGCCTTCTTAAAGTGGACATGAAAAAACAAGAACTTATGTAAGGATAATGAACTTAAATGGAAAATTTAAAGATTGGAGAGATTTTTTTTTTTAAATAAAGACTTACTCTTTAACAACTAAATTCAAATATTGGAAGCATTACCATATAGACTTACTTTGTACAAGTCTAAAAGACAAAACGACCCAAGTTATTCAGAGGTATAATTTGACACCATATAACTGTAGGCATTTTAATGATTAGAGCTGTTGAATGATAAGAGTTGCTCTTGTGAGAAAGAGAGAACTCCCTGTCCTTGGAGTGTTCAAACAGAGGATGGTTGTCTTGCTATGAGGAATATTGTAGTAAAATGGAAAATCACAGGAGATGACCACTAGGGTTGCTTCAGCTTTGAGATGCTCAGCTTCAGGGTAATTTTGCAGCTCCACCTCCGTGCTGTGAGAGGCTCAGGGCTTCCTCAGGCTTCACGCGGCTGCCTTATTCCAGGTGCAGAGGTGACTGGGCAGCAACATCTCTCAGCAGCTTTTAATCATCATGGTAATGAATCAGAGCAGGTGTCCTCCAAGGTTATTTTTAGCTGTAGCTTCCATGGTAACAGTAATATTCACTGCTAAACATCGTAGAGTGAGATGAGATTACCAGTTTTTCAAAAGGATGAAACTCAGGAATAGCCAAATGGAAGAGTTGTATAGGGCAAGGAACAGGGAAAGAGTGTGAAGCTTCCATGCTCTCTGAGCACACCTCTGTCTCCAAATCTCCACGCATTCACCAAACCATAAGCTCTTATAATCTCATTTTTAATATCTACTAATTGAGTAGACATAAATTGGGTGTATCATTTTAAAAAATATTAACACTGTGATTCCATAGCACTTTATTTAATTATTTATGGCTGCCCTGGGTCTTGATCGCTGCTCGAGGATTTTCTCTAGCGGCAACGAGTGGGCGGCTGCTCTCTAGTTGCAGTGCATGGGCTTTTCATTGAGGTGGCTTCTCTTGCTGTGGAGTGCAGGCTTCAGTATTTGTGGCTCATGGGGCTCTAGAGCAAGAACTAGGTAGCTGTGGTGTGCAGGCTTAGTTGCTCTGAGGCATGTGGAAATCTTTCTTGACTAGGAATGGAACCCACATCCCCTGTATTGGCAGGCAGATTTTCCTTGGACCATCAGGGAAGGCCCAAGTATATAATTTTTTTAAGGATTTATTTTCTTGGTAGGTTTCTAGGAGGGAATTTGTTGAGTCAAAGAATATGAATATTTTATATTGCCAAATTTCTTTGCATCAGACAACCTGAAAACTACACTGTCTGGACATGAAATACAAATTAATTTAGGCTAAAATTTCTGATGTAAATGAAAAGCAAATAATGGCATATTTTCCATAAATGATACGATTGTGTATGTAAAAAAACAATGGATTCTGCTTTTGAAAAACAGAATAAGCGATGTTAGCAAGGTGGTTTCAGAAGGCAAGGTCAATAGTTTAAATGCTATTGTATTTCTACATACTTGTAACAGCTAGATAATGATTTTTAGAGGGCCAAACTTTACATATCCTTTATTCAACTCACTTAAGTCATCCAAATATTATTCCTAACTTTTGAGACAGTCTTTTAAACACTGAGACTTCTTTTACATCCGAAGATTATTTTAGAGAAAGAAAAGCCATCATGCTTAAAGCTGGTGGTGAGCTCAGCTACACGTAGATTTTGTGATATAGAGGTGACCTTTCGAGTACCAAGTCTGGTGTCTTTAATCCTTTCTCACAGTATGAAGTGATGGGGTACTTTTACCCAAGCCAGTACTGAATGTGTGTGTGTTCCTCGCCAGATGCTGGTGCAATTTTAGTTATAACGGTTCTGCAAAAGGCTTTCTTCAGAGTAACTAGAAATGAGCGATTAAAGGTCTTTTCTGGTTGTTGTAAATGAACTGCTGCTGCTACTGCTGCTAAGTCGTTTCAGTCGTGTCCCCATAGACAGCAGCCCACCAGGCTCCCCCATCCCTGGGATTCTCCAGGCAAGAACACTCGAGTGGGTTGCCATTTCCTTCTCCAATGCATGAAAGTGAAAAGTCAAAGTGAAGTCGCTTAGTCGTGTCTGACTCTTAGCAACCCCATAGACGGCAGCTTAACAGGCTCCTCTGCCCATGGGATTTTCCAGGCAAGAGTACTGGAGTGGGTTGCATTCTAAATAGTAAGATCCATATCTGGTTGTTGGCTCAAGATACAGCTCTATTCTCTCAGCAGGATTTGTTTGGTTTTATTTATTTATTTATGGTATAAATAACTGACATAAAACACTATATTAGTTTCAGGTGTACACTACAATGATTCAATATTTGCATACATGGCAAAATGATTGCCGTGATAAGACTGGTTAGCACTCATCTCCGCACATAATTACAGACTTTTTTTCTTGTAAAGAGGACTTTTAAGATTTACTACCTTAGCAACTTTCAAACTGGCAATACAGTGTTATTAATTATGGTCACCAAGCTGTACATTAGATCCCCATTTGTTATTTATTTTACAACTGGAAATTTGTTCTTTTTGAATCCCTTTACCTGTTTTACCCACCCCACTCCCTGCTCCTGGCAATTACCAATCTGTTCTCTGTATCTATGAGCTTGGTTGAGGTTGTGATTGTTTTAAGACTCCACATATAACTGAGATCATACCATATTTGTATTTTTCTGACTCATTTCCCTTAGCATAATGCCCTCAAGGTCCATCTATGTTATCACAAGTGACAAATTTAATTCTTTTTTATGGCTGAATAATATTCAATTTGTGTGTGTATATATATACATCTTCTTTATCCATTCATTTGTTGATAGACACTTAGGTTGTTTCCATATCTTAGCTATTGTAAATAATGCTGCAATGAATATGGGGATGCATATATTTTTCCAAGTTAGTGTCTCTGTTTTCCTCAGGTAAATACTTAGAAATGAAATGCTGGACCATATGGTAGTTCTATTTTTAATTTTTAAAGGAACCTCCATACTGCTTTCCATAGTGGCTGCACCAATTTGCATTTCTACCAACAGTGCACAAGGGTTTCCTTGACTCCACATCCTCTCCAACACTTGCTTTTTAATAATAGCCATTCTAACAGGTGTAAGATGATGTCTCATTTCAGTTTTGATTTAAATTTCCCTGATGACTGGTAATGCTGAGCAGTTTTTCATGTACCTGCTGGTCATTTGTTTGCCTTTGTTGGAAAAATGTCTATTCAGATCCTCTGCCCATTTTTCAATTAGATTATTATTATTTTTTGTCATTGAGTTGTATGAGTTCTTCATATATTTTGGATATTAACATCTTATCAGACATATGATTTGCAAATATTTTCTTCTATTCAGTAAGTTGCCTTTTCATTTTATTGATGGTTCCTTTTGCTGTGCAGAAGCTTTCTAGTTTGATGTAGTCCCATTTATTCATTTTTGCTTTTGTTGTCTTTACTTTTTATGTCAAATTCAAAAGATTATCACCAAGACCATTCTTCTACTAGGAGTTTTATAGTTTCAGGTCTTAACATTCAAGTCTCTAATCCTTTTTGAGTTAATTTTTGTATTTGGCATAAGACTGTGGCTCAGTTTCATTCTTTCGCATGTTGCTGTCCAGTTTTCCCAGCACCATTTATGAAACAGAGTTTTCTTTCCCCATTGTAAATTATTGGCTGAGGTGTCAAAATTAATTGACCAAATTTATGTCAGTTGTTTTTGTTGTTATTCCAGAAAGGAATGTAATATGCTAACAGGTTATATTAATAAAAATATATGTGATTTTCCTCTATTAAAATTTTTTGCAATTTTTTAATGAGAAAAATTAACATTACAAGCTTTTAAAAAGAAGCTATTTGTTAACGCAATCCTCAGAATAAACTTCTAGAAATACCATACCACAGTACTGACCTAGCAAGTTTTTGCTGAAACAGTCCTACTTCTTTCCACTCATGTGACACTGGACACTTCATAGAATTAGGTTTACATGGAAAGTACTCCTGAAATAACAGAAGGTACTTATTTCAGCCCAGATAATCTACCCAACATTTAGGAAATACTGCCACCCAGTGGACGGTAGGAATATAGTTCCTGTTTCCAGCAATTTCGTTCCTGTTGCAGTCACTTCAGTCGTGTCCGACTCTCTGCGACCTCATGGACCACGGCCCGCCAGGCTCCTCTGTCCATGGGATCTTCCAGGCAAGAATACTGGAGTGGGTTGCCATTTCTTTCTCCAGTGATAAAGTATGAAGTGAGTGAAGTGAAGTCGCTCAGTCGTGTCCGACTGTTTGCGACCCCATGGACTGTAGTCTACCATGCTCCTCCGTCCATAGGATTTTCCAGGCAAGAGTACTGGAGTGGGTTGCCATTGCCTTCTCCTCCTGTCGCTTTAATTCTGTATAAAAGTCAAAAGACCAAAGGCTGTGCGTGTATGTCTGTGGAAACTTCAGAGGCTTGGGTTGAACCAGGAGGGTTAACTCAAATAGCTGCTCATGTATTTGTGAGCCAAGGAGGAAAGATGAAATCCCAACTAGAAGGGAAGCTGAAGTGGGAATCTTCAGGGGTTCCAGGGACTGAATTGTACACTGAGTATACTGAGGAATGCACGTAGTAGGCTGAATAATGCATCTTGCTTCCAATTTTAGAATCTATCCTAGGGAAATAATCATGGCTGTGCAAAGATTTAATGTTGGTGTTTATAATTTTTTTATAACAAGAAACATAATGAATAGTCCTATAATTGAGGATTAATTGAATAAATAACAATACACCTCTGTAATTAAAGTGACCATTAAAATGATATTAAAAATGTGCAGAGACAAGATACTGAAAATCTATTTTTAGTGAAAAATGCAGATCACAAAGTAGCATATATCACACACAGGTAACAGACCACAAATATATCAACATTTTGATAATGACAATAATAATTAACATATATTCAGTGATTACTATGTGACAGGTAGATTAAAATGACTACTTTGGACCCACCTACTTTTTCCTTCTCTAACTTAATCCTTCTAATGCTTCTCTCTAATTCCATTCCTAGCCTTGCTGGGGCCCTCGAACTCTTTAGTAGCCTGATCAAGTGTATGGACTCCAGAATAATGTTTTTAAATACATAAAACACATTGTATTAAATAGGAAGCAAGTTACTTTGAAATACAATTATTAAAATATCTAAAAATTATGATATAGTAACATGTATATATATATGTATAGTATATATTTTATGTTAAATAATACATATATGTTATATATGTTTCTTTATCAACATATTAAATAAGATGTAGTAGAAGGTATGGGCTTCCCTGGTGGCTCGGTGGTAAAGAATCTGCCTGTATGGCAGGAGGTGCAGGAGACATGGTTCGGTCCCTGGGTCGGGAAGATCCCCTGGAGGAGGGCATGGCAACCCACTCCAGTATTCTTGCCTGGAGAGTCCCATGGACTGAGGAGCCTGGTGGGCTATATAGTCCATTGGGTCACAAAGAGTCAGACATGACTAAGTGACTGAGCACACACACACGTTACTAGAAGGTATAGTAATAATTTTCTAAGTGGAAATATTAATGTGATATTTCAAGATAATTACAACTATGACTTGATATGGAAGTATTTGTGATTTCTGTTGGTGACAGTCATTGTGTTTTGTTGGCTGTTTTCATAACTGGAGGAAATGTTAAACTGCAGCTACAAACTAGCATTAATACCGTTGGGATGTATGGTAAGAACCTGGCCCTCCAGTCTATTATCTAGCCAGTTTCAGATCATGTCAGTCCACTTTCAAACCCCCAAGTAGCTTCCCATCTCATTTAAAATCTTTACCCCAAGAAAATCTGGCTTCATAGTTTCCTTCCTGATAGCATTTTATACCAGTCCCCTTCTCCTTCCCTGCCTTCCAGCCTTGTGTGCAATTCTTTTAAAAAATTCTTTATTGAATTTGTTGCGATATTGCTTCTGTTTTATGTTTTTTGGGGGGATGCCCTGAGGCATGTGGGATTGTAGCTCCCCAACCAGGGATCCAACCAACCTGAACCCCCTGCATTGGAAGGCAAAGTCTTAACTAATCACTGGATTGCCAGGGAAGTCTCCTGTGCAGTTCTTTGATTACAGTCAACTACAGTCCTAGCCTGGTTCCAAATAGGGAAAGGAGTGTGTCAAGGCTGTATATTGTCACCCTGCTTACTTATATGCAGAGTACATCCTGAGAAATGCTGGGCTAAATGAAGCACAAACTGGAATCAAGATTGCTGGGAGAAATATCAATAACCTCAGATACGCAGATGACACCACCATTATGGCAGAAAGCAAAGAAGTAAAGAGCCTCTTCATGAAAGTGAAAGAGGAGAGTGAAAAAGTTGGCTTAAAACTCAACATTCAGAAACTAAGATTATGGCTTCTGGTCTCATCACTTCATGGCAAAAAGATGGGAAACAGTGACAGACTTTATTTTTGAGGGCTCCAAAATCACTGCAGATGGTGACTGCAACCATGAAATTAAAAGACGCTTGCTCCTTGGAAGAAAAGCTATGACCAACCTAGACAGCATATTAAAAAGCAGAGACATTACTTTGCCAACGAAGGTCTGTCTAGTCAAAGCTATGGTTTTTCCAGTGGTCATGTATGGATGTGAGAGTTGGACTGTGAAGAAAGCTGAGCGCTGAAGAATTGATGCTTTTGAACTGTGGTGTTGGAGAAGACTCTTGAGAGTCCCTTGGACTGCAAGGAGATCCAACTAGTCCATTCTAAAGGAAATCAGTCCTGAATATTCATTGGAAGGACTGATGTTGAAGCTGAAACTCCAAAACTTTGGCCACCTCATGCAAAGAACTGACTCATTTGAAAAGACCCTGATGCTGGGAAAGATTGAAGGCGGAAGGAGAAGGGGATGACAGAGGATGAGATGGTTGGATGGCATCACCGACTCAATAGGCATGAGTTTGAGTAAACTCTGGGAGTTGGCAATGGACAGGGAGACCTGGCGTGCTGCAGTCATGGGGTCGAAAAGAGTCGGACACGACTGAGTGACTGAACTGAAATGAACGGTCCTAGACTTTGCTTCTGCCATTCTCTCTGCTAAGCATTATTCTCATACATATTGGCAGTGCTTGTTCCCTTAGATCAAGGATTGACATTTTCCGTAAAAGGTCAGAGAATCACTATTTTATACTTTGTGGTCCATATCACCTCTGTTGCAACTACTCAGCTCTGCTGTGATGGTGCAAAAGCAATCATAGACAATACATAAATGCATGGCTCCAATATATCTTTGTTTTTGGACACAAATTTGAATTGCTTATGAATTTCACATATGCAATATTTTTCCAAGAAATTTTAAATCATTTACAAATGTAAAAACCAGACGGTTCTTTACCACTAGCACCACCTGGGAAGACCCTTAGCTCTTTGAGCTGTACAAAAACAGGCAGCTAGCTCGTCAAATTTGACTCACAGATTGCTGACTGCTTCCTTATTTATATCTACCAGACCTCTGTTCATATGTGCTTCTTTGGAGAGCTCTTCTATGGCCACTTCATTCCATATAGCCTTCCCCTTCTCTATTCCTTTGCTTTGCTTTATTTTTATTCATTGAACTCCTCCAGACCCAATATATATTTTTATTTGCTTATTTCCTATCTTCCTTCTAGCATATAAGCACCGTGAGGCAGGACCCTGGTCAGTTCTTTTTTTCAGAACCTCTGTCAGTATGACAGAACCTGAAACAAAATAAATGCTCAATACTTCCTGAATGAATATTTTAGTGCTGGTTTGATATTGTGACTTAGGGCTTCACCAATGGTTCAAGCAGTAAACAATTTGCCTGTGTGCAGGAGATGTAGGAGATAGGGGTTTGATCCCTGGGTTGGGAAGATCCCCTGGAAAAGAAAACGGCAACCTACTGCAGTATTCTTGTCTGAAAAATTCCAGGGACAGAGGTGCCGTGGACAGTCAGTCCACAGGGTTGCAAAGAATCAGACACGACTGAGCGCACACACACACAACACACAGTAAGAAATAAATATTTGGTCTTCATTCCTGGTTTTTGGCACAGAGCTCCTGAAACTTGGAATTTCTTAAGTAATAAGAATGACAAAAGTGTCTTTTATTATGTTAATAAAGTGACTTTAGGACTTAGGGTGTTGGTAGCCAGGAGAACCATGTGATTTTAAGGTTGGAACTTTCATCTCCACTTCCCACCCTGACCTGTGGATAGGAGGTAAAGGGGGTGGAAAAGGGGCTGGAGTGTGAATACATGTTCATGGCTAATGATTGACTCAATCATGTTTATGTAATGAAGCCTCCTTAAGTGAAAGTGAAAGTGAAGTCACTCAGTCGTGTCCGACTCTTTGCGGCCCCATGTACTGTAGCCTGTTAGGCTCCTCCATCCATGGGATTTTTCAGGCAAGAGTGCTGGAGTGGATTACCATTTCCTTCTCCAGGGGATCTTCCCTGAACCTGGATCCTCCCGCATTGCAGGCAGATGCTTTACCGTCTGAGCCACCAGGGAAGCCTCCTTAAACCACCCCCCAAAAAGACAGCTTTGAGAGCTTCTGGTTTGACAAACAATGGAGGTTGAGGAGCATGGTGATTCTCTGTGTCCTTTCCCCATACCTGACTGTATATATCTTTCATCTGGCTATTCTTGAGTTTTATCGTTTATGGTAAACTGGTAATCTAGTAAGGAGACTGGTTTCCTAAATCCTGTGAGCCACTCTAGCAGATTAATAGAACCCAAGGAGGGGGTCATGAAAGCCTCTGATTTCTAGCCATTTCCAAAGCACAGGGAACAAACTGGTCTTAAGACTGGTCTCTGAAGAAATGAGGAAGTGCCCTCACGTAGAACTGAGCCCTTCACCTGTGGGGTGTGATGCTCTCTCCAGGTGGATAGTGTCAAATTGAGTTATATTAAAGGATTCTCACTGGTGGAGAAGTGCTGGGTGGTGTGGGAGACCCCCTACACACATAGACACACACACCAGAATTGGGAGCAGAACCCTTAGCTGGTCATCTCTCTATGATATTACTCATTAGAATTAGAATTTCTTGTGGTGGTCAGAGTTAGGAATTATTCTTAGATATAATCTGAATCAATGCAGAGTAAAATAAAATGATGTTTCTATTAACAGTGAATTTTTATGAAGCTGTATTCAAATGGAAATTATGGCAAAATCAGATTTCTCTAAAACTGTACTTGTGATTGATGTTTTTTGGACCTCTATTGAATTCTCTATACTTACAGTGTTGGTTTGGTTTTGTACATTAGTCTGTTTAAATTATTTTGTACTTTGATAGCCCCTGCATCAGCTATCCCGGGCATCTACAAGTCTGACAATGTTTACTATGTTCCTCAGGACCTATCAGAATAATGCAGAAGGGGACTGATTCTACATGGCTCTTTCAGGTGGCTGGAGCGCCGTTAACCCAACCTATGGGAAAATCTTGTAAGTGGTCCTTTAGGTCAGGATTACAGGAAAGTCCTCCACACATGAATTAGGAGTGGAGGGAAGGGGGACTTCAGATAATTCAACCAAAAGTCAATAGCTGAGGTATTCAAAGCATAGGAAGTGTTTGTTGCTGTTATTGTTCAGTCACTAAGTCATGTCTAACTCTTTGTGACCCCATGGGCTGCAGCACACCAGGCTTTCCTGTCCTTCACTGTTTCCTGGAGCTTGCTCAAACTCGTGTCCATTGAGTTGGAGATGCCATCCATCCATCTCATCCTCTGTCACCCCCTTCTCCTCCTGCTTCTCTGGTGACTCAGAATCCCTCGGGTAAAGAATCCGCCTTCAATGCTGGAGACCTGGCTTCAACTCCTGGATTGGGAAGATCCTCTGGAGAAGAGAATCACTACCCAGTCCAGTATTCTTGCTTGAAGAATTCCATGGACAGAGGAGCCTGGTGGGCTATATAGTTCATGGGGTTGCAAAGTGTTGGACACAACTGAGTGACTAACACTTTCAGTTTCAGGAAATGCTTAATATCAATATTAATATGTCTAAAGGGAGGATGTGTCTATCATAAGGGTGTGGAATCAGCTGTGGAGAAACAAAGGTGATCCTTGAGACCAATATCAGCCTCACTTCTCTAGCCTTCTGTCAAGCCTTCTAATAGAATATCTCTGTTCAAAGTTGGATATTTGGATCACTTAACAAACTCTCTTTGTTATATCTGATTCCACATTCATATGGACACATTTTGAAGATTCAGCTACTCATGTGATAAACCCACAGGGAGAGAATAGGCTGCTAAGATTGACCCTACACTGTGGGCTTGTTTTTCTGTGTATAATTTCAATATAGCACTGTTAAAATGACATTTGGTTTTAATCAGTTTCTCAGGGATTTTGTAAGCAGGAAGAGATCGAGTTTCTGAGTGAGCCAGGCTGAAGGTCAGAATCTCAACAATGGTGAATATACCAAGGGACTTGCCGTTTTGCAGAGGCCAGTTTGGGACATTGATAAGCATGTGTATTTTGGCATGATAATCCAGTAAGGGTTTTGTCAAATTTCCCTCTGAAACAAAATAAGTTATTTATGGCATTAGTTATACTATTGAAAAATGAACATTAAATAAATTTGACATGATTTGTTCTTAGTGAGTGCCTGCTGGCTCTTGATAAATATATTCCTTTAAATAATTGCCACAAGATGTTTTGATATCTATTAAACACTTTTCCAGGTTTACTGGTTTGAAGTTTTTGGTGTCTCTACTATCCTCTTTATTTTATTTATTTATTTGGCTGTGTCAGGTCTTGGTTGTGGCACTCAGGACCTTTAGTTGTGGTGAAATCTTAGTTGCATCATGTGGAATCTAGTCCCCTGGAAAAGGATCACACCTGGGACCCCTGGACTGGGAACATGGAGTCTTAACCACTAGACCAGCAAGGAAGTCCCTGAAGACTAGCCTTTGAAACACCATGCTCTGTCCTTGGATAAGAAGGTGGTGAGGGGTGAGAGGTGGAGGTAGAAGGATATAACTGCACCGTTTCTCTGTTTAAAATGTCTGTGTGTTTATATCATGAAAAAAAGACATCAAAAAGTTCTAACTAGTTTATAGTAGCGACTAACGTGTTCTAAATCCTAAACACTTGTATTATTATATTTCATCCTTAAATCATATTTTTAGAGGTGTGGTTTTACTTTTATTATTCAGATGAAAACACTGAAGATCAGAGAAGCAACCTGCCTAAAGCTAGCAGTGGCACCAACTGAGCTCAAGTCCGTCTGATTCTAAAGCCTGTGTTTCTGATTGATTGATTTTTTTTAAAATTTATTTAATTTTGGCTGTGCTGGGTCTTCGTTGCTGTAAGGTCTTTCCTCTAGTTGCGGTGAGTGGGGGCTACTCTTTGTTGCAGTGCAAGGGCTCTCATTGCTGTGGCTTCTCTTATTGCAGAGCACAGGCTCAATAGCTGTGGCGCACAGCTTTCATTGCTCCCAGGCATGTAGGATCTTCCCAGTTCAAGGGTCGAACTCGTGTCTCCTGCATTGGCTGGCACTCTCTTTACCACTGAGCCACCAGGGAAACCCTTGATTGATTTTTAATTGATGTATAGTTGAGCTACAATAAAGCCTGTGTTCTTACCTCCACATTATATCAATCAAACAAGTCCTGGCCTATTCTTAAGATCATTTATTCCTCAGTGAGTACATCTTGAATCAGAGAAAAATAGAGCTGAGTGACATTTCCATTTCTGGTATTTATAACAAATCTGAAATGTGAAACAAAATTATATTCTGTTACTTATTTGTTTAAGATGGTAACTCATCCTTAAGTTTTTTAAACCCCATTCATTAGTATCTGGATGTTAGCCTGAGCCAGAGGAACCAGCAGGAAATTCTCCATTTACAAATCTGGAGAGAAAAAAAAAACCAGGGAGTTTCTGTGCTACAGCAAAAATGTTTATTAAGTATTTAGTATCAGGCATAGATATAATAGAGGCCTTCCCTGTTGGCTCAGTGGTAAAGAATCTGCTTGCAATGCAGGAGACACATGCAGAAGACATGGGTTCAATCCATGGGTCAGGAAGATCCCCTGAAGGAGGACATGGAAAACCAGTCTAGTATTCTTGTTTGAAAAATCCCATGGACTGAGGAGCCTGGCAGGCTACAGTCCATAGTGTCACAAAAAGTCAGACAGAACTGAAGTGACTGAGCATGCACACATGCATAGACATAATAATATAGTTTACAGTGTCCCTAGACCCTGACTAAACCCAGTGAGGGCAGAGACTGTGCATAATCCAGCTGCTTCACAGAGGTCCTGGGCCAAGCAAGGAGCTCAATAAAGTCTGTGAAATGAATGAATGAATAAACAAAAGGCACTTAGAAATCACAACAGATAAATACAAATTGACAGGAGACTTCTTTACCCAACTGTAGCAAACTAGAATCAAGGGATATCTCTTAATGTTTATTAGGTTAATATAGGCAAAATAAAGGACACAACGCTAGGTAAAATGAAAACAAAACAATACAGAATTAAAACAACAACAACACAGAATTGAGAACAAAACAACTCCAACCCCAAAGCCAAAAACAGTCCCTGGCCCTCCAGCAGCACTGAAGCCAGTAGGGGGTTCAGTTCAGTTCAGTCGCTGTGTCTGACTCTTTGCGACCCCATGGACTGCCGCATGTCAGGCTTCCCTGTCCGTCACCAACTCCCGGAGTTTACTCAAACTCATGTCCATCAAGTTGGTGATGCCATCCAACCATCTCATCCTCTGTCATCCCTTCTCCTCCTACCTTCAATCTTTCCCAGCATCAGGGTCTTTACAAATGAGTCAGTTCTTCACATCAGGTGGCCAAAGTATTGGAGTTTCAGCTTCAGTATATCAGTCCTTCCAATGAATATTCAGGACTGATTTCCTTTAGGATGGACTGGTTGGATCTCCTTGCAGTCTAAGGGACTCTCAAGAGTCTTCTCTAACACCACAGTTCAAAATCATCAATTCTTCGGTCGCTCAGATTTCCTTATTGTCCAACTGTCACATCCATACATGACTATTAGAAAAACCATAGCTTTGACTAGACGGAAGTTCACGGTTCACATACTGTTGAAGCCCGGCTTGGAGAATTTTGAGCATTACTTTGCTAGCGGGTGACATGAGTTCAGTTGTGCAGTAGTTTGAACATTATTTGGCATTGTCTTTCTTTGGGATTGGAATGTAAACTGACCTTTTCCAGTCCTGTGGCCACTGCCGAGTTTTCCAAATTTGCTGGCATGTTGAGTGTAGCACTTTCACAGCATCATCTTTTAGGATTTGAAATAGCTCCACTGGAATTCCATCACCTCCATTAGCTTTGTTCCTAGTGATGCTTCCTAAGGCCCACTTGACTTCGCATTCCAGGATGTCTGGCTCTAGGTGAGTGATCACACCATTGTGGTTATCTGGGTCATGAAGATCTTTTTTGTACAGTTCTTCTGTGACCTGTAGGGGGAGTGACCTTATTTAAGAAAACTGGAGTGATGCATTCCTATCACATGCTTTATTAAGGGCTTGCCTTGTGGCTCAGCTGGTAAAGAATCTGCGTGCAATGCGGGAGACCAGGGTTCAGTCCCTGGGTTGGGAAGATCCCCTGGAGAAGAGAAAGGCTACCCACTCCAGTGCCTGGAGAATTCTATGGACTGTATAGTCCATGGAGTGGCAAAGAGTCAGACACTAGTGAGCCACTTTCACTTTATCATTATAAAAGATACTTAGTGTTTTCCTGAAAGGACTCAGTGATATTGATACCTTTCCTGATGATTTAGTTAGGAAACAGGAACCAGATTATAATTCTATTATAAATTTGTATTGAATTCTTCAAACATACAAGGCAAAAAGAGAGATACCATTTTTTGAGCACTTGGTTTGTAGTAAGTGTTCAATAATGGTCTTTTGATACTTTCACCAGTATTGTCCCTAGGCTTTATAGTGTCTCAGTGATACAGATGTCTTTGTTAGGCGAAATGTAATAACTTTTTGTTATTATTAAATTTGACTTGAAACACTTAAACACTTACATAGCACTTATTCTATGCTAGGCCGTATCGTACGACTCTTTGCTACCCCATGGACTATAGCCCACTAGGCTCCTCTGTTCATGGGATTTCTAGGCAAGAATACTGTAGTGGGTTGCCATTTCCTTTTCTGGGGGATCTTCCCTGCCCAGGGATTAAACCCAAATCTCTTCCATTTCCTGCATGAGCAGCTGGATTCTTTACCACTGTGTCACCTGGGAAGCCCCCCAATAATAATGATTTTTTTTGTTATTATTATCAAATTTGACCAGAAACATTTCAACACTTATATAGCAGTTACTCTATTCTAGGCAGTATCCTAAGTATTTTATATTTAAAAATAAACACACATTAAAAAAAATTGAATTCCTAGGTATTAATTTACTTAATTCTTACAAAAACCCATGAGACAGGCACTACTATCACCTCCATTAAACAGATTAGAAAAGACAGGGTGTGGCATGGTTAATGTGCTCAAGGTCACATAATTAGCAAGTGGTAGATCTAGGATTGGAGAAGGCAACGGCACCCGACTCCAGTACTCTTGCCTGGAAAATCCCATGGGAGTGGAGCCTGGTAGGCTGCAGTCCACGGGGTCGAGAAGAGTTAGACACGACTGAGTGGCTTCACTTTCACTTTTCACTTTCATGCATTGGAGAAGGAAATGGCAACCTACTCCAGTGTCCTTGCCTGGAGAATCCCATGGACGGGGGAGCCTGGTGGGGCTATGGGGTCACACAGAGTCGGACACGACTGAAGCGACTTAGCAGCAGCAGCAGATCTAGGATTTGAACCTAGCATATTTCCCTAGCTTCATGTGATGCTGCCTGCTACTTGGGATTTTGTTCATTAGAAACACCAGGGGAAAACTGCACCTCCTACTCAATCAGAATTTCTAGCAGTAGTGTCCATGATCTTGGATCTTAACCAACTTTCCAGGTGATGCTTCTACAATTAGCTCAGTGTGAGTCCGTGGTTTCGTTGACAGTTTTGTTCTTTCCTTTGTTCTGTAATATAACGGTATTCTTAGAGTTGATGGCACTTTAGAGTAGATGAAATACAAAAGATGTTTCTTTCATCTCTCAGAACTATCCTTTTTCACCTGATCAGTGAATGAGATATGTATATACGTTCTTAGCAGACTCAGATTCTTATATAGAAAAAAACCAGAACATGAATTACAAGGTGAAAAGAAATGTTGTGAACCCAGAAGACTAGATGGTAGTCCAGAATAAACCCTCACCTTCATCCCTTTCTGTCATATTATTCCAATTTTGTTGAAATTTTTGAAATATGGGTGGGATGGAGAAAATTGAAGGCAGAAATAACAACTGATTGAGCTGAAAGGTGTAGATAACTTATTATAAGGCTGGTGTGATTATCCCTGGGTGTTCATTTCACCATACTGACTCCTTTTAGGGTTCAGGCAGGATCCTATCACATTCATATCATCAAGTTCTATGTAGTGAGATACTCTCAAACTAATATTACCTTGCTCACTTAGGCACAATTAATTCATAAACCCCTGCCAACATATTGATCAGGATCTAAAACTATTGAAAAATAAAACAAAAATAAGAAAAGTGTTCTAAAGCTAGCAAATGATCAATTACAACACAAACTCACTCAAAAATTAAAACAAAAAGTCAAAATCTGTTAGAAGCTAGTAACGCAGAGAAAAACATCTTATTGAAAGAGCAAAGTGTAGAAAAGCTGAATCCAGGTGTGATTTTGTAGCTTGAAAATGTCAAAAGGGGAATTCCCTGGTGGTCCAGTGGGTAGAAGGGACTTTCCTGGTGGGTCAGTGGTAAAGAACCTTCCTGCCAATGCAGGAAGATTCCCTGGAAAAGGAGATGGCAATCCACTGCAGTATTCTTGCTTGGAAAATCCCATAGACAGAAGAGCTTCGTAGATTATAGTCCATGGGATTGCAAGAGAGTTGAACATGACTTAGTGACTAAACAACAGCAATAACAACAATCAGTGGTTAGGACTCTGCGCTTTCACTGCAGGGAGCCCAGGTTTGATCCCTGGTTGGGGAACTAAGATCCTGTAAGCCAAGTGGCATGGTGCAAAAAAAGAGAAAAAAGAAAAATTTTCCCATTGGAATGATTAGCAACAAGCCAATGGCCAAAGCTCTGATAATTTTTAGTTTTATAAAAGTAATGTGATTTTGTTCTACAACTGAAAGAATTTTAGGGAATTATGGCTTTCTTAATTTAGACTTCTCCCTACAACTGTCCAGGTATTTAAAATTAAAAGCAATCTAATGTCTGCTATGAAAAAATATTTAGTAAAGTTACAATCTGAATAGTGTCTGTCTAAAATAAAATTGTATGGCCTGCTAGCTTTGGACTTGGTACTCCTCGTGTCTTCAGCTCAAATCAGTGAGAAAGTCACCCAGCCAACTGGAAATAAAGGAGTACAGGAGTGTAGAAGTACACTCACACATCCGTGCTGGAGAGATGGGAGGAAACCTCTAGGTAAGAGGCAGTACAGGGGGAAAAGGAGCCAACTCAAGTAAAGAAAGGCTAATTGAGCAGAACCTCAGTTTAGGAGCCTACAGAGATAATCATGGAGCCGCTCTTCAGTCTCTACGAGGTGCTTGGCCGTCTTTGAGAATGCTATGGATTTGTTGCTTCTTTTTTCTGTATGCTCTTCACACTTCTTTGTCTAATGCATATTCCATGACTCTGACAAGTTAGGACTGATCACATAAAACAGAAGGGCAGTCAGTTCAGTTCAGTCGCTCAGTCGTGTCTGACTCTTTGCGACCACATGGACTGCAGCATGCTAGGCCTTCCTGTCCATCACCAACTCCTGGAGTTTACTCAGACTCATATCCATTGAGTCGGTGATTCCATCCAACCATCTCATGCTCTGTCCTCCCCTTCTCCTCCTACCTTCAGTCTTTCCCACCATCAGGGTCTTTTCATTTTTTTTTCTTGTTTTTAACGCACACTTCTCCAACAGATTTATTTCTTTAAAGGAATGGATTTTGAAGAGAAAAAACATGGGGCAGAGAGGTATGGAATAGAAAATAAATACAAATGTAAGCTGTTTTACTAATTGCTTTATAACCACAAACTAGTACAGAGAATGTCCTGTACAAAACACAATAAAGGTTCAAAGATGGAGGTGTTCCCTTAGGCAAGGTGAAGACTTCAGTCTCTGGTATTTGGAATTTAGGCTGCAGTCCTTGTTTTTGGATGGATCACTGGGTGTATGGCACAGTCCATGCTTTTAACCAGATTTGAACAGGAGAATGGCTACTTGGCCCAGGTAGAAGTAGATGAAGTGTTTGGTTTCATGTGTCACATAACTACCGAAGTTCCTCCCCACGATTCAGTGACAGGTGGGGTTGTACTTCTTGTCAAATTCCTTCTTGATATGGGCCGCAATGTCCTTCTCTATATTATACTTTTCCAATGCCTGAGTAGCACACTCCACCGAGTCCTGTGGCATGTCCTCTGACATATCGGCATTCTTGATAACGGCCTTTCGGTCACACATGGTTACCAAGGAGCAGGGGCTGGCTGACTGCAACGGTCTCCTGGGGGAGGGGCTGGCGAAGCTCACCACTGAAGCCCTGGCGCATCTCATTTCTTTGCATCAGGTGGCCAAAGTATTGGAGTTTCAGCTTCAGCATCAGTCCTTCCAATGAATATTCAGGACTGATTTCCTTTAGGATGGACTGGTTGGATCTCCTTGCAGTTCAAGGGACTCTCAAGAGTCTTATCCAACACCACAGTTCAAAAGCATCAGTTCTTCGGCACTCAGCTTTATTGTCCAACTCTCACATCCATACATGACTCCTGGAAAAAACCATAGCTTTGACTAGACAGTAATGTCTCTGTTTTTAATATGCTGTCTAGGTTGCTTTTCTTCCAAGGAGCAAGTGTCTTTTAATTCACGGCTGTAGTCACCACCTACAGTGGTTTTGGTGCCCCCCAAAATAAAGTCTGTCACTGTTTCCCCATCTATTTGCCAAGAAGTGATGGGACCAGATGTCATGATCTTAGTGTTCTGAATATTGAGTTTTAAGCCAACTTTTTCACTCTCCTCTTTCACTTTCATGATGAGGCTTTTTAGTTCTTTTTTGCTTTCTCCCATAATAGTGGTGTCGTCTGCATATCTGAGGTTACTGATATTTTCCCCAGGAATCTTGATTCTAGCTTGTGCTTCATCCAGTCCCAAGGAGAGTGTTTATAAACAGCATTAAGCAGGGACTTCCCTGGTGGTCCAGTGTACTCCCAGGACTGCACTCCCAATGCAGAGGGCACGGATTTGATACCTGGTCAGGAAACTAGATCCCATATCATGCAACTAAGAGTTCAAACGCCACAACTAAAGATCCTGAATGCTGCAGTTAAGATCAAAGATCCCTAGTGCCACAGCTAAGCCCTGGAGCAACCAAGTAAATAAATATAAATGGATAAATAAGTGAATGAAAGCCAGTTCCCTTATTATTATCCTTAAAAAAAAATGGATAAAGCAGGTATTTCATGGACATCCAGAAAAGAAAAGGAAATGGGCCACACAGGATTAGCACTTGATGAAAGTACAAGGCCAGAGTCTATGAATTCCATTGGTAATGGTTCCTATTGCACTCTACTTTGTTTCCTGGTTCCCAGTAGCCCAGACTTTTGGGTTCATTTAGACATCATTGTTTGGCCTGCTCTTGTGTTCATGTCAGTTCTATATTTACAAGACCTTTGAAGTCCTATACCCATCATGATTCGGCTCTATGTCCCAAGTTTTCATTCCCAGCTCCAAGAATCTGATCTGCCCAGCCAGCCAGTATGTCAGTTCTCATTTGAATAGGTGAGGAACCCTGACCCAGCTAGCTGATGTAATTCTGCCTTTGTGGCAGTCATATGGGACAAGAGTCATCAGTTAATTTCCTTCTTTCAACAGAGAAGGTAGATGGAGACAATTTCAAAGAAGGGGTGTGGTTTAGATTGGCATCCCAAAATACGTCTGTTATATTTGGCACAATTAATTATTACTATGTAGTTCCTATTACATATTTATTACTATGTAGTTCTTGCCTGGAGAATCCCAGGGGCGGGGAAGTCTGTTGGGCTGTCGTCTATGGGGTCTCACAGAGTCGGACACAACTGAATCGACTTAGCAGCAGCAGTTCCTATTACTATTATTGCTTTTGTGTGACTGTGTGGTTTTTGTTATTTTTTTCTTGCTTCATTAGACTCTAAGCTCCTAGAGGGCAAGATTTAGCACTGTGTGACCTCAGTGTTCTTTGGTTTCCTCATCTATAAAAAGGGATTTGTTGGGGCCCAGGGCAGGCTGCTTCAAAATACTCCTCAATGGCCTATTGATTATTTTTGAACTAAAGTTACTTAAGAAGTGATCAGTGCAGGAGGGACTTTGGTCCTCCTTTCTGTCTCCTGAAAGTAGGAAATAAATCTCTCATATGAAAGGTGCACTCTCTATTTCTGGAGTGTTGACTGAAAAAAAAAAAAAAGTATAGCCTGCAAGTTGGGAATTATATTTTATTTGGTCACCTTAGTGAGGACTGTAGCTGGGATGGCAGCCTCTCAGACAGCCCGAGGAATTGTTCTAAAGAGCTAAGAAAGGAACCAGGCTATATAGGGGTTCTTGCTCAAAACAAAACATGCAGTCAAACATCAAAAGACTACTGCTAATTACAAAAAAACAGCATCTCAAATTACTGATTTTAGTGCTTCTCTATGTAAAGGAAGATGTAAGAATCTGGACTTATTGAAATCATTCCTTAATATGCATCTTAACTGTCTAGGGCCTGTATTCAGTTTTTCTCCATCCTGAATTCCCCTCAGGGCGCACCATCAGGGCCAACTCCAGTGGCTGATGGCTTTAGGACCCACAACAGCTTTTGTTTACTGAAATGGCAGGCAAGGTTGAATATGAACAAATCTTCTTACTTTTAATTTACTACCCCAAGCCCAAACTTTGTTTAGATGCTTCACTGATGAAGCATTCAAAGCCTGATTTATTTATTCTGTTAATTCCTCACAAATGTATTGTTTCTTTGTCTACAAAATATAAAATCTGCCTGCTTTGAGCACTTCTTAGGTCCTAGTTCTGGTGTTAGTGGTAAAGGAACACACTTGCCAATGAAGGATATGCAAGTGTTTTGGGTTCGATCCCTGGGTTGGGAAGATATCCTGGAGGAGATCGTGGCAACCCACTGCAGTATTCTTGCCTGGAGAATCCCATGGACAGAGGAGCCTGGCGGGCTCCAGTCCATAGGGTCACACAGAGTCAGACACGATCAAATTGACTTAGCACTTCTGTACACAAGAATTAAATTTGTTTCTTTTTCTCATGTTAATCTTTCTTGGGTCAATTTTATTATTAGTCTAGCCACAAGAACTCAAGAGGCAGGGTGGAAAATTTCCTCTCATTCACAGATTCATAAAAGTATCTAGGTCATTAGGTGCTTGTAAGGGTTAAAGATAATGTGCTCAGTAAATATTACCTATCAATATTCTCTCCTCTTCTTTGTAGCTTCTTCAGTTTCCCTGTTCCCAACATACAAATGGTGAGTGGCATTTAAAAATTTGTGTGTGTGTTTGTGTGGTTGGATTGAATTCTTTGGGAAATCATGAGTGGATTTTGCCTTAGGAATGAGTAGGATCACTTCTTTCTTAAGAAAATGCCAATTGTGCCTTTTCTTTCCCAGTTCTCTCACTGTTCCATTTTGGTGATATTGCAGATCAATTTTCCTCAATGATATAGCTCTTTTTTTTTGCCCTTTTTGACTGTGCCACACAGCATTAGTTTCCTGGCTAGGGATCAAACCCACACCCCCAGCATTGGAAGCCTGGAGTCTTAACCACTGGACTTTGAGAGAAGTCCTAACCATATAGCTCTTATATATTGTACGTAAATTATTTGCTTACATATGTTTAACATATGCTAAATAGGTTGCTCTGGGAAGATACTTTTCTGCCTTTGTGTCACATTTGTGTCTGTTAAAATCTTTGCTTGGAGCTTGGCACAAAGGAGCTCAGTATTGAACAAGTATCTGAAGATCTAGCTCTGAGCTCTTATTCTAGCAGGCCTGTAGACAGATATCCAAGTGATAAAGTGCCAAGAAACATTCAAGACTTGGAGATGGTCAAAAGAAATGATTGGATGTCCTTTCAGTAGAGTGTTGGGCATTGTCTGGGGGAAACTTAGGGATTATCTTATTCTATTTTACTGATTCTTCTATTGACTAGACTATTTTAAAACTGTGAGAGTAGAAGTTAAATTTTAGGAAGCTAATAGCAATACAAATAATTCACGTTCCTAGCAATGCAAATGAATTTTACCAGGCAGAACATATAAATCTCTCAGTCAAAATGAACTTGCTTTAACATCTTTCTGGTTTTCTCATTAATGAATGAGTTGAATAAAATCTTTGGCACAATTTCATTTTGTATTTGCATGGGAATAGTGATTTTAAGTCTTTGAAAAAGTATACTTTAATAGAAATAATGTGATAAGTCCTGTAAAGGAGGCACAAAGACTGGGGAACACAATGTGGGATCAATTTATTTGCCATCACTGGGGAGGGAAGATTTCACCCAGGAGGGGACTTTTAAGCTGGAGTTTGAAAGAAGAGTTGAATTGAGGTGAAATTGTAGTTAGGAGAGAAGATGGAGGGAAAGAAAAACTGCAGTCAAAACAGAGTAGCTGTGGGGTCTGTTGAGGGATTCCCCTTGGCTCCCAATGCTTAAGAGGCATTAAAAAAAAAAAAACTAGAGATATAAACCTTTATTTTACGACTTTGTCATAATTCATTTTTGAATGAGACATGTACTGCTGCTGCTAAGTCAGTTCAGTCGTGTCCGACTCTGTGCGATCCCATAGATGGCAGCCCACCAGGCTCCCCCGTCCCTGGGATTCTCCAGGCAAGGACACGGGAGTGGGTTGCCATTTCCTTCTCCAATGCATGAAAGTGAAAAGTGAAAAGTGAAAGTGAAGTCACTTAGTTGTATCTGACTCTTCTCGACCCCATGGACTGCAGCCTACCAGGCTCCTCCATCCATGGGATTTTCCAGGCAAGAGTACTGGAGTGGGGTGCCATTGTCTTCTCCGGAGACATGTACTGAGGACAGTTTAAAATACTGGGAAAGCGAGATGCTGAATATCTTCCAGCTAGGAGCAAAGATGTGGCCACTCTTGGGGCCTCAGGCAGCATGGATCAGATGCACCAGTGTTGTCCAACCCGTTTTACTTAGAGCCACCTCCTTTTTTGAGGGCCGTTAGTCCTCATTTCCTGCCAAATTTTCACAAGAGGCTTCCTGTTCTTCCAAATGAGCCTTAGAGCTCTCACTGGCTCTTCAACCACTTTTAAGATGTGGGGAGACCTTGGAGTTAGCCCTCCTGATACTGTGGTATCCCATGGAAGTCATCATCAGCTCTAGGATCAAAGGCCCAGTAGGGATTTGACCCCTTTAGGTATCACAACACATACTCTATGTAGATTTACTGGGGATTTAGAGCTTGTTGTTCAGTCCACAAGTCATGTACAACTCTGCGACCCCATGGACTGCAGCATGCCAGCTTTCTCTGATCTTCACTATCTCCCGGAGTTTGCTCGAATTCATGTTCATTGTGTGGACATGAGTTGGTGGTGCTAACTAACCATGTAATCTCTCTGCCACCCCCTTCTCCTTTTGCCTTCAATCTTTCCCAGCATTAGGGTCTTTTCCACTGAGTTGGCTCTTCGAATCAGGTGGCCAAAGTATTAGAGCTTCAGCTTCAGCTTCAGCATCAGCCCTTCCAATGAATATTTAGGCTTGATTTCCTTTAGGATTGACTGGTTTGATCTCCTTGCAGTCCAGGGGACACCCAAGAGTCTTTTTCAACACCACAATCAGGACTTATTCAGGATTTAGAACTGAAATGCTTGTCTTCTTAACAAATTTAGACATATTTTCATTCATATTTGAAATTTTGTGTGTATGTGTACAAATTATTATATTTTAAAAATAGTGAAATATATCCCACAACCCCTTATTCTTATTGAAAATTTAATTCTGCAATAGGAAAACTGCCACAGATTAACTACATAATGTTAATCATGAGCATGGTTTCCTAATTAAATCTATTAATAGACTTAAATGCCATCATTTATATTTTTTCTCAATATAAAAAGAAATACATGTGTTCATTGTGGAAAAATTGGAAAAAAAATGGGCAAAAAGATTAAAATTAAACTTGTTTTTAATAATTCTACCAACTAGACACAAGAACTGTTAACATACCTTTCAGGATTTTTTCTTTGTTCACACAGAGAGTTTGTTTTTTTTTTAATTTATAAGAAAATGGCTACTTCTGTCTTTCAATTTTAAAAATCAAAGTGAAATTCACACAACATAAAGTTAGCCATTTAAAAGTGAGCAGGTCTGGGGATCTTGTTGCAAAACATTTTCATCACTGCAAAAAGGGATCTGGTACCCATTAAACAGTTACTCCCCATTCCATCCACTCCCACCCTCTGGCTACTGCCAATCTGTTTCCCACATCTCTGGATTTACCCATTCTGGCTACTTCATATAAACAGAATCATACAATATGTGACCTTCTGAGTCTGTCGTCTTTCCCCGAACATACGTTTTCTGAGGTTCAGCACATTACAGCATGTATCAGTACTTCATGCCTCATTGTGGCTGAATAGCATTTGAGTGGATGTATATATCACAGCTTATCCATTCCTCTGTTGGTGGATGGCTATTTCTTTTTACAATCTGCTTGTTAAAGTACATAATAAAACTTTAATACATCCTGAACATTTGTCCTTGAACAGTTTTTACAGTCTTGCTCCACAAGAGGTCACAGGAACATGCCTATACAAATGCAACATTTAGAAATAGATTAAAAGTAGAGTTAAGTCAGAACTTCGGATTTTGGGTTACTACCTCATGCATATCAGTACACCCCCACACTGGCAAACACACACTGTGATTACCATCACCATTAGAGCCAGACCCTCCTGAGTTTCCTTTTTTGTTTCTGCCTTCAGATATGAATTCTTTCTTGAAGGAGGGGATATTATGAGGAAGTGCTGATTCCTGTTCACTGTCACCTCTCTTGAGGGATGTGGTGTTAAGAGGCCCAGTCTTTTAATCATCTTGGCCTGTCCCTAAGAGTGCTGTACTTGGTGGTCTCAATACCCTCATGCCTAGCTATTTGCATGATTGTATTCTTTTCCAGCAACCAGAAGAACATACTCAGTTCATTTCATTCTCTAACTCTAGGACCAGATTAGTCCCTATTTAGACACCTATTACTGTCTATTTAAACATTTATTTTCTCAAGCCCCATGCCAGCAAACTCAATTCATTTCTCCAGAGGCATGGAATGGTCTGTGTATGCCTCAGCAGGCCACACCTAAGTTTTGCTAACTAATTTCAACTATTGTTCCTCATCTCAAAGCCACTGGCCTTTAGCCCCACAACCACTATCTGTCCCTCCCCAGTGGATGGGGTATTTTGTTTTCTGGGGTCTTGGAAAGATATGTGAGCTCTAAAGTATTTGTCAAATTTTTACTAACTCAATTTACATAATGTACCCCCAATCCAGCTAATAACTACTTGGCTTAATAAACATTTCTTGAGTTCCTACTGTGTTCTAGGCACTCTGCCAGGCTTTAGGAACTAAAAAAAAGAGCTAAAAATATGAGTTAGGATTTGAAACGATTCTAACAGCATTCACAAAAAATAGTGGCTTAAACAAGACTATCTTTATTTCTCTCTCATGTAAAAATCCAGATGTGGAAAGATGGCTCCACAGTTGTCTGGGACTCAGAGGAAAGTGTCCAAACTTTCTACTCTGCCATCCTTGGGGTTGAGCCTCATCCACATGTGCCAAAACAGAGCTCCAGCCATTGCATCTATATTCTAGAGAAACAGGAGGGAAGGAGGAAGGAGAAGGCATCAAGGCTATGATGACTACCTTGTAAGGAAAATTTCCAGAAA
Source organism: Bos mutus (assembly GCF_027580195.1). Taxonomy (NCBI): domain Eukaryota; kingdom Metazoa; phylum Chordata; class Mammalia; order Artiodactyla; family Bovidae; genus Bos; species Bos mutus. The sequence continues at coordinate 50,002,274 of NC_091626.1, read as the reverse complement.
CTGTTGTATATCTCGTCTTCAGTTTGTTGTTGTTCAACTGTTCAGTCGTGTCTGACTCTTTGCGACCCCATGGACTGTAGCACACCAGGCTTCCCTGTCCTTCACCATTTCCTGGGGTTTGCTCAAACTCACGTTCATTGAGTTGGTGATGCCATCCAACCATCTCATCCTCTCTTGTCCCCTTCTCCGTTTGCCTTCAGTCTTTCCCAGCATCAGGGTCTTTTCCAATGAATTGGCTCTTCACACCAGGTGGCCAAAGTATTAGAGCTTCAGCATTAGCATCAGTCCCTTCCAATGAATAGTCGGGGTTGATTTATTTTAGGATTGACTGGTTTGATCTCCTTGCTGTTGATGGGACTCTCAATTGTATTTTCCCACAACGCAGATGGAAAGCATCAATCCTTTGGTGCTCACTCAGCCTTCTTTATGGTCCAGCTCTCACAACCATATGACTACTGGGAAAACCACAGCTTTGACTATATGAAACTTCGTAGGCAAAGTGATGTCTTTGCTTTTTAATATGCTGTCTAGGTTTGTCATAGTTTTTCTTTCAAGTACCAAGTGTTTTTTAATTTTGTGGCTGCAGTCACAGCCAACAGTGATTTTGGAGCTCAAGAAAATGAAGTCACTATTTCCATTGTTTTCCCATCTATTTGCCATGAAGTAATGGGACCTGATGACATAATCTTCATTTTTTGAATGTTGAGTTTTAAGCCAGCTTTTTCACTCTCCTTTTTCAACTTCATCAAGAAGCTCTTCAATTCTTCTTCACTTTCTGCCATGAGGGTTGTGTCATCTGCATATCTGAAGTTATTTATATTTCTCCCAGCAATCTTGATTCCAGCTTGTGCTTCATCCAGCCCAGCATTTCACATGATGTATTCTGCATATAAGTTAAATAATCAGGGTGACAATATACAGCCTTGACGTAGTCCTTTTCCAATTTGGAACCAGTCCATTGTTCCATGTCTGGTTCTAACTGTTGCTTCTTGACCTGCATACAGGTTCTGGTGGAGGTAGGTAAGGTGGTCTGGTATTCCCATTTCTTTAAGAATTTTCCACAGCTTGTTGTGATCCACACAGTCAAAGGCTTTCACTTAGTCAATGAAGCAGCTGTTTTTCTGGAATTCCTTTGCTTTTTCTATGATCCAGCAGATGTTGGCAATTTGATTTCTAGTTCCTCTGCCTTTTCTAGATCCTGCTTGAACATCTGGAAGTTCTCGGTTCATGTACTGTTGAAGCCTCAGTCAGTCAGTTCAGTCGCTCAGTCGTGTCCGACTCTTTGTGACCCCATGAATCACAGCACGCCAGGCCTCCCTGTCCATCACTAACTCCCAGAGTTCACTCAGACTCACATCCATTGAGTCAGTGATGCCATCCAGTCATCTCATCCTCTGTTGTCCCCTTCTCTTCTTGCCCCCAATCCCTCCCAGCATCAGAGTCTTTTCCAATGAGTCAACTCTTCGAATGAGGTGGCCAAAGTACTGGAGTTTCAGCTTTAGCATCATTCCTTCCAAAGAAATCCCAGGGCTGATCTCCTTCAGAATGGACTGGTTGGATCTCCTTGCAGTCCAAGGGACTCTCAAGAGTCTTCTCCAACACCACAGTTCAAAAGCATCAATTCTTCAGTGCTCAGCTTTCTTTACAGTCCAACTCTCACATCCATACATGACCATTGGAAAAACCATAGCCTTGACTAGATGGACCTTTGTTGGCAAAGTAATGTCTCTGCTTTTCAATACGCTATCTAGGTTGGTCATAAATTTTCTTCCAAGGAGTAAGCGTCTTTTAATTTCATGGCTGCAGTCACCATTTGCAGTGATTTTGGAGCCCAGAAAAATAAAAGTCTGACACTGTTTCCACTGTTTCCCCATCTATTTCCCATGAAGTGATGGGACCAGATGCCATGATCTTCATTTTCTGAATGTTGTCTGAATATTTGAAATCCTGAAAGATGATGCTGTGAAAGTGCTGCACTCAATATGCCAGCAAATTTGGAAAACTCAGCAGTGGCCACAGAACTGGAAAAGGTCACTTTTCATTTCAATCCCAAAGAAAGGCAATGCCAAAGAATGCTCAAACTACTGCACATTTGCACTCATCTCACACGCTGGTAAAGTAATGCTCAAAATTCTCCAAGCCAGGCTTCAGCAATATGTGAACTGTGAACTTCCAGATGTTCAAGCTGGTTTTAGAAAAGGCAGAGGAACCAGAGATCAAATTGCCAACATCTGCTGGATCATAGAAAAAGCAAGAGAGTTCCAGAAAAATATCTATTTCTGCTTTATTGACTATGTCAAAGCCTTTGACTATGTGGATCACAATGAACTGTGGAAAATTCTGAAAGAGATGGGAATACCAGACCACCTGACCTGCCTCTTGAGAAACCTGTATGCAGGTCAGGAAGCAACAGTTAGAACTGGACATGGAACAACAGGCTGGTTCCAAATAGGAAAAGGAGTCCATCAAGGCTTTATATTGTCACCCCACTTGTTTAACTTATATGCAGAGTACATCATGAGAAATGCTGGGCTGGAAGAAGCACAAGCTGGAATCTAGATTGCCGGGAAAAATATCAGTAACCTCAGATATGCAGATGACACCACCCTTATGGCAGAAAGTGAAGAGGAACTAAAAAGCCTTTTGATGGAAGTGAAAGAGGAGAGTGAAAAAGCTGGCTTAAAAGTTGAAGCCTAGCTGGAAGGATTTTGAGCATTACTTTGTGAGCCTGTGAAATGAGTGCAATTGTGCGATAGTTTGTCTTCAGTTAATATCCTGTTTGTCAGAACTTTGCCACATGACCAAATAGCAAGGTAGCAGGCTGGGAGATGTGGGCATCTATTTTCCAGGTAAAATGTGGGATTCTAGTGAGGAGAAAACAAATAATGGTGAAGGCACTCAGCCATTTTGTCATCAAGACACAGGCCCTGCCCTCTGGACAGATAAGGGAAGGGTTGGAGTGCATGACAGAGGGATCCAATTCACTCTGGGCACAGCTCTCCAGAGATGAACTAGAGCAAACTTCAGGAGATAGGGAAGGACAGGGAAGCCTGGCATGCTGCAGTCCATGGGGTCACAGAGTCAGACACGACTTGGTGATTAAACAACAACTGAGAAGGGAGAATAGAAACTAGTCAGGCAAAGGGTGTGGTGGACACGATGGTGACTGTGGTGATGGAGTTTCTAGATGGGAGTGGTAGCCAGTTTCTAGGCTAGACAAATCCAAGGAATTAGTAAACTGTCAGTGTGGTTGCAACATATACTTAGAGTTCAGAGTATCAAAAAATGAAACTAGAAAGATAAGCAGGGGTCAGTTCATGTCATGTCTGGTGTATTTACATAGCAATTATTTAATTGGCAAAAACTAAAACCAAAAATATTAGTTTCCCTGTAAACTCTCACTTAAATGAGTTTATGAAACATTGATATTTAAGGAAATAAGTTTTGTTTATAGAGCATTTTATTATTCAGAGTAGAATCAGTTTCTGCAAAGAAATGAACCATTTACTATAATTCCTCTAAGATGATGTGTCTTCTCAGATCCTAGCAACAAAAGAATCCAAGTAGATAAAAATTTACCTTATTCAGCTGCTTATAAGATTCATCCCTACTCTTCAAAACAGTGTTTAAAAATTGCCCTGTGTTTAATGTGGGGCTAGTGGTAAAGGACCCACCTGCCAGTTCAGGAGATGCAAGGGACTCGGGTTTGATCCCTGGGTCAGAAAATCCCCTGGATGTGGGGGCATGGCAACCCACTCCAGTATTCTTGCCTGGAGAGTCCCATGGAGTCCCATGGAGAGCCTGGCAGGCTATAGTTCATACTGTCGAAAAGAGTTGGACATGACTGAAGGGACTTAGCACACATGCACTGTGTTCAATGTACCCATATTAGAGATAAAAGGCTGAAAGCATAAGGTATGAGTAAATAACTAATATTCTGAGATACAGGCACCAAGAAGACAATAATTTGATGCTGCCTGGGCTTCCCAGGTGGCATTAGTGGTAAAGAACTTGACTGCCAATACAGGAGACGTGAGTTGTGAGTTTGATCCCTGGTTTGGAAAGATCACCTGGAGAAGGGCTTGGCAACCCACATAAGTTTTCTTGCTTGAAGAATCCCATGGACAGAGAAGCCTGGCAGGCTACAGTTCATTGCATCTGTAATGGGGAGTCAGGGCATGCATTGCTATCCACCAAAGAAAATAGCATCTTAAAGTGTGAGACATCTGTAAGAAAACTGTAAGGTCTCCACAACTAGAGTAAACATTTAAAAATATGGGTATCAGACCCCTCAAACAAATGGACTCACTTGGCAAATTCAATATTTAAAACATACAGATAGTTCACCAATAAAGAACTGATAATAGGACTTCCCTGGTGGTTCAGTGGTTGAGAATCTGCCTGCCAATGCAGGGGACATGGGTTCAATCCCTGGTCCAGGAAGATTCCACATGCCACTGAGCAACTAAGCCCGTGTGCTCTGTGCTCCGCAGCAAGAGAAGCCACTGCAGTGAGAAGCCCTTGCACTGCAACTAGAGAAAACCCCTGGTGCAGCAATAAAGACCCAGTTCAGCAACAACAACAACAAAGAACTGATAACAGACATATTAAAGATCAGCATTATAACACTAGGCTTACAAGTAGAAATTCCAGTTACCTCTGTAGGTAAGAATAAGAATGACAGAAATGATGCCCTCTAATGTTTGAAGAGGAAATCCTTGAGTTCCATGGCATGGTAGTCAGCCCCCAAGGTGGCACCCAGTGATTCTCATTTCCTGGTATTCACTGTTTTGGAAAATATTCTCCCACACTAGATCATGGCTCGCCTGTGTTTCTAATAAAATATGGTGGAAGTGATGGTGTGTAACTTCTGAGGCCAGGTTATAAAAGACATTGCAGTTTCCTCCTTGGTCTCTCTCGGATCACTGGTTCTTGGGGAAGCCAGCTGCTATGGAGTGGACAATGCTATGGGGAGGACCGCATAGCCAGGAACTGAAGCTCCCCTGCCCTGTAACCACGGAGCCACCAGGATCAGACTGCCAGCCATCAGAGTGTGCTGTCTTGGAAAAGGGTCCTTCAGTTTCAGTCAAGCCTTCAGATGACTGTAGCCCTGGCTGACACTTCTTTTTTAGGATAGCTTTATGAGCCTACAGTTTATTTATAATAAAATTTACTCATTTTAAGTGTACAATTCAATGATGTCTAGTAAATTTACAGAGTTGCGCAACCATGACCACAGTCTATTTTTAGGATATTTTTGTCACACGCAAAGAAACCCCATGCTCATTAGCAGTTACTTCCCATTCCACCACCAGCCCCAGGCAACCACGAATCTTCTTTCTATGTCTATAGATTTGCCTTTTCAGAAAACGTAATCAAAATGAATCATGCAATATATGGCCTTTTGTGTCTAGCTTCTTTTATTATCTGGCTGACATTTGGAGACGCTCCAAGAACTAGAACCTCCCAACTAAGCCACTAATGAATTATTGAGGCACAGAAACTGTGTGTTTATTGTTGATTTTAGCCACTAAGTTTTGGGGTAATTTGCTACACAGTAACGGGTAGCTCGGAGAAGGCAATGGCACCCCACTCCAGTACTCTTGCCTGGAAAATCCCATGGATGGAGGAGCCTGGTAGGCTGCTGTCCATGGGGTCGCTAAGAGTTGAACACGACTAAGTGACATCACTTTCACTTTCACTTTCATGCATTGGAGAAGGAAATGGTAACTCACTCCAGTGTTCTTGCCTGGAGAATCCCCGGGGGGGGGGGGGGGGGGGGGGCGGGGAGCCTGGTGGGCTGCCGCCTATGGGGTCACACTGAGTCAGACATGACTGAAATGACTTAGCAGCAGCAGCAGCAATGGGTAGCTAGTGCACAAGAGTATGCGATTACTGCTGGGAAACTACCTCAGACGGCCAATGTTCCATTAAACCCTAAAGGTACAATATTTTTATTATTAAAATGTGTTGACTTATAGTTATGAAATAAATAATCATGGAAATGCAATGTATAGCATAGTGACTATAGTTAATAATACTATATTGCATATTTGAAGTTGCTAAGGGAAGAGGTCTTAAAAGTTCTCATCAAAAGAAAAAGAATTTTTGTAACTATGTGAAGCCATGGATATTAGCTAGACTTATTGTGGTGATCACTTACAATATGTATAAGTATCAAATTCTTACGTTGTGTACCTGAAACTAATATGTCAATTATACTTTAATAAAAAACAAAACAAAACAAAACTTGTGGACATGAGAAGCCATAACTTACAGCTGTATTGAAATATTGTTAATGTTACAAAACTGATACTTTTTCTAATTTTTTTTTTTAAGTAATTACCAGATCAGAATAAGAATCCCCACTTTATTTTCAGGTCCATGCAAAAGGTTGATGAACTAGGAAGAAATGACTGTAGACAGTTAAATGTAGTAAAGCTGTCCTAGTGGGTGGGCTACTAAGGAAACTTGCCATATTAGTCTGGAATGAGTTTTGATTGATCAGATTGGACAACAAAAGGCTTGGCTGTGATTCCAGGAGACTTAACTAACCAGTTCCGAGTTTAAGGTGTTGCTTTGCTATCATGAAGTCATTTAAAGGATTTGTGAAGGAAGAGTGGTATAGGTGGATGCAGCCTTCAGATTTTCAGTTGATACCAAAAGGAAGAAGGAAGAGGTCTCTAATCTCACAACTGTGTGACTGGGCTAAACCCTCATGGGATGTTGTAAAACGAGAGCCAATAGTGAAATGATTTAAATACTGTGAAATTAAAAATGCTCTTGACAATCTGAGTAAAAGTTTTTGTTTGATAATGGTTTTGACTCTTTTTTTGGGGGTAGGGGGGCACACTGCACAACTTGTGGGATCTTAGTTCTCTGACCAGGGACTGAACCTAGGCCTTGGCAGTGAAAGCCATGAGTCCTGACCACTCACTGGACTGCCAGGGAACTCCTTGACTCAGTCTCTAATGCAGTGAAAGCTGATGATTAAGAGATTCATCTAAAGTCCAGTAGCAGCAATGGTTTTCAAGCTTCAGAAATGTTTCTTTAAGTTTTGAGGGTGAAGATTAAAAATCTTTATGACACTTAGAAACTGTTCGTTTCTTAGTACATAGCTATCATTCACTAAAACCCTAGCTTCTATAACACATATTCATTTTCCCTGTTATTCAACATGTATTACTGTTTAGTAAAATATTTGCCTTATTTATGAACATAATGTTGGGATTCCTTCAAACCTATTAATCTGCTTATATTTTGTTCCAGTTTTTACAGAAATGTTTGTCTACACATATTACACCTTCTTTAAAGGAATTTATTTAAATTTACTGTATTTAACTGCTTGCCTTATACCAATTCTTACTGCTACATACTGTATATATAGGAATTATTCCAAATGTATTTGATACTGTGGCATGCTTTTTAGTTGCTAGTACCAAGATGCAGCACCAGTACTTGCCTTTATAGTGCATCATGCATAGTACGGGGTTTCATTTTTTGTGTGTACATTTTGCTGTCTGTGATATTTTCCCTTTAAAAAAAAATATGGCTTATTTCATGGGCTTCCCTAGTGGCTCAGTGGTAAAGAATCTGCCTGCAATTCAGGAAATGCGGATGTGATCCCTGGGTCAGGAAGATCCCCTGGAGAAGGAAATGACAACTCACTCCAGTATTCTTGCCTGGGAAATCCCATGGACAGAGGAGCCTGGTGGGCCACAGTCCATGGAGCTGCAATAGTTGGACATGATTTAGAGACTAAACAACAAAAACAACACTTATTCATGGTTAGTAATATATGGTTAAACATACAGAACCCATGATTTCCTGGAACCCAACATACTGTACATGGTATACTTTATTTACACAAGTATGTTATACTTCCACAAAACCATTGAAAATCATTTAAACGCTTTTACACTCACACAAATAAATGCATGTATACTGAAGTGAAGTGAAAGTCACTCAGTTGTGTCCCACTCTTTGTGACCCCATGAACTATACAGTCCATGGAGTTTTCCAGGCCAGAATACTGGAGTGAGTAGCCTTTCCCTTTTCTAAGGGATCTTAACAACCCAGATATAGAACCCAGGTCTCCCTCATTGCAGGCAGGTTCTTTACCATCTGAGCCACAAGGAAAGCCCAAGAATACTGGAGTGGGTAGCCTAGCCTTTCAACAGTGAAACTTCCTGACCCAGGAATTGAACTTGGGTCTCCTGCATTGCAGGTGGATACTTTACCAACTGAGCTATCAGGGAAATCCCATGTATACTGACAAATACTTTTTTTTCAATCACTATTAATACTTTATCTAGAATTATAGTAGGCATGACTGATCTTCGTATTTAAGCATTTTATTTTATTTTTTTCACTTCAAAGATTGATTTTTTGATTTTTGGCTGTGTTGGGTCTTTGTCACTGTGCAGGGGCTTTCTCGAGTTGCAGAGAGCAGGGGCTACTCTCTCATTGTGGTGCACGGGCTTCTCATTGCAGTGGCTTCTCTTGTTGTGGAGCACAGTCTCTAAAGCTCTGACTCAGTAGTTGTGGCACAAGGGTTTACTGGCTCTGAGGCATGTGGGATCTTCCTGGAGCGGGGATTGGACCTGTGTCTCTTGGACTGGCAGGTGGATTCTCAACCACTGGGCCACCAGGAAAGCCCCTGACAGGTACTTTTTTTTTTTTTGACAGGTACTTTTTTACCCCATACATTTTTCAGGAAAAACTGGGTGTTACTCACTTTAAAATCTTGTATTTCAGCACAAACAGAGTACTATGATTCAGGCATCAAGAACATAGAGAAAATAAGATACTGATCCTGACTTGAAGTATCTACAACTCCAGTAGAAGAAACAGACACAAACCAAGACTGAGATCCCTATGTGATATGTGTGTTTCAAGAGGAAGAAGCCTCAGGGTGTTTGGAAATAGACAGGAAAGGTTTTGAGTAACCGACTTTTAAGTTCTGGTTTGTCAGATCAACAAGGGGAAGGAGAAAGTAAAGAGCATGAACCCAGAAGCTTAAGAGAACCCAGTATGCCCCAGACACAGCAAATAGCTCTGTGGGGCTGGAGCATAGTGGGTGTGAGGGAACAGCCTGAGATAAAATAGGAGGATTAGGCAGAAGTTGTAGAAAGTGGAGATTTTAAGCAGAGGAATTTTTCCCTTAAAAAGGTTTCTCAGGCTGCAGAGCTGTGGATGGATTGGAGAGCACGGAGATGAAAAGCTGTCAAACCAGTTAGGAGGCTTTTAGAGTAATCATTTGAGAAATGATGAGGTAAAGGGCAGCAGGGATGATGAAGGGCATGAATTAGAGACCTGGAAAAGTGATCCTTGGATATGGACAAGAGAGAGAATGGGAGTGAAATTAGCTTGTAGTTTCTAGTTTGGATGACTGGGGGAACAGTTATGCCATTAATTGAAGATGAAAATAAAAAGGCCTTAGGTCACTGGGAATTATCTTTTGACTCGTTTCACTAAACAGATTACCAACTCTGGCCAGGTTTTTTCCTGTAGTCTTCCCCAAATTTCTAATTATGCTCACAGTGATAACAAAGTCACCTTTCTAAAGAAGCAGAGGTTGATACATTTCTGCATTTGAAGCATTTGACGGACACCCGCATCCCCACCCCACGAGATTCCCAGGTGGTTCAGTGGTAAAGAATCGACCTGCCAATGTAGGCGACAAGGTTCAATTCTGGGTGAGGAAGATCCCCTCGAGGAGGAAATGGCAACCCACTCCAGTATTCTTGCCGAGAAAATCCCATGGACAGAGGAGTCTGGCGGGTTACAGTCCGTGGTCGCAGAGTATGACTCGATAGAGCACGTACACATTCCTCGCCCCAACCCCCCACCCGCAGCTACACACACTGCGGGCAGATTGAAATCTAAAATCGAAGCTTTTTAGTGCAACATTCAGGACTCCACATGTTCAGGCTGGCCACAAACTAACTTCTTGCAGGTATCCATCTCATGTTAACTACCTTTCCTTTTCCCCACCCTATATATCTTCAGACTTAAACATTAATCTAATCTTTGTTCCTCTAACCTGCCAGGTGCTAGGTCGCTTCAGTCGTGTCTGACTCTTTCAGACTCTATGGACTGGAGCCCATGGGCTCCTCTGTCCATGGGATTCTTCTGGCAAAAATACTGGAGTGGGTTGCCATTTCCTCCTCCAGGGGATCTTTCCCACCCAGGGATCGAAACTTCATCTCTTATGTCTTCTTACATTGGCACATCCTGTCACTTTACACTTCTAAGCCTTAGCTCAGGTTATTTTCTCTATTTGAAGGCAGCGTTTATGTCAGCCTCTTCCTAACACCCATCCTCTTCTTCTTCTTCTGTGGTGCATAGACTTTTGTGTCTCAATCCTAACACTTTTGGCGTTCTGCTTGGTTTTATAGTTGTATCTTGCTCCCTTCTACTTCTTGCCTCAGTGACGTAAATCACACACACAGTATAGGCTGGAAACCTTGTGACAGACAGTCTAGAAAAATCAGGGAATCCGTGACATCACGCATGAAAAAAGAGTCTAGAGGAGTCACTCATTCCAGGGGGCTCCTTTCGATGGTCTAGAACAAACTTGTGACGAAAAGGGGGAACAAAATAATTTGCTGTTAGACGGCTTCTCTACACAGTTTCAAGATATTTTTACTGTTTACATCAAATAAAATATCTAATGCACTGTACTTTTAAAAAGCACTAAGGGATTAAGATTTACAGAGGTGGGATTTCCTGGTGTCCTCCTGAGGTCAACTGCACTGACCATCATGCAGTGTGCTTGGTAATGGATTAAAGACTCAGAGAAGGAAACACACACCAGCGGTGCGTCTGAGAGAGGGATTGGGCCTTGGCCAGGAGAGGCCTCACCCCGCCCCGTGGCCACCCCGGCGACCGCCCCCAGCGGCCGCAACCCAGAGGCTCCAAGGGAACTCCCGCAAGTCTGCGCGCGCAATCCTGGGACAGGGGTCCGCGAGGCGCGCGCTATTGCCCTGGAAACCTCTGTGCGCGCACGCGCACAAGTGGGGCGTGAGAAGAAGGACCTTGCTAAGGGCTTTAACAGCGGGAGGAGGGGTTTACCCTTCCCCTCGTCCGGCGCTGCCCAGAGGGTGGACGCGCGCGCCGCCCACCTCCCTCGGGAGGAGCGTCTCTTCCAGCACGCGCCCGGCTCGCGTTCTCCCCCACCCTCTACCCCTCCCCCTCCCGCACACTTGCTCTCCTCCCGCATTTGTGCGCCGGTGCAGCCGGCGGTGGGAGCATCCGGGCATTTCCGCAGCCGAGCGGCGATCCGGGCGGCGGCGGCGGCGGCCGAAGAGCTTCTATAGCTGGGACGACGCCGGGGGGAGACGAAGGGGGGACGAGGCCTTAAGCCAGAGCCGCAGCGGGGTGGGTCCCGAGAGAGGCGGAGCGGGAAGCTTTCTCGCGGCCGGAGGAGGGACGGGAGCAGGGCTCTTTGCGCTCCTCGCGCATTCGCCTCACCAGCTGGGTCTCCGGAGATGCATCTGCATCAGGTCCTTACCGGAGCTGTCAACCCTGGAGACAACTGCTACTCCGTGGGCAGCGTCGAGGATGTACCTTTCACGGTGAGCGGTAATCCGGGAGTCTGAGGGGGAAAAGGCCGCGGGCTCGACGCGGGGGCCGAAACACCTTGTCCCGAGCCCACGCCTCCTCGGTAGGCTGCGAAGTGTTGGGGGGCCCGCCCGCGTCCTCTTTGCACCCCAGCTTAGGGGGCGGGCCGTGGGACTGTGAGTCCTGCGACTGCTGAAGGAAATTACCCGTCTGGGGGAAGGTTTAGGAATCCACCGTACTGTCCGTCCTCAGCAAGCGGGCCCCTGGGGGTGACTGGACTAGAAGGTTCCTCGCCTAGGATGGCCCCCGGTCTGCGGTGGAGGAAGGTGAAACCACTGAAAGCCCAGAGCGTCCGTTTCGCACCTGCTCTTGGAGGCGCAGAGACTCGGTCTGTCTCGGCGCGTGGAGGCGATGCTGCACCTGGCTCCCCCTGCCCGCGGTGTTAGGGCAGCGAGGAGCCGCTGGAGCCGGTGGCTTTAAGCCCGACCCTCTGCCTCCTGATATGCAGAATCTTAATTCCCACACGAAAATGGAAAAATTAATTCTCTGCCCCCGAGAAATTTAGAATGGAATAATTAGAGTGACAGAGGCCTGGGGAGCTGTTATTTATCACGAGATCACGGTTTGGTAACCTCCCTAGATAATATTTTAATCCGTTTGCCAGGTAGGCTGGTTTGTTTATGAGATAAGGCAATGTTCAAATTTTATGACAGTGTTTTTGTTTGTGAGGTTAAAGTGTATGTAAACAGTAATGTGTTAGAACCTCTTAAAAATCTGGGTGAAACAGATATGTTTCTCAAGGAGCATGGCTGAATTAGTCCCTTTGAGAATGGGATGTTGTTAGTATAGCCAATTCAAACCAAGCCCTGGAGCTTCTTTTACCCGTAGAGAGACTCCGATGGATTCATGAGTTTTTTGTATTAAATTCGTCCTCTTCAGAACAAAATGTAGACGATGAGACCTCGACTAAATACACATTGTTATTAAAACCATTCTGCTTGGTAAAATTGGAAATAGTATAATGATGTGCTTTTAAGAAAAGGGAAACACTTTGTCTGTTTTCCAGAAGCATGTTTTTAAAGCTGCAGAAATAAGAAAAGCTCCTGCAAAACTGCAGAATCATGTAGCACAGTGCATTCTGGAGCAGAAATTATCTATCATTGTGATGCATTAGAGATAACCCCATAATATTGCTTTTTGGGCACTTTAATTGTAAATGTAATCAACTTGGCTTTGTACCAGTTTAGAATGAACCATTAGAAAATATAATTTGCCTGACTGTATTGTTATACCTATCCGTGTCAATGTTGTCATCTGTGTTTTGTGTACTGGTGACGTAAAAGATCCATATGGTGTTGAACTTGGGCTTTAGGTGTGTAGACAGTTTGGGGGATGTAGAAGATATTTCCTTCTCCCCTAGTTTTGTAGCTGGAGAGGAAGTTCACCAGGGTTAGAAGAGCAGGCTTTCTCCATCAAGAAACCAGTCTGGAATCTTGGCTTATGGGGTATCTCTGTACTATTATGGTGGTGGTAGTTTTTAGTTTATATCTAGAATAGAGCGGTGTCTTATTGTGAGGCTGGTATATAGGGCTAAACAGGTTCAGGTGCAGTCAGGAAAAGCCAGTTAATGCTGCGCAGGTGTGGTTATGCTGTAGGCCGCCCATGACCAGGTCCTTGGAAATCATTTTCAAATCTTTTTCCTCCTCCCTCATTAGTCTGTTACCACGTCTAGCTGACTGTCTTCAGTGACTATCAGATTTACCCCCTTTCATGTCCTTAGCTTATTGTAGAACCTTATTTGTATTACTTAATATTAAGGATTTCAAAACTGGATTTTCTGACATCTCTGATCACTTCAGTTCATCCTCCACGCAACTGGTGTATAATAATCTTCAGATACCGTTTTATCCTTTTATTCTTGGCTCAATAATACTTAGTTGTTCCTGATAGCTGTATTGTGAAATTTAAACTTGTCAGATATTCTTCTGCTGTCTTTGACTTTATATTTGAGTGTGTACTCTTTATCTTGGCCTCTCTGCTACAGACATGCTAATCTTCTTACTCCAGCCTACATTTTTATGTAGACAAGAGAATCCTTTTTGTTTTCCCAAATAATGACTTACAGTTTACCTGGTTTAGGATGGCTGCCTGTGACACTGGGTCTTTTGGAATTTACACTCTTGTTGTATACCATCTCATTTTAATATCTTGGTTTTGAATGCACTGATCCAGCTATAATTTTGCCTTGAACTAGAAATGACCTTTTGGGCTCTGTGAAGAACAGAGTTGCTTGAAAAAAATGAGAACAAGCTGTTTTCAAGTACTCAGGAATCAGCTACCAGTTATTTCAATGCCAGTGATAGTACAGGGAAAAATGAAATTAAAAAAATTAAAAAATGAAATAAAAAAACCTCCTTTATGTTAGCTTGCCATTTCATTTGTACAGGAATCAGATGAAGCAGCTCTAGTTCTGAGTCAGGTGACTAAAAATGGGACCAGCCAGGGCTGTAATGGAAGTCTTGTGACTTCTCATCTGGTGGGCTTTTTTTCTGTAGTATGTCTCTTTCCTGTCAGAGTCCTTGCTCTGAAGGGTGTGTTTGTGTGGAAGGCCTAGACATGGCCAGTGTAGAAGGAAAAACCGTCTTGGAGCTAGCCAGTAGTAGTCTGAGGACCTTTTCAAAATTGGGCAGATCAATTATATCAGAGTCTACACACAAAGTTTTTGAAAAAGAGTTGTAAAAGAACTTTAATGTGTTCATGACATTGTAATTGAAATACAGTCATCTATTTATATTGCACCGTGTGTGGTGGCAGTGTTGTCAGGGCATGATCTCTGCTCTGTTGACATGGTGGTGCAGTTTGTAGTGGACAGTCCCAGTGATGAGTGTACTTTTAGTGCTGGCATGTGGGCTGTGATGCTTTTCACTTGTGTTTTGACAGTTTTTTTAAACACTCCATTGTAATTTTATAAATACACTTACATAAATGCCACCTTTAAATAGTTCTTTTCTCTTCAATATAAGTTCTGAGTTCTGGAAATATTGTTATCTTGCAATAAGTCAGGTCCCAGGTAGTTCAGGGTTGATCTTCTACCATGTATGAGCTTTGTTGTACTTTTATTATGCCATCAAGACATTTCCACCTACCTTCTTAGAGGTAGGTAGGTGGATGTTTAAGGATTAATGCAGCAGATAGTGTAAATTTCTCCTTATTTATGTTGTTTATTACTCTCTGAAAATAGTCTTTAGTTTATTAATTTTACTTTTCTGTAAGTCTAGTCAAGGCTATGGTTTTTCCAGTAGTCATGTATGGATGTGAGAGTTGGACTATAAAGAAAGCTGAGTGCAGAACTGATGCTTTTGAAGTGTGGTGTTAGAGAAGACTCTTGGACTGCACAGAGATCCAACCAGTCAATCTTAAAGGAAATCAGTCCTGAATATTCATTGGAAGGACTGATGTTGAAGCTGAAACTTCAAAACTTTGGCCACCTGATGCAAAAAGCTGACTCATTTGACCCTGATGTTGGGAAAGGTTGAAGGCGGGAGGAGAAGGGGACGACAGAGAATGAGATGGTTGGATAGCATCACCGACTCAATGGACATGAGTTTGAGTAAACTCTGGGAGTTGGTGATAGACAGGGAGGCCTGGCGTGCTGCAGTCCATGGCGTTGCAAAGAGTCAAACACGACTGAGTGACTGAACTGAACTGAAGCATTAGAATATTAATTAAAACAATGATGGTACATGATGATTATTAATATTAAAATATTTTTTCACTTAAGGGGTATAGGCTATATTTTCAGACATATAAGGGGTGTTGATGTTATTTACTCCATTCTAATATGAATTCAACACACTGAAGGATATTAACAAAAATTAGCCATTTCTAGCCTCAGGGAACTTATACTGGCAGAGATAAAAATGATGTACATAATTACGATATAAGGCAGATGAAAGCGATCACATGTAGTTGGGAAGATAAGAAAAGATTTCTTGGAAGATTGACACTTAGAAAGACAGAGAGTGGTATTAGGTGTTTCTGGATGGCAAGAACAACAAATGCAGGGCACGGGACATGGGTTCAGTCCTTGGCCCAGACAGATCCCACATGCTACGTGTAACTAAGTCCATGTGCCGCAACTACTGAGCCCATGCACCTAGAACCCACAGGCCACAGCTGCCCAGCCCATGCTCACAACAACTGGAGAAAGCGTGCGGGCAGCAACAAAGACCCAGAGCAGCAAAGTCAAGGAGTGGTACGATATAAAGGACGTACTTGTTTAGTTGCTCAGTTGTGTCTGACTCTTTTGCAACACCATGGATTGTAGCCTGCCGGGCTCCTTTGCCCCTGGGATTTCCCAGGCAAGAATTCTGGAGTGGGTGGCCATTTCCTCCTCAAGGAGATCTTTCCCAACCCAGGGATTGAACCCGTGTCTCCTGCCTTGGCAGGTGGATTCTTTACCCCGGAACCACCTGGGAAGCCCAAAGGATGCATTACTGGGTGACTGTTCTTTCACAAAAGTGGTTAAAAACAAACACAGGACTTAAAAAAGCAAAACAAGACTTCTTTATTAGATAGCAAATTCAGTTAGAATTTTGAGAAATAGGATTCGTAAACATTACCTGGGGCTTTTTAACTTTCTTTGCTGCTCTGGGTCTTTGTTGCTGCCTGCATGCTTTCTCTAGTTGTGGTGAGCATGGGCTTCTTTTCTAGAGTGTGAGGGCTTCAGTGGTTGAGGCTCATGGGTTCCAGGTGCCTGGGCTCAGTAGATGTGGTACTTGGCTTAATTGCCCCACAGCAAGTGTGATCTTCCTGGGTCAGGGATTGAACCCATGTCCTGTGCATTGGCAGGCAGATTCTTAACCACTGGACCACCAGGGAAGTCCTTTACCTATAGCTTTTTGGGAAAATGTATTTTCTGACATTCCTGACTTTTATTATTATTTTTTCTAGTAATGAAATGAATGAAAAAAACCCTTTATTTAAAAGTTAGAAGATAATATTATGATTTTTTTGACATTTAGATATATTTTAATTCTACTGTAGCATAATAGTATTCTAGTCCTAGAATTACAGCAGCACCAAATTTTGAAAATAATCAGCTTGTTTATGCATTTAACAGATATTTGTTGAGCACATGGATGTGTGTGGCTCTGTGGAGATTTTAAAAAACAGAACAGAACATAGTCCTGATTTCAGGGAGTTTATTAAAAAGTGCAAGAACCTGGTAATCTACTAGGGGAATTAAGACATATACTTCACCACAGCAGGCCAGCTGTGTGGTATTGTGAGGTATTTAAATTCTTGGAGGAATTCAGAGGAAAAAGAGATCACTTTTGGCCGGGGAAACTGGGGAGTTGGACAGAAAAACTGCTGCTATCCTGACTGGTTATCAACAGGTATTAAGGACTTTACCTATGCTGAGAATAAAGGAAAGACAGAAGTCAAGAATTTAGAGTGGACTTGTTTTCCAGGAGAAATTGGCCCATTTATTCTGGGAGAGTAGCTTCTTGTGTATTTAAATTGATACATTTTAGAGTTTGTAGCCTTGTATTCATTGTTAGCCTTTAGGTTAATAGGAGGTTCTGTAAGTTTTTTACTTATGTCCCTGTGTAGATTGTTAATTAGCCTCCCTTTTAGAGAAGACTCTTGGCTGCTACCCTGAAACTCTGGTACAGCCCCAACTAGTGCCTCCCTAGAAATGGGAGGTCAGAGACCAGCTACTCATAGGACCCTTGGTTAAATCACTGAACCTTTTTTAGGTTTATCATCTGTAGAGTGAGGTTCTTAAATTAGGTTCTCTTTAAGTATTCAGACCTTGGATGGCATTATATGGACCTCTCTAGGAGAAAATGGAACCAGAAACATAAAGTAACTGTGGTGAGGTTGTGGGTCTGGAGTCTGTGTACACTGCCCGTCCACTTGTATGTATGTACTAGACTGTTGGTCACACTTCACAGTCAGGGAACCTGGACCTCCATTCTGGCTCAGAGATTAAGCCGTACAGAGCCTTTGTGAAGTAGTGGGTCTTCTTTGGGCTTACAGTTGAGAAGGAGGCTCTTGTTTATGATTGTATTCTCAGTATCTGGTCCTTGGTACTGTCAGAGTGCAGTATGGAGTGGGTGGGAGATGGGGCCAGGGTGATGGTGTTCAGGGTCTCTATCCCGTTAGATAGATTTACTCCTTTACTTTCTGTTCTTAGCTTTTTGGGTATTTAAAAGATGACTTTAGAAATTATCTTAAAAGATGATATAAATGAACTTATTTACAAAACAGAAATAGATTCATATAAAAAACAAACTTGGTTATCAAAGGGGATGTGGGGTGGGGGAGAAAAATGAGTTTGGGTTAACATATACACACTACTATATATAAAATAGGTGAACTACAAGGGCCTACTGTATAACACAGGGAACTATACTCAACATCTTAGAATAACCTACAAGGGAAAAGAATCTGAAAAGGAATGCATACACGTGTATACCTGAGTCATGTGCTGTACATTTGAAACTAACATAGCATTGTAAATATGTAAATACTTCAATAAAAAGATTTTAACATCTTTTTAAACTTGGATCTTGAGACACTTAGAACAAATTAGTTTCAATATTTAATCATCAAAAAGAGTATAGGATGTTGGGTTACAACCTCAAAGGTGCAGTGGAAAAACAAGTCATGCCTGACCAATTTAATTTCCTTCTATGATAGAATGCAAAGCAGTTTAAAAGGGGATACTAATAGAGAATATCTGTAATTTAGATTCAGTAAGGGTCTTCTAACTTGTGGCTTATCTTTTAAACAAGTTTGGAAACCAAATATTTTAATATTATGAGAAGTTTCAGGGTTTTCAATCTTTTTGAGTTTGTAGAATCCTTTTTCATTGTGTTTTTGCTCTGGAATGCTAATTCATGATATATTAGGACCTGTTATTGAGGAAGCAGGTGCAGGCTACACAGGTGGTGTGACTATAGCCCACGTAACCCAGGCACTTGATACATAACACAGGAAACCAATCGACTGTGCTTTTATTCTCAATCTGTCTCATGTTATGATGGCTAAGGGCTCCTTTAATGCTCTCCTTTCCCTCCATCCTAAACACACAAAAAATATGGTTAGCGTATATCTTTTTGATGGAGAAGTCACTCAGTATAAAGGGGTCACTGGATAGAACCAGGCTCCTTTAAACATAGTACATGATAATTTGGTGTGGTGATTTGAAAAGCATAAATGACATCCTCTTAGATTATCATTGGATATATGTTCCTTTAGGGGCATTCCTTTAAAAATTGGACTCTTTCAGGAATAATAATTTAATTTATACTAAGTCATGTTTTCTTCTGTGGTTTTAGAAGAAACCTAGGAAACGGGAGACTATTTGGGGATTATGCAAGGGGGCATAGAGAGACCCCCCCGGCCAAAAAAAAAAAAAAAGTTTTGGCTCAGTCTGAATTCAGAGACACAGATAGCTTACATGGTAGCTACAGTTCAATAATAAGGCTGATATTTATAAGGCTGATATTTTTCTAGGAGTAATGACTTTGGTTTTGTGATATGCCAGCAGCCTCCTCAAGTTTTCTCTGGCCTTGACTATGTCTCTACTTAAGAGGATCTAATCAGAAGGAGATATTCAAATTATTATCATGTACTCTAACCATAGCATCGGAGAAGGCAGTGGCACCCCACTCCAGTACTCTTGCCTGGAAAATCCCATGGATGGAGGAGCCTGGTAGGCTGCAGTCCATGGGGTCGCTAAGAGTCGGACACAACTGAGTGGCTTCACTTTCACTTTTCACTTTCATGCATTGGAGAAGGAAATGGCAACCTACTTCAGTATTCTTGCCTGGAGAATCCCAAGGAAGGGGAGCCTGGTGGGCTTCTGTCTGTGGGGTTGCATGGAGTCGGACACAACTGAAGCAGCTTAGCTTAGCAGCAACCATAGCATCTTTTATATGGATAAATTGTCAGTGTTTCCAGCAAAAGCCAGTTCCTCTCTTGGTACCGATGATCTTAAATTGGAAGTCATTTTACCCCACGTAAGGCATTTGGCAGTATCTGGAGATGGGTTGTTGATAAGGTTGTGGGGGAAGGACTATCATCTAGTGGGAGGATGCCAGAGATCCTGATCAATATCCTTTGATATGCATGACAGCCCCCCCTCCCACCATGAAGAATTAGCCTAAATTGTCAATGCTGCTGCCATTATGAGAAACCCTGGTTAATATCCTAGGTCCCATCTCCTCTTAGCTACTCAAGGGTATTGCTTTAACAGTTTTTCTTTTTGCTGTCCTATAAAATTGCTTTTTATTCTTCTTTGAAATAGTTTCTTCATTTTCCTCTCCTGGTTTTCTTTTACTTCCCTTAAGTACTTCTCAGCCTGATTCCAGATTGCTGTAACTAGCTGTTTCTTTAATATCTCCCTCTCGAGTGTAATAGCTATCTGATAATATTCTCCTCCTTCAGCCTTCTCTAAATCAGTAAATGACTACCTTATCTTTTTTCCTCCCTCAGTTCCCTTGGAATCTTTTCTTTCATTTCCACTCCAGACCTAATGTTGCCAATCTCTGTTGGCTATTCTTCAAAATGCATCCAGAATCTGCCCACTTGTCACCTGTGCTGCTCCCACCCTGGTCCAGGACACCATCATCTTTTTCCACAATTACGGCAATAGGTTCTTAATGGGTCTCCCTACCTGGTCTGCTTTTAGTTTTATCCTTCTTCAGTTTATTTTCAACACAATAGTTGGAATGATCCTATTACTGTATAAATCAGATCTTGTTAGTTTCTTGTTCAAAATTTTCAAATGACTTTTTTTTTTCCCCCAGAGAAAAGACCCTAGTGCCTTCAATGCCCTTTATTACTATTTCTTTAAGCACCTAGAACAAAAACTGTTGGGTATAAAAAAGTACCCAATAAGTTAATAGATGAAAAAGGACACCTTAGTATAATATGAAACATTCTTAAGTAAACATGACCACTTTTATAAGATTATTTTATAATACTTTTGATATAGGTCAATGGCAGTTAGGCCATATTTATATAAATGAGTTATAGAATGGGGGCAGGGAAAGCTCAGAGAATACAGTCCAGGTATAAAGCTTCATTGGTCTGGTTTAATCTGTGTGCGTGCTTGTGTGCTCAGTTGTGTCCGACTTTGTGATACTGTGTACTGTAGCCTGCCAGGGTCCTCTGTCTGTGGGATTTCCTAGGCAAGAATAGTGGAGTGGGTTGCCATTCCTTGCTCTAGGGGATCTTCCCAACCCAGGGATCAAACACGCATCTCTTGCATCTCCTGCATTGGCAGGCAGATTTTTTACCCCTGAGCCACCTGGGAAGCTCCTGGTTTAATCTAAGGATGCATATTAATATATTAAGAAGAATTGACGGAGAAGGCAATGGCACCCCACTCCAGTACTCTTGCCTGGAAAATTCCATGGATGGAGGAGCCTGGTAGGCTGCAGTCCATGGGGTCACAAAGAGTCGGACACGACTGAATGACTTCGCTTTCACTTTTCACTTTCATGTGTTGGAGAAGGAAATGGCAACCCACTCCAGTGTTCTTGCCTGGAGAATCCCAGGGACGGGGAGCCTGGTGGGCTGCCGTCTCTGGGGTCGCACAGAGTCGTACACGACTGAAGCGACTTAGCAGCAGCAAAGAATTATGATGTTGATCTTTCTTTTTCCACATGGTTTATTTGCCATCTGTATGTCTTCTTGGTAAAATATCTGTTTATATCTTTCACCTATTTTTCTTTTCATTAACAAATAAATAGCTCCTTTTTATCCTCAAAAAAAAAAAAAAAAAGAAGAATTGACAGATTTTATGCCTACTAAGCAGTTCTAAATTTTTCACAGTTGTGTTTTTAAATGACTCTAATACTATTAGCAAGGTGAAAAGACAGCCTTCAGAATGGGAGAGAATAATAGCAAATGAAGCAACTGACAAACAACTAATCTCAAAAATATACAAGCAACTCCTACAGCTCAACTCCAGAAAAATAAATGACCCAATCAAAAAATGGGCCAAAGAACTAAACAGACATTTCTCCAAAGAAGACATACAGATGGCTAACAAACACATGAAAAGATGCTCAACATCACTCATTATCAGAGAAATGCAAATCAAAACCACTATGAGGTACCATTTCACGCCAGTCAGAATGGCTGCGATCCAAAAGTCTACCAGTAATAAATGCTGGAGAGGGTGTGGAGAAAAGGGAACCCTCTTACACTGTTGGTGGGAATGCAAACTAGTACAGCCAATATGAAGAACAGTGTGGAGATTCCTTAAAAAACTGGAAATAGAACTGCCTTATGATCCAGCAATTCCACTGCTGGGCATACACACTGAGAAAACCAGAAGGGAAAGAGACACATGTACCCCAATGTTCATTGCAGCACTGTTAATAGCCAGGACATGGAAGCAACCTAGATGTCCATCAGCAGATGAATGGATAAGAAAGCTGTGGTACATATACACAATGGAATATTACTCAGCCATTAAAAAGAATACATTTGAATCAGTTCTAATGAGGTGGATGAAACTGGAGCCTATTATACAGAGTGAAGTAAGCCAGAAAGAAAAACACCAATACAGTATACTAATGCATATATATGGAGTTTAGAAAGATGGTAACAATAACCCTGCGTACGAGACAGCAAAAGACACACTGATGTATAGAACAGTCTTATGGACTCTGTGGGAGAGGGAGAGGGTGGGAAGATTTGGGAGAATGGCATTGAAACATGTATAATATCATGTATGAAACGAGTTGCCAGTCCAGGTTCGATGCACGATACTGGATGCTTGGGGCTAGTGCACTGGGACGACCCAGAGGGATGATATGGGGAGGGTGGAGGGTTCAGGATGGGGAACACATGTATACCTGTGGCGGATTCATTTTGATATTTGGCAAAACGAATACAATTTTGTAAAGTTTAAAAATAAAATAAAATTTAAAAAAAAATTAGAGATTAACCTGATACCTGGACTGTAGGGATTCTGTATTTTAAGTTACAGGTTTTAAAAAATAGCTGAGGTGGGGTGGGGCCTGAAATTGAAAATTGAGTCCAACAAAGACTTGATTGAGGTGGTTGCCCCATGTGGTGGTAAACTGAACTCAGCTAAAGCAGTATTCCTGATTAGAAACAAGATTTTCTTTAGAAAGTAATTTTAAGAATGTTGGGAATTCCCTGGCGGTCCAGTGGTTAGGACTCCATGCTTTCACCTGGTTGGGGAAAGCCTTGGGGAACTGCCAAAAAAAGAGAAAAGAATGTGCTAATAAATACACTCATGGAACATTTAAAATGGCTATCATTTTATGCTGAAAAAATTTTATATAATCCAAAGCCCAGGTTGGCCATTAAAACCAAAAGCAAACAAAAATAATTAAGAATTCGATTTTTTGTTTTAATATTATTAATATGGTATTTAGTGTTAAAAACTCAACAGTGCAAACAATGATGAAATATAGAAAGTGGAAAGGAGAGTTTCCTTTTCCCAGGAGAATTTTGTTTAGCCTAACTTCCTGGTTATCTTTGATTGAAAAAATACTTGAGTGCTTAAGCATTGTGCATACCCTCTAAGGCAAACCAGTTATTAAAAATACACTGTTGTATACTGTTGGTGTGTATTGTTATAAGCTGTAAACTAGTAAAATTGCTAAAGTAGTTGAACAGTAGCTCTTCTTTCTGGCAATATTTAATAGTGCTCGTTGTATGTGGTTGATATATAGAAACAATTTTTTTTGAAATGAAAGGATTAATATTCATCTTGTATGTTAAAGTGGTATATGAAATGAAATGTTTTACGATTTAGATCTGGTATAGGAATTTTGAATCTTAGAATTAAAGAATTTAGTCAAAGCCACACAGCAAAACCTGTGGTAGGATTAAGACTGGAACCAGTAAGCAGATGGGATCTAATTAAACTTAAAAGCTGTTGCATAGCAAAGGAAATCATTCACAAAGGGAAAAGACATCCTGTGTAATGGAAAGTATTTGCAAATTGTGTGACTGACAAAGGATTAATGTCCAAAATATATAGGTTAAAAAAAATAAAAAACAACCCAATAAAAAAATGAGCAGAAGACCTGAGTAGATGTTTTTTGTTTTTGTTTTTCCCAAAGAAGACATACCTCCAGAGAAGGCTAATAGGCACATAATTATCAATGCTGAGCATTTTTTTTTTTTAATCAGAGAACTGCAAATTAGAACAGCAGTGAAGTATCATCCCACACTTATCAGAATGGCTGTCATCAAAAAGTCTACAAATAGTGAATGTTGGAGAGGATGTAGAAAAAAAGAAACCCTTGTACACTCTTAGTGGAAATGTAATGATGGTGTGGGTACTCCGGAAAACAGTCTGGAAGTTCTTCAGAAAACTAAAACTATCATATAGTTCCATGCCTGAGTATATATCCAGAAAAAATGAAAACACTAAATTGAAAAGACAACTTCACCCCAATGTTTGTTTATATTATAGCTGGGATATGGAAGCAACCTAAATGTCTATCAGTAGACAAATGGATAAAGAAGACGTGGGGTATGTGTGTTTGTATTTATATATACACATATACATACACAATAAAATAGTATTCAGCCATAAAAAAGAATGAAATTCCACCATCTGCAGCAGTGTGGATGAACCCATGAATATTATGCTTAGGGTTGTTGATGTTTAGTTGCCAGTTGTGTTCTACTCTTTTGTGATGCCCTGGGCTGTAGCCTGCCAGTCTCCTCTGTCTACAGGATTTCCCAGGCAAGAATACTGGAGTGGGTTGCCATTTCCTTCTCCAGGGGATTTTCCTGACCCAGAGATAGAACCCATGTCTCCTGCTTGGCAGGTGGATTCTTTACCACTGAGCCACCTGGGAAGCCCCGTGTTTAGTGAAGTGAGTCAGGTAGAGACAAACACTTCATGATGTTACTTACATGTGGAATCTAAAAAATAATATAAACAAATGATATGCAAAAATGAAAACAGAAGTGGACTCAGATATAGAAAATAAACAAGTAGTTACCAAAGGGGAGGGGTAAGGGAGGAGGGGCAAATTAGGAAAACGGGATTAAGAAACACAGAGTACTATATATATTGGGCCACCCAGAAAGTTTGTTTGGGTTGTTCCATAATCCAAATGAACTTTTTGGGCAACCCAATAGAATAGGTGAGCAGCAGGGATATATTGTAAAGCACAGGGAATTATAGCTATTTTTATCTTATAATAATTTTTAATGTAGTGTAATCTATAAAAATATTTTTATATTTGCTGAAGAGACTCTTGTCCATTGTGTATTCTTGCCTCCTTTGTTGATTAGTTGGTGGGAGGTGTGTCAGTTTATTTCTGGGCCCTCTATGTTGTTTCATTGATGTATATGGCTGTTTCTGTGCCAATACCACAGTGTTTGACTACTGTAGCTTTATGGTATTGTCTGAAGTCTGGGAGGATTCAAATTATGTTTCTTCTTGATTCAGTTTTGGCAGGCTATATGTTTCTAGAAACTTGTCCATTTCTTCTTGGTTGTACATTTTTTTTGGCATTTAGCCTTTAATATTTTCTTATGGTATTTTGTATTTCTGTGATTTTGGTTGCTGTTTCTCCTCTTGCATTTTTTATTTTGTTTATTTGGCTCCTCTCTCTTTTCTTCTTGGTAAGCCTGGCCAGAGGTCTATTTTTGTTTATCTTTTCAGAAAATCAGATCTTGGTATTATTGACTTTTTAAAAAATCTCTTTTATTTCCTCTCTGATTTTTATTATTTCCTCCCTTCTATTGACTTTAAGTTTTGTGTTTCATTCTTGAAAGACATTTTTGCTAGGTTGAGGATGGCAATATTTTTTTTTAGCGTCTTGAAGATGTCATCCTTTATCTTCTGGCCTCCACTGTTTGTGTTGAGAAGTTAGCTGCCAGCCTGTTGCTCCTTTGGAAGCTGTATTTTTGCTTTTTTTCCCTCTAACCGCTTCTAAGATTTTTCTTGTCTTTCTGGAGTTTAACTGTGTTGTGTCTAAGTGTGCCTTTTTTTTTTTTTTTTAATCTTCTTTGGGACTTTTGAGATTTTTGAACCTCTGAGTTGATGTGTTTCATCAAATCTGGAAATTTTTCGACTAATAGCTCATTGAATATTGTCTCTGCCCCATTGCCCTCATGAGACTAACACATTAAACATACATTAGACTTTTAGTTCTATGTCTAAAACTATCTCTACTGTATTTTCATTGTTTTCAGAAATCGTTTTTTTCTAAATCCCTTTGCTAATCCTATCTTAAGTAATATCTAATTTGCTCTATTATACTTACTGCACTGGCTAGTCCTAGATTTTGTTTTATGTATGTGTATTATAGGATTGAAAAAAATGGTCCTTTTTTGCTGAAAGTTTTTATCATGAAGACATCTTGAATATCGTCAATTTTTTTCATTGATATGGTCATGTGATGCTTTCTTTAAGCTATTAGTGTGATAAGTTACATTGTGATATTTTGCAAAATGAATTAGCCTTGTATTGCTGGTATAAATCCCACTTGGTTATGGTGTGTATTATGTTTTTTATATAGGACTGGATTTGATTTGCTAATATTCTGTTGAGTGCTTTTGCATCTGTGTTCATCTTGAACATACCCATTGTCTTTTCCCCTCATATTGTTCTTGTTTAGTTTTGGTATCATTGTAATGCTGGTTTTGTAAAATGAGTTTGTAAGTGTTTCTTCCTTTTCTATTTTCTACCAGGGATCAGGTAGAATTGATATCATTCTGTAAGTTCTTTAACAGTTAAAGAACTATTAAGGTAATTAATTCATCTGGGGTGTGTTTTTGTAGTTTCTCATTTTGGAGGAATTAGTCTTTTTCTTCTGTTTCACTGTTAGATTTATGTGTGTGGAGTTGTTTACAGTATCTTATCTTTTTATTATTTGCAAGATTAGTACTGATATTCTTTCTTTTCTTGATATTTGTAACTTGTGTCTTCTTTTCTGTGTATACTTCTAGAGGTTTATAAGTTTAATTGAACTTTTTCAAAGAACTGTATTTTAAAAAATAATTTATTTTAAATTGAAGGATAATTGCTTTACAATATTGTGTTGATTTCTGTCATACATCAGCATGAATCAACATAGGTATCATATATCCCCTCCTCCTCGAATCTCCCTCCCTCTTCCTACCCCATCCCTCTGGGTTGTCAGAGAGCCTCATCTGAGTTCCCTGAATCATACAGCGAGTTCCTGTTGACCGTCTGTTTTCCATACGGTACTATATGTGTTTCTGTGCTGTCTTCTCCATTTGTCCCTCCAGCCCTGTGTCCACAAGTCTGTTCTCTATGTCTGCATCTCCATTGCTGCCCTGCAAATAAGTTCATCAGTACTGTCTTTCTAGATTACATAGATATGCATTAAAATACGATATTTGTTTTTCTCTTTCTGACTTACTTCACTCTATATAATAGGCTCAAGGTTCATCCTCTCATTAGCACTGACTGAAATGCATTCATTTTTATGGCTGAGTAATATTCCATTGTATGTATATACCACAGCTTCTTTATCTAGTCATCTGTTGATGGACATCTGGGTTGCTTCTGTGTCCTGGCTATTGTAAATAGTGCTGCAGTGAACATTGGGGAACGTGTGTCTTTTTCAATTATGGTTTTCTTAGGGTATATGCCCAGTAGTGGGATTGTTGGGTCATCAGTTCAGTTCAGTCGCTCAGTCATGCCCAACTCTTTGCGACCCCATGAATCGCAGCACGCCAGGCCTCCCTGTCCATCACCAACTCCCGGAGTTCACTCAGACTCACGTCCATCGAGTCAGTGATGCCATCCAGCCATCTCATCCTCTGTCGTCCGCTTCTCCTCCTGCCCCCAATCCTCCTAGCATCAGAGTCTTTTCTAAGGAGTCAACTCTTTGCTTGAGGTAGCCAAAGTACTGGAGTTTCAGCTTTAGCATCATTCCTTCCAAAGAAATCCCAGGGCTGATCTCCTTCAGAATGGACTGGTTGGATCTCCTTGCAGTCCACGGGACTCTCAAGAGTCTTCTCCATCACCACAGTTCAAAAGCATCAATTCTTTGGCGTGCAGCCTTCTTCACAGTCCAACTGTCACATCCATACATGACCACAGGAAATACCATAGCCTTGACTAGACGGACCTTTGTTGGCAAAGTAATGTCTCTGCTTTTGAATATGCTATCTAGGTTGGTCATAACTTTCCTTCCAAGGAGTACACGTCTTTTAATTTCATGGCTGCAGTCACCATCTGCAGTGGTTTTGGAGCCCAGAAAAATAAAGTCTGATGCTGTTTCCACTGTTTCCCCATCTATTTCCCAAGAAGTGATGGGACCGGATGCCATGATCTTCGTTTTCTGAATGTTGAGCTTTAAGCCAACTTTTCCACTCTCCACTTTCACTTTCATCAAGAGGCTTTTGAGTTCCTCTTCACTTTCTGCCATAAGGGTGGTGTCATCTGCATATCTGAGGTTATTGATATTTCTCCTGGCAATCTTGATTCCAGCTTGTGCTTCTTCCAGTCCAGCGTTTCTCATGATGTACTCTGCATATAAGTTAAAAAGGCAGGGTGACAATATACAGCCTTGACGTACTCCTTTTCCTATTTGGAACCAGTCTGTTGTTCCATGTCCAGTTCTAACTATTGCTTCCTGACCTGCATACAAATTTCTCAAGAGGCAGATCAGGTGGTCTGGTATTCCCATCTCTTTCAGAATTTTCCACAGTTTATTGTGATCCACACAGTCAAAGGCTTTGGCATAGTCAATAAAGCAGAAATAGATGTTTT
The DNA here is from genome assembly GCF_027580195.1 of Bos mutus. Classification (NCBI taxonomy): domain Eukaryota; kingdom Metazoa; phylum Chordata; class Mammalia; order Artiodactyla; family Bovidae; genus Bos; species Bos mutus. The sequence continues at coordinate 49,973,938 of NC_091626.1, read as the reverse complement.
TCTGGAACTCTCTTGCTTTTTCCATGATCCAGCGGATGTTGGCAATTTGATCTCTGGTTTGGGGAACCAGTGTTATTCCTAGTTTTTTAAGGAATCTACATAATGTTCTGTTCTCCATAATGTTTGTAGTGACTGTATCAATATGCATTCCCACCAACAGTGTAATAGGGTTCCCCTTTCTCCACACCCTCTCCAGCATTTATTGTTCGTAGATTTTTTTTCTCTTTTTTTGATAATGGCCATTCTGACTAGGTGTGAGGTGATAGCTCATTGTAGTTTTGATTTGCATTTCTCTAATGAGCGAGGTTGAGCATCTTTTCATGTGTTTATTAGCCATCTGTATGTCTTCTTTGGAGAAATGTCTGTTTGGGTCTTTTGCCCACTTTTGGATTTGATTGTTTTTCTGGCGTTGAGTTGTAAGAGCTGCTTGTATATTTTTGGAAATTAATCCTTTGTCAGTTGTTTCATTTGCTTTTATTTTCTCCTATTCTGAGGGTTGTCTGTTCACCTTGTTTATAATTTCCTTTGCTGTGCAAAAGCTTTTAAGTTTAATTAGGTTCCACTTCTTTATTTTTGATTTTATTTCATTACACTAGGAGGTGGGTCATAGAGGATCTTGCTGTGATTTATGTCATGGAGTGTTCTGCCTACATTTTCCTCTAAGACTTTTATGTAGTTTTGGTCTTACATTTAGGTCTTTAATCCATTTTGACTTGATCTTTGTGTATTGTATTAGGAAGTGTTTTAATTTCATTCTTTTACACGTAGCTGTCCAGTTTTCCCAGCATTTCTTATTGAAGATACTGTCTTCTTCCCATTGTATATTCTTGCCTCCTTTGTCAAACATAAGGTGCCCATAGGTATGTGGGTTTCTTGCTTGGCTTTCTATCTTGTATCATTGGTCTATATTTCTGTTTTCATACTAGTACCATACTGTCTTGATGACTGTAGCTTTGTAATATAGTCTGAAGACAGGAAGGTTGATTCCTCCAGCTCCATTCTTCTTTCTCAAGATTGCTTTGACTATATGGGGTCTTTTGTATTTACAAGTTGTGAAATTTTTGCTTCTAGTTCTGTGAAAAGTAACACTGGTAATTTGATAGGGATTGCATTGAATCTGTAGATTGCATTTGGTAGTATAGCCATTTTCACAATATTGATTCTTCCAACTGAGGAACATGGACTATCTCTCCATCTCTGTATGTTGTCTTTGATTTCTTTAATCAGTGTCTTACAGTTTTCTGTATGCAGCTCTTTTGTCTCCTTAGGTAGATTTATTCCTAGGCATTTTATTCTTTTTGTTGCAGTAGTAAATGGGATTGAGTCCTTAATTTCTCTTTCTGATTTTTTGTTGTTAATGTGTAGGATGCAAGTGATTTCTTTGTACTGATTTTGATTTCTGTGACTTTACTGTATTCACTGATTAGCTCTAGTAGTATCTTTAGGGTTTTCTATGTATAATATCATGTCATCTTCAAACAGTGTGTTTTACTTTTTCTTTTCCAATGTGGATTCCTTTTATTTATTTTTCTTCTCTGATTGCCATAGCTAGGACCTCCAAAACTGTGTTAAATAATAGTGGCAGGAATGGGTACCCTTGTCTTGTTCCTGATCTCAGAAGGAATGCTTTCAGTTTTTCACCATTGAGAATAATGTTTCCTGTGGATTTATCATATATGGCCTTTATTATGTTGAGATAAATTCCTTCTCTGCCCATTTTTTTAAGAGTTTTTATCATAATGGATGCTGAATTTTGTTAAAAGCTTTTTCCACATCTATTGATTATCATATGGTTTTTATCTTTCAGTTTGTTGATATGGTGTATCACATTGATTTGCTTATATTGAAGAATCCTTGCATTCCAGGGATAAACCAAACTTGATCATAGTGTAGAAGAAAGTCACCCAGTCGTGTCCGACTCTGCAACCCCATGGACTATACAGTCCATGGAATTCTCCAGGCCAGAATACCGGAGTAGGTAGCCTTTCCCTTCTCCAGCAGATCTTCCCAACCCAGGAATTGTACTGGGGTCTCCTGCATCGCAGGTGGATTCTTTACCAACTGAGCTATGAGGGAAGCCTGATCATAGTGTATGGTCTTTTTAATAACTTGCTGAAATTTGTATGCTAATATTTTATTGAGGATTTTTACATGTATGTTCATCAGTGATATTGACTTGGATTTTCTTTTTTGTATGTGATGTCTTTGTCTGATTTTGGTATCAGGTTGATGGTGGCCTTGTAGAATGAGTTAAAAGTATTTCTTCTACAAGTTTTTGAAAGAGTTTCAGAAAAATAGGCATTAGCTCTTTAAATGTTTGATAGAATTCACCTGTGAGGCCATCTGGCCATGAGCTTTTGTTTTTTGGAAGATTTTTGATCACTGTTTTGATTTCAGTGCTTGTAATTGGCTTGTTCGTAATTTCTATTTCTTCCTGGTTCAGTCTTGGAAGGTTGAACGTTTCTGAAAATCTGTCCATTTCTTCCAGGTTGTCCATTTTATTGGCATATAGTTGTTTGTAATAGTCTCTCATGATCCTTTCAAAGAACTAGATTTTTATTTTGTTCATATTGTTTTCCTGTTGTCACAGGACAACAATTTCCTGTTCATCGATTTTTCCTTATATCTTTATTATTTCCTGACTACTGCATGCCTTGAATTTGTTTTGCTCTTCTTTTACTAATTGATTAAGATGGAAGCTTACATTACTTGTCTGAGGATATTCATATTTCTATGAGCATTTATATAGTAGCCACTTCAACATCTATGTGTGACAGTTTCAAAATCTGTGTCTGTTGATTGTCTTTTCCCATATGAGATTTTCACAGCTGTTTGTATGCTGAGGAATTTTGCATTGAACCTGGGCTGTTTAAAATATTGTTATGAGACACAGTATTTAGGTTTTGTGTAAATTCTGTGGAGGATGTTAATTCAGCAGGCAGTCAGCTTATTTGGGTTCATGCCAAAAGGTCTGACCGGCCTCCTATAGGTTGTAGTTTCAGTGTGAGTTCCATTTTCAAGGGCCTTGCAGTGCTGTTTGAAGATAACCTGTGTATATGCAACAAGTGGCCAGTATACAGTAAGACCTGGGCAGTGGTCTTGCCAGTAGTTCAGATCCCCAGGGTGTTTATTCTGCTGTTTTAGGTATGATCTATGCATGTGCTGCCCAGGGATGAGCCCAGAAATTTATAAAAATAAGCATTGGATTGTTCTTCGAGTTCTTCCCTTTTTGTGAGTTCTCTGATACTTTCTGGTTTGCTAGGGCTCCCCTTGGTGGTTCTCTGGCTGGAAAGTTGAGAGTTCAGTTACCCTGCTCTGTGCTTCCTGTGACTGTTTGTGTTCAGGCCAAGCAGCAGTAGGGCAGAGAAAGGGAAGCACCAGGGATTCCCCCGAGTCTTGTGGGATTATAGCTCCTCCTGTTGGAGCTCTGAGATTGCTTGGGGCTGACATATGAGAAAATGGAGAAAAGAACAGGATAAATGGGGAATTTTCTCTCCCTCTCTTGGAAAATTGAGAGTCTCTTTTCCTATTTCTTGAGCCCAAAGTAAACTGCTGCTCCTGGAGCTCTGTGTTCTGGTTTCATCCTAGCTTTATTTTTTATTTATTATTTTTAATATAAATTTATTTATTTTAATTGGAGGCTAATCACTTTACAATATTGTATTGGTTTTGCCATGCATCAACATGAATCCGCCACGGGTGTACACGTGTTCCCCATCCTGAACCCCCCTCCTACCTCCCTCCCCGTACCATCCCTCTGGGTCATCCCAGTGCACCAGCCCCGAGCATCCTGCATCGAACCTGGACTGGTGATTTGTTTCACATATGATATTATACATGTTTCAGTGCCATTCTCCCAAATCATCCCACGCTCGCCCTCTCCCACAGAGTCAAAAAGACAGTTCTATACATCTGTGTCTCTTTTGCTGTCTCACATACAGAGTTATCGTTACCATCTTTCTAAATTCCATATATATGCATTAGTATATTGGTGTTTTTCTTTCTGGCTTACTTCACTCCGTATAATAGGCTTCAGTTTCATCATCCTAACTTTAAACTCTCTGCTAGTACAGTAAATTTCAAATTTTGTTCTTTCCTAGTTCACCTGTTATCATTTACTTTTAAGAGTTTTAAAATATTTATTCCATGCATTTTGTCCATGTTTTAATAGCTGCATTCAGTGGCAGAGACATATTGTCATCCTTACTTGGACCTGAAACTATGATACTATTTTTCATATCATCAGAAAATATCAAGGATCAGCAATAAATCTAATAATACATGTAGAAGATTTCTGTGGGCAGAATTTAATAAGACTTTATTGAGAAACCTAAACAACAGGACGTAGATACGATATGTATGGACTGGGAGAATCAGTACTGTAAAGGTATTAATTATTTCCAAGCTTATTTATAACTTTGATGTATTCCCAGCCAAAAATTTAAGAGGATTTGTGAGATGTGATGGAATGATTCTAAATTTGATGAAAATAGATACGGCCGAGATTAGAAAAGTCTTTTTCTTAAGATGAGAGGACTTCTGCCAGCCCAAGATTTATAAAGTTGTAGTCATTAAGGTAGTGTGGTGTTGGTGGCCTAAAAATATACCAAAGTAACAAAACAGAGCACCAGAAACAGACTCACACATTCCTTGATGCTTTTTTTTTTTTTTTTTTTTTTTTGACCATGCTGTGTGACATGTGGGATCTTAGTTTCCCTATTGAGAATCAAACCTGTGCCCCCGTGCATTGGAAGCTCAGTCTTAACCACTGGACCACCAGGGAATTCCCAATTGATGCTTGATTTATGTCAAAGATGACATGGTACAGTAGTATAGAATGGTTGATTGTCTTAGTCAGTAGTACTGGGACATTTTCTTATTTATATAGAAAAAAAAAAAAGAAACTTGGCTTCTATGTCACCCCATACACAAAAGTGAACTCCAGGTAGGTTATAGATCTAGTCTGAAAGACACAACAATAAAGCTTTTAAAAGAGTTTATTTTCTTTATTCATGACCTTCAGGCTTCAAAATATTTCTTAAAACACTAAATATACCACATTGTATATAAATAAATTTATTTTTTTATATGAACCAGGTTTATCATTACTGAAGAAGGGAGTTAAAAATATGTAATGTGGGAAAGCTAGAATGAAACCTGTGGTGGATATAATCTGATTAGAAGTGTCAGTGGGACATCATATGTATATGTGTATATCCATATATGTATATGTTCAGATTAGATCAGATCAGTCGCTCAGTCGTGTCTGACTCTTTGCGACCCCATGAATCACAGCACACCAGGCCTCCCTGTCCATCACCAACTCCCGGAGTTCACTCAGACTCACGTCCATCGAGTCAGTGATGCCATCCAGCCATCTCATCCTCTGTCATCCCCTTCTCCTCCTGCCCCCAATCCCTCCCAGCATCAGAGTCTTTTCCAGTGAGTCAACTCTTCGGATGAGGTGGCCAAAGTACTGGAGTTTCAGCTTTAGCATCATTCCTTCCAAAGAAATCCCAGGGCTGATCTCCTTCAGAATGGACTGGTTGGATCTCCTTGCAGTCCACGGGACTCTCAAGAGTCTTCTCCAACACCACAGTTCAAAAGCAGCAAATCTTCGGTGCTCAGCCTTCTTCACAGTCGAACTCTCACATCCATACATGACCACAGGAAATACCATAGCCTTGACTAGACGGACCTTTGTTGGCAAAGTAATGTCTCTGCTTTTGAATATGCTATCTAGGTTGGTCATAACTTTGCTTCCAAGGAGTAAGTGTCTTTTAATTTCATGGCTGCAGTCACCATCTGCAGTGATTTTGGAGCCCCCCAAAATAAAGTCTGACACTGTTTCCACTGTTTCCCCATCTATTTCCCAAGAAGTGATGGGACCAGATGCCATGATCTTCGTTTTCTGAATGTTGAGCTTTAAGCCAACTTTTTCACTCTCCACCTTCACTTTCATCAAGAGGCTTTTTAGTTCCTCTTCACTTTCTGCCATAAGGCTGGTGTCATCTGCATATCTGAGGTTATTGATATTTCTCCCAGCAATCTTGATTCCAGCTTGTGTTTCTTCCAGTCCAGTGTTTCTCATGATGTACTCTGCATATAAGTTAAATAAACAGGGTTATGTGTTTATAATGTGTAAATTTGTGTATGTATTTATATATATTTAGAGAGCAAGAGAGGGAGAGAGAAATTATGTATAAAGCTGTAAAGAGCAATATTGCATAGGAACCTGAAATGTCAGGTCCATGAATCAAGGCAAATTGGAAGTGGTCAAACAAGAGATGGCAAGAGTGAATGTCGACATTCTAGGAATCAGCGAACTGAAATGGACTGGAATGGGTGAATTTAACTCAGATGACCATTATATCTACTACTGCAGGAAGAAATCCCTCAGAAGAAATGGAGTGGCCATCATGGTCAACAAAAGAGTCCGAAATGCAGTACTTGGATGCAGTCTCAAAAATGACAGAATGATCTCTGTTCGTTTCCAAGGCAAAGCATTCAATATCACAGTAATCCAAGTCTATGCCCGAACCAGTAACGCTGAAGAAGCTGAAGTTGAACGGTTCTATGAAGACCTACAAGACCTTTTAGAACTAACACCCAAAAAAGATGTCCTTTTCATTATACGGGACTGGAATGCAAAAGTAGGAAGTCAAGAAACACCTAGAGTAACAGGCAAATTTGGCCTTGGAATACAGAATGAAGCAGGGCAAAGACTAATAGACTTTTGCCAAGAAAATGCACTGGTCATAATAAACACCCTCTTCCAACAACGCAAGAGAAGACTCTATACATGAACATCAACAGATGGTCAACACCGAAATCAGATTGATTATATTCTTTGCAGCCAAAGATGGAGAAGCTCTATACAGTCAGCAAAAACAAGACCAGGAGCTGACTGTGGCTCAGACCATGAACTCCTTACTGCCAAATTCAGACTTAAATTGAAGAAAGTAGGGAAAACCACTAGACCATTCAGGTATGACCTAAATCAAATCCCTTATGATTATACAGTGGAGGTGAGAAATAGATTTAAGGGCCTAGATCTGATAGATAGAGTGCCTGATGAACTATGGACTGAGGTTCGTGACATTGTACAGGAGACAGGGATCAAGACCATCCCCATGGAAAAGAAATGCAAAAAAGCAAAATGGCTGTCTGGGGAGGCCTTACAAATAGCTGTGAAAAGAAGAGAAGCGAAAAGCAAAGGAGAAAAGGAAAGATATGAACATCTGAATGCAGAGTTCCAAAGAATAGCAAGAAGAGATAAGAAAGCCTTCTTCAGCGATCAATGCAAAGAACTAGAGAAAAACAACAGAATGGGAAAGACTAGGGATCTCTTCAAGAAAATCAGAGATACCAAAGGAACATTTCATGCAAAGATGAGCTCGATAAAGGACAGAAATGGTATGGACCTAACAGAAGCAGAAGATATTAAGAAGAGATGGCAAGAATACACAGAAGAACTGTGCAAAAAAGATCTTCACGACCCAGATAATCACGATGGTGTGATCACTGACCTAGAGCCAGACATCCTGGAATGTGAAGTCAAGTGGGCCTTAGAAAGCATCACTACAAACAAAGCTAGTGGAGGTGATGGAATTCCAGTGGAGCTATTTCAAATCCTGAAAGATGATGCTGTGAAAGTGCTGCCCTCAATATGCCAGCAAATTTGGAAAACTCAGCAGTGGCCACAGGACTGGAAAAGGTCAGTTTTCATTCCAATCCCAAAGAAAGGCAATGCCAAAGAATGCTCAAACTACCGCACAGTTGCACTCATCTCACACGCTAGTAAAGTAATGCTCAAAATTCTCCAAGCCAGGCTTCAGCAATATCTAAACCGTGAACTTCCTGATGTTCAAGCTGGTTTTAGAAAAGGCAGAGGAACCAGAGATCAAATTGCCAACATCTGCTGGATCATGGAAAAAGCAAGAGAGTTCCAGAAAAATATCTATTTCTGCTTTATTGACTATGCCAAAGCCTTTGACTGTGTGGATCACAATAAACTGTGGAAAATTCTGAAAGAGATGGGAATACCAGACCACCTGATCTGCCTCTTGAGAAATTTGTATGCAGGTCAGGAAGCAACAGTTAGAACTGGACATGAAACAACAGACTGGTTCTCTAAATAGGAAAAGGAGTACGTCAAGGCTGTATATTGTCACCCTGTTTATTTAACTTATATGCAGAGTACATCATGAGAAACGCTGGACTGGAAGAAGCACAAGCTGGACTGGAAGAAGCACAAGCTGGAATCAAGATTGCCGGGAGAAATATCAATAACCTCAGATATGCAGATGACACCAGCCTTATGGCAGAAAGTGAAGAGGAACTAAAAAGCCTCTTGATGAAAGTGAAGGTGGAGAGTGAAAAAGTTGGCTTAAAGCTCAACATTCAGAAAACGAAGATCATGGCATCCGGTCCCATCACTTCTTGGGAAATAGATGGGGAAACAGTGGAAACAGTGTCAGACTTTATTTTGGGGGGCTCCAAAATCACTGCAGATGGTGACTACAGCCATGAAATTAAAAGACACTTACTCCTTGGAAGGAAAGTTATGACCAACCTAGATAGCATATTCAAAAGCAGAGACATTACTTTGCCAGCAAAGGTCCGTCTAGTCAAGGCTATGGTATTTCCTGTGGTCATGTATGGATGTGAGAGTTGGAGTGTGAAGAAGGCTGAGCGCCGAAGATTTGCTGCTTTTGAACTGTGGTGTTGGAGAAGACTCTTGAGAGTCCCGTGGACTGCAAGGAGATCCAACCAGTCCATTTTGAAGGAGATCAGCCCTGGGATTTCTTTGGAAGGAATGATGCTAAAGCTGAAACTCCAGTACTTTGGCCACCTCATCCGAAGAGTTGACTCACTGGAAAAGACTCTGATGCTGGGAGGGATTGGGGGCAGGAGAAGGGGACGACAGAGGATGAGATGGCTGGATGGCATCACTAACTCAATGGATGTGAGTCTGAGTGAACTCCGGGAGTTGGTGATGGACAGGGAGGCCTGGCGTGCTGTGATTCATGAGGTCGCAAAGAGTCGGACACGACTGAGCAACTGATCTGATCTGATAGAGACATATAGATATGGTGGGAATGTATGTATGTCCTGGAAGTCATTGCTTCTAAACCTTTCAGTGGAGAGTTGAAGATGTATGTTGGTGTCCACATACATACACACATGCGTTTATGAATGTAAGCATGTGCACACACAGACATATCTGTTTCCTAGTCTGTCAGCTGAGAGGGGCCTGGTTGGTACTCCAGTGGCAGAAATGACTGGCATCAAGATCTTGGTTTTTAAATGCCATTTTCCACTAATAGGAAACAGCATTGGAGAAACATCTGATTCTAGGTTGGATGATAAGCCTGGGTGGAACCTGGAATCTCTTATGCCAGAAAGTAAGGAATTGTTCAAAGAATGGCGAGAATATGTCAAAAGAACACAGGGCTAGCTTGAAGGATTCCTACTGGCCAAGTCTGGGACAACTGGAATATGAAAATAAGTGATGGTAGTAGATTATCATCACCCTTTGAATGAGGTAAGAGTCCATGATCTTAATGTGCAAAAATCATTAAGAAAACTCAAAGGGAAGGGATAAATTAGGAAATTGGAATTAACATATACACATTACTATATATGAAACAGGTAAATAGCAATTTCCTACTGTATAGCACAGGTAACTGTGTTCAGTATCTTGTAATAAACTTTAGTGGAAAAGAATATGAAGAAGAATATATGTATGTATAACAATCACTTTGCTGTACACCAGAAACTAACACAGTGTTGTAAGTCAGCTACAGTTTAACTGCACTTCAATTAAAAAAAATAAGAGGAATTCCTTAGTGATTCAGTAGTTAAGATTCCATGCTGTCACTGCCAAGTGCCTAGGTTCAATGCCTAGTCAGGGAACTAAAATCCAATAAGTTGCTCAGTCAAAAAAAGAAAACTCTTCCTTATAGAAGAAAGTCAACTAATAATGCAATGATGGAATTAGAAAATTACCAGAAAATTACCATTAGACAGCCATCATATTTAATAGTAATAACTGACTAGGTAAGAATCATCAAAGGGATGCTTGTAGGAATATCTTCCTGCAAGATACTTATTAATTACAAAGGAAAATTAATACTTTTATAGAGGAGAAACTTTGCAGATCCTGCCTTTGTCACCTGATCGAAGTTAACATCACCGGAGATGGGACAACATAGATGAATGTGCTTCTTAGTAAAATGCTGTGAGACAGTGGCCACATGTCTATGCTGTTTCTGCCCAAAATCCATAACTGGAATCTAATTATAAGGATCTGAAAATGTAGCCCATGGATTTGAAAAAGATAATTGCGTCACATATATTTAACAAAGGTTTAGTATCCAGAATATAAAAATACCTACAAATCAAGAAAAGAACCGAGAACTTTTTAGGAAGTAGATAAAAGTCTTGACCAGGCATTTCACAAAAAAGAGAAAATCTACATGAATTACGAGCATACGAAAAGGGAATTTTCCTCCATAGTAATCAGAAATGCAAGTTGAAATCATGAAATACCATTGCATACTTACCACATTTGCAAAAGATTTATTTGACCTGTCTGGTGATGGCCAGAATATCCAGAAATGGAAATTCTTATACTTTGATAGTGAGAATATTATTTCATACAGCTACTTTGGAAAATGTTTTATCATTATATACCAAAATCTAAGATATATATATTCTATGATCTATCAGTTCCTCTTCTGTATATATATTCTAGAGAAAAACATTTAATATGCAGTATATTGCTACAAGTTCTCTTGCCTGGAAAATCCCATGGACGGAGGAGCCTGGTAGGCTGCAGTCCATGGGGTCACAAAGAGTTGGACATGACTGAGCGACTTTACTTTCACTTTTCACTTTCATGCATTAGAGAAGGAAATGGCAACCCACTCCAGTGTTCTTGCCTGGAGAATCCCAGGGATGGCAGAGCCTGGTGGGCTGCCATCTATGGGGTCACACAGAGTCAGACACGACTGAAGTGACTTAGCAGCATATTGCTACAAGAATGTTCAGAGCAGCATTCTGGTTTATTTGTTTTTTAGAGCAGCATGGTTTTTAATATGCAAGCTGTTCAGGGACTTAGAATGGATGCATTGTGGTACATAAAAGGTAATATTAATAAAGTAATAATAAGTAATGAAAGTGAATGAATCACAGCTATGTGTATCATATATCATGAATTTACCTCTGACCAGATATTCCTGAAAAAAGCAAGATAAAAGAATATATGCATTATGCTTTCATGTACACAAAGAGAACTAGCAAAACTAACTGAATTATTTAGGCATGCATGCACAAGTAGAAAAACTACAGAGCAAAGCAAGGAAGTGGTTTCCCAAAAAAGTCAGGGTAATGCTACTCTGCTTGCAGGAGAGAAGTGTACTTTTGAAGGGACATGTGGTCTTTTGGACTGCTGGAAATACTGTCTTTTTAAAGTGGTTACACACATGTTCATTTTAAGTTTATTTTTTGTGATGTCTGTTTTATGTAAACCTCTAAATTAAAAAAAAATTGGCTTAGTGGAGTTTTCTGAGTAAGTGAATATAGATGTATTTTGTATTTTTGTCCATGATTTTTAATGAGAATCTGAAACCTTCTTTGTAAATTAAGAAATACATAAACAAAAACTTACCGCCTCTCCCTTTCCCTGGCAAAATGTAAACTTCATATGATAGAGAGACCTTGCCTGTTTTCTATCGCATTATGCCCTGAGTGCCTGGTCCACACTAACTGCTCAGTAGACATTTGTTGACTTGAATCCCCAACAGTCATCTTGCTGTAAATACTTGTTCAGAGTTAAATGGAACAAGTCAAGATACAAATTACCTAAGTAATGGGGAATTGTAAGAATATAGAAGAGTAGAAGACTGGCTGAATGAAAACTGTTGCCTGCCATATCAGTAAACTAAGGATGTTGCAGCTTGGAACACAGGGCAGAGATGACTGGGCTGCCTGCAGCCAATCCTCAGCCACTGCAGCCACCCCCAAAGGTGAACTGCCAGGGGACTCAGGATGGGAAAGAAAGGGACACTGGTCCTAGGTAGCTAAGGTGCATATCAAGCTATGCTTTCAGTGAGCCCCCTCTTTCATTTTCCCATATATAGAAAAGTGCTCAATTCATTAACTTGTGATGTCTGGTTTTCTTTAGTTAACAGTGATCTTTTAATGTTCTGACTACCTGGTCTTTGTTGCAAAACTCCTGTATATCCTAACTTCTCCCTTACTACTTCAGAGTAGTCCCTCAGAGCTATCTGAGAGGCTGCCTCCCAGCCTTGAGGTCCTCAGAAAGTCCATCAAATAAAATATAATTCTGAATTTTTAGGTTGTGTATTTTTATTTTTTTTCAGTCAACAAGAAAACTCTTCCAAGAATCTTGTAACACAAGGCGTACATGGTACAGCTGGGCCTCGGAAATCAGGAAGCTGGTCATCTCTGGAGCCTGGTTCATTTGTCTCTGTGGCTCTCATAATATCTCAGTCTCTCTCTGTTGGATCCATTAAACCTGGCTTACATGAGGATCCAAAGGACTGCCCTGGTGTTTGTGTAGAAAGTCCTGTGGGCTTTACTGCCTATTACTGCCTGCTACATTTCTTAGTATTTCCTTGAATATCTGGAAATTGGAATCTGACCCAGGTCACCTTTTTAAGCCAGGCCACATCATGGATTACCTGCCAGAATATAATTTTTAGTATTAAATTCTTGGTCTTCAGAATCAGTGTCAAACCCTGGTTGGTCCAAGCAGTTGTATGCAGTGAGTGTCTCTCATGGCTGCCCTCTCAGAAGGACTGTGGTTGGGGCAGTTTTGCTTTGAAAGGTCTGTGAGTATGGTAGACAATACACTTGACATGATAAAGCATAATTTTTCTATTATGGGATATTTAGATTTCCATTAACAATTTTTTTTTTTGTGTGAAATTCTTTATTGGAATATAATTGCTTTACAGTGTTGTTAGTTTCTGATGCACCGCAACGTGAATCAGCTATACGGATGCGTATGTCCCCTCCCTCTTGAGCCTCCTTTCCACCTCCCCATCCCACCCGACTCCTGTAGGTCATCACAGAGCCCATTTTTTTTTTTTTTTTTGACTTTAAATAATACTGCAGTAAACATCTTGGTACTAGTTTTAATGTTTGTTTGCATGTCTGAATGTCTTTCAGGATAGAGTCCTAGAAATAGAATCAAAGTACTTAAATCTCTTTAGAGTCTCTTAATTCATATTACCAAATTGTTTTCCAGAAAAGTTACATGTTTTTATACTGCAGTGATGTATGAGAGTGAGAGGTGTACCATATTCTTGATCATTGGTTTTTGCTGTTTATTCTTCAAAGATGAAAAAAATACACTTGGCTATTTAGTGCTCCAAAGCCTTTCTCCAGATACATACAGGTTCCAAGGGATCACAGATGACTACTTTAGTAACTGTGTCTCTGTTATGCATTTTTTTGCTAGCTTTCTATCCTAGCATGTCCTCATTGCTGCTGCTGCAATATCTTGGACAATTCCACATTTTCCTTGAAGCCCTGCTCTGCATGTCCCCAGTCTTTGTACCAGTTGAGGTTCCACTCAGGGCAAGGGACAGAGGAACCGAAGTAAAAGCAAGGTTTATTTCTGTATACACATTGAATCATCAAGGAGGGCAACTGAGCTTCAGGGTGATTTGAACTAAAAAACTGGTAAGATCAAACTGCCCCTTCTTAGATAGTTTGGATACATGTTCTCTTATGAGTTCTTACTTATTTCTTGATATCTCATCCATTTGCTTCTCAAACTGGTGATTCAATTTCACAGTGCACATGGGTCTTAATGGCTGCCTTATCCCTGAATATGTATGACTTTTCAGATCAATTCTTGTTGATTCTGGTTTCTTTGGCTTAAATTCCTCAGACTAGACTTTGGCATAGCTCATCCTTTCCATCTGTTAGCCACTGGTCATTATTCTGGACCCATCCTTGTCTCCTGTCAGCTTTGAGTAGGGGAAAGAGTCATAAGGTATAAAATATTTAGGGTTCTATGTAAAATAGTGTACACTGGATTACGTGATCTTTTTATCAAGATATTTGGAAGCACATTTGTGTACACTTAACAGAACCACAATTTAAAGGTGAAAGGAGTCTCAGAAGTGATCTAGTCACAATCTTTTATTTGGCTGATTGAGGAACTATGTACAGAGAGACTATGATTTTTACATTGTTATAGTCAGTGTTAGCACCCCTAGGTTCTCAGGAATGTACTCTTTCCATCATATTGTAGGGTTGGAAGTTTAATTACAATTTAGCTGGGAAATATTTTTATGAATACTATCAGGACTGTCTCCCTCAGAATATCAACATTTAAGTTAAATGATTTTCTGGAAATCCCCAGTAGTTACAAAATAATTGAAAGTTGTCATAAACATTACATATTAATATTGCTATATAATATACTTAACCTTAAAATTCTTTCACATGGAAAGCATATTAAGAACAAATTAAGAAGCGAAATACTGGATACTTATTTTCTCTATTTCTAATAATTTAATGTCCAAAAAGTTCATTCTATTTCTTTAGATGTAGAAGTTTTAAAAAGTAGTATTTTACTTCAATATTCTCTATGAGGCAAATAGATGGAGAAACAGTGGAAACGATGGCAGACTTTATTTTTTTGGGCTCCAAAATCACTGCAGATGGTGACTGCAGCCATGAAATTAAAAGACACTTACTCCTTGGAAGAAAAGTTACGACCAACCTAGACAGCATATTAAAAAGCAGAGACATTACTTTGCCAACAAAGGTCCATCTAGTCAAAGCTATGGTTTTTCCAGTAGTCATGTATGGATGTGAGAGTTGGATTATAAAGAAAGCTGAGCTTCAAAGAATTGATGCTTTTGAACTGTGGTGTTGGAGAAGACTCTTGAGAGTCAGTTGGACAGCAAGGAGATCCAACCAGTCCATCCTAAAGGAAATCAGTCCTGAATATTCATTGGAAGGACTAATGTTGAAGCTGAAACTCCAATACTTTGGCCACCTGATGCAAAGAGCTGACTCATTGGAAAAGACCCTGATGCTGGGAAAGATTGAAAGCAGGAGGAGAAGGGGAGGACAGAGGATGAGATGGTTGGATGGCATCACCAACTCAATGGACATGAGTTTGGGTAAACTAGAGTTGGTGATGAACAGGGAGGCCTGGCGTGCTGCAGTCCATGGGGTTGCAAAGAGTTGGACACGACTGAGCAACTGAACTGAACTGATGAGGGAAATTACTTTTAAGCTTTAGAGTACAGATTTGATGAGGTTGAAAGGTAATTCTCAGTTTTTATACATGCTGGCCAGTCCATAGGGCTTACTGTTACCAGTGTATAAATAAAAGCGCAAAAAGATCCAAATTTATATGCCACTGTGTGTGCCTTGTGACTTAAAATTTTGATTAAATTGTGTGAACTTCCATTTCCTCATAGCAAAGTGGGGTTAATGACTAACTGGTAGATTTACTGCAGTCTTGAAAGAAAGACTAGGAATATGGAATGCCTAGTACAGTACTTGTTACCCAGCAGGCTTTCAATAAATGGCAGATTTTTCTTGTATTTATTTTTCTAGCTTTTAATTACGGGTGCCCTGTATTTATATGAATCAAAACTCTAAGGGAGAGGTGGTAGTCTAACAGTAACACTGTGGAGTTTTCTTGTTAAATTAGACTATAACACTTTATTAGTGAAACCTTTCAACATGCTTAGTGCCTCTTGATTGATCAGTGCTATTCTTTTTAAAATATAGACCCATCTGTCAGCAGTTGTCAGTGATCTTAAACTTTGACCCTGCAACTACCAGGATGTTAAAACATCCAACTACTCCATAGAAAATGCCAGTTTAATATACTTGTACTCTGTTTTCTTTTAGTAAAGGTCATGTTTGTGTAAGATTTTAACGAAAATTGGGAATTCCCTGCTGGTCCAGTGGTTAGTACTCAGTGCTTTCACTGCTGAGGGCCTGGGTTCATTCAACCCTGGTCAGGCAGCTAAGATCCCATTCCTTTACAGTTTAATTTAGCTAAGACTGAAGGGAAATCTGAGAAATTAGAACTGTGTTTGAGTTATGAATATTAGTTATTTGCATTTTTAAAAATAATATAGTCACAGTGATGAGCATCTGTAAAACTGAGGTTAAAGCAGACTCTGTTACGCCTATTCAGATACACTTAATAATTGTTGAGAAGGACAATGAACCCACTAGAGGAAGCAGTAGTATATTATGATCATGATGGTGTGTTAATTCAGAGAATTTTATGGCATTAGAAAATGAGACATTTTTTTCATGTGTAACATTTTAATAAAGTAGAAGAGAGTTGCTTTGTTTTTCAGCCTCAACTAATTGACAGGACTCCTAATGAAATTTTGGGTATCACAACTAAAAACATAGAATCTTGGTAATAACAAATACACAAGTTTTTAGCTTCCATGTAATAATTTTGGGGTAATATAACACTTTGTCTAAGAAAGAGATTCTTTAAGACAAAGGAGATTTATGGTCCCTGGGAAAATCAGCACATTCACTTGACTTTAAATATTATTTGCAGGATTTCAGAGACCTCTCCAGATCAACTATGACTCACACACAGAGGACTCAGGTTGAAAACTTCAACCAGGTTGGAAAGTTAGTTTCAGTGCTCAAAGAGGAGACTACTTTTCTCTTTCCTCATAGGATGGATTTGGTCTCCAAAAGTAAGGTTAAAAGAAGTGAGGGTTGATATTTTTAGAGCACGTCATTGCCTTAAGAACTTGGGCTATACAATTATCTCTTAGTTATAGTAGTTATTCTTTATCATCATAAGGACAGTTCAGTCCTTCCATAAAAGAAACTCCCACATGAATAGAAGGAAAAGATGCTTTTTAGGACTCTTCCTCTTTTCTTGGACTTCATCTTTGTGTTTGGACAAATCATATCCTTGACTTAAGGATAAAATATTTTATAGGTCATACTGTTATACGTACTGGTATATGGTACTACGGCATAGGGATGGTTCTCCCAGGAACCCAAGGGAAGATGAACTTAGTTAAGCAATTCCATTTGTTCCAGAAAGGGCTTAGTGCCCATTTTCCTGCTTCCCTGTAATGATCCTGTGACCTCTGTACCACATGTAGAGTAGCTAGTTCAGAGAGATTTATTTACCTAGTACAAAGGAGCCCACATCCTGTACTCTCTGGAGCTGTGTTAGTATTTGCTTGTAGTCCCAGTGAGTACTTGCTTTTCTTCCTGCACTATAAATTCTTCCTCTGGTAAAACTGAATTCTGATGAAGAATGGAAAAAATTGCATTTGACCTAAAATTGAAAGAATGGAAATCTCTTGAGTAATTATAGATTTTGTAGAAACCTTCTTAGTTGCTGGTCTGAGCTAGGTGCTGTGGGAAATTATACTTGGGACTGCAATCCCTTGTGGCTCAGCTGGTAAAGAATCTGCCCACAATGCGGGAGACTTGGGTTCAATCCCTGGATTGGGAAGATTCCCTGGAGAAGGGAAAGGCTACCTACTCGGTATTCTGGACTGGAGAATTCTATACAGTCCATGGGGTTGCAAAGAGTCGGACACGACTGAGCAACTTTCACTTTTCACAAAGATGTACATAGGCCTTTAAGACATCTTAATGGAAGAGAGTTGGGGTGATGCAGTGGAAGGAGAAGGATCTTTATTATGACGTAAATGAATCCTCACTCTGTGAACTTGGGAGAGTCACTTATCCTTTCCGGGCCTTGGTTTCTCCATCTTTGAAAGGGGGCCTGTGAAGATATAATGTTCATATCAGCCCCTAGCAGACTGCCTGATCATAGAGGGTATTCAATAAATGGTAAATAATTAAGGAAGGCTTTGATAGATTCCCTTCTGGTGGGTCTTCTAAATCCATGATGCTATTAGATCGGAAGATGAGCCAAAATATCTCTTTCTTTGTATAGCTACCATCATAAACTTGGCCAAATTATTAGTTTATATCAACTGTCTGAACTCCGTATTCTTAACCAAATTTCCAGGTATATAGACATCTGGACCCAGAAATGTGGAGTAGCTAGTTTATGTTTGGCCAAGTCAGAGAGATTTATTTACCTAGTACAAAGGAGCCCACATCCTGTACTCTCTGGAGTTGTGTTAGTATTTGTTTATCAGGATAAGCAAATAGGATAATTTTGAATCATTTATTGTTATACAGGTATCTGTATCTATTGAGGGCTGCTTATGTGCTGGGTGCTGGGACTACCGTGGTAAGCAAGAACCTGATCCTTGCTCTGATGGACCTTTCAGTATAGTAGCAACCAGATAAACACACATGTATATAAAATCTTATGAGCCTTCATGTAATTAGAATTCATGTAATTCAGTAGTGACTGATATGAGTCCTCTGTCCTTGCATACTTGGGGGTTATGTGTACTTTAGACTCTTTGGAGAAAGGTAAAGAATTATAATATTCAACTTCTGTACTTTTCCACCTCTTTGTCTGCAGTAGTTCATGGGTTCCATTTTAGCCATGACCATGGATATTATCGGAGAAGGCAATGGCACCCCACTCCAGTACTCTTGCTTGGAAAATCCCATGGACGGAGGAGGCTGTTAAGCTGCAATCCATGGGGTCACTATGGAGAAGGCAATGGCACCCCACTCCAGTACTCTTGCCTGGAAAATCCCATGAATGGATGAGCCTGGTGGGCTGCAGTCCATGGGGTTGCTAAGAGTCGGACACGACTGAGCGACTTCACTTTCACTTCTCACTTTCATGCATTGGAGAAGGAAATGGCAACCCACTCCAGTGTTCTTGCTTGGAGAATCCCAGGGATGGGGGAGCCTGGTGGGCTGCCGTCTATGGGGTTGCACAGAGTCGGACACGACTGAAGTGACTTAGCAAGAGCAAGATGGATATTATATAAAATAGTAGGCATTACGTAAGGGTGGTTCCACAGGAGCCTGGTACCACACATTATTGTTCTGTTATGATGGTTAATTACTAGTTTGATAAAGGATTTGACTGTTTTAGACCAGTGGTCCCTAAACTTTTAGTGATGGTGTAGTATTCTACTCTGTGGATATTCATTAATTTAACCACTTCTCTACTGATGATGATATTGTTCACTCACCCAGTCATGTCCGACTCTTTGCAACGCCATGGATTGCAGCACGCTAGTCTTCCCTGTCCTTCACCATCTCCCGGAGTTTGCTCAAATTCAACTCATGTCCATTGCTTCAGTGATGTTGTCCAACCATCTCATCCTCTGATGCCCTCAGTCTGTCCTAGAATTAGGGACTTTTCCAGTGAGTCAGCTGTTCACATCAAATGACCAAAATACTGGTTCCTACTGATAGGTGATATGATTATTCTCAGTTTTTGCTGCTTTAAATAATGAAGCAGTGATTATCCTTCTTTATATATTTTGGCAAACTTTGTAAGTATGCTTATAGTAGAATAAGGACTTGTCTAATCAAAGAGTATGTTGTATGTAATTTTGATAGATATTGCAAAATTCTTTTACCCATGAAGATTCTCATTTAGTAAGTCTTAGGTGGGACCAAGCAATTTGTATGTTTAACAAGTTCCCTAGGTGGTTTTGATGCAGCCAGGTTTGAGAACTATTGCAGTTCAGAAAGATGGCAAGATTCTCGACTGCTGAGGAGCATGGTACATGTCCTGTAGTAAAGGTCAGGCAGTTATGGCCATCTAGGGAGAAGTAAAAATCCTCTTCAGTGACTGAGCAGCAGGAGCCCAGGTCCAGAGCAGCAGTTGCTGGGGATGGCCCATCTTCCAGAGAAGACTTATCTGAACTATTTCATGTCTCTTTGACATGTCATATAGGGGAAAAGAACATAAGAATTATAAGGACCTGAATTTGAATATCTTCCACTTACTGTATAATTTTGGGAAAATAAATGAACTTGAATGTTTATTTATATAATGATAATCTCTTCCTCTCAGGTTTGTTGCAAAGGTGAAAGAGGGAGTGACCTAATGTTTATTGAATGCCTTTTGTCTTCGGCGAGTAACTTAACACATCTCTCTCTGTTGCGGCAGTTCATCCTTTAATTGTGATTGGTGATTCACTAGGTGATCTCCCCGTTAGACTCCCTGGGACCACATCTTGGGTTTTTGTATTCCCAGTTGCTATCCCAAACTTGGGACATCACGCACTGTTTTGTTTCTTTAATGAGTGATGTGTGCTAAGCACTGTAGATAGAGTTTCTACTTTAATTCTATTATCCTGTGAGGTAAGTACTGTTTCCTCCATTTTACCACAAGGAAGAGCTCAGAGAACTTTGGTAACTTGCTTAAGATCAAGTAGTACTGCAGAACAGACATTGAAAACCCTGCCTGTGGTGATTCCAGTCTCCGTCAGGTTTTGCTCTTACCATCAATCTGCTTTGCTGAGGTAATGCTATAAAGCACTTTGGAAATTGTGAAATGTTTAAGGGTAAGATTATTTTTGTTATTTTAATAATGTAAGTGTAAAGACTTTTCTGCCTGTACTATTACCAATCAATTTAGCTTTCTCGAATGTATAGTGTAGCAAATCTGCCTTGTCTGGGAGAGTATAAGTAGTTATTTCCTCCTGTGAGTGATTTTTTTCCCCTATATTTCCTATGCTTAAAATTCTATTTTTGTTTTTCCATTTGGGAAACTTTTTGGTACACATAAACACAGGAGTTGAAGGTATTTGGTAACATTGGAAGTTTTGGTAACAGGTAGAAATAGTGTCTGTCTTTCCGGTCTTTACCTTCAGTTCCCTTTTTCATTAACAGCCGTATGTGGACCTCACTGGCTTAGATGTTAACAGATGTCAGCCCTGGCTACTGGATATCTGTATTTTGCAGGATGTGACCATGTTGCTTAAGGCTGTAGAAATAGTGGGGCAGGGGAAACACCTCATAAACCTTATATTTATGGTGCTTTTTAATTTGAGAATTATCTTGTTAGGTGTTTTGAATATTTACTTGTAAGTTGAGTTTGGAACAACAACAACAAAATGTCCCCATCCTCTGCTCTTTGTGTCATCATAAAATTCACAAAGTTGCAAAACAGGAATAGCACACATCAAGAAGTGTGGCAATAGGAAGAAATAAGGTAGTTTTGCTCAGTATAGTTCTGTTGAACAAGGGAATTTTCCAGGAACTTGACTTTGTGTTTTGTTTTCCATAGCAAATATTTGTCACATTTTATATATTGGTTTGTTTTTTATTTTGTTTAAATGTGTGTGTGTAGCCACTTTGAATTGGTTTCCTCCCCGTCTGTGTGTCTCTGTCTCTCTGTGCCTCTCTCTCTCTCGCTCGCTCTTATCTGTTGTGCTTGAGGGGAGGGGGCAGGCAGGCTTCATCATGGATTTATTTAGGCAGTTGAGTTTGGTTAGTGTTTGCCTGTAGTACATGTAATTCTGCCTCGGGGGTTCATGTCTATTTAACTAGCTCTTTAAGCCATGTGGAATTGTATTGGAAAATGCATCTGATTTCTATCTTGATCTTCCTGAAGCCTGGTTTGAACCCTGGGAACACAACTGCAGCCTTCAATGCCTTATTACTCTCAGATGAAGGTTTTATTTTTCAGGGTCTCATCTCATCTCTGAGATGAGCATTAGAGAGAAATTCCAAACAAAAGGATTAATGAGGTATGGAGGCTGTAATGTTTAAGACCTGGAAGAACCTTTTTTCCTGTTAGTTAGCAGTGACTGAATGATAATGTATGGTGTGTCATGCATCTGGTGTGACTTTTTATGTTCTGATTTGGAAATTGATATTTTTAATATTACGTTAACTGTATTTGTAAGATATGTCATAGTATCCTTTGCAATAGCAACAGAAACTAAGATTAATAATAATTCACAAGTTACATATTTTACATAATATAAAACTTTTCTTTTTAGGCGTATGGATCAGGCTGTGATATTGTTATTTTGGCAAGTGACTTTGAATGTGTGCAGATCATCCCTGGTGCTAAGCATGGAAACATCCAAGTCAGCTGTGTGGAGTGTTCTAACCAACATGGAAGAGTAAGGGATTTATTTACTTTATTAAATACCATCTTTTAATATATTTAACTATCTCAGAGAATATTCTTATGCTTCTGTACAAGGCTTGCCTACAATTTCTAATTATGTAGTATACCTTGCTTAGATGGCTATTTGTAGGAAAGGGTAATGATAGGTTGTATACAAATCATGAAGAACTGTTAAGCTGATAAGTGATAATTGTTCTTCCTGTATATACTGTCTTAAAAGATCTGCAGGCTTCACATTCCTGTTCCTATTGATATTCTTCCAGTTGATAATTCTGGCAGCTTTTATGCCAGTAGCAGGAAAGTAAACCTTTATCTTCTATACCTAGCATACCTTCTCTCTCTCAAATAACAATAATGTCAGATTTTTATCAAGAAATGTAGCAAGTTGTTAACATCTAGTATAATATTTGTTATATAACTGATGCTTTGTAAAGTTTCTGTTAATTTAATGAAACTATTTGTCATTTGAAGAATATTAAAGCTCATTCATTCAGATGTTGAACAGAGAATTTATTTTAAAATTATTCAAATTTCATCATTTGTTGCTCTCCCCCCAAATTTCAAACATGATATACATCAAATTTTCATTATATGTAAAGTAAATATAGCATTTTTGCTGTATATTCTAGCAGTTCTTTAAGGCCAGTATTGTGTAGCAGAGTTAAATGTTTCTATGAGAATATAAGAATGATATTTTTCCTGTAATAGTTTTAGTGTTCTAGAAATTTGTATTTACTTAGTAATAACAAATTTTATCAAATATATATTTAATCAGAATATTTATGGTGCTATATAGTAATGCAAATTTATGCCAAACAATAAATTACAGTTATTATACCATTTCTACCCCTGCCCACCTGCTGGGTACCCACATCGTCCTACCTTCCCGTTTGTATCAAGCTTTAATATTTGTATGAATAATATGACAATCCAGTAAAAAAACCAAAAACTGACATAGTATAAAACACTGAATTTCCTGGTGTTTTCTGATACTTGTTTCTTGCTTTTATGACTTTTTTCCCCCCCATTTGTTCTCCTTAAGTATTGTTTACTTTTTAGAAAACACTCAGTGTCAGATTTCTCATTAATTTTTCATTGCTTATCTCCCTATGCCAAGTGTGGTAGCTTTAAACCTGCCTGGAGCTGTTATGATAGTTGTCAGAGACACATTTTAAAAAGTTATTTATGTGCTGGTGATAATAAGAATAAGCAGATTCTCTGGGAGCAAAGTTTTTTTTTTTGAATATAGAAGACCTTGGTTTTCATAACCATGTTTTTACTTTTTCTATCCTGGTTGGAGGTAAAGAAGACCAAGTTGAGACATCCCTGATTCATTGTCTTTTAATGCCATCTTTTAAAATTTTCTTTATCCCCAGTCCTTGTGATGGTTACTCTCAGTTTAGGACTTTGTATTAAGCCATGATAATCATTTGTTCATTCATTCATCTACATGTTGAATGTGATCATTCATAACACTTCCACCTGAGTGTTACCTTAGCCAGGCATTTTAAGTAGCTCTTCTCCTACCATTGTGGAGGGAAAGCTTTTTCTTGAAAAGAGTGTTAGATATTAAATAACAATTAAAATAACATTTTTTGTGTGTGTTAGAGTGCCCTGAAATCAGAGTGCATCTTTTTGGTTAACCTTAAAAACCAATGCCTAATTTAGCTTTATAGGTTAACTCATAGACCCATGATAGGTGTGAGAAGAGAGGGTTTTTGGTCTGTTCCCTGCAATTGGTTCTCTCTTGCCAACAGGAGGATAGAACTGGGAACTGGCTTTCAAGGAATTACTAGAGAACAGGCACTGATAGCTCCTAGGGAAAGAGGAATTTGTGGGTCGTCTTCTTAGGTGTGTGACCTGGAACAAAGTCCTCTTGGCCCCCAGACCCTGGGCTTAAGTTCATTGG
This sequence comes from Bos mutus, assembly GCF_027580195.1. NCBI lineage: Eukaryota > Metazoa > Chordata > Mammalia > Artiodactyla > Bovidae > Bos > Bos mutus. The sequence continues at coordinate 49,949,990 of NC_091626.1, read as the reverse complement.
AGATGGCCACATCAGTTGTTTATCCTTTAGTTGCAGAATGTCTCTCTGGTTTCTCCCTAGTCCATTTTTTCTATTCCTTCTTCTCCATGGTGTTCCCAATTGGTAATTTTTTTTGTTTGATGGTATAGTTCATGTCATTTTTTTGATATATTTTTAATACCTGTTGCTCTTTGATGTCTTTTTCTACTTCTCATGGTTTTAATAGTATTTTCACTGGACTGTAAGGTTTCTGACAGATGTACCATTGAAATGTATCTTTGTTAGTAAAATTTATTTATGTATTTGAAAATGAAATTTTTATAGGAAAAGATGATTTCTTTGAATAGGTCAGCCTTATATTTGATATGTAAAATAAAGCCTGTTGAATTTTTGAACAGAGAAGAGATTCTTAAGTCCAGGACTTTTCCAGTTATATTTATGGAAAAGAATAAACCATGAATACTGTATTCGGATTGCATGCAGTCAGTTTACACATTATTATAAAAAGGAAGTTATTTTTGTTTTCTTTTTTCCTTAAATATTAATGCTTTGTTTATTCTCTTTTAGATTGCAGCTTCATATGGTAATGCTGTTTGTATTTTTGAGCCCTTGGGCATAAATTCTCATAAGAGAAATTGTGTAAGTATTAAATGGTAGTAGAAAAGTTTTATAATTGAGTTTGGAATCCAGTTGACAGCAGTAAAGAGCTCCTTAGGAGCAGGTGCTGAAGGTGGACTGGAATATCAGTGTGAAGTTAGTCTGGTGATTTATGGTAAAATCTTTTACATTCACTGGGAATATATCCCTAGGCCTTTTAGAAACTCAGTTTTCTAGAATATTCCTAACTGAGATTGCCTTGTTAATTGGAATCTACTGTAGTTGAACTCTTATTTATTATTTCTTATCTAGATGACTAGTCTCTTGTCTAATGTCTATACGTATCCCTTGCCTCTTCTCTTAGCAGAGTAGATCATGTTACTTTTCTGGTAAAAAGTCTTTTATGGCTTCATATTTCTCACATGTAAAGCCCCAAATTCTTAGAACGGACCACAGTCCTTCCTCCACCCCTCGTCTTGCCCCTGCATCTGTACCCATTTATTACCTCTCAGAGCTCATCTCCTATTTTTGTCCTCTCTGGTCACTCCAGCCGTAGTGGCATTTTCACTGTTCTTTGGATAGTTGCCCTCCCATCTTAGAGCCTTTACATTGGTTGTTCTTTTGTCTGGAATGTCCTTCTTTCTCTAGATAGCTCCAGGCCCAGCTCTTACAGACCCTTTGTTTTTGTTCAGTAGTACCTTTTCAGTGGGATGTGCGTTGACTGTCCTTTTAAGAATTGCCACTTGCTTCTCCCACCTTCATCCTAACCTGCCTGTCCTTCTATTTTTAACCTTTTTTCCATAGTACTTAACCTTGTTTATTTATTTATAGATTACCATTTAGTAAGTAACGTAAGCTCCATATAAGCTCCATGAGGGTAGGGAGCTTTGTTTCTTTTGTTCACTGATGCCTCTCAAGTACTTAGAACAGTATTTGGAACATTACTTCTACTCTCTGGGTACTGAATTATATTTTATGTTATTTAATACTCAGAAAATCCAATATGGGTAGAATGCTTTAAAAAATTTAAAATTACTGTATGCATTGGGACTTCACCATCTGAGACATATTTTCAACTGCCAGTGTGAAATCTGAATGCCAGGATTTCACTTCTTGACATATTTACCAGTAATTAAAAAAAAATATTGTATTATTAAATGCAGTAAATAAGTGGTTTTGATATTTTTCATTAAATATATGTATGTGAATATTACATTTCTTTTCAGAAGTACAAGTTATATCAGTCTTTTCCCTCTAATAGTGTTATGAAATACATATCAAAGTTTTGGGTACTTAAGAGTCATCTAGAGTACATATTTAAAAATTCAGATTAAGTAAATAAATGATACAAATGACCTTATTTACAAAACAGAGACTCAAACTTCAAAAACAAACTTACAGTTACCACAGGGAAAAAGGGGAAAGTATAAATTAAGAGTTTAAGATGAACATATACACACTAATCTATATAAGATAGATGATCAACAAGGACCTACTGTGTAGCATAGGGAACTCTACTCAATATTCTGTAATAACCTATATGGAAAGGAATCTGAAAAAAATATATGTATATGTGTAACTGATTCACTTTGCTGTACACCTGAAAGTAACACAATGTGGTAAATAACTTGTACTCCAATATAAAATAAAAATTAAATTAAAAAAAAGGAAAAAAATTGAGATTCCAGACCTCACTTCCAAAATTTTTGCTTTGTAATTGGTCCACAAGTTACACTCTGAGAAAATATTGAAGGAAAGAATACTAGGGATAGCTCCAGTTTTAGGAATAATTTAATTATTATTTTAAAATAGATTTGTTGAGTAATATTTAAAATACTATTGTGACTTGTTGGGTTAGTAGAGATAGGGTTTAAAAAATAACCTTTTCCCTAATTAAAAAATATAAAATTATTTTTATATACTGAAATTCAGGTTTTGTAGTTGTATTTTGGAATTCCACTTCCAGATAGTCATGAAATCTTGAATAAATTATTTAATTGTTAAAAATATTTTTAAGGTATTATAATTAGAGAGGGTATTATCATTTATTAAATTATTACTTGCCAAGCAGTTAATATATAACTTGCCTAATAAAAGTTGGGGATGACTTGACATGCATTAAGTTGCACCATACTTTCACAAAAGTACATTTTATGTTTGTCTACTGCAAAGAAATAGCTAAACTTTTTTACTGAATTTAATGTGAAAGGCCTTTGGTTTTTAAATTTTAAATCTTCTTTCTATACTTTACAATGAAAACAGTAATAAAATAGGATGCAGATTACTCAAATATAATATATGTCAGCTTTGTGGGTTTTATGTATTACATAGTTTAAATTTGTTGACTTTTTGGAAGGTTGAAAGAAAAAGTGAAACTGAAAGTCGCTCAGTCTTGTCCGACTCTTGGGACCCCATGGACTATCCATGGAATTCTCCAGGCCAGAATACTGGAGTGGGTAGCCTTTTCCTTCTCCAGGAGATCTTCCCAACCCAGGGATCGAATCCAGGGATTGAACCCAGGTCTCCCACATTGCAGCTGGATTCTTTACCAACTGAGCTATCAGGGTAGACCTAGTTTTATTTTAGACTTTGACGCCAGAAGATGATGTTAATTTGCACTTCATTCTGATGTGCATTTGTTTTGTTTTTACAAATGTTTATTGAGCATCTGTGTACTAGACATTACCACACTCAGTACACAAAGCTCATTATGGCATAATTCCTGCCCTTGAAGAGTTACAGTGTAATAGGAGAGTCAGATATATAAACAGATAATTCAGTCTGATCAGCGTTACCATGCTGTGTGTGTGCTAAATCGTTCCATTGTGTCTGACTCTTTGCTACCCCCTGGACTGTAGCCCTCCAGGCCCCTCTGTCCATGGGATTCTTCAGTCATGAATTCTGGAGTGGGTTGTTACAGTGGTATAAAGCAAGTAAAAACTGCTCTAAATGCTGCCAAAATGTCAGAAGAGGCTTCACTGGAGAGGTAATGGTTTAGCTAGTTATTGATGTAACTGTAGGAGTGTGCAGATAGAGAAGAAAGGATACCCTAGGAATAAGAATGTGTTTTTAGACAAGGAAGGAAGCCTGGGAGACATGCTTTGACTGGGCATGGCAAACAGCTTTATATGATAGAATAGTAAGTGGAACCACTGTAAATGATTTTTAAAACAGTATTTTGAAAATAATAGTGAAATATTTATATTTGTTTCAGATCATGAAGTCTTAAGTTGAAGAAAATGATAATGTAGTGTTTGTGGACATTATTTTGAAAACGTATCTTTTTCTTTTTTTCTTTCTCTGTATATTTCAGCAACTCAAGTGTCAGTGGCTTAAAACTGGGCAGTTTTTTTTGAGTTCCGTGACATACAATTTAGCATGGGACCCTCAAGGTATTTAGCAATTATCTTTAAAAATTATGGAAAGTTAATAATTTGTTTTAAGTGTATGATTACAATGTGATATAGCCTCCCACAATAAGAAAACGATCAGTAATATTCTTTTTTTTTTGGCTACTGAATGAGTGTACTTTCTTTTTCATATAAACTGCTTTGTATAGTGCTTAATTTACTATTAGTTCTGTGCTTCCCCCCCTACTTTTGAATGTTTGTTCCAAGAAACAATGATGATTTGTTTCATTAGTTAATGTGTTGTACTTTACTTTTATTGTATTTATTAAGAAATAAAATTAGGAATAAAACAAGATAAAAACCTATCTCATTTTGTTATTTGTATTTCAAGAAATTATTGTCTTTAATATTGAAAGATTAGAAACTTCTAATAATAATGGTTATTGTCCCTTTTTACATTCGCAGTTAATGAGGGTAATTTTAATAGTCTGTAGAAAAAAACATTTTATTAATCTTTAGTTATGTCTCATAGCCAGAGAATATCCTGTGTTGTATATGTCAGAGTCTCTTTGGGTTTGTTTTGTTATTCTACTTTGCTGTTTTTTTTTTTTTTTTCCCCTAGATTTTACCTGATAGACAATGTCTCTGTACGCTTTTTGTTGTTGTTGTTCTATTTCTCTCAAGTTTTCTTATCTAGTGATTCATGCAACTTTTTAAGTGGATATACTCTACAAGTATTTTTCATAGACAGTTTTGCTTATTTTTCACGGAACAGTTTATAGACTGGAGTAGACGCCCTCATGTGTATTTATTTCTCCAGATAATCTTTGCTTATTACAGAACATTCTTTAATTTTCAGATAACAGATTGTTGACAGCAACCGATTCTCTTCAGTTGTGGGCTCCTCCAGGAGGTGACATTCTGGAAGAGGAGGAAGAAATCAATAATAAAATTCTTCCTGTTTTAAATGATTGGAAGTGCATCTGGCAGTGCAAGTTAGTGTCTCACTCTGTTGTTCATTAATTTAAAAAATGCTTCCTAAACAAAGTTCCCTTTCATAATGATCTTAGAAGCCTAGAAAATAGACTTTTTCTGACCAAAACCCATTATAACTTCATCCTCTAATATGTGCTACAATAGATTGTTAAAAAAAAAGATGAAAATATTTTCATAGTTAATAACCTCAGGATTTGGGTTCAGATGGTTGACACAAAGGAAGTATTCATTAGCGCATAAACTATAGATGGGATAGGCAGAGGGAAGGTGTGGTGAAAGGATGGCTGTACCATTGACAACACAGATTATATGAAGGGATCCAACTAGCCAGGGAAGGTGATGAGCTCAGTTTTTAAAATGTTGCATTAAGATGTTGGTGGAGCATGTAGGTTGTGATATCATTTAAGCATGTTAATTGCATTCTTTGGATCCCCAAAGTGAACCTTGGGTTGGTTTTAATGAGTTAATTTGTATTTTTAGGGAGGTGAAATATTTAGATTTATTTTTAGAGAGGTGAAAACACTCTTATTTGATGATGTTATGAAAAATCTTATTTTGACCATTTATATATATATATATAAAAGGTGTTCTAGATTTAAAAAATGCTAACTGTTTAACTTTGTCTTTTTAGAACCTCAGTATCTGTACATTTGATGGAGTGGTCCCCTGATGGTGAATATTTTGCTACTGCTGGAAAGGTAAAGGACCAAACAATACATAAACAGGAAAAAACAAAAGAATTAGAAATATTCCTCACTCATTCTCATTTTCAGATTTTTCATCTGTAAAATTGGAAGGATCCTACATTACAAAGGTGGCCTGAGGAATAGGTGATAGCTTTGTGAAATACCTGATATGTCTCCCATAGGCAGTTGGCATTTGGGAAATAGTGGCTATAATTTTTATTATTTGACCATTGCAAAAATTTATGGTTTTTAAAAATAATTTTTATGTTTAAAAATAGCATATATGCATAATTTAAAAAGTAAAATAATACTACTAGATTTGCAATGAAAAGATGCACTCCCTTCTGAATCCCACTCTTAATTCCTGTGTCCTATAGGCAGTGATTTGTACAATTGCGTATTTAAATACTTCTTTCCATATTCTTAAGTAACTTGCTTATGCTACCATTGTTTAACTATTTTGTTTTTCTTTTTGGTTTTATATATCATCTCTGGCCTCACTACTATGGAGACTGAGACTAGTTCTCTAGCTGATGTCCCCAACTCCATCTCCACTTAACCACACATATGTGTATTCACTTCCCTTCCTCCTATCTTTCTGCTCTAAGTGTCTCATAATATTTGGGAAAACCAGTATTTATTATGCACATTATTAAGAATATGTAAAAGATTCTTCATGGAATCATTACTTTGGTGTTAATAGTATGTTTTACTGTTTGCTTAGTTTTCTGTATACCTAATTCATCCCTCACACCTCTGATGTTCTTTGAATCTCCTCTCAGTATAATTCCCGGTAGAAGGTATCCTGGAAATGTGTATTCTCTTTGCTCTGGCTTAGTTGCTCAGTCTGGCTTAGTTGCTCTTGGAGTCTAATAGAGAGCTCTCAGTTCAGGATTTTCTTTTACCAACCTCAGGGAATTCTCTGTCCATCTTCTTTGTTAAATTCTCTGTTTCTTAGCATCATTTATCTTCTTTCCTTATTTTGATGGAGATATCCTCTAGTAGGTTCCTGAGAAAAGATGAATGGGGAAAAAACATGTTAGAGGCCTCTCAAGTCTGAGCAGTTCTTTCTTCTGCTGTTATGCTTTATTTGACTGAGCATAGAATTTGGTGGGAACTAATTTTCCTTGAGAATTTTTTTTAAATTTTATTTTATTTTTAAACTTTACATAATTGTATTAGTTTTGCCAAATATCAAAATGAATCCGCCACAAATGTCATGGTTCTGTTGCCTTGCAATGTTGCTATTTGAGAGGTACAGTGCCATTAAGACCCTGTTCTCCCAGCTCCATCCAGCTTGTAGAGGTTTTAAGAATCTTCCCCTTATCCTGGTGTTCTGAAATGTCAAGATGTGGTGGAATGGGTCAATCAGCTATAAATATTTACATACAGAGATATATATATATATATATATGGGATAAAGACTCTTTTTGTGTAGGTAATTTGATGTACCCATTCAGTCTGAAAGCTCATGTTCTTCAGTTCAGGGGAATTGCTTTATATTATTCCTTTTGTGTTATCTCCTTCCTTTCATGTTCTCTTTTCTCTCATTCTGAATCTCCCCTTATTCAGTTGTGGATCCTTCTATACTGATCCTCTAATTTTCTGTGGGCCCCCTCATTGTTTTTTTGTTTGTTTAAATTCTGGGGTTTTTTTTTCAGCTTTAATTTTGGAATAATTTTTTCCTACTGTCACATTTTTTATTTTCAGGAGTTTTTTTCACCTAATTCTATGAATGCTCCTTTAAATTTATGCAGTATTTCATAAGTATAAAATGATAATTAAACACATGCAATGTATTTACTTGTATTCAGTTGTGTATGGAATTAAAATTTCCATATTACACTTCACAAGGCAAGGATAGATTTTCCAACAACATCAGAATTCACTCAAGGCTCTTTGAGTTGATCTTTAGTTGTAGAACACTCAACTGTATTGTGGTTGAATAATTATTTGGCACAGAGGTAATTAGTTGCTCAGTAGTTGATGACATTATAGACAGGAAGACTGCGTAACACAGGCAGAAAGACTGCAGTTGTGTGCAGTTTAGCAGTAAACTAACAAATAACTATTTCAAAGAATATTTGGAGGTATTTGCATGAGGTATTACATGATGTGAGCTGTCATGTAATAGTAACACATCTGTGATTTCTTTTAAACACAAAGTCACAAATACTGTTAATATCATTTTGGTATGTTCTTTATATTCATAACTGAAATTTAGCATGTCCTTCAGTTCGCAGTTATAAAAATAGAGAAGTAATTATTTTCCCTGACTCAAGTTCCTGGTAACTCTGGGTCTTGGTTTTCTTGGTTTCTCAAGAAGCAGACTCCAAGACAAGGATTCTAGTTCAAGTCATTAATATGGGTGGTGCTCACAAAGAATATACTGGATTTGAGGCAGGGAAGTAAAGTTGCTTTAAAAAGACTGTATTTACAGGTGATGAACAGGCTTAAATCTCTGGGTAATTCTGGGAGCCAGCGCTTCTTGCAACATTATGTTCCTCACACTCTTCACACGCATCACACATACACACATTAGTTAAGGGCTAGTGAGGGCAGAACATTGGTTCTCAGCTTTTATAAACAATTTCTGAAAAACTCAGGCAAAGTTATGTAGATACTGTCAATTGGAAATGGCTCACTGAAATGCTAAGGCATGAGAGGATACAGTTGACATATCAAAAATATTTTTTGTATCTTGAATTCTATCTGCAGGTGCCTTGGGTTAGAAGAGCTCAGAACCTCTGGTTTAAACCTGGATATTTTATTTATTTATTTTTAATTGAAGGATAATTGCTTTACAGTATCGTGTTTGTTTCTGCCAGGCATCAGCATGAATCAGCCATAGGTATACATATGTCTTCTCCCTTTTGAACCTCCCTCCCACCTCTCTCCTCATCCTACCTCACTAGGTTGTTACAGAGCCCTGGTTTGAGTTCCTTGAGTCATAAAGCAAATTCCCATTGGCTATCTATTTTAAATATGGTAATGTAAGTTTCTATGTTACTCTCCCCATCCATCCCAGCCTTTCCTTCCCCCAACCCCTGCACTGAGTCCATAAGTCTGTTCTCTGTGTCTGTCTCCATTGCTGCCCTGCAAATAGTTTCATCAGTACCATCTTTCTAGATTCCACATATATGCATTAGTATACAATATTTGTTTTTCTCTTTCTGACTTACTTCACTCTATATAATAGATTCTAGGTTCATCCATCTTATTAGAACTGACTCAGATGCATTTCTTTTTATATCTGAGTAATATTCCATTGTATATATGTACTATAGCTTCTTTATCCTTTCATCTGTTGATGGACATCTAGGTTGCTTCCATGTCCTAGCTGTTGTCAGTAGTGCTGCAGTGAACATTGGGGTACATGTGTCTTTTTGAATTTTGGTTTGCTCAGGGTGTATGCCTAATATTGGGATTGCTGGGTCATATGGTGGTTTTATTTCTAGTTTTTTAAGGAATCTCCATACTGTCTTCATAGTGGCTATATCAATATACATTCCCACCAATGGTGTAAGTGCAAGTTGACCAGTTGTGTCTGACTCTTTGCAACCCCATGAACTGTGTAGCCTGCCAGGCTCCTCTGTCCATGAATTCTCTAGGCAAGAATACTAGAGTGGATGGCCGTTCCCTTCTCAGGTATCTTCACAACCCAAGGATCGAACCCAGGTCTCCTGCATTGCAGGAGGATTCTTTACCATCTGAACTACTAGGGAAGCCTAAAAGTACTGGAGTGGGTAGCCTATCCCTTCTCCAGATCTTCCCCCTCCAGGGATCAAACTGGGGTCTCCTGCATTAAAAGAGGTATATTCTTTACCAGCTGAGCTACCAGAGAAGCCCAGCAGTGCAAGGGGATTCCCTTTTCTCCACGTCCTCTACAGCATTTATTGTTTGCAAACTTTTTGATGATGGCCATCCTGACTGGTGTGAGCTGATATCTCATTGTAGTTTTGATTTGCATTTCTTTAATAATGAGCGAGGTTGAGCATCTTTTCATGTGTTTTTTAGCCATCTGTGTGTCTTCTTTGGAGAAATGTCTGTTTAGGTCTTTTGCTCACTTTTGGATTGGGTTGTTTGCTTTTCCGGTGTTGACTTACATGAGCTGCTTGTATATTTTGGAAATTAATCTTTGTCAGTTGTTTCATTTGCTTTTATTTTCTCCCATTCTGAGGTTGTCTCTTCATCTTGTTTATAGTTTCCTTTGCTGTGCAAAAGCTTTTAAGTTTAATTAGCTCCCATTTATTTATTTTTGTTTTTACTTTCATTACAGTAGGAGGTGGGTCATAGAGGATGTTGCTGTGCTCTGTGTCATAGAGTGTTTGGCCTATGTTTTTCTCTAAGAGTTTTATAGTTTCTGGTCTTACATTTAGGTCTTTAATCTATTTTGAGTTTATCTTTGTGTATGGTGTTAGGAAGTGTTCTGATTTCATTCTTTTACATGTAACTGTCTAGTTTTCCCAGCACCACTTATTGAAGAGGCTATCTTTGCCCCATTGTATATTATTGCCTCTTTGTCAAAAATAAGGTACCCATAGGTGTGTGGGTTTATTTCTGGGATTTCTATCTTGTTTCATTGTTCTACATTTCTGTTTTTGTTCCAGTACCATAATGTCTTGATGACTGTAGCTTTGTGTTACAGTCCGAAGTCAGGAAGGTTGATTCCTCCAGCTCCATTCTTCTTTTTCAAGATTGCTTTGGCTATTCAGGGTTTTTTTGTGTTTCCAAAAGAATCGTGAAATTTTTGCTTCTAGTTCTGTGAAAAATGACATTGGTTATTTGATAGGGATTGCATTGAATCTGTCGATTGCATTTGGTAGTGTAATCATTTTCACAATATTGATTCTTTGAATCTATGGAATATCTCTCCACCTGTTTATGTTGTCTTTGATTTCTTTCATCAGTGTCTTAAATATTTTTCTGAATATAGCTCTTTTGTCTCCTTAACTAGGTTTATTCTTAGATATTTTATTCTTTTTGTTGCATTGGTGAATGGGATTGATTCCTTAATTTCTTTGATTTTTTTCACTGTTATTGTATAGGAATGCAAGTGATTTCCATGTATTGATTTTGCTTTGCTAAATTCACTGATTAGCCTTAGTAATTTTCTGGTAGTATCTTTAGGGTTTTCTATGTACAGTATCATGTTGTCTGCAAAGAGGGAGAGTTTTATTTCTTTTCCAATCTCGATTCCTTTTCTTTCTTTTTCTTCTCTGATTTCCATAGCTAGGACTTCCAGAACTATGTTGAATATTAGTGGTTAGAGTGGGCACATTGTCTTGTTCCTGATCTTAGAGGGAATGCTTTCAGTTTTTCACCATTTAGAATAATGTTTGCTGTTGGTTTATCATTTATGTCCTTTACTGTGTTGAGGAGAATTCCTTCTATGCCCATTTTTTTGTAAAGTTGTGTGTTTTTTAAAATCAAAAAAGCCTTTGAATTTTGTCAAAGGCTTTTTTTGCATCTATGGAGATTATCATATGGTTTTTATCTTTTACTTTTTTAGTATGGTGTATCACATTGATAAAATCTGGATATTTTATTTTTTGTCATCCACATTTAAATCAAAAATCCACGTACAAAAATTCTATGGTTTGAGGAAGAGGTCAGGTTTCACTTTTTCCATATGGATATCCAGTTGTAAAGCTAAATTTATTGAAAAGCCTCTGTGTTGCCACCTTTGTCAAAAGCAAATATCCAAACTAGTGTGGCTCTGTTTCTGAATTCTTTTCTCTGGTCCATTGGTCTTTCCTTGTAGCAATGCCACCTTCATTTCTATAGCTTTTAAATTGTCTTGATGCGTGGAAGAACATATTTTCACATCTTGTTTTTCTTCTTCAAGATTATCCTATCTACTTTTGGCTCTTTATGCTGCTGCTGCTAAGTCTCTTCAGTTGTGTCCGACTCTGTGCAACCCCATAGACGGCAGCCCACCAGGGTCCCCCGTCCCTGGGATTCTCCAGTCAAGAACACTGGAGTGGGTTGCCATTTCCTTCTCCAATGCATGAAAGTGAAAAGTGAAAGTGAAGTTGCTCAGTCGTGTCCGACTCTTTGTGACCCCATGGACTGCAGCCTACCAGGCTCCTCCTTCCATGGGATTTTCCAGGCAAGAGTGCTGGAGTGGGGTGCCATTGCCTTCTCCATGGCCCTTTATATTTCCATATAAATTTTAGAATGAGTATGATAAATTTTATAAAACCAACGGAAAACCTCTTGTGATTTTGATTGATACTTCATTGATTCTATAGATCAGTTTTGGGAGAATTGACATCTTTACAGTTGAGCCTTCTCATCTATGAACATTACATAGTCTTTCATTTAGATCTTTTTACTTTTCTCAGTAATGTTTTATAATTTTTTGCAGCAGTCCTAAGTATCTTTCGTTGGATTCATTCCTAGGTATTTGATATTTTTGATGTTGTAAATGATATCATTTTATAATTGTATATAGAAATGCAATTAATTTTTGGTCTTGTATCTAGCAGTCTTAATAAACTCAATATTAACAAGTCCTCTGTAGATCTTTCTGTATTTTCTGTGTGCATAATTCTATTATTTGTGAATAATGGCAGTTTTATTTCATCTCTCCTAACCGTTAAGTGTTTTAATGTATTTTCCTTTTTTTACTCTAGTATCTAGAATCTCCAGGACAGTGTTGAGGAAAGGTCTGAGTTTGGTTATCTTTTCCTTGTTCCCAATATCAAAAGGACACCTTTCACAGGGTCACCATTAAGTATAATATTTACCATAGGTGCTTACTATACTCTTTTTTAGATAAAAGAAGTTTCCTTCTTATTTGTAGATTGCTAGAATTTTCAAAACAGCAAATGTTGAATTTTAGCAAATACTTTTTCTGCATTTAATGATATTGTCATTATTTTCTTATTTTCTTTATTAGTGAGATGAAATTTGTTGGACTTATTTATATAAATCTTGTGTTTTTGAAATAATCTCAACTTGATTGTAATGTGTTGTCCTTGATGGATTTGCTTTGCTGATGTTTTATTTAGGATTTAGGAGAGCTGTCTGTTAGAGTGAGACTTGGCAAATATTTTTTCCTTTTTTGTACAGGTATACCTGGTTTTATTGTACTTTGTTTTATTGGGCTTTGCAGTTAATGTGTTTTTTAGCACTTTGAAGGTTTGTGTCAACCCTGTGTTGTCAGATGATGGTTAGCATTTTTTTAGCAATAAAATAATTTTAAATTAAGCTGTGTACATTTTGAAAGCTGTAATGCCACTGCACGCTGAGTAAACTACTATACAGTGCAAATGGAGCTTCTGTGTGCACTAGGAAACCCGAAAATTCGTGTGGACTCCCTTTATTGTGATAGTATTTGCATTATTGTGGTGGTCTGGAACTAACTCTGTAATATCTCTGAGATGGCCTGTAATGATTTTGATTTCAGTGTCATGCTGGCCTCATAAAATTGGATATATATTTTTAAAATATAGTCAATAGAATGGGTTTCTGCAAGGTTGGTGTTTTATTCTTAAATGTACTGGTGAAGCCATCTGGACCAGGAGTTTCCTTTGTGGGATTCAATTTTTTAAATAGTTATAGGGCTGTTCAGATTTTATATTTCTTTTTTATGTCAGTTTTAGTAAATTAGATTTATATGGAATTTTCCAGTTTTAACTAGATTTTCAGATTTATTGGTGTAAAATTGTGCAAAACGTCTTTTTAATATATATATGTGATGATTTTTTTCATCTTACTAAGAATTTATCAATTTTATAAATCTTTTCAAAGAACTGACTTTTGGTTTTGTAGGCTTACACATTGTATGTCTGTTTACTCTTTTATTAATTTGTTTGGTTCTGTTTTGTCCTCAAACTTTTTTAGATGGATGTTCAGCATTTTTTGTTTCTTTGCTTTTTTCAGCATTTGTTGTTTCTAATGTGTACATTTAACAGTAGAGATGTCCCTTTAAGCTTAGCTTTATCCCATAAGGTTTTTTATTATGCAATTTTTGACATGTATTATTTTCATTATGATTCTAAATACAAATTTTTCTAATTTTCAGTGTGGTTCATTTTTTGATTCATGGGTTGTCCAGAGTATGGATTAGAGCCTGGTTCAATTATGTTGGGTGGTGGTGGATGGCATAGAAGTGTTTTCTTGGTGGTGACAACTCTTATTTTGTGTTACTAAGTAAACTTACAAGTAATTGGTTGTTAAAATAATAACCAGCGATAGTGTTATAATAGTGACTACTAGTAGTTGACAGTTCAGTTCAGTTCAGTCGCTCAGTCGTGTCCGACTCTTTGCGACCCCATGAATCGCAGCACGCCAGGCCTCCCTGTCTATCACCTACTCCCGGAGTTCACCCAGACTCAGGTCCATCAAGTCAGTGATGCCATCCAGCCATCTCATCCTCTGTCGTCCCCTTCTCCTTCTGCCCCCAATCCCTCCCAGCATCAGAGTCTTTTCCAATGAGTCAACTCTTCGCATGAGGTAGCCAAAGTACTGGAGTTTCAGCTTTACCATCATTCCTTGCCAAGAAATCCCAGGGCTGATCTCCTTCAGAATGGACTGGTTGGATCTCCTTGCAGTCCAAGGGACTCTCAAGAGTCTTCTCCAACACCACACTTCAAAAGCATCAATTCTTCGGCGCTCAGCTTTCTTTATAGTCCAACTCTCACATCCATACATGACCACTGGAAAAACCATAGCCTTGACTAGATGGACCTTTCTTGGCAAAGTAATGTCTCTGCTTTTTAATATGCTGTCTAGGTTGGTCATAACTTTCCTTCCAAGGAGTAAGCGTCTTTTGATTTCATGGCTGCACTCACCATCTGCAGTGATTTTGGAACCCCAAAAAATAAAGTCAGCCACTGTTTCCCCATGTATTTGCCATGAAGTGATGGGACCAGAGGCCATAATCTTCGTTTTCTGAATGTTGAGCTTTAAGCCAACTTTTTCACTCTCCTCTTTCACTTTCATCAAAAGGCTCTTTAGTTCTTCACTTTCTGCCATAAGGGTTGTGTCATCTGCATATCTGAAGTTATTGATATTTCTCCCAGCAATCTTGATTCCAGCTTGTGCTTCCTCCAGCCCAGTGTTTCTCGTGATGTACTCTGCATATAAGTTAAATAAGTAGGGTGACAATATACAGCCTTGACATACTCCTTTTCCTATTTGGAACCAGTATGTTGTTCCATGTCCAGTTCTAACTGTTGCTTCCTGACCTGCATACAGGTTTCTCAAGAGGCAGGTCAGGTGGTGTGGTATTCCCATCTCTTTCAGAATTTTCCACAGTTTATTGTGATCATTTCTGTTTGTTTCTTCTTTGGTTCTTTTATGTCTTTGGTAAACATTTCTTGCATCTTCTCAAGCTTTGCTTCTGTTCTTTTCCAGAGATCCTGGATCATCTTCACTGTCATTATTTTCTGGAAGATTGCCAGTCTCTACTTCATTTAGTTGTTTTTCTGGGGTTTATCTTGTCCCTTCATCTGGGACATAACTTTCTGCTTTTTCATGGTTATTGATACTCTGTAATTGGTTTTGTTTTAGTTGCTGTGGGATTGTGGTTCTTCTCACTTCTTCTGTCTGCTCTCTGGTAGAGGAGGCTAAGAGGCTTGTGTAAGCTTTCTGATGGGAGGGACTGATGGTGGGAAAAACTGGGTCTTTCTCTGGTGGGCAGGACCTTGCTCAGTAAAGCTTTAATCCAGTCGTCTGCTGATGGTTGAAGATGGGCTCTCTCACTGGTAGTTTTTTGGCCTGAGGCGACCCAGCCCTTGGGGCTTGTTGTTGTTGTTGTTCAGTCCCTCAGTCGTGTCCAGATCTTTGAAACCCCTTTGACTGCAGCACGCCAAGCTTCCCTGTCTTTCACCATCTTCCAGAGGTTGCTCAAACTCATGTCCATTGAGTCAGTAATGCCATCCAACCATCTCATCCTCTGTCATCCCCATCTCCTCCTGTCTTCAGTCTTTGCCAGCATCAGGGTCTTTTCTAGTGAGTCAGCTCTTCGCATCAGGTGGCCAAAGAATTGGAGCTTTAGCGTCAGCATCAGTGCTTTCAGTGAATATTCAAGACTGATTTCCTGTAGGAGTGACTGGTTTGATCTCCTTGTAGTCCAAGAGACTCTCAAGAGTCTTCTCCAGCACCATCAAAAGCATCAGTTCTTTGGCACTCAGTTTTCCGGTCCAAGTCTCACATCCATACATCACTACTGCAAAAACCATAGTTTTGACTATACACTTACCTTGGCAAAGTGATGCCTCTGTGTCTTAATATGCAGTCTAGGTTGGTGCTAGTTTTTCTTCCAAACGCAAGTGTCTTTTAATTTCATGGCTGCAGTCACCATCTGCAGTGATTTTGCAGCCCAAGGAAATAAAATCTGTCACTGTTTCTATTGCTTCCCCATCTATTTACCATGAAATAAGTATCATGGGACTGGATGCCATGATCTTCCTTTTTGAATGTTGAGTTTTAAGCCAGCTTTTTCACTTTCCTCTTTCACTTTCATCAAGAGGCTCTTTAGTTCTTCTTCGTTTTCTGCCATAAGAGTGGTGTCATCTGCATATCTGAAGTTACTGATATTTCTCCCAACAGTGTTGGTTCCAGCTTGTGCTTCATCCAGCCTGTCATTTTGCATGATGTACTCTGCGTAGAAGTTAAATAAGCAGGGTGACAGTATACAACCTTGATGTACTCCTTTCCCAATTGAACCCGTCTGTTGTTCCATGTCCAGTTCTGTCTGGTTGGTTCTTGACCTGCATACAGGTTTCACAAGAGGCAGAAAAGGGGTCTGGTATTCCCATCTTGTTAAAAATTCTCCAAAGCTTGTTCCACACAGTCAAAGGCTGTAGTGTGTAGTCAGTGAGACAGAAGTAGATGTTTTTCTGGAATTCTCTTGCTTTTTCTATGATCCAGCGGATGTTGGCAATTTGATCTCTGGTTCCTCTGCTTTTCTAAATCCAGCTTGAACATCTGAAAGTTCTCAGTTCACATACTGTTGAAGCCTAGTTTGAAGAATTTGAGCATTACTTCGCTAGCATGTGAGATGAGTGCAATTGTGCGGTAGTATGAACATTCTTTGGCGTTGCCGTTCTTTGATATTGGAATGAAAACTGACCTTTTCCAGTCCTGTGGCCACTGCTGAGTTTTCCAAATTTGCTGGCCTATTGAATGCAGCACTTTCACAGCATCCTCTTTTAGGATTTGGAATTACTCAGCTGGAATTTCATCACTTCCACTAGCTTTGTTCATAGTGATGCTTCCTAAGGCTCACTTGACTTCCCATTCCAGGATGTCTGGCTATAGGTGAGTGATCACACCACCATGGATATCTGGGTCATTAAGATTGTTTTTGTATAGTTCTTCTATGTATTCTTACCACTTCTTAGTATCTTCTGCTTCTGTTAGGTCTGTACCATTTCTGTCCTTTATTGTGCCCATTTTTACATGAAATGTTCCCTTGGTATCTCTAATTTTCTTGAAGAAATCTCTAGTCTTTCCCACTCTGTTCTTTTCCTCTCTTTCTTTTCATTGTCCACTTAAGAAGGCTTTCTTATCTCTCCTTGCTGTTCTTTGGAACTTTGCGTTCAGATGGCTGTGTTTTTCCTTTTCTCCTTTACTTTTTCCTTCTTTTTTCTCAGCTATTTGTAAGGCCTCCTCAGACAACCATTTTGCCTTTTTGTGTTTCTTTTTCTTGGGGATGGTTTTGATCATGGCTGCCTGTACAGTGTTACAAATCTCTGTCCATAGTTCTTCAGGCAGTCTGTCTATCAGATCTAATTCCTTGAATCTATTTGTTACTTCCACTGTGTAATTGTAAGGGGTATGATTTAGTTCATACCTGAATGGTCTAGTGGTTTTCCCTACATTCTTCAATTTAATCTGCATTTGGCAATAAGAAGTTCATGATCTAAGCCCCAGTCAGCTCCCGGTCTTGTTTTTGCTGACCATATAGAGCTTCTCCATCTTTGGCTGCAAAGAATATAATCATCTGATTTCAGTATTGTCCATATGGTTATGCCATGTGTAGAGTTGTCTCTTGTGTTGTTGGAAGAGGGTGTTTGCTGTGACTAGTACATTCTCTTGGCAAAACTCTGTTACCTTTGCCCTGCTTCACTTTGTACTCCAAGGCCAAATTGCCTGTTACTCCAGGTATCTCTTGAATTCCTGCTTTTGCATTCCAGTTCCCCGTGATAAAAAGGACATCATTTTTTTTTTTTTTTTTGTTAGTTCTAGAAGGTCTTGTAGGTCTTCATAGAACTGTTCAACTTCAGCTTCTTCGGCATTAGTGTTTGGGGCATGTTCTTGGATTTCTGTGATACTGAATAGTTTGCCTTTGAAGCGAACTGAGATCATTCTGTCATTTTTGAGATTGCACCCAAGTACTGCATTTTGGACTCTTATATGAGGCATCTCCATTTCTTCTAAGGTATTATTGCCACAGTATTATAATGGTCATCTGAATTAAATTAACCCTTTCTGGTCCATTTTAGTTCACTGATTCCTAAAATGGCAGTGTTCACTCTTGCCATCTCCTGTTTGACCACTTCCAATTTGCCTTGATTCATGGACCTAACATTCCAGGTTCCCATGCAGTATTGTTCTTTACAGCATTGGACTTTACTTTTCACCACCAGACACATACACAACTTGGCATTGTTTCTGCTTGGGTCAGCCTCTTCATTTCTTCTGGAGCTGTTTCTCCACTCTTCTCCAGTAGCATATTGGACGCCTACTGACCTGGAGAGTTCATCTTTCATTGTCATATCTTTTTGCCTTTTCATACTGTTCATGGAGTTCTTAAAGCAAGAATGCTGAATTGGCTTGCCATTCCCTTCTCCAGTGGACCATGTTTTGTCAGAATCTCCACTATGACCTGTTTTGGGTATCCATACATGGCATGGCTCATAGTTTCATTGAGTTAGACAAGGCTGTGATCCATGTGATCAGTTTGGTTAGTTTTCTGTGATTGTAGTTTTTATTCTGTCTTCCCTCTGATGGATGAGTATAAGAGCCTTGTGGAAGCTTCCTGATGGGAGAAACTGGCTGTGGGAAAAAATGGATCTTACTCTGCTGGACAAGTCATGCTCAGTAAATCTTTAAACCACCTCACCTTGGCTTCTTTGTCTTTGGATGTGGGTTATCTTTTTTTCCCTAGGTACCAAGTGTCCTCCTGTTGATGGTTGTGATTTTGATGCCCTCGCAGGAGGACATGAGTGCATGCTGTTCTACTTGAACATCATGTTGAACCCTAAGCTAATATCTATATTTTTTAATGTGTGGTAAATTAAATTTGTGGAGGGCTTACGAGTATTTTAACTTTTTATCTAAGCTAGAGTCTTACTTATTAAAGAGCCCTTCCCCCCAGGACATACCCAAGTAAATCTTCAGCTTAATAATTGTTTTTTTTTTATTTTGTTTCCTTGATAGGTTTATTTAAATTCTGTGTGTGTTTCCAGATAAAATTTGAAATTATTTGTTCTAGTTCTGTGAAAAATGCCATTGATATTTTGATAGGGATTGCATTGAATCTGCAGACTGCTCTGAGACCTAACCACTGGACTGACAGGGAATTCCAAGTATGAACATTTTAGCAATATTAATTCTTCCAGTTTAGGGACACAGCATATCTTTCCATCTGTTTGTGTCATCTTCAGTTTGTTTCATCATTGTCTTACAGTTTTCTGAGTATAGGTCTTTTACTTCCTTAGGTAGGTTTATTCCTTGGTATTTTATTATTTTTGATATGGTGATAAATGGGATTATTTCCTTAATTTCTCTTTTTGATACTTGATTGTGACTTTTAGAAATGCAACGGATTTCTGTATATTAATTTTGTATCTGGCAACTTTACTGAATTCATTGACGAGTGCTATTAGTTTGTTGATAGCGTCTTAAGGGTTTTCTGTGAATAGTGTCATGTCATATGGAAACAGTGACAATTTGTATTCCTTTTATTTATTTTTCTTCTCTGATTGCTGTGGCTGGGACTTCCACAACTATATTGAATATGTGTGATTAGAGTGGACACCCTGTCTTGTTCCTGATCTTAGAGGAAATGCTTTCAGCTTTTCACTGTTCAGTATGAAGTTAACTTTGGGTTTGTCATATATGGCCTTTATTATTTAGAGGTAGGTTCTCTCTGTGTCCACTCTCTGTAGAGGTTTTAGTGTAAATGGCTGTTGAACTTTTTTAAAAGCTTTTTTTAATTTATTTTTTAATTGGAGGATAATTGCTTTACAATGTTGTGTTGGTTTCTTCTGTAGAATAGGACAAATCAGTCATAATTATATATATAAATCCCCTCCCTCTTAAGCATCTGTTCCCTGTTCCATCCCACCCCTCTAGGTAGTCACAGAGTGCCAGGTTGGGCTCCCTGTGTTATATAGCAGCTTTCCACCAGTCACCTATTTTACATATGATAGTGTATATATATCAGTGCTACTTTCTCAATTCATCCTACCCTCTCCTTTACCCATTGTGTACACAAGTCCATTCTCTAAGTCTACATCTCCTTTCTTTCTCTGTAAATAAGTTCATCAGTACAGTTTTTCTAGATTCCATGTATATGCATTGATACAGAATATTTGTCTTTCTCTTTCTGACTTACTTCACTCTGTATAACAGTGTCTGTGTTCATCTCACTACAACTGGCTCAAATTCATTCCTTTTTATGGCTAAGTAATATTCTGTTGTATTTTTCTTTTTATATATCTTCTTTATCCATTCATCTGTCAGTGGACATCTAGGTTGCTTCCATGTCCTTGTTATTGTAAATACTGCTGAGATCAACATTAAGGTACATGTGTCTTTTTAATTGTGGTTTTCTAAGGGTATGGGCCCAGTAGTGGGATTGGTGGGTCATATGGCAGTTTTATTCTTAGTTTCTTAAGGAATTTCCATACTGTTCTCCAGAGTGGCTTTATCAACTTATATTCCTACCAGTAGTGCAGTAGGGATTCCCTTTTCTCCACATCCTCTCCAGCATTTACAGTTTTTTTTTTTTTTTTTTGATGATTGTCATTCTGAATGGTAGGAGGTGATACCTCATTGTAGTTTTGATTTACATTTCTCTAATAATGAGCAATGTTGAGCATCTTTGCAAGTATTTATTGGCCATCTGTATGTCTCCTATGGAGAAATGTCTTTTTAAAAGCTTTTTCTACATCTATTGAGATGATCATATGGCTCTTATACTTCCTTTATTAATGTGATATATCACATTGATGTGCAGATACTGAAAAATCCTTGCATCCCTGGGATAAATCCCATTTGATTATGATATATGAGACATTTAATATACTGTTGAATTTGGTTTGCTAATATTTTGTTGAAGATTTTTGCATCTATATTCATCAATGATATTGGCCTGTATTTTTTGTGTGTGTGTGTGATGTCTTTGTCTTGTTTGGGTGTCAGGGTGATATGCTGGCCTCATAGAATAAGTTTGGAATTATTCCTTCCTCTGCAGTTTTTTGGAATAGTTTCAGAAGGATAGGTGTTAAATCTTCTCTGAATGTTTGGTAGAATTTACCAGTGAAGCCATCTGGTCCTAAACTTTTGTTTGTTGGGAGTTTTAAAATTGCTGATTCAGTTTCATTATGGATAATTGGCCGGTTCATGTTTTCTATTTCTTCTTGTTCAGTTTCGGAAGATTGTACCTTTCTAAGAGCTTGTCCATTTCTTCTAGGTTATCCAGTTTATTGGTATATAGTTGCTTAGAGTAGTCTCTTATGATCCTTTGTGTCTCTGTGGTGTCACTTATAACGTCTTCTCTTTCATTTCTGATTTTACTGATTTGGGCTCTCTGTGGTGTACACTGGAGAAGGCAATGGCAACCCACTCCAGTACTCTTGCCTGGAAAATCCCATGGACAGAGGAGCCTGGTAGGCTGCAGTTCATGGGGTCGCTAAGAGTCGGACACGTCTAAGTGACTTCACTTTGACTTTTCACTTTCATGCATTGGAGGAGGAAATGGCAACCCACTCCAGTGTTTTTGCCTGGAGAATCCCAGGGATGGGGGAGCCTGGTGGGCTGTCATCTATGGGGTCGCACAGAGTCGGACACGACTGAAGCAACTTAGCAGCAGTGGTGTACACACACACACACACAGTGAAATACAACCCAGCCATAAGAAAGAATGAAATTTTACCATTTGTAGCAATGTGGATGGACTTGGAGGGTATTATGCTAAGTTAAATAAGTCAGACGGACAAATACTGTATATCACTTATTATGTGGAATCTAAAAAATATAACAAACTAGTGAATTAAACAAAAAAAGCAGGCTCAGAAATTTAGAGAAAAACTATAAATATAGAGATAAATATAAATATTGACAACAGTGGTTAATGTGGGGAGTGAGAAATGGGGGAGGGGCAGTGTAAAGGTAGGGAATTTTGAAAAGGGGGTTATTATGGGATTATATGAAATCATGTGTATGAAACTTGAAAATTATATATCACTATAGATTTTAAAGGATCTTTCAGTATAAACAAATTCTGTTCATGTTTATGAAGTTTATATGTAAACACTTTGTAAAACAATTGATTACTTTTTAAAATTTGAAATTAACTTAAAATATCTTGTTTTTTTCCAAAAACATTTTTCCTTAATAGAGGATTACCCATTGAGAAAAAAACTGGGCTTTCTCGGGGCTAGAGTGAGAAGAATTTTTGAAGAGGATGATTTTGGCAGGAAGGGAAGGAGCAGGCTACAGAATGTTCCCTGAAACTTTTCCTTTTCTTGAGAGTGCTTCTCTTTACCTAGATATACTGTTTTGGTTACTCAAAGATTGGCTTATTGATTCTTATTTTCCCTTTAACATGGAAATATCTTTACTTCTTTAGCACAATATATATTTATTATTAAGAGAAACATGCAAAGAAAATGAAAATCCCATGCCAAATAGCCCTACCCCAAGTAACAACAACAAAAAAAAGGCCACTGTTCTCTATTTAATATATATTCTTTTAGACTTTTTGATGCCTTTGTAAACTACACAGAAGTGTATGTGTATACATATTCTTTAAGCTGATTTATTCACTTAATGTATCAAAGACTAATGTGTCAATACACATATATCTTTAAAGGCTACATAGTTTTCCATTATATGAATGAATGTATATCACAATTAATTTAACCAGATAAATATTAATGAACATTTAATAGTTCTAATTTTTTTCTGTTGCTATAAAGAATGAACATCCTTTTGTGTAAATCTTGTCCCTGTGTTTTTTTTAATAATCAACTCTATATGGTGTAATTATCTCATTAAGGTAATTAACCTAAAAGGTTTAATTAGCATAAAATGAAATTATATTTAAAATATACAGTTCAGATTATTTTAATAAATTTAGAGACCTGTGGAATCACCACCATGATCAAGTTATTGGACAGTTCCATCATCTCAGAAGGTTTCCTTTTACCTCTTCCCAATTAATCTTCCCTCCTATTCTTAATCCCAGATAATAAATAGCTGCTCTCCTTTCTATCACATAGATTTGCCTTCATTAGAGTTGCATGTGAATGAAATTGTATAGTTGAATACTAGTATATATATCTATTGTGTCTGAATTCTTGCACTTAGCACAATATTCTGTGATTAATCTATGTTGTATGTATCAGTAATTTGTTCTTTTTATTTCTGAGTTGAATTCTATTACTTCAATATTTCATAATTTGTTTATCCATTTATCTGTTGATGGACATACAGGACATTTGGCGTTTTAGGCTAAAATAATCAAAGCTACTATGACCATTCATTTGCAAGTCTTTGTATAAACATTTTGTTTCTCATGGTTGGAAAAATACAGTAGCAGTGAAATTGGTGGATCATATGGTGCTTTACAAAGAGGTACCAAATACTTTCCACAGTTGTACCATTTTGCATGCTCACCAACAATTAAATAGTTTCAGTTGCTTCACTTGCTTGCCAACATTTGATACCGTCAGCCTTTTTAATATTAGCCATTGTAATAGTTTGTGTCGGTGGTATCTTACTGTTGTTTTCATATGCATTTCTCTGACTTCTAATGATGTTGAGCACATGTTTATTGGGTGTCTGTATCCTTTGGTTGGTAAAGTGTTTATTTGCCTTTGCCAGTTTAAAAACATTGGGTTGGTTTTCTGATCATTACAGAATTGTAAGAGTTCTTTGTAAATTTAGTATAATTGAAAGATAAAGGAGAGCAGGAAGATGATGAAGAAATAGGATGGTGAGACTACTTTCTCCCCCACAAATTCATTGAAAGATCATTTGAATGCTGAACAAATTCCACAAAACAACTTCTGAATGCTGGCGGAGGACACTAGCCACCCAGAAAGGCATCCCATTCTCTTCAAAAGGAGGTAGGACAAAATATAAGAGAAAAAGAGAGACAAAAGAGTTAGACACAGAGACTCGTCCTGGGGAAGGAGTCGTGAAGGAGGAGAAGTTTCTAAACACCAGGAAACCCTTTCACCGGCGGGTCTGTGGGGAGTTTTGGAATCTCAGAGGGCAACATAACCAGGAGGGGAAAAAAAAAAAACAAACACCCCCACATATTACTAACCTAACTGCAACTCCCAGCAGAGAAGTAGCGCAGACGCTTGCGTCCACCAGCGGCAAGCTGGGGCTGAACAGGGAGGCGCCAGCTACATGCTTAGGGTAAGGACAGGGCCTGAATGCCCTGAGGACAATCTTAGGGAGCTAACATGAGATAGCATCCAATCTGTGGGATAGCCAGAGAGAAAAAGAAAATGAGAGAGAGAACTTTACCGGGAAAAGCTCTAACCTGAGGCACGGCCTGGCCCACTCACAGAACAAAGGACTGAGCAAATAGCAGAGGAGAGCTAGCTGGCTGCAGATTGGCCCCTCCACCCACTGGAGGCAGAGAGGCAGGCGGGTGACAGCCAGAGCCAGAAGGCAAGGGGCAATCTCGCCCCCGGAGATGGTACCCTCTACCAAACTGCGAGTGGGCTCCCAGTTGCTAACCAAGTCTTCCTGGGATCCTAGATGGTTGACATCTGCCAGGAGGGTCGCAGTCAGAGATCAGCTCCCCAGAGGAGACACACAGCACACCTGAGATGGCGCTCCCGGGAAACTGAGTGACTGGGACCTGGGAGGTGATGACGCACCACCCACTTGGGGAGAATGTGCTTGCCAAGCACTTGGTTGCCTGAGCTGCTTGGACCTGGGAAGGCCACAAAACTCAGGCTCAAACGAGTCTGTGCCTTCGTGGAGTACCCAAGAACCCAAACATGAGTGGCTTAGACTTGGGAAGTGCACGCAACCCAGGGCCTGCTTTTGACAGTTCCCCTGCAGAGCAACTTGGAGCCTGAGCAGTATAGACTGAGAAAGCACACACATGAGCGGGGGCAAACCCAGCATGGTCCGGATACTGTGAGCACTCCCCAGATACAGTGATGTTTGTTTGCAGTGTTCCTCCCTCCCCACAGCACAACTGAACAAGTGAGCCTAAATAAATGACCACCTTCGCTCCCTTGTGTCAGGGTGGAAATTAGACATTGAGTTCAGTTCAGTTCAGTTCAGTCGCTCAGTTGTGTCCGACTCTTTGTGACCCCACGAATTGCAGCACGCCAGGCCTCCCTGTCCATCACCAGCTCCCAGAGTTCACTCAGACTCACGTCCATCGAGTCAGTGATGCCATCCAGCCATCTCATCCTCTGTTGTCCCCTTCTCCTCCTGCCCCCAATCCCTCCCAGCATCAGAGTCTTTTCCAATGAGTCAACTCTTCGCGTGAGGTGGCCAAAGTACTGGAGTTTCAGCTTCAGCATCATTCCTTCCAAAGAAATCCCAGGGCTGATCGCCTTCAGAATGGAGTGGTTGGATATCCTTGCAGTCCAAGGGACTCTCAAGAGTCTTCTTCAACACCACAGTTCAAAAGCATCAATTCTTCAGTGCTCAGCCTTCTTCACAGTCCAACTCTCACATCCATACATGACCACTGGAAAAATCATAGCCTTGACTAGACGCTGAAGAGACTTGCAAACAGAAGAAGCCAAATTAAACAAAGAAGAGGGAACTGCTTTGGAAGTGACAGGTGCAACAGATTAAAATCGTGTAGTTAGCACTGATTACATTGGAAGGGGCCTGTAGACCTTAAGAAGAAGTATAAGCTGGAATAAGAAACTATCTGAAACTGAACTGACCCCACACTGCTCTCAGAAGCTCCAGAGAAATCCCTGTATATATTTCACTATTATCATTTTTTAATTTAAAATTTTTAAAAAAATTTTAAAGTTCTTTATTACTCCTTTAATTTTAATTTTTAAAACCTACTATTACCTTGCCAAAAAAAGACCATATTTTAAAGCAAATTTCATATATATGTATTTTATAATTTTTGCAACTTTTTTTTAATATTGTATTTTTGAAAGTCTAATCTCTACTCTGGATTTTTAATCTTTGCTTTTTGGTATTTGTTATCAATTTTGTACCTTTAGGAATCCAATCTTCAGTTACCCACTTTTACTTAGGAGTGTAATTACTGGCTTGATTGTTTTCTCCCCTTTTGACTTTCCTTTTTCTCTGCCAGGTCACCTCTATCTCCTCCCTCCCCCTTCTCTTCTCTACTTAACTCTTTGAATCTCTTTGGGTGTTCTGGGCTGTGGAGAACAGTAGGGAACTGGTTACTGGCTAGATTGGTCTCTTTACTTTTGACTCCCCTTGTGATCCCCCAGGTCACCTCTATCGCCTTCCTCCCCCTTCTCTTCTCTGTGTAACTCCATGAACCTCTCTGAGTGTTCCAGACTGTGGAGAGCAAATAGGGAATTGATTACTGGCTAGCTTGCTCTCTCCCCTTTTGATTCCTCCTCTTCTCCTCCTCGTCACCTCTAACTCCCTCCTCCCTCTTCTCTTCTCCATGTAACTCAACCTCTCTGGGTGTCCCTCACTGTGGAGAATCTTTCCACCATTAACCTAGATGTTTTATCATCAGTGCCGTATGGATGGAGAGGTCTTGAGGCTACTGTAAGAATAAGATTGCAAACCAGAAGCAGGAGGCTCAAATCCAAAACTTGAGAATACCAGAAAACTCCTGACTCCAGGAAACATTAATCAACAAGAGCTCATCCAAGAGCCTCCATACCTACACTGAAACCAAGCTCCACCCAAGAGCCAACAGGTTTCAGAGCAAGACGTACCAAGCTAATTCTCCAACAACACAGGGACATAACCCTGAGCATTAAAATACAGGCAGCCAAAAGTCACACCAAACCCATAGACACCTCAAAACTCACTACTGGACACTTCACTGCATTCCAGCGAGAAGAGATCCAGCTCCACCCATCAGAACACCCACGCAAGCTTCTATAACCAGGAAACCTTGACAAGCCACTTGTCCAGTCCCACCCATAGGGAGGAACCTCCACAATAAAGAGGAACCACAAACTTCCAGCCTACAGAAAGGGCACCCCAAACACAGCAATGTAAACAAGATGAAAAGGCAGAGAAATATTCATCAGGTAAAGGAGCATGATAAATGTCTACCAAACCAAACAAAAGAGGAAGAGATAGGGAGTCTATCTGAAAAAGAATTCAGAATAATGATAATAAAAATGATCCAAAATCTTGAAAACAAAATGGAGTTACAGATAAATAGTCTGGAAACAAGGACTGAGAAGATGCAAGAAAAGTTTAACAAGGACTTAGAAGAAATAAAAATGAGTCAGTCAATAATGGATAATGCAATAACTGAGATCAAAAGCACTCTGGAGGGAACCAACAGTAGAATAACAGAGGCAGAAGATAGGATAAGTGAGGTGGAAGATAGAATGGTGGAAATAAATGAAGCAGACAGAAAAAAAGAAAAAAGAATTAAATGAAGACAACCTCAGAGACCTCTGTACAATGTTAAACACCCCAACATTCAAATCATAGGAGTCCTAGAAGAAGAAGACAAAAAGAAAGGCCATGAGAAAATTCTTGAGATAATAGTTGAAAACTTCCCAAAATTGGGGAAGGAAATAGCTACCCAAGCCCAAGAAACCCAGAGAGTCCCAAACAGGATAAACCCAAGACGAAACACCTCCAAGACACATATTATTCAAATTAATAAAGATTAAACACAAAGAACAAATATTAAAAGCAGCAAGGGAAAAACAACAAATAACACACAAGGGGATTTCCATAAGGATAACGGCTAATCTTTCAATAGAAACTCTTCAGGCCAGAAGGGAATGGCAGGACATATTTAAGTGATGAAACAGAAAAACCTACAACCCAGATTATAGTACCCATCAAGGATCTCATTCAAATATGAAGGAGAAATCAAAAGCTTTACAGACAAGCAAAAGCTGAGAGAATTCAGGACCACCAAACCAGCTCTTCAACAAATGCTAAAGGATCTTCTCTAGACAGGAAACACAGAAAAGGTTTATAAACTTGAACCCAAAACAACAAAGTAAATGGCAATGGGATCATACTTATCAATAATTACCTTAAATGTAAATGGGTTGAATGCCCCAACCAAAAGACAAAGACTCCTGAAAGGTTACAAAAACAAAACCCCTGTATATGCCATCTACAAGAGACCTGCCTCAAAACAAGGGACACATACAGACTGAAAGTAAAGGGCTGGAAAAAGATATTTCATGCAAATGGAGACCAAAATAAAGCAGGAGTAGCAATACTCACATCAGATAAAATAGACTTTGAAATAAAGGCCGTGAAAAGAGACAAAGAAGGACACTATATAATGATCAAAGGATCAATCCAAGAAGAAGAAATAACAATTATATACGCACCCAACATATGAGCACCGCAATATGTAAGGCAAATGCTAACAGGTATGAAAGGGGAAATTAACAGTAACACCATAGTAGTGGGAGACTTTAATACTCCATTCACACTGACGGATAGATCAACTAAACAGAAAATTAGCAAGGAGACATGAACTTTAAATGATACAAAGGACCAGTTAGGCCTAATTGATATCTATAGAACATTTCACCCTAAAACAATGAATTTCACCTTTTTCTCAAGTGCACACAGAAACTTCTCCAGGATAGATCACATCTTGGGCCATAAATTTAGCCTTGGTAAATTCAAAAGTTAAAAAATTGAAATCATCTCAAGCATCTTTTCTGATCACAATGTGGTAAGATTAGATGTCAACTACAGGAAAAAAAAAAAACTATTAAAAATACAAACATATGGAGGCTACATAGCACACTTAGAAATAACCAACAAATCACAAGAAATTAAAAAAATCAAAATATGCATAGAAATGAATGAAAATGAAAACAACAACCCAAAACCTATGGGATTCAGTAAAAGCAGTGCTATGGGGAAGGTTCATAGCAATACAAGCTTACCTCAAGAAACAGGAGAAAAATCAAATAACCTAACTCTATACCTAAAGCAACTAGGAAAAGAAGAAGAACCCCAGGGATAGTAGAAGGAAAGAAATCTTAAAAATAAATGCAAAAGAAACAAAGGAGACCATAGCAAAAATCAACAAACCTAAAAGCTGGGTTTTTGAGAAGATAAACCATTTGCCACACTCATCAAGAAAAAAAGGGAGAAGAATGAAATCAACAAAATCAGAAATGAAAATGGAGAAATCACAACAGATAAAACAGAAATACAAAGGATCAGAAGAGACTACAATTAGCAAGTACATGCCAATAAAATGGGCAACTTGGAAGAAATGGACAAATTCTTAGAAAAGTATAACTTTCCAAAACTGAATCAGGAAGAAATAGAAAATCTTAACAGACCCATCACAAACATGGAAATCAAAACTGTAATCAAAAATCTTCCAACAAACAAAAGCCCAGGACCAGATGGCTTCACAGCTTAATTCTACCAAAAATTTAGAGAAGAGCTAACACCTATCCTACTCAGACTCTTCCAGAAAATTGCAGAGGAAGGTAAACTTCCAAACTCATTCTGTGAGGCCACCATCATCCTAATATGAAAACCAGACAAAGATGCCACAGAAAAAGAAAACTACAGGCCAGTATCACTGATGAACATAGATGCAAAAATCCTTAACAAAATTCTAGCAAAAAGAATCCAACAACATATTAAAAAGATCATACATCATGACCAAGTGGGCTTTATCCCAGGGATGCAAGGATTCTTCACCATTTGTAAATCAATCAATGTGATATACCACATTAACAAATTGAAAGATAAAAACCGTATGATTATCTCAATAGTTGCAGAGAAAGCCTTTGACAAAATTCAGTGTCCATTTATGATAAAAACCTTCCAGACAGCAGGCATAGAAGGAACATACCTCAACATAATAAAAGCCATATATAATAAACCCACAGTAAACATTATCCTCAGTGGTGAAAAATTGAAAGCATTTCCCCTAAAGTCAGGAACAAGACAAAGATGCCCACTCTCACCACTACTATTTAACATAGTTTTGAAAATTTTAGCCACAGCAATCAGAGAAGAAAAAGAAAGAAAAGGAATCCAGATTGGAAAAGAAGTAAAATTCTAACTGTTTGCAGATGACGTGATCCTTTACGTAGAAAACCCTAAAGACTCCACCGGAAAATTACTAGAGCTAATCAATGAATAAAGTAAAGTTGCAGGATATAAAATCAACACACAGAAATCCCTTGCATTCATATACACTAACAATGAGAAAGCAGAAAGAGAAATTAAGGAAACAATTCCATTTACCATTGTAACGAAAAGAATAAAATACTTAGGAATAAAGCTACCTAAAGAAACAAAAGACCTATATGTAGAAAACTATAAAACACTGATGAAAGGAATCAAAGATGACACAAATAGATGGAGAAATATACCATGTTCATGGATCGGAAGAATCAATACAGTGAAAATGAGTATACTACCCAAAGCGATCTATAGATTCAATGCAATCCCTATCAAGCTACCAATGGTATTTTTCACAGAACTAGAACAAATAATTTCACAATTTATATGGAAATACAAAAACCCTTGAATAGCCAAAGCAACCTTGAGAAAGAAGAGGAACTGGAGGAATCAACCTGTCTGACTTCAGACTACACTACAAAGCTACAGTCATCAGGACAGTATGGTACTGGCACAAAGACAGAAATATAGATCAGTGGAACAAAATAGAAAGCCCAGAGATAAATCCACACACATATGGGCACCTTATTTTTGACAAAGGAGGCAAATGGAGAATGGAGAAAAAGACAATCTCTTTAACAGTGGTGCTGGTCAACCACTTGTAAAAGAATGAAACTAGAGCACTTTTTAACACCATACACAAAAATAAGCTCAAAATGGATTAAAGATGTAAATATAAGACCGGAAACTATAAAACTCCTAGAGGAAAACATAGGCAAAACACTCTCTGACATAAATCACAACAGGATCCTCTATGACCCACCTCCCAGAGTAATGGAAATAAAAGCAAAAATAAACAAATGGGACCTAATTAAACTGAAAAACTTTTGCACAATGAAGGAAACTATAAGCAAGGTGAAAAGACAGCCTTAAGAATGGAAGAAAATAATAGCAAATGAAGCGACTGACAATTAATCTCAAAAATAAACAAGCAACTCCTGCAGCTCAATTCCAGAAAAATAAGGGACCCAATCAAAAAGTGGGCCAAAGAACTAAACAGACATTTCTCCGAAGAAGACATACAAATGGCTAATAAACACATGAAAAGATGCTCAACATCACTCATTATCAGAGAAATGCAAATCAAAACCACAGTGAGGTACCATCTCACACCAGTCAGAATGGCTGCTATCAAAAAGTCTACAAACAATAAATGCTGGAGAGGTTGAGGAGAAAAGGGAACCCTGTTACACTGTTGGTGGGAATGCAAACTAATACAGCCACTATGTAGAACAGTGTGGAGATTCCTTAAAAAAATGGAAATAGAACTGCCATACGACCCAGCAATCCCACTGCTGGGCATACACACCGAGGAAACCAGAATTGAAAGAGATACGTGTACCCCAATGTTGATTGCAGCACTGTTTACAACAGCCAGGACATGGAAGCAACCTAGATGTCCATCGGCAGACAAATGGATAAGAAAGCAGTGGTACATATACACAATGGAATATTACTCAGCTATTAAAAAGAATGCATTAGAATCAGTTCTAATGAGGTGGATGAAACTCGAGCCTATTTTACAGAGCGAAGTAAGTCAGAAAGAAAAACACCCAATACAGTATATTAACGCATACATATGGAATTTAGAAAGATGGTAACGATGACCCTATATGCGAGGTAGCAAAAGAGACACAGAGGTAAAGAACAGACTTTTGGACTCTGTGGGAGAAGGTAAGGGTGGGATGATTTGAGAGAATAGCATTGAAACATGTATATTATCCTATGTGAAATAGATTGCCAGTCCAGGTTTGATGCATGAGACAGGGTGCTCAGGGCTGGTGCACTGGGTTGACCCTGAGGGATGGGATGGGGAGGGAGGTGGGAGGGGGGTTCAGGATGGGGAACACATGTACACCCATGGCTGATTCATGTAAATGTATGGCAAAAGCCACTACAATATAGTAAAGTAATTAACCTCCAATTAAAATAAATGAATTTTAAAAAATTTGAAAAAAGAAAGATAAATGTAGATATTTCCTCCCAGATTATGACTTGCTTTTTTATTTTTTTTTAAATGGTGTCTTTGATGTATGTTGTTCAGTCACTCAGTTGTGTCCAAGTCTTTGTGATCACATGGACTGCAGCTTGCCAGACTTCCCTGTCCTTCACCATCTCCTGGAGTTTGCTCAAACTCATGTCCATTGAGTTGGTTGTGCCATCCAACAAGTTTGTCTTTTGTCGTCCCCTTCTCCTCCTGCCTTTGATCTATCTCTGCATCAGGGTCTTTTCCAGTGAGTCAGCTCTTCTCATTATGTGGCCAAAGTATTGGAGCTTCAGCTTCAGCATGAGTCCTTCCAGTGAATATTCAGGGTAGATTTCCTTTGGGATTGACTGGTTTGATCTCCTTGCTGTCCAAGGGACTCTCAAGAATCTTCTCCAGCACCACAGTTCGAAGGCATCAATTCTTTGGCACTCAGCCGTTTTTTAATTGTCCTGCTCTCATATTTGTGCATGACTACTGAAAAAACCATAAGTTTGACTGTACAGACCTTTGCAGGCAAAATAATATCTTTGCTTTTTAATACGCTATCTAGGTTTGTCTTGCTTTTCTTCTAAGGAGCAAGCATCTTTTAATTTCATGGCTGCAGTCACCATCCACAGTGATTTTGGAATCCAAGAAAATAAAGCCTGTCACTGTTTCCATTTTTTCTCCATCTATTTGCCATGAAGTGGTGGGACCATATACCATGATCTTTTGATGTGTTGGATTTTGAAGAAATCCAATAATTTTTTAAATATTGGTTTGTGCTTTTTATGGCCTAGATTAAAAAAATTCTTTGTCATTAAATGCAAATCAAAACCACTATGAGGTACCATTTCACACCAGTCAGAATGGCTGCGATCCAAAAGTCTACAAATAATAAATGCTGGAGAGGGTGTGGAGAAAAGGGAACCCTCTTACACTGTTGGTGGGAATGCAAACTAGTACAGCCACTATGGAGAACAGTGTGGAGATTCCTTAAAAAACTGGAAATAGAACTGCCTTATGATCCAGCAATCCCACTGCTGGGCATACACACTGAGGAAACCAGAAGGGAAAGAGACACGTGTACCCCAATGTTCATCGCAGCACTGTTTATAATAGCCAGGACATGGAAGCAACCTAGATGTCCATCAGCAGATGAATGGATAAGAAAGCAGTGGTACATACACACAATGGAGTATTACTCAGCCATTAAAAAGAATACATTTGAATCAGTTCTAATGAGGTGGATGAAACTGGAGCCTATTATACAGAGTGAAGTAAGCC
Source organism: Bos mutus (assembly GCF_027580195.1). Lineage (NCBI taxonomy): Eukaryota > Metazoa > Chordata > Mammalia > Artiodactyla > Bovidae > Bos > Bos mutus. The sequence goes on along the minus strand of NC_091626.1, from coordinate 49,916,580 downwards.
AGAAGGAAAAACATAAATACAGTATACTAACGCATATATATGGGATTTAGAAAGATGGTAACAATAACCCTGTGTACGAGACAGCAAAAGAGACACTGATGTATAGAACAGTCTTATGGACTCTGTGGGAGAGGGAGAGGGTGGGAAGATTTGGGAGAATGACATTGAAACATGTAAAATATCATGTAAGAAACGAGTTGCCAGTCCAGGTTCGATGCACGATACTGGATGCTTGGGGCTAGTGCACTGGGGACGACCCAGAGGGATGGTATGGGGAGGGAGGAAGGAGGAGGGTTCAGGATGGGGAACACATGTATACCTGTGGCGGATTCATTTTGATATTTGGCAAAACTAATACAATTATGTAAAGTTTAAAAATAAAATTAAAAAAAAAGAAATGAATCATAAAAAAAAAAAAAATTTTTGTCTATCCTGAAATCACAAAGATATTTTACTGTGTTTTCTCTTAGAAGTTTTACAGTTTAAAAAAATATATATATACACGTATATTTTATTGAAGTATAGTTGACTTACACTGTTCCAAGTGCACAGCAAAGTGATTCAGTTATACAAATACATGTATATTATTTTTCAAATTATTTTCTATCATAGGTTATTATAAGATATTTACTATAGTTCTCTATGTTATATAGTAAACCTTTGTTGCTTGTTGCATATCTAATTTTTTATTAGAAATATAGCATTCTATTCATACTAAGTCAAGTGGAATCAAAATGTCATAATTTTTTTAGGCAAAAATTGATAAGTTTTCTAATATATATTGTACATATTTATATATATATATATGTATATGTATACAAAAGTTTTACTACAGTTGATAAAGGCTTGAAAAAGAACAGCAAAAAAAGACATGGAGAAATTGGGGAACATAAACTAAATGAAATGGGAGCAATGAATATGAAATAGAAAAAGTAATATACTAGATAAAAATAAATGATCATCATATAGTCCACTTGTTTTTAAACATGACTGTTCATTAGAAACATCTGGAGCTCTGGAGGAAAAAAGCAATGTCTGAGTATTTGTATTTTTCAAAAAATTTCAAAATAATTCTCATATGAATCTGGATTTTTAAAAGTGATTACAGCCTTTCTTATTCGATCCTAGTTTTGGTTATATAGAGTTCTTATTTTTCTGTTGACCAAATGAGTCAGTGATATTAAGTGTGAAGTAGTTACATCATCACAATAGTAAAAGGTGTTTATCAGTTCGCACAGTCAATAGCCAGACAAAAAATAAAATAATTACATTTGCAATTCATAATGGGAACACGATTAACTTAACAATATAAAATAATTACATACAATTTTGGGGGGGTGTCAAGTAGAGTGTTGTGGTAAGTGAAAGTGCATATATGCACGTGTTTTCGTCTCCCAGCCAGTTCTATGTCTTTTGGTTGGTGCATTTAATCCATTTACATTTAAGGGAATTAAAAACTCAGCAGTGGCCACAGGACTGGAAAAGGTCAGTTTTCATTCCAATCCCAAAGAAAGGCAATGCCAAAGAATGCTCAAACTACCGCACAATTGCACTCACCTCACATGCTAGTAAAGTAATGCTCAAAATTCACCAAGCCAGGCTTCAGCAATATGTGAACCGTGAATTTCCAGATGTTCAAGGTGGTTTTAGAAAAGGCAGAGGAACCAGAGATCAAATTGCCAACATCCGCTGGATCATTGAAAAAACAAGAGAGTTCCAGAAAAACATCTATTTCTACTTTATTGACTATGCCAAAGCCTTTGACTGTGTGGATCACAATCAACTGTGGAAAATTCTGAAAGAGATGGGAATACCAGACCACCTGACCTGCCTCTTGAGAAACCTATATGGTTTCTGTCTTCCCTCTGATGGATGAGGCTGAGGCTTGTGTAAGCATCTTGATGGGTGGGAGTGGCATGGGAAAAACTGGATCTTGCTCTGGTGGGCAGGGCCTTGCTCAGTAAAGCTTTAATCCAATTATCTGCTGATGGGTGGAGTTGCACTCCTCCCTGTAGTTGTTTGGCCTGGGCTTCCCTGGTGGCTCAGAGGTTAAAGCCTGCAAGGCAGGAGACACGGGTTCAATCCCTGGGTCGGGAAGATCCCCTGGAGAAGGAAATGGTAACCCACTCCAGTATTCTTGCCTGGAGAATCCCATGGACGGAGGAGCCTGGTAGGTTACAGTCTATGGGGTCGCAAAGGTTACAGTCCACGGGGTCGCAAAGAGTCGCAAAGGACACGACTGAGCGACTTCACTTTCACTTTCAACCAAGCTCTGGGGTCTGTGGGCTCTATGGTTGGGTTAACGGTGAACTTCAAAAGGGTTTGTGCCAAGGGAAACCTTCCAGTGCCCCTGTCCTTGTGGTGAGCCGCTGCTGACCCATGCCTCCACAGGAGACCCTCCAACACTAGCACATAGTTTTGGTTCAGTCTCCTGTGGGAGTCACTGCTTCTCTCCCCTGGGTCTTGGCGTGTGCAAAATTTTGCTTATGCCCTTTCAGGCTGGAGTCTCTTGTTTCCCCAGTCCTTTATAAGTCCTGTAATCAAATCCTACTGGCCCTCAACACCAGATTCCCTGGGGATTCCAGTCCCTTTGTCAGATCCCTAGGCTGGGAAGCCTGATGTTGGGTTCAGAGCCTTCACAACAGTGTGAGAACTTCTTTGGTATTATTGTTATCCAGTCTAAATTGCAACCCACTCCATTATTCTTGCCTGGAAAATCCCATGGATGGAGGAACCTGGTAGGCTACAGTGCATGGGGTCGCAAAGAGTCGGACACGACTGAGCGACATTTACTTTACTTTTACTTTAGTCTGTGTGTCACACACTTGTCAGATATGGGATTTGACTTTATCATCATTGTGCTCCTCCGGCTTCTTTGTCTTTGGACATCGGGTATCTTTTTTTTGGTGGGTTCCAGTGTCCTCTTGTCGATCATTGTTCAACAGCTAGTTACTGTTTTGGTGCTCTCACAAGAGGAGATGAGTGTATATCCTTCTCCACCATCTTGAACCAGAAACCCTTAGAGTTTTGATTTTTACATTTTGGGAATTTTTTTTTTTTTTTTGCATTTGATTTGAAGTCAGTTTTTTCCCAAAGGGATATCAAGATAATCCCAGTTACATTTTGAAAAGGGAATCCATTCTCCATTGAATTTCCTAAACAGCTTTGTTGAAAATCAATTTTCCATACATATGTGGATCTGTTCTTGGCTTCTTTATTTTGTTCCATATATAAGTTAACATACACATGTGTGTGTGTGTGTGTGTATGCCTTTATGCTAATGATATGTGTCTTGATTATAGTGACTTTATAGTTAGCTTTGAAATCGAGTAGTATGACTCCTCTTTTTTTTCCCCTTTGGGAATTATATTTATTAAATAAAGTACTTCTGTGAACATATATACTCCTCAGCTCTTCTTTTTTTTTTTTTTTTAACTTTTTACTTTGTATTGGAGTATAGTCGATTATGAACTCCTTATTGCCAAATTCAGACTTAAATTGAAGAAAGTGGGGAAAACCACTAGACCATTCAGGTATGACCTAAATCAAATCCCTTATGACTATACAGTGGAAGTGAGAAATAGATTTTAGGGACTAGATCTGATAGACAGAGTGCCTGATGAACTATGGACTGAGTGAGGTTCATGACATTGTACAGGAGACAGGGATCAAGACCATCCCCAAGAAAAAGAAATGCAAAAAAGCAAAATGGCTATCTGAGGAGGCCTTAAAAATAGCTGTGAAAAGAAGAGAAGTGAAAAGCAAAGGAGAAAAGGAAAGATATACCCATTTGAATGCAGAGTTCCAAAGAATAGCAAGGAGAGATAAGAAAGGCTTCCTCAGTGATCAATGCAAAGAAATAGAGGAAAACAATAGAATGGGAAAGGCTAGATATCTCTTCAAGAAAATTAGAGATACCAAGGGAACATTTCATGCAAAAATGGGCTCAATAAAGGATGGAAATGGTATGGACCTAACAGAAGCAGAAGATATTAAGAATGAGGTGGCAAGAATACACAGAACTGTACAGAAAAGATCTTCAAGACCCAGATAATCATGGTGGTGTGATCACTGACACTCACCTAGAGCCAGACATCCTGGAATGTGAAGTCAAGTGGGCCTTAGGAAGCATCACTATGAACAAAGCTAGTGGAGGTGATGGAATTCCAGTGGAGCTATTTCAAATCCTGAAAGATGATGCTGTGAAAATGCTGCACTCAATATGCCAGCAAATTTGGAAAACTCAGCAGTGGCCACAGGACTGGAAAAGGTCAGTTTTCATTCCAATCCCAAAGAAAGGCAATGCCAAAGAATGCTCAAATTACTGCACAATTGCATGCACTCATCTCACATGTTAGTAAAGTAATGGTCAAAATTCTCTTAAGCCAGGCTTCAGCAATATGTGAACTGTGAACTTCCAGATGTTCAAGCTGGTTTTAGAAAAGGCAGAGGAACCAGAGATCAAATTGCCAACATCCGTTGGATCATGGAAAAAGCAAGAGAGTTCCAGAAAAAACATCGATTTCTGCTTTATTGATTGTGCCAAAGCCTTTGATTGTGTGGATCACAATCAACTGTGGAAAATTCTGAAAGAGATGGGAATACCACACCACCTGATCTGCCTCTTGAGAAACCTGTATGCAGGTCAGGAAGCAACAGTTAGAACTGGACATGGAACAACAGACTGGTTCCAAATAGGAAAAGGAGTACATCAAGGCTGTATATTGTCACCCTGTTTATTTAACTTATATGCAGAGTACATCATGAGAAACGCTGGGCTGGAAGAAGCAAAAGCTGGAATCTAAGATTGCCGGGAGAAATATCAATAACCTCAGATATGCAGATGACACTACCCTTATGGCAGAAAGTGAAGAAGAACTAAAGAATCTCTTGATGAAAGTGAAAGAAGAGAGTGAAAAAGTTGGCTTAAAGCTCAACATTCAGAAAACTAAGATAAGGGCATCCGGTCCCATCACTTCATGGCCACTAGATGGGGAAACAGTGAAAACAGTGGCTGACTTTATTTTTCTGGGCTCCAAAATCACTGCAGATGGTGAGTGCAGCCATGAAATTAAAAGACGCTTAGTCCTTGGAAGGAAAGTTATGACCAACCTAGACAGCATATTAAAAAGCAGAGACATTACTTTGCCAACAAAGGTCCATCTAGTGAAGGCTATGGTTTTTCCTGTGGTCATGTGTGGATGTGAGAGTTGGACTATAAAGAAAGGTGAGCACCGAAGAATTGATGCTTTTGAACTGTGGTGTTGGAGAAGACTCTTGAGAGTCCCTTGGACTGCAAGGAGATCCAGCCAGTCCATCCTAAAGGAAATCAGTCTTGGGTGTTCATTGGAAGGACTGATGTTGAAGTTGAAACTCCAATATTTTGGCCACCTGATGCGAAGAGCTGACTTACTTGAAAAGACCCTGATGCTGGGAAAGATTGAGGGTAGGAGGAGAAGGGGACAACAGAGGATGAGATGTTTAGATGGCATCACTCACTCAATGGACATGGGTTTGTGCAGACTCCAGCAGTTAGTGATGGATAGGGAGGCTGGCGTGCTGTGGTTCATGGGGTCTCAAAGAGTCGGACACGACTGAGCGACTGAACTGAACTGATAGTTGACTAAGAATGTTGTGATAGTTTCAGGTGAAAGTGAAGGGAACTAGCAATACATAATACGTGTATCCATTCCCCCCAAAATGGCCCTCTCTTCCAGGCAGTCATACAACACTGAATAGAGTTCTGGGTGCTATACCGTAGGGCCTTGTTGGTTATCCATTTTAAATATAGCAGTGTGTACATGACCATCCCAAACTCCCTAACTGTCTCTTCCCTTTCAGCAACCCTATGTTCTGTTTTGAAGTCTGTTACTCCTCTGACTTTTTTCTTTTCAAATATTTTTGGTGGTGTCAGTCCTTTGATTTCCTTACAGATTTTGTCAGTTTCTACCAAAAAAAAAAACCCTGCTGTGATTTTGATGGTGTTTACATTGTATCTCTACAGGTCAACTTGAGAAGAATTGTACATTAGTAGTAGTTGGTCTTCTTATCTACAAATGGGGTATACTTCTCTTTTTATTTAGGTTTTCTTTCTCTGAGCAGCGTGTCATCATTTTCAGTGTAAACAATTTATCTTTCTAATGTAAAACGTATTTACAAAAATTGCATTTCTAATTATTGGTAACATACAGAAATAGAGTTGATTTTTTAATTTTGAGCCTTAATCTCATGATCTTGCTTATCAGTTCTAGCAGCCTTTTGGGGTAGTTTTCTTAGGATTTTGTGAATAAAGACAGTTTTACTTCTTCCTTTCTAATCTGTATGCCTTTTATTTTTTTCCCTTACCTAATATATCGCAAGTACTAGGACATCTAGTACCATTTGTTGAATAGAAACAATGAGAAAAGATGTTTTTGTATTGCTCCCAGTTTTATAGGAAAAACATTGTCTTTTACCACTATATATGATATAAGTTGAAGGTTTATCATAGAGTCACTCAACTTGATCATGTGACGTATGTTCCCTTTTATTTTTCTTATTTCTGTGTGTTGAGAGTGTTATTTTTCCTCCATGAATTAGTGTTTACTCTTGTTAAGTGCTTTTTCTGCGTATAGTGAGATAATTATGTAGGTTTTCTTTTTCATTCTGTTATCAATAATATGATGAAATGCAGTTACTGATTTTTCCAATGTTAAACCCACTTGTCTTTGCTGGGATAAACTCCACTTGGTCAAAACTTGTTTTTTAACATACTACTGGATTAAGTTTAAAGGTGTTTGCATCTTTGTTTATGAAACATATTCATGTATAGTTCTTTTATGTCTTTGGTTTTGGTGTCTGGCTAATAATAATGCCCTTATACAATGTGACCATTTTTTCCTTAATTTTCTGAAACAGTTTGTGAAGGATTGGTGCTATTTCTTCCTTAAATGTTTGGTAAAATTCATCAGTAAAGCCATCTAGGCTAGTATTTTAGTTACAGTTTTAGGGTTTTGTTTTGTCCTTTGGTGAGAAAATTTCAAATTGTGAATTCATCATCTTTAATAGATGTAGAGCTATTCAGGTTTTCTGTTTCCCCCTTTGTCAGTTGTTTTGAAATTATCTTTTAAGGGATTTAACATTCATCGTTGCATTGATTGGGATAAAATTGTTCATGATATTCCTCAGTTCCTTTGTTGTTTATGGGATCTGTAATAATGTCGTATCTTTCATTCTTGATAACAGTAATTTGTATTTTCTCTCTAAATATTTTTGATCACTCTAGATCATAAATTTTATTGATCTTTTCAAAATAGCTTTTGGATGAATTGATTTCTTGTTTTTTTTTTCGTATTTTATTTCATTGGTTTTTATTCTTCCTCTTATCTCTTTAATGTGAGTTCTCTTTGCTCTTCTTTTACTTGATGCTTCAGGTTGAAGCTTAAACCATTGATTTGTGACCTTTCTTCTTTCTTAATGTATAGCATCTAAAGCTGTACATTTCTTTCTAAGCACTCATGTAGCTACAACCCCCCAAGTTTGATGTTTTGTTTTTATTTTCCTTCAGTTCAACATATATAAAATTTTCTCTTGTAATTTAGAAGTGTTTTTGATTAGTTTATAAATACTTGAGGATTTTCTCTCTAATACTGATTTCTAGTTTAATTATTTGTGGTTTTAGAGTTTTAGATAGTAATATGAAAAAGTGTTGAGGCCGCTTCACTAGGGGGGAAGCTAGTGGGAATGGGAGAAGGGGCTAGATTGCCTTGGTTGTGGAGGCTCTCTGACTTTCCTTTTGACTCCTTAGGGGCTCTCAGGTACGTTAAGGGTTTTTATGGTACATAATCTGAAACTACTGACATAGACTGTGCAGTAAATTTGGGAAGGTGAAAACGATGCTAGGTGAAGAAGGTACTTGGAGGAAAGCAACGAGTGCATGGTTAAGCGCTTTGTCTCAGAGTAAGTACTTAAAGAGATCTGTTGTGTAAATCAGATATCTGAATAAATGAGCCCTCAGTAGAAAATACATTATGTAGTATAGATTGAGAATGAATACTAAGATAGAACAGAGGCAGAAGTGTTTGTCCAGTTCAGATGAAAATATTTGCACCTATACACACTTTCCAGAAACACATAATTTCATTGTTTCTTAGAGATTGAGATTTTTTTTCCATAAATGTTATTTTATTATTTTCCTTCATAAACTTTTCACCATTGAGGACGAAGCACTATAAAAGAGATAGTTCCTGTTAAATAAGATAAAATTGTTTAGGCCTTGTAACAGAATTCTTAGAGCTAAGTAAAATGATTGTCAGTGCCTATTGGTATACCTTTAAATATCTTAAGTGGGCATAAAGGTGGTTCCCAAAAACTGCCTAAATGTCTTCTCATCATAAGAACACACTATGGCCCATGAGCTAAGAATGGATTTTACATTTTTAAAGGGTTATAAGAAAAAAAAAAAACAACAAACACAAAACCAAGAAAAATCTGTGTCAGAGGCTGTGTGGTCCACAAAACTTACTTGGCCCTTTACAGGAAAAGTTTGCTGCATCCTGACTTAGAATAAGAAGCAATTTTTAAAAAAAGGTTTGACTCATCCTTTCAGATCTCCAGAAAGGAGAAAAGGATAACAGTGCCAGATAACATGGCTTCTTTCTTATCCAAGCTATCATCTGGTTTCAGAGTCTTTTGAGTCTTGTCTTTACAGGGAGGACCCTGGTGTATTGAAGTGGGGGAGTTTGGCTTCAATCTCTACTTGAAAACCACCTTTGTGTAGAGAATATTGATAATGAGCACATGGTCCATTTATCCTTCATGAATGGTATCATTTAGAGTAATAAGCATTTTATTAATAGTTTTAGTTCTGTACTATATATATAAACTTTATATGTATTTTTTATATATAGGTTAATTTGTAAAGCTTCTGTTCAAACCACTTAAATTTTGAATTGTGTGTGTACAAATTAATTTTCTGTTGGCCTATATATTTTTACAGGATGATTGTCTTCTGAAAGTGTGGTATCCTATGACTGGTTGGAAGTCTTCAATTATACCTCAGGATCATCATGAAGTGAAAAGGAGACAGGCGTCTACTCAGTTTTCCTTTGTGTATTTGGCACATCCACGAGCTGTAACAGGTTTTTCATGGCGTAAAACTAGCAAGTATATGCCCAGGTTAGACGAGTGTGTCATATAACTTCATTTTGTATACTTATATGTTTATAAAAATAATGAAAACAAAAGTTCTTTTGATATGGTGACAGTTAAGAGCATAGGTTCTGGGTGTCAATTGCCTGAATTCAGATTCTGCTGTTGTTACCAGGTTTGTGAGCTTTTGACTAAATTTCTTAAGCACTCTTTGCCCTTGTAGATAAGGGGAGCAATAGTACCTACCTCAGAGCGTTGTGTGAGACTGAACTACGTGAGTGCGTGTGAATGCTTACACAGGCCTTTGCACACTGTGTGTGCCCAGGCAGCGTTAGCTGGTATTGTCAGTATTAGCAGCAGCAATAGATTCTAAGAAGCAACCGTTTGCAGGTAACAGAAAAGCACACATTAAGGAAGAATAAAACATGGTAACAAACTGTTAGTAATCCACATGCTGGTAAAGTGTAACTGCATACAGTAAATAAAGTGTCCCAACTTTTTCTTAAGGCTAGCAACAGAAACTTATCAAATTATTCTCATTGTTACAGCATCTTTTAAAAGCATTTGAAAGATTAAGCAAGCTATAAAATAGCCTAAACAAATGATTCTTGTATTATATGTAAGTTCTAAAAATGCTTGCTTAGAAATCTGTATTCCTTCTTGAGGAAGGGTTATTTCATCTGCTAAGTATATCTGAGCACCATTTGCCCTTGATGGGAAATATAGCACACTCAATGTGGGGCTCAGTAAATGATAACATGGGGAATGTATACAGTTTTGGAATCTAAATAAAAGGCTATTCTAACTTAATCTGCTTAAGTTATTTGCACCTATGGAAAACATTTGCAGAACACTTTACCTTTGACTGAGTCAGATTCTGTGTAAGCATTTTTTTAACAGGAAAATTTTTTGTGCTTTTTTTTTTTTTTCATGATGAGAGGTTAAGTCACTTCAGCTGCTTGATACTGTGACATTTTTGCTTAACTTAATGGAAATTGATTTATAGTTTGAAATTATAGTCTCCTTACAGTTTTATTAATACATTTGTTTCTCTATTTGTAACTGTTTAGATTATAAGAAGGATAAGGCGACTACTGTGATCAACCACATAGTTTAATTATAATTAATGATCTTTTGTTATGGTCATTCTATAATTTGTAGTGACAGAAATGTAGGTTTCCTTTTGCTGTTTTGTTTGTTTTGTTTAGGAGATACTAATCCTCCAGAGCCTTGTTTTCAAGCAGCACATGTATATAATCTGGCATTAATTTATTTGTTTCCTTTGTCACCCCCACTTCCTAGTTTTTATGGTGTTCAGCAGTACTGTGTGTGATTTCAAGCTCTTTGATTGATACTTTTTCTCCACACAGTGTAACTTCTAAAACAGTTGAACACATACTATACTGTCATTTAGTTTAGCTATTCAGAGTTTAAGTTTAATGTATTAAGGTGAGTGTCGAGCACAGTTAGGTTGTTCTTATTTCATGGTAACAGATTGCATCCTGAGTCCAGCCTGCCACCTTGCAGGTCTGAGCAGGTAATAAATGAGTGTTGGTGAGAGTGTGAAGTAGTCAGTAGAAATCCATTATCATTATTGGAAAAATAACTGCAGATAGATATACTGTTAGTTTTGTACTAATGTCATCTTTAAGCATGAGGAACTAAGTATGAATAGCCTTTAATTTTTGATGGCATTGGTATTCATAGTAACTTCTGTTTATTTCTCTTTATCATTAGAGGTTCTGTATGTAATGTGTTATTAACTTCCTGCCATGATGGTGTCTGCCGGCTCTGGGCAGAAACCTTACTTCCAGAAGACTGTCTTCTGGGTGAGCAGATTTGTGAAACTACCACTTCCAGCGTTTCCAGCAACCTTACTCATGCTGGAAAACACAAAGACAGAATACAGCATGCTCTTGAGGTACTATGTTATATAAAACAGTAAATGAATCTTGAAGATAATGTGTCATGTAAAAGTCCTTGAAATTGGTTGTAATTAAAAATATATTTTGTGGGGAATTCCCTCGTGGTCCAGTAGTTAGGACTAGGTGCTTTCTCTACCAGAGCCCAGGTTCAGTCCCTGGTCAGGGAAATAAGATCTTGCAACTTGCATGGCATAGCCAAAAGATAAAAAAATAAAATACCACAATAACCTTTAAAATATAAACAGAAATATTTTGCTTTTGTTTCGTGAGGATTGAATTTTACTAACTAAAAGTGACTTAAAAAATAAAGTTAAAAATGACTGTGAATAAGAATAAAAGTGTTAAGATATTAAGTGAACTTACATAATTGCATAATTTTCATGGTTTACTATTTTGAAAGTGAAATAATTTTTCTAATTTTTAAATACACTATAAAAGTGCTTTCTAAGAAATTAAATTTTTATAATATAGTGTGAACTATTGTGCCCATTATGATTAGGGAATAAAATGAGATAAACATATTACTTATGCTTATTCTAAAATTAGATTAGGAGAACAAAAAAAAATGTGGAGTTTGTAATCCAACTCTTCCAGTATGTGTGTTTGTGCATTTTTTTTCTTTATTTATAAGATTGAGATTGTAGTAATGTTTTATAACTTGCTTTTTATACTAATGTGTTATAAACATCTCTCTACAATACTAATTATACTTTTACATTGCATATTTACATGAACACTTTAATGGTTGCATAGCCAAAATGGTTTTTGGATTTTCAGCAGGCAGAAGTATTTTGGGGGTTTGATAGGTTTAAGGATGTGGTCCTTTAAATTTTTATATAAAGTAGTCCTGCTCTGATACTGTGATTAGGCACTATTTATACATTTTTTTCAACATTTAAATCATAAATTAAAAGAAGTCAGAACAGAGTTATAGTATGTTTTGATATTGATTGCAATTTAGTAGGGAAAAGTATTTTACTTACTAGATGTTTACAATAATTTATATATACTTGTGTAACATTTTATCTTTAAATTATATATATGCTTTTGGAGGCTTAAGGACTTTTAGATATTTTTGTATCCTGCATGTTACCTAATATATTGCTTTTCAAGTATTAGTTAAACTTAATTACTGCCACATACAGTAAAAGCAAAAATGTAATATGTAAACAGTGATTTGACAGTTTTACACTTTTAATAAAATGTTCAATAGTAGTATTAAAATTGTTTTTAATAGAAAAAGCCTGATTACTTGACTTACAAGCTATTTTGCTTTTCAACACCCTTTCCTACAAAACTCCTAACTGTGAGGTATATATAATTCTATATATACTTAAATTATACCTTTTGTTTCTAGGAGAAAATAACTGGCCTTGCCAATCTAATTTAAAATAATGATAAATGTCAATGAGTGAAAATAATTTGATAGGTATAATCAAAGAAATAAACAGGGAGACCAGAGACAGAGGACACACCATAGAACTGATACTGTTTTTCACACGAAAAGTGACAAGAGCTGTGGAATTGAAAGGAAGGTGCAGATATTTTACCTTAATACAGAAATAACTGAGAGGATGCTACATTTTGTTTAACAATGTGAGGAATAAATGAAAAGAATGGTATATTATTAAATATTATTAGGCATGGTTTTGGGGGTGGTTGTGTGACACAACAAGAAAGTGCCATGAGGTGGAGTTATGATGTGGAGAAAAGATGGTGCCAAGAGTTGACATGGCCCCATGGGCAATGGCACCCCACTCCAGTACTCTTGCCTGGAAAACCCCATGGATCGGGGAGCCTGGTGGGCTGCAGTCCATGGGGTCGCTAAGAGTCGAACACGACTAAGCGGCTTCACTTTGACTTTTCACTTTCATGCATTGGAGAAGGAAATGGCAACCCACTTCAGTGTTCTTGCCTGGCGAATCCCAGGGACGGGGGAGCCTGATGGGCTGCTGTCTATGGGGTCGCACAGAGTCGGACACGACTGAAGCGACTCAGCAGCAGCAGCAGCATATCAGAATAGTTCAGATGATGGGGTATGTCAGTACAGAATTTTTATCATAGATACCTATCACAATTTAAGCAAATTCCACAGGTCATCACTTTCATGAGGTCTTTTCTGCTAAGTTAAGGTTTCCCGTTGTTATTCTGTATTTTTGTACCCTCTTTTTGTCTTTATAATAGAGGTTATATATGATTATTTAGCTGGCTATGTAGTCCTTGGGTCTGCCCTGGTGGCTCAGAAGGTAAAGAATCTGACTGCAATGCAGGAGACCTGGGTTTGATCCCTGGGTCAGGAAGATCACCTGGAGAAGGAAATCACAATCCACTCTGATACTCTTGCCTAGAGAACAGTGAGAATTTTCAGGAGGAATATTCTTTCTGGTAGGAAGATTTGGAATATTTTTTAAACACTCATATGACTAGTAAATTTCATCTCAGTACTGGGATATTCCCAAAAAACTAGACTTTGGATTCCTAATCTTTATAGCAGTTTCTGTAGATAATAAGTGTTTTTGAGCAACTGCTACCTTCAACTATAAAATATGCAAGGCCAATGGAGAATATATTCAGAGTTGTTCTATTGTAGTTTAATTTTCCTATAAGATAGGTTTTATAGAAAGGAAAATTGTAAGATCCTTAATTATCAAAAGTACTTTGATCAGCATTAGTTAGACTTCCCAGACTTAGATTTAGTAATTATTTTTCTGTTTTAGACAATACACCATTTGAAAAATTTAAGAAAAGGACAAAGGAGATCTTCTGTTCTTGTAACTCACACTGAATTAAAGCCTGACCAGACGACAACACATGAAGTTCAAAGACATATTTCCCACCACGCAAATGCACTGTGTCATTTTCACATTGCAGCAAGCATCAACCCCGCCACAGGTAAAGGATAGTAAAGTTTTACTTACTATCTGCTGAAGTTAGATAAATTGAAAAGTAGGACTACTTTTATAATCTGTTTTTAATTTTGTATTAATACTCCATGTTTCCTTTTAAAATACTTCTTAATTAGAATAGAAATATAAGATGCCATTTCTTAAATTGAGACTGTAATTCTCAGGGAATAATTTCGGATAAGTATTTTTGAACACCTTAGTTTGTCTAGAATATAGCAAAGTTTCTAAGTAAATTAGAGCTTTAGTTGAACCTGGGGATGAACAGAAGTGGCGGCTTGGTTAATTAGTGTGATATTCCTTCCTTCCTTCTATATTTTCACCATTATTCTCTCTTCTCAACTCTTCTTTATAACTTTATTTTTGTATAGTTTCCTTTATATTTCAGCATATCTTGTTTTATACGCTCATACACTTTCTTGTCCTGCATTCGAGATAGTTTTTCTTCTAACCTTTATATTTTATTTTTGCTTTTTTCTTCCCCTGTAGTTGAGAAGTATTTTCAGGCAGGTTCATTGTTGGCAAGAGCATATTTAAAACTTCTGTTTAAGTCATTGTTTTCTTTCTGCATGAAAAACATGTGATAAGGCCTAGGAGTTTCATATTATATTGCTTGAAGAACTATATTTGTACAAAGTTATAGGAGGGATTTATCTGGGCTTCCCAGATGGTGCAGTGAGTAAAGAATCCACCTGCCAGTACAGGAGATGCAGGAGATGCGGGTTCAATCCCTGGGTCGGGAAGATTCCCTGGAGGAGAAAACGGCAAGCCACTCCAGTATTCTTGCCTGGAAAATTCCATGGACAGAGGAGCCTGGCAGGCTACATCCATGGACTCACAAAGAGTCAGACATGACTGAGCATGCACACATGTGGTTATGGGGCTTCCCTGGTGGTTCATTGTTAAAGAGTCCACCTGCCAATGCTGGTGGAGAAGGCAATGGCACCCCACTCCAGTACTCTTGTCTGGAAAATCCCATGGACGGAGGAGCCTGGTGGGCTGCAGTCCATGAGGTTACTAAGAGTCGGACACGACTGAGTGACTTCAGTTTCACTTTTCACTTTCACGCATTGGAGAAGGAAATGGCAACCCACTCCAGTGTTCTTGCCTGGAGAATCCCAGGGATGGGGGAGCCTGGTGGGCTTCCCTCTCTGGGGTTGCACAGAGTCGGACACGACTGAAGCGACTTAGCAGCAGCAGCAGCCAATGTAGGAGATGCTGGTTCAATCCCTGGATTGGGAAGACCCCTGGAGAAGAAAATGGCAACCCATTCCAGTATTCTTGCCTGGGAAATCTATGATCAGGGGAGCATGGTAGGCTACAGTCCCTGGGGTTGCAAAAGAGTCAGACATGATTTAGCAATTAAACATAGTTATGTTTTATTGAAATGGCAGTCTGTTGCTTCAGGGTAAAGATAGAGGATTTTATTTTTAAATATTTATTTATAAAAGATGATACTCAGCAGATGGAGTTGTGAAAAAGTGACCTTTAGATGCTTACCCCCATTGTATTAAATAATAGTGGTTATAGGTGTGTGTTGTTCAGTATGGTGGCCATGAACCACATGTAGCTGTTTGAGCAATTGCAATTCGGATAGTCCAAACTGAGATATGCTCTAAAATACACACTGGATTCTTAAGACTTTAGAAAACAATGAAATAATGTAAGATATCTTATTAATAATTTTATTTAATATTGATTACATGTTTAAATGATAATATTTTACATATATTGGGTCAGATAAAATATATTATTAAAATTAAGTTTACCTGTTTCTATAATGTGGCTGCTGTTGCTGCTAAGTCGCTTCAGTCGTGTCTGACTCTGTGCGACCCCATAGATGGCAGCCCATCGGGCTCCCCCGTCCCTGGGATTCTCCAGGCAAGGACACTGGAGTGGGTTGCCATTTCCTTCTCCAATGCATGAAAGTGAAAAGTGAAGGTGAAGTCGCTCAGTCATGTCTGACTCTTAGCGACCCCATGGACTGAGGCCTACCAGGCTCCTCCATCCATTGGATTTTCCCGGCAAGAGTACTGGAGTGGGGTGCCATTGCCGTCTTCGTATAATGTGGCTACTAAAATAAAAATTATGTATTGGCCTTGTATTTGTGGTTTGCATTATACTTCTATTGAGTAATAGAAGTTTGCTGTGCTACTTGATTAAATGTTTTTTTTTAAATAGATTATCTTTTCTGACCTAACATCTTAATTGTATTCTAAGATTTATAACACCACTTGTTTTCATAATGGTGGTGGTTTTTTAGATTTTTATAGATTTTCAACCTTTGTAAAAGAACCTTATCTTGAGTTATTGACTATGATGAAAACTTCAAACAAAAAACAATCAGTGATAGTATGCAGATACTGTGTTAGAAAGTTTTGACTTTTACCTGTATGTACTATTCTAATCAAATGAAATAGGGTCACAGGATCATTCCTTGTGGATAGGCATTCTGTTACATCATTTGAGTCTAAGTACTAGATGTGTTCTTGTGGCCATTAGGCCTTGTCTTCTAGCATTTTTTTTAACTTTCACCATTTAGCCAGTTTTAACCATCTTCACCCTAACTTATCTACACATTATTTTAAAAATTCCTTTGTACAAATAGTTAACATCATGTGTTTATAGGTACTGTTTGTAAAAAAATATATTTAGGTTGACCTAATTGTTAAATACAAATAATTTTATATTGCAGGACTTGTCCGCCTTTTTTTTTTTTTTTTTTAAAGAAAACCTCTCAACCTTAGAGTAAAGTTGAAAGCATAATATAGTGAATACCCATGTGCTCTTTACCCAAATTCAGTCATTAACCTTTCACCAGGTTTGCTTTTATTCTCTGTGTGTGTGTGTGTGTACCTTTTCTCCCTTCTCCATTATCTTTGGCCGAGCCATTTGAAAGTAGTCACTGACATTTTCCTTCATCCCCTAAATATTTTAGAGCATTACCTAAATATTTCAAAATGTGTCTTCTGATAAAAAGACTATATTCTAATGTTATAGTTCCTATTAACATCTAGATTCTTTTTTTAAATGCATTTGTTATTTCTCTTTAAATCACACTAATTTAGAATAATCACTCTTCAAAAAAATGTCTCAAGACAGTTATCTCTCAGTTATCTTTTAGGATGTCTTACAGTCAGAATATTTGTCCATGATAAGATTTGGGTTGAGATTTGGATTTTTACCTAGTACATAGGTATGTAGGGAATGTACTGTTTTACAGGATTGTTAATTTACATTTCTTATTTTATTTGATTTGTTTAATTTCTGTTAGAAAACCAGGCTTGTAACCCAGGAAGTAGAATAAAAGAACACTTTGGAGCTTTATTTAACATTGATATTTATAAATAAAACACTTCTAGAATATATTACTTATTTCATCTTTAGATTCTCACTTCTTTTGCAGAGGACAGTCTTTTTTCTTTCTATTGAGTGGGTTCTTTATAATTTGATTCGGGATTAAGGAGATGGTTGTTGTTGTTTTTGAATTATACTATTTTGCATGAACTGATCTATAGCATGAATTTCAGTTACCCCACATGGACAAAATCTGCTATACTTAGAAGTTTGTTTGCCTTCCTGCGTTCTTTCTTAGCATTATTTGCCTCAACTTTTAAGGAAAGTTTAAAACAGTCAACAAAGTCAGAAGAATAGTACAGTGAACACTGATTTCACCCACTTTGATTCAACAGTTGCTAACATTTTCCCAATTGCTTTATTCTCTTTGTGTATACACACATATGTATATGTATATGTGGGGTGTGTGAATGAAATTTTTTTTTTAATGTTTTCAAAATAACACATCATAGCACATCACCCTTACATAATTTAGCAAGTGTCTAAGAATAAGGAAATTCTCTCACATAATCACAATATCATTATTGTACCTAAGAAAATTAGAAATAATTCCATGGTCTCTAATCATCATAGTTAAATTTCAGTCATCTCAAAAATGTCTTTCAGAGTTTCTTTTCTGTTGTATCTTTCTGTTCCCTTGTCCTCAAACCAGGATTCGATAAAAGTTTGTGCATTTGGTGTGTTTGGCTTTTAAATGATTAATTCCATGTAAGTCTATGCCATTAATTCATTTACCATTAAATTTAATTAAAATTTCAAATCCTGCTAGAGTTATATTTACTTTTTGTTTAGCACATATTTTGTGTAATGGAATTAGTCTTTCTAAGCACATGTAGTATTTTAAAAGATGTTAAGAATTGATACAGAAATTTTATCTTTTTTGATTCCACAGATATTCCAAATGTCTTTGTTGGCACTGTATTTAACATTGATGATGGAAATGGGGGCTTTGTAGTTCATTGGTTAAACAACAAAGAATTTCATTTTACATCATCTACTGAAATATTTATGCAGCAATTAAGAAAACTTTCTGAAAGGCAGGTAGATCATGAAAGTGATGAAGGCAATAAAGAAGATGAGGAACGTTCACAGGAGGAAAGAGAGAGGGGTTTACATATGAAACTAGATCATGGTGAGTATCCTGTATTCAGGTTTTTCTTTTTTTCAGGCTGACAGCTTTTTATGAAGCCACTTTTGGTTTGTAATCTTTCCTTACTCCTCTCCTTCTTTTTCACTTTTCCATTCATTCCACAGGTCTTTTCTGACCATCTAATATGGACCATCTACCATCTAACTTTGGTCTCTTATAATGTATTGCTTTGAATAATGTATTACTTTGCAAGCATTGTTTTTTGGCGGGGGCGGGGGTGGCGGGGGACAGGTTTTGCTAATAATAGAAATGATAAAGATAATGTGATAGTGTGAATGAAATTTTGATTTATCTAGAACTAAGAAATGTAGTAAATTTCAGTTCAGACCAGAAAATAATTTCCTTCCTTGTTCTTTTTCCCCTGGCCATAAATTGGGAAAGGGATTCATGATCGCTAAAGATAGTATGCTGTTTATTGATTGTCTAGTATGTAAATAGGCTTCCTTGGTGGCTCAGAGGGTAAAGCCTCTGCCTGCAATGTGGGGAGACCTGGGTTCAGTCCCTGGGTTGGGAATATCCTCTGGAGAAGGAAATGGCAACCCACTCCAGTACTCTTGCCTGGAAAATTCCATGAAAGGAGGAGCCTGGTAGGGTATAGTCAATGGGTTTGCAAAGAGTTGGACATGACTGAGCGATTAAACTGACTGAGTATATAAGTGAATTTTTATAGTATTATTACTATGTACTGATGAATTTATTTTCTGACTTAGAATTATCCCTAGATAGAGAATCTGAAGCAGGTACAGGATCATCAGAACATGAAGATGCGGAAAGAGAGGGAAGTCCCAGAACCTATGCACGGCCTATTATATCAATGCCACTGCCTACGGTCCTGCTTGATCGGAAGATCGAAATGCTGCTAGCTGAATGGAATAAGAATCCTGACATGCTTTTTACCATACACCCAGTAGACGGTACCTTCCTAGTGTGGCATGTAAAGTATTTGGATGAATATAATCCTGGAATATTTAGACAAGTCAAGGTATATTTTACTGATGAAGCAGTTTTTACATTTCTTAAAAAAGTGAAACAGATGCCATTCAGATTTAGCAGTTTTTTGGAAATATTTAACCATTTTATTTTTGATAAGCAACTGAGAAGAGAATAACTTGCTCCCAAAGGGGATCAATAATAGCCAATTTTACAAACGTAATTAATTCAAGTAAAATAAATTTAACTATGAAATGCTATAGTGAACGTCTGAAAATGTGTATATTAGGTTTTTTTCCCTAGGAATTAACAGTATTTTGAATAAACTTAAGAAATTACCCTAGGAGGCTTCCCAGGTAGCCAATGCAGGAGACATAAGAAATGTGGGTTCAATCACTGGGTGGGCAGATCCCCTGGAGGAAGGGATGGCAACCCACTCCAGTATTCTTGACTGGAGAATCCCATGGACAGAGGAGCCTGGAGGGCTGCTGTCCATAGGGTGCAGAGTCAGACACGACTGAAATGATTTAACACTCAAGAAATTATCCTAAAAATGTGACTCAGGATGAGTCCCCCCACTACTCCAGTTTTATTCATTAAATCTAGCTATCTTTATCTGTTACCTTTCTGAACAATATTTGTTTAGATTTGTAGTTGTAGTCATTTAGATGTACAGGCAAGACACCTGCAACTATTTCTTCACTCTTCTCATAGGCTATGAATAGAGATGGTATTATATAAATAGAGGACAAGGATTAGAACATAATGAAGTTGAAAGTGATTTTTTTGCTAGGAAGCTGAGGTTTGACATTTTGAAAATTAAAGTATTTTTAGAAGACTTTGAGAGGAGGCAAACTACTTACACTGAGTCATAATAATTGTGTTTTTCAGGTTTCTTTTTCTTCTCGGATTCCTGTTGCATTTCCATCTGGTGATGCAAGCTCTCTTAGTAAAAATATCATGATGTATGCCTGTATAAATGCTGTGAAAGATTCTCACCACACTCCCTTACACCAAGACATGCTGGCTGAATGCAGTCCTCATGGATCACTGACGCACTCTGGATCACACAGTACAAATATGAACATTTTAGCCCCCACAGTAATGATGGTCTCTAAACACATAGATGGCTCTCTCAATCAGTGGGCAGTCACGTTTGCTGATAAGTCTGCCTTTACCACTGTTCTAACTGTATCTCACAAATTTAGATATTGTGGTCATCGATTTCACCTCAATGATCTGGCATGTCACTCCGTTTTACCATTATTATTGACATCATCTCATCATAATGCTCTGTTGACTCCTGAATCAGATTTTCAGTGGGCCTCAGACAGTAAATTAAGTAGATTGATAGATCCTGTAAGACACATAAAGGGTTCCTTGAAACAACCTCTCAGAAATGCAGCAACGCGTACATTTCATGACCCGAATGCCATCTACAGTGAACTTATTCTGTGGCGTGTGGACCCAATAGGACCCTTGTCATACACTGGAGGAGTGTCAGAGTTGGCACGAATTAACTCTTTACATACTTCAGCCTTCTCTAATGTTGCTTGGCTTCCAACTCTTATTCCCAGTTACTGTCTTGGTAAGTGTTCATTTTAACAGTAAAATTAATAAATCTTTAAAACTGTTATTTATATACAAAGTAATTTATATTTATTATTATTAGGGGGCTTTTAATAAGTATTCAAATGTAGGTATCTGACTTTAGAGTTTCTAAAAGTTTGTTTTTAATTTTTTCACTCTCATAACCTATTTTCTATTGAATTTTTTTGTTGATAATTTTATATTTATTAATTGTATCCATTTCATTGTGATTCTGGACCATGGTTATACCTAAAAAGAGAAGTATGGAATTTTTTTTCTTGTACTTCAGTCAGTAATAAAAATATATATTATAATGCAGAGTGTTTACTTTCTCAGGCACGTATTGCAATTCTGCTAGTGCTTGCTTTGTTGCTTCTGATGGCAAAAATCTAAGACTCTACCAAGCTGTAGTAGATGCAAGGAAATTATTGGATGAACTGTCAGATCCAGAATCTTCAGTAAGTATTTCCTAATCTTTATTAATATATCTAAGCTAAGAAGCCATTCTCTTTTGTCTAGGACTTTCATTTGTTAGTAGGTGTTCAGGGAGTAACCATCTGTTCTGGGCTGTCTGTAACTAGTTTGTTTTTCCTTAATTTGTGTTTCAAGGTAAATGAGTCAAAATTACCATCTAATGATGCCTTCACTGCTGTGGCCCAGATTCAATCCCTGGTCGAGGAACTAGAATCCCTGTAGTCCAGAAAAAAATTACAGTTTATACAGCACACATCAATTTTACATTTAAAGAAATAAATATGAATTTTTTTCCTAAAATATATTTTTTTCTTGACATTTTTCACTCTCTCATTTGGTTCCGTTAATATTTCTTTGTTCAAGAAAGGTTTTAAGAGAGCTTCACCAAGCTCTATGTTTAGGTTGGGAAAATTTGAACTTTTCTTAGCTTGAGTCATTATTTTAAAAAGTCCTGTGGTTAGAATATGTTATCAGTGGGTGGCAGTATCTCATTCCACTCGTTCTGTATTTCAGCTGGAAGTCATGTATGTTAGTTAATACTCAGATTTGAATGGTGCATTTTCCGTTTAGCTATGAAAACATGGCTTTTTATAAAATAACTGTTCTAATAAAAATGCTCCCAATACTGAAAATCAGTGACTGTTTTTGAATGCCTGTCATGTATTCCTGATGTATAGGGACTACAGTATCTGCCTTTAAGGAGATTTAAATTT
Organism: Bos mutus; assembly: GCF_027580195.1. Classification (NCBI taxonomy): domain Eukaryota; kingdom Metazoa; phylum Chordata; class Mammalia; order Artiodactyla; family Bovidae; genus Bos; species Bos mutus. The sequence continues at coordinate 49,894,409 of NC_091626.1, read as the reverse complement.
AGTTGAGGAGATAAATTATTAAAAGTTTAAATAACAGTTTAAGACAGAAGAAGTGTCTGAAGGTGATATATAATCAATTGGCAAACACTATTTTGTAATTCAGAGAAGGCGATGGCGCCCCACTGCAGTACTCTTGCCTGGAAAATCCCATGGATGGAGGAGCCTGGTAGGCTGCAGTCCATGGGGTCACGAAGAGTCGGACATGACTGAGCGACTTCACTTTCACTTTTCACTTTCATGCATTGGAGAAGGAAATGGCAACCCACTCCAGTGTTCTTGCCTGGAGAATCCCAGGGATGGGGGAGCCTGGTGGGCTGCTGTCTGTGGGGTCGCACAGAGTTGGACATGACTGAAGCGACTTAGCAGCAGCAGCAGCATTTCATAATTCAGAGGCGAGAGAGATCAGATTAGGGTAGCCATAGAAGTTTTTATTAAGGACAGTATTTGAGTTCATTTTTGATATAGAAAGATAGATCCTTAGTCTTTGTTGAGTGAGAGGATGGCCTGAAAGTGGATACAGGAAAGTACATGTCTAAATAAGTCTTGTTCCAAAAACAGTGATAATTGGATTGGAGTCACAAGGTTGACATAGAGAAAGTCTAGAAAAGTAGCATCTTAAAATTATGTAGGTGGAAGATTTGAAGTTCCCTAGTCTAACTAGCTGTCTGATGCTTTGTTTCTTTCTACCATATTCCTGCCAGCTTGTCTTCCGACTTCTGAGGAGGGAAACTCCACTCTAAATGCAGCACATTCAGTCTGAATTACCATCACAGTTATATTGAAATTAAATTTGTAATCCTTAAAATCTACTTGTTAGCTGTAGTTTCATTTAGAATAAGTCTAATGTTTCTTATGGGCTTCTCAGGTGGCTCAGTGGTAAAGAATCCGCCTGCCAGTGCAGGAGACATGGGGTCAGTCCTTGATCAAGAATATCCCCTGGAGAAGGAAATGGCAACCCACTCCAGTATTCCTGCCTGGGAAATCCCACGGACAGAGGAGCCTGGTGAGCTACAGTCCATGGGATCTCAAAAGAGTCGGGCATGACTGAGTGACTAAACAACAACATTTCTTACATGAGAGATCACCTCAGACACCTGTCTTGTAATCCCCAAATTTGTTCCCTCAAGCCAGACCTGCTGCTCCTCTGCCCATAAATTTATCTAACTGCTTTGTATTTGACCCTGGTTACTGTTCTGAGCAACTTTCGGTTTGTTTATACACTGGAAATTGTAGGATCTCTAGAATATAACAGTATTATGCCCTCTCTCAGTAGATTATGTCTTGTCAGTCATGCCACATTCTTTGTATGTAATTAATTCATATTGAGCTTTCAATTAAATGTCAGTCTTTTTTTTTTTTTTTTACTAGCAAGCCATCTTATATTTGTGCATTTGAATTTGGGACTCAAATATAGACTTACTTCCCTATTGCGTTTCACTCAGTAGTACAGGTTTTTAGCATCTTTTTGAATCCAGATTCCATTATTTGTGTTATTTCCGTATGACTTACATCATCAGCCTGTTCGATGAATGTTGTTCTGCGTTTTCATCTAAGTCAATTAGATGAAATTCAGATGTAATTTCTGAATGTTATTACAGAAATGTTAAATGTACTGGGCTGAAGAAAGGACCTAGCAATATACATTTGAAATCTTTCTCCATTTTTTATTGTCTAGAATATTTCTTCAGCTTATCCCAAGTATTTGCATGAGTCAGCTTGTCATGCAAATAAAATGCACCTGTCTGCCAAATCTCTTGTAGTCAAAAAAGGAAGTCAGATTTGTATGAGATTGTTTTAATGTATAGTAGATTGTGTGTACCCTGATGTATTTTGATGACTAAAATGAACTAAATAGACATCAGACTCTTTATTCCAGCTTACAGAAGTATGCTGTTTTCCTTTTTGAAAATTATAACATTTGTCTGCTTTTTGTCTTTTGGCTGTGGCAATCCCCATAATTTCTCAGAGAATATACTCTATGGTTCATTCTTCTCATTGGCAAAATGTATCAATAACCTGGGCATTATTTTTCTAAGAAAATAGAAATTTCATTTAGAGCAGATGAATATGTTCTTGGAATTTTAAAATTTATCTTGGTCTTCTGCTCCATTGTAGTTACAAATGTACTTTTTTCTTAAACCTTCCAGTTTAATTTTTTTTAAGTTAAAGTGTAATATTTATTCATTGTAGAAAATTTTTGACCCTTTCTACTTTGATAAGCTAAATTCTTGAACAGAAGACTCTAGAGACAGGACTTCCCTGGTGTTCCAGTGGTTAAGAATCCACCTGCCAATTCAGGGGACATGGGTTCCATCCCTGGTCTAGGAAGATCCCACATGCCCTGGGGCAACTAAGCTGGTGTGCCACAGCTACCAAAACCCCACACTCTAGAGGCTGTGCTCTGCAACAAGAGGAACCCCTGAGTGCTGCAGGCAAAATTAAAAAACAAAAAGAACACATTCCAACGTAGTGAAAAAAATCTACTTATCTAATTTTCTCTATATGTACTTTTTTTTTTGCCATGTAAAGTAACATATTCTTAAGTCCTAAGAATTAGAATGTAGGCATCTTTTGGGGCCATTATTCTGACTACTACAGCACACTAATTTCATGTTCAAAAGGAAGATATGAAAAATTAACTGAAATGCTTTAGATTTTGGATTGCTCACTGGAGAAAAATAATGTTATGTGGATAATCTTGTTTACGAAAACCAGCCACTGACTTGGTTTTTAAATATTTTGATAATTTAAGTCTTATAGAAATTTCATCTGAAATAGTTTTAAGTGACATGCAGTGTCAGTAATTTGTAATATAAAGTCAGCATTGTATTTGGATTTTCTAGAACCAATTCACAAATTTTGCTTAGTGTAGTCTTACCCATACTTAAAAGTGGACTTGGGAACTTAAAAAAAAAATCCAGTCACAATGTTGCAAAAAGAAGTTTCGGTAAGCTGAAGTTAAATTATTTTTGGTAAAAATAAATTTAAAATGATTTTGTGAGTTTCAATATACTACCTTTCATTTTTTAATGTTTTTCAACCACTTTAATGTTCTGAAAAAAATTAACCTTAAAAAAAAGTATGAAAACATGTCTGTGTAATTTTACTTTTGTCTTAGGCTCCGATATGGTTCATCAAGACACTGTTGGATCCTGTATTAAAACATTTGCTACTTTTTATTCATTATTATTTACTGTATTAATTTTTATTTAAAAATATTGCATTAAGAATTTATTTATCTTGATTTTTGAGCTTTTGATGACCCCTTAAAATTGAAGGTGACATTGAGTGGGATCCTGTAGTGTTGAACAAGGCATTCAGTATGTTTGTTCGTTATAGTGCTGGCAGATAGATATTCCTGCAAGGGGATCTCAACCATGGCTATATGTTGGATGCAGCTGAAGAGCTTGTAAAATGCCTGATGGTCAGATTGTACCCAAGAACCAATAAGTCAGTATCTACAAGTGGGACCTAAGCACCAGAGATTATTCAGTGTGCTGAGAACCGTTGTTCATAGTTGAACCGTAGTTCAAGGCTGAGAACCATTGATCTGCAACAATACTTCTTAAACTTCAGCATGCCCGTGAATCATCTGGAGAGCTTATTAAAATAAACATGTATTAGCTTTGGAGTCTAAGAGACTGCGTTTGTAAAAAGCTGCTGCTCCAGTGACCACACTTTTAAGGAGCAAAGATTCATGGTGTGTTAGAGAAATTCCGGTGTTCTAACCTCACTAATTGTAGGTCACAGTTGAGTCCAGCTTTCAAATGGACAAACCCAGCAGACTGTTGGCAGCATTTCCAGGTGTCTTAACTAACATTTAAAATCCTGAATCTTGGGTGAATGTACCCATAACAATAAATTCATCCCTTCCCAAGCACTTATTTTGTTTTTGTCTGATAACCCTAGAATCTGTTCCCATGCATGCCCTCTGGAGTTCTGCTGATATAAATTGGAAAGATCCTACAATTGCAGTGTATATTGCTACTTTCCCATAGCTAACCTTGTACTTACACCCTGGGCTAAGCTGGGATCTTACTACTCTGAGTGTTCTGAAGGCAGTAAGAGTGGAGGTAGTACTGAGGAGAATGGGCATCTCCATGAGAAGTAATTGCTTCAGGTGAAGTTACTGAAAGGTTTCTGTGCAAGAGAGGGCTGCTTGGAAGGAGAAAGAAGGAAGACTGCATTTTATTTATTTATTTTATTTTTTAGCAGAAAGATTTTGTGGTTTGGGGATCCAGAGTTAGACTTCCTCTGTTTACACATCTCCATCCCAAGTCACAGAGTCCCACTTCTTCTCATCATTTGCCCCTATTGTTGAGGGCAAGTACAAGCCCTAGCAAGATTGTACTTTTAAATAGCATTGTAGATCTGCAACCATCCACATAGGCACAGGGCCATGTCCTCAGCCAGGTCTGTGTTGGACCATTAAGGTTGCTAAATAAAGACATGTTCAAAGAACTAGATGTCTTGAAATTGTATACTGCTTGTGTAATGGTGGCTCAGATGGTAAAGCGTCTGCCTGCAATGTGGGAGATCTGGGTTCGATCCCTGGGTTGGGAAGATCTCCTGGAGAAGGAAACAGCAACCCACTCCAGTACTCTTGCCTGGAGAATCCCATGGATGGAGGAGCCTGGTAGGCTACAGTCCATGGGGTCGCAAAGAGTCGGACATGACTGGGTGACTTCACTTTCATTTTTACTTTATGTAATCACTGTAGGTTTTTCTGCTTATTTAATTTTAAATATGAGAGTGAGTATAAAAAGTTGAAATATTTCTTTGAATTTGTGAATTGCCATTGTAAATCAGTGAATATTTAGAAGAGCCTTAAATATCCAAGATGCTGTGTCATACTGACAGTAGATTCATATATTGTTGACTATGAACTTTCTCTTTCTTTCTTTTTTTAACAGAAACTTATTGGAGAAGTGTTTAATATTGTGAGCCAACAGTCAACTGCTCGACCTGGCTGTATTATTGAACTTGATGCAATAACCAACCAAGTAAAAACGTGTTTGTGAATTGGTGATATTAACTTGCTTTATCCCAGAGTGCTTTACGGGCGTATGATACACAGTTGAACCTCGAATGTGGGAATTAGAGGCACTGACCCTTCTCACTATAGAAAATTCACTTATAACTTAACAGTCGGCTCTCCACGTCCTCAGTTCTGCATCTGTATATCCAACTAGCTGCAGATCATGTAGTACTGTAATATTTACTATTGAAAAAATTCCACCGAAGTGGACGTATGTCATTCTTACATGTTGTTCAGAGGTCAACTGTATTTCATTCAGAGAATAATTCTGTTGTTTGATACTAAATATACCCAACTTCTTTTGATTTCTGTAGTCAAAATTTACAATGCTTTATGTATAGTCCAGCTGCACAGAGGCTCAGTTTGTGGTTTTTCTCTTTTTATTGTTACTTACTTCAGCTCAGTAGATGCCTTTGGAGTGTTTGGCTTGTTAGGCTGAGTATTATATATTTTTTATGAGATCCATTAAAATGAAGATAGAAGTAGGATCAAAGCATACATTTACTCTCTAATCATAGATCTTTGATGTGGGCGCTGTTCTTCCCTAGTTGACTTAGGAAAGAAGGAGAATGCTTTTGTCTATGGGGAGTTTGTAAACCCCATCATAGCCCTCAAGATATTTGTTTCTTCAGGGCAGGGTCGTGTTTATGGACTGAAGGGGATAGAGTAGTATATTCATTCCAGATATGAAAAAAGGTTACTTTGGTGAGGAAGTTGCCAACAATTTTCAAACAAGGAAATGAAGAAAGAGCTGACCATATTTAAAAACAAATACATAATTAGGTCATTATTTTTTCATAGTCCCTTGCACATTATGTCAGGCAAAATTTCCACCACTGTAGAGAAATGATCACATCAGCTCTTGGCAACAGAAATGTGGCTGCCAGACTCAAGTTACTAATTTCAGGAAACCCTTAACCTATAATTTCCTTTTTTTACTCCATAGGGATATGGGAGAAGAGTGTATTAGCTTCATTCCCGTGAATGTCTTAATTTTTAGTGAACTGGCTGTTAAAATTCATTTCCCCAGCGTACCCCCTTCTCTACTCTTCACTATGGTATATTATTACAGACCTTTTTCACTTAGCATTTCGATTTTTACTTCATTCTTATTGAAGATTTTTTTTCCCTTTCCATTTGTGGCTATCTTTATCACAAGGGCTGGTAAACTGCAAGCACTGACAAATGACTTACGCTTATAAATTACAAACTTTAAAACTCATTCTACATTTGTTTCCAGTGTGCTGTATTATTTCTGTATACATAAAGGTGTCACCCTTCCCTTTTCTCACATTTGGGCATCCCTGGTGGCTCAGTGGTAAAGAAGCTGCCTTTTAGTCAGTCCCTGGATTGGGAAGATCCCCTGGAGAAGGAAATGGCAACCTACTTACTCATGGACAGAGGCGCCTGGCAGAGTACAGTCCATGGGGTTGCAGAAGGTTGGATACAACTTAGCGACTACACAACAATAGCAACATTCTTCTTCCTTGGAGGAGATGACTGTTTATACTTTGACTGTGAAGGGATTTTTTTTTTTAGTGTTTCTATTTAGAGAGACATAAAAATACTTTATAATTTTCATTAAAAATTTGTTGGTCAATCTGATCAATAGTCCTTTAATTTCCTTCTACTATGAAAGGAGGCTGATTTGCTTTATACCCTAAGATTGTAGCCCATCCATTGAGTGCCAGGATTATCACAGTTGCTTCCCTTCCTTGAAATCCATGGGACAGCCGTCTAATTAATTGTCTTGACCTACTTCCACAATAAGTTTGTGTTTGGATTTAGCCTTTCTTTGAATTTCAGTTCACTTTTGTGATTCTAAGTAGCTGTTTGTGATCATCTGTACTCTTCTTCTCTGTGTGGTCCCACATGATTATGTAACATCAGCTGATTATGATGTTTCGTCCATTCTTTTAGAAATCCTCCTTACTTAAATGTAGATACATTTTTTCACAGATGTGTCATTCCCACTGGCTGTTATGGGATCCTTCATAATTCCTACTAGACAGATTTTTTGGAAGTACTTTGCGGAATTTTCTGGGTTTTCTTTTTCTGGTTCTCAAGTGGAATAAGAAAAAGGAACCTGCAGTAGTGTGCTTAATATGGTCTGCATGGCCTTCTCCATCTGGTCTTGAAACCTGTTTTGTTTTTTTTTTTTAATTTTTTTTTGCAGTATTTTTTTTCCGAGATGCAAACCTGTTGATTTGTTTTTATTAGTTTCACAGTTCTGCTATTGACTATAGAATATTTGAAAGTAATTTATCTAATGATTTTTTTCTCTTGTTTTTCCCACTATACTTTGTTATTCTATAAAGAATAGAAATTGTTGGATTTATTTCTTCTACATTAGGGTTCTTGGAGAGGTAGTGTAAGATATGGAATTGCAAAGATAAAACTTTACTTTTTTTCATATTTGTAGTGTGGCTCAAATACACAGTTGCTTCATGTGTTTCAAGAAGACTTCATTAGAGGATATAAACCACATAAGGAAGATATGGAAAAAAAGGAAACAGAAATATTTTTTCAACCATCCCAAGGTATTTTTAAAAATAGTCTTGAGTTTGATACCTTAATCTTAAAAAAACTCTAAACTTTCACTGAGTGTAGATCTTTTATCACAAGTCATCAGTCTCATGATTTTTGACAAATACACCAGTTCTGTGATTATGTTTTTTTCTGGGTAAAGAACATATGTGGGTAAAAATTGGATATATTTATTTTTTAATTAAACTTTTTGGGATGTAACTGATTAATAATGTTGTGATAGTTTCAGGTGGACAGCAGAGGGACTCAGCCATACATATACGTGTACCCATTCTCCCCCAACCTCCCTAAAAATTATATTTTGAAAGATACTTTCACTGGTGACATAGCCTTTTGCCAGTAAATGTTATTTATGGAATCTAGTTTAATTGTTTAAAAATTTAACCTTGATTGTTCAACACTACAGTTAAATTATTTTGATTGGTAGTAGGTATCTCTGTGTTATCTTAAGGAAGCCAATTAATTGTAGTATAAGTATACTAAAGATTATTGATGACTGTAGAAGGAAGATACTATGTTGTATGGTATATATACCAGGAAACTCAGATACTCTGAGCATTAAAGGTACTGTCTCATAGATTTCCTTTCTGAAGGGTTGTATTACTTTCTTCTTGAGAGAAAGTAGTTCTCTTAAGGCCATTCAGGGGTAGGATGGGGAGGGAGGTTTGAGAGGGAGGGGACATATGTATATCTATGGCTGATTCGTGTTGATGTATGGCAAACACCATCACAATATTGTAAAGAAATTAACCTCCAATTAAAAATAAAATGTAAAAATGTAAACCATATGCTGTTTAGTTTAAACTTTTATTATTTAGCTTAAAATATTCCTTTTAGAGGTTACAACTTTGTAATTATAGAACTTTCATGTTCTATTTGAAAGTGAAATTTGAAAATAGAACATACTGAGTAGAATACTTTCTGTTTGAAGACAGGAAAGATATGTCCTACTTTAAGAATTCATTTTCTGTGATGAATAGTTTTTAATTTTCAAAGAGTTTCCAGATATTTTATCTGGTTATAGCTTGTAAGTATTAGAAGGTCATGAGTATAGCTTTTATCACAGAATTATGTACAGACTTTTAAGGAAGACATTTCTACTGAATTTGTATGGTTAATTTGATTTCCTTTAGTGGAAAATCAGAGTGAGTTCCTGTACTCTTTGAGGCTAGCTCAAACATCTTCTCAAACATCAGCATGAATCAGCCATAGGCATATATATGTCTCCTTTAGTTTTTGTAGTTCCCTAAATATTCTTGATTTTCTAGCTGTTTTCTTAAGGGACTTGACATGTGTGCTTCTCCTCTTCCCTTACCCTGCTGCATGGTATACACTGTTAAGTGTTTTGTTTTTGGCTGTGCTAGGCCTTTGTTGCTGCGTGGGCTTTTCTCTAGTTGTGGCCAGTGGGGGCTGTTCTCTAGTGGTACACGGGCTTCTCATTGTGGTGGCCGATCTTGTTGCGGAGCACAGGCTTTAGTAGCTGCAGCTCACGGGCTCAGTGGTTACAGTTCCCGGGCTCTAGAGCACCGGCTCAGTAGTTGTGGTGCATAGGCTTAGTTGCCCCATGGCATCTGGGTTCTTCCCAGATCAGGGATGAAACCCGTGTCTCTTGCATTGGCAGACAGATTCTTTACCACCGAGCCACCAGGGAAGCCCAGCATTGTTGGTTCTTAATTTGTTTGGATCCATATCCATATAGAGTCCACACATAATGTTTCATTTCTAGGAGTCTTTTAAGCTAAAGCAATCCCCCTTTATGCTCTTATCATGCCACTAATTTGTTTTAGAGAAAGTTATTTTATAGCAGTTTTTCTGACCAGTTACTTGTGGATGTCATTTAAAATTTTTCCTGTGAAGTGCAAATGAACTCTTATGTCCATCACAGAAGGACATAAGAAAGAACAGAATGTTAGGATGTCTCATTTTTAGTGATGCTAGGATTCAGAAAATTCACCTGGTGGCGCCAGTGTAAAATATGCCAGCAATCTATTATCTCATGGTTTCTTCCACTGATATTGTTGCTTTTCAGTCAATTATTTCATTAAGGATTGTTCAAGTATGATTTTCTAGTTTTATTAATTCTCATTTATTTATTAGCTGGAAAGCATTTGTAAGGAAAAGCTTTTCCTTATCCACGAGAGCTTTTTGGCTGTCTTGAAATAGAGTTCTTTTTAGAAAAGTCAGAGTAAGTGCTTAGTTCTTTCTCTTTAATTGATTTCAAAGGAGTTTGTTCCCAGGTTCCTGCTGGTGGTTATGGATGAATGTTGTTGTCTTTCTTTTTACTTTGTGTGTCATTATGAACCCATTTTAGAAAAACTCTTTATTGAATAATATGCATACAAAGATATATCAATCATTAATTTTTATATACTTAACATATTTCAGTGAGTACAATAATAATTTTAGTGTTCACATTGTCCTATATTAGACTGGTAAAGATACTTTGAATTGGTCCTGAGTCCTTTTGACACAACCCTATTAGTTTTGATAATTTGCTTTCTTTCAGGCACAGCAAGATATACCAGCCTTCTCTTGTAAATAGCCTTTGCAAGAATGGAGTCACCCCCCGCCCCCAAATTGTTCCTTCCCATGGAGCATGGTATTCAGAGGCCACAATTTGCATTTTAGCAGTGCTTCTTCCCAATGAGTTGCCATTATGAGTTTTCATTTTTTTCTATTCTTTCTTTTCATTGAATGAAATATTCTTTAAATTCTGTGGTGCTTTACAGTTTTCAAAAGTCTCACGCCCATAACTTCATATAATGTACAGGTTTACATTTTTCAAGAAAGTTTTTGCTGTCCTTTGTAGATCTCATTATCCTATATGAAAAATGTAATTGTCAACAGGAAAAATTATGTTCACAAATAATCTTTTCATAAAATGTAAAATTTCTAAAAAGTCTCTTCGGTACCACCACGATCAGCCCTCCATCCATGACTGTTAATTTTTTTTTAATGCTATCTTACATATAGAAAAAGCAGAATATATGTTTACTTCATTCTTTGCATTTAATTTCCAGTTTTCCATTTAAGGAGTTGGTGCCCCACTTACTTCCAGGGGCATCCAGTGAGGCTGACTTGCTCCTGGGCTTTTCTCCCTCTCTTGCTTTGCTTTCTCTCTCTCTCTCCCTTTCATTTCTTCCTTTCGGTCCTTCTTGTCCTTCCTTTCCTCATTTATTGTTAAGTGCCCTCTCATTTTTGGTATTTTTATGAATGTGTTTTAATAAATTGTGTTCATTTTTATTCTTTGTTGCTCAGATGGTCCCATCTTTGATCAGTAGGCATCCATTCATGTTGGCTTTTGTACTTAATGACATAGCCCCATTAGTCTTTGATAGCCACTTAACTTTCAGCACAAAAGATATAAAACTTTCTAAACATCTTTTCTTCCTTTTCCTTCCAGTTTCTATACATACCAAGAGATTTTGTTTAAACAAATGTCTTTCTCTTAACCCTATAGAAACATGTGAACGTGTGAAGTCACTCAGTCGTCTCCGACTCTTTGTGGCCCCATGGACTGTAGCTTACCAGGCTCCTCTGTCCATGAGATTTTCCAGGCAAGGGTACTGGAGTGGGTTGCCTATAGAAACATGTTAACTTAAATATTTCTTTTCCTTTAACAATAGGATATCGGCCACCACCATTTTCAGAAAAGTTCTTTCTAGTAGTAATTGAAAAGGACAGCAATAATTGCTCTATTCTCCACATGTGGCACCTTCATCTTAAATCCATACAGGCATGTTTAGGTAAGTAATTATATAACAATTTTATGTAGAGACAATGTGAGATAAATTCATTTTTACTGGACATGCTTTAGGTTGGTTAAAATGATGATCCAGTGAACTGTAAATTGAATTGCTGAGTTGAAGTATGTATATGCCAAACTTTTAATTATAGGGCCATAAATTGTTAATTTGAAACAGGTTAATCTAAAAACAAACCAAATGGGTTCATTGAGACATATTAAATTAATAAATTTGATTGATTTTTAATTAGTGTGTACTAAAGGTCTATTATGACTCTGTTCTAGATACCATGTCTCTATAAGTCAGTTTTGCCTGTAAAATTAATATTATAATTTTTTGTTGGTTAATACACACTGTCATCTGATGCTGTGCATATTTGCTATAGCATATCTAAAAGAAGCAGATTTTCTATTTAGAAAAATGTGATTCTGAAGTTCAAAAGGGTGGAACTGATTTTGTGGAATATTAGGAAATGCAGCAGTGATTAAAAAAAAATTTCAGCCACACTTTTGCCATTCATGTTCATATTGATGTTTTTTCAAACCAGAAGATGTGTAATATGAAGTGCAGAAATTGATTATGAATCTTTCTTTTTAAAACAAACTTTGACTTCCTGAGAGAGAATTTAAATGAATAATTGCATGGTTAGCCTTATCAAACTGAATCTGCCGTAAATTGATTAATCCAAAATTTTTGAGAGTTTTGAAAATTGATGATTATATAATTTTAATGATTTTATACATACTAAACATTACAGAAAAATACTAGTGTATATGTTTTTTGTTCCCTTGGTAATCAACATCATCATGTAACTATGTAAATAGCAGTTCTAACTGGGCCCTGAACTGGCATTGAAAAAGTCAAATGATGCAGTAGAACCTTTACCCATGCCTGGTTGAGCCTAATCCTCTTGTGGTAGGAGGAATCCCCAAATCTTTTCAAAGCCTTTGGAGTTAATTCTTGGCATAATGTGTTGTTTCACAGAAATGCAGGAGTAGAGGGATCTAAAATCTTGTCAGGAAGATAATTTTATTTCTTTTTTTTTTAATTGAGGTAACATTGGTTGATAGCATTATAAAAGTTTCATGTCTACAATAGTTAATTTGACTTCTATATACACTACAGTTTGCTCATCACCAAAAGTCTGGTTTCCATCTGTCACCATAGAGTTGACTCCCTTTACCCGTTTCACTCCCCACCACCCCACACACACATCCTCTTTCCCCTTTGGTGACTACCAATCTTTTCTCTGTTTCTGTGTTAGTCTTTATTTGTTCATTTATTACTTAAAAATATTCCACATATGAGTGAAACCATATGATATTTATGTTTCTCCATCTGACTTATTTCACTTATATAATACCCTCAAGGAAGAGAATTCTTAACCTACCAGATGGGGACAGAGGGTGAGATGAACATACAAATATAATAAACAAATGTTGCAGAGTATCTCATACATGTCACAGAAGCACAAATAACTAAATCTGCTTAGAGATTTTTCACTTCACCTAAATGCGAAAGCTGAAAACTTTTTAAACAAAGATCAAGATCACTGTGCTTACAAAGCCATTCTACTAGTACTGTCTGAAGTTTGTCTGAAGTTTCCTATGTTCTTGAAATCGTGTTTATTGTTTCAGTGTTTGATAGTTGATAGGCGGGTATTTTAGTGTCTTCTTTGCCACTAGCTAATTATAGGAGCTTAGGAAAATCATTAAGCTTTCCAAGTTTAAATTTCTTCATCTCTTGAGTGAGTCAGTACCTTGTTATTTGTCAATTTGATTTATGACCTCTCTCTTTCAGAAACACCTCGGCTGCTTATTAATGCAGATTTCTGGAATCTACCCCAGAACAACTGAGTCAGTGTTTCTATGTTTAGGCCTGAGAATCTTCATGTTAAAGCTTCCTCAAGTTTTTGATGTGTTTTCAAGGTTGAAAACAGTGAAACTAGGGAACATAAGTTTTTTTTTCCTGTATCTTACATGTTGTGCTTCTTCACTGACAGTATCCCTGTGATGTAATTGATGATGCTAAGAAAGGGTGAAATAGTTTAAGAAAATTCTCTCAAGGAAAATTTTAAAATTGATCTTGTCTCCAGAACACTTTGAAGAAACTATATTTCTTATATTATAACAAAGTATTGTTCTAGTTCATGTACACAGAAATGATAGTAATCTATTTCATAATTTGTTTTCAAAGCTAAAGCTTCAGAAGGTGTTTCATCAGAGAGTCTACTTTCAGTCCCTGGACAGAAGCATGTAGACTCTTCTCCAGAAACCTCTCCTAGCATGAGCCCCATGTCACATTCCTCATCAATTGCCAACCTTCAAACTGCTAGTAAACTGATTCTGAGTTCTAGATTGGTATATAGCCAACCTCTTGATCTCCCAGTAGGAGTTGAAGTAATAAGAGCAACACCTTCAGCAGGTAAGATGTTAAAACTGGACACTTGTAGCTCAGAGCAGTCTTCAGTGCATAAGATGGATGTCTCTTCTGAAACAGGTGTAAATTTGACACTAAAAGTTTTGTTTTCTAACAGACTCACAGACTTAGAAAATGAGCTTATGATTACTAGTTGGGGGAGGATGGAGGAAGGGATAGTTAGGGGGTGTGGGCTGGACATGTACACACTGCTGTATTTAAAATGGATAACCAATAAGGTCCTACTGTATAGCAAAGGGAACTCTGCTCAGTGTTATGTGGCAGCCTGTATGGGAGGGGAGTTTGGGGGAGAATGGATACATGTATATATATATGGCTGAGCCCCTTTGCTATCCACCTGAAACTATCACAACATTGTTACCTAGCTGTGAAAAGTGAAAGAAAGTGTAAGTCTCTCAGTCATGTCCGACTCTTTGTGACCCCGTAGACTGTAGCCCACCAGGCTTCTCTGTCCATGGAATTCCCCAGGCAAGAATACTAGATTGGGTAAGCATTTCCTTCTCCAGAGGTCTTCCTGACCCAGGGATCAAACCCACATCTCCTGCATTGCAGGCAGATTCTGTACTGTCTGAGCCACCACTGCAGTATAAAATAAAAAATTAAAAAGAAAGATTTGTTTTCTACTAATGATGCATCTTTTTAGAAATATGTATATATTAGAAATTATTTCCTGTGATAAATATAAAATAAATACAATCAGCTTGTCAGACTATGGTGTGGATGTTTTAATGCAGGGTTTCTTGCCTGCACTGTGGTTTCCAGGGAATTCTCCAGGCAAGAATACTGGAGTGGGTAGCCGTTCATTCCCTTCTTCAGGGGATCTTCCTGACCCTGGGATCAAACCCATGTCTCCTGCATTGAAGGCAGATTCTTTACCATCTGAGCTACCAGGGAAGCCCCCTATAAATAGGAATACTGTGATAGCAAAATTGCAAAGAACATATATGTTCATATGTGAATTATTGAAGCTTTTTTTTTTTTTTTAAATTAAGGCTTTTCATCCACATTGTGTTATTATAAAGTATGTTTGAACAGGAGTTGGCAGATACTTTGGGGGGAAAATATAGGATACAAGTTTATAGTTTGGTTTGCTTAAAGTGATACTGACTTTAGCAAGGTGGATAAAATAGTTTGGAGAACAGGACTGACATCTGAGTTTAAAATGATCTGTCACTTGCGGAATTTGTGATTGAGGAGTTCCTAGAATAGTGTTTTTGAAGAATCAAAATCAGAGTTTCAAGACTATTCCAGTTAGTGGTGAATGATTTTGAGTATGAAATTCTCTTACTCATCCCTAGCTTTTGAAACTTTCAAAGTATTTGGAAAGCTTATGATATATGCAAATAAGTTTATTAGAATTAATAATGATAAATTCTACTTTGCAGGGAATTTATAAAATGCTTTAAAACATCTTACTGGACAGTAACACTCCAAGGGAAGTAGTAACATAATCCCCATTAGATAGGTAGAACAGACTCAAATGTTTAAGTGGCTTTCCTACTGTTAGGAAGGCGTTGATAGACTGGAACTTGAATCCAGGCTTTCTGATCAATCTTAAGATTAAGATCAACCAATCTTAATCACTGTTACCCCTCATGTTATAGTTGACAATAAATGGGAAGTGTTAATCTTTTGGCCATCAGGAATAAATGGTTCTAGTTCATTGTTAGGAGAGCATGAATTAAACCTGTGAAAAAGGTGAGATCTAATGTCTGTCTGGTTGACTGAAAGCATTTTGTGGTGGAGTAGATCTAGTGTCTGGATTATTTGAGGGCCAGTTAGAGGAATTTGAAGGGCAAATTCTAATGACTGTTAATGTATTTATGATGAAAGTGATAAAAGATATAGCATGAAATTCCAGTGAAGTGTGTGTGGTAAAGATGTAATTTATAGCAGAAAACAGGTTTATTGATTGATTAAACTTTGACTTGTTTGATTGATTTTGAGTTGTATTTTAATGAAATATTTGATTTAGTAAGGGACTACAGAGTTATTCTGAACAAGCTCATAGTGGATTTGAATTAATCACATTCTAGACTTTGAGTATTAACATATTATTTTGTGATTCTCTTATTATGATGACCTACTTTTTCTTTTTTAAGGCCATTTGAGTTCCTCTTCAATTTATCCAGTGTGCCTTGCACCTTATTTAGTCGTTACAACTTGTTCTGACAATAAAGTACGCTTCTGGAAATGTTGTATGGAAACCAACCTACAGTGTAAAAGTGATGAGAAGGAAACCTATCATTGGAGAAGATGGCCCTTGATGAATGATGAAGGAGAAGATAATAGCAGTACAGTGAGCATCGTGGGAAGACCAGTTGCTGTTAGCTGTTCATACACGGGTCGCCTTGCAGTGGCTTACAAACAGCTGATCCACCACAATGGTTTTGTTTCGAAAGAATTTTCCATGCATGTTTGCATATTCGAATGTGAATCTACAGGAGGGTCAGAATGGGTTTTAGAACAAACAATTCATCTTGATGATTTGGTCAAAGTTGGGAGTGTACTTGATTCAAGGGTCAGTGTTGACAGTAATCTCTTTGTGTACAGCAAATCAGATGAACTTTTGAGCAAGGATAGATACCTTATTCCGAATATCAAACATTTAGTACATTTGGACTGGGTATCAAAAGAAGATGGTTCCCACATTCTCACAGTGGGGGTCGGTGCTAATATCTTCATGTATGGGGCTTTCAGGAATTGTGACTGAGCAAACCAATAGTAAGGATGGAGTAGCTGTCATTACTTTACCACTAGGTGGAAGTATCAAGCAAGGAGTTAGGTCACGATGGGTTCTTCTTAGATCTATAGACTTAGTGTCCTCTGTTGATGGTACACCTTCATTGCCTGTCTCTCTCTCTTGGGTAAGAGATGGGATCTTGGTGGTAGGAATGGATTGTGAAATGCATGTATATGCGCAGTGGAAGCACGCTGTCAGATTTGGAGACGTTCACACTGATGGTTTTGAGGCAGAAGAGACAGCAATACAAGATCATTCTGCCTTTAAATCTAGTATGTTGTCAAGAAAAAGTATTGCTGAAGGAACAGCTATTGCTGATGATGTTTTTTGTTCACCAACTGTAGTTCAAGATGGTGGCTTATTTGAAGCTGCGCATGTCCTTTCCCCTACTCTCCCACAGTATCATCCCACCCAGCTGTTGGAATTGATGGATTTAGGGAAAGTTCGCAGGGCCAAAGCTATTCTCTCTCATTTAGTAAAATGCATTGCAGGAGAAGTTGCAATAGTTAGAGATGCTGATGCTGGAGAAGGCACTAAGCGACACCTCTCTCGAACCATTAGTGTAAGTGGCAGTACGGCAAAGGATACAGTCACCATAGGCAAAGATGGTACTCGGGATTATACTGAGATAGATTCTATTCCTCCACTGCCCTTGTATGCATTGCTTGCTGCTGATCAAGATACAACCTACAGAGTTTCAGAAGAAAGTACCAAAGTGCCACAGAGCTGTGAAGATCATGCAGAAAGTCAACCAGAGGACCAGTACTCAGAGCTGTTCCAAATCCAGGATATAACAACGGATGATATCGACTTAGAGCCAGAAAAGAGAGACAACAAATCAAAAGTAATAAATCTTTCTCAATATGGACCAGCTTACTTTGGCCAAGAACATGCTAGGGTACTTTCTAGTCATCTCATGCACTCAAGTCTACCAGGCCTTACCCGTTTGGAGCAGATGTTCCTTGTAGCTTTGGCTGACACGGTGGCTACCACCAGTACTGAGCTTGATGAGAACAGAGATAAGAGTTACTCAGGTAAATACTCTCACTAAAAATTTAGAAAGTTATTGTCAGTAGAACTAACTGTCTGTGTTATTTATATAATGACTCACATATTAAATTGCAATCTTTCTTTAAACCTTACAGGGAAATGTTCTCTCTAGTTGGCAGTTACTGTTAGGTAATATGATCAGTTGTGAAAGAAAAGACAATTGGGGTAGACTCTGACTTGTGCACATAACTTATGTATTTGTGATATCTGTGTGTATCCTCACCTGAGTTTTTATCCTGAAACTCTTATATAATTTTGGACATACAGTCTTTTTTTTTTTTTTTTTAACAGATTGATTCTGTTTAAAAATAAAAATGGTTTATTTTTATTTTGCTTTTAGTGATAAAAATGGTCCATTTGTTAATTTTACTATTGAACCACCAGGTTTGTAAGGAGCTACCCCCACAACTCCCCCGGCACAACTTGTTCATCTTCACATTTCTAGGTATAAATAATTTTTTTTATAATCACCTAATTTTCTCCAAAAAGTCTTGAGAAAGAGGTTTTCATACATTTTAATGTAACGCGTGTCTTGCTTAATTCATTCTGTAACCAGAAAAATTTTGGCTACCTCCTGAAACTAGATTCCATTCTTTTTTATGCAGATAGTTGAAGGTAATGGTGTTGATTCTAAATCATGACATTAGCAAAGGATACCGAAAATGATTGATCATTCATTCATTCAGTAAATACTGTGGAGGAGTGAACAATTGCTATGTGCCAGGAGCTTCATGTACTTTATCATATTTAAGTATCACAACAATCTGCTAGTAGGTAGCCATTATTATACTTGATTTTTTTAGAGAAAGATACTGAGAGATTCAGGAACATATAAGATCTCATAGATAGTAAATGGCAGAACTGGGATTCAAATGTGGATAAATCATTGCCTCCAAGCCTGTATTCTTTTAATTATTTCACAGGTTTTACAAGTTTGAGGAAAAAAGTCTGTTCCTCAAAGCTACCTGGAATATCTCTCTTCATATAGACTTAGGCCCTTGTAATGTGTCTCCAAAGTTTTTTGTAGATTAAAATAACTAGTGACTTTTAGAGGATTTTGCCTATGACTTATTTTATAACTCTAGTAATTAAAACTTTTTTGAATCATTATGAGGTTGTATGCAGTAGAGCAGGATTCTTCCCAGAAGAGCCTTAAGCCTTTGTTTCAAACTTAATATTTATTAGTATATATTAGAGATATTACTCTGGGGTATTAAGAAAATAGCTATGTCACAATCTGTGAAAAATAGTTTAGATTTTCAGATATAAAACTGTATCCTTCAGTTCAGTTCAGTTGCTCAATCGTGTCTGACTCTTTGTGACCCCATGAATTGCAGCACGCCAGGCCTCCCTGTCCATCACCAACTCCCGGAGTTCACTCAAACTCACGTCCATCTAGTCAGTGATGCCATCCAGCCATCTCATCCTCGGTCGTCCCCTTTTCCTCCTGCCCCCAATCCCTCCTAGCATCAGAGTCTTTTCCAATGAGTCAGCTCTTCACATGAGGTATCCTTAAGTAGGCGATATAAAAATTGTTCCTCCTATCATAGACTTTCATGAGGTAGATGAGGCAGGAATGAATGTCTCCATTTCACATGTGGGAAACTGAAGCTCAGAGATTAAATAGTTACTTATCTCAGTTGATGGATTCTAAGTAAGTGAATCCCTCCATTGTTCAGATGAGACAACCTAGAGGTATTCCGGACTCAGCTTTCTCTCACGCCCCAATCTAGTCCATTGTCATATGCTGTTAGTTCTACTGTGTGGAGACTCCAGACATTTCTCATCACCTCTCCTGTTACCACTCTGGTCCAAGTCACTGTCACATCTTGCCTAATTATTGACAAAGGCTCCTAAAACTGGTTCATTCCTGTTACTTCAGTCTGTCCCTCACATGGGAACTAGTGATTGTTCTAAAACAAAATCACCTTAAATCTCACCTCTGCTCAGTAAACACTGGTGGCTTCCCATCTCACTTTAGAAAAAAAGCCAAATCCTTCAAGGCTCCAGGTGATCTGTCTTCACATCACTCTACTGCATTGGCTTCCCTGCTGTCCCACAAACACACCAGGCACAGTCATCTCAACATCTTTGTACATACTGTTTGCCCTGCACAGAATACTTGTCTTCCAGATTTAGGCACCCTTCACTCCCTAACCACCTCAGATTTGTGCTGAAATGTCATCTTGGTGGAAAGTTCTTCCCTGGTTGCATAATATAAAATAGAACCCTCTTACTCCAGCACTCCCTTTTCTCCCAGTCCGGCTTTATTTCTCGCTGTAGCATTAATTTTCCACTAGACACATTACTTCTTTGTTGTTTCTCCCTGTCTCCTAAGATGTAAGCACCCTGGAAGTAGGGACCTTGCCTTATTCCTGCCCAATCTGCAGTACCTAAACTGTGCCTCCGATGTAGCAGATGCTTAATTTGTTGAATGGATACATGAATGAGTGTATGAACAAATACAGCTGATGGGAAGTAGAGCTGGAACTTTGACAGTTTAAAATGTTTTATTTTCTTCAAGAAAATATTTGATTCAATACTCTTGAGTACTTCCTAAGTGGCAGTTACTGGGCTAGGTGCTGTTAGTATTTTTCTGTTGCTTTTATCCAACAGTGGCTATAATTTTGAGTTAACTTATCATGCTTTCATACCTCTGCTCAACTTTTGACTAAGAGCAAATTTGTGAGATCAGAATTGGAGTTCAACCTTAACTTGGTAACACTAGCCTGAGGAGTCAAATTTCAAATATGGATAGTACTGTATTTCATTTGAGCTAACCAATCTAGAAAATATTAACCTGTTTAATTATATAATAAATAAGTTGACTATGTAATTCCTAGTTTTTAAAATAGGAAAAATTCTCATAGGGAATATTTTTTAAAATTATACCTATTACTTTTTATTGGATTTCAAAATTTCTTTCCTTTTCTTTTATTATGAGTAGCTCTAAGTACTATTATTACCTGTACTGATAGGTGCTTACATTTTTCTCAAACTTTTTCTTTTGACCATTTTATTATATACATGTACTTATTGAGAAGCTATATGCATTGATAAAGATATTGAAGTATTCAGAAAGGAATACACTCATACGTATTTTTTGTAAATTATTATTTAATGTTTATTTTCTAACTTTCCATTGGTTTATGACCTGTTGCATTCCTTTTTCCTTAAATTTATATTGTCTTTAAAGGAAGAGACACATTGGATGAGTGTGGTTTACGGTACTTATTGGCGATGCGCTTGCACACTTGCCTTTTGACATCGCTGCCTCCTTTATACCGAGTACAGCTACTTCATCAAGGTATTGTTTGAACCTTTGTGCAACTTTTATTTCATATTGAAGTGGTTGGTGTATTCACTGTTGTGTATAAACGTTAGATAAGTCATCACATGCATACCCATCACCAGCCTTAAGATCTTCCTGTCACAGGGTACCCACTTACCCTTTAACTGTGTTATTTTTCGGCTGTACTCTGTGACTTTTGCTCATCTGGCTCAGTTTCTCAGACTTCAGTCATCAAAAGTCATAGTAATTTAGGAGTAAACTGGGTAGTCTGGTGTTATAACCTAAAGTGGTCCTGAATTTCTATGATATCTGATACCCTTGCTTTAAAAATTTTGCCCTATGCATTGTTATTTGTGTTTACTTTAATATAAGCATTATAAGTTATTTACTCACAACTAAAGCTAATGTTTCAGGAACATCTGTCACATAATAACCCAGTAGATTTGCATACTTCCAGCACACTGCCACATATGCTGATGTGAGATATATAGACTTATATCAGCCCCCTAACTTAGAGATTAAAAAATCAAAACTGTAGAGTTTAAAGTGACCTGGCAAGACACAGGTTGTTAGAGTTTGAATTAGAATTCCAGTGTAGTGGGCTGTGTCCCTTTTGAAACCAGCATCTTGGATACAGCCCCATAAAATATGTTTTAGTATTGTAGGACCTAGAATGTCAGGCTTTATAGTTCATTATTCTTACCCATAGTACTTACCCTTTACCGTCAATAAATGCTTTTTTGAAAATATGATTCTAACAGCTGTCTAATAGTCTATCATGTTTTTAAACTATAATTCATCTATCCTTAATTTTTTTCTAAAAATACAAATTTTGCTTTTTTTCTTACTTGAATTATCATGCTACTGAATGACCTTACAACTTTACATATAAATATTCATATATATCTAATTACTTCCTCATATTAGTTTTCTGGGGGTGAAACTACTGAATCAAAGGGTTTGAAAATTCTTAACACTTAGAAGTATTGCTACTTTCAGAAAGACTGTGCTAACTTAAATTCCCAGAACCAATGTTAATGATGCCAAAACTCAACTCATTGCAATACTTGATATTATCATTTAGAACAATCTATGCCATTTGGAATCGGAGAAGGCAATGGCATCCCACTCCAGTACTCTTGCCTGGAAAATCCCATGGATGGAGGAGCCTGGAAGGCTGCGGTCCATGGGGTCTCTGAGGGTCGGACATGACTGAGCGACTTCACTTTGATTTTTCACTTTCATGCATTGGAGAAGGAAATGGCAACCCACTCCAGTGTTCTTGCCTGGAAAATCCCAGGGATGGGGGAGCCTGGTAGGTTGCCGTCTATGGGGTCACACAGAGTTGGACACGACTGAAGCGACTTAGCAGTAGCAATGCCATTTGGAATAGGTTAAAAAATGGTATCTCAAATTTTAGTTTTAATATTTTAAATTTTAGTTTTAAATGATGATCAGGTGGTACTGAATCACTTAATGACAATTATGTACATTGCCTAAGGAGACTTAAAACACCTCAAATTCCTAAAGCTTTGTCAAATTCCATTTTCCCTTTAGTACAGTTAAAACATTGGAGATGAGAAAAGTGACTGGTATTGTCGGTGATGGTCTGGTAACAGTTTTCAGGGAAAAACTTAAATAGCTAGTTGTTGTTCAGTCGCTAAGTTGTGTTTGACTCTTGTGACCCCATGAACTGCAGCACACCAGGCTTCCCCATCCTTCACTATCTCCCAGAGTTTGCTCAAACTCAGGTCCATTGAGTTGGTGATGCCATCCAACCATCTCATCCTCTGTCCCTCCCTTCTCCTCCTGCCCTTAATCTTTCCCAGCATCAGCGTCTAAGTAGCTAGTAGACAAGCTAAGAAGAACAAAGATATATTGCAAAGAATAGCCTGATGTTGGTAGACAAATAAAAATAAGTGCCTGTTGGTGTGCCTGGTTTTTTCTTCTTAATACCTTTTTTCACTTCTAATAGTTAGGTTTCCAAATAGAGTCACTGCTCTCTTAATCTTATTTTTGAACCAAATTCCTCTGACATACTTGTTGTGTATTTTGGTTTCCTTTTAGTTATACCAAAAATATAATCAATGAAATTTATTTAAGGGTATAGGGTATATTTTATATTGTTATTTTATATTAAAATGTTTGTGTCAGCAAAAGTATGCATTTTGCATTGGCTTATAATAGCAATTTCTAAAGAAGTGTCAATTTTTTTATAGTTATTTCATACACTGACTATTTCTTAAACCAGACAGATTTGGTGGTGGTGGTGGTTTTGTTGCTAAGTTGTGTCCAATGCTTGTGACCCCATGGACTGTAGCCTGCTAGGCTCCTCTGTCCATGGGATTCTCTAGGCAAGAATCCTGGAGTGGGTTGCCATTTCCTTCTCCAGGGAATCTTCGTGACCCAGAAATCAAACCCAGGTCTCCTGCATTGTAGGCAGATTCTTTACCAAGTGAGCTGTGAGGAAAGCCCCGGACAGATTTAAATAGAGAATTAATCTGCATTTTAGGGTATGACAAAATACAAATTGATGTTTCTAAGTTTTGTTCATTTTCCTCTACATTTATAGTGACAGTTAATTTGCATTGATTCTGTGATACGATTTCAAACACAGTTGTATAGAGATGGTAGCAATGAGAAATGTGTTGAGAGTCCTGTGTTGTAATGTGACTATCAGACTGTCATTGGTGTCAGGCATTTCTTTGTTTCCAAAGGGATTCTTGCAGATGGCTGACTTGACTGTCTGGCTTCTCTCCTGGGATCCTCAGGGTTCTTCCCGGGAGCATTCTCACTGTCTCACATCTCTCCGTGGTTCACTTCTGTCATGTTTCTCTTTCACCTGCTCCAAGTGGAGTAAAACCAGTCATTCAGCTGTTGACAGACTCATAGAGGGTGTCACTAAATCCATTTTGTTGCCTCTAATACAGCCTAGATCCCTGTCAGTTTTTTTTTTTTTAATTAGGGCAAAAAGTATTTGCTGTATACCATCAGTAATTAGGCAGCTTTAAACTCTCTTTTTAAAGGAGACACCAAAGACAGAGGAACGTGCCTCCTAACAGTTCTTCCTTGGGGCTGTCATTAAGGTGAGAGTTTGCTTTCAGGTAATACGTATAGCTTCTTGACCAGAGGGATGAATGGGGCAGTTTTCAGTGTCCAATAGTGATGGATATGGTCTGCAAGCAGGTGGCACTGTGAAATGGGACCTACATGTTCATGGAGCACATAGGCTTGACCAGACCTTTTATTCTTGATTGGTTTGGTATGTGTGAAAACGTATGAATGGCTCAGTATTCAAATATCTTTCTTTCTAGTGATTAGCTTTTAATGTTTCCATTCTTCCAGTAAATATATTTGAGAAAAAGAATTTGGTTTTGTGTTTCCTGTCAATGATCTTGTATTTAGATACTTACACTATAAAAGTTTGAATGAAGAAATCCTTTCATACTTTTTTTTTCTGCTTGAAAATTCTCTCTAGGAGGAATTACATGAGTATGTAGAAAATTACTTTTGTTTGTTTTGATAGAGTTCTGATGCTTATTATTTTGTCTTTTTAATTTAGGTGTATCTACTTGCCATTTTGCCTGGGCTTTTCATTCTGAGGCTGAGGAGGAGCTGATTAATATGATTCCAGCAATTCAGAGAGGGGACCCTCAGTGGTCTGAATTGAGAGCTATGGGAATAGGTTGGTGGGTCAGGAATATCAACACTCTTCGAAGATGCATTGAAAAGGTAAGTGTATGTCATTGCATTTTGGAGTTAAGTATTTTCTTAGAGCATAAAAGATATCTTCAGAAAACCTGTGGTGAGGGATTCATCTGTACATCTTGAGATCTTGAGAATTTCTTAAATAAAAATTTTTGGACATTTCTGAATCTTGACCTTTATAAACTCTCCATTCAGTATATCAGTTATCTTTTACCATATATACTAAGTATATAATACTTATGCCATATATACTAAGTATATAATACTTACGGAATATAGTATATTCTGCTATCAGTTGAGATGTGTCCCGGTTTAGGAAAATACAAACTGTATGTCAGTTATATACATTAGATAGAAAAAACATTGTTTTTATAAAACAGATTCTCTGCATGGCTAGGTTAATACATAACAAACTTCCTTTGTACATTTAAAATACCATTCAAAAAGTTTTGATTTGTGGCACTTGAGGAAGATATCTATGGCAGCAAATGAAACATGCTATAAATTTCAAGATGGGTTTTTGAAATCAGTTTTCTAGTAGAAAAAAAATGTTAAAAAATTTTTAGTAGAAGCTGAAAATTATTTCAGTGTTGGCAGAAACTAACCATGACTGAGCATCCAGGCTTGGTTCTAGTTGCTTTTCATAAAATATTTCATGTTATCTTCTCATTGGCTGCATGTTCCTATCTTGATTTTCCACCTGATAGAACTATGACTCAGAGAGTTTGGGTAAACAGTCCACTGAAATTCTCAGAAGTACAATTCATGATACATTTGTGGAGTATGAATTCATTTCTTTCAAGAGGAATTTACTCCTCTAAAGTAGTAGTTCTCAAATTTTAGTGTCTGAAGAATCACCTGGCAAACTTATTTGAAACACACATCCCTCACTTCCACTCTCAGAAATTTTTTTTTGTTTTTTTGTTTGGCCGCACTGTATGGTTTGGGGTAGTTAATTCCCAGACCAGGGATTGAACCTGTGTCCTTGGCAGTGAAAGTGGCGAATCCTAACCACTGGACAACCAGAGAAGTCCCCATTAAATTTTTTCCATATCCCGAAGCAAAGGAAAAAGAGGAGATCCTATTTTCTCTGAAATGTTCAGATGTTGCCTACAAAGTCTCTTTAGTTTTTTATCAACAATGTGTCTTGTCATTATAAATTGAGTTTTCTTACAATACATATAATTAATTTCCACAAGTCATTTATCTCTTAAAATTCAATCAAAAGGATATGTAAGATTTTTTCTCTTGAAATGTATGTTATAAATCATTAACTGAAGATGAATAAAAATTCTTGTAAAAATTATTAAATATTGAAATACTAAAATAATTGAAGGCAGAGAAAATGCTTAAAAAGGGGGAGGAGAAATAAAAGCATTGAAAGTAAAGCATTTTTGTGATGTGACTTTTAGGTATCTTCCCCTGTCTCTCCCATGCCTTGGTAGTGTTCTACTCTGCCATTAGGCAATGTTAGCTGAAAAAACATCATTTCGCTTCTCAACTTAGTTTTATGCATATGTTAGCTTGGTATGTTTGAGAAGTATATGGTCTGCATGGTACTGTGTTCAAAACAGTATGTATGTATGTACAATTGTACATACATGTACATACATGTACAATGTACAATATGTACAATAATGTTACTGGGTTAATAATTTTTAAATTTACATTGAGTTCATTGGTTCTGTATAATTTAGCAAGTTTGGCCATATGGCTCAAAGGGGGGTTGGTTGTCTGTTGTGGTACATGGGGAATTAGGTATTCATTAAGACTTTTTTCTTGTGAAATTTCTAAGAACTAAAATTTGAAGGCCGTTCAAAATAACAGAGCTTCGACCATCTACATTTTAATTACATGCCAGAAAGCATGTGTCAGTCCTTCAGAACTGTCAAATTTGATTGAAAAATACCAAGTTATGTTTGTTTAAAAAAAGAAAAGAACATTTATTTTTGCCTGTAGTTTTTTAAATGTGTGTGTGAGTATAATTGATATTTGTTCATAGATGTCTATCAATATTGTAAAATCACATATATTTATATACCATAGAAGTCAACATTTTAACTTTAACAAAACATTAAGGAATTTAATATGCTTAATTTTTAAGAAAAGGTCTCACCAGGAATTCTCTGGTGGTCCAGTGGTTAGGACTCTGTGCTTCTACTTCTGGAGGCCCAGGTTCAATCCCTGGACACAAAACTAAGATCTGGCAAGCTGAGCAACACGGCCAAAAAGAATAAATCATGTCTATCAAATATTCTGCCTTCTTTATTGTTTCCTGTGTTGGTTTTGTCACTGTCTGGTTTCTAATACCTTTTGCACCCCTTGTTTACTGTGTGACCTCAAGTAATTCAGTTAACCTCTCTGTGTCTCAGTTGCTTTGTGTAAAATGGGGATAGTAATAGTACTTCTTGGATCAGGTGATTCAGTAAGACAAATGAAAGGTGCCTGGTACATGGTAAGTAGTCAGTAAATACTAGCTGCTGTTACTGTTTTTATTGTAATTACAGGTATGCCAAGGGTTGTCTCTAGGAGCATGTGTTATGAGCTACTGGAGACTGTGGAAGAGAGTCATTTCTTCCCATCATCATAGTTTCTGTCAACCATGGAAGTAGTAGGGAAACATTAATTGTTGTAATTCTTATATCAAATAATTAATTCAGTTTTTTATTGACCATTTAGGTTGCCAAAGCTGCTTTTCAGCGTAACAATGATGCCTTGGATGCTGCATTATTCTACCTTTCAATGAAGAAGAAAGCAGTTGTGTGGGGTCTGTTTAGGTAAATTGCTTCAACATTTAAAATGATTTAATGGAATGAAGATTGTGCTGTGAATTGAAGATGTAACACTTTTGAAAGTACTTGGATAAATCAGTTTCCTTATTTGTGCCTTGGTTTCTTTATTTAAGAAAAATAAGCACCGTATTATTTGAGCTTAACTAAAGAGTGGGATATTGTTAAAAATAAGTTGATGAAAACAGTTGGGAAAGTAGAGTGCTCTTGCTTCCTACTTACGTGTACGTATTTTGAATTTTCTCCTTGTTAGAAGAAATGAAGCAAAGCTTGATAACAAATACATCTCACTAAAGTTGTTGTTCTTCTTTTAGCTGGCTGTTTGAGATTTTCATTGTCTATTTTCATATATTCTGTACAGGATTAAATATTTGAAATTTGGTTTAACCACTTATGTTTGTGCTCTGGTACCCAGGTCACAGCATGATGAAAAAATGACAACATTTTTCAGCCACAACTTTAATGAAGATAGATGGCGTAAAGCTGCTTTGAAAAATGCTTTCTCTTTGCTTGGAAAACAACGCTTTGAACAATCTGCTGCTTTTTTCTTGCTAGCTGGTTCATTGAAAGATGCCATTGAGGTATGTCTGAGAAAATGTGCTATGAAATACCTGTAAGAGCTTGAAAACCTTGGAAGGTCATAGAGTAGATTGTAATGTTTGGTCATGTGTTTATAAGGATAGAGGGTAGAGAATAAACACAGAGGTAACTAACTAACTTAAATAGCGGCACTGTGACAATGGAATTATAAACAGATGCAAGTGAGAAGCATAAATGGGACATTTTATATAGAGAATACTGCATTTCAAGGTAAGTATATGCATTTCAATTATAAATATATAGAAGAAGTGGTTTATGAATATCTTCTTCCTGGCCATCTTGTGATTCTAAACTATTGAAAGTGTGCACAGGTCAGAGTCCCCTTACTTGGTATAGACAGGCAGATATTTTAAGTTCTTTTTCTTCTAAATGAAATTCATAGCTAAGGAACTGAGATCACAGTTTATACTGTTTTGTAATGTAGTCATCTTAGATACTGGAAGGTGAGTGGGGAGAGATAAAACTTTGCATTTTTGGATATAGAATCTTGATAGCTGATTAAGAGAGTAATTACAGATATTTCTATTTATGAGATAGTCTTCTTAGGATATCAGTTATAATGAATAATCCAAACAGGTGAAGGAAAAATGTAATTGGAAATAATACATCATGGAAAATATCCAGCAAAGTGAAAGTACTCTGTATAGAATTAGTCCTGTTTTCAAAATTATCTTAAGGTGTGTAACTTTTTAAAATAACAAATATTTATAATTTTCAGATGGGAAGTTTAGCCTAGAAAATACTCAGGCAAGAAGAGAAATATTGATTGAGATGCTCATATTGCCTGAAGGACCTCAGATTCTCAGATGAGTAGTTACTTTAGAATACAAACTCAAGAGAGAGTAAGAATAGCGTATGTAGCTTTATTTCTTAAGCTACTTGCTATGTAAATAGAAGATTCTTTTAAAATAGTAATAATTGTGTTTTTATATGGGAATATATTTAGAAATTAAGAGGAACTGATTATATCACAGGTGTTATTTAATTTAAAAATGAACCTTGTTTAAATTAATCCAAGTCTAAGATGGTACTGATATACCTTCTTTTATGCTTATTTTATAAATGAACTTTCTAGATTGGAAGCTACTGAGTTCTCAGTTCAGTAGCTCAGTCATGTCCGACTCTTTGCAACCCCATGAATAGCAGCATGCCAGGCCTCTCTGTCCATCAACAACTCCCGGAGTTTACTCAAACTCGTATCCATTGGGTCGGTGATGCCATCCAACCATCTCATCCTCTATAGTCATCTTCTCCTCCTGCCCTCAATCCCTCCCAGCATCAGGGTCTTTTCCAATGAGTCAACTTTTTGCATGAGGTGGCCAAAGTTTTGGAGTTTCAGCCTCAGCATCAGTCCTTCCAATGAACACCCAGGACTGATCTCCTTTAGGATGGACTGGTTGGATCTCCTTGCAGTCCAAGGGATTCTCAAGAGTCTTCTCCAACACCACAGTTCAAAAGCATTAATTCTTCAGTGCTCAGCTTTCTTCACAGTGTAACTCTCACGTCCATACATGACCACTGGAAAAACCGTAGCCTTGACTAGATGGACCTTTGTTGGCAAAGTAATGTCTCTGCTTTTCAATATGCTATCTAGGTTGCTCATAACTTTCCTTCCAAGGAGTAAGCGTCTTTTAATTTCATGGCTGCAATCGCCATCTGCAGTGATTTTGGAGCCCCGAAAAATAAAGTCTGACACTGTTTCTTCTGTTTTGCCGTCTATTTCCCCATCTATTTCCCATGAAGTGATGGGACCAGATGCTGTGTTCTTAGTTTTCTGAATGTTGAGCTTTAAGCCAACTTTTTCACTCTCCTCTTTCATTTTCATCAAGAGGCTTTTTAGTTCCTCTTCACTTTCTGCCATATGGGTGGTATCATTTGCATATCTGAGGTTATTGATATTTCTGCCGGCAAACTAAGTTCTAGTTTCTTAAATTTCTTGCTATTTCTTAATCACTCTCTCAACCTCTGGACCTCTTTCCTCTACTCTGATAATATAAATAGTGGATAATTTCAGGAGTTCAGTGGGATATTTCATCTCTCTAAATAATTATCATTAAATAAATATTTATTAATATTTAAATTTATAGGTATGTCTTGAAAAAATGGAAGATATCCAGCTAGCCATGGTAATTGCCCGTTTATATGAATCTGATTTTGAGACTTCTTCCACTTACCTGTCCATCCTAAATCAGAAGATTTTGGGTTGCCAAAAGGATGGCTCAGGATTCGATTGTGAAAGATTACATCCTGATCCTTTCCTCCGTAGTCTTGCTTACTGGGTAATGAAAGATTACACCAGAGCATTGGACACGTTATTAGAACAGACACCAAAGGAGGATGATGAACATCAAGGTAGGACATTTTATGTGTTTCTCTTTCTCTTTTTTTAAAAGGCCGTTTCTGAATAGATAACATATACTTAGATAATACACACACACACACACACACACACACACACACACACACACCGCCCCCCCCCCCCCCACCCCTGCCCTCTTCATTGCCAGACTTACTTTTCAGCTTTGAGAAATCAGCGTCAAAATTTTTTATGTGGCTAGAAGTTCAGTCACTTACTACCTGTAATTGAATCTGGCATTTTGTTATCATAATTTTAGTAGTACTAAGAAGATTTCACACATGTTTTTACTCTCATAGCTATATATCAAGGTATATAAGATTACCATACTATTCTAATTTCATATATATTAAAGTGAAGCATACAGAATATTCCCACATTGCATAGCTCTTTCCATGTATAATAGCCAGTTTTCTAAAAAAGTGTATATTTTGGTTGTTACACATAGTTGGTATGATGTATGGGCCTACAAAAACTTTATTCTTGTGTGATGAACTTTCTCTTAGTTATCCCAAATAATTTATTTTCCTAGAAGCATTTGGAAGGTATCTATTAGCATTGTTTGCAGTAATCATAAAATGGAACATTTTAAGTAGTCAATAATAGAATAGTTTAATTATAATGTATCCATACTGTAGAAACAGTATGCTATTAAAAGTGAGGTAAGTGAGGTAGAGTGATGTGTTAATGTATGTTGTATTCAGTGAAAAAAGTAAGGTATAGAACAATATGGTCCTGAATTGGTGTTTTTCTTTCTAACTTACTTCACTCTGTATAATAGGCTCCAGTTTCATCCACCTCATTAGAACTGATTCAAATGTATTCTTTTTAATGGCTGAGTAATATTCCATGGAATTTAGAAAGATGGTAACGATGACCCTATATGCGAGACAGCAGAAGAGTCACAGATGTATAGAACAGTCTGCTGGACTCTGTGGGAGAAGGCGAGGGTGGGATGATTTGAGAGAATAGTATCGAAACATGTATACTATCATATGTGAAACAGATTGTCAGTCCAGGTTCGATGCATGAGACATGGTGCTCAGGGCTGGTGCATTGGGACGACCCTGAGAGATGGGATGGGGAGGGAGGTGGGAGTGGGGTTCAGGATGGGGAACACATGTACACCCATGGCTGATTCATGTCAATGTATGGCAAAACTCACTACAATACTGTAAAGTGATTAGCCTCCAATTAAAATAAATAAATAGAAGAGACATCATTTTCCTTCCATATCTTGTGTTGTTTAGACTTGTACTTTAGTGTTAATTTCAACAAATGTATTAAATTTCTCATTTCAAAAAAAACAAAGAAAAAAACCAATATGGTCCCTGTATTTATGTGCTTATGGCACACATACACGTACTGTGTGCACACACACGCTGTCTGGTTTCCCGCTCCCTCTCTCTTTTTTGTTTTCTGGAACAAATCATAAACTAAATTGGCACTGGTTACCTTTTAGGAATAGGAGGGAGAGATACAAGCTTTTACTTTTCATTTTGTACTTTCATTAGTTATAATTTTATGTGTTATTTTTAAATACTTAAAGAGCTTAAATGAATAAAGAGATTCAGGCTCATTTTTTGTTTTCTTCTTTACAAAAAAGAAGTGTAATAATTTAATACAGTAGTCCCCTCTTATCCACAGGGATTATGTTCTAGGACCCCTAGTGGATTTCTGAAACGGTGGATAGTACCACATCCTATATAAACTATGTTTTTTCATATATATATGAGATAAAGTTTAATTTATAAATTAGGCACAGTAAGGGATTAACAGCAGTGACTAATGATAAAAGAGAACAATTATAACAACAATATACTGTAATGAAAGATGGGAATGTGGGTTTTCTCACTCAGAATCTTATCGTACAATTTTAATGCCTTTTCCATCTTAACAAAGCACTTATCATGCACTGTGCCCATAACGTCTGCAGTTTTAGGTGTGACAGAAAAACTAACATGAATTTCTTTTTCGTTCTTCACAATTTTGTGGATAGAAGATTTTTTCTGACCATAGATAATAGTACCCTTGGCTTATGAATTTTTTGCTTTTCTTGTTAAATAGAGAACTTTCAAATTTTCATATAAAGGAAGCACTTGCAGCTTCTCTTTGGCATAGATGAACTGCCAGCATAACTACTGTTGCATATGGGGCTCTTTGTTATTAAATAAAATGAGGGGGACTTGAACACAAGCACTCTGGTGCCCTGATAGTGGATCTGATAATCACAGTGGCTACTAAGTGACTAGTGGGTGGAACACTTTGGACAAAGGATGATGATCCCTGTCCTGGGGAGGATGGAACAGGATGGTGCGAGATTTCATCTTACTTCTCAGAACAACTCACAATTGAAAACTTATGAATTGTGTGCTTCTGGAATTTTCCATTTAATATTTTTAAACCTCAGTTGACCTCTGGTAACTGAAACCGTGGGAAGCAAAACTGCAGGCAAGAGGGGGACGACTGTAAATATTAAAAAAAAAAATTAAAGCAAAGGAAATAAAACCTTTAGAAGAAAAATATCTGAGCTACCCAAGTAATTTTAATAAATTTTAAATAATAAATTTAATAAATTTTAATAAAAGGTACACATTTTTACGGATTCTATTTATTTCTTAATATTTTCCAGGTTAACTTTTAAGAGGTTGTTATTGGGGAAATTTTAATGTATACATAAAGAGTTATACCCATCTAACACAATCAGCTGTATTAATACTGCACTGTAATAGATTTATAATATTTTTCACACAAATAATACATAAACACAAAAAATAATAAAACATTTTTAATTATATGGTATCTTGAAAAGTGCACCAAACATGTGAACTAATTTATATTAGACATGCAAATGCCTGTTCACATCTTTGAAAGTTTGCAGTGTGAAGGTTTGTATTTAGGGAACTTACTGTATAGATATATTTTGAAGCAAACCCAACAGATCATTTCGTCTGTAAATATTAAAACATGCATCTCTAAAAAATAAAGACTCTAAAAACATAGCACATATCAGTTATAACACATAACACAGTTTTGTGAGTAATCAAATCCTCAGTGTTCAGATTTCCCTGGTTGTCTTATAAAATCTTATACAGTTGATTTGTTTGACCCAAGATCCAGGTGAGGCCTGTATCATGTGATTGGTTGAGGTGCCTCTTATGTCAGTTTTCATCCATATTTAGTTACTGCAGCATGCCTCACCCCCGAATTTATTTGTTAAAGAAGTCAGATTGTCTGTCCTGTAGTTTCCTGAGTTTTAGATTTTGCTGGTTGTATTCTTGTTGTTTCATTTAATGTTTTTTTTTCCCCCTCTGTTTCTCTGTATTTCCTATAAATTGGTAAGTAAGATTTTAGAGGATTTTAGTAGTTTTTTTGGCAGAAATATTTAATAGATGGGTAGAGCACTTCCACCAGGGAACTCATTTGAAAGTGTTAGTTGCTCAGCTGTGTCCAACTCTTTGTGACCCCATGGGCTGTAGCACGCCAGGCTTCTCTGGCATGCTTCCATGGCGTGCTCCATGAAATTCTCCAGGCAAAAATACTGGAGTGGGTTGCCATTCCATTCTCCAGGGGATCCTGCCATCCAAATGATTGAACCTGGGTCTCCTGCATTGCAGGCAGATTCTTTACCATCTGAGCCAACAGGGAAACCCTCAGGGAACTCATAATGTCAGCTTATTTTGCTTTTTGTGGTATTAACAGCTATCAGTGACTGCCATCTACATTAGTTTTTGTAAAATGACAATATTCTAAATTTGTCATTTTATCCTTTTTGAGCTCGAATGCTTCTCTAGAGTACAGTCTCCCTTGGCAATGACTTGATTACTCAGTTCCAGTCGTATACATAGTAAAAGGAATATAAATGTTTGATTCTTATTTACTAGTTTTCAAAATAATAGCTTGGTTCTCTAGCATCCTAGAAAGGTGACCAATTAGCTTTCATTTTTTAAGGTTATTTTGAATTCACAGATTAAGATAGAGTTGTGTTTTAATCCATTGCAGGTTATTATTATGGATGCTCAGATTATCAGAGCCTCTTTAAGTCCTTGCATTTGACATTTTTCTTTGATAGTTTCTTTGCTTTCTGGTATGGTAAGATGTTTCAGGCTCATATTATACATCTCCTGCCCAAGACCTGGAAATGACCAATCCTCCAAAGAATCCTGGTTCCTTTTTGTTGGGAGTGATATTTAGACACCACAGCCTGAACACAGGGATCCCCGTTGCTGCAGGCGTGGCCATTGTTCCTAGGTTATTTCAATGAATGAAGCTAGTAAAAATTTTCCACCCTGAGGTACATGTGTTCACACTGACATTTCTAATTTCAGATATAGAGTTCTGATATTTCAAAAATGTGTATCATGAAAAGCTTGGATTCTTATGACATTAACATAATTATTTGCTGTTTTATATATATATATATATATATATATATATAAATAGTTTCAGAGTAATGATGCAGATATTTTTGCAACAGCATGGTTACTGAGAACAGCTTAAGCTTTTTTTTTTTTTTTTCAGTTTTTTGTTTTGATGGTATATATGACTCAGGATGGTCAGTCATATTACTTATTTTTAAGTCACTTTTTAGTTCCTGTCTTGTGATTATGGTACCAGCTTGATGCAAACAATCATTTGTGTAATTTTGCTTTTATTGTAAATTTTTAAAAAGTAAATTTCCTTTTAGAATTATATAAAACGTTAAGTGGTTTTGAAATAAAATGAAGGTATTTTTAGAAGAATCTATCATCTTTCCTCATCTTTCTACCCTGTTTTACCCTCCCTTTTTAGGGGACCAGTTGAAAAAAAATTGTGTATTTTTTTTCTATTAAAAAATGTGTGTGTGTGTAGATGTGTTTTTAATTTTTCTAATTTTTTAAATAAAAGATGGCTTACTATATATACTTTCACTTAATATATTCTGGATATCACAGGGAAATTTTAATTTCAGCTATATTGTGTGGATGTACCATAGTTCAACTAATCCTGGGTTAATAATTAAGTTTCCTTTATTTTGAGGAAATGCTGACACACTTTATTCTTTTGTAACATAATTACAAATTAACATCATACCTTGCAATTGTCTCTGATTTCTATAGTTATCATCAAGTCTTGTAACCCAGTGGTGTTTAGTTTCTACAACTACCTTCGAACTCATCCTTTGCTTATTCGAAGAAACCTTGTCTCCCCTGAAGGAACTTTGGCAACTGTAGGTCTCAAAACTGAGAAGAACTTTGTTGATAAAATTAACCTCATAGAAAGAAAATTATTCTTTACTACAGCAAATGCTCATTTTAAAGTTGGATGCCCTGTTTTAGCCTTGGAGGTACTCTCCAAAATTCCAAAAGTTACCAAAGCGTCTGCCTTACCCTCAAAAAAAGATCAGCCTGATTTCATTTCTAAAAAGATGGATGATGTACCTTCAGAATCAAAAACTCTGAGCGACAGTGATAGAAGTTTTGGCACTGATTGGTCAAATGTCACTTCATCACAGATTGACTGGAGTCAGCCAGTGGTAAGGATAGAAGAGGAACCCCTTACTCTTGATTGGGGTGAAGAGCATGATAGTGCCTTAGAAGAAGAGGAAGAAGATGCTGTTGGTTTAGTAATGAAAAGTACAGATGTCGGGAAAAAAGATAGACAAGAAGATCAGAAAACTCCAGACCCTAACGTGTTACTGACCCCTCAGGAAGAGGATCATCTTGAAGGTGATACTGAAGTTGATGTGATTGCTGAACAACTAAAATTCAGAGCTTGTTTAAAGATCCTTATGACTGAACTAAGAACATTGGCTACCGGTTATGAAGTAGATGGAGGAAAACTCAGATTTCAGCTCTACAACTGGCTTGAAAAGGAAATTGCTGCCTTGCATGAAATATGTAATCATGAATCGGTTATTAAAGAATATGCCAGTAAAATGTATTCCAAAGGAGAGAGTGATCTTCTAGATCAGGAAGAGAAGGTGGATAAACCAGATATTGGCTCCTATGAGCGGCACCAGATAGAAAGGCGGAGACTCCAGGCTAAACGAGAGCACGCGGAAAGACGGAAGTCATGGCTGCACAAGAACCAAGACCTCCTTCGAGTGTTTCTTAGTTACTGTAGCCTCCACGGAGCCCAAGGTGGTGGTCTGGCCTCAGTACGAATGGAGCTCAAATTCTTGCTACAAGAATCACAGCAGGTATCAACCTTACATTTGTTCTCAATCTTGGTTATTTTAATAATTTCAGTAACTCTTTCATTTATAGTTTTAAAGCTCTTTCTACCAGTTAATTTTAACATGATCAGCTCCTCTATTCATAGAAGCAGATATTTACACTGTGCATACATATTTTTAGACAAAAGTTTTGATAAATAGAAGTAGGCTAAAAGCTTGAGAGCACAGCTTTGTCAAACTCATCTCTATACCTTCTGCATCTCGCATAGTACCTGGTACACCAGTTTTTGTGGAATGAGCAAGTACATTAACATACTGCTTTTACTCAAATGTTTACTGCCAGTATTTTTATCATATAACTTAATTGCTTTTTTTTCTCCTTCATTTTAACCACTTTGGAAAAAATAACCCACTGTCACTCACAGGAAACTACAGTGAAGCAGCTCCAGTCGCCACTGCCACTGCCTACCACTCTACCTCTGCTTTCAGCAAGTATTGCTTCAACAAAAACAGTCATAGCTAATCCTGTATTGTACTTAAATAATCACATCCATGATATACTCTATACTATTGTTCAGATGAAAACACCACCTCATCCCAGTATTGAAGATGTGAAGGTAATGTAAAGTTTATGATCATTTGATACTGTACACACTGAGAAGGTAAATAAGTTATACTACTCTTCCAGTTTGAACTTGGAAGAAATATTTAAAGTATTCTTATTTGCTGCCTTCTGAGTCTGATCAGTTCAAGACTGTCCAATGAATGTAAGTTGAAAGTAAACATTCTTGAAATTCTGCCATTTGCCACACTGGATGGAATATTATGCTAAGTAAAATAAGTCAGATAGAAAGACAAATACTGTATGTTATCACTTATATGTGGAATCAAAAAATAAAACAAATGACTGTATGTAACAAAATAGAAATGGACTCACAGACATAGAAAACAAACAGTGGTTAACAAAGTGGGCATATGTGTATGGGGGCACATTAGGGGTAGGGAGTTAAGAGATATAAACAACTAAGTGTAAAATACTTAGTATAAAATAATTAAGCAACAAAGATATCAGATCAGATCAGATCAGTCACTCAGTCGTGTCCGACTCCTTGCGACCCCATGAATCGCAGCACGCCAGGCCTCCCTGATCACCAACTCCCGGAGTTCACTGAGACTCATGTCCATCGAGTCAGTGATGCCATCCAGCCATCTCATCCTCTGTTGTCCCTTTCTCCTCTTGCCCCCAATCCCTCCCAGCATCAGGGTCTTTTCCAATGAATCAACTCTTCACATGAGGTGGCCAAAGTACTGGAGTTTCAGCTTCAGCATCATTCCTTCCAAAGAAATCCCAGGGCTGATCTCCTTCAGAATGGACTGGTTGGATCTCCTTGCAGTCCAAGGGACTCTCAAGAGTCTTCTCCAACACCACAGTTCAAAAGCATCAATTCTTCGGCACTCAGCCTTCTTCACAGTCCAACTCTCACATCCATACTTGACCACAGGAAAAACCATAGCCTCGACTAGATGAACCTTTGTTGGCAAAGTAATGTCTCTGCTTTTCAATATGCTATCTAGGTTGATAGCACAGGAAAATATAGCCATTATTTTAGAATTATCTATAAAAATATTGAGCCACTATGCTGTACACTTGAATCTAATATAATAGCTTCTTCTTACTTGTGGAAAAGTTACTGTCTTCCTTTAAGACAGGCAGATACTTTTTTGGAAAAATTAATTCATTTTCTATACAGTATTCTTAACACACATTCCTTTAGATCCCCATCTTGTTTAAATGAATCATTATGTAGAAATATTTATAACTGTTCCTTACATGCTGAGATATTATGAAAATGTAAGTTCAGGAAGTATCTTGGGGAAAACCATGATTGATTAGAAGTGGTCCCAGCGAAAGTACTCTCATTGGTATCTGCCTGAGGATTTTGTTTTGTTGGAAACTGTGCAGTAGTTCAGGGTAATGAGAATATGGACAGAATTCAGTTCAGTTGCTCAGTTGTGTCCGACTCTTTGTGACCCCATGGATGACAGCATACAAGGCCTCCCTGTCTATCACGAACTCCCGGAGTTAACTCAAACTCACCTCCATGGAGTCGGTGATGCCATCCAACCATCTCATCCTCTGTCGTCCCCTTTGCCTCCTGCCTTCAATCTTTCCCAGCATCAGGGTCTTTTCAAATGAGTCAGCTCTTCACATCAGGTGGCCACAGTTTTGGAGTTTCAGCTTCAACATCAGTCCTTCCATTGAACACTCAGGACTGATCTCCTTTAGGATGGACTGGTTGGATCTCCTTGCTGTCCAAGGGACTCTCCAGAGTCTTATCTAACACCACACTTCAAAAACATCAATTCTTTGGTGCTCAGCTTTCTTTATAGTCCAACTTTCGCATCCATACATGACCACTGGAAAAACCATAGCCTTGACTAGATGGACCTTTGTTGGCAAAGTAATGTCTCTGGTTTTTAATATGCTGTCTAGGTTGGTCATAACTTTCCTTCCAAGGAGTAAGCGTCTTTTTATTTCATAGCTGCAATCACCATCTGCAGTGATTTTGGAGCCCCCAAAAATAAAGTCCGACACTGTTTCCACTGTTTCCCCACCTACTTGTCATGAAGTTATGGGACCGGATGCCATGATTTTAGTTTTCTGAATGTTGAGCTTTAAGCCAACTTTTTCACTCTCCTCTCTGACTTTCATCAAGAGGCTCTTTAGTTCTTCTTCACTTTCTGCCATAAGGGTGGTGTCATCTGCATATCTGAGGTTATTGATATTTCTCCCAGCAATCTTGATTTCAGCTTGTACTTCATCCAGCCCAGCATTTCTCATGATGTACTGTGCATATAAGTAAATAATCAGGGTGACAATATACAGAATTAACTACCCCAAATTAAAACTATATCCTATGCTGAAAACGTAAAAGCAGGTAGATGCTAAGAAACCCTAGGGAGGATGGCAGGATCTGGAGAGTTGATCAAACTTCCTCTGTACTAGCCTAAGTGTATTTGTCCTGTGCTTTTTCCAGTTCCAGTGGCTGATGTCATTTCAGTTCCCCAGCATTTTTTCTTTAAAATTTTTTTGTATGAAATGCACATTCAGTCTCTGGTAGTGTGTGCTTCTGAAGAACCCAAGATTAACTGGTCATATCATCCTATTGCTTGCATGCTGAGTCACTTCAGGTGTGTCCACCTCTTTGCGACTCTGTGGACTGGAGCCCACCAGGCTCCTCTGTCCATGGGATTTTGCACACAAGAACACTGGAGGGGGTTGCCATGCCCTCCAGGGGATCTTCCTGACCCGGGGATCAAACCCATGTCTCTTGCATCTCCTGCATTGTTAGGCATGATCTTTACCACTAGTACTACCTGGGGAAGCCCCTGTTGAGATTACTTAAATTATTTGATAGGTGAATATGGAAAAGTAGAAAATTCATTCAGTGCTTATAATTACGTTGGCATTTAATGTAATCTAAGTTAACATTTCTAGTTCCAGGAAATTTGGATAAGCTTTGAAAAAGTATGAAACTATTTCTAAGATCCCTTCAGATTTTAAGATTGTAGGAATCAAGTGTTGATTCAGCATGGCACTGTAGGTTTTGATATTATATTGATAATTTTTTAAACTATCAAAATTTAAAATTTTCAGACTGCATTACTTCTAAGTGGATGGATATCTTGCTTTCTGGAAAATTAACCATTTCACACAGTGATTGATACATTTTCTAAACATTTAATTCATTCTTATTGATAAGATCAGTTCTTCAGTTTCATCAAGGGGAATTTAATAAGGCAAGTTTAAATAAAAGCTCTGAAAATTGTCTGCTAATTTTGGTTCTCTTTTTTTTGAGTATTACTATTTAAGCTATTCATTAGCAGGCTAGGACAGTCCCAGCAATGTGAACGTTGACACTTTACTCAAGGCCTGCAAAACGGCAGGCTCACAGTAATGAATATTTGATAAATATGTGTATAAATCAGTTAACTTTGTTGTAAGAATGCATATTAAATTAGGTGAGTGTTATTTTAGAAGCTTTAAGGCAGAGTTAGTAGTCTCATGTAGGATCTAGTCTTATTTATGATATTGCTAGTTTCTTGGATATTTTCTGATCTTTAACCTACTACTGTTTGTAGAAATATCAGTACAAAATGTAATTGTGGCTGTTTTGGTTTTAGGTGCACACACTTCATTCATTAGCAGCATCACTTTCTGCATCAATTTACCAAGCATTATGTGACAGTCATAGCTACAAAAAAAAAAAAAAAAATCACCCAAATAGTATTTATACAGCAAAAACATTAAACTATACCACAGTTATATTAAGGTTCTGCTTCCAAGGGACTGAAAAATCCTGGAATATGACCACCGTGTGTACTTTATGAGAATGAGAAAATAATTGTTTAGTTTAGCAATCACCTAGTAACAACAGAGACAAGTAGAAAATGACAGATGGTAAAGGAAAATTATCATCACCATCTTCTTTTTGTTTTCAAGAAAAGAAGTATCCATTATCCAAAGTAATTTATAATATGAAGTTTTCTAATTTTTTTCTCCCTTAGGAGCTATTCCTTTGGCATTAGATTAGTTCCTGTTTGTTTGCTTTTCAGTTGAAAGAGGGAAAACTTTTGAAAAATGATAAAGTACATTCCTAGCATTGAATTATTAAAATCAATTTTACTTACCTCTTTCGGTATCAGTCTTTAAAAGTGATATCAATAGATGTAATGGTTTGAAATTTTGTTAAATGTCTAATTGCCTTCATCAGTGTATACTTTATATTTTAATGACCAGGGCAATATAAGTAGTAAGAAATTGAATCAGTCAGAAAGATGACCTAGACTTAAATGAATTATGTTAATAAATGAAAAGTTTGTACTATAAATAGAATCACATTAAATGTATATTAAACATGTATCTAGATTTTTTTTCTTATAAACTCAGCAGCCTCTTGTGGGAAGACTGTTATTGCATAAGGAGTTAACTCTCTCAAAATGGCCTAACTCTGATGTTAGCCTAGTAAGGCCATGTCTAAGTGAACTCTCAAAACTTGGAAGTGTAAATAAGAAAAAGTTTATTTAGTTGACAGTGATCACCTTAATGATCAAAGACAATTTGTTTGATATCAGTCACTGCTTCAAATGGTGCCAGATGAGAATCCAAATACATTTTGTTTAAATATATCTTTTCTAGTTCTTAGGCTGTGATTGACTCTCTGAGAAGTCATATTTATTTTCTTCTTGTGTATTTCCCACACTCCATAAAGATGAGGAAAGTAAATATTTGGGCATGTTTGACTTTAGGTTTTTCTAAAATAGTTTCCTGCAGATTTAGTTGACCTTTTAATTCAGAATTGAGCTTGCACAACTTGGCAGGACTAAGAATGCAACAACATAGTTGCTGAAACTTCTGATATTCCTGGTACCAACAGTAATCTCCTTACAGCAGACTTTTAAAATACAAATAAGTGAATATGGAAAAGATTTTTAAGTTTTAAGCGGCATTTGGGAAAGGTTTTAAAGACTAAATGTCATCTGCCCAAATAGAACGTTTGGTATTTTCTTTTAAAAAACTATCAATAAATATTTGTAACTAATTTAAAAAACTTTCTGAAATAAGTTATTGGAACATTGAATTCAGTTTTAAGAGTTTTGTTTTTGCTACAGTTATTTAAAAAGTGTGTTTAAGGTATACTTGCTTATTACCTCTGTGGACGATAAATAACAGAATTTTGTTTGGTTTGGCAGTCAAACAGAAGGAAACCAGTTTACAGGAATGGCTTATCAAGGGCTTCTTTTAAGTGATCGTCGAAGACTAAGGACAGAAAGCATTGAAGAACATGCAACACCAAATTCTTCTCCTGCTCAATGGCCCGGTGAGAACTCGAGTGCTGTTTTTATATTTGTTTAAATTTTCTATTTGGAAACTCCTTTTTACAAAACTACTAACTGGTTCCCTGATTGTTGTTGTTTGTGGATTTGGTGAATCACTTTTTGTTTGTTTGTTTTTGATGATATTTTCTGCCATGGATTAGGAATTCTTAAATATTATAATGTTGTCTGAAGATTCAGAAAGTTAAGGCTTCAAAAACCAGCTGTGCTGACCAGCATAAAAAAAGCAAGGTTTAACATCTTTCCCAAGGGTGAGCACAATTGTGTTTCTTATCCTTAGACATCCTGAGTTAGAGTCTTAGAGAGCCAGTATCACACATGTTTTTTCACTGATGTATCAGAATACAGTCATTCTCAAGATGTTGGTATATTTAGGACAGGAGTGACCGTCCTGTTACACATATGTCATGGTGTCTGCCAGTCCTTTCCCTCTGGGTAGCTCTTTCTCACTCTCAGTATCAGTTATTTCAAACCTCTACTCTCATCATCCTTTCCTCATTTGCCATGTCATTTAATTTTTACTGTAGTTTTATAAATTTCTACTCTTAATCTATATCTATGATTACATGTTAATGATCTTTGTAAAGAGGGGCAATGGAGGAAGTGACAGACTCAGAGTGTATATTTAAAATTCTTTTATACATGTTTCTCCAAACATTGTTGTTTTGACTTTTTATTGAATTTCAAACTTATAAAAGTTTCAAAAATGGTACAAAGAATTTTTGTATAATCTTCACCCAAATTTCCCAACGTAGACATTTTACCATACTTGCCTTATCATTCATTCCTCCTCTCTCCCTCACTTATTGTGTGTCTGTGTGGATATATATATATATACTTTTTTTCTGAAATACTTGAGGATAAATTGTAGAAATGATGCCCCTTTACACATATCAGTTTATCTTTCCTAAAAATAGGCATTCTCTTATTAAGTATAACATTGTTACCAAAATTTAGGATGTGTTAGGAAATTCAGCATCTTAATATTGATACAGTACTGTTGTCTAACCTGTAGAGTTTTTTTTTTTTTTGATAGTTTCACCAATCATCTCACTGAAGTCTTCCATGTTGTATTCTTAGTTGTATTGTCTCACGAATCTCCTCTAATATGCAGTCCTCCTTTCTTTGTCTCTCATGACTTTGACACTTTCAAAGAGTACTAGCCAATTATTTTTTAGAATGTTCTTATGTTTCGGTTTTTCTGATGTTAATATTAGATTCAGATTATGAAGAGAGATTGTACCCTTCTCAGAGCAAAATAGCAAGAGGCACATGATGCCACTTTGGTCTCAGCACTGGTGCCATTAACTTTGACCACTTTGTGTGGTAGTTTCTGCCAGATTTCTCCTTTGTAAAATTATTCTCTTTTGCAATTCGTAAGTATCTTTTGAAGAGAGTGTTTGAGGATT
The DNA here is from genome assembly GCF_027580195.1 of Bos mutus. Classification (NCBI taxonomy): domain Eukaryota; kingdom Metazoa; phylum Chordata; class Mammalia; order Artiodactyla; family Bovidae; genus Bos; species Bos mutus. The sequence goes on along the minus strand of NC_091626.1, from coordinate 49,850,637 downwards.
GTGTAAAATGTCATACTTTTACCTGCTAATTATAATGTTCAGTGATGACTCCTGCCTGAATCAAATATAACTGTGGAGATTACTCAGTGGTGATTTTCTAATTCTATGCTTCTTTCTACGTATTAGTTGAAATTGTGATATAAGGAAGAGCTTTCTCTTCTTTTTGTTTATTCACTCATTTATTATTTCATTGTGGATGAATGGATTCCTGTTTTAGTCTGTAGGTTATAAACAATTTCTATCATTTATTTTGTTGTTCAAACTATGGATGGTGATTTAGTCACTAAGTCGTGTCCAACTCTTATGACCCCGTGGACTATAGCCCTCCAGTCTCCTCTGTCCATGGGATTTTCCAGACAAGACCACTCAAGTGGTTTGCCATTTCCTTCTCCAGGGGATCTTCCTGGCTCTGCAGTTGAACCCAGAATCTCCTGCTTTGCAGGAGATGTAAGAGATCTGGGTTCAATCCCTGAGTTGGGAAGATCCCTGGAGAAGGAAATGGGAGCCCACTCCAATATTCTTGCCTGGTAAATCCCATGGACAGAGGAACCTGGTGGGTTACAGTCCATAGGGTTGCAGAGTTGGACACGACTGAAGCAACTGAGTATGCATGCATAAGTGGAGGAAAACTGTGGAATTATATGTGTATCTGTCTATCTATCTATATATATATATCTCCATGTGTGTATATTGATACTATATATATAGTATAATATAGATACATAATTGTGGTTCAATTGCAGATTTGGATTTGTTTCCCTTCTGGAGCTTTATGCTGATATTTCTTTTAATATTATATACCCTTACAGGTGTGAGTTCACTTATTAATCTCTTGAGTTCAGCCCAAGATGAAGACCAGCCAAAATTGAATATTTTGTTGTGTGAAGCTGTTGTTGCTGTGTACTTGAGTTTATTGATACATGCTCTTGCCACAAATTCCTCCAATGAATTGTTTCGACTTGCAGCCCACCCATTAAACAACCGAATGTGGGCTGCTGTTTTTGGAGGAGGTGTGAAACTTGTTGTGAAGCCTCAAAGACAATCTGAAAATATTTCAGGTAAGATAAATTTGATAACAATAATGTATATAAGTATAAATAGTTTCTTATATGAAAATTAAAGTTTTTTTAATGTTTTAAGAATTTTTGTTTTGAAAATCAGTGATGTTTAATGTATAATCAGTCTTAGAATAATAAATAATCTCATATTAGAATAAAGAGTACAGTTTCAGTGTAACATTTTTTGATGAATTTGAAAAGAATAAAAAAAAAAAGGAAAGGTAAAGTTAAGTGAGGAAATAGTGTTGAGGAATGAGGTCGTGGAAAAGGATAGTTTTTATTTTTTTATAGTTTATCATGGTGATTTTGAGTTTATAAAAGCTTTATTAATAAGTTTTGGTCATTATCATAAATAACTGGGCTAAAATTTTTGGACTTTCCGTAATGCACAAAGTTGAGTTAGGTCCGAACTCATTGCCATGATATATAGGCATACATAAGAAAAACACTCAAGGTTTGTTGATTGAAGTAAGTAAAAGCATTAAGGGTGTTATCTGTAACATAGCATGGAAAGTTAAAGATTTCTTAACTATGGAATAGTAAGTTAATCTGTATCCTAGTCAATATTCTTTAGAACTTTCTTTAGCAATGTGTTTGTTTAAAAGGTAGAAATATTAATTGAGAATTATTTTTTTTGCAACCCACATTCTTTTCTCAGCTTTTATTTTAAGATATCACACTTATTTTTTAAAAGTTTAAAAAAAAAGTTTTTAAGTAGAGAAGATTTAGATAAATCCTCATAGTTCTTACAGAGTATACCAGTAGTTGGCTTCAGATTAAGTTCATGGTCATACTCAGGCTCTTCCAATCATGCACATGGTCTTTGAATTCCATTTTCTGTGCTCTTTTTTTTTTTTTCTTAGGGATGAGAATATATTTTTAGTCCACTTTTTAAGATGGTAGGATGGTAAGGTATAGACTGATGCCATGGGAACGTTTTCCACCTTGGTGCTGTAACACAGAAATTGCCTGTCTTAATTCATCCATAGAAATGCTCATGTTACAGATGATGAGATAGTGGCTCAGAGAGCCACTAGCTAAAGGTACAGGTTCTAACCTGTGTCCTTGGTGCCCAAGATCGAATCAAATGAATAAGTTCCCATGTAAATCAAAGTAAGGGAGATGATCTTACTGACTCCCATTGTCTCCACTCTTGTTACATATGGATGACTCATCTCCATCTTCCTTTCCAGTTGTAATCCACTGTAAATTGAAAAGTTTTCCTCCCAAATCACTTCTTTTCTCTTCCTGAGTTTTCTATTATTGTTTCATGGTAATTCACTCATCAAATCATCATGCTTAACCTTCTGAGGACATATTCATGTTTACATTCACATACACCTGCCATATGCCAGGCTTTTGGGGTATGGTGAACAAAACAGACAAACCCCATACTTTTCGTGAAGCTTACACCTAGTACAGGTAAACACACAATTAACAAATCATAGTATTTCAGGTATGGTCAGAACTACAATAAAAATATAGCAGAGTGAGTAGACAGAGAATGATGAGGGAAAAGGGGGTGGGAAGTTTAGTTAGGGTGGTCAAAAGACACATTTCTGAATAGATGACATTTGATCAGAGTCCTAAGGAAGTCAGGGATCAGATTGTCCAGATACCTGGGGCCAGAGCATTTCAGGCAGATGGGGAAGTGAGTGCAAAAGTCATGAGGTTGGACTAACTTGACTTTTTCCAAGAACTGTTGTGCTGGCCAGATGGCTATCCTGAGCCAGGGAGTATGGTCAGAGATGAGATAAGTAACTGGGGGCAAGGTCCCTTAGGGCTTCATGGGTCATTTATTATCACTGTTATTCTAAAGGAAGATAGGAAACTACTGGAAGATTTTAAGCAGAAGAGTGATGTAATCTGATTTAGATGTTTAAAAGACCCACTCTAATTGCTGGGTGGAAAATAGTCTGTGTGAAAGAATAAAAGTAGGGAGCCCATGTGGGAGGCTGTGGGAATAGCCCACTTAAAAGATAATTGTGAAGAACAAATTTGAATCAGTTCTAGTGAGGTGGATGAACCTAGAGCCTATTATACATAGTGAAGTAAGTCAGAAAGGGAAAAACAAATATAGTATATTAACACATATGTATGGAATCTAGAAAAATGCTATTGATGAGCCTGTTTCCAGGGAAGGAATGGAGATGCAGATGTAGAGAATGGACTTGTGGACACAGTGGGGGAGGGGGAGAGTGGAACAAATGGAGAAAGTAACACCAACATACGCACTGTCAGGTGTAAGATGGATAGCTGGTGAGAAGTTGCTGGGTAGTACAGGGAGCCCACTCTGGTGCTCTGTGATGACCTGGAGGGCTGGGCTAGGGGGAGGAGAGGGAGGCGAGGGAGCGAGGGATGTATGTATAATTATGGCTGATATGCATTGTTGTGTGGCTGAAACCAACACAACGTTGTAAAAATAAAAAAAAAAAAAGTCTTCTCCCAAAAGATAGTTGTGGGTTACCATCAAGAGTGAATGGATAAGCAAAATGTGGTATATAAGTACAGTGGAACGTAATTCAGCATAAAAAAGAGTGACTATTAACACATGCTATAACCAGCATGAACCTTAAAAATATGATGCTCAGTTTAAGAAGCCAGACACAAAAGGTCACACAGTGCCTGCTTCCATTTATATGAAATATTCAGAATAGGTAAATCCATAGAGACAGAAAGCATATTGGTTGCCATGGGCTAGGGGGAGAAAGGAATGGGGAGTGATTGATTAGTGTGGAGTTTTCATTTGGTGTGGTGAGAATGCTTTGCAACTGGATAGGGATGTTGGTTGCATAACAGTATGAATGTACTAAATGCCACTGAACTGTACATTGTAAAATGGTTAATTTCATGTAAATTCCACCTCAATTAAAAAAAGATAAAAGTGGTGTAGCCTAGTCATGTTCATCAAAGAGAACTTGAGATAAATTTTCTGTGACAGGGAGCCTCAGGAGAGGACCAGGCTGACTTCTTCCTGGCTATCTCATATCCAATTAGTCCTGAATCCTTTTGATATTCCTTTTATGTATTTCTCACATCTAAACCTGCCTTTCGGTCTTTACCACCCACTGTGCTAGTTCAGGCCGTTCCGTCCTCATTGATCGTGCAGACTTCACCTCATCACGTGCCTCATTCAAGATGCCTTCATGAGAATGGCCCACAGGATGAGTTCCTAGCTTTCTATCCACAAGCTAGTCCATGCTCCAGAGTATCCCTGTTACTCCCCTCCCTGACCACCTGTCTAGCAAAAGAAAATTATTCCTCATTTAGCCAAGCCATTGATCATTTGTTTCTGGTGTCAACTTCCTCTTTTCACGTTGAGCCTCTGCTTTTCTTTTAAGGCATGCTTTATATCCTACATATACATTCGGTGACTCTTTCTTGAACAGCATAGCCAGAAATAATCCCTCATGTGCTCTGTTTACTACTTGTTGAATCTACATCATTTATTTGATACATTGTATATAGAATTGCTTGAATCCTTGTTCCCTATATTAATGGCACATAGGCTGCTTCATTGCAAGTTAATCCTTTATAGTCTATCCTCATCTACATCTCTGTCATGATTGCTGGAAAACTGATGCAGTGACTAGAAAAGTTCACAAGCACAGATACAAGTAATTTAGTGGAAACTAAAAACATGGCAAGAATGTTCTTTTCAAGGCTGAAAAGAAAGGTTAACTCTTTGAATTAATAATGGAAAATAAGAATGGGATTTTTTTTTTCCTGTCTTTAAATTCAGCACCTCCTGTTCCTTCTGAAGACATAGATAAACACCGTAGGAGGTTTAACATGCGAATGCTGGTCCCTGGAAGACCTGTAAAGGACACTACCCCACCACCTGTGCCTGCAGAAAGACCATCTTACAAAGAAAAGTTTATTCCTCCTGAACTTAGTATGTGGGATTATTTTGTTGCAAAGGTAAGGGGCCTAAGGAACATATGCTTTATGTGTGTCTGTTTGCATCACATAGGAATGATGGGGCAGCTTCTAGGTTCAATCACCATAGTTCAGACATTTCATCTCTCAACTCCAGAAGCTGAATAATCATTCAGAAATGATCAGACACTTGATATGGTTGAGACAAATTAAAATCATATGGGACTTAGGTATAAACCAGAACTCAGTTTACTAACATAATCAGCATCGTCCTTTTCTAGGGACTGGAATACTTGTATCTACCATCTAGCATCCCTTCCGATTGTCAGTAGTTACTTTGGTTAGCATGAAATTAGAGCAGGAGAAGGTGGACGGATATTTCAGAGTTTCATCAGACCATGGGTTTCGTGGGGCCCACGACATATCTGTTTCTCCAAAGCAGAAGGAACTTCTCTGGGGATCAGATTCTCATGGTGACTAGATCCTACACAGTCCCATTTTGTACAGTGCTGGGTGTGTGCTTTTCTGCACTTGGTGTTTTGAGCACTTCACATTCTATTGATAGGTTTCCTTCTTTACCTCTGTTGCATTATAATTCTTCCTACTCCCAAGATTGTTTGGGAGCAAATCCAAACATGAAATTTCATTCATAAATATTTCATTATGTATTTTTTAAAAAGAAGGGTTTTGAATCAGTAACACACAAGCATTCTCTCTCTCTCTCACATAGACACACAAACACACACTCAAATTTACATGCACACACACTCACACACGGTTCTTTACTATCAAGTATCCAAAGAGTGTTCACATTTTCCCCCATTATACCTTAAATGTTTTTGAACAGTTGGTTTGTTAAATCAGGATCCAGAATGATTCATATATTACAGTTGGTTGATATGTCTTAAGTCTCTCTTAATCTGTAGGTTCTACCTCCAACTCACTTTGTTAAATTTACCCCTGCCCCTTTTTTGCCCCAAAATTTGTCATTTAAAATTTTTCAGTGGCTTGCTGATGGCATCCCTGTGTTTGGTCTTTTGACCATATTCCTCTGATTTTCTGTTTTTCTGTAAAGTGAGAGTTAAATTTAGAGACATTATCACATTCCACCATGATTAGGTAGGGAAAAGGGAGTACAGGATTACTTCATAGGTGGTTTTGTGTATTTCCACCAGGAAACATTCTTTTTGGGATGTTAATTGATGATCTTTGCCTGAATCCATTATCATAAATTTGGGGAGTTTTATTTATTTGCTGAAATATTTCCTTATTCATCCTATTTGGTTAACCTGAAGTGCATTTTGAAAGAGAAATACAGGATAAATGCTTTATTCTTTGCTTTTTGTACCAGTTTTCAGAGTGATGAGTTGATTCTCTAGCATCCTTCAGAGGAAGCAAGTGACTTTTGTTATTATGGATTTCAACATGTTTTATGTATTGAATATTTTAATCCACTGCAGTTATCCTGTGTAAACATTTTATATTTTGATCCCAAATTGGAGAAAGTACCTCCATGAATAGATACATTTTATAAAGCTGAGATTTTTATAATGCTGGAAGCAAGTTAAATTTCCTCGTCAAGTATCCAACTATTTCAAATGTCAAGGGCTTGAAGCAAGGATCTGCTGGAAATTTTATAATGCAAATCAAAACTCCAGTGATGTATCATCTCACACCAGTCTGAATGGCTATCATCAGAAAGTCTACAAACAATGAGCACTGGAGAGGGTGTGGAGAAAAGGGGACCCTCCTACACTCTTAGTGGGAATGTCAATTGGTATAGCCACTATAGAGAAACAGTATCCCTTAAGAAACTAGGAATAAAACTGCCATATGACCCAACAGTCCCATACTGGGCATATACCCTGAGAAAACCATAATTGAAAAAGATACATGTACCCCAGTGTTCACCGCAGCACTACTTATGATAGCCAGGACACAGAAGCAACCTAGGTATCCATTGACAGATGAATGGATAAAAAAAGTTGTGGTACATATACACAATGGAATATTACTTAGTCATAAAAAACACGTACAGTCAGATCTAGTGAGGTGGATGGACCTAGAGCCTATTTTACAGTATGAAGTAGGTCAGAAAGAGAAAAATATCTTGTATTAATGTGTGTATATGGAATCTAGAAAAATGTTACTGATGAACCTATTTGCAGGGCATCAATGGAGACATAGAGAATGGGCTTGTGGATGCAGTGAGTGAAGAAGAGGGTAGAATGAATGGAGAGAGTAGTATTGAAACATATTACCATATGTAAAATAGATAGCCAGTAGGAATTTGCTGTATGGTGCAGGGAGCTCAAACTGATGCTCTGTGATAACCTAGAGGGGTGGGATGTGGTGGCGGGTGGGAAGGAGGTTCAAAAGGAAGGGGGCATTTTTATTTGCCCTACAGATTTTAAGTTTATTAGTTTGAGGCAAATTTTGTTTGTTAAAATCATTTATCATTTTGAAGTCTTAAAAATACTATTTTGTCAATTTTGCTGCTACTGCTAAGTCACTTCAGTCATGTCCGACTCTGTGCGACCCCATAGACGGCAGCCCACTAGGCTCCCCATCCCTGGGATTCTCCAGGCAAGAATTCTGGAGTGGGTTGCCATTTCCTTCTCCAGTGTATGAAAGTGAAGAATGAAAGTGAAGTCGCTCAGTCATGTCTGACTTGTAGCGACCCCATGGACTGCAGCCCACCAGGCTCCTCCGTCCATGGGATTTTCTAGGCAAGAGTACTGGAGTGGGGTGCCATTGCCTTCTCCGTTGTCAATTTTAGGTTTTCTCTTTTCTGGTAAGGCTGCTTCAGATATAAAGGGTATCAAACTGCCCCAAAATACTTTGGAGCTGTTGCTGCATAGACAGTGTGTCCTTTTAAAGGATCACATTTTGACTTAGCTGATCAAATGTTGAATTTTTAAAAATTATCAAAAATTAGGTATTAAGAATCTATCTCAAAATGTGAATCATGTGAAATAACTATTCATTTTGATGAGTATGTTATAGTTTACATAGCCATTTTCCTATTAGCTTTTTGCTATATTTATTTTTTCATTTTTATAAATAATCTGAGATTAATAATCTGTTTTGCAAAGCCTATTCACATTCTGATTATGTAATTAAGAAGTACTGGGTCAAAGGCTTTTGATATATATCTCCAGATTACTGATTTATACTCTGAGAATAGTTAGCACACATATGACTTTACTCTCATTAAGTATTCCTTTTTCGTTTTTGTTAATTTGATTAAATTTTTATTTCCTGTTATAGTGATATAAAAATGTTAATGAATCTACAGCCATTAGGTTTTCTACTTTGAGGAATTGACTGTTCATGTTCTTAACTAAATTATCTATTAGAACTGTAATATTTTTCTTACTTTTAATGAACTATTTATTAAGCATATTAGCAATTTATCTTACTTGTGATACTTTTTCCAGTTTATTTTAATTTTATTTGTGTTTTTAACATACAGAAGTTTTAGGAAGTTTATTTAGTCATGTCTATCCATACTTTTGGAGAAGGAAATAGCAACCCACTCCAGTATTCTTGCTTGGAGAATCCCAGGGACGGAGGAACGTGTTGGGTGCCGTCTATGGGGTCGCGCAGAGTCGGACACGACTGACCGACTTATTTTTATAAAATGATGTTACATTGTTTTTAAGCAAAGTTCTTCCCACTAATAAATATTTGCTTTTGTTATCGTCTCCTCTCCCTTTGTTCCCTCTTCCTCCTCCTCCTCTCATTCTTTTTAACTTTTAACTCTCCTGTTCATCTAGAGTGAAGTGAGAATCAGACTTTGGTGCCCTCCTTATCCTCTCTTCCCACTCTTACAAGCAGTTTTGTCTTTCCTTCCCTCCCAACACCTTAAGATGTTACCTTTGTCATACATACATTAATTTCTTATTTATATACTCTTCTTGGACTATATTTTTCCATCAATCAATTGCTAGACTGCACTTGTTTTAATTACTGATTTTAATATTCACTAAGAAACCTTATCTTTCACTTTAGACAGATTTCTCAGCTAATCTTACCTATTTTTTTCTTCCCTGTGAACTTTACAGTCATTATCAAGTTTCAAAAAAGGAAAAGAAATCCCTATGGAAATTTTTATTGCAATTACCTAAAACACATAAATTAAAGAATCATTATTTTTAATGCTCCAGTCTCCTTATTTAGATTTTAAAGGGATTTGTAATTTCCTTCACCAGTAGGTATCACAGTTGTCATAAAGTTTTTCCCTTTGGTATTATGTTTCTTAATTACGTTTTTTTCTTCAGAGTTTTTGAACTAGTTGTTGCTGATATATAAGAAAAAGACTATTAATTTAAAAAATATTTGTGTTGTATGTAGCTATTATTGAATCTGAGAGTTTTAACTTGGTTTCTTGACTTTCCCAGGTCTAGTATAATTTTCAAAAGAAAATTTTAATTTAGATTGACACCACTTTAAATGTTCATTATTAGGATAAAAATAACCCAATTATACATTCAAATATAACTTCACATTTTATTGCAGCCATTTCTCCCTTTGTCTGATAGTGGAGTTATATATGATTCTGATGAAAGCATTCATAGTGATGAAGAAGAAGACGATGCTTTTTTTTCAGATATACAGATACAGGAGCACCAAGACCCTAACTCCTATAGGTAAATGAGGCTTTCTTCTTTTTCTTTCTGCCTTTTCTTTTGTAAAAATTCCTGATATTACTGGTTTTAAGCAACATTACTATTATATCATGAATTTGTATAAGAACTGACATATTTTCAGGTTAGGAATTCTTTACTTTCGAGGTAAATTGCTAGATAGTAGAGTATTTCACATCTTGTTTCGAAGAATAGCTGGCAAAAATATTTTTAGTGAGGAAAAATTACATAATTTATTGATATGCTGTTAGATTCCATGTGGCTGTATAATAAAACCCTTTCCATTGTTGCATATCTTTTATTTTCAGAGACTGCAAAAGTACTATTTTTTTTTTTAGTAGTAAATGGTTAGGAAAAAACAGCTTATTTTCTGGGTGGGAGATTGGGCCAAACAATTGACACAGTACTATGTTCTCATGATTTTATTTTTCAATTAAGCAGAATTTTTTTAATCCTATTTGAACAGCTGGGCTCTTCTACATTTGACAATGGTTAAGCTTGCACTTCACAATGTCAGGAATTTCTTTCCCATTGCTGGATTGGAATTTTCTGGTAAGTTTGGAATTTGGAAATTAATGCTAATAATTACCAAGTTTCTTGTTACAAGATCCATATAAAAGAACTGAAAAAAAAAAAAAAAACTGCATTGGAGATGTTATGAGGTGTCTTGTTTATCTTAGGTTCCAGTGTGTGGTTTTTAGTTCACATGGCAAGAATTACTGACTACCTGGAAGGTTGGAAGAAAAAGCAGGAAACCAGCCTGTAGAAGTGGAACATTTTCTCAGCTCATATTAGAAAGCTGGTCTTTTGTTCAAAGCATTAATAATCCAAATGATGTTAGATTAATAGTTTCAGATTTATTTCTATTTTCAGACGGTTTGGCTCTAATAACTTGGATTTTGTAAATATGTGGGGATGGTCGACATCTTTAATCAAAATAAAGTATATCCTGTTACATTTTAGAGTTGCCTGTAACATCACCATTGGGTATTGCTGTGATTAAAAACTTGGAGAATTGGGAGCAGATCTTACAAGAGAAAATGGATCATTTTGAAGGTCCTCCCCCCAACTATATCAACACATATCCAACTGACCTTTCAGTTGGAGCTGGACCAGCTAGTCTTCGAAATAAAGCAATGCTAGAACCTGAGAATACTCCATTCAAGTAAGAATTCTGTTATAATGCTAATAAGAGTAGCTTGGCTTAACCTTTCTGGAAGACAGTTTGGCACAATATCATGCCAGTAGCCTTTAAACCATGCATGACTTTGAATTTGCAATCCCGTTTCTAGCAGTATATGCCAAAGAAAATATCTGAATTCTGGATAGAAAATTATTTTTCCCCTATTACCTATACTTCAATAGATAATTTTATAATCAGGAAGAAACCTTTATTTTTGTCATCATTTTAAGAAGTCTTAAATGCTTTGGGATAACAGTCTACATATGCAAATAAGATGCTACTGACCTTTTGTCTGTAATTTAAAGCTAAACACAGTAAGGTTTTTTAATTGATGTTTTGATCTTCTATCTGTTCATCTGTGTGCTGTGTGCTTAAGTCACTTCAGTCATGTCCGACTCTTTACTAGCCCATTGACTATAGCCCACTAGGATCCTTTGTCCATGGGATTCTGCAGGCAAGAATACTGGAATGGGTTGCCATCCCTTCCTTCAGGGATCAAGCCTCTTATGTCTTGTCTTTTGGCAGATGGGTTCTTTATCGATAATTCTACCTGGGAAGCCCCTTTTGATAAGCAGCATCCTGTTTTTTGAGGCAGCTGGCCATGATGTAGAGTATTGCTCATAAACTTGAAAGATCAAGGCTTTTTAGTTTGTTAGGCTGTTAAAAATTAAATGTGGGACTTTATATTTATTGATGATATGCTATAACCAGCAGATCCAACCTAAAGGATAATTTAAAAAGAGAATAAAAAGAGATTCATTTGACTCTCAGCTCAGCTTGTCCATTTGGAGAATCAGTAATTAGAGAATTAATTGCCAGATGAAGGAATGATTTATAGAACTAAAAACTCAAAGTGAAACATTAAATTTTGTTGCGGTTAATGCTGTATTTTCTTTGAAGTAATGGAGGTTTTAAAAAATTATCTGCAAATAATGAAACATTTTCTATACTAAAATAGTGTGATATTTTTTTTTTTTTTTTAACTAGATCCCGGGATTCTTCTGCACTTCCAGTCAAACGACTTTGGCATTTTCTTGTTAAACAAGAAGTACTTCAAGAGACATTCATGAGATATATTTTCACTAAGAAAAGAAAGCAGAGTGAGGTATTTTGGGAAAAAAAAATTCTCTCATAATTTTCATTTAGTTTTCTTTAACATTTCTAATGATTCTAGTGCTTGATTTATTTGAAATTTACTTTTGGTTTGAACTCATTATCTTTCATACATTATAGGTAACATTGTACCAAACTTGAGAGAATTTTTTTAAGATAAAAACTTACAATTTTTATTTCATAACAGTGAAACAACATAGGTCCTTGGATAAATCCGGTATAATCAAATGAAAGTTGGTATGTCCTTTATAATATTTGCCATTGGGATTTTTACATGTAACAAACATTGTGAGGGGTGGCTTAGGGAATTTAATATATAAATGAGTATACTCTATGTTATGATTCTCCAAATATCATTTAATTGAAAATGCAGCATAACCCTTTATTTACTTAGCATTTAGAAATGAACAGGATAAACTGTAGAAGCAACAAATTCAAGATAATTTTGTGAGAGAGATTAAACTACAGAAATAACAAATGTGAGATGAAGGAGATTACTTTTAAAAAGTGAGGCAGAGATTCTACACTGCATGGTGATTTTTAAGCTAAATATAAGTTAGGAATGTAATGCCATACAGAGTTCAAGAAGAACCATGAATTTGAGAGAGTGGCACTTTCGACCTTAAAATGATCTCATTATAAAATGAAGGGTACACAGATGGTTTATATAAGCATTTCAGTCCATTTGGCTATTTAATGAGCTAATGAGCAGTTTGAAGAGTGTTCTGAGTGTAAGATGTGATTAAAGATTTGGCAAACAAAAACAGTGAGAAAAGAAAAATGAATTATATTTCACACCAAGAGGGACAGTCTATGTGGTTCAGTTTCCCAAGGTAGAAAGTAGAACTGCCTCTCACATGTTCCCCGTGCCTACGGCAGCAGAACCAGACTCACTCTTTTCACTAGTCATTCACTCACTTGGATGGCCATTGTGGTCAGTTCTGGTCAACAGCCATTTATTTTTTCTGTGGATTTAAAAATTATGTACTTAAGTGAGGGAACTGGAGGAATGAAGTATAGGGATTCTTTTGTATCTTATAAGCTTTTTTAATAACGAAAGACTCCAATGGTATGGAAATTATTGATGTAGGGTTTTGTTGAGGGAACCCCAGAGCTATATTCATTTCCTCTCATTTAATCTGTTGTTTACTGCATTTTCTATAGTGATACTGAGTCCAAATCCCATAAAGTAAGATATAGAAAGTCTAAGAAATAGATTTAAAAGATATTGCAATTTTAATTAGAGCTCTGTTATTCACAGAAAGCCAGTTCAAGCCAGTTTATTGAAGGATCAATTTTCTGAGTGTTAGTTCTTCAAATTATTGACTGATTTCTTGAAAGTATGCTTTAGTTGTTTATAAGGTTTCTGACAGTTTTGTTTTGTTGAATCATCAGAGCCTCAGAGTGCTGTGGGAAGCCAGGGTCAAGGTTGATCAGACCCTCAGTACTTGTCTTGCGATTCAGGATCTGCTGTTTCCTTTCTGGTTTCCCTCATTCTTAACAAAAGTTTCCCTGATTCTGCCCCTTACCTCCACTTCTCTATGTCCCTCCATCTCTGTGCTCTTGGAATCAGGAGCCCAAGCTGTATGTACTTTTCTGTTTTTCTACCAGAAGAGGCTCTCCAGGTACAGGGACGTGGGACAGACATAAATTGAACGTTTCTTAAAATGCTGTTTATGTAAGTGTTGGTTGGCTCCAGCATGGGAAGTACATGGCTGGGGGTTTACATGGAAGAATTTTTATCGTGTACCCTTTTGTACCTTTGAATTTAAATTGTTGAATGAAATCAATATCTTGTTCGTGCTTCGTGTTCAGTCGCTCAGTTGTGTCTGACTCTGTGACTCCATGAACTAAAGCCCACCAGGCTCCCCTGTCCATGGAATTTCCCAGGCAAGAATACTGGAGTAGGTTGTCATTTCCTCCTTCAGGGGGTCTTCCCAACCCTGGATTGAACCCCCATTTCGTGTGTCTACTGCATTGGCAAGTGGTTCTTTATCACTGCTCCACCTGGGAAGCCCAGTGTCTTGTTCAGTACTGTCCAGTAGAACTTTCTGTGATGATGGAAATGTGTATCTGTTCTGTACAGTATAGTAGTCATCAGCCACATGTGGTTATTGAGCCACATGTGGTTATTGAGTTGAAATACAGCTAGTGTGATTGAGGAACTGAATTTTTAATTTTGTTTAAACAGCCACATGTGGTTAGTGGCTACTGTGTTGACTAGCACAGATCTGCTGAAAAAATGGTTTTCATTTATGAAAAAACATTATAAAAACAATGTTAAGGCTGTTAGGACGAAATAAAATTGGTAATTTAGTTCAGAAATATGCAAAATTTATTAAAACTACCCATATAATAAGAGTGGTTTATCTTTTTAGATTATTAAATAGGATATTGGTGGTCTATAGGTTTGGTAAATCTAGTGAATTAATTACCAAAATTGGCAAAATAATCCTAAGAATGCTAAAATTTTGGCTAATTTTTTAAAAATCACTTAATAAAAATAAAATTCTGAGAAATGCTGAAATTTTAGAATCACTAGAAGATATGTTTACTCACTGAGTATGTTAGAGACTACTCTACAGAACAAGTCTTTGTGAAATCGGTAAGTGTGGGAAGCTTAGCCTCTTGATTAAAGGTGGATAGGGTCTTCAGCAGTTGGCTTCTGCTGAGTCACCCTCTGCACACATGGTCCCATTCCTTCAGCGTCAGCTGCAGCAGCCCTCGGGCAGTCACAGAAGGCGTGGGGCGTTGGGCATGTTGGCTGAAAGAGAAGCAGGCACTTCAGGAAGTTTTGGTGTTAGGAGGAATATGTTGCTGTGATGAAACCTTCAGTGGTTTCCACAGCAGAGCAGAAATACCACTTCTGATTGTAGGCATCCCTAATGGTCCCGTCATCAACCAGGAGCAAAGTTATTTGTGTGATTCCTTTCCCAAGCCTCAGCTCATCAAACATGTACTTGTAAGGAGAAAAATCCTAAGATTATGTGTAGTAAATGGTTGATGTGAATTTTAATCCTTGGATCTCTCTTCATGGATATATTCCTTCTGAGTAAGAATGAAATAATTATCAGTACTTTTAATCTGTGTTTAGAAAAAAAAAATTTTTCATTTTTTACTTGAAATAAACCCCTATAAGGATAGGAATCTCTGTAGTAGAGAATGCATCTGCTTGTATAAATAGGTTTTATTTTTCAAAATTTTGGGTTTTTTTGAGTTTACAGTTAGAACTTCCAAGTTATATAACTGACATACAAATAATGAATTTAATGAATTTTTATTTTCAAATTGCTTTTAAATGTATAATACATAAATTTTGCCTGTTTTGTGTTGTGTTTTATCTGATATCACATTTTACTCAGTTTAATTCTTAATGTTGTGCTTGTAAATTCATTTTTACCATCTTTAAGTGATGGAGTGTCCATTTCAATTTGAAGATTTTCTTTTTTTTTTTTTATAATTCCGTTTCAT
This sequence comes from Bos mutus, assembly GCF_027580195.1. Classification (NCBI taxonomy): domain Eukaryota; kingdom Metazoa; phylum Chordata; class Mammalia; order Artiodactyla; family Bovidae; genus Bos; species Bos mutus. The sequence goes on along the minus strand of NC_091626.1, from coordinate 49,835,284 downwards.
GCGTGTGTTTTGCATTTGTGACGATGTGGTGTTGTTTAAGTCTATAGAAGAACATGTGAAGCAGGTCAAACAAAACTGCGTAGCAGAAGATTGCCACATCAAGGTAGTATTCCATGCTCTCAAATTTAGCTCATTCTTTAAAGTTCAAGGAGTTAACCCCTCATCTCTGATACTAACCATGATCTGCCCAGCTGGCTAACTAGTCAGAGTGCTCACTGCTCCCACACACCTCAGTGGCACAGGGTAGGAGATGCTCCACTGTGTCAGGCTTGAGCTCTCTTGCACTTGGTTCTTCTCCTTGTTGCTTCCTGTCCCGTCTTCACTTCTGTCCCTTTTCAAAATCTATTCTAAAGCATGATTGTTTTATGCTTCCTCCTTCTTGCTTCTGCCTCTTGTTTCTTCCTGTCACCTTTGACTCTAAGCATAACACTTTCCTCTCATCCATCTCCTTCATTCCTTTATAACTGTTCTTCTCTCCAACTTCTTACTCCTATCTCATCACCCTTATTTAAAAATATATCATTTCTTACATGACTCCATCGTCTTTCTGTGTCTTTTTCTCTCACATTCTTGCTGCTATGTCTTTGTGCACTTTGGGAAGAGACAAGAGACACATTTTCCATTATAAACACTAATGAAAATTATGTTAGCTAATCTTTTGTGACAGTTACTCAATATCCTGTAATCAAATGGAAATTTTGTAATTGGGGTGATTACAGGGCATCAGAGAATCAAAGCTAGTTCCACATTTAATTACCAACACACTAAAATTACTGGTACCTTCTTTCTTGCTGCTGCTACATTTTCTTCTTGTCCTTTAAAGTTTTGTGGGACATATGTATATCTTTATAAAGCTGTGCTGTGACAACTAAAACTACTGACATGTGTCTTGTAGGTTGAAGCAGATCTGGGCTATCCAGGTGGAAAGGCAAAAATCATTCATAAAGAGTCAGATATGATCATGGCATTTTCCATTAATAAGGTAAATGCTTCAGTTATTATGAAGAATGTAGTACTTTGATTTAGTGAAATTGCTCAGTTATTGACTCTGCCTTTGCTTTATAGGCGAACTGTAATGAAATTGTTTTGGCTTCAACACATGATGTACAAGAACTCGATATTACTTCTCTACTGGCCTGTCAATCATACATATGGATTGGAGAAGAATATGACAGAGAATCCAAAAGGTTTGCTTATCTTATATAGTCAATTTATTTTATTTCACACCAAAAACATTTTGCATGGGGTATAGTAGTCAATTTTAAATATAGCTTTCTTCAAAGAGTCTATTAAATGGTTATGCTTGTGATTTGAATTGTCTCGAAGACTATTTGTGTCTGTCTCCCTTCATTTGGGAAGGAGACAAACATAACTGGTTTAGCTGCCAATAAAGGCTCTCCTTACTTCAGTATACAAAGTACTCCTGCTTCTTTCATTAGACCCTGAGCTACTCCTAGGGTTTCAGTCAGAGTAATCCTCAAAGCCTGATGCTAATTACTGACATTTAACTCCAAAGAAATGTCAGAAATTTACACAGTGGTAAATAAATTTACCTGATTTGCATAATTACTGTAAAAAGCAGAATACACAAATATATTAAGTAGACTGAGTCATATTTACTAATTTTCAGTGTTTCTTCTTGCATATCTCCTTATAAGCATACCTTTTTTTTAAGATAAAAATGTAGACAGCCTTACTTTTCAGCAAAACTCCGGACACTGCACCAAGAGTGCAGGAACGCTTTCCTATTTTGGGGTGTCTCCTCCACGTTTGCCCTCCCTCTTCTTTTCTCCAGACTCTTGGAAATTTTACGTACTGGGAATGGTGCCAGGATAGCCCCTTCCAGTGTTCTGCTTCTCGCTTGTTAGTATAGAATATAACTAAGTTGCAGTCATACTTCAGGGTAGATGGAACTGTGTTATATAACAAGTAAAAATTAACATTTTCATGTGATAACTAATACCTCACTCTAGGAAAACTTTTAACTCCGATTTCTTCAAAATGTATGAATTTTATAAATGGGTATCTGTACTTGAAGAGAACATACAATCTTTTTCTATATAGGATAAAAAGCCAATCTGTGTTAAATACTTCAAAACAAACATTTGCTCTAATTTGTACAACAACAAAATTCCCCCAAACATTTAACTTACATTTTGCCTAAATGCAAAAAGTTAACCAGTACTAAAACTGGCGATGATTGGGACTTGTACCTAAGTTTTCCTCATGGATATTTATTCATTTTATTTTTTTAAAATAAAGACTGTCCTTTGGGTAGATAAAAAGGTCTGTAATTGGAATTTGTGTTGAAAAATGGAACTTTCACAGTAACACACGAATGTTTTCCACAGTTCAGATGATATTGATTATCGTGGTTCCACTACAACTCTTTATCAACCCACTGCAACCTCCTATTCAGCAAGTCAGGTGCATCCATCTTCCTCTCTGCCATGGCTGGGCAGTGGACAGACTAGCACTGGAGCTAGTGTGGTATGTCATTTACTATTAGGTATGGTTTCTGGATATGGACTCGCTCAAAAATAGGTGTAAGTCACTTTGACAGAAGAACGGTGGGCTGCAGAGCTGAGCCCTGGCCAGCAGTAGTAACCACAGTGACACTAGCTAGCGTGCTGTGAATATGTGACAGGTGCATGCTTGTTTTTTTCTCGTAACAACCTAGGTGATTTTCATTTTATAAATGAGCAAACTGAGAGGCACATGGTGGTAAACAGAGAAGGAAAGAATTCTTGTCTACTCTGTGTTTGAAAAGTGCACCAATGACATTATTGTTAATCATGGTAGTTAAGGGGTCCCATTCTCATGTTCTGCTCTGAAGACTCTGGAGATAGTTCTGATTGTCCTCAGGGACGGGCACTTGGAGGAGAGTTCCCTTTATCCCTAGATGAAGCCGCTCGGTGTCCTCACAGTCCACACAGACCAGGGCCAAGCCATCAAGTGACTGTGCTTCCCCAGCCTGTTTAGACAAGTGTCACGTATTTAGGGGGTCAGAAAATCCACAACAGGGTTTATTTAAGTAATAATCCAGTGTGAGAGAATAAATGTTATTAGAATTATAGAATTAGATGTGGCCTGAAGCATATCCTTCCTATCTCTTGTGTGATGCCACAATGTAAATTCATTTTCATCTTCTTTTAAAGCTTATGAAAAGAAATCTCCATAATGTTAAAAGAATGACATCACACCCAGTCCATCAGTACTGTAAGTGTTTTATTCATTGTCAAAGAACTGAGTGGCCGCTATCATTTTGAAGCTGGCTTATAGAATTGGAAATATTGGAACCCTTTCCTAAGCTTTATGTCTTAAGTTTTTGCTTTTCCTCTTGTGTCTCAGATCTTACGGGTGCTCAGGATGGCAGTGTACGAATGTTTGAGTGGACACGACCTCAGCAGCTTATCTGTTTCCGCCAAGCTGGCAATGCAAGAGTCACCAGATTATATTTTAATTCACAGGGCAACAAGGTTAGTTCTAGGGGGTTACTACTAAATTCATCTGAAAATAATTGTGGATATTTATGAATAAATGGCTAGTAAAGCTACATCTAAAAACAAATTCAGTCACTATAGATCTAAGCTTAGCAGGCAGTTTGGAATGGAAACAGTGAGAGATTTATTTTTGGGAGGGCTCCAAAATCACTTCAGATATTGGCAGCAGCCATTAAAGTAAAAGACACTTGCTCCTTGGAAGAAAAGCTGTGACCAACCTACACACCATATTAAAAAGCAGAGACATCACTTTGCTGACAAAGGTCTGTCTAGTCAAAGCTATGGTTTTTCCAGTAGTCATATATAGATGTGAGAGTTGGATTATAAAAAAAGCTGAATGCCGAAGACTTGATGCTTTTAAACTGTGGTGTTGGAGAAGACTCTTGAGTGTCTCTTGGACTGCAAAGAGATCCAGCCAGTCCAGCATAAAGGAAATCAGTCCTGAATATTCATTGGAAGGACTGATGCTGAAACTCCAATACTTTGGCCACCTGATGCCAAGAATTGACTCATTTGCAAAGACCCTGATCCTGGGAAAGACTGAAGGTAGGAGAAGGGGCTGACAGAGGATAAGATGGATGGCATCACCGACTCGATAGACGTGAGCTTGAGCAAGGTCTGGAAGTTGGTAATGGACAGGGAAGCCTGGCGTGCTGCAGTCCATGGAGTCACAAAGGGCTGGATACAAATGAGCGACTGAACTGAGGCAGTTTGGTGTCTGTTTATATAGCCCTTTGGCTCTCAATAAGAGCATAAATCCACAGAATTTTGTGTGGATCAATTAATCATCCACTTACAGATACACTAAATATTCTGTGATTGTAAAGAATGTTTTTGTTGCATGTCTTGATGGTACCCCTGTGTGAAGTCAGGCACCTGAGAGAAACCAGTTTTTTTTTTTTCCCCTAAATTATACTACAGAAATTTGGAGTAAAGCAGTGAAATAGGCATGGAAAAGCCTTTAAAAGGTGGCAGGATATTTTCAGTACTTGGGGTTTCCTGAGACCAACCTAGATAGCATATTAAAAAGGAGAGACATTACTTTGCCAACAAAGGTCCATCTCGTCAAGGCTGTGGTTTTTCCAGTGGTCATGTATGGATGTGAGAGTTGGACTGTGAAGAAGGCTGAGCGCCGAAGAATTGATGCTTTTGAACTGTGGTGTTGGAGAAGACTCTTGAGAGTCCCTTGGACTGCAAGGAGATCCAGTCAGTCCATTCTAAAGGAGATCAGCCCTGGGTGTTCTTTGGAAGGAATGATGCTAAAGATGAAACTCCAGTACTTTGGCCACCTCATGCAAAGAGTTGACTCATTGGAAAAGACCCTGATGCTGGGAGGGACCGGGGGCAGGAGGAGAAGGGGACAACAGAAGATGAGATGGCTAGATGGCATCATCGACTCAATGGACATGAGTTTGGGTCAACTCCGGGAGTTGATGGACAGGGAGGCCTGGTGTGCTGCGATTCATAGGGTCACAAAGAGTCGGACACAACTAGCGACTGAACTGACTGAGAACTATAGCAGCAGGAACGTATGTACAGGCAGGATGTTGGTAAAGTGGGACTGAGTGACTTTCCTTTTGATAAGTGATTTTTTACCTTTGACATGGCTACTCAGAAGCTGTATTTAATATTTACACTATTCTTACAGTGTGGTGTTGCGGATGGAGAGGGTTTTCTGAGTATTTGGCAAGTAAACCAAACTGCGTCAAATCCTAAACCTTACGTGGTAAGTATCACTCAGTATTCCCGGGGTACATGCAGAGGCTGCCTTGTTTGTGAAGTGTTTGTTTCAGACAGCAGATCCTACTGGTAGATCTTTTGGGAAAGGGACCGCTCTGCCAGGAACCACAGCCCAGCACCCATTGCCCTCATTCTAGGTCAAAATAACCAAAGACTTTGGTCATCCTTCAAGCTCTGAAAACCATTGTATTTGAAAATTTTTAGGGACCTTCCCTGTGTGTAGTACTATTTAAGATACATTTCTATTATACTTTTATCCATTTTGAAATCTCTAACTTCTTAATGATAGAATTTTATAGTGATTCATTTTAGGTACTATAATAAGAACCAGACAGTTCCATGCATGCCAATTTGCTCCAGAATATTACTTACTAGATTTTAAAATAACCAATCCCCATAGGCGACTTCATCCATTAATCCAAATCCTGTTTCAGTCATTTGATGATGCAGATGAGCATGTCTGGAGATGTTTCTCTTAAATTAATACATTATAGACTGTGCAATAAAGTCTTTATAGAAGTGGAAGTGACCTTCAATCTACCCTCTGGCCTTTGTCATTTCTGTAATATGCCAAAATAATTTCAAACAGAAAAATGTCTATTTTCTTTTAAATACCCTGTTCCTCCTCCTGACTCCTCACCTCCAAGTTTCTGTTCTTCCACACCTGACACAAAAAGGAGAGTCATATCTGTCTCAGTAACTGGTTTGCTACAGCTCTGGAACATCCTTAGGCAGTCTTGGGCAACCTTAAACCTGTGGATTACTTTGCAGGACTACTTTTGACTTTGTTTTTTATTATTGCTGTTTACCTGGAGTGAAGGCAGGGCCCACAGAGGTGGTAAGGAAGCTAGGTATCTATATTAAGGTTACAGTTTGACTTGAGTCCTTCAGGTCTAAGACTAGATGGACATGTAGGAGTTGTTCCTCTTTGGGTGGTGGCTGTTTGTTATGATTTAATATTATTAAAGCTTATTAAATGTATTTGAGATAAGCACTAAAATTGCCTGGACCCTTAATATAATTAAATTTCTTGCTTAAATTCATGTACTTGTTTTATCCCTTTGTTACATAATCTAAAAAAGTCACCTTTAATTCCATGTTTTTACCAACTTCTTTAAGTTTGATATTAGCCAAATAATGTGCAGATGACAGCAAATCCTATCATTTACTCTTTATTCTAGATTTTAAAAACTGTCTACAGCTTTTGCATGTAGTAAATGATTAGCAGAGCTGTGTGTGTGTGTGTGTGTGTGTGCTGTACCACATCTTACAGGGTTCTGAGATAACAGCAGCTGCACTTCGTTCCCACAGAGCTGGCAGTGCCACAGTAAAGCCACAAGTGACTTTGCATTTGTTACCTCTTCAAGTCTAGTTGCCACATCTGGACACTCCAATGATAATAGGTGGGTTGACAAAGATGCAAACCAGAAATAAGCCTATTTTAGGCAGAAAGGCAGTCTTGCTAGAAAGTATGCTATGCTAAGTCACTTCAGTCGTTTCCGACTCTGTGCGACCCCATAGACGGCAGCCCACCAGGCTCCCCCGTCCCTGGGATTCTCCAGGCGAGAACACTGGAGTGGGCTGCCATTTCCTTCTCCAATGCATGAAAGTGAAAAGTGAAAGTGAAGTTGCTCAGTCGTGTCCGACTCTTAGCGACCCCATGGATTGCAGCCTAACAGGCTCCTCCGTCCATGGGATTTTCCAAGCAAGAGGTACTGGAGTGGGGTGCCATTGCCTTCTCCAGAAAGTATGGATTTCTATATTTAGTCAGGTTTTACAACCTCAGAAATACAAAAACTGTTACAAATTCTTTTAAGCAGTTTTCCTTATCAGAAAGAGGCAAAAATTACTCCCAATGTAATCTAATAAGTATGTGGAATTTTTTTTAACCGGTGTTAAATACTGGCAGATTTTTGAGACTCTATAGCACAGAGTCGGACACGACTGAAGCGACTTAGCAGCAGCATTCTCAACATTTTCTTTGCCTTCGATTGTTTTCATTGACAGCATGTGCCCATGAATGATACCTCTCATTTCCCTGTGGTGTTGATGCCCAGGGATAGAGAAGCATCTCTTCTACTCAGGAAATAATGTCTCATTTTCCCTGGAGTAATAATGGAAAAGAGAGAGGGCCAGGAGATGAGATGGGGACGAGTCAGGTGGGACCCATGTGAGACACAGAACCCTGTAGTTTGAAAAGGATAGACTCTTAGAAGTGATATATCCTCAGTCCTAACCTCTACTACCCTCGTCCTAGTTGAGAATCACTGCTTTATAAATGTAAGTGAACCAAAAAACCGTAAGACTCAATAAGTAAAAATATTTGATGTAAATCCCAGTGATGATTTAGAACAACTTGTCTATGATGTATTTTTATTAGAAATGTATGCCTCTGGGACACATTGATAACACCTGGAAACAGCCTCATTCATGGTGAGTCAACTCTTCGATTTTCATTATGCTGTGAAAGAGTGCTTTCCTGGTTTTAACTAGTAAATTCAGTGTGTACAGTTTGTTCATGGGTTAAAAATGGAGAAATGTATAGAATGAATAAAATTCTAAAAGTTAATTGGAATGCTGGCTGGCTTGCTGAGGTAAATATGTATGGTCTCAGACATCCAGCTAGGCTCGAGTAATCTTTGTGTTGTATTCCCTTCAGAATATATGGTATGGGGAGTGGTGCTACTAACAAGTCTTCCCAGTTGGTGCTAGTGGTAAAGACCCACCTGCCAATGCAGCAGTCACAGGAGACAAGAGTTCGATCCCTGGGTTGGGAAGGTCCCCTGAAGGAGGTCATGGCAATCCACTCCAGTATTCTTGCCTGTGGAATCCCACGGACAGAGGAGCCTGTGGGCTTCAGTCCATATGGTTCCAGAGTCAAGGCTGTTGAAGGAGTTAGTGGCAAAGTATTTATTGAGCTCAGCAGAAATGAGATCATATTTTAAAGAATTAAACCTAACCATAAAATGAAAGTTAACCTTATGATGAATTAGAAATATGAACAATGCCAATTGAACATTATTCCTTTGTGACAGCGTTTCCAGATTGCCATCCTAAAGATCAGTTTTCCACACGATACCACCAAAAATGCTCAAAGCTCTAGTAAGTTTTGAGTTAAACAAAGCTAGGTGGACTTAAAGATTTCTTTTATGATGAAGAGGTATTATTTGAGAGATGTAATTTTCAATTTTGATTGAAAAATTGTTTTGGTGAATAATTATTAACATCTTTTAAATTAATATTAAGGCTTTAATCATATTAGAATGCAGAGTCCCAGGAAGGATAGCTTCTTAATTTGTAGCTGGCAGTTTTCACACTAGTGTAGTTTTAATTACTTCATTAGGAAGAATAGTTGATTTACAGTGTTTTTGAAGTGTAGTTGATTTACAGTGTTAATTTCTGCTATATAACAAAGAGATTCAGTTGTACATACATTCTTTTCCATTATGGTTTATCACAGGATATTAAATATGGTTCTCTGTCTCTAGACAGTTTTTTATAAGGCTTTATGTATAGACAGGGACTGTGAAAGGGTAAATACTTGTTGTCATTGGTGGGTGTTAGTAAAGACATCGAGTATCACTGAGAAGCTTGTTCTCCTCTGCATTTTGGCTTCTGCATTCTTAGGAGACAGTATAGCTTAGTTAGGGCTTAAATTTACTGTGTATATGTGTGTTTTCATACTAAGGTTATGAATAAGAAGTTTTTTTTCTGTCAGCGCTTGCAATCTTTTTACTTTGATCATGATTATAGAAATTTAGAAGGGAAACTGTGACAGTAATTTCTGTATTACTGAAATGTGTATTTAAAAATTACCAGCAGTACCAAAGTAGACATGGTTTGGGAAAGGCTCTTGATGTTTCTCTCCAGGTTTCACATGCCACGATCATGGTGCCACGGTGCTTCAGTATGCACCAAACAGCAACTCCTCATATCTGGAGGCAGGAAAGGATACATCTGCATTTTTGACATCAGGCAGAGACAGCTCATGCACACATTCCAGGCGCATGACTCTGCTATTAAGGCACTGGCTCTCGACCCCTGTGAGGAATATTTTACTACAGGTTCAGCAGAAGGTAACATCAAGGTGAGTCATTATATGAGAGATGTGCAAATGTGCTATTATGTTTATATTCTGTCAAGGCTGATTGGGAAGGGGAACCAAAGCAAAAAACTAACCACCCTCTTTGTGCGAACACCGTCTGTCTCTTGCTTCCTTCCTTCTTTCCGTGTGGTTCTTGTTAGGACCTAGAAAACCAGATGAACTCAGTATACTCTCAGGTCATAAAAAGCTTTAAAGAAGTCTATGTGTTTAATTAACTCATGGAGTTTCTGGGGACCTTCTCCCCTCTCCCTGCCTCTGTCTCCAGTCCCTGACTCTATTTTGCACAGTTGAGGTTTCCAGATAAGTGAGGCAGTACTGTTCTTTTATACTGCCCCAGGGCCAAAGCTTAGTATGTTAGGAATGTATTTAATTGAACTAGAGATGGGGTTATATATGGTTAATATGAAACAAGAGGATGTGAAAAAAAGGAATTTGAAAGAAGGTACAGGGAACTGTAAAGATAGTAAATGGCCCTGTGAGTGGTGTTATTTCTAATTAAATAAGCTGTTGGGAAAGAGGTAGTTGAGGGGAAGGTTGGGCTTTAAAGAGGTCATTTGGGCTGGGAGAACACAAGTGAAGGCCTTGTTTTTGAAAGTTTCTCATCTCTTTCTTAAAAGACTTACACTTTTTGTTTTCACGGTTTCCTCTAAACTAGGTTTGGAGATTGACAGGCCATGGCCTCATTCATTCATTTAAAAATGAACACGCTAAACAGTCCATATTCAGGAACCTGGGGGCTGGAGTCATGCAGATCAACATCACCCAGGGCAACCGGATCTTCTCCTGTGGGGCAGACGGGACATTGAAAACCAGGGTTTTGCCCAGTGCTTTTAACATCCCTCATAGAATTCTTGACATTCTGTAGGCTTAAAGGTTGGGGCTTTATTTTTATAAACACTTCAGTTAAAAACACTCTGCAGAAATTGTTAGGCATTTCTGCTTTCCAAGCAGTTGTTTACCCATTGAAAACAATACAGAGAATCTCTGTGTAGAATCTGATCAAAGGTGAGTGTTAGGCCGCGTTGTGCCTATGTGGGCTGGTAGAATGACTGTGCATGTAACCTTTATCATGCTGACAATATTTAAATAAAGCAAAACCTAGTATTGTATGAAGGGTAGCTATTCTTTACAGCATTTAGCAAACCTGACTCAGAAAACAATCAAGGTTAGAAGTTAGCCTGTAACTAAGTTATAATAATGAGAAGGACTTTTACACCAAATCTAGGAAGAAAATGTTGCTGTTTCAGGTTTTTCTTCCTATTCTTACCACGATTGTAGCATGCCTGCAGTCTCCTTTGTTGAATGAAGAACAGTCATAAGGAGTTAGAAGCTCCAGGTCACCAGAAACACTCTAAGCTTTGGAGCCCCGTGCAGTGACTTGTTCTCTGCTGTGAGAGGTGGTTCCCATTCTTTTCCTGCTGAATATTTTTCCTGTTAGTGTTTATACTGAGCTAGTACTGTAATTTGCAAATGAGTGCAAATTTAAATGCAATGTTTTCCTCACAGTTCGCACATTCACATTTTTTGGACTGCTAGTTTTTCTATTTAAATATTTGCCTTCATGTTAGGAATGTAATAGTTGGACATGACATTTTTGTAGTTAACCAAACCATACCAAGTTAATATTTCTTTTTTTAGTCCAGTTTAGTACTTTTTCTTTTCACTATTTAAGGTTAAACACTCACAACATTTGAAGGCTATGTTGAAACTACACCAGTAGAGCATTTCATATTATAATTAAAATGAATGTTAGGCTTTTTGTGGCCAATTAATAGTTGATGAGATTGGTGATATTATTTATTATCACAGCCTATTGTATAAACTATGCAGAGTTAAATATTATTTGCTTGAAAAATATTAGCCAATGTTGTCATATTTTGATGTACTTCTTGGTTATGACCAAAAATATGTTCTTGAAATATTGAAACCAGTGTCTGTGTGTTTAAATGTTTACCAGCAAATTGTCTCATCATGTTAATGAGAATGTTTAATGCCTGTGCAGTAAATAGTAAAATATAATGGCATCAAAGCACCTTTCTCTGAGGGCAGTGTGGTATTTAGGCTGTGAAATACATATGTAAAAGAAAAATAAATGTTATTTGTTAGAGTTTTATCTCAGTTTGGTGTGGCATTCTTTGATAATAACAGTTGAGATCATTTTAACTTTAATAAAACTTAACTATTGGAAAATTCTTAAGATATTGGGCAGTTCATTCATTTACAAATATTTATGAGTGCCTTCTATATGAGAAGCCATTTTAGGAAACGGGATACAGAGGTGACCAGACAGAAGGCACGCAATGTTGGGATTCAGTAGGGTAAGAACTAACATTACTTTATCTTCTTGTTGATTGAAGTTAGAGTGCATTTTGGTGTCCACACTGGTGAAGGAGCTAAGCTGGGGATGGTGCTCATGTGGACTGGTGAAGAAAAGGGAGGATGCCTAAATACTTAGGAACACAAATGCGACAAAATGATAAGCATACACATACACTTACTGGGGCTTTCCCCAGTGGCTAAGCAGGTAAAGAATCCGCCTGCAACGCAGGAGACAAGTGTGTGATCCATGGGTCAGGAAGATCCCCTGGAGGAGGAAATGGCAACCTGCTCCAGTATTCTTGCCTGGAAAATCCTAGGGACAAAGGAGTTTGGCAGGCAGCAGTTCATGGGGTCACAAAAGAGCCGGACATGACTGAGCATGCATGCACATACACTTACCTCAGTTCTGCATACAGTAACTTCTATGTGTTGCATTCTCTCCATCACTGTATGTATTATACTAAAATAGTACCTGGTGATTTGATCAGTCTAAGATAATAGAATTTTTCAAAATTGTAGATGATTTACAATACTGTTAGGTATGCAACAAAGTGATTCAGTTATATATATTTTTCCAGTTCTTTTCCATTATATTGAATGCAGTTCTCTGTGCTATACAGTAAATCCTTGTTTATCTATTTTATATATAGTGGTGTGTATCTGTTAATCCCATATTCCTGATTTATCCCCCATACCACCTTTCCCCTTTGGTAACTATAAGTTTGTTTTCTATGTCTGTAAGTCTGTTTCTGTTTTGTAAATAAGTTCATTTGTATTTTTTTTTTATAGATTCCACATATAAATGATATCATTTGTCTTTCTCTGAAGGTTTACTTAGTATGAAAATCTGTAGGTCTATGGGCTTCTCTGGTGGCTCAGAGGTTAAAGCGTCTGCCTGCAATGCAGGAGACCTGGGTTTGATCCCTGGGTCGGGAAGATCCCCTGGAGAAGGAAATGGCAACCCACTCCAGTACTCTTGCCTGGAGAATCCCATGGATGGAGGAGTCTGGTGGGCTACAGTCCATGGGGTCGAAGAGAGTCGGACATGACTGAGCAACTTCACTTTCACTTTCATCCATATTACTGCAAATGAACTCTGGGAGCTGGTGATGGACAGGGGGGCCTGGCATGCTGCACTTCATGGGGTTGCAGAGTCGGACATGACTGAGTGACTGAACTGAACTGATCCATATTACTGCAAATGGCAGCATTTCATTCTTTTTAATAGCTGCATAGTATTCCATTATATATATATATATATACATACATATATATATATATATATATATACACACACACACACACACACACCATATCTTCTTTATCCATTCATCTGTTGTAAACAGTGCTGCTATGAACACTGGGTGCATGTATTTTCAAATTAGAGTTTTCATCTTTTCTGGATATATGCCCAGGAGTGGGATTGCAGGATCATATATGCTAAATCTAGTTTTAGTTTGTTTTTGAGGAACCTCCATACTGTTTTCCATAATGGCTGCTGGAATTTACATTCCAGCCCAACAGTGTAGGAGGGTTCCCATTTCTCCACAGCCTCTCCAGCGCTTATTGTTTGTTGATTTTTAATGATGGCCATTCTGATCTTCATGAAGTGATACTACTCCTGGGCATATATCCAGAGAAGACTATAACTCAAAAAGGTACATACATCCCAGTGTGCATTACAGCACTGTTTCACAACAGCCAGAACTTGGAGGCAACCTAAATGTTCATCAAAAGATGGCTAAAGAAGATGTGGTGTGTGTTATATATATATTACACACACACACATGTACACACAACAGAATATCATGCAGCCATAAACAAAAAAAAACAAAATGCATTTGCAGCAACATGGATGGACCGAGAGATTGTTACACTGAATGAAGTCAGAGAAAGATAAATAGCCTATGATATTGTTTTCATGAGGAATCTAAAAAAGGATACAAGTGAACTTATTTAACACAACAGAAGTAGAGTTACAGATGTAGTAAACCAACTTATGGTTACCAGTGGGGTGAGGGAAGGTAGGGATAAGTTGGAAGATTGGGACTGACATATACACAATACTATATATAAAATATCAGAGAAGACAATGGCACCCCACTCCAATACTCTTGCCTAGAAAATCCCATGGACGGAGGAGCCTGGTGGGCTGCAGTCCATGGGGTCGCTAAGAGTCGGACACGACAGGGCGACTTCACTTTCACTTGCATGCATTGGAGAAAGAAATGGCAGCCCACTCCAGTGTTCTTGTCTGGAGAATTCCAAGGATGGGGGAGCCTGCTGGGCTGCTGTCTATGGGGTTGCATAGAGTTGGATACGACTGAAGCGACTTAGCAGCATATATAAAACATAAGGACCAACTGTATAGTACAGAGAACTCTAAATACTCTAATGGCCTATATGGGGAAAGAATCTAAAAGAGTGGATGTATTTTACTTGTTCTGAAATCTATTTTGTCTGAAATTAATGTAGCTATTTTAGTTTTCTTTTGATTCATGTTAGCATAGTTTACCTTTTTCCATTTCTTTACTTTTAATCTGTGTCTTTAAAGTAGGTGTGGGTCTTGGGTTTTGTTTTTTGTTTTTTTTTTTTAAATCCTGACTGTCTTGTACTGGTATATTTAGATCATTTACATTTAAAGTGATTATTGATAAGAACATGGTAAATATTAATACAGCTGTAACTGTTTTCTCTTTGTTGCACTTTAAAAAAATCTTTTCTGCCTTCTCTGGTGTTAGTTGAGCATTTAATATGATTCAACTTTATCTTCTCTTATTAAATCTATTATACTTCTGTAAAAGGAGTGTAAGTGGCTGCTCTAAAATTTTTCTTATACATTTGCCACAGATTTAAGTTACTTTCAGGTAACATTATACTGCTTCATAGATAGTGCAGGTATACTATACTGTTCCCAGTTCCTCTCTGCCGCTTCTGTAACGTTGCTGTCATTCACTTCCATTTTCCATCATCTCAGTACATTGTCTCTGTTATTACCTTTAACAGTTACATATGGAAATCAATTGTGAGTAAAAAAAAATACGATCTTACCTACATTTATTTCTTCTATTTCTTTTCCATTCTTTATGTAGATATCAGTTTCTGATCCATATAATTTTCTATCTCTTGAAGAACTTTAACCATTTCTTGCAAGGCAGACCTGTTAGTGAGATTTCCACAGTTTTTGCTGGTCTGAAAGACAAAAAAATCCAGTATAATTCTTTTCCTTGTTTCTTTCTTTCTTTTTTTTTCTTTTTTCTCTGTACCATGTGGCTGGTGGGATTTTAGTTCCGTGACCAGGGATTGAACTCAGGCCATAGCAGTGAAAACATCAATGCTAGAACCCCCAAAACAAACCCATGAGGCATTGTTTCTATTGTTAGTGATAAATAGATTTCAGAATCCCTGTTTTATAGGTAAGACAGTTGAGACTCAAACTCTGCAATGTAGGAATTCAAATGAGTTTCACTCCTCAGTTCAAACCCACATAGTCCTGCATTGGTCTGTAAATATTGCCCTCAGTTCAGTTCAGTTACTCAGTCATGTCCGACTCCTTGTGACCCCATGAATCGCAGCACGCCGGGCCTCCCTGTCCATCACCAACTCCTGGAGCTTACTCAAACTTGTGTCCATCGAGTCAGTGATGCCATCCAGCCATCTCATCCTCTATCGTCCCCTTCTTCTCCTGCCCCCAATCCCTCCCAGCATCAGAGTCTTTTCCAATGACTCAACTCTTCACATGAGGTGGCCAAAGTATTGGAGTTTCAGCTTTAGCATCAGTCCTTCCAATGAACACCCAGGACTGATCTCCTTTAGATTCATGGACCTAACATTCCAGGTTCCTATGCAGTATTGCTCTTTACAGCATCGGACCTTGCTTCTATCACCAGTCACATCCACAGCTGGGTATTGTTTTTGCTTTGGCTCCATCCCTTCATTCTTTCTGAAGTTATTTCTCCACTCATCTCCAGTAGCATATTGGGCACCTACCGACCTGGGGAGTTCCTCTTTCAGTATCCTATCATTTTGCCTTTTCATACTGTTTATGGGGTTCTCAAGGCAAGAATACTGAAGTGGTTTGCCATTCCCTTCTCCAGTGGACCACATTCTGTCAGACCTCTCCACCATGACCCGCCTGTCTTGGGTAGCCCCACACGGCATAGCTTAGTTTCATTGAGTTAGACAAGGCTGTGGTCCGTGTGATCAGATTGACTAGTTTTCTGTGATGATGGTTTCAGTGTGTCTGCCCTCTGATGCCCTCTCGCAACACCTGGGTTTCTCTACAGATATCTAAATACTTCTCACAGATTCCCATGGACTCTCTGAGAAATATATGGTAGGCATATTACTGATACTAGATATGTCTTTGGACTTCACGGTGGATTCTTCAACTTAAGCTCCACACACACACACACACACCCCCCAAGTTAAGCGAGTTAAGAGTATGCAGGCTGACACAAAGAGCGAGAGGAAATAAGCTTGTGAGAGACTCTTATCCAGTCCCTAAAGGAAAACTGCCTCAGGCTACCTGTATAGGACAGGATGTGTTGTATGTCTGTCAGTCACGCAGTTGTGTCCAGCTCTTTGCGACCCCATGAACTGCAGTACGCTAGGCTTCCATGTCCAGCCCCTTTGATGAGGCCAGGGATGTGATTAGTCTGGTGGTCTGGCATGTAAAGCACCGCGGGAAGTCACAGAGAGAACAAGACTGAGAAGTTTGCCTCGGGCATATTCCACTCAAATTCAAACCTAGGAATCTAGCTTTGGCTAAGGCTCTGTTTGACCCAGGAACCTGAGGTGGGCAGGAATCGTCCTGTAACCTTGTGGACACTACCTGTAAGTATAATGGCACCACACTTGCTTAGGGCACCCGTAAGTCACAAGGCTTAGGGAGTTGTGAACGATAACCACTGTTCTTAGGACCTGTCCTGCGGCAGGTATTGCAGAGATATATTCCAAACACCTTGGACTTTCAGGTGGCCAACCGCACAGGTATATTTTCCAATACACACTGGAAGGAACAACAAAAACCACATAATACCACACTCAGGGCAAAAGACTCAAGATCCCTGATTTCTGAAGGAATACCAATCAAAGGGACAAGGAGACATCAAATCCACCAGGCAAGTTAGGTGTCGTCACAAGGCTACAGGCACTAAATGCGGGAGAGGGGCTGGAGCAAAGGGAGCCCCCGACACTGTCGGTGTGAAGGACTGGCAACTCCCAGAAAAATGGACAGTCTTCGAATGCCTGCCAAAAAGTTCTCAAGAGAGACTAAGCCTAGGCGCTGACATTCCCAGCCCTGGGCTTAAACCCCTAGAAACCCATCATTCAGAAAGAGACGTGCACATCCACAAGCACTGCAGCAATATTCATAGGAACCAAGACAGAGAAACAGCAAAATCCCCACCGATACGTTAGAGCTTCAACAAGATGTGCCGCCTATAAGGGACGGACTATTACTTGGCCAGAGAAAACCCCACTGAGAGATGGGGATGTTATTCCCCTGGAAGCCACGGGGATGGAAATTGAAGGATCCTATGCTCCAGAGACTCAGCCAGACAGTGGAGGACCACAGGGCCCATGATGTCCCCCTCTGGACTGAAGAAAAATAAACGAAGGATCGAATTTATACCCCAAAGAGAGACCCTGAGAAAGTTCTATCTCGTACCAAGGGAACCAGAAAAAAAAAAAAAGACAAATCCAGAAGTGAAGGGGGTGGGGATGAATTAGGGGGTCCAGGCTAGAAGAAATAGAGACCTCTGTATCCGTCATAGATAATCCACCAGAATTATCAGCTTTCTTACTTTCTTCTTTCATTTGTTTTTCACATACACACAGAAGTTTCTGCGCCTGACCTGACCACAGAAATGGCCATCTCTAAAGGTAATCCACAGAGATAGTCTCTTTCCTTCCTCATATACACTGAAAACTGGGTCAGACATAGATAATCCACAAAAACCTTGTGCTCAGCAGGGGGCATGACCTTCTGCAAGAAGCTCTGTGACAAAAAAACCCAGAAACATAGATACAGCCTATAGTTACCATCATACCTGTATCAGAGGTCTGTACACTGACAATACCACAAACACAGAACAGCCAATTGACTATACAACATGGGCACGATGCCAAAGGAAAAGAAAGAAAAGTAGTTCCTACTGTATCCCCTCGAACCTACTTTATTTGACGTTTCTCCTATACCAGGAGTCTACACAGGCTTATGTCCCAGGTTGGGACAGGGTGAGGTCAAGACAGCCTGGCAGGGTGCCCTTCCTGAGACCCCTTTTCAACCTCTAGTGCCTGCTCGGCTCTGGCTGGGACCAGAGTCCGGAGTGGAATCAAGGCCTGGAGGATCTTGGGAGCAATAGTCAACTGACCTCCACCCTCTCCTGGTGCTAAGGTTCCCAGCTCAAGCTTCCTTCCTGAGAGTGCAGCTTCCTAGGCACCTTGGTGTCTAGATCTGGGTGCTCTGGACCTGTTGGGATTAGTTAAAATGCGGGAGAGTATAGGTTTAAGGAGAGGAAACTGTGGGACACAAGCCCCTAGGTGTTTGCTCAGACACATTGCACTGGAAGGCGCAGCCCAGGAACCTGACATTCCCTATGGCTCCGGTTGCACTAGGAACCCAAGGTGGATGTGGAAAAATGCTGCCCACTTGTGGACATGTCCTGTCAGTACAACCGGACAGCCAGGGCTTCGGGGCACCTAGAGTCCACAGGGCATGGGGGTCTGTTAACCATAATGGCTGCCCTTAGGACTTGTCCCGGGACGGGTATTGCAGAAGTAAATTTTGGCCAAGGTGGAACTTCAGGAAGTCAGTTGCTAATGCTATATTATCTTCACACCTTTGAAGGAAAAATCAAAACCAGAAAACCTAAACCTCAATAAGAAACCAAAATGCTTCCACATTCCTAATGACTGCAGGCATGTCCATTAGAAGGATGACAAGAAATCAAATCCCACTGGTCTAGTTATCATTCTCACAGGGCTACAAACAGTAACTGGGAGACTACCTGGAGGAAAGGAACCCCGCTACCTACCCCTGGGAAATACACGGTCGGTGCCCAGAAGAAAGGACAGCCTCCAAATACCTGCCCAAACTGTCAAGAGAGGTCAGTCAAGGAGCTGACATTTCTACACCTGGCTCTAGATTCCGAGAGATCTATCATTCAAGAAAACACAGGGACCCCAACATGCACTGCACTTGTAATCACAAAAGCCTGTCTATTCCTTCTGTAGCTATTTCTCCACTCTTCTCCAGGAGCATATTGGGCACCTACCAAACCGGGGAGCTCATCTTTCAGTGTCATATCTTCTTGCCTTTTCGTGCCATTCATGGGGTTAAGTAGTTTGCCATTCCCTTCTCCAGTGGACCACATTTTGTCTAAACTCTCCATCATGACCCATATATCTTGGTTGGCCCTACACGGCATGATCATAGTTTCATTGAGTTAGACAAGGTTGTGATCCATGTGATCAGTTAAGTGTATATGTGTATATGTTCGGTCCATATGTGTATATGTTTGGTGGCTCAGAGGTTAAAGCGCCTGCCTGGAATGCAGGAGACCCAGGTTCGATCCCTGGGTCGGGAAGATCCCCTGGAGAAGGAAATGGCAACCCAGTCCAGTACTCTTGCCTGGAGAATCCCATGGAGGGAGGAGGCTGGTAGGCTATAGTCCATGGGATCACAAAGAGTCGGACACTACTGAGCGACTTCACTTCACTTACACATACAGACCAGTTAGGTGTATGTGTGTACTTGTATAGCTGATTCAGTTTCTCTACAGAAGAAGCAAACACTGTAAAGCAACTATACTCCATTAAAAACTAATAAAAAACAAGAAGTAAAATAAAATAAACCCCCCCAAACTCATAGAGAACTGGTTGGTGGTTGTAAGGGGAGGTTGTTGGTAGTAGGAGAAAAAGAAGAAAGTGGTTATAAGGAACAAACTTTCAGTTATAGATTAAGTCTTGAGTATTTAAGTTACAGCATGCTGAGTATAGATAATATAGATGAAAATACTGTATTGCTGATTTGTAAGCTGAAAAGAGACTAGGTCTTGGAAGTTCTCATCACAGATTTTTTTTTAGCTATGTCAGATGTTGGATATTAAGTAAACTTACTGTGATCATTTCACATTATATATATACATAAAATATGTATAAAATCACTGTGTTGCATGGATTAAAATTAACGTGATATTACGATTATATGTCCATAAAACTGGAGGAAAAATCCAACCAAACCCCCTAAACATGAAATGAAGTCTCAAATATGAAAATGGTCAGTTTGTCAACTGCACATCCATATAGAAGAAATGCAAAGGGAATATAAAGGAGTCAAGCCAAAAGAAAATGGTACTACACGGAGGTCTGGACCTTCACAAAAGACTTAAGAACACAAGTAAGTATATCGGGAAATTAAATAAAGACTTTGACCTCACTATTTACCTCTGTTTAAAAGACAATCAGATTCCCTGAAGCAAAAATAATACAAACATTTCTGGTTTTATAACATATGTACTGGTGAAATACATGACACCAATGTCAAAGAGGCCAGGAGAGGAGAATGAAAGTATGTTGTCAAATACTGCATATAAAATGGTATATTGCTGAGGTAGACTGTGATAAAGATACACAGTTAAATAAAGTGAAAGAACACAGAAAGGACTTACAACTATTAAGCCAGAAAGAACATAAGGTGAAATTACATAAAAGTTTTCACTCCTCCAAAAGATAGCAGCACACGGGGAAAAAGGGTGCAGAGGACACATGAGACAACAGAAAGACAGTAGATGTGAACAAAACACATTGATCATTACATTAGACATCGATGGTGTAAACTTGAGGGGCCGAAAGGTAAACGGCTTCCTACTGCAAGTTATGAAGTCTCTGTTGCAACGACATGACTCTGTTGTAGCACAAGTGCAGCCACAGTCTATACATAAAGGAATGGATGTGGCTATGTTCCAACAAAATAGTATTTTCAAAAACAGGCCATCTACCAGGCCATAGTTTATTAGTCTCTTAAGTACCTCAATTCAGAAATAAATATGGGGCAGAAGTAAATACAAGGCAGAAGTAAATATGGGGAAATAGCATGATCTATACATGCTGTCTACAAAAAAGATTTCAGTATGATACCCACAGATTAGAAGTAAAAGAATAGAAACACATAGATATACCATACTCATGTTGCAGAGAAGAACCAATTCTGACTCCATGTTGGGACTGTTTCTTTGACTTGTTTTGGTTGCTGTTGTTATAATCATACATAAAGCCCTGCCTCAGTAAACCAACCCCTCAGCCTGGATTAATGTGCCTTTGTTCAGCCCACAGATAATTTGACCCCCTACCTGTTAATGGCTGCAGGAAAGAAAGATTATTGGTGCTGTGTCTGCTCAAAACTGTTTGACGCTTTATCACCTAGTGGACTATAGTGCACCAGGCTCCTCTGTCTGCGTAATTTTCCAGGCAAGAACACTGGAGCGGGTACTCATCCCTTTGTCCAGGGGATCTTCCCTACCCAAGGACTGAACCAACATCTGCATGGCAGGTGGATTCTGTGCTGCTGAAGGTCCAGGGGAATCCATTGATTAGAGAAACATAAAACCCCAGTGAGGTATCCTCTCACACCAGCCTCAGAATGTCAGTTATTAAAAAGGCTACTAACAATAAATGATAGAGAGGGTGTAGATAAAAGTGAATCTTCTACATTCTTGGTGGATATGTAAATTTATACAGCTACTATGGAGAACAGTATGGAAATTCCTTTAAAAACTAGGAATAAAACTAATATATGACCAAGCAATCCATTTCTGGCCATATATCCAGGAAAACCCATCATTGTAAAGGACACATTTGCCCCAAAGTTCACAGCAGCACAATTTACAATAGCCATGACATGGATGCAGCCAAGATGTCCATTGACATCTGCCTTGATAAACAAGTTGTGATATATATACACACAATGGAGTATTACTCAGCCATGAAAAGAAATGAAACTGAGTTAGTGTATGAGGTGGATGAACCTCAGAGTATGTCATGCAGAGTGAAGTAAGTCAGAAAAACAGATATTAATTCATATATATGGACTCTAGAAGAGAGAGATATATACTTCTGAATCTATTTTCAGGCAGGGCAGGAAAAGACAGGAAGTGGGGGAAGGAGAGGGTGGCATGAATGGAGAGAGTAGCATTGATATACACACACTTACTTGTATAAAAATAGATAGCTTATAGGATGGAGAAGGCAATGGCACCCCACTCCAGTACTCTTGCCTGGAAAATCCTATGGACGGAGGAGCCTGGTGGGCTGCCGTCTATGGGGTCGCACAGAGTCGGACATGACTGAAGTGACTCAGCAGCAGCAGCAGCTTGTAGGAAGCAGCTATGGAGCACAGGGAACTCAGCTCAGTTCTGGGTGATGACTTAGACAGGTGGGATGGTGGAGATGGTGAGAGGGAGGCTCAGATGGCGGGAATGCTGATTCACATTGTTGTACACCAGAAATCAGGAAGATATTGTAAATCAATTATACACCAACTAAAAAAATTAAATATTATCTGTACCACCACCAAGTTCTGGACAGAGTGTGGAGAGAAGGGAACTGTCCCACGCTTTTGGTAGGAACATAAATTGATACAGCCACTATGGAGAACAGTATGGAGATTCCTTAAAAAACTAGGACTAGAACTACCACAAGCCCAAGCAATGCTGCACCTGGGCATATACCTGACAAAATCTATCGCTGAAAAAGCCACATCCTCTGTAATGTGCACTGAAGCACTGTTTACTTTAACCAGGGTATAGAAGCAACACAAATGTCCATCAGTGAGGACCAGCTAAAGAAATCATGGTACATATACACTGGAGTATTAGTCATAAAAAGAGAATGAAGTGTGCTATATGCAGAGATGTGGATGGACCTGGGGACAGTCATACAGAGTTAAGGCAGAAAGAGAAAAAGAAATATTGTATATTAACATGTGTGGAACCTAGAAACGTGGTATAATGAACTTATTTGCAAAGCAGATCTAAAGAAACAGAACAAACCCTACAGACATCAAGGTTAAAAAGGACATTGGGAAGAATTAGATTTGGATTGACAATTTATACTATTGAGTCTATGTCTAAGATAGATAACTAATGAGAACCTACTGTATAGCTCAGGGAACTCCACTCATTGCTCCATGATGACCTAAATTGGAAGGATATCCAAGCAGAAAGCTGATGCATTTTCTGTACAGCAGAAAATTGAACACGGTAAAGCAACTATACACCATTAAAATTTTTTAAAATAAAAATCCCAAACTCAGAGATACACAGAACTGATTGGTGGTTGTTAGAGGAGTCTCTTGGTGGGAAAATTAGGAAAAGGTAGTGAAAAGGTACAAACTTCCAGTCATACAATAAGTCCTGGTGATATGATGTACAGCATGTTGAGTATAGATTGTAACACTGTATTACATATTTGTAAGCTGCTCTGAGCGTAGGTCTTAACATTTTTACTATTTTTTTTTTAACTATGGCAGGTGATGTATCTTAACTAAACTTATTATGATGATCATTTTGAATTACATATGTACATACATATATATGTATATACATATATAAAATCACTATGTTGTACACTAAGAAATGGAGAATTTCCTGCCATACCAATAAATCAGGATCACAGTCAGCAGTGATTCCAGCCCATCTAATGTGAACTTCTGAGCCCAGAGGGCACCCAGGAAGAAAAATATCTGCTATTCAGCAGCCATCAGCCACTCCCCAGGGTGAGACTTGAGGAGCTTGGGCGGGGGAAAGAAAAAGTCAGGATAGTGGCTTCTGATAGCAGAGATGCATATGACAGGAATGATTTCAGTGAGCCCAGACTCTTGCATCTTCCCATACATAGAAATGTGTAAAATTCCTTAACTTGAGATATCTGGTTTTCCATAATTAACAATAATATTTTGATGTTCAGACTACCTGCCCTTTGTTGCAAACTTCTATATAATCTGACTCTTCCCCCGCCTCCTTGGAGTTTCCTCAGGGTCATTTGAGATGGTGTCTCCTGGGCTTGAAGTCCTAAAAATTCCCACCAAATAAAACTTCCTCTCAACTTTTAGGTTGTGACTGTTTTTCAAGTCAACAACACCTAAAACTAATGTGCCAATTATACCTCAATACTACTGGAGTAAAAAAATCCAACCAAGAAACAACTGATTACCAAATATGCCTAAACAGTAAATGAAATCTTAAATATACAAAAGGTCAAACAATAGGTCACCTACAGATCCAAACAGAAGAAATGTGAAAGGAATGTAAAGGAAGTCAGTCCTTGAAGCCAAAAGTAAATGGTGCCACATGGAGGTCTGGATCTACAGCAAAGAGTAAACCGCATCAGTAATGGCAAAACTATTGTTAATTATGTAAAGTTTTTTACTTCACTATTTGCCTATCTTCAATAGATAATCAGATTGCTTGAAGCAAAATAATACAAATATTTTGGTTTATAACACATGTACGTATGAAATACATGACAAAAATATTAAAAAGCGCAGGAGAGAAGAATGAAAGTATTCTGTCCATGTTTTACACTGTGTATAAATGGTGTATTGATTGAAAGTGGACTGTGACAAACATGCACATTATATGGTGGATTCATGTTGATATATGACAAAACCAATACAATATTGTAAAGTTAAAAAAAAAAAAAAAGTTATAACTACTAAGCAGAGAAAGGAAATAAGGTGAAGTTATTAAAAAAAAAACTTTCACTCATTCAAAAGACAGCAGCAAAAGAGGAAAAAAGGAGCAAAGGACACATGAGACAAGAGCAGGACAGATTTAAACCAACCATATCCATCTTTGCATTAGATGTAAATGGTGTGAACCAAAGTTCAGCAAACCTTTTCTTACAGGGCCAGATGATGAATAGTTTCCCTTTGCAAGTTACCAAGTATCTGTTGCAACTCCATGACTCTGTTGTTGCACAAAAGCAGCCACAGTCAATGCAAAAAGAAATGGATGTAGCTATATTCTAATAAAATATTATTTTCAAAAACAAGCCATCGACCAGGCCATAGTTTACATATGGCCATAGTCAACAAAGTCATAGCTCCTGTCGCAACACCTCAATTCAGAGGCAGAAGTAGACTGGGGGAAAAAGCATGACCTAAATATATGCTGCCTAAAAAATGTATTTTAACAGTATGCATAGATTAAAAGAATTAAAAAAAAGTGTACCAGGCTAATATTGTAGAGAAGAGCCAATTCTAACTCCATGATGGAATTGTTTCTTTGAGTGGTTTTAGTTGCTGTTGTTATAATCATACATAAAGCCCTGCCTCAGTAAACCCAGTCCCTCTGCCTGACTGTTGGACCAAAGTGCCCTTTTTCAGTCACAGGAAGATAATCTGACCATGCCAACCTAAGCATAGTTTCAGGAAAGAAAAGATTGTTAGTGCTGTGTCTGCTCTGTTATATCTGACTCTTAGCCATCCAGAGGACTCTAGTGCACAGGCTCCTCTGTCTGGGGAATTTTCCAGGCAAGAATACTAGAGTGGGTAGCCATCCCCTTCTCCAGGAGATCTTCTCTACCCAGGGATTGAGCCCACAACTTCTGCATTGCAGGCAGATTCTATATTGCTGAGGCTCCAGGGCAATCCAATTGCTGCTGCTGCTGCTGCTGCTAAGTCGCTTCAGGTTGTGTCCGACTCTGTGCGACCCCATAGACGGCAGCCCACCAGGCTCCCCTGTCCCTGGGATTCTCCAGTCAAGAACACTGGAGTGGGTTGCCATTTCCTTCTCCAATGCATGAAAGTGAAAAGTGAAAGTGAAGTCGCTCAGTCATGTCCGACTCTTAGCAACCCCATGGACTGTAGCCCACCAGGCTCCTCCATCCATGGGATTTTCCAGGCAAGAGTACTGGAGTGGGTTACCATTGCCTTCTCCATCCAATTGTTAGAGAAACCCAAATCAAAAGCACGAGGTATCATCTCACAAAAGTCAGAATGGCTATCATCAAAAAAGCTACAAACAACAAATGATGGTGAGCATGTGGCAAAAAGTGAACCCTCATATGCTCTTGGTGGAAATGTAAATTTATATAGCTACTACCGGGAATAATATACAGATTCCTTAAGAAACTAGGAATAAAACTACCATGAAACCATGCAGTTCCATCTCTGGACATATATCCAGAGGAAAACATCATCCAAAGAGACACATGTATTGCAGTGTTCACAGCAGCACAAATTACAATAGCCATGGCATGGATACAACTGAAGGTCCATCAACATCTGCCTCCACAAATAAGTTGTGATATATATATACACAGGGTCTTCCTCAAGGTTCATATGGCAAAGAATCCACCTGCAATGCAGTAGACCAAGGTTCGATCCCTGGGTTGGGAAGATCCATTGGAGATAGGAATAGTATCCAGTCCCATATCTTGCCAGAAGAACTCCATGGATAGAGGAGCCTCATGGTCTACAGTCCATGGGGTTGTAAAAGTTGGACATAACTGAGCGAGTAACACTTTTCACTTTTCATATATATACAATGGATATTATTCAGCCATGAAAAGGAATGAAATTGTCAGTGTGTAAGGTGGAGGAACCTAGAAGACAGTCGGTCACAGAGAGTTCAGTAAGTCAGAAAGAGAAAAACAAATATGGTAAACAAATATATGTGGAAGCTAGAAACGTGGTATAGAGGAACTTATTTGCAAAGCAGACCTGGAGGGATAGAATATACCTATGGACATCAAGGTTAAAAGGGTTTTGGGAAGAATCGGGTAATTTGGACTGACAAATGTACACTATTGAATCTTATCTAAGATAGATAACTAGTAAGAATCTACTGTATAGCTCACGGAACTATACTCAATGCTCTATGATGACCTAAATTGGAAGGAAATCCAAAGAAGAGGGGATATATGTAAACATAGAGCTGATTCACTTTCTGTACACCAGAAACTAAAGCATTGTAAAGCAACTATACACAATAAACAAACAAACAAAAAAACAAACTCATAGATTACAGAGAACTGCTTGGCATTTGCTAGAGGAGGCCCTTGGTGGTGGGGGAAATAGAAAAAGGTGGTGTATAACTTTCCTGGGGATGTCATGTACAGCATGCTGAGTATAGTTTTTAATGCTGAGTTACATATTTGTAAGCTGCTCTGAGAATAGGCCTTAACTTTTTAAAACTATGTCAGGTGATGGATGTTAACTAAACTTACTGTGATCATTATTATCTATTACATACTATATATACATATATATGTGTGTATTATATATATATATATAATCACTATGTTGTACACTGAGAAATGGAGTATTTGCTGTCATATCAGTAAACCGGATGTCACAATCATCAGTAATTCCAGCTGTACAAATGTGAATTTCTGAGCTCAGAGGGTGCCCATGAAGAACAATACCTGCTATACGGCAGCTACCAGCCACTCCCCAGGGTGAGCCTTGAGGAGCTTGGGGGTGATGTGAAAAAGGCAGGATAGTGGTCCCTGATAGCTGAGATGTGTAGGAAAGGAATGATTTCAGCAAGCCCAGACTCTGGCATCTTCTCATACATAGAAAAGTGCTGTATTTCTTGAGATATCTGGTTTTCCTTAATTAATAATAATATTTTGATGTTCAAACTACCTGCCCTTTACTGCAAACTTCTATATCACCTCACTCCACCCCTTGCCTTCTTGGAACAGTTCTCTTAAAGTCACTTGAGATGCTGTGTCCCGGGCTTGCAGTCCTAAAACTTCATACCAAATAAACCATTCTTCTTAACTTTTAGGTTGTGACTACTTTTTAGGTCAACAACACCTAAAACTAATGTTACAAGCCAATTATATCTCCATAGTACTGGAGGAAAAAAAGACAACCAAACAACTGACTACCTGCTCTCCCTAAACATAAAGTGAAGTCTTAGATATGCAAATAATCAAATGATTTGTCACCTGCACATCCATATGAAAGAAACGTGAAAGGAATGTAAAGGAAACCAGTCCTTGAGGCCAAAATAAAATGGTACCTCATGGAGGTCTGCATCTGCACAAAAGAGGGAAGAACACCAGTAGTGGTAACTACACTGGTAAATTATATAAAGACTTACCTTTCTACTTACATCTCTTTAAAAGACAATCAGATGGCTTGAAACAAAAATAATATAAAACATTCTTGTTCCTATAACACATGAACTGATGAAATACATAACAACAATATAAAAAAAAGCCAGGAGAAGGGAATGAAAGTATGTTGTCAAAGTTCTCACACTTCGTTTAAAATGGTGTATTGTTGAAAGGAGACTGTGATAAAGATACACAGTATCAGTTCAGTTCAGTCGCTCAGTCGTGTCCGACTCTTTGTGACCCCATGAACAGCAGCACGCCAGGCCTCCCTGTCCATCACCAACTGCCAGAATTCACTCAAACTCATGTCCATCGAGTTGGTGATGCCATCCAACCATCTCATTCTCTGTGGTCCCCTTCTCCTCCTGCCCTCAATCTTTCCCAGCATCAGGGTCTTTTCAAATGAGTCAGCTCTTCACATCAGGTGGCCAGTATTAGAGTTTCAGCTTCAACATTCATCCTACCGATGAACACCCAGGACTCATCTCCTTTAGGATGGACTGGTTGGATCTCCTTGCAGTCCAAGGGACTCTCAAGAGTCTTCTCCAACACCACACTTCAAAAGCATCAATTCTTTTGCACTCAGCTTTCTTTATAGTCCAACTCTCACATCCATACGTGACCACTGGAAAAACCATAGCCTTGACTAGATGGAACTTTGTTGGCAAAGTAATGTCTCTGCTTTTGAATATGCTATCTAGTTTGGTCATGACTTTCCTTCCAAGGAGTAAGCATCTTTTAATTTCATGGCTGCACTCACCATCTGCAGTGATTTTGGAGTCCCCAAAAATAAAGTCTGACACTGTTTCCACTGTTTCTCCACCTATTTGCCATGAAGTTATGGGATCTTCGTTTTCTGAATGTTGAGCTTTAAGCCAACTTTTTCACTCTCCTCTTTCACTTTCATCAAGAGGCTTTTTAGTTCTTCTTCACTTTCTGCCATAAGGGTGGTGTCATCTGCATATCTGAGGTTATTGATATTTCTCCCAGCAATCTTGATTCCAGCTTGTGCTTCCTCCAGCCCAGCATTTCTCATGATGTACTCTGCATATAAGTTAAATAAACAGGGTGACAATATGCAGCCTTGACGTACTCCTTTTCCTATTTGGAATCAGTCTGTTGTTCCATGTCCAGTTCTAACTGTTGCTTCATGACCTGCATATAGTTTTCTCAAGAGGCAGGTCAGGTGGTCTGGTATTCCCATCTTCAGAATTTTCCACAGTTTATTGTGACCCACACGGTCAAAGGCTTTGGCATAGGGAGACTGTGATAAAGATACACAGTATAAACTAAAACACCACCACTAGGACTTATAACTACGAAGCCACAAAAGGAAATGATGAAGTTATAAAAATGTTTTCACTTGTCCAAAAGATAGCAGCAAAAGAGAAAAGGAGAACCAAGGACATATGAGACAATAGCAAGACAGTAGATGTAAAACAATCATATACATCATTACATTACATATAAATGGTGTAAACCAAAGATCAACAAACCTTTTGTACAGAGCCAGAAGGTAAATAGTTTCCCTTTGCAAGTTACGAAGTCTCTGTTGGAACTACATAACTCTTTTGTGGTAGCACAAAATAAGCCGCAATCAATACATAATGAAATGGATATAGCTATGTTCCAATAAAATATTTTTTTAAAGTCCCTGTTTCAGTACATCAATTCAGAGGTAGAAGTAGATTGGGAGGAAAGCATGATCTCAATATATGCTGCCTACAAAAAATATTTTAATGTGACGGCCACAGTTAAAAGGAAAAGTATAGAAAAGATGTACCTTGCTAATTTTGCAAAGAAGAACCAGTTCTGACTCCATTTTGGACTGTTTCTTTGACTTGTTTGAGTGGTTGTTTTTATTATGATCTTATATAAAGCCCTGTCTCAGTAAACACAGTCCCTCTGCCTGACTGTTGGACAAAAGTGCCCTTGTTCGGCTCACAAGGACATAATCAGACCCTGCCTACCTATGAATGGTGGCAGGAAAGGAGAGATTGTGTGTGTTGTGTGTGCTCAGTCGCTCCATCCTGTCTCACTCTTCATGACCCCATGGACCCTAGCACACCAGGCTTCTCTGTCCATGTAATATTCTAGGCAAGAATACTGCAGTTGGTAAAGGACCAAATCCAGGGGACCTGCCCACCCAGGGATTGAACCCACATCTCCTGCATTCGCGGCAGCTTCTTTACCACTGAGCCACCAGTGGAGTCCACTTATTAGAGAAATGCAAACCAAAACCATAATAAGGTATCATCTCACATCAGCCAGAATGGGTGTCATCAAAAAGGCTACAAACAATAAATGCTGAGAAGGTGTATAAAAAATAGAACCATTCTACATTCTTGGGAATGCAAATGGATACAGCCACTATGATGAACAGGATGGACATTCCTTAAGAAACTAGGAATAAAACTACCATATGATCAAGCAATCCCATACCTGGACATATAACCCATCAAAAACTATGATTGTAAAAGATACACCACTACAATATTCACTGAAGCACTATGTACAATAGCCAGGATATAGGAGCTACATAAATGTCCTATTACCTGAGGAATGGATAAAGAAACCATGTTTCATACATACAATGGATTTTTACTCAGTCATGAAAAGGAAAGAAATTGTGCCATTTGCAGAGACATGGATAGACCCAGAGACAGTCATACAGAATTCAGTGTTTCAGAGACAGAAAAGCAAATATTGTATATTAACACATATATGTGGACTCCAGAAACGTGGTATAGATGAACTTATTTGCAAAACAGACCTAGAAACAACAGAGAGAACAAACCTATGTATATCAAGGGCAAAAGCTGTGGCGTGAAGAATTGGGAGATGTTTATTGACATATATACACTATTGAGTCTATGTCTAAGATACATCACTAATGAGAACTTACTGTATAGCTCAGGGAACTCTACTGAATGCTCTAGGATAACCTAAATTGGAAGGCTATCCAAGAAGAGGGGATATATGTAAACGTATAGTTGATTCACTTTCTGTACAGTAGAAACATATATCATAAAGCAACTGTTTAGTTGCTAAGTTATATCCAACTCTTTTGTGACAGCATGGGCTGCAGCTTGCCAGCCTTCTCTCTCCATGGGATTCTCCTGGTAAGTAAACGACTGGGGTGCCATTTCCTCCTCCATGGCATCTTCCCAAAATAGGGATTGAACTTGCATCACCTGCATTGGCAGGTGGATTCTTTACCACTGAGCCAGCCAGGACACCTGTGAAGGAACTATACTATATTAAAATTAAAAAAAAAAAGCATAGAACTGATTGGTGGTTGCTAGTGGAGACCTTGAGGTGATGAATATTAACCAAACTTATTCTAATAATTATTTTACATTACATATTGTATATATAATATGTATGTGTGTGTGTGTGTGTGTGTATGTGTATATATATATATAATCACTATGTTCTACACAGAGAAATGGAGTATTTTCTACCATATCAATAAACTGGATGTCAGAATCATCAGTGATTCCAGGCCTCCAAATGTGAATTTCTGAGCCCAGAGGGCACCCAGGAAGATCAATATCTGCTCTCCAGCAGCCATCAGCCACTCCCCAGGGTGAGCCTTGCTCAGCTTGTGGGGGATGTGAAAAAGACAGGAAAGAAGCCCCAGATAGCTGAGATGCATATGAAAGGAATGATTTCAGTGAACCTACACTCTTGCATTTTTCCCCCACACATAAAAGAGTGCTAAATTTAATAACTTGAGATATCTGGTTTTCCTTAATCGACAATAATATTTTGATGTTCAGACTACCTGCCCTTTGTTGCAAGCTTCTACATAACCTGATTCCTCCCCTCACCTCCTTGGAGCAATTCTCTCAGGGTCATTTGAGATGCTGTCTCCTTGGCACAAAGTCCTAAAAAATCCTGCCATATAAAGCAGTACTTTCAACTTTTAGACTGAGATTATTTTTTAAGTTGACCATACCTATAACTAATATACCAAGTATACCTCAATACTACTGGAGTAAAAAAAAATGCAACCAATAAACAACTGATTGCCATATCTGCCTATACATGACATGGAGTCTTAAATATACAAAAGGTCAAACAATGTGTCACCTGCAGATCCAAACAGAAGAAATGTGAAAGGAAGGTAAAGGAAGTCAGTCCTTGATGCCCAAAGGCAATGGTACCACATGGAGGCCTGGATCTACAAAAAGAGTGAACAGCACTAGTCACCTCTGAGCCACCAAGGAAGTCCATTGTAAGATTATTGGTAATTATATAAATATTTTTACTTTGCTATTTACCTCTCTTTAAAAGACAATCAGATTGCTTAAAAGCAGAATAAAACAAACATTTCTGGTTTTATAACATATGTACTGGTGAAATATATGAGAACAATATTAAAAAGGCCGAGAGAGGAGAATGAAAGTGTGTTGTCAGTGCTCTTACACTGTGTATAAAACGATGTATTGCTTGAAGGTAGACTGAGGTAAAGGTAAATTCTTTATCATCTGAGGCACCAGGGAAGCTCCAAAGATACACATTATCAACTAAAGTAAAATTAAAAAAAAAGAAGTTATAACCACTAAACCAAGAAAGGAAATAAGGTGAAGTTATAAGACTTTTCACTCATCCAAGACAGCAGCATAAGAGAAAGAAAAAGAGAACACATGAGACAAGAGCAAGACAGTAGATTTAAACCAACCATATTCAAAACTACTGTAAAATGCTTTATAGAAACAAAATTATTAATGAAACATGACCAAGAAATTGGTATGTTTTCCATAGGTCTCCTTTCCATAGAGATTGTCTTGATACCCAACGACACTCATTATGTTAAAGTCTCAGTATCTTAGAGTTGAAAAGAATCTTATTAATATTTTCTATACTAGTAGTTCTGAAATTAGAATTACCTGGGGCTATATATACACATCGGAAAAGGCAATGGCACCCCACTCCAGTACTCTTGCCTGGAAAATCCCATGGATGGAGGGCCTGGTGGGCTGTAGTCCATGGGGTTGCTAAGAATCGGACACGACTGAGTGACGTCACTTTCACTTTTCACTTTCATGTATTGGAGAAGGAAATGGCAACCCACTCCAGTGTTCTTGCCTGGAGAATCCCAGGGACGGGGGAGCCTCGTGGGCTGCCGTCTATGGGGTCGCACAGAGTCAGACATGACTGAAGTGACTTAGCAGCAGCAGATATATACACATGGAGAAGGCAACGACACCCCACTCCAGTACTCTTGCCTGGAAAACCCCATGGACGGAGGAGCCTGGTAGGCTGCAGTCCATGGGGTCGCGAAGAGTCGGACACGACTGAGCAACTTCCCTTTCCCTTTCCCTATTCATTGTTACTTTAGATGTAAATAGTGTAAATCAAAGCTCAGCAAACCTTTTCTTAAAGGACCACATGGTATCCAGTTTCCCTTCGCAAGTTACGAAGTCTCTGTGACAACTACATAACTCTGTAGTCGCCTCACAAAAGCAGTTGGGGTCAACACAAGAAATGGAGTTCAGTTCAGTTGCTCAGTTGTGTCCGACTCTTTGTGACCCCATGAACCGCAGCATGCCAGGCCTCCCTGTCCATCACCAACTCCTGGAGTCCACCCAAACCCATGTCCATTGAGTCGGTGATGTCATCCAACCATCTCACCCTCTGTTGTCCCCTTCTCCTCCTGCCCTCAATCTTTCCCAGTGTCAGAGTCTTTTCAAATGAGTCAGCTCTTCACATCAGATGGCCAAAGTATTGGAGTTTCAGCTTCAGCATCAGTCCTTCCAATGAACACCCAGGACTGCTCTCCTTTAGGATGGACTGGTTGGATTTCCTTGCAGTCCAAGGGACTCTCAAGAGTCTTCTCCAACACCTCAGTTCAAAAGCATCAATTCTTCGGTGCTCAGCTTTCTTTATAGTCCAACTCTCACATCCATACATGACCACTGGAAAAACCATAGCTTTGACTAGATGGACCTTTGTTGGCAAAGTATTGTCTATTCTTTTTAATATTCTGTCTAGGTCGGTCATAACTTTCCTTCTAAGGAGTAAGAGTCTTCTAATTTCATGGCTGCACTCACCATCTGCAGTGATTTTGGAGCCCCCAAAAATAAAGTCAGCCAGTGTTTCCACATCTATTTCCCATGAAGTGATGGGACTGGATGCCATGATCTTAGTTTTCTGAATGTTAAGCTTTAAGCCAACTTTTTCACTCTCCTCTTTCACTTTCATCAAGAGGCTCTTTAGTTCTTCACTTTCTGCTATAAGGATGGTGTCATCTGCATATCTGAGGTTATTGATATTTCTCCCAGCAATCTTGATTCTAGCTTGTGCTTCTTCCAGCCCAGCATTTCTCATGATGTACTCTGCATATAAGTTAAATAAGTAGGGTGACAATATACAGCCTTGACATACTCCTTTTCCTATTTGGAACCAGTCTGTTGTTCCATGTTCAGTTCTAACTGTTGCTTCCTGACCTGCATACATATTTCTCAGGAGGTAGGTTAGGTGGTCTGGTATTCCCATCTCTTTCAGAATTTTCCACAGTTTATTGTGATCCACATAATCAAAGGCTTTGGCATAGTCAATAAATCAGAAATAGATGCTTTTCTGGAACTCTCTTGATTTTTCAATGATCCAGCGGATGTTGGCAATTTGATCTCTGGTTCCTCTGCCTTTTCTAAAACCAGCTTGAACATCTGGAAGTTCGTGGTTCATATATTGCTGAAGCCTGGCTTGGAGAATTTTAAGCATTACTTTACTAGCATGTGAGATGAGTACAATTGTGCAGTAGTTGGCTGTATTCTAATAAAATATTTTCAAAACAAGCCATAGTTTACTAGTCCATTGTTTCAACATCTCAATTCAGAGGCTGAAGTAGATTGGGGGAAAAGCATGACCTAAGTATAGGCTGCCCACCAAAAACATTTTAATATGATAACCACAGATTAAAAGGATGGAAAAAGATATACCATGCTAAAGTTGCAGAGAAGAACCGATTGATTCCATGTATGAACTGTTTCTTTAACTTGATTTGTGTTGCTGTTGCTACTATAATCATTCATAAAGTCCTGCCTTAGTAAACCCAGGCCCTCTCCCTGACTTTTGGACCAAAGTGCCTTGTTCAGCTCATAGGGAGATAACGGATCCTGCCTAACTATGAATGGCTACAGGACAGAAGAGTTGGTGTGTTCTGTGTGTGCTCAGTCGTGTCTGACTCTTTGCGACCCCATGGACTGTAGTACACCAAGCCCTAGGTCTGGGGAATTTTCCAGGCAAGAATACAGCATCGAGTTGCCATTTCCAACTCCATGAGATCTTCCCCTCCCAGAGATCGTCCCACTTGTCCTGCATTGCAGGTGGATTTGTTTTACGCTGAACCACCAAAGATGTCCAGTTGTTAGAGAAATCCGTATCAAAACCACAATGAGATATCAGCTCATACCAGACAGAGTTTGAATGAGTTTCATCAAAAAGGCTACAAGCAATAAACGCTGGAAAGGGTGTAGAGAATAAAGAATCCTCTCACACTCTTGGGAATGTAAATAGATAAAGCCACTATGGAGAACAGGAGTGAGATTTCCTTAAAAAGTGGGAATAAACTACCATATGACCAGAAGTGGGGTTTCATGGTCATATATCAGAGAAAATCATCATTCAGAAAGACACATATACCCATTGCTCAGAGCATCACAAATTACAATATCCAGCACATGGAATCCACCACTGATGGATGCCTGGATAAAGAAGGTGTGACATATTTTATATATTTATATATATGGGTTTCCCTGGTGACTCAGCTGGTAAAGAATCTGCCTGCGATGCAGGAGACCCCAGTTTGATTCCTGGAGGAAGATCCCCTGGAGAAGGGATAGGCTGCCCATTTGAGTATTCTTGGGCCTTCCTGGTGACTCAGATGGCAAATAATCAGCCTGCAATGTAGGAGACCTGGGTTCGATCCCTGGGTTGGGATGATCCCCTGGAGGAGGACATAGCATCACACTCCAGTATTCTTGCCTGGAGAATCCCCATGGACAGAGGAGCCTGGTGGGCTACAGTCCATGGGGTCACAAACAGCCACAACTGTGGCTGTGTACAGCACAGCACATATATGTACATACATACATATACATAAACATATACAGTGAAATATTGTTCAGCATAAAAAAGAATGAAAATTAGTGTAGTGAGGTGGATGAACCTAGGTCTGTCTTACAGAGTGAAGTAAGAAAGAGAAAACTAAATATTATACATTAATACATGTATATGGAATCTAGAAAAATGATACTAATGAACCTAATGAACTTGTGCTCATTTCATATGCTAGCAAGGTAATACTCAAAATCCTTCAAGCCAGGCTTCAGCAGTATGTGAACTGAGAAATTCCAGATGTACAAGCTGGATTTAGAAAAGGCAGAGGAACCAGAGATTACATTGACAACATCCATTGGATTATAGAAAAGGCAAGGGAATTCTACAAATACATCTACTTCTGCTTCATTCACTATGTTAAACCCTATGACTATGTGAATCACAACAAACTGTGGAAAATTCTTCAAGAGATGAGAATACCAGACTACCTTACCTGCCTCCTGAGAAATCTGTATGCGGGTCAAGAAGCAACAGTTAGAAATAGACACAGAAAAATGGAGTGGTTCAAAACTGGGAAAGGTGTACGTCAAGGCTATAAACTGTCACCTTGCTTTATATGCATGGTACATAATTCGAAATGCCAGGCTGGATGAAGCACAAGCTGGAATCAAGATTGCTGGGAGAAATAACCACCTCAGATATGCAGCCGATACCACCCTACTGGCAGAAAGCAAAGAGGAACTAAAGAGCCTTTTGATGAAGGTGAAAGAGGAGAGTTAAAAAGCTGGCTGAAAACTCCATATTCAAAAAACTCAAGATCATGTCATTGGGTCCCATCACTTCATGGTAAGTAGATGGAGAAACAATGCAAACAGTGACAGATTTTATTTTCCTGGGCTCCAAAATCACTGCAGATGGTGACTGCAGCCATGAAACTAAAAGACACTTGCTCCTTGGAAGAAAAGCTATGACAAACCTAGACAGCGTATTAAAAAACAGGGACAACACTTTACTGACAAAGGTCCATCTAGTCAAAGCTATAGTTTTTTTCAGTAGTAATGTACAGGTATGAGATATGGATCATAAAGAAGGCTGAGTACAAAAGAATTGATGTTTTTGAACTGTGGTGTTGGAGAAGACTCTTGAGAGTCCCTTGGACAGCATGGAGATCAAACCAGTCAATCCTAAAGGAAATCAACCTTGAATAGTCATTGGAAGGACTGATGCTGAAGCTTCAATACTTTGACCAACTGATGTGAAGGGCTGACTCATTGATAAAGACCCTGATGCTGGGAAAGATTGAAGGCAGGAGGAGAGGGGGACAGCAGAGGATGAGATGTTTGGATGTCATCACTGACTCAATGGACATGAGTTTGAGCAAATTCCAGGAGATAGTGAAGGATGAGGAAGCTTGGCTTGCTGCAGTCCACGGGGATGCCAAGAGTCGGACATGACTTAGCAACTCAACAACAACAACAATGAACCTAATACAGAGCATAAAAAGAGATATGGACATAGAGAACAGGTTTGTGGACACAGCAAGGGAAGGAGGGTGTGGCACGAATTGAGACAGTAGCACTGACATATGCACACCTAAACGTGTAAAATAGGTAGCTAACAGGAAGCAGCTGTATAGCACAGGGAACTCAGCTCAGTACTGTGGGATGACCTAGATGGGTGGGATGGTAAAGTGGTGGACGTTCTGAAGCGGAGGCTCAGAAAAAGGCTATAGGTATGCCTAGAGCTGAAGAGTTGAAATCTCCATTGCAACTACATAATTCTCTTGTAAAACAAAAGCAGTCACAGTCAATACATAAAGAAATGGATGTGACTATGTTCCAGTAAAATAATATTTACAAAAATAGGCCATCTATCAGGCCATAGTTTACTCCTCCCTTTTTTCAGTGCTTCAATTCAGAAGCAGAAGTAGATGAGGGGAGAAGCATGATCTAAGTATATGCTGCCTACAAAAAATATTTTAATATGATACACAAAGATTAAAAGTAAAAGGATGGAAAAAGGTATGCTAATGTTGCAGAGAAGATATATTATACTAATGTTGCTAATTCTGACTCCATGTTGTAACTGTTTCTTTGACTGCTTTGAGTTGCTGTTTCTATTATCAGTTCAGTTGCTCAGTCGTGTCCGACTCTTTGCGACCCCATGGACTGCAGCACGCCAGGTGTCCCTGTTCACCACCAACTCCCGGGGTTTACTCAAACTCATGTCCATCGAGTTGGTGATGCCATCCAACCATCTCATCCTCTGTCATCCCCTTCTCCTCCCACCTTCAATCTTTCCCAGCATCAGGGTCTTTGCATCAGGTGGCCAAAGTATTGGAGTTTCAGCTTCAGTATCAGTCCTTCCAGTGAATATTCAGGACTGATCTCCTTTAGGATGGACTGGTTGGATCTCCTTGCAGTCCCAGGGACTCTCAAGAGTCTTCTCCAACACCACAGTTCAAAAGCATCAATTCTTCAGCGCTCAGCTTTCTTTATAGTCCAACATTCACATTCATACATCACTACTGGAAAACCCATAGCTTTGACTAGATGGACCTTTGTTGGCAAAGTAATGTCTCTGCTTTTTAATATGCTGTCTAGGTTGGTCATAACTTTTCTTTCATGGAGCGAGTGTCTTTTAATTTCATGGCTGCAGTTGATGGACGAAACAGACGAACAGGCTCCATCTTGAAAGCAGGACTCCATCTTAGCCTGGACTGTGGACTTTGAGCTATATGCCCAGTACCTATGGAAAGGACATACCAACTGGAAAACTAGACCCCCCGGATGGAAGAGCCCCAGGGCTCATACCTAGATTCTCCGTCACCTAAAAGAATACCCTAATTATCTGTGTAACCAAATAGAATCATAAATTCTATTATGCTTATTGGGGTATCACCACAGGCCTACTGATAATTGTTTCCATTGTTAACTACCTAGGCCTAAGGCATACGAATCATGGGTTAACTTTGATTGTATCTTTCATTTCCTTTGTTCAGACTAGTTTCAGAGAATTTGGGGAGGTGGGTTTGGGCATGTACACTTAGGGTATATAAGGTTTTCACAAAAACTGGTTGGGGTCCTTGGCTAAGAGGAGACTCTGCCTGGGGCCCACTAGTGTAATAAACTGCACTCCACTATCTACATTGTCCTTCTGAGTGAGTTTGTTTCCCAGAATGAGTGGCTACAACACAGTCACCATCTTCAGTGATTTAGGAGCCCAAAAAAATAGTCTGTCACTGTTCCATTGCTTTCCCATCTATTTCCCATGAAGTGATAGGACTGGATGCCATGATCTTAGTTTTCTGAATGTTGAGTTTTAAGCCAACTTTTTCACTCTCCTCTTTCACTTTCATCAAGTGGCTCTTTAGTTCTTTGCTTTCTGCCATAAGGGTGGTGTCATCTGCATATCTGAGGTTATTGATATTTCTCCTGGCAATCTTGATTCCCATACACAGAACAATGCTAAATTTCTTAACTTGAGATATACTGTTTTCCTTAATTAACAATAATATTTTGATGTTCAGACTACCTGCCCTTTGTTGCAAACTCCTATATAACCTGACTCCTCCCCCTTCCTCCTTGGAACAGTTCTCTCAGGGTCACTTGAGATGCTATCTCCTGGGCTTGAGTTCTAAAAATTCCCACCAAATAAAACTTTACTCTCAACCTTTAGGTTGTGACCATTTAAGTAGACAACACCTAAAACTAAGGTTATATAACCAATTATATCTCCATAAAATTGGAGGAAAAAATCCAACCAACAAAGAACTGATTGCCAGCTGTCCCTAAACATGAAATGAAGTCCGTCTAGTCAAGGCTATGGTTTTTCAAATGGTCATGTATGGATGTGAGAGTTGGACTGTGAAGAAAGCTGAGCGCTGTAGAATTGATGCTTTTGAACTGTGTGTTGGAGAAGACTCTTGAGAGTCTCTTGGACTGCAAGGAGATCCAACCAGTCCATTCTAAAGGAGATCAGCCCTGGGTGTTCATTGGAAGGAATGATGCTAAGGCTGAAACTCCAGTACTTTGGCCACCTCATGTGAAGAGGTGACTCATTGGAAAAGACTCTGATGCTGGGAGGGATTGGGGGCAGGAGGAGAAGGGGACGACAGAGGATGAGATGGCTGGATGGCATCACCGACTCCATGGACATGAGTTTGGGTGAACTCTGGGAGTTGATAATGGACAGAGAGGCCTGGTGTGCTGCGATTCATGGGGTCGCAAAGAGTTGGACACGACTGAGTGACTGGACTGAACTGAACTATGCAAAAGGTCAAAGAATTTGTTACCAGTAGATCCATATAAAAGAAATGTGAAAGAAAAGTAAAGGAAGTCAGTCCATGAGGCCAAAAGAAAATGGTACCACAGGAGGTCTGGTTCTACACAGACAGAGAAGAGCACCAGTAGTGAAAACTACACTGGGAAATTATATAAAACGTTTACCTCACTGTTTAGCTCTCTTTAAAAGAGAATCACCTTGCTTCAACAAAAATAATACAATACAAACATTTCTGGTTTTATAACATATGTCCTGGTGAAATACATGACAACAATATCAAAAAGGCCAGGAAAGGGGAATGAAAATATGTTGTGAAAGTTCTTACATTGAGTATAAAATAGTGTATTATTGAAGGTAGACTGTGATAAAGATACACAGTATAAACTAAAGTGAAATAACACAAAAGAACTAATAACTACTAAGTGAATAAAGGAAATAAGGTGAAGCTATAAAAAGTTTTCACTTGTCCATAAGACAGCAGCAAGTGAGAAAAGGGGAAGAAAGGACACATTAGACAACAGCAAGAAGGTAGATGTAAACCAGCCTTGTTGATCAATGCTGCTGCTGCTGCTGCGAAGTCGCTTCAGTCATGTCCAACTCTGTGCAACCCCATAGACAGCAAGCAGCCCACCAGGCTCCGCCGTCCCTGGGATTCTCCAGGCAAGAACACTGGAGTGGGTTGCCATTTCCTTCTCCAATGCATGAAAGTGAAAAGTGAAAGTGAAGTCTCTCAGTCGTGTCCAACCCTCAGCGACCCCATGGACTGCGCCCATGGGATTTTCCAGGCAAGAGTACTGGAGTGGGTTGCCATTGCCTTCTCCCATTAGATGTAAATGGTGTAAACCAAAGATCAGCAAACCTTTTCTTAAAGGGCTAGTTTAAGAAAACTTTGCCAG
The DNA here is from genome assembly GCF_027580195.1 of Bos mutus. Taxonomy (NCBI): domain Eukaryota; kingdom Metazoa; phylum Chordata; class Mammalia; order Artiodactyla; family Bovidae; genus Bos; species Bos mutus. Next base: position 49,794,233 of record NC_091626.1, on the reverse strand, counting down.
TTATGAAGTCTTTGCTGCAACGACATAACTGTTTTGCTGTAGCATAAAAGTAGCCGCAGTCAAAACAAAGAAATGGATGTGGTTATGATTCAATAAATTATTATTTACAAAAACAGGCTGTCTGCCAGGCTATAGTTTACTAGTCCCTGTTTAAGTACCTCAATTCAGAGGGAGTAGTAGACTGGGGGGAAACCACAACTTAAATACATTCTGCCTACAAAAAAAGATTTCAGTATGATATCCTGTACTGAGTACACATGCTCCCATGTCCAGCTCTTTGGCAACCCCATGGACTGTAGCACACCAGCATCCTCTGTGAATGGAATTTTCCAGGCAAGAATACTGGAGCAGGTTGTCCTTTCCTTTTCCAGGGTATCTTCCTACTCACAGATTAAAAGTAAAAGGACGGACATGATATACCATACTAAAGTTGCAGAGAAGATCCAATTCTGATTCCATGTTGGAAATGTTTTTGACTTGCTTTTTGGTGCTGTTGTAATTATAACCATATAGAATGCAGTGCCTCAGAAAACCCAGCCCTTCTGCCTGACTGCTGGACTAAATTGTCTTTGCTCAGCTCATAGGGAGATAGTCTGACCCTGCACATCTGTGATTACCTACAGGAGAGAAGAGATTAACACATTCCTTCCAGAAATTGGCAGTTCCTGGAGCTGTTTTGCAAGTCTGATTGCCCCTTTTTACTTTGCTTCTTCACTGCCTCTCCTTCTGCATTCTGCCTTTTTACTTTATTTCCTCACTGCCCCCCACCTCCATCTCTGTTCTACAAGAGAGCCTGGCATCCTGACCCTGATAAATGGGTATTTTGAGACACTAGTCTGCCATCTTCTCAGTCAGCCAGCTTTCCTACTAAAGTCGTATTCCACGGTATTCTTCACAGAGCTAGAACAAATAATTTCACAATTTATATGGAAATACAAAAAACCTCGAATAGCCAAAGCGATCTTGAGAAAGAAGAATGGAACTGGAGGAATCAACCTACCTGACTTCAGGCTCTACTACAAAGCCACAGTTATCAAGACAGTATGGTACTGGCACAAAGACAGAAATATTGATCAATGGAATAAAATAGAAAGCCCAGAGATAAATCCACGCACATATGGACACCTTATCTTTGACAAAGGAGGCAAGAATATACAATAGATTAAAGACAATCTCTTTAACAAGCGGTGCTGGGAAATCTGGTCAACCACTTGTAAAAGAATGAAACTAGACCACTTTCTAACACCATACACAAAAATAAACTCAAAATGGATTAAAGATCTAAACGTAAGACCAAAAACTATAAAACTCCTAGAGGAGAACATAGGCAAAACACTCTCTGAGATACATCACAGCAGGATCCTCTATGACCCACCTCCCAGAATATTGGAAATAAACGCAAAAATAAACAAATGGGACCTAATTAACCTTAAAAGCTTCTGCACATCAAAGGAAACTATTAGCAAGGTGAAAAGACAGCCTTCAGAATGGGAGAAAATAATAGCAAATGAAGCAACCGACAAACAACTAATCTCAAAAATATACAAGCAACTCCTACAGCTCAACTCCAGAAAATAAACGACCCAATCAAAAAATGGGCCAAAGAACTAAATAGACATTTCTCCAAAGAAGACATACAGATGGCTAACAAACACATGAAAAGATGCTCAACATCACTCATTATCAGAGAAATGCAAATCAAAACCACTATGAGGTACCATTTCACACCAGTCAGAATGGCTGCGATCCAAAAGTCTACAAATAATAAATGCTGGAGAGGTGTGGAGAAAAGGAACCCTCTTACACTGTTGGTGGGAATGCAAACTAGTACAGCCACTATGGAGAACAGTGTGGAGATTCCTTAAAAACTGGAAATAGAACTGCCTTATGATCCAGCAATCCCACTGCTGGGCATACACACTGAGGAAACCAGAAGGGAAAGAGACACGTGTATCCCAATGTTCATCATAGCACTGTTTATAATAGCCAGGACATGGAAGCAACCTAGATGTCCATCAGCAGATGAATGGATAAGAAAGCAGTGGTACATATACACAATGGAGTATTACTCAGCCATTAAAAAGAATACATTTGAATCAGTTCTAATGAGGTGGATGAAACTGGAGCATATTATACAGAGTGAAGTAAGCCAGAAGGAAAAAACATAAATACAGTATACTAACGGGAATTTAGAAAGATGGTAACAATAACCCTGTGTATGAGACAGCAAAAGAGACACTGATGTATAGAACAGTCTTATGGACTCTGTGGGAGAGGGAGAGGGTGGGAAGATTTGGGAGAATGGCATTGAAACATGTAAAATATCATGTAAGAAACGAGTTGCCAGTCCAGGTTCGATGCACGATACTGGATGCTTGGGGCTAGTGCACTGGGATGACCCAGAGGATGGTATGGGGAGGGGAGGAGGGAGGAGGGTTCAGGATGGGGAACACATGTATACCTGTGGCGGATTCATTTTGATATTTGGCAAAACTAATACAATTATGTAAAGTTTAAAAATAAAATAAAATTAGGAAAAAAAAAAAAAATAAAGTCGTATTCCACGCCTCCACACCTTGCTCGGATTTGTTGGCCTGGCGACTATGTGGCCTAGAGACTGAGTTTGGACTCTGTACTTCTAATAGGAACCAAAGGGAAGATGGAGGGCCTATGTTTGCATTAGCCAGAGTACATCTAGAGCAGAAGAGGGGCAGGGTAAAGAGAAAGAGAGAAATCAAACAGAAAGATGGCTACCTCTTCCGCCAAATGAAGCAGGTTGCCGGTATTTATTTCATCTCCAGACTCTTAGGAATGAAACTAACCAAATAAGACAGGAAACCTCTGTCATGTAGCTGTGCCTTTAGCCTTTCTACTGTACTGGAAGGATCAAAGGAGCTAGAAAGAATGGAGGGATCCTAGGCCCCCTTTTTTTTTTTTTTGTGGTGGCAACAAAAATTTTTATTCAACTGGTTCAGAAAAAAGTTTTGGAATGAATGCGTTTAGATAACCAAATACACTTTAAAAACAAATCTTTGCCAAATAGTTTACTTTAAACTTCAAAACAATTTTTTTGTAATGTATAATTAACTACCCATAGCTTTGTCATACCATAAACATGCTAATAGATGGTTGTTCTCAACATTCAAATCGTTCTAAGACTGGTAACCAGATTTACGCAAGTGTTAATAAGGGATTAAAACCATGACCTTGACAAAGTTAACTTACCCTGAGCTCTTGGAAGGTTTGTCTGTTTAGTCTTTGGAGGTCCCTGAATATCATTTTAAGTGTTACCATGTTACTTCTGCTGGATAATAGTGCAAGTGCTAAAATGTAAAAATCATGTAGTACAAGGTTTGGAAATCATGCAGTTTAGATGCAGAAAAAAATTAAATCAAGGCAAAATCCTTTTACTGAGGAAACTGAATAAAACGATGTGGTGACCATAAGTCTGAAGGATGGCTTCATTTATAAAATTTTAACAGGTAACTTGTAAAATGACAAATTTATCATAATCTAATTAGATAAGGGCATTAAGTAAATTATCAACACAAAAACTGTCATTCTTCCATTAGAAAAGGAGCTGGACTCTCACAGAAGTTAGTTACAATTTAAGTACAATAGAGAAGCAATATATTACTGCTTTTACATACTTAACAATGCATCTCGAGTGTCTGAGTTTTGTAAGCTATTTTATCAATAGTGTTCACTTTTCCATTGGCTCAGACAGTAAAGGAATCTGCCTGCAATGCAGGAGGCCTGTGTTGGATCCCTGGGTTGGGAAGATCCCGTGGAGAAGGGAATGGCAATCCACTCCAGTATTCTTGCCTGGAGAATTCCATGGACAGAGGAGCCTGGCAGGCTATAGCCCACAGGGTTGCAAAGAGTCAGACACAACTGAGCAACTAACTAACACGTTTACACCTTTATCAATATTACTCTATTTCCTCACTTTTGGAAGACAAAGACCATTTCGCTTAACACTTCCACAGATAGACAACCCACTTTGCTAGTTCTTAAAGCTATCAGGCTTCTTGACAGATTTCAGGCAAAAGATAATTTGTGGTTTCTTCTACTTTATCCTTATTGCAATTAATCCCCAACTAGAAAGGTGCTGACATTCCTTGCATTTCAATTGACAAGTTTTGCTATGAAGCATTTTAAAATAATTAACATTGTTTTGCCCACTCCTTCAAATAATATTTTTAGAAGTCATGATTTCTCAAAGGAGATTTATATAGACCATGCAAATAGAACAGCACCCATATGCACAGAGGCACTAAGAAAAAGCTAGAGGGTACTGCTTACCATTTTAGCTGCAGTCACCTAGACATTAAAAACTAGATTTGAAAAAGCAAAACAAAAACTTTTCATTTGGGGCAATGCAAGAACAAATAGCAGTTGAATCTGTGTATCAGCTGTCTATGTATGACAAGTGATAAATCCATTTGACTTCAGACAACTTTTCAAATAAGTTTATTTGAAGCAAAATAAACTATTGCCAAGAAACTTCATGAAAATTTCATCTCAAAAGGGTCAAAAAAGGAGAATTATCTGCTTTGAATTCTTTGCATTCAGGGCTGCAAACCAAATACACATTATTACTTAAATCAGTGTTATTTAAGAATTTCCAACATTGACAACTCTTGTAAAAAAGCATCCAAGCACAGGAGAGAGAGCTGCAGCACGCAGCCTTCTTATGGGTAAGCAACAGACATCTGAACTTACTTGGAGACACCGTGAGTCACTAGTGAACTCTGCTTCCAAGTACTCCTGCAAAGCACACCATAGGCTCAGTACATGTTCTCAGCCCCTCAGCTTCAGTTCACATTACCACACTTACAGATCTGTGACAGAAGAGAACACACGCCATACAGCATTCACAGTAGTTGACAAACATCGTTTGACTTAACACATTCAGCTAACGTAGGTTAACTAAGAACAAAACTAAAAGTCTTCCAACAGATGCAGATGTCCTTTGAATGCAAAAAACATTTGTATGTTATTTGCTATCACTGCTCTCAGCACACTCTCTTACCAAAGCCACAGGACTGAGAGACACATCTTGTGTCTTTTTTGTAACACAAGTTACAAAATATCCATTATGCACCACCAAATCTCTGCACAGGCTCTTTCCTTTCCTCGCTCATTCTGTCACCATCATCAATTCCACACAAGGTTTCAAAAGTTTTAACAGGCCTCTGGTTCTATATCCCAGCCTTGCATTCACAGCATTGATACAAGCCCATGAAATAAAGAGTAGTGTATAAAAATGTGACACTTATTATCAAAGATGCAGCCTGTGCAGCGTGATAAGAATTCTTGAATGAGAAAGCATGCAGACAGAAGTATTCCTGTGGTAGAATTATTTACAGCACTACTTTCAGCAAAGTGCTTCTTCCATAAACATTTGAAATGAGATGAACTGGAAAGATTAAATGAAGGCTTTGTATTGTACTTTTGTATATGAAGGAGACAAGGGCTAAAAAAACAAAAACAAAAGAACCAAGCACTGTGATACCATGCTCTCCAAAGAGGAGATTTCCCAAGGGAAAAAAGTGATATGGTGGGATTTGAATGAAAACAAGAAAAACATAGTTCTAATCAATGGTTTCCATTTTGAACATGCAAATAATTCACTTCACAAGTCCATGGATAAAATATTGCAGGAGAAACATTTTGTAGTGTGTTGGTTTATCAGTCAGGTTAATAGCAGTTCACTTTCAAACACTCAATACTTCAACCCTTTATGTAACAAAACTTCTAAAATTCATTTAGCTCTTTTTCTAAAGAAAAATGCCAGATATACTGCTGAATATACTCCACACTGAAGAAGCCAATTTTAAAAATTCTTAAATACGTATTTTACAATATATTTACCATGCGTTTAGAAAAATTTGAATTCCCACCAGTTTATACCAACTAACCATAACCCAAAGTCAATATTCCCTAGCCAGAAGATTCAGAATCCATGCTTGGGCCAAAGCCTACATTAAAACCACTGCCTGACCCTGCATTTGATGCTGATCTCCAACCAATTGCTGCACCTGAATTAGAACCACTCTAAAAGTTATTTCCAGTACCCAAAGCCTGACTCGGCTCTCTCTGCATGTTGCCTTGGCTTTGGTTATGACCTGACAGCCCTGGCTGGTTCTGGTGACTGGCTAACATGCCCATCATACCCCAGCTGCTGTGCAGAGCTGCCTGGGCTGCAGCCATCATTGCTGGACTAATGCTAAAACCACCAACATTCATCCATCTGCCCATATTACTACCTGGATTATTTCCCAAACCAGCTCTGCCCTCTCTACTGCTGATCTACCGAATCCATTCTGACTCCCAAAGCCACCTGGATCACCACCACGTCTTCCACTGCTGTCTGTTGCTACCGTGTTCAGGTTCAGCCTTGGATATATGTATGTCGATTCCTTGAATGGTCACGTCCTCTCCACAGAGAGACTGGGCAACCTGATCATCTGCAAATGGAACTAGGCAAAAGCCCTGAACAGCATGGGATTGAAGACGTCTACCACTTCCCCGTACTGGCAAAAGAACTGCCGCAGCTCATCAGCAGTCATGTCCTCTGTACAGCACCCAGTAAACACCTTTCTGCTTCCCAAAGGCTCCTCTGGGCTTTGCTTAGAATTTGGAAGTTTACAGTCACACTGTTGTCCATCTATCACATGTTGCTGTGACATGACTTTTACCTGGGTTTCATATTCCATAAAATGAACAAAGTCAAATCCTTTCAAATGACCAGTTTTTAAAATATGCATTTATTTGTCTGTGTTGGGTTTTATTAGTTGCAGCATGTGAATTTTTAGTCGTGGTATGTGGGATCTATTAATAATTCCCTTAACAGGGATCGAACCCAGGCCCTCTGTATTGGGAGTGCAGAGTCTTAGCACTGGGCCACCAAGGAAGTCCCTGAATGACCAGTTTTAGAATCTTTCTTGACCTGAACCCTAAGACCCTCTCCAAGGGTACTAAAATACTCTTTTAGGTCCTGCTGTTTTCCATGGGAGACCCAACACTATTTCTGGACTACTTTTTTCATGTTCACTGCTGATGAAGCATCCATTTTTCTTTTGTTATTGTTGTGATAGCTGACATCGTACACCAGATTCCCTCAGCCGGCATTAGGGGCACGCAGAATACCTCCTACCAGATGGACACCTCTCATACACTGAGACACTGGCTTCCTGTAGTGCAGACCACGTGCCCCTAGAAGCTGGGCTGCATTGTCCCATCATTTTATGATGGTATGCCAACGGGCTCGTCATCTTCATCTTTGGTTACCCGAATATATTCAGACATCTTTGCTTGCCTTTCTGCTAGGAAGCCCGACAAGAAAACCGAAGCAGCGAGGAATCCTAGAGCAGTCTGGCTACCACTTCGCTACCGCACCCCTAGGCTTCTTTCTGAAAGGCAGGAAAGAGCAGTTACTCAGAGTGTGGGCTCTGGTATCTGACGTCTCCAATTTGAATCTTAATTTCACCATTTACAAACTGAGTTAGAGTGAGTTTCTTAATATCTTTTAGTCTGGAAAAGGTGGATAACATTTATACCTTATGGACTTTCTATGAGAACTATATCAGATAATACATGTGAAGCATTTGGTACACATCTCACAGTCAGCACTCAAGTGAACTCTCATGACACTGATGTTGCCAACCACCATGGTCTGTGCAACAATTTTTAAGTTGACACTATGACCTCCATCCTCTAGCAATAAAATGTTCTTAAATATAAGTACCATTTGAACATTGATAAATAATAAGGACTTACTATGGTAGCACTCTACTCAATACTCTGTAATGATCTATATGGGAAAAGAATATAAAAGAGTGGATCTCTGTATATATAAGAAAGAAAAATTACCACTCGGGATAGCATGACTTAACCCAGGTGAATAAGGGAAAATTCAGTTTTCTAGCTTTTTCTTTTACTTTCACACTACAACAAAACAGAGGACTTCTGACACCAGACGTGTGGGAGTTTTCTTGCACTACAAAATTCTTGGCTATTCATTGGTGTCTTAAAATTCTACTCAGTTCTGACATCATCTACCTGGAGATAGCACAAGAGCCCCCAGCTAAGGGCTCAGTCCCGCACAGGTGCTCCTGCTTCAGATGCCAAACCCAAGTCCAGATAGTTGCCTGTGCTTCTGAAGTTCCAGTGGCTTCCTCCTTGGTTGAGACTAATTTGCAACAGCATCTCACAGAATTCAGAGGAACATTTTCCTTACTAGGTTACCATTATAAAATAAAACTCAGGAATAGCTGGATGGAAGAGATGCATAGGGCAAGGCGTACAAAAAGGACTTGGAGTTTTCATGCCGCCCCCACCCACCGCCCCCCACATCTCCACATGTTCACCAACATAGAAGTTCTCCAAACCGTGTCCTTTTGGGTTTTTATGGAGACTTCATCATATAGGCATGATTGATTAAATCATTTGCCACTTGTGATTGATTCAACCTCCAACTCCATTCCCCTCCCTGGAGGCTGCGGTGGGACTGAAAGTTCCAACCCTCTAATCACAGCTGGCTATACTGGTAAGCGGTCCCTGTGTTCATGTTACCTAGGGGCTTTCCAAAAGTCACTTCATTAACAAAAGACACTTTAATGGCGCTCATCACAGGAAATTTTGTGGTCTAGGAGCTCTATGCCAGAAAGTAGATAAAGACCAATATATATTTATTATAAATCATGAAATTGTATCAGGTTTCAGCAATCTGAAACTACGTGTAGGTCAAACCCAGCCCACACCTTTTTTGTGCAGTCTGCAAGCTAAGAATGGTTTTTACATTTTTAAATAGTTAAAACCAGGACTTCTCTGGTGGTCCAGTGGTAAAGAATCCCTGGTCCAGAAAAATTCCACACTTCGCAGGGCAGCTAAGCCTGTGAACCACAGCTACTGGAGCCCGTGGGCCTAGAGCCTGTGCTCCACAAGAGAAACCACGGCAGTATGAAACCTGTGCACTGCGAGGAGGAGTAGTTCCTGCTCGCCACAACTAGAGAAAGCCGGTGCACGGCAGTGAAGACCCAGCACAGACAAAAATAGATTTATTTTTAAAAGTCATCTTTAAAAAGAATAGTTAAAACCATTTTGTAACACATAAAATGATCAAATTCAAATGTCAGCGTCCATAAACAAAGCTATATTGGAATCAGCCATGCTCACTCATTGACCTATTGTTTGTGAGTTTTTTAGCCACAGCAGCAGAATTCAGGAGTTGCAACGAGATGGTGTGGCCCACAGAACCTAAATATTTATTATCAAGCCTTTTACAGAAAATAAATTTGCCAACAAACTTGATCTAATGCATCCTTGAATTTCCCCATTATTTCTAAATGACCACAAACAGCAACTTGGAAACAGCCGACCCTTATAGCCCCATTCCAAATAGCAGAGTCCCAACATTTTCCTGGCCAGGTCCTCACCTTGGTGTGGCGACCTTCTTTTGTTGGGAGTTTAATTTTCTTTGAAGCTTGCAAAAAAGCTTCTTTGGAGCTGATCTTCAAGTCCGCGGTCTGGTCTTCAGCTTTCTCTGCCTTCCACTGCAGAAGTCAAGAGCCTCTTTGCGTGCTGTTAAGGAGGCCCTGGGCTTTCCACGTAGCTTTCAGTTGGCAATTGCTCTCACCTGTTTATTATCTTTTTTCCTTAGCAAGAGCCACCTGATTTCATGATCCTTTGATTCCCTGTTTCTTCATGATCTGTAACACCTGATACATAACACTAGCTGATGCATTCCATTCCCACTGCTACATCATTCCAGTTTCCCACCAGTGAAAGCTTTAACGATTGGATCATCTCGTCTCACTGGCTATTTTTGCTCAATCACTGTCAGTCATGAGGTCCCTGTTACAAACAGGGTGGTGGATGATTCCACTTCAAAGCTGCATCAGCGACTTCTTTCTGGGACCACTTCATGTTAGGGGTGCCAGATTTAGCAAGTATAAATACAGAACTCCCAGTTAAATTATGAATTTTGGATAAATAAAACTTTTAGTATGTGCTTAGTCGCTCAGTCATGTCTGATTCTTTGCAACCCTTTGGACTGTAACCATGGACGGTCCATGGGATTTCTCAGGCAAGAATATTGGAGTGGGTTGCCATTTCATTTTCCAGGGGATCTTCCTGACTCAGGGATTGAACCCACATATCCTGCATTCAGTTCAGTTCAGTTCAGTTCAGTCGCTCAGTCGTGTCTGACTCTTTGCAACCCCATGAACCACAGCATGCCAGGCCTCCCTGTCCATCACCAACTCCTGGAGTCCAACCAAACCCATGTCCATCGAGTCAATGATGCCATCCAACCATCTCATCCTCTGTCATCCCCTTCTCCTCCTGCCCTCAATTTTTCCCAGCATCAGGGTCTTTTCCAATGAATCAGCTCTTCGCATCAAGTGGCCAATGTATTGGAGTTTCAGCCTCAACATCAGTCTTTCCAATGAACACCCAGGACTGATCTCCTTTAGGATGGACTGGTTGGATCTCCTTGCAGTCCAAGGGACTCTCAAGAGTCTTCTCCAATACCACACTTCAAAAACATCAATTCTTTGGCACTCAGCTTTCTTTATAGTCCAGCTCTCACATCCATACATGACCACTGGAAAAATCATAGCCTTGACTAGACGGACCTTTGTTGGCAAAGTAATGTCTCTGCTTTTTAATATGCTGTCTAGGTTGGTCATAACTTTCCTTCCAAGGAGTAAGCGTCTTTTAATTTCATTGCTGCAGTCGCCATCTGCATTGATTTTGGAGCCCAGAAAAATAAAGTCAGCCACTGTTTCCACTGTTTCCCCATCTATCTGCCATGAAGTGATGGGACTGGATGCCATGACCTTAGTTTTCTGAATGTTGAGCTTTAAGCAAACTTTTTCACTCTCCTCATTCCCTGCATTATAGGCAGATTCTTTACCCACTGAGCCATCTGGGAAGCCCCTAGTATAAGTATATCCCTGCCATTTCTGGGACATATTTATATTTAAAAATTTTGTTCTTTATCTGAAATTAAAGTTTAGCTGGGCAACCTGCATTTCACCTGGCAATTCTACAACAGGTTCCTCTGGAAGCAAATTCTGAGATGGAGCTTAGTTAGCAGGGTGTAATTAAACAGTGCACTTACTATCAATACCTTTGGGAGGATTGGAAGAGAAGGAAGCAGGATAGCAGAAAGAAAAGTCTGTGATGCAGGCCCAGTGACAGGTCTGGCTGAGCCATGGGGATCTCTGGTACTAGAATGGCCCTTTACAGCAATTCCAGGTTGGGCTGAATTGTCCAAGCCTTTATACTCACACTGATCCATCACTTGATGAGGAGGTGCTTCCTGGGTGAAGCAAATCTCTGCAGACAAGGCAAATCCTGAAGGGTCTGACAGCCAAAGGCTATATGCTGACAGCACTCCCAGCATCAGGGGCAGAAAGTCTTTCCTGACGTGGAATCCATGTAATGGGTACATCACAGTGTTTACTATGCTTGGAGAGAGGATTAAAACATTGACCAGAGAGAGTAAATGATATTTAAGAAGGATATCAATGGACATGAGCTTGATCAAACTCTGGGACATTGTGAAGGACATGGAGTTGCAAAGAGTCAGACACGACTTAGCAACTGAAAAACAGCAACAAGGACTTTTCCATTTGAGCATCTATGATGCTCAAGTGAAATAATGATCAAGTGAAATAATGCTCAAGTGAAATAATGAAATAATGTGTTCCATTGCCTAGAAGAGACCACGACACATAGATGGTAAGCACCAGGCAGCAGTTACATTGATGTCTGGAAAAAACTGGGGCAGGAAGGGTTGTCCAATGGTGAGGCAATTTTTAGAGTAACAGGCAGTGCTGTGCCAGCTTACTTATCTACCTCTTGGAAGGTGATGAATGTTGAGGAATTCTTTGTTGGGGAGTGTTCTATGCCTGACTAGGCTTAAATTGGCAAATTCCTCTAGATACAGCTTTTTAAAAAGGAACACCTTTTGAAAAAAAATCTTCAAAGTTAATTATTGTTTTTTTCCAAAGACCAGATCCTTCTCTTGGACATGTCTGAGTAAGGTGGAAACCATGATCATAAAGTTAGGAAACAATGTCTTATCTTCACCGACACTTAAGCTGTGATGTTAGGTGAAACTTCTCTGGGTTCACTTTTCTAGGCTTTAAAATGAGAAGCTTGGGATGGTTTTTATGTGAAGGTTCTATCTAGTGTTGACCTTTTGTAATCCTGTGATTGTGTATGTGGCTTCTTGGCAAGTGAATTTGGAACACTAACCAAGCCAGGTTGCTAGACACAAGACTTTAGCAATTTTAGAATTAATTTTTTTAGATTTTTAGAAAGTAGTTTAACAACCACTGTTCAAGTAGCTCAATTTTTGAGGCTGATCATGACAGATTGGAGGGGAAAGTAGGGAGACAGGTTAATTTCTTTCATATTTTAAATCTTACTGTGAACAGCTATAAAACTGGATATGTTAGCATCCCATGCAAAGTCTGAATGGCCCAGGTAGAGGGGAAAGGCTGTTTTCTCTGAGGACTTTTCTTTCTTTTTTGCTTTGTATTATTTTAATGACAAAAGTCAGCAGCAGTGCATGCCTGGGCCTGTCAGGAACAGAGACTCTTCCGGGGAAGGTTATAAAGAAGTTCTCTAGGTCAAAACAGTGGGTCCTTGAATTTTTTTTTTCATGATTTGAGGGCAGTTTTTCTGTAAATTTGTTGCATGACTAAGGGACCATTTTTTTGGTGGCATGAAGTGTTAACTCCCTAGTCATGCAGACCAGCAGAGAGACACTTATGATGCTGTATACCTCTCACTCAGGTCGGCAGCCCCTGAATAAGGCTGAAAGAATAACAGGGTCACTCTGGTTCCCTGTAGGTTTGAAATATAAAAGTACCACTTATTATTTTTCAAGAATCATATAATTTTTAGAGCACTTTTCATTTCACATGGAAAAACCAAAGGAGGTAAGTAGTACTTTCCACAATTTACAGATGACACAGAGCTTCTGAGGGATTGAGAGACTTGCCCAAATTCACACAAATCCAATTTAAAAAATTCCTTCAGTGTTTAGCCTGTAACATCGTGTCCTTTTTAGTTGCCTAAACTAAGCCAATAAACTAACAAATCTTCATTGCACTTATGTCTGTTGCTGCTGCTACTGCTAATTTGCTTCACTCGTGTCCGTCTCTGTGACCCCATAGATGGCAGCCCACCAGGCTCCCCCATCCCTGGGATTCTCCAGGCAAGAACACTGGAGTGGGTTGCCATTTCCTTCTCCAACGCATGAAAGTGAAAAGTGTAAGTGAAGTCGCTCAGTCGTGTCCAACTCGAAGTGACCCCACGGACTTCAGCCTACCAGGCTCCTCCATCCATGGGATTTTCCAGGCAGGAGTACTGGAGTAGGGTGCAATTGCCTTCTCCACTTACGTCTGTAAGTATCTAGTTTTAGTAAGTAGTTGCACATTTTTCATGTTTTCTGATAGAGAAAACAATCCATATTAATGACTTTTTTCAGTACTCAGAAGGAGCCAGCAAACTATGAGAGTTTGAATAGAGGAGCAACAAATATGAATATAATTCTACCACAATACTGGTTTTTGGTTATCTTTTCTTTTAAACATTAGGTATAAATTAACATCAGGTAATAATAACAGTACACTTGTTTCAACATGTGATTATGTTCAGCAATGATTATTTTTATTGACTAATTAAAGTTAAATAAATTACAACCTAAAAAGATACATTCACCATGATCCATTCGTTGTTCAGAATAGCTTAGAATCTGTGGTTACAGATTGGAAATTATGGCTTTTAATGATGTGGTTCACCAGGTCATAGCAGCTGTATGAAAACTGAGAAGCTCAGTCGTGAACTTCTCCTTTAGATGGTCTGTGATCAGCTAGTCACAGTCAAAATGTAGTCAGTGCAGTTAGAAAAAGACACCTGGTTCTTTAAGAATTTTAGTGTCTTGTTTGACTTTTTATCTTGCAACCTTGGAAGGTAACAGACTGTGGAGGTACCTAAGATCAGAACTCCTCATTTTAAAACTCTCCTCCCCGACTCTTTCTTTGCCATAACACCTGGGCTAAGTGATAGGGCACAATATCAGTTTGCAAGAAAATGCTTTGAAACGGGGTCCACCCAACCTCTGAGGTTGAAAGGGATGGTTCTATTTACTCTCTGGTGGGAAGTTATCTGCTTTAGATTAAAGAAGAATTAGGGAATTATCTGGTTTGATTCTGACATCAGAAGTGCAAATGTTTGAAAAGTGCTTTAAAGTAACTTTGCTTATAAGCATCAATGTAAACTGCTAAAATGATATCTTGATTTGAAAACATTAGCTGGTACATTCTATTTTAGCAGTGAGCTCAAACCTTTTTTTTAAATCGAGCACTGTTTGCAGGAAAGAATGAGTAAAATCTGAATTCTTTACACTCTGTAAAGACAAACTTTTCAACCCTATTATGAAATTACTCTCTAATTTTTGTTTGTTGGTCAGACTCAGTTGTCCTTATATTACTCTGCCATAGTGAAAAAAAAAAAAGAGAGCAAGAAATCCCAATCTATATATCTCTAGCAGTGAGTATATGATTCCTTACCAACAGTTAAGGGTGCCAAGATAAATCAAATACCAAGAGTGGGGTTTCTAAAACTTTTTCTAAAATAAATATGGGCTAATTCAATAACTAACCTCTTTTGGTTGTTACTATATTTACAGTTAGTATTGTATATATTACTATTATAATCATCACTATGAAATTATATATATATATTCAGGTCCCTGTGTCCAGAAACAGCCAACATATATTTTTAAATACTTTAAAAGAAGAGCAGCACATATTAAACACATTGATCTTGAACACGAAACTCTATTCTACTCTGTTATAAAACATGAATCTGAAGAGGACATTTTTTTAAAAAAGCTGTGATGACATGATACAACCAATCTAATTAACAAGTGGGGGGAAAAGTTTCAAATACCCATTATTTTGAGAACACAGCAACAACAAATTCCCTCATAGCTGCCTAGGTTTATTCAGGGGGTGTGGAGACTCAAATATTTCAATCTGCACATTCCCTGAGTTTTAAAATGCTTCCACTAATATGGTATAAAACCAGGACTCAGGGCCACTGAGAATCGATGAGGCGCCAGTGAAAAAGTTTCAGAAGCTCCCCCCTAACACATGCATGTACTCAGTGAGGGCAAACTGCTGAGAAATCTTTACATAAGTATTTCCCTAGGTGTCCTTCCTGGCTGTAGGACCCCTGGACTCCTCTCTACTCTCGGTGGCCCTGCCTGGACCTCAGTGCTGGGCTGAAGGATGTTTGAAGAACCGAGTTGGCAGAAAATATATGTATTTAAGGGCATTTAGGAGCAAGTACACGGAAAAACTATATGAAAAGATCTTAATGACCCAGATAACCACGATGGTGTGATCACTCACCTAGAACCAGACATCCTGTAGTATGAAGTTAAGTGGGCCTTAGGAAGCATCACTACGAACAAAGCTAGTGGAGGTGATGGAATTTCAGTTGAGCTATTTCAAATCCTAAAAGATGATGATGTTAAAGTGCTGCATTCAATATGCCAGCAAATTTGGAAAACTCAGCAGTGGCCACAGGACTGCTGAGGCCTGTTTTCATTCCAATGAAAAGGTCAGTTTTCATTCCAATCCCAAAGAAAGGCAGCACCAAAGAATGTTCAAACTACAGCACAATTGCACTCGTCTCACACTTTAGCAAGGTAATGCTCAAAATTCTTCAAGCCAGGCTTCAACAGTACGTGAACTGTGAACTTCCAGATGTTCAAGCTGGATTTAGAAAAGGCAGAGAAACCACAGATCAAATTGCCAACATCTGTTGTGTCATAGAAAAAGCAAGAAAGTTTCAGAAAAACATCTATTTCTGCTTTATTGACTATGCCAAAGCGTTTGACTGTGTGGATCACAACAAACTGTGAAAAATTCTTCAAGAGATGGGAATACCAGATCACCTGACCTGCCTCTTGAGAAATCTGTATGCAGGTCAAGAAGCAACAGTTAGAACCGGACATGAAACAACAGACTGGTTCCAAACTGGGAAAGGGGTAAGTCAAGGCTGTATATTGTCACTCTGCTTATTTAACTTATATGCAGAGTACATCATGCAAAATGCTGGGCTGGATAAAGCACAAGCTGGAATCAAGATTGCCGGGAGAAATATCAATAACCTCAGATATGCAGATGATACCACCCTTATTGCAGAAAGCAAAGAGGAACTAAAGAGCCTCTTGATGAAAGTGAAAGAGGAGAGAAAAAGCTGACTTAAAACTCAACATTCAAAAAATTAAGATCATGGCATCTGGTCCCATCACTTCATGGAAAATAGATGGGGAAGCAATGCAAACAGTGAGAGACTTTATTTTGGGGGGCTCCAAAATCACTGCAGATGGTGACTGCAGCCATGAAATTAAAAGATGCTTACTCCTTGGAAGAAAATCTATGACCAACCTAGACAGCATATTAAAAAGCAGAGACATTACTTTGCCAACAAAGGTCCATCTAGTCAAAGCTATGGTTTTTCCAGTAGTCATGTATGGATGTGAGAGTTGGACCATAAAGAAAGCTGAGCACCAAAGAATTGATGCTTTTGAACTGTGGTGTTAGAGAAGACTCTTGAGAGTCCCTTGGACTGCAAGGAGATCCAACCAGTCCATCCTAAAGGAAATCAGTCTTGAATATTCATTGGAAGAACTGATGCTGAAGCTGAAGCTCCAATTCTTTGGCCACCTGATATGAAGAACTGACTCTTTTAGAAAAGACCCTGATGCTGGGAAAGATTGAAGGTAGGAGGAGAAGGGAACGACAGAGGATGAGATGGTTGGATGGCATCACCGACTCGATGGACTTGAGTTTGAGTGAGCTCTGGGAGTTAGTGATGGACAAGGAAGCCTGGATGCTGTAGCCCATGAGGCTGCAAAAAGTTGAACACGACTGAGTGACTGAACTGAACTAGGAGCAAGTTAAACTGGATTTTCTCCTGGCATCCAAAGGGACCAGATCACATTCTTTAAAACTATATTTGGGTAGTTATAAAGTAATTATCTGCCAATTAAAATTGTTTAAAAAGTCACAAGGAGAAAAAAGCCAGATAACATATATTAAAAAGAAAAACTACATTAGGGTAAGAACAGTTCATTAACTGCTTTTTTTTTTGGGGGGGGGCACGCTTAATTTTATGCTGTTCTCACCCTTGTGCTTTACTATAAACTCAAAGCATATAAATGACCACTTTTTAGTCTGAAACAAAAAAAAATATATAACAAACAGGCTCAGGTCAATAAGCCCTTCTAAGAATCAGGCTCACTTTACTATTCTAGATCAGGGATTGGCAAACTATTGTTATTAAAGGCCAGAAAATAAATGTTTTAGATTTGGGGAGCTGTTACTCAACTTTCTTAGAGTGATTCAACACTGCCAGTATACAGCAAAAGTAGTCACAGCCTATAATACGCCTGTGACAATACGCAAATGCCTCTGATTGTGTTGAATAAAACTTTATTTACAGAAACAGCCAATGGGCTGTCTTTGGCCCAAGGGTCACAGTTTGCCCATCCCTGTTCTAGATAATAACCACGAATGGCACCTTTCTTCTGAAAACTGCAAAGTGCCTCTCAAGGTTCTCACTGGATTAATGTCCACTTGCACAGTATTTGCTCTGAGAGCAGACGCAGATCTAGGGCAGAAAGACCCTGCAGATTCAATGTGTATGAGCCGAGCTGCAGATTGGCATGGTCAGAAATTGACAGGAACCCAGGAAGCCTGTTTCTGCTTCAATGCAGGCAGCTATTCCTGGCTTTGGCTAATTTTGGCGTGGTAATCAGGAGCTAAGGATGATGCCCACTTTGACGCTCTGGTGGCAGATGAAGATGCAGAGAAAGGTAATAAGTTAGGGGTAATAAGGTACCTCAACAGCCTTAAAGGGTCAGTGCAGCTTCCAAGACAATAAACATAAGTCGGCACTAAGGAATTCATTGCTCAGACCACCAGGCTGATCAACTCACAGGTACATCTGCTCAGCCATGGCTAAAAGCCAAAAATAAAATCCAAAACCAAATACACAAAAGTTGCGAGAGCAGCAGCAGCTAAGAATCACAGAATTCCCTACAGGTAAGGAAATCTTACCAATCATCTTAGCCAGTCCTTTCATATTACCAGTGGGGAAAAACAAGACCTAAAGAGGGAGAGGTAACTTGCGCAGCTACTTTGTGAAGGAATTACCAAATGCCAGCCATTTTTGAGTTCCAGTCTGTTATTTCCCCCTACAGAATCTGAATTAAAGGGGAAACACCACGTAAGCACCCGTGTCGTGAGATTATGACAGCTAATTACCTGACCGCCCTTAAAGACAAGTTTCCTATCGGGACACACATGGTGCCAGAGAAGAGCTGAAATTTACTGAGGGGAATAGAATGCTTCCTATCACTGGTGTAATGCGGCTGACAGAAACTGCACAGGATAAAGCATTAAATGGCCATCTTCCCAAGAATACAAATGCTGGTCTCTCATATTGTATGATAACATGGCAAGAACAGACTGGGAAGTCCTTAGAGCAAAGTTTGCATTGATCTGTTTCCCTCCTAACAGGTCAAAGGCAAACGTTATCCTCGTATCTTTGGTGTCAGTGACATAGAGGATCCCTCGGGCAATGAAGGCGTTGCCGGCCTTGGACTTGGGGTACGTAGTGTTGATGTGCTGCACCACGGAGAAGGTCCTCTCCTCCAGCTGTGCGACAAGGATGCTTGAGCCATCCGCGCTGGAAGCATAGATAATCCAAAGGCCCTTTTCATCTACAGCTAAATTGAAGTACGTCTTGGAATTCGCAAAGAGGTATTTTCGATCAAAATACAAGGCATTTTCAAGCTTCAGAGTTTGGGATGTTTCTTTGCCAAATTCAAACCTGAAATGTGTAAAAAAAAAAAAAAAAAGTAGATATTAGACACCATTTTTATGGACAAGGGTGGTTTTTAGGCTCCTCTGTTAACCTAGGGTGGGGCCTGGGATTCTGCATTTCTAGTAAGTTCCAGGTTGTGCTCATTCTGCTATTACATCTGCAACACCATGAGCAGTGAGGATGCAGAGGCTGGTGACTACATCTCACTGTCCACCTACTAACCATGTGACCTCGGTAAAAGTCCTTCACTTCCTGAATCCTCAGGTGTCTGCTGACCTCCTGATATGCCCTCTCAAAGCGGCAAGGGGCCTTAGAAGATAATCTAGTCTGTCATTTCATTTTACTCATGAGAAAAGGAGATGTGACCAGCTCAGGAATACAGACAAGCAGTTTAAACTCAGGCTTTTGACCTCCAAGTTTGGGGGTGGTTCCTCTACTCCACGCTGGAGTTTTAAGACAAAAGTTTCACAGCAGGCTCAATGAAGGAAGTCAGCAGCTGAGAGGTGAAGTAGCAAAGTCATGGCTGTAAAGTCACTTTTCTTTCTTTGGTAAGCAAGTAGATCAATGAAGTGACGGCGTGAAACCCCATGCCCCTCAGCTCCTGGAGGCTGTTTGATTTGGCAGACTCCAAACCTACATCAGAGCAAAAGTGGATTTTGATTCAGCTTCAGGAATGAAAATTCAGGGACTCAAGGCTAAACGAAAAGAAAAGCACTAGGAGGCGCCATTGAGCAGCAGCAGAACTGTGACAGGTGCGAAGCTGCGGGGATGCACCGGAGTACAGCAAGCTCGAAGCCAGTTAAGAAATCCTGAAGTAAATTGGAAAAGAAACTAGACAAGAGTGAGGGCTTTAGAAGGTCTTTCATGCCCATCTCTGCTTTCAGGGCTCCCCTTCCTCTGAATGCCAGGGATTCAGGACTGTCCCTGTCTGGTACTGGCACTGACAGTTGCTTTTCTTGATGAGGCTTGTCTCTTCCAGCAAAAACAGGGTCTAATTCCAGTCTGCCTCCGATTCTCCTCCCAGACTGTAGCCAGGCACTGGAGCAGGGCCCCAATACAGTTGTTCTAACCTCACACAAGCTTAGTGCCATTAGAAGCCACTCTTTCTTAGGGTGGCCAATCCTCCTCTGGGCCTCATTCACCCCAGAATACCCCACGTAACTGCTCTCAGTTGCTCAGTCATGTGTGACTCTTTTGCGACCCCATGGACTGTAGCACGCCAGGCTCCTCTGTCCAAGGGATCTCCCAGGTGAGAATACTGGAGTGGGTAGCCATTCCCTTCTACAGGGGATCTTCCCGACCCAGGGATCGAACCTGCTTTGATTGAACCTGTTTGGCAGGTGGATTCTTTACCACTGTGCCACCTGGGTGGCTCTATATATATGGCAGCCACAAGGCTTCCTGGTGGTAAAGAACCCGCTGCCAATGCAGGAGACAAAAGAGATGTGTGTTGGATTGCTGGGTTGGGAAGATCCCCTGGAAGAGAGAATGGCAATCCACTCCACTATTCTTGCCTAGAGAATCCCATGGACAGAGGAGGCTGGCGGGCTACAGTCCATGGGGTCGCAAAGAGTCGGACACAACTGAAGCGACTTAGCACACATGCACATGCAGGGACTGAATGAGAACAAATGTCACAGAAAGCAGTGTGTGTGGGGAGAGAGGGCTTCTGAATGGGTGGCGGGCCAGTTATCTTTTTCTTTTAGCACAAGATTCTGTCTAGATGAGGTAGCCAGGAGGTGCTGAGGTGCTGAGGGAGCCCAGGATGGGAGGTGGTGCAGAGGCACAGGAGGGGGTGCCTCCAGCCACGGCTGACATGTGTGTCTGGCGTGGCTGGTTTGACTGCATGATGTACTAGCAAGCCCGTGCCCATGGAGGAATCCAGTCCTCCCTCAAGATGCAGGTCTCTTGTTTGGAATGATGAGGACCACGGCTTTCATAACACTGGAATTGTCATTTCCAATGGGAGTACAGTTGGAGGGCTGCAGAGGTTCTCATCCATCTTTCCATTTGTAGTGAGGGCATGGAAGTCACCGGAAGTGGTGTCTCTCCTCTAAGGTCACAAATAAGTAGGTGGGAGGGTTGGAACTTGATTGCGTTCACTGCTCCCTTGATTTGCCCAAGATGATGTCTGCCTCTAAAGCCCAGCACTTGATGTCTTCTTGAGCCATGCAGACAACCTTTAGCAATTCTTGTGCGGAGCCAGGAAGCCTGGGCTGCTGTCCTGGGCCCTGACTACCTGGGTGGCCACCTCTCCTGCCCATGGGAAGATGGAGGGCATGTGGAGGTGGCTTGGTGAGGGCTCTGTCAGGATGACAGAACCACCTGAAGGCCTTGCAGTCTCTAGTCCTCAGAGATCTCAGCTGTGACATGAAATTCTTCACACCCAACAGTTTTCAGAACAAAACCGATTTGGGGGTGTGACACCTTCCTGCCAGAGGGAGGCCTGGATTCTGCTCTTATTTCCCCAAAGGATAAGAAAGCTTCCGCCCCCCACCCCTGCCACCCCCAGTCACTCCCAGCTTCCTTCTCTCTGGCCCTGAACTTACACTTGGTTCCAGACCAGCAATAAATGCAATGGGGGCTCACTCCTTGTGGCCTGCGGTTCATTCAGTCAGCAAACCCTGACTGACCTCTGGCTGTGTGCCAGGCCCCGGGAACATAGAGGGTAGAACCACAGTCCCTTCCCTTAAGTAGCTGAAGTATGACTGAAGTGCCACGCACAGTAGGTACCAGCTGGGATGGGCGAGGAGGGGCAGCGGGGCCCTGAAGGACTCACCTCACTATGGTGTTGGAGCCTCCCTTGTGGTAGTAGAGAGAGTTGTTGTGAACAGTGTGCCCACAGCCGTGGAAATAGTACGGGAGGTGGATGAGCGTGTAACTGCCGTTCAGCAGTGAGGGCTGGTCTTCGAACTCCTTCACCCTGATGCCT
Organism: Bos mutus; assembly: GCF_027580195.1. Taxonomy (NCBI): domain Eukaryota; kingdom Metazoa; phylum Chordata; class Mammalia; order Artiodactyla; family Bovidae; genus Bos; species Bos mutus. The sequence continues at coordinate 49,772,371 of NC_091626.1, read as the reverse complement.
GTAGGAGGGAAACCAGGGAAAGACAGTCACAGCTTGGAGGTGAGCTGGGGGAGGAGGGGTAAAAGGACAGAAGGTGAGAGTCAGACATCCCGCAAGGGTCCTTGTCCAGTTTCAAGATCCCAGGCTCCCAAACCCGAAGGCCAATTCTCTTCCGTGGATTCCTGAACCATCTTTTGAACACAGTAACCAGAGTTGCCTTTGCTCCTCCCAGGAAAATGGTATCATGCCCTCCCCTACAATTTCATCAACTTTTCTGCCACAGGCCTGCATCGTGAAGAGCACCTGTGCGGTCACCTCCCACCACTGCCTTCCAAGGGGGCCATGCTGCCTCTGTGCCTTGCTCTTCCCGTTAGAGTCACAGGTTCCCTTTCAGCTGGTCATCTGGACAGTTACTGCCAGCTGATGAGTGAGCCTGCATGAGACCAAAGTAGCATGTCTGAGCTATTGCTCTGACTAGTCGGCATGGCCAGGCCTCTTCTGGCATGGGGCCACTGCAATGCCTGACCACATCTGTTTGGGACAGTGTGATGCAGTAGACCTTCGAGATGGTACCTCACCCACTCCCCTGGGCTCTCAGATACTGTGGTATGTGAGAAAAGTGGCCAAAAGGATTCTCCTTAAAGAAAGATAGCCTGTGCAAAAAAAAAAAAAAAAAAATTGTCTCTGGCATTTCTTCTTCTTTATGGTTTCAGGGTTTGTAAAGGGTTTATCAGTCAGGATGCTATTTGTTTCCTCCTGGACACTTTGCCAAAAAGCTGCAGTGGAGGCACCCTGGTCACGTCCCTCTTATCTGAACTGTGAGGTTTGTCACCAATGTGCTCAACTGAGAGCAGCATTCTGCCCACTCATTTGGGCTTTCTAAAATTAAAAAAAAAGCAATTCTGTGACACCAACGAGCAAGGATTTCAGACACAGAAACAGGATAAGCCTGAAGGGAGGCAACAAAGGAAATATAAAATTACAGCAGAGATATGGCTCATCCGCCAAGTAAAAGCACCTGAGAAATGTTCAGTCACCCAGATGCGTTCATCACTCTTGTTAGCAGACTCTCTTATCCAAGTCCCAAACGTCTCTTTAACTTTCAACACTTGTATTGGACGTCCAATGGATGTGATCATGGATTCTATCAAAAGAAGAGAAAGTTACTCACCTCCCAATTATGACTGTCACCTACAAATTGGCAGTTGCCATTGGCACTTGCCCCCTACCTCTACAAGGATTAAATCACGTGCTGATGCAGCTGCTGACTTTCCACATCCCCTGCAAGGAGCTAAGGGTGGAGAGCAGAAATGAGGCACTCTGTCCTCAGTGGAGGCAGGAGTGGGGGACTGGTAGAACAAGTCTTCAGATAGTTAGATATTTTCAGGAGCTGACTTTATGAGCCCAGGACGAAGAATTGATGCTTTTGAACTGTGATGTTGGAGAAGAGTCCCTTGGACTGCAAGGAGATCCAACCAGTCCATCCTAAAGGAGATCAGTCCTGAATATTCATTGGAAGGACTGATGCTGAAGCTGAAGCTCCAATTCTCTGGCCACCTGATATGAAGAACTAACTCAATGGAAAAGACCCTGATGCTGGGAAAGATTGAAGGCAGGAGGAGAAGGGGACGACAGAGGATGAGATGGTAGGATGGCATCACTTGTGTGGTGATAACTCAATGGACATGAGTTTGAGTAAACTCTGGGAGTTGGTGATGGACAGGGAAGCCTGGCATGGTGCAGTCCATGGGGTCACAAAGAGTCAGACACGACTGAGCAACTGACCTGAACTGAACTGAAGTCATGTATCTCTTCATATGGTGGCTCAGACAGTAAAGAATCTGCCTGCCATGTGGGAGACCTGGGTTCTATCCTTGGGTAGGGAGATACCCTGGAGAAGGAAATGGTAATCCACCCCAGTATTCCTGTCTGAGAATTCCATGGACAGAGAAGCCTGGCTGGCTACAGTCCATGGAGCACAAAGAGTCAGACATGACTGAGAGACTAACGCTTTCACTTTCTAAGTATCTAGAAAAGCACCCAAATCCTTCATGGGGATGACTGCTCCATGTGACTTGCAGAAACCTTCTGCAAAAAACATGTGCTAGATTGCATGTACTCCTCCTTCACCAAAATCACATATATACTGACCTTTCCCCCTACTGCTCTGGAGCAGTTTCTCAGAGCTACCTGAAACGCTTTCTCCTGGGCTATAGTCCTCATTTTGCAACAAAAGAAACATGACTCACAACTCTCACATTGTGCTTATTTTATTTTTTTAGTTCATATGACGTTAAGGTATCTGATTTCTGAGTTTTAAAACAGGATGCTTTGGGACTTCCCTGATGGTCCAGTGGGTAATAACCTGCCTGCCAATGCAGGGAACACAGGTTCGACCCCTGGTCCGGGAAGATGCCACATGCCGCAGAGCAACTAAGCCCGTGTACCACAACTACTGAGCCCACACTCTGCAGCCCTCGAGCCACAACCACTGAGCCTGTGCAACACAACTACTGAAGCCAGTGCACGTAGAGCCTGTGCTCCACAACAAGAGAAGGCGCCACGACGAGAAGTCCTTTCATCGCAACTAGACAGTAGCCCCCGCTGCTGCAGAAAGCCTGTACACAGCAATGCAGACCCATGCACAAATAATTAAAAAAATAAACAGGATGCTTTGTTTCTGTACCTGCTTGTGGGGAATGGTGTTCACTGACTTTCTCATAAGTTTTTCCAACCAAGGTGTCATCATTTGGTACAGCACATGTCTCACCTAAAACAACAAAGGTAATCAGAGCAAATGCAGTTGGCACGGTGAGATGTGTATAAGTTCATAACTGGTGCTTTCCGCCACCTTATTCCAGATTCGAGTTCCATAAGCATCCTTGGTTTTTGCTTGCTTGCTTTTAAGCACCAACTCATATGCTTCCAATTTTTTTTCCTCTGCCTGGTGAGTTCCCAACAAGCATTTCATGATCATAGTTGCTAAGACTGTACAATCTTGAGAGGATGTCAGTAATAGGAAAATGTCACCTGAGTCAGCTATCCTAACTCTCAACAATCTGGGGGAGGTGGGGAAGGCTTACTGACACGTTCCTGGCCACTCTGGGCAGGTGGGAATCTATCACAGTTTGTATTTTCTGGAGGGATTTTCACCCTCAGGGAAGTTGATGGGGATGAGGGAGCAGCCTCATGATGGGGTGGCCCATTTCATCCTGTCTTCCTGAACTGCCAGGGAGCAGAGGAAGAATAAGCCTAGAGACAGCCCAGACCAGAGAGGTCGGGGCCCCTTTCCCCTCCCCATTTTCCATCTGTTTTTTTCTGCTCGAAGACCTGTGGGACCCAGGCCCTTGAGGGGCACATGATTCACAGTTGGTTTGAGGCTATGACTAAGCATAGATTCATCTTCCTTAGCAAATGGGCTGAACTCAGACCTTTGGTGAAGAGGTGGCTCAGGTGGCAGAAGCAGGACAGAAGGCAGGGGTAGTGTGGCCAGTGTGGAGATGAGAAGGCACAGACCGGCTGGCAGCAGGTCTCAGCAAATCGGGCTTTCTGGGAAAGGCCAGGACCCCACTTCCCTAGGCAAATTCTGAGGGTTTCCAATCACCTGTGGTTGCTAGATAGAAAGGAGCACCTCCACTGTCGCTAGGGAAACACACAGAATAAACGAGAGAGGTGTCTTTATCAGTAAAATAGGGAGGCTCTTCTCAAATGTTCCTTTAGCTGGATGAGCCCTGTCTCTCTGAAGCCCTTCTGCCATGGATGAGAGCGGTCTCGGGGCTGTTAGACTCCCCACACACAATCCTGCCTCTCAAGTTCCCCCCTGAGTTTCCACTTAGAGGCCTGGGCTTCGCACAGAGAGGGACAGAGAGACCCTCCCATTCTTAGTCTGAAGAAGGGGTCTCGTTAACTCGTGCAGGACCTACCCACCAGCTTCTGAAGCTGACGGGGTGGGACGGGATTAAAGGAAAGGGATAGGAGGAGCAGGAGCGAGGGCCAAGCTCAGACGCTGGATGCCTGGCAGCCAGAACTCACTCCTGGGAGGCACAGCAGAAGGAAATGGCCTCTCTTTTAAAGCAGTTTTCACAACCCTGAAGCCCAACTCCTGCCGACCAGCCTCTTAGCAGACAGGCTAGGCTGGGAGGGCACCTCTCCAGCACCCCTCTCACTGCTGACAGAGCCTCTGGCAAGTCCGAATTCCACAGAAGCAGGGCCAGACTTCCCCTCCTCTCAGGGGATGGTTCCGCTCAGCCTGCACCCCCAGGGAGGCTGAACAAAGGGCTGATGCTAAGGGAAAGGGTGGTATTGAATTAACAGCCTGCTCACTGCTGGGCAGGGTCATAATCAGGCTCCATTTACTGGGCGTGACGGTGACATCTCTGAAAGCTCAGATTCACCCACTCTGAAACTGAGTGTGTGAGCCCCCCAACCCAAACATCTTCCAGAAAGAACAGTGCACCAGACAGAATGAAAGAGTGTTTAGGAAAGTGGTGGAGAAATCCACAGAAAGTGAGAAAGAAACCCCAGTCAGGACCCTCTTCTCTGCTTGCCAGGAAGCCAGGCATCCAGTTGTGCCTCCTCATGGCCCAAGTTAGGGGAATAAGTCCCTGAACATCTCTGTGTGGAGAAGTTATAGCAGCATCTGAGAAGGACTTTTCATTAACTCGGCCCTTGATTTCTTCTTAGCTCTCAACCCCATGGCCACCCCTGTCACAACTGGCCAAAGAACAAGCCGCCCAGGCCTGCCAGAGATCAGGCGCCCTTGCATTACTTTGCCAAGAAAGGTCCGTCTAGTCAAGGCTATGGTTTTTCCAGTGGTCATGTATGGATGTGAGAGTTGGACCATAAAGAAAGCTGAGCACCAAAGAATTGATGCTTTTGAACTGTGGTATTGCAGAAGACTCTTTGAGAGTCCCTTGGACTGCAAGGAGATCCAACCAGTTTATCCTAAAGGAAATCAGTCCTGAATACTCATTGGAAGGACTGATGTTGAAGCTGAAACTCCAATAGTTTGGCCACCTGATGCGAAAAGCTGACTCATTTGAAAAGACCCTGATGCTGGGAAAGATTGAGGGAGGGAGGAGAAGGGGACAAGAGAGGGTGAGATGGTTGGATGACATCACCGACTCAATGGACATAGTTTGAGTAAACTCCGGGAGCTGGTGAAGGACAGGGAAGCCTTGTATGCTGTCGTCCATAGGGTCGCAAAGTCGGACATGACTGAGTGACTGAAATGAACTGCCCTTTGTTGGCTTATTCTCAACGTGTGGATTTCTGTCTCCGAAAAGAAAATGCTCCAAGCAGGGGCTTTACAGGCAGGCACATTGGGGTTTGAATCCCAGCTGTTGCTTACTAACTGAGTGACCGTGGACAGACTACGTAGCTCCCTAGGGTTTCAGCTTTGTATCTGTGAACTGGTCAGAATACGACTCCTATATCTTAGGGCTAGTGTAGAATTAAATGAACTGAGCACTTAGCCCTATGCCTACAACATCGCTAGCATTGTTAGCAAAGCTTAGAGGTGGTGATGGCAGTACTGGGGTATCTATGGGGAGTTAGATGATCTGAATTTCCCCATAGTCTCCATCCCTCCAACATCAGTCAAGCCCTCCATGCTCCAGAGATGGTGGATTTGGCAAGAAAGAGGAATAGTCTGGTGATGGCTCAGCCTTTATAGAGAATCCACCTGCCAAATAGGAGACCTGAGTTTGATCCCTGGGTCGGGAAGATCCCCTGGAGAAGGGAATAGCTACCCCTCCAGTAATCTTGCCTGGAGAATTCCATGGTGGAGCCTGGCAGGGTACAGTCCATGGGGTCACCAAGAGTTGGACATGATTGAGCGACTAGCTCAAGTGAAGGAAGAGGGATGAGGGCAGGAGGCAGGAGGCCCAATTCTAAACCTGCCACCAGTCCTTAACCTGGGCAGGCTGTTCAGGCCTCCCAGGTCGGTGGAGAAGGGGAGGGAATACTCGCTTTGGGTAAAATCTCCCCTTATTAAAACAATCTGGTCACAAAATCTGGGTGAAGCCTGAGAGCTTGGGATTGTTCACTGAAGAGGTAGCTCCCTAGGGCAGGGGTGTGTGACCTGGGCACTGGCCGTTGAACATGTTTGGCTGCCGAGGGCCTTTGGATCTTCTGCTTCCAGGGGGACCTGGAGGACCCGGAGGGCCTGGGGGCCCAGGTGGGCCAGGTGGGCCAGGTGGGCCTTGGTCACCTTTGGCACCTGGAGAAAGAGAGAGAGAAGCAGGGGTGGGAGTTGATTAGAGAGCTGTAAGCAGAGATGGGTTCCACACAGGGGAAAAGGAGATGGAGCCGCTCCAGGGAAGCTGGCCAAATCCTGGACAGTGGTCCTCCAGCACTCACTCACACAGGGTCAAGGGAGCTCCCACAGAAGGTGCTAAGTTTCAACTAGGTGCCAGGAACTGTGCTGGGAATTTTAGAAATCTTCCCTTCGTCTCTCCCAAGTACTCTGTGAGGCAGTACCAGCAGCTCCTCGGGTGACCCGGGTCTCAGGAACGTTCAGGGCTTTGCCCCAGGTCACAGCTGGAGCAGAGCTGCCCCCCACCCCAACACTCAGGGCTGTCTCACTCCTTAGCTCATCCTCTTCTTCTTGGCTGATGTTGGGAGATCTCAACCCTGACTGTTTATTAGAATCACCCAAGGAGCTCAAATACAATTATAATGCCTGGACCCCATCCCAGATCACTTCATCAAAATGATGGGGAAGCTGGTCATCTGTAGTTTTAAAAACCTCCAAGGATGCTTCCAGGCATGAGAGACACTGCTCCATGCTGTGGAAGAGATCGGGGTGGCTGTCCAGCTTTGTGACCTTGGGCAGGCAGTGTATCCCTCTGAGACTGGTGCTTCATTTCCAGAGTCTCATACTCCCTGCCCTGCCCTGTGAGAACCCACTGAGGTCACCAGGGTGAGTGCTCTGATGGTTGGTTTCCCTGCACATCAGCAGGTGGAGTCACTACACACTTCTAACTTCAGGTGGCCGTGTGGGTACAGCCCTTTGCAGGGGCCTTTGGTTCTGCAATTTGCATAAAGATGCCGCTAGTCTGGGATATTCAGTCCTTTGGTTCTACACGCCTTTCCTGGGCTGACTGGTGATCTGAGATCTCTTTAGCTGCCTCTTCCCAGCCCCACCAAATAGGTCTTTTCAGCTGCTTTAGAACTGAAGGGGCAAGCAGGAGTCACAGAGGCTGAGGGTGGTTCTAAGCCCCCAGCCGAAAGGGCAGAGATCATGGCAGATGTGGTCCAGCCCTCCTACTCCTTCTCTGCCCTCTGGCCAGAGGACACACTGAGCTCTGGCCTGGTCTCTAGAGCTGGAGTACACTCAGAGCTGCTGCTTTCCTGAATGCTTTGAGGTCACCCTCATTTGTTTGGTAATATAGGGGTGTGTGACATTCTGGATGTGTAGCTTTCCCATATAACTGAATATAACATGATCTTATAGTTTCAAAATATATTCACACACACACACACACACACACACACACATATATATATGAATCCTGTCAAAACACCTCTTAAATCTTACATATTTTGTGCACAACCTCCTTTTTTTTAGAATAAGGCATGCTGAACCCAATTTGATTTTTCCTGGGTGCTTTGATCTTTACACAGTACCTGGTAAATGGCAGGTGCCCAAGAAATTTTTAAAGCTGGATGGGACACTGATTCTGGGTCACTGTCCTGAACATCTATCATCCTGGCTTCTCGAGAATAGATATCATGTCTTACTCATTTTCATATTACCATTTTCAGCTGTTATAGCAAAGTCCCTAATTCATAAATGGTGTTCTCTGATATTCAAAAATGCTTATTGAACACACGAATAGGATAGTTATGCTTTTCTAGTACAAATGGTCCCCAAAGTAAAGTGCTTTTAAAATTCTGCCTCTTCCTCCTCCATGACCATCAGCCGGCACTTACTCTTTCCACCATGTCATTGCCTTTCTGAAGCTTGCTGTGCCACAGACATCAATTCCCTGCTTTTAACCTGGGCTGGAAACCAGATAAAGAAGATCAGCAACCATGTTTGCCTCAATCCTATGTTAAGAATCTTAGGATAAGGGGCTGAAGATGGCCTGAGCTCAACTCTGAAGCTTGTACTTTCTGTCTGTTGTCCTTTGAAATTTCTCACTTGTTCTGGATTGCGCTGGATTTAACAGATATTTGGGAAAAGGAAGTTTCCTTCATCCTAAATCCATCCAACTATGGCATGGTGCTTTATCTCAACTGCTTATGCTTAGATCTCAGATTTGGTCTTACCAACATTGGGCTTACATTACACATGGTTTTCTCCTTGTCAAAAGCACAGGACTGTAAAACATGCTATGAAACAGAGGGGCATCTAGGGAAGATAAGGAGAGATGACCCAGAGCAGCCCTGGTACAAGAAACCAGGATGGTTTCTGGGCCCATTCACCCCGGGAGACCGCAGCACCAGCCCCTTACCTGCGGGGAGCACGTCGTTGGGCACGTCCCCTTTGTCTCCCTTGTCACCCTTCTGCCCTGCTGGGCCCTCGTTTCCAGGCAAGCCCAGCTCACCAGGGTCTCCCTTTTCCCCTGGAGTTCCTGTGGCTCCAGGTGGCCCTGAAGGGGGAAAAAAAAAGATTTATGAGCCTGTTGTGCAGGAAATTCTGGTATACTACTTTGTAATACTGTGCTTTGTGTTTTCAAGGTGAAGCAAAACCAAATACATAACACTTCATAATTATTTTAGGACAGCAGCAAGGTACAAATTCATGAAAGAATATACTTCTAGGTAGTTCTGTTGAATTTTTTTTAGAGACATTTTGCTGGGCCAACAGGTTGGAGAGAGGAGTGAACCCCAAGAGGGACAGTCACAGTGAGAGCAGAAAGAAGGGGAAGCCTCATCAGAAATCTGCCCTCCCCACCCCAGGAGGGAAGGCTGAGCACTTGGAGGACTTTGTTAGGCCCTTGAACAGTGGATGTTGTCATCTGCATTATCTGGTGTATCCCTCACAATACTGGGGTGGTAGGCTGGTCAGTTTTCCTAACTCTCACTTGGTAGAAATTGGAAATAAGGCCTACAGGGTTTACAACTGAGGCTGAAAAGTGAGCAGCAAAAATCTTGATTCCATCTCCAATGCCCTTTTCTGTGACATTTGGATACAAAATATTTTTAAGCAAAATAGCAAAACAGGTCACACTGCTTTAGGACAAGCATTATGAAGGAAGGAGATAGTGTGAACAACAGGTAATGGACAAAATTTCTGTCTCTGCCCACAGGGAGACATCACTATAGGAACCACAGTCCTACTAGGAGTAGTCAAGATCAGGCAGTGACTCATTGCAGCATTGCAAAATGGGCAGCACAGCATTCTGATGCTGGGGAGAAAGGAAGCCAATCTCATGCATCATAAGATGCCCCAACTCGTAGCAGCTTCCACACAGCAGCTTCGCTGAGGTGAGGAGACAAAAAAGTAGAGTTTGGGCAGATAAAGGTGGCTGGGATTCATGGGACAGAATATGAGAGAGGAGGTCATTGTGTAGAAAGAGCTCTGGTGAACTTCCCAGGGGTTTCCTCAAGTCTTTGGCAGAGTAATAGTCTGTATAAGGTGAAAGTCTACCAGGCAGGGAAAAGAATGAACAGAAAGCCACTCACTGTATGGCTCTCAGAGCTTGAACAGGGAAGGGTCCTCATTCCCGCCAGTCAAAGCAGAGGGATCTCAGAAAATGGCAGGCTGTGAGACAGAGTCCTTGGAAAGACTTGTCTTAGTAGTGAGGCTAAATTAGCTCAGCAGTCAAGGCTGCTGTGGATCTATCATAACAAACCTTAAAAATACTGAGCAGTAAGCTTAACTGCCTGCCAGGATAGAATTCAAAATCTGAATCATTTAGTCAATGTAATGTAGCATATTAATAATTTAAGCAAGGAAAAAATTACGTGATCATCTTGATGGATATAGGAAAGACATTTGATAAAATTCAACACCTATTCTGAATAAAAATTCTCATCACACTAGGAATAGAAGGAAATGTCCTCAATATGAAAAAGGGCATCTGTGAAAAGAACCTACAACTAACATCATCTCTGGAGCTTCCCTGGTGACTCAGATAGGAAAGAATTCTCCTGCCAATGTAGGAGACTCGGGTATGATCCCCAGGTCGGGAAGATCCCTGGGAGGAGGGCATGGCTACCCACTCCAGTATTCTTGCCATGGACAGAGGAGCCTGGTGGGCTATAGTCCATCGGGTCACAGAAAGTCGGACATGACTGAGTGACTAAACAACAGCAACAACGTCCCTAATAATGAAAGACTGAACGCTTTCCCCCTAAGATCAGGAACAAGACAATGGTACCTATTCTTGTCACTTTAAATAAAGTACAATAAAGCAAAGAAAAAGAAACAGAGGCAAACAGATTGGAGAGGGATGCATTAAAACTGTCTTTTAGAAAATTTATTAAAAAGCTGCTAGAACTTAGGAGCACCTAGGGATACTAAGAGGGAAAGTGATTGCTTACTATGTGCAAAGGTACTGCCAGATATGGATAAATTAATATGATATCCCATTGCAGGCATTGTTTGTTCATTTTGACAAGAGCCTCCTGGAGATATCACTCAACAGAGATATTTTTCAAAGGGGCAGAGATTTTGGGCAACAGAGAAGAGCCAGAGGCAAGTTTCAGTGAAAAACTTCAGTTTCTCTCAACCTCTATAACCAAGAGGCCTTAGGATTCATTGCTTTTTCTAATTATGTGGCCAATCCCAAGCCCGTTCTTAAAGGTTCTGGCTGAGTGCCCCACCAGCTTGGCGAGTCCCCATTCCCCAACTGTCATTTTATGATATCGCCACTGTCCTCCCTCCAGATTTAAAACCAATTCTGATCCCCACCCCCAACTTCCTACCAGCTACACAGGATTCCTATACAACCATCCCAAGAGAATCATAGACTTTCAGATAGGAAGGCACCTTAGAGGTCATTTAGATTAACCTCCCATCCAACCCTGAACACCTCTCGACCTCACCTGATTGGCTCTTCTCAAGCCCTTGCAGCAATGGGGAGGTTATTATTAATAAATCGTGTCACACCACAGACGGCGCTGGAATACCCTGCACTGCCATCCTAGCCCATTATTCCCTAAAATGTGCAGCTGGCACTCCTACCACCTTTTCTCTATGCCAAGGGGCTGATAAGCTCTATTAGATTCAAGGGAGCCTACACAGACCATCCCAAGGAAGACAGCAGCGTATGAAAGAACCTGAAAGTGTTGATCACTGTTAAAAAATGCAACAAACAGGGAAACATTTGCTCAATTTCTGCCAATGGAATTGCTGGGGACACAGTGGAAGAGCACGTGAAGAAGAGCAAGGGAAGCGCCTGCAGTGTAGGTACTGGAGGCTGTGCCGTGGAGTCAGCGACATGGTTGAGGCAGGTCCCACAATGCATCTCTCACACCACACTGAGATCCCATGGCTGGGGGGTCACCTCTGTCCACAGTTATCAGGACATCTTTCTGGAAAGAGGTTCACTCACTGAAAAGCCCTTAATCAGGGACCTCTGCACGAGCGGACGTTCTTTTGTCAGTATTTTAAATAGGCAATTTGGCACATTATCTGAAGGACACAAAAGATGAGAACGTTGCCATAGAGTCCAGCCAGCACAATGCACCCGAAGATAACTGACACCTTCGAAAGGTGTCGTGTGACTCACATTCAGCAGTGCTCAGGGAAATGGTATCTTCTAGTTACTTGAGGGTTTTCTTTTTCAAGCATTTATTCTAGTCACAAAGAGCCTTTGGCATCATCGTTCGATTTCCTCTTCTTTTATTCCTTCCTTTTATGCATTTTCCCCCTTTCTCAAAAAGGCCAGGTGTGAAACAGGAGAACATTCTCACAGCTGTCATAATGCACAGGGGCTGGTGTTTAGTGCTCAGGATATTAAGGACTTCTGCTCACAGGTGTATTTTGACGCTCAGCTGTGTGTGCACATGATCACTTTCTTCAAGAAAGGGGAGGGGACGTTCTGTTTATGTAGTCTTCGCCACCTCCACAGAGTCTTCCCTCTTCTTGGTTGGTGCAACCACCTCGGCCGTGCCCTGGCCATGGCATGCAGAAGTACACCACCACCTCATCACGTTCGCTGGCAGAGGAGCCAGATGTGGCACTGTCTGCCTTCCCCGACTTGGATATGGGCAGGGACACTGCTAACCACTGAGTGGCCTGGATCAGGGCAGTGTCTGTCCCATGGCTGCTGGCAGGCTTGGAGTCAGCACATTCTGCAGGAGAAGAAAGGCCAGACTCTGCTCGCCTTGCTCGGGTGCTGGGTGTGGCTTTCTGCTGTTTTCCTTTCCCGTTGGCAGTGCCCACTCAAAACAAGTCATTTTCCCAGCTTTAGAGTCTGGGGTTGTGTGATCAACTGGGGTCAACGCCATCTTCACTGCAGGGGGTGAAGGAGGACATCTTATTTTTGGTAGCACCATCTGTCACCCACTGAGGCGGAGGAGATGGGAGCTGAGGGTGTTATGCAAAACCCAGACCCAAGGCTGGGATGAATAAGGAGGAGAATGTTTATTTCTGTTTTTGTGGGGACTCAATTTTTAGAGAAAACATAAAAGCATTAACTCTTGAGTGAGAAAGTGAGAGGCAGATGGAAAGAAAGAAAATGCTTGGTTTTGGGGCACAGCACGTCAAACTTCGGAAAGGACGCTGTTTGCAAAACTGACGACGGTTAAGTCCAATTCTCTCTAAATCTAAGTTGATGGTTTCAAACAAATGTAGGCATTTCCACTCAGATTTCCTTCCCCACCCTTTGAAACAACACCACCACCTAATATCTAAAATGAATGCAGCACTTGCTCTGTGTCAGACCCTATTCTAAGCACTTGATATATATTTATATATATTTTATATATAAATTTAGTCTTCCTAAAAACACTATTACTATTCTCATTTTCCAGTTGAGGAAACAGGGCAATTAAGTAACTTGCCCAAGTGCACACAGCTAGTAAGCAGAAGAGCTGGGATCCAAACCAAGACTTCAAGCTCTGACTCTGGCCTATTCCACTCTTGTTCTTAGCATTCCTAAGATCAGAAAGCGAGGGTTAGCTTCATATTTCAATATCCTGGAAACAACTGTTGGTCTGGAGCTCTAAACTCTGGTATCACTAGGTTGGTCTTCTTCTCAAGAGCCCACAGTGGCTCCCGGCTGCCTTCTGCAGACACAGAGCTAAAATCCCTGCTCCCTTCCCACTGCACCCCATCCTCACCTGGGGCCCTTCTCATAGGCAGGGCCAGCCTCCTGAACAGTGCCTCCAAGTAGGGCCTTTCCCTTCTCTCCTTGCACTGCCCTCCCCATTTCCCCTCTATTTATTTCCAAGGTGTGGATCACACGTCTCTCTTGTCCTTTACACTTAGCTCTACAGTATAACTCATCCTCTATACAGGATCCTATTTGTCCATTATCTGCACAATTAAGTTTTCTTCTGGCAGCATTCCCTGCTGTACAGTATAAAGCATCTTCATATCAGAATAACCAGTTACAGAATTCATGCTGTATATAAACTATCTTCTCTTCCAACAGGACTGCAAGCCCTTATGGACAGAAACTATGTCCTGCTGTTCTCTCAGTTCTTTACTGAGCCTTAGCTGGGGTTGGCTGAGAGCTGTGTCAAACAACAGGATGCACAAGGCACAGCCTCTCCCTCACAGACAAACACTGGAGCAGACTGTTTCAAAACCAGAAGCCATGTTAGAGTTGTTGGAAGCCCTGTTCCTCAGTGTACAGGTGAGGAGACCCAGGCCCTCGAAGCCAGTCAGAGTTCAAGGCAGGTGCGCCCAGAATGCCTTTCCTGGCTCCCTTCTGCTTGCAGAGCAGGGATAATTCTTTCTGCCTGACACGTGGATACTTGATGAACTGTGCATCCTGCCTGTGTCCTAAGGGCTTCTCTGAAGGGCTGGCGCCTTCCCACCCTCCTGGTGAGACTCAGAATGAGGCTCAGCAACATCCTTAGACAATCAATAGCACTAGCTCCCAGTGCCCAGGCTTCCTTCCCCCTGCTCCTGCTCTGTAGCACCTCCAGTAATGCCTCTTGGACTCAACCCCCTCCAGCCTGGAAGTGTTCTGTGCTGTCGTGTTTAAGAACAGGGGTCCAGGAGTCAAGGCCTGGAGTCAAGCCTGTCTCTTATGCTTACTAGCTTTTGGACACTGGGCATGTTATGTCCACTAGTTCAACAATGACTTGATTGCCGCCTTCACTGGGTGCACCAGGCTCCGGAGCCTGGTTCTCATGGACCTCACGTTCTCCCTAGGTGGCCAGACCATTAGCACATCAGCGAGCAACACGAGGAGAGGAGTTCAGGGAGGGATCTATGCTTCGGAGGAGAGCAGGGGATGTAACTGAGCTGGTGAGGCGGGGGCCAGACACCGAGGTCAGGGGCGATCTTGAAGAGGAGGAGGTATCAGCTGCGATTGCTCCAGGTCACGGATGGGTGGGGGCACAGTGGTGCACAGGCCCTGACCGAGGGCCCCGGTCTGTTTGGAAAATGGAAAGATGAGACTTCTTCATCTGGAAAAATAAGGCCCACAAATATCCCCATCTCCTGGGGCTGTTGTGAAGACTCAGTGAGGTAAATGTAAAGCGGACTTGGTAGAGTGCCTGACAGTGAATGTCAGCTATTAATATATACCATTGTTAAGAGATCACCGCTAGAGTGCACAGCCTGCTGCTGCTGCTAAGTCGCTTCAGTCGTGCCCAACTCTGTGTGACCCCATAGACGTGCACAGCCTAACCCAGTCCTATCTCTGTGGAACATGGGCTCTTTAGCCTGTTTTTGGAAACAGTACTTGTTGTTCCCTCATTCTGGAAGGCATGCCCACTCCTCCCCTCTCCCAACCCTCCCTGCCAAACCACTAAAGATCCTGGAGCTCTCTGCTGACACGATGGCCCCTCCTTCTCCATGGCCATGACCCTGGCCCTGAGGGTCACATCCTGCATGTGGCTGGCAGAGAGACCCAGACCACCATGCAGAAGGCTCTGGAAGGGCCTGGCTCCCGCCTCCCACCTCACCTGGCTGTACGCCCCCTCCCCTAGCTGCCCCAGCAGGGCCTTGGCAGGTGTGTGCACTCCACTTGGGCCACCGTCTGCCTTGCTCTTGTCCCTCAGGTCTGACGTCAGACATTACCTCTTGACCCTCATTCTCCGCCCTGCTTATAACATACTGTTCTTTCCTTTCTGCACCTCACATCGTGATTACAGATGTATCTGATTGTTGACTTTATGTCTGCCTCCCCACCAAAGACAGAAAGTTCCACTATACAATAGGGGCTGCATCTATTTTGTTTCCGCACTAGCACTGGGAACCCTCTCAATAAATGCCTGCTGAGGAATGTTCCCACCATCTCCTAGGGTTCCTCCTGCTGCTCAGCCTGTCCTTGGCCTCCTTTGCTGGCTCCTCCCTTCTACTTGGTCACTAGATACTGCTGCTCCTCCTGGATGGGCCCAGGCTCTCCTCTTGGGTGGCTCCCTCCCGAACGGGCTGGGCTCATGGCCCAAAAGCCCATCGCCTCGGGTGACTCCTTAAGGTACACCTCGAGCCCCAGGGTCTCCTCTGACTGCAAACCTGCATCTTCAAGGCCCTCTGACACCTCCTCATGACATTTCAAGGCATTTCAAACTGAGCACGTCCCATGCTAGGACCTAAGTTGGTCCAGGGCTCACTACCTTAGGGAAGAGCCGTCAGGCAGGAGGAAGACCTTGGAGTCAGCCTTGGTGCTTCCCTCCCCCTTCCTACTTACATTTGCCTTCCCCAAGTACTGCTGATGTTACCCCCAAATATCACTCAGCTCATCAGCCTTTGCACATCCCACCTGCATCCCTTCTGCCTGCCTGCTGAGTAGCCTCTTCACTGTCTCCCTGTCTTGGCTCCCATGCTTGCTCAAGTTTGTCCTCCCCCAGTGGGGGTATCACAGAAAGGCAGATCTGATCATGTCACCCTCCTCCTCAAAACCCCTCTGTGGCTTCTCATGGCTCCCAGAACAAAGCCAGTTCCTCTCTGTGGCCCTGCCAGCTCTGGCCCCTCCTCCCACTCCCTGCAATTACACTGATCTCTGGGTGGGATGAGAATGCATCCTGGGCCCAGGAAGGGAGCAGGGGAGGGCATTCATAGGCCCGGGGCTTTGGCAGGGTGGCGGGGACAGCACAGCCCTTGCTTTCTAGTTAGATGGTCCAGGCTAGAGTCTGAGTTGGTCGAGGGCTGAGCCATGCTCCCGACAGCCTGTCCTTAGAGAAAAGCTTTTCACAGCTTCCTCCCTTCCCTCCTGCAGCCTGCCTTGTGTGGCTGCCCAGGGAGGTATGCAGGGCAAGGGGCTGAGTACAAACCCTGGTTCTTAAAAGGCCCAGGGCTAACCTGATTTGGCTGTGTTGCCTCTCTGGTGTCAACTTGACCACATTCACCTCTCATCCTCTCTGTCCAGCTACCCTGGCTAGGGCAGGAACTGAGCCCTGAAAGAACTTGGGGTACCAGTATAGACACTCTCGCCCCTTCCATCTGTCTGTTGGCGTCAGAGCAAGCAGAGGAGTGGCCATCAGTTCCCAGGAACACTGCTTCTCCCAGGCAGCCTGGACATACACCGTCATCAGGGTCGGACCAGAAAGGAGGCCCTTATAGCCCCAGGACACAGCGGCTTCCAGGCAACACTTAACCGGCCTCGCATTCAGAGATACAGCACCTGTCCCCCCTGCACCAGCGCTGGCTCATCCAAAACGCAATGATGGAGACAAAACAACCAAGGGATTTAATTCGAAAAACTGTGCCTAAATACCCATTTTTCCTCTTTTTCCATTGGCTCCTTTTTCGCCTTTTGGGCCCTGAGGACCAGGCTGTCCGTCTGATCCGTTGTGTCCTGGTAATCCACTGGCTCCGGGAGGCCCTGCATCAAAACACGGGAAATGGGAACACTGAAAAAAATGTTCACTGAAGTTAACATTATTTCCTTTAGCCAGTGAGACTGGGCAGGCATCAATGCCTTTCCCAGAGCTTCTCCTGCTTCTTCCTTTCCTTCCCCACCGTCCCCACCACCACCCAAAGCAGTGTCAGATAGCGAATGGTGATGGCAGGCTCTCAAGAAGGAGGGAGCAGGAGAGCTGGTGACTCGGGTAGAGAGAAGGTAGGGACACAGCTGTAGTCAAGGCTGCCTCTGGCTTCTTCCCCCTTCCCTGCCTCAGTCCCCTCTGAGGGATCATGGGAGCCAGCCACCCACATCCTCCCTGCAAACTCAAAATATCTATAGGTTCTTACCTGCTGGGCCAGGTGGTCCTACAACAGAAGAAAAATTTAGATGATAAACCACAGATAGAAGTAAGCTAACTCCCGAACCCAAAGAACAAAGAGCATCTTCCCCCTCTTAAAACATACTAATCATCTATGGGCCCGAAGGAATTGCCCTGTGCCTTTTATTTAGAACTCAATATGTTTACCCAAAGATCCTTAAAAACAATTAGACAAACACCCATAGCCCAATCAAACCCACTTTTGCTCAAGTTCCAGTGGACTAAGAATAATTTCTAAGTTGCGTCACCATAGACTCCGAAGTCAACTTAATTACATGAGGTTTGGTGACCACGTGGGTGGGCCCTGCTGCAGCCTGTGTGCAGCTAGGTGTCAGGAAGCGCTGCATTTGCAGGGCTAAGAGCCAGCTGTCCTGGGAGCAGCCCCGAATGCACTCATCCAGACAGCCTGTCTCCTCTAGGCCACCCAGGGGAGTTGAGAGCAAAAGCTGGTTTGCTGGGTTTCTATTTTGTTGCACAAAATTGCCTGAGAAAACCTGAGGGCTCAGATCAGGTAACAAATACCTTTCTTCATTTGTAATCACCCTAAAAAGGATCTAAGGTGTTCAGGTGAATCATTTACACATAATCTAACACAATAAATTGCTCCACAAACAGTTTTAGTGTCAATTACTCCACTTAATAAGCACTCATACAGACCAGTCAGGTTGCATCACGAACAGTTGAGGGTCTTTGTTTCTCTGACCACAGAAACAATCACCAATATTGGAGTGGGTGCGTGCTGGCTCAGTTGCTTCAGTCATGTCCGATTCTTTACAACCCCATGAACTGTAGCCCACCAGGCTACTCCATCCATGGAATTCTCCAGGCAAGAACACTGGAGTAGGTTGCCATGCCCTTCTCCAACTGGAGTGAGTAGGTCTGTCTAAAGATCCAAGTCCTGTGACTTTTCAGAAAACCACCATTTACAAAGCACTTACTGTGTGCACCAAAATCTACTCAGAGAAACCTTGGGACTTCCCTGGTGGCCCAGTGGTTAAGAATCCGCCTAATAATGCAGGGACATAGGCTCAATCCCTGGTCTGGGAAGATCCCGCATTCCTCAGCACAACTAAGCCTTTGCACTGCAACTACTGAGCCCACACACCCTGGAGCCCACATCCTGCAACGAGAGAAGCCACTGCAAGGGGAAGCCCACGGTCTGGCCGCAGTGAAGACTAGCTCCGGCTTGCAGCAACTAGGGAAAGCCAGCGTGCATCAATGAAGACTCAGTGCAGCTAAAAAAATTAATAAAATAATTAAAAAAAAAAAAAAATCTTGGTCCTTGAATCTGTCGTGTTTATAATCGAACTGAGGAAGGTGAATACTCTGACACCACAGCGAGATATGAGGGAGCAACAGAGAAGCAACCACAGAGGTGCTGGGACAGTCTGGGCAAAGGGCAGTCTGAGCAGGACTTCAGAGAGGGTAAGCCTTGAGTTGTAGCTCTGAAGACCCAGGGGGCCTGAGACAGTTGCAGGGGTGAGGGCTGGGCACCCCTGCATGAGACCA
This sequence comes from Bos mutus, assembly GCF_027580195.1. Lineage (NCBI taxonomy): Eukaryota > Metazoa > Chordata > Mammalia > Artiodactyla > Bovidae > Bos > Bos mutus. The sequence goes on along the minus strand of NC_091626.1, from coordinate 49,753,582 downwards.
ACTGGAGCAAAGGTCCAGGAGTGAGCGAGAGGAGGGAAGCTGGCCCAGCTGGAATGTGTAGTGATGAAGCCGGGGTACTTGGCGGAGGGATATGGCACAGCAACACTTGAAGGCCTGATAGCGGGGCACAGACAGTATCTGCAAGGCAGCGCGGAGCCATAGTAGAGTTTTAAGAAGGGAAGATGACACTGAAATCAGTGCGCGTTTGCGATCCTTTCTGTAGATGGAATACAACTAGGGAATGAGATGAGAGAGAGAAAGAGGCGGGGTGGGGGTGGGGAGGAGAAATTATCCATAGGATGTTTGTAGTTAAAACTTGGGACAAGGTTGAAGATAAATGTGGTTGGTGACTGTAGCGTTCTAGAGGGAGCTAGAAATGCGAGAGGTATTTTCAGCAGAAGAACGGGCAGGACTCCATGTCTGGTTGGAGGCAAAACAGAAGGCCTCTCAGATGATTCGGTGCCCGGATACTGCTGAGCCTATTTGACAGACTTGAAAACTTTCAAAAGAGCAAAGTGTTTGACAGTATGTTTTATATATATATAGTCCTATGTTGCGCAAAAATGATTTGCTGAAAATGGCACGGCATTTTCTAGGATCAGGATAGCCTGTAGTCATACCACCAGATGGCGCCACAAACGCCCTGGTAAGGATGCAATGTGGACTTTCCATAGCTGTCAGAAATCAATCCACAGTCAATCCGGACTGCTGATAGAAGCCAAAATCAGATGTGCAGGTTGGTAGAAAAAAAAGGTGAACAAGAAAGAATCAACTGTATATAGTAGGTTGCAAGAGTTCTCAGGACAGTCCATTGCCATGCAGTGGAGTATTAGAGAGAGGTCCTGGCCGGAGCTGTATACTTAGGGCACATTAGTTAGGGCCAAGGATACTGCTATGATGAGGTGCTTAGATTAGGGTTTACTGACCCTCACCCGACGTCCTTGACATCTTACGGCTACAGTTCTTAGTCACTTGAGGCCTAGAGTCGACTAGAATGCTTGTAAAGATGCAGATACCTGGGACCAATCTGGAGATTCTGATCCAGTTTGAATTCGCGTGAGGCCCGGGAACCTGCATTTTCACGAAGCACCACAAGTTACTGGCGTGCAGGTGGTCCTGGGTCCCCTGGACCTGATGTGAAAGTTTTCTGGGAAAAGAATCAGTCATTATCCTTACAGGGGTTCCTAACCCTAGAAAGACTGGGAGATACTAGCCTTGAGGTAAGAGTGAAATATCTGAGCCAAATCTGGGGATGCAGAGAGGGGGACACACCCTACCTGGAGGGAGGCAGGAGACAGAAGCAGCGCCAGGAAAGAGAGAGAGAGTGCTCTGGAGAAGGAAGAGTGAGGCCAGCCCAGCAGGTCCCATGCATGTGTGCATGCTCAGCTGTGTCTGACTCTTTGTGACCTCAAAGAGTCTGTCAGGCTGTAGCCTGTCAGGCCTCTCTGTACACGGGACTTTTCGGGCAAGAATCCTGGAGTGGGTTTCCATTTCCATCTCCAGGGGATGATCCTGGCCCAGGGGTCAAACCCACATTTCCTGCGTCCCCTACATTGGCAGGCAGATTCTTTAACACTGCACACCACCTGTGAAGTCCATGCTCAGGCCTTGAAACTAGAGAATTTCAGAAGAGAAAGGATGACAGTTTCAAAGAGCTCAGGGACAGAGTGATGGTGACTGTCCCAGGGTCCCCAGGATACCAACAGAGCTGCTCATGGCCCCTCTCACCCAGAAGAAGCCCCAGATATGAGTCATTATAATAATGTCAGATGTCAAATAACATGTGCCAACTAGCCCCTAGAAAACTGTCTTGCAGGATGCTTTCTCAGCTCCTGACCCTTGTCCCCTTCTGGAATAACAGACCCTCTGGGAACACGCATAGGCAGTCACTTTCCTATTAAGGCTGTACGCAGAGCTGTTCCCTGGGCCTGCCACCAGCGCACTTATACAAGGTTCCATGCTAAGAAGGGGGATCCTCACTTGGATTGGACTGGCTACAGCTTTGAGGCCTCAGCTCCCACCCTCTGTGTGCTGGTCCACCCTCTGCAACTGGCCCTGCTGACAGCTATTCTGCCAGTCCCAGGGCACCTGATGTGGAAAAATATGTATCTTTCCCCACATGCCCCATTAAAGTGGAGCTTTGGTCTAATCTCACTTATTTGGTGCATTTCAAGTTTGGATTATGGCCATGACAACCTTAAAAATGAGAAGAGTTCGATATTATTTCAAGTGCCAACTCCAATCAGTTAGTACAACTTTCTGCAACACGAGAAAAGAATGACTTGGGACCTGAGGCCATGCTAGGTGGCAACAGTGATCCACGACTGATGCCTGGGTATAGGATTACAAGTGTTATCACAGACTTGGAGTCATGTCTCTGCAAGGAGAATGGGCACTGTGGATTTGAAGCACGTTGGTCCCAACAAGCAGTTCAGCAATATGATGATTTAGAGATTTTCCAACAAGCCTGTATGTGGAGGCCACTGGAAGTGAAGAATTACCCAAGACCTGCCTTCTTCACGATAACCTGCTCTTCCAGAAGACATGCTTCTGGGGTTCCAAGGAAACTGGGATCAGGGATAAGATGCATCCAGAAAACCATATGTCATTTGACAAACTCTGCATTAGCAAAATCCTAAAGCCTGACTGCTCTGTCCTTGTCCCCAGAGCAGCCACAGCTGAGTCCTGGGAAAGGAACAGGAAGGGGCTTTCCTGGTCACAGTTGGACTAGCCTCAAGTCACAAACACCTGCTTTTTCAAAGATGACTCCAGTGAAGAGCTAGATCTTGTTCTCAGGCCCAAACCCAGGCTCTGTCCTGGCAACCCTTCCTGAAGGTGTCATCTGGGAGCCTTGTAACCCTGTAACCTCTGGACTGCTGCTCTCTGCCTCTTCCCCTGAAGCTCCCTGGTTCAGTCCTGGGTCCTCTCACCTCCCTGCTCCCAATCCAGGCACCTTGGCCTATCCCTGGGTGCCTCCTTGCCTTGTAAAAAAGTACATACAACTTGTACTTTTCACACCTAAGTTTTAATTGAAGAGCTTTCTGTGTAAAAGAAGACCCAATTTCAAGCTGTCATGAAAAAAGGAACTGGCTTTTGAAAAGCATTTTTAGGTGCCAAAGAATAACCTCCTCAACCCATCTCCAGCACAGATGCGATCCCGTCAATCTCTCCTAAGTGGTCTCAATAGCTCTGGCCCACATTCACTGAACAGCCTGGCTCTCATTCTATCACTATAAAAATCAAAAAGGAAGAGGCTTTTCCTGTGCCTCTCAACAGGGCTTTTGTGCCTGTAATTCTATCCATTTGAGCATTTCTCTAGCGCTCATTACTGTCACATGCAGCAACGCTGAAAAGGGACTCCCAGAGATGTAAGAAATCCTTGTGCTTAAGCCACAAGGGTTTCAGAATAAAGGACTAAGCTGTTCTGAAGATATTTAATTTTCTGTGAGGGCCGAAATGTGACTTGAGTAATAACTCAATTAGCATTTTCTAAGAAGCCACAGGATTACAGCTTTTCTCTCTGAGGTTAAACTAAGCCAACAAGAGTCGGGTTTGGACTCAGAGTTCCTCCAGGAAGCATCTTTCTTGCTAGCCCACCACCCCCATTAATCACTTACAAAAATCACAGATTTAGTCATTCTACAAACGCAACCAGAGTTCCTAATGCCGGGCAGGTAGCGAGAGGCCCTGGGGAGAATACTGCAGCAGGTTTCTGCATGTCCATGCACACTGCAGGGCTTCTCAGCCTTCCCCAGCGCAGCCCTGTGAAGAGACCAGGACCTCCTCAGAGCCTGCAGCCTTAGACTGAGGAGCCCCAGCACAAGCTCCAGATGGCTTCAAAGTCTTGTGCTTATCTTTAGAGTCCATGGGAACGGTGCATTTATTCCATAAGAGAATTTTTTTTAATTGAAGAATAGTTGGCATACAAATTATATTAGTATCAGGTGTAGTACATCATGATTCAACATTAATATATATTACAAACTGATCACCACAAGTCTAGTAATCCTTCACAATACTAAGTTACTGTGATAATACTGACTGTATTCCTTATGCTGGACACTACACTCCCATGGCTCATCTATTTTATAACTGGATGTCTATACCCCTTAATCTCCCTCACTTATTTCACTTAGCCCCTAACCCCTCCCTCTTGTCTCCTCTGGCAACCACCTGTGTATCCGTGAGTCTGTTTCTGTCTTATTATGCTTGTTCACTTGTTTTGTGTTCTAGATTCCATGTATAAGTGAAATCATACATTTGTCTTTCTCTGTCAGACTTATTTCACTTAGCATATTACCCTCTAGGTCCATCCATTTTGCTTCAAATTTAGTTCTTTTTTAATGACTGAGTAGTATTCCATTGTGTGTATTTATACCATACCTTCTTTATCCATTCATATATCAATGGGCACTTAGGTTTTCATATCTTGGCTATTATAAATAATAAATAATGCTGCAGTGAAGACAGGGGTGCATATATCTTTTCTAATTAGCTTCTTATTTTTTTCAGATAAATACCCAGAAGTGGAATTGCTGGATCATATGCTTCTATTTTTAATTTTTAAAGGAACCTCCATACTGTTTTTCATAGTAGCTGCACCAATTTACAATCCTGCCAACAGTGCATAAGAGTTCCCTTTTCCACATCTCCTTGACACTTATTTTTAGTTGTCTTTTTGATAACAGCCATTCTAACATGAATGAGGTGATATCTCATTGTGGTTTTAAATTGCATTTTCTTGATGATTAGTGAAAATGAGCATCTCTTCATGTGTCTGTTGGTCATCTGTGGGTCTTCCTTGGAAAAATGTCTATTCATGTCTTCTATCCATTTTTTAATTAAATAGATTTTTATATTGTGTTCTTTACATATTCAATATTTTGAATTAACTACTTATCAGATAAATCAGTTGCACATCTATTCTCCCATTTGCTTGGTTTGCTTTTCTGTTGATGGTTTCCTTTGCTGTGCAAAGGATTTTTAATTTTTTGTAGCCCCATTTGTTTATTTTTTCTTTTGTTGCTTGTACCTGAGGATACAGAGCCAAAATTTACTGCTAAGGCTGATGTCAAAGAGTATACTTCTTGTTTTCTTCTAGGAGTTTTATGGATTCAAATCTTATATTTAGGCCATTAATCTGTCTTGAGTTTATTTTTGCAGATGGTGATCCAGCGTCATTCTTTTGCATGTGGCAGTCCAGTTTCCCAACACCATTTTATTGAAGAGATTGTTTTTCTCCACTGTCTGTTATTGGCTCCCTTGTCATAATAAATTGATGATAGAAGCATCTACTCTGTTCCGTTGATCTGTGTGTCTGTTTTTGTGCCAATTCCATGCAGTTTTGAGTCACTGTGCTATACAGCAGAAAGTAACTCAACACTGTGAATCAACTACTCTCCAATATTTCTTTTAAAAAAGAACCACACAGTTTTGATTGCTATCTTTGCAATACTGTTTGAAATGAGGAAATTTGAAGTTCTTTGTTCACCTTTCTTAAGATTGCTTTGGCTATGTGGGGTCTTTTGTGGTTTCATACAAATTTTAGGGTTATTTCAGTTCTGTGAAAAATAACATCAGCATTTTGATAGGGATTTTATTGACTCTGTAGATTGCTTTGAGTAGTATAGTCATTTTGACAATCTTAATTCTTCCAGGTCATGAATACAATACATCTTTCCATCTGTTTGTGTCATCCTCAGTTTCTTTTATCAGTGCCTTGAAGAAAAGCTACGACCAACCTAGACAGCATATTAAAAAGCAGAGACATTACTTTGTCAACAAAGGTCCATCTAGTCAAGGCTATGTTTTTCCTGTGGTCATGTATGGATGTGAGAGTTGAACTATAAAGAAAACTGAGCACCAAAGAATTGATGCTTTTGAACTGTGGTGTTGGAGAAGACTCTTGAGAGTCCCTTGGACTGCAAGGAGATCTAACCAGTCCATTCTGAAGGAGATCAGTCCTGAATATTCATTGGAAGGACTGATGCTAAAGCTGAAACTCTAATACTTTGGCCACCTGATGCAAAGAACTGACTCATTGGAAAAGATCCTGATGCTGGGAAAGATTGAAGGTGGGAGGAGAAGGAGACAACAGAGGATGAGATGGTTAGATGGCATCACCAACTCGATGGACATGAGTTTGATTAAACTCTGGGAGTTGGTGATAAACAGGGAGGCCTGGCGTGCTGCAGTTCATGGGGTCACAAAGAGTCAGACGCTACTGAGCAACTGAACTGAATTGAAATGTAGTTTTTTGAGTTGTTTTTGTTGTTCAGTCACCATGTCCGACTCTTTTGCGACCCCATGGACTGTAGCCTGCCAGGCTTCTCTGCCCATTGGATTTCCCAGGCAAGAATACTGGAGTGGGTTGCCATTACCTTCTCCAAGGAGTCTTCCTGACCCAAGGACTGAACCTGTGTCTCCTGCATTGGCAGGCAGATTCTTTACCACTGAGCCACATGGAAAGCCCAGTTTTCTGAGTACAAGACTTTTGTCTCCTTAGTTAAAAGTTCACATATAACAACTTATGTATAAAACAGTCTCTTTTAAGTTGGTGGTCACTTAAGTTTGAGCACGTTCTACAAACATTACACTTTTACCTTCCTTTCCTTCATTTTGTTTCTGACGTCATACTTTACATGTTTTTATTTGTGCATCACTGAACTAATTATTTTAGTTATAGATAATTTTACTACTTTTTGCCTTTTAAACTTAATACTAACTTCCTTGGTAGTTGATTCACTACCTTTACTATATGTTTGCCTTTATCACAGAGATGTTTTTCTTTCATAATTTTAACTATGGCCTTTTCTTTTCTATTTAAAGAGGTTTTTTTTTATTTTAAACATTTCTTGTAAGGTCTGTTTAGTGGTAATGAACTCCTTTACAAGCTTTCTCTTGACTGCAAAACTCTTTATGTCTCCAATTCTGAATGATGACCTTGTTGGGTAAAGTATTCTTGGCTGTAAATTTTTTTCTTTCAATACTTTCAATATATCATGCCACTCCCTTCCCACCTATAAAGTTTCTGCTGAAAAAACAGCTGATAGTCTTATGGGGGTTTCCTTGTACATAATTAGGTTTTCTTTCTTGCTGCTTTTAAGATTCTCTCTTTAATTCTTGACATTTTAATTATAATGTGTCTTGGTGTGGACCTCTTTGGGTTCGTCTTTTTGGGGGATTCTCTGTGCTTCCTTTACTTGGATGTTTGTTTCCTTTGACAGGCAAGGGAAGTTTTCAGACATTATTTCTTTAAGTAGGATTTCTGTCCCTTTCTCTCTCTGTCTTCTTCTGGGACCCCTGTGATGCAAATGTTAGTACTCTTGATCCAGAGGTCTCAAACTATCTGATTGTTTAAAGTTCTCTTTTCTTTTCAGTATTTTGATCAGGTGATTCCCACTGTTCTTCCAGACTGTAGTCTTCCAGACTGCTGATCTGTTCTGCATCCTCTAATCTGCTGTTCATTCATTCCAGTGTATTTTTCATTTCAGTTACTGTATTCTTCAGTTCTGATTGGTTCTTTTTTCTTATATTTTCTCTCTCTTTGTTGAAATTCTCACTGAGTTCATCCATTGTTTTCTCGAGTCGGTGAGCATCTTTATGACTGTTACTTTGAACACTTTATCTTGTAAATTGCTTATCTTTGTTTAATTTAGCTCCTTTTCTGGTGATTTGTGTTATTTTTATTTATTTATTTTTTCATTTGAAAGGTATTCCTTTGTCTCTTTATTTTGCCTAACTCTCTGTGCTTGTTTCTATGTATTAAGGGTGTTGGCTACATCTCCTAGTTGTAGAAGAGTGGCCTTATGTAGAAGGTGCGGCTCAATGGTGCAATCGCCCCAGGTCACCAGAGCACTGCTGCAGGCCTGCTGATGTGTGGAGCTAGCTCCAGTGCCACTGGCTTCAAGGCCAGGCTGGGACTATTGTGAGTGCTCTGTGGTGTGGGGCTGGCCCCCTAAAGTGGGAGCTGCTTTGGAGGGGGGTTGGTGCCAGCTAGGGCTGCCCTCTGGGTAGGGCAAGGCAAGATGTATTTTGGAGGGACTGGCTGGAGTCAGTCCTCAAGGGAGCATTGGGGTGGGGCACACAGTGTCAGTTTGGTGGAAAGAAACAGAAATGGTGTCTGCCAGCACTTCCATTCCCAGAGGAAGTTCCTCCAGATCCCTGTCCCTCCAGCACATGCCTTAAAATTCATCAGTGAATCTCCTTCTTATGTGACCCAAGCACTTTTCAAGCTGCTGCCTCTGTGCTGGAAGTTAGAGTGAATGAATGTGTATGCAAGGAGCAGAGTCCCAGATTCCCACAGCCCTTCAGCTCTCCTGAATGAAAGTCTCACTGGTTTTCAAATCCAGGTGTCGTGGGGGCTTGTCTTCCCCATACACGTCCCACAAGCTGGGGAGCCTGATGTGAGGCTTGCTCTTCGGGGGGAATCTCTGTGGCTGTGACATCCCTCCTGCTTGTGGGTTGCTGCACTGGGGATGCAGGTTTGACTAGACTGTGTCTCTGTTCATCCTACATGGGTCCCTCACTGTGTCCTTTTCTTTCTGTCCTTAGTTTAGAAAATCTGTTCTGCTAGACTTCAGGTTGTTCTCGGAGATAATTGTTTTGTAAGTAGTCGTAGTTTCGGTGTGTCCATGGGAGGATGAGAGCTCAGGATCTTCCTACCCTGCCATCTAAGATCCGGATCTCTCCATAATAGATTTTTAATGCAAAAATAACTTCCCTCTGTTTCCTCAGAATGCTGCACCCCCTTCAAAGAGACAGGAAATGCAGTGTCTGCGACCAGGCACTGTGGGCCTGTCCCTGGTGGTCAGTGCCTGGTTGGGGCAGAGGGTGATGACTGGGTGACTGGCCTCAGTTCAACGTACCACACATTTCTGATTACCCAAGACCTAGTTATTTTCCATGGTCATACGACTATGGTAATAATGAAAATAATTTTTCATAATTTTAAATTGATTTTTAGCCCATTAAAAATGTCTGGTAAAAGCAAATCAACGTGTATTTTCATAACCTAAAGTGTTTCTAGGTACTCATTCTGTCCCCAGCCCTTTGGCCAGAGCAGCATTCCGCATGTGAGTTTGTGAGCTCTGAAGGCAGTGGGCAGGCACTCCTCCCCTGAGATGAGAAGCCAATCTCTGCCAGAGTCAGGTATAATCACACCAAGACCACTCCCCAGGGACTTCCCTGGCTGTTCAGTGATTCAGACTCTGCCCTTCCACTGCAGGGGACACGGGTTTCGGTTTGATTCCTAGTCAAGGGAACTAAGATCCTGCATGTCCACATGCCTTGCAGCCAAGGAAAACCAAACACCATGACTCTCTTTCCCTGCTCCATCCATCAGCCATTCCAGGTCCTAAGGCTTGATGTGCCTTGAGGTTAATTCCGTCCTTCCTTTCTATTTGTCTTTGATTCATTGAATAGAAGGGGACAGGGTGTGACCAACTTCCAGTCCCATCGAGCACATAGTAGGCACCGCATAGAGAAATCGTCATAAAAAAAGTTTTCTTGACTAATTAGCAGTTTGCATCTAGAGCTTCCCATTAAAGCTATATGTACGATATGGGGAAATAACTACTTCTGGTAAGGGCTCTCTACTACTTAGCAAGGTCTTTTTCCTTTCTTTTCCCTTTTAAAACACTAATGGGAATTAGTATCGGCCTCAGTTCAAGGTACCACATATTTCTAATTACCCAAGACCTAGTTCTTTGCCATGGCTGGATTTCTATGGCAATACCAAAAATATTATTGTTTTTCAAAATTTATGTTACTACTGAGTTTTAGCCCATTGAAAACATCTGGTATACAAGTAAACCAGCAAGCATTTTCATAAAGCTAAGGAGTTCCTAGGTGTTCACTCTGCCCCAGGCCCTTCGGCCAGCACACGCGCTCCCCATGTGAGCTGCTCTTGGTCAATGCTGGCCAGCTTACCTGTGAGGCAGATGCCCCTGGTACTGTTGCACAGGTCCACCATTACTCGGATCTGTGGGAAGAGAGGACCATTACCAGCAGCACGGTAGGCAGTAGACCCTGAACTTGCTGTTTATTCAGACAAGCAGAAAACAATTATAAAAATTTCCAAAATAGCTTCAGAAGAACAGGTAGAAGTCCGAGGAAAAGTTAACCTAAAACTGAAAAGACACCCCTGAAAGAGCTAAAGATAAAGATTTTTCTTGTATCAGCAGCTATTTCTATTGACGTCATCAACAGAATCTCCTTGATTTCTATCAAACTCTGAGAAGGCAGAGGATGGGGGAGGAACAGCCAAATCTAAACCCAAGCTGGCTCCCCAGTGTCTGAAGGACTCAATCTGTGGATCTGAATAAACAGGACTGGTGAACTTAGCAGTCTGAAGCACATACTTAACTCTGTAAGTGGGTATGGGTAAGGTACTTGACTCCTTGATGTTTCAGTTTCTTCTGAAAATGTAGATTATATGAATTGCTGCTTTTAGGGTTAGGGAGCTCCATGCATGGCGTGTGGAAACTGCCCTTAGAGCAGTGATTCTCATGTCATGGGGACACTGCTTACTTGCCATTGGATGTCCATCTGGAATGCATGGTCACTGCACCATGCTATCAGCTTGACACAAGATTTCCACACACCACTATACACTCTCCCCTCTGCCCCCATTCATTTTCCATGCTGTTGCTTGTGAGCTTCACAAAAGCCAAATCTGATCGGGTCAGCCCTGATTCAATCACTTTCGTGATGCCTTGCTGCTCTAAAGATATAGCAAAATTCCTCTATATCTGGCCTCATCTCACACCATCCCCCCCTCTCTTTCTGTTCTGTAGTTCTACTTCCCTAGTGGCTTAGTGATAAAGAATCTGCCTGCCAATGCAGGAGACACAGGTTCAATCCCTAGGTCAGGAAGATCCCCTGGAGAAGGAAATGGCAACCCACTCCGGTATTCTTGTCTGGAGAATTCCATGGACAGAGGAGCCTGGTGGGCTACATTCGGGGCTATAGTCCATGGGGCTGCAAAAGAGTTGGACACAACTGAGAGACTAAAACAACAAATTCCATTCTGTCTCAGTTTGCTTATCTGTGAAATGGGGCTATTAGTAGTACTTAACATCTTAGGAGGAGGAAATGGCAACCCACTCCAGTGTTCTTGCCTGGAGAATCCCGGGGATGGTGGGGCCTGGTGGGCTGCCGTCTATGGGGTCGCACAGAGTCGGACACGACTGAAGCTACTTAGCAGCAACATCTTAGGATTGCTGTGAAACTTAAGTGAAGTTATATATGAAGTTCTTAGAACAGCTCCTTGGATGTAGGAAGCTTACACAAAAGTGTGTTCTATTTTGTGAAGGCAGCAGAAAGTACAGATGAAGGCATGAATCGGGAAGTCAAATTGCTTGTGTTCAAATCACGGGTTTGTCATTCACAAATAGTGTGACTTTGGGAAAGTTACTTAACCTCTCTGTGCTGCAGCATCCTTGTCTATAAAGGAGCTAACAGTACCTACCTTACTTATAGCATGGTTATGTGGATACATGATTGAATACATGCAGTACACTCACAACAGGGCCTGGTATGGGATAAGCAAACTCTATTTATGCTATTGTTTTGATGGTCTCTTGGATATGCCAGGAATGATTTAGTTAATTTATCAGTTTACCATCTAAGAATTTCAAATTCATACATAGAGAACATTTTAAACCCAAGTAAGGTGGCATTTCAAAACTGTGGGAAGAAACCTTATCAATTGGGAAATGGAGTTGAGACAGCTGGTTACACATCTAGGGGAAAACATAAATACAGATCCCTATTTCACTCCTTACACTAAAAAAGTTAATTGAGCAGCATTAGTTGAAAATTTTAAAGTTAAAAACAAGCTAGTAAAAATACTGAAGGAGACCTTTGGAAAAATATTTATAATGGTATTAGAGTAGGAAAGACTTTTCTAAGGAAGAAACAATCCCCATACTATATATAGGAAAAATGTGATAAATTTGACTGTCTAATAATTAAACATTTCTATAAGACATAAAATAGTATAAACAATAACAAAGGAGAAACACAAACTTAGAATAATTATGCAAAGAGCTTGTATACAAAGAGCTGCTACAAAGCAATGAGTAAAGGAACAAAAAACAAAGGAAAATCAGCAATGGATCCAGGCAGAAAGCTCAAAGAAGGAAAATAAGAGTGTCTTATCTTCACTTATAGCTGAAGAAACACATCCAATTATGAAATACTATTTTTACCTTTTCGGTTTGTAAATAAAAAGAATAACAGAGTACTTCCCCAAGGGTATTGGGAAAGGAGCACTCTCATACTGTGTTGATGGAAATGCAAAGGGACACTGCCTCTTTGGAGGGCATTTTGACAATATCTACTCAGATTTAAATGGATCTGTCTTTTGACTCATTATATTTTATGATTTATCCTACAGATACACTCATGTATGTATGACAGGATATATGTACAAAGATGGTTATTTTAGAAATGTGGGCAAGAGCAAAAGTTAGAAACAACCTCAATATTTATCAGCAAAGTCTGGTTAGAGAAATTGTAGCATATTCATACAATGAAATACTGTGGTAAAGACTAAATTTAAATCCATAAAGCCAATATTGAAAGATTGCTAAGATAAATGAAAAAAAAAAACAAACAAGATATAGAGAAGCTTTCATTTAAGTAAAAAAGTAGTACATATGAAAATGCTTCTATACACTTTCTCTCTTGCTACTTTCCAGATTCTCTTTGTCTATGACTTTCTAGACTATTTCTGGAGAGAACCTTAAAAAGGAGAACTAAAACCTAAAAACTCCTCCTTAAGTAAGGAGGAGTAGAGAGCCAGGGTGGGAAGGAGCTATACTAATGCCCGCACTTAATAAAACAAAATGCACTTTTGTTTTATTCAAAAATTTTGCTGATTTCTCTCTCAAACTCTTTTTAAAGAAAACTTGTTTTGATTTGAAGAGAAAATTTGTTTTGTCTTCTATAGGTTTATTTTGTTTTCTAGGGGACCTGGAGGAAGACTTGTACTGTATTTACTGTTTGTGAAGTGTGTCACAGGTGCCTACTGACTACTTTGGAAATTTATTGTGAAATATATCATATATACCACAAAAATATAAAATGTGTGCCTACAGTATAAGATGAATAATAAAACAAACATCCATATACCACCTCCAGCCCAGCAATGCATTAGGACATCCCAGGTGTCCCTCCCAACATAAACCGTTCCCTCCTAGCCCCCAAAACTCTCTAAGCTGAAGTATTTTGGGCAGTGGGACTCTCCCTTTTGTATAGATAAGAACAGAGAGGCTTAGCAAGGTGATGTCATTTACTCAAGGTCACACAGCTTGCGCGTGGAAAAGCTGGGCTCAACTCCAGGTTTCCTGATTCTAGGTCTACTGTATTTTCTGTTGTGGCTCGGATGAGTATTATAACATAGCCAGAAGAAATTTCGATTCACTGCTTTGGGTCATTTTCATAAATTCATGCAATCAGCTGCACTACAAAATTTATCTTCTTAAAATATGCATAATTGTTCATTGAGAGAACCATTAGAGACTTCATAAATGCCTCATTTGTTGCCTGGGGGATCACAGCAGGAGAAGTAGTTGGAAACAACAGGAGCATCAATAGGGAAAATTAACCTTTCTCTCTTTTATGTTCATCACTGGAGTTGGTGTTAGCATAGCTTCTATAAAAGTGATAAAGATGGAGTTTTCATTTCCTGACCTTTTGGCTTCATTTATATGCTAAAAGTTAACTTAGATATTTACCAGTAAATTGTGTCAGTCTTCACTTGGGAATATTCTTTAACAAACATGGTTTATATAAGATTGTATCAAAGTAAAACATGGTATGAAAAGGTATGACCATAAGAAAACCAGAAACATTTTTTTTTCTGTAATAATAATGCTTATGAATTTGGATGAAAATCAGAAAATTCAAAATTGAAAGTCATAAAACCTAGCTTGTCAAGTTAAGGAGTCATATTTAGTATACCAGGCTTTCTAGATCTTCATTTAGGATTTGAGAATGGTGAACTGAAAACAGCCTCAGAACTCATAGCCCTGGGGGTGTCAGGCAGGATCCATGCAGGACGTGGCCCTGCCCTCTCTCGAGGCCATCTACCCCCACCCCACCACTGTTCGACTCCAATCACACTGACCATCACCTCTGGTCTTTGCCAAGCCTTATAAACTGCTCACATCTTCACAGAGGCCTCAGCTCAAATGCCACATCGTTAAGAAGGCTTTCCCTGACTCCCTACCTGAGAGTAACCCCAGCAGCCAGTCCCCATCACCTCAAGGCTTTCAGCCTGTGTAGCACTCACCTTTATCCAATATTATCTTGGCTTCTGTATGCATTTGTTTATTACCTGTGCCTTTCCTCCAAAGAATGAAGGCATTTTGACAGCAGGAGAATTTGCTATTTTGTCTGTATCCCTGTGCACAGAACAGTACCTGTTTCCAGACCTAGAACTTTTCCACTGGTGAGATAGGGTTCAAGTAGGAAAGTATGTCAATGGTCTCCAAAGGACAGCTTGTCTTGAGAGCAGGTGACAACGGCTGTCAACCCGGGTGTAACATAAAGAATGGTACCCCCGGATAGCTTAGGTCAGTTTTGCTGAGGAGGTGGGGCCATCCTCCCAGAAGAAATGCTGTGGCATCTCAGGGTCACCTTGAGGTCATGCTGCAGTGGACGAAGACATATCACAATACATGGGGACTTGCTTTCAACTTTTATACCATATGGCAGCAATGAAGGAAAAGACAGCCCAAATAGGTCCCATCTGTGGCCTGACCAGATCTCCCAGTTTTCTCTCTGGATACAGAACTGGTCTCACTGGACTAGTAGAACCCATGGAATCTTGGGCAATTCAGGGGCAAGGAAAAAGCCTCTGAAGAAAAATAATGGACTTCTTGCTAATCTGGCACCAGTTGGCTTGAGTTGTCTTTAATTAAAACTAAAAATAGATGGGACTAATTTTGCAGCCTCTATGAGAAAGAAAACGCTATGAACTGGGAACCTCACTTGTAAGAACACTATACAAGGATATCTGATGAGAATGTTCATCTCTACACTGTGATGGCAAAAGCATGCAAACAATCTAAATGTTTATCAGTAAGGCACTTATTGGGCTTCCCTGGTGGCTCAGATGGTAAAGAATCTGCCTGGAATGTAGGAGACCTGGGTTCAATCCCTGGGTCGGGAAGATCTCCTGGAGAAGGGAATGGCAACCCACTCCAGTATTCTTGCCTGAAGAATCCCATGGACTGAGGAGCCTGGTGGGCTACAGTCCAGGGGGTCACAAAGGGTTGGACATGACTACGTGACTAACACACACATACACACACACACACAACAAGGCACTTATTCAGTTCAGTTCAGTCGCTCAGTCGTGTCTGACTCTTTGCGACCCCATGAATCACAGCACGCCAGGCCTCCCTGTCCATCACCAACTCCCGGAGTTCACTCAAACTCACGTCCATCGAGTCAGTGATGCCATCCAGCCATCTCATCCTCTGTCGCCCCCTTCTCCTCCTGCCCCTAATCCCTCCCAGCATCAGAGTCTTTTCCAATGAGTCAACTCTTCGCATGAGGTGGCCAAAGTATTGGAGTTTCAGCTTTAGCATCATTCCTTCCAAAGAACACCCAGAACTGATCTCCTTTAGAATAAGGCACTTATTAAGCAGGTGCAAAAGAATGAAGTAGATCTATGTGTACTAATCTTGAAAGCATACTGCTGAGTGATAAAAACAGCACAAGCCACATAACAGTAGAACTTTTTGGTTGAAAAAGAACATTTAGATATGTCTGGATAAGCACAGAGAAAAGTTTGAAGGCTCATGAACCAAACCATTGAGATCTTGTTTCCTATTGAAGACTGAGACTAGGAGATTAAAGGGTAATTTTCACTTATTAGTTTATATCATTTGAAAAGATACATTGGGATTATGGGTGGTTTTTACTTGCTGTGTTTTTAATAATTCAGAGTGAGAGAAGAGAGCATGCAAACATTATATGAGCCCAAAGGATGGTTTTAATTACAGAGCTTTCCCTAGGAATCACAATGTCATGTATTCCTCATTACGCCCATCACTTGGAATAACTTGGACAGATCTCTGTTTCTTCTAGACAAGTGAATGTAGAATGAACTAGAATAGCTGTCTAGTGATTTTGAAGTTGTTTATTAATCATAAGATTTTTCTTTTTCCCACATAAATTGCCAACCCCCTAAATAGAAAACAAATAGAATGGAGCTACTTTGGGTTGACCTATCCATAAAATGAGAGAGTTGAAGTAGACAGATGATTTCAAATTCTACTCCCAGGAGGAATTGGGGAGGAAGTAGGGGGAGACACCCAGAGACCTAGAGTCAAGCGGAGGAGGGATGAGAAAGCTGAGGTCCAAAGAAATCAAGTGAAGTAGCTGGCCCAGGCTCCCAGAGCTGGCTTCCAGGACAGAAGTCCTATTTCGTACCACATCTATATTTTTTGCGGCTTCCCAGGTGAAGCTAGTGGTAAAGATCCCGCCTGTCAATGGAGGAAACCTAAGAGATGAGGGTTTGATCCCTGGGTCAGGAAGATCTCTTGGCAACCGATTCCAGTATTCTTGCCTGGAGAATCCCATGGACAGCCTGGTAGGCTGTGGTCCATGGGGTCACACAGTGTTGGACACAACTGAAGTGACTTAGCACACACTACTATTTTTATACCATTTAGATTTTGCAAAAGGAATTGTGTGAAATTCAACAGGAAATGCAAATCTCTGCTTTAGTTTACTTTGAATGTGAACAAGACACTAGATTTTTACTAGTTGATTTTGCATCAGCTTCAAGCAGTCTCTTCTGTTCAAAAATGAAAGGCTTAATCAAAAGTGTTTCTTTCTCATCAAGATGAATAGAGCGAAATGCAGTGTACTGCCACTGCTCATCTGCACACAAAGCCTCAGGCGGTTGGCCGGCTGCCCTCTTGAACTCCCTTCCTCTCACATTTGACTGTCAGGACTGATCATAAAAAAAAGTAAAAGAGCGAACCTGCCCATCACCACCAGTTTGCATGCTGCTGAAATAATGTGTCTGTCATGGCTTCTCTGCCGTTCCCCAAGTACTGGCTCTGGTTTGCTGTGGAGGATGCTGTTTAATTCCAAGTCACCTTTCAGATGTGACCTATTTTGTAACTTAAATTCCATTTTTCTTAGACAGCTGTATGGCTCTCCTTAATTGTGCAAATTGCTGCTATTATGTGCATGCAAATAGTCCTTTAGAAACAGCTTCCTGGGAGTGGATAATCAGCCTGGGATTAAGCTAGGAAAGCCTTGGCCCAGCTGCTGAAGAATTTGACCACAGGTGTTAGAGGAATCCCTCATGGAGTCTGAAGCTGGGGTCAGCTACCCCAGACTCATCCCTCTGAAAGGCAGGAATTCACACTGGGACCAAGATGTGGTGATGACAATCTACAGACCCCAACAGGAAGGTAGGCTTTGCCATGTCTGTGGATGAAATACTGAGGCATGACCTTCTTCTTGCAGTGCCACAGGAAGATCAGCCAAAGGTCCAGGCATTTGTTGGTGCAAGGGAACAAATGTTGGCCATCCCATGCCGATGGCTTGGGGCTGAGTGCTCTTGGTTCAAATGGTATCTTCAGAGTCCAGCCAAATCCTGCCCAACCTTCCCCAAAGACCTCCATCCCCACTGACTGATTTCCTTTACAGCCCAGCAACATCACTGTGCTCCTTCATGTTGTTCTGGCTCCCCAACCAAATAGGCATCTATTGGTAAGAACTCTTTCATCTTCTTACTGTATGCCCCATTCTCTCATCTGGTCCCATTGCCAGCATTAGAATGACATTCAGCATATAGTGGATATTTGATAAGTATTAATACCTCCATCTAGTCAAGGCTATGGTTTTTCCAGTGGTCATGTATGGATGTGAAAGTTGGACTGTGAAGAAAGCTGAGTGCTGAAGAATTGATGCTTTTGAACTGTGGTGTTGGAGAAGATTCTTGAGAGTCCCTTGGACTGCAAGGAGATCCAACCAGTCCATTCTAAAGGAGATCAGTCCTTGGTGTTCTTTGGAAGGACTGATGCTAAAGCTGAAACCCCAATACTTTGGCCACCTCATGTGAAGAGTTGACTCATTGGAAAAGACTCTGATGCTGGGGAGGATTGGGGGCAGGAGGAGAAGGGGATGACAGAAGATGAGATGGCTGGATAGCATCACCGAGCCAATGGACAAGAGTTTGGGTGAACTCTGGGAGTTTTGGTGATGGATAGGGAGGCCTGGCGTGCTGCGATTCATGGGGTCACAAAGAGTCGGACATGACTGAGCCACTGAACTGAACTGATTGATTACCAGGAATGGAATGTGCTCTTCAGCCAAAGATATTATTCCTTTTTAACCAGTAGATTATGGGAACCAAACATCTAGCATGTGGTTACTGTTTCTCTTTGTGTCTATTTGCCTAAGATAACTTTATTTTGGCAAATACTCCACTAATCCCTAGAAAACGGGAACCCGGAGATTTGAGGATTATCCTATTAGGGTCCCTGAGACGTGGCCATCTCTGTCCTGCCCATAGCAATATCATCGCAAAAGCAGGAGCTATTGATGTGCCCCTGCTTTGGATGGAAATAACACAAACCTTTCATGCTCTCTTGAGTAGAGACATCTGGTTAGGGCTGAGTCAGCCAGACAGAGACTGGGGTGCTGAATGAAAAGTGGTCTCAAACATCAAAGAAAATGCAGTGTAAAATTAAAAGACATTTGCTCCTTCGAAGAAAAGCTATGACTAACCTAGATAGTGTATTAAAAAGGAAAAACAGAGGCAGACTTGATTTGTTCCCGTCTCCTGCTCGGCCGCCTTGTGAGCAAGCCCTGGGGTCTCTGCGTTCGGCTGAGCAGCCGCCAGGAGGAACGGGTTGAGGACCGTTAATTTAAAAAAAAAAAAAAAAGATAAAAAGGAAAAACATCACTTTGCCAACAAAGGTCTGTATAGTCAAAGCTATGGCTTTCCAGTAGTCATGTACAGATGTGAGAGTTGGACCATAAAGAAGGCTAGGCTGCACTGAATTGATGTTTTTGAACTGTGGTGTTGGAGAAGACTCTTGAGAGTCCCTTGGACAGCAAGGAGATCAAACCAATCAATCCTAAAGGAAATCAACCCTGAATATTCACTGGAAGGATTGATGCTGAAGCTCCAATACTTTAGCCACCTGATGCAAGAACCAACTCACTGCAAAAGACCCTGATGCTGGGAAAGATTGAGGGCAGGAGGAGAAGAAGGTGACAGAGGATGAGATGGTTGGATGGCATCATCCACTCAATGGACATGAGTTTGAGCAAACTCTGGGAGATAGTGAAGGACAGGGAAGCCTGGCATGCTGCAGTCCATAGGGTTGCAAAGAGTTGGGCACAACTTAAGAGACTGAACAACAAAATCACCCCCCCCCCCAAAAAAAATGAAAACCCTGTAAAAGAATTAAAAGATAACACCCAGGGCTGAAAGGTGTGGTATAAAGTACATGGGTTTTGGGAGTCAGACACAGTTAAGTCTGATGTGAGTGCCAGTTCCTTCACTCACTGGCTCTGTGATGTTGAACAGGATGTTTTATCTCTCTAAGCCTCAGTAACCTCAGGAGTAGATGGACTATTGGTTAGAGTCTCCCTGTGTCCAGGTAGTGAATATTAGCATGCTCGGCCTCTCCACTATTTCTTGGGTACACTGCCAGCAGGGATTCCCTCCCTCACAGACTCAGGTATTCAGCTGCCTCTTCAATATCTTCTCTTAAACATCTAACAGAAATCTTGGTATTAACATACCCCAAGCTGAACTCTTGATATTCCCCTCAAAATCGTTCCATCTGCAGTTCTTCTAGCTCATTAATGACAATTCTGTCTTTCCACTACTTGGGCCACTAACTTTGAAGTCATTGAACTCCTTCCCCCCGCCCCCCACCTCACATCACATGTTCAAGCTGTCAGCAAATTCTAGCAGCTTGACATCAGACATATCTAGACAGAGTCCAGTTAGCATTCCACCCCTCAGCCACTGCTACCACCCCTCAGCCACTACCGTTTTTTCACTGCAATAGCCAAGTAAATAGCTTCCCTGCTACCACTGCCCATGCTTCCCCTCCAAAGAATCTAGTCCACTGTAGTGATCCTTGGGAAAGGCAAGTCAGATCATATCACTCCGCTTAAAATCCTTCAAAGACCCCCCGTCCCCCTGCCCACAAAGGCCAGTGTCTTTACAACATCCTGCAAGGCTCTACATGAACTGGTCCTGTGGTCCTTTTTCTGCCCAGTTATCCTCTGACCCCATTTCCTACTACTCCCACCCACTCCCTCTTCTTTCTGTTCCTTGTGCTCTCTGTACACTCCCCCATCTCAGAGCTTTTGCTCTCACTCTTCCTTCTGCCTGAACAGCCCTTCCGTAGATTTCCACATGGCTCACTCCCTTACCTCCTTCAAGTTTTCTGTTCAAATGTCACCTTCTTAGTGAGGCCTTTCCCACCCAGAAGACTTCTAACTGCATCTCCCCCTTCCTGCTCCCTAATCCTCATGCCGCTTTATTGTTCTTCATAGCACTTATCACTTTCTAATACTGCAGGTAATTTACTTATTTACCTTGGCTCTTGTCTGTCGCTACCCCCCCAGAATGTAAACCCCAACAAGACAGGGATTTGCATGGTTTGCTTATACTGTTTCTTGTGCCCCCACGGTGTGCCTGTGATACAGTAGGTAACTACATGTCAGATGAATGAAGCAATCTCCAACAGGTAGAGCAGGCCTGCTAAATCAGTCTTACCGATACCTGACACAAACTCCTATTTGATGGCTAGCAAGAATTCTTAGAAAAGACTTTAAAAATACTCCAGGACTCATCTCCAAAACTCCTCATGTGTAAAGAAACTAGATTCAGAAACTGGCAGGTATCTTAGTCTATATTTGCCCTTGCTGAGTTGTAGATGCCTGTATCAATGAAGAGATATTCATCAAATACCTCGCTAATGGTGTAGCAGAGTGGTGAGATATATTTAAAGAGACAAAGGTAACTAGAGATGACAAATTAGAGACCAAAACTGTACACAAACAAAGTTTTAGTTGTGATACAGACAATAAGTGCATAAGAGGTTATGGGTGGAAGAGATGAGTATTCTGAAGTGAGCTAAGAATCACTTGTCTCCCCCAGGCCTCTAATGGATTTTTCTGAAGCAGGAGTGCTGCTGGAATAATCTTTCACTAACTGTTAATAGTAATATTCTGTGCTCCCATTATTCCTTTCAACAAGCATCTTCAGATAATTTTGATTTTTATCTAAGTATGCTTATCTTCACCTTATAGTCAGAAAAGTATACATAAATGGTAGTTAAGTAACTTGTCCAGTGTTGAGGGGGTGGACAAAGAATTAATCCATTATCCCAAACTCTGCCCTTTGGCATTCTTTGTACATAGCAAAAACATTTGTGAAGATGTTTTGTCAAGCTACTCCCTGCTCAGCCCCCTCCTCCCTCTGCACAAGAAACAGCTATAAGAGGTTAGTCCAGAAAATATTTAGAGGAGGTCCCTGGGTTTAAAGGAGAAGGAAATGGCAACCCATGCCAATATTCTTGCCTAGAGAATCCTGTGGACAGAAGAGCCTGGTGGGCTGCCATCTGCTGCTGCTGCTGCTGCTGCTAAGTCGCTTCAGTCGTGTCTGACTCTGTGCAACCCTATAGACGGCAGCCCACCAGGCTCCCCTGTCCCTGGGATTCTCCAGGCAAGAACACTAGAGTGGGTTGCCATTTCCTTCTCCAATGCATGTAAGTGAAAAGTGAAAGTGAAGTTGCTCAGTCATTTCTGACTCTTAGCAACCCCACTGCAGCCCACCAGGCTCCCCTGTCCCTGGGATTCTCCAGGCAAGAATACTAGAGTGGGTTGCCATTTCCTTCTCCAATGCATGTAAGTGAAAAGTGAAAGTGAAGTCGCTCAGTCATTTCTGACTCTTAGCGACCCCATGGACTGCAGCCTACCAGGTCCTCCATCCATGGGATTTTCCAGGCAAGAGTACTGGAGTGGGATGCCATTGCCTTCTCCAGGGGCTGCCATCTATGGGGTTGCAAAGAGTCGGATATGACTGAAACGACAGCAGCAGCAGCAGCAGCAGCTGGGTTGAGATGCTCATCCACAACAGTTGTGGATGTTGTTAGCACTGAAACATTGGCTGGATGAAACTGTTGCTTTGACAAACATGCTGTTTCTGTGGGGTTCAAAAAGTTTGGATCAACAGAAGAATGAATGCATGAGTTCACCTTGAACATGAATATTTACAAATTATGCTTAGTGTAATTAACTTCCCTAAATTCAATACCCAGCATATATGTATGGTTTGAACCCATGAACCATACATAAAAATGACTATCTGGGAAATAACATTCTTTCTAGAGGTCATTATATAGGCTTTGGGAACTGACTTTTACTTTTTAGACTTGTAAAGACCTCTCTGGTGGAGAACACATAGTTCTTGGAAGAAGGGTATTCTCTTTTCCTTGAATATTCTTTCCTTCTTCAGTTTTCCTTCCCCTTTTCCTCTACTTTCATCTCACGTTCAATCTCAAAACAAATGCAGCATTCTCACATCTAAACTAACCCATTTCAGTTCCCTCAATTCTGATCACTCCACCGTCTTTGGATGGATGTGGACCAGGTGGCTTCTTTCTCTTTTCTTACATCCAATTAGTTCCCAAGTTCAATTCATCCTTATTTCGTGGTATTTCTAGGATATAGATCTTCTCCATTTCTGATACCATCACCTTAGCTAGACAGAATCATTTCCTGCCTGGACTAAGGCAATAACTTCCTAACTTTCTTCCTGCCTCTCATCTCTCCCCAGTACAATCTTTCCTGTATTGTACAGCCAGATCAGTCCTATAAAATTGCTTCCTTCATGAGTGCCCCATGGAAGATTCTCCCAATTGCTCATCAGATTCATTCTCAGCTTTTCAAAAGTAGAAATTCAAGGCTCTTTCTCCTGTGGCCCCCTTAATTCCTCTCCCACAGCCCAAACTCCTCAGTGTAGGAAAGCTTCTTGCTCTCTCAGCCTTGCAACCATGTTCATTCCTGTCCCCAGACCTTGGCTCAAGTTATTAACTGCATTTGCACTGATTTCCCCTCCTTGCCTGCTCAAATCTTATCAACCCTTCATTACCCATTTCCAGTTCTGTCTGCTCCACAAAACCTTCCTTCATCACTTGAGTGAGGACCAGTTTTCTCTGTCACTGCCCTGATGCTAACTGTTAAAGAATTTTCTCTAAAGGCCTGCCTGTTCAGAGGGATGGATTCCAAGGACCTCAAGTGTTGCCTACAGGAAGAAGGCATTTTCCACCTTTGAGTGAAAAGATTCCAGACCCCAAAAGCACTGAGTCACTGAAATACTGGGGAATTATTTTGCAGTTGCTAGCTCATCATTTTAGCTTGGGTACAGTTACCCACAATGCATTTCCAAGTCCTTCACAGTTTTACATATAGCTTATGCAGCATCTCCAAAATTCCCAGCACTTTGATGAACACAAGAAACTTTCTGAGTGGCCGGAAGATGGGGTTACTCTACTTATAGCATTCTGAACAATTCCACGAATTGCATTTTAAGTGATCTTTAGTTGGCCTTGTTCTTTTAACTCTACCTTTCAGTAAAGAAAATTGTGTCTGAACTTCAGTTAAACTAGAAGTAAATTATATCTACTTAAAATATAGAGCTGTTAGAACTCAAAGAGCTGCATAAAAAAAGCATTTGATGGGCTGAAAAATGCTCCCTTTGTAGCAGAATTACAACCTAAAAGCTTCAGCTTGTTTTACACAACATGACCTTTAGTCTGTAGATAAAATGCATGTAAATCAAGCTTGAATGTCAACTAGATTTGGCCAAGGATATTTTTGAGGCAGGGAGGGAAGAAGAGTTTAAAGAATGTAGATTTTTAAAATGTCTTTTTTCGCCAGATAAGTTATGTCTTATAAGCTCTAGGACTATTTTGGTAGTTCCCACATAGGTACCCATATCCTGGATAACATGAGACACCCCACCCCAAGAAGTAAATTGTTCCCCTTTCTTAGAAGTTTTTTGCTCTATCTTCCACTCACATTTTGTCAGTCTTCCAAATGAAAGCATCCAGAACTTTTTTTCAGAACTGCCATCAACAGAAATCAACAGGAGTACACAAGAACTATGCCAGTATCTCAGAATGGGGGTGAAGATGACTCTCCTCATGGGTGTCAAACCTCGTCATCAGTGGCCATGAACAGGGGTGAGGCGCTGGGAAAGCCTGAACTGTTGAAGAAGCCACATCAAGGCTAATTCTGTTTTGTTTTCAATGACGAGATGATTTAGGTTGGTGCGATGCCACCCTAGGCTTCAAAAGGCAAAATAGGATCCCAAAGCAGCAGCTGATAACAGCACATATGATCAGACAACTCGGCATTCTGAAGAGACTGAAGATAAAGAGTAAAGCCAGAAACACGATACTGAGGGCATGGGGCAAGGAGGGCTACAAGATAAACTCACAGCGATTAGCCTCAGAAACGGCTACAATGAACAGTTACTGGAAGTCTGGCTATACCAGGCACTGTCCTTTAACTATATCATCTCCCTTAAACTTCCAAACAACCCTTTGAGGTGCATACTCAATATTATTATCTCAGTCTTACAGAGGAGGAAACAGAGGCTGGGAGAAGTTAACAGACTTGCCCAAAGGTGCCCAGCTACCAAGCTGTGGGCCCAGGATGAATCTGCTTGATTCCCAGGCCCACACTACTTACTGCCATAACGTACTTCAGGGAAGCACTGGCGAGAGAGAATTTGCCTGGGAACCTGACCGTGAAGAAGGAATTCCAGGTCTCCCGAGTTAAGGGCAGGCACGTAATGGCAGCAGCATCGTGTGGAGGCAAGCCTGGACCAGCCAAAGAGAGATCCTGAGATAAGGGCTTTGTGGAGGGTGAGCAGCATCTCAGCATGGGAAGACTCATGGTCTGAGAAGTTCTGCAACGCACCCAGAAAGAGCCTTCTACCCAGAGATCTCTCAGCCTGTCATCTAGTAGGCAGTGGTGCGAAATGACAGGCAGGTCTGACAGATTCAGCCGTCTCCCCAGAGTGGAGTGGTGCTTTTCCAGAGGGTGGAACATGACCTTGAGTTCATTTTATCCTTGGCTCAGAAGGTTGAAGGAAAGGCGGGGAAACAGCAGAAAAAGATGGGAGTGGACAAGTCACCAGGCCCTGGGAGGTTCATCCTGCTCAGGTTGTATGGGCTCAGGGGGCTTATTCCTGCTGCCCTCATCTCTGCTGCTATAGCTAGAAAGAAACTAGGAGCTTTCGCATAACCGCAGGACCTGAGAGTAGGTCCAGACAGTTCAATGCCTTTCATGCAGGCCAACACAACCTTCCTGTCCCCACAGGTCCAGATGCTCAGTCTTAACCCACTTGTTTCTTCCATAAGTCCTTAGAGAAGCATGACAACTGTATATCTTCCCTGAAGGTTTTATCTGCATGTGTGCAGAATATGTATCAATGAAGAAAGTGTCTGAAGGATGTAGCTAAGGGGCCAGCCCTCTCCTGTCTTCCTCACATACCATCACAACCTGATACATGAACAAAATTTGTGGGTGTGTTCATAGTACCAACACCAGACACAGCTTAGCTGAGATGTAGCTTCAGGTTCTCTCTTACCCTTAACTGATACTTGGACACGGCTTCTGACACGCAAATTAACGTGTGACATCCCAAATGCCCATTAGCACATGCTGGTATGAGAAAGGCCACAGAACCTGCCCTCCTCTCCCACCACAGCCAGGCTCCACACGTGGGTTATTGCTTTGGCCGCCTGTCTTATTTTGTTCTGCTCTGTCAGGCCTCTGAGCTCTCATCAGGGCCCAGTCTATACAACAGGACCTAATGGGGTATAAGTTTCTCCCCTGCAGCTGAACCAAATAGATGCGGTTTGAAACAAGGCCTAGATATGAGGCTAAAGGGGTGGCTATTCTAACATTATCCACTCCAGACTTGGGAAGTCAGCTTAGAAGGAACCAGGCTTGAGGGCTGGCTCAGTCCCACTGCCTTCCTCTAGAGTGAGTCTACTCTCAGTGCAGCTCTGTCCTGGACTCCCTCCTGCAGGAGGGCTTAAACCCCAAGGTTAACACTCTGCTTAAACAACCCCGATTTAGTAGCTTAGCTCTCCAAAAGTACAATGCCTAGGGCCCTCCAGTCCCATGGACCACTGTCTAAATGAGAGGTCGGTAAACTTTTCTGTACAAGATAGGAAATACCTTAGGCTTTGTGGGTCATATGGTCTCTGGTGTGACTACTCAATCCTGTGGTTGTCATGTGACAGTAAGCACAGACAATACATAAACAAGTGGGCATGGATGAATTCCAATAAAACTTTATTTATAGTTATTGAAACTTGAATTTCATACAATGTTCATGTGTCACAAAATACTGTTCCTCTTACTTTTTTCCTATGCACGTGTGAATGTAAAAATCATTAATTCACAAGCTGCACAAAAACAAATAGCAGGCTTGATTTGACCTTAGGCCATAGTTTGTTGACTCCTGATCTAAATCCTCAGCTTTTACACCATGGAAGTGACCCAGTTCAAGGGGTGGGAAAGGCAGGTAACCCCTGCCATGATCAAGCTAAGGCCTTCAAGGAGATACAGCATCCATGCAAGCAGAAGCTGTGACTACGGTAATGTGACTTTTGTCCCCTGTAAATAAGATAATGTACAGATTCATGTACCTCAGAGTGGTCATCATGAAAAGCTGTTTGCTACAATGCATTACTAGTTAACATAGCTGGAATCTCCTCTATGAGAACTGCCCACAGTAAATGTTTTTGAAAGCCACAGTGACTGGAAATCTCCATCCACTGAAGGCAGAATTTATGTTTTGTGCTCGCATTTAGTCACTAAGCTGTGTCCAACTCTTTGCGACCCTATGGACTGTAGCCCAGCAGGCTCCTCTGTCCATGGGATTTCCCAGGCAAGAATACTGGATTGGATCACCATTTCCTTCTCCAGGGTATCTTCCCAAACCAGGGATCAAACCCACGTCTCCTGCGTTGGCAGGCAGATTCTTTACCACTGAGACACCAGAAAAGCCCCTATAGTTGATGTTTAGGGACAGCCAAAACCAAAACAAAATGAAACCAACCAAACCAAATGAAATGCAAAAAATCAACTCCACTTAACCACCAACAATGATAACAATGGTACAGATTTCACTATCCTTTCAAAATTAGGCTGGGAAATCAGTGGTGCGGGTGGGGGTTGTGGTGGAACTAAATAAAACCGTTTTGTTCAAGACCAAGTCTTAACTCAGCCCCTAACAATGTGAGTGTTGTTCGGCCAACACACTGTCAGTCAAATTAAAAACATGTTGAGAAAATTTTTGTCAATACTTAAAAGCCAAAAGATTTCACATAAAAAGACAGATTTTTTACTTTTCTTAACAAAAATCAAAAGATCAGGCACACGAGGCTCTCATTCATGTACAGCAACCATCAGCAAAAGCCTCCCCTGTAGACAGAGCACATGAGCCTTGGGTGGGCACAGTCCCTACTGTGCCCTATAGCCCCCAGCCCAGTGGCAGCTGCCATGTAACCTTGGGCTTGCAGCCTTTTCACTCACAATAAGAGTAACACAATCACGTGGTTCAAAAGTCAAAATAATGCACAGAGCTATGCAGTGAAGTCTCATGCCCACCTTATCCCGACCCTCCCTAAGTAAGTGATTTTGTTCATTTCATTTATTTTTCCCCTTCTTTCTTACACTTTTGTCATTTAAAAATATATCTTGGGGGTTGTTCCAATAGCAGAACAGAGAATTTACTCATTCTTGCTTTATAGCTATCTAGTATCCCAGTGGATATATACGTCAGTTTATTTAATTAGTCCTGTAGTGGACACAGGATGTTAGTCTTTTGTTTTTACCGATATTCTGCAGTGAATAACTATGTGCATATGTCATTTCATAGGTGACAAAGTCTTGTGCAAGATACATTCCCATAAGCAAGATTGCTGGGTGAGAGAGTAAATGTATTTGTTATCCAAAGGTATTGCCAAATTGCCTTACTTATGGGCTGTAGCATTTTGCATTCCAAACAGCAGTATAAGAGCAAGTCTGTTTCCTTTTAGTTTCCCCAACAGAATATGTTGTCAAACTTTTGCAGTTGCCATTCAGAAAGGTAAGAATTATATTTTGGAGCAGTAATTGCATTTTTAAATCAAGAGTTCTTTTCCTGTGTTTTTAAGAGAAATTTGCATTTCTTTTCCTGAGACTTATGCGTTCCATATTCCTACCGGATTCCTATTTCTGTTGTGGGTTTCCCTATTAAATTCTTACCTTGTTAAATCGGCTTCTAGAACTGCTATATATATATATATATATCTTCTGCATATATATAATCTGCATATATAATATATGCAGAAGATTAGCCCTGTACCTATGATATGAGCTGCAAATATTTCTTTCCAGTCTATCATTTATCATTTGCCTTGGATAATGGTGTATGTGTTTGTTTTTATAATTGTTTGTCATGCAGTTTTTGTTGTTGTGTGTGTCCTTTTTAAATGTGGTTAAATTTATTCATTTATTGTTTGCTTTTGGCTTTTGAGTTATAGTTCTCATTTCCCTTTCCAAGATTAAAAATGAACTTACTCATATTTTATTCTAACAGTTTTAGAACTTCATTTTTTAAATGTAAACTTTTGATTCATTTAGAACTTGTTAAAGCACACATTATAAGTAGTAAAACTTTCTTCCAACTGGGTGCTTAACCCAAGATTTTAGGGAGGATGATAAAGCTACCAGAACATCAATAAGGGTGAGATTTGAAGAATAGGATGAAAGAGAGAAACTGATGTGGGGAGGAGTGAGAAGAGCAGTGGGAGGGAGTGGAGACTATACAGCACCAACATCTCTTGCAGGAGCTCCTGGCAGATGGGTTCCCATTACTGGTCTAGCTCAGTGGTACCCAGGACCCTTTTCATTACTTTTCTCAAAAATACTCACTTCCTTTTAAAGATTTAATGGCTGTACCAAACTAATGGGCTTCCCAGGTGGCTCAGCAGTAGAGAATTGCCTGACAAGCAGGAGACGTGGGTTCGATTCCTGGATTGGGAAGATCCCCCGGAGGAGGAAATGGCAACCCACTCCAGTGTTCTTGCCTAGAGAATCTCATGGACAGAGGAACCTGGTGGGTTGTAACGAAAGGGTCAGACACAACTTAGCGACTAAACAATAACAACCAAACTAATTGTACTTAAGTAATAATTAGTTATTCTGTCCTTTTAAGAAAATCACTTACAGCTGCCAATCAGTTTCTGGTCAGACTGTGCTAACCAGAATTAACATGCTGAGTTGAAGTACTTTCAGCCAAAAGCATAGAACTTAGAAGTACTGGTTGGCTTGAGAAGGCTCATCTTGGATAAATGAGCCATTTTTGGAAGACTTTTTGCAATGCTGAAATTAGTCTGCATGCAGTTTCTTTGTTCCGAGATCTCTCAGGACATAGGACTTCAGTAGTGAGGGGACCTCTGATCTCACCCTCATTGAAGACCTACTGGCACTATATAGAAAGGTGAGGTAAAGTGTAGACTTCAACCCTAAGAAGTTGGTACACTTACCTCCATGCTGTATCCTACATCTTTAATAGTTCTCTTAGCAATTTTTCTACTTAGGTGCCCTGTTGTTGTTCAGTCGCTAAGTTATGTCCAACTCTACATGCCCTGAGAAAGTTCTTTTTAAAAATTGTTTCCTCATGTGAATAATTCTCTGTTCTGAGAAACACAGAGAGTAAAGATGAGGAAAATCTGCAGAGGTGAATGGTGAGAATGTTGTCACAATAAAGTATGTAAAAAGCTTTTCACCGTTAAGTTTGTTCCTTTGCCTAAAGCAGAGGCCTCAAGGGAGACCTGGTGAGAGTGAGGTGCTTAATACAACTGACCACCATCAGGAAGGCATGCCAAGGCCCTTTGTGTTGGTGAGTGGGCACCCGCCCTCGGGTGCACTCCTAACAATTAATTAAGAATCTCTGGGAGATGGGTCCTAGGCATCAGTCATGTTTAAACTCCCCATATGGTTTCACTGTGCAACCACTGCTCTAGAATGGAGTTATTCAAAGTGTGGTTCTCAGACCAGCAGCACCAATATAAGTGGGAGCCTGCTATAAACACAGAGCCTCAGTCCCCAACTTATAGCTTCTGAATCAGAATCTGTATTTTTTACAAGATCTCCAAGATCTTCAGATGCACATTAGAGAAGTGGTGGTCTAGAGGAGCGTTTCTCAAAGTGTTGGCACCTGGACCACTTGTATCAAACTCACCAAGGGGTTGGGAGGGTGGGAGATGGGTAGGTCAGGGGACCTAAGGAAGCTGATTCTGGAGATTATAATTCTACAAGTCTGAGGGTGGGACCCTGAAATCTGCATTTTTAATGTGTTCCCAGGTAAACCCTAAGTCTACTGTTTGGGAACTACTTCCAAAAGGACTGTGATGGTGACTTTCTCCTGGCCTGCATGGAAAATCCCTCAGTGACTCCTAAAGGTCAAAGCACATCCATTGCAAGTGGGGATGAGCTGGGGACAATCTTCAAGTGCTTCTCATCCAGGTAAATGTAATGTCTGTTCTCTGACTTGCTACAGAGCAGGTAGTGGTAGTTAAATCAGCTTTCATACTGACACAGATATGAGTGTCTGCATTCTCTTGGATTAATGATGAACAGAATGCAATCTGGATACATAAGCCTCTACCTTAAAAGCAGGATTAAAAATATAAAATGTTGATGCTCAGGTGCAACCTTCTTGGATGATTTAACAAACCCCTAAAAATGCACAGTGGAGAGCCAAGAGAAAGAGTGAATTTCCCTAAAGAGATTTTTTCACTTTACAGAGGTCCTTTTCTGAATTTTTTGCTTGGGTCCAGATTTTTAAATGATAATGTGGGTTAAAAAAAAAAAAGAACTCAGGAATGGAAAAATGTGATCCTTCCCAAAAGATGTGCTTGAAGTGTGTAGTACTTTCATGTAGTTATGAAAGCACTTCAGCTCATGTAAGCTATTTAAAAGCTTCTATGATAATAGGATTAAGTGAATTTATCTTCAAACACCTAGGATTCTGAAATATGGCTCACACTTGACTTGAGATGACAACTGAAATCTTTGTAAATTTAAAGTAAAATATCCATCACAGCTGTAATGGATAATGAAATAGAATGGGGAAATGCAATGTGATCCAAGTGTAATAGTTAGATAATTACTGAGCTAATATCAGCAAAAACAAATGAAGTTAAAACTGGAAGAAAGATTTTTGAGGCTTTGCTTTAAAGACTTTTTAAAGTGCAGTGTTTCTGAAATCATTTTTGAGGAGCACAGTGGCCTTTGAAAATCTAATGAAAAGCTCTGGACTCTCCCCTAGATGCATGAGCCTATGAAGAGCTCACTCTGACATTTCCTGAGGTTCCATAGACTTCTTGGGGGCTTCCCAGGTGGCGCTAGTGGTAAAGAACCCTCCTGCCAATGCAGGAGGCATAAGAGAGGTGGGTTTGATCCCTGGGTCGGGAAGAACCCCTGGGGAAGGAAATGGCAACACACTCCAGTATTCTTGCCTGGAAAATCCCATGGACAGAGGAATCTGGTTGGCTATAGCCGATAGGGTCTCAAAGAGTCAGACATAGCTGAGCGACTGAACTGATAGACGTCTCTGAGCCCACATGATAAACCCCAACCTTCACATTGCGTTTTGACAAAGTTGCTCTATGTTGATTTCCATTATTTGTAACCACTTGGTACCCAAGAGTAAATTTCCCCTCAAAAAGGTCCCAGGGGTTGGTAAAATTAGGACTGTTTTCACATAAACCTAAACTATTAGGTTGTCAGTCTTGGTGGGATGAGCTGAGGCCAGGTGAAAAGCCAGACCAATAGATGATGTCAGAGAAAGAATCACTTTACAGAAGTGTGTGCTCTTCCAGAAATGTTACGTCTGTGCTCTCAGGGGGCCCCTGCGAATTTCACAGGCAGAGCTCGGGCCGCTGTGGCTCCTGTCACACCAGAAGGTGAAAACCTGTGTTCAAAGTTACGAAGTAGGCTCTTAAGAACATTGCCTACCCACTAATTTATCTGCAGTCTGAACGACGTCAGAGCTGGAAGACTTACCCCTTCACCCCTCCCCCGTTTAATAGATGAGGAAACTGACCCCAGATGGGCTAAGGTGCTCGCCAAGGTGATTTTCCCAGCGGGTTCACACCCAGGACTTCTCCCCAAGCACCGTGCCATCTGGCCAGGGGAGGAGAGGATGTCTGAGGCTCTCTCCCTACACTGTCCGCTGCCCACCCCGCGGGGGCGTCAAAGGGAGCTGAGACCCCGCCTACCGGCACCATGGAGTAGGTCATCATCATCAGCATGTCGTGGCTTTCCGCACGGATGTGCTGCGCAGGCTCCCCGCCGTGGCTGCGCTTGTTGCGCGCGGCACTCGCGGGGTCTAGGGGTGGCGCGGGCGCCCGGCGAGGCGCGCGACTCAGCTCCGCCAGGAAGGCGCGCAGGGCGCTGTCCTCGCGCTGCTCCCGGCCCCGCTGCTCCTCCAGCGCCCGGAGCGCAGCGCTCAGCCCGCGCCATTGGCACAGCGCGAACACCGTGCCTGCGGCATTGAGCGCCGAGAGCAGCGCCACTGCGGCCAGGGCGCCGCGCAGCCCCCAGCCCGCGCCCCCGCGGCCTCGCTCCGCGCCTCCAGCCATGCTCTGCGCGCCTCGGACCGGGTCCGGCAAGGCTCTGCCGCCTCTCACCCCGGCAGCCTTTATACGCCTCGGGCAAGCCGTGGGCTGGTGGCAGCGCCGTGAGTCACGCCGCCCTTTGGCCCTGCTGGCGGGGCGGGCTGGGGACAGTAGTAATGGGGCTCGAGCAGCCCGGAGGGACAGGCCGGCGGAGTGGGGGACAGGAGCGAGACAGTCTGCGGAGGAGGGCAGGCTCACACTCCTGGTGCCTGGCCAAGCAAACTAGCAAACCCGCCTCTCCTTCCTTCTCCCCCACTGCCCTGACCGTGGGCATTGCCATGGCCTAGACGGGTATAAGGAGGGTCAGACTGAGGGGGAGAGCAGGAATTCTTATGGCCTGAGATGTCGCTGGATTCCACCCCCTCCTCCCCCTACACTGCCCTCTCTGGAGAAAAAGATCAGCATGCCCAGATGCCAAGGCATGTGCCCACTGCCCCTGGGCAGTCTGCTGTTGGGCTGAGTCCCAGGCTGCCTGTCATTCCTCCCCAGGGTCACAAGGCCTCATGTGGCCACTGAAGACCCTACTCCATCTTTCCTGGGAGGAGAATGGATACAGACAGGGAAACAGCTGGCATTGGATGGTTCAAAAAGCCATCCATCAGAAGGAGAAAGGCCCAGCCCTGCATGACAAGCAGGGGTCATCTGTGAAGGGAGATTTTCAGAATGTGACAGGCCAAGAACTCTCCCATGAGATCCATATCTGGGAGGTAGCACAGTGATGAGAAAAAAAACTCCAGAGTGGAAACTGGGAGGAAAAAAAAATACTCCTGGTTCTAACCTTATTCTGCTGCTACCCAGCTGGAGGGATTTGTCCCAAGAACACTCTGGTCGGATTCTGAGGTGCTCTCTGGCTGAAGGTTTGGGATGGTGGCCAGGCCACTACTGGACTTTACCTTGCTGCTGCTGCTGCTAAGTCGCTTCAGTTGTGTCCGACTCTGTGCAACCCCATGGACTGCAGCCCACCAGGCTCCTCCGTCCATGGGACTCTCCAGGCAAGAGGGAGGCAGTTGCCTCATACCTCCCGGCTACCTCTTCACAGCTCCCTCCAACTCCTGTTAGCTCATATGCTTGTTGTGCCTCAAAGGCCACTAACCACCCCTGCCCCTGGCCCCCAAGGCAGTCACTTCTCAGTCTCTCCCAGGACCTCTTCACTCCCCATTTTTCTCAGTTTCCTCTAGAATGACTACCTCCCTGGGGCCCCAGGGCCTGCAGGAGGCCCTGGTGGTGTGGGAAGCCACAACTTAAAACCAAGATTGCTGTTTCCACAGCCCATTATCTCAGAGAAGGAGCTGGCTCCTTGCCATTGAGCCAGCTGGAGCTGTCAAGGTTCTGTGTCAAGGTCTGGATTCCTTAGTTTTAATCGAGGCTGACCAGCTTGCGTATTCTTAAAAGAACATCCAGCATGAGGAATCAGGAAAGCATAAAGGCCCAAGTGCTTCATGAACGACCTCAACTATGGGGACATGAGGTCTGGTAGGGGATGGAAGTGATACAGACAGTGTCCCAATCCCAGCATACTATGACCTATTGGAAGAATTGCTATCTATCCTCCTCTCTTTTCATTTAGGCTTAGGATGCCAATTTTCAGGCTTACAACCAATAGGGAGAAGTCACAGAGAGGCAGATTGGAGGTCAGTCCCAGTAAGATCTTCATTTAATTCACTAAAAGATTACTGAGTGCCTACTGTATTTCAGGCACAGTAATGGGTGCTGAGTACAAAAAAATGAACAAGACAAACAGTTTGCAGAGGAAGCAAAAGGAGCCTCTTGAGGGTCCTTTTATCCCAATGCTCATACAATTACTGTTGCCTGACTATCTGTTACCAATGCCCACCATTAACAACAGTGTACAGCTTCTGAAGTCAGGGGCCACATCTTGTTTAACCCTGTCTCCTCCCAACACCTAACACAGTCCCTGGCTTAAAATGGGCATTCAGCAGTTACCTGTTGAATGAGCAGATTAACAAATGAATGAACGAAAGGCTGTATGGTGAGGGCATGGCTTTGTTAAATGATGTGTGTGTAGTGATAGTAGAGCTTAAGCATGAAACTGCTTATGCCACAGAACATGCCCCCCTGTCCTTGGCAGGCTGCCTGTCTAATGGTCATGGGAGTGAATGCAGCCTGACACACACATCCCCATCCCTTCTGGTTCAGAGCCCACAGCCTGTAGAAGGAGTTCCCCTTGGAACAAGCCTGGCTTTATCTGACAACCTCAGAACAAGCTGCTGCCCTTCTTGGGATATAGGACTCCACTTGGCATGAACACTGGGCTAGATGGTTAGAGTACACGAGATATTGTATTGAGAGGCTAAGAAGTAGGCAAGAAGAGGACAAAGGAAAAGCCAGATTTCCCAGAATCTTCCACCTGATTCTTCTTCCCATTCCCTCTCCAAGTCTTTCTGTGCAAGAATACAGTGTTTTACAAGAAAGGAGAAGGCTGGGGCATGTTATGGTGGCCTACGAGGCAGATCTCTTCACCCATCCCTCACCCCAGACCAACTGTATCCAAGCAGCTGACTTTGCTCTGTTCTCTTTCCCTGTTCTCCTCTCTCCTGCCTGTGCCCTGTACACCGCACACCCATCTTTCTCCTTCTCTGGTCTATCTCAGGGTTGCCCCTGTTTAAGATCTAGCTCAGAACCTCCTTTCTCGTCAGGCCTTGCCATCCATGCCCACCTCAAGCTTTCCCACTCCCTGAACTCTGCAAGCCTCAGGTACTCAGAGGTTCTGAGCAAGGGCTTTGGAATCAGATGGACCTGAACCAGAAACTGCTTTTTATGCAACTTTAGGTACCTTACTCAACTCAATTTCTTAGTTCTTCTGGATCTTAGTTCTTTTGTTGGGTTATAGTGTGCTTAAGGAAGGGATCTCTCTTCACTGTGTCTGTCACAGCAGGGACTTGTGCCAAGTAAGAATATTTGATTAATTGATTGTCAGTGTTGTTTTCAGGAACAGAACTTTGAGTGGCTGGTAAACTTAGCCTCTTGTCTGAATACAGTGCCTTTGAGGTTGGTTATAGGCGGCCCTTCAATCTTTGGCTTCTTGTCTCCTGAGACTTTTGAGAGGCAGGTATGTCTGTGTAGACTGCCCTGCCTAGTATCATCTGGATGAGCTGGTACATTGTACTTATTATTAAAAAATAAAGTTAGCTATTAATCTGGCCTGTTGTGGTGACATAGGGGGTTCAAGGTACAATGGGAACCTGGGGAGATATCTGAGTTTCCTTTGCTGGAGACCAAGGGAGCCAAGAACATCATGTGCTGTCTTTACAATAAGTAGTTTTTCCATTAAAAGGCAGATGCTTCATTTTCAAAGGTTAAATAGAACGGTCTTAAAAAATGATTCCAGGTTAGCTTTAAGGCCCTGGAGTATAAAATCCAATTCAATAATACACTCCAACTTGAATTCCATAGCATTTTCTCCTGATGGTGAAGTGAATAGTTTTCATTTATTTTAAGGCCTGGCACTTGGGTATTTTGGTCCAAAGGTTGGCAGCTATGCTGTGACTTCTGATGGTGCTTTGCTACCTCCCCGGTCCTATTCTTCCTCTTTACCTCCAGTTAGGGAGAAAGTCTCTCTGATTTTTGTCAGCATGTACATCTATCTCCCACCCAACTATCTCTGCTTTTAACTCCCTTTTTCTACATTTTAACCCCAAGAAACTTCAAGTCACCCAACCGAAGTGAGAAATTCTCTCATTTTCCCTGTTTGTTCACTCACTCATTCATTCAACATTTGTTTATCCACTTGTTCGACAAATTGAGTGCCTACTTTCTGCCAGGAACTGTGCTGGGATCTAGGAATAAGATGGAGAGCGAACTGGGACATCATTCCTGCCTTCCTGCAACCTGCAGTCTAAGTAGGGAGATAATTAACCAAATAGATCTCACAGATGTGAGGGTATAATTCCAAATGAGATGATGAGATAGATGCCCTGAAAAAACTGACTGTGATTCTGTGAGATTGTACCACTGAGGAACCCATCTTACATGTGGAGTATGGGGCCAGGGAAGGCTTCCCAAAGGAACTGACGATGGCTGAGTTGGAAACTAAAGGTGAGTTGTCATTAATAGGTGACAGTTTGGGTGGGGGAGTTGCAGGCAGAGGGGATAGTATGTGTGAGGCCCTGAGGAACTATAAGAAGGCCAATGTGGCTGCAGCGCGGAAAACACTGGAAACAAGGAAGGGAGAGCGTGCAGTGAGGCTGGAGAAAGAGTTAGGGGCCAGTCTCTGTGGGTTAGACCTCATAAGGCTGGGGTCTTTACTGTAAGAGGAGTGGGAAGCCAGTGAGGAGTTTTGAGTGTGTGTACTGGGGTGGTGGGAGGTTGGTTTGGTGGATCACAGATGACGGATTTTCATTTTCAGAGATTACCTCTTATTGTTGGATCTTCAGTGGCTCCTGGCACTACTGAAACTCTAATCTCTACCCCCACCAGACTACATCTCAGCCTTTAAAGCCATTTTTATGAATGAAATAAGAAAACATTGAGTTTCAGAAAATGCCACTTTTTCTTTCACTGCACATTTGAAGGCAGTTGAAACATAAAACCCTGACTAACATTTAGATGATTTGGCTAGTCTTGATATTAACTGAGGTTTTTGTATTATACCCAGTAACATTTGCATTTTCTGAGAAGTCAGCCTTCGGCGCCTTAGGCTGAGACCACCAAATCATGTTATGCCTAGGACTGAGATGATGAGATAGATGCCCTGAATAAGGCTGGATGATTCTGCGTCCCTTATGAGATTTTGGTAGTAGCAGATTTCCACCCATCATAGTTATAGTTTCTTAGACATCTGGGTAACCCAATCATTGATAGACTGGAGCTGTCCCAGGTTGTACAGTAGTGCTATTTCAGATTTCCGCTCTACCTTTCCTGTGCTTTCTTTGTTCCCTTTGTTTGCAGTAAACATACCCCTCCACCAATCCCATCCTGCCCTTTTAGTGCATGGTAGCCAGTTGTCACAGATTGGGTACCCTGGAGTAGATGCTGAGATGGAATTTGGGGTACAAGATATTCATTAGGGATCAGTACCTATGAAAGAAAGAGAGGAAGCAGAACTGAGCAGAAGAAGTCCAGTTTAGTGTAGTCCTACCAAGCCTTAGCCAGACCAACTGGGAGGCTCTGGATTGAGTATTGCCCATCAGTATACTGTATCAGGCCAGAATGACTGGGCTTTCTCCCTCATCTCTCTGGGTCACCGGGCAGATGTGGGCTGTACTGGGGAGGGTGTGGCCTTGGGCCAGGCAGCTCTTGAAGCTGAGGCACACCTCCCCTACTCCTTGCAGCAAGTCCTCCCTTGACGGGGGATGTGGGCACATCTCCATGTCCACATCTCCACCTGATTGGTGACAGACAGGGCCCCAGACTCCAACATTAGTAGAATCTAAATTGTAACCTTGTTACACCGTAAAGAGAAGCTTTCTTTTTCAACTGGAGTTATGGTCTTTCAGTAAATAAAAGAAGTAATTGTTTTCAGAAACTGAAGGGAAAAATATGAAGAGGAGCTCTGAGTGGTTCTGAAATGGCTAAATTCATGGAAGTAAGTTAATACTGCAAAGCCCCACTTAAGAAACTTGAACCACTGTTTTCGAAAAATAAAACAAAGCTTTATATGTGTAGAGCAGTTCAGTTTTCAAAGTACTTTCTCATGTCATTTGAGCCCTATAATAAGCCTGTGAAGTTTGCAGGGGAAGTCTTACAACCATTTCACAGATGGAAAAACAAGGCTCAGGTTGGGTAAGCAATTTGCCCGAACATCATCCTGGTGTAACCTCACCAACATCTATCCATGCCCTCTTCATTGAAAGTGGGAACCTTTGGGGCCTAAATCTTGGCCAGTCAGGAATGCTCAAGATGATGGGCAGGAAGTAGGGAAAATAGGACAGGGAAAGGATTCAATTTGATGAAATGGAAAAGGGCTTAGAGAGGCACTTGGCTCCAAGGCTTAAAAACAAAGGCGGGGTAAGCACTCACTGCTAGAATGTGTGCGCTTCACAAGGGAGAGGAAACCAGTCCTAGATCTGGCATTTTATGGTGGGTTTACAAAGAGCAATGATGTCAGAATATGATCTCCTGGAGACTAGGTAGTGCAACCATCATTTCTGCATCTCAGAGATGAATAATAAACCTGAAAGAAAGATGAACTAGGAGACTAAGAGCCCAGGACCTTTTCTTCTTGGGGTCAAAAGGCAGAGTGACAAGCAAGATTATATATGCCTCATCTCTCCAGCGGCTAAGTGGGAGGGACCAAAGGGATTCCTGCCAATATCAAGACTGGTGAAGATGGCACTCCATCTACAGAGCCAGGGGACTGAAACCAGGCATTGGAGGACTGCCACCAGCCAGGGGGAGTGCAGGTCAGACTACAGATCCTGACTTCGATGACTTTCTTTTTTTAAGAGATGTGCACAGCTGTGATATTGGGCTATGTCTCACCTATCTTTCCCTCTCTCTCTCTCATTCTTTTTTTTCCCCACTATCTTACACAACAATTAGGAATGAATTACTCTTGTGTATCATTTTACCTTCTTTCTTTTTAAAACATTTATTGTGGTAAAAACACTTAACATGAGCTCCACCTGCTTTACAAATTTTAAGTGTGTGATACAGTGTTGTTGACTGTAGGTACAATGTTGTACAGCAGTTCTCTAGGATGTCCTCTTTGTGCTTAACTAAAATATTATGTTCTTTGATTAGAAACTCTCCATTTCCTCCCCTGCTCAGTCTCTGGCAACCACCATTCCACTCTTTGATTCTATGAACTTGACTATCTTAGATACCTCACATAAATGCAGTCACGCAGTATTTGCCTTTCATGACTGTCTTTTTTCATGAAGCCTTTTTAGTATAATGTCCTCAAGGCTCATCTATGCTGTCTCATATTGCAGAGTTTCTTTATTTTTTAAGGCTGTGTAAATGTTCCATTGGGCTTTCCTGTTGGCTCAGACAGTAAAGAATCTACCTGCAATGCGGGAGACCTGGGTTCAATCCCTAGGCTGGGAAGATCCTCTGGAGGAGGGCACGGCAACCCACTCCAGTATTCTTGCCTGGAGAATCCCCATGGACAGAGGAGCCTGGTGGGCTACAGTCCATGGAGTCGCAAAGAGTCAGACACAACTGAGCAACACACGACTGAGTGACTAAGCATACACATAGATGTTCCATTGAATGTATATACCACA
Source organism: Bos mutus (assembly GCF_027580195.1). Lineage (NCBI taxonomy): Eukaryota > Metazoa > Chordata > Mammalia > Artiodactyla > Bovidae > Bos > Bos mutus. The sequence goes on along the minus strand of NC_091626.1, from coordinate 49,713,636 downwards.
TATTTTTAATACATTCATCTGTTGATGGACATTTATGGTTTCCACATTTTGGCTATTGTAAATAGTGCTATAATGAACACGGAAGTGCAGAAATATCCTTAAGATCCTGATTTCAATTATTTTGGATGAATACCCCAAAGTGGGATTGCTGGATCATGTGATAGTTTTAACTTTTTGAGGAAGCTTCATACTGTTTCCCACAGCAGCTGCACTATTTTATAGTCCTACCAACAGTGTACAAAGCTTTCAATTTCTCTACATCCTCACCAACACTGTTGACTTTTGCTTTTTTGATGATAGCCAGTGTGAAATGATATCTCATTATGGTTTAGATTTGCATTTTCATAATGATTAGTGACATTAAGCAGTTTTTCATATACCTGCTGGCCATATGTATATATTGGCATATGTATATATTCTTTGAAGAAATGTCTACTCAAGCAGTTAGCCCATTTCTTTTTTTTTTTAAATTTTATTTTATTTTTAAACTTTACATAATTGTATTAGTTTTGCCAAATATCAAAATGAATCCGCCACAGGTATACATGTGTTCCCCATCCTGAACCCTCCTCCCTCCTCCCTCCCCATACCCTCCCTCTGGGTCGTCCCAGTGCACTAGCCCCAAGCATCCAGTATTGTGCCTCGAACCTGGACTGGCATCTCGTTTCATACATGATATTTTACATGTTTCAATGCCATTATCCCAAATCTTCCCACCCTCTCCCTCTCCCACAAAGTCCATAAGACTGTTCTATACATCAGTGTCTCTTTTGCTGTCTCATACACAGGGTTATTGTTACCATCTTTCTAAATTCCATATATATGCATTAGTATACTGTATTGGTGTTTTTCCTTCTGGCTTACTTCACTCTGTATAATAGGCTCCAGTTTCATCCACCTCATTAGAACTGATTCAAATGTATTCTTTTTAATGGCTGAGTAATATTCCATTGTGTATATGTACCACTGCTTTCTTATCCATTCATCTGCTGATGGACATCTAGGTTGCTTCCATGTCCTGGCTATTATAAACAGTGCTGCGATGAACATTGGGATACACGTGTCTCTTTCCCTTCTGGTTTCCTCAGTGTGTATGCCCAGCAGTGGGATTGCTGGATCATAAGGCAGTTCTATTTCCAGTTTTTTAAGGAATCTCCACACTGTTCTCCATAGTGGCTGTACTAGTTTGCATTCCCACCAACAGTGTAAGAGGGTTCCCTTTTCTCCACACCCTCTCCAGCATTTATTATTTGTAGACTTTTGGATCGCAGCCATTCTGACTGGTGTGAAATGGTACCTCATAGTGGTTTTGATTTGCATTTCTCTGATAATGAGTGATGTTGAGCATCTTTTCATGTGTTTGTTAGCCATCTGTATGTCTTCTTTGGAGAAATGTCTATTTATTTCTTTGGCCCATTTTTTGATTGGGTCATTTATTTTTCTGGAGTTGAGCTGTAGGAGTTGCTTGTATATTTTTGAGATTAGTTGTTTGTCAGTTGCTTCATTTGCTATTATTTTCTCCCATTCTGAAGGCTGCCTTTTCACCTTGCTAATAGTTTCCTTTGATGTGCAGAAGCTTTTAAGGTTAATTAGGTCCCATTTGTTTATTTTTATCGGGTTATTAATAGTTTTTGTGCTATTGAATTGTAGGAGTTCATTATATATTTTGGAGATTAACCTCTTATCAGATATATGGTTTGCAAATACTTTTTACCACTCCCTAAGGAAATGGTGAACCACTGCAGTGTTCTTGCCTGGAGAATCCCAGGGACGGGGGAGCCTGGTGGGCTGCCGTCATGGGGTCGCACAGAGTCGGACACGACTGAAGTGACTTAGCAGCAGCAGCAGCAGCATGTCGTCTTTTTACTCTGTTTATTGTTTCTTTTGCTGTGCAGAAGCTATTTAGTGGGATGTAGTCTCAGTTATCTCATTTATCACATATTGCCTTTGCTTTTTATGTTAGATCCATGGAACCATTACCAAGACCAATGTCATGAAGGATTTCCACTATATTGCCTTCTAGAAGTTGTAGAATTTCAGGTCTTACATTTAAGTCTCTAATCCATTTTGAGTTAATTTTTGTGTATGAGGGTCCAATTTCATTCTTTTTAATATTTATATCCAGTTTTCTCAATACCATTTGTTGAAGAGACTATCCTTTCTCTTTATGTATTCTTAGCACCCTTGTCAAAGATTAGTTGATTATACATGCATGAATTTATTTCTGGGTTCCCTATTCTGGTTCATTGTCTATATTTCTGTCTTTATGCTAGTACCATACTGTTTTGATTAGTACAGTTTTGAAATATATGTTGAAATCAGGAAGTGTGATGCCTCCAGCTATGTTGTTCTTTCTCAAGATTGATTTGGCTATTCATGGTCTTTTGTTGGTTCATGTGAATTTTAGATTGCTTATCCTATCTCTGAAAAAAAAAAAAAGTTGCCATTGAGATTTAAATAGGGATTGCATTGAATCTGTAGATACTTTGGGTAGTATGGACATTTTAAAAATATTAAGTTTTGTTATCCATGACCACAAACTGTCTTTCCATTTGTGCATATTTTCTTTGATTTTTTTTTTGTTGTTGTTGTCAGTTTTGTAGTTTTAAGTATGTAAGCCTTTTACTTCCTTAGTAAAAAGACTTTTAACTTTTTGGTGCTGTGGTAAAGGAATTGTTTTCTTAATTTCTTTTGCAAATAGTTTGTTGTTAGTGTATAGAAACATGGTATTTTACAACTTTACTGAATTTGTTTATTCTAAGTTTTTTTTTAATGGAGCTTATAGGGTTTTCTATTTATAAAATCATGTTGTCTGCAGACAAGGACAAATTTACTTCTTTTCTTCCAATTTGGATGCCTTCTGTTCCTTCTTCTTGTCTATTTGCTTTGGGTAGGACTTCTGGTATTGTACTATGTTGACTAAAAGTGGTGAACGTAGGCATCCTTACCTTGTTCCTGATCTTGGAAGGAAAGCTTTAATTCTTCAATATTGAGTATGGTATTAGCTGTGGGCTTCTCATTTATGGGCTTTTTTATACTGAGGTACCTTTATGCTATTCCTAGTTTGTTGAGAAGTTTTTATCATGAAAGTATGTTGAATCTGTCAAATATTTTTCTGTATCTATTGCAATAATCATGTGATTTTTATCCTTTATTATGTTAATGTGGCTCACATTAACTGATTTTCATTTGTTGAAAAATTGTTACAACCCAGAGATAAATTCCATTTGGTTATGGTGTATGATAATCTTAATGTGCTGTTGAATTAAATTTGTTATTAATAGTAAGGATTTTTGCATCTATATTTATCAGGGATGTCAGCCTGCAGTTTTTTTGTTTTTTGTGGTGTCTTTGTCTGTCTTTTGGTAACAGGGTAGTCTCATAAAGTGAATATGGAACTGCTCTCCCCCGCCTTTAAATCTTTTGGAAAACTTTGAACAGGATTGGCACCAATACTACTTTAAATGTTTGGTAGAATTCACCAATGAAGCCATCTAGTCCTAGGCTTTTCTTTGTTGTAAGGTTTTTGATTACTGATTCAATCTCTGTATGAGTTACAGGTCTGCTCATATTTTCTATATATTCATAATTCAGTCTTGGTAGATTGTATGTTTCTAGAAACTTATCAGTTTCTTCTAGGTCATCCAGTTTGTTGGTACATGATCATGCATAGCAGTATCTTTTAATCCTTTTATTTCTGTGGCATGGGTTGTTCTGTCCCCTCTTTCATTACTGATTTTATTTGAGTCTTCTTTTTTTTCTTAATCTAGCTAAGGGTTTATCAGTTTTGTTTATCTTTTCAAAGAACTAATTCTTAGTTTCATTATTTTCTATTAATTTTTTATACTCTATTTCTGCTCTAATCTTTATTATTTCCATTCTTTTGCTAACTTTGACCTTAGTTTGTTCTTTATTTTTCTTGAGCTGTAGAGTTAGGGTGTTTAATATCTTTCTTCATTTGTAGTGTATTTATCTCAATAAAATGCCCTTTAATATTGTTTTTGCTACATCTTATATGTTTCAGTATGGTGGCTCAGATGGTAAAGAATCTGCCTGCAGTGCAGGAGACCTGGGTTCAATCCCTGGGTTGGGAAGAACCCCTGGAGAAGGGAATGGCTATCCACTTCCATGGGGTCACAGAGTCGGACATGACTGAGTGACTTTCACTTTCACATGTTGTATTTATTTGTCTTGAGGTATTTTTCTAATTTTTTTTTTGACCTCTTCTTTGAGCTTATTATTGCTTAACAGTGTGTTGATTAGTTTCAACACACTTCAACACACTTGTGAATTTTCCAGTTTTCCTTCTGGTGCTGATTTCTAGTTTAATTCCATTGTGGTCAGAAAAGGTAACAATCTTCTTAAATTTATTAAGGCTTGTTTTGTGACCTAATATGGATCAGTCCTGGAGAAAGTTCAATGAACAATTGAGAAGAATGTGTTCTGCTGTTGGCTAGAATACTCTGTGTATATCTGTTAGGTTCATTTGGTCTATAGTGTTGTTCCAGTCGTACACCTTCTTATCAATCTTCTGTCTAAATGTTCTATCCATTATTGAAAGTGGGGTATTGAAATAGTCTATTTTTTATTGTTCTCTATTTTCCCTTCAGTTGTTGTAAACATCCTGTTGATGTTTACTTATATGATGAAGTGCTCTGATGTTGAGTGTGTGTTTATGTATATGTGTGTGTATGTATATGTGTGATATCTATCTATCTTCCTGGTAGAGTGACACTTTTATGTAATATACTTCTTTGTCTCTTGTAACAGTTTTTGCCTTAAAGTTTATTTTGTTTGATGTAAGATTAGCCACTTCTGCTCTCTTTTGTTTACCATTTACATGGAATACCTTTTTCTATCTCTTGTTTTTCAGCTTATGTGTGTCCTTAAATCTAAATTGAGTGTCTTATAGACAGCAGGTATTTGGGTGCTGTTTTCTTATCTGTCTAGCCACTCTATGTCTTTTCATTGAGGAGTTTAATCCATTTACATTTAAAGTAATTATTTATAGGGAAGGATTTTCTATGGCCATTTTCTTGTTTTCTGATAGTCTTGTAATTCTTTTGCTTGTCTTTTCCTCTCTTACTGTCTTACTTTGTATTTTGTTGATTTTTTTGTATTGCTATGTCTTGATTTTTCTTTTGTGTAACTTTAGGTATTTTGTCTCTATGGTTACTTTGAGGCTTACATAAAATATCTCATAGCTATCAGAGTCTATTTTAAGCTAATAATTTAAATTCAATCAGATACAAAAGTTCCACCCTGTAAGTTCTCCTGATCCCTCCTTATGTTACTATTGTCACAATTTACATCTGTTCATGTATGTATCTTTTAACATATTTTAAAATTATAGTTATTTTAATATTTTTGTTTCTTAATGTATACACTAGAATTAAAAATTATTTACCTACCACCATTACAGGAACACAAAATTCAGAATTTGTGTATGTATTTACCTTTACCAAGGTTTTCATATTTCTTATACTATTGTGTTGTTGTTTAGGACACTTTTATTTTAATTTGAAGAACTCCCTTTAGCGTTTCTTATATGGAGAGTCTAGTAGTGATGAACTCCTTCAGCTTTGGTTTGTCTGGAAATTCTTTATCTTTCCTTCATGTTTGAAAGATAGTTTGCCAGGTGTAGTATTCTTGGTTGGCAGTTTTTTTCCTTTGAGCACTTTGAATATATCATACCATTCTCTTCTGGATGGCAAGCTTTCTGCTGGGAAATCACTGATTGTTTTTTGGTGGCTCCCTTCTATGTGACAAGTTTCTTTTCCTTTGCTGCTTTTAAAATTCTCTCTTTATGTCTGAATTTTGACAATTTGATTGTCTCAATGTGGGGTGATTTTTTTTTTTTTAATTTGGTTCATCTTATTTAATGTTCTTTGGGCTTCTTGGGTCTAGAAGTCTATTTCCTTCTCCATATTTGCTAAGTGTTCAGTCATTATTTCTATGAATAAGCTTTCTAGTCCATTCTCTCTTTTCTCTTTCTGGGATACTCACAATGCAGCTATTGGTCTATTTTATGATGCCCCATAGGTCCCTAAAATGTCTATATTCTCTCTCTTTCCCTTTTGCTCCCGTGACTGAATTATTTTCAATGATTTGTCTTTGAGTTCATGGATCCTTTCTCTGTTTTATCAGTCAGGTGCTGAATTCCTCTAGAAAAATGTTCAATTTAGCTATTGTGTTCTTCAACTCCATGACTTCCATTTGGTCTTTTAAAATATTTTCTACCTTTTTGGTAAAATTATAATTTTGTTCATGCATTGTTCTCTTGACCCCAGTGAGTATCTTTATGACAGTTATTTTGAATTCTCTGTCACGTGGATCATATAATTCCATTTCATTAGGGTAATCTTCTGGAGATTTATGTCTTTTCCTTGTTTGGGAGATCTTTGCATGATTTTTTATTTTCCTCAACTTTCTGTGTTAGTGTCTGTGCTAGACAAAGTACAGTAGCCTTGTATAGGAGGAGACACCCACCAATTAGCCTGGCCAGCAGTTCTGAAGGCCTCTCAGTCTTTCATGCTAAGCTAAGCTAAGTCCACTTCTGTTGTTATTTGCAGTCTGTAGATGTCTAGGGTTATTGGACACTCTGTGTAACATTTTTCTTTCCTAAAGAGAATCTGGAAACTAGGTTTAAAAAAAAAAAACAACACTGCTTGCTCTATGCTGCAACATGAAAGGGTACTATGCAAAAAGCCTCTTGATGAAAGTGAAAGAGGAGAGTGAAAAAGTTGGCTTAAAGCTCAACATTCAGAAAACGAAGATCATGGCATCTGGACCCATCACTTCATGGCACATAGATGGGGAAACAGTGGAAATAGTGTCAGACTTTATTTTTGGGGGCTCCAAAATCACTGTAGATGGTGGCTGCAGCCATGAAATTAAAAGATGCTTACTCCTTGGAAGGAAAGTTATGACCAACCTAGATAGCATATTCAAAAGCAGAGACATTACTTTGCCAACAAAGGTCTGTCTAGTCAAGGCTATGGTTTTTCCAGTAGTCATGTATGGATGTGAAAGTTGGACTGTGAAGAAAGCTGAGCACCCAAGAATTGATGCTTTTGAACTGTGGTGTTGGAGAAGACTCTTGAGAGTCCCTTGGACTGCAAGGAGATCCAACCAGTCCATTCTAAAGGAGATCGGTCCTGGGTGTTCTTTGGAAGGAATGATGCTAAAGCTGAAACTCCAATACTTTGGCCACCTCATGGGAAGAGTTGACTCATTGGAAAAGACTCTGATGCTGGGAGGGATTGGGGGCAGGAGGAGAAGGGGACGACAGAGGATGAGATGGCTGGATGGCATCACCGACTTGATGGACATGAGTTTGGGTGAACTCCCAGAGTTGGTGATGGACAGGGAGGCTTGGTGTGCTGCAGTTCATGGGGTCGCAAAGAGTCAGACACGACTGAGCGACTGAACGGAACTGAACTGATGGTGACTGCCAGCTCAAATCTATGTCTTTGTTTTCACTAGCCCCCAGTTGGATAGATTTTGCCAGATCCCATCAACGTTCCAAGACAAACAAGTTAGAAGCTAGTCCTGCAGGGAGCCCCGGGAAAAGTTGTGGTATTGGAAATCTGGGCCAACTCTTTCCCTTGCCAAGGAGAATCAGGCAGCTATGTTTTTTGTTTGGTCACTCTGTGCTAAATAGAGAGGAGAAGCCATGGTATCTCCCAGGCCACATGGCTGTCTCTCTTCTCCCCTGTGTGGTTAGACTATGCTGGACATGTCAGAGCTCCAAGACTGGCAAGACAGAAGCCAGTTGTCTGAGTAGCCCCCTTGAAAGAAGATTGTGGCACTGGACATGTGGAACAGCTGTTTTCCTTCCTAGGAGAAACTTGGAGCTATGGTTTCTCTTCTTGGTCATATGGAACTGTACTGGGGTAGCAATTATTGCAAACAGGTGTTTTGACTTTCCTTACTAGCTTCAGCAAGTCTGGCTTACATGAAATTTTCAGTTGGTTTCTGGGTTTCTGACTGAAGTAATTTTGTCCATGAATTGTTGCCAAATTGGTGTGTTTGTAATAGGAAAGAGGGCTTAAGTCTCTCTACTGTAATATCCATCTCAGATATCACTCTGAAATGATTTCTCGAATGGAATCATACTGTTTTCTTAAAGCTGGGCATGTGAGCACCTGATCTCTACACTGCCCCTTCTTCTGTGATCATAAGAAGGCACCAGTATCTGGCACCAGTAGGTATCCTGGCAAAGGGACCAGCTGGGTGAGAGGGAGAGGAATCATACAGGTGCACTGAGTTTATCTTTGTTCCTGAGAGTAGCAAGTAAGAGAAAACTGGGGAATGAGAGTCTTCCTCCTGTGGCCTTGATAAGGGGACTAATACCACCATTTGTGGGGCTGCTGCTTCTTAAGCTTCCCTAGCAGCTGGCACTGAGCCCAGGGATCAGACAAAAGGAAAGACTACCATAATACCTAAGGGGCCCAGCAATACTCGTAGAAGAGACTTACATGAAACCAAGGCAATAGAGAACAATGATAACTTTAAAAATAAGATTAGGATGTAAAGATTGCACTGAACACAAAAAGACTTTCTGAAACTAGAGGGCAAGCTCTGCAGACAAATTAAGTAGATGGAAAAGAGGTCCATGGGGTCACAAAGAGTCAGACACAACTAAGCGACTAACACTTTAAGTAATAGGAAGTAAAATTACCAAGCTAAATTAAACTCTGCTGATTGGAAGGTTTCGGTAAGTTGTGGGCAAGACAAATGAGTCATAGCTTGGTAAATTCCTGAAGTCTGAGAATAAAAAGAAAAGCTTGTTCTCTTCCAGAAAGAAAGTACAAGTTACTTACAGAGGAAGAAGTATCATGAGGGCATCAAATTTCTTGTCTATGACACTTGAAGCAGAAAGAGGACTAGAGTGAATCATGTGAGGATTACCAGAAAAAAAAATACTGCGTACTGAGAATCCTGTAGCAAGATCTTACCCTCCTGTCAGAGCCATAGAAATATATTTGAGGATATGCAAAAATTCAAAGGACATGTCACCCACATCTTTTATCAGAGAAAATAATATTAAGAAGAGAGCTAATCAAACAATGAATGAATCAGTTTAAAGGCTTCAGAATGGAGGGAGGATAGAAAGGGAAAAAAAAATCTGTTGAACAAGGATCTGTAAAATATACAATTAGTTACATTTGGATGGATAATAATAGTCCATTTAGGAATGTGTAATAGAATTGCACAAAATAGAAGAGACATATTTCAAGGGAAATGTTAATAATAGCCTGAAACTAAAAGTACTAAAGGAGAAAGAGGGGAAGTAAAAGTTTGCCACAGGTCTCATGTTGCTGTGTGAGAGTGGGAAGTGAAAGCATTCTAAAGATTTTATCCTGCAGAGGAAGAGAAATAGCAGGAGAATGGCGAATTTGGAGGAAATAGTTGGATGCATCTTCATTTAATGGGTCTGCCTGTGAGTGACACAAAAGAGATGGCAGCTGGTAGAATGGAAAGGGACAGCTCCCAAACTAAGAAGGAAAATAAAAGAAATGAACAGCAACTTGAGCTAATTAATACAAAGGAAATAGGGGGAGGGATGAAATAAGTAATGAATATTAAGTGAAATAAAAGAAAGAAGTCACCGATGACTTGTTTGTTAAACACAACATATACTTTTCTGCCTCAGTGTCAGTCTTGCTCGACCTCTCTGCAACATTTAGCCACTCACTCCCTCCTTCTTGTCCCTCCTTCCTCCCTTGGTTTCCATGATATCACTTTATTCTAGTTTTCCTTATATTTCTCTGAGCATTCTTTCTCACCTCCTTCAACTGCTCTTCAATTTCTTCTCACCTCAATGGCCAGTATACTTATGGATTTTGCCTTATGTGCGTGCTTAGTCACTCAGTCTTGTCCAGCTCTTTGCAACAACATTGGACTAACCCCATTAGACTGTAGCCTACCAGGCTCCTCTGTCCATGGAAATTTTCAGGCAAGAACACTGGAACAGGTTGCTATTTCCTACTCTAGGGGATATTCCTGACCCAGGGATCAAACCCATGTCTCCTGTATTGCAGGCAGATTCTTGACCTGCTAAGCCATCAGGAAAGCCTGGGTTTTGCCTTACATCCTCTCTATAGACTCAGATTCTCTTGGTGACTTCATCTACTTCCAAAGCTTTTGATCACCGCCTACCATGGAAGACTTTCAAACTCTGTAGCCTATGCTTCTCTTTTGAGCTCTAGACCCACAAAGTCAACTACCAATGGGCTCTACCTGGAGGCCCATAAGGACTTCAAATTCACATCCAAACTTTCCCCAAGTCTCCTATTGCTTTATTCCCTTCAGTTCAGTTCAGTTCAGTTGCTCAGTCATGTCCGACTTTTTGTGACCCCATGGACTGCACCATGCCAGGCTTCCCTATCCATCATCAACTCCCAGAGTTTACTCAGACTCATGTCCATCAAGTAGGTGATACCATCCAACCATCTCATCGTCTGTCATCCCCTTCTCCTCCTGCCTTCAATCTTTCCCAGCATCAGGGTCTTTTCCAATGAGTCAGCTCTTCGTATCAGGTGGCCAAAGTATTGGAGTTTCAGCTTCAACATCAGTCCTTCCAATGAACACCCAGGACTGATCTCCTTTAGAATGGACTGGTTGGATCTCCTTGCAGTCCAAGGGACTCTCAAGAGTCTTCTCCAACACCACAGCTCAAAAGCATCAATTCTTTGGTGCTCAGCTTTCTTTATTGTTCAACTCTCACATCCATACATGACTACATAGCCTTACTAGACAGACCTTTGTTGGCAAAGTAATGTCTCTGCTTTTTAATATGCTGTCTAGGTTGGTCATAACTTTTCTTCCAAGGAGTAAGCATCTTTTAATTTCATGGCTGCAGTCACCATATGCAGTGATTTTGGAGCCCAGAAAAATAAAGTCTGACACTGTTTCCCCATCTATTTCCCATGAAGTGATGGGACCGGATGCCATGATCTTGGTTTTCTGAATGTTGAGTTTTAAGCTCACTTTATTCCCTGAAAACAAAACAAAAACCCTTATCAAGTTCATAGAAGGAAACACCATCCCTTTTACTTTTTATTACTTTATTAGTGATGGCAATATTTTTTTCATATTTTATTTATCAATTGTGTGTGTGTGTGTACACACAAACCCTTCCCCCCTTGATATTCCTTATACCCCTTCCTTCCTCCCCTGTGCCTTAATTTGCCTCAGCCAGACTATTGCAATATTGTCCCTAATGTTTGTCCTGTTCCCAGTCTTCTAGCTTATGCACCTAAATTTGACTCTTCAGTCTCCGTGATATGTTTACTACACAGATCTGATCATGTAACTCGTTTGCTTAAAATATTTCAGCTGCTTCCTACTGCCTTCATAGTGAAAACCAAACTTGCTGACATGATTCACACAGGGACTTCCATGACCTGCCCCCTGTCTGTTTTCTCTGGCCTGTTTCTTACCATCCCACACTGTGCCTTATATTCCTTCTTCCAGCTTCCAGGAGATACCCGCTCCTTCCCTGACTTCTGCTACAGCAGCACTCATCTCTAGCCTGTTTCATCCTTCTTCCCTTCTCTATCTGCCCCAACTTAAATTCATACTTCAAAATTATGCTGAGTGAAATGAATCAGACAAATACCATATGATAGCATTTATATGTGGAATCTAAAATAACAAATAAACAGGCTCATAGATACAGACAAAAAACTAGTGGTTGCCAGAGAAATGGGCAAAATAGGTAAAGAGGGTTAAGAGGTACAAACTTACAGTAGTAAACTAAATCATGGGGGTATAATGTACAGCATAGGGAATATAGCCAATAATACTGTAATAATTTGTATGGTGATAGGTGGTAACTAGACTCATAGTGTGATCTTTTCACAGTGTATAAAAATACTGAATCACTATGCTTTACACCTGAAACTAACAAAATATTGTATGTCAACTATACTTTAATAAACAGAACATCTTACCTCTGCTATTCCCTCTGGGGAAACCTCCTCATCCTTGGGTGGGATAAATGCCCCAACTATATGCTTCCACTGTGATTGTGTTTACTTCTCCTGGTGTGCATCCCGTCATTTTATAATTGCCTTTTTACCTGTCTATCTTCCTGTCAGGCAGTGAGCTTCTTAGTGTAGGCCTACATCTTGTTCATCATTAAAGTCTCAGAACTTAATGCAGGCCTGGCATGCAGGAGACATTCAACGCATTTTTGAATGAGTGAATGAATACTTGATAAAATGAAATACCCTTTCTACAGTTTCTTTCTGAAGGCTTCTTTCCTGACCACAAGATTCAGTCACTAAAGGGGAACTAATCAAATTTTCACATTGCCATTCCCTCTGCCCAGAGAGAGAGGGTGCGCCTTTGAGAAACTGTCTTCATCCCAGGTGGTATTTGAAGGGGTTCTCTATATATCTGCCTACCTTGTAAAATTCCCGTCTTTGGTCCTAGCCTTCTTGGCCTCCTGGGAAACACTACTAATACCAATGTCTCTCTGAAAAGGTCCTCTCTGTTTCACAGAACACTCTAAACCTGAGTGTCCAAGCAGATACTGCAAAAGGGCCCAAGCCCCGGGGGGCCAATCAGTTGTAAAAGCTGCTTGTTGGCCGTCCCTCCCATTCCTGTTTGCCACTGCCTGCTTCATGCTGAGTTTGGGGTGGGGTCCTGTGTGCTGTAGCTGGAGCCTCCTAATACAGTGCTTCAGGGTATCTTAGAGTGGACCAAGGGCTATGATGGCGAGAGCCCAGCACCCTGGAAGGAGGCACCAGAAGGCAGGAGGCAGGCCAGGGCAAGGACATGGCTCAGACTTGTGTGGGAGTGTATTACATAGGGCTCTTCAGAGAAACAGAACCAATATAATGTGTATATAGATAAGTATAGATAATACATAGATGGTCTATATACACACATGTGCGCACACACACACACACAGATTTATTAAAAGGAATTGACTCACGTTATTTTGGAGGCTGACAGATTACTCAGGATGTTGGCAAGCTGGAGAACTGGGAATCTGATGGTGTGGCTCCATTCTGAATGCCAGCAGGCTTGATACCCAGGAAGAGTCCTTGTTTCAGTTTGAGGCCTAAGACAGGAAGAAGTCATTTCAGTTTGAAGACAGGCAGGAGGAATTCTCTCGTACCCAAGGGAGTCCCAGAATTTTGTTCTATTCAGGACTTAAACAGACTGGATGAAGTCTCTCCGCATTAGGAAGGGCAATCTGCCTTATTCAGGCGATTTAAATGGGACTCTAATCCAAAAATATTACTCATAGAGAGAACTGTATGGAGGTTCCTTAAAAAACTAAATAAATAGAGCTACCATGTGCCCCTGCTATCCCACTCCTGGGCATGTATCCAGAGAAAAACATGACCCAAAAAGATACATGCACCCTAATGTTCATTGTAGCACTGTTCAAAACGGCCCAGACATGGAAACAATCTAAATGTCCATCGACAGAGGAATGGATAAAGAAGATGCAGTATATATATGTATATATATATATAATGGAATATTACTCATCCATTAAAAAGAATGAAATAAGGCCAATTGCAGCAACACGGATGGGCCTAGAGAGTGTCATACTGAGTGAAGTAAGTCAGAAAAGGAGAAATACCATATGCCATCTCTATATGTGGAATTAAAAAAAAAAAGATACAAATGAACTTACTTACAAAACAGAAAGCGACTCACAGACTTAGAAAATGAACTCATGGTTTTCAGGGGGATGGGATAGTTATGGATTTGGGGAAGATTATGTACACACTGCTATATTTAAAATGGATAACCCACAAAAACCTATTGCATAGCACATGGAACTCTGTTCAATGCTATGTGGCAGCCTGGATGAGAGACAGGTTTGGGGGAGAATGGATACATGTATATGTATGACTGAGTCCCTTCACTGTTCACCTGAAACTACCACAACATTGTTAATTTTCTATACCCCAACACAAAATGTTTTTGGTGTTAAAAAAAAAAATAAAAATGTAAAAATTAACTATACTTCAATTAAAAAAAATAACTAATGCTGAAGAAAGTTTATGTTTGTGTACCAACTCTGTGACAATTTATTGTAACTTCCTCCTCCCTGATAATAAGTGATTTCAAGACAAGTGAAAAAAAAAAAAAAAGAAGAAAGAAAAACAGCAACAAAAATACACTCATAGAATCACCCAGAATATTTGGCCAAATAGCAGTCACCCCATGACCCAGTCAAGCTGACACATAAAATTAAGCATCATAGAGGGCAATAGGGTAAGCAGAAAATCCCTAACTCTAGCTACTGGAAGACACTCCCTCCCCCACAATACACCCCTGCCCTCTAATTTAGACTTCCCAGAGAAAGTTGTTCCACCTCTTAAGACGCATTTTTAGAACTTATGGAGGCATTTGTCACAATGATGGGGGGTTGCCACCGACACTTAGTGGACATGGGCAGAAATGTCAGATGTTCTGCAGCGGTCAGGACAGTCTACACCACAAGGGACTATCTTACTTGACTTTCAAACAAACTGGACGTTCATGTCTGTGAAAATCTTATTCATAACTATCAGGGTTGAGCTTCCAACTTCATTTTATATATAAACACAAAGGTGGGCTTTTTTTGTTTTTTTGCTTTTAGCTTTAACACACATTGAATTTCTCAGGAGTGCAAGGTTGGATGAACATGGTAAATTTTGTTCAGAACTTTACTGAGGGTTGTTCACCATTCTGGAAAATAATATTACAAATGGCAATGCCAGTCACAGTAGTTGAGTGGCCCTTAAAACACACGTGAACCTGTGTGTGTTCGTACGTATTGAATCCATGGTCATTCTGCATATAGGTGCAGACATCCAACTCCTCATTAGGTCTTACAGTTGTAGCTGTGTACTTTTTTTTTTCAGGTATTGACGTACTTATCATTTTACTATAAATTATTTTTCTTTGTTCCTTGAATATAGTGCAGTGAATGTATGATTCTATATTTTTTTGAAATTATGGATTTTAGAGGGTAAATTTTGTGTACAGGCAGATTGTTTTATCTCTGGTTTGGCTTTGAGTATGAGAAAGGGAGAGTTACAAATTATTTGTTATAAAAAGTGCATCAGATCTAATGTTACTGAGAGCCACTATTCCAGGTGATCCAGTGTCCTGAAGAAATGCTTCTCTATCCGTCAGTCACAAGCCTGGCCCCAAGGGGCCTGTACAGTGAGGATACTGGGTCCTCACAGCCCAAAGTGAAAGATAGTAATATAAGGTTATTATCTTTCACTTCGGGCTAACTTCAGAGATTAACAAATCCCTAGGCAAGTGGCTGATGTGTCCTGCTCCTTAGTATCATTGAGATATTACTTTATTTAACCAAGGGATGGAAGGATCAAGGGGCTTCCTACTTAGTTACTCCCAGGAGCTTATCGACTCTGCCTCCTCCATGAAGGCTGTCTGGATCAGTTCCACCTCAAGGAACCTCTCTCTTCCTTCCCTGATCTGCCTATACTTCTCCATTTTAACTTCTTTTCATGGATTCATTTCATATCTCCTCAAATGAGTTGTAAATTCCTTGAGGGGAGAGGTTGATGTGTCCTGTGTCCCAAGGTACTCATGAAAGAATTTTGAATGAATAAATGGATAAGTGAATAAATAAGTGGATGTATTATCATGTGGAAGGAATATTGGATAGCTCTACTAATTTATTCCTAGTGTCTGTGGAAATAAAATAGAAGGGACTGTTTTGTACTTTCTAACCAGCCAGCTCACCAGCTAAACCCCTAGTGGTGCCTTGGGCTTTAATCAGGAATTTAATTAGCCCTGGCACCTGATTCTGGAAGAAATGGAGAACAGCAATGAGCTCAAGCCAGAGAGAGCTGGGCTGTCACCAGTGTGACATATGGTGCCATATATCACCTGCCAGCTTCCACGTAGGTTACTTTACTTCTGAATGCTAGAAGTGTTTATTCTTTTGAGATGCTAGATATCTAAGATCTGTTATTGATTGCCTGAAACCAAGAACCTGAGCCAGTTTGGCTGATTAGGAGTGTATACAAAGTAGTTAGAGGTGTAGAGGGTGTAGGGAACACAGGTCTAGATTTGGATTCAAGAGACTGACTTGATCTCTGACTTTTCACCAACTAGCTATGTGGCCACGGACAAGCCAGTTCATATTTCCAGGTTAAAAGTCTACGAGTCAGTGAAATGCAGTAAACTACTATTTGAAGGAATTTCACAGTGATGCATTGGCGGAGGTAGATGTGCCATGCAGTGAAAGACACTCAAGCTTTAAAGCCCCTCATTATACCGGCTCTTCCCAAAGCCCTGTGCCTTGGTGTTTGAATGCTGTCTTATGTACATGGGTCCTTTCTTTAGGTACTTCCCATAACTTCAGACAGTTTTGATTAAAAAAAAATGAAAGTTTAGATACCTGGGATTTACTAGTTTAATATTAAGCTTTAGCCGTGTTTTACACTTCATTGCAGTTGAGATTTATTCCAACAAGTTTGTTTGTTTGTTTGTTTTTTACTGTAAGGTCCATGTCATGTTCCTATTAGTTTTGCTATTGTCTTATTCTTTGTTGTCCAGGAGTTCTGGACATTTGACTTAGTTACTGCAGATGGATTTTTTCTTTCTTCATTTTCCTAGAAGAGCTTTGCCTCTGGCCTCTTGGAAACCATGGCTAGGAGACGCTAGGTGAATTATGGATTGAGCTGACTGCATTCAGTAAAATCGGTCCTTACTCCATAGCAACCTGATTTGGACACCTACTTTAATCAAATGGGAGAGACTAGGGAGACTCAGGAATTCTCTGTGTTACTTGTTGGGTAAGTATGAGACAAGCCCCCTGGTTTAGCATCATACTGTGAGCACAAGAAGACAGAACAGGGAAAGCAGA
Source organism: Bos mutus (assembly GCF_027580195.1). Classification (NCBI taxonomy): domain Eukaryota; kingdom Metazoa; phylum Chordata; class Mammalia; order Artiodactyla; family Bovidae; genus Bos; species Bos mutus. The sequence continues at coordinate 49,696,772 of NC_091626.1, read as the reverse complement.
TGGTGAAGGAGGTGAACATCTTTAGGCTGCAAGTTCTTACAAGAACCCACAGCACATCTCTCCTCAGTGCTTTCCAGAAGCACTCTAAGGGCTTTGCAGTGCGCACCCACTCCAATCAAACTGGGCCAGTTTATCTGGGCTTAGGAGTTCTCTTAATTACTTTGTCTTTCTTGTTTATTTGGTATTTTATTCCCTTTTGTGGGAAGCAGAGAAAGAACTGTTTTCTTTATTTTTCCTGGTCATTTTCACCAAAAATGAGGTTATATCTCCACTTCTGACTTCAATTTGTGTCAAAGAAAAGACCCAGCATTTTATTACAGTATTTTTTACCGATGACCTTTGTTTTCCCAGTAATCATTTCCTCCTCAGAATTATGACCCACAGAGATCCAGATAGCTGACAGTAAAGACTCTGCATCAAAAAAAAAAAAAAAAAAAACTGCATCAGAGGACAGCTGAAATGGGTTTACTCTGTCTGTCTGAAACTTGCATTACCCACTTATGCTTTTTCTCATTGAAATTTAATTTCCATATGTTTGTTTACTGTTGGATTTAAATCAGTGTTTAGTTTGTTTTAAAACAGCTTTGAATTGGCCTTTTATCTTTTTGGCTCATAATTACCTTTTAGTTTATATTATTTTCTGTTTCATTCTCAACCAGCCATGAGTGGATTAGGAGAACTGGGTTCTCCCCCAGCTCTGATCAGTGTGTGACTTTGTCATCCAGCATGCATTACTTAATTTCATCAGACTGTGGCTTAATAAACATAATGGCACCTCTCTTTACAATATTTGAGTGTCCTATGAATTGGCTTTTTAAGAAAAAATAATTCACTCATTTCTGTTAGCATTTTTAGAAATATTTTCAAGCTTATATGGGAGCACATTATCATCATACAAGCCTAATGGTAATTAGGAATAACTAGAATAATTGCCAGCATAGTATTTATAAATATTGATTTTGGGAAACTATGAGAAATGTTTACATTTAAATAAGGAGAGTGTCCATTGTGTTGGGTGTTGGAGAGCTGTCCTTTGACTGAAAGAAGTGTGAGAATAGCCCCATTCCATGGGCTGCCTCATTTTAAAATAGCACCAAGAAGTGCTGCCCAGTCTTCAAGGGGGCTGAGAGATGCTATAAACAGTGCCAGAAGGACCACATTCTTGTCTTGGTTTTAAAAAAAACAAAACAAAACATGTCTCTGGGTTTTATCCATAACACAGACCCTCCTCTCTTCTGCCCTGCATGCCAGTCTCCTGCTGCCCTGTTACAGCCCAAGCCAGAAACCCTGCCTGTGGTGTTTTCTTGTGGGGGGAGGATCCCTACAGGGATTAGGAGGTGGGAAGGGGACAGAGCATGATCTGCAGGCTGGAAGGGAAAGTGCTGGCTGGCATCTCTCCCTCCCCAGGGCTTCTGAGTGGCAGAGCTGTGGCAGAGCTGACTTGAGGAGGGGGCCGCTTCCAGACACGCAGGAGGAAGTGGTGAGGGGCACCGACATGCTGTCTGTGCTGAGCTTTACTATTTGCAAGCGCTCTCACATGATGGAGTGGGCGTAGGTCAGAGGCTCCAGAGCTATTTTATGGTCATAAAAGTCAGATTTCAGAGTGGTTAGATAAATTTCCCAAGAGCACACAATTTTTAAAGACAAGGTAGGGCCAAACCCAAACCCAGAAATTTGGTGTTGGAAGCCTTCTGCGCCACAAAACATCTCCCTCTCTTGGTTCATCTTTGATGCTTCGAATTCAACTCTTCAAAATTGATTTCTGTGGGAATGTAATGGCTTTTTTTCTCCTATGAGACATCCATATTTCCATTCCTGAGGAAACACTGAACCTGAGTGTGAGTTAGTCAGAAGTCTCCTTCCCACTTGAGTGCAGATCCTCTAGAAGGAGTTTCTCAGCAGTCAGGGGAGGAGAGGGCCGGAGAAGCCCCACAAAGTGGGCAATTGTAGGCTGCCCAAGGGCCTGGATTTGTGGGGTGGTGGGGCTGTGAAGAGGGGTCCAGAGGAGGCAGCCCAGGAGGCCACTGAAAGAGTGAGCTTGGGAGGAGGGCAGAAGGTCAATTTCCTTCTTTCTGCTGGGCCAGCTAAGGCCTGTCCAGGGCCCCTGTGGTTCCGGCAGTCATTTGGTACAGAAGAAAAAGCTGAATTCCTTGGAGTCATTATTGAGGCTTGAAAGTTTGGAACCTCTGTGTAAGCGGCAGTGTTGGGAACAGTTCAGCCAGAAGTGGACTGTGCTCCCTGAAGACTCATCATTCTAGCAACTGCATTGTTTCCTAATGGGATCACCAGTTAAAGACTCATGGAACTGAAAGGGGCTCCAGAGTGGAAGAGAAACCTGGAGGTCCTGACATCAGGGACTTGCCCAAGGCCACACAGTGAGCTAGTCTCACCCCAAACTGTTGAAATTAAAGGTATTTGCAAGGCCCTGATGGGAGAGTTTGGAGGGCGAAGGTGGACACCGTGTTGTCAAGCATTAGAGTATGACAGTTTCTCTCACAAAGTTCTCTATTCTTCCAAGGATTTAAAAAATGACAGCTGAAGTGGGGGGGGGGGGGGCTATGATATATTTTAAAGCAATTTGATGGTGTTATTGACATTTGAATATTTCCAATTTGTTTTTACTGCTCGGTGGTGAACAGCAGCAGTAGCAGCAACAAACTCTTACATCACACTTCACTCTAAAAGCCAGAGCAGTTCCTTTCTGTAAATATAGTACAAAAAGAGACAGACATCTACATACAGTAGCTCTCTATCTTAATATTCCCTTCATGCTTCCAAATCAGGTAAGGGACTGAACAGTTCAGAGAAAGCTTCATCTGTTCTCGGCGGGAGGTCAGGAAAGAACAGGGCCTGGTGAGCAGGCCACCTTTCTCCAAGAATGCCAGGGCCCTTCAAACTCACAGATGAGCCCCACCCCGACCCAGCAAGGTGGCAGGAAGCAGCACTCAGTCCACCTGCAGTCCAGGAAGCAGCCCTGGCAGCCAGCAGTGGGAAGGCCCTGCAGACAGGACTTAGGAATAGAGCCTCAGCTCTACATTCTCACCTCTGACAAGGGAGTAATGTGCTCCCTGGCTTAGCTGCTGCTCTCAGAAATTTCAGTTTCCAGGCTTCTTTTCTAAACAGCATTGCTCTCAATGTAATTCATGGGACATTGATGAATTTCCCTTTTTCTCCTTCTAGGGAGCTCCTCCCACAAGAGCCTAGGCAACCTCCTTCCCAGGACAGGGTCCCTCCTGCACGCTCTTTTGCAGGCAGGCCTCCAAGGCCAGAGGACAAGCCCCTGGTGCTGTCCACCCTCTCTGTTTCCGTCTGCTCAGTTCAGTAGGTGTTCACTGGGGACAGCCTCTGGGTCCAGCCTGGTATGTGTGGCAATGGAGCTGTCCACTGTCTGACCCCGTGGCTCCTATAGGCCAGTGAGGGAGATGGCTGTGGGGTCATGAAGGGACAGGGCAGAGCGGGGAAGAGGCAGATGGTGCACATCGCGTCTCTCAGCTTGTTGGGGCCACAGAGCACTGCAAGAATTGCCAGTGTCCACAAACAGAGCCTCCGGGACTGTCTATTTTTCTCACTCCCTTGGCACCTGACCATGTGCTGTTTTGTTCAGGACTGTGGCTTACCTGTGCATCTGAGTTCTGGCCTCAGCCAGATGACAAGCCTCTTCTGCTCGCCCTAGTGCTTACTCAGCTCAGGGCTGGGGTGGAGGCAGAGGTTCCCTCCACAGGTGTTTGGGAAACACACTTGTATTGCAGGTGGCTGGGGCCTGGGAGAGGGCTCATGGGCAGTGGAGGCGTCGGGGGCTTGACTACCTTCCTTCAGCCCCTTTCTCCCCAGAGACAACCAGTTTGCTCCCAGACTTAGGGCCAATGGCTCATGACAGAGTGGTGAGAAAGGACCGGGCCAAGAAGCTGGGCCACTGTCACTTTGACAGGGGCAAAGTGAAAAGTAAATGTGTGTGAAAAAAATGACTAATATTTGATTGTTGCTTCATGGCCTTTGATTGTTGCTTCATGGCCTATCAGGGATTTCTCATCCTTGATTAACCTCAGATAAGGTGGGCATTGGTATCATTTCCATTTTGCAGATGAAAAACCTGAGGTTCAGAGAGTGTTGACCTACTAGAGATCACACACTATTAAGAGGTAAACTGGGCCTGGATCCCAGCCTTACTTAGGCCAGTCTCTGCTGTTGCTTGGCTAAAAGAGAAGCTAGTACATGTGCATGGTACAGATTTCAGAGTTCCTTTTGTGCCCATCAGCTGGGTGTAAAAGAGTGTTTGTGCTGCTGCTGCTAAGTCACTTCAGTCATGTCCGACTCTGTGCGACCCCATAGACAGCAGCCCACCAGGCTCCCCAATCTCTGGGATTCTCCAGGCAAGAACACTGGAGTGGGTTGCCATTTCCTTCTCCAATGCGTGAAAGTGAAAAGTGAAAGTGAAGTCTCTCAGTCGTGTCCGACTCTTAGCGACCCCATGGACTGCAGCCCACCAGGCTCCTCCATCCATGGAATTTTCCAGGTAAAAGGGTGTAGAAGGGTGTATAAATGCAACATACTGCTGTATACAAGACATTTACTGCATGATTTTCTTAAAACTTCTGTAGCCAATGAAGCAATAAGCCTTTGCTAATCATGTGGATTCAGCTACTTAACTGGCTGTCACTTATTGGTGACAGTGATAGGTTATGAGGATTGTGTAAAAACTCTAAGAATGTCGACAAGGTTTAATGATTATTTTGACTATGCTACAACATGTGTTTGCGAGAAGTGTATGTGCTTCTGCATTTGACAAAATCTGCTTATATCTTCAGAAAACCTTGTTATGAACACATTTAAAACAGAAATATAGATCAACAGAACAGGATAGAAAGCCCAGAAATAAACCCACTCACCTATGATCCATTAATCTACAACAAAGGAGGCAAGACTGTACAATGGAGAAAAGACAGTCTCTTCAATAAATGGTGTTTGGAAAACTGGATAGCTACATGTAAAAATATGAAATTAGAACATCCTTTAATGCCATATACAAAAATAAATTCAAAGTGGATTAAAGACCTAAATGTAAGACCAGATACTATAAAATTCTTAGAGTAAAACAGAGGCAGAATACTATTTGACATAAATCTCAGCAATATCTTTTTTGATCTGTCTCCTGCTGCTGCTGCTAAGTCGCTTCAGTCATGTCCGACTCTGTGCAACCCCATAGACAGCAGCCCACCAGGCTCCCCCGTCCCTGGGATTCTCCAGGCAAGAACACTGGAGTGGGTTGCCATTTCCTTCTCTAATGCATGAAAGTGAAAACTGCAAGTGAAGTCACTCAGTCTTGTCCGACTCTTAGTGACCCCATGGACTGCAGCCTACCAGGCTCCTCCATCCATGGGATTTTCCAGGCAAGAGTACTGGAGTGGGGTGCCATTGCCTTCTCCGGATCTGTCTCCTAGAGTAATGGAAATAAAAACAAAAATAAATAAGTGGGACCTAATTAAACTCAAAAGCTTTTGCACAGAAAAGGAAACCATAAATAAAACAAAAAGACAACCCACAGAATGGGAGAAAATATTTGCAACAAAGCAACCGACAAATCATTAATCTCTAAAATTTACAACAGCTCATGCAGTTCCATATATATTAAAACAAATAAACAACACAATCAAAAAAACCAACAGAAGATCTAAATAGACATTTCTTCAAAGAAGATATACACATGACCAAGAGGCATGTGAAAAGATGTTCAACATTGCTAATTATTCAGTTCAATTCAGTTCAGTAGCTCAGTTGTGTCTGACTCTTTGCGACCCCATGAACTGCAGCACGCCAAGCCTCCCTGTCCATCACCAACTCTCGGAGTTCACCCAAACTCATGTCCATTGAGTCGGTGATGCCATCCAGCCATCTCATCCTCTGTCGTCCCCTTCTCCTCCTGCCCCCAATCCCTCCCAGCATCAGAGTCTTTTCCAATGAGTCAACTCTTCTCATGAGGTGGCCAAAGTACTGGAGTTTCAGCTTTAGCATCAGTCCTTCCAAAGAACACCCAGGATTGATCTCCTTTAGAATGGACTGGTTGGATCTCCTTGCAGTCCAAGGGACTCTCAAGAGTCTTCTCCAACGCCACAGTTCAAAAGCATTGATTCTTTGGTGCTCAGCTTTCTTCACAGTCCAACTCTCACATCCATACATGACCACTGGAAAAGCCATAGCCTTGACTAGATGGACCTTTTTGGCAAAGTAATGTCTCTGCTTTTCAATATGCTATCTAGGTTGGTCATAACTTTCCTTCCAAAGAGTAAGTGTCTTTTAATTTCATGGCTGCAATCACCATCTGCAGTGATTTTGGAGCCCCCAAAAATAAAGTCTGACACTGTTTCCACTGTTTCCCCATCTATTTCCCATGAAGTGATGGGACCAGATGCCATGATCTTCGTTTTCTGAATGTTGAGCTTTAAGCCAACTTTTTCACTCTCCTCTTTCACTTTCATCAAGAGGCTTTTTAGTTCCTCTTCACTTTCTGCCATAATGGTGGTGTCATCTGCATATCTGAGGTTATTGATATTTCTCCCAGCAATCTTGATTCCAACTTGTGCTTCTTCCAGCCCAGCATTTCTCATGATGTACTCTGCATAGAAGTTAAATAAGCAGGGTGACAATATACAGCCTTGATGTACTCCTTTTCCTATTTGGCACCAGACTGTTGTTCCATGTCCAGTTCTAACTGTTGCTTCCTGACCTGCATATAGGTTTCTCAAGAGGCAGGTCAGGTGGTCTGGTATTCCCATCTCTTTCAGAATTTTCCATAGTTTATTGTGATCCACACAGTCAAAGGCTTTAGCATAGTCAATAAAGCAGAAATAGATGTTTTTCTGTAACTCTCTTGCTTTTTCCATGATCCAGCAGATGTTGGCAATTTGATCTCTGGTTCCTCTGCCTTTTCTAAAACCAGCTTGAACATCTGGAAGTTCATGGTTCACGTATAGCTGAAGTCTGGCTTGGAGAATTTTGAGCATTACTTTACTAGCGTGTAAGATAAGTGCAATTGTGTGGTAGTTTGAGCATTCTTTGCTAATTATTAGAGAAATGTAACTCAAAATACAATAAGATATCATCTCACACCAGTAAGAATGGCCATCATCAAAATGTCTACAAAAAATAAATGTTTGGAGAGGGTGTGGAGAAAAGGGAATCCTCCTACACTGTTGGCGGGAATGTAAATTGGTACAGTCACTATTGAAAATTTATGGAAGGTCCTTAAAAAACTGAAAATAGAGATACTGTATAATTTAACAATCCCACTCCTGGGTATATATTCAGAGAAAAACATTGTTTGAAAGGATACATGTACCCCAATGTTTATTGTTTTATACAATAGTCAAGACATGGAAGAAATATTCATTATTAGATGAATGAATAAAGAAGATGTGGTACATTTATACAGTAGAATATTACTCAGTCATTAAAAAGAATGAAATAATGCCATTTTCAGCAACATGGATGAACCTGGAGATTATCATTCCCAGAGAAGTAAGTCAGACAAAGACAAATATATGAAATCATTCTTATGTGGTATTTAATTTAAAATAATACAAATGAACTTAAACAAAAACAGATTCCCAGAGAATGAATTTATAGATACTGGGGGTATGGGTAGAGGGGAAGGACAGACTGGGAGTTTGGGATTGACATGTACACACTGCTATATTTAAAACAGATAACCAACAAGGACCTACCATATAGCACAGGGAACACTGCTCAATACTCTGTCATAACCTAAATGAAAAAAGAATAGATGCATGTATATGTGTAACTGCATCACTTTGCTGTACACCTCAAACTACCACAATATTGCTAATCAGCTATATTCCAAAATAAAATAAACATTTTAAAAAATAAAATAAAGAGAAAGCTTTGTCTTCAACAAATTTAAATTACTCTTTCATGTCTGATTTCAGATACTTTAAGTGGTACATGAGAGAACAAGAATATTGATTATAGTGTTTATAAGGAAAAGAACGAATATTCTATTAATAACTATTAAAATCTGCTAGACTTAGGCTAAGTCTGATATATCACTGATATATCTAGTCATAGTAAAATAAGGTGAGCATATTCTGTCTTCAGCCTGATTAGGGGAGCATGTATAGGGGTGAGAATCGTAGACTGAGCTTGGAAAGAAACAGCAACTGTTTGGACAGAGGAAAGGGAGGTTGTGCAAGACAAGAACAGGGTAGACATGTGATGGCTAGGGCAAAGCCTGGCATAGGGCTTGTCCCTCACACTTAGGCAGTGGATGTAGAAGGACCAAGGTCTATCCGTTGCCTTCAGCTTTGCAGGCTACAGTATCTCAGGGTGTTTCCGGTGGAATTTCCAGAAGAAAGCCAGGGTGGTCAGCTTAGGGGAATATGCGGTTCATGTTGGAACACTGGACATACCACATTACTGGAGAGACACACACTGGATGATCAGCAAAATGAAACTCAGCTTTGCAAATGCTGGCAGTGATAGGAGATTCAGTTCCAATGACCAGTTGTTTATTGACTGAATGTCAGTGCAAATCAGAACAAATGCATTCTAACCATGACAGTCACAGGATGGACGCAAAGAACGAAGTGTCCCTGATCCCATGAAACAGCTTGCTGGAATTTGTGAACTCTAGAACCTAGAATGGGAGGACTCCGATATCCCTGCCCCATGACCAGACAAAATTGAGAGCCCTCACAGAGGACTGGGCATCCGTGGGTCCACTGTCTTCCAGGAGATGCCTCACCCACACAGGGTCAGGTGCAGAGTATGGTGGTGTGACTCCTGGATGGGGTGCCGGTTCCTGATGCAGGTGGAATGAGCACAGCTGGAATCTGGCAGGAGATTCTTAGTGCTGGTCAACCCATCAAACCAGGTAAGTCCTTGGAATCTGAGCAGGAACAGGAGACTGTTCCATGCTTTGGCAGAGACTGGGGAGATGTTAGAATGTGGGGCTCAGAACAGGTCTATGGAGTTGAACAAACATGGCTTTTTACCTCAACTTTGCCGTCAACTGAGCAACATTGGATAGGCGACTTTATTTCTTGAGCCTCTGTTTCTTCATCTTCATCTGTAAAACAGGAATGGACATTATAACTTTATTAGGCTCAAATAAATGAGAGTAATCAGATAATATATAAAGAGCAGGCAGAGCTGTACCTGACATTCGGGGAGGGGCTTACTACACAGTAAAGGAGCACCCTGGCCATGGTAGCCACACAGAGGTGGCTAATCAGGGGGCCCAGAAAGGGTCCTCAGATTTAAAGGTAGGTCTGGCTCCTAGATTTTTGGCAATTCACAAAGTTCTGTCCTGGAGGGTTGGGGGGCAGGCGACTGGAACAGTGCACACTCCAACTCCCTGGCTATGTCGGAGTGTAGAACCTCCATTTCTACTCTTGCTGCTCCAGATCCTTTCAAATGCAGAACAGAATTGCAGGATAACACCAGACTGAGTGTCAAGAGAATTGAGATTGACTCTGTCCCTCCCTGGCTGGGTGGCCTTAGGCAAGTCCTGTAACCTAGGCACAGATTTCTTTGTTTGCAATGGGGGCAAGGTCATCTACTTGTCTGTCATAGGATCAAATCTGACCTCTTTGGCCTGGCAGTCAAATTCCTTTCATTACATTCTCTGGTCTTGACTCCCATAAATTCTTTTCATACCCACATGGACCTGCAAAACCAAACCTTTCTTCTTTTTTCCTTCATACCCAGACAGAACCTTCTTGCCTAAGTCTTGTGTCTAAATCTTATGTACCTCTGCATTCCCTACAGTACAGGATCTTTCATAAAACAGATGATCATTTTATCAATCAGGATTAGGTTTGTTTACATGTGACAGGAAAATAAAAATAGTATCTTAAACAAGATAGGAATGATTTCTCTCTTATGGAAAAGAGATCCAACAGAATTGGCCTAGAGCTGGGATGATGGCTCCAGAAGTCAGGAACAAATGCTCCTTTTGTCTTCCTGCTCCAACATTCTTAGCACATCACCTCATGGTACACTATGGCTGCCAAGTCCTAGTCATCTCATTCTCATTCATCCAGCATAAAAGAGAGGGGAAAAAGCACAAAAGGTGTCTTCTATCCCTTGAGGAATATGTTCTGGATGCTATATGCGACTTCTGCTCATATCATTTTGTTGGCTAGAACTTCAGTCACATGGTCATTCTAGCTGTAAGGGAGGTTGGGGAATATTCTTTATAAGTGAGCATATTGCTATTTCTAATAAAGTTGATAGGGAAGAGGGAGGGAAGAGATACTGACATACCCATATGGTTGTCTCTGTCAGTTACTTAAAAGAATGAAAGTTATGAAAGCCCACTACCAAGTTCAAAGCCTCATACAACAGATAAGATTATGATTACAAAACACCTTGTTTGAAATGGTATGCGTGTCCTTATCTTTAGGTTGGAAACATCTTGATTCTTTTTCACCTCAGGTAAGAATGTGGTGACATGGTTTTTCATGGAATGATAATTCAGAGTTCTAAGTGAAGATACATTATCGGCCCTTCCCCCTTTCTACATTCTACAAATGATGAAACTGAACTCCAGGGAGGTGAAGTAATTTGCCTGTTGTCCCATAATTAAGGAAGGAACCAGGGCTAGAATGTGAGTTTCTGGACTCTGTCAAGGGTTTTTCTGCTCCTCTGTGGAGGAGTGGCCCATTCGGTTTCTAGAGGCCTTGAATTCTGTGGGTCTCCCAGTCCTGGCTGGGGGTGCTACGTGTCCAGTTCCCCTGTAGGCAGATTTAGGTCACCACGTTGTCAGCTGCATCCTTGCTGGCATGTAGTTAAAGCCTTCCATCTGAGAGGGGGAAACTTCACGAAATGGAGGAGTGTGCTATTTAAATAACGAGACTTTTTCGCTCACAGCAAATAATTACCTCCTTTCCTTTGTACCTAGAATGCACAGGGTCCTGAACGAGGTCCTGAAGAGAAGCATAAGAAATGGTCGCTGCCCTTGAAGATGTGGATGTACAGATTCAGTCTTCTTTTCATTCATCTGTTAAAAAAATTATGTATTGAGCTTCTACTAAAGGTGGATGCTGGGTCCAAGACTGGGGATACAACAGTAACTGTACAGACATGCTTCCTGCTCTGAAACTGCTTACAGTCCAGTGGAGGACACAGACCAGTGAGCAGGCAACGACAAAACAGAATTAAAAGTGCCCTGAGAGGGAGGGGACAAGGTACTCCAGGTATGTCACCTGGACCGGGCTTTAGGGGGAGGGTCAAGGCTTAGTGGGTGAGATAACATTGAAGAGGAGGCCTGAAGATCGAAGACTGAGTGCTGTGTGAGGTGCATGGAGGGTGGAAAGGAAGAGTGATCCAGATAGAATGTCCAAAGAAGTATGCCTGAGGAGCTGAGAAGGATTTATCATGACCAGAGTAAGACAGGCCTCTGTGATGGTGGTGGAAGAGAGGGGTGGGGAATATTGAGAAATGTGATTGGAAAGGTGGGCTGGACTTTGAAAGGTCTGTTAGAGAGTTCATATTTTATCTTGATGCTAGTGAGATCAAGTGCTTGTGGCATAGTTGTATTTTAGAGAGTCCTCTAGCCTCAGGGTAGAGAATGGATTGGAGGGCCAGGTCTAGATGTAGGGAGACCACTTGGAGGCTGTTGCAATGATGGTGGCCTGAACCAGAAAATGGCCTTGAGAGGTAGATGGAAGTGGATAGATTTGAGATGTTGCTGAGAGGCACAACCAATGGTCTTTGGTGACTATTGGAAGTAAGACACAAGGAAAGATAGAGGAAACCAATATTCATAAAGAAAAAAGTTAAACAAAGGCAGATGTTAACAAAGCCATGGAATAGGGGGCTATCCAGAAAAAAAAATGGTTGCATGACTGTATTTAGAGGCAAGAATAACTGCTGTGGGCTGAAAAGATATTAGAGGGCTTCTTGGAAGAGTTGAGATTGGAGCTGGGTCTTATGTATAGGTAGGATTTTGATGAACGGAGAGGATGTTCCAGGCTGAACAATGATGCAAGTAGAAGTACTGAGATAGAACTGTGTGTTCTTTTAAGCATATGGTTTGGTTGTGGTTTTCTTGGGAGAGCCACAAAGAGCTGGTCCTCCAGGGGTACAACTAAAACTTTTGATGAAAGGAAGGACTGGAGAGATGAATCTCATTGCTCTTTCAGAGTGGTAGAGTGTTCGTCATGCATCCCAAGGCCCCTTGTGTTGGAACCTCAAGGGGTCTGTGGATCATTAGACAACCCAGCATGACCAAAATCCCACAGATCCCAGTTTCCACCAGAAAAAAAGACAAAAGGTCCTCCTTCCCCCAAAGGAATGCTTTTATGCCTGTGGGTTTTTGTAGTGACCCAGGTCCCATGGTTAGAGGTGCTATGCCTGGGTGTTGCATTACGATTTCTAAACCCCTAAAGAAGCCTGTCTGGCAGCCTACATTCTGAGTAGGGCCTGTGGACCCAGCAGAAAGACTCTTGAGCCCAAGACTATGAAAGACACGGCTGCATAACCAGGGGTGTGGAGCAGCCTCTCTGGCCATAGGGGCAAGTGTCCTGCCAGGTACCATGCCCTCTGAGCACCCTGCCCCACACCTCTGGGTACTGGCTCCAGCTGATGGCACCCTCATCCCATCTACCCTGTCTCAAAATCTGCTGGTATCTCCTGTCTTGGTCCAGCCTCTAGCCTCTGATATTAGTTCTAAGGGCTGCTGCAATCTTCCCAGGGACCCCTTTCTAGGGGCACTGGACCCTGACAGTGACCTCTAAGGTAAATAATTACAACCACTTGAGGAGCCACAGTGCCCTAGAACTGTGCCGGACTCTTCATGCCATCAATTCTAATGCTTACGATCCTCTTGTGAAGCACATATTATCCTTTTTTACTGAAGAAGAAATTGAGGGAGATTAAATGGCTGCCCAAAGCCACCAAGCCAAACTGTTCTCTGTCCCACTGTCCTGTTTGTGAGTCAGGGAAGTCCAAGAGAAAACGTCAGCAGCATTGTGCTAAGGCACGTCACAAATGTTACATTTTTATCCTCACAAGGGCTTAGCAAGACAAGTACTACTATTCCCTTTTTACAAACAAAAACACTGAGACTCAGTTTACTTATTCCAAGGTCACATAGCCAAGAAGAGACAGAGGTGGGATCCAAACCTAAGTCTGTTACCAAAACTTCCTCTCTCCACCTGTCCAGTTTCCTAAACAGGTGAGCATCAAACCTCATTTCCTGAATCCAGACTCCAGTGCCCACGTAGAAAGCACACAGATCCAGGGACATAGTTACATTAGAGTTGTGTGCCTGAGGTCCTTTCCCAGCCCCCTCATGTGAGCCTTTTAAAGTTTCTGTAGAGGGAAGAACCAGGACCAGAGATGAGCAAGGGCTTTGCATAGCGCCATTCAGCCACTCTATTTTCTCAGTCCCTCTGCTCTCTTCATGTCTCCTGGATATGGTTCCAGGGGTTTGGCCCATGATCCCCGCTTATGTGATGCCTACACTCCACTCCTCCAACTCGCTGCACCCCCCTCCTCCCCCATCCAGCCTCCTATTCCAAAGCCAAGACTACTCAGCTTTGATTCAGATTGAATGAGTCATTAAGGGTAAAACAAAGAAGAGGAGGTCTATTCCTTTGCTAGATGAAATGAGCCTACCCACCTTTTGTCCTTCTTTTTGTTCTGAAATGACAGTGTGCAATGACTCAGTATTCACACTCAAAGAAGACTACTTTGTATTTTTTTCTTGAAAATGAAATGAAATAAATGAACTGAAAATGGCTCATGCTGGGAGGGAAAGAAGTCCTCTGAGCACATCAATGCAGCCTGGAGGCTGAATGAATGTGCAGGAATGCGAGGGGACAGAATTCCATGGTGAGGAGGAGCAGATGACAAGGCCACGCAGCAAAGCCCTTCAAAACTCCTCAGTGGTAAAACCTGAAGAAGCAAGCACCAATCCCCAAGTCTGCTTGATTTAGCAAGCACTTTCACAGGCACTGGAGGGAGGGAAGAAAGGACTTTTGCAAAAGAGCCTTCATATGCAGGGTGGGGGGATGGAGAACTCTGTGTGTCTCATACCAGAGAGCCTCCCCAGCCAAACGGCCTGGCCGGAGGCAAATGAGAGGATGGGAAAGGGACAGCATATCTTGGAGCTGACTCTCAACACTGTGTTCCTCTTGGGAGGAATGAGCCCAGAGGATCTAATCTACTACATCCTGCCCTCCTAAAGTGGAGTAACTGGCCCTGCTCCCAGTAGCTGTAGCTCACAGCTTGACTCTGGCATTACCCCGGGCCTCTGATTGTTGGTGTGGGAAAAGAGCACAGAATTGGGTGCCAGACTGTTGGCTCTTTCTCCGGCTTAGTGCTGGATGGTCTGGGGTAAAACCTCTCAGACTGGTTTCTCTGAGAAAACAGGAGGTGACTGCTCTCAACTACCTGAGAAGGTGGTGGTTGTGAGGATGAAATGACAAAATGTGTGAAATGAGACCTATTCTACTAACTGTAAGATGCTACATCAGTGGTATTATCACTGTGTTTACAGACGTGGTAAATTAAATGTTTTCTGACAGACTTGATGTTACCCTGGGAATCCAAGGCAAGGGGGACATTCCATTTTTTAGCATCTGAAAAAGCTGATGTTTGAAATGAAATTATTGAAAGTGAATATTTTCTATGGCGCTTCCTTTCCTTTGCAATGAATTCCAGCCTTTCCATAGTGCTTGAGATGTTCTGTTAGGAAGCTGCTGGGGAAAGTCGACCTCGATTCTGGTTGCTTTGAAACTCCATTTTTGGTTCTGTTCAATGAGCATCTCCATTACAGTCAATGCCTTTCAGTCATTACAAAGGGTGCAAAATTTGTGGGAGGACAATGGTCTCTTGTTCCACAGTATTGGGTTTGATAAATAATGTTATTTTTGAATAGAAAAGTCTACATAAGAACTGCTAATGGATATCTTAGAGCTGGAAGGGAAACTAGGAGACCATTTAGCTCAAACTTGAGATTTTCCAGATGAGGAACTGAGGACTAGTCAGGGGACCTAGTTTTTCCTGGGTCTCACACTTGAGTCAGTGAGCCAGGATTAATCATCTCCCAAGTGTCTTATATTTATGTGCTCCTTCCCTGACACCAGGGTCAAGAACTCTAGATGTGTTTAGGGTCCAGGCAGGCGAGAAGGAGGGCGTTGGTGGGTAAGATGGTAGGAAGGGATGTTCAGTTTTAAGTTTATCCTGTTTGTGGAGAGTCTGTAAATTTCTGCCTTTCACCAAATTGGGGACATCTTCAGCTATTATTTTTCCAAATATTTTTTCTCTACCAACCTCTTTCTTGAGAACGCCAAAGACATGGATGTTAGACCATCTGATATCTTCCCACAGATTCCTGAGGTTCTATTCATTATTTTGCAAACATTTTCTCTCTGTTCTTCAGATTGAATAATTTCTATTTATCTCTTTCAGCCTACTGATACTTTCTTCTGTCTTTCGCCTTCTGTATTAAACCTATCAAGTGAATTTTTATTTCATGTATTTCCCAGTTTTAAAATTTCCATTTGGTTCTTTTACTTTTAAAAAAATTGTTTTTGATTTTTTACTGAGAAGTTCTAGCATTCCATTCTTTACAAAAGTGTTTGCCTTTACATCATGAAGGATGGTTATAATAGCTGCTTTAAATTTTTTCTAGTAATTACAACATTATCTTGTCTTTTCCTTGATAAATGGTCAGATTTTTCTGCTTCTTACCATGTTGGGTAATTTTAGATTGCAATCTGGACATTTTGTATGGTATGTAATGAGACTCTGGGTCTTCTTAAAATCACAACAAAGTGACAAGAGAAAAAATGAGGACTACCCTCATACTCTTTCCATCATAGGATTATGTGGATTTTTCTGAGTTCCTCAATCCAGAGGTAGAGGTTTTCTCTCAGGGCTTTTAGGTACCTGAGCAGCTGGCATGGTGGTGGCAGGACAGTTTGGGAGCTGCATCTGGCCTTAAGGCTGAGCTAGAAGGAGATCAGCCCTGGGATTTCTTTGGAAGGAATGATGCTAAAGCTGAAACTCCAATACTTTGGCCACCTCATGTGAAGAGTTGACTCATTGGAAAAGACTCTGATGCTGGGAGGGATTGGGGGCAGGAGGAGAAGGGGACGACAGAGGATGAGATGGCTGGATGGCATCACTGACTCGATGGACATGAGTTGGTGATGGACAGGGAGGCCTGGCGTGCTGCGATTCATGGGGTCACAAAGAGTCGGACACAACTGAGTGACTGAACTGAACTGAAAAAATAAAAAAATGAGAAAAAAGAACAGGGTTTTCTCCCACTCTCTGGATTATTGGGTTCAATTTTTCAGATCATTTGACCGGAAAAATGGGCTGTTTCTTGGAGCTGCTGCTGTCCATGACTGCCATGCAGTTTCATAACTGTACAGCAGTCATGGACAGGTCAAATCCAGGAAAAAAATTTCAAGAAACTGGCTTCTATCATATTGATCATTCATTGTATTTTTATTTTCCCCCCAGACTTTTTGCTTTTACCTACTTTTCAGAGTCCTCAGTTAATTGCCTTGTTTTTTTTTTTTTTTTTATCTTGTTCAGAGTGTTTAATTGTAATAAGTGGGAGAGAGAGTGCAATGTGTCTCCTCCATTTGGTTGGAACCAGAAGTCTAGTAGCACACATAGAATCCTTTTTTTTTTGTTGGCGCTCCTCTGAATGTCACTGGTAGCTGCCCACTGATAGAACTTGTATTTGGGGATCCTATATACCTTAGTCTGGTGGTGCCAGCTCCCAAGAGTCTGTGGCTCCAAGTTTTCTGCCTTATTTGGCTAGATATTCATTGCACATGTTCACTTGGCAAAGATGTATTTATATGCCCCTATGTGCTATATCCTGGGGAAACAAAAATGCCTAAAACTTGACCCCTGCCCTCAAAGAGCTCACGGTATAGTGGAATAACAGGAATGTGGACTAGAAATTTAGGACCCAAACTTAGTTCTTTCTCAAGATCTCCTGTTAGCCCCCAAACCACAATACATAGAGAGCATTTCCCACCTGTTCTGGGGCTCTGCCTTTCTAGAAAACATCTTTAATTGCTTCTCTCCTCTAAGGGGGACCAACCACGAAGCACTTCTATCAAACAGTATGTAAAGTACTACTTGTAGTTTTGTGAACTTGACAAACTGCCAAGACTACTCTGTATAGAAATCTTTTTGTCCACTACATATAGTCTTAGAGAACACAGCCTGGTTTGGGGTTCCAGAACTCAAAAGGGAAGTGAAGACATGGGAGTTTCCAAAGTAGTACTTGAAATGGAAAAAGAATGGAATCAGATATTCAGTTCAGTTCAGTTCAGTCCCTCAGTCGTGTCCGACTCTTTGCGACCCCATGAATCGTAGCATGCCAGGCCTCCCTGTCCATCACCAACTCCTGGAGTCCACCCAAACCCATGTCCATTGAGTTGGTAATGCCATACAACCATCTCATCCTCCGTCATCCCCTTCTCCTCCTGCCCTCAATCTTTCCCAGCATCAGGGTCTTTTCCAATGAGTCAGCTCTTCATATCAGGTGGCCAAAGTATTGGAGTTTCAGCTTCAAAATCAGTCCTTCCAATGATTATTCAGGACTGATCTCCTTTAGGATGGACTGGTTGGATCTCCTTGCAGTCCAAGGGACTCTCAAGAGTCTTCTCCAACACCACAGTTCAAAAGCATCAATTCTTCAGTGCTCAGTTTTCTTTATAGTCCAACTCTCACATCCATATGTGACCACTGGAAAAACCATAGCCTTGGCTAGACAGACCTTTGTTAGCAAAGTAATGTCTCTGCTTTTTAATATGCTATCTAGGTTGGTCATAACTTTCCTTCCAAGGAGTAAGCGTCTTTTAATTTCATGGCTGCAATCACCATCTGCAGTGATTTTGGAACCCAGAAAAATAAAGTCAGCAAGTGTTTCCACTGTTTCCACATCTATTTGCCATGAAGTGATGGGACCAGATGCCATGATCTTAGTTTTCTGAATGTTGAGCTTTAAGCCAACTTTTTCACTCTCCTCTTTCACTTTCATCAAGAGGCTCTTTAGTTCTTCACTTTCTGCCATAAGGGTGGTGTCATCTGCATATCTGAGGTTATTGATATTTCTCCCAGCAATCTTGATTCCAGCTTGTGCTTCCTCCAGCCTAGCGTTTCTCATGATGTACTCTGTATATAAGTTAAATAAGCAGGGTGACAATACACAGCCTTGACGTATCCCTTTTCCTATTTGGAACCAGTCTGTTGTTCCATGTCCAGTTCTAACTGTTGCTTCCTGACCTGGATAAAAGTTTCTCAAGAGGCAGGTCAGGTGGTCTGGTATTCCCACCTCTTTCAGAATTTTCCACAGTTGATTGTGATCCACACAGTCAAAGGCTTTGGCATAGTCAATAAAGCAGAAATAGATATTTTTCTGGAACTCTCTTGCTTTTTCCATGATCCAGCAGATGTTGGCAATTTGATCTCTGGTTCCTCTGCCTTTCCTAAAACCAGCTTGAACATCAGGAAGTTCACAGTTCACATATTGCTGAAGCCTGGCTTGGAGAATTTTGAGCATTACTTTACTAGCATGTGAGATGAGTGCAATTATATTAAAAAAAGAAAAAAGAAAAAAAGAGTGGGAGAAGAGGAGGCCACCTGCCAAGGAGATAATCCTTCGTAAGGAAGATGAACATCTCCCTCCCTCTGCCTCTGCCTTGCTGCCTTTTCTCTTTGAAAGAACTTACCTTCTCTTTCTACATAAAAGTAAGACCAGAGTATTGAATTTGGGAAAGGAGATAAAAATGTGAGGAAGAACAGGGGCCAACCATTGAATTAGCACAGGTACTAAACATCAGCAAGGGTGCTGATTATCTTGCCATTCTTACCACACTGTGATAAGATTTGTGGTTCTTAGGTGGTACACAAGGAGACCAGGACTCAAAGGGTGACATGATTTTCTCTTAAAGCAGTAAGACCATAGACTAGAATCCAGGTCTTCTGCGTATGGGTTCTATTTTCTCTACTGCATCAGCATCTAAGATTCAGTCTGAATATGTTCCCTTCTCACATTACTAGAGCCATAGCAGTCTTCTGCATGACGAGTGTGTCATTTTGAGGACTTTGGGAGAAAGATATCCTGCCCCTGACAATGGGATCTACAGGCTCACAAAAGAGGAAGAATTCTGCTAGGAAGCCACGTCCCAGCTTCTTCAGACCTAGATCTCCTTGGAGTATACTTCAAGCAAGTGTTAATCACCCTCTCTAAAAAAATTTAAAAATCAGAACCTATTATTATACAAAGGAAGAAAAGCTAAGCTAAAGGAGGGCTCATTTTCCAAGACACTTTCCTCTGAGCAGAAGGGTGATTTGGGAACAGAGGACAGCCAGCAAGTAGCAAAGTAGCAGGGTTATCCCTCTGAGTTCCTCCCAGGCCTCAGTGCTGGCCCTTGCTCAGAGGGGAGCTGGGTGCTCTGAGGTGCGGGGGGAGGGGAAGACTTCTCTTCTTCCTAACTGGTTGGTGAGGAGCAGCTTCTCCTCCTGCTCCAGGAGGGTGGGGGTTACCTGCATGTTGCATTCAGACAAGACAGGGCTTCTCCTTGCCCATCTCCCTTTTGGCTCCTTTTTTTTTTTTTTCACCATCTCACGCCCTCTCTATAATTTAATAACAGGGAGAAAAGAAGTGAATGTTGCTTGAGCCCCATCTGTACCAGACACCTTGTTAAGCACTTTACGTTCATCTAGAAGAGGGGCTGGTACATTGTAAGTATTCAACAGATAATTAGCTCTTACCTTTAGCGTCTCTTCATTTCACTAGAATCCAGGTACAATCCACCTAAGCAGTAGGTGACTCCTTAGTCTGATTGCTGAAGATGTAGGCAAGAACAATGTCAAAATGGCAGGGATTAAAATGAAACTAACATTAGGGCTGATCACACAGACTTCTTGAGGAGGAAACAGGAAACCCAGAAACTGACGGCTTAGCAGGGAGCCAAGTAAGAAGATATGTGGAAGCCTATAGAAACTTAGGGCCCAAGCAGCATCTCTCAGCATCAGTTTGGACCCAAAGAGCATCTTTAAATCTTGGCTCACACTTGCCCTGGAGGAAGCAGCCTTTCACACCATTACCATGCTCTGTTCCTGATGTGGCTAATTTTTAATCTCTGAAATTCTCAATTAGGCATGAGCTAATTCTGTAAAAATGTCAGAATAAGCCCATGTATGATTATATTTCTCTGCAAAGAGAAAGAAGTTTGCCTAGGCCACTTGGCTGCACCAAACAAACAGGGTCCCAGCCAAAACCTTTGAAGGCTTGTGACGCCAGTAGATTCCCTAGAGAGGCACCATGCTTTTTGAATTTGTGTGCGTGTGTGTATTGTATTTTGATTGCTATCTTCTCCTCTCCTTCCACTGCCTTGGCTAGGTCTTTATCACTTTCACTGTAAATTCCCCATCGGCTCCCTGCCATCAATTCAGACAAACACAGCTAAACACGGATTTTCATAAAACATTTGCTTTTGATGGATCCAAATGACTTCAGTGGCTTTCCACTACATACAGGAAAGATCTAGGCTCAGTAACCAAAACTTTCCATAGCTGCTTGCTTTTCCAGACATCTCTACTTCCTGCCATGAATTCCACCTCCAACATAACTGGTTCACTTAATATTACACAAATATGCCCAGACTCCTCCAACCTTCCCAACTTTTTCCTGCGTGGACCAGCGGTCCCTTCCTTCTCAGTCCTCATCACTGATGGGACTTTAACCTTCCTTTAAAGATGGGCTCAAGGTTGGTCACTTGGTCTCTAAGCAATTTCCCCATCCTCTGCAATCACACCTTTGCCTGGACTCCTCATGTCACATGAAATTAGATCGCTGTTATATCTGAAATGTGTTTCCACGTGTGGATGTGACAGCAGCTCACAAAATAGAATAGCACTTAATATTCTATTGAGAGGGTGGGATGCATGGAGAGAGTAGCATGGAAACATATACATTACCATATGTAAAACAGATTGCTATTGTTGTTAAGTCGCCAAGTCATGTCCAACTCTTTGCGACCCCATGGACTGTAGAATACCAGGCTTCCCTGTCCCTCACCATCTCCAGGAGCTTGCCCAAGTTCATTGCATTGGTGATGCTGTACAACCATCTCATCCTCTGTTGCCTTTTTCCCCTTCTGCCTTCAATCTTTCCCAGCATCGGAGTCTTTTCCAATTAGTCATCTCTTTGCATGAGATGGCCAAAGTATCAGAGCTTCAACCCCAGTCCTTCCAATGAGTATTTGGGGTTGATTTCCTTTAAGATTGACTGGTTTGATCACCGTGCTGTCCAAGGGACTCTCAAGAGACTTCTCCAGCACCACAGTTCTGAAGCATCAATTCTTCAGCACTCTGCCTTTTTTATGGTCCAGCTCTCACAACGTACCTGACTACTGGAAAGACCAGAGCCTTGACTGTATGGATCTTTGTTGGCAAAGTGATGTCTTTCCTTTCACTGCTTTTTAGAGCCCAAGAAGAGGAAATCTGTCACTGTTTCCACCTTTTCCCCTTCTATTTCCTATGAAGTAATGGGACCAGATCTTTGTTTTTTTAACATTTAGCTTTAAGCTGGCTTTTTCACTCTCCTTCTTCACTCTCATCAAAAGTTCTTTAGTTCCTCTTCACTTTCTGCCTTTAGAATGTTATCATCCACCTATCTGAGGTTGTTGATATTTCCCTCCACAATCTTGATTCCAGCTTGTAACTTATCCAGCCTGACATTTCTCATGATGTGCTCTGTGTATACGTTAAATAAACAGGGTGACAATAAACAGCCTTATTGTACTCCTTTCTCAATCCTGAACCAGTCAGTTGTTCCATACAAGGTTCTAACTGTTGCTTCTTGACTGGCATACAGGTTTCTCAGGAGGTAGGTTACATGGTCTGGTATCCCCATCTCTAAAAATTTTCCACATTTTGTGGATATACACAGTCAAAGGCTTTAGCATAGTCAGTGAAACAGAGACAGGTGTTTTTCTGGAATTCCCTTGCTTTCTCTATGATCCAGTGAATGTTGGCAATTTGATCTCTGGTTCCTCTGCCTTTTCTAAACCCAGCTTAGACATCTGGAAGTATCTATGTAAAATAAGGTAGCCAGAAGGAATTTGCTTTATGTTTCAGGGAGCTCAAACTGGTGCTCTGTGGCAACCTAGAGGGATGGGATGGGGTTGGAAGTGGGAGGCAGGGGACATATGTACACCTATGGCTGATTCATGTTGATGTATGGCAGAAACCAACACACACTGTAAAGCAATTATCCTTCAATTAAAAAGAAAAAATAAATAAAATTAGGGAGATGAAAAAAATATTCTATTGCACAATCTACTAGAGATCTGAAATTTAAAGATAACTTTTTCACTTAGACTGTTTTATTGTTTTTAGTAGAGACTTAGGGCCCTTGAGATGGTATCAGAAAAAGAGATGAAGGGTTTTCTTTTTAAAGCTATTTGTCTTTCCTGTGGATATTATATAATCTCTTAATTATTCCCAGTATTAAAGAAATAATCCCTCTGAACCCTTTAAAATTATTTAAACATTGATATGATTCACCAGTTTGAAAGAAACTGGTGTCACCCTTCCAAAATTGTTTTTAAAAGAAGAAGAAAGAAAAACCAAATATTGGCTCTTCTGGGGGAAAAGCAAACTGGTTGTGCTTTTATTTTTTAAAAAAATGCACCACAGAACAGTGCAACTTGTTTCTGTGCCTTTGGTAGCAAGTAACAGCACAAAAGGGCTTCCCAGGAGGCGCTGGTGGTAAAGAATCTGCCCCCAATGCAGGAGATGTAAGAGACATGTGTTCAATCCCTTGGTCAGGAAGATCCCCTGGAGAAGGAAATGGCAACCCACTCCACTATTCTTGCCGAGAGAATCCCATGGACAGAGGAGCCTGTCAGGCTATGGTCCATAGAGTCACAAAGAGTCTGACATAACTGAAGTGACTTAGCATGCACACACAACATGAAATAAAGTCCTAGGAAATGAGTAAATTTCAGGGAAGAAATTTGCCAAGTTTCAAGAGACACAAGTGAAGGGCTTGTCTTTGACTGAAACCCACTGTTGATACCTTCCCAGGGTGTAAATTTCATCTCCGGATCCTCTCCTCTGCACTAATCTCCTATTAGGTGGAGAACTCAGAGACCGGCAGCCAGCACCACTTACTTGAGCTTTCTTCATGAGAGGGGAAGACATGGGTTTTAACCCCTACCTCAGGGATTTTTAGGAAGAGGGGGAGGCTTCTTTGCTTGATTTTATATTTCAGCACCACTCACTGAATTACTCTAGCTGGCAAGGATGCTCTTTTGCTTCCAAAGCTTCTCAAAGGACTTTAGATCTCACATCTTCCTCTGTCTTCAAGGATGTAAGAAGACATCCTTTACTGATTGTACTAGTTTTCCATTGCTACATAACAAATTACCACAAACTTAGTGTCTTCAAACAATAGAAATCTTTCTTGCATGGGTCTGGAGTCCACGTATGAGTTGGCTGTGTCCTCTGCTTATAGTGAAATCAAGGTGTTGGCCAGGGTTGAAGTCTCATCCACAGCTTAGATTTCTCTTCCAAGCTCTCTATTTGTTGGAAGAATTCAGTTTCAGCTCCCGGAAACCACCTGCTATTCGCTTTCACGTAGCCCTTTCAACAACATGACAGGATTGCTTCTTCAAGGCCAACAGAAGAGCATCTCAGCTGCTTGAAATCATTCTGACTTCGAAAACCTGGACTCTTTTCAAGGGTTCACCTGCTTAATTCAGGCTCACCCAGAGAAATCTCCCTTTAAATTAACTCAAAGTCAACTGATTAGGGTCATTGACTTCATTTACAACATCCCCTTTGTTATACAAGGTAATAATCACAAGAGTGAAATTCCCTCATATTCATTAAGTCCTGCTCACTGGCAACCCCCTCCAGTATTCTTGCCTGGAGAATCCCCACGGACAGAGGAGCCTGGTGGGCTACAGTCCATGGGGTCACAAAGAGTTGGACATGACCGAGTGACTAAGCACAGCTCATTCTCAAGGGGTGGGGGGATAACACAGACATGTGCATGGTGGTGAGGGGATGGAATCTTGGGGACTGTAGAGGTAGAATCATAAGAATTACCTTAGAATCCTACCTACCACATCTCTTTTCCTCATGTCCGAGGTCAGCGTGGCTCAGTCTTCCACTGAATATTTTGGCAGAACAGGCTGCAGGTGACTCTACATTCCCCAGCCTTTATCGTGATGTGGCCCCCTGGCCAAAGCAAGGCCCAGCAGCCGGCCAGCAGAGAGTATGTAGGGATGTAGAGGGAGTCGTCAACTGGCCCAGAGCACTGGGGCATGAAGGCAGTGATGAGGGCACAAGTGGAGCAGTGAGCAGCGGCAGTGTTCACGGGTTGAATTCGTATTGGGTGAATTTGGTTTTGAGACAGTCCTAACCATACGACTGCTCTCCCCGCTAGCTGAGTTTTCCTGCTAGAAATATGACATAAGTCGTATAGGTTATGCCTTATTCTTAGGAATCTTCCCAAGTCACATTTTCCTATAAGAGTTGATATTACATTGGAAGAAGAGAACCAGCCATGTGGGGGCTAGTAAACACTCAATTTTGAAGTGCAATCCTAAAGTTTACCTTGTAGAGTTTATGCTCATGCATCTTTTAAAAAGTAAGTTGAAAATCTTGAATATTATGCCAAGGATATTCTCTCAAAGGAGGCACAGAGGTATTGTCATGTCACTAGGAATCTCACGGCTTACAGAGATTCTCTTGGAAGACTAAGAGTGATGACTCCAATCATGTCCGGTCTGCTTTTCTTCCTTCAAAACAAGAAAATTAACTAAGTAATATTTGGAAAATGCATAAAATGTAAAGGAAATAAACATTCCTCATAACCTCATTACCTACTGAAAACCATCATTAACACGAGTTGGACTGGGAAAAAATAGGGAGAGAGTTATACTCCTGCAAAGGACTGTTTACCCCCCTTCAAAAATGTGCATTAATCATTAGCTAAGTGACAGTGGGTAGATGGAAAGGTGACTTTATTCAGTGATATTTTTCTACCTGGCTGGCAGCTAAAGAGAGAAGAACTGGGAGAAAGTAACGGTTTTTGCAACACCCCCAAGGCAAGAGATATATTCATATTAATGCAAACCAAGCACCAGGGAGATGGCCAAGTGGGAACTTCAACTCAACATTTATCAAGCCCTCAATATATCTCCCAATCCAGAAAAACAATAAAGATGTTAATCTTTTAAATCAGTAACTAAAGACCACATCAATATTCATTTTAAACAAAGTTGCATGTAGAGCACATTTGAGGTTTCTAACAACATTCTCCTCCTTCCTGGCCTTATATTTCTGGATTTTTCTGCTGTAACTGGTGAGCTTGGAAGAGCTAGAAGTTCCACTCCTATCGCTCTATTGTCACCCCCATCCCCAACACTTTCCACTGGGACACCCCTTGCATCCCACACCCTTCCCTTTCCCTCATACTTGCTCCTTTGCAAGATTCACTCACTCCGGTGAGCCTAGGCTCCACCTCTTCACTCTCAGCCTAGAAACTTTCGGCTCCTAGGGGACTTCTTACTGACCCACCAGCACATGCGGTTGCAACTCCAGTTGAATTCCTCATGATACCTCCTTCATCTTGGCCCACTGCCTCCTGCCATCTAACCAGCTCCACTGGTCAGTCTCTTAGAAGGGGCCTCTCCCAGTCATTGGCCATCCCCTGTGCACACATAACCTGCTGTTTTCACCTCCTTGTCTTTGCTCAGACTGTTTCCACCACCAGGGAGGCAGATACTTCCTTTCAGAAACTTATTTTCAGAAATTCTGCCTAACAAAATCCATCTACATCTCTTGCTTGGCACCTCCACATGCTCATGTGTTTAGGGTGGGCTCTGTATGTTTTCACTTGTCTGTCTTGTTGATATTCTTGATCTATTGGTAATGACAATACTAAGAATGATTACTATTTAAGGGCTGCTAAGTGCCAGGGCATACACCTTTTAAAAAGCCAAAGGCATAGAGAGAAGGAAACCCACTCAGAATACTAAGGGACAGTGATTGAAAGAGTGTCAATAAATAGCCCTCTCAATCCCCTAAATTCCTCGCTTGCCCAGACTGTCATGCCCAAATTCTCTAACATACATGGCTTTGAGGAGTAAAGGTTCATACCCTCACCTCCTTCAAAGACCCCACCTCCATCTTTCCCTCTCTTCAGTGCAAAGACTTCTGGGAATAGCAACATTCTAAGCTGTTAACAGCTGAAGCCTTCCCAGAGGACTCAGTCCCACAGTGACAGTTGGCTGAAGACAGTTAAAGAGAGATGTCCTTCAGCAATGGCTGGGATTGAGAAAGGGAGGGAAGAGGGAGGCCAGTCCTAGGAAGAGGTAGACTCCACACTCAAGGCTACCAGCAGAGCACACTGTATCATTGTTAGAGCCTCCCTCCTTCCTTAGCCTTTTCTGCATGCCTCAGAAAGGGTTCACAGGGCTCAACCCTGCAGAGGATCCTGAGATGTATCAGACATGGGTCCTGCCCTCGAGGAGTTTACTGTCTAATGTAGAAAATGCCAAGTACCATAGCAAATACCATTCTAAAGGTCACTGGGGCTGCAGAAGAGAGAAAGATGCAGGTTGGGCATCAAGAAAGGCCTGTCAGTGGAGGTCGCATTTGAGCTGGACCTAGGAGGCTGAGAGGAAATTTTCCACAGGCAGAGATTGAAGGTGGTACTAGTTATGGTGATGGGTAGCTGCAGTCTAAAACTGTGATCTGAAGAGAGGATAGCTGGAGAAAGGTGCAAAAGAGGCCA
This sequence comes from Bos mutus, assembly GCF_027580195.1. NCBI lineage: Eukaryota > Metazoa > Chordata > Mammalia > Artiodactyla > Bovidae > Bos > Bos mutus. Next base: position 49,669,960 of record NC_091626.1, on the reverse strand, counting down.
AGGAGGCTCTGGGCGTATTCTCTAGAAAGAGGACACCAAAGATGACACTTGGCCTGCTTTACCTTTTTTCCCAATACTGCTTAGAGGAAAATAGGCTTCTGTTTATAGGGAGCAGTGATTAAAAGTTGAGAACTCAGGGTTGGAATGACAGGTGCTCTCTGAAGGCAGTTAAGGTGACCCTCAGCCCCATCATCCTATGAGTTTGTGATTTGGAAGGGCAGCTAATGATACACCTTTAGACCCAGGCAAGATGTTTCGATCAGTGAATGCCCTTAAGTGAACAATGAGGCTTCACAGCAGAATGGGACATGGGACCCCATAGAGTGAAGATGCTCAAGACTGTTCATTTGAATCTGCAAGAATGTCAGGTCCATGTTTAGTTCATGTCTGCCAGCAAAAATAGTATGGGCACATGTTGTGAAGTGTCTGTAGGCAGAAGTGAGAAGACTGGAGCTGACCCAAGGTGGGGAGGAGAAGGAAAGAGTTGCTTGATGCAAACACACACACACACACACACATTCAAGAAAGGGCAACAAGATAATACAAAGACAAAAGGGGAAATGTATGTAAGAAGTCTACACTTTAATCTAGTTCTCCTTTTCTCCTTCATTGCTATTTTAGAATTGTAGCTCTGTAATTTTTGTAGAAAATTTGTGAAAATTTTTGTTTGGCAAGGATATTGTTACCTAAGTTTTACTGTTTTAAAAATGTTTATATAACTTCCAAGAATAATTTTTGCTTAATTATCAGTGATATCACACTCTTTAGACTTTTGCTTTTTAAGCCCAACCATAACCAGTATTTCCCCAGGATTGTAGTCACTCCCAGTAGTCTGAATTTAATTAGCAGTAATCCTAGCCTTGGAAAGACAAAGCAACCTGAAGATACTTTATGGAAAAGAAACAGGCAGTTAAATCAGGTCTAGTCCATCAAAGGATGAAGAGCAGAACACTCCGGCCTGAGAGAGCAGCAGTAGCATGTCTTCACCGCCAGATAAGAAAAGGAACAAAGGCATTGTTGGTCAAGCCAGAGTAGGGTCAAACAGGTAGGCCTGTGAACCCTCAGGAGTGGGAAGGGGACATTCATTCTCTGCTTGACCTTTTATACACCTAGCTCAAAGGGGAGGACCCTTGGCCTCGGAGGTGTAGGCCTTGCATCCAGAATTAGGTGAATCCTGCCATTGGTCAGCTCAGGACCATAAAAGGCTAAACCTGATTTGGAAAGGAAGCTTTGTGCCCTCTCAGGTACCTGCTCAGTGTCTGCCCTTGTGCAGTGGGAACCAGAGAAGAGTGCAAATAACCTGAGGGTACCAGAAAGGGAAGGAAAAGAAGAGGAGCAACATGGCCAAGTCCAATGCAAGAAACTGCCTTCGGGGATTTCCCACACTGGTATTCTTTCAACCTCCAAACTCAGTCTTTCCAGCCTCTGCCTTACAGTTTGCCACCAAAGACTAACTTTCCCATGCCCGTTCTAAGCCCATGAAAATACATCTTCAGCCCTCAGCGTGGCAGGTCTCCTTGGATCTGACTTCTCTTCTGATGGCTGCTCCTACCCGCCCCTGGTCCGACTCCATTATCTTCCTTGGGGAGGTGGCTTCCTTTCTTAGCTTTATGTTCACTTCTCTTCAGCTCTTTCTCTTTCCTGCTGTTTCTCCCATCACACTTTGCCGGCCTTCAATCATATTGGTGTCTAACTCAGTTTGTCCCCTTACTATTGTTTTCTACTTCTGGGGGGGCGATGATTTTCTTAAAGGGAATGTCCTTCTTATTGAACATTGTTAAACAACAACAACAAAAGTTACACTAACAGGGATCTCTAATCACTTGATATACTGAAAGGGCATTGAGGATGGGTATAATTTGGGGGAAAGAAAGGCTGTTCCTTGTAGGAGGGAAAAGCAGCAGGGAGCCAGTTCCCCTTGTAGGGCCAGGGCTAGAGGAGGAGCTAGCGGCAGCCCTCTTCAAACTCTGCAGGCCTCCAGCAAAGGAGCTGGTGCTAGAGCTGCAGGCCTGCCCCGTATGGTGGTAGCGCTCTTCAGGATCTTATTCCAGAAACTCTCTGCCTTGACTATTGATTGGCAGGGGAGCAAAGGGTCAGTTTCACTCAATGCTGTCAAACCTTTCTATTGCACCCTGAAGATGACTTTGAAAAGCACCAAAGGGATTTCTAGAGACTCTTAGCTCTACACAACAAGTTAGTATGCTGTTGGTAGCTCTTCTTGTCAGCTGTGGCTTGGGGTAAAACAGAGCACTCAGTAACCTATGTAGAAAAATGCTGGAAGATTCCAAATGTTTGTTGCAATGATTTCCAAAGTAGCCTAGAGAAAGTAAGTTGAATTGAGATCGTAGAGTTGCCCTTTAAGTGGACTCCATAGGGGTTACTTCTCCCTCAAAAATCTCTTGGTGAATTTCTAAGAAGAAAGGGGTCTAAAGAGCATTGACTCAAACTGAGCTCAGAACTCCTGGTGGGCTGGCTGACGAGCTCAAGGAGCATATTTGTGGCAGCGTGATCTGTCCTGCCTCGTTGGCTGCCTCTCCATTCTCCCTGCTGCTCAGATTGGCTCCACATTCTCCTGCCTTCACACAGAAGAATTTGCACAGATGAGAGCCTGCCCATCTCCATGTCTGCCCAGTGAAATCCTACCTCTCCTCTAGGCCAGCTCAAATGTCACTGCCTCCGTAGGACCCCCCCCATGGGTATCCTGTTGGAAGTGCACATTCCCTCCTCTAGACTAAGTGGCCATTTGGTCAGGAGCTTATCTGAACTCTAAAAGCTGGAGAGTTAGTGACGATCTTGTCCCCCCCCCCAATAGGCCATAAACTAAACGTGAAAAGTAGACTGCTGAGCCCCAAAGTCAGGACAAACCAGAAGGGCGACGCTTGTTTTCTGAACCATTACACACTATCTCTGTGTGTGGAAGTACCTCAAAAGGGTTCCTCACGGCCTTTTCTTCCTGAAGACACGGTCAGGTCTGCAGATGTAGGGTTTGAGCAGCTGTGGCAGGGCATCTCTGACCACATGGCCCATCTTTTCCAGGCTGTAGCTGACCTGATCAAAGGCCACTTTGGAAACAGCTCTGTCCTAAGAGCCACTAAGAACTGTGGAGGCAGGAGTAGGGAGGAAAGACAAACATCAAAATTCTTGTATGATCCTGAGTAGCAACTGGCCAACTGGGGGATGAGAATGGGTGGCATGGCCTTTCACCTTTGGGGTCAGCAACATGCCTGGCTGCAGGGCAAGAAGGCCAGAACATCTGTCAGCTGGGCAACAGCTCCTATGAATGAATCGCCTTTGTCTTGTTGGTGGGGGGGGGACGGATGTGTTTGTTTGCTCAACAGAAAGCCATGCAAACCAGGGATCAAAAGGAAGCCCTGGTGATGGCAAGAAGCCCAGGCGCCACCAGACAGAAGATGCCACCCACAATGGAAAAGGAGTGCATAGGGGCTCAGGATAAAGGGTCCTCTGTTTTGGCAGAAGGTACCTCGCTTCTGTATGGAGCCTTCTGAGGCAGAGTATTGAAGGAGCAAGAAAGTGCCTTTGTTGGTTCCTAGGAACCTGCATGGAGCTGGCAGATGGGGGCCTGGCCCCAGGCACTTGCCTTCCTTGCTTTCTGCTAGCTGTAGGAACAAGCTCACAGTTGCACTCAGCTCAGGCCTCGTTTTTCTAATTTGAGGAAAAGCAGTGATCCATGACCCCAAGGGCGATTCTTTGCCCCCAGATCAGCTCCTTTTTTCACACTTTGTTCCAGCCCTGCTGGCTTTTTCTCAGCAACATCTAAAGTGGGAGAACAGTATTAATGGTTGAGGCAAACTCTTAACTACTAATGCAAAGGTTCCTGAGAAAGCAAGGATTCAGGATTTTGGAAGCAAACATTACACAAGGTTGATTGGCATGGAAGGGAATGTCCTAGACCACTGTTCAATAAAGGAATCCTTTAGAATTTCATCATAGAAATGGCAGAGCTGGAAGAGTCCTTAGAAACCATCTATTCCATTTTTCCCCTCCCTAGGCAACTGCTTCCCTTCTACAGATGAGAAAGTGAAGTGGATGGTAGTTAGAGATGAGGCATTTACTGTCAGGGCAGAGCTGGGGAAAGAAGCCAGGTCTTTCTGATTCCCATGTGAATGCTGTCTCCCCAGAGATAGAATTTTTTTCTGGATTTCTTTATGCTAATTTCCAAGATACACATGCTCACAACATATCCCCAGCTAAACACCTTATCATTGCAAGCATCATGAAGTGGCCACATCATTACCGAAGGGCGTAAAGGATAGTGAGATGTCAATATAACTTGTCAAACGTGCCAGTGTCAAAGTTAAAACATTAATTTACTACATTTTATTTTTTATGGCACAGGCTCAATAAAGCTTCAAGTTTTTCCACAATGTCTAAAAAAGATAATTAGACAACCCCAAAATACAGAGTTTAGGCATTAAATCTCAGCTTAGAGCCAGTGGACAGATGACCTTATTTTTTCAGGTGGGGGCCATAATGCAAGTGAGTAAGGAAGGGCTGTTTGGTTTTATACTACCGCAAATGGCAGCTGCACCCCAGCTGGTGGGTCCTCCCTGGCTCTCAGTGTGAGTTTCCTCTGTAACTGCTCTATGCTCTCTGGGGTGTGTTGGTTCTATGGCAAGGGGCAGGGAGCTGGCTTTGGAAAGTCCCCTCTCTGCCTCTTAACTCATTCTTCCAGACCCAGCTCAAATGTCTTCTCTGTGAAGCTTTCCTGGGTCCTCCCCCCATTCCTCAGAGTGGCCCCAATCCCCCCCTCCCCATTCTAACTTCTCCACAGTGGCCCTATTCACCATGTCCCTTACAGCCAAAGTACGAGGTGATTCTGCTAGGTCGTGCCAGCCCTAGAGGTGCTCTTGTTTGTAATTCCCAGTGTTTTAGCCTCACAGAGTACTGTGAGAATTTTTATGCCAATCAGTTCAACTGGAACGCTCATGAGGTCTGAAGTTTGTAAAAGACAAAGATTTCACTCTTGGGGCGGGTGTGGGGGTGTGTGAGGGCACGGTATTGAACCAGGGAGGTTGGGGAGGGGACAGGGAGCGGAGACGTTTGCAGGAAAGCCTTGTTGAAATCGTGGAGGCTGAGGTGGACTATGACCTCTGGGTCACTGGAAGAAAACTCCTCCCCAGGAGGGGATCACGGCTACAGCAGCAGCTCTGAGTCACACAGTCAGAAAGGCATTAAAGATTGGAGGCAAATAGCCATTACTACAAAGGATAAAATGGCATTCTCCTCCAAGTACCACCTGGTAGGCCTAGCATGCTGGGCCAAGGCTGCCGTTGTTTGGCTTGAAGCTTGCTTGCTGGGAAATAGGTGGCTTGCCATAATTTTGAGTTAGGAACAGGTGGAGATGGGAGAGGCCTGATTGGGGGTTTGGAAAGTGGGCCTGGCCCCTCTTTCCTCTTGACCCTGCTAATGGTTGATGATTCGGCCTCAGACAAACCTGCTTCCTTAAAGAGGGTCTCAGGCAGAATAATTCGGATTAGGTGACAAGATGAACTTTGGAATTCCTTCCAGGTCTCGAGGGCTGGGATCCTAGGGCTCCACAAGCCCCATTCCCACCACATACCTGTTCACTGGTGTCTCTGGAGGGAGGTGTATACATAAGAGTTGTCATGTGGTCCTTTTGGAAAAGAGTTGAAAAGACTTGACTTCCCACTCATCTTCAAGGTGAACCTTCCCTGCAGAAAACAGCTCACAGTTCAACTGGTGCACCGGCAGGAGGTGATAAATCCTGACCCAGGAGACCAACCCCAAAACGTCTTTCTTCCAGCATTCTGAAATACTTTATATAAAATAATTGTACTGTATTTTAGAGGTGTATAAACATGAGTTTGAGAACAGTGGTTCCTAAGAATTCACTTTACAAACAAAAATATGAAAAAAGGTGGTGGCGGCAAGGGCAGGCTGCACCAGGAACAGCATTTTTCCTTTTTCTAAGATATTAAGGGAAAAACCCAAACTCTGATCTGTGATCATTGTTTCATGTTTAGCAAAACACTTTAATGTAAAAAAAAAAAAAGGGAAAGGATGTAATCTCAGCATAAAGGACAGACCTTTTACACTGAATTTAGCTCTATGAAAAAAGGACCTCATTGTCCTTATTTCAGTGAGAAGTTCACCACGGAAGGACACTGGTCCATGATTGGCCCTGGGGCCCCCTGGTTTAGAGGAGAGAGTGTCCTTTGATGGTGGTCACTGGGTCCACCCCGCTGCTCGTTTGCCTGTTTTAGCCACTAGCCCACACTACAGAGAACCGACGGTGATGGCTCCCTCCTGCCACCCACTGTGCCATGTGGATGTGGGAGAGCGAGACTCATGAACACAAATCAAACCTATAGCCCTTCTTTTCTATTTCCTTCCGACTTCAGAGAAACAGTACAGTTCCTCTGCTCCTCAGATTCTTTCCCTTAAGGCCTCTTCTGCCATAATGGCTGCCCAGAGGGTTGCTGTTAAAATAAAACTCCAGTGTCCACTCCCCTTCCCGGCCCCAGTGACACAGCACCCCCACCCCCCCCACACACACACAGAGCCCCGCATGCCAGTTTTTATTCTCTGCTGCTTTGGAAATGTGTGGTCTTTGCCTTACTGCACCCTACTGCACCACCACTCCTCAGCCCCAGCCCCAAGCCCCTCTTTAACCCTCCTGTTATCTAGCATCTATCCTTACCCCTCTGGAATCACTTGAAAACTTGAAAAGTAACTTTTGGAAATCAAGGGCCTTTTCTTGGTTGTCCTCAAACTCAACTTGTGATCCTTAAAATGTTCCTGTGCTCCTATAAACAAGGCTCTGCCTGCCTGGCCACGTCTCATTGTGTCCCTTCTCTCTTTTCTCACTCTTCTCTCCACTCCCCAAACCTCTCTGCTGCCAGAGCTTTGTGACTGACGTTGCAGCCTGCTTTCCCAGAGCCACAGCCAGAAGAGGACAAGAGAGCCCTGACTGGGCTGGCACTTCATTCACTCTTTCTGGGAAGTGCAAAGATGTGGAGACAGTGTCAGTTCTGTCTGGCAGCATCAGTCGTTCTGAGTTTGGTCTTGGTTTATCGGCTTTTATTCCGTCTCTCACCTAACCCTAGCTTTCTGTACCCAACACCAGTGCCCCCCTGAAAGCCTCCCAGGCGTACACTACCCTGCTGCCTGCTTCTGTGGGCGGGAAGGATAACACTACATGCTTTGCTGCCCTTTACGGGGCTCCCCAAATCCTGGTGTTTCAGTTACCTGGAGACAAGGCAGCTGGCAGGAATTCTGTGAGAGAGGGGCGGGAAATTAGGAGAATGAAAGTCAAGGAAGATCCCTGGTGGAAACTGAGAGAAAAGTGACCAGACTGAAGCTTGTCTAGACTTTTGAGTAACACGTTGGCTAATGTTTCGCCTGTCCTGAATCACCCTGGCATTACCAACAAAGAATAATGCATGATCCTTCTTGAAGTAAAAGGAATTTAGTAACACTTCACAGAAAATTCTATTGTAAATATTGTGCCCTACCTCAAAATATATTTTTTTTTTATAAGGAACGTTGTTAATTCACTGCAAGCCCACTCAGCCACTGAAGAATTTAGGGTATTCAGCTGGAGAGCTTTGTAATGAACAAGTAGCTCAATTATTCTACTTTCATTATACAATGTATCAGACATTCTTTGGCATCAAGGAATTAGAGCATATTTTCTCTGGCAAATGGCAACAATTTGAAGACATATCCTACATAAGTGGTTCTTGAGTAAATGTAGCTCCATTTTAAAATAGGGATTTCCACATGATTTAACCTCTTCTGGTCTGGTCTCAGCTGGTTCATTCAAGGACCAGGGAGAGCATTATTTAGTGAAGACTTGCCAATTTTGTGTTTAAAATAATTTGCACAGACAGTCAACAGTGTTTTGCACCAGGCATTGGACCACTAAAGTTTGTTCCCGTAACTCAGCGGATTTGGCCCCTTCCCCTTTTCCATCCAGCGCTCCTCTGGAAGCTGACCTTTCTACCTGAGACTACCATGGCCTGTGGAGCACTCAGCCCTAGCAATCCCGGCCTCTCCTCAACCCTGGACTGCCAGCCAGAGAGCCTGGTGACTGGAGACTAGGCCTGTGAGGGCGAGAGGACGGCAGTCAGGGGAAAAAAAAGAAAAAATCCTTCTCTTGAGGAGAAAGCTGCCCTCCACCCACACAGAGGGACCTCAGACCTTTTCCCAACGTACATGTATAAGCAAGCCCCCACTAGCCTACGCTCCTTTGGGCAGTTTAGAAAAAGGTGTCGCATCTGGATGGACCCAGGACTAGGCAAGAAAGCAGGAGCTGGATTTCATTCCCACTTGGCCCCTGCACCTTTGGCCCTAAGTAAAGAGGTCTTTTCCTTGGCCTTTAACATTGTTCCTCCTGAATCAGAGGCTGACGAAATAGGTAAGACCAATAAGCAGCTTAAATCCACACAAGTTGGATATGATTGGCCCCTTTTGGAAATGCTCGGAGCTTTCTACAGATTTGGGGATCCCCAAGGCTGCTTGTCAGCCTGAGCCATTACTGCTCCCACACAGAGTGGCGGGTTGGTTGAGGTGATCGCCAAGATTCTAGCATCATGTTAGAGATACGCTACTTTTACAGCCAGTGGTGGTGGCAGAATGACCCCCACCAGAGAGTTTGAGTTGAAAGGGAGGTGCTGTAAAACTGTTGCCTCTGAAGTATGGTCTGTCCAGGCCAATAAATAATCTGGTTGGGGATGATTTCTCTCTTGCACACTGCAGGGATTGTGAGATGAATGATTAAATCTGTGCAATCCTGCCTGAAGGAGGGAGGGTCCCCTCCCCCACCCTCCCCCACCTCTTCCAATTCTCTCCTCTTTGACTCTTCTTGAAAGAAGAGTCCACACTCGCTGCTCAGCAGCTCCTCTGCTCACCATCTGACAGAATCTGAGTGGTGGCAGAGCAGCAGTGTTCTTCTAATGGTTGAAGCCACTAGCCTCCTCTTGCTTTTTCAGCTTGTCAGTATAGTGTTCTAAGCTTATGGCTTCTTGCTCCTGTCTTTACATTGCCCTCCTTGGACTCTCCAGTTAAATGATCCACTCCTGGTTTTCCTTCTACCCCGTGGCTTCTTTTCTGCTTCTTCATTAGTTCCTGAACCGAGGGTGTCCCTCAGGGTGGTGGCCTGCACCTTCTTTTCTGATCTCTGTATCTATGCTGGAGATCTGACGTGTCCAGGAGTGGCTGATGCCCAGGTTTGTCTCTCCAGGTCCTGATCTATCTACAGATCTCTAAGCCCACAGCTCTTGACTTCTGACTGGACTGCCAGCCCCTCAACCTGTTCAAAGTGGTCATCTTCCCCCTCTATTTTGCTCCTCTTTCTGGCTTCTGTAGATAAACACTCTGCACCGCCAGGGGCAAGGACTTCAGGGTCATGCTCCTAGGCTGGACTCTGGCTCTGCACTTTAATGGGTAGCCTTGGAGGTAAGGTCCCTGGTTCTCAGGTTCCTTGTAGGCTACCAATGCTCCTTCCATAGTAAGAACTTGCTAGATGTTGGTCACCTTGTCCGTTTCTTCTTAGCACGAACATCTTTCCTATAAGGGGGTTTGCCTCCCTGGGTGCTTCCTGGGAAACTGAGTGGGAACCTCAAGTAAACAGAGACCAAGGGGTTAGGAGAGCGGGCTCATAGGGGAAGGCACCATTCAAAAGACGTTTTTGCAGTTACCTAGTTGTTTAACATAATATGTTCTTTCCCTTCCCCTACACCTCCCCGGATTCATGTCAGTTCTTCTGAACCATCTCTCACATTGGTTGCCTCCTTTCCACCTTGAGGGGAAGTTATCTAAGTCCATGTGACCAGTCTCTATGCCTTGAGGCTCTGTCCAGTCCATCTTGCCCACATGCGGCCTCCCTGCTTGAACACCTGCAGTGACCCCACCCCCACTCCACGCCTTCACTTTAAGGTTTCGGATCTGCCACCAACCTAGTTTTCTGCCAGACCTTGACTGGCTCAATCACAGGGCATGCTGGGGTGAAAGTGGCACAGAATCTTGCGTTTGGTGGGAAGGAGAGCCAGTGTTCTACCCAAAGGCATCCAGTCTAGAGCTTTGGGGTCCTGGCGATGGTCAAGGTGAAGTGTGGGCTTTACCTGCACCAAGGTGCTGAACTCTTGCCCTCGTCCTGGCAAGTCTTGGGCAGGGAAGCAAACCTGTACCCCCACAGAGCCGGTTAGAAATCAAGGCACTACAGGAGGACCAGCTGGAAATCAAGACAGACTCAGGGAATGGAGAAAGAATTCCGGCCTCCATGTGGAGAGCAACATGACAAAGGAGAGGGAGGGAAGAAAGCAGGGCTGTGATCCTGGGCTTTAGGCAGTAAGATGAATTCTGGACTCTGAAGGCAGAACCTCAGCTGTTTATCTTTCTGTTCCCCGGCTCTAGGTGGGAATCTTGCAAATTCTGCTTGTTTATTTGGTTTTACACCTCTCACTAGCTTTCTTTCCTCCCATAGATGGCACTGGGTCCTATGAAATCTTTTACATCATCTGACGAGCAGGAATTCTCACAACCAAGACAGAAGACAGATGGGTGATGTTTTGCCATAAACCTCCATCTTAGGTACTGAGCACTATACTCAGCCAGTGCGAGAAAACTTTTTTCAACTTTCTTGGAGATTTTAGGAATAATAAAATACTCTTTATCATTTTCATTTGGCTAAAATGCATTCTTTTTCTCCTTTAAAGAACTGCATGCAGCTCCCTCCATTTCATAACCGTTAAATAAGTAGTCCACCACGTGCTGAGATTTTAGCTGCCCACCACTCTTCTGGTCCCCTGGCTATTCCTAGCAGCTTCTATGTAAGCATCCTGGATTTCATTCTGGATTTGTTCTTTAATGTCTAATAGCTAACATTTACTGAGTGCTTACTATGTGCCAGGCACTGTGCAAAGAGAAACACATTGTATCTTTCCCAAGTGGTTCCTGGGAATAATCTGAGCAGGAATGTGAGATAAAAGGAAACTCTTAGGAGCTGGGGAAGTATGGGCTCACACAGGATTGGACCAGCCAGGGATAACAGTCTTCAAAAGGTGCATTTGCAATGCACCCTCAGTTTCCCACCTGCTGTCTGCCTTCCATTCACTCAGCGCTGGGCCTGAAGTTGGGTGGTGGGGCAGGGCCAGGCCAGAGGAATGTGGGGGCTGCTTTCACTGAACCTTGCCAGCCTCTGCTGGGTCTGGTAGCAGGAATGTTGTATAGGATATTGGGGCACTGGAAAGAGCCTTTCTCAGGCTCCTCCAGCTCCCTGAGGGTTAATGATAAATCCCTTCAAAGGGGCCAGTCTTTATTCCTTGATTCACTGGAAAAGGGCTTAGAAAGCAAATAGCTCTAGAGAAGGTGCTGGGGTTACCTCCCATTTACAAGAAGAGACTCGTAAAAGTTTGACTCAGGAAGGCTTTCTGGCAAGGAGTGTGGAGAGGATGGTGTGAGAATCCTGCCTGTCTGAGGGGAGTAGGGAAGAAAGGGGACACAGTGGGCAGCTGAGAGTTCAGCAGGCAAACCTGCCATCTGAGCATGGCTGGGAGCTCCAAAGCACCCAACCAGCTGAAGGTGGAGGGTAGTTTGCAGCCTTACGTGAGAGGAAACCCAAGAGTGATGACAAGCAGAACCAAGCTGACATCCCTGTGGATGAGAGCAGGGCTCTTGTAACATGAAGCCTGTGGTCAGAGTCAGGGGCAGGGCCCCTGGGGAGAGCTGCTCCATGCCCAGAATGATGCCAGGGGAGCCACCTACTCACCTGGGGGCCCCCCTTTCCCCCAATTCATGATTTGAGAAGGAATTCTTTTAAAATGTTTTTGGAAATGTGTATAAACTGCAACAAGGCACTTGAAATGTAAGGACTTGTGTATTTAGTAAAGCGCTAAGTAAATTACCTTCACTGAAATGAATTAAAGCACCATAGAAAGTAGGATTGTCCCCACCAATTCAGTATGTCTCATTACTAGGGAGCTGTATCCCTACCCCTCCTCCCACAAAGAAAGTAACTAACCCCAAACCCTAGTTCCACAGCAATATACCTATTTCAGAGAAATCCCTCCCCACTTAGTTCACCTTCCATTTCTCTTGACAGTGCAAGAAGGATGCTGGAATCCAGTGGGGTATGTGTGTGTGTGTGTGTGTGTGTGTGTGTGTGTGTGTGCTTACCACCATTACTTGCAGATCCCTTTGTTGAAGGTTGCCAAGAAAGGTTGGGAGATGTCAGAGCCCCCTCACTAACTGTGGCCATATGCTAAGTGGAGGGCCAGCTGGGAGAAGAGGGCACAGGGCTCAGTAATCCCCTGCCTTGGTTTAAACAAATGGTCAGTACCCCGGGGGTTGGGGGCTGGTTCGGGAAATGGAGATGGGGGTGTCCCATCAGAAGGGCAAAGCAGAGACCAGATTGAGGGCAAAGAGGCTGCTGTCAGCACTGAGAATAGTCTGAGTTTAACTGGGAGTAGACTGTTGGGTCAGGGGGTCAAATCAGGGCTTCTGTTTCCAGGAAGGAAGGGATGGAGGGTGAGGGGAGGGGAACAGGCTGGGGGATACGTGACCGCTATCCATGTAGTGGGCTGCAGAAGCATGCGCGGCGGGGTGGTAGAGCTGGCATGCTTATTAGACAGCTCACCCAGACCGAGGAAATGGGGTCAGATGAATCCCTACTCAGTACTAAACACTTAGGCCCAGGGGAACTGCAAGGAGTTATGGTGGAGAACCTGACTTGAGTAACAATGTGGAATGCTAGGGGTCAGCTCCAAGGCACCAAGGCCTAAGTTAGAAAGCTTGGGATAGACAGTGAGTTGGTACCACGCTTTGAACTGTGGACAGGGCTGTGGCTACTTGAACAAAAATCCTTGTGTCAAGACATGATTGGTCTGGGAATATGGCAGGACTGAGAGCTCAGGTAGCTCAGCTGTCAGGCCCTGAGGAGCACCAGGGAAGGTGGGGGCTGGGGACATGAGGTGAAGGGTAAGCGGCAAAGTTCACTGTCCATCTACTAAGGGCTGCAGACTCCAGCAGCCCAGGGATTAGAAGATGAGTAAGACATGGTCCTTACTCTTGAGGGGTGCATGAATTTGGGGGAGAGATAGGTTGGGGAAAAAAATAGAGACTTTAGCGCCTTGAGATGACTTGTCACATGCATGGTGCTTTTAAACTATTACATGAAAACAGCTTTCTACTACTTAATATTTTACTCCAATAATACTCTTTAGCTAATATATCAACTCTTTACTAATATATCAAATTCAGTTATCCATGGACTATTTCACTGAGGCATTGAACTTTTTAACATTCCACCTTCAATTCACACCCCACCTCGAAGATGTCAGAATTTCCTATTAGTTACCAATAAAATCAAGCTGGCGACCTGGATCTGCTTTGGGTTGGACATCCAGAAGGCAGTGCTTTCGTTTCCTTTAATAGGTTTAGCCCTGCATCATTGCGGATTATCAGGAGTCAGTATGATAATTACTTTGGGGGTTTAGAGGAGGGGGTGCCATTTGAAAGTAAGAGGGAGACCCGCAGGGGCAGAGTTAGGGCCAAGGTGCTTGTGGCTGGGAGAGGAGGAGGGGCCTGGGGAGCCAGTGTGGGAACAGACGCTTTCCAGCAAGGTTGTGTACCAAAGCCTGAGCGGCAGCTGTTTGAGAACTGGAAGAGGCTCACTGCAGCTTCAAGGAAGCAGCATCATGAAAAGCCCTAAGTACCAGGGGGCTCCGTTTCCTGGTCACTTCAAAACAGACCTTCCCTGGTCTGCTAAAGCAATGTAAATCTACATTGCTTTAGCAGTGCCTCTTGGAAACAATCACACTTAACCCCGTGGCAGTGGTTAGCCCCTGTCTCTCTTGGATGACAAGGCTGTGTTGTTTTCCCTTTCCTTGAAAGTTATATTTTCTACTCTTTTGATTGGGATTGGTCTAGGGAATTGGAAAGGGCAGGATAGGCAAGGAAGACTGATAAATTTCCCAGCTCATTCCCAGAGGGTCTATTTTTCTTTTGGAGTGGGTGTCATCTAGATGAGTTATGTGTAGGAGGAACATGCAGGGGCAAACCCTAACGATTGTTGACCCTGCCCTCTCCTGATCACTATATGGATAGAAATGATGGGTGGGATGGATCGAAAGCCTTTTCTGCTGGGATCACCCTTGGCAAGACTGGGGCAGCACTTCTGTCCCCTCCAGAGGCCTCCTAGAGGTGTGTTCTGAATATGCCACTGCTTACCTCTCAAGATGTCATGGGCATGAGGTCTCGACTTCTTGCTTGTATGTAAGCCAGAATATCTCCTCTGTGTGGATCTCTTCCTTTCATTGCCTCCTGGGTGGTTTTCATCAGCCTTCCACTGGATGCCTGCTGCATGCTTTGCTGTTGTTTAGTTGCTATGTTTACAAATCAACGAATCTCCTGCAGGATGAAAACAATTGGGAAACCCTGAGTGGGAAGGAGGCAATGGTGTCGGAAGCACGGGCAACTGGAGAACATTTGTTCCTTTGAGGAGGATTCCCTTTAAGCTAACTGAGGACTGATGCCCTTACACAGTGGGCTTTGGACATGCCACGTGGTTACAGCACACTTGGCTTCAAAATGCAGTGTTAGAGTGAAATAAGCACTGTGTACTCTGCTGGCTGAAAACTGTGGTTCAGGCAGGAACCAACCTTTAAAGGAGGGAAACAAAAACCAACAAAACAGGTTCCTGAAGACAGAGCAGTTTAGTTTAGTGCTTTTTGGCCTTTATCTTAGCCCACCTCATTTCAAGATGTGTGGCTGTCCCAGGCTTGAGCAGGTGTGCATAAAGATGGGGCAGAAGAGAGTGCTTCCCTGCAGATGAGAGGTGGCTTGATGGGGGGATGTACAGGGAGAATGGGAAGACAGGGAAAGATTGACTCAGAGGTGGATCAGAGAAGGGAAAGAGAGTAGTTTTAAGATAATTTTGCTCAGTTTATTTGTATTTTGCTAAAGCAACATTGTTGGCTTATAATTGTGTTGCAACTATTAATTATCTCCCTTCGATCTCTCTTGAGGAGGACTAGAAGATTCTAGAGCTAGTCTACAGGGAAATTTGTTTAGTGTGGATATTAATGTATGCGCCTTGTGAGGACATGTAATGCTCATAAGTTCAAGAGCACCAGACCCTTAACTTCTGTTTGCTTCTACATTTCCCTACCACAGCATATTCTTCTTTTGCTTCCCATTCCTTTTCCCATTTTTTTTTTCTCACCCAGGAAACTACTTAACAGATGGGTATAATACCAACTGCGAAAGAGGGTCAATGAGGGCCAGACAATCTATGAAGAGAACATCATGGTTCTTTCTCCAAGAAAAGCAGTGAAATTGGATTACGTGGTGGTTCTTATCAGGCTGAGCTCTTTTGTTACGTTAATTATCATACAAATTGCAGTCCGAGAGCTCCCTGCCTTGAATATCTGGCAACCAACAAGATGGGTTTGGACATACATGCTTGCTCTGGAGACCAGGGGTGGTGGATGGGCTCTTTGTTGCGGTCTTCAACATGTCAGAGCAAGGTGCTGCTGAGGCCTTTCTGGAAGGGGGTTGCTGTTGCTCCCCCAATGGCAGGCTGGTTTCCAGAGTGTTGGTATGACCAGAGCTTTGGGGACGTGGGGTGGGTGGAAGCCATATTTCCTGTGGCGGGGTGGAGAAGGAGGGGAGAGAAGGGGCGTTCTATCTAGCAGGAGAGAAGGGGCAGAGGGTTGTTACAGGTACATTATCTAGATAGTTGGATCAGGTCCGTTACTGGTGACAGGGACAAGGGCGAATCTTCCCTGAGCACCCAAGAGATACGCTGTGTCTGGCCTTGCTCTTTAGGTAATCACTGGAGACTATGCCTGTGGACAGATGTATACCCCCAAAAAGCAGGGATACAATCTGGATGGGGGAGCAAGGTGTTTTAGAGGGATTTTTGCTGAGTAAGGCTGTGATGATGTGCCTAAAGGGGTGATGACACGTGATGTCTTAAAGCCTTCATCACTGCCAGGAGAAGGTGGGACCAGGAGGAACTGCCGTTAGGGAAGGCAGCAATAACGTGAGCCTTGAGGCCTGCCTCTGTGTCTCAGATCTTAGCATGCCAGAAGTCCCTGTGGATTTCAATAAGAGTTTGGAGTCCAGAGAAGCAATCAGCACAAGGGCAAGCTTGGTTGCAGTACTTCTAGCCAGGATGGACAGCCGTCTCTGGGAGAGACACGTCCTCTCTGCACCTTCACCTCACACCTCCCAAAATGGCCCTGAAGTTCAATTTGAGGCAGGTGTGTTCTGCTGCCGTCACTGTCCAAACCCTGTTCTTTAATAGCAGCCACTGCGCTGACAGCTAGAGGAGACTTTTCCGGGGCGGTGGCTCCTCTGTGGCCCTCTGGTACTCTGGCTTTTAAGAGTAGCTTTCTGCCCAGCACACAACATTGGCAAGGTGCCTTGTTTGGTACTGCTTAAGCTTTTACTAGTTGCTGTAGGCTGCCTGCATGCAGAGATGTCCCTCGAGAGAGGACCTCAAGCACTTGAGGCAGCCTCCATTCTTATCTAGTAGGGCATGCTCCTCTAGATAGGCCCTTTGCCCTCTTCTGGGGATATTTTCCCACAGAATTTGGCATGGGAGTTGCAGGCCACTATACTGGAATAGGAGTAGGTCCTATCCACTTTCCAGGATAGGAGTAGGTCCTCCTAACTAACTAAGAAGGGGGCTCTTCTATTTCTAGAAAGTGTCTTCGGTTTTCAGTCAAGAGAGGCAAGTCCTGGGGGAATTACTGGCAGTTGGGTAGGAGGCAATAGATGCAATAGGGTGCCCAGTTGGGAGTGGCATCAAAGAAAACTGCTTTTATCAATGAAAGGCACTGGAGGCAGCAACCACTTCTGCAGAGGATGTCTTGGGGCTCGATGTCTCTCAGTGTACCGTCTCCCTACTCTTCTGGATTCCCAGCTTCCCCCTCATTCCTGAGGTTGGGAGATGGAGCTTATATGGGCTGAGCAGCACCACAGCAGTGGTAGAACCAGGCTGTGGGGGCTCTTTGGTCCATTCATCTGTGGAAAAAGTGGTCTGCTGCAGTGTAGGATCCCAAAAACACCAGATCACATTCCTTGGTGCAAACAGTTTATTTCCTGTGAAAAATGTCCTTTCAGTTTGGGACGCTTGTAGGAAGAGGCTTCATGGATCCAAGCCTATTTTCTTCAGTCACACAGGGTTGACAACTGAGTGGGTCCTTCACAGACCCGCTGCATTTCTCACCTCCACCTAGGCAGGTGAAAGCCTGGAGCTTGGCCAAAGATTGGTATCCTGAGTGGTGCCTGAATCACCTTCCAATGGGCAAGAGGTGGCCAAAAAGACAGGCAGGGGCCTCATGTCACAGAGGTAGAAGCAAAGAAATCCAACGCAAATGGCCACAAGAGTGGGGAGAGTCAAAGCAGAGCCAAAGGAGTTGAGATTAGGGCAGATGGATAAGAATAAAGGTGGGTTTTATTTTCAGATTGGACTCCAAAATATAAACATCTGCAGAGCCTGCTCCTTTGGAGGGAACCAGGCACATGCGGTATAGGGCCAAGGAATAGTTCAACCTCTTCAGGCCCAGTTTTTTTTTCTTTGACTTGGAAGTTAACAAAACCATTTGATTGAGGTCTAAATGCAAAAGCCCTGTACAAAATATGTGGAATTGGGGAAAGAAAAGTATAAGGTGGTCCCTGCCTTAAGAAACATGCAATCAACTTCATGGCCTCTTTCCCCCTAACCTCCTCTACGTTTGTCTCATTCCTTCAACTAAGGACCAATCACGTACTTGGGAATTTTAATTTCTCTTGCCTTTTTCTGTCCCTAATTGCTCTCAGATCCCTTCCCTTTCTACTTCCATTTCTTTCTAAAAAAAAAAAAAAAAAAATAGGCAATAAAGAAAAATTGGGGGGATTAGAAAGGGAGAAGAGACTTTAAGGGAAATCTTGGTGACATACCTGAGTTTATTCTGCAACACTCACATGCCCTATATCCATTTGACTCATAGCCTGGGCTGGGCAAAGTCAGCGTTTCCTTTCCTCTTATAATGAATTTCTGCTGAGCGTTAGCCCCATTCCATTTGCACAGGTTGTAATTTTTTTTTTTTCCCAACTGCCATGTATCTCTAAATAAGTTGATACTGGTGGGTCTTTCATCTACTCTGTAAATGAATGATGAGATGATTGTAACCTAACAAAGATCAGCACAAGGTAATGAATGAGAGCCAGACCATTTCATCACCCCACCTGATGCTTCCATCCCACCTCCTAGCCCTGGCTCCACATTCTCCCACATAATGTGTTCATCATAACACTATTTAGGAGTCAAGACAGGCATGAATTCTTTTCTAATGGCAAGCACTTTGGAGGCTTGTTTAAATATATATATATATATATATATATATATATATATTCTAGGTATTCTTTTTATCTTACCTGATTCTTAACTCCAAGTCTTTGATCCCTTATTGCTTGCTTGCTTCTCACCTAAGATGGGACCAAAGAGAACTGTGAAGGATGGAGGAGGTAGGAAAAGAGATGGAGGATGGCGAGGTGTTATGAAGTTATAGAGTTAAGGAGTGTATATAGCTTTATTTTGCTCCCCTACATCACCTATCCTACCTGTTAAGAAGCTTCACATGCTACCATTCTTAGTCTTTCATTTAAAAATATATTCCTAAAATGTAAATGTCCCCTGGGAGGGGTAATACTTGAATGACAGCTAATTTGAGGGGAGAGTCTCTCAATGGGCAAAGTCACCACACAGTGGGAGAGAAAGAACCCCAAGGCCAAACCTTACCTACTTAACCAATTGTTTTTATTGCTGTCTCCTTGATGGTGCTGCACAGGGGAGAAGATAAAAGGCAGATTTGTACACCAGCCCCCTCCTCCCAGCATGGTACAGACCTGCAGCCGTGGCAGCTGTTCACACACAGAAATATCTGGCTGAAGGCTAAGATCACTTCAGTTTCCCAACTGAACATTTTTCCAAGTGCAGCATCTTTTTTCTCTTAATTTTCCTTTGAAAAAGACAAAAGTAGCTCCACAATTGCCCTGTCTTCATACTCCAAACTGCACCCAAGTTTACCTGGGACAGGTATATGTGTGTACATAAATGTACATCTCAGACCCCCCCATGAGGAGTCAAAGTTTCAGAGAGCCCCGTGAGGTTGTAACTCTCTCCCAGGGAATCAGCGGTGTTACTCCCTGTCCATGGGAGCGTACGCACAGATCTTTTCTCCTCCTCATGGTCCGTTTTCTATTTGTGATTAGTAATTGGCTTCTCTTGGTACGTTACAATCTATTACAAAAGCCAAACACTAAGAGGGCGAGCTGAAATGACAAATTTTGGTTATAATTTATGTTGGCCTCTGACATATATATTTTTTTTAATGATTTGGTCTCTAAGCAACTGATCTCTTAGCAACAAGAAGCACCTTTATAAAAGATGGCACACAAAGAGTGATTGCCAGAAAAGCCACCCGGTTCTTTAAACAGCAGCGCATCATTAGCAAAACTCACCATCTTCAAGAGTCCAAAACTAGAAGTGACCAGCAGACCCAGGTAACCTTGATATTTGCACATTATCCTGAAAGAAAAAAAACAACTCATGCAACTATTGAAGAGAACAAAATTCTTTGAAATATGTTCCTTTTTTGAGGTCTTGTTAGTTGGTCTTGGCTAACTTTTAATAGAATGTATTCTATTAAATAACTGTTTCTTGATTTTTAAAAACAACTTGGACTTGAATTTTGTGATCAGAAAACTGTTCACTTAAAATATTTTATTGGCATGAGGATGGAAGGGGGAAGCAATCTCTCCTTTTTCTGAGTTTATTTCTGCAGGTTTTCATTTGAGGGGAAAAAATCCACACTGTGGCAATATAGAACTGTGCAAGTATCACCCCGAATGGTATGCTCTGCGAGGGGGAAATACGTGAATTTTTTTCCTAGTGCATTTTTAAGCTGCTAAAATATTTAAGGAGTATCCAAATAATTTTACTTCTAAACTTCAGCTTTTTAATCCAGTTTCTATTCCAGTAGCAAGTGGTCTTTTTTTTTTTGCAAGTATTTATGGACCGGTTTTTCTCTTCTCTCTTTCATAGCACAAAAGCAAGCATTTTTCTATTTGTTTTCATTACCATAAGAAAAGATTCATTCCAAAGCTAAAAATAGAAATTCCAGGCATCTGTGCCTTGTTTCCTTTTTTTTTTCCAGGTACCCAGGAGTAGCTTTAAGTCTTTCTAGAAATTTGGAGTTAGAGATGAGGAACCATTTTTTTCATCTGAACTCCGTCAATTAAGACTGTGTAATTATAATCCCACTTGGGGATTGCATAAAAAGATGTGTTTTAAGAGTGAAATAAAAAATTTTCCAATTTAACCTGGAAAGATTATAGAGATACCACAGATCTAAGCAAAGAGACTTTAGAAAATTTCAGTTTCAATAAATTAGACAAGTTGGGATGATGATACTTTGGTTTTTTATAACAATCGTGTGTGCCACTTATCTTTAAATTGAACCATGTGCTGACACCTTTTTGAAACCAGAAAATGGGATATTTAGTCTAAATACAGAGTTCAGTGGGTCAGGGCATTCAAAATCAGGACAGTCCCAGAAAATCTGGGACCTACAATTGCTCGGTTAAGAAAATGCTCCTTAATCAGCACAACACGATCATGCTTGATTTTAAAAGCTGCTTATGACTTGTGTTTCTGTTACTGCTACCAATTTCAGGCAGAAAGAATTCCTTCTTGTGATAGCTTTGCTTGGAAGTTAGCAGCTTGGGTATTTTAAATTGAATTGCAGGAAGTTTTTTTTTTTTTTTTAAGCGATGTACTATGCAAGTACGGAGAAACATAGCTTTGTCCTTTAGAACTAAAGACTTACTGTACTTCTGGTCATTATTCCGGAAACGTGTTTGTGGATTTAAGGAACTTGGATAAATAACTATAAGATATAACTTGTGTGGACTGTGTTTGGATGTATTTCCATTTTACAGCGTGCCACAGTCTCCTAAATATGAAGGGGAATTAAAATAAGTGAAAATATGATAACATTTATATTATAAGTGGTAGTTTTTTCAGTGGTTCTTTAAGATTTTTCAGATCCATTCACTATGTCTTTTGAGGGTTACATCTTCTACATTTTGTCTATGCATAAGGAAACAAAGGGGCCCACAACACTATAGAGCTTGTCATTTTGTAATGAGCTGTCTGACCAAGACAGACAAACAATGACAAAATCTGAGATATACAATGAGATACTTAGAACAGACTGGCTACTATAGACTAAGGCAATTTGTTCTGCTGTTTTGGGATTAGTTACTTCTGAAACACACACAAATACACAAATGGTCTCAATATAAATCATAAACCAGGAAATCAAAATAAGCCTCTCCATTAGTGAGGGCTTCCCGGGAAAAAAGATAGTTTCATGAACAAAAAGCTTCTAATTATTTGGTGTCTAGGATTTTCAGACAGACTTAATGGCCCTTTTCCTTCAACTTTAGGGGTGGGATTGGGCTGGTAGGGTGGGGAGGGGTGTGAGGGGAGGGTAACAGCTGGTAGACCCACTGGCAAACTGTCCTGCTTTGTGGGAGGTCCACACTACAAACAAATCCATTTACTCTGGACACCTTAACACCTGAATTGAAATGGTCAGTCAGAAATGATCAATTATGACATGATTGGCTTTTTAACAGAAAAAAATTTAAATGAGTCATACTTGAGATAATTTGGTCTTTCTCTGGTGAGAAGGGAGCAAGAGAAAAACCTTCGGAGCAGCCCCTATAGGCTGGGTGCTTTACAATATGCAGTTCTGTTTAATCCTCACAACAACTGTGCAAAGGCATCAGCAGCTCCACTTGACATGTGTGTGAACCGGGCTCAGCAATTTGCCCCAGGAGGTTACGTGAACAGTGAATGTAAAGTTGGGATTTCCACTTAGGGCCAGTCTGACTCCCCAGCCCATGCACTCTCCTTGTGCCACAATGGCACAAGCTACCATTTTAAACTGACCTTCAAATAGTCCCTCTAGTCTTAGTAAAGCAAACGTTTTTAGTAGGTGGCTGGTGGTAAAGCTTTAGGCATCTTTTCACAGCAGAGAATCCTTAACCCCTGGTTCTGGGGTGACTCAGATCCCCAATTTTCAATGGTTGTCACAGGCTATGAATTGGAGGGGGCATTTGGCTGGGCTGTGGCACTGGCAGCCACAGGGCATATGGCCTCCTTGCTATGACACACATCTCAAGTCAAGTGGGGTAGGACTCTTTGAGGTACCCTTTCTGTGAGAACAGAGCCTGAGGCAGGGCTCCCTAGGGGGCAGCCCCTGATCACAACAGTTAGGGACTGCATGGGTAGAGGGGAAGCAGGTCAAGTGACATGCCACCAAGTTGCAGTGACTGGGAAGAGAACCCAGGCGGGCTTGGGTGGGGGTGGGTGAGATGATGCTACCGAAAGCAGAGCTTCCTCCGAGGGACACTGCTTCAAAGTTGCAGGACAGCAGTGACCCGTGCAGTCTGGTTCTAAAGCCTCTGGTCTGTACGGATGCCCCTTCTTCAAATATCCCTAACAAAGGGATGAGTCTTAGTTAATTTAACAAAACTTCCCTGAAACAGTATTTGAGGAGGAGATCTATAGAGGAGGGAGGGCCAGGACTGCTGTGACTAACCCTGGAACAAAGCGCTTTACATGCGCTTGTCTCTTTTGATCCTTCTATCAGCTTAGAGACCTGAAGAGTCCTGCCCAAGGCTTAACTCAAGTCTCTGACTGGAAATCCTGTGGTTCTTTTCCTGCAGCTGGGAAATAGGATAGTGTTAATATATACAAGCACATACATATTCTAAGGTGTGATATAGATCCAGAAAGGTTTGGGGTTGGAGATGATCTGCCTTGAACTTGGCATGATCATCAAATGAATACCAGTGGGGCAGCTCTTCACCTGCTACACTTGAGTTCATCCTTGGAGGAAGAACTAACACGCCAACAGATGTAACAGGCAACTTTCCACTTCTTTTTCCAGACTTTGTCTACTGGGGTATACCCACAGGTAATCCCTCCAACCGAAAAATCAGAGGGCCAGTGGGCAGCTTAGGAAATGTGAAAAAAAATGCATGACAATAAGTTCTGCTTTTGCACAAAACATGATCATTATATTTGTGCAAAGATATCCAAATAATTCACATGCCTCTACTGCCCTCGAGTACTTATCTTTAATCGCACTCATACTCTTTGAGTTCCTGCCTGGTGCACGGTGCTGTGACACATATGGTCAGCACATAGATGCCAAATACTGACCTCGGACAGCACAGGCCATGCCCCTGTCTCTATACAGGGCGCAGAAAGTCTCCTCTCATCTGGCATCCCTGGGTAGAAGAAGAGGGCCCCTTCATTTCTTAAAAAGTATATCCATTGCGGTTTGGGAGCTGACTTAGAGTTTGCCTCTTTTAGACTTCTCAGTTTAGAGGGGAGGAAACTGAGTTGAAGTGATTTGCCCAAGGTCTGTGCAGCTAGTCACAACAAGGGATAGAACTCAGTCCTCTTGACTCCCAGTCCAGTGCTCTTTCCTCTGTATTATAATTATTAATAAGAAGAGGATGAGAGTTCAAACTATTACCCCTATTTTACAGATAGAAAAACTGAGAGCCTAATTCAGTTTAGGAGTGACTGCCACTCCAAAATTATGAAAATTCTTAAGTTTATGGAAGTGATTTGCAAGCTCCTCAGGAATTCTATTTTCCACTCTTCCTGATGGAAACACATATGCAGAGTTCAGTGCTGCAGTGAACGCGCTGAAGCGTTCAAAGGCTGTTCAACCTGCTGATCATACAGTTTCTCTCCTATATGAAAAGTAAGGGGATTGAAACTGGTCCTTGCCATGATTAAGCCTAGTATCCAAACAGATTATGCATTTATAGATTCTCCTAAAGAGGCAAACCAGCATATATCTGCATGTCAGATATGTCACAGCCATGCCCCACACCAAAACTTGATAACAAAGGGTACTGTTTTCCTCCTGTTGGACCCACACTTGAATTTGGTACTACTCCAGAAAAGGCTCTAACAGAAATACCCTGATATGCAATTAGGGGAGCTCGACAATTGTGATGACAATTCTAAAAATTCAACAGAAATGTGTGAACCCAGCATGGACTGAACTCTCCGTGCCAAGTTCTGTGCTAGGACCTTTACATGGGTTTTCATATTTAATGTTGATGACCTATGATGCTAGCATTGTGAGCACTGTTTTCCATATTAGGAAGCTAAAACTTCTTCACTTAAGGAACTCGCCACCATAAAATGGTAGTTGATTATTCAATATATGTTTACTGCACTTAAATGATGTGCCTGGCACTGGACTAGATGCTGGTAATATAAAGTTAAATAAGACATGGTCCTCATCTTGAAGAAGCTTATAGCCTGATGATATTCATTTCCAGCTGATGTGAGAACTTCTGCTTGTCAGAGCTAGATTAATGTAAATATAGTATTTGCTAAGTAAATTCTAAAAGACTTGCTCTAGAACATTCATTTTGAAGGTTGGAAAGGGTTAGAGAAGCAATCCTAGGATAGCAAAATATAGGACTAGGGTCTACAATGAGAGGGAAAAATTGGAGACAGAGAATTGGCATTCATGACATGTGGAATAAAATGGGCAAAAAGCATGGAGGTGAGAACGATCAGCTCACATAAGAGGGCCAGCAAACCTTGGGTTTCTTCTCTTGGCTGAAGGTGTTCCATGTTGAGGAATAATGTGAACAATAAACTTGGTGATACAAGACACTGGCAGAAAACCTTAGCAATCAGACAAAGCCGTTTGAATTAAGTGATCAGAAAATGAGTCAATAAAAATATGCTGATTCAGGCTCCTGGTTTTTGAATATCACTAGACTGTAGACATCTGTGACAAATAATTCCAGAGAAAGAGTTTTGTTCATGTGTTATTGATCCTAACTTGGGCATACTACCAACTAGATCAGTCTTTTGAAATCCTTGAACTAATCAGGAGTGAACTGATGGTCCTGGCCTGGGCAACAGATGCAGAGGATAAAACCCAACTGGAGATGAGTTCAGAGCAAACAATGGGCTAGGCTTTGTGATTAGATGAAAGAAGGAAAGGAGGAAAGAAAACAAAGATAATGCTGGTAACCCTAGAAATAACAGAAATTTAGGAATTAGCTACCTAGTAAGATTGGCTTTCAGTAAGGTTTAGATATTATAAATGTGCTTATTCAAGTGGGAGACATTCCTTGAAAACATTAAATATGTCCCCCAAAGTATAAATCAAGATATTTAGGGTCTAAGAATTTGTGCTGTTTTTAGAGTAGAAGGTGGGAGTGGGGGGCAACCTGGAAAACATCATGTAGATGCTAAGCCATTAGAATTTCCATGATGTTTTAATGGTTTTATGTGAAGATGAAGAGTAGGGGTACTCTGGAATACCCAAGAAGCCTGGGACCACACCTTTTGGCAACTGACAGACCTGTTAAAAAGGGTCTTGCTCCTAAGTTTGGAAGGGTGTCTCTAAGAATGAGTGTGGAGAGGGACAAAACAGAAGACCTCAGTCTGCAGACTGGGTGACCCTGGGTGATTAATGAGAAAAGAGGTCACCATAAGGAATTAGGACAGAAGACAGATAAAAGGTGGCCAGAGACTTTAGAAGAGAGCCCAAAGCAAATAGTTGCAAGATGTTCTTTGCAGCAGCAGAAAAGTAAAAATTTCTGACTGGCAAACAGTTCATCAGACTAGTGAAAGAGAAGTCATTGGTATCCTCAAAAGACAGCATGTGGAACAGGAAGCTGGTGAACCAGGAGGGGTGGAACATCAGAGCCCAGTCCGGCCTCCTGACGTGCAAGCCCATGTGCTGGATGGATGCATAATTAGTCAATACAAAAACCTGGCCATCAGCATCAATCTGTTTTAATATCTAGCTGTCTGGCTGAGTCAGACTGGGGAGGAAAGAACATGAACTTTGGGAGTCAGACAGAAGGATTTTAATCCTTCCTCAGCCAGAAATCAACTGTGAGACAGTATCGAAAGATTTAACCTCTATTTCTTTATCTTTAAAATGGAACTGCTTTTACTTATCTTACAAGTTGTTTTTTTTTTTTTTTTTTTTCTTTTTTAAAGACTGAGGCAAGGAAAAATGCCTATAAATTATGGTTAAAGGTACTCAGTACATACCAACTCCCCTAGGACAGTGGGTTGTGTAGCTGTGTTACTTAGTGTCTTGCAGTTCTTAAGAGGATTTTCAGAAACTGTTTTTGAAGGTCAGGGGCAGGGAAGTTCTGGAGAGACAAAGGCTGAAGCTTCAACTACACCCTACTCTTACTAGAGCACTGCAATTCCATAAAATTTTTATTTAAAAATATGAGGAAAGCAGAGACAAAATGACAGAGACTAGTAATGAATTTAGCAAAGTTTCAGGCTACAAGGTTAATATACAAAATCCAATTGTATTATATTACATTAGTAGCAATCAATTGAAAAAAAAATTAAAAGCCATTCCAATACAATAGGACAAAAAGCCATAAAATACTTGTAATAAATAAATTTAAAAAAGTTTAAGATTGCTACATCAAAAAGTGCAAAACACTGCTGAGAGAAATTAAAGATCTAATGGTGAGATATATCAGATTTGTGCTCTAAGGCTGTATCTTTAAAGCGGCAATTCTGCCTAAATTGTTCTGTAGAATCAATGAACTGTCAATTAAAATTCCAGCAGGCTTTTTGTTTAGAGTTTCAAAGAACAAAGCTGATTTCAAGATGTATACAGAAATGCAAATAACCAAAGTATGGTGAGTTAGGGACCTCTGAGAAGCAGGCAGGGAGACTGGATTTAGATATGCAAGAGATTTCTAGAGGAAAATGGGGAGGAGAGAAGGTGGGAAAGGGAGCAGGAACAGACAAGAACACTGTCAGATCCCAATGCAGGTCTGGCACCCATGAAAGGAGACAAGGAGGGAAGAATTGTGTGCAAAGGGCTTCAGACCAGAGTGTAATTGAGAGTTTTAGTTAGGAAAGGGGTTGTCCCCAGGCAAAGATTGCCTTTTGGAAGGGTCTTGCATTGGACAGAATGGGTTATCAGAATACCCATACCATACTCAGTCATTGGTTGGAGCTACCAAGAGAAAGATAGCCTTTCTGTGAACTTGCTGGTGAATCTATAGAGTTAGAGTCATCAACCACATTTCCAAAAGCAGGTTCTTTTGAAGGAGATCTGAGAAGCACACTTCCATGGCAAAGTTATTTATTGAGCTGCTCTGGGTCTTAGTTGCAGCATGCAGGATCTTTTAGTTGTGGCATGAGAACTCGGTCACAGCAGGTACTAAGGACTAAGGATTCTCAGTCTAATTCCTCAACCAAGGCTTGAACCTGGACACCCTGCATTGGGAGCATGGAGTCTTAGCCACTGGACCACCAGGGAAATCTTGCAAAGTAATTTATAAAGAACAAAGTTGGAGAATTTGTCTTCCAAGTTACCAACCTTATTGCTATATTTCAATACTTTCTATAAAGCTACAGTAATCAAAAGTTTGGTATTGGCAAAAAATAAACATACAGATCCCTAGAACAGAATAGAGAGTCCAGAGAGTCCTACACATATACTGTCAATTTTAAACAAAGGTACCAGGGCAGTTCAATGGGGAAAGAAAACTTTTTTCAACAAATGGTGCTGGATCAACTGGATGTGGTTAAGGAGGTAAGGGGTGGGAGAAGCATCAACCCTTAACTCACACCATACACAAAAATTCACTCAAAATGAATCACAGACCTAAATGTAAAACCTAAAACTGCTCAACTTTTAAAAGAAAACAAGAGAAAAAAATCTTTGTAATCTTGAGGTGGTGAAGTTTCCTTAGAATACATATAAAAAGCACAACACAGAAGAAAAATTAATAATTGGAATTCATCAAAAGTTAAAAAACTTTAGATCTTCAATAGACAGTAGGAAAACAAAGCAGACCACAGACTAGGAAGAAAATATTTGGAACACATATATTAGACAAAAAACTTGATTTCAAAACATTTAAAAGAAAAAGAAAAAAAAAAAACCTCTTAAAATTCAATAAGACAAACCAATTTTATAAAACAGGGGAGGGAGTTCCCTAGTGGCCTAATGGTTAGGATTCCAGGCTCTCACTGCCAGGTCCAGGTTCAGTCCCTGGTCAGGGAACTGGGGCCCTGCAGGCTGTATGGTGCTGCCAAAGCAAACAAAGCAAAAAAGGGGAAATACTTGACCAGATGTTCACAAGAGAAGATATATGGCTGGCCCAGCCCTGCTGACCTCCACAGCTGACTTGGGCTGGGTCTCCTCTTACCTGCTCAGTGAAGCAGGTTGGTGTGGGGGCCGGAGTTTAAAAAAAGAAAAAAAAAAAGATAAATGAATGGCCAGTAAGTTGGCTAAAAATAGCTCAAAGTTATTAGTAATTCAGTTCAGTTCAGTCACTCAGTTGTGTCTGACTCTTTGCGACCCCATGAATTGTAGCACTCCAGGCCTCCCTGTCCATCACCAACTCCCAGAGTTCACTCAGACTCACGTCCATGGAGTCAGTGATGCCATCCAGCCATCTCATCCTCTGTCATCCCCTTCTCCTCCTGCCCCCAATCCCTCCCAGCATCAGAGTCTTTTCCAGTGAGTCAACTCTTCCCATGAGGTGGCCAAAGTACTGGAGCTTCAGCTTTAGCATCATTCCCTCCAAAGAAATCACAGAGCTGATTGCCTTTAGAATGGACTGATTGGATCTCCTTGCAGTCCAAGGGACTCTCAAGAGTCTTCTCCAACACAATTCAAAAGCATCAATTCTTCGGCGCTCAGCCTTCTTCACAGTCCAACTCTCACATCCATACATGACCACTGGAAAAACCATAGCCTTGACTAGACGGACCTTTGTTGGCAAAGTAATGTCTCTGCTTTTCAATATGCTATCTAGGTTTAGGGAGAGGCTAATTAAGACCACAATCAGATACTTCTAGAATGGTTAAAATTAAAAGACTGACGCATATCAAGTGTTAGTGAGAATGTGGAACAACTGCAACTCTGATACTTCTGGTAATTTGAAAGATAATTTGGCAGTTTTAAAAAAGTTAAAAATATAGCTACCACACAATGCAGCCACATTCTATTCTTGTATGTCTGTGTTCATTGTAGCCTTATTTGAAATAGCCAAAAAGCTGGGAAACAAATTGAAGGTTCATTAACAAGTGAATGGATAAACTGTGGTTTAACCATAAAATAGAATGCTACTCAGCAATACTGAGAAACAAATTGTTGAACTGAACAATGACATAAATGAGTCTCAAAACCAATATGCTAAGTGGAAGAAACCAGACAAAAGAGTACAGATTATATGATTACACTGAGAAAAGATTCTCAAAAATGTAAACTGATCCATAGTGATAGGAAGCACATTTGTAGTTAAGGATGAGGCAGAGGAAGGGATGGCTTACAAGATGATGAAAATGTTATCTTGATTTTGGTGATGATCTCATTCATACATAGATATGTGTCAAAACTCATAAGATTGTATGCTTTAAATATTTGAGGTTTATTATATGTCAATTATGCCTCAATAAAGTGGTTTTAAAAGGATGAAGGAAAGAGATAAGAGCTAGTGTAAACCATGCAATCCCATCAATACAATAAAAGGATTTGAACAGTGCCCTAGAAGAAACATAGGGAAGAGTGAGTCTAGTACTTTGCTTTCCTACTTGTCTATTTAGAATCTGCCTTTCCCTTAGGCTGGAGAGAGTGGAGAAAAAAGAGATGCCTAGTAACAACCGGCTGTGGCAGTTAAAGCTTCTTGGAGCACTCCAGCTTGCTAGGCTGGGGTCTGCACAAGGAGTGCCCTTCCCTTTTGACAGGGGAGCAGGCAGACTAGCTGCCTGGGTAAACACCACAGGGGTTGGTCGCATAGAGCCTGGAGCTCAGAAGGGGGTTGTACTTGCTGTTTAATGGTCTGCAGTCACCATATTGACTCAACAGTTTTATCTTTGAGTCTTTGTTTTGTGAGCAAAGTCCCATGGGACTGAATGCACCAGGAACTTGGACCCTTGGCTCAAACAGGGTCATGCCTCCTGCAGCTTCCCAAGTTTTGGATTCCCCACTCCTCTGTCCTGCCCAGTGAACATGGCTGGGCACAGATGGGAGAAGGACAGGACTGGTGCACAGCCAAGGGGACTGAGTCATCACACGGTGGTTGCCCTAAGAGTATCCCTGTGCCCAAGAGAGCACAACAGCAAATGGCAAACTTTAAAAGGCGGAAAGACCATGGAAGAAAGGAAAATGCCTTTCCCTCCCTGCTTTTTGACCAAGGGGCTCCTCCTTTTCACTTTGCACTGAGCTGTGCAAATTCTGTCTATGCTGTGGAGCTGCCTGCCTGAGATTGCTGTGCTCCTCCAAGACCTACCTGCCCAGTCACTGCAGCTGTGGACTGCCACCATGACAGGAGATGGGCCAATTTTGCTCCTAAGAGCTTTCCCACCACTTGCAGGGGAAAGGTGTGACTCAATGACAGTGGAGCATTGTCAGGAGAAGTCTGGAATGTAGGGCACATTCGCTCTACAGAACAGGAACTCTATCAGGGTAGAAGCAAGGGAAAGTCTTGCTTTCCTGAGATCCCTCTGGATGCAGACTTCCCTGCTTGTTGATTTCCTCTCCAGTGTGGAATAAGAGTGAAAGTCCCAATGTGGTATCTTGAAAAAAGTAACCATGACAACAGCCAAGTCCATAGAGAGAGTAGTAGAATGTATTGAGCTCACCTTCAATACCTAGCCCTTCCTTCCGGAATGACTGCTCCTACGCAATGATCCAGCTTCAACAAAAGAGCAGAAGGGAAGAGCAGGCCTGGAAAACCTTCGTGTGCCCAGGCCCATCAGAGATTAGCGGTATCTCGTTGATTTGTCAGTTCTGTGCCTTCAGCTGTCTTTACACAGTCCAGGTAGTCCAAATCAGCTTTAGAAAACTTATTCTGAAAGAATGAGAGCAGATAGGAGCTCTTTTTAGAAACATGTCTGTTAAACACATGTGTTTAGAAGTAAAAATAAACTTGGAAAGTTTCATTAAGTGACTTGGGATATGATCAAACTTGTGGCCTAATCTTCGACTCCGTGGTTGGAGAATGAACTGGTAGGAGTGTTTTTCCTTTGGTCCCAGGGGAAGGGCTTCCCACCAGCCCTTCTCCAAGGCAGAATGAAGCAGTCCAGTCTTCAAGGGCTCTGGCTGGGAAGAGAGGAGGTCTGGGTTCTAAACTCTACCACTAACTTGGGACCTTGGGTGTGCGGTTTAGCCTCTTAGGCTGAGCCAGTGTTTGCCCTGCTCTGTCTGTGGATGTAAATCACTGTGACCTGTGAGAGCATATCACATATTTGTCTTTGCTTTTCTCTGAGTCTGGCATTTTTTGCAAGGTGAAAGATAAGTCTTTCCTCTGCCGAGTATGGGAAGACTTGGGGAGAGAACAGAGGGTTATTGCAGCTTTCCACTGAGGAAACCAGCTATTTTTCTCAGTGTTGGGGGAAGGCAGATTTGCTTTGTCTCTGAGATTATATTATAACTAGACTTATCAAGACTGGTCATGTATGCCAGCCTGTAGCCTAGCACTTAGCTCACTGGGCATCAGAGATCTGAGGCTCTAGAGCCAAAAAGTTCAGGCAGGCATTGGGTCAGAGAATAACAGATAATAATCAAAGGAAGTGGGGGAATGCCAGCCCCATTGAAAGGAACAACAGACTGTTGGCCATAGGGACTGTGGGTCCAGTGTGGGCCGATCTGAGTTTTCCTCAAGAGAGGCCTGAAATGTGGGCTTTTAAAACTTCAGATGTCCAAACCTTTAAATAACCGCAGTGAAAACAAATTTAAAGCATAATGTAAGCCAAAGTGAGACAGGTTAGCGGGCTGGGAGGGTTAATGACAGAAACTCTGGCTAGTGGGGGAAACGCAAGAGCAGGCCAGTCGCGGCCCACTCCTGCAGACAGCCCAGGTGGAAGCAGGGCCTCGGGTGTGCTTGTGCAGGCAGCTCACCTCCTGTCCGTCAGCTGTCCTCTTCCGTCTCCCCTTCCTCCAGCCTGAGGCTGCTTCACCTCTACGTGGGAGGAGGAGGTTTAGGCCCTCCTATCACCCAACCTTTTCCCAAAGCCACCACTGTGGCCAGTCCTCCCTACCCCTATAGGGCCTGGATTTTGAGACTCAAAAGCCAGGAAAGTATTTTTTCCTTCTGCATTCTGCTTTTCTGAGGCAATGGAAAATGCTCAGCTGATTTAATGAGGAGAAGGTATAAAGGTAAACCTAGTAACGCTAACTAACCTGACCCCAGCCCAGGGGTTATACTGGATGGAGGAACATCACACACAACAGGAGGCTCAAATGTGGGCCGTGTGCTTGGGAAGTTAGGGCTAGTCTGGTATAGCTGGTGGCTGCTGCTGCTAAGTCGCTTCAGTCGTATCCGACTCTGTGCGACCCCATAGACGGCAGCCCACCAGGCCCCACTGTCCCTGGGATTCTCCAGGCAAGAACACTGGAGTGGGTTGCCATTTCCTTCTCCAATACATGAAAGTGAAAAGTGAAAGTGAAGTCGCTCAGTCGTGTCCTACTCTTAGCGACCCCATGGACTGCAGCCTACCAGGCTCCTCCATCCATGGAATTTTCCAGGCAAGAGTGCTGGAGTGGGGTGCCATTGCCTTCTCCGATAGCTGGTGGAGTGTAGGGCAAGTAGCAGGGGAGAAGACTGGAAAGACAGATGATATAGGACTTAACATAAAAAGAAATTAATTGGCTTCGATGTCTGATTACTTATGTGTTATTTTTGTAAGACTAGTGGTCCAATTCTACATCTGTTTTGTGTAATCTTTTCATCCAAGCACTTTAAAGTGACCTAAAGGGCTTCAGAAAGCATGATCTGGAAACCATGCTCATCATAATTTGCCATCTACAAAGGATCCAAAGCTGACACAGCTGAACTCATTTGAGGGTATAAGTAGCCCCGGACTTCACTGAGAGGTGCACCACGGCTGTCACTAAGCTTTCTTGCGATTTCAGAAACTGCTACCACTTTCTGCATGCCCTCTCCCGCTGCCCCCACCCAGTTCCCATTGCCTACTTTGCCAGACTCCACCAAACTCTTCTTCCCCCAGTGACCCTTTCAAATCCATCCCTGACCCCTGAGGACACCGTTTTCCTTTCTACCCTCTCAAGCAGAGGGTTTGTTTCCAATGGTACAATCTCCAGTTTCAGTGTCCGGAACCTGGGCGCTGCCTCTGGACCATCACTCTCTTTTTCTTTCTAAAATACTGTAACATCCTTGAGGTTCACGCTGTCCACCCCCTTACCCTGACTTCCCTCCTCACTGAAGCCTTTAGCCTCTCTCTCCGGGTCTTCCTCTCCACTTTACCCTAAGGCACTACCATCCTTAGTGCTGATCAAAGCAACACCCTGGCCGCAGAGTTTGTTGACGACTGCACCTTCAGTGACCTTCTTCCTCCACCTCAGCACACTTTGAGAGGCGTAAGTGAAACCTTGCCATCATCAGAAACTGCACCCACTCTGACAACCCATCCTCATCATCTCATCACCTTCCAGCTCATTTACTCAAGTCCCCTCACTAAAATATTCTCCAGCCTCACCGAGATCTCTAAGCCAGTGCCATCACCACTTTCTCTATGTCTTTGAACTTCCTTCTATCTTGAGCTTCTTCTGTATCTGGCCTAGAAGCCATAGTTCTTCTTATAATAGCCTCAAAATATTACTGAGTCCATGGCGCCCCTTTTGCTTACCCTTGCCTGGCAAAGCCCCACAGATAGATAGATAGATAGATATACCTGTGCCTGAGTAAACCAGTATTACTGGAGAACATGGCACAGCTGGGTATATGGGCGTGATGCTAACTAACTTCATGTTTGCCAACCTTGTCTGTATCCTCAACACTGCTCAGCCGTTTTACCATGCTTTGCTAGAAGCTCCTGCTACTTTCACAAATTTCATTTCCTCTTTAGGCTTCCAATCCCTTTATTGTCAAGACATGAAGAGAATGATGACCTCCATACTCCAGGGAGAATGACTCTTTCCCTCCTCTTTATCCCTACAGCACTTCATTCAAATGGTCAATATTATTGCCAGTCGTATATAACACAAGTGATTATGTAGTTAACTATGTCAAGGCATTGTGCCATCTCTGATGAAATAGCCACTTCAAACTAAAACAGCTGGAAAACAGTCATAAGTTGAAAGAAGTATATTTATTGTCTTTATTTTCTTGACTTAACAATTAGTTAAAAGCATCTTTTCATTTTTTTAAACAAAGTTCTGGTAGGGAATGTTAACAATGCTTATTGCTCATTTATAAATAAGATTTATATATACTCCTTCCTTTGGTTTTGGAATTAACAATTTCTTATTTCTTTCCAGAATAGCTTGAGGCACCACCTTGGAGGAGCCTCTAAATGACTCTTGTATCCTGAAAACCCATGGTAACCTCATTCCTACTCTGCTGGTTCCAATACCTTTCTGTAAGCTATTTGTATGTGCATGCTGTAGCCTTTTAAAAGGGGCCAGTTTTAGCCACACTGGATCAAATAATAACATGGTTTAATTCATACATGATGTGGATTGGATTATACAGATGTATAATCCAATGTATACAGATGTACACAGATTATTCAGAATGTATCTGAATACAGGTCCTATGCTGTCACCAAGAGCATTTTACCATCTAATTGCAGCCAAATCCTAATAATACCACAAGACTGGGACTGTCTATCTGGGAGACAATTCCCAGTTCCCATCTCCTTCCTCTGTCTAGAGTAATCCATTTGCTGTTCCACCTTTGTAATTTGCATACTCCTTTCATGCGGAGTTTATCACATAAAACCTTGGTATTTTTATATGTATTCGTGTCTTTCTCTTTAGCTGTATCAGGATCTTCTTAAAGGCAGAGATAATATTCTCTTTGAGTTCCTCCTACCTGCTCCCACACCTTCCACCCACCCGAACTGGAATCCTAACACCATGCTTTGCACTTAGTTGAAGTTCAGGGTTCCAGAAAAGTTAATGGATGAATGAATCATAAACACAATGTGGGTCATTTCCCCCATGCAATGCATCACCTGTCTTTGCCCACTCTGAAAGCCCTCAGCCTCTTCTCTACCCACTCCCCCAGCTTCCCATAGTTTCTCCCCATCTGTCTGGCATTCATCTCTACCTCTAAAGCGCTTTCCAATCTGCTGAAATGCTGGTGCCTGCACCATAACTCCCTCTTTTAACTCCTTTTCAAAGCCATTCAGAAAGACTTAATCCTAAGGCTTAGCACTCTTACATTTGAGAACTGTCCTACCACTCTGGGCTTCTCCAGCCCTGATAATACTGCTCACTCCCCCTCAATCTATGAAGCCTCCCTTAGCAAAGGAGCTGCTTGTCTTGGAACCAAAAGAAGCTATGTGCAGTGCCCAAGTCACCCACTAAAATCCCCCTGGAAACTGAAGAGCTGGATGTGTTTCTCCCTAGGTTCTTTCCTTATGCCATCTTTTCTTGAACATCGCCAAAATGCTGCAACTATCTCCAATTATTCCTAAGCTTAAGTGTTTGCCAGAAACTGATGCATATGTAAAGCATGCACTCTTACTGTTCATGCAAAAAAAAAAAAAAAAAGAAATTTTTTTTTTTGCTTTAGTGATTACTTAACAAATGTTCCTGGCTATAATGACCCTAAATTCTAACTCTGCCTACCATTACTCCATAGATGTTTTCACTAACCACTATCTCCTCTAACGACCACATCGCCTTCTCATTGGGTGGGAGGTAGGGGGTGCTGCATCATTAGTCCCATTTTACAGATGCACAGTCTGGGGCTGGAAGAGAGATTTTGCGATTTTCCTAAATTGCCATGGTTTGTAAATGGCGGTGGTGGTACTGAGACTTTCCTACTTTCTCAAGCTTTTGTCAAATTTGTCGTGAGCAGCATTTGCTGCAGCCAACTTTGGTTCCTTGGGCATGCAGTCATTCATTTAAATGCTGGCTTCTTTGTTTATTTTTTGATTTAATATCTTCTAATTGGATAAACCAGATTTACATTTTAAAGGGAAAATCACCCTTATAGTCCTCTTAGTTTTTATAAATCTTTGTAACAATTTTAACAGGCCCCTATGTTAGAATTACAAGCAGCCAAAAGATATACATGGAGCACCTCCTTGTTAGCCCTACTGCCAGGCACAGGGAGGCTGGTGCAGGGTGGGAAATGGCACGGGATAGGGTGGGGAAGAAGCGCAGGGAGCTGGAGGGCCTGGAATGCGGTCCACGTTCCCCTGAAGGAGTACCTTTTCCAAAGTTTATCCTTCCTAAGGTGGTTTTTTCCTAAATCACAGAAATGTGCTGCATAGGCTAATAGAGGTCTTGCTAGAAGGGGAAGGGGGCGAGATGCAGGATAGTTTACAATCTAATCTCAGAGTCAAGCCACATGCCCCCAAGTCACATGCACACAGAGGCCCCCACCTGGGTTGCATTGGGATAAAAGACATGCTAGAAATGTCACCAAAAATGTACACCAAAAGCTGGCTGCAGCCATAGGCAATAAAGGAAAATAAAGGGGAGGTGACTGTAGGGTGAGAAAATCTGGAAAGCTTTGTAGAGAAGAGACTGATTTGGAAAGCACACGATCCTAGCTGAAGGAGGGCAATGCTGTCCTGTCCCCTGGCCTACCTATTGCTTGCTTAAGGAGACTCCAGGCCTGTGGAAGTAAGTAGGATATGAAATGCTACTGTCCGCTACAAAGGAGAGGAGAGAAAAGAAAGCAGGGGCCACAGAGTGGGCAAGGGCATGCTTCTGAGCCACACTTCCTGGATCTGCGTCCTGTTTTGCCACTCAGCAGCTACGTGAACTTGGGCAAGCTACTGGTAGATTCTGGACTTCAGTACTGGTAGTGCCTACCTCCTAGAGCTGGTATACAGATTAAATGAGAATATTACCCACAAAGTGCATAGAACAGTGTCTGGCACACAGTAAGTGCTCAATAAGCGTTAGTTATTATTATGATCACACATGCATACATGTGTATACATTTACCGATATGTACACATGCTGCTGCTGCTAAGTCACTTCAGTGTGATCCACAAGTAGTACTGGGATCCATAGATTGAGATTGATTCTAAAAGACACCAGGAAGGGTCAGAGAAAGAGGACTTGACCATCATGTGCTGCTGCTGTTTTTACATGAGTTAACACTTTGAGATAACAACTCAGAGGAAAGGACAGTAACGAAGATGGTGATGTTTGGGACTGATCTTATGTCCTGGGCTCAGGCCCTGGAGCAGAGGGTTCAAACATTCAAGCCCTGCTTGGATTCCCCACACCGCAACCTGGAGGCAAAGCTGCCATTGGCTTTGCTGCTGTCAGAGGCAACAGTCATCTGAGTTGTGCCCTCCCCAGGGGTTTTGTGGTCCAGGCCCTGGAGGTCATGGAGACCAGCCTCATTGCTAAGGGGAATTTCCAGGCTGCTCTCATCACTCTGACAGAGTCACTGCCTGCTCTGCCTTGCTCCAGACTGAAGGGCACACACAGGCCTGCCCCAAAGTGCAGGAAGTTGGGGCCATCACCCTACCCTCCACACTTGGTGAAATCTATACTCTTGGGCAAGTTACTTAATCTCTTCAAACTACATCTCTAAAATGGACGCGATAATAAAAAATCATTACGGGACCAGTTGTGTGGTTTAGATACAACACGGTAAAGTTTAGTATTCTATAAAAGGTAGCCATTATTGTCGTGAATAGCTTCAATTACCCTGCTGTTTTGATGCTGCAGGTAGCACATCTGAAAGCACACCTGAAATTCATAATTATGGTGACCAGAACATGTATTGACCAAAGAGGGGAGTTTTTGAGTAAAGGGAGTGCTGTTAGTGATGGCTCTGGGACAATAGGCATAAAGTGGGACTGTTTTGGGTAAACCAACCAGTTCACGATTTTCTACCCATTAGGAAATGTTTTCTCCTTCTTGACATTTCTGTCTTTTGAAAGACATTTATCTTATTGTTTATATTGCTTAGCTCTCGTTGATGGGGGAATGAATATGTGCTAGCCCTTCTACCTAGCACTCTAAGGAAATGAACTCTAACACCCTTCTGATCACTATAGGAGGTAGGTGTGACCTCTACTGCACAGCTATGGAACCTGAGGCTCAGGGAGGTTACATAACTTGCCCAACCAAGGTTACAGGTCCACTAATCGGTGTCTTGGGGATTTCAGACATCGGCCAAAGCCTATGACTTCTACTGGATTAGAATGTTTAGAGGCGATTTGAGGATGATTTGGGGGGCCTTGACTCCCACCTCTCACCTGCTGGACCTAAAGGTGCATATCTTCCTCCCACGTGTGCACCAATTCCCAAATCATCAGCTCTGCAGAACCATTGCCTGCAATCTGATGTTCATAGAAATGGGAGCTTCATAAATACAGCTATTAAACCTGCTCCTGGTTTGTTTGTATATGGAATTTTGTGTAGTTTTCATAAGACCTGAAGAGTAATAGCTAAGCTGGCAGTAGGTTATATCTCTATTTTTTCCATTTTTATATTCCCTGCATGGGGTGGGGTGGGCAGCAATATCTCTAGACCTGATGCTCCTCATAGATGAGCTATACAGAACCCCTTGTTTTGGGAATGCCCACTTTGAACTCTGCCCTGGTGATACAGATGAACTGCCCTACCTAATAAGTAGCTATTGTGGAAAACATTAACCTTTGAAAGCTTAGTTCCATGGGAGCAAAGCTATGGCTCCCATAAAACTGGGGAATGATACTCAGAACTCAGCTGAACTTTGGGGACAACTTTATCATTTCTGGGGCCCTAATTTTCAGGAGGATAGCTCCCATGGTGTAAGCTAATGACTGCTTCCTATAGCAGCAGCATGAGTATGAAAAGTGCTCTTTGGCAAACACATTATTCACCCATTGTCACAGAGCCTGTCGTGTCCAGGGTGCTCATCCAGAAGTAATATCTTGTCATAGCAAGCACAAGTTTTCCTCCATACCCTTTGGACCTGCTTTCTCAGGACCGCTGATAAGAGCTTGCATGTAGAACTTGGCATCACTAGCAGGCAAGTCACAACTTTTGTCTCAACTAAACTTCAGCCCCAGGGACAGTCTTCATCCAGGGGTTTAAGGGCTTCCAAACTTTCAACAGTGGCATTGATGCCAGTCCTGAGGAGTGGCAAGATCAAAATTCCTCCCTCCCTACCCACTTGCAAGCAAGCAGACTGAAAAATCTATTCTCAAATATTCTGTTGAGTAAAGATTCCTTTGTTATTTTAACTGGGTTTTTATGGAGACAGGGATTCATTTTTGTGTCCCATGTCCTGAGTGACTTTAATGAGAAATGGCGGAAGTCAGTTCAGGGGAGCCCACATGCCCCTGGGTCTAGGCCCCCACTTCACTCCCCTGACAGATCAAGAAACCATGCAAGAAATTACAGCGTTACTCTTCCAGAGACCTTCAGCACAAATAATGCCTGCTCCTGATTACCAGAATTATGCCTGCATCATTTGGAAAGAGGGAGATTCCCTGCTTTTGGTACAAGTACTGTCTTCTTAACCATCAGGGGTGTTGTACACACAGTTCTATCTCCCTGAAATAGGTCACCACTTGGTGGTTCTTTCTTTTGGTAAATACCTGCTATCTTTAAGACTCAGCTTAAGGGGGGCACCTGACCTCATCTGGAGGACTTGGAAGATCTGGAAGTTACATAGGGCCGAACATGCTCCCTGTGACAAACTTCATCTCATTTTTATACTTACTAGTTCAAGGCCTGCCTTCATTCTTGGGTCGCAAGCTCTAGTTCAACCTGGACCTGTCAGCCATGTTCCTCACATGGCCATCACCTGGCAGAAGCAGAGAAGGCTCTCACTGAAGGAGCGGAATATTTGGGAGAATGTGTCTGGTGCAGTGGTGGTAGCATGTCAGAACCTTGTAGGGACCCCTGGAATGCTTAGCTGAAGCTGGAGATGCTTTCTGTCTCCCTTTCAGGGATCACTGGATGGTTAGTTTCTGCTTTGCTCCTAAAGTCCTAGAGAGTTAGAAGGAGGCTCCAGAAAAATCATGCCTTCCATTTGATTATATCACTTTATGGTTTATATAGATATTTCACCTATGCTATCTCAAGGCAAGGAAGCTTCTCTTATTTCCATCTTACTGGCAAGGACACTGAAGTCTCAGAGTGGTATAGTAACTTGTCCCCAATCACACACAGTATGGGGCGGAACTGGAAAGTGAATTATTTCCTGCTGTGACACAACTACATTAATAATACAGCGTCATTAAAAACTATAACAATGCTGATTATGTCTAACTTCCAAGTTCCAGCTGGTCACAGATCATTTGGAGCCTTTTTCAAACTGTCTCAATCACTTACCAAGGATTCAGCCATGGCCTTTTTGCAAGTTTACCCTGCCTTGAGGAAATTTTTATTATTGGAATTCTTATTCCTAACCAAAATCTCCCATGTTCTGTGTGTCATCCATTCTTTGATAAGCCATTTTTACGTGTTTGCAATTCTGCTCTTTCCTTCAGCCAGGACACTAACCTCCATGTCTAGCCTATGTTTATTCTTCTGGGTCTCCAAGTGTATCTTTTTTCGCCTTTCATCCCCTGATACTTCCTATGTTACCCTTTCTAACTCTGGACCCTTCCTTAGGTGAGGTCTAGAGTACCTACGACATCAACGATGCTGCTTCAGTGTCACAGGGTCTGGCCTCAGAGCCACATGACTGCTAAGTTAACTACTACGTCAGTCAATTCACGCCCAAACAGGCGATCCTCCTGTGAGCCTAACTGCTCAGTCTAATATCACAAATACCACGGACCACCTTTGTTGGAACTGCTTTCAGAAATCAATGGCACCTTATTTTTAATATCCTCAGTAAGCTTCTGGTTCAAGATGATGGGTGAAGCACATGCTACAGCCTTTCCTTGTCACCCCCAGTCTCTGAAAGTGATAGAAAAGATAGTTTTTACCTTCATAACTGAATTATAAGACAAGAAGTGTAGCCCTCCTTGGGCCAGAAATTCTGGTAGTGTAAAAAATGTTGGGATCAACCCAATGAAGGAAACAAATCAAAATACATATGGGAGAGAAGAGTATCCCTCCATAAGCAGGACAAAACCCAGTAGGGCTCCACACTGAAGGCCATGGATAAAGGAAGCTGGAGAGAACCAGGGGCAACCAGCAGATTGAAGAGCTGGCCTCAGGAGCTCTTATGCATCTTCTCTCCTCCTACCAAGTGGCAGCTGAAGTGGGACTCTGCCCAAAGAAGCTATGGATAGGGAGGAGTGGGGCTGGAGACACAGAATATACCCAAGCCCTGCAGCCTCGGCGCTAAGGTATTCTGACTAGTAGCATGCCTTCCTCACTCTTCCTGAAAAGAGAGTACAATCTGCAGCAGAATATCTGGCTTCTTCCAGTCCTTCCCCAAAAGGTGGGAGAACAGAAGCAGCCCAGCTAACAAAGAAATTCAGCCACAAAAATGAGCATATAGTTAAGACTCACCAAATATTTGGTGACTGCCAATAC
Organism: Bos mutus; assembly: GCF_027580195.1. Lineage (NCBI taxonomy): Eukaryota > Metazoa > Chordata > Mammalia > Artiodactyla > Bovidae > Bos > Bos mutus. The sequence continues at coordinate 49,628,444 of NC_091626.1, read as the reverse complement.
CGTGGAAGGGAGTTTATTTCATGAACTGTAAACAGAAGAGTTTATAATCGATGAAACAGGGCTCTAGAATATATTGCATCAGTGGCCTCAAAGACACCAGCAGACATTGCATCCATAAAAGGAGGAACAGATAATGGACATTAGTACTTTGGCTTTTGAGATATAAATCTGAATGAATGGACTGAAAAGCCAAATACATAACAGTTGAAGTGATGGCTGGGAAATTCAGTCAAGGAAGTACCTTAGAATGTGGCACAAAGAGATAAAAGAGATGAGAAATATAAAAGAGCAGGTAAGGAACAAGAAGGATGAATCTGTCAGACCCAGTATTTGTCTAACTGGCAATCTAGGAAATATTCAAAGAAATATGAGCTAAAGATATCCCAGAATTGAAGAGGACCTCCTAAATACTCAGCACTATAAATAAGTCACAGGTATCTCAGTGGGGCAAGTTTTTCATCCACTGTAGACAGACTTGATTTGGGAAGCAGCAGAAAGCCATTTTAAGCCCAATGTAGTGGAAGAGATCATCAAACTCCGTTCTTATTGACAATGAGATATAAGCTAAATTAGATGGAAATTTAAGACATTTTTGCAAGACTCATAAATTAGTTCTGAAGATGCTTGCTGCCTCGACTGTTAGCACCCACACATACAGTTTAGCTAGTAGGATTTCCTGTTTTCTTAAAACTTCCTCTAGTTTCCTTGTATAGGAGTATACATATGCTAGCTTCCTAGCATAAGAGTATCTACACAAATTAGAAGCCAAGGAGTCAAGTAAGAGAGCAATGCCTCTCCTGCATCCTCCCTCAGCATCCTCACCCCTACTTCTGGTTCCACCAGTGGAAATTATTAATGCTTCCCAATGTGACTCCAGCTCCTTTGGTCTCATCATCCCAACTACACTGCTCGGTCCTACCTCCAAGCATTGCCAAAGCCCTCTTTTCTGCTCACCATCAAAATCCTAGCCACGTTCCAAGGCTCGGCACAAGTCCCACCTTTCACATAAAGGCTTCTTGGGCCGCCTTCTGTGCTAGTATCTCTTTATGCTTGTGACGACATCATGCTTATTAGTATTTCCTCCTCCTAGCCTGCAGGCTCCCACAGAGTGGAAAGAGTGCCACACGTGAACAGTTCCACCAAACTGCTTCAGGTGCCTGTTAAAATGAGAATACCCTCAGGAGAGACAATAAGCTGAAGGATTAGCCCCTGGAGACTAATTGTTTTGGTGAGATGATTTCCTCTGACTGGTCAGGGAGAAGGAAGCAAGTGGATAGGAAATGAAGAGAGAGAGTACAGCCAAGGAAATGTGGTGGAGAGTGGCTCTAGAGTTGTACCCATGCCACATCAGTGTCCCACGACCACCAAATTACTCCACAGCACCGGGGTCACAACTGCTGACACAAGGACCACCAAGGAAGCTTAGAGATCATCTCATTCCCAGGCCCCTCAGAGCATCCAAGAAGGTGCGGTTACCTGCCTGCAAGGACACAACTCCAGTCCAGAGACTCTGCTCTTACCAACTGTACCCATACTATCCCTTATTACCCATACTCTCGTGGGAGACTGAAGACTAACGGCAGTAACAGCGTTTATTGAACTCCATGTGTTTCATATAGATACTCTGGTAAGGCTTCAACATGCTTTATCTCTTTTCCTCCTCACAGTTACCATATCAAGAAACACTATTATTTCCCCAGTTTTTCTGATAAGGAAACTGAAGCAGAGCTGTAGCAGTAAATGTACTCGCACAGTGATAGGGAGTCCATCTGAACCCTGGAAATCAGATGGCGCTGGCAGGGGTGCAGGAGGAACTTTGAGTTCCCCCCGTCAATTGTTTTCTCATTCTCTGAACCTGCAATGCCTTTCCCTCAACTTGATGTCTTGAAAACAATACTCCTCCTTCAAGTCCTGCTCATTAGGCCATACCCAGACTTCCAGGATAATCTCTCCTCTACCCTATCATTGATCATGCTTCTGGTTGAACAATTGTAATTTGAGCTTATATTAACAGTAATAGGGCTTCCCTTGTAGCTCAGTCAGTAAAGAATCTGCCTGCAGTGCAGGATACCTGGGTTCGATCCCTGGGTTGGGAAGATCCCCTGGAGAAGGAAATGGCAACCCACTCCAGTGCCTGGAAAATCTCATGGACAGAGGAGCCTGGTGGGCTGCAGTCCATGGGGTCGCAAAGAGTCGGGCACGACTGAGCGACTAACGCTAACACTTAATGGTAATATGGATGACTCTGTCTTGTCCAAATTAACTTCTTGAGGGCAAGGGCCTCATATGGTTCATTGCATTATTCCCAGGGACTAGAACACTGGCTGGTAATTGTAGATATTAAATTTTTGGAGTGAATACAGTAGTCTGCATGGGCACTTGCTCTCGATAAGACAGGCTCCCCCATGGCAGAAACCCAGAGATCCCATCAGTCTGGATGCCCACTGAGGCTTAGGGCAGCTGTGGACAGTGTCAGTATGAAGTGGGTCCCGGACGTGTCCCTCATTCTCCCTCTAAATATTTCTCACTGGGTCCGCTGGCTGCATAATTTACCACTGTATCAAGCCTTCCTCATCTGAAAGATGTTGGCGCCCGGTGAAAAGTTAAATGACATCAAAGTTCAAGGAGATTTCATTCACTTAACAACCTGGAAATCACACTCTACTGGTCAACAAAGGTGGTTCTGATCTGGAAAGAGCCTCTGGGACATTGGAAACCTGAAGTAGTAGGTGGATAAAGGATCTTAGGAGTTGTAAATCCTGCAGGGAGTCCAGAACCCAGCATTGTATTCAAAGTATATTGATTACTGAGTGTTTCTCCACAGCTTTCATTAGATTCTTAGAATGATGCGTTTATTCAAAGTATATTGATTACTGAGTGTTTCTCCACAGCTTCCATTAGATTCTTAGAATGATGCGTCTGGGGCTCTAAAGAGAATGAGAAGAGCCAGAGGAGATGGCCAAACCTGGCCACTTGCACCTCACATTCCCTGACATCCCAGGTCAGTGCCAGGTACATGAGCCTATAGGTGACACTGGCTGGCCTGAGGGTAATCGTGCAAAAGAGCCAAGGAAGGTGAAGAGGGAGAACGCACTGGGGAAATCTGTGAAGGGAAGCTGAGAGAAAGGGTAAGAACCCTGGGCATCAGATCCACAGCTCAAAGAGGTCATGTGGCCCAATCCCCTTGTTTTATAGATAAGGGAAGGAGGTCCAGAGAGGTTAGGTAACCCCACTGTTTGAGGTCAGTCAGTGGCTCCCTCACCAGAGATTGGCCCTGCTCTAGGCCATTTCTATGGCCTCACAGTTTGTTCATTAAACAACAGATAAGCTCACAAGTAAAGGCCGGTATTGCTGCATTTATCTGACTATTTGGGTGGTGGCTTCGGGCCAATTCATTGCTGGAATTTGGCATTTGGAATCAGAGATAGGGTAAGGAAAACATCCCTCTGGGCACATGTGAATGCATCATGACCCCATTAAGAAGCGTAGCTTGTCAACTGTTCATTCATTCCCTTCACCAACATTTACTGAGCACATACTAGGTACAGGCACCCACGGTGTCCTCATCAGAGGCTCCAGAGAGGAGTGAATAGTGAGGATTTGCCTTGGAGGAACTTGCGCTGTGGTGATGACGAAGGACATCCCACTGCAGAGGCAGCTTTGTTACTGCCCTTCAAAGGACTTATCACAACCAGGTAGGTGAGCCAACGCAAGGCCTCTGGGGACCTCGATGTGGTAAATCTTGGACACCAAGGCTCAGACGTGGCTATGAATCTTGCCACAAGAAAGAGGTTCAGTGGCCTCTGGCTGGTGGCCCCGGGGCTGCCCACCCCTGTTTAGGAACCTTTCAGGTTGCTTTTGGAGTTGCGGAGTCACACAGCTCTGTGTGCCAGGGAGACTCTGAAGCTTGAGGAGCAACAGCCGAAACTGCTGGTGCCCAGTCCCAGAGGTTTCAGTTTGACCCGGGGCTCAGTGAATCCTGAGGCAGAGAGGATCCACATCCTTGACTGGGGCCCCAGGGAGGCTTGGGGAGTGCACAAGGTCACAGGGCTGGTTAACCACAGAGCCTAGACTGGAACTTGGGTTCATGACCCCGAATCCCACTACTGTGATGCTGTCACTTCTGCATTTCCTCACCTCAGGTAAAAAGTCAAAATTGGGCTGAAAAATCCCACTACTAATAACCCTTTGAGGCCAGATAACATGTTGTGAAGCCGCTCAGTCACGTCTGACTCTTTGAGACCCTATGGACTGTAGCCTACAAGGTTCCTCCCTCCATGGGATTCTTCAGGCAAGAATCCCAGAGTGGGTTGCCATTTCCTTCTCAAGATAACATGTTAGATCTTTTAAAATTGAGTTGAAAAGTGAAGTGGTGGGAAACCTCTTGAACTGCTGCTATGGGAATGATGCCCAGCCTGGCCTGTTCTGCCTCTCCATGAGACAGGCTCAGCCTGCTGGTGAGAAAAAAGTATGGTTTGGATGTCAAGTGGCTCCTTACAAAAGGCTCTGAGGATGCCATGGGTCTCCAGTCTCTCGACATCAAATCCCCCCCCCCTCCACCCCCAACCCAACTTGTCTCATGGCCTGAAAAGGCCATCATCTAGAAGGCTCTTCAGGGGTCAATGTTGATACTTTAAGACAAACTCACCTGGGGCAGGATATCAGATGCAGCCTACTGGGAAGACAATGGATTGGGTGTCTGAAGGACAAGAGGGCAGCCTCGGACGGGTGAAGGTGAAAGCTGAGGTAAAAGGGCAGTCAGTAAGCAGCTGTGGAGAAAGGAGCAGTTTCACAAGCATGCATTGGAGTCATGGGACCTCAAAGATGAGTAGGAAAGCCCCAGGCCTGCCCGACACCCAAGAGCTTTGGGTCTGTGTGTTCATGTGAAACGTGGATTTTGGTATTTACTAGAGAGGGAAACTTGCCTTTCAGGCACCATCAACTGTCTTTCCTATGTGTAAGGAAAGCTTGTGGCTGAGGTCTCCCTATGGTGCCCTAAAGGAGAGTCCAGGCCAACCACAAATCTTTATCCCACCAGATCTCCCTTGTTGGTTTCTATTATCTCTCCTCCAGAATAAGAAATTCCCAGGGGCTCACCTGAATGCCTGCTAGGAAAAATGACTTACTCACCAGTGTCATGACCCCAACGCCAGGACATGGAAATCAGATCACAGAATGTGCACACGGAAAACTTTTCCCACTTTTAAGTGACCATTGACAAGTGATCTGGCTTCTCTGGATCTCATGTGGTTGGTTCAGTTTTCAAAGGAGAGAACTGTGCTATTGTAAGATCTTGGAGTTTTGCTCCCCCCACCACAACCCCGCCTGCCATCCCAGATCTGATACTCTGTGTTTCCTCGATGTAGAAGTTCATGGGCAATTTTGCCTCCCATCTTACAGACTTGTGGTCCTCACATGATGTCCTGGTTTACAGCACCTTCCTCAGAAAATTTTCCACATACCTCCTGTATCTGAATGTAGTGCCTTGTTCAGACAGGGCCCTAAAAGTTTAACGAGAGCCTCCACAACTCTAATGACTTGGCAGTCAAAAGCAAGAGTCTCTCATGACCCACATCAAAGGGAAAGGAGGAGGGATGTTTCTACTAGGTGAGAAAAGGCTCAAGGAATGAGAGGAAGACACAGACCGCTCCTGGGAGGCTCGCAGGGCAGAACCAGTTGAACTCGGGTGACATGGGGGAGACATGAGGTAGGTTATCTGTGGTTCAGTGAGGCGTCAGAGTGTGGGTAGAGAGAGCCAAGAAATAAGGCTGACTAAGGATAATTCTGGAAGCCTTGTAGTTATGTGGAAGCAAAAAAAGTTTTTAATGGGATCGATGTAATGAAAACTGAGTTGGAAAACAATCTGGCAGCAGCGTGCAGGATGAACTGAAAGGGATGGTCTGAAGAGCAGGACGTCAGGTGACATTGGAGAATAAAAACCTGCATAGAGATGGAAATGGTTCAAACACAGGGGACAGATTTGTAGTGAGCACATGCATAGCCCTGGACACTGTTTCCCCTGTGGGACATAGTTGTATAGGATGTAGATGCAGACCCCCAGCCTTGGGGGACTTCATCTTCCAGGAGCCAAACAGAAGGGAGACAACCCTTAAGAATGAAGACTTCATTTTATTCAGCAAAGGATTTGAGGAAACATACACATCCAATTCAGAAGGATACATATAAATTTAACTGTTGTCCTTAACATCCCTTTAGATGAAACAATGATTTGTGTGTGACTGACCTTATAAACGGAGAAGGCAATGGCACCCCACTCCAGTACTCTTGCCTGGAAAATCCCATGGATGGAGGAGCCTGATAGGCTGTAGTCCATGGGGTCACTAAGAGTCGGACACGACTGAGCGACTTCCCTTTCACTTTTCACTTTCATGCATTGGAAAAGGAAATGGCAACCCACTCCAGTGTTCTTGCCTGGAGAATCCCAGGGACGGGGGAGCCTGGTGGGCTTCTGTCAATGGGGTCGCACAGAGTCGGACACGACTGAAGCGACTTAGCAGCAGCAGCAGACCTTATAAGTCACTCGTAGTTGAAGGCCTGGCGCCACAGCACGACTAGGCAAAGGCAGCTGCAGAAGGGATTTGCACACCAGGTCCAAGTGTGCAACGCCTGAAAGGCTGTGGTGCTTGACACTCAGCAAAGGCTGCAAATGGGCTGGAGTCTGGATTGGACCCATGGAGAGATGTTATGTTTGGCATCACATCTGAAAATCTGAGAGGAGTCCTGGGCTCTATAACATCTACCCATCTCCACAACTGTGTCATCCGTGTAGTCCTTGAAGTCATCAGATCTTGGGAATGCCAAGAGTGGAATGAAGGGTCCACCAGAAAACTTCAATTTGGGGAGATTTTTCCCAACAGAGGCTTTTGAAAACCACTGGATATTAGATTTTAAGGTAATGTTTTGCAAAAGTCTACAAGGAAGACATTAATTTGCATTCAACTGACCACTGAGAATACGTTTTGATCATTAATGGAGCAGAGGGTAGGGTTAAGGTCCATTTCAAAAATTAAGATATGGGTTCAAAGGTAAAGGGAAATCTTGTGTTAGAGACAAGACATTTTTAGGGAATATCTTTAGAACCTTGTGATAATGTGTTTAGACTGGGATATGGAGCAAATATTCCTAGGGGGTAGGAAAGTAAGGGTAAGGGGTAAGTAAAGAAAGATTTTGAGAATGACTGGGGAAACGATATATGAGAAAGTTGGGGTGGGAGGAGAAGTTTAGAAGGAAGTTAGTGGATTTGGTTTTAGCCATAAATGTGGAGTGATGGTGAGACATCTAAGTGCTGATGTTCACTAGGCACTTGATATTTCAGATATGGGGGTAAAGAAAGAGGACAGGGCCAAGAAGGGAACTGAGGGTGGGTACGCACACAACAGAAAGAGCTAAAGTCAGGAAAATAAATGAGTTCTCAAAAGGAGTATGAAGCCAAGGGCTAAGCTCTTAGGCTGGGAAATGCTCAGGGAGCTAGGAACAGGTACAGAGGAATTTCTTATTACAGAGGAGCAGTGGGAGAAAAGGAAAAGCCTATCAAAACAGCCATGGGCAAACAGATACAAGAAGAGATAGCCAAATGGGTCCAAAGCCATTGGAGTGAAATCAGATGAACAAAGATGGAAGGGGAAAAGGTACAGTCTAGGAGGTAGGAAGGGCATTAAAATCTCTGGGGACTGATGGGAGTGTAGGTAAAGCAGAAGCCGGAAGTTATGAGGAAATGGATTTAAGGGAAATGGTAACATGGGTTATTTGGAAGAAAAAGAAGTTAACCTGCAAAGAAGATAGGAGGCCAGAGATGTAAAAGGAAAACAAGGAGAGGCAGCCAGGAAAGAACCAGGCATGTAGCGAGAGGACACGGAAAGCGTGTTTGGGTTAAGAGTATGGGCTTTCAGCTCTCACAGATTGGTGCTCACCTCCCACTTTACCACCTGCTTTGACATGCTGAGGCCCAGTTTCCTCATCTGTAAAATGGAGGTATAATGAACTCATTCTAGAAAGTTGTTGTGGTGACTGAGCCCTAATACATGTAGAGCACTTGGTGAAACATTCCGGGTGAGAGTGAAACTGATGCTACAGATATCTGGTCTTGTCCACACTCTTCAAGGGACTCTTGACACCCACATCCAGGTTGTTTGTTTCTCTTGTAAAACAGCAATAACAGCTGTTATAACTTTTTCTAAAAATAGAAAAAATTAGTTTTTGGAGATTCATGCCTTTTGAACATTCTCCAGCTTCCATCTTCCTCTCTCTCAATTATCATAGCATCCTAGCCACGCCTCCTTGCTCATCAAAAATGCTAGCACTTAGCCATGAGCAGCCTCTCCTGGTTTCTTGTTAGATTTGGGCCAGTCCTCCCCCACCTTCTTTTTATAAGTTTATCCTCTATATTCTGTCATCAAATTTTGGTGTCCCTTAAGACACCCTTCTCAGTCTATACACTTTCCATAGCCCATAAGTCTGCTTAGACCTCTTTCCTGAATTATAAATTGTATATTGCCTCTTGGATATTCCAAACCTCAAAACTGGTCCAGGTTCAGAAAATGGCACACCACCCCTCTAGATACAAAGTGTGGAGACTTAGAAGGCATACTTAACATTTTCCTTTTTCCTCAAATCATTGTGTTTATATCATGACCACCATGCCAATTTAACCACCAAATATCTCACAAACCTGTCCACTCGTCTGTTTCCCAAGACCACGATACTGCCTTCTATTGCCTGAAAAACTATAGGAGTCTCCTCCACCCTCTCCAACACCCCTCCCCGCACTGTGTTCTTCCCACTGAAGTCAGAGATTTGTATTTTTAAAATGCAGGTATGACTTTGTTCATTCTTTGCTTAAAGCCCTTCGGTGGCTCCTCATTTCTCTTAAGACAAATTCTAACCTTTTTAATATTCCTACAAAACTTTGCACAGGTGTATGTTATCACTTCAGCTCAACCCCAGTGCACCCCACACTCCTCCTGCTCTCTGGGCCCCAGGTCCCCAGCCTTCTTCCTGTGCCTTGCTGACCCTTCTTTCTGCTTTACATCATGCTCACCCTCGCTCTGCTCCCATTGGTCCCAGGTCGCCAGTCTCATTCCAGAGCCCCTCCTTGAGATAGGACCCTCTGCAGCCATAGGTCTTCCTGTCCTCAACTGGATGTTCTCACTCACTTGGGGGAACCATTCAATAAACATCTGTAACTTCTCCAAGACTCTGTCAGTCCCTGGGGGCTGAGGTCACATCTGTCTTCCTCCTTGCAAGAGCCCCAGTAGTCAGGCTTCTATCTATGGAGACTGAGATCAGAAGGTGTGTTAGGGAAAACCAAGGTGACTGGGTTGTGGGGGCATGAAAGAGAGATGGGCCAGGTGTACTAGAGAGAATGAGGAGGGCAGGCTTGGCACCCAGCGCTCAGACCCTAGGTGGCTGTGTCTTCTCCCTGCTGGGCAGGTCACTGCCATGCTGCAAGGTAGGATCTGTTAGGGTCTGGCCAAGTTGGACAGCACTTTTGCAAGGTAAGAGCCTGCCTTCGTACCTTGCAGAGGGTCAGGGCTGTATCAGGGGATCTGGGAGGCCCTTCCAGCACTGTGGGGCCCAGAGTATATTCTGACCCCAAGACACTGGTACACCCAGCCTCTGCTGTGCCCCCAGCTGACTTTGCCCTTGCTCACACTGGGGACTCTGTACTGGTATTTCTTTATCTCGAGGTTGTAGGGCATTAAGGTGGTAGGATACCTGTGCTCCACGAAGCATGGGAGCATGGGCCTAGTTCAACAGGAGGCCAAAGTCTCTGCTTGGTACAATGTGGGATGCTTCAGTGAAGGAGACCACTCTGCAAACAAATTCCTGGAGAGCCAGGTATGTGAGATGGCTTTTGAAGGTACGTAGCCACATGTGTGTATATGTATGTTTGTGGGTGAGGGGAAACTCTTCCTGGCACAGGGACGTATAAGTAATCTCTCTGAAGTTCTAGGACCTTACTCCATTCCTGTACCATAGCTCAAAGGCCTATGTTCAACCTGTGTGGCCCACTGGAATGTTCTACTGGACAGGAAAACCAATATGCAAGGCAGGGAGAATCTTTAAGGACCTTTCCATTCAGAGGTCAGAAACGCTAACTTTTTAAAAGGGAGTTGTTCTGAATAGGCTGGGAATGAATATACATAACTGAAAGGTCCGTGAATGTAGAGACCAAATGAATCCCATACCAGGGAGCTAATGCCATGATTCAGAGCATGGGCTCTGGAAACAGACTCCACAGGTTCCAGTCCCACCTCTACAATAACTAGCTGGGTGCCCAAGGGCAAAATACTTATCCACACTTCAGTTTTCTCATTTATAAAATGGGTACCATCATACTTAGCCTACTTATTGTGAGGATGAATGACTTACTATTTGTAAAGTGCTGGGAACATTGTGTTGACACACAGCAAATGCTTTGTAAGCATTAAAAAAATTCTCATCCATTGGGTCTTTAGTGCCCTTTGAGGCATCTTTATGACATATTTTTGAGGAAGATGAGGAATCAGGCTTCTTTGCCCCTGCAAACATTTAGACATACAGGCAGTGCTAACATTGTGCAGTAGTGCAGGACAGTAAAATGACCATTCAAGCTGAAACCATGCAAGATAATCCTAAAAATTGCTCGGTTCAGTTCAGTTGCTCAGTCGTGTCCAACTCTTTGCGACCCCATGAATCGCAGCACGCCAGGCCTCCCGTCCATCACTACCTCCCGGAGTTCACTCAGACTCACGTCCATTGAGTCAGTGATGCCATCCAGCCATCTCATCCTCTGTCGTCCCCTTCTCCTCCTGCCCCCAAGCCCTCCCAGCATCAGAGTCTTTTCCAATGAGTCAACTCTTTGCATGAGGTGCCCAAAGTACTGGAGTTTCAGCTTTAGCATCATTCCTTCCAAAGAAATCCCAGGGCTGATCTCCTTCAGAATGGACTGGTTGGATCTCCTTGCAGTCCAAGGGATTCTCAAGAGTCTTCTCCAACACCACAGTTCAAAAGCATCAATTCTTTGGCACTCAGCCTTCTTCACAGTCCAACTCTCATATCCATACATGACCACAGGAAAAACCATAGCCTTGACTAGACAGACCTTTGTTGGCAAAGTAATGTCTCTGCTTTTGAATATGCTATCTAGGTTGGACATAACTTTCCTTCCAAGGAGTAAGCGTCTTTTAATTTCATGGCTGCAATCACCATCTGCAGTGATTTTGGAGCCCACCAAAATAAAGTCTGACACTGTTTCCACTGTTTCCCTATCTATTTGCCATGAAGTGCTGGGACCAGATGCCATGATCTTCGTTTTCTGAATGTTGAGCTTTAAGCCAACTTTTTCACTCTCCTCTTTCACTTTCATCAAGAGGCTCTTTAGTTCCTCTTCACTTTCTGCCATAAGGGTGGTGTCATCTGCATATCTGAGGTTATTGATATTTCTCCTGGCAATCTTGATTCCAGCTTGTGCTTCTTTCAGCCCAGCGTTTCTCATGATGTACTCTGCATAGAAGTTAAATAAGCAGGGTGACAATATACAGCCTTGACGTACTCCTTTTCCTATTTGGAACCAGTCTGTTGTTTCATGTCCAGTCCTAACTGTTGCTTCCTGACCTGCATACAGGTTTCTCAAGAGGCAGGTCAGGTGGTCTGGTATTCCTATCTCTTGAAGAATTTTCCACAGTTTATTGTGATCCACACAGTCAAAGGCTTTGGCATAGTCAGTAAAGCAGAAATAGATGTTTTTCTGGAACTCTCTTGCTTTTTCGATGATCCAGCGGATGTTGGCAATTTGATCTCTGGTTCCTCTGCCTTTTCTAAAACCAGCTTGAACATATGGAAGTTCATGGTTCACGTATTGCTGAAGCCCGGCTTGGAGAATTTTGAGCATTACTTTACTAGAGTGTGAGATGAGTGCAATTGTGTGGTAGTTTGAGCATTCTTTGGCATTGCCTTTCTTTGGGATTGGAATGAAAGCTGACCTTTTCCAGTCCTGTGGTCACTGCTGAGTTTTCCAAATTTGCTGGCATATTGAGGGCAGCACTTTCACAGCATCATCATTCAGGATTTGAAATAGCTCAACTGAAATTCCATCACCTCCACTAGCTTTGTTCGTAGTGATGCTTTCTAAGGCCCACTTGACTTCACATTCCAGGATGTCTGGCTCTAGGTCAGTGATCACACCATCGTGAATATCTGGGTCATGAAGATCTTTTTTGTACAGTTCTTCTGTGTATTCTTGCCACCTCTTCTTAATATCTTCTGCTTCTGTTAGGTCCATATCATTTCTGTCCTTTATCAAGCCCATCTTTGCATGAAATGTTCCCTTGGTATCTCTAATTTTCTTGAAGAGATCTCTAGTCTTTCCCAGTCTTTCCCATTCTGTTGTTTTCCTCTATTTCTTTGCATTGATCGCTGAGGAAGGCTTTCTTATCTCTCCTTGTATTCTTTGGAACTCTGCATTCAGATGCTTATATCTTTCCTTTTCTCCTTTGCTTTTTGCTTCTCTTCTTTTCACAGCTATTTGTAAGGCCTCCCCAGACAGCCATTTTGCTTTTTTGCATTTCTTTTCCACGGGGACGGTCTTGATCCCTGTCTCCTGTACAATGTCATGAACCTCCATCCATAGTTCATCAGGCACTCTAAAAATTGTACTGTGATCTATAAAAATTTTCTTGAAACATGAAAAACTCTATTACTATAGTTGTTAAGTGTATATGGAAGTGTAAAAAAAAATAAAACCAATATTTTAATACATTGTAATATAAACATTCGAAACATCGCAATTCTTAAAGTGTTTTTTTCTTTGTAAAAAATATTTAGCAAGAGTATGTCAGCAGTCCCTGCTGTCTTCTTTTTGTAGAACTGGAACATTTTTTTCTATGCCTTGCTGAAAAAAAGCCGTAATATTCCTCCTTTATAAATTTGCATCAGCTTCCAATATCTTATACTTTGTGCTCCCAATATTGTAATATCTCTCTGAGAGTTTCTTAAATGAGAAATTTTTGCTCTCAGCACTTCCTCTGCAACATCATTCTCCTTCACTTTCTTCACTTATGCTTTTAACACTGGTTTCAGGTTTCATCAATGTAGACAGAAACCCTGAGGGTCTTGACTGTCAGGAAGTCACAAGGAGCTTACTCAGAATGAGCTTTACTTACTCAGTAAAATTTCAGTCTGGAAACTGAGTACCTAAAAACTCAATCTGTTCAAAGGAACTGCTCACTAACAAAGGAACCAAATGATAATAGACACAAGGCTGACTTTTCAGTCTCAATTTACATATATTTTTTAAAAAGGAAAAAAACTACCCAACATATGTGCAAGAAGTTTTAGTGCCTTGCACTTAGCTGTTAATGATTACTTAAATAGTAGAATAATAGGATGAATCAATAGCGTGAATCAGGCAACTGAATGAATTCAACTATGTCATGAAATTTCTGTTCTTGCCAGAAATGTGTCCTTGATTGCATATCTAAGATCTCATATAGATAAGGGGAGAAAAGTAATTATATATACTTCAGGAATCTGATGAAAATTATGGCTTCTTTCCCCCATAAAAGAGCAGATATAACATTTTATTCAGTATTTCAAGGAGTTTGCATAACCCCTGATATCCACTTAAAAACTTCATTAAGAATCTAGAACTTTATCGCTAGGTAAAACTCAGCCAGTTGGATCATAAAGAAGGCTGAGCGCCAAAGAACTGACATTTTTGAACTGTGGTGCTGGAGAAGACTCTTGAGAGTCTCTTGGACAGCAAGAAGATCAAACCAATCAATCCTAAAGGAAATCAATCCTGAATACTCATTAGAAGGACTGATGCTGAAGCTGAAGCTCCAGTACTTTGGCCACCTGTTGCGAAGAGCTGACTCATTGGAAAAGACCCTGATGTTGGGAAAGATTGAAGGCAGGAGGAGCAGGGGACAACAGAGGATGAGATGGTTGGATGGCGTCACTGACTCAATGGACATGAGTCTGAGCAAACTCTGGGAGATAGTGAAAGACAGGGAAGCCTGGCATGCTGCAGTTCATGAGGTCACAGAGTCAGACATAACAACTGAACAACAAAAACCCAGCCAAAGTCTGTTTCAAGAGCACTGCAAGTCTTGGAAACTCAGAACACTTTTCAAGGGAAGATAATCCTTGGAGTAGTCACCTGGGACCAGGAACTGAATGGAATGGTTGCTCATTCTTCATTACATAAGACTATTCAATATAAGTCTCTTCAACAAACTACAATCCTTGAAACTCTCTTCTGAGAGTATAGGTATTAGAAATCCTTATTGAAAAGAAAGACTCAACACTACATTGTTGAAAAACACTGCAGAGAGGAGTGGCCAAGATGGCAGAGTAGGAAGACCTTGTGCTCACCTCCTTCTGTGGGCAGTCCAAAATTTTGATTATTTACAGAGCAACTATCCATGAAAGTGATTTGAAGTCTAGTAGAAAAGATCTATAGCTCAAGATTTAAAGAAGGAACTATAATATGGGTAGGAGGAGCATATATATAGTAAAGTCAAGACCCATACCTCCAGGTAGGTGAATCCACCAACAGGAGGATAATTACAATTGCAGATATGGCCTCCAATAAATGAGGGGTCCAGCCTCACATAGAACTCCTCAGTCTGGGAGTTCTACACTGGGAAGATGAGCCTCCAGAACATTTGGCTCTGAAGGCTAGTAGGGCTTGCTTTTGGGCTTCCCAGGTGGTACTAGTAGTAAAGAACCTGCCTGACAATGCAGGACACTTAAGAGATGTGGGTTTGATCCCTGGTTAGGAAGATCCCCTGGAGGAGAACATGGCAACCCACTCCAGTATTCTTGCCTGGAGAATCCTGTGGACAGAGGAGCCTGGTGGGCTACAGTCCATAGAGTCACAAAGAGTTGGAAATGACTGAAGCAGCAGCAGAAGCAGGGCTTGCTTTCAGAAGCCCCAGAGGATTGTGGGAAATAGAGACTCCACTCTTAAAAAGTGTACACAAAACCTCACGTGCTCTAGGGTCAAGGGCAGAAGCAGTCATTCAAAAGCTAGCAGGCCCACTGGTGGATCTTAGAGATGCTCCTGCAGAATCAGTAGGCAACTGAACCTCAATTTGAGGATGACACTAGCAGCAGCCATTTGGGGGTGTGGATCCCACCACAAGGATATTGTTGCTGGTAAGCACCATTTTGGAATCCTCCATCTAGCTTATTAGTGTCAGGACCTGGCTCATCCCCACCAGCCCATTGATACCAGTCCTGGAAACTCCCACGTCAGGTGACTAGGCTAGATGGGGACACATTCCAGCCTACCAGCAGGCCTGTTTATATACAAACCCCTGAGCCTCTAGACACCCTGGAACATGGCCCCCCAACCAGGGGACCAACATTAGCCCTGGACCCAGTTTCACTCATCAGGGAGAAACCAGCCCTGGGATCTCCTGGGCCCCAGCCCTGCCCACCTACAGGCCAGCATCAACTCTGGGACCCCTGAAGCCCTACAGGCAAAGACCCCGAAGACCAGATCTGCCCACCACTGAGCTGGAAGTAACCTCAAGACCTGACTTCACCCTCCAATGGGTGGACAACAGCCCTAGGACCCCCTGGGCCATGGTTTTACCCACAGGCCGACGGACAGAGCTCTGGGACCACCAAGGACCTGCAGCTGGCTGTGTCACAATCCAGTGAACTCACCAGTGTGCCAGCACCAGAAATGGGAACCCCTAGGCCTACAGCCAGAGAACCCATGACCTGACTCTGCCCATCAGTGGACTGGCAGTAGTGCCAGCACCTGCCCTTATTGGTGGTTGGGCACCAGCCCAGGGCCCACCCACCAGCAGGCAAAACAACCAACCCAGGATCACAGTAGCCCCAGAGCCAGCTATGTCAAGACCCAACCTACCCACCAGGAGATTGGCACCACCCAGGAATGCCCTGGGCTCTGGCCCTGGCTAACAGCAGGTCTACAGCAGATCCAGGACACCTTGGGAGGACACCCTGGGAGGACATCCTGGGAGGACAACTCTCAGCCAGCCAAGTCAGGATTTGACTATCTATCAGATCTAGACCCTTAAATCTATTTCTCACCTAAATACATAAAGAGAAATATTAACAGACATAAAGAGAGAAATTGACAGTAATACAAAAATCGTAGCGGACTTTAACACCCCTCTTACATCAAAGGACAGACCATCTAGACAGAAAATGGATAAGGAAATATTGGCTTTAAATGACATATTACACCAGAATAAATTAATAGATGTATAGAATGGTCTATCGAAAAGTGATGCATGTGCATGTAAATCATTCTCCAGGATAGATCACATCCTATGCTACAAAACAAATCTCAGTAAATTTAAGAAGACTGAAATAAAATCATGCATCTTTTCCAGCTACAAAGTTATGAGCCTAGAACCCAACTACAAAAATGCATAGAAGCTAAACAATATACTAAACAGCCAATGGATCACTACAGAAATCAAAGAGGAAATTTAAATATCTGGAGACAAATGAAAATGAAAGCAAATCATAAAGGTAAGAGCAGAAATGAAAGAGAAACTTAAAAAGAAAAGATCAGTGAAACTAAGCGCTAGTTCTTTGAAAAGATAAGATTGGAAAACATTTAGCCATACATCAAGGAAAAAAAAGAGGACCCAAATCAATAAAACCATAAAAAGTTACAACTGACACCACAGAAATACATAGGATCATAAAAGATTACTACCAGTTATATGCCTATAAGGTAGACAATCTAGAGGAAAATGACAAATTCTTAGAAGTCTACAACCTCTCAAGACTGAATCAATAAGAAATAGAAAATATAAACAGACCAATTACTAGCTATGAAATTGAATCACTAATACAAAAACAAAAACCTCCCAACTAAAGTCCAGGACCAGATGGCTTCATAGGTGAATCCTACCAAACACAAGATAATCTAACAGTCTTTTCAAACTATTCCAAAACTTTTCAGAGGAAGAAATACTTCCAAACTAATTCTACAAGGCCAGCATCACCCTGATACCAAAACCAGATAAAGATAACACACAAAAAGAATATTACAGACCAATATCACTGATGAACATAGATGCAAAAATCTTCAACAAAATATTGGAAAGCCAAACTTGACAATACATTAAAAGGATCATACATCATAAATAAGTGGGATTTATACCAGGGATGCAAAGATGGTTTCATATCTGCAAATCAGTCTATGTGATTCACCACATTACCAAACTGAAGAATAAAAATCATAAGATCATCTCAATAGATGCAGAAAATCTTTTGACAAAATACGATATCCATCTTTGATTAAAAAAAAAAACTCTCAACAAAGTGAGAATAGAGGGAACATAACACACTAAAGCCATATATAACAAGCCCACAATTAACATCATACTCAATGTTGAAAAGCCGAAATATTCTTTAAGTTCAGGAGCAAGGATGCCCACTCTTACCACTTTTATTCAACATAGTTTTGGAAGTCCTAGCCACAGCCAACAGAGAAGGAAAAGATACAAATGGAATCTACATTAGAATGGAAGAAGTAAGACTGTCACTGTTTGCTAATGACTTGATAATACACATAGAAAATCCTAAAGACACACCCAGAAAATTTACTAGAACTCATCAGTGAATTCAATGAAGTTGCAGGAGACAAAATTAACATGCAGAAATCTTTCTATACATTAATATTTATTAATATTAATATTTAATAATATTGCATTTTTATACAATAAAAGGCACACTACTAGAGAAAATTTAAAAAATAATCCCATTCACAATAACATCAAAAAGAATAAAGTACCTTGGAATAAATCTAATCAAGGAGGTAAAAGACCTATACTTGGAAAACTATAAAGACACTGATGAAAGAAATTGAAGATGACACAAACAGATGGAACGATATACTGTTCTCATGGACTGGAAGAACTAATATTGTTAAATGATCGTACTACCCAAGGCAATCTACAGATTCAATAAAATACCTATCAAAAGATAACATTCTTGAAAGAACTAAACGAGTAATTCTAAAATTTGTATGGAAACAAAAAAGACCCCCATTAGCCAAGACTATCATAAGAAAGAAGAACAGGAGGTATCACACTCCATGATTTGAAACAAAGCTATAATCATCCAAATAGTATACTTCTGGCACAAAATCAGACACATGGATCAAAGGAACAGAGTGGAAAATGCAGAAATGACTCATTTCTGATATGGGCATGTAATCTACAACAATGAGGAAAAGACAACCTCTTCAATAAATGGTACTGAGAAAACTGGACAGCTACACACAAAAGAATCAAACTAGACCACTCAGACCATATACGAAAGAAAATTAAAACTAGATTAAAGACGTCAATGTAAGACCTGAAACTTTTAGAAGAAAATACAGATTTTGACACCAGTTTTAGCAATATTTTAGGGGATATGTCTCCTCAGGCAAGGAAAACAAAATAAAATAAATGGGAATACAGTGAAAAAATCTTTTGTACAGCTAAGGAAACTATCAACAAAACAAAATGATCATCTACTAAATGGGAGAGGATGATATGTCCAACAGTGTTAATGTCCAAAATATATAATGAACTCTTTTCAATATCAAAAAAAACAACCCAATTTAAAAATGGGCAGAAGACTTGAATAGACATTTTCCCAAAGATACACAGATGGCCAACAGTCACATAAAAACATGTTCAACATCACTAATTATCCAGGGAAATGCAAATCAAAATCACAATGAGATATCACTTTATACCAGTCAGAATAGCTATTATCAAAGAGAGAACAAATAAGTTTTGGTGGGGATGTGGGGAAAAGGGAACACTTGTGCACTATTGGTGGGAATGTTGATTGCTATAGCCACTCTGGAAAAAAGTACAAAGCTTCCTCAAAAAATTAAAAATAGAACTATCTATGATCCGGCAATTCCACTTCTGGGTGTTTATGGGAAAAAATGAAAACACTAATTCAAAAAGATACAGGAACCCCTATTTTTTTGCTGAATTATTCACAATAACCAAGATATGGAAGCAATCTAAGAGCTCGTTAACAGATGAATGGATAAAGATGATGTGGGGAGTGTGTATAAAATGAAACATTACTCAGACATAAAGAGGAGTGAAATATTACGATTTGTATCAACATAGATGGACCTAAAGGGTATTATGCTAAATGAACTAAGTCTGACAGAGAAAGGCAAATACTATATATGATTTCACTTATATGTGGAACCTAAAAACCAAAACAAATGAACAACCATAAGTGAACAAAGTCATAAATACAAAGAACAAATAGGGGTTGCCAGAGGTGAGGGGTTTGGGGGAGGGAAATAGTTGAAGGAGATTAAGAGGCACAAACTTTTAGTCACAAAATAAGCTAGTCATGGGTATGAACTTTACAGTGTTGGAACACAGTAATAATTACATAATATCTTTCTGTGGTGACAGATAACCACTAGACTTATCATGGTGATTATTTTGAAATGTATAGAAATACCAAATCACTATGCCATGTGTACCAAGAACCAAAATGGTGGTGTACTTCAATTAAACCTCAAAAACAAACTCATAGAAAAGGAAATCAAATATGTGGTTGCCAGAGGCAAAGGGTGGAAGCTGGTGGGGGGGCGGGGCAGGGAATTAAATGAAGGTGGTCAAAAGGTACAAACTTCCAGTAATAAGATAAATAAGTGCTTCCCTTGCGGCTCAGCTGGCAAAAAATCCTTCTGCAATGCGGAAGACCTGGGTTCAATCCCTGGGTTGGGAAGATCCCCTGGAGAAGGGAAAGGCTACCCACTCTGGTATTCTGACCTGAGAATTCCATGGACTGTATAGTCCATGGGGTTGCAACGAGTCGAACACGACTGAGTGACTTTCACTTTCCAGTAATAAGTACTAGGTAAATAAGTACTAGGAAAGATAAAGACAATATGATAAAGATAACCGACACTGTGCATCTTATATATGAATTATTGAGAGACTAAGTCCAAAGTGTTCTCATCACAAGGAAAACTATTATTTTTCTATTTCTTCAGTGTTGTATCTGTATAAGATGATAGATCAGCACTAAACTCATTTTATAATCATTCCAGGATGCATGTAAGTCGAATCATTATATTGTACACCTTAAAATTATATACTGCTGTATGTCAATTACAACTCAATAAAGCAGAAAAAAAAATGCTCTCCAAGAGGAAAAAGGAAAGAGAAAACCACATCAGAACCAGAAAATCAAACTGAAAATTATCCTGTACAGGAGATTAGCTGCTGTGGAGAGCTTGGTGGCTGGGTGGCATCTGAGCCTACTGCTGGTGGTATCAACCAAGCCATCTCTTTTCTTCCTGCTTCCCCACTTCTCTTTTTCCTCCTCTCTTTTTTTATTCTTTCTCTCCTCTTCTTCTATCCTACCACCTCTGTCATAGTCCAATGTGTACTGCTTCAAGCAGCACATGGTGCAAGAGGTTTTCAAGCTTTATTAAAGCCAATAGGAAAAGATTGTCCTGTTGAATTCAATAGACAATTTATGGGAGGCTCTGAGAATGCCTCAGTGATGCCTGAGAAATACCTTCTGACTGGAGAAGCCTACCCTATGGGGGAAGTAATCCCAAGCAAGCAAGGTAGTTGGGGATTGTGCTTTAAAAAATGTATTTGGCTTCGGGGGGAAAAATATTGCCTAAACAGAAACTGCTGATGAAGTCACAGAATGACTCCACCTCTGGAATGAGCTGCATTTTCATGTATTTTGGTATGAAATTTGGCTCTTAATTGAGAACTCAGTCACTCTACCCACTCAAGGGCAAGGTGATAAGGTTCTATCAGACCAAGCGTCTAAACAAACCTGAGACTCTACCAAGGTCAGAAATGCTGCACTTCAAGCCAAAAGATCTCTCTTGGGCTTGCTTGTTTTGACTCGTGACTATAAATTTGTCTTGTCTAAGTGTCCAATCATATTATAAAACAAAGTGCCAATCTCTACGGTACAGCATCCTCTGAAGCAACAGGAGTCCTAAATGTACATTTTGGGGATTTTCTAATTTTTCCACTCTTCTGATCTCCACAGGACTTTAAATTACTTCCCCTGAGATCAAGTAAAACAAAATGCTTTTGGAAGTGCTGAACCCAAGGCATTACAACGTCACCAGCATGGTGTCCGAAGTTGTGCCTATTGCCAGCATTGCAATCCTGCTGCTCACTGGATTTCTTCTCTTGGTTTGGAATTATGAGGACACATCCTCAATACCAGGTAAGGTAGTCGTCTATTTCTGTATCTAAAGAGATTGTTTCCTTGGGCTTTTGATCCACGAGGGTAAAGGAGATTCTACAAAATGACAAAGAGTAAACCTGGGGAGCTGGCTGAAGTCCACAGCATGTAAGCAAATGAGGACTCAGGTGAAAAAATGTTTAGCCAATTATCTGCACATGTTTAATGACAACATTAAAACAATACCTCAGATAATCTCTTCCAGGCTACACTTTACTTTGGTAAAATAGACTTGGCACAAGTATCCTTTAAAATAAGTTTAAGATGGGGACAGCAAAGTAAAATTCCAGGAACTTATTTTTCTTTTGATTCAAATTCGTTCCAATTTTGCTCTGAAGGTGAAAATGTCTCTGGAATGCCTTCTGTCCCCATTTCTGTCTCATTCCCACTTTGCCTCAGCCATGTCCTCTGCCCTCTCCCTTCTCAAACTTATTCCTTCTCTTTATCCCATTCTTTATTTTCTTTTATTCTTGGATAAGGTGGTGATGTTGATGCCAACATAAGAGCTGGATGGATCCTGGATAGTGGAAGAAAAATGGGGGACCACTATCATTGCCTTGAAAACCTAAAAACATCTTCACAAGCTCTGTGGACCAATCAAAAGTAGAGCATAATATAGTTATCCAGATAATTCCAGTAGAAACACCATCACTCTACACTGTCATACTAACTCAGAATTCTCAGAAATATCAGATTGCTTTTTAATTTTCAGGGAAAATTCCTCACAGCAAGCATCTGTCTCCAGTCCCATAAGATACTTGATAAGGCTTTATTTCAAGAGCATACTCATTACACACTTTCAAGTGTGGGCCTCTTTGCACAGTGATGGAAAGTGGGAGTGTAGGGCTGCTGCAAAATGCCCTGGGTCTGGTTTCTTTATCATTTTTGAGAGAACGGCCTGTCTCTCTGTTTGATTCAGCCTGGTATTTTAGGTTACTTTAAATGCCCAATGTAATGGAATGCTTAGTTGGTTTTCTTCTCTACTCCCTGATAGGGGTCTGAAGGAAGACTGTTCCATGGTCTTTAGCTCAATGAACCCCTTCTCCGTCACTGCCCCTTTCTCACTGGATTCTCTTCCCCCAGTGGGCACCCAAGTCAGGGTCCATGAATGGTAGAGGGGAGGGAGGGGCTATTTTTAACAAGTCGCCCCAGAGGTTTGCGTTGCAGGTGATGGTAGAACTGCCTTGGACCTTTGGGCAGGTGGGGGGAGGCAAGCACAGAATGAGCATCCCTGAAGCTCTGGACCAGGAGCCAGAAAGGGGCAGCTCCTCTGTCTACCACCTCTGGGCTGGGGATATCAGGCTGTCACACGCTGACAGTCTGTGACACTATCACACAGTGCTGTCATTCTCAGCCCTGCCTGAGGTGGGTCCTCACGTGGACTTTTCATTTCCCAGGTGGTTTTCCTGAGCACTCAGGGTTGAGAGCCACAGAATGGAGCCCAACCCCTTCATTTGAAAGAAAGGGAAATTGAGCACCAGAGACAGCCTCTGCCTGGTCCAGGCGGTATGAGTAACTGTGGAGCCAATCTCTTCTGTTCATAGGTGAGGGGTTAAAGCCCCAGAAGAGAAAGGGCTTGCCAGCATCTCAGCTGGAAGGCAAGTGGGAATAGGGGGAGCAGGGGGACCACCAGGAAGTCCTAAATCCCAGATGGATGTTCATTTTGCTACTAGGGAGCTTCTATTGAATAGTTCCATGCTTTCCCTGGGGAAAGGTGAGGTCTGGTTAGAACTCTCTAGTTCTAGAACCCTCTAGGCCAGATCCCTCCAATCATCAGCTCTCTGGGCTCTGAGTTTTATGCATATGGAGAATCTCGGGGTCAGTGGAGCCAAAGAGTTGAGAAGGTACAGTGAGCCAAATCCCTCAGTTTAAAAATTTTGAAAGCAGTTTCACACCCACTTTCTCCTGTGAACCTCTGGGCACTCTGGTGAGGTAAGTGTGTTGATCCCTACTTTGCAGATGAAAAAGCTGAGACATAAAGAGGCCAGATGTCCATGGCTAGTAGACGACGAAGCTGGGACTCAAATTGAAGCTTCCTCAACTCACATTTACTGAGAGGCCCCGTATTATCAGGTCATGGGGAAGGGGGTCCAGGAGTGTGAGAGGTAACCCACATAGGCAGAGGACATAGTGCCAGGGAGGGCCGTGAGGGTTGGAGAGGAATCATTCCTACTTGGTGATGTGCAAGCTTCAATTTGGAGAAACTGCGCCAGTTCGCTGATCTCTGACAAGACTACTGTTACCTGGCGCCTGGCAGCTCTCCCTTCCCCAAGGTTACAGGGTGATGTCTAACCTTGCACGTGGGCCCTCTCCCCCAGACCCTGTCTCTGCCCTGTGCACCACATTCTTTATGGGAGCGCTGGGGAAAAAGGTATGGTGACACAGTTTCCTTTTGCCTGTTAAAAATCTGTTCTACATAAAATGCACAAATAAACATGTGATCACAGATCAGAACGAAAAGGAGGATGCTAGCAGGATCCCAGAAACTCCTCTTGTGCCTTTCCAGTTATACCCTCTGTCACCCCCAGAAGTAAATAGCCTTCTATTCTATAATGATCACTCCCCTGCTTTCTGATAGATTTTTCACCTAATTTCATATTCTAAACAATATCCTTCAGTATTACCTGCTCTTGCATGTTTTAGCAATAGGAATCCTATATTCCTTATTCTTCTGTCTTGGTTTTTTCCTTACATTTTTGCCTGTAGGTTTCATTCAGGTTGTGGCATGCAGCTGCAGTTCATATAGTATGCAGTTACATGAACACCTCACTGTTTAGTCACCTATTCTACTGCTAATAGACATTTGGGGTGTCTTCATTTTGGGGCTATTGTGAACAAGGCTGCTACGAAC
Source organism: Bos mutus (assembly GCF_027580195.1). Classification (NCBI taxonomy): domain Eukaryota; kingdom Metazoa; phylum Chordata; class Mammalia; order Artiodactyla; family Bovidae; genus Bos; species Bos mutus. The sequence continues at coordinate 49,604,344 of NC_091626.1, read as the reverse complement.
ATTCATGTGCACAGGTTTGTTTTGTCTAATGAGGTTTAGCTTAAGATTCTCTTCTTAAACCAGTCCATTCAGACTGAAATGATTGAGACCATAAGGAATTGGTGTGGTGTGGACTACTTTTTACTTGTAGAGCTGTGAAGAGCCTCATGTTAATTAACTTGTGTTGTTTTAATTATTTTGTGTGTGTGACTCACCCATATAGATCAGAAGATATAAAAGGACATTTGGATTTATAGGAACAAGAACAACAGTATCTTAAACAATTGCTCTTTTGAGTAGTGCTGAAATACTGATTATGATCTGATGACTTTCCTAGGTCCCAGCTACTTTCTGGGAATTGGGCCCCTCATTTCCCACTGCAGGTTCCTCTGGATGGGGATCGGCAGTGCCTGCAATTACTACAACAAGATGTATGGAGAATTCATGAGAGTCTGGGTATGTGGAGAGGAAACCCTTATTATTAGCAAGTAAGTCTCAATAATTGGAGAAATACTTTAAAAATCAAGGTTGGGATATTTCCTATTAAAAAGCAAACTCATTTTGATATTTTGCCATCTTTGTTTCCAATGTCTTTACTACTTAAATAAAGATGAGTGATTACCAGGTTAAAAATCTAACACTTGAGACAAACAGAATAATTGGGTTTTGCTTGAAACCTGAGGCATATATAATGAATTCTGGAAAGACTGGAAATTATTCAAAATATCTCTGAGCAGGGAATGTGGAAACCTAGAATACAGAGGATTTGGTTTTGACAAAACACTTGAAGGAGAGGTGTTATCTTTTATACTTCCCTAAGATTTTGGTCTTAACTGTAGAAGTAAGCATGAAAACAAATGAACAAATAGTAATAAAAAAACAAATACCTGAGGGGAGCGGAATTCTGATTGCATCAATTTGCTGATGTGTTTCTAATGCCAACAGGAGGGTAGACAGCAGACGAAGAAGGCGTTCTTCTCTTTACAGAATGCTGCTGTCCTAAAGTGACTGTCAGTGTGCTGGTAAAAGCAATGGTATTCTCCTGCTCCATTACATTTTCCAGATAACTGGTAGACTGAGTTCACTTCAGTGTTAACAAAATATGGATCAACTAAAGAACTAGCTTTGTGAAATATTAGTTTTCTTACTGACTGATCATAGAAAATGAAGCATTTAAAATAAAGCACATATCATAGATGTTCAGCTACTTTGCTAGAATTTAGCAAAGCTAACTGCCAGAATGTCTCATTAATGAGATTTTATATTTATAATCCCTGACAAAGATTTACTCAGAAACTAAGACTGACCAGGGTATTTTACTTATTTATTAGAATTGTTTCTTCAGATACATAGACTATTGCCCAGAAATAAGTGAAGCATTTCTGGAAACTACATTGGCTTTTTTTCATGCCATATTATACATCATTTCTGAAAATACCATGGTAAACACAAAGCCTGAATACTTTGAACCAAATACTTGAAAGAAGGGAGGAGGGGAGAAAAATATGTTATCCTTTCAAATATTTCTACCTATCCAAGAATGTTATTTTGAACCAAACTAATTCCTCAATCGTTGCCTGGGTGTTTTCCCATTTCATTCAGTTTGCTGTTGTAAGAGTCTTAATAGTAACTAAGACAGACCATGTTTATATAACTAAACATGTTTATACAGCTTCAGCGGAAATGTCATTTTGGGTGGAAATGTCATTTCACTGGGTTAAAGTCAAACACCCCAGTACAGTGGTTCTCAGACTGTGGTCCCCTGACCAGCAGTAGACACATCTGGCTTTCCATCCTTGGTCCCTCCCTGACACTCTAAATGAGAAAATCTGGGGTCGGGGCCCAGGGATCTTTGTCCATGAGGCCTCCAGGTCATTCTGAGGCACACTCCAGTTTGAGACTCACTGCTCTAATGGTGAGAATATAGGTGCTCTTAGGTTCTACTCCTCTTGGTGTATTGAGCTCTGCTTAGCCAAATTTAAATGAATTTGACATGTTCTCACTTTCAGAATCATTACTTCACTCATTTTTGCAGCCAATTTTGAGTCTCAAAATTGTCCTGGAACAGATGACTATTGAGCTTGGGGGACTGGGACACTACCTCCTGCTCTTTGATCTCCCAGGGCAGCAAGTTGCCTTCCAGCCCTCCTCAAGTCAGCATCTGCCTGTCCCTCAGATACAGGTGAAGGGACCCACAGGATATTTATCCAAAAGGATGACACCTGCAGCCCGGGATCTAGAGCAGTGCTTCTTGTCTTGGCTTTACATCAAAGTCACCCAGGGGGCTGTTCAACATCCCAATGCCCAGGTCACATCCCAACTTTTATAGTCTCTTGATGGGGGGACCCAGGCATTGATGGTGTTTAGAGCCCTCCAGGTAATTCCAATATGCTGCAGACTGGAGGGAGGAGAGGAGGTAAGAAGCTCCCAGGACAGAGGGCTTTTCCCTTCAGTATGGGGAAATGCTGAAGCAGGTTGGAGTGGATTCATCTAATTTTCTCCCTCTAAGGTCTAGGTCAGGTGATGGAGGTGCAAGACTAGACCTGGAGGGAAGAATGAAGCACCTGAGAAAGGATCAGATGACCAGGACAGAAACAGCTCATAGACAGTAGATACTCAGATCCCCAGAATAATGCCCAGGAGCCTCACAGGCAATTCCTGAAACAGGATCCTTGTCACAGCACGTGCCATCTGACCAGTCTGCACCTTACAGGAATGTGACCTTACTGACCCTCAAACTGTCAGGTGCTTCCTTCACACTGAGGACACAAACAGCCTTCTGCCTGTGCCCAGCTCCATCTCTGCTCTCCCCGTTCTTCCCTAGTCCTGTCCTCACAGGCTCTTCTCTGGTTGGAGTCTCTGTGTTCTCTATAATTGCCTCTGAGCCGCTCGATTTTGTTGTTAAGGGCTGAGCTCCCCACAGGAATAGGACGTGTTTGTCCCCATCTCCTTCCCTCGCTGCTCTTCAGATCCTTCCAGAACTTCCTGTACCTCTTGAAGAGACCCCACTGGACCCCAGAAAGCTTTTTCTTTGAATAATATGCCAGGTCTTTTCTCTTCAGAAAGTTTGATATCTGTCATCATTACAACTGTGCTGAGATTATGGCCCAACTTTTCAATTCAGCTTAGTTCTGAAGTGGTTGGGGCTGCAGAACTTTGGGTGGGGGGAGAGTCAGGCACCAGGGCTGCTGGGCTTCTGCCTGAGCAGCTGGGGGGCGGGGGAGGCATCTGATCATCTGTAGGTAAAGTGTGCACAGTTCCCCAGGCAGGGTGCTGTAAATAATGAGGGGCCACAGACACTTCGTGCCCTAAGTATATATTGGTGTTTGCAAGAATATCAAAAAGAAGAACATGGGTAGCATCAATAAGGGAGTAGCACTTAATACGCTAACAGGGGTCAAATTGGCCCATCTGCTACCAGTTTAAATACTATTGTTATAGTGTTTATATATCTGTTTTAATAGTGCATAAATTTATCCCCATGTTGTGGGATTTTTATGGTAAAACTCAGATAGTTCCAGGCAAACCAAGATGGCAAACCCACACTATTATCAGGTAAATATGTGCTGTATAAAAGATGAGGTGGGTGGAACATCTTTCGGATGGGGAAAAATCAGGATTCCATTTCAGATATGTTGACTTGACTTGCCTAGTACCACTGAATGGGATATTAAGAAGGAAGTTCTGACCATCCAGACCTTCTACTGTAGTCATAAACTAGCAAAGGAGCTGAGGAGGAGAGCCAGACAGAAAAGGGAAAACCAGGAGAGTGTGGTGGTCTGAAAGCAAGATGAGGAATGCGTGGCAGGGAGGATGGAACTGTCAAGTATCCAGATAGTGCCACAAGACTAGACAGAGATGTGAGCATTGCATTTAGCACCAGGGAGGTTAAGGGTGACCTTGACAAGGGGAGTTTCAGTGGAGTTCTGGGGGCAAAATGTGGCCACTGTAGAGAATGGGAGAGAAGAATTGGAGGTGGCAGGTACAAACTCTTCAAGGAGTTTGTCCTAAAGGAGGCAGAGAAATAGAATAAGGTTGAAAGGGGTATTTGGTCCAAGTCTTTTTGTTTGCTAAGATACAAGATACTATGACATGTGTGCTTTGATGATAATGAAGAGTCACAGAGGAAAACCATCGATGCAGCAGAAAGGAGGAGTGTGCCAGGTGAGATGACAAAGAGGTTCAGGTGACATGTGGAATTGGCCTTGAATAGGGACATGGAAGTTCATCCCCAGTAACAGAAGTGAAGTTGAACATATGGCACTGATCCTGATGGTTGGACTTGCTTCTGTTTTCTCATTAAAATAGGAAATCAAGCCTCTATGTGTGTGTTAGTGGTGTCCAACTCTTTGCGACCCTATAGACTGTAGCCTGCCAGGCTCCTTTGTCCATGGGATTCTCCAGGCAAGAATACTGGAATGTGCAGCCATTCCCTTCTCCAGGGGATCTTCCTGACCCAATCAAGTCTGTAGTTGAGATTAAAGGTGAGGAAGTAGAACAGTGAAGAGAGGAGGCAGGATATAACAGTCATAGAGGAGACAAGAGCATGATTGGACTCAGGAAATGTACTAGATTGGGCAACTGCACCATGGGCCCATTTGAATTTAACTGAGACTCCTTCTGTGTGTGTGTGTGTGTGTGTGTCTTTGTGCATCTATGGTTTTTCCCTGGCCCCATTCAGCTGCCAGGTGCAAGCAGACTAATCTAAGAGTTGGCTTTAGCAGGGTTGAGATTTTACCAGGGAACGAGGACAAAGTAAGTAGAGGTCCAAGGAGGTGAGGATGCATGACAGGCAGAGACTTTAATGATAAACAAGAAATATTTTCCCAACTTTTTAGTAAGAAAAGTTCAAATGAACAAGAACGTTAGAAGAACAATCTCCGAACAATCTCCCTACTTTTTGTCCCCTGACCTTAACCTTCTGAAGAAACCATGTCAGTTGTCTTACAGGATGCCCCACATTCCATATGCCTTTCATTGTCTCATTATGGTGCATTGAACATACTCTTCTATTCCTGGTATTGCTTATAAACTGAACACTAGGTTTATAAGCTCAATTCAATTCAGATTAACTGTTTTGTAAGAGTATTTTCCTGTTTAGTCCTAGATACTTCATATTGCATCATAATCGGGAGCCCAGGGAAGGTGGTCCCATATTATGAATACTAAATCTGATCAGCTTAGGGTCGTTGCAGTCAGGTCTCTGTTATATTCATTTTCTCTTGCAGTGACCTCAGTATTAGAGCTGCATAAGATTATTAGAGGGCAAAGGACAGGGAAAATGTGGTAAGACTAATGGAGTGTGAGTGACAGGCACAGAACAGGTGTACAGGAAGCAAGTGTTTTTGAATGTTTGGTACCAGTTGTTCCATTGATTATCTCCCCATATTTCTAGTACTCATCAGTCTTGAACCTCACCATGGGTCTGTGAGTTCTTTAAACTCAGAAGGGAGATCTTTTTTTTTTTTTTAACCACCTAAATTTCTTTTTTACCACCTAAACTGACTTCCTGACTACTTTTCATTCTGAAGAGACAAAACATTTGCCTTCTTTGGAGATAGCTTTTGACTTCGGTCATGTTTTGAGAAGAATAACAACTCCAGGGACCAGGCATCTTAAACTACCCAGTATCCTTTCTGAGCTTGGGGACTCTGGTCTCTTCTCAGTGGTGAGAGGCCCTCACTCTCTCAGTCAGTCAATCAATGTAACATCCCCCTTACCTAGTGTTACAGCCGGTACAATTATGGGAAGGAGGTCTCCTCTGTCCTCCTAAATGTCAGGAGAGCTCTGGGCTGAGGTCCTTAGCGCCTCACCAACCTTCCCTTCTTCGCTCTCCTGATTTACTCTGGTTAGATAAGACCAGCCTACTTTTGATAAGTGATCTTGTTTTAAACTGCTTGTCTTTAGTCACACTTTCCTTGCTGTGTGTATCACCTCTGTCTTGCCTGCATGTGCGTGCTAAGCTGCTCAGTCATGTCTGACTCTTTGTGACCCTATGGACTGTAGCCCGCCATGTTCCTTGGTCCATGGGATTCTCCAAGCAAGGATACTGGAGTGGGTTGCCATGCTCTCCCTGAGGGGATCTTCCCAGCCCAGGGATAGCTTGTATCTCCTGCATTGACAGGTGGGTTATTTACCACTAACACTACCTGGGAAGCATTCTTTGCCAAGTCAGAGCCTCTGTCTCAGGATAAGTAAGATATTGGTGCCCCTTAAAGAACACATTGCCTTTAAATGGTAGCTCTTTATTAACCGGCATTTAGTTGGATTGATTTGGGATTTCTTACTCTCTTTTTTTAAATTGATGAGGTAGTTCCTCAAAACATATGGAAAGACCAATATCTTTTATGAAATATGCCAAAGCTCTAGGAGTCAGAGTAGAAAAATACTGTTCTGCCTGTTTCCTAATTAAAATGTGTATACTAGTTTGTGAATAATGAGGAAATAAATTGCTTGCTTTCTGCTTTAATTATAGAATGAGGAGGGGGAAGATGAGAAAGCTAGAGGCCTAAAATCTTTTAATTAATAAGAGTTTCAGTCCTTTTATACCATGACATTTCCACACAGGACAAAATTTGGCTAGTTGGTTAAACTAATTCCCTGAAACACAAATAGAAGCATCTGGATATTTGGTTTTTTGCTTTTATAGTTGCTAGGAAGAGAAAAACTTACCCAAAACTTAGGATAATTTGATTAATATTATCTGGGATTAAATCAAGAATATATGTGACTTAGAGAGTATTTTGGTTTGAAAATAAGATTTTGTTCCTAAAATATATATCAAGTAAATTCATTCATATGATAATTTTGTTTTCATCTCATAGCACTGCCATTATTTCAGGGGCTTTCTTTTAAAGTTTAAATGGGATCTTGAAATCCATCACAGATGTGTGGGTTTGGCTAGTACTTAGCCCACCACCTAATCTACTCAGTTGGAGCTGAGCTCCTTTGGCCCAGGGTCTTCTATGGCAATATGTTCTCACAGGCATTCACTGAACAACCTCATTAGAGATAAGTCATCCTTTCAGGAGCCAATTGCAACTTGGAGCGAGAGGACCACTCTAGCCCACTGGAAGAATAAATGCATAGGGTATAGTAGCCACTCCCAATCTTTGAGTGTTGTCTGTTCAGAAAACAGCCATAGTAGGAGAATTTGCAGTTGAGAAACAGAATTTTAGTATAGAAGGAAGGATGAGCCAAAGTAGTAGTGAATACATGAAAATCTGTACAATATTAAGCACCAAAATAAGGGAGAAAATAACATCTAAAGTAAAGCTAACATCAGAAATAAGTTATGCGTCTAGAATTTGCACAATTGAGCACTGTGTGATTCTTTCCAACTTCTATCCCCTGCACACCAGAAAAATTCCAGATTCTCCCTCTTTTGCAATGTCAAAAAGATGTTTATAAATATATCCTAGGGATTTTACTGGCAGTCCAGTGGTTAAGACTTCACCTTCCAATGCCTGTGGTGTGGGTTCCATCCCTGACAGGGGAGCTAAGATCCCACACGCCTTGCAGCCAAAAGAATCATGACATAAAACAGATACAATATTGTAACAAATTCAATAAAGACTTTAATAATGGTCCACATCAAAAAAAAATTTTTGTTTAAAAATATATTTACTTTCCTGTTATAACGTGCATATTTTCCTTTATTCCTCTGCTCAAATGTTTGATCCCTTTCTGATGTCATGATCTGTGTCTCTTCTGAATTCCACTCTGGCCTTGGACACATGGAATAGTGGGAAAGCTCTAGAAGGTCTATTTTAACTTCCCTAGCAGACTTGAGCAGATTGGCTCTTGAGCCCCAAATTTAAGGGTTATATCATTTTAGCTCTGCCTCTGGCAGCTCCTCACCAGAGCACACAAAGTGGGCATCTTTTATACACATTCTGGCTTCTGTCTTGTAAATACTGCTGAAGCACAGACTAATACTGGTTCACCCTGCACTGACTTTCTTCATGTCTCCAGCAGCTGCACTGCAAAAAACCTCTACTTCTCTCCTCACCACTCTGTCCCTCTTTTTAATTTCCAAACTCTGCTTCTTTTTTCTGATTATCTCTGTGAAAAAAAAGGCTGTCAATTTGAAGATACTCAAGTGGAAATTTTTTGAAGTTTCAGAAACATATAAGGAGGAAAGTCACTCTGCTATGCTTATGTGTCACTAAGATGTATTTACACTTGGCCATGTGGTCCACATATAAATACTGTGTGACATAAACCCTGTAATCTGAAGAGCCTGTTGTCCTGCCCTACAGAGGGGTCTGGGTAACAAGCTTGGAACAGCTGTGCTAGCACAGGGAGGTGGAAGGTGGTACATGAGACCTAAGGTTGGTCCAGTGATTTGTGTAAGCTTTGTATAGGGTGAGATTTATGCTGAGATTTTTTTTTTCCCTCTGATGGGCAAGGCTGAGTGAGGTGGTAATCCTGTCTGCTGATGACTGGGTTTGTATTTTTGCTTTGTTTGTTGTTTAGATGAGGTGTACTTCCCTGGTAGCTCAGATGGTAAAGCGTCTGTCTACGATGCAGGAGACCCAGGTTTGATCCCTGGGTTGGGAAGATCCTTTGGAGAAGGAAATGGCAATCCACTCCAGTACTATTGCCTGGAAAATCCCATGGACAGAGGAGCCTGGTAGACTACAGTCCATGGGGTCGCAAAGAGTCGGACACGACTGAGCGACTTCATGTACGTACATGTACGTAGATGAGGTGTACTGCACAGGGTGCTAGTGGGGGCTGGGTGATGCCAGGTCTCGTATTCCAGCGGTGTCCTTTGTGTGAGTTCTCACTATTTGATACTCCCTAGGGTTAGTTCTCTTTAGTCTAGGGTCTTGGAAGTCAGTGCTCCCACTCCAAAGGCTTAGGGCTTGATCTCTGGTCAGGAACGAAGACTCCACAAGTGGTTTGTTATGGCATTAAGTGAAATTAAAATAAATACCCCAAAATGAGAAACCAAAGATGAACCCCAGACAAATGACAGTTACAAAATCAGGCAAATAATAATTATGATAATGGAATATACACCTATACGTACACACCCATAAGCAAAATCAAAACAGTCCAACAAAAACAAAGTACAGTAGATTGATCTGGTGAACAAAGGAAATACTTATATCTACCAGTTAAGAACAAAACTAACTAAAGCACAAGCTGGAAAACAAAACTAAAGCACAGTGCCAAGTGGGGAATAAAACAATGGAAACAAAACTAACAAATACATTGAGAGGAAAGGAAAGAAAGAAAAGAAAGAAAGAATAGGTATGCAAAGTTAAATAGAGGTAGATAAAGAAGATTTATATACATTAAAGATTAACTGCAAGGGGAAAAGAACAGTAGGAAAAGCAAATAAAGGGATAATGTAGAAAAAATAATAATAGGTTTAAAAATTAAAATTAATAAAAGGAGGGAAAAAAAGGAAGAAGAAAAAAAAAAAGGCAAACTCCATAGAACTGCAAAAACCCAATGGAGAGGCAGAGGTTTATAACAACAATAAAAAATGTGACTGAGAAAAAAAAGCTCAAAAGCTTAATTAGATTTCATAGTGTCAATAAAATCAACAACTACAACAGAGGGGGGTAGGAAGGGGGAAAAAAAAAAAGAAAATTAAAAAAAAAAATCCAAAGAATCTACAGAACAAATCAAAACATAAGAATAATAAATGTTTTTCTTGAGTCACTGCTGTCAGAGTCCTTTCCCTCGCTGGGAGTCACAGTCCGCCTCACCTCCCTAGGATGCCCTCCCACACTGTGCTGATCTCTGGACCTGCTGTGGGGCAGCTCAGATTCTAATCTGGTCCTATTCCTGTGTGTTCTTTTCTCCAATGTCCACAGCTATCAGAACTAGTGCGTTTTCTTTTGTGGGAGCTCTCAATGACCTTTTATATATTTCACAGACACAGAGTCTGCCTAGTTGATCATGTGGATTTAATCTGCAGCTTGTACAGCTGGTGGGAAGGTTTTGGGTCTTCTTCCTTAGCTACACTGCCCCTGGGTTTCAACTGTGGTTTTATATCCACCTCTGCATGTGAGTCATTCATTGGGGTTTGCTCCGGAGGCTGCACTGGAGGACTTGAGTCTGTCCCTGTGAGGGCCAGGTGTGGAGGTGGAGCAGCTGTTTGGATTGCAGGGGTTCCGGCGGCACCAGGTGCTCAGGAGAGTTGGCAGCTAGGACAGAAGGAAATATAGAGTTCTAGAAGGGTATGGCAACCAGTATTGGCCAATACGCTCCAGTATTCTTGCCTGTAGAAACCCCCTGAAAGAGAAGTCTGACAGGCCACAGTCCACAGGGTTGCAAAGAGCTGGACATGACCAAGCAACCCTGCATGCTTAGACACAAGACTTTTGTTGCCTGTGGCAGCTTTGCCCCAGTAAGGGTTGAGTGTGAAGGTGGCGCAGCTGCTTGGCTTGCAGGGACCCTGGCAGCGCCAAATGTGCAGGGACACAGACTGCCTCCACTGCAGGAGTTCTTGCCCTATCAGAGTCTTTTTTTGAGCCTCTTGTAACTGGCAATTGGAAGGCCTCTTTGGCCAGTCTTTCTCCATAGTTCTGCCCATTCAGGCATTTAGAGGGCTCCCTTGCCTGGGGTCCTCCTCTGTTGTTCCGCACGTCAGACACATAGACGTGGCTGGGCTCCTACTCTGTAGATCAGCATGTCAAGCACTTAAAGGGGCACCCTGGGTAGGATCCTACTCTGTAGTTCAGTACATCAGGTGTTTGATGGGCCAGCCTCTCTATTGTTCAGCTGAGGATGCGAGTTTTGCATGGTTCTAGAAGCCAATGGCACCCCACTCCATTACTCTTGCCTGGAAAATCCCATGGACGGAGGAGCCTGGAAGGCTGCAGTCCGTGGGATCGCTGAGGGTCAGACACGACTGAACGACTTCACTTTCACTTTTCACTTTCATGCATTGGAGAAGGAAATGGCAACCCACTCCAGTGTTCTTGCCTGGAGAATCCCAGGGATGAGGGAGCCTGGTGGGCTGCTGTCTTTGGGGTCTCACAGAGTCGGACATGACTGAAGTGACTTAGCAGCATACATTATTTTATGCTGGTCAGGTACTCTTGTCTGCTCTCAGCTGGTGTTCTGCGTGCATTTCTGTGTCTGAAGGTGTATTCCTGATGTATCCGTGAAGAGAGATGTACTCCACGTGCACCTACTCCTCTGCCATCTTGTCCTCCTAAAATTTTTTATTGAAGTATAGTTGATTTACAATGTTTTGTTAGTATCAGGTATACAGCACCACTTTAATTGAAGAGACTGTCTTTTCTCCACTGTATATTCTTGCTTCCTTTGTCATAAGCTAATTGACCATAGGTGTATGGGTTTATTTCTGGGCTTTCTCTCCTGTTCCATTGATCCATATGACTTTTATTCCAGTATCACACTATTTTGACTACTGTAGCTTTGTAGTACGGAGAAGGTGATGGCACCCCACTCCAGTACTCTTGCCTGGAAAATCCCATGGACGGAGGAGCCTGGTAGGCTGCAGTCCATGGGGTCGCTAAGAGTCGGACACGACTGAGCGACTTCCCTTTCACTTTTCACTATCATGCATTGGAGAAGGACATGGCAACCCACTCCAGTGTTCTTGCCTGGAGAATCCCAGGTTCGGGGGAGCCTGGTGGGCTGCTGTCTATGGGGTCACACAGAGTCAGACACAACTGAAGCGACTTAGCAGCAGCAGCTTTGTAGTATACTCTGAAGTCAGGAAGCCTGCTTCCTCCAGCTCCATTTTTATTTCTCTAGATTGCTTTAATTACTCAAGGTATTTTGTGTTTCCAAATTAAAAAATTTTTAGTTTCTAGTTCTGTGAAAAATGTCATTGGTAATTTGATAGGGATTACATTGAATCTGTAGATTGCCTTGGGTAGTATAATCATTTTAACAATATTCAATCTTCCAATCCAAGTACATGGGTATATCTTTCCATCTGTGTGGTCTTCAATTTAGTTCACCAGTGTCTTTAGTTTTCAGAGTACAGGTCTTTTGCCTCCTTAAGTAAGTTTATTCCTAGGTATCATATTTTCATTGATGTTATTGTAAATGGTAGTGTTTCCTTAATTTCTCTTTCTGATCTTTCATTGTTTGTGTATTTTTGCAATATCCACAAATCAATTGGTGTGGTATACCACATTAACACACTGAAGAGTAAAAACCATGTGATCATCTCAAGAGACACAGAAAAAGGTTTTGATAAAAATTAACAGCCATTTGTAATAAAAACTCACCAGAAAGTGGGCACAGAGGGAATCTATGTCAACATAATAAAAGCCATGTATAAAAAACCCACAGCAAACATACTCAATGGTGAAAAGCTGAAAGCTTTTTCTCTAAGATCAAGAAAAAGACAAGGATGCCCACACTTGCCATTTTCATTTGCTATAGTTTTGGAAATCCTAGCCACAGCAATCAGAGAAGAAAAGGAAATAAAAGAAATTCAAATTGGAAAAGAAGTAAAACTGTCACTTTTGGAGATCACATGATATTACACAGAAAACCCTATCCTTTCAATTATTAAATTATTTAAATGATTGATTTATACTTCCAATGCCATAGCCTAACTCATAAGCAGCCTTCATAAAAGAGCTTCTCACCAAAGTGAGCCTCTCTGCAGAAGAATTCTGTACTGCTGTCCTAAGATAATATTCTCCTCACATGTGGAGGCCCCATGATGCGTTCAGCTAGAATTTTTAAAAATTCTATAATACTCAGTGTCTTGTCATGCCCTAATTCTATTGGTATTGGAGGTAGGAAGCAAGCCCTGGAGGAGATCTGTGGGGAGGGGGGCTGCCTCCTTCCTACCTACTTGTTCCGAAGGCTGAGCCTAGGCTGTAAGAACTGGTCCAGGAGCGAGGGTAGAGGGCAGAGTAGTGCAAGAAGAACTGGGAAGTTGAAGGAAGCCTGGGGTATTGGCAAAGTCCCAGGGATGCCACATCAAGGGCTATCTAATGGCTCAACATATCCTACATCTTGGGAGAACTCTGTGACCCTCTAGACCCTGGTGATTCATGATGGATGCAGAGCCCCAAAAGAATTGCTGTCACCACCACAGAGAGCCTTCCAGGTCCACCCAAGTCAGTCAAGCTCAAGGCAGAGGTACCCAGGTATATCCTTCAGTTCCAGAATGATACCCCTGGAGGGACCAGGCCTGATTAGAGACTCTGGGGAATAGGTGGTACAAGGCAGAACTGCTGCTTCCAGACTAAAGTGATGAGACTTCAAATATTCCAGCATCTCCCAATCCTGAGATTCACCTCCCGGGGAGGGGAGAGAAGGGCACCACCTGGCTGCTTCAGGGCTGGAGGTTCTTGAAAACGTGGTGATATGGAGGGTGCAGTTTCTTACAGCCTTGCAGCTTTGACCACATTAATGGGTAATATTTTAGAGACTTGGTGTTAGAGAAGAAGGGCAAATAACAAATAACTCTGTGTGTGTTGTGTGTGTTGTTTGTTGATCTTTAGTGATGCCCAAACAGAGAGCTAGTAGTTAGAAATGTTTTAACTGGAGGAGGAGGTTCTTGTGCTAACACAAATACTTATTTAATCTAACACTAGAAATTATGCATTTTTGTCTAGATCAAATGCATTTGCTACAAGAGCCAACAGGTAGTCAAACTCATCATTTTGAGTTCTTGACCCTTAAAATTCAATACCAAGTTTTGCTTTTGCTGCAGGTCCTCAAGTATGTTCCACGTAATGAAGCACAGTCACTACATATCCCGATTTGGCAGTAAACTTGGGTTGCAGTTCATCGGCATGCACGAGAAAGGCATCATATTTAACAATAATCCAGCACTCTGGAAAGCTGTTCGACCTTTCTTTACAAAAGGTATTCAGGTGCCGGGTACATTCTGCTGCTTTGTCTATGAACATGTCTGTTTTGAAATCATTTTTAACTTCTTCTGCTTCATAGTTTTAAAATGGTTACAGCTAACATTCATTACTCATGTATTATATAGTAGGCACTATTTTAAACACTTAATTCTTAATTCCACAGCAACCCCAGGTGGTAAATAATAATACCACCTACATTTTGCAAATGAGAAAACTGAGGCATAAAGAGGTTAACTATCTGGCCCGATTTCCATCATTAGTAAATGTTAGCACAGAAGACAACCCCAGAGCCTACATATTTAACCACTTCGATCTGGTTCTTCCTGTTTCTACATCCATCTCATGGATTTAAAAAAGAATTGGCTCTTTATACACTTAATGTCACTTCAATTAAGAATTTAGTGTGTCAGCCATATTTCGGCCTTCCCTCATAGCTCAGTCGGTAAAGAATCTGCCTGCAATGCAGGAGACCTGGGTTCGATCCCTGGGTTGGGAAGATCCTCTGGAGGAGGAAATGGCAACCCACTCCAGTATTCTTGCCTGGAAAATCCCATGGACAGAGGAGAGGAGCTTGGTGGGCTACAGTCCATGGGCCGCAAGAGTCGGACACGACTTAGTGACTAAACCACCACCAGCCATATTTAGCATAGCCAACATGTTTGCTGAACCATTGGTTGACATCTCACATGTTTTAACAGAAAACAATTTGCAAATAACTTAGAGAATTTTAAAACTGTGAGTGGCTATATATGTCATTTCTTCCAGGCTCTGAGTTTTTTACTTAAGTAAATACATTTCTAGAGAGCTTGTGACTTTTCCCCAAGGCAACATAGCCAGATTATGGAATAGCAAAAGCTAGATTCCAAATATCTTTATCTAGTGTTTTCCCTCTTTACCATCTGCCACTGGAATTGAAGTCTTATAGTTTTATGGGTCAAAAGTCTGATGTGGGTCTCACAGGGCAATAATCAAGATACTGCTGCTGCTGCTGCTAAGTTGCTTCAGTTGTATCCGACTCTGTGCGACCCCATAGATGGCAGCCCACCAGGCTCCTCTGTCCCTAGGATTCTCCAGGCAAGAATACTGGAGTGGGTTGCCATTTCCTTCTGCAATGCATGAAAGTGAAAAGTGAAAATGAAGTCGCTCAGTCATGTCCGACTCTTAATGACCCCATGGACTGTAGCCTACCAGGCTCCTCCATCCATAGGATTCTCCAGGCAAGAATACTGGAGTGGGTTGCCATTTCCTTCTCCAATCAAGATACTGGGAAAACTATTCCTTTCTGGAGGATCTATGGAGAAAATGTTTCTTTGCCCTTTCCAGCTTCTAGAGGCTGCTCACATTCTTTGGCCCATGGCCCTATCAGTGATATTACATTCTGTTTATACATTTGAAATGTGGCTTCAAACTCTTGAACTTGAAGGAAAATCAGACATCAGCCTGGAACTGATATTCAAGGCCAATCCTTTCATGCAAAGGATTGATTCATGAAGGAATTAGCTGTCCCACTTGTGGATGTGACAGTCACCCAGAAAACAGCATCCCCACCTTCCATATCTCCAACTCCTTCCTTAAGTTAGAAATTATGCTGCCAACCCAAGCTTCCTTTTTATACATGGGTGGAAATGCTTAGAGTCTAGAACCACTTACAGGTCTCTTTCTTATTTGTAAAGTGTGTCTTCAGGGGCTCTGCAGTACAGCTGATTTGCTTTGTTTGAGCACTATGAATTTGACAGAAAATCTGAATAACAAAAGACATAAAAAAGCAATTACTCCTAAAGAAAACTCAAAGAAACTTAAAACAAGGAGAGAAATAATTTTAAGAGTTAAACTCTCAAGTTAGACCATCTACCATCATGACCCACTAGCTTCTAAGACAGTCAGGGACAAAGCAAAGGGAGAGAATAGAGCTAGTTAACTCTACCAGGTTTCATTCATTCCTCTATTTGACAAATACATTTGGAGACCCACCATGTACAATGGACTTGAAGTACAAAGCTAATAGGTTATCATTGCCCTGAAAGAGTGCACAGTTCTATGAGAAAGACTGCTCAAACAAGGATTTGTTTTGTTGTTATGACATTGATTGAGTACAATAAATGATTGCAGTTTGAAGAGAAACTAAGATTAAGAGAAAGTTCTATTTGGTAAGGGCTTCCCAACTGACTCAGTGGTAAAGAACCCACCTGCCAAGCAGGAAATGCAGGTTCGACCCCTCAGTCAGGAAGATCCCCTGGAGAAGGAAATGGCAACCCACTCCAGTATTCTTGCCTGGGACAGAGGAGCCTGGTTGGCAATAGTCCATGGTGTTGCAAAGAGTCAGACATACCTAGCGACTAAACAACAACAAAAACATTTGGTAATTTAGAAAATTAGCTGCGACCCCATGGACGGTAGCCTACCAGGCTCCACGGTCCATGGGATTTTCCAGGCAAGAATACTGGAGTGGGCTGCCATTTCCTTCTCCAGGGGATCTTCCCAAACCAGGGATCAAACCCAGGTCTCCTGCATTGCTGACAGACACTTTACCATCTGAACCACTAGGGGAGCCCAACCTATACCAAATAGTAAGCACCTTAGATCAAAACAGTAAGATCCAATTTAAATAGTTCTGTAGCAATATTCTGCCATCCAATGAAACATAAAATATCCTATTACCAAATCCAAATCTTCTTTAGAAGGGTATATAATAAACATGGAAAATCACAGATTTGTGATTTATAACCACAAGTATTACATAGTTCAATTGCAATCTCACAAATGATTTGTTATCATATGAAGAAAAGTATAATTTTGAATAGCCTGTTTTTAAAATATTTATTTTTTTCATTTTTAACCATAAATGTGATGACCTGCTGTAGAAAATTAAGAGAATACAGAGAAAGCATAAAGAAGAATATGAAAATTTCCACCCAGTTATTGAATAAAAATATGTGGTCAGTTAAGCTCCGAACATAAAAAGCCAAAATTGCCTGATTGCTGTGTGTCCTGGAGTTGGAGGTAGCTCACTCTGATGTTGTCCCCTTCAGCTTTGTCTGGCCCTGGCCTGGTGCGCATGGTGACCATCTGTGCTGATTCCATCACCAAGCATCTGGACAGGCTGGAAGAGGTCTGCAATGACTTGGGCTATGTGGACGTGTTGACCCTCATGCGGCGCATCATGCTGGACACCTCTAACATGCTCTTCCTGGGGATCCCCTTGGATGGTACTGAAATTTTCATTCTCATGACTTGACATTCAGCCTTTTACTAAACAGGGCATGAGAAGGATAATGAACTCATGGAAAGATACACTTTTTTGTACACTGTTCTTATTTAAATCTTTCCAAGTATTCCTAAAGTGTTTTCCTAGTATGTCTGCATCCTTTATTTATAAACTCTTAAATATTCATAGCAAGAGCCATCTTCTATTTCTTTTGTATCTCTTCTCATTGCTCTAGGAAATAGGATAATTCTACCCACAGCTGAAACTTAATAGATGTGATCATTTCATTTGGTCATAAATACATCCTACCACCAAACCTATGTATTCAACCATTACCAACCTTCTTTTGTATATGATATATATGCATACATACACACATACATACAAACCCATAGCCACATTCAATCTATTTAACTTTCTATGTATATATACAAACACACACACATAAATATACACTTACACCTCTCCCTCAAAGCCACTAAGTATGAAAACTTTGAGCTGATGCTGCTTAAAATGATGATGATAACTACCATAAATTTAGTATCTACAATGTGCCAAGTAGTATAAAAAATTGCTTCACATAAAGCTTGTGATTTAGCATTTATAACAATCCTGGCAAGATTTCTCACTCAAGAAGATGCTTTCCTCATTATATTATAGAAACAAACATTAAACACATCCATTTAACTCTACCACCAACAAAAAAAACCCCAAACATTAATCACGTGGACTCATTCCATTCTGCTGTTGTCAGCTTAAAGAAATTTCTCCCGGTTTGATTTCTAACAGTGTTCACTGATTCATACATTCATTCAACTAATATTTATCAATTGCGTATTTTATGGCAGGTTTAGGTTCTGGGGTTACAGCAATGAACTAGATAAAGTCCTTGCCTTCAAAGAGTGTACATCCCAGTGGCCATATGAAGAGTAAACAAGTTACTGTCTAGTAATATTTTAGGCAATAATAAGTGCCTTGAAAAAAAAAAGTAGGGCAAAGGGCTAGAAAGTGAAGGGGGGCAATTGGAGACAAGCCAAAACTATAGTGGAGAGAAGGGGTGATCAGGAAGGTCTCTGATCCTCTGATGTGGAATGGACATCTGAACAAAGCCCCAGATGAAGTTTAGCCCTGAACCCCCTGCAGATCTGAGGGAAGAACATCACAGGAATAAGAACAAGGCATGATTTTCACTCTTGCCCACACCAACTGAGCTATCACACCTGCTCCCTGATCTACCACATTTGGACAAGCAAACAAATGATAAGTCCTCCCTTCCTTTTCTCCACTCTCCTTGTCTCCTGTCTCCACTCTTTAATTATTTCTTTCAAGAGGACATTATAGTCTGATTGACATCAGGATGGGTGTCTCATTCACTCTGAGGACCTTAGTCACAGCCTCTTGTCTGAACTCCTTTCAGACAGGCACTGTAGAAGTCCTATTTGCCTGTCCCACACACTCCTAAGGACTGACAGTTACCTATTTTAGAAGTCCCTTCTCCTTGATTCCCAAACAGCCTTGACTCTTAGGAGGGGTAAGGAAAAGTGCATTGTACAACTCTCTGTTAACTTATGGATGCAGATTTTGTTGCTAAGAGCCTGCATAATCCATACAGAGTTATGTGTATTTCCACCTGCTCACTGGGTCCTTGTTAAATTCTCAATGGTCCTGGGGGACACGGTGCACCAAAGAGGAAAGGACATGGCCCTGAGGTCAGATAGGACTGGGCTGCAGCCTAAGAGCTGCCAGCCACACTGGCTGTATGCTGTTGGGCAAACTTCTTCATTTCTATGAATTGCAGCTTCTGCATCTGCACAATGAGGACATTCTCACTCCCTTCGCAAGACTCTAAGGATGAAATGAAGTTTCTTTGTAAAGCACCTTACCCTGCACCTGGTGTTTAGCAGTTGAAAATACATGTCTCTTCCCTTCCCTTGTGTATAATTTGAGAAAAGCAGTGTTTTTTCTTTTCTCTAGTATTCAATGTAATTCAAGAAAATCAATTAAGAACTGACTGTTCAGGAGACTTAGGATAAGGCATTGAAGACTACAACATAAATTCTACACTCTGAACTGAAATATAAGCAGAAGAATGGCAAGGCTTTTTGCCTTTGGTACCAAATTGAGGCCATAATAGCATTAATTACTTTTTATTTCCCATGGTCAGGAAAACAGAAGGTGTTGGAGGCTCAGCCAAAGAGAAGCATGTGAGATTCTAAGCTGGATCTCTACCATAAACATGAAAACTGGCAAATCTCTGGTTAACTTGGCCATTTAGGTGCTAAAGTAGAATGAATTAGTGTTGATTTCTTTGGTGACATTCACGTGGCTGTAACACCCACTGAAGACAGAACTTTGTCCTGCTTAGAGTCCAAGATGCTAGGAGAGTCTACAGGGGATCTTCTTTCATCAGCATACCCTTCTTGGACTCATATTTTTGCTCATCTGCTCTGATGTTTTTGCAGAAAGTGCCATCGTGGTTAAAATCCAGGGGTATTTTGATGCATGGCAAGCTCTCCTTCTCAAACCAGACATCTTCTTTAAGATTTCTTGGCTGTGCAGAAAGTATGAAAAGTCTGTGTAAGTAACACATTTTGGAATAATTATTGATGAGACTGATTTGTGTGTGTCTCAGATATATCTGGCCTCTTTGGCAAGCTTTCTCGTCCCCAGAACCACAGGGAGCTGTTGATTAAGATGCTGGTGAAGCACTTCTTACAGCGCTTTGGGCACATGTGGCCAGACCACAGCGGAAAGGCAGCCTTTGGCCCAGGGATGCTTTTCATCTAGGAAGCTAAGAACCCCAAATCTAGAACTAGGACACTGCAGTGTGTTTTGAGTTGAAGACAAAAGGGTTGGCTGAACCTATCATTATTATTTGTCAAAATTTTCTTTTCATGTCTAGAAAAATGGAAACATGAAATCATTTATTGTATTACATTGAAACAATTTAATTTAATGCAACTTGTAAGAATTGACAGTAGTCACAAAAGAATTTTTTCATGATGAACTTTTATAAGGTGTGTTTTTTTTTGTTTGTTTAATTATACATCTTATGTCTTGGGAGATCCTAAAATTGTCATTAAATGGCTTTGCCTTGGTCTCAGACTAGTCTAGCAGAAGACTGGACAAATGCCCAATGCCTGCTGGATAATCATTGGGTTTTTAGGTGCAAGTGTTGTTGTTGTTTAGTCACTAAGTCATGTCAAACTCTTTTGCAACCCCATGGATTATAGCCCACCAGGATCCTCTGTCCATGGGATTTCCCAGGCAAGAATATTGGAATGAGTTGCCATTTTCTACTCCAGGGGATCTTCTTGACCCAGGGATCAAACCTGTGTCTCCTGCTTGGCAGGCAGATTCTTTACCATTGAGCCACCAGGGAAGCTTCAGTGTATAAGTTGCCAGCCACTAAACATGCCACCTCTAACCACCAATGGAAAACCCAGGGGATTTAGAGGTAGACAGACCTGATTTGTATCCTATCTCTACCACTTAGTAACCAAATGGTCTTGGGAAGTTCTTTAAAATAAAATATAACCTACTTTCCAGGGTGGGATATGAGTTAATGAGATCCTCTACGTAGGTCAATCAGCACAGGGCATGACACGTAGGCGACAATAAACATGTTAGCTGTCTTCATACCTCTGTTCATATCTTACTCAGATGTCCAGACTGTCTTAAATTCTCCAACTCTTAAAGTTCCTAAACTTGGTTGAAGAGCTAACTTCATCCATTAGCACATGTTGAAATTCAGTAATATTAGTCTCCAAGGAGGAACTCAGCTTCATGTTGCTCTTACATGTTCGCAACTGGTCGATGAGTATCAGGTGGATGATTTGGACACGTGGTCCTTTAAATACTTCTCTTTGTCTCAACCAGAGCTTAGTGTGACTTGAATCAATAAGGTCAATTATTCATCTCTTCACTCTGGTCAGATTTTGTGGTGGTTTAAAGAGTCATACTGGTCTGCAGCTACATTTGGTCATTATTTTATCTTCACTATTGTCAGCAGGCCCACAGAAACTTATCACATGAGACTGTTCCTCTTTGTTTTCTTTAAAATTAGCTCAGCAACATTCTCTCGATATATAAAATTTGCTAATGGATAGCGAACTAGGTAACATCTCCTATGACCGAGAGCAGTAAAGATCTAGAGAAATTTTTTAGTCTTCTTCCCCATATGCCCTTGCAATATGCCAATATTTGTTTTTTGTTAAGATATCAATAACATATAAAATTATGTTTCAGTTATACAACATAATGATTCAATATTTGTATACTCGGCAAAATTATCATCATAATAAGTCTAGTATCTTTCACCATACACAGTTACAAAATTTTTCTTGTGATGAGAACTTTAAAGATCCCTCTTAGCCACTCACAAATATACAACACAGTAATATGAACACATACTGTTCATGACATCTCAGTGACTTATTATAACCCAAAGTTTGTATCTTTTGATAATCACCACCACCAGTTGGCCCCACCCTCAGCGTCATGCCTTGGTAGACAACCATCTGCTCTATGTGGTTATGAACTCCCACTTTTATTATTTTTAAATTAATTAATTTATTTATTTTACTTTACAATATCGTATTGGTTTTGCCATCCCACTTTTAAAAAGATTTCACACGAGGCTCTCCTGGTGGCTCAGGGGTAAAGAATCTGCCTGCCAGTGCAGGAGCACAGGTTCGATTCTGGTCCAGAATGATTCCACATGAGCCAGAGCAACTAAGCCTGCGGGCCACAACCATGGAGCCTGTGCTCTAGAGCCTGGGAGCCAGGACTCCTGAGTCCAAGTGCTGCAGCTACGGAAGCCTGCATGCCGCAGAGGCTGTGCTCTGCCTCAAGAGAAGCCATCACAATGAGAAGCCCACACCTCAACTAGAAAGTAGCCCCCACTCACTGCAAATTGAGAAAAGCCCAGGCAGCAGTGAAGACCTAGCACAGCCAAAATGAATAACTAGAATTAAAATACAAAGATTTCACATATAAGTGAGAAAGATTCCACATGCAAGTGAGAAAGCCAGTATGTATTTTCTCTATCATGCCAATACTTAAAAAAATACATTGGATTTAGCCTTTTGGTAACAATTCTCAACATTTAACTATAGGTCATAGCCTTGATTTTGCTACCAGTAGCTAGATATGTGGCTAACTCTGGTTCCTTGATATGAATTGTAATGTATACATAATTTAAGGATATTTGCACGTAATTAAGCATAAATTTGGTTATTCATGAGTACTAATAGCTTCATCTACAGCATTTCATTTTATTTAAATGGCAAATAAATCTATTTTTTGGTGTCTTAACTGAGTACAACAGGTAGATTATATTTTCACTTTTATTTCCAGCAAGGACTTGAAAGATGCCATGGAAATTCTCATAGAAGAAAAAAGACACAGGATTTCAACAGCAGAGAAGCTGGAAGACAGCATAGATTTCGCCACTGAGTTGATTTTTGCTGAGGTACAGATCTCCACTGACCATAATTCCCACACAACATATGTGTATGACTGTATGCGAGCGTACGCAGTTGTTCAGTCATGTCCTACTCTTTGTAACCCTATGGACTGTAGCCCACCAGGTTCCTCTGTCCATTCTCCGGGCAAGGATACTGGAGTGGCTTGCCATTTGCTCCTCCAGAGGATCTTCCTGACCCAGGGACTGAACCCAGGTCTCCTGCATTACAGACAGGTTCCTTACCGCTGAGCCACCTGGGAAGCATGTATGATTGTGTATAGGTGTCTAAAAATTCGCCCTTGTCAATTGCTGCATGTTTCTGCTTTTAAATGTTTGCTTTAGTGTTTATATAATACCCAAACTAAATAGCTCAGTATTAGACAATCTGATTAGACTGATCCTTAAGATTTAAACATCTCTGTGTCTGTACAATACAAAATATGAAAACCAGGGAGTGCAAAGACATTAAATACATAGATAAATGTCTAAACTGTTCAGCTTTGAGCTGAAGATTATTCATAAAAATGTCCATTGTCAATTCCAGAGACTTGTAATTCCTACGATTTCATTTTGTTGAGGTGATTGATCCTTGAGTGCCACCTCCCTTTCTGTTCTGAACCTCACTCACTTTCCCAATATTTCTCTCCCTTCCTATTCTTCAGAAACGTGGTGAACTTACAAGAGAGAATGTAAACCAGTGCATATTGGAAATGCTGATCGCAGCGCCAGACACCATGTCTGTTTCTGTGTTCTTCATGCTGTTTCTTATTGCAAAGCATCCCCAGGTTGAAGAGGCAATAATAAGGGAAATCCAGACTGTTGTTGGTAAGAATTTATCAAACAAACAATAGAGCTCAGAAAACAATTTCTTGATATTAGCTTCTATGTCCTAAAATTTTTATGTCAAAAACTTTGTTAAAATCTGCTCAGAGAACAATAAGGCAAGTCATTGGGTCGTATTTTCATTATGCCAGACAGGTTAAAATGATGGTTCCTCCTGTGTTTTCCTAATTTTAAAATAGCACATACTCATTGAAAAAATCCAAATAATGGAGAGATGTATAAACAGAAAATAATGTCACCTGAACCCAACCACTTTTCTCCTCAGCCTCATCCCAATTCCCAGAGGGAATCACTGTTATTATTTTGTGTATTCTTCAAGGTCTTTTTAAAGGGTGACATAAGCACATACATGTGGTTTTATATGTCTGTGTTTAAAACACATGAGATCATCCACAAGGATTTGCTACCTTGTCAGTACCAAAGGCTTTTGAAGGTCCACTTAGGGAAATGGCTATCATTTAAGGCAGCGTTTCCGGGTTTCCAGCAGTCCTTTCTTCCAGTTGGGAGCAGAGGGAGGAAGAGAAGGTGATAGCAAAGGCAGAGGAGTAATCAGTTTCCCTCCCCCACGGTCCTGGACTGCCAGGCCCTTCTTCCCCCTACCCTCTCCTCCTCTGCCGGGGAGCCCCCAGGTCCCTGCTCAGCTCTTCCCAACTCCATCTCCTCCTGCTCTGCCTCTGCTTCACATCATTCTCGCATTGCTTCTGATATCCCCACTTTCCCCTAAAAATACTGCCACATTCAAGTCAGAATTGCTTTCTGGGAGAAAATGAAATGCTTTATTTGGAACATGCTTCACATAAGTAATCTCTTTAGGAGTACATTTCAGACACATGTGAAGAGATATCTGTAATGATAGATTTTTCTTTGTTGACTTTAAAGAGTCTCTATGAAACAACCTATTTCTTTGATGAAAGGCAATACATTTTAAAAAAAAATTTTATCTTATTTACCTTTAAAACAATTGAGTGCTGCTTGAAATAGTTGACAATAAGGTGAAATTTCATACAAGTATTAAATATGTGAAAGAAGGTTTCTGCAGATGTGCTGTTGTAGGAGGAAAGCTGCCTGGGAAGGTAGATAGCGAGGAACCACAATAACCCCCAGGCTTTGGTTCTGGAATGTTTTCTCGAGCACCCATTTTAGGTTATGGGTTCTGTGCCAGGTGTGGGGGCACCGTGGTGAAGGAGCCAGAGCCATCTCTGCTGTCCTGGGGCTCTCAGTATCATGAGGAAAAGAGAACTCAACAAGCAGGCTCACTGGAGCGAGAAGGAGAGCCATAGAATGACAGACTGTAGACAACAAGGAGGAAATTGCTCTTGAGATCATAAGCCTTTAATACAATTTCCTTGAGAGGTGAAAAGGGCTTGTGCTCCATGATGTCTCCCTGACAAAACAGTCCTCTTGAAACATAAAACCGGGACAAACACTAGTGCATGTACACGTGCTCCCTCTAGACCCACACACCTGGTCATTCCTAGGAAATGACTTGGATTACCTTCCCCATCAACTGCCCTCCACCTCCCCACCCCAGATAAACACAAAGAGCAGTACATGAAGGGCTGGGTCAGTAGAGTTCTCTGACCAAGTAAGACCTCTCCTGGATAGCATAGTTATACAGGAGACAGACCTGCCTTGGGACTCTGGGTTGAATTTCATTCTATAGAACTGATACTCCATTTGAGAATGCTTTAGAGTTATCTGAGCCTGTCTGACCAGTGTTGGGCCATACTGAGACTGTAGAGGTGTCCACCAATCCCCAGCTCACCTAGGGCTTATCTCAGGACCCCCTTTTGTGTGGTGGGGAGAGGGAGTTCTTGGCACCTTAACACACCAGGTTGTCCTGGATGAGATGGGGAGGAGGGATAATCAGAGACATTTTCTGACAGATGACTGCACAGGATACCAGAAGAGAACATTTCCTTGAACATGATTAAACTCACCATCTCACTTTGACTAAAGAAGAAATTAACATCTTCTAGAATTTAGAGTAGGGAACCAAACTCAAGAACCACAGAGGTGGCAGATAAATGTTTGAAGCAGACTGAGTAGATCTACATCATGCTGCAGAGAGTTTTTCTATAGGGCTCCTCAGACACTCAGCCTCAGCCAACTGCGGCCATGTGGGGATGCGGATCCAATGTTTTTCATTTTTGTTATTTTCTAGAAATTTAGACTTAACTATGAAACCCCTAGATGTTCAGATAATAAAATTCAAATCAAAATTTTCATAAGACGTTCTACAGAACAAGCACAGGATATTTTACTCCAGTTATTGGTTTACATTAGAATTATAGATATACATTTTTTCAACTAAGAGCAAACTGTTCTGTGGAAAATGTATGATTTTAAACACTGACCATATATTGAAACTAACATGAGCTGTGTCTTTTTAATCTTATTCTACAGGTGAAAGAGACATAAGGATTGATGATATGCAAAAGCTAAAAGTGGTGGAAAACTTTATTAATGAGAGCATGCGGTACCAGCCCGTTGTGGACCTGGTCATGCGCAAAGCCTTAGAGGATGATGTCATCGATGGCTACCCGGTGAAAAAGGGGACTAACATTATCTTGAATCTTGGAAGAATGCATAGACTCGAGTTTTTCCCAAAGCCTAATGAGTTTACTCTTGAAAACTTTGCCAAGAATGTAAGAGTCCTTCCTTAAAACTGAGCGTGCCACCCTTGAACGCATCAACTGTTAAATCCCCTCTGTATTTGTGTTTGTACATTTCATTCTATTCACTCATCCCCTCCAGCCTCACCAGGAGAGAACACATTTCCCCTGGCTAGAACATGCCCATCAGTTCTGTCCTCGAGCCAAGGAGGCTGGCTTTCCAGCTCTTGGAAATGTCTTCATGGAGGGCACATGAGAGATCAAAGTGTGAACAATTCAGGCCCTTAATTTGCCTAAAATGAGATGAAGTTTATTTAACCAACCCACTTTTCCATTTAAACTTATCATATTGTCATCATGTAGATTCAGCTGAAGCATCATCATCAATGATGATTAGATGGAAATCAAATGAGAAGAAATGATTTGTTTTTTGCAGTCTGCCTTTGGTTCTCCAAATGGCCCCACAAGTACTAGTCTCTATTCTAAACAGGATTTAGTAATTAGAAGAACTCCCACCTTGTTCTTAATTGAGGTGTACTGGAGATTCTGCCTCTGTTATGTCAAATTCCAGGCAATTTAAAAAAAAATCTGAATTATCCATACAGTTCCCTCTGTGCCCCTTTTTCCATTGCCATATTGGGAAGAGATATGATCTAAGTTAAACCAGTTCTCTAATTCATTTTGCTTCTATGTAAGCAACCCATGCCATGTTGCCAACTGGTCTAAAATAACTAAGCATCTATTAGGTGCCAGAATCCAAATGGGGACAAGACAGAGAGGTGTGTCCCTTTAAATATTTGTATGACAAAAAAATATTTAGATTCTTGGCATTAATAGGACAGGAATGCACACTTTTGCCTAAATTGTCCTTGGCATCAGGTTATATGGCCTGGCACAACAGTCTTTGCCTCAGTGACTGGCAGAACAGCAGTAAAGATGTGGCCTTCCCACAGAGCTAGCTGAGTACTTCACATGAAAACATAACTGGGGATTATTGAGGCTGTGTCTGTATCACAAAGGGTGAATCAAACTGGAAGGAGAAAGTCTTATCTGAGTCATAGTCATTCCTGTCTGTGAAGAAGCAGTATGGCCAAATCACTAAAACCGAGCATTCTGACTGACTGTGGTTTCAGGGTGAATCAAACGGAGACGCATGACTCTAGCCTTTACTACTCTGGCTAATTGTCTGATCTCTTTCCCAGGTTCCTTACAGGTACTTTCAGCCATTTGGCTTTGGGCCCCGGGCCTGTGCGGGAAAGTACATCGCCATGGTGATGATGAAGGTCGTCCTGGTCACCCTTCTGAGACGCTTCCACGTGCAGACTTTGCAAGGTCGGTGCGTTGAGAAGATGCAGAAGAAAAATGACTTATCCTTGCATCCAGACGAGACCAGAGACCGGCTAGAAATGATTTTCACCCCAAGAAATTCAGACAAGTGCCTCGAGCGCTAAAGAAGTTTGGTCAGTCCCTGCCCCAGAGCACTGCTCAACAGAACTCCACATGGGAACCACCCATCTTTGCCAGGTAGTCCTCCTCACATGAACAACCATGGCCTGTGCCGTTTTATAGGCTTACCTCCTGTGGGTTGTCAGCTAGGCAGGAGACACGGTTCATCTGACCAGATCCAAACCAGACACCAGACTGCAAGAGAAAATAGAGGCCAAGAGTTTGTACAGGAAACTGCAGCCCTAAAGACCCAATTCCACAAAACATGCTTTGCATGAAAGTGAAAAGTGAAAGTAAAGTCATTCAGTTGTGTCCGACTCTTAGCAACCTCATGGATTTGCAGCCTACTAGGCTCCTCCGTCCATGGGATTTTCCAGGCAAGAGTACTGGAGTGGGTTGCCATTGCCTTCTCAGTTGGAAAAGACAAGCCACCAGCAAAACTCACCCCAGCTCCTTACTGTCCTACACTGAATTGGGAGCTTTTTAACATCTGGGGCAGAAGCACTCAATTTGATTACAAAGGCCAGGCCAACATCTACGTACCTCGGACCTCCTAGTGTGAATAAAATGGTTTTCATTTGCTTTTTGGTGGGGTGGGGACTACAACATCCATACCCTTGGAGAAATGCTTACAAATTCAGCATTTGACTTTTCCTACAAACTATATTCAAGTAACTCTTGTTTATCTACATGTGACTTGTCTGCAGAAAAAGTTAAATTGAAGACTATCCTTTCCCAATTTCTCAATTTATTCCTCTCTTACCTCTGATACAACAGGTGTAGATTCAGGTATATGAATACAAAGTAACTTATTAATAGCCTGAATAAGATATAATTACTACCATTCATCTGCCATACTAAAAAATTCACACAATACATTTTAAATTAAATAAAATTCCTCTTTTCATGTCTACATAGTTGCTTAGCTCCAGGAGTGCAGTAACCAAGAGATAAATTTAGATAATGGCACCTATTAACTCTTACTGAAGCTTCTGTGATTTTCAGGGAGGGTAAGACTCTGAATGTATATCTAAATCTACAACCCAGTGGGTTCAAACTCTAAGGAGTGCTCCTTGTACCATTATCCTTCTCTCTCACCATTTCTTCCCTCTTCTTTCTTTCCATGACCCTAAGCCAAGAGCAACAAGCATATCAGTAGAGAACACAGCCAGGGTAGAACCCCTACAATCACATTTTATCCTAGCTCCAATTTAACAGTTACCTATGAGATTTAACAGTTAACCTGATTTACTGAATCACCACTATATGTAACCGTAGAAAAATGCACATCTTGGAATTAGCGCCAAATCAGAGGAGTGAATTTTCCAAGTATTAATAGTATTTTCCTTGTGTATTATTGATATGGCCTTACAAGTGTATCTGCTGAATGCCACATAAAAACTAAAAAACTAAATTCATTTACAAATATGTAAATGTTTGCCATTGAGTCAACCTGAATATTCTTCTCATCCTGCTGTTTGGCAGTAGGGCAACAGCTGAGTATAAAATGAGAATGTAAGCTCCTGAGAGTGGAAGCTCTTTTCTTTCTTTTGGAATCCATGCCTGTCCCTTATTCTCACTCCCCATATTTATTTTCAAGATCAATACTGAATTGACACTCTGGCCCAGAGATATTCTAATTGCCCCAGAAATCAAGTAAAGGAGAAGCAGGAATCCTAAAAATTAAAGGATGGGCATTAATAAAGCAGCAAGTATTTGAAATTGAAATTATCTAGATCATCTATATGACATAAACATATGCAGAAATATATCTGTGTATCTGGATGTATCTGTGTTGTCAGGTCTAGAAAATGAAAGTCACTCAGTCATGTCCAACTCTTTGTGACCCATGGACTATACAGTCCATGGAATTCTCCAGACCAGAATACTGGAGTGGGTAGTCTTTTCCTTCTCCAGGGGATCTTCCCAGGGATCCCAGGGATTGAACTCAGGTCTCCCACATTGCAGGCTAATTCTTTACCAGCTGAGCCACAAGGGAAGCAGTCAGGTCTAGATGAGTATCCAAACACTTCAAAAGCTTGAAAGAAAAGGATTTTAGACTGAACGGATCCTCATTAATTCACTTGGTGATTATTAATGGTTTCCTTTGTCTGGCTGGAGCTACATAGTAGAGCAAAACAGA
The DNA here is from genome assembly GCF_027580195.1 of Bos mutus. Classification (NCBI taxonomy): domain Eukaryota; kingdom Metazoa; phylum Chordata; class Mammalia; order Artiodactyla; family Bovidae; genus Bos; species Bos mutus. Next base: position 49,574,811 of record NC_091626.1, on the reverse strand, counting down.
CTTTGGATCCCTGTACTTCATCCATCTAATTCTCCTGAACATCTACTGTATTTAATATGCATATATGCAGCCAAGGTCATACTCTGCCTATACAAAGTGAAATGGAAGGTGAATATAGTTGTATATAGATAATGCAGATACAAAAATATGCTCGGGGAAAACTGGGGTGGGGTGGGGGCAAGGAGAGACGGAAAATATAGGTTAGCGTTGTCTAAGCAAACTCTCCCAGAAACAAGTTACCTGGGTAATTGTTCAGCTTGTCACTCTTTTCCCGGTATTGACAAACCTCATAAGTATGTACAGACTTGGCTTAAGGAATATGGAATGTCATTGACTTTACATTGGGTTGATGAATGTATATTTGAAAATCCTGTTTTCGCTTCAGAATTTTGCCTTATTGTTAAGTACTTAATTGTGACTCTGAATGTGCTGTGTATTCTGTCTTCACCAACTCTCAAAGAACTGGAATGTATAAATTATTAAGGAAATGCATACACATGAGGGCTCTATCATTTTCAACCTGTGAGGAAAACTGTAGTCTCCCATCTTTGGAAGTTCCAGACACCTGCCTCTGCCTTCATCGACCTCTTTCTCTTCCCTCCCCCAAATGGAAAATCATCTCATTTAGAAAGACTAATGGGAAATGCCAGTTGGAAGCTGTCACTTTTTATTTCTAAGCAGCACCCCTCACCATTCATGGTGCTAATATTCCACAGAAGTGTGGGGCACTGGCCCACTGGAAAGAGTGCTAGCTGGGCCCTCCTCATTCTCCTGTAGTAGTTGGTCTCTGGAACTGAATTTCTCATCTGTATTTGCAAAAAACTGGCTAAACTTTGTCAAAGTATGGAGTTGAATGGAATTTGCGGTACTTTCAGTTGAACTTAGCTCAAAAACAAAGTCAAGCGCTAAGGGTAAAGACAAACTCTCCGTGGCTCAACTCAAGATGTTACTCATTACTTACTGAAGTTTTTAGCCGGTTTTGACCTATGTCTAGGGAGTCACTGCCATGCCATTTCCACCAGGTCAACAAGACAAAAGGAATGCATATAGATAAGGTAATCTGGTCCTCAAACCCAGCCCATCAGGCATACATGCCTCTTTTATGTTCCACCGAGAAAGCATTACAGGAAACCCAAACAGGGGCTCTGTATCAACCTAGAGGGGTGGGATGGGGAGGGAAATGGGAGGGAGGTTCAAAAGGGAGGGGATATATGTATACCTATGTTGATTTTGACAATGATTCATGTTGATGTTTGACAGAAAACAACAAAATTCTGTAAAGCAATTATTCTTGAATAAAAAAATAAAAAGAAACAAATATTACCGACTACAGAACAAGTTAAAATTCTTATGAGAGTTTTTATGTTAAAGTTAATTAAAGTTAAAGTTCTTATGAATGATTACTATAAGAATAATCTTAAATGCACTGTACTTACAGCCTAAAGCAAATTTTTCACAGACTTTAGCATTTTAACTTACTGATAAAACATTTCTTGTAATAAATATTGTAAGTCGCAAGACCTGGAAGCTGAGCCTGCAGTCCAGGTGTTTTTAATGTTTCTTTCACCTACAGATCTACAAATAAGGAGGCAGTAAAGTCTTGACTCTGGGCCCAGCCTTTTTACAAATGTATACTTGGGTCAAATGTTTATTTACTTTCTCATATCTCAGTTTTCTCATCAATCCAATAGGAATAATAAATTCCTCAGAAGGTTGATGTGGCAATTACAAGGGATAATTTAGGTGCCGCTCTCAGCACAGTGTCTGGTATAGGGCAACCTCTCAGCAAGCCTTGCGCCTGATAATGGTGATGCTCAGTAACTAGGCTGATGATGACACTCTGAAACCTCTTTTCATGCTCTGGAGGGGCAGAAGATGTGCCAGATGCTTCTGCATTCATGATCTCACATTAAATTTCCTGACAACTCTCACATTAGTATGATTGCCTGGGAAGGCCCACACTGTATAGATGATAAGACAAAGGAGACTTGCCCATAAGGACTCAGCCAGTAAAGGAGTTAGATTCTTGGCCCATTTCTCATTCCAAACCCTCAGCCCCTCCATCATGCTGCCTCTCTGCAGCAGGACTCACTGCTGGAAGGCTGAGGAGTCTAGACCCAGGTTCTGGGCTCTCACCCATGTGATGTTGGGTAAACCCTTTGCAAGTCTCACTTCACCTCATGTTCATCTCATTACCCAAAGAAAATAAGTCAGGAAATATCTTGGTTTCATCATCCATAAAATTTGGATGATTCTACCTGCCTTACCCACTTCCCATGAGTGCTTGGAGGCTCATGCTCAAGATAGGTGTTTCATGGGAAAGTGCTGTAAAACTTCACTTAGTATAAGTGGATGGTATTAACATGTGGATTGCACCAGCTGCCTCAACTGGAAATTATCAGATTCCATTAAGCTATTACCTAACCATCAGGAACATTCTTAGTTTTCCATAATCTCAATTCATGTGGTACTGCAAGAAAAAAAAGAGTGGAGGAAAAAAGTAGTAATTTACTATTCAGTTCAGTTCAGTCGCTCAGTCGTGTCCGACTCTTTGCGACCCCATGAATCGCAGCACGCCAGGCCTCCCTGTCCATCACCAACTCCCAGAGTTCACTCAGACTCACGTCCATCGAGTCAGTGATGTCATCCAGCCATCTCATCCTCTGTCATCCCCTTCTCCTCCTGCCCCCAATCCCTCCCAGCATCAGAGTCTTTTCCAATGAGTCAACTCTTCGCATGAGGTGGCCAAAGTACTGGAGTTTCAGCTTTGGCATCATCCCTTCCAAAGAAATCCCAGGGCTGATCTCCTTCAGAATGGACTGGTTGGATCTCCTTGCAATCCAAGGGATTCTCAAGAGTCTTCTCCAACACCACAGTTCAAAAGCATCAATTCTTTGGCACTCAGCCTTCTTCACAGTCCAACTCTCACATCCATACATGACCACAGGAAAAACCATAGCCTTGACTAGACGGACCTTTGTTGGCAAAGTAATGTCTCTGCTTTTGAATATGCTATCTAGGTTGGTCATAACTTTCCTTCCAAGGAGTAAGCATCTTTTAATTTCATGGCTGCAGTCACCATCTGCAGTGATTTTGGAGCCCCAAAAAATAAAATCTGACACTGTTTCCACTGTTTCCCCATCTATTTCCCATGAAGTGATGGGACCAGATGCCATGATCTTCATTTTCTGAATGTTGAGCTTTAAGCCAACTTTTTCACTCTCCTCTTTCACTTTCATCAAGAGGCTCTTTAGTTCCTCTTCACTTTCTGCCATAAGGGTGCTGTCATCTGCATATCTGAGGTTATTGATATTTCTCCCGGCAATCTTGATTCCAGCTTGTGCTTCTTCCAGCCCAGCATTTCTCATGATGTACTCTGCATATAAGTTAAATAAGCAGGGTGACAATATACAGTCTTGACGTACTCCTTTTCCTATTTGGCACCAGTCTGTTGTTCCATGTCCAGTTCTAACTGTTGCTTCCTGACCTGCATACAGATTTCTCAAGAGGCAGGTGAGGTGGTCTGGTATTCCCATCTCTTTCAGAATTTTCCACAGTTTATTGTGATCCACATAGTTAAAGGCTTTGGCATAGTCAATAAAGCAGAAATAGATGTTTTTCTGGAACTCTCTTGCTTTTTCCATGATCCAGCAGATGTTGGCAATTTGATCTCCAGTTCCTCTGCCTTTTCTAAAACCAACTTGAGGGCAAACCAGACCTCATGATGGCCATAAAATCCTCTCAATTTTGGCCAAATTGAGAAATGCTAAGAAACCCATGTGAATTTCTGGTAAATTAAAAAAAAAAAAAGAAAAGAAACCCATGTGAAGTCAAGTGGGCCTTAGAAAGCATCACTACGAACAAAGCTAGTGGAGGTGATGGAATTCCAGTGGAGCTATTTCAACTCCTGAAGATGATGCTGTGAAAGTGCTGCACTCAATATGCCAGCAAATTTGGAAAGCTCAGCAGTGACCACAGGACTGGAAAAGGTCAGCTTTCATTCGAATCCCAAAGAAAGGCAATGCCAAAGAATGCTCAAACCACTGCACAATTGCACTCATGACACACGCTAGTAAAGTAATGCTCAAAATTCTCCAAGCCAGGCTTCAGCAATACATGAACCATGAACTTCCACATTTCAAGCTGGTTTTAGAAAAGGCAGAGGAACCAGAGATCAAATTGCCAACATCCACTGGATCATCGAAAAAGCAAGAGAGTTCCAGAAAAACATCTATTTCTGCTTTATTGACTATGCCAAAGCCTTTGACTATGTGGATCACAATAAACTGTGGAAAATTCTGAGAGATGGGAATACCAGACCACCTCACTTGCCTCTTGAGAACCCTATATGCAGGTCAGGAAGCAACAGTTAGAACTGGACATGAAACAACAGACTGGTGCCAAATAGGAAAAGGAGTACGTCAAGGCTGTATATTGTCACCCTGCTTATTTAACTTATATGCAGAGTACATCATGAGAAATGCTGGGCTGGAAGAAGCACAAGCTGGAATCAAGATTGCCGGGAGAAATATCAATAACCTCAGATATGCAGATGACACAACCCTTATGACAGAAAGTGAAGAGGAACTAAAGAGCCTCTTGATGAAAGTGAAAGAGGAGAGTGAAAAAGTTGGCTTAAAGCTCAACATTCAGAAAACGAAGATCATGGCATCTGGTCCCATCACTTCATGGGAAATAGATGGGGAAACAGTGTCAGACTTTATTTTTTTGGGCTCCAAAATCACTGCAGATGGTGACTGCAGCCATGAAATTAAAAGACGCTTACTCCTTGGAAGGAAAGTTATGACCAACCTAGATAGCATATTTAAAAGCTGAGATATTACTTTGTCAACAAAGGTCCATCTAGTCAAGGCTATGGTTTTTCCTGTGGTCATGTATGGATGTGAGAGTTGGACTGTGAAGAAAGCTGAGCACCGAAGAATTGATGCTTTTGAACTGTGGTGTTGGAGAAGACTCTTGAGAGTCCCTTGGACTGCAAGGAGATCCAACCAGTCCATCCTAAAGGAGACCAGTCCTGGGTTTTCATTGGAAGGACTGATGCTGAGGCTGAAACTCCAATACTTTGGCCACCTCATGCGAAGAGTTGACTCATTGGAAAAGACCCTGATGTTGGGAGGGATTGGGGGCAGGAGGAGAAGGGGACGACAGAGAATGAGATGGCTGGATGACATCACTGACTCGATGGACGTGAGTCTGAGTGAACTCTGGGAGTTGGTGATGGACAGGGAGGCCTGGCGTGCTGTGATTCATGTGATTCATGATTCAACTCACAAAGAGTTGGACACGACTGAGCGACTGAACTGAAGAAACCCATTATGATGGAGATGGATATCAGACAAACTCTTCTTTTGGCAAAGATGTCAGATATGAATGAAATAGTTCCTTATCTGGTTATTTCCAAATATCCAGATATTTAATCCAGCCAGACATAGGCATGGGGGTTTCCTCTTCTAGCCTAGTTCAGCTTGGATAGATTAGGAGCTGAGAACACTTCGTTCTTCAGCCTTTCTTATTTCAATTTATTGTGAAGTGTTCATTCTTTCACACCAAGAAAGCAATCATAACTGTAGGTACTTTCTTATTGTGTTCAGCCCTTTACAAAATTATTTCATTTAATTCTTCCAATAATACTACAAAGCAGATATCTCCCCCATTTTACAGATTAATTCTGCCCTTTCAGCCATTAAATTCTTGCTACTAGCTTTGTTAACTGTTCACTGTGCTTAGGTACTCAGTTGTGTCTGACTTTTTGTGATGCCATAGACAGGACGCCACCAGGCTCCTCTGTCCATGGGGATTATCCAGGCAAGAATATTGGAATGGATTGCCTTGCCTTTCCACAGGGGATCTTCCCAAACCAGGGATCGAACCCAGGTCTCCTGCATTGCAGGCAGATTGTTCACTGTCTGAGCCACCAGGGAAGCCCAAGAATACTGGAGTGAGTAGCCTATCTCTTCTGCAGGGGAACTTCCTGACCCAGGAATTGAAATGGGGTCTTCTGCACTGCAGGCAGATTCTTTACCAGTTGAGATGCTTGCTTTGTAGAGTTTCTCAAACCTCCCCATACAAACTTCAGCATACATGCTCCGTGTCTCAGGTTCTCTTATCAACACCTGCCCCCTCCAGTTTTTCTTGATCTGCTGAATTTATCTACCTCAGTTATAAAACATACATAAATCCAAAATCTTTTCCTCCCTTCAAACATAGCTATTTTCCCAAAGAATTGCTTAAGAAAATTATAAGCATCAGCAAGCAGGACTTGTGGAAGGAAAGGAGGTTCGGCCTTCCAGATACCCCCAAAACAACAGCATTTTCTTTACCTAAAGATGAGGCTGTTCCTACCTGTACAGTGGTGTCTAGGTTACAAGGGTTCCCTACTCCAAATGTCTAGAGGAGCAAGGCACTTATGATCTGTAAGTAGGGCCTGTGGGAAAAAAGGAGCATGTCTCACCTGTAGGCACCAAACACAGGTTCAACGTTCCGAAATACAGTGTCAACCAAACCAAGTCATCCATGAGCTGGACTGGCTCACTAGTACCTCCCTTCCCATGGGAAATTAACGCTTTCCCTGACCATCAACACTTTCCCTCAGGCAAGCTTACCACCTTCCACAAACATAGGTGAATGCGTTTACTACTCATTGTTGTTCAATCAGTTAAGTCGTATCCGACTCTTTGCAACCCCATGGACTGCAGCACACCAGGCTTCCCTGATCTTCACTATTCCTGGAGTTTGCTCAAACTCGTGTCCATTGAGTCAGTGATGCCACCCAACCATCTCATCTTCTGTTGTCCCCTTCTCTTCCTGCCCTCAATCTTTCCCAGCATCAGGGTCTTTTCCAATGATTTGGCTTTTTGCATCAGGTGGCCAAAGTATTGGAGCTTCGGCATCAGTATCAGTCCTTCCAATGAATATTCAGGATTGATTTCCTTTAGGATTAACTCGTTTAATCTCCTTACAGTCCAAGGGACTCTCAAGAGTCTTCTCCAACACCACAGTTCAAAACCACCAATACTTCAGTGCTCAGCCTTCTTTATGGTCCAACTCTCACATCCATACATGACTACTGAAAAAATCATAGCTTTGACCATTGTTGCAAAGTTATGCCTCTGATTTTTAAATGCTGTCTAGGTTTGTCATAGCTTTTCTTCCAAGGAGCAAGCATTTTTTAATTTCATGGCTGTGGTCACCACCCACAGTGATTTTGGAGCCCAAGAAAATAAAGTCTCTCACGGTTTCCATTTTTCCCCCATCTATTTGCCATGATGGGACCAGATGCCGATCTTAGTTTTCTGAATGTTGAGTTTTAAGCCAGCTTTTTCACTCTCCTCTTTCACCTTCCTGAAGAGGCTCTTTAGTTCCTCTTCACTTTCTGCCACTAGGGTGGTATTATCTGCGTATCTGAGGTTGTTGATATTTGTCCTGGCAACCTTGATTCCAGTTTGTGATTCATCCTGGAATCAGGATGTGATTCAGCCTGGCATTTCTCATTATGTACTCTGCATATAAGTTAAATAAGCAGGGTGACAAAATACAGACTTGACATTGGTCTGTTATTTCTATATCTTTAAGAATTTTTCACAGTTTGCTATGATCCACTAAAGTCAGAGACTTTAGTGAAATCAGTAAAACAGAAGTTGATGTTTGGTTCCTCTGACTTTCCTAAATCCACTTTGTACATCTGGAAGTTCTCAGTTCATGTACTGTGCAAGCCTAGCTTGAAGGATTTTGAGCATAATCTTGTTACCATGTGAAATGAGTGCAATTGTACGGTAGTTTGAACATACTTTGGCAATGTCTTTCTTTGAGAATGGAATGAAAAACTGACCCTTTCCAGTCCTGTGGCCACTGATGAGTTTTCTGAATTTGCTAGCATATTGAGCACAGCACTTTAACAGCATTATCTTTTAGGATTTTAAATAGGTTAGCTGGATTCCATCACCTTCATTAACTTTGTTCATGGTGATGCTTCCATATGGCCCACTTGACTTCACACTCCAGGATGTCTGGCTCCAGGTGAGCAACCACATTATTGTGGTAATCTGGCTCATAAAGACTTTTTTTTAAACAGCTGTTCTGTGTATTTTTGCCACCTCTTCCTAATCTCTTCTACTTCTGTAGGTCCATACCATCTCTGTCCTTTATTGTGCAAATTATCCCCAAACTCACCACCATTAATCAGTCATTTATTATGCTCATGGATTCTGGGGTTTAGGAATTTAGACAAGGTACATCAAGAGTGGCTTGCCTCTGCTCCATGATGTTGTTGGAGGTAGCTGGAAAGCTTGAAGCCCAAAGGCTAGAATCTTCTGAAGGCTCCTTTACTCACATACGTCACATACATCTGCCCCGGGAGCCTCAGATCCCATACACGTGGCCAGTTGGGCTTCCTTACAGGATGGTGGCTGCTTGGGTTAACTACTGTACAGTCACTTCTTCTCACTTTGTTATTACTAAGTAGCTTATAGAGAGATAGTATGAGGCTGAATAAAAACTCTGTATCTCAATCATAACTTTTTCACTACTTTTAGCATCTACTGATGATTTTTGCCTACAGCAATTCATGTACTATTGTTGCAAACTCTATTTTTAAATGCCAGTTTACTTCACAGACAACTACATTTCTTCAAGAAGTTCAAAATCCAAACAGATTACAGGTTAAATCTCAGAGACATAGAATCCCTCTTGCTCACAAAACTTCATCATTGATAAAGCCTCTTGTTTTTCTAGTTTGACAATCTTTGTTAATCCAATAGGCTACCAAAAATGATATCTCATTATACATTTAATTACACTTCTATTCTTATACACCAAGTTGAGCATCTTTTCATGTTTGAACCATTTACATTTCCTTTTTGATAACTGTTCATATCATTTTTCCATTTCACATTTACTTGCAGGATGCTTTTTATATATGGGCTTCCCTGATAGCTCAGTTGGTAAAGAATCCACCTGCAATGCAGGAGACCCCAGTTCGATAGCTGGATCAGGAAGATCTGCTGGAGAAGGGATAGGTTACCCACGCTAGTATTCTTGGGCTTCTGTTGTGGCTCAGCTAATAAAGAATCCGCCTGCAATGCAGGAGACCTGGGTTTGATCCTTGGGTTGGGAAGATCCCCTGGAGAAGGGAAAGGCTACCCACTCCAGTATTCTGGCCTGGAGAATTCCATGGACTATACAGTCCATGGGGTTGCAAAGAGTCAGTCATGACTGAGTGACTTTCACTCACTTTTATATATGCAGAAGTGATTATTGTATAAAATAGCTCTTTATCAGTTACACAGGTAGCAAGTATTTTTCTCAGCTTTGTGTTTGCCCTTTCTCTTTTAATTTTGCTTGAAAATTCTTTCTCATGCACACTTGTTTTTGTTATTTCTATGTAGTTGCTGCTAAGTCACTTCAGTCGTGTCCGACTCTGTGTAACCCCATAGACAGCAGCCCACCAGGTTCCCCTGTCCCTGGGATTCTCCAGGCAAGAACACTGGAGTGGGTTGCCATTTCCTTCTCTAATGCATGAAAGTGAAAAGTGAAAGTGAAGCCGCTCAGTCGCGTCCGACTCTTAGCGACCCCATGGACTGCAGCCTACCAGGCTCCTCCGTCCATGGGATTTTTCCAGGCAAGAGTACTAATTTGTGTGTATGTGGTTTGTTAAAAGATTATTTCACATTCTGCTATTATTAGTCAAATCACTCATATTTTCACATATTACATTTATAATTTTATTCTTTATGAATTTTTTGGGGTCTATCTGGAATTTGCTGTTAAAAGTGAGTTAGAGATCCAACTTTTCTTTTCATATAATAATGTATTTAATAGTTGTCTGAACATCATTAAATGAATAATTTACCTTTTCCCTACCTGATACAACTTTTATAATGTAATAAATTCCAGCATATATTTGCCTTGCTTTTTAGTCTATATTAGTGATATAGTCATGTTTTAATTATCATAGATTTATAATATTTTAATATTTGGTCTGACCAGTATCTTTTCATTATAATTTTTCTAAGAATATGCTTCTTTTTCATGTGAACTTAGATTCAGGTTATATGCATAAAAATGTGAGTTTAATCATATAGACAGATACACATCAAAAACATGTTTAGAATGCTATGTTAAGCCACACCAAAGAGGATACCAAAAAAGTCTTGAGCAGTGGAAAGGTCTGATATGTTTGAACTTCTATGGATTTGAAAAGACTTTGATACTGATACATCTGTGTGAAAAGATGTAAAGTCTCCCTAACTTAATCCAGAAATACATTACTTTCACGATAACATTTATTTGGGGAATACTTTATCTGCTTCTCACTGTTGTAAGCGAGAAGCAATTGCAGCTTCTATATAGTTAAGCGTTCACAAGTACTCCGAGAGTTTATACATCCCATAAGTTTATATCGCTAATGGAAGAGCATGGTATTTCTCTCAACATCAATCACCAACACACTAAGCAGGAAACGAACCTAGGGCTCCACACAAAGGCAAAAGACCAGTATTCTGTCCTCTTCTTATCCGTTCTTCAAACGACCTCATGGGGAGGGAGATATGATAACTCTTAATTTTTCAAGAAATATAAAATCAGCACAGTTGTATGGCTTCCTTGACCTCTACAAAGTCAATGCTTCTGCTCAGCCAGCTTCGACAACTTTCTCTGTCTGTCTCCAGCTGGTTCATCAAGTAACCCCTATCGCAAGGCTTTGTCCCTACTGTGTGTAGAAACCTAAATAGGAAAAAAAGGAGAAAAAGTGGTTTATTTCAAGCCTTAGAAGAGGCAGAGATAAACTTCATAAAATCCTAGAAAAGAAGCTGAGATAGATGGGCAAAACTCAGATGGTACCCCACTCCAGTACTCTTGCCTGGAAAATCCCATGGATGGAGGAGCCCGGTAGGCTGAAGTCCATGGGGTCGCTCAGAGTCAGACAGGACTGAGCGACTTCACTTTCACTTTTCACCTTCATGCATTGGAGAAGGAAATGGCAACCCACTCCAGTATTCTTGCCTGGAGAATCCCAGGGACAGGGGAGCCTGGTGGGCTGCTGTCTATGGGGTCACACAGAGTCGGACACGACTGAAGCGACTTAGCAGTAGCAGTAGCAGCAGGACTCCTATACGAATGAGTTCCTCAGGAAAGTCAGGCAGGATAGTGGATAATGCCTGGTTAGAGAAAAATGGTCATTACATTTGTTTGTAGGTTTATTCTGAATGGTTTTACAATCCTTAAATACATCTTTGGTAAATTTTCAACTGTTGTATATAATGAAGATTTGAGTGGTATTTTACAAAGAGAAATTTGCTTTTATGGAGCTGAAATACCATGAGGCTAATTCTGTAGTTTATCAAAAAGCAAGTGTTCTGCAGGGAATCCTTTGGACAGCAAGGAGGTCAAGATCAGTCCTAAAGGAAATCAACCCTGAATATTCATTGGAAGGACTGATGCTGAAGCTCCAATACTTTGGCCACCTGATGCGAAGAGCTAACTCATTGGAAAAGACCCTGATGCTGGGGAAGATTGAGGGCAGGAGGAAAAGGGGACGACAAAGCATGAGGTGGTTGGATGGCATCGCCGACTCAGTGGACGTGAGTCTGAGCAAATTCCAGAAGATGGTGAAGAACAGGGAAGCCTGGTGTGCTGCAGTCCACAGGGTCACAAAGACTGACTGAGGGACTCAAGAACAACTGCCGAGAGGCAAGTGAGTCTCTCTTGCGACTTAGGAAACATTTCTGAATGGGAAATAGCAAAGGAAGGTTCCATTTGACAGCCACTGAGAGGATAGAGAAGTCTAGACAGAAAATCCATAGTTGTCATTTCTGAATGGAAAAATCTTGAAAAACTGCTCAAAGTATTTAAAGTGAAGCATCACAAATAGAACAGGAGCTCTGAGACCTATGTACCATGCTTCTCTTCTGCTATACAATATAATTTTCACATTTCCTCTTACCCAGAGTCCTGCTTTGTTGACTTAAGTATTCATATTCAGTGGATGGACCATGTGAGCTGACCATAACTCAATGTTCAAACCTGACTTACTTGACTCTTCCACCTTCAAAACTGCCTTCTCCTCTGGCACGAACCCTCCCTGTTCTCCAGATGCTACAACCTGTCATCTAAGGCTATCGTTTCTACATTCAAACTATTTTTAAATTAACACTTCCTTCCTACTGCAACATCCCAATCCTGCCCTTTATCCTTGAATTCTGGATTCTCTCATTTATTCAACACATTTTGACCATGCACTGACTGCTGGTATATTCAGCCACACACTGGGCAGGCGGTAGAGACATGAGGCAGCACCACCTGCGGACCGGGGAGAGGGCTTATTCACAGAGGATTTCAGGTGAAACTGTGCAAGTCCAGAAGGATGAGGAGCTTCCCTGCTGGGCCTCTTGACACGAACTCTTTCTAATTCAATCCACCATAACTTCTCTTCAGCCTGACTGCTCTCTCATTCTTGAGTCAAAGCTTTCAAGTTTCCTCCTTCATCCAGGCAGCTCATCCACCGAATCTGTCTCGCTCTGTGATCAGAGATACAGATGGGGTGAAATCCAGTCCCTGGCCTTAAGGAGTTCAAAAGGAGAAAGACCAACAGAACCACAAGTATGGAGCTGCCTGAGGCAGGGATAACAGGTGCTCTAGGGGCCCAGAGAGGGCATAAGAAGTTCTGCTAGGCACTGGAATAGAGCTGGACTGGTGGGGGAGGGGGGCAGGGAGCGTTGTTTTCCAAGAGAAGGTGACATTCACACTGGACCCTGAAAGATGAGAAGGTTATCAGCTGGACGTGGGGGAAGGCTAGGCAGAGAGCATCCCAGGCAAAGGGAGCTGCAACTGGAAACACAGAACAAACGGAGGGTCTGTAACTGCAGTCCCTCTCCATGGTGGGAGAGGAGGTGCACAGTTAGTGGGTAATGACCCAGATTCTGACCACCTCAGAATGGTCGTGATGGCCATATGTTCCCTCCACCGGGTAGATTTATCATTCCAGAGGGTGCCTGAGGCAATAACAACTAATAATAAGGTTTCAAATGAATGAAATCCCATGCAGCCACTTCTGACTCATTTCACATGCCACTGCACTGATATGGCTGGGCTTGTATGGGGCTCAGCAGTCACTGAGAATCGGGCCCTGGGATCAAGGCTCATATTCACAAGTCCCAGTGTGGACTGAGGTGGTGTGTGTACTAGACTGAGGCACCGATGACCAGCTGCAGGAGTGCTGCCATCTGATGGCTCAGATGAGTTTTCCTCTAGGATTGCTCTCAGTTGAAGAGAACAGCCTCATTCAAAGTCATGACCCCTTCCCACAGATAACCCACATCCAGCGATGGATGCAGGGAACAAAGCCTGGGCCTCCCACCTTTATACAGAACAACTTGAAGGGATCATTGCAGCTCCAGGGCCTCCCGTGGGATTGGCTGACCTCTGTCACATCTGCACAGCACTTCAACTCCCTCTCCCCACCCTGCTGTCTTCATACCACCAGAGGTGTTCATCCCAAGAGTACCCCCAGTGCACATACATCTCTGCCTGTGAGTCTGCTTTCCAGAGAACCTGATCCACAACAGATACCCTAGGTGACTTGGTTCCAATGTAAACAAACCAGATGGTATTAAAATAGTTTCAGAAAGACTGTACCGATCTGAAGGAAGTTGGTCAGCCACGGAAAGCCTGGAGAGGTTCACCCAAGCTCTGTAGAGAAGGAGCCTCGTTAAGGCCTTACCAGCTCTGTTCCACCTGGAAGGATGCTTCCCTCATGGGGACAGAGGGTTGCTGAGATCTGGTGCCATTAAATGAACCCATATCCTATAATTAAATCCTCTCTCCCCATTCTTACGCTCAGCAATAGATACTCTGATTCTCATCTGCCTTTCTGTGTACCTGCAGACAGAGAGTCCTGAATGTGCAGTCCATCTGGCGGTTACAATTTCTTATTTTCATCAGCACATTGACTTTCAGGCTTGGAGCTTGTCTCCACAAACTCCATTAGCCTGGGTGGATTTATTGGTGCTGAGACAGTGAGGGAGACATATTGCAAGCCCATAAAGCAGAGCCTAAAACTTGGATGATGGTCAGTTTACCATGGCAATGACCTTCTGGGGGTGTCTCAGTGGACAGACAATCCACTGCTTCTTATGATGTCAGCTAGACTTTCAAATGTCTATAGACTTAGTTCAGAGGGAACACAGAAGCAGTTCTGCTTTCCCCATGTAGCCCCTTCTCAGACCAAACTCACTAGGAAACAGACCTCTTTTACCTCAAATGTCAGGGGAGATGACTGATCAGAGGTTGAAGAGATTTTTCACAAGCAAAGGAAAGGAAAAGAATTGAGAATTTTCCAAGGAATGAAACATGACTAAGGCTATGTAGTTGGTATATTAAAGCAAGATTTGTATAAGTAATTTCCTTGGAATAAAGGAGATAGTTTCACTGGTAACTGCTTTCTGAGTTCATTTTAAAACCTCAACAGTAAACTGAGTGATGCTGATAAAAATAAAAATTCAATTTTTAAGGAAACACCAGAAAAATTTAAACATATAGCTTTTTCTCTTTGGCCCTTTTTCTCCTGTCTAGTGTGCACTGTGCATCTGTATTTACATTAACCAAACCACCCCTCAAAGGCAGAAATACCTGCTTAGCCATAAAGATCAATTTTTCTCCTTCTGACACCAATCAGGTAGCTCCTTAAATGATAACAGTTTTTCTTAATCCTATAATGGACACAAAGACCCATAACTCACCATGTAGATGTAGACATCTTTGGTGATCTTTATATACAATGCCAACATATAATTTCCCTTAATCATAGTGGTTGGTGCAGGTCAGACTAGTCAGACAACCTTTGGAGATAATGGACCAAACCTAATAGAAATTCTTTAAATAAGAATTTAAATAATTATTTATGATTTCACCAAAGTTCTTAGCTATGTGACTTGTATCTACCTATTTGCAAGATTGGGCTTCCTGGGTTGTGCTAGAGGTAAAGAATCCACCTGCCAATGCAAGAGATATAAGAGACTTGGGTTGGATCCCTGGGTCAAGAAGATCCCCTGGAGGAGGGAATGGCAACCCACTCAAGTATTGTTGCTTAAAGAATCCCAAGGACAGAGAAGCCTAATGGGCTACAGTTCATGGGGTCACAAAGAGTTGGACACAACTAAAGTGACTGTGCACACGTGAATTTACAAGATTATTGTTCCTGGTATTACTAGATGTGTATCTGAGCCTCAGATAAAATGAATGATGATTCAGTTCAGTCGCTCAGTCATGTCCGACTCTTTGCGACCCCATGAATCCCAGCATGCCAGGCCTCCCTGTCCATCACCAACTCCTGGAGTTCACCCAGACCCACGTCCATCGAGTCAGTGATGCCATCCAGCCATCTCATTCTCTGTCGTCCCCTTCTCCTCCTGCCCCCAATCCCTCCCAGCATCAGAGTCTTTTCCAATGAGTCAACTCTTCGCATGAGGTGGCCAAAGTACAGCAGTTTCAGCTTCAGCATCATTCCCTCCAAAGAAATCCCAGGGCTGATCTCCTTCAGAATGGACTGGTTGGATCTCCTTGCAGTCCAAGGGACTCTCAAGAGTCTTCTCCAACACCACAGTTCAAAAGCATCAATTCTTCGGTGCTCAGCCTTCTTCACAGTCCAACTCTCACATCCATACGTGACCACAGGAAAAACCATAGCCTTGACTAGACGGACCTTTGTTGGCAAAGTAATGTCTCTGCTTTTCAATATGCTATCTAGGTTGGTCATAACTTTCTTTCCAAGGAGTAAGCATCTTTTAATTTCATGGCTGCAGTCACCATCTGCAGTGATTTTGGAGCCCCCAAAAATAAAGTCTGACACTGTTTCCACTGTTTCCCCATCTATTTCCCATGAAATGATGGGACCGGATGATTAGGCAACCTGAAACTATTATCAAATATATAGTCTTATAAGATTAACCATCTTAACAATGTAACTCTGGATATGGGAAGAAGCAAAAGAGGAAAGTATTCCCTGGACCATAACAGGCTAGTAAAATAGGCAGTCCAAAGGCCTACTCCACTAATAAGTAATAATAAAATCCACCCTTGACATGGGAATAAAGCTTCCTGGCACCTTGGAACAAACTGGTCATGAAATGCCTATCAAACTTGGTTGAAATAAAGACCAAAAGAGACCTCTTTTCAAGGGTCTATTGACCATCCTTGATGAGGTCAGGGGTTCAGAGCATAAATCATGAACTGTCACTGCTGAAAGGACCATGGAGGTGAGAACAACACTTCCAATCTACAGATAAGCGACCCGAGGCCCAGAGAAGGGCTGTGGCAAGTTGGGAGAAGAACCAAGGCCTGCTAGTAGGCAAGCCCCCCAAATGCCAGTCTTGGCTCAGAACCTGAGCGGACCCTACTGCCAGCTGTACTTCCTTCTCTACAACACTGGGAGGTAAGCGGAGAAGAAAGGGAAGATGGCTTGATGGAAGGGGCTTCTGAGCCAGACAGACTGGCCAGATCTGCTGCTTTCCAGCTCTGCAAATTTTGCTGTCATAGAAATAGAGTCTCAGTTTCCCCACCTAAAAAGTGAGGACAGAATGTGCCCTACAGGTTGGATGAAGTGAGATGAGATGCCTGATAGGCTCAGCGATCCTGCCATTAGAGCACGTGCTCCCTCAAGGTTGTGTCCTGCCCACCCTCCCTCTCTCCCTCTACATCAGGAGCTCCAGCTGGGGCCACAGGCAGGCTTGGAAACTAATCATGGATGATGTGAGGTGGAGCATCCCAGCAGCTAGTTGCATCTCCTGAAAAACATTAATCTGAAGACCTTATGAGAAGAGACTTTACCTATGTACACAGCTGAGGTTCTGACTCACAGGCAAACTGGGGTTCAGTGGGAAGGGATAGGGAGAAGCAGAGGGATCCTTATTTTGGATCAGCAAAGGCCTGGGTTCACATCAGATACACCCAGGATGTCCAGAAATCTTTGAGGGAAGAGGGAAACATAAAATAGCTGCTGAGAACCTGTGGGCCAGCAGGGATGTGAATCAGTAGTAAAATCCATGTGTTCCCATCAATGGGGTCTCCTGGTCTCCTCAGTCTGCTGAGGACTGCAACTGCCTCACACCCCACATATTACCAGGAAGAAGTCTACAGGGGGTCCTAAGGGTGGGGGACTCCAAGAAGAGCCCATTGGCTATTTCTGTCACCAAAGCTGCTCCTTTCCAGCTTACCTCTCATGCATTCTCCTCCATGTACCTTTCAACCCTTCTGTCTGCACTCCTCTGACTCTCACTTAAAAGCCATGTCTGCTTTATGTCAATGTATGGCAAAAACCACCACAATATTGTAAAGTACTTAGCCTCCAATTAAAATTAATTAATTAATTTTAAAAAGAAAAAAAAAAAGCCAACTTGTACCCAAGGAAGCCTTCTCCTATCTCAATGCCCCTCCTGGAGGAAGTTCTTCTCACCTCCTCAGCTGGAACCTTGGACACATTTATGGTCCTTCATGCTGGCCTGGGTCTCTGTCCCATAGCAGACTCTGACGGGCTGGGACCCTGTCCCCAGACACTGTGAGTCTCCTGGTGCAAGAAACACTGAACTAGTCACCTCTGTACCCTCCCCAGTGCCTGACACAGTGTTGGTGTCTTTAAAATGTCAATAAAATGGAATCATTGGGTAGCTGTCTCAACATTCAGAAAACTAAAATCATGGCATCAGGTCCCATCACTTCATGGCAAATAGATGGGGAAACAGTGACAGACTTTATTTTTTGGGCTCCAAAATCACGGCAGATGGTGACTACAACCATGAAATTAAAAGATGCTTGCTCCTTGGAATAAAAGTTATGAACAACCTAAACAGCTTATTAAAAAGCAGAGACATTACTTTGCCAACAAAGGTCCATCTAGTCAAGGCTATGGTTTTTCCTGTGGTCATGTATGGATGTGAGAGTTGGGCTATAAAGAAAGCTGAGCACTGAAGAATTGATGCTTTTGAACTGTGGTATTGGAGAAGACTCTTGAGAGTCCCTTGGACAACAAGGAGATCGAACCAGTCCATCCTAAAGGAAATCAGTCCTGAATATTCTTTGGAAGGATTGATATTGATGCTGAAACTCCAAAACTTTGGCTACCTGATGTGAAGAGATGACTCATTTGAAAAGACCCTGATGCTGGGAAAGATTGAAGGCACGAAGAGAAGGGGATGACAGAGGATGAGATGGTTGGATGGCATCACCGACTCAGTGGGCATGAGTTTGAGTAAACTCTGAGAGTTGGTGATAGACAGGGAGGCTTGGCGTGCTGCAGTCCATGGGGTTGTGAAGAGCTGGACACAACTGAGTGAATGAACTGAACTGAACTGACTGTCTAATTATTGCACACATGTGCAAGTCTTAGCCTTTACATTTAAGTCCCAGGAGCCCACAGTACCCCTCCCCAACCCCCTGACCACCCACACCAACCAGCACACGCACACTGCTGACCCTTCACTGGTTTAAGGCATTGCACTATCTTTGCCATTTTCCTGATGGCCATGGGTCACAGGAAGGGGTCATACCACAACCTCCCAGCACTTCTCTGGGGTAATCCATCCTTGCAATCCATCCACCTGTAGCTATTCCACAGCACTAGCTGCACCCAGCACCAGCCCTCAAGACCTCTTTGCTTCTTCCTCATGTCCTCAGGTACTGGAGCTCCCCAAGGCTCCCTTGTCCTAAGCAACCCTTCCTACTCAGAAGCACGTGTCTCTGAACCTGTGTGTCCACCTTGTCTCTCTCTGCAGTGCCATGGGCTCTGATTATGGACACTCCTATCAGAGTGCCCACAGAGGATGGGTGCACACTTGAAACCACGCACACAGGGATGAGCACTGGGTTCTGGAATGCAGACACTTCTGCAGATAGAAGAGAAGGTGAGGACTTGGGGACTTATTTGTACAGTTCTAGTTCTCTAAAGTTACAGGTAGGTATTCTAAAGCCAATGTGGCAAATAAGAAGGGTGTCCATGGTTGGCAAAATATTCTGCATGTATGTGCACATATATACCATAATTTAAGATTTTTGAAAAGAACAAAATTTGAGGATATGAGTACAACATACTTTTCACTCACACTTTGTACAACATCTCTGCCTGCACGTTCTCGCCTTCTTCCCAGTGGGCCTCAGGCTGCTTAGGGCTGCCAGTCCCGGAGCCCATGGTGAAATTAGCAAGGGGAATGCCTACAGAAGCCATACACAGTCCTTCAATCTCATAGGATGGAGGGTGTAGCCAAGTAGACCCAGAATCACTTTCTTCCACAGGCACACCAAAATTACAACTATTTACAAGCAACTACTGATGAGAAAGATCTGAAGATTAGCAGAAAGGATCTTCTACAACTGAAGATATACAGAAGGAACCACAACAAGACAGGTAGGAGGGACAGGAGACTTGGTTAAGATTCCTACGCACTGGGTGGGCAGTCTACTAATGAGAGGATAATTATAATTGCTGAGGTGTCCCCTGTGAGTCAGGGATCTGAACCCCACATTGGACTCCTCAGCTAGTCATTCTGTGCAAGGAAGATGAGCCCCATGGACTTTTGTAGGTTTTTAATGGCTAAAATCAAATGTATCTCTCCATTTAACTTTTATCGTAATATAGTTGATTTATAATGTTGTTAGTTTCTGGTGTAAAGCATAGTGATTCAGTTACAGTTTTACAAATAAATATACATACATACTTTTTAAGATTCCTTTCAATTATAGGTTATTGCATGATACTGAGTATAACTCCCTGGGCTTTAAAGTAGGTCCTTGCGGATCATCTATTTTGTATATAATAATGTACATATTTTAATCCCAAACTCCCCTTTGGGATTGATCCCTCCCCTGCTTTCCCCTCTGAAAACCGTAAGTTTGTTTTGTATGTCTCTCATCCTGTTTCTGTTTTGTAAATAAGTTCATCTATATCTTTTTTTTTTTCAGTTCCACATATAAAAGCAATATCACATGGTATTTGTCTTTGTCTGGCTTACTTAATTTAGTATGATAATCTCTGGGTTCATCCATGTTGCTACAAAAGGCATTATTTCATTCTTTTTATGGCTGAGCAATATTGAGTATTTATACCATATTTTCTTTATCCACACTTCTTAATGCATACTTCCATGTCTTGGCTATTCTAAATAGTGCTGCTATGAACACTGGGCTGCATGTATGCTGCTGCTGCTGCTAAGTCGCGTCAGTCGTGTCCAACTCTGTGTGACCTGATAGACAGCAGCCTACCAGGCTCCGCCGACCCTAGGATTCTCCAGGCAAGAACACTGGAGTGGGTTGCCATTTCCTTCTCCAAAGCATGAAAGTGAAAGGTGAAAGTGAAGTCGCTTAGTCATGTCCGACTCTTCATGACCCCATGGACTGCAGCCTACCAGGCTCCTCCGTCCATGGGATTTTCCAGGAAAGAGTACTGGAGTGGGTTGCCATTGCCTTCTCTGGGGGTGCATGTATATTTTTGAATTATAGTTCCCTCTGGACATAAGCCCCAGAAATGGGACTGCTGGATGATACAGTACCTCTATTTTTAGTTTTTTAAGGGATCTCCAGACTGCTTTCCACAATGGCTACACCAATTTACATTCCCACCAAAAACAGTGTAAGAGGCTTTCTTTTTCTCCACACCCTGTCCATCATTTATCATTTGCAGACTTCTTTGTGATAGCCACTCTGTCTGGAGTGAGGTGATACCTCATTGCATTTCTCTAATTATTAGCAATACTGAGAATTTTTTTCATGTGCCTATTGGCTATCTGTCCATCTTCTTTGGAGAAATGCCTATTTAGATCTTCTGCCCATTTTTTGATTGGGTTGTTTGGTTTTTTAAAATCGAGCTGCATGAGCTGTTTGCATATTTTAGAAATTAATCTGTCAGTCACATTGTTTGCAAATATTACTCTCATTCCATAAATGGCTTTTTGTTTGTTTTTGGTTTCCTTTGCTGTGTAAGGCTTCCCTGGTGGCTCAGACGGTAAAGTGTCTGTCTGCAATGCGGGAGACCCGGGTTCGACCCCTGAGTTGGGAAGATCCCCTGGAGAAGGAAATGGCAACCCATTCCAGTACTCTTGCCTGGGAAATTCCAAGGATAGAGGAGCCTTATAGACTACAGTCCATGGGATCGCAAAGAGTCGGACACGACTGAGCGACTTCACTTCACTTCACTTTACTTGCTGTGTAAAAACTTTTTAAGTTCCGTTAGGTCCCATTTGTTTATTTTTGTTTTTGTTTCCACTACTGTAGGAGACAGATCCAAAAACATATTGCTGCAATTTATATCATAGAGTATTCTGCCTGTATTTTCCTCTAGGAGTTTTATAGTATCCGATCTCATGTTCAGGTCTTTAACCCATTTTGAGTTTGTTTTTTTATATGGTGTTAGAGAATGTTATAATTTCATTCTTTTACATGTAGCTGTCCAGTTTTCCCAGTACCACTCTTTGAGGAGACTGTCTTTTCTCCATCATATATTCTTGCTTCTTTTGTTGTAGATGAATTGAGCATAAGTGCATGGGTGTATTTCTGGATTCTCAGCCCTGCAGGACATTTGGCTTTAAGGCCAGTAGGGCTACTTTTGGGAGAGCCAGAGGTCTGTGGCAAATAGAGAATCCAGTTCTAAAGGATGGACATAAAATCTCACAAGCTCACAGGCTTTCAGTTTGAAAGGAGCCTGGGTCAGACCTACTTGCTAACCTTGGAGAGCCTCCCAGAGACACAGGAAGCAACTGAAACTCAGCCTAGGAACTTAGACGCTGGCAGCAGTCATTAATGAGAGCACATCCTACCAAGAAACACTGGTGCTGGAAATCACCATTGTGAAATTCTCTGCCTAGACGATCAGTGCAGGGACCTGCTCTCACCCACTTGCGAGTCTGCCCCAGTCACAAGAAGTCCCAGTACAGGCAGTCAGCTGGGTGGGGATACTGCCCCACTGGCCAGCAGGCCTGCTGCTGAAGGACACCCTACACACCCAGCAGCCCAAGAACTGGCCCTCCATACCAACAGGCCAGCAAAGCCCCAGGACTCCCAGGATTCTGAAGCTAGTCATCAGACCCAGACCACCCACCAGGCCTACATTAGCTCTAAATCTGGCCTCACCCACAAGGCGTTAGGCCCTAGCCCTTGCAGGCTGACACAAATTCTGGGTGTCAAACTAGGGCCCTGCTGCCAGAGACCCTGGGACCCTGCTCTGCCCAGCAGGGGGCCAGCACTAGTCTTGAGAAGCCCCACTCTGCCTTGGCACTGCCCACCAGCAGGCTAACACCTAAGGACCTAAGGAAATCTAAGGACCTTCCAGCCAGAGACACAGATCCACTCAATCAGTGGGCCACCCCTAGACCTGGGATCTTGCCTTACTCATCAGTAGGTGGACACTAGCCCTGGGAAAACCATGGCCCTGCAGCTAGCTGTGTTAGGATCTGGTGCATTCACCAGTGGACCGTCACCAGCTCTGGGTCACCCCAGACTCCACAGTCACCCAATTCCAAGCGAGGAATTGGCCCTGCCCGGTAGGGGGACATCAGGCCTAGTGCTTCTGAGCCATGGTCCCACCCATCAACAGTCTGGCCCAAATCTAGGAGTCTTGGACCCACAAGCAAGGACCAAGGACCAAGGACCAAGGACCCACCCCAGGACCAAGCTCTGTCACCACCAAATCAGCATTAGCCCAAGGACCCTCTTTCCTGGGCTTCAAAGCCACTTTATGACCTGGACCTGCCCACTACATGTGGCAATCTATGCACAAGGCAGGGCCTGGCAACCAACCTGACCTTGGTGCAGCCACATCAATCACCATACCCACAATAGTCAGCCTGCCACAACAGAGAGACTCACGCAGCCAACATAGAGGGCACCCCTAAAATATATTGCTCAGGTGACCAGAGGGCAGTGTACTGCTGGGCCCTGTGGGACATTTCCTCATAAGGAAGTCTCCAAGATTAGAAACAAAATCAACATACCAAATGCATGGGAATAAAAACAGTGAATTATGCAAAATGAGGCTATAGAGAAATCTGTTCCAAATCAAAGAATTAGATAAATCCCCCCAAAAATAATTAAGTGGAAATAAGCCATCTACACACTGAAGAGTTTGAGGTAATAATCATAAAAATGATCAGAGTCAGAAGAAGAATGAAGAGTGAGAAATTAAAAGTTCTCATCACTGTAAAAAGCTTACTCTTTGGGGAAAGTAATTTTCAGCAGGAAGCGGGTGAGGGATCGCTTTAAAAAAAAAAAAAAAGGTTGCCTCCAGGGAAAAGATTGCCTAAACAAAATGCTGATGAAGTCACAGAATGACTCCATCTCTGGAATAAGTTACATTTTCATGTGTTTCAGTAAGAAATTTGGCTCTTAAGAATTCAGTCACTTTACCTACTCAAGGGCAAGATGATAAGGTTCTATCAGAACAAGCATCTAAGAACCTGATACTTTGCAAAGGTCAGAAATGTTGCACTTCAAACCAAAAGCTCTCTCTTGGGATTGGTTGTTCTGACTTGAAATCACAAATTTGTCTTGTCTAAATGTCCCATCCCATTATCAAACAAAGTACCCATCTCGATAGTACAGCATCCTCTGAAGCAACAGAAGTCCTAGATGTACCTTTGGGGGATTCTCTAATTTTCCTGCCCCTTGATTTCTACAGGACTTTAAATTGCTTCCCCTGAGATCAAGGACCACAAGATGGTTTTGGAAGTGCTGAACCCAACGCATTATGATGTCACCAGCATGGTGGCCAAAGGCGTGACTGTTGCCAGCATTGCAATCCTGCTGCTCACTGGCTTTCTTCCGTTGGTTAAGAACTCTAAAAACACAACCTCAATACCAGGTAATATGGCCATTTAGTTCTATATCTAAGGAGAATGTTTTCTTGGGGTTTTGGTCCATGAGGGTAAAACAATTTTGAAAATGACAATGAGTAAATCTGAGGATATGATTGAAGCCTCAATACATTAGCAAATGAACTCAGGTGAGTATTTTTACAACAATCATCACATGTATGTACATGCTATGTACATGTTAAATGAAAGCATTACAAATATCTTAGATAATCCCTTCTAGTTTGCATTTTGTTTTGGTAAAATATACATGGTAGAAGTATCCTTTAAAGTAAGTTTAAGATGGAATAAAACAAGGCAAAATTCCAGGATTGCCTTTGCTCTTCTGATTCAAATTCATTCCAACTTTGCTCTGAAGGTGAAAATGCCTCTGGAATGCCTTCTGTCCTGTCTCCCTCCCACTTTGCCTCATCCTTGTCATCTGCTCTCTCCCTTCGTGAACTTATTCCTTCTTGTCATCCCACCCTTTATTTTCTTTTATTCTTCAGTGTGGTGGTGATGGTGGGGCCACCATAAGGGCTAGATAGGCCCTGGACAGTGGAAGAAAAATGGTGACCACTGTGGACTATGGATCCTTTGAAACATCACACCCTGAAAGAATCTTCAACAAGCAGATGAATGGATAAGAAAGCTGTGGTACATATACACAATGGAATATTACTCAGCCATGAAAAAGAATGCATTTGAATCAGTTCTAATGAGGTGGATGAAACTGGAGCATATTATACAGAGTGAAGTAAGTCAGAAAGAAAAACACCAATACAGTATACTAATACATATATATGGAATTTAGAAAGATGGTAACAATGACCCTATATGCAAGACAGCAAAAGAGACACAGATGTAAAGACCAGTCTTTTGGACTCTGTGGGAGGGCAAGGGTGGGATGATTTGAGAGGGTAGTGTTGAAACGTGTACATTATCGTATGTGAAGTGGATCACATGTCCAGGCTTGATGCATGAGACAGGGTGCTCAGAGCTGGTGCACTGGGATGACCCTGGGGGATGGGATGGGGAGGGAGGTGGGAGGGGGTTCTGGATGAGGAAAACATGTGCACTCGTGGCTGATTCATGTCGATGTATGACAAAAACCACTACAATATTGTAAAGTAATTAGCCTCCAATTAAAATAAATTAATTAATTTTAAAAATAAAAAAATTTAAAAAGCATATAATTATCCAGATAATTCTAATAGAAACCCCACCACTCTACACAATCAGATTAACAGAATTCTCAGAAATATCAGACTGTTTTGTAGTTTTCAGGGAAAATTCCTCATAGCAGGCATGTGTCCCCAGTCCAGTAAAGAATTCTGAGTCAGTCAACTGCTTATAGTGTTATTAGAACAATAACAAGATTAAGACCCCTTGACCTAAGACTCCCAAACTTGTTTTTGTTATGTAGACATTAACAAAGACTTTCCATTTTAAGGGCAAAAAGAAAACCCTGACAGTCTTTTCCACATTAATTCAGCTACTTCAAAGTTAAGTAATAAATCTTGTTTATCAGATTTGGGCTTTGACATCCAATTTAAATAATTCACACAAATTACCATCTCATATTACCATCTAATATTCACATCTAAATTACCATCATTGTACTGTCTCAGAGAGTTGAGTGAGTTTGGGTCCCAAGACTAACTCACTGACAAAATGGAATTCAGGAGTAAGATATAGAAATGTTATAACTTTACAACAGGACTCCTAAAATCTTTCCAACAAGATATTGATTAACTTATCACCATCATCCCTGAAATCAAGCTACCAGGTTTGTTCTCTGATATAACAGCAAATCCCCTGGCTGCTCACCAGATTCACACTTTTACAATTCTGTCATCATCTACATCAGCAAGGGTATGAGGGCCACTGCTCTTCAGAAAAACCATGTCACCAGACTCGACTCTGTTTGAGATACTGATCAGACCCACTGCCTCGTTACTCAATGCTTTGTTTTATTTTGTCTAATGAAGTTTAACTTGATTCTCTTCTTAAACCAAAACCTTTTTGGGAAAAAAAAAAAAAGACAAAACAGAAATGGATGTCTTTTGTTTGGACATTGTCTTTGCAGACCACATTTCTCACAGTTAAAAAGATGACACCAAAACCATAATTTAATTCAAACCTACCCGTTCCATTCACTGGTGCTTTCAAATCCAAAGTTTCCAGACAAAACTCGCAGCCAGACAAATCTGTCAGCTGGTCACTTGTCCTCATTTTCATTCCTCTTCTCAGAGGGACTGATTGACTTGTATCTGACACCACTGATACCATTTAACACAGCAAGAGTAGAGTAGACATCTATTCCAGTCCATTCAGACTGAAATTATTAAGATCAAAAGGAAGTGGTATGGTATAGAATCTGGACTACTTTTCATTCACAGAGCTATGAAGAGCCTCATGTTAACTTGTGTTGTTGTTTTAATTATTTTGTGTGTGTGACTCACCTACATACATCAGAAGATGTAAAAGGACATTTGAATTTATAGGAACAAGAACAGCAGTATCTTAAGCAATTGCTCTTTTGAGTGGTGCTGAAATACTGATTGTGATCTGATGACTTTCCTAGGTCCCAGCTACTTTCTGGGAATTGGGCCCCTCATTTCCTATGGCAGGTTCCTCTGGATGGGGATTGGCAGTGCCTGAAATTACTACAACAAGATGTATGGAGAATTCATGAGAGTCTGGACACATGGATAGGAAACCCTCATTATTAGTAAGTAAGACTGTTAATAATTGGGGATATATTTAAAAATCAAGGCT
Source organism: Bos mutus (assembly GCF_027580195.1). Lineage (NCBI taxonomy): Eukaryota > Metazoa > Chordata > Mammalia > Artiodactyla > Bovidae > Bos > Bos mutus. The sequence goes on along the minus strand of NC_091626.1, from coordinate 49,548,190 downwards.
GGGGTTTTTTTGTATTAAAAAACAAACTCATTTTGATATTTTGATGTCTATTGCTAAAGATATCTTTTTATTACTTAAGTCAAGGAGGACACCTGCAGCTCAAGAAGTAAAGCAGTGCTTCTCACCCTGGCTTCTATTCAAAACCCCATAGCCCTGGCTATAAACCCAATTTTTACAGTCTCCAGTGGGGAGGGAACCCAGTCATCACTAGATTTTAGAAGTCTCCAAGTGATTGCAGCATGCTGCAGAGCTGGAGGGAGGAGAGGAGGTAAGAAGCTCCCAGGACAGAGGGCTTTTCCCTTCAGTATGGGGAAATGCTGAAGCAGGTTGGAGTGGATTCATCTAATTTTCTCCCCCTAAGGTCTAGGTCAGGTGATGGAGGTGCAAGACTAGACCTGGAGGGAAGAATGAAGCACCTGAGAAAGGATCAGATGACCAGGACAGAAACAGCTCATAGACAGTAGATACTCAGATCCCCAGAATAATGCCCAGGAGCCTCACAGGCAATTCCTGAAACAGGATCCTTGTCACAGCACGTGCCATCTGACCAGTCTGCACCTTACAGGAATGTGACCTTACTGACCCCCAAACTGTCAGGTGCTTCCTTCACACTGAGGACACAAACAGCCTTCTGCCTGTGCCCAGCTCCATCTCTGCTCTCCCCGTTCTTCCCTGGTCCTGTCCTCACAGGCTCTTCTCTGGTTGGAGTCTCTGTGTTCTCTATAATTGCCTCTGAGCCGCTCGATTTTGTTGTTAAGGGCTGAGCTCCCCACAGGAATAGGACGTGTTTGTCCCCATCTCCTTCCCTCGCTGCTCTTCAGATCCTTCCAGAACTTCCTGTACCTCTTGAAGAGACCCCACTGGACCCCAGAAAGCTTTTTCTTTGAATAATATGCCAGGTCTTTTCTCTTCAGAAAGTTTGATATCTGTCATCATTACAACTGTGCTGAGATTATGGCCCAACTTTTCAATTCAGCTTAGTTCTGAAGTGGTTGGGGCTGCAGAACTTTGGGTGGGGGAGAGTCAGGCACCAGGGCTGCTGGGCTTCTGCCTGAGCAGCTGGGGGGGGGGGGAGGGCATCTGATCATCTGTAGGTAAAGTGTGCACAGTTCCCCAGGCAGAGGTGCTGTAAATAATGAGGGGCCACAGACACTTCGTGCCCTAAGTATATATTGGTGTTTGCAAGAATATCAAAAAGAAGAACATGGGTAGCATCAATAAGCGAGTAGCACTTAATACGCTAACAGGGGTCAAATTGGCCCATCTGCTACCAGTTTAAATACTATTGTTATAGTGTTTATATATCTGTTTTAATAGTGCATAAATTTATCCCCATGTTGTGGGATTTTTATGGTAAAACTCAGATAGTTCCAGGCAAACCAGGATGGTAGCCCACACTACTATCAGGTAGATATGTGCTGTATAAAAGATGAGGTGGGTGGAACATCTTTCGGATGGGGAAAAATCAGGATTCCATTTCAGATATGTTGACTTGACTTGCCTAGTACCACTGAATGGGATATTAAGTAGGAAATTCTGACCATCCAGACCTTCTACTGTAGTCATAAACTAGCAAAGGAGCTGAGGAGGGGAGCCAGACAGAAAAGGGAAAACCAGGAGAGTGTGGTGGTCTGAAAGCAAGATGAGGAATGCATGTCAGGGAGGATGGAACTGCCAAGCATTCAGATAGTGCCACAAGACTAGACAGAGATGTGAGCATTGCATTTAGCACCAGGCAGGTTAAGGGTGACCTTGACAAGGGGAGTTTCAGTGGAGTTCTGGGGGCAAAATGTGACCACTGAGGAGAATGGGGAGAGAAGAATTGGAGGTGGCAGGTACAAACTCTTCAAGGAGTTTGTCCTAAAGGAGGCAGAGGAATAGAATAAGGTTGAAAGGGGTATTTGGTCCAAGTCTTTTTGTTTGCTAAGATACAAGATACCATGACATGTGTGCTTTGGTGGGAATGATGAGTCACAGAGGAAAACCATTGATGCAGCAGAAAGGAGGAGTGTGCCAGCTGAAATGACAAAGGAGTGACATGTGGAATTGGCCTTGAATAGGGACATGGGAGTTCATCCCCAGTAAAAAGGGATGAACTAACAGAGAGATTAGTTCATTCCTAGCCCAGGGATTGAAGCCACACCTCCTGTGGCTCCTACATTGGCAGGCAGGAGACTTTACCACTTTACATTGGCAAATCCTTTACCACTGATCACCTAGGAAGCCCATATCCACGTGCATCAATAGCCTTTTCTCTAGCCCCTTTCAGCTGCCGTGTGCAAGCACAGACTTAACTAAGAGTTGGCTTTAATCAGGGTTGACTTTTTACATCTTACAGAATGTCCCACATTTCATATTTCTTTCAATGTCTCATTATGATGTCATTGAACATTCTCTCTATTCCCGGTATTGCTTATAAACTGAACACCAGGTCTATTAGGCTCAACTTGAATCAGGCTAATTTGTAAGAATACTTTCCTGTTTAATCCTATAGACTTCATATTGCATCACATCAGGAGACTGGGAAAGGTGGTCTCATATTATGGATACTAAATTTGATCAGCTTAAGATGGTTGCAATCAGGTCTGTCTGTTAATATTCACTTTCTCTTGCAGTGACCTCAGTATCAGAACTGGGTAAGAATATCAGAAGGCAAAGGACAGGGAAAATGTGGCAGGATTGTTGGACTGTGAGTGACGGCACAGAACAGGCCTACAGGAAGCAAGTGTTTTTGAATGTTTGGTACCAGTTATTCCATTGATTGTCTCCCCATATTTCTAGTACTCATCAATCTTGAACCTCACCACCGGTCTGTGAGTTCTTTAAACTCAGAAATGAGGGTGGCTTCTCTTTACCACTGACACTAACTTCCTGGTTACTTTTTATTTTGAAGAGACAATAGGTTTGCCATCTTTGGAGATGGCTTTTGACTTCAGTCATGTTTCAAGAAGCATAATGACTCCGGGGACCAGGCATCTTACACTGTCCACTATCCATTCTGAGCTTGTGGATTCTCTGATCTCTTCTCAGTTAGTCAGTGTAATATCTCCCTCACCTGCTGTGACAGGCTGGCCCAGCTGGGGGAAGGAAGTCTCTACAGTTCTCCTGAATGTCGGGAGAGCTCTGGGCTAGTGTTCTTAGCTCCTCACCAACATTCCCTTCATCATTTTCCTGATCTACTCCAGTTAGAGAAAGCCAACCTATTTATTTTAAACCCTAAAGAAGTGTATATCATTTCTGTCTTGCCTACTTTGTTCTCTGCCAAGTCAGAGCCTCTGACTCTGATTTGTCTCTAACTGAGATATTGGCACCCCCTGGTGGACAATTGATTTAATCGTTAGCTCTTCATTAGCTAACATTAAGTTGGAGAAGGAAATGGCAACCCACTCCAGTGTTCTTGCCTGGAGAATCCCAGGGACAGAGGAGCCTAGTGGGCTGCCATCTATGGGGTCGCACAGAGTCGGGCACGACTGAAGCGAAGCAGAAAGTTGGGTTGAAGTTTTTGTTTTTAATTAATTTATTTTTAATTGGCTTCCCTTGTAGCTCAGTTGGTAAAAAATCTGCCTGCAATGCAGGAGACCTGGGTTCGATTCCTGGCTCTGGAAAATCCCCTGGGGAAGGAAGTGGCAACCCACTCGACTATTCTTGCCTGGAGAATTCCATGGACAGAGGAGCCTGGCAGGCTACAGTCCATGGGGTCACAAGAGTCAGACATGATTTAGCGACTAAACGACAACAAATTTTTAATTGGAGGATAATTGCTTTACATTACTGTGTCAGCTTCTGCCATCCATCAACAAGAATCAGTCATAGGTATAAAGATGTCCCCTCCCTCTTGAAGCTCCCTCCAACTCCACCCCATCCCCTCCCTCTAAGTTGTCACAGAGCGCTGGTTTTGGCTCCCCGTGGGCTGAAGCTTTTAACTGGGCAGAATTCATCAAAACATTTGGACACACCAATGTGTTTTATGATATACCCAAAAGCTCTAAATGTCAGAGTACAATAGTATTCTTTGTCCTCTAAGAACTTAAAATTTGTTGATCCTAGTTTGTGAAGTAAAAGTATACCAATGACTTACTTGCTGCTTTGATTATAGAGTGAGGGAGGGGATGGTAAGAATAGCTAGAATTCTGAAATCTATCAATTAATTAGAAGTTCAGTCCTTTCTATGGCATGATGTCTGTACATAGGGCAAAATTTTATCTGTGTGTCAATCATATTAATTTCCTGGAATACAAATAGAAGTATCTGGATTTGCTTCAGTATTAAATATACAATGGAATAAATAAAGCTACCCTACATTTTATACTAAAGAGAACTACCCTGTTATCCTTTATCCTCTCAATTGTAAATTATTTAAATGGTTGATTTTTCTTGCCAATGCCGTACCCTAAATTATAAGCAGTCTTAATAAAAAAATCTCAACAAAGTGAGGCTCTCTGTAGAAGCATTCTGTACCACTGTCCTAAGAAGACAATATTCTCTGCACACATGGAGGCCCCAGTTTGTCTTCAGCCAGGAATTTACAACATTCTATAATGCTCCTCGCTTATTGTGCCCAAATTAGACTGGGATTGGGAGCAGGAAACAAGTCCTGGAGGAGGAGATGGGTGGGGAAGGGTTGCCTCCACCTTCCTAGTTGCTCTGAAGCCCAGTCCAGGGCTAAAGAGCTGGGTATGTGAGTGAAGATAGAAGGCACAGTAGTGGAAGGAGAACTGGGAAATTCAAGGAAGCCTGGGCTATTGGCAAAGTCCCACAGAAGCCACATCAAGGGCTATCTAATGGCTCAATATATCCTATGTCTTGGGAGAACTCTGTGACCCTGAAGACCTTGGTGATTCATGATGAATGCAGAGCTCCAGGAGAGCAACTGTCACCACCACACAGAGGATTCCAGGCCCACCCAAGTCAGCCAAGCTCAGGGCAGAGGTACCAAGGTATATCCTTCAGTCCCAGAGTGATATCCCTGGAAGGGCCAGGCCTGATTAGAGACTCTGAGGAATTGGTGGTACAAGGCAGAACTGCTGCTTCCAGACTAAAGAGATGAGACTTCAATTATTCCAGTACCTCCCAATTCTGAGGCTCCCTTATGCAGGGAAAGGGGGTCTTGGGGGTGGGAGGTGGGGAGCAAGGAGAAGGGCACTGTCTGGAGTGGGGCTGCCTCAGGGCTGGAGGCTCCTGGAAACGTGGTGGTGTGGAGGATGCACTTTCTTACAGCCTTGCAGCTTTGACCACATTAGTGGATAATATTTTAGAGACTAGCTATTAGAGAAGGGCAAATAACAAATAACTCTATGTGTGCATTGTTTGTTGATCTTTAGTAATGCTCAAACAGAGAGCTAGTAGGTAGAAATGTTTCAACCAGAGAAGGAGGTTCTTTTGCTAACACAGAGAAGGAGGTGCTCATTTAATCTGAATACTAGAAAGTATGCACTGAATTTAGATCAACAGGCATTTTCTATGAGAGACACCAGGTCAGCAAACTCATCACACTGAGTTCTTCTGACCCTTAACAAGTAACCCCAAGGGTTTGCTCTCTCTGTAGGTCCTCGAGAGTGAGAGAGTCAGTTCCTAGGCAGGTTGATAGGGAGTCTAGGGGTCCCCAAGGAGAGAGGGGTCTGGAATTCTCAAGGAGGAAGAAAGGACAAACTTTTTTTTCTTTCTCCACATTCCTTAGGATTATATAACAATAATGTATCCTGCCTAAGGACAGTCTTTGGATTCAACCTTCTGTTATCTTAAAATGTTAATTATGGGAGTAGACCTGGTCTTTACAAGGATGTATCTTGCCTGAGGACAGTGTTATCTTAAAATGTTAATTATGGGAGTAGACCTGGTCTTTACAAGGATGTATCTTGCCTGAGGACAGTGTTATCTTAAAATGTTAATTATGGGAGTAGACCTGGTCTTTACAAGGATGTATCTTGCCTGAGGACAGTGTTATCTTAAAATGTTAATTATGGGAGTAGACCTGGTCTTTACAAGGATGTATCTTGCCTGAGGACAGTGTTATCTTAAAATGTAAATTATGGGAGTAGGTCTGATGAGGTCTTTACAACCTCCAGACATTCTTTGGATTATATAACCTCCTTGTTAACACTAGCAAGTGGGTACTCTTTCTACCCCCTTCTGATGCCTATGTCAGAAGCTTTCTCTATCTCCTTTATACTTTAATAAAACTTTATTACACAAAAGCTCTGAGCGATCAAGCCTCGTCTCTGGCCCCGGATTGAATTCTTCTCCTCCAGGGGCCAAGAATCCCGGTGTATTCACGTGATTCAACAACCACCTTTCAAGAGTGTTTCACGTAATGAAGCACAATCGTTATACATCTTGATTTGGCAGCAAACTTGGCTTGCAGTTCATCGGCATGCATGAGAAATGCATCATATTTAACAATAATCCAGTGATCTGGAAAGCTGTCAGAACTTACTTTATGAAAGGTATTCAGGTGTCTGGCTAAATTCTGCTTTTTTGTCTATGAATATGCCTTATGAAATCATTAACTTCTGCTGCTTCACCGTTTTGAAATAGTAAGAGCTAGCATTCATTCTGGGTTTCCCAGGTGGTGCTAGTGTGTAAAGAACCCGCCTGACAATGCAGGAAACACAGGTTCAATCCCTGGGTCAGGAAGAGGCCTTGGAAGAGGGCATGACAACCCACTCCAGTATTCTGCCTGGAGAATCCCCAGGGACAGAGGAGCCTGGAGGGCTATAGGGTCACAGAGTTCGAAATGACTGAAGCGACTGAGCACAGCACAGCATTCATTACACATGTACTCTGTAATAGGCACTGTTTTAAACACCGGATGCCTTAATCCCACAGCGACTCCATGTGGTAAATACCACCTACATTTTGCAAATGAGAAAACTGAGGCATAAAGAAGTTAAGTGAGTGAGTGAAGTCGCTCAGTTGTGTCCAACTCTTTGCGACCCGGTGGACTGTAGGTACCATGCTCAATTTCCACCATTAATAAAAGGTAGCACAGAAGAAAACCTCAGAGCCTACATATTTAACCACTTCAATTTAGTTCTTCCTGTTTTTACATCGACCTTATGGATGTGAAAAAGAATTGGCTCTCTATACACTTAATGTCACTTCAATTAAGAATTTAGTGTGTCAGCCATATAGTTGATTTAACAGAGCAACATGTTTGCTGAGCCATTGGCTGACATCCCAGATGTTTTAACAGAAGGCAATTTGCAAATAACTTCGAGAATTTTAGAACTGAGAAGGGGTGCATTATCTCTTCCAACCTCTGAATTTCATACTTAAGTAAATACATTTCTAGAGAGCTAGTGATTTCCCCCAGGCAACACAGCCAGATATGGAAGAACAGAAACTAGATTCCAAATATTCTTATTTAGCGATTTATCTCTTTACTATACCCTGCTGAAATTGAAGTCTTTGGCTTCAAACTACATATTCCTTATCTTACAGTTTTATGAGTCAAAAGTCAGATGTGAGTCAGTTCAGTTCAGTTCAGTCACTCAGTCGTGTCCGACTCTTTGCAACCCCATGGACTGCAGCACGCCAGGCTTCCCTGTCCATCACCAACTCCTGAAGCTTGCTCAAATTTATGTCCATTGAGTCAGTGATGCCATTCAGCCATCTCATCCTCTGATGTCCTCTTCTCTTTCTGCCTTCAATCTTTCCCAGCATCAGGGTCTTTTCCAGTGAGTGGCCCTTCACATCAGATAGCCAAAATATTGGAGCTTCAGCTTCAGCATCAGTCCTTCCAATGAATATTCAGGATTGATGCCTTTAGGATTTACTGGTTGGATCTCCTTGCAGTCCAAGGGACTCTCAAGAGTCTTCTCTAACACCACAGTTCAAAAGCATCAATTCTTTGGCATTCAGTTTTCTTTATGGCCCAACTCTCACATCCATACACAACTACTGAAAAAACCATAGCTTTGACTAGACAGACCTTTGTAGGCAAAGTAATGTCTCTGCTTTTTAATATGTTCTCTAGGTTTGTCATAGCTTTCCTTTCTAGGAGCAAACGTCTTTTAATTTCATGGCTGTAGCCACCATCTTCAGTGATTTTGAAACCTAAGAAAATAAAATCTGTTACTGTTTCCATTGTTTCCCCATCTATTTACCATGAAGTGATGCAATTGGATGCCATGATCTTAGTTTATTGAATATTAAGTTTTAAGCCAGCTTTTTCTCTCTCCTCTTTCACTTTCATCAAGAGGCTGTTTAGTTCCTCTTCACTTTCGGTCATAAGGGTGGTGTTATCTGCATATTTGAGGTTATTTATATTCTCCTGGCAATCTTGATTTCAGCTTGTGCTTCATCCAGCCCGATATTGTGCATGATGTACTCTGCATAGAAGTTAAATAAGCAGGATGATAATATACAGCCTTGACGTCCTCCTTTCCCAATTTGGAACCAGTTTGTTGTTCCATATCCGGTTCTGTTTTTTCTTGACCTGTGTACAGATTTCTCAGGAGGCAGGTAAGGTGGTCTGGTATTCCCATCTCTTTAAGAATTTTCCACAGTTTGTTGTGATCCACACAATCAAAGGCTTTACAATAGTCAATGAAGCAAATGTTTTTCTGGAACTCTCTTGTTTTTTCTATGTTTTTCTATGATGTTGGAAATTTGATCTCTGGTTCCTCTGCCTTTTCTAAATCCAGCTTGAACATCTAAAAGTTCTTGGTTCATGTACTGTTGAAGCCTAGCTTGGATAATTTTGAGCATTACTTTGCTGGTGTGTGAGATGAGTGCAATTGTGCAGTAGTTTGAACATTCTTTGGCATGGCCTTTCTTTGGGATTCATGATGTGGGTCTCATATGGGGCAAAAATCAAGACACTGACAAGGTTGTGTTCTTTCTGGAGAATCTAGGGAGAAAGTGTTTTCTTGACTTTCCCAGCTTCTAGAGTCTGTCCATTCTGTTCATATGTTTGAAATGTGGTTTATACATTTGAAATGAGGTTTCAAGCTCTTGAATGTAGAGGCAAATCAGACATCAGCCTGGGACTGACATCAGCCTGTCAAGGCCAACCCTTCATGCAAAGGATTTATTCATGAAGGAATCATTTGTCCCACTTGTCAATGTGACAGTCACCCAGGAAACAGCATCCCAGCATATCTCCAAGTCACTCCTAGTCAGAAAGTGTGCTGCCAACCCAAACTTCCTTTATATATATATATGGGTGGGTGAAAATGTTTAGAGTCTACGACCACTCACCAAGTCTCTTTTCTTCTTCAGAGTGTGCCTGAAAGGGCTTCTGCAGCACAGCTGATTTGTTTTATTTGAGGACTTTGACTTTACAATACAATTGAATGAAAAATACAGGAAAAAAGAGAGATTATTCCTAAAGAAACCTTATAGCAACCTTGAACAAAAGAGAGAAAGTAGGACTTTAATAGTTATGTCTAATGTTAGACCACCTACCTTCAAGATTAATAGCTGCTCAGATGGTCAGGAGCCAAGCAAGGGAAGAGATCAGAGCCAGTTCACTCCACCTGGTTTCATTCATCCATTCATCCACTAATTCTAGGGGCCACCATGTTCTGTGGACATGATCTATAAAGCTAATAGGTTATTACTGCCCTTAAAGTGTTTTCAGTTCTGTGAGGAAGACGGCTCAAACAAAACAGAAATTTTTTTGGAAATTTTGACATTGAGTACAATAAATCTGGATGTAGTTTGAAGAAAAACCAAAATTAAGAGAAAGGTATATTTGGTCATTTATAAGACTATGCATGTGTGTGTGCTAAGTCACTTAAATCATGTCCAACTGTGTGTTACCCTATGGACATAGCCTGCCAGACTCCTTGGTCCATGGGATTCTCCAGGCAAGAATACTGGAATGGGTTAGCAGACCCTTCTCCAGAGGATCTTCCAGACCCAGGGACTGAACCCGGATCTCCTACATTAGTAGGCAGGTTCTTTCCCTGGTGGCTCAGACGGTAAAGCGTCTGTCTACAATGCAGGAGACCCGGGTTCCATCCCTGGGTTGGGAAGATCCCCTGGAGAAGGAAATGGCAATCCACTCCAGTATTCTTGCCTGGAAAATCCCATGGAGAGAGGAGCCTGGTAGGCTACAGTCCATGGGGTCGAAAAGAGTCAAACACGACTGAGCCACTTCACTTTCACTTTCTTTACCATTAGTGCTGCCTGGGAAGACTGCTGCTGCTAAGTCGCTTCAGTCGTGTCCGACTCTGTGCAACCCCATAGACAGCAGCCCACCAGGCTCCCCTGTCCCTGCTATTCTCCAGGCAAGAACGCTGGAGTGGTTTGTCATTTCCTTCTCCAATGCATGAAAGTGAAATGTGAAAGTGAAGTCGCTCGGTCATGTCCGACTCCTAAGGACCCCATGGACCTCAGCCTACCAGGCTCCTCCATCCCAGGCTAACACTTTACAAATATGAACTACAATTAAACAGGAAACACCTTAGGTATAAAAGTAAGATCCAATTTGAATAGTCCTGTATCAATATTCTGCCACCCACTGAAACATAAAATATCATCCTGGTGAAATCCAAACCATCTTTAGGGAGAAATGTATATAATAAATATAGAAAATCACTGATTTGTAACTTATGACCACCAGCACTAAAGATTTCACTTGCAGTCTCTCAAATGATTTGTCATAGGTAGAATACAAGTTTAATTTTGAGGCATCTGTTCTAAAAATATTTATTTTTCATTCATCCATTCATTTATTTTTAATAATAAACATGATACTTGATACTGGACAATTAGTAGAATATAGATGAAAATTTAAAGATGAAAATTTCCACTCATTTAATAAAAATCTGTGGTCAGTTAAGCTCCGAACATAAAAAGCCAAAATTGCCTGATTGCTGTGTGCCCTGGAGTTGGAGGTAGCTCACTCTGATGTTGTCCCCTTCAGCTTTGTCCAGCCCTGGCCTGGTGCGCATGGTGACCATCTGTGCTGATTCCATCACCAAGCATCTGGACAGGCTGGAGGAGGTCTGCAATGACTTGGGCTATGTGGACGTGTTGACCCTCATGCGGCACATCATGCTGAACACCTCTAACATGCTCTTCCTGGGGATCCCCTTGGATGGTACTGAAATTTTCATTCTCATGACTTGACATTCAGCCCTTTACTAAACAGGGCATGAGAAGGATAATGAACTCATGGAAAGATACACTCTTGTACACTGCTCTTCTTTAAATCGTTCCAAGTATTCCTAAAGTGTTTTCCTGGTATGTCTGCCTTCCTCACTTAAAAGATCATAAAAATCCATAGTGGGGGGCATTTTCTATTTCTTTTGTATCTCTCCTCATTGCTCTAGGAAATAGAGCATCCTAGGAAATCCTAGAGCATCCTAGGAAATAGGATGATTCTACCTATCTATTACGTTTCAGATTAGAAACATATCTATTACGTTTCAGATTAGAAACTTAAGTTTCTAATCATTTCATTTGGTCATAAATACATCTAATCACCAAACCTATGTATTTAACCATTATACACCTTTTGGCCATTCTTTTGGCAAAAATATAGATATATACATACACACATACACGTATATATGTGTATATACACATACACACACAAAGAAACATTCTATCTCTCCATACACACACACATGCATGCACGCACACACACACACACACACACACACAACACATAAATGGACAAACACACCTCTCCCCCAAAGTCACTAAGTGTGAAAACTTTGACTCTATCTATATGATGATAAGGGTACTGCTGCTGCTGCTGGAAATGATGATGATAACTATCATTAACTTAGTATCTACTATGTGAAAGCAGTATAAAAAGTTGCTTCACATAAAGTTTGTGATTTAACATTCATAACAACACTGGAAAGATATTTCACTTAAGAAGATGCTTTCCTCACTACACTACAGAAAAAAATCATTAAACACACATATGCAACTCTACCACCAACAAAAGAACAAATATCAATCATGTGGATTCATTCCATCTTGCTATTGTCAGCTTAATGTAATTTCTCCTGATTTGATTTCTAACAGTGTTCACTGATTCATATATTCTTTCAACTAATATTTTTTGATTGCCTATTTTATGGCAGGCTTAGGTTCTGGGCTTAGAGTAGTGAACTAGATAAAGTCCTTGCCTTCGAAGAGTTTACATCCCAGTGGACATAAGGACAGTAAACAAGTAACTATCTAGTAATATTTTAGGCAATAAGTGCCTTGAAAAAAAAGTAGGGTATAGGACTATAAGGTGAATGCGGGTGGTTGGAGAGAGGCCGAGACTACTGTGGAGAGAGAAGGTGGTCAGAAAGGCCTCTGACCCTCTGATTTGGAATGGACATCTGAACAAAGTCCCAGATGAAGTGTAGCCCTGAACCCCCTGCAGATCTGAGGGAATAACATCGCAGGCATAAGAACAACGCATGATTTTCACACTCACCCACACCAGCTGAGCTATCACACCTACTCCCTGATCAACTACATTTGGACAAGCAAACAAGTGATAAGCCCTCCCTTTTTATTCTCCACTCTCCTCACCTCCTCTCCCCTGCTCTGTAATTATTCCTTACAAGAGTCATAGGACCCCTGTCTGACTGACATCAGGATGAGAGCCCCATATGCTCTGAGGACTTTAGTCACAGCCTCTTGCCTGGATCCCCTTTCAGATAGGGACTCTCAAGGTACTTTTCTTGCCACACATCTCTCCTAAGGATTGACAGGTACCTATTTTAGAAGTCCCTTCTTCTTGGTTCCCCACTAGCCTTGATTCATAGAAGGGGTAAAGTAAAATGCATTGTACAGCTCTCTGCTAACTTATGGATGCAGACTGTGTGGCTAAGAACCTGCATAATCCATACAGAGTTATATGTATTTCCCCCTGCTCACGAGGTCCTTGTTAAACTCTCAATGGGCCTGAGGGACCCAGTGCACCAATAGGAAAGGACATGGCCCTGAGGTCAGATAGGACTGGGCTGCAGCCTACGGGCTGCCAGCCACACTGGCTGTATGGTGTTGGCAAACTTCTTCATTTCTATGAACCACAAATTCTGCATCTGCTTATGTCTCTTCCCTTCTCATGTGTATAATCTGAAAAAAATAAGTAGTTATCTTTTCTCTGGTATTCAATTTAATTCAAAAACACCCATTAAAGAGCTGACTGCGCAAGACACAGGACAAGGCATTGAGGATTCCAAGATGAATTCTACACACTGGACTGAAATACAAACAACAGAATGGGACGGCTTTTTGCCAAGCCAGGTGCCAGAATTGAGGCCAGAACAGTTTTAATTACTTCTTATTTCCCATGGTCTGGAAAATAGAAGGTGTTGAAGGCTCAGTCTAGGAGAAGGATATGAAATTCTAAGCTGTGTCTCTAACACAAACTTGAAAACTATAAATATCTCTGATAAACAAGTAGGATAAATTAGTGTTGGTTTGTTAGGTGACATTCATGTAGCTGAAACACCCACTGAAAGCAGAACCTTGTCTTGCTTAGAGTCCAAGATGCTAGGAGAGTCTACAGGGATCTTCTCTCATCAGCATATCCTTCTTGGACTCATATTTCTGCTCACATGCTCTGATCTTTTTCTGTTTTTCCAGAAAGCACCCTTGTGGTTAAATCCAGGGTGATTTTGATGCATGGCAAGCTCTCCTTCTCAAACCAGACATCTTCTTTAAGCTTTCTTGGCTATGTAGGAAGCATGAGAAATCTGTGTACGTACCACATTTTGGAATAATTATTGATGAGACTGATTGGTGTTGGGTCTTAGCTATTGCTGGCCTCTTTGTAAGTTGTCTTGTCTCCAAAACCACAGAGATCTGTTGATTTACATGCTGGTGAAGCACTTCTTACAGCACTTCAGGCCCGTGTGACCAGACCACAGAGGAAAAGGTAGCCTTTGGCCCAGGGGAGCTTTTCACCTCGGAGGTTGAGAGCCCCATCTCTGGACCTAGAACACTGAAGTGTGTTTTGAGTTGAAGAAAAGGGTTGGCTGAACCTGTCATTATTATTTGTCAGAATTCTCTATGCATGTCTGAAGAAATGAAAACCAAATCATTTTATTGTTGTGCTGCTTCTGAATGAATTTTACTTAATTCAACTCATAGGAAATGACAGTAGTCACAAATTTTTTTCATGATGAATTTTTATAAGATGTCTTGTTTGTTTATTTATGTATCTTATATTTTGGGGGAATCCTAAAATTGTCATTTTTGGGTTTGCTTTGGTCTCAGCTTACCCTAACAGAAGACTGTACAGATGCCTAATGGCTTATTGGATAGTCATTGGGTTTTAAGAGTATGAGTAGCCAGCCACTAAATGAGCCACTTCTAACAACCAGAGGAAAGCCCAGGGAATCTAAAAGTAGACAGACCTGGTTTGTATCCTATCTCTACCACTTGGTAACCAAATGGTCTTGGGAAGTTCTTTAAAACAAATTATAGCCTACTTTCCATGGTGGTATATAGGTTAATTAGATCCTCTATGTAGGGCAATCAACTCAGAGCATGACACATAGAAGGCAGTAAACATGTTATCTCTCTCCATCCCTCTGTTCATATCTTCCCCAGATGTCCAGAGTATCTTAAATTCTCCAGTGCCTTAAGTTTCTAAACTTGGTTGAAAAGCTATCTTCATCATGTTTGCACATTTTGAAATTCAGTAATACTAGTGTCCAGGAAGTCAGTTTCATGTTGCTCTGACATGTTCTCCAGTGGTCGATGAGTAGCAGGTGGATGATTTGGACACATGGGCCTTTAAACACTTCTCTTTGCTTCACCCAGAGCTTACTGTGACTTGAATCAAGAAGGCCAGTGATTCATCTCTTCACTGTGGTCAGACTGTGTGGTGGTCTGAAAAATCATATTGAACCACAGCTACATTAATTTAGCTTCACTATGGTCAGTAGGCCCATAGAAACTTACTTCATGAGAATGTGTAACAGTTTTCTTTGTCTTCTTTGAAATTAGCTCAGCAACATTCCCTCTCTATATAAATTTGCCAATGGTTAGTGAACTAGGTAATATCTTCTCTGATCTAAAGCACTAAAGACCTAGAGAAATCTTTTAATCTCCATCCTCTCATGCCTTTTCAATAATATCAATACTTTTATTGTTGGGGCCTAATTGACACATAACATTATGTTACTTTCAGGTGTACAGAATGATTCAATATATGAATATACTGAGAAATACTCATCACAATCTAGTTAACATCTTTCACAAAACATAGTTAGAAAATGTTTTCCTTGAATGAGTACTTTTAAGATTTACTCTCTTAGCAACTTTTAAATATGCAAACAGCATGTTAACGGTAATCACCATGCTGAATATTACATCCCCATGACCTATCAATCATATAACTGAAAGGAAGTTTGTACCTTTGACCTGACCCTCTTCACCCATTTCACACCCAAACTACAGGAAGCATCCATGGCAATCACCAATCTCTTCTTTTAACAAAGAGCTTGGGATTTTTGCCTTTTTTTTTTTTTTAAGATCCAATATATAAGTGAAATCATATAGTATTTGTCTTATGTCAACACTTTTAAAATATATATATTTATGGAAAGGATTCTGGGACATCTACTTCCATCCCTAGATATCCAATTTTATATTTTTCCCTCTTTGAATTCCCAGTTTTACAAAAGTATCATTTTGTACTTTTTATTTTGTTAAGTGTAAGGTTTTTTCAGTCTCAGAATACATTGAAGGTGTTTGTGGCTTAGACTAGGAACCTAGCCACAATTATCTTGTACAAAATACATTCAGAGTTCCAATAGACACATTCTTATAAGTTTGTAAGTCAGAGAGTTTGTATTTTCTGAAAACTATCACTAAACTCAATTTTTCCAGTTTTTAATGACATACAAGTTCTAATGCATACATTTAATTAGGAGCAACTTCTAACCTGAATAGGAGGAATCCCAATGGATATTCACAGGCCCCTGATTCTGGCACAGGGAGGAAGCAGATGCTTAGAAATGGATTCAACTCTATCAAGACATTCTCTATGAATTCAAAGTCTAAGGGCATTTCAGTGCATCCCAGACATTTGGGGACTACTGCTTAGGTGAGTAATGTTGTGAACATTCTAGACCACCACTGAGTGAATATAGGAGACACTCAACAAATATTTGCTGAACAAATGGCTGGGTAGATGAATAAATGAACATGAATATATCCCTGCTATATATTTGGAATGACGTGTGAGTGTGTGCCTGTAAGCGTACTCACAGACATACACAATAGTAAACATCCTTATTTGGAATGACACATTAAATTACTCTCCTGAAGAATATCTCTCAATGTTTAAACATCTTCCCTGAGAAACCAAAAAAAAAAAAAAAAGGGAGAAAACTTTAAAAATAGGAGGAATATTAAAGAATATTCCCTTACTTCTGCTAAACTGGAGTAAACATAGAGGCTATTTAGGTCAATTGAGTATTTAAATGTGTAGGCAAATGTGTCAACAAGAATTTGAAAGAAAGATTTATTGTACATTTAACCTAATACAGAATAGTATTCCCTGAAACTGGGGAACAATACAATTATACATGAAAGCATATACTTAAAGACAAGAAGAGCAGAATAGAGATCTCAAGATGACCTTAATGTTCATCTAGTCTGATCTCTTCACTTTAAAAGAGACATACACCTCAAAGACTAAAAGTAGGTTATGTGGAAGGACAACAACCTGGAGCAGAACCTTGACTCTTCTCCAGGGTGTTTTACCGTTCACCACACTCTCAAAATGCAGAAGCCTCTTGATGTAACTAGTCATTCATTCAACAACGATTTAGTCAGTGTTACTATGAGGCGGAAACTTCAAGGTATGAGATAAATATCAAAAGGAATAATTCCTGTGTAGAAGAGGAACCTCAAATTTAATCATCTTTGGGGTTATGCAGATAAAAATGGCCTAAGTGGATATGAGATAAAGAAAATGGAAGTGCCCATGGCAGACTGGGGTGTGCGTGCTCCTACCAATGGCATTCACTAGCTTTGGGATTTGATGTTTAATTTAAGCACAGTGCTGGCCCAATCAAATATCAGAAAATTGGATTTAGCATTTTGGTACCAGTTTTCAACCCTTAACCACAGATTACAACCTTGATTTTACTAGCAGCGCTGAGATATAGTGGCTAACTCTGGTTCCTTAACTTGATATAACATATATAATTTAAGGATATTTGCAAAGAATTAAGTATAAACTCAGTTATTCATGAACACTAATGGCTTCAATTAAGCAAATTTTAAATGGCAATTGAATTTGTTTATCTAGATGTCTTATCTGTGTACAAGTAGGTAATATTTCCCGTGATTTTTCCCGCAAAGATTTGAAAGATGAAATGGAAATTCTGATAGGAAAAAAAAAAGACATGGTATTTTCATAGCAGAGAAACTAGAAGACTCTATGGATTTTGCCACTGAGTTGATTCTGGCTGAGGTACAGCCCTGCACTAGCCATAATCCCTCACAACATATGTGTGTTACTATTTCTGTATAGGTGTCTAAAAATTCCCTATTAATTGTTGCATGTTTTTGCTCTTGAGTATCTGTTCCAGTATCATGCCCAATCCAATAGTCAATCAGGTAAGACTTTAAGTCTGAAACATCTGTGTCTGCACAACACAAAATGTGAACACCAAGGAGTCCAAAGACACTAAACACACAGAAATCTTTGGTTAAATTGTTCAGTTTTAGACTGAAGGTTGTTAATGCAAAAGTCTATCATCAATCCAAACGATGCATAATTCCTATGATTTCATTTTATGGAGGTGATTGATCCTTGAGGGCCACTTCGCTTCCTGTTCTGACCTTTCCTTCACTTTCCCAATATTTCTCCCCCTTTCCATTGTAGAAACGCGGTGAACTGACAGGACAGAACATAAACCAGTGCATACTGGAAATGACAATCGCTGCACCAGACACCATGTCTGTCTCTGTGTTCTTCGTGCTGTTTCTCATTACAACGCATCCCCAGGTTGAAGAGGCAGTAATGAAGGAAATCCAGACTGTTGTTGGTAAGAATTTATCAAACAGATAATAGAGATTAGAAATCAATTCCTTCTGAATATCAGTTTCTATCTCCTAATGATCTTATGTCAAAACCTTCCTAGAACCCATCCAGAGAATAATGAAGCAAGTCATTGTGTCATATTTTCATTATGCCAGATAGATATCAGTGTTTTTCTGATATAAAAAAACACATGCTAGTTGGAAAGAAATCAAATAATGGAGAGATTTATAAAGTAGAATGTAATATCTCTTGATTCCTCCTACTCTCATCTACAGCATTGTTCCCATTCCCCAGGGGGAGTCACTATTGAGGGGCTGGGTTGGTAGAGCTCTCTGATCAAGTGAGACCTCTCCTGAATAGAGTAATTGTACAAAGGCAGAGTTGCCTCGGGACCCTGGGTTGATTTTCATTCTGCAGAAGTGATATCCCATTTGAGAATGCTTTAAAGTTTTGCCAATTCTGAGGATAAATTGAGCCTCTCTGACTGGTATGGAGCCAAGCAATCAGAGACTGTGGAGGTGTCCACCAATTCCCAGCTCACCTGGGACTGATCTGAGGACCCCCTTTTGTGTGGTGGAGAGACAGGATTTTTGCCACTCTGTCGCACCAGGTTGTCCTGAATGAGATGGGGAGGAGGGACAATCAGAGATATTTTCTGACAGATGACTGCACAGGATACCAGAAAAGAACATTTCCTTGAACGTGATTAAACTCACCATCTCTCTTTGACTAAAGAATTAATGTCTTCTAGAAATGAGAATCGGAGAAGGCAATGGCACCCCACTCCAGTACTCTTGCCTGGAAAATCCCATGGACGGAGGAGCCTGGTAGGCTGCAGTCCATGGGGTCGCTAAGAGTCGGACACGACTGAGCGACTTCACTTTCACTTTCCACTTTCATGCCTTGGAGAAGGAAATGGCAACCCACTCCAGTGTTCTTGCCTGGAGAATCCCAGGGACAGGGGAGCCTGGTGGGCTGCCATCTCTGGGGTCACACAGAGTCAGACACAACTGAAGCGACTTAGCATCAGCAGCAGTAGCAGAATCTAGAATAGTGGACCAAACTCAAGAACCACAGAGGTAGCTGATAAATGTTTGAAGCAGACTGGGTAGGTCTACATGATGCTTCAGAGAGGAGTTTCTCTACAGAGCTCCTCAGCCATTCAACCTCAGCCAACAGCTGCCATGTGGAGATGTGGGTCCAATGTTACCGGGCCTTGTTTTTCTACAAGTCCAGATGTCTCAATGACATCCCTCAGATGTTAAGATAATCGACTTCAAATCTGACTTTTCATAAGACTTGGTGGACAAAACATAGCATCAGATCAGATCAGTCGCTCAGTCGTGTCCGACTCTTTGCGATCCCATGAATCGCAGCACGCCAGGCCTCCCTGTCCATCACCAACTCCCAGAGTTCACTCAGACTCACGTCCATCGAGTCAGTGATGCCATCCAGACATCTCATCCTCTGTCATCCCCTTCTCCTCTTGCCTCCAATCCCTCCCAGCATCAGAGTCTTTTCCAATGAGTCAACTCTTCACATGAGGTGGCCAAAGTACTGGAGTTTCAGCTTTAGCATCATTGCTTCCAAAGAAATCCCAGGGCTGATCTCCTTCAGATTGGACTGGTTGGATCTCCTTGCAGTCCAAGGGACTCTCAAGAGTCTTCTCCAACACCACAGTTCAAAAGCATCAATTCTTTGGCGCTCAGCCTTCTTCACTGTCCAACTCTCACATCCATACATGACCACAGGAAAAACCATAGCCTTGACTAGACGGACCTTTGTTGGCAAATAATGTCTCTGCTTTTGAATATGCTATCTAGGTTGGTCATAACTTTCCTTCCAAGGAGCAAGCGTCTTTTAATTTCATGGCTGCAGTCACCATCTGCGGTGATTTTGGAGCCCAGAAAAATAAAATCTGACACTGTTTCCACTGTTTCCCCATCTATTTCCCATGAAGTGATGGGACTGGATGCCATGATCTTCGTTTTCTGAATGTTGAGCTTTAAGCCAACTTTTTCACTCTCCACTTTCACTTTCATCAAGAGGCTATTTAGTTCCTCTTCACTTTCTGCCATAAGGGTGGTGTCATCTGCATATCTGAGGCTATTGATATTTCTCCTGGCAATCTTGATTCCAGCTTGTGTTTCTTCCAGTCCAGCGTTTCTCATGATGTACTCTGCATATAAGTTAAATAAACAGGGTGACAATATACAGCCTTGACATACTCCTTTTCCTATTTGGAACCAGTCTGTTCCATGTCCAGTTCTAACTGTTGCTTCCTGACCTGCATACAGATTTCTCAAGAGGCAGGTCAGGTGGTCTGGTATTCCCATCTTAAATTTTTTCAAACTGACCTATAACAACACTGAAATTAGCATGACCTTCTTTGTCCTTTTTGTCTGCTTCCACAGGTGAAAGAAAAATAAAGAGTGATGATATTCAAAAGCTAACTGTGGTAGAAAATTTTATTAATGAGAGCATGTGATACCAGCCCGTCATGGACCTAGTCATGAGCAAAGCCTTAGAGGATGAAGTCATCGATGGCTACCCAGTGAAAAAGGGGACTAACATTATCCTGAATCTTGGGAGAATGCATAGACTCGAGTTTTTCCCAAAGCCTAATAAATTTACTTTTGAAAACTTTGCCAAGAATGTAAGAGTCCTTCCTTAAAACTGAGTGTGCCACCCCGAAAGCATCAACTGTTAAATCCCCTCTGTTTCTGTGTTTGTACATTTCATTCTATTTACTCATCCCCTCCAGCCTCACCAGGAGAGAACACATTTCCCCTGGCTAGAAGATGCCCATCAGTCCTGTCTTCAAGCCAAGGAGGCTGGCTCTCAAGCTCTTGGAAATGTCTTCATGGAGGGCACACGAGATCAAAGTATGAACAATTCAGGCCCTTAATTTGCCTAAAATGAGGTGAAGTTTGTTTAACCAACCCACTTTTCCACTTATCACATTGTCATCATGTAGATTCAGCTGTAGCATCATCTATGATAATTAGATGGAAATCAAATCAGAAGAAATGATTTGGTTTTTGCAGTCTGCCTTTGAGTCACCAAATGGCCCCACAAGTACTAGTCTCTATTCTAAACAGGACTTGGTAATTAGAAGAACTCCCACCTTGTTCTTAATTGAGGTATACTGGAGATTCTGCATCTGTTATGTCAAATTCTAGGCAATGATTCTTTTTTAACCTGAATTATCCATATAGTTCATTGCATTACCCCATTTTTCAATTTCCATATGGGAAGAGATATGATCTTAGTTAAACCAGTTCTCTAATTCACTGTACTTGTATATAAGCAACACTTACCATGTTGCCAATTGGTCAAAAATAACTTACTAAGTATCCTTCAAGTGCCAGACAATATGTAAGTCCAAATGGGGACAAGACAGAGAGGTGTGTCCCTTTAAATATTTGTATAACAAAAAATATTTAGATTCTTGGCATGAATAGGACAGGAACGCACACTTTGCCTAAATCTGTCCTTGGCATCAGGTTATACGGCCTGGCACAACAACGGTCTTTGCCTCAGTGACTGGCAGAACAGCAGTAAAGATGTGGCCTTCCCACAGAGCTAGCTGAGTACTTTACATGAAAACGTAACTGGGGATTGTTGAGGCTGTGTCTGTATCACAAAGGGTGAATCAAACTGGAAGGAGAAGTCTTATCTGAGTCATAGTCATTCCTGTCTGTGAAGAAGCAGTATGGCCAAATCACTAAAACCGAGCATTCTGACTGACTGTGGTTTCAGGGTGAATCAAACGGAGATGCATGACTCTAGCCTTTACTACTCTGGCTAATTGTCTGATCTCTTTCCCAGGTTCCTTACAGGTACTTTCAGCCATTTGGCTTTGGGCCCCGGGCCTGTGTGGGAAAGTACATCGCCATGGTGATGATGAAGGTTGTCCTGGTCACCCTTCTGAGACGCTTCCACGTGCAGACTTTGCAAGGTCGGTGCGTTGAGAAGATGCAGAAGAAAAATGACTTATCCTTGCATCCAGACGAGACCAGAGACCAGCTAGAAATGATTTTCACCCCAAGAAATTCAGACAAGTGCCTCGAGCGCTAAAGAAGTTTGGTCAGTCCCTGCCCCAGAGCACTGCTCAACAGAACTCCACATGGGAACCACCCATCTTTGCCAGGTAGTCCTCCTCACATGAACAACCATGGCCTGTGCCATTTTATAGGCTTACCTCCTGTGGGTTGTCAGCTAGGCAGGAGACACGGTTCATCTGACCAAATCCAAACCAGACACCAGACTGCAAGAGAAAATAGAGGCCAAGAGTTTGTACAGGAAACTGCAGCCCTAAAGACCCAATTCCACAAAACATGCTTTGGAAAAGACAAGCCACCAGCAAAACTCACCCCAGCTCCTTACTGTCCTGCACTGAATTGGAAGCTTTTTAACATCTGGGGCAGAAGCACTCAATTTGATTACAAAGGCCAGGCCAACATCTGTGTACCTTGGATCAAACATATCTCCTACTATGAATAAAATGGTTTTCATTTGCTTTTTGGTGGGGTAGGGACTACAACATCCATACCCTTGGAGAAATGCTTACAAATTCAGCATTTGACTTTTCCTACAAACTACATTCAATTAACTCTTGTTTATCCACATGTGATTTATCTGCTGCAAAAATTTAAATTAAAGACTGTCCTTTTCTTTTTTTTTTAATTTTATTTTATTTAACTTTACAATATTGTATTGGTTTTGCCATATATCAAAATGAATCTGCCACAGGTATACATGTGTTCCCCATCCTGAACCCTCCTCCCTCCTCCCTCCCCATACCATCCCTCTGGGTCTGATTGCTCAATTTATGCCTCAGCCAGATCACATATGTCCTATAAAAAAAAAAATTCATGTGATGTGCTTCAAATTCAAATAAAATTTCTTTTGTCATGTCTACATTGTTGCTTAGCTCCAGGAATAGATTAACCAGTAACTTTAGGTAATGGCACTTAGTAACTCTTATCACAGCTTCTGTGATTTTCAGGGAGGGGAGGTCTCTAGTCTATATGTAAAGCTACAACCCAGTGAGTTCTCACTTCTAAGGAGTGCTCCTCATGTACCAATATCCTTTTCCCTTAACATTTCTACCCTCTTTCTTTCCATGACCCCAAAAGCAAACAGCAACATTTCAGCAGAGAATGTAGCCAGGTTAGAACTCCTGCAATCACATTTTACCCTAACTCAGATTTAACAGTTACCTTCGAGATTAAAAGTTATGTAGTTTATCTAATCATTACATGTAGCCAGGCACAAAATGCACACCTCAGAATTAGCTCTTAAGAGAAAATCAAATAGATGAGTGAATACTCCAAATACCAGTTTCCTTGTATTATACCACCAATCTGAATGTATGTACTAAAGGCCATTAAAGATTGAAAAATTAAATTCATTTAGAAAGTTGTAAATGTTGGCCATTGAGTCAACCTGAATATTCTTTCATTATGCTATTTGTCAGAGCTCTTTTCTTTCTTTTGGAGTCCTGGCCCATCCTCCATACTTTGTTTTTTGGCTGTGATCACATCATGTGGAATCCTACCATCCTCCATTCTTACTCTCAGATCAGTACTGAATCAACACTCAGGCTCATTCCCAACTGGCCCAGAATCCAGGTAAAAGGGAGAGGTATCACAACTAGTCAGGGATGGCAGTAGAAAAGAAGGAAATATTAACACTTTGTCGTATACCTGAATCTAACACATGTTGTGAATCAACTATACTTCAAAAAATAAAACGTAGGAAATACTTGAACTTGGAACTATCTGGATCATCTATATGGCCTAAACATATGTGGAGAAAGGCCTGTGTACCTGGATATGTCTGTAGTCAAGTCTAGACAAGCATCGAAATAACCCAGATCTCCAAAGGAAAGGCCAGGATTTTAACACTTAATGTTTCTACCATAATTCACTAGATGATTACAAATGCACAGTTTACTGTGATTAGAGCTCTACAGCAGAGAAAAACAGACTTTGGATCAGTATACTATACCCATCCAAATCCCTTGAAATCTACTGTATTTAATGTGCATATATGGAGCCAAGGCCATCATCTTACCGTCAAACTGAAATGCAGGAGGATATAATGTGTATAGATGATGCAGATATAAAAATATGCACAGGGAAATCAGGATGGGGGTGGGGACCAGAGGAGGACAGGAAGAGGAAGTGCTGGTTTCCATGCACTTCCTTAGCAAGTTCAATGCATTTGCTTAGAGAGTTCTAAGAAAACTCTCCCAGAATCAAATTATCTGGGTAATTATTCAACCTGAAGCTCTCTTTTTCCTGTATTGACAAGTCCCATATGTTTGCACAAGCTTGACCTAAGGAATTTGGAAGGTCATTGACTTTTTAGTGGGCTGATGAACATGTATATGAAAATCCTGTTTTCAGTTTTGCTTTATTGCTAAATACTTAATTGTGACTCTGAATGTGCTTTGATTCTGCTTTCACCAACTCTCAAAGAAACTGAGATGTATAAATTATTAGTGAAATACATACATATAAGGGCTCTATCATTTTCAAACTATGAGGAAAATAGTGTCTTCTATCTTTGGAAGTTCCGGACATCTTCTTCGGCCTTCATTGACATATTACTCTTTCCTCTCCCAAGTGGAAAATCATCTCATTCAAAAAGGCCCCACATAATGGGAAATGCCAACTGGAAGCTGTCACTTTTTATTTCTAAGCAGCACCTCTCCCAGCTCACCGTGCTAATATTCCACAGAAGTTTGTGGCACTGGCCCACTGGAAAGAATACTAGCTGGGGCCTCCTCAATCTCCCGTATTACTGTGTCTCTCGGACTGAATCTCTCACCTGTACCTGCAGAAAGACTGGCTAAATTAAAGCTTGTCAAACTGACATGAAAGGAACTGGTGTCCTTTCGGCTGGGTTTATCAAAGTTTTAAGCTCTTAAATTATGAGACATAGAAGCTGAGCCTGCGGCCCAGGTGATTTTTAAAGTTCCTGCCAGCTACAAATCTATAAATAAAGAAGTGATGATGCCTTGAATCTGGGCTCAGCATTTTCTTAAATGTATGCTTTGGGGGCTTCCCTGGTGGCTCAGATAATAAAGAATCTGCCTGTAATGCTGGAGACTCAGGTTTAATTCCTGGGTCAGAAAGATCCCCTGGAGAACTGAATGGCTACCCACTCCAGTATTCTTGCCTGGGAAATTAAAAAACAAAAACAAAAACAAAAAAAATCCCATGGACAGAGGAATGTGGCAGGCTAGAGTGCATGGGATCGCAAAGAGTCTGACACAACTGAGCAACTAACACTTCTGACCAATCTATGCTTTGGTCAAATGTTTATTCTCTCACACCTCAGTTTTCTCATCAATAAATCCCTCAGAAGGGTGATGTGGCGATTACAGATTAAGGTCTGGAGAAAATATTTTTTAGATAGACGAACAGCAAATAAGAAGGCCTTGGTGGGGGGATGAAGCTTGGTGTGTTTGGGGGCTCACAGGTGGTAGAGCTGCAGTGTCATGATCAGAAGGGAGCGTGAAACAAGGTGAAATTGACGAGGTAGGTAGATGGAATGGAATTGCGTTCCTCCAAAATTCATGTGTTGAAGCTCTAAACATCAGTGTGACTATTTGCAGACAGGTTATTTACAGAATTAATTAAGGTTAAGTGAGGTCATAAGGCTGGGAAGAGTAGGACATAACAGGTTAAGCATCCTTTTAAGACAAGTCAGTAGAGAGTGCTTTAGTCACCTGAGGATGCAGCTGGAAGGCAGCTGTCTGCAAGCCAAGAAGAGATTCCTCACCAAGAACTGGCCGGACCTCTATCTGAGACTTCTAGTCTCCATAACCATTAGAAAATTCATTTCTGTATTTTTATTACTACACAGGCTATAGTATTTGCTTGTGGCAGATTAAGCTAAGACAGCAGACCATACTGGGCCACAAGGGCCACAGTAGGAAGCTGAGTTTTAACAGAGTTGTGCTGAGTCCAGGGCTTCATGGCTTTAAGTCAGCTGTGCAGGTTTCAGGAATTTTGTGAGCTGTTAACTGTCAAGTTCAAAGCTAAATGTTGTCTATAATAATAGGAATATTTGCAGCAAGGAAATTGGCAAATACTATAAATCAAGGCTCTTCTCTCTCTTCCCAAAACCCCCTTCCAAGAGAACCAGTTGGCAACTATTCAGAACACTAATGAGGTATGTGTAATTTAAGTTCAATCATTTGTCACTGGAGGGTTTAAGCAGGATGATGAGTTGACCTAATTTATATTTTGAAATAATCACACTGGCCACTGTCTGGAGAATGGCTCCTGGGGCATGAGAGTATAGGCCAGGGGATTCGAGAAGAAAGACTTGAATCCAGATCTTCTGACCCAAAAGGCTAGTGATCACTTTACTGTCACAACTGAGGACACCTTTAGTACTCCCTTCCTGAGCCTATAGAACCTTATGGAAAATATGCTTCTTTAATCTTTTGCTCAGGCGCCCAATTTCCTAAAACTTCAATCAGAAACCAGCTCTCCTCTTCACCCCAAATCACCATCAGGATCAGGCTTTATAGATGAGACCCTCAAATGAATCAGAGTCTCAAAGACCCTCAGAGAAGCAGGGCCTAGGGAGGACAGCAGCCATATGGCCCCCACCCCAGTGCCAAACAGGAGTAGAGAGTGACCAGGGAACGAGACGTGACCAACAAGTCTGTAGCTGAATTTCTAGGGGAGTCAGCCAACTCATTCAAGATGTGGTTGGATTAAAGAAACTAAACAGTGTCATGGCACCTTCATTTCCTGAGTACTGGCTTAGTGTGACAGTAGAGCCAGCTGGCCTGGGTTTGAATTCCCGCTCCACCACACGACCTCACAGCATGACCCTGGGGGCCTGGTACCTCAGTTTCCACACTGGTGACTCAGTTGTCACACCTGGTACCTCAGTTTCCACATTTCTAAAATAGGGGTGGTGATAAGTTTGACTATCTTAAATTTGGATCCACATCCCACACAGAGTTAGTAGCAGATAAGGGTTTGCTTCTGCTATATCTGTGTACCAGACACTTTAATCTTCACATCCACTGTAGGACATGGACTCAGGGAAGAAGTGATATCAATGAGGCCACATGCCCAGGAAATGCAGAGATAGATCTGAACCCCAGGCTTGTCTGGTTCCAAAACCTCAACAACTAAAGCTTCCTGACAAAGAGAGGGAAAACTCTCTCCAAGAAACCAGGAAATAGAGATGAACCAAGGAAAATTATTCAAATGCAAAGAAAAATGTAAGACTTTGGACTAAGCAAAGGCGATTACCGGATTTCCTTTTAATGGGATGGTGGGGTCTTCTCTGATTTTATGGGGGCTCTGTGCCTTTCAGTGCCTCTGAGTTATTTTACAACTCTGAAAATTAAAGGGATAGCAATACAAAGATATCCCATTAAATCTACTGCTGTGGGTAAGAATCCCTTAGAAGAAATGGAGTAGCCCTAATAGTCAACACAAGTGTTCGAAACGCAGTGCTTGGGTGCAATCTCTAAAATGAAGGAATGATCTTGGTTAATTTCCAAGGCAAACCATTCAATATCACAGTAATCCAAGTCTATGCCCCAACTACTAATGCCAAAGAAGCTGAAGCTGAACTGTTCTATGAAGACCTACAAGACTTTCTAGAACTAACACACACACACACACACACACAAAATAAAAGATTTCCTTTTCATCATAGGAGACTGGAATGCAAAAGTAGGAAGTCAAGAGATACCTGGAGTAACAGGCAAGTTTGGCCTTGGAGTACAAAATGAAGCATACCAAAGGCTAACAGAGTTTTGCCAAGAGAATGCACTGGTCACAGCAAACACCCTCTTCCAACAACACAAGAGACAACTCTACACTTGGATATCACCAGATGGTCAATACCGAAATCAGGTTGATTATATTCTTTACAGTTGGAGATGGAGAAGCTCTATACAGTCAGCAAACACAAGACTGGGAAGTGACTGTGGCTCAGATCATGAACTCCTTATTGCAAAATTCAGACTTAAATTGAAGAAAATTGGTAAAACCACTAGACCATTCAGGTATGATCCAAATCAGATCCCTTACAATTATACAGTGGAAGTGAGAAATAGCTTCAAGGGATTAGATCTGATAGACAGAATGCCTGAGGAACTATGGTCAGAGGTTCATGACATTGTACAGGAAACAGGGAGCAAGACCATTCCCAAAAAAACGAAATGCAAAAAAGCAAAATGGCTGTTTGAGGAGGGCTTACAAATAGCTGTGAAAAGAAGAGAAGTGAAAAGCAAAGGAGAAAAGGAAAGATATACCCATTTGAATGCAGAGTTCCAAAGAGCAAGGAGAGATAAGAAAGCCTTCCTCAGTGATCAGTGCAAAGAAATAGAAGAAAACAATAGAATGGGAAGGGCTAGAGATAACTTCAAGAAAATTAAAGATACTAAGGGAACGTTTCATGCAAAGATGGGCTCAATAAAGGACAGAAATGGTATGGACCTAACAGAAGTAGAAGATATTAAGAACAGGTGGCAAGAATACACAGAAGAACTGTACAAAAAAGGTCTTACTGACCCAGATAACGACAATCACTCACCTAGAGCCAGACATCCTGGAATGCTAAATCAAGTGGACCTTAGGAAGCATAACTAAGAGCAAAACTAGTGATGGAATTTCAGCTGAGCTATTTCAAATCCTAAATGATGATGCTTTTAAAGTGCTGCACTCATTATGCCAGCAAATTTGGAAAACTCAGCAGTGGCCACAGGACTGGAAAAGGTCAGTTTTCATTCCAATCCCAAAGAAGGGCAATGCCAAAGAATGTTCAAACTACCACACAGTTGCACTCATTACACATGCTAGCAAGGTAATGCTCAAAATCCTTCAAGCTAATCTTCAATAGTATGTGAACCAAGAACTTCCAGATGTACAAGCTGAATTTATAAAAGACAGAGGAAACAGAGATCAAATTGCCAACATCTGCGGGATCATAGAAAAAGCAAGGGAATTCCAGGAAAACATCTACTTCTATCTCATCAACCATGCTAAAGCCTTTGACTGTGCGGATCACAACAAACTGTGGAAAATTCTTAAAGAGAGGGTGAAACCAGACCGCCTTATGTGCCTCCTGAGAAACCTGTATGTAGGTCAAGAAGCAACAGTCAGAACCGGACGTGGAACAACAAACTGATTCCAAATTGAGAGAAGAGGATATCAAGGCTATATATTGTCACCCTGTTTATTTAACTTCTATGCAGAGTACATCCATCAAAATGTCAGGCTGGATGAAGCTCAGGCTGGAATCAAGATTGCCAGGAGAATATTAATAACCTTAAATGCAGATGACACCACCCTAATGGCAGAAAGCAAAGAGGAGCTAAAAAGCCTCTTGAGGTGAAAGAGGAGAGTGAAAAAGCTGGCTTAAAACTCAACATTCAAAAAACAAAAATCGTGGCAACCAGTCCCATCACCTCATGGCAAATAGATGGGGAAAAAATGGAAACAGTGACAGACTTTATTTTCTTGGGCTCCAAAATCACGTGGATGGTGACTACAGCCATGAGCTTAAAAGACACTTGCTCCTTGGAGAAAAGCTATGGTTTTTCCAGTAGTCATGTATGGATGTGAGAGTTGGACTATAAAGAAACCTGAGCACCAAAGAATTGATGCTTTTGAACTGTAGTGTTGGAGAAGACTCTTGAGAGTCCCTTGGACTGCAAGGAGATCCAACCAGTCATTCCTAAAGGAAATCAATCCTGAATATTCTTTGGAAGGACTGATGCTGAAGCTGAAACTCCACAATTTTGGCCACCTGATGCAAAGAACTGACTTATTTGAAAAGACCCCAATGCTGGGAAAGATTGAAGGCAGAAAGAGAAGGGGACATCAGAGGAGGAGATGGCTGGATGGCATCACCGACTCAGTGGACATGATTTTGAGTAAACTCCAGGAGTTGGTGATGGACAGGGAGGCCTGGCCTGCTCCATGTCCATGGGGTCACAAAGGGTCAGACACAACTGAGTGACTGAACTGAACTGAACTGAATTTAAGAGTCTCTTGGATAGCAAGGAGATCAAAGCAATCAGTCCTAAAGGAAATCAACCCTCAATATTCATTAAGACTGAAGCTTCCATATTTTGGCCACCTGATGTGAACAGCCAACTCATTGGAAAAGACTCTGATGCTGAGAAAGATTGAGGGCAGAGGGAGAAGCAGTTTGTTGCTCCATGCCCTCCATAGTCCATGTGGTCGAAAAGAGTCGGACACAACTGAGCGGCTGGACAACAACAAGTACAAAGAATTCTTCTCCAAAGACAAGCAAATTTTGGAACCCCCTAAAAATAATAATAAATCAAGTTTCAAGTCCATATATAAACTTACTTCAACATTCCTTTACCCCATAGAAAATTGTGATCTTTTGACTTCTCCTTTGAACCAGTATAATATCATCTCAGTTTTCTCACCCAATCAGTGAGTTAGATAAAAATCTTTGACAAGTGTTCATTTTATGTTTTTGTGAGAATTATGATTTTACTTCTTAAAAAAAAATCCTCTAACACAGAGAAAAGGACAGGTTCAGAATTGTGCCCTGGGATCTCCTGAAGAAGAAAAATGTCCACTCTCTGCCATAAATACAGTATTTTATTGGACACCAGCAGACCATCTTTGGATTCAACCATAAATGCTTTTACATTACGAAAAGTCTGTATTTTTTAAAATGGCATAAAGGTCAACTTACAGCCACATCTATTTTAAATATTTTCTAAATGTTGTCCTTACAAATTATTTTTATATGGTGCTACAATTCCAATCAAAGTTGTCCACAGTCTGAAAAACATCTACCCTGGATGAGTATATTATTAAATGTATCAGTGATTATGTGGAGGCTTTCCTTTGGAAAACAACTTGTATGTCACAGCTAGAGTGTATTTCCTGAGCTATTATGCTCCTTTGTTGCTATTGTAGTTCAGTTGCTCAGTTGTGTCCGATTCTTTGTGACCCCATGGACTGCAACATGCCATGGATTATGCTCCTAAAATCTCTTAATCAAGAACAAAGAAGTTGGATATGGGTATTAGCACTGGATTGTGGCCCCAGATGAAATGCCTGGAAATATGAACAGTGGTTGTCTTGAAACGAATTGAAGTACTCTGACTAAAGAATCAGGAATGAGGAGATGAAGAAGTTATTGACCCTGCATCAAAGTGAGAGGGTTGGTTCAGCTCACTTGGACATTCCGACAGAAGCCCTGACTGAGACTGTCGTTCAGTTGCTAAGTCCTGTCCAAGCCTTTGGCCACTCCACGGTCTGCCACACGCCAGGCCTTCCTGTCCTTCACTATCTCCTGGAGTTTGACAAAGACTGCTTGAGTATAAAACAGTAAATTAAATTATTTGGCAACCAAGTTATCCTCAGAGGTCTTGGATAGACTTGGAAAAAGTATATATTTTTCCAATTATTTGTTCCACATAATTTTCAAGTGATTCTCTTACTTTTTCCTGATTTAACATAGCCAGAGGGTGACCCTAAAATTACACTGTAGTTTATGTTCTTCTAGAAGATTCCATTTGAATTATTTTCCTGAAATTCAAGTTATTCAACAATATAATGAAAATGTTTATTAATGTCTGTCAAGACTAAGGGTTTGCACTAACTACAGGTCTTCCACCCTTCAGGGGGCTGATTACCACCCAAGGTGCTGGATGTCGCACCTAGATTATACCTGCATTGTGGTTACTCATTTATAAAACTTGGCTGGTGTCTATGAATTTGCTGCTTTACAATGACAAAATAGGTGCCCCTGGTGCTGTGTTGAGTAAGGTTCCCACCTGAGGCTCGTCTACAGATGCTGGGACCAGTGATGCTCCATCCTGTGCTGCAGCTCCTGGCACCTTGAGTCCCTTACCACAGAGCAGTCGCATTTGTGTGAAATGTCTCTGTTACTTATGATTTCAGTGATTTTGCCAGACGCAATGTTGAGCTGAGTAAGAGTATGATTTAGTGTAGCCCAAGGGTCTACACTGAGAGGAAGAGATAAGAACACCGGGCAACTGTGCCGAGGACAACAGGGATGCATGGGCACTTCCTCTGTGACAAAAAATAAGCTCCATCAGAGCATCAAAACTTCTTGCCAAATGTTGCCCAGGTGACTTAGTGAACAAAGCCACAAGCCCGAATGCCCTTATACCCCCCTACCCCGAGACACCATCACCAAGTACTTGTAATTACATTGCACTACACTTGTCGTTGCTCAGTCATGTCCAAGTCTTTGCAACCCCATGGACTGTGGCTCATCAGGCTCCTCTGTCCATGGGGTTTCCCAGGCAAGAACACTAGAGTGGGTTGCCATTTCCTTCTCCAAGGCATCTTTCCGATCAAAGAATCAAAACCTCATCTCCTGCATTGCAGGTGGATTCTTTACCACTGAGCCACCTGGCACTGGTTCCCCTTTATCCTGAGGACATGATCCACCATCCCTACTGGATGCCTGAAAATTTGGATAGTACTGAACCCTAAATGTGCAATGCTCTTTCCTATATATACATACATACATGTGGTAAAGGTTAATTTATAAACTAGGCACAGTCAGAGGTTAACAATGATTAATAATAAAATAGAACAATTATAATATTCTGAATAAGAGTTATGTGAATGTGGTCTGTTTGTCTCTCTCAAAGTATGTTGTACAGATTTAATGCCTTTTCCATCTTAACTAAGCACCTACCACATTGTGGCCATGTGAGTAACAGAATGCTTGGTAAATACCACATTGTGCGAAGGTTTGTTACTACATCAGACTCCATCTTCAGTGCCAAACAAAATCCCTATAAGCTCTTGGTTTCTGCTGCTTTTCTCTTTCTACATCCTGAGTCGGGTCTTTCAAGGGCTAGAAAGCAGGTCAGCCTGCATGCCAAGAAATATAACCCAGTTTACTTTCTGAGCCATAAGATTCCAAGTCTCAGTTCCTGTGGGCCTGGAGACCTCATGCAAAGGTTCTGAGGCCGTGTTCAGGATCAGGAGGAATAGGTGGCATCTGGTAAAGTTGTCCCACCACAGGGGGATGCAGGTCAGCAGCTCAGAGACAGCAAATGGAGGGTGGGGATGAGGTTTGGAGTGAGAAACTGAGGTCTGAGAAGGGAACATGATGAAGGGACATCTTTAACGGGACTTACAGGTGCCTGATTTTGCAAGTGGGGAAACAGATCCAGAGAGGGTACTTGCTGTTCTGGTAGGTGGCCCTCCTTGAACTAGGACCCAGGTTGCCCAACTTCTCTTCCAATGCTTTTAAAACAGGTCTTTAGCTCCTCCATGCTGTCTCCACCCTAGTCAAGTGACCACACAGAGTAGATTTGCCAGGACAGCAAGCAATTTCAACAGTCTTTGCTAAAACATTTCGATTTGTCAGAGCACAGGTCCAAGTCGGAGGTTTGGGTAATACACCACCCTCTCAATCGGAAGTAGAACCAAGAAGTGGACCCAGGCCTCACTCTCCTTGAAGATGCTCCTGCAACAAGCTGGGAGAAAGCCCTGCTATCCCCACATCTGCCAGTAGGGGGTACACACGGAGAAGGTTTATCAGCTGTGCAGTCTGGCCGCGGCCAGCAGAGGGGAGGGCCGCCTGCCTTGGTTTCCAGCCAGGGACCAGCAGTAAAAAGCCGGTATGATTGGTTTTACTGTCTAGCAAAATGAAAATACTCCCAGATGCTCATTTATTCTATAATTTCAGATTCCTTAGTGCTGAAGCTGACTAGCTCCAGACAGGGCACTTGAATATAAATCATCATCAGGATGCAAAAGAGCTATGGTCTTATTCTCACACTTGGTTTCTACATCTGAAAGTAGAGGGAACCATTGTGTCCCCCTGTGGCTGCTGAGGGGCACAGACTGTCATTTGCTTATCATATAGTAAGGACTCACTGTGTACTATTGGCCAGCAGTTGAAAGTGATTTTACTTTATTAACATATCCCTTAAGTAAATATTTATTGAGCACCTACTATGTATAAGACTTGGGAGATAGAATAATGAATATCACACTTCATTCTTCATAAATATCACAATTATTATTTTTCATGCTTTAGCTATTTTTATATTTTTTTTTCCCTAATAACAGCAATTCTATAATCTCTGGTTTCTTTTGCTGTCCTTGTTATAAGAAGTTCAACACTAAACCTGAAGGCCCAGCTTGGCTGCTCTTTTGTCGATTATGACCAGCAGATTCCTTCTTTTCTAGTTGCTTGTCATATTCTACTGACATTTATAGTTTACTAAGTCACTGTATATCTCTTTGACCTGCCTTCTCATCCACAGCTATGGACAGCCTTGCTGACAGGAAGCACTTGTCAGAGACTGGAACACTTCAGGGAAAGAGGGTGACTGCCCAGAAAAAAAAACACACACACAAAACACACATATTTACAGGTAAGGAAATGACTAAATCGGCCTGAGGGGAAAGGGGATGAAGTGGAAACAGCAGTAATCAAAACAGCTCTGAGAAAGACAGGACTGGTGCTCTGGGGCAGAAATATGGGTAAAAATAAAGATCCTTCCCAGGGCAGCTCCCAGTGAGGGCAGAGAAGAAAAAGGAGAGGAGGTGGTGGAGGTGAGCCCTAAAAAGCACAGATTAGGGGAGAAGTGCTTTGTATCCATTTCAGGGATGAAAGAGGACAGGGAAGACAACTAGAAATAGGTTTCCCATCAAGGAATGAAGAAGAGCAGGGAGTAGAAATCACTGCCCAGGAGGGGAGAAACTTACCCAGTTACCTGAAGGGAGAAGTTCCTGGGGTCACTGGTTGCTGAGCTGATCTCAGGTCCCCCTGTGATTGTCAGATGGCCTCGGTCCCGATGTTCACACACCTCCATGAACCAGGATGGGTATAAGGAGGTAGTGAACACATGTGTTAGAACACTGCAGTGCTCAGCACACATCAAGGGAGCTGCAGATGGGCCAGCACACTTGACCTGAAAGAAGAAAAGGAAAAAAGAAAACATGCTGATTGTAGCAATGGAGAAGTAGCCTATGCAGCTGTTAAGAAAACATCTTGGCCAAACAACTCACAACTTTTCTTTTAAAAGCTAAGTAGACTCCACAAAATATGTACCTCCGTGTGCCAAAAGGTATGTGCTGGAACCATAAACTGGAAACTACCAAAATGTCTATCAATCAGAAAATGGAAAAAAAGATTGTATTTTCACACAGCAATGAGAATGAACAAACTGCAGCTATATACAATACAAATGAATCTCATAAACAGAATATTGAATGAAAGAAGCTAGACACAAAAGAACGCAGACTATGACTGCTTTTACATAAGGATCAAAGGCAGGTTGCATTATGATGTTACCAGTTTGGGTGGTGGTCACCCTTGGGGTACTGATGGGCACTCTGCACCAGCTAGTTTCTGGGGTGCCTGTCATGTTCTGTTTCTTGATTGGCTGCTTACAAGCATATACATTCGCTTCGTGAAAATTCATTGAACTGTGCATATTTCTATAAATTTTATGTTAGATTTCAACACAAAGTAAAAACAACAATACAAGCAGTTATGAGAGTCTTGACACTGGGTCCCAGGAAGGGCAGTGGGTCATATGGCACCCACCCCAGTGCCAAACGGGAGTAGAGAGCAACCAAGGAGTGAGGCATGACCACCAATTCCATAGCTGGCTTTATAGGGTAACTGGTCAACTCACTCACGTCAGGATGTGGTTAGATTAAAGAAACTAAGCAGTTCTGTGGCACCTTCATTTCCTGAGTGCTGGCTGAGTGTGACAGCAGAGCCAGCTGGCCTGGGTTTGAATTCCAGCTCCATCGCATGACCCCACAGCACGACTCTGGGTCAGTGTCTTAAACACCCACTGTCTCAGTTTCCTCATCTCTAAAATAGGGGTAGTGAGAGGTTTGACATTAAATTTGGATCCACATCCCACACAGAGTAAGTTGCAGGTAACGGTTTGTTTCTGTTTACATCTGTGTGCCAGGCACTTTAATCCTCACATCCACACAGGGACTCAGGGAAGAAGTGATTTCAGTGAGGCCACATGCCCAGGAAATAAGAGAATAGAGATCTGAATCCCAGGCTTGCCTAGCTTTTCTGACAAAGAGGGAAAACTCTCTCCTAGAAACCAAGAAATGGAAAAGATAAACAAGAAAATCATTCAAGGGTGAGGAAACATGTTAGACTTTGAAACAAGTGAAAAAGATTACTGGATAGCCTTCCAATGGGATGCTGGAGTCATCGCATTATCTGACTCTATGAGAGCTCTGTGCCTCCCATTGCCTTTTGAGCCATTTTGTTGTAGTTTAGTTGCTCAGTTGTGTCTGACTCTTTGCAACCCCTTGGACTATAGCCTTCCAGGCTCCTCTGTCCATGAGATTCTCCAGGCAAGAATACTGGAGTGGGTTGCCACGCCCTTCTCCAGGGGACCTTCCCAACCCAAGGATCAAACAAACATCTCTACGTCTCCTGCATTACAGGTGGATTCTTTACCACTAAGCCACCTGAGAAGCCCCTCTGAAAATTGTAAATAAGGGATAGCAAAGACAAGTAAATAAATTCTGGAACCCCCTACAAACAATAATAAAGATCCAAATCCATAAATAAAATTATGTCAACATTCCTTTATACCATACAAACTTGTGGTCTTTTGACTTCTCCTTTGAAACAGTTATATCTTACCAGTGCCTCATTCAATTAGTGAGTTAAATAAAATCTTTGACATGTGTTCATTCTATGTTTGCATGAGAAGCACGATTTTACTCTTTCAACACATGGGAAGAAGACAGGTTCAGATCTGTGGCCCTGGGGCTCCCTGAGGAAGGTCTAGTCTTTGCTCTACTGAAATCTGCTGGTAGGAGCCCAGGTGGCCCGCATGCTGCAGGCATGATGCCAAAGCCCCAGGTTTGGCCTGTGCTCTGCTTCCTGCCCAGGACTGGCAAGGACTGTGAAGGCTGGCTGGACCGTAGAAGGAACTCTGGCCAACCTGAAAGCAATTAACCATGAGCAGGGAAGGATGCTACAATAGCAAAGCCAGGGCTGTGGGCACCCAGTCTGCCTACTGCTTCAGGGGGCTGCAGGGGGAAAAAAAAAAAAGAGTCTAAGCCAGCATCATTAAGACTAGATCTTTTTTTAAATGAATTTATTGATTTTAACTGGAGGCTAATTTCTTTACAATATTGTAGTGGCTTTCACCATACATCAACACAAATCAGCCACCGGTGTACACGTGTCCCCCCTCCTGAAATCCCCTCCCACCTCCCTCCCCATCCCATCCCCCAGGGTCATCCTAGTGCACCAGCCCTGAGCACCCTGTCTCATGCTTCAAACCTGGACTGGCGATCTATTTCACATATGGTAATATACATGTTTCAATGCTATTCTCTCAAACCATCCCACCCTCACCTTCTCCCACAGAGTCCAATAGTTTGTTCGTTACATCTCTGTCTCTTTTGCTGTCTCGAATATAAGGTCATTGTTACCATCTTTCTAAATTCCATCAGTTCAGTTCAGCCACTCAGTTGTGTCCGACTCTTTGCAAACCCATGAATCGCAGCACGCCAGGCCTCCCTGTCCATCACCAACTCCCGGAGTTCACTGAGACTCACGTCCATCGAGTCAGTGATGCCATCCAGCCATCTCATCCTCTGTCATCCCCTTCTCCTTCTGCCCCCAACCCCTCCCAGCATCAGAGTCTTTTCCAATGAGTCAACTCTTCGCATGAGGTAACCAAAGTACTGGAGTTTCAGCTTTAGCATCATTCCTTCCAAAGAAATCCCAGGGCTGATATCCTTCAGAATGGACTGGTTGGATCTCCTGGCAGTCCATGGGACTCTCAAGAGTCTTCTCCAACACCACAGTTCAAAAGCATCAATTCTTCGGCGCTCAGCCTTCTTCACAGTCCAATTCTCACATCCATACGTGACCACAGGAAAAACCATAGCCTTGACTAGACAAACCTTTGTTGGCAAAGTAATGTCTCTGCTTTTGAATATGCTATCTAGGTTGGTCATAACTTTCCTTCCAAGGAGTAAGCTTCTTTTAATTTCATGGCTGCAGTCACCATCTGCAGTGATTTTGGAGCCCAGAAAAATAAAGTCTGACACTGTTTCCACTGTTTCCCATCTATTTCCCATGAAGTGATGGGACTGGATGCCATGATCTTCGTTTTCTGAATGTTGAGCTTTAAGCCAACTTTTTCACTCTCCACTTTTACTTTCATCAAGAGGCTTTTGAGTTCCTCTTCACTTTCTGCCATAAGGGTGGTGTCATCTGCATATCTGAGGTTATTGATATTTCTCTCGGCAATCTTGATTCCAGCTTGTGTTTCTTCCCATCCAGCGTTTCTCATGATGTACTCTGCATCTAAGGTAAATAAGCAGGGTGACAATATACAGCCTTGATGTACTCCTTTTCCTATTTGGAACCAGTCTGTTGTTCCATGTCCAGTTCTAACTGTTGCTTTGTGTGAATAAACTGTATTGGTGTTTTTCTTTCTGACTTACTTCACTCTGTATAATACACTCGTTTCATCCACCTCATTAGAACTGATTCAGATGCATTCTTTTTAATAGCTGAGCAATATTCCATTGTGTATATGTACCACAGCTTTCTTATCCATTCGTCTGCCAATGGACATCTAGGTTGCTTCCATGTCCTAGCTATTGTAATGCTGTGATGAATATTGGGGTACACGTATCTCTTTCAATTCTGGTTTCCTCAGTGTGTATGCCCAGCAGTGGGATTGCTGGGTCGTATGGCAGTTCTTCCATGGCAGGCTTCCCTGGTGGCTCAGACAGTAAAGCGTCAGCCTGCAATGTGGGAGACCAGGTTCGATTCCTGGGTCAGGAAGATCCCCTGGAGAAGGAAATGGCAATCCACTCCAGCACTCTTGCCTGGAAAATCCCATGGACAGAGGAGCCTGATAGGCTACAGTCCATGGGGTCGCAAAGAGTCGGACACAACTGAGCAACTTCACTTTCACTTTCATGGCAGTTCTATTTCCAGTTTTTTAAGGAATCTCCACACTGTTCTCCATAGTGGCTGTACTAGTTTGCATTCCCACCAACAGTGTAAGAGGGTTCCCTTGTCTCCAGCACCCTCTCCAGCATTCATTGTTTGTAGACTTTTGGATAGCAGCCATTCTGACTGGCGTGAGATGGTACCTCATTGTGGTTTTGATTTGTATTTCTCTGATAATGAGTGATGTTGAGCATCTTTTCATGTGCTAGTTAGCCATCTGTATGTCTTCTTTGGGGAAATGTTGATTTAGTTCTTTGGCCCATTTTTTGATTGGGTTGTTTATCTTTCTGGAGTTGAGCTGCATGAGCTGCTTGTATATTTTGGGGATTAATTCTTTGTCAGTTGCTTTGTTTGTTATTATTTTCTCCCATTCTGAAGGCTGTCTTTTCACCTTACTGATAGATTCCTTCATTGTGCAAAAGCTTTTAAGTTTAATTAGGTCCCATTTGTTTATTTTTGCTTTTATTTCCATTACTCTGGGAGGTAGGTCATAGAGGAACCTGCTGTGATTTATGTCAGAGAGTGTTTTACCTATGTTTTCCTCTAGGAGTTTTATAGTTTCTGGTCTTACATGTAGATCTTTAATCCATTTTGAGTTTATTTTTGTGTATGGTTTTAGAAAGTGTTCTAGTTTCATTCTTTTACAAGTGGTTGACCAGTTTTCCCTGCACCACTTGTTAAAGAGATTGTCTTTTCTCCATTGTATACTCTTGCCTCCTTTGTCAAAGATAAGGTGTCCATAGGTGCGTGGATTTATCTTTGGGCTTTCTATTTCATTCCATTGATCTATATTTCTGACTTTGTAACACTGGATCTTGAAGGGCTGGAGTTATTTTCTTTCTCTACCCATTTCTCTTGAGTTTTATTTCCCCAAATCATTGTTTAGTCACTAAGTCATGTTAGCCTCTTTAGCAACCCCATGGACAAGACCCTTACAAGGTTCCTCTGTCCATGGGATTTCTCAGACAAGAATACTGGATTTGGTTGTCATTTCCTCCTCCAGGGGATCTTCCCAACCCAGGGATTGAACCTGTGTCTCTTGCATTAGCTGGTGGTTTCTTTATCACTGAGCCACCAGGGAAGCTCCAGGTGAAATACAACTCAGTCTAAAAGCACGTCAAGTTCTTGTTAATCTATCAAAGAAAGGTAAATATTTCACAATTTTTAACCACATGTACAAAGGTGAATTAAAGTATTCTTTTAAGAGGAAAAAGTAGCTCAGGGTGGGAATAGTAATGACTGGCATTTGCTTTCTGCCAGACATAATCCCTAGGGCTTAGCATTTTTTCCTTTCAAGACAACCTCATATTTACAAAACAGAAAGAGACTCACAGACTTAGAAAACAAACTCATGGTTGCTGAGGGAGAACAGATAGTTAAGCACTTTGGGAAGGTCATGTACACATGGCTATATTTAAAATGGATAACCAACACAGACCTACTGTATAGCACATGGAACTCTGCTCAGTGTTATGTGCCAGCCTGGATGGGAGGGAGGTTTGGGGGAGAACAAATATATATATGCCTGAGTCCACTATCCATAACATTGTTAATTGGCTATACCCCAATACAAAAAATATTTTTAAAGTTACAAAAAAAAAAAAAGAATAATGCAAAACAAACAAACAAACAAAAAAAGACAACCTCATGAGGTGGGAGGAGTTATCTGCCCTTTCTGTTGGAAAGTGAAGTGAATCTGGGATTCCACCCAGCACTAAGACAATCACCCTCATTGAGTGAGTCCTCAATCACAGAGCACCCTGGGAGGACCTAGGTTGTGGAGGTCTGCATCTAGACTCGAGAAGGCAATGGCACCCACTCCAGAACTCTTGTCTGGAAAATCCCATGGATGGAGGAGCCTGGTAGGCTGCAGTCCATGGGGTCGCTAAGAGTTGGACACAACTGAGTGACTTCACTTTCACTTTTCACTTTCATGCATTGGAGAAGGAAATGGCAACCCACTCCAGTATTCTTGCCTGGAGAATCCCAGGGACGGGGGAGCCTGGTGGGCTGCCATCCATGGGGTCGCACAGAGTCAGACACAACTGAAGCGACTTAGCAGCAGCAGCATCTAGACTGGTGGCTCTGAGGTGCTAGCCGGACCTCCAGGTGGTGCTGTCCAGTCAGAAGTTGAAAATGTAGAACTGCTAAGGAGAGGTCGGATAATTTATCCATTCAACAAATTGTTTATTGTGAATCTATTTTGTGTCAGGCAGTTTCAGACTGACTAAAAGAGGCAAAATTCCCTATTCTCATAGAGCTAAAATTCCAGTTAATAAGTGAAATATATAGTAAGGTTAGGTAGGGATAAGTTTCATGGAGTAAATCAAAGAAGAGAAAATGAATCTGGAGAATTAGGGAATGGGGGTGGCGGGGATGCAAATGGACTTCCCAGGTGGCGCTAGTGGTAAAGAACCTGCCTGCCAATGCGAGAGACATAAGAGATGTGAGTTTGATCCCTGGGTCGGGAAGATCCCCGGGAGAAGGAAGTGGCAATCCACTGCAGTATTCTTGCCTTGGAAATCCCATGGACAGAGGAGCCTGGAGGGCTATAGTCCATGGGTCGCAAAGAGTTGGACACAACTGAAGTAACTGAGCATGCAAGCACTCACAATGATGCAGATATACTGAGTATGGTCAGAGAAGACCTCAGTCAGAGGGCATCCATGTAAAATCTGAAGTTAAGTGAGGTAATAAGCCATGCAGTTATCCACGAAGAACATTCTGGATGAGGGGGAAAGCAATGCAAAGACTCATGGTAAGAAGGTACTTGGCATATTTGAGGAACAAAAGGCCATGTGGCTGGATGAGAGTCCACAGAGGATAAGTATGTCAAAGACGAAGCTGGAGAGAGGTAGGAGGTGCAGATTATATACAGCCTTTCACACTCAGGCCAATGGGGAAGGTTCTGAGCAGACCAGTTACAAATGATCTGGCATATTTGAAAAGAACCACTCTGGCCACTTCATGGATGATGAACTGTAGTGTGACAAGAGAGAAACAGGGAGGTGACTTAGGAGCCAATTCAGTAGTAGCCAAATTCAGTATCCAATTTCAGACAAAAAGTGATTGGAAAATAGTTGTTACTGGATATGGTGAGAGGTGCTCAGATTCTGGATACATCTTAATATAATGGGATCTGGGGAGTCTTCAGAAGACTTTGAAACCATTCTTTAAGGATCTTCCTGAGGGCCCCAACCCCGAAAACCTTTCTTGAGGAGCTGGACCTAGGATGGCAGAGGAATAGGACAGGGAGACCACATTCTCCCCCACAAATCCATCAAAAGATCATTTGAATGCTGAGCAGCTTCCACAGAACAATGCTTGAACACTGGCAGAGGATACCAGGCACCCAGAAAGGCAGCCCATTCTCTTCGAAAGGAGGTAGAACAAAATATAAAAGACAAATGAGAGACAAAAGAGTTAGGGATGGAGACCCACCCTGGGGAGGGAGTTGTGAAGGAGAAGTTTTCCAAACAGCAGGAAACTCTGTCACCAGTGGGTCTGTGGGGAGTTTTGGAATCTCAGAGGGCAACGTAACTGGGAGGAAAGAAAAAAAAAAAAAAACCCACAGAAAAAGCACCTAACCACAACTTCCAACAGAGCCTTGGGTCTGCCACCATTGAGCAGAGGCTGGACAGGGAAGTGTGGGTTGCATGCTTAGGGTAAGGACCGGGCCTGAATGCCCTGAGGACAATCTGAGGGAGCTAACAGTGAGATAGCAACCCAAACTGTGGGGTAGCCAGAGAGAGAAAAAAGAGAGAGAACTTTCCTGTGAAAAGCTCTAACCTAAGGCGCAGCCTGGCCCACTCACAGAACAAATGATTGAGTGAATACCAAAGGAGAGCTAGCTGGCTGCAGACTGGCCCCCTCCCCCAACTGGAGGCAGAGAGGCAGGTGGGCAACAGCCAGAGCCAGAAGGCAAAGGGCAATCTCGGCCCCAGAGATGGCATCCTCCACCAAACTGTGAGCAGGCTCCCAGTTGCTAACCAAGTCTTCCTGGGATCCTGGATGGTTGACATCTGCCAGGAGGGTTGCAGCCTGAGATCAGCTTGCCAGAGGAGACACGCAGCACACCTGAGATGGCTCTCTTGCAGCATACCCAGGAAACCAAAGAGCCAGGACTGGGGAGGTGATTAAGATGCATGGTCCACCTGGGACAGTTCACCTGCCAAGCACCTGCTTGCCTGAGCTGCTTGGACCTGGGAAGGGCACAAAAATGCATGCCCAACTGAGTCTGTGCCTTTGTGGAGTACCCAAGAACCTGAACCTGACTGAGCAGCTTAGATCTGGGAAGTGCACAAAATGCAGGGCCCGCTTTGGACAGCACCCCTGCAGAGCAACCTGGAGCCTGAGCAGTGTAGCCCAGGAAAGCACACGCAGCCTATGAGCTGGGGCAAGCCCAGTGTGGTCCATACACTGTGAGCACTCCCCACACACACCAGTGATATTTGCTTGCAGTGTTCCTCCTTCCCCACAACACAACTGAACAAGTGAGCCTAAATAAGTGACCACCTTCACCCCCTTATGTCAGGGAGGAAATTAGACACTGAAGAGACTTGCAAACAGAGGAGGCCAAAATAAACAAAGAAGGGGAAACTGCTCTGGAAGTGCCAGGTACAACAGATTAAAATCCTGTAGTTTACATTGACTAAGCATTGAAAGGGTCTGATAGACCTTGAGAAGAAGTATAAGCTGGAACAAGGAACTATCTGAAACTGAACTGACCCCACACTGCCCTCAACAGCTCCAGACAAATTTCTAGCTATACTTTTATTGTTATCATTTTTTAATTTTTTATTTTTTAGTTTTTAAGTTCCTTATTATTCCTTTAATTTTCATTTTTATAACCTACAATTACCTTGCAAAAAAAGAGACCCTATTTTAAAGCAAATTTCATATATATATGTTTATAATTTTGTGATTGAGTTTGTTTTGTATTTTTAATATTACATTTTTGAGAGTCTAACCTCTACTTTAGATTTTTAATCTTTGCTTTTTGGTAT
This sequence comes from Bos mutus, assembly GCF_027580195.1. Classification (NCBI taxonomy): domain Eukaryota; kingdom Metazoa; phylum Chordata; class Mammalia; order Artiodactyla; family Bovidae; genus Bos; species Bos mutus. Next base: position 49,504,207 of record NC_091626.1, on the reverse strand, counting down.
TTGTTATCAATTTTGTACCTTTAAGAATTTAATCTTCAGTACCCATTTTTACTCAGGAGTTCAATTTAATTAATGGCTTGATTGCTCTCTCCCCTTTGGACTCTCCCTTTTCTCCCCCAGGTTACCTCTATCTCCTCCCTCCCCTTCTATTCTCTATTTAACTCTGTGAATCTCTCTGGGTGTCCCAGGCTGTGGAGAACACTTAGGGAACTGATTACTGGTTAGATTGGTCTCGCCCTTTTTGATTCCCCCTCTTCTCCTCCTGGTCATCTCTATCTCCCTCCTCCCTCTTCTCTTCTCCAAGTAACTCTGCGAACCTCTCTCTGTGTCCCTCACTGTGGAGAATCTTTTCACCATTAACCTAGATGTTTTATCATCTGTGCTGTATGGATAGAGAAGTCTTGAGGCTACTGTAAGAATAAGACTGAAAACCAGAGGCAGGAGGCTTAAATCCAAAACTTGGGAATACCAGAAAACTCCTGACTCCAGGGAACATTAATCAACAAGAGCTTATCCAAAAGCCTCCATACCTACACTGAAACCAAGCTCCACCCAAGAGCCAACGAGTTCCAGAGCAAGACATACCATGCTAATTCTCCAGCAACACAGGAACACAGCCTAAGCATTAAAATATAGGCAGCCCAAAGTCATACCAAACCCATAGACACCCCAAAACTCACTACTGGACACTTTATTGCACTCCAGAGAGAACATTTTCAGCTCCACCCACCAGAACACAGACACAAGCTTCCCTAACCAGGAAATCTTGACAAGCCACTAGTCTAACCCACCCACAGGGAGGAACCTCCACAATAAAGGGGAACCACAAACTTCCAGCCTTCGGAAAGGCCACCCAAATAGAGCAATCTAAACAAAATGAAAAGGTGGAGAAATATTCAGAGGTAAAGGAACATGATAAATGCCCACCAAACCAAACAAAAGAGGAAGAGATAGGGAGTTTACCTGAAAAAGAATTCAGAATAATAATAATAAAGATGATCCAAAATCTTGAAAACAAAATGGAGTTACAGATAAATAAATAGACTAGAGACAAGAATTGAGAAGATGCAAGAAATACTTAGCAAGGAACTAGAAGAAATAAAAAAGAATCAGTAATGAATAATGCAATAACTGAGATCAAAAGCACTGTGGAGGGAACCAACAATAGAATAACTGAGGCAGAAGATAGGATAAGTGAGGTGGAAGATAGAATGGTGGAAATAAATGAAGCAGAGAGGAAAAAAGAAAAAAGAATTAAAAGAATTATCCAAACAACCTCAGAGACCTCTAGGACAATATTAAATGCCCCAACATTTGAATCATAGGTGTCCCAGAAGAAGACAAAAAGAAAGATCATGAAAAAATACTTGAGGAGATAATAGTTGAAAACTTCCCTAAAATGGGGAAGGAAATAGCCACCCAAGTCCAAGAAATCCAGAGAATCTCAAACAGGATAAACCCACGGTGAAACACCCCAATACACATATTAATCAAATTAATTAAAATCAAACACAAAGAGCAGATATTAAAAGCAGCAATGGAAAACCAACGAATAACACACAGGGGGATCCCCATAAGGATAACAGCTGATCTTTCAATAGAAATTCTTCAGGCCAGAAGGGAATGGCAGTGATGAAAGTGATGAAAGAGAAAAACCTACAACCCAGATTACTGTACCCAGCAAGGAACTCATTCAAATATGAAGGAGAAATCAAAAGCTTTACAGACAAGGAAAAGCTGAGAGAATTCAGCACCACCAAACCAGCTCTTCAACAAATGCTAAAGGATTTCTCTAGACAGGAAACACAGAAAAGGTTTATAAACTCAAATGCAAAACAACAGAGTAAATTGCAATGGGATCATACTTATCAATAATTACCTTAAGTGTAAATGGGTTGAATGCCCCAACCAAAATACAAAGACTGGCTGAATGGATACAAAAACAAGACCCCTCTATATGCTATCTACAAGAGACCCACCTCAAAACAAGGGACACATACAGATTGAAAGTGAAGGGCTGGAAAAAGATATTTCATGCAAATGGAGAACAAAAGAAAGCAGGAGTAGCAATACTCATATCAGGTAAAATAGACTTTGAAATAAAGGCCATGAAAAGAGACAAAGAAGGACATTATATAATGATCAAAGGATCAATCCAAGAAGATATAACAATTATAAATATATATGCACCCAACGTAGGAGCACCGCAATATGTAAGGCAAATGCTAACATATATGAAAGGGGAAATTAACAATAACACAATAATAGTGGGAGACTTTAATATTGCACTCACACCTGTGGATAGATCAACCAAACAGAAAATTATCAAGGAAACACAAACTTTAAATGATAGAATGGACCAGTTACACCTAATTGATATATATAGGACATTTCACCCCAAAACAATGAATTTCACCTTTTTCTCAAGTGCACACAGAACATTCTCCAGGATAGATCATATCCTGCGCCATAAATGTAGCTTTGGTAAATTCAAAAGAACTGAAATCATTTCAAGCATCTTTTCTGATCACAATGCAGTAAGATTAGATGTCAACTACAGGAAAAATCTATTAAAAATACAAACATATGGAGGCTAAACAACATGCTTTGATTAACTAACAAATCACAGAAGAAATTTAAAAAAAATCAAAATATGCATAGAAACAAATGAAAATGAAAACACAACAACCCAAAACCTATGGGATTGAGTAAAAGAAGTGCTAAGGGGAAGGTTTATGGCAATACAAGCTTACCTCAAGAAACAAGAGAAAAATCAAACAAATAACCTAACTTTACACCTAAAGCAACTAGAAAAAGAAGAAATGAAGAACCCCAGGGTTAGTAGGAGGAAAGAAATCATAAAAATTAGGGCAGAAATAAATGAAAAAGAAACAAAGGGGACTATAGCAAAAATCAGCAAAACTAAAAGCTGGTTCTTTGAGAAGATAAATAAAATAGACAAACCATTAGCCAGACTCATAAGGGAAAAAAGGGAGAAGAATCAAATCAACAAAATTAGAAATGAAAATGGAGAAATCACAACAGACTACACTGAAATACAAAGGATCATAAGAGACTACTATCAGCAACTATATGACAATAAAATGGACAACTTGGAAGAAATGGATGAATTCTTAGAAAAGTATAACCTTCAAAAACTGAACCAGGAAGAAATAGGAAATCTTAATAGACCCATCAAAAGCATGGAAATCGAAACTGTAATCAAAAATGTTCCAATAAGCAAAAGCCCAGGACCAGATGGCTCCACAGGTGAATTCTACCAAAAATTTAGAGAAGAGCTAACACCTATCCTACTCAAACTCTTCCAGAAAATTGCAGAGGAAGGTAAACTGCCAAACTTATATTATGAGGCCACCATCACCCTAAAACCAAAACCAGACAAAGATGCTACCAAAAAAGAAAACTACAGGCCAATATCACTGATGGACATAGATGCAAAGATGCTCAATAAAATTCTAGCAAACAGAATCCAACAACATATTAAAAAGATCATACATCATGATCAAGTGGGCTTTATCCCAGGGATGCAAGGATTCTTCAATATTCTCAAATCAATCAATGTGATACACCATATTAACAAATTGAAAGATTCAAAACCATATGATTATTTCAATAGATACAGAGAAAACCTTTGACAAAATTCAACATCCATTTATTATTAAAATCCTCCAGAAAGCAGGCATAGAAGGAACATACCTCAACAGAATAAAAGCCATATATGATAAACCCACAGCAAACATTATCCTCAATGGTGAAAAACTGAAAGCATTTCCCCTAAAGTCAGGAACAAGACAAGGGTGCCCACTCTCACCGCTACTATTCAACATAGTTTTGAAAGTTCTAGACACAGCAATCAGAGAAGAAAAAGAAATAAAAGGAATCCAGATTGGAAAAGAAGTGAAACTCTATTTGCAGATGACATGATCCTCTACTTAGAAAACCCTAAAGAAACCGCCAGAAAATTACTAGAGCTAATCAATGAATATAGTAAAGTTGCAGGACATAAAATTAACAAAAAGAAATCCCTTGCATTCCTATACACTAACAATGAGAAAACAGAAAGAGCAATTAAGGAAACAATCCCATTCACCATTGCAACAAAACGAATAAAATACTTAGGAATAAATCTACCTAAAGAAACAAAAGACCTATATATAGAAAACTATAAAACACTGGTGAAAGAAATCAAAGAGGATGCAAATAGATGGAAAAATATACCATGTTCATGGATCGGAAGAATCAATAAAGTGAAAATGAGTATACTACCCAAAGCAATCTATAGGTTCAATGCAATCCTTATCAAGCTACCAATAGTATTTTTCACATACTAGAACAAATAATTTCACAATTGGTATGGAAATACAAAAAACCTCGAATAGCCAAAGCAATCTTGAGAAAGAAGAATGGAACTGGAGGAATAAACCTGTCTGACTTCAGACTACACCACAAAGCTACAGTCATCAAGACAGTATGGTACTGGCACAAACACAGAAATACAGATCAGTGGAACAAAATAGAAAGCCCAAAGATAAATCCACGCACCTAGGGACACCTTATCTTTGACAAAGGAGGCAAGAATATACAATGGATTAAAGACAATCTCTTTAACAAGTGGTGCTGGGAAAACTGGTCAACCACTTGTAAAAGAATGAAACTAGAGCACTTTCTAAAACCACAAAAATAAACTCAAAATGGATTAAAGATCTACATGTAAGACCAGAAACTATAAAACTCCTAGAGGAAAACATAGGTAAAACACTCTCTGACATAAATCACAGCAGGATCCTCTATGACCCACCTCCCAGAGTAATGGAAATAAAAGCAAAAATAAACAAATGGGACCTAATTAAACTTAAAAGCTTTTGCACAACAAAGGAAACTATCAGCAAGGTGAAAAGACAGCCTTCAGAATGGGAGAAAATAATAACAAACAAAGCAACTGACAAAGAATTAATCTCAAAAATATACAAGCAGTTCATACAGCTCAACTCCAGAAAGATAAATGACCCAATCAAAAAATGGGCCAAAGAACTAAAAAGACATTTCTCCAAAGAAGTCATACAGATGGCTAACTAGCACATGAAAAGATGCTCAACATCACTCATTATCAGAGAAATGCAAATCAAAACCACAATGAGGTACCATCTCACGCCAGTCAGAATGGCTGCTATCCAAAAGTCTACAAACAATGAATGCTGGAGAGGGTGCTGAAGAAAAGGGAACCCTCTTACACTGTTGGTGGGAATGCAAACTAGTACAGCCACTATGGAGAACAGTGTGGAGATTCCTTAAAAAACTGGAAATAGAACTGCCATACAACCCAGCAATCCCACTGCTGGGCATACACACCGAGGAAACCAGAATTGAAAGAGACACGTGTACCCCATTGTTCATCGCAGCACCGTTTACAATAGCTGGGGCATGGAAGCAACCTAGATGTCCATTGGCAAACGAATGGATAAGAAAGCAGTGGTACATATACACAATGGGATATTACTCAGCTATTAAAAAGAATGCATTTGAATCAGTTCTAATGAGGTGGATGAAACTGGAGCCTATTATACATAGTGAAGTAAGTCAAAAAGAAAAACACCAATACAGTTTATTAACACATATATATGGAATTTAGAAAGATGGTAATGATGACCTTATATTTGAGACAGCAAAAGAGACACAGATATAAAGAACAGACTATTGGACTCTGTGGGAGAAGGCGAGGGTGGGATGATTTGAGAGAATAGCATTGAAACATGTATATTACCATATGTGAAATAGATCGCCAGTCCAGGTTTGAAGCATGAGACAGGGTGCTCAGGGCTAGTGCACTAGGATGACCCTGAGGGATGATGGGATGGGGAGGGATGTGGGAGGGGATTTCAGGATGGGGGACATGTGTACACTGGTGGCTGATTCGTGTTGATATATGGCAAAAGCCACTACAATATTGTAAAGTAATTAGTCTCCAAATAATAAATAAATTAATTAATTAAAAAAAAAACTTCCTTGGAAAGCCCTCTCTTGGTGTTTCCAGGATGACAGACCCATAACTCTTGAAAAGAAACCTTCCTGGCCTTTGTCAAGTGCCAGGTCACTGTACCAACTTCCTCTCCCCTATGGATTCTGGGCCCCTCTCTAAGATGTAGAGGGCTTCAGATACTGAGTAGCACAAGTTCCTCTCATTCTCATCAGATTTCCCTTATGATCAACACAAACGCCACCAGGAACGATGTTTCAGTTCCTATTACTGCATTAAAAACCACCCTAAAACTTAATGACATAAAATAGTATCATGCTCTTGGATTCTGTGGGTCAGTGACTCAGACAGGGTAACATGCTCCATTGTGTCTAGAGCCTCAGCTGGGAAAACTCAATGATGAGGGGGCCTGAAATCATCCGGAGGTATCCTCACACTCTGGCTGTTGGTGCTGGTTGATGGCTGGGACTCCAGCTGGCTGTTAGCCAGAACATCTACACAGGGCCTGTCCCTGTGTGGCATGGCTTGGGTTTCCACATCTTGGTGACAAGCTACAGTGGTATGTGTTTATACATAAGACTTAGACCTGCAGCAGCCAACTTATTAAAAAGGGATACACCCCAAAACAAGATCAGCACACTGAATATAGCAAAGCATGGGGGTGAAAAAATCAGAACCACTGAATTTAGCCCAGAGCACTCTATCTGAAAGGCTTCCTGGTGGTGCGAGTGATAAAGAACCTGCCTGCCAATGCAGGAGATGTAAGAGACTCGGGTTCAATCCCTGGGTTGGGAAGATCCCCTAGAGGTGGGCATGGCAACCCACTCCAGTATTCTTCCCTGAAGAATTCCATGGGCAATGGAGCCCAGCAGGCTACAGTCTATTTAGGGTCACAAAGATTTGGACAGCAAAGCTAGTGGAGGTGATGGAATTCCAGTTGAGCTATTCCAAATCCTGAAAGATGATGCTGTGAAAGTGCCGCACTCAATATGCCAGCAAATTTGGAAAACTCAGCAGTGGCCACAGGACTGGAAAAGGTCAGTTTTCATTGCAATCCCAAAGAAAGGCAATGCCAAAGAATGCTCAAACTACCACACAATTGCACTCATCTCACACGCTAGTAAAGTAATGCTCAAAATTCTCCAAGCCAGGCTTCAGCAATATGTGAACCGTGAACTTCCTGATGTTCAAGCTGGTTTTAGAAAAGGCAGAGGAACCAGAGATCAAATTGTCAACATCTGCTGGATCATGGAAAAAGCAAGAGAGTTCCAGAAAAACATCTATTTCTGCTTTATTGACTATTCCAAAGCCTTTGACTGTGTGGATCACAATCAACTGTGGAAAATTCTGAAAGAGATGGGAATACCAGACCACCTGATCTGCCTCTTGAGAAATCTGTATGCAGGTCAGGAAGCAACAGTTAGAACTGGACATGGAACAGACTGGTTCCAAATAGGAAAAGGAGTACGTCAAGGCTGTATATTGTCACCCTGTTTATTTAACTTATATGCAGAGTACATCATGAGAAATGCTGGACTGGAAGAAACACAAGTTGGAATCAAGATTGCCAGGAGAAATATCAATAACCTCAGATATGCAGATGACACCACCCTTATGGCAGAAAGTGAAGAGGAACTCAAAAGCCTCTTGATGAAAGTTAAAGTGGAGAGTGAAAAAGGTGCCTTAAAGCTCAACATTCAGAAAATGAAGATCATGGCATCCGGTCCCATCACTTCATGGGAAATAGATGGGAAACAGTGGAAACAGTGTCAGACTTTATTTTTCTGGGCTCCAAAATCACTACAGATGGTGACTGCAGCCATGAAATTAAAAGACGCTTACTCCTTGGAAGGAAAGTTATGACCAACCTAGATAGCATATTCAAAAGCAGAGACATTACTTTGCCAACAAAGGTTCGTCTAGTCAAGGCTATGGTTTTTCCTGTGGTCATGTATAGATGTGAGAGTTGGACTGTGAAGAAGGCTGAGCGCTGAAGAATTGATGCTTTTGAACTGTGGTGTTGGAGAAGACTCTTGAGAGTCCCTTGGACTGCAAGGAGATCCAACCAGTCCATTCTGAAGGAGATCAGCCCTGGGATTTCTTTGGAAGCAATGATGCTAAAGCTGAAACTCCAGTACTTTGGCCACCTCATGCGAAGAGTTGACTCATTGGAAAAGACTCTGATGCTGGGAGGGATTGGGGGCAGGAGGAGAAGGGGACACCAGAGGATGAGATGGCTGGATGGCATCACTGACTCGATGGACATGAGTCTGAGTGAACTCCAGGAGTTGGTGATGGACAGGGAGGCCTGGCATGCTGCGATTCATGGGGTCTCAAAGAGTCGGACACGACTGAATGACTGATCTGATCTGCTCTTAAAGCAACTTTTATAAAACCCCCCTGGTGGCTCAGAGGTTAAAGCGTCTGCCTGCAATGCAGGAGACCTAAGTTCAATCCCTGGGTCTGGAAGATCCACTGGAGAAGAAAATGGCAACCCACTCCAGCATTCTTCCCTGGAGAATCCCATGGACGGAGGAGCCTGGTGGGCTACAGTCCACAGGGTCGCAAAGAGTCGGACACGACTGAGCGACTTCACTTTCACTTTCAAAGCAACTTAGCATGCACACACACATGCAACCTACCTCAAACTCCTTGTTCAGTAAAATAAAATAAATTTTCTGTGTGTTTAAACAAGTTTGAACTGAGTTTTTCTGTTATTGCTGCTAAAGGCAGTATAACTGATACTGGTCCTCTAATCTGTCCCTTGCCAACACCTGCTGGATCATTGAAAAAGCAAGAGAATTCCAGAAAAACATCTATTTCTGCTTTATTGACTACGCCAAAGCCTTTGACTGTGTAGATCACAATAAACTGTGGAAAATTCTGCAAGTGATGGGAATATCACACCACCTGACCTGCCTCTTGAGAAATCCAAATGCAGGTCAGAAAGCAATGGTTAGAACTGGACATGGAACAACAGACTGGTTCCAAATCAGGAAAGGAGTTCATCAAGGCTATATGTTGTCACCCTGCTTATTTAACGTAGATGCAGAGTACATCATGAGAAATGCTGGACTGGATGAAGCACAAGCTAGAATCAAGATTGTTGGGAGAAATATCAATAACCACAGATATGCAGATGACATCATCCTATGGCAGAAAGAGAAGAAGAACTAAAGAGCCTCTTGATGAAAGTGAAAGAGGGGAGTGAAAAAGTTGGCTTAAAGCTCAACATTCAGAAAACTAAGATCATGGCATCTGGTCCCATCAATTCATAGCAAATAGAGGGGGCAACAGTGGCTGACTTTATTTTGGGGGGCTCCAAAATCACTGCAGATAGTGATTGCAGCCATGAAATTAAAAGATGCATACTACTTGGAAGGAAAGTTATGACCAACCTAGACAGAATATTCAAAAGCAGAGACATTACTTTGCCAACAAAGGTCCATCTGGTCAAGGCTATGGTTTTTTCAGTAGTCATGCATGGATGTGAGAGTTGGACTATAAAGAAAGCTGAGTGCCAAAGAATTGATGCTTTTGAACTGTGGTGTTGGAGATGACACTTGAGAATCTCTTGGACTTCAAGGAGATCCAACCAGTCTATCCTAAAGGAGATCAGTCCTGAGTGTTCATTAGAAGGACAGATGTTCAAGCTGAAACTCCAATACTTTGACCACCTGATGCAAAGAGCTGACTCGTTTGAAAAGACCCTGATGCTGGGAAAGATTTAGGGCAGGGGGAGAAGGGGATGACAGAGGACGTGATGGTTGGATGGCATCACCGACTCGATGGACATGAGTTTGGGTAAACTCCGGGAGTTGGTGATAGACAGGGAAGCCTGACGTGCTGTGGTCCATGGGGTCTCAAAGAGTCGGACACGACTGAATGACTGAATTGCACTGAACTGAACTGAATCTGCCCCTTCTCTTGTGGGCTACATACTCCTAGGGAGGAAGCAAAGGATAAAGTAACCACTTGTGACATTTGACATCCTGCCCTCAGCAAAATGCTATTTCTCATGTAATAGCTGGGGCCCAGGGCCCTGTGGCCATTCCCGCCATGGGCCTTTGAGCCATAATGCTTGACACCTTTATCTGGAAAGGCAAGGAACCAATTCTTTTTGATTATCACAAGGTATATCCAGTCAGAGAAAGGAACATAGTTCTGATGTGGGGGTAATGACGGAAGTAAACACAAAATACCATGAAGGTGAGAAAAACCCTGCAGATGTGGTTCTATCACTCTGATTCTGAGGGAGTCATTTGCCTTAAACCATATGTGAGATGAGAGCAGACACTATCAGCACCCCATAACTACTGCATGGATCTGTCAGTTCATTGCCGCCAACCTCAAGCTGCCAGTATGCCTGTGCCTGGACCTTTCCTCCAGAACTGTGAGCAGGCCCTCAGCCCACATGCAAAGAAGTTCCAGAAGTGCAAGGAATTACCCTGAAGAGTGAAAAAGCTGGCTTAAAATTCAATATTTAAAACACCAAGATCATGGCATTCGGTCCCATCACTTCATGTCAAACAGATGGGGGAAAAATGGAAACAGCAACAGATTTTATTTTGGGGGGGCTCCAAAATCACTGCAGATGGTGACTGCAGCCATTAAATTTAAAAATGCTTGTTCCATAAAATTTTAAAAATCTATGACAAATCTAGACAGTGTATTAAAAAGCAGAGACATCACTTTGCCAACAAAAATCTATATAGTAAAAGCTATGGTTATTCCAGTAGTCGTGTATGGATGTGAGAGTTGGACCATGAGAGCTCTCTCATTGTCACTGGAAGCATCCTGAGAGATGTGTTCAACACTCTTTTCCAGAGCTCCCCTCAGGACTGAGCTCTATTCGCCTGCTGGGATCAGTTCAGTTCAATCGCTCAGTCGTGTCTGACTCTTTGCAACCCCATGGACTGCAGCATGCCAGGTCTCCCTGTCCATCACCAACTCCTGGAGTTTACCCAAACTCATGTGCACTGAGTCAGTGATGCCATCCAACCATCTCATCCTCTGTCGTCCCCTTCTCCTCCCATCTTCACTCTTTCCCAGCATTAGGGTCTTTTCAAATGAGTCAGTTCTTAACATCAGGTGACCAAAGTACTGGAGTTTCAACTTCAGCATCAGTCCTTCCAATGAATATTCAGGACTGATTTCCTTTAGGATGTACTGGTTGGATCTCCTTGCAGTCCAAGGGACTCTCAAGAGTCTTCTCTGACGCCACAGTTCAAAAGCATCAATTCTTCGGCACTCAGCTTTCTTTATAGTCCAACTCTCACATCCATATATGACTACTGGAAAAACCATAGCTTTGACTAGACGGACCTTTGTTGGCAAAATAATGTCTCTGCTTTTGAATATTCTGTCTAGGTTGGTCATAACTTTTCTTCCAAGGAGAAAGCATCTTTTAATTTCATGGCCGCAGTCACCATTTGCAGTGATTTTGGAGCCCCCAAAAATAAAATCTATCACTGTTTCCATTGTTTCCCCATCTATTTGCCATGAAGTGATGGGACTAGATGCCATGATCTTAGTTTTCTGAATGTTCAGTTTTAAGCCAATTTTTTTCACTCTCTTCTTTCACTTTCATCAAAAGACTCTTTAGTTCTTCTTTGTTTTCTGCCATAAGGGTGATGTCATCTGCATATCTGTGGTTATTGATATTTCTCCCAGCAATCTTGATTCCAGATTGTGCTTCATACAGTCCAGCATTTCTCATGATGTACTCTGCATCTACGTTAAATAAGCAGGGTGACAATATTCAGCCTTGATGTACTCCTTTCTCAATTTGGAACCAGTCTATTGTTCCATGTCCAGTTCTAACTGTTGCTTCCTGACCTGCATACAGGTTTCTCAGGAGGCAGGTCAGGTAGTGTGATATTCCCATCTATTTAAGAATTTTCCACAGTTTGTTGAAATCCATGCAATCAAAGGTTTTGGCATAGACAATAAAGCAGAAGTAGATATTTTTCTGTAACTCCCTTGCTTTTTTGATGATCCAAGGTATATTTACAATTTAATCTCTAGTTCCTCTGCCTTTTCTAAATCCAGCTTGAATATCTGGAAGTTCACAGTTCGCATACTGTTGAAGCCTGGCTTGGACAATTTTGAGCATTACTTTGCTAACATGTGAGATAAGTGCAACTGTGCGGTAGTTTGAGCATTCTTTGGCATTGCCTTTCTTTGGGATTGGAATGAAAACTGACCTTTTCCAGTCCTGTGGCCACTGCTGAGTTTTCCAAATTTGCTGGCATATTGAGTGCAGCACTTTCACAGCATCATCTTTTAGGATCTGAAATAGCTCAACTGGAATTCCATCACCTCCAGTAGGTTTGTTCATAGTGATGCTTCCTAAGGTCCACTTGACTTCGCATTCCAGGATATCTGGCTCTAGGTGAGTGATCACACCATTGTGATTATCTCGGTCATGAAGATCTTTTTTGTAGAGTTCTTCTGTGTATTCTTGCCACCTCTTCTTAATATCTTCTGCTTCTGTTAGGTCCATACCACTTCTATCCTTTATTGTGCCCATCTTTGCATGAAATGTTCCCTTGGTATCTCTAATTTTCTTGAAGAGAGTTCTAGTCTTTCCCATTCTATTGTTTTCCTCTATTTCTTTGCACTGATTATTGAGGAAGACTTTCTTATCTTTTCTGGCTATTCTTTGGAACTCTGCATTCAGATGGGTATATCTTTCCTTTTCTCCCTTGTTTTTTGCTTCCCTTCTTTTCACAGCTATTTGTAAGGCCTCCTCAGACAACCATTTTGCCTTTTTGCATTTCTTTTTCTTGGGGATGGTCTTGATCCCTGCCTCTTGCACAATGTCATGAACCTCCATCCATAGTTCATCAGGCACTTTGTCTATCAGGTCTAATCCCTTGAATCTGTTTCTCACTTCCACTGTATAATCATAAGGGATGTGATTTAGGTCATACCTGAATGGTCTAGTGGTTTTCCCTACTTTCTTCAATTTAAGTCTGAATTTGGCAGTAAGGAGTTCATGATCTGAGCCATCCGGTCCCATCACTTTATGGGAAATAGATGGGGAAACAGTGTTAGACTTTAGTTTTTTTGGGCTCCAAAATCACTGCAGATGGTAACTGCAGTCATGAAATTAAAAGATGCTTACTCCTTGGAAGAAAAGTTATGACCAACCTAGATAGCATATTCAAAAGCAGAGACATTACTTTGCCAACAAAGGTCCATCTAGTGAAGGCTATGGTTTTTCCAATGGTCATGTATGGATGTGAAAGTTGGACTGTGAAGAAATCTGAGCACCAAAGAATTGATGCTTTTGAATTGTGGTGTTGGAGAAGACTCTTGAGAGTCCCTTGGACTGCAAGGAGATCCAACTAGGCCATTCTAAAGGAGATCGGTCCTGGGTGTTCTTTGGAAGGACTGATGCTAAAGCTGAAACTCCAATACTTTGGCTACCTCATGCGAAGAGTTGACTCATTGGAAAAGACGCTGATGCTGGGAGGGATTAGGGGCAAGAGGAGAAGGGGACAACAGAGGATGAGATGGCTGGATGGCATCACTGACTCAATGGACGTGAGTTTGGGTGAACTCCAGGAGTTGGTGATGGACAGGGAGGCCTGGCGTGCTGCGATTCATGGGGTCGCAAAGAGTCAGACACGACTGAGCGACTGAACTGAACTGAACTGATCTGAGCCACAGTCAGCTCCTGGTCTTATTTTTGCTGACTGTATAGAGATTCTCCATCTTTGGTTGTAAAGGATCCTATTGGGATAGCTAGGGTTTAACGTACCCTTCATTGACTGCTTTCCTTCCCTGTATCACTTTCCTACTGGAGTTTGTGGCCCCTCCCAAATCAGCTAACTTGTACTCAAATCTTTGTCTCAGCATCTGCTTTTGGGGGGAGGCCCCAAATTAAGGCAGTGACCATAGGGGAGTGGACAGGGTATGTACTAAAGCAGGTGAGTGGGGAAATCCCTGAGGGATGAAATGACAATCTAGCTACCGTCTTCTCTCTATTGGGAAGTATTGGAGGCATGAAACTCAGGCTTTTGGGAATTGCCAACTAGGAGATGAGACTCCAAAGTTTTCAAGGCCCACAGTTGATCTGAAGTGCCCAGTTGTTGAGGCCTTCAGTTCAAATGGGTGCCTGGACACTATTCATGTTGTCTGACTAGATTCCAATTCCGGCAGCACCACTGGGTGATGTTTCATTCTGACAATCCATTCATCTCCTTGCCCCTGCCCCCATCTTCCTGCAGCTGAGGAAACTCTCAGCAGTGATGAGCATCAAAAATGGATCTCCTTTTGTTCTTATCCATTCGATGTGTTTATTTTCAAGATTGCATTTGTGAAAAGCATTTAAACAGCACCATTTAGAAGAAAACAAAAGTCACCAGATGGAAAAATAGAATAAAAGACATGCACATACACAAAATTCTCCAAGCAATATAGGCAGGGCAGCAGGAGTTACTGTGACCCTGCTGTTGGAATAATGCAGCTGTGTTGGAAAAGCTTCCTGCTCTTGACAGCCTAGAATTTTCAAAAGAGAACTGAACAGAGGTCAACAGAATTCCATGCTGTAATTTGCTTCTTGAGAAAGTTTGGCAAACCTTCCTTCTCCTTCCCTCTGGTAAAGACAGAAGAACAGTTGCTAGGATGACCATCTATATTGAACTATAAAGTACAGGCAACTTTTTCTTGGAATAATGCCTTCAGCTTAGCCCGTATCTAATTTTGACAGGCCAACTACAAAGCCAGATGGACAGGAGAGCAAGAGAGATGGCAGCTGCTTCTAAGGCTGACAGACATCACCTCCCATCCCTTCAAGAAATCAAGAGAACCAACCTGCTTTCCCTCTCTTTCACATGCCACCACCCAATGCAACACAATTTTGCCTCCAGTCGTTGTTGCTGTTAGGTTGCTAAATCGTGTCTGACTCTGCGACCCCATGGACTGCAGCACCCCAGGCTTCCCTGTCCTTCACTATCTCCTGGAGTTTGCTCAAACCCATATCCATTGGGTTAGTGATGCCATCCAACCATCTCATCCTCTGTTGTTCCCTTCTCCTCCTGCCTTCAATCTTTGCCAGCCTCAGGGTCTTTTCCAATGAGTTGGCTCTTCGCACCAGGTAACCAAAGTATTGGAGCTTCAGTTTCAGCATCAGTCCTTCCAATGAATATTCAGGGTTGACTTCCTTTAGGATGAACTGGTTTGATCCCTTTGCTATCCAAGGGACTCTCAAGAATCCTCTGTAGCACCACAATTTGAAAAACTTCAGCAGTACTCCAAGGGTGGCAGAATGACTGACTTCCATTCACAAGTAGCTCTAGTCATTGCCTGTTCCCGACCTTTCTTTCTCCCAGTGGTGAACACAGGGAGGAGAAAGATGGCAGTGGGAGAAAATGCTTCAGTCAGGATGGTGCTCTGGGTCCTGTGAGGAGGAATCTTAACATTAACTTTTTCTGATCTTACCTGGGCTCCCAGCCCTCACAAACATCCATGCTGGATATAAAGTGTCTAGGGCATGCCCCCATATGCCCAGAAGAGGGAATCTGGTCACAGACAGCAGCAGCAGGAATTATGTAGCATGCTGGCTCTGGCAACAGGAGGGGAATATTGGCCACATAGTCAGGTACTCCCCACCCTACCATTTATCAACTGTATGACACTCAGTAATTCATTTAATCTCTCTGCACCTCATCTCTGCATCTGTAAATAGTAGCTCCTACCACAGATAGTTAACATGAGAAAGAATATAAAATGTTAATGCCTAACACATCATAAGCTCTCTATAAATGGCAGCTTCTATTACTGCTGTGGGAATATGGCTGTGGTTTCTAACACTGTGAACAAGTATGGGTGAATAACAGCTGTTTCCACAATTATCATTTTTAAGGCTGTTAACATGATTGTAGCTGTGTATCTTAGAGCAATAATGATTATGAGAGAACCCAACTGGGATTTCACATTAAGAAACCAATCACATTAAGGGAAAAAAATAGCATATCAGGTACTGGGTGGACAGTTAGGACAGCCGGAGAGCATGTGGAAAGTTACCAGAAGGTCCAGCTGTGATCAAGAGGGCTTCCCAGGGGAAGAGCTCATTCGGCCTGACAAGGACACAGGAGCCAGAGGAAAAGGCAGGCTCTGACAGACAGAACTCTGTGAGCCCTGGAGCAGAACCCACACACACAGGCTTCATTAACCACAAAGTCATGAGAAAGGTTTTACAGAGTCTGAGACTCTCTGAGGAGAAAAGAGATTAAAGACCACAGGCAAAGCCATCTCTGTTTCTGAGTATCCTTGTCAGGCCAGGCCTCCCTGAGCCCAGCCATGATGGAGGATACAAAGCCCCCTGTGGACTGGTCCCAAAACTACCACAACTCATGTCTCTAGAGCCTTAATCTGAACTCATTCAATAATGGGCTTCCCAGGTGGCACTAGTTGTAAAGAACCCTGCCTGCCAATGCAGGAGACGTAAGAGATGTGGGTTTGATCCCTGGATTGGGAAGATACCTTACAGGAGGGCATGGCAAGCCTGGCGGGCTACCATGGGGTAGTGGGGTCGCAAAGAGTCAGACACGACTGAAGCTACTTAGCACACATTCAATAATATCAAGCACTTCCCACCCTTTCATATATACAGGATAGCGATACATGGCTGGGAAATGCCAAAACCACCTTAGTGAGAAAATTCCAGAAACAAAGAAGATAGATTCTTTAAGGAAAGGGATAAAATAGAGATTTTGGTAGGGCTAAAGATGGTGTGTGAAGAGGTGCACAGAAGAATACTGGTGTGACAGTCTGACTTATAATAAACTGGCTCAAAGTTCCAAAACCCTTGGAATTTCCTGAGTGATAAGAGTGATAAACGTGTCATGATATTTATAACCAACGCTTTTCAATCACACCTGAGTTTATGTTTATAAGGGGCTTGTGGAAAGCACATAAGGATGGGGGCTGATTGCCAGGAAAATCAGCCATGAGATATGAGGATTAGAACTTTCAGTCCCATCCCTGACCTCCAGGGAAGGAAGAAGGGCTGAAGATTGAGTTCAGTTGCCAATGGCCAATGATTTATTTAACCAATCATGCTAATATAATCAAGCCTCCATAAAAACCCAAAGGACCTGTTTGGGAGAGCCTCCAGGTTGGTGAATATGCAGAGATTCAGGGAGAGTGGCAAGCTAAGACAGCTTGGAAACTCTGCCCTTTCCTCACACCTTGCCCTATGCATTTCTTCCATCTGGATGTTCCTAAATTATATATGTTTATAAATAAACTGGTAATCTACTAAGGAAAATGTTTCTATGATTTCTGTGAAATTCTCTAGCAAATTAACCAAGTGGGGTCATGGAAACCTCAGATCTATAGGCTATTAGAACCACAAGTGACAATCTTGGATTCACATCTAAAGTGGGAGTGGGCAGTCTTGTGGAACTGAGCTGTTAACCTAGGGGATCTAATGTCATCTCCAGGTAGATAGTGTGAATACTGAGTTAAAGTGTAGGACACCCAGCTGGTGTCAGAGAATTGCTTTGTGCAGAGTGAAATAAAACCCACACATTGGAATTGCTATCACAATCCTACCTGAGGAAATTTTTCATAACTCAGTGAATGGCAGTGAGCTCCAAAGAGCATCAGACCAGGGGTGGGGGTGGAGTGCCTGAAAAAGTTGAAAAATATTTTTCACCCAAGGATATTCTGATATACACTTATCCCCCCAGGAGCTAGAAAGCAATGAGAGAGAGGCCTTGTCTACCAGAAAGAATTCCAAGAGGTAGGAAAGCAACCTCCTTGTCAAGGAGGTTGACAAAACCAAACCAAATTCAGCCTAAAGAATTCAGGGAGCTGAATAAGTGTAGTGGGCTACAAGTCTGTAGTAAGGACCCTAAGGGAAAGGCGAGAGGGCAGCAGGAGAGGACCCATCATGCCATAAACCCTAGGCATATAGTGGGAGTAGGATCACAGCAGAATGGAAGCCTTTCTCACTTCCAATCTAATTTTCTTCCTTAGTATCAGACTGATTTTGTGGTGGGTGGCAATGTGCCCAAATGAAAAAGTCTGTTTCCCAACCTGACCTGCAGATAAGGATGGCCACATAATTAAAACTCTGGCCAGTGGTACAACTGTGGTAACTTATCCACAGACATAAGTTATTGAATCAGACATTTGGGGAAGCTCCTTAAAAGAGCAGGTGACTCAACTGGGATGCCCTTTGGCATTTCCTCCTTCCTTCTTGCTAACTGGAATTCAGATATGATGACAGGAACCACAGAGGTCCTCGTGGGACTATGAGGCAACCCTGAGAATGAGAATGCAAAAAGATATAAAAAATGTCTGAGATGATGATGTTCACCTACAGATTTATTTTACATGAGAGAAAAATAAAACCCTATCCCTTGTTATTTCAGGCCTCACTATGACAGTATGATAGCCAGCTTCCAAGTTGGCTCCCAGTGATCATCACATCCTGGTATTTGTGTTCTTGTTTAGTCCTTTCCCACACTGAATAGAACTGACCTGTGTAACCAACAGGATGTTGAGGAAATGATGGTGTGTGACCTCTAAGGCTATGTCCTAAAAGACATGGTAGATTCTGCCTTGCTTTCTCCTGGATCATTCACTCTTTGGGAAGTCAACAGCCAAGTGTTGAGAGCATTCAAACAGCCCTCTGGATAAGTCCATGTGGCAAAGAACTGAGGTCACCCAACAGTCAGGAGCTTCCCTGATAAACTCAGTTTGTAAAGAATCAGCCTGCAATGCAGGAGACCCCGGTTTGACTCCTGGGTTGGGAAGATCCCCTGGAGAAGGGAAAGGCTACCCACTCCAGTATTCTGGCCTGGAGAAATCCATGGACTGTATAGTCCATGGGGTCACAAAAGAGTCAGAGTCGCAAAAGCATCAGACACAACTGAGTGACTTTCACACACTCACACCAACAGTCAGCATCAACTTGCCAGCTATGCAGATGACTTCTTAGAAGAAGATTCTTTACTTCATCAAGCCTTTCAGATGACCGAAGTCCCAGCTGACATCCTGACTGCAATCTCAGTGAAGACCTCAAGCGAAAACCACCATATGAGCTGCTCCTGAATTGCTGACCCATATAAACTGTGAGATAATAAATGTTTGCTATTCTTTTAAGATACCAAATCTGTTACACAGCAATAGATAATATACAGACACACTCAATTCCTAACTGATACAAAACCTAAGGGATCAACTTGACATGGCCACATCTTGAATGATCCATATTCTCCAACCCGCTGAACTCCCATCCTCAGAAGCACGGCTTCCCTTCTCCTCTTGCCACCTCCTCCTGAACACATGAGAAGCACTCAGCACCCTCCTATGTGTTAGACATGGATTGATTGCTGCTGCTGTCACCAAAGAATCAAGTTTACTTTGTTTCACTTGAAGAGTGGTGTCTACCAGCTCTTTGTCCTCCCATTTTGCCCAGGCACAGGAATTCTCACTTCCACACCACCTCACCCCAAAGTATCTACAGCCCCAAGATCTATTATAGAGTAGACCTACCAGTACCCTGACCCACTGAATGGGGGGTACCCATGTGAATTAGTGGAGATCTGGGACAAGTTTGGGGGAACAGAGAGGAGGCCCTCAGCCAACGCCTCTGATGGGCCCTCCTCAGTAGACGATAAGACTTGCTCACAAAAACTGGCTCCCTCAGGTGTCTTTCTGGTGTTTCTACTCCAATTGTTCTCTCCAAAGCCATGGAAGATCTATCCAATCTGAGGGGTCAGAAATGTGCCCACATGATGCTTGAAAACTCTTCTTATGCTAAGAACTTTGAAAGTTAGACCAGAAATGTGCTGCAGCTTCCATTCTGATTCTATAAGGGATCTTGTCCCTTCAAAGAAGGAGACAACTTCTCTAATTGCCTTTTGATCATGGAAAGAAAGTTCTTAGAATGGAAGTGAAAAAAAAAAAATGATGAGTTCAAGACAGGCTAGGGGAGAACTTCAATAAAGATTTTGAACGTAAACTACATGTCAGGGTTCTCCAGAGAAACATTACTTGAAGGATGAAATCTGTTGTAAGGAATTAGTTCACACAATTATGGAGGCTGAGAAGTCTCGTGCTCTGTCATCTGCAACCTGGAGACCCAGGAAATTCCAGTCTGAGTTTAAAGGCCTAAGAAAAAGGACCACAGATAGTCTAAGTTCCAGTTCAAGGGCAGGAGAAGAAGGACACTTGAGCTCAGCAGTCAGTCAGAAAGACAGAATTCAACCTTCCTCCTCTTTCTTGTCCTGTAAAGGCCTTGAACAGGTTGAAGGATACCCATCCACTCTGGGAGGGCAAACTGCTTTACCCAGTCCAACAAATTCAAATGGTAATCTCTTACCAAAACACCCTCACAGACATACCCAGAAATAATGCTTAACTAGATACCTGGGTATCCCATGACACATTCAAGTGGATGTATAAAATTAACTATTACTTCAAGAAAACTTATTTATGTCACTCCCTGCCTCATACCCAATGCTCTGGCGACAAGAACCTCTGTATATGTGCTATGTTGCTTTCTCCCTTTTTCCATGATTCTCTGCCCAAAACAGTCTTTTCTCAACATCATCTCTGGCTAAACCATATTCATATTTTAAGACTCAACCTAAGGAACCTCTTGGGGTGTGTTAGGAGCAACCATGGACATTTCCATAATACCCTTGCTCTTACCCACTACACACGGCTCCCATGACACTCTGTGAACCATCAATGGTCTTACATCACTGACTCTGTATATCTCTATCTCACCTATCACTCTGAGTGCTTCTTAGGATAGGAGCTTTGTCTAAATCACTGTTTCCAGTCCTTATCTAGAGTCTAGAACAATGTCAAGCAAATAGTGATGCTCAACAAGTGTGCACTGGGTGAAAAAACAATTGAATAAGTGAGTGAATGTGTAATGTGCACTGCACAGTGGAACACAATCCTATCCATTCTTAGGTCAATGTCAATTTCATTTTCTTAACCTAGAATCATTGTCCTCAAGCAACACAAGGTAGAGGGGCTGCTTTCTAGCCCTGTGATTCCCCACTCTTAAAGCCAGTATTTGAACCACCACACTTAGGAGCAAGAATCTCATTTCACGTCATTTTTCTCACTCAAATAAATCTAGGTTCAGTGACTCTCCAGAGTGGTGAGAAATTCAATCTCAGGCACATTTGGGGGTATCAAAGTATAATTTTCAAAATACTAAAATGTAATTTTCATATAAATATACAAGGAATATGTATCAAAAGATTTCCATAATTTATTAATAGGGAAAGACAGGATGAAAAAAGCTGATTCAAAGGAGGGCACAAGAAAATGAGTCTGTGATAAAGGAAATAGGGCAATAAGATTGCTAAATTAACTATAAAATTGGTTAATGCCCTGCTGCTGCTGCTGCTAAGTCACTTCAGTCGTGTCTGACTCTGTGAGACCCCGTAGACGGCAGCCCACCAGGCTCCCCGGTCCCTGGGATTCTCTAGGCAAGAACACTGGAGTGGGTTGCCATTTCCTTCTCCAATGCATGAAAGTGCAAAGTAAAAGTGAAGTTGCTCAGTTGTGTCTGACTCTTCGTGACCCCGTAGACGGCAGCCTACCAGGCTTCTCCATCCATGGGAGTTTCCAGGCAAGAGTACTGGAGTGGGGTGCCATCGCCTTCTCTAAGTTAATACCCTACACAGCAACAAAACCATCACTCTTGAGGTTACCTTCTCTACCAAACAGAAGCACTTGCATCTCAATCAAGCAAAAACCATTCATCTTCTATTAGTTTCCTACAAGCAAACATCTAATTTTTAGAGTCTGGGCAATAGCAACCATAAAGAGAGAGCTCAGCAAATTTACTTTCCTGTAGAGAAAGCAAGTGAACTCTAACCTGGACATAATTCTATCAATAAAGAGGTTAAAATGAGAAGCAGTTAAGGTGAAGTTAGGGGCTATATAGTTTAAACAAATGTGGAAATGAGACTAAACTGGATTTTGACACAATGTGTATCTGTGGCAGGGGAGCAGTCCATGCAATGTGAATAAAAACAATAGAGAGAGATTGTAACAGGGATACCAGTGCCAATGAGTATGCAAAAAAGAAAAGAGAGAGAGAGAGAGAAGAAACAAAAGATCTAGTGTTTTCAGATGGTGATCTGATAGAAAGACTAACCAATTATAGTGGGCAAATACACAAAATGTGCCTTGATACAGTATTAACAAAGGGGTTTATTGGGAGTCTAGAATGCGTGTCCAAATCCTCCACTCTGGAATTCTCTGCTACATAAGAGAGAACTCAAAGTGTGAAATAAAGATTTCCACTCCTACCCCCTCACACTGTTCCTCCAAACCTAAAAGTCAGGGCCTGCAGCACAAACTAACAGCCCCCTTAACTCCTTGGGCTAGAAGGAGCAGGGAGCCAGAAGGCCCGCCTGTGGTGGAGAGTCTTGTCTGCATGTTCTTTCCTCACAAAAGTGGGAAGGGTAAGACCTCTGAAAACCAAAACTGTGGTGACAAAACTTGATCTCAATTGATAGAACTGGATGGAACTGAACTGAGTGGCTTAAACAACAGACATTTTCTCACATTTCTGGAGGCTTTGTTGTTCAGTCACTGAGTCGTGTCCGACCCTTTGTGACTCCATGGACTACAGCACTCCAGGCTCCCCGGTTTTTCACTATCTCCCAGAGTTTGCTGAAACTCATGCCCATTGAATCAGTGATGAGATCCAACCATCTCATCCTCTGTCACCCTCTTCTCCTCCTACCCTCAATCTTCCCCAGCATCAGGGTCTTTTCCAATGAGTTGACTCTTCGCATCAGGTGGCCAAAGTATTGGAGCTTCAGCATCAGCATCAGTCCTTCCAATGAATATTTAGGGTTGATTTCCTTTAAGACTTACTGGTTTGATCTCCTTACTATCCAAGGGACTCTCAAGAGTCTTCTCCAGCACCACAGTTCAAAGGTATCAAAAATTTGGTGCTCAGCCTTCTTTATGGTCCAGTTCTCACATATGTACATGATACTGGGAAAACTATAGCTTTGACTATATGGACCTTTGTTGGCAAAGTAATGTTTCTGCTTTTTAACACACTGTCTAGATTTGTCATAGCTTTTCTTCCAAGGAGCAAGCATCTTTTAATTTCATGGTTGCAGTCACCATCCACAGTGATTCTGGAGCCCAAGAAAATAAAGTCTGTCACTGTTTCCACTTTTTCCCCATCTATTTGCCATGATGTGATGGGACGAGAAGCCATGATCTTAGTTCTGGAAGCTGGAAAGCTTCAAATTCTGTTCATGGTGAGATCCTTCTCTCTGGCTAGGAGCTATCATCTGCCTTCTCACTGCACCCTCACATGGTGAAGAGAGGCAGCTCTGGTGTCTCTTCCTTTTCCTATAAGGGCACTAATCCCCATGGGGACCCCATCCTCATGACTTCATAGAAACCTAATTACCTCCCAAAGGGCCCAATACCAAATACCACATAGGATTCAACATATAAATTGTTGGAGGGAAACAAACATTCTATCCATAACAGCACCTAAAACTAAACGGTTTAATTAGGGGTTGAGATCCTGTACCACACCCAGAGATTACTAATGTTAACATTTTGATATCTAATCTGATACTGACTTTTAAAATTTCCCTGTTTTTGGGTACTTAGGAAGGTGGTTTCAATTTTACCTATTAAAAAATTCTGCAATGATTATTTTCTATGACATATTCTCAAAGAATACACAGAAAAACTATACAAAAAAGGTCTTAATGACCTGGATAACCACAATGGAGTGGTCACTCACTTAGAGTCAGACATCCTGGAGTGTGAAGTCAAGTGGGCCATAGGAAGTATTACAATGAATAAAGCTAATGGAGATGATGGAATTCCAGCTGAGCTACTTAAAATCCTAAAAGATGATGCTATTAAAGTGCTGCACTCAATATGTGAGCAAATTTGGAAAACTCAGCAATGGCCACAGGACTGGAAAACATCAGTTTTCATTCCAATTCCAAAGAAGGACAATGCCAAATAATGTTCTAACTACCATACAATTTCACTCATTTCACCTGTTAGCAAGACAATACTCAAAATCCTTCAAGCTAGGCTTCAACAGTATGTGAACCAAGAACTTACAGATGTACAAGCTGAATTTAGAAAAGGCAGAGGAACCAGAGATCAAATTGCCAACATCCATTGGACCATGTAAAAGCAAGAGAATTCCAGAAAAACATCTACTTCTGCTTCATTGACTACACTAAAGCCTTTGACAGTGTAGATCACAACAAATTGTGGAAGATTCTTCAAGAGATGGGAATACCAGACCACCTTATCTGTCTCCTGAGAAACCTGTATACAGGTCAAGAAACAACAGTTAGAACTGGACATGGAACAATGAAATGGTTCCAAATTGAGTAAGGAGTACATCAAGGCTACATATTGTCACCCTGTTTATGTAACTTATATGCAGAGTACATCATGCAAAATGCTGGGCTGGATGACTCACAAGCTGGAATCAAGATTTCTGGGAGAAATATCAGCAACTTTAGATATGCAGATGATATCATATCACCCTAATGGCAGAAAGCAAAGAAGGGCTAAAGAGCCTCTTGATGAAGGTGAAAGAAGAGAGTGAAAAAACTGGCTAAAACTCAACATTCAAAAAAACTAAGATCATGGCATCTGGTCTCATCATTTTATGGCAAACAGATGAGGAAAAAATGGAAACAGTAGAAGATTTTATTTTCTTGGGCTCCAAAATCACTGCAGACAGTGACTGCAGCCATGAAATTAAAAAATGCTTGCTCCTTGGAAGAAAAGCTATGACAAGCCTAGAGAGTATATTAAAAAGCAGAGACATTACTTTGTCAACAAAGGTGCATATAGTCAAAGCTATGGTTTTCCCAGTAGCCATGTACGGATGTTAAAATTGGACCATTAAGAAGGCTGAGAGCCAAAGAACTGATGTATTCAAACTGTGGTGCTAGAGAAGACTCTTGAGAATCCCTTGGACTGCAAGGAGATCAAAGCAGCCAGTCCTAAAGGAAATCAACCCTGAATATTCATTGGAAGGATTGATGCTGAAGCTGAAGCTCCAATACTTTGGCCAACTGATGAGAAGAGCCAGTTTGTTGGAAAAGACCCTAATGCTGGGAAAGATCGAGGGCAGAAGGAGAAGGGGACGACAGAGGATAAGATGGTTGGATCTCATCACTGACTCAATGGGCATGAGTTTGAGCAAACTCTGGGAGATAGTGAAGGACAGGGAGATAGTGAAGGACCGGGAAGCCTGGCATGCTGCAATCCTCAGGGTCGCAAAGAGTCAGACATGACTTATCAACTGACAACAACAAATGTATGTTTTCTAAGGCTCTTGAAACATGTTGCCAAATGACTTTCCAGCATTTTTGGTTGGTATTCATAAGGCCATCTGAGCACAACTCACTCACTCTGAGTCTTACTGCTGCAGAATTATTTTTTATTTGTAGAAAACCAGCACATGTGTATGATAAAGTATTCAATTAGTGCAAGAATGTGTTTACACTCTTGCTGCCGACTTTGAATCCGTTTTTCCAAAGGAAAGGAGGGAAGGAGGAAGGGAAGTTGAGGAAGGTTAATCATGTTCCATATATTTTCCTTAAATCCCTCTTAGCCTTTGCAACTGTCTCCACTAATATTTTCCAATTCTGTGCCTTTAGAGGCCAGGTTAGGATAATGATTCTCTTTATATTCTAAGGTTGGCCTTCCCTCTCCTGATTAATCTCTGGAGTTTGCTGAATCTTTGCTTTTGCTTTTCAAATGCAGTTAAAAACTTCTTTCCACCACATTTTTTCCCCATTTTAACAGGATTTGACATCCCCCTAAGCATCAGTCATGGTTGAGAAATTAGAGAAAAGGATGCTTAACATTTGTAAACCCCATTAGATCTCTGGCTACTGAAATGATCTGCTATATTTTCTTCAAACAACATGGCTAGGGCCATCATGAGACTATACTTACAGCAAGGCAGTCTCCTCTGATTTTAGCAAGAGTTTGCCCTTTAAAGTCTGACCCCAAGAAAGATGATCCATCTTCACTCTAGACTCTTGGGGCTGGACAGAGGAGATACAGGCCCTATGTTGGTGGCCCATGAAGTGAAGTGAAGAAGTGAAGTGAAGTCGCTCAGTCGTGTCCGACTCGTTGCGACCCCATGGACTGTAGCCTACTACGCTCCTCTGTCCATGGGATTTTCCAGGCAAGAGTACTGGAGTGGGTTGCCATTTCCTCCTCCAGAGGATCTTCCTGACCCAGGGGTCGAACCCAGGTCTCCCGCACTGTAGGCAGACGCTCTACCATCTGAGCCACCAGGTAGGTCCATGAGTACTGCATAATTGAAGGAAGGGCCACAGGGAGCACAGGTGTTTTGAATTGATCAGGACAAGAATCGTCCACCATCACAGCACAGCACTGTCCTGCCTGCCAAGAACCACCCTCCTTGAATCCTCATCCTCCTGAACCCTCAGCTGGTTATGGTAGAAGAGAAAAACAAACAACCCCACACGGATTCATTATAATCCTGCTGTGTAGGTCAGATCAATTCATTTTGGATGACACATTCCCCAATACCTACTCTGGGGCCACAGAGATGAATCCAACCCAAAAACTTCCCTGGAGAGGACACACACTGTGATAGGGTTCCTTCTAAAGCTCTTCCCTTTGAATCATAGTTGGCATTGTACAAAGCCATGTCCTGTGGCAAGAAATAGGCTCCATGTAATGGAGCAGTTTCTGTAAGATGTGGCCCTTGCAGGGAGAATACATCAGGCTGTGCAAATTTCCCTGTGATAACTTAAACGACTAGCTCCAGATGAGGAAGTAAGTGAGGAGTAAACAGGAAGGGGCTCTGGGTCTTCCTCTGCTCCCTGTCCCAGCTCTTTACCGCTGGCTTTCTTCTCTGACAGCTAAGTCCCAGAGTCCCCATGCTGTGCTATAGCGCTGCCTCCGGCCTGTCTGCCTATCCACAATAGCTCTATCTTTTTTCCTTCTCCTCATCAAAACCCTTTTCCAGAGTCTCAGCCCACCCTGTCCCTCTAGACTTCTCAGTTTCACACCTCATTGTGTGACCTCTATTTCTATTTGGTCTCTAAAACCATTCAAGCCCATAACCTAAGACTTTCTTTCTCATTTACCAAAGATATAATAAGGCTGTTGGCTCCATGACACTACTCAGACTTGTAACACATGAAAGAAAGTCATCAAATAACACTTCCATTTCCCAATTTTCCATAGACTTCATATATCTGGCAATAAGTTTTCAAGTACTATGTTTTTCATGGATGTATCTGTCATACAATTGAGATTCGACTGTGCAAAATAAGACTTCATTGCTAACATATTGATTTTTTAAAGTGTTTTCAGTTTTATCCTCAATTTGTAGCCAACTTCTCATTTGTCAACTATTTCTTATATGTCTTAACACAGTTACATTTAGGTCTCATGCCAATAAATTCAGGCTAATTTGCATCATCAAATGATACCATATTTTCATGGTAAACAGCCTATCTTTAGATTTAACTATAAATGTTTCCATTTTATGAAAGCTTATAATTTAAAAATGATATAAGTTCAGCCTATAGCCACCTCTCTTCTAAATACTTTTGTCCTTACAAATTATTTTTGTGTCTGATGCTATAATTCCAGTCAAAGCAGTCCAGTACCTCTGAAATGGAAAGTATCTTATTAGACATTCCAGTGTTTAAGTTAAGGTTTTCCTTTGGAAAACAGCTTGCAGACCGCAGCTGGAGGATATTTCCTGAGCTATTATGCCCCTAAAACTTCTTAATCAAGAACAAGGAATGAAAAGGTTGAATAATGGTGTTGACACTAGATGTGGACCCAGATGAAGGGTCTAGAAATATGGGCAAACACTGCCTTAAAATTATTGAAATTCTCTGACCAGAAAGGCAGGAATGAGACAGTGAACACATTACTGATGCTGCTTCCAGGAGCAGAGGGTGGGCCCAGTCGACTTGCACATTTGAACCTAGATCCTGGCCATCCTGACAGAGATTGCTGAGTCCTGGGAATACAACAGGGCCTCCTTCAGCTCTCCATCATGAAAGGGGGGCCCGAGAGCCCAGGTCACAATGCCACTCCCCACTGATGCTTAGCTGAAAACCTATCCCACTCTCTGGAGTCTACCAACCACACCCTCATCCAAATTTAGACATTCCCTGACCTGGCTGGATCTGGCCCCTGAGATGTTCCATGGTGCTGTTCAAAACAAAGAAACAAGATGCTTTTAGGGCCAAGGAACACACTGGCCTCACCAGGAGGCCCCAGCAGCTCCTAATGGAATCAGCATGGGCCATGACACAGACTCCTCACTTTAATTTCTGATTTGCTACCAACTGGGAGATCTTAAGCCAAGTTTCATCACCCCTCCTAGTCCCCCATTTCTGCATCTATAAAGTACAGATAATATGATATGGGGATGTGGTAGCCATACTGAAAGTATGCAAAAGAAAAGGATTATGAAAACACCCAGTACAATTATCAGTCTGGCAATATGTTGATGCTAGCTTTGAACAGTTTGCATTACTTTCTAAAAATAAAAAGGCTGTTAAGAAAATCTTATGAGAATTCATCTTTCCACTTGTATAATTTTCATAAAAACTCTGGAAGTGTTAGCATGTAAACAATGCCAGATACTCATTTTCTTTATAAATATCTATAATTGAAATCAGCTTTACAAAACAGAACAAACCCAAGTAAATTATATGCACATGTAATTACAAAATTTTTGTCTCATTAACAAAAGCTTATGTAAATCCAAATTAGGAATGTAAAGAGCATCCTTGAACTTTTTGATCCATTTCTTCCAGCTTAATTGCAAAACTCTTAAGAACCATACAACTACTCCCACTTTCTGAACTAAATCCAAAAGAAGACAGAGTGGAGAATGAGCCAAAACCCGAGCCTTGGGGATGCCCATGCTTTAAGGAGGAAGAATTCTCAAAGTCATTGCCAAACATAAAATAAAAATTAAAACTACTACAATAGCTAAAATTAAAAGGACTGAAAATACTAAATGTTGATGAGGATGGAAAGCAACCAAAACTCCCATAAGTTGCTGATGGGGGAATAAAATGGTACAACTTGGAAAGGTTATTTTGTTATACATTTGAACATGTACCTATTATACTTCTGATCCTAAGTGTCTACCCAAGAGAAATGAAAATATATATCCACAAAAAGTCTTGTATAAGAATATTCATTATGGTCAAAGACAAAATACAACCCAAATTTCTACCCCCAGGAAAATGAATAAATGAACCATGGAATAAGATGCATACTACTCAGCAATAAATAGGAAAAAACTACTGTCAAATGATACCAGTTTCACAGACATTATGCTGAGTGAAAGAAGCCAGTCATTAAAAAGTAGACAATATATGAATCTATTTATATGAAGTCCTACAAAAGACAAAAACAATAGTGAAAAAAATCAGAAAAGTGACTAAGACCAGAGAATATTCTAATCTTCCTACTTTTCAGGTTTGTAACTCTCCTCTTCGGTAGTAAGAAACCTGACCCCCAGAACAATTAACATATTTACTCATTTGCTCAAGCCTAGGATACACAGCAGAGAAGGCAATGGCACCCCACTCCACCCCAGTACTCTTGCCTGGAAAATCCCATGGACAGAGGAGCCTGGTAGGCTGCAGCCCATGGGGTTGCGAAGAGTCAGACACGACTGAGCGACTTCACTTTCACTTTTCACTTTCATGCATTGGAGAAGGAAATGGCAACCCACTCCAGTGTTCTTGCCCAGA
The DNA here is from genome assembly GCF_027580195.1 of Bos mutus. Classification (NCBI taxonomy): domain Eukaryota; kingdom Metazoa; phylum Chordata; class Mammalia; order Artiodactyla; family Bovidae; genus Bos; species Bos mutus. The sequence continues at coordinate 49,474,426 of NC_091626.1, read as the reverse complement.
GAATCCCAGGGATGGGGGAGCCTGGTGGGCTGCCGTCTATGGAGTCACACAGAGTCGGACACGACTGAAGCAACTTAGCAGCAGCAGCAGCAGGATACACAGAAAGTAATTCAGAACTGCTAACTCATGCCACTGAGAAAAGCTGTCTACTATCTGGAGTTCAGCATTTGTTTTCAGTAATTTTTTAGGCAATATTTATACTGAGTGAAGTGCACATATAATTATGTGTATGGTTTGATGTATTTTGACATATGAACACACACACTCCTATGGAGGCATAGAACATTCCATCACCCTAGGAAGTCCCCTCATGTCCCTCCTTAGTCAGTCCTTCCAGAATTAGTCACTTTTCTGATTCTTTTAGGCACATGAAAAGATGTTGAACTTTGCTAATTATTATAAAAATGCAAATGAAAACTGTGAGATATCATTTTACACCAGTCAGAATGGCTGTCATTTAAAAGTCTACAAATAACAAATGCTGGAGAGGATGTGGAGAGAAGGGAACCTTCCTACATTGTTGGTGGGAATGTAAGTTGGTGCGGCCACCATGGAAACAGTAAGGAGGTTCCTCAGAAAACTAAAAATACAATCACCACTGTTGTTGCTGTTGCTATTCTGTTGCTCAGTGGTGTCTGACTCTTTGTGACCCCATGGACTGCAGCAGGCCAGGCTTCCCTGTCCTTCACTATCTCCCGGAGTTTGCTCAAACTCATGTCCATTGAGTTGATGATGCAATCCAACCATCTCATCCTCTGTCAACCCCTTCTCCTCCTGCCTCCAATCTTTCCCAACATTAGGGTCTTTTCCAATGAGTTGGCTGTTTGCATCAGGTAGCGATCCAATTCCTGGGCATATATCCAGACAAAACTGTAATTCCAAAAGATATATATACTCCAAAAGTTAGCAGACATAAGGTTTTATATGGTTAAAAAATAAGGTCCTACTATATAGCACAAATAACTATGTTCAATATCCTACGATAAACCATAATGGAAATGAATTTTTTAAAAGGAATGTATATATGTATACATATAGACATGTGTATGTGTAACTATATCAATTTGCTATAGAGGAGAAATTAACACAACATTGTAAATCAACTATACTTCATATTTTTTAAAGCAAAATGTTAAGAATTCAAAAACAAAACAAAAACAAAAAACAAATAAATGCATGAACCTGGAAGGTATTAAATGGGCTTGAAAAAGTTTAAAAAAAAATAAGAATATGCTCATTTTCATGTGATCTTAGATTTAGTTTATATGCTTAAAAATGTGATTTTTATCAGAAAAGTAATTTATTTCTGGATTAATTTAGGAAGACTTGACCCTTTTTGATACTGAGTATTCTCAAGTATATGAAAGGTCAAACATACCAGAACTTTCCATTGTATAAGACTTCTTCTGTACCCTCCTTTTTAGTTGTGCCTAAATATAGTATTTTAAATGTGTTTTTGATACAAATCTATTTATACGATTAAATTTACTTGGAGGGTATTTTATATTTTATCACTATTACAAATTAATTGTTTTCTCCCATCAAATCTTCTAATTGATGTTGCTTACATAGAGGTAAATGTTTATAAATAGTTTATAAGTTTTCTAAGCTTATAGCACTTAATAGGAGGAAAAAGATTTTCTTTCTTTATCAATCACCAACTCACAATGGCAGGAAATAAATCTAGGATCTAGGGCTACATACCAAAAGAAACTTCAGGGAATTCTTTTTTCCTCCTGATGAAATGAAATAGAACACTCAGCACACTCGCTTTGGAAATAGTAGATAGACTGTCTTAACTACATTAGCCCCGGTTAAAACAAGTGAAGAAATAATGAGAATGAAACTGAGACTGAAGTGTGAAAAACAGAAGATTTTGCAGTGCTTGTCAAAGGTCATAACCACACATGCTTTTAGGGTATGGACTTTGCAGTCACAACACTGCCCTCAAAAGAAAAAAATATTTTCTTTAATGTGACTATGCATAATTCTCAGAACTTTTCATAGTTTTCTAATTTGAGGTAGCAAACTCATATCCCAAAGGGGGCCAGGCAAGTGACTCAAAGGAGTGACTGGGGATAATGAAATAGGGAAAGGTGAGGATTGGTGGAAACCACCTACCTTGTGCTCCACTAAAGGGCCAGAGTTCCCTCAGCACCAGTCAGTGGCCTTCCTGAACTAACTGAGATTCATGTTTCTATATCTTATAAATTTTTAAAGCAAAGCCAGAAATCCAGATATAACACATGGATGTTCCCAGGCCCTCAGGCCAACCAGTGTGCGTCCCTCCCTGCTTTCACCCTTGCTCTTGTACCTCCAGCTCACTGGTGACCCCAGCAGTGAAGAGAAGCCTGTACTCCATGGTAGCACTCAGCACGGGCCATGTGGAATCCAGCTGAGGCTATCTCTGCACTCCAGACCGAGCACTACCACCCCAGTTGAATGGGATCTGCACCAGAGACAGATGTGGAAAATTAACTTCTGATTTTTAACATTCTCTTGTAATGGCAATGACAAGTTCCAGGAAACTGCCAATTTCCTAAAAGCCTCCTCTCAAACAAAGAGCTGCCTGGCCCCTTTTCCTAGTGGACTGCATATGGGGCACCACTTGACTGCTCACAGAATGGCAACTGAAGTCTGTGATCTAGACTCCAGAGGGGAGGTGGAGCCTCCCCTCCACACGCAGAATGCATAGATTGGTCCACATTTTGTGAAAGAATCCTCCAAAGCTAGCACACTCTTAATTAACTAGAGTCTCTTTGTGAGCAGCTTCTTTTTAAAAGAGCTCTGTTGATATATAACATTGGTATCCTGATTTGCAATTTTCAGAGTGTCTTCTGCCTTCTTGTCCAATCTTAAAACCACCCCCTGTGGGAGATGTTAAAATAATCTTCATTTTACAGATGAGAAAGCTAAGATCAGCGTGGTTTGATGGCTCACCCAAACTCCACAAAACCAGTGTTTCTGTGGAGGCATTAGCCTTCTGTCTACCTTCAACTGGTTCATCAAGTAACCCCTAACACAAGCCTTTGTCCCTGTTTTATGTGAAAATCTATGTTGTTTTATGTGAAAATCACAGAGTGTGATTTCTTTCAAACCTAAGAAGAGGCATAAATAAACTTCACAAAATTCTATAATAGAAGCTGAGGTGGACGGACAGATCTCAGGAAGAGAGCCAGCTAGAACCCCTGGAAGATGAGTTCCTCAGGAAAAGTCAGGCAGGATAGCTTCTGGTGGGAGAAAAGCAGTCATTCGATTTGTTTGTATGTTTATTCTGAACAGTTTTTCCACTCCTTATATGTATCTTTGGTAAAAATGTCGCCTGCTTCATAAAATGAAGTTCTGTGTGGTTTTTTACAAACAGGAATCTGTTTTTATAGAGCTGCAATCTCTAAGGTTAATTTCGTACTCCGTCAAAAAGCAGGGGTTCTCCAGGGAGGCAAGTGAATCGCTGTTGCCACCTAGTGGACCTTTCTAAATGGTTAACAGCAGAGGAGGCTCGCCGTGGGTGCTTTGAGGCTTCAACTGCATCTCGTCAATGACATCCGTGTGACAGCTACTGAGAGGCTAGAGCAGTCTGGGCAAGTCAACCCATAATTAAGTGTCATTTCTTATTAAAAGCAGATTGCATTTAAAAGATCTTGAAAAATTCCTCACAATGTTTGAAGCATCACAAATTGAACAGGAGCTCTCACCTAAACGATGCACTGTACGTCTGTTCTGCTCTCCAGGATTATGTTCACATTTTCTCTTAATCAGAGTCATGCTTTGTTGACTTAAATATCTATACTAAGTGGATGGACCATGTGAGCCAATCATACTCTACATCAAAGCCTGATTTACTTGATTCTTTGGACTTCATACGTGTGACACCTGCTTTCCTTGTTGTCCATCTACAACAGCCTGTCAACAAAGCCTATAATTTCCACTTTCAAACTTTTTAAATTAACCCTTCCCGCCTACTGCAACATCCCAATCCTGCCCTTTATCCTTGAATTCTGGATTCTCTCATTTATTCAACACATTTTGACCATGCACTGACTGCTGGTATATTCAGCCACACACTGGGCAGGTGGTAGAGACATGAGGCAGCACCACCTGCGGACCGGGGAGAGGGCTTATTCACAGAGGATTTCAGGTGAAACTGTGCAAGTCGAGAAGGATGAGGAGCTTCCCTGCTGGGCCTCTTGACACGAACTCTTTCTAATTCAATCCACCATAACTTCTCTTCAGCCTGACTGCTCTCTCATTCTTGAGTCAAAGCTTTCAAGTTCCCTCCTTCATCCAGGCAGCTCATCCACCGAATCTGTCTCGCTCTGTGATCAGAGATACAGATGGGGTGAAATCCAGTCCCTGGCCTTAAGGAGTTCAAAAGGAGAAAGACCAACAGAACCACAAGTATGGAGCTGCCTGAGGCAGGGATAACAGGTGCTCTAGGGGCCCAGAGAGGGCATAAGAAGTTCTGCTAGGCACTGGAATAGAGCTGGACTGGTGGGGGAAGGGGGCAGGGAGCGTTGTTTTCCAAGAGAAGGTGACATTCACACTGGACCCTGAAAGATGAGAAGGTTATCAGCTGGACGTGGGGGAAGGCTAGGCAGAGAGCATCCCAGGCAAAGGGAGCTGCAACTGGAAACACAGAACAAACGGAGGGTCTGTAACTGCAGTCCCTCTCCATGGTGGGAGAGGAGGTGCACAGTTAGTGGGTAATGACCCAGATTCTGACCACCTCAGAATGGTCGTGATGGCCATATGTTCCCTCCACTGGGTAGATTTATCATTCCTGCGGATGCCTGAGGCAATAACAACTAATAATAAGGTTTCAAATGAATGAAATCCCATGCAGCCACTTCTGACTCATTTCACACGCCACTGCACTGATATGGCTGGGCTTGTATGGGGCTCAGCAGTCACTGAGAATCGGGCTCTAGGATCAAGGCTCATATCCACAAGTCCCAGTGTGGACTGAGGTGGTGTGTGTACTAGACTGAGGCACCGATGACCAGCTGCAGGAGTGCTGCCATCTGATGGCTCAGATGAGTTTTCCTCTAGGATTTGCTCTCAGTTGAAGAGAACAGCCTCATTCAAAGTCATGACCCCTTCCCACAGATAACCCACATCCAGCGATGGATGCAGGGAACAAAGCCTGGGCCTCCCACTTTTATACAGAACAACTTGAAGGGATCATTGCAGCTCCAGGGCCTCCCATGGGATTGGCTGACCTCTGTCTTCATACCACCATAGGTGTTCGTCCCAAGAGTAACCCAGTGCACGTACATCTCTACCTGTGAGTCTGCCTTCCAGAGAACCTGATCCACAACAGATGCCCTAGGTGACTTGGTTACAATACAAACAAACCATGGTATTAAAATAGTTTCACAAAGACCGTACCGATCTGAAGGAAGTTGGTCAGCCACGGAAACCAGGTAAAGTAGTTAGTGGCAGTGCTCACTCATGCTCTGTGCTGGGAGAAGGAACCTTCCCAGTGCCTCTCCAGCTCTGTTCCCCCTGGAAGGGCACTTCCTCCTAGGGAAATGGATGTGTAGGGCTGCTGAGATTTGGCGCCATTAAAGGAACCCACATCCTGCAACTAAATCCTCTGTCCCCATTCTCATGCTGAGCAATAGATACTGAGATTCTTATCTGCCTTTCTGTGCACCTGAAGACAGAGAAAGCCTGAATGTGCAGTCCATCTGGCAGTTACAATTTCTTATTTTCATCAGCACATTGACATTTAGGCTTGGAGTTTGTCTCTGCAAACTCCATCAGCCTGAGTGGACTTATTGGTGCTGAGACAGCGGAAAGCACATATGTGCAAGCCCAGAAGGTACAGCCTAAAACTTGGATGATGGTCAATCCACCATGGCAATGACCTTCTGGGGGCGTCCAGTGGACAGACACTCCACTGCTTCTTATGATATTTAGCCTACACTTTGAAATGTCTATAGACGTAACTCAGTGGGAACACAGAGACAGTTCTGCTTTCCCAATGTAGCCCCTTCTCAGACCAAACTCACTAAGAAACAGACCTCTTTTACCTCAAATGTCAGGGGAGATGACTGACGAAAGGTTAAAGAGCTTTTTCACAAGCAAGAAAAGGAAAAAAATTCGAGAGTGAGCAAGTCCAGCAACTTCCCCTGGAGTGAGCAAGGACCAAGGCCCTCCTTGAGGAGGTACTGTTGACATATTAATGCAAGAATTTCTATAATAATCCTCTTGGAATAAAGGAGACGGTTGTTCTGGTAACTGCTTTCTGACTTCACTTTAAAATCACAACAGAAAAGTGATGATATTATAAGCAAATAGCCAGTTAAAATCATGTCTGCCCAGCTTCCCTGATACCATGGAGAACATCCACTCAGCTTCTAGTTCCTGAGAGCAGGAGGTCAGATTATTACCTTCCAGGTCCTGTCATTGAAAAATGGAATTCTAATGGGCATTTCCTTTCTCTCACAATCTGGTGTTTCTCTTCAGGGAGAGGGTATTCTCCAAATCTCTGCTTTTGAAAATTGACTTCAAAATGGGATTTGGGATATCACTCTCACCTCTGCAACACCTCTATCTCCTCCCTAATTTCTCTCCTCAGCCCTGTAATACATCCCGTTCCTCTGTGAAGTGTAGGTCCCCAGAGGTCTACCAGAGAACATGGATAGCCTCTGGTCACTTGGTCAGTTGAGGGGACTTCCTCCAGGATAGGTGTCTGTGTCAGCTGGGCCTGGGGACATTAAGGTTGAGTACCAGCAAAGCCTGTCTCAGAGTGGCAGTGCTGAAGGAGAGCTCCAACTATCTCCCTAAGCCCCTCTCTTGCTCTTTAGGTAAATGAGGCTCAGAAAGTGTCATGAGCAGAGTCCAGAATGGATTCCTAGACCATTCTAGGACATGGGCCCCTTCCACCAGGACATTTGCTGAGCTGTTTCATTCATGCACTAATCAATCCCACATCTAGACAACACTTGGTCCACAAATGTTCACTAGGCCTCTACTGTGGATAAGCACAGATATGGAGTCACTAAAAGGAGCAAGAATAAGGGCTGATGCTGAATTCATTTATTAGTCCTTACAGTTTTCTTATATGGGGAATCTTTGGGATTTTCTATATATAGTTCATGTCATCTGTGAACAGAGATCATTTTACTTCTTCATTTCCAATTTGGATTAACTTTCTTTTTCTTGCCTTATTGTTCTAGCTCGGAGTAGGGAGGGCTTTTTAAGGGCTCTGCTTGTGGCCCTACAAGGCTGTCTTCCTCCCTTCTTCAAACCCCCTGTATACTAAACTAACTCTCTTAGCTTAATTGACTTGCCCAAGGTCATAGCTAATATTCAGTTAAGGCAGGCATTAGTCTGAGACCTATTCAACCACAGATTGCCCTAGCTCTTTCCACCTTCTCTTAAGCTAAGAAATCTATCATTATTAATGACATTTTTGAAGAGGTAACACCCATCAGCATCTCAACATAGATGCCTTTTGGAAAGGGAATTTCAAAATTGGGTCTGTATTGACTCTGGGAAAGCAGAGAATGAGTTAGAATTGGATCCAGGAGGAAATGGGGCCTCTGGAGAGCAAAGAAAAGGCAGAGGAGGTCCTTAGGTAAGGGGTGGAGTAAAGAGGAATAGGGTTGATGGGAGGCTGTGTAAATTCTGATCGAGGTGGCTTCCTGTTTTCCAAACTCTCATCCATAGGGTATCAACAGCATGGTTTTTGTAATAGTATAGAACCACCTTGTACTATTGTTGACTCTGTTTTTCTAAAAATAAATATATTTTTAAAGGAAACCTTATATCTCTACTCTAAATCCCTACCAGAATCATTTGCCATAAACAGAATTTAACTGTAGAAAATAAACACAATGAAAGTAATATCATATTGTTAAATTTTAACTAAATAGTTGTCTGCCAAAAGATGCCAGCCTGGGGCCTATTTTCTCTGTTAAAGAGAGAGATTAGCATGCGTTAAGGAGGTGTGGAAAACTACCACCGAGCTAAATTTCTCCTTGAAACAATTAGAAAAATCAGGAAACCATTAAAAAGGGAATAACTTCCTCATGCTCTAATTCAAAGTTATTTTATGTTGGGATGATGTCCCATCTAAAATTACCTCCCATACCTCCAATGAAACATATCCTTAAATAAAGAAATTCTGAGGCAGATTATCAGATTTGTTTCTGTGAAATGAGTCCAAAGCTCCAACCCAGAGAATCCATGAGAAATGCGGGTTGTGGCTGAGAAGGGAATTTGGAGCGTTTCTACGGAGGCAACAGCTTGGAGGGTCACTAGAGGCAGAAGGGACTGAAGCTTGAGAAACACAAACTTCTCTTAAACCCACAAGCAGTTTTCCTAGCAGGATCTTTGGGGAAAGCAAGAGCCTTCAAAGGTTAGAGACAAGAAAGGGAGCTAGCAGGTTCTGCTAAGAATTCTCGGCTTCTGGTCTCTGTTCACTCTTTCTCCCTTTTTTCCCACCTCCCTCCCTCCCTCTCAACCTCTCTTACTCTCTCCTTTCTTTTCTCTCTCCCTCCTCCATTTCTCTCTCTCTGTCTCACTCACTCCAATCTACTCTAGTTCACCTTATACACATAGAAAACCATGGAGGGAGGCATGGCAAAATGTCATAGATATTATATATATTAATACTTGAGGGCTGAGAGTGGAAGAAGCGGGGCTTGATAGGGACTTTGTGTGCAAACTTTTATTTGATTTAAAATTTTCAATGAATATTTATGAACTCAATTAAAAACATTTTCATGTCTTGAAAATAATCAAAAAGAATGACTCGACAAGCAACATGGAAACTGCATTCCTGCCTAAAGGGAGATGTTTTCAGCTTAAGACTCTATATGAAAGTTACCCTATTTACCAAAAAAATCAAGTATAATGTTCCACCACCACACTGGCAGCACGATATGGGGTATTCTAATTAAAAAGGTATAGGAGCAAGACTACAGCACAATAAAGTTTTAAAAGCTATTCTAATAAATAGCAAGCAGTTAGCAAAGAGCATATTGAAAGGTTTAATTTCTTCTTAATGATGGAGCGTGCATTTTAAAAGAACTTCTAGCAGGTAAAAGCAAATCATTTTGTAAAATGCCTTTGAAAGTACTTTCCACTATTATTTTCTACATTTACTCCTAGTTGCTTTTACATGGTGTTATCACACTTTGAAATTGTTTTAATTATTTGTCATTTATTTTTTGTCTCTCCCGGCCCCCACACCTCCCATAGAATATAAGTCCTTAGGAGTGGGAACCATATCTGCCAATTACAGTCTCTGGCAAATAATAGGTGCTTAATTAATTTGTTGGATGAATGGTTGGTTGAATGAATACAATGATAAAGATCCTTATATAAGAAAATAACAATCTCAGAACAACCTACTGTTGGATAAAAATAGAGTAGAAAACTCCTTAGAGATGAAAAAATCTGCAGGACATAAGAAGAAAAAGTGGCAGATTGTAGAGAGAATATTTGGCTAAGGGTTTTCACCAGGTTTTTAGTGAAGAGACATTGCAAATACCTTAGCTTTACTGCCTAAAAAGAAATTTTTTTTCATTGCTCAGTCATGTACAACTCTTTGAGACCCCATGGACTACGTAGCCTGCTAGTCTCCTCTGTCCATGGACTTCTTCAGGCAAGAATATTGGAATGCCAGGTAGCCATTCCCTTCTCCAAGGAACCTTCCTGACCCAGGGATCTAACCCTGGTCTCCTGCATGGCAGGTGGATTCTTTACTGTCTGAGCCGCCAGGGAAGTTCACATTACTGCCTAAACCAATACCTAAAACTTTTAAATTGTTGTATGTGCATGTACACTCAAGTTAACTGTAGTATAAACTCTATAGATTTCTTCAATTAATAAATACAAGCTTGGGGTTTGGAAAGAGAACGTGTTTGGGGGTGAGACCAATGTGGTTGTGAATTCCAGCCCCAACACTATGAAAGAATGTGTGTGCTCCTGATTCAAACAAACTGAGAAAATATTTAAGAAACAGTTGGGGAGATTTGAACACCAGAAGGCAATGGCACCCACTCCAGTACTCTTGCCTGGAAAATCCATGGACGGAGGAGCCTGGTAGGCTGTAGTCCATGGGGTTGCTAAGAATCGGAAACGGCTGAGCAACTTCACTTTCACTTTTCACTTTCATGCACTGGAGAAGGAAATGGCAACCCACTCCAGTGTTCTTGCCTGGAGAATGCCAGGGACGGGGAGCTTGGTGGGCTGCCGTCTACGGGGTTGCACAGAGTCAGACACGACTGAAGCAACTTAGCAGCAGCACCAGCAACAGCAGCAGCAGCTTCTCTTATAGCAATAGATTCCCTAAATTTAGCCCAAAAAGTGACATCCCAGGACAAAAATTACATTTTGCAACCTCCCTTGCAGTTAATTGTGGCCACATGACAAAATTCTAGGCAATTGGATGTGAAAGAAAGTGAAGCAGGTAACTTCCTGGGAGAAACATTGAAAGGAAGGGTTATGATCTTCTTTCCCACTCCCTCCATTCTTTTGATATAAATTTATTTATTTTAATTGATTGGAGCAGAGATGGACTGTATGTACTCTTAGTTCAGGCAGATAAGGGAAACAGTTGATGGAGCACAGCCACTACACCAAGCCTTGGCTACCTACCTCCAGCCTACTGGGTAAAAGAGAAAGAAACCATTTTATCTAAGCCACTGTTATTCCATGTCTCTACAACAGGCAGCTAAGTCTATTTCTTAAATAATATACTTGCCTACCTCTGATCCCCTGACCAAAGTTTTATAATTCTTAAAGGTAAAAAACACACATAATTGGAGTCTCCAAACAAGAGGAGGAAAAGCATGAGGCAGAAGGAATATTAGAAGACACAATGGTTGAAAATTTTCCAAAACTGATTAAAAAAAAAACCAAGTCACAATTCCAGAAGACATTTGAACTATGTACATCTGTACAAGCAGAGTAAACACAAAGAAAACCACACATACCATGCCGTAATAAAACTGGTGAAAATAAAGACAAGAAGAAAAATCCAAAAAGCAGTCAGAAAAGTCATTTATTTGCCCAGTGACTGAAACAGATAAAGGCCCTGAAAAATATTTGTTGAATGAATGAATGATGGCTTGGATGAGTGTTTGATAGACTCAGACATCTTGTTGCTCAGCAGGCTGTAGTAGAAACACTGAAATGGGTATCAGGAGACCTGAGTTCTAATTCCAGCTCTGTCTTAATTAGCAGTATGAAACTAGACAACTGCTTACTTCCTCCAGACCTCTGCTTCCTTGCTACAAAATGAGAGAGTCGGATTTCTGCCTCTGATAATGGCAGAGTAGTTTGTTGCAGACCACTCTCCCACTGAGAAATCTCAAAAAGCTAGACAAGATATAAACGGCAAAAGCAAATTTTTAAAGTATTGGAGAGAAACCTTGGCAGCCAGTACTTGAGGAGACAGGATCTCAGAGAGAAGGGAACCAACTGAAGTGAGTTCAACAATCTGCCAACACTTTGGCCCACAATGTTCTTCCTGATTCATAAGTAATTCAGGATGAATGAATAAAAACTCCAGCAGAAAGAAGAGCCTAAGAGTTTGGGAAGCTAACCTTAGTTCTCAGCAGCTGCACAGGATTGAAGAGACAAAAGTTGCAGTGTATCTAAAACATTTTCCTTGCCTGGAAGCTATAAAATTCATAATTTAAAGTAAAACCTAGTAAGTCATGGATGTGTGTTGTGATCTCTGAAGTAACCACAAGAGAACTATAATAAAAAGCTAGCAAAGGAGGAAATTCAACAAAAAATATATTTCATCTATCCTGAATTCATGGAGACAGAATGTACATTTGTGGTTACCTGGGACAAGGAGAGGGGGAATTGGGGAGCAACTGCTTAATGGATATAGGGTTTTCTTTTTGGGGTGTGACTACATAATGTATATGATATTTCCTTTCCAGGTGATGAGAATATTTCAGAACTAGACAGAGGTGATAGCGGCACAGCATTGTGAATGTACTACATACCACTATGTTGTCCACTTTAAACGTTAATTTTATGTTATATGAAGTTAACATCAATAAAAAATGTTTAATTTCAATACAAATTACAAAAAATATCTAAAATGCTTGAATTATCCAAAAGAAAACAAGGGGACAAAGAAAAAAATGGAATACAGAACACGTGAGGAAAAAGAAAATAAGAAACACAAGATGATAAAATTTAACCCAATGTATCAGTAATTATATCAAATATAAATGGTTCTAATATATTGATCAAAAGACAGAAATTATCACAAAGCTCTCAAAAAAGACACACTTTAAATATCAAGATACAGGAAGGTGAAGTGAAGGAAGAAAAGATATGCCATATAAACATAAACCTAAGGAAAAGAGTGGAGCTGAACTAATACCAGACAAAAACTTTGAGATAAGAAGAATTACTAAAATAAAGAGGAACAACTCATAATGAAAAAACCCCAGTCCACCAAGAAGCAATTTTAAGTTCAGTTGTACCTCATAGCACAGCTTCACAAATAGGAAGCAAAACTTGACAGGATTAAAGAGAAACAGGCACCCCAAAGGGGCTTCCCTGTAGTTCAGATGGTAAAGAATCTGCCTGCAATGCAGGAGACCTGGATTCAATGCCTGGGTCAGGAAGATCCTCTGGAGAAGGGAATGGCAACCCACTCCAGGATTCTTGCCTGGATAATCCCCTGGACAGAGGAACCTAGCAGGCTACAGTCCATGGAGTTGCCAAGAGTCACACACGACTGAAGCGACTTAGCCCACAGCAGAGTGGGACTTCCCAGGTGCCACCAGTGGCAAAGAATCATCCTGTCAGTGCAGGAGACACCAGAGATGCAGGTTCAATCCCTGGGTCGGAAAGATCCCCTGGAGGAGGGAACGGCAACCCACTCCAGGATTCTTGCCTGTAAATCCCATGGACCGAGGAGATTGGCACCCACACACAAACCAAAAAAAGGCACTCCAAAAGTCATAATAGATTGAATATGCCTCTCAGTAACTGATAGAACAAGTAGAGAAAAAAATGACAAAAATACCCAAGATTTTAACACCATAATATACCAAACTTGATCTTATGAACTCATTAAGAATGTTGTACCTAACAACTGTAGAATACATCCTTTTCTCAAAGTGTACCAAAATGTTACATTTACCAAAATTGATCATTTTCAAGCCATAAAGCAAGTCTCAACACAATCCAAAGGACTGAAATTCCACAAAGTATGATCTCTGACAACAGTAGAATTAAGCTAGAGTCAAAAAAAAAAAAAACCAAGAAAATCCCTGTTTGGAAATCGAGCAACACACTTCTAAAATGAAGAGGCCAGGACATATGCTCTCTAGAGTCCCCTCAACGTCTGATGGTCTCTGAGTCTGAGTGCCTCATTTGCCAACTTTCCATTTCATGCTGAGCAGTGCAGGTCACAGCAAATTTTCCTCATGTCAGGAGGCTTTGGGATTGTCAGTTTTTGCTCCGTTCTCATTGAGAGAGAGAGAGAGAGATTCCCCAGATAAAGAGAGACAAGCTCCTACTTGCTCTCCTTCCTCTCTCAGGCTCATGAGGTTCTGCAGGCAACATTTATACTCCCAATGATCACTTTTCCCAACTTGAGGACATATCTTCCAGATTCCTGTGAGCTCGACCAGTCTGATGACAGAAGCCACTCCATTTCCAAGGCTACTCACAGGAAGTGTGGCAGGAGCCACCCAGAAAGTGATGGCTGGCCCACGAACAGACTCCTCAGACAGGACCCAGGGAGACTAAGAGGCCAACAGCTTGGAGACATCACTCTGCCCTGAACTCTCAGAGCTGGGCCATTTGTGGTCACCTTGTTTGGGCTCCTGAAGGTGGCTGAATGTAAGTCATATAAACCTGACTTCCCTTGATTGGAGGAGTAAGGCCTGGTGTAAACCAACTCCCAGACTGCCAAGAGCCCCCTTCAGTGACCTGGTCCAGCTTTGCCATGTGCTTACTTAAAAGACTGAACACTCCTTTACACTAGGGTAAACATGACTGATAAAGTTTAACAGGCATCCAAACCTCATTAGCTCAAAAAACTTTTATTAAGCTCCTACTACTTGACAGGTACTCTTCTAGACACAATAGAGTTGCAAAGGTACTCTACAGAGTTGCAAAGAGGAATCAAATGGATTCAGAAGTAAGAGAATTAAGCTTTAAAGTGTTGGGGAAAGTATTTTCAGGAACATTCACAAAGACTAGCCCATGAATGGGTCTGAAGTGAAGCATCTTCCCGAAATCAGAGCCTGGACCATGACCAATCCTGGAGCCTGGAGCAGTACAGGTCTAGCTCCACAGTGAAAGTCATGGAGTGGCCTTCCCCCAATACCAAGCCCAGTTCCAGGTCTCCTGCATCATAGATTACCAGATTCAGAAACTTCTGGAGACCCCAATAAAGTAGACAGACATATGGCTATGGGGCATATAAACAATTGCAAAAGGCAAAGCCACTATTACATTCAATCTTGTATTACTGGTGTCATAGCAGAGCCTCTTGGTCCCAAGAGTTGCACTGAGCCCTAGAGAAGACTTGCATGTCATTCTCAGGTAGCACTGTACTTATGTTTTCACAAACGGACAAAAAGAGAAGAAGACATGTTCCTATGGGAAAATGGCAAGGAGTGATGGCTATGGGGACAGGTGTAGGGAAAGGGTATACCTGAGTCCAGATGACCTAGCTGAGATAGGCAATGAGCAACCACCAGCCCTGCCTGGAGGTCTGAGGGACCAGCTCTGGGCTTCCCCATAGGCAGCTGTGATGTCTGGTACACCCCATTCACCTGCCCCTCAAGCTCTCTATCCTAACCTCTGCCCCAAGCACACTTGTAGCTCTGGGCTCAGAGAAAGGTGCCTGCGTGGATCACTGTCAGGCTTACCTCCTCAGTCCAGGAGCCAGGCCACCATCCAGGCCACAAAGCTGATCCACTGACCTGTGCCCAGATGAAGTGACTGGCAGCCAGCTAAGAGCAGGTTCCATGGCATCACAGAATCAAAGTTGAAGGGATAATATGGCTAATCCCTCGTGGCTGGGTGAGGAAGCAAAGACAGAGGTCTCTGGCTCCCCAGACCTAGAATAGGTTCTTTCTGCCTATTCTCCACCTGGCAGGTTCCTATGGAGCTGTGAGAAAACACACACACACACACACACACACACATATACACACACATGCACACATACATGGGTAGACTCCCCTGACACACACACATCAGGTGCAGAATTGAGCCCTGACCCCTGGCTGGTGGTCTGGTGTTGCCCATGTGACAATGCTCACATCCTGTTTGGCTTTCCTGAGGTTTGAAATGGATAGCACATGGCACTGAGGTCCAGAGAAAGTGAAAGTCTTTCAGTCGTGTCCGACTCTTCACGACCCCATGGACTATACAGTCCATGGAATTCTCCAGGCCAGAATACTGGAGTGGGTAGACTTTCCCTTCTCCAGGGGATCTTCCCAACCCAGGGATTCAACCCAGGTCTTCCAAACTGAAGGCCGATTCTTTACCAGCTGAGCCACAAGGGAAGCCCAAGAATACTGGAGTGGGTAGCCTACCCCTTCTCCAGGAGTCTTCCCAACCCAGGAATCAAACCAGGGTCTCCTGCATTGCAGGTGGATTCTTTACTAACTGAGCTACGAGGGAAGCCCACTGAGGTCCAGAGAGGGGTCACAAATACCCCTCCTGCAGGGTTGGGCAGAGACTCCCTGAGGGACCAGCAGCCAGTCTTCACAGGCAAGGGGACATGGCCGGCTCCTTCCCAGTGCTCTCCAGTTCCTGTGGAGTCCCTCAGCATTGTTTCCCATCCTGACAGTGTGACACACACCTGGCTTCTCAGTGGCAACCTCCACTCTCAGCATAAAGGGTGAGTAACAGCACTCTAAAACAGAAAAAAGAAGATGCATGCCCCACTCTATGAGATGAAATCCTTTGGGGACAGCCAAAGGGAAAAGAAATGAACATTTACTACATCTTCGCCATGAATTTTCACATATGGTCTCAGCAACGGTGAAGGAAGGTAATAATTTCCAATTTTACACACAGGGAAACTGAGGCCCACAAATGCTACGAGAGTTATACAATTTCTCAAAGTCACAGCACTAGTGAGTGGTGGGATGTCATTCAAACTCAGGTCTTCTTAATGGGCAAGAAGAAAAAAGTCTTGAAGGCCAAGATGGTGGTTTGAGAAAGAAGCAGTATGTAGAAAGGGCAAAGCTGAGTATAAAAGCAAAACACAAGGTATTTGAATTTATTTTTTAAAGCTTGAATTTCTAAAAGAAAGGAATTTATATATGAGATATGTTACATTTCTGGTAGGTTTTCAAAAAAAAATAATAGATTCTTCCCCACTGAGTGAATTTATATCCAGCCTGAGTCCAAAGACTTGGTAACCTTGGATGAGCCACTTAATCCTTTGGAAAGAGGATTGGAGACAGACCAGAAATGAGTTGGCAGAAGGAGGAAACTGAAGGCTGCCGATGTGAATGACAAATGCTAGAAATGTGGATGTGGAAGGGCAGAGAGAAACAAGCAGACATCTGGAAAGGGGGGTGACGGCTGATGGCAGCGGGCAAACAGAGAGAGCATTTTAGAACCCAACCATCTGGGGCCCTACAGACAGGGGAGGAAGCTCAACTATAATCTCCGTGTTGCTAAGAGCTCATCTGATTCAGGCACTGCCCCAGCAGGGCCTGAAGCCTAGCAAAGAAGAAATTCAATCTTGTGCTCAAATGGACAAGGTAGAATTCTAACAGACTCCTAAAGGGATACTGTCCAGGAGCCCAGAACAATGCTGGTACAGAGGGAAAGATCAATATCTGCTTATCAGATGAATTAATAAATCAGGATATCTAGTTCCTGACCCACCTCTGGTTCTCCATCAGTCTAAAGAAAACAATTTAACCCGCCAGGATCTAATTTTCATCAAATCTAAACTGAAGAGCTTATACTGGATAATCTCCAGCCTCAGGTACTGTATGGCTGCAAGGCTGAAAACTCCCTGGCCAAAGCACACCCTGTCAAAGAAGAGAGTGGGATAATGCCAACAAACCATGGAGGCCACGGGTGCCAGCCCAGGGTTCAAGAATCCTCTTTGAGGAAAAGGCAGTGAGTAACCTCTGGGCTGGAACACAGAAGACAGTACAGAAAATTTATCCAGTCTCTCTCTCTCGCACATGATTTCTCTTTCTCTCTCACACACACACTTACACACAGGCATTTGCATACAGTCCCTCTCATCTCCCAGATCCCCCTTACCAGCCTGGAAAATGTTTCAGCCAGATGTGTCAGTTCAGGAAGTTCTAATCCCTGGCCTCCCACAGCTGCTCAGACTCCCATGCATGTGGCCTTGTGTTATTTCAAATGTGAGATCCATCCCCCATCTTTCCTCCTTCATCCCATCCTCCATCAATGCCTACCACTCATGAAGCCTTCTGCAGTGCCCCGGGGGCATGGACACAAGCTCCCGCCTCAAAGACCCTCTCCAGCACTGACTCCCCAGATGCATTTGAGTAGTCATTTAACCACTGTGACTCCAGTTCCTCATCTGTGAAATTAGGAGATAATGTCTACCCAAAGGCTTTTTGCAAAAATTAAAGAAGAGAGTGAACATAAAGAACCCTCACACTGCAATAGGGGTATTGAAATAGGGGAGACAGATGGAGTCAACTCCAAATTCAACAAGGACAAGTGGGGATTCCCAACCAAAAAACAGAGTGAGGGGTCAGTGTTTGGAAAATGACTAAGAGGAGACATCAGTGTTAGGGTGATTCTTGCTAGACTGACTTAACAGGATTCATGATGAAGGCCGGCCAGGATAGTCAGGTTCCAAAGGTGAGAGATGAGAAATTTGACTGTACATTGATGGTGATCAGTATCAAGGGTGGAGGAGTCTCTCTAAACTGACTTAGAAAGAGTCTTAATAAAACTGGGTTTGGCAAGAACAGACATGGAAGCCCAAGGTTAAAATCTAATCAAAAAGAGAGTTCAGAGGACCCTAACAAATGTTTAATCCAAGGAGAGAATCTTGGTAAGCTGCCACAATCATCCAATTTACAACTGTCAAGCCAGACTCTGGGCCTCAGTGTTTCAAGTCCTCAAAATAACCCTAGAAGGAGGATTCAGAGTCCATCTCTATTTCACTGATGAGAAAATAGGGGAATCAAGAGCCCAAAGTCAGACTGTTGGTAAATGACAGAGCTGAGATTCAAACCCAGAAAGTCTGGCTCCAAAGCCCAGAGCCCTCTTTACCCACCAGATGACACAGCTTCCCATCTGGTTTATCTTTGGTGGATTTCATGCTTAATTACTCTCTCCACAAATTTGGGGCAGAGAGACCCAAAGAGATAGGTATCTCAGGCCATCCTGCTTTACAATGGGCCACTCCTTCTCATCCCAGTCATTACTCTGGGGCCTAGAAAGATAAGCCAGTGTAATGGATACTCCATAATGTGATTTGACCAACAACAACATTGGTACACAAAAGAAGAAATCCATAGCAGATTTCTGCATTAGTTTCTATTTCTGTTGTGTTCTGCTTTTGTTTGATAATAAGGGGGAGGAGACTGGGCTTGAACACTCATCTGCAGCAAGAATTTTTTATCACCAGAGCCTGGAAAACAAAATGAGTTTTAATTTCTTCCAATTTTTATTTCAACTTTGCCAGTGGACATCTGTGCTCATGGGCTTGGAAGCCATAATGCACGGCTAACACTTTCCAATAATTTTCTTTTGATAATTCCTCTGACAGTGTGAAGAAAAGGGCCTGAACATGGATTTAACATCACATGACAGTACTTTCCCAATTTTATGTGGCAAATTGATACTTTTCTTTTTCTACCAAGATAATAAGGGGAGGAGGGAATGATTTCTCAGAAGCGAAAAGCATTGGACTAGGCATCAGAAAAGTCGGGCTCTCATCCAGGCTCTGCTACCTACTCTTGAGCTGTGTGACCTGGGGTGGGTAACTTCACCTCTCTGGGCATGTTTCAACATTGAGAAGTGAGATGCTTATGCTATCTGATCTCCAAGTCCCTCCCAGCTCTGAAATTTCCTGCATCAATGATACGTACAGTGCTAGGAGACCTTCACCGCATCAGTATTTTGGCTTTGGACCTAGTTTGAGTTAACCTGGCTTGCTGGCTAACATAGGGGAAAATCCAAAATTAATTGTGTACATTTATGAACATATAAAGGGCAACATTTACGTCAAGGATCCCACATGATATAGAGGGCATCAGAGTGAGCACATAAACAATAGGGAGTAGTGGAAACAGTGGTGCACAGTGTCTCTAAAGCTGGCAAGAGTGAAAATGCAGACCCGATGTGACCAGAGTCTGAGTTTTCAAGAGAAGATAGAATACTAGATTCGTATGTGAGACTTCTTAATTTTTTAAATACTACTGGAGCCAGAGAAAACATATTCATAATCCCAGTTAGCAAATACTGGGTCATGTGTGGGATTCCCTGGTAGCTCAGCTTGTAAAGAGTCCATATGCAATTCAGGAGACCCTGGTTCGATTCCTGGGTCAGGAAGTTCCCCTGGAGAAGGGATAGGCTACCCACTCCAGAATTCTTGGGCTTCCCTGATGGCTCAGATGGTAAAGAATCTGCCTGCAATGTGGAAGACCTGGGTTGGATCCCTAGGTTGGGAAGATCCCCTGGAGGAAGGTATGGCAGCCCACTCCAATATTCTTGCCTGGAGAATCCCTATGGACAGAGGAGCCTGGCAGGATACAGTTCATGGGGCTGCAAAGAATCGGACACGACTGAGCAACTAAGCACAGCCCGGCATGGGTCAAATGTACTAGCTCTCCACACCCTTCTCTTGGCTCTCAGAGCTCCAAGTATGAAAAGCTTTCAATTCTGTTTACTCATCTGTCTCCTTTTTGGGCCTAGAACATCTTGAGTGTCCCTGATTCTATGTCAGTCTTGAGCAGCACATTGTGAACAGTTAATAGAATAAAGGAATCTTATTACTAAAACCTCACAAAAGATCACGGACTGGGTGGCTCAAATAAGAGAAATGTATTTTCTAACAGTTCTGGAGGCTGGAAAGTCTAAGATCAAGGTTTTTTTCCAGATTCATTTCTAATGAGGCCTCTCTTCCTGGGTTGCAGATGGCCCTTCTTCACGTGGCCTTTCCAAGGTATGTGAGTGCGGAGAGCAAGCTCTCTGGGGTCTCTTTTATAAGGCAATAAACCTATCGGGTCAAGTCTCCACCATCCTTATGACCTCTTTTAAACTTAACTACTCCCTTGGAGGCCCCATCTCCAAATACAGTCATATTGGGGGTTGGGGCCTCAACATATTAATTTGGTAGGCACACAAACATTCAGTCTGGGGCAGAAATTCCCTGGTACCAAGTGGTTAGGACTATGCACTTTCGCTGCTAAGGGCCAGGGATCAATCCCTGGTCATGGAACTAAGATACCACAAACTACTTGGTGTGGCCAAAACAAAATTTATTTTAATTAAAAATTTTAAAAATAAAAAGAAATCATTTATTCCATCACAGTCACCTAATTCCAATCCACAAGAATTTACTAAGGAAAGAAAGTACAGGACATTGAGTCCAGAGGGCAAGAGGGTCAGGAATTGCAGAGGCCCTCAGCCAGGCATGCCTGAGCCTCTCTTCTTTTCCATGGCCTGCATTTCCTCAAGCCTTGCTGATGCTCCTTGCCCCTCATTACCCACTGAGCTGAGCAACAGGCTCTCCCAGGACCATGGCCTTGAGCTTTCCTACAAGCCAATACAAATACAACACCAACTGGGCCACCTCCAGCATGCACATAGCCATGGAGGCATCATTATCCTCACTTTTCCTAACAAGAAAATGCAGGCCCAAGCAGGTGGAGTAATGTGTCTAGTGAGTAGCAGGGCCCAGATTCAAACTCCAGCCTGGATGGCAACAAGGCCTTTGCCCCACCCCCTGAGCATCACTGCTTTCCTGCCATCCACCTCTCCACTAATTATCCTGTCCCAACCAAGAACTTTCAGAACCAACACTTGAACCACAAACTGATGTTTACCAGGAGTCAATCCTCATATTCCCCAGACATCTCACACCCCATCTAATTGTCGCTTTCCCTCAGAGCCAGTCTTAGCATGCTACAAATGGCAAATGATCCAGGGTGAGTGGCTTCTAGGGTCCCAGCAAGGCCACCTCACTCAGAAGTGCTTTCTTAAACACTCTGCTTTCTGATGATTGAATTTTTTTTTTAACTTCCTAAGTCATGAGATTAAAAGATGCTTACTACTTGGAAGAAAAGTTATGACCAACCTAGACAGCATATTAAAAGGCAGAGACATTACTTTGTCAACAAAGTTCTGTCTAGTTAAACCTATGGTTTTTCCAGTAGTCATTTATGGATGTGACAGTTGGACTATAAAGAACAAACTGATGCTTTTGAACTGTGGTGTTAGAAAAGACTCTTGAGAGTCCCTTGGACTGCAAGGAGATCCAACCAGTCCATCCTAAAGGAGATCAGGCCTGGGGGTTCATTGGAAGGACTGATATTGAAGCTGAAACTCCAATCCTTTGGCCACCTGATGCAAAGAGCTGACTCATTTGAAAAGACCCTGATGCTGGGAAAGATTGAGGGCAGGAGGATAAGGGGATGACAGAGGATGAGACGGTTGGATGGCATCACCAATTCAATAGACATGGGTTTGGGTGAACTCTGGGAGTTGGTGATGCACAGGGAGGCCTGGTGTGCTGTGGTTCATAGGGTCGCAAAGAGTCGGGACATGACTGAGCGACTGAACTGAACTGAACTGAAGCCTGGTTAATGATCAGAATCATTCAGGAAGCTTTTTATTTTTTATATAATGAAAAAGCTCATTGGTCTCTAAGAAATAAATGTTTATTGTAAAATGTTAAACAATATATAAAGATATAAGAAAATAAAACTCACCTGAAATTCTACCCTGAGATAACCATCACTAACATATCATGACCTTATTTATATATAATATATGGGTTTTATGAGGTCTTGTCACACATGCTATTTTTACTGCTACCTCTTTACATGTGGCTTGGGGAGGGGAGGTTACCTTCTTACTCTGCCTCTGCCCCCTGTTACCCACAATCTGGCCCAGGTTACCAAAGTTAACAACTTTTTCTATGCTCATCAATTATATGCACACACAGACAGGCATTGACTAATGATGGAAATGAAAACAATGACAGGTTTAAAAGGAAGATCTGGATTATCCTTTGATTTATCCATTTTTTTAAAGAGCAATCATATACATTTTGCCGACTCTCAATTTCCTTGTTTAACCCTCATGGGAATACCTTTGTCATCTTTTTTAAAAGTTCAAAACATCCCGTAATATTGATAGTGACAGCGCATTGAACTATTCCCCTACTGATGGAAATTTTACATTTATTTTTATCTCTATGCAACAAATATTCTAGGACATATCTATCTATAAACACTACTTCTATCCTATGAAAGAGATTCTCGGCAATGGAATCACTAAGTTGAAGTGATGCACGTCTTCAATTTTAACTGCTAATGCCAGATTTCTTTCCAAAATGTTGTAGCAATCTACCCCTCTACCAACAGAGTACAAGTGTACTCAATCCTGCTTCCCACCAGTAGTAGGTGTTATCATTCTCTAGTTTCTGTCAGTCTGATGGGTGGAGAGTGATAACCTATTGTTACTCTTTTTTTTTACATTTTTCTGTCTATCAGAGACCTTGAGCATGTTTTTCATGTTCATTAGTCATTTGGGTTTGTGTTACTGTGAATAGTCTGTCCTTATTCTCTGCCCATTTTTAATTGGATTGATTGCTTTTTATAAATTTTGGTTTTATATTGGATTATAGTTGATTACCAATGTTGTGTTAGTTGCAGGTATACAGTAGAGTGGTTAAATTATTCATATATATGCATCTATCCTTTTCAATTTCTTCTCCCATTTAGATTATTTCATATATTGAGTAGAGTTCTCTGTGCTATATAGTCAGTCCTTGTTGGTTATCTAGTTGCCTTTTTATTATCAACTTGTAAGATATTAATTCTTTGGAATAGAAACAGGCTAACAGTTCACCTAACCTGTATCTTCACCCTCCTGGGAACAGCCAGACTACATGCCCCAGCCTCCCTGGTGCTTGGACATATTGATAGACCAAGTTTCAGCTGCTGAAGCATGCTGTAAGTGTGCTTCACTCTCAGATCCAGGTCATAAAATGCCCACTTGTGAGTGTCCCTCCTAATGGTCTTCCCCAACAACCTTGGAAGCCACATGTTAATGACTAAAAGGCACAAAATGGAAAGAGCCTGCGTTCCCAAACGCATGGCTGGAAGACGGCTGCATCCAAACATCATGGACTTCATATGAGTGAGAAGTTGATTTCCATTGTGTTAAACCGTAGGAGTAATGAGTTGGTACCTATAGCAGTTAGTGGTGCCCCAACTTACACCTAACACCTGCCATATGTGTTACAACTATGTTCCGCAAACTATCACTGTGTATCAACTTTAAACTAAGATCATGGCATCCAGTCCCATCACTTCACGGCAAATAGATGGCTAAACAATGGAAACAGTGACAGACTTTATTTTCTTGAGCTCCAAAATCACTGCAGATGGTTGACTGCCTCCATGAAATGATAAGATACGTGCTCCTTGGAAGAAACGCTATTACAAATCTAGACAGCATAGTAAAAAGCAGAGATGTTACTTTGCTGACAGAAGTCCATATAGCCAAAGCTATTGTTTTTCCAGTAGTCATGTACGGATGTGAGAGTTGGACTATAAAGAAAGCTGAGTGCCAAAGAATTTATGCTTTTGAACTATGGTGTTGGAGAAGACTCCTGAGGGTCCCTTGGATTGCAAGGAGATCCAACCAGTCCATCTTGAAGGAAATCAGTCCTGAATATTCACTGGAAGGACTGATGCTGAAGCTGAAACTCCAATACTTTGGCCACTTGATGCGAAGAACTGACTCAATGGAAAAGACCCTGATGCTGGGAAGACTGAAGGCAGGAGGAGAAGGGAACAACATAGAATGAGATGGTTGGATGGCATCACTGACTCAATGGACATGACTTTGAGCAAGCTCTGGGAGTTGGTGATGGACAGGGAAGCCTGGCGTGCTTCAGTCCATGTGGTCGCAAAGAGTCAGACATGACTGAGCAACTGAACTGAACTGACCAACTTTGTAGTAAAATTTAAATTTTAAAATGCCTATATTTTCTTGTACTCCTTTATTTTATAGTTTCTATATTTTCTATCTATAAATGATCTCTTGGAAGCTTTTCAGAAATACAGATTCTAAAATTCATCCTGAAAAATTCTTCTATAAGCAGACTGTAGTGGAGGCAGGAAATCTAGATATTTTTAACACTCCCTTGGTGATTCTATTACTTTCCCAGGATTGGCAGTATTGCTCAAGCCATTAATGTGGCACCCCCTATCAAAATGGAAGGAACTTGGGGTAATGACTGCCTTATTATTAACTGATGCCTCTAAGAATAATATACCTGTTTTCTAAAAGCAGATTCCTGAAGGGCTAGGGAGAGAGCTCAACCTGAAGCTATGTGTATGCCCATCACTCTAGAAAGCTACAAGGGGTTCAAATCCTGACTCCTCTATTTGTGTGTCCTTGGGCAAGTGACTTACCTTTTCTGGGCCTCCGTTCTCCTCCTCTGTAAGGCTGGGGTGATTATAATTTCTATTGTGTGATATGAATATTGACTTAACTTTCAGGGTCAAACCAAAGATAAAGATACACATAAAAATATTTAATTCTAAACCTGGCACTGGAGCCTATTATACAGAGTGAAGTAAGCCAGAAAGAAAAACACCAATATAGTATACTAATGCATATATATGGAATTTAGAAAGATGGTAACAATAACCCTGTATACGAGACAACAAAAGAGACATTGATGTATATAGAACAGTCTTTTGGACTCTGTGGGAGAGGAAGAGGGTGGGATGATTTGGGATAATGGCATTGAAACATGAAACATGTATAATATCATATGAAATGAATCGCCAGTCCAGGTTCGATGCACGATACTGGATGCTTGGGGCTGGTGCACTGGGACGACCCAGAGGGATGGTATGGGGAGGGAGGAGGGAGGAGGGTTCAGGATAGGGAACACATGTATACCTGTGGCAGATTCATGTTGATATATGGCAAAGTCAATACAATATTGTAAAGTTAAAAAATAAAATAAACCTGGCACATATTCAAACAGCTCTTGCAGCTCTATGTCAAAATAAATAAATAAATAGGCAGATCTAAATAGACATTTCTCCAAAGGAGACATATAGATGGCAAAAAAAAAAACCATGAAAAGATGCTAAACATCACTAATTATCAGAGAAATGCAAAGCAAACTACAACAAGGTATCACCTCACGCTGGTCAGAAGAACCCTTATCAAAAAAATCTACAGACAATAAATGCTGGAGAGGATGTGGAGAAAAGGGAACACTTCTACTCTGTTGGTGAGACAGTCAGCAAAACCACAGGGGCCAGAGTGGGTCTAGAAGTCAGGTATCAGAGTTCGAATGTGTGGGAGGCAGGTGTAGTGCAGCTAATGATCTCCCAGGCTCACTAAAACCCCCACAAAAACCTCTTCAGACCATTTACAATGCTGCCTTCCCAGCTAGTTTAAGACTCAAATCTGATCTCATGGATCCCACTAGAAGCCCTTAGGGGCTCCTCTTCCCTTAGGGTTACATGCAAAGACTTTAGCACAAAACCCAAGTCCCTCAAGACTCAAGGCCACAAGACACCCTCCATTCTAGCTACCCCAAAGACAACATGTCAGTCCCTGGCTGCCACAGACTGCTCAAGTCTTCATGCTTCTGCTCACATTGCTCCTTGTCTGCCTGAAGGATCCCACTCAGCATCAGAATCAATTTTAACTCTTCTCCGTGGGCCCCTCTGCCCTCTCTCCCCCACAGCCCACACTTTCTATCTCCACTTACATTTTCTTCATATCTTTATTTTAGCATTTTCACACTCCATTGTCTCTATTTGTTCCTTGCCATCTTCCTCTGTCTCCACAGCCTTATCACTATGGACCCACACAGCCAACTGCCTACTCACCCACTCCACTGGGAAGGAGCACAGGCATTGATCTGGACTGAACTATATTCCCCTAAAAGAGGGAAGTCCTAACCCCAGGTTCCTGTGAGGATGACCTTGTTTAAAAATAGAGGTCTTTGGACATGTAATTAGTTAAGATAGGATTGTACTGATTAGAATGGGAAAACTTCAATATGATTGATGTCCTTAAAAAAGAGAAGACACAGTGATGAAGCTCCAAAACAAGGAATGCCAAGGTTACCAGCAACCACCAGAAGCTAGGAGGAGGCAAAGAAGGACCCTCCCCTAGAGATTTCACAGGGAGTGTGGCCCTGTGGACACCTTGCTTTCACATTTCTGGGCTCCAGAACTGTGAAAGAAGACATTTCTGTTATTTTAAGCCACCCAGCTTGTGGTTCTTTGTTACAACAGCCTGAGCAAATTCATATAAAAACTTTATATATATCAAGGTGAAGGGTAGCAGAATATGCCACTCCAAATATGCCACTTGAGCATAAGGATTTGTGAGCTGAATGCAATTGAAAAGGAGCAAATAAAAGTTTTCTGTCCTCCCTCTTTTTGCCTGAGCCAAAAGTCAAAGTGAAGTCGCTCAGTCACGTCTGACTCTACACGTGTACACGTGTAGTCCGTGGACTACAGCCTACCAGGCTCCTCCCTCCATGGGAGATTCTCCAGGCAAGAATACTGGAGTGGGTTGCCATTTCCTTCTCAAGGGGATCTTCCCGACCCAGGGATCAAACCTGGGTCTCCCACATTGCAGGCAGATGCTTTAACCTCTGAGCCACCAGGGAGTGGGACATAAATCTGTAAAGATGTTCCCCCTCCACTCTCTAACAGGAAGGATAGAAATTAATCACCAGAGACATCTCTAGATTCTTATCAGCCCACCAGTGAAAAAAGTGAAAATGTTAGTCACTCAGTCACGTTTGACTCTGCGAGCCCAAGGACTGTAGCCCACCAGGCTCCTCTGTCCATGGGATTTCCCAGGCAAGAATACTGGAGTGGGTGGCCGTTTCCTCCTTCAGGGGATCTTCTTGACCCAGAAATTGCACCTGGGTCTCTTGCATTGTAGGCAGATTCTTTACCAAGTGAGCCACTAGGGAAGCCCATTCCAGAACAGTCTATAAAACAAAGTTTACTAACTAGCCCTTATCTTCCGTAAGTCTCCCATATACTCGCCTTCTTACGAAGGAAGATGAGGCAAAAAAAAAAACCTCCTCCTCTGCCTTTAAAAACATTCTCTAACCTCTGCCTTCTAAACATTCTCTAACATAGGACAAAAAATTAATTCAAAATAGATCAAACACTAAATGTAAGGCTGGACACTATAAAACCCTTGGAGAAAATATAGGCAAAAATATTCTTTGACATAAACTGCAGCAATGTCTTTTTTTTCGACCTCTTAGAGTAATGAAAATAAAAACAAAAATAAACAAACTGGACATAATTAAAGTTCAAAGCTATTGCAAGGCAAGGGAAACCATCAACAAAATTAAAAGACCACCTACAGAATGGAAGAAAATATTTTCAAATGATGCAATAAGGAATTAATTTCCAAAATATACAAACAGTTCATGCATCTCTACATTAAAAAAAAAATCCAATTGAAAAATGGGTGGAAGATCTAAAAGGAATTTCTCTGAAGAAGACATACAGATGGCCAAGTTCAATTCAGTTCAGTTCAGTCACTCAGTCATGTCCAGCTCCTTGAGACCACATGGACTGCAGCACGCCAGGCCTCCCTGTCTATCACCAACTGCCAGAGTCTACCCAAACTCATGTCCATTGAGTCAGTGATGCCATCCAACCATCTCATACCATGTCGTCCCCTTCTCCTCCTGTCTTCAATTTTTCCCAGCATCTGAGTCTTTTCCAGTGAGTCAGTTCTTTGCATCAGGTGGCCAAAGTTTTGGAGTTTCAGCTTCAACATCAGTCCTTCCAATGAACACCCGGGACTGATCTCCTTTAGGATGGACTGGTTGGATCTCTTTGCAGTCCAAGGGACTCTCAAGAGTCTTCTCCAACACCACAGTTCAAAAGCATCAATTCTTTGGTGTTCAGCTTTCTTTATAATCCAACTGTCATAGCCATACATGACTACTGGAAAAACCATAGGTTTAATGAGACAGAACTTTGTTGGCAAAGTAATGTCTCTGCTTTTTAATATGCTGTCTAGGTTGGTCATAACTTTTCTTCCAAGGAGTAAGCAGCCTTTAATTTCATGGCTGCAGTCAACACCTACAGTGATTTTGGAGCCCAAGAAAATAAAGTCTGACACTGTTTCTCCATCTATTTATCATGAAGTGATGGGACCAGATGCCATGATCTTCGTTTTCTGAATGTTGAGCTTCAAGCCAACTTTTTCACTCTCCTCTTTCACTTTAATCAAGAGGCTCTTTAGTTCTTCTTCACTTTCTGCCATAAGGGTGGTGTTATCTGCATATCTGAAGTTATTGATATTTCTCCCAGAAATTTGATTCCAGCTTGTGCTTCATCCAACCCAGCGGTTCTCATGATGTACTCTGCATAGAAGTTAAATAAACAGGGTAACAATATACAGCCTTGACGTACTCCTTTTCCTATTTGGAACCAATCTGTTGTTCCATGTCCAGTTCTAACTGTTGATTCCTGACCTGCATACAGATTTCTCAAGAGGCAGGTCAGGTGGTCTGGTATTCCCATCTCTTTCAGAATTTTCCACAGTTTATTGTGATCCACACAGTCAAAGGTTTGGCATAGTCAATAAAGCAGAAATAGATGTTTTTCTGAAACGCTCTTGCTTTTTTGATGATCCAGCAGATGTTGGCAATTTGATCTCTGGTTCTTCTGCCTTTTCTAAAACCAGCTTGAAAAAAAATAAAATAAAATAAAACCAGCTTGAACATCTGGAAGTTCACAGTTCATGTACTGTTGAAACCAGGCTTGGACAATTTTTTTACTTTTGTGTGAGATGAGTACAATTGTGCAGTTGTTTGAGCATTCTTTGGCATTGCCTTTCTTTGGGATTGGAATGAAAACTGACCTTTTCCAGTCCTGTGGCCACTGCTGAGTTTTCCAAATTTGCTGGCATATTGAATGCAGCACTTTCACGGCATCATCTTTTAGGATTTGAAATAGCTCAACTGGAATTCCATCACCTCCACTAGCTTTGTTCATAGTGATGCTTCCTAAGACCCACTTGACTTTATATTTCAGGATGTCTGGCTCTAGGTGAGTGATCATACCATTGTAATTATCTGGGCCATGAAGATCTTTTTTGTATAGTTCTTCTGTGTATTCTTGCCACCTCTTCTTAATATCTTCTGCTTCTGTTAGGTCCATACAATTTCTGTCCTTTATCGAGCCCATCTTTGTATGAAATGTTCCCTTGGTATCTCTAATTTTCTTGAAGAGGTCTCTAGTCCTTCCCATTCTGTTGTTTTCTTCTATTTCTTTTCACTGATTGCTGAGGAAGGCTTTCTTATCTCTCCTTGCTTTTCTTTGGAACTCTTCATTCAAATGAGTATATCTTTCCTTTTCTCCTTTGCTTTTCACTTCTCTTTTCAGAGCTATTTGTAAGGCCTCCTCAGACAGCCATTTTACTTTTTTGCATTTCTTTTTCTTGGGGATGGTCTTGATCCCTGTTTCCTGTACAATGTCACGAACCTCTGACCATAGTTCCTCAGGCATTCTGTCTATCAGATCTAATCCCTTGAATCTATTTCTCACTTCCACTGTATAATCATAAGGGATGTGATTTAGGTCATACCTGAATGGTCTAGTGGTTTTCCCTACTTTCTTCAATTTCAGTCTGAATTTGGCAATGAGTTCATGATCTGAGCCACAGTCAGTTCCTGGTCTTGTTTTTGCTGACTGTATAGAGCTTCTCCATTTTGGATGCAAAGAATATAATCAATCTGATTTTGGTATTGACCATCTGGTGATGTCCATGTGAAGATCTTCTCTTGTGTTGTTGAAAGAGGGTGTTTGTCATGACCAGTGCGTTCTCTTGGCAAAACTCTATTAGCCTTTGCCCTGCTTCATTCTGTACTCCAAGGCCAAATTTGCCTTACTCCAGGTGTTTCTTGACTTCCTACTTTTGCATTCCAGTCCCCTCTAATGAAAAGGACATATTTTTTGGGTGTTAGTTCTAGAAGGTCTTGTAGATCTTCATAGAACCGTTCAACTTCAGCTTCTTCAGCATTACTGATCAGAGTACAGACTTGGATTACAGTGGTATTGAATGGTTTGCCTTGAAAACGGTCAGAGATCATTCTGTTGTTTTTGAGATTGCATCCAAGTACTGCATTTCGGACTCTTGTTGACTATGATGGCTACTTCATTTCTTCTAAGGGATTCCTGCCCACAGTAGTAGATACAATGGTCATCTGAGTTAAATTCACCCATTCCAGTCCATTTTAGTTTGCTGATTCCTAAAATGTCAATGTTCACTCTTGCCATCTCCTGTTTGACCACTTCCAATTTGCCTTGATTCATGGACCTAACATTCCAGGTTCCTATGCAATATTGCTCTTTACAGCATCGGGCTTTGCTTGTCTCACCGGTCACATCCACAACTGGGTGTTGTTTTGCTTTGGCTCCATCTCTTCATTCTTTCTGGAGTTATTTCTCCACTGATCTGTAGTAGCATAATTGCTCACCTACCGACCTGAGGAGCTCATCTTTCAGTGTCCTATCTTTTTGCCTTTTCATACTGTTCATGGGGTTCTCAAGGCAAGAATACTGAAGTATCTTGGCACAGATGGCCAAAAAGCACATTAAAAAGGGCTCAACATCACTAATTATCAGAGAAATGCAAATCAAAAGTACAGTGAGGTATCATTAGCAGCTCATACCACTCAGAATGGCCATCATCAGAAAGCCTACAAACAGTAAATTCTGCAGATGTGGAGGAAAGGGAATTCTTTTACACTGTTGATGGAAATGTACATTGGTACAACCAGTAGGGAAAACAGTATGGAGGTTTCTTTAAAAACTTAAAATAGAGCTACCAAATGACCCAGCTATCTCACTCCTAGGCATACATCTGGTGGGGGGGGGACGTATTTTTTAAAAGATACATGCACCCCAGTGTTCACTGCAGCACTATTTACAATAGCCAAAGGCAGAGGCAATCTAAATGTCCATCAAGAGAAGAATGGATAAAGAAGATATGGTACATATATACATAGACTATTACTCAGCCATAAAAAAGAACAAAATAGTGCCATTTGTAGCAACACGGATGGACCTAGAGATTATCATACTGAATGAAGTAAGACAAAGATATCGTTCATATGTGGAATCTAATTGTTGAAAATTATATAAATGAACTTACACAAAACAGAAATAGACACACAGATTTCAAAAACAAACTTATGGTTATCAAAGAGGAAATGTTCAGAGAAGAGGTAAATTAGGAGTCTGGGATTAATATACATACACTACTATATATAAAATAGATAACAGAGAAGGACTACTGTATAGCACAGGGAACTACTCAATTTTTTGCAACAACCTATCTGGGAAAAGAATCTGAAAAAGAATGGATATATTTATATGTATAACTGTATCACTTTGCTGTCCACCCGAAACACAACACTGTAAATCAACTAAACTCCGATAAAAGTTTTAAAAAGAGGAGAGAGATACTTTCTAGAAGTTGCATAGGATTCTTCCATTTGTAGCTCATTGGCCAGAATGTAGTCATGTGCGTGCATGTGCGTGTGTGTGTGTTTTAGTCGCTAAGTCATGTCCGACTCTGTGACTCCATGGACTGTAGCCTGCCAGGTTTCTCTGTCTATGGGATTTTCCAGTCAAGAATACTGGAATGGGTTGCCATTTCCTTCTCTAGGGGCTCTTCCCAACACAGGGATCAAACCCAGGTTTCCTGCATTGCAGGCAGATTCTTTACCAACTGAGCTACAAGGGAAGCTGTAGTCAAATGGTCATACAAAACTACAAGGAACACAAGGAAGTGTACCTTTCACCCAGACGAAATTGTGGCCAACAGAAGAACAGTAGATGAGGAGTGACCTCGTCTTATAAAATTATTCCAATAAATAAATGAAAACAAAATAATAGACTATTACTATCTTGCAACCTCCAATGAATTAATGGATTGAAGCATTGAGCATCAATAATTGCTAATATAAGAGAAAAAGAGTGAAAACCAGACATTACATGCCTCCTGATGAAAGAACACTTAATACTAACAATCCAGTTAAAACAATGTTACGAGTTTGATCAAACCTCTGGTAATTAGCAAAACCAAACCTGTAAGAAACTCTATAGGTCAGATAGATCAGGTTTTTCAAAAGATAAATGGTAAGAAAGAGAAAGGATTAGATAGGAATGAGAGGTTTAGGAGATCTCAGAGACAGGTCAGTTTTCTAAAGAGCAAAGTCAAACTTTGTTGTCTAGAGATGCACAAAGCAGGTAACCAAACTATGGAAATGATTACCATAGAAGTCATGACTGTAGTTACTTTGGGAGGGATGGTGGAGTTTGTCATTGAGACAGAGTACATGGAAGGACTTCTGGGGCAGATGGCAGAATTCTGTGCCTTCACCTGAGTGGTGGTTTGAAGGATGTTAACCTTATAAAAATCCACTAACCTAGTGTTTTTTTGTGTATGTCTTTTTTTCTATTTGTGTTTTACCTTACAATGAAAGAGTTAAAATGAGCAAAAGGAATGTTTTTCATTCAAAAGCATTACAGCCTTCGATTAAAGAGAATGCCAGAAGAAAATTTAACAGGGTGGCAAGATACCCACGATCATCAAAGAAATACCTGAATAAATTTTTCCTAATCTGCAGGTGCTCTCAACAAGGCAATGGAAAGGTTGTATACACTGCTATACAAGAGCATTCCTTACAGAAAACAGTTTCTAGAAGACCTTTTGACTAAGAAGTCTGAGCCCTTAATTCATTGCCAAGGAGTTGCTCAGGGAAACCTCAACTGGAGCCAGAAAAGGCCCTGTTTCCTAATAAAGAGGAGGTGGCCGCCTGGCACAGCCACTCACCCTGTGAGTCAGGGAACATGAGCTCCCACTTTAGCTCAGTCATTGCCTCCCTACGTGACCTTGGGTGAGTCACCTAAACTCAGTTTCTCTGTCAGCCAAATGGAGAGTGAGTATTGAATGAAGTCATCTAGAGGCCCTTCCAGCTCTACCTTCATACAATCCTGATTCTAATGTAAGATCTCTCAGAGGGTGGTCTCTCAGCCACCTGTGTTAGAATCACCGGTTATTAAAAACGCCCCATCTAGAGCTAATTAGTCAGACTCTGGACGGGGCATTGGAATTTGGTTTTTTCCAAATACCCCAGGTGTTTCTTATACATGCAAGTTTGAGGCCCACTGTTCTAAGATATCATTTAGGCAGAAAGAGGATGGAAAGGACTTCACATCTCTTAAACTCCTCCTATATGCCAAAATGCTAGGGCATTTTGACTCTTTGTATAAAAGAAGGTAGTATTTCCCATCCTACAGATGAGGAAAAGGAGGCTCAGAGACTCGGTCACAGAGCTACTAAGTGAGGTAGTATGTGAGGTGGTAAGTGATCTAGTCAGAGCTAGCAAGCTCTGTTGGAACTAGAGGGCTTCGCAAAAAATTAGAAAGGGAGGGAGGAAACTAAATTCAAACTGAGAAAGTGTCTTGGTATTGGAAAGATCCTAGTTGAGTCATGATGTTATATATCTGTTACCAGCAAAGCCCATTAACAATTCCCAGGAAATAAAATCTGGAAAAGATAAAGTCTAACCTTTTTTGGTCCTTTGTGTTTAGTCTGGTTTGTCTTGCTCCTAGGGTACCGAGGATGGAGGTACACCACCGGGAACTCCAGACAAGAGTTCCTAGCGCGGCATAGCTACGCCGACACCTCAGCTTTGCAGTCTGTTCAGGGACACTACGGAAAACTCTGCAGTTCAAGATGGCGGCAGTGGTGTGCCGTGTGCAGAGATGCTGCACCCGGCACCTCAGCTTGGTGGGCCGTGCTCAGAAGATTGCAGTGGAGGGCTGTGTGCAGAGATGCTGGCCCTGCCACTTCAAGCCGGAGCACCTGTGAGCAGCACAGATACACCCAACCAGGAAGAACTCTGCCCCCTCCCTGCTGACAAGAACTCTGTAAAACAGCCCTGCTTTTGGCCTGTTGCCAAGGACTTTTCAGGAGACCTAGTGCTCTAGAGCAAGAGCTCACGCCCTTCATTGTTTGAAGAATAAAGCTTTCCCATGCTTCTGAGTCGAACTCCATCTCATTCTATTGGCATGAGTGACACCTGGGGCAGGAGGACCCTTGCTGGGGACTGACTGAAGGGGTAATACTTTCAACACAGGCACATACCTTACAAAACTATCTTTTGCTTAATATTGTAAAGAAGAGATGTGTGGGCAGTAACAGGAGGGATGATGTGGGAGGGCAGAGTAAGGTCTCTCCTTTGACTAATGAGGAAGGTAGCAGAAGATACTCTAACACTTGAAGTTTTCTGATGCAGAAAAATAAGGCCATAAAATGGCCTAGAGAATAAAACAGCCAGGAATAGCTTTTGACGCCTGCATGTAAAGGAAGAATTTATAATAAAACAATCTTCTGGCATACTGATTTATTTAAAAGTTGCTATAAAACATGACCTTTAAGTATAGGGATTATTTAATACATCTGAAATATCTTGATGAAGAAAAATTGTTATGAAAAAGGACTGAAGATGCTATGACTAGAGCAGATCTCAAGGAGACTTTGCCTTACAAGACAGATCATGTGTTTGCATCCCCATTGTCTGGGGTTAGCGCCCCCAGTACTGGGGGAGAGAAGATGATAACGTTCTTAAAGGTGAAATCTGAAAGTACAAAATCATCAAAGTCCTAGCCAATGGCACAACCATGGGAGAGGGGAGTGGAAAGTGCTTTTGAATATCTGTTAAATATTTTTTAAGTAAATCAAAGGATGGAAGGGGCCGCAGTGTATGTATAATAGCATCCAGCTCTCTGGGCAGGGAGAACTAGTGTTCAGAGAGCCTCTGGCTGCCAAAGTCAGGCTGTGGGAGGTGAAAGTGTTAGTTGCTCAGTCGTGCTTGACTCTTTACAACTCCATGGACTATAGCCCACCAGGCTCCTCTGTCCATGGGATCTCCAGGCAAGAATACTGGAGTGGGTTGCCATGCCCTTCTCAGGGGATCTTCCTGACCCAGGGATTGAACCCTGATCACCTGCATTGCAGGCAGATTCTTTACCATCTGAGCTATCAGGGAGTAAAATGTGGCCACCACTAAGATCACAGAAAGATTTTTAGTCTTTAGTTTCATGTGCTATGTCACTTCAGTTGTGTCTGACTCTGCAATTCCATGCCCTGTAGCCCACCAGGCTCCTCTGTCCATGGGATTCTCCAGGCAAGAAAACTGGAGTGGGTTGCCATGGAAGATCCTCCTCCTCCAGGGGATCTTCCTGACCCAGGGATCAAACCCACATCTTTTATGTCTCCTGCATTGGCAGGCGGGTTCTTTACCACTAGCATCACCTATGAAACCCTTAGTGTCATAGCCTATAGTTTACAGCCTATAGTATCAGTCACTAACGTGGACACAGGGGTCGGGGGGAGGGGGTTTATATGTGCCATAGGAGGCCGTAACGTTAGTTACATTACAGGAAAACGTAACTAACAAGAAGAGATGGTAGAATGAAAACTAAAGAGCAAGATGAGCCAAGAAGTGCCACAGGGATACAGAGAAGTGAGATACTCTCTCAGCCAAGGGCTTCCAGGGGAGCCAGTTTTCAAAAGAAGAGACTGGTAAGCCAGATTCCAAATGGTAGAAAGATGAGAAAAGGCAGTGTGCACACCACACAGCATAGTTGGGGGACATTGAGGCAGTCAGCTAACTTGGAGAGGAGGGTCCCACAAGGAATGTAAAAGGACAAACGGCCAGATCAGGGACAGAGTAGGGGGCTTGAATGACAAGATGAAACAGTTTAAAAGTTATCTTACAGGCAACAGGGAGCTACTGAAAGGTTCAGTTCAGTTCAGTTCAGTCTCTCAGTCGTGTCTGACTCTTTGCGACCCCATGAATCGCAGCACGCCAGGCCTCCCTGGCCATCACCAACTCCTGGAGTTCACTCAGACTCACGTCCATCGAGTCAGTGATGCCATCCAGCCATCTCATCCTCTGTCGTCCCCTTCTCCTCCTGCCCCCAATCCCTCTGACTGAATTATGGGAATCATAGTAGGAACAATTATAGAAAACAGAATTATTTTCCAAGATGACACTGGAGCCTGTGGCTGTTTTCTGTCTTCAGAACTTTTTGTGTTTCTAGTCCTATGTCTGTGTAACCCCATGTGGCCTCTAAAACTTTTTAAATTGTATAACTTAAGGAACAGAAATCTTTATGATATATCCACAAAATGGAATGCTATGCAGCCATTAAAATGATGAAAAGGTAGGAATCATATGAACAGACATGAAAAGATGCCCAGAATTGGTTTTCTAAAGCAGGGTGCAAAGCAAGTAGGCATGATCCCATTTTTGCAATAAAATCACAAGAGAGAGAAATGGAGATGGAGAGAAAGAGAGACAGGGGCATAGAGAGAGGAATCTGGAAAGAGGCATATCTAACGGAGGTTATTTCTGAGATGTGAGATCATAGGTGAATTTCACTTTTCACTGTCATCTGTCAATATTTGTGAATAATGAGAATTTTTATTAATATTACTAGTCATGATCAACACAAGCAATGAAGATGCTTCCATTTTGGAAAAAAATCTGCTTATAAAACAAGTCTTGGAAGCTTGGTGGCATCTCCTCAGAAGCACCTCTCTTCCTCTTCTGTCTCCTAACAGATACTCTTTCTGTCCAATCTCTAAAAAGAAACTCTCACCATTTTCCTGCCTTAACCTCACAGTTTCTCTGCTTTATTCTCCATATTGCCTGCTGCCCTCCATTCAGAGGAAGGGGCTTTCTTTCCCCTCTCTCAGGCCCCTTTTCTCTGGTGTCTTCTGTCTCCCTCATACTCTTGGCTTCCTTCCCAACAGAATTCTCTCCCCTAAAACCCTTCCCCACTCCCTTCTGTTCAGCCAAACACCCCAGAGAAGTGGCTACCCTTGCTAGCTGTATTGCCTCCTTAAACCTTGAGGTCAGTTTCCATTTCCCCATCCTGTAACACTGTGCTTTTTAATGCAGATGAAATTGGAAGGGGGCTTTCCACCTCCTTTCCAGAAAACTCCTCTGCAGCATTTAATACCTGCACTGGCCTTCTTCTTCTTTTTTTTTTTTTTTTTATTGGAGGGTACCTGCTTTACAATGTTGTGTTGGTTTCTGCTGTACAACAATACAAATCAGGCATAATTATATATATAATTATATACGTATCCTCCCTCCTGAACCTCCCTTCCCCCTCCCACCCCAGCCCTCTAGGTCATCACAGAGCACCAGTCTGGGCTCCCTGTGTTATACAGCAGCTTCCCACTAGTTATCCATTTTACAAATGATAGTGCACTGGCCTTCCTGAAACAACCTTTTCCATGGTTTCTCTGACAGACTGCAGACCCAACCCTTCTCTCTCCTCTCAGACTGCTCATTTCCAAACCTCCCCTAATTGGTGTTCTCTAAAACTCTGCCCTGAGCCTTCTCTGCTTTCTGACACCTTTCCTGTGGATGAACTTACCTACATCAGAGACGCATCATCTTCCCTCCAAGCCTCTGAGTTCTCTGTTTCAGCTCCTAGCGTCCTGTCACATGGGATAGTTAATGATGATATTTTCATTTCCACCATCACTTACCTGCTAAGGCCAAGTGATTCTACTGCTGATATGTCTTGTTATAACCTGAATGTTTGTTCCCCCCAAAATTTATGCACTGAAGCCCTAACCTCCACAGTGACGACAGTGAAGGTGTTAGAAGGTGGACCTTCAGAAGGTGATTAGAATCAGATGAGGTCATGAAGGTGGAGCCCCCATGGTGGGATTAGTGCCCTCAGAAGAAGAACAAGGGACTCCAGAGCTCTCTCTCTACCATGTGAGGACACAACCAGAAGGAAGCCATCTGCAAGCCAGAAAGAGAGGCCCCCGGAGCTAAACCTGCCACAATCTTGATCTTGGACGTGCCAGCCTCCAGAACTGTGAGAAATCAATGTCTGCTGTTTAAGCCATCCAGTCTGTGGTATTTTGTTATGGCAGCTCCATCAGATTAAGACACATGTTAAATCTCTAGTCCCACCCCACTGCCACTGCCCTGGTTCAGGTCCTTGTCATTGCCTGGATTGTGACAAAACCCTCTTTCCTGAGTCACTCACCTTTACAAACTAACCTTCCAGCTGAGACCAGAATTTCCTTTCTGAAACACGAGCCTGATGATGTCATTTCTCTGCTCAAAACCAAAATCCAGATTTCCCATAGATCATTCCACAGAACGTTTGTTCCATGTGTTGTTAACAGCTGGTGCAGCAAAATAAACAAGGGGGAGTCCAGTTCTCAAATAAGTTGGACTTATTGAGAAACACTGGGTTAAACAAAGTTCAATGGGTTTCTTCACTGTAGAATTCAGCACAGTCCTTCATACACTAACAAAAACTTTGAATCTCCAAGAAAGAAATTATAAGTGCATTATGTCTCAAATATATTTGATCCCAGAAGTCTTGTAAGTTTTTGTTGTTGGTTTTTTGTTTCCCATCCCCACCCCCCCACCCCCCCACACAGAACATTCATGCTCAAGAAGGATTCTGGTAGAGAGGGCATAAGACTGAAGGAACATGTATCCCTGTGTCACTGCTTGGACCTGCCCAGAATGGGGCAGCCCCACCAGAAACACCAGTGATGGACTATTGGGTGCATTTTTATTGTGTTTAGCCACTTAAACTTCAAGGTTGTTTGTTATAGCACTTAGCCTTTGCTGTCTAATGCAGAATGCATGCAGACTTTTAAGATACTTGCAAAAGAAAAGAGATGATCTTTTTCAGCCTGGGAAGTTTTGTCATAATAATAGCCCACATGGATTGCAGCTTTATTAAGTATCAAGTAAGGCGATGGTAAGTATTCTGTAAACATTATCTCACTTAATCCTCTTGCCCACAGAGTAGGGTAAATACTATTATTGCCCTTTTTCACAGATTTAGAAACTACAGCTGACAGAGGTTAATAACTTGGAAGTAAGAGGGTGAGGATTTGAATCCAGTTCTTTCAGTTTCTGGATCTTAATCACATTGAGGTCCTGCCTCCTACCAAGGTTATGAGGTCAGAAAAACTGGATTTCAGGTTCAATGTGTTAGTTACCTAGCCCAACAGAACATGGAGAGGACTGACTTCCTTCCAGTCTTTACCTAGACCAGTGGTTCTCAACCACAGGTGATTTTGACAGGGGACAAAAGACAATATCTGGAGAAATTCTGGACAGGGGACATTTGAAAATATCTGGGGAAAGTTGAGACTGTCACAACTAGGGAGATGCTACTGGAATCTAGTTGGTAGAGGACAAGAATGCTGCTAAAACATCATATAATGCACAGGGCAGCCCCCCACGACAAAGAACTGCTGCTGCTGCTGCTGCTAAGTTGCTTCAGTCGTGTCCAACTCTGTGCGACCCCATAGACAGCAGCCCACCAGGCTCCCCCATCCCTGGGATTCTCCAGGCAAGAACACTGGAGTGGCTTGCCATTTCCTTCTCCAATGCATGAAAGTGAAAAGTGAAAGTGAAGTCGCTCAGTCGTGTCTGACTCTTAGCGACCCCATGGACTGCAGCCCAACAGGCTCCTCCATCCATGGGATTTTCCAGGCAAGAGTACTGGAGTGGGGTGCCATTGCCTTCTCCCTGACCTAAAATTCTATAGTGCCAAGATTGGGAAACCCTGATCTAGGCATCTTATACTTTCACTGATAGAGCCCAAAATGTCCAGAATAAATCCACATTCATACTTGGCACAAGAAGTTTGTTTGAAAACTCTGCTTTCTGCCTTAATGCCTAAAAGCAGGAAAGGCAGTAGCCAACAAGTAGCTTTTGGTGCTCAGTGGCCAAGGCTCATTGTGGGAGAGAATCCAGCCCAAAGAAGACTAGCCACAGAGAAAGAATTTGGCTTGGCAAGACCTCAGGAACAATATATGGTGGCAGAACAGAAATTCTCTTGAAAGAATGCCAAACCCTTTTGGTTTCCTAGTAACGTAATTTTCCTGAGATTTCTCTCATATTTGAATTTGCAGCATCCCCACACCTATTTTAAGTCAAAGCAACAAAAGAATTTTTTTAATGCCATAATAGAATCAGCTTCTTGGGGAGGGAGAGAAACCTAAAAGACATCTGGCCCACCCCTACCCACATCTCTGGTGTATGGCCCCCTGTTTCAACATCATATGATTGTAGAAAGGGGATGTCACCAGGATCCAATTCCATTTCCAGAATATTCTGTTAGAAAGTTTTTCTTCCTAGGTGCAGAAACCTGCTTCTCCAAACTCTACTTGTTGCCTCTAATTCATTCTATTGCCGAAGGTTGCAGTTTGTGGGAATGAATACAAGGGGACTAGAGGGGATGGAAAGTGTTCTTCAGTGAAAGCTTGAGTCCCAGGTGCTGTGGCCTGTGGTTTATACACATTATTTCTAATCCTTCAACAATGTCTCATAGCAACCTCAGGTTAACCAGCAGGCACAGCCTCCCACCCCTGCCTGCTGTCTCCATTTCAGAAGAAACCTCGTGAGTTCTATTTTCATACGAAAACGTCCCTTTGGCATTCCGTTCATTCATTCACTCAGCACATATTTACTGGACACTTGCTACGTGGCAAACTTGTACCAGATATTTAGGGTATAAACTTTGGACAGGTTGACCTTTCAGGACAGTGGAACTGCCACATTCTGTCAGCAAAGGAAGCCCTCAATCTAGGTGACTATTTATATTATCTGCAGCAAAAAATCCCTAGGCTGATACCCTCCTGGAACCCCAGGAGAATCAGGGTGTGAGAGAAGACAAATGACAAAGAGGTGAGCCTGACAGAAGACTGAACTCTCTTTTGATGTCCTCAAAATCTTCAGGGGCATCGGCAAACCTCACAAAATGCTTGCCATGATGGGTGCCCCATGGAAACTAGTGTGGCTGAGCTCCACATCAGGGTAGATGTGAGAGAAAACAGGACGCAGAAGCCGGAAAACAGTTTACTGAGGGAACTTCAAGGCTGTTACATCCTAAGGCTTCATCAGGCTGTGGAGAGGATGGTGGTTGGTGGGAGGGGTTGTGTAGGGTTGTCTAGAATGCAAGAAGAGGGAGTTCCCTAATTCACATCTGACTTCTGTATATCTAAGCCTCTGGTACAAGAGTTCATTTGCAGAAAGAGCTCCGGTGCATTACCATCATTCCCTCAAAACAAGTTCACACACATCACCAAAGGGAATAAAGCCTTACTGGTGAAATCTGGGGTACTGTGGCAGGTTACTGGGGCCACACATGGTGACAGGGACGATTTTGGTACCTTCCTGTGCCCCAAGGTGCCACCTAAAGAAATCATCTCCCCGAAGTACCCCTGGGGAGAGCCTGTCAGGAGCCTCATCAGCAATCCCTGAGGAAGAGGGGAG
Source organism: Bos mutus (assembly GCF_027580195.1). NCBI lineage: Eukaryota > Metazoa > Chordata > Mammalia > Artiodactyla > Bovidae > Bos > Bos mutus. The sequence goes on along the minus strand of NC_091626.1, from coordinate 49,432,848 downwards.
ACCACCAATGAAACAGCAATAGAAAACGAATTATACTGCGATGTCTCCAAATGAACCAAGGGAAATTGCATACAATTCTATGCTTCTGCCATTATTTCTCAAAGTGGAGGTCGACTTTCCCAATGAGGTTTACATCTGGAGACTGAACAAAAACAGACTTACATAGTTTCATGGAAGCTTCATAATCTCCTGAAAATTCCTCCAAAAATTGAGGTAAATGTGGAAGTTTGCAAAAAGAAAAGTTTACTAAAACATAATTTTCAGTTTGAACGGTCTATGAAAAAGTTTTTATATCATGTCCATTTTCATTTCAGGCTCATCTTGTTGAAATAACATTGTCTTTCATTTTTGTTTTGTTTTTAGGCACGTAGTTAAGCAAGAAAAAGGCTCTGTTCTGCCTGCTAATAGGGTTTTATGGGTTATTGTCGTCCATGTACCCTGTCTCTCCCCCCACCCCCTAATCTTGCTAATTGACTCCTTAAGACTAAAAAGATCTCATTTCTCACTAAGCAGGCCCAGGATCAAATCTCACAGGTAATAGGTGCTCATTAAGAAGTTGCAGACCTGAGGGGGATTGTGGGGAAAGGCAGCAGCATGGGCTTCTCCTCAGAATAACAGGAGCAGGAAGCAGCCATCTCAAAAGGGCATCTCTTTGGGGTGCCCACGACAGCAGAGACTGAGCCATAATTAGCTTTGTGTTCCCAATCCATGGTACCCAGAGGGCGAACGTTTGATGTAAGAGGCCAGGCATGCAGGCCAGAAAAAAGAACATTTATGCATCAGGGGAAGTACTATAAATGCAGGCATTTTTCACTTGCAATCAGGGAGCTCTGGGCCAGAGGAGCAGCATGGTTTGGGATGCTGGCATAGCAGAGCCATCACTGGTGAGGAATGGCAGAACAGTTTTCAGGATCTTCATTCCTGCTGGGTGAACAAAGCAGGCAAAATGCACGGAGCAGCTCCTCCATGCTGGAGCTGCAGGGCTGTCCCTGTTACAATTCTCAGTTCAAAACCTCCTTCTGAATACATTCAACTCTTCATTTTTATGGGAGGGGCTCTGGGGAAAGACAGATTTGGTTTCACCTGAAATTTCACCGCTTACCAGCTGTGTATGATCTTTAGCAAACGCTTTAGCCTTTCTGAGTCTCCATTTTCTCATCTGTAAAATGGGGATAAAATTTAGTAACATCTATCTTACTGGAAAATCTTGATAATCTTGACAAATGTAAAGCACAGTGCCTAGCACACACCAAGTACTCAATGGATTTCCCAAGGGCAGGAAAAGGCTTACCCAGGGTGTTTGTCCACAAAGCATCTTATAGCTTTGAGCAGTGATTCTGTGCAAACAAGCCAGCCCCAGGAATGCGGTGGGAGGACTGGCCAGGCACACAGTGGGTGGCACAGAAGCCAATAGGTGGCTGAGCTAGAGCTAAGGAGAACCAACCTGCAAGGTGCCTGCTCCCACCCTAATGTCAGGGGTAGGGGATGGGGATGACCAAGGGAAGGTTATAGGGGCCACAGTGGGGGCAGGGAGGAGGCTACAGGAGCCAGCAGAGGGATGGTCCTTGCTGATGCAGAGGGAGGCACAGGGTTACAGCTCCAGGGGAATTGGCAGGCAGTTTCCAGGGTGTCGTCCAGATAAGCTGGGGCTTGGGATGCAGGTACCTGGCTCTCTGGGAGAGATGCCGTGGCTTGGCCGGTGCTGTCTACCAGGGTTTACTTCAAGCCTTCCAGGCACTCAGACTGGGAATGTGGAATGACCACTCCTGCCCGCCTCCCACTCTGTCCTCCTCATTGACTCCCTCCCCAGCCTCTCCCAGCTCCCCCAGGCCCTTGGGGGTCCTCCAGCACAGCCTGTGCCCCTCTGCCTGGGACACACTTCCCCATGTCTTTGGCTCACTTGTTGGCTCACTGCACACAGCTTCTGCCCCACTGTCACTTCATCCGAGAGAACTTTGCTGTCTGCCCATGTGAAACATGGCACATCCAGCCCCTTATTTTCTTCACAGTGCTCATCACCCTCTGACCCATGGCACATTTATTAGTGAACTTGTCTGCCTCCTCCAACATAATATACACCCCATGATGGCCAGGACTCTGCTCCTGCCAGTATCCTCAGAGTCCAGCCAAATGTCTAGCACCTGAGCATGGAGCTGCTCAACAAAAACTGTGTGAATGAGTGAGTGAGTGAGTCAACTGCCAAAACTCATCTGCTGGTAGGTGAAAGACACTAACTCACATACTGAACTGGCTCCAGAACCAACCAGGACTGAGTACATATGGCCTAACGAAGGTACCAGCTGCAGGAACAGGGAGAAGGGGCTGAGCGTAGAGAAGGCAGCATTTTAGCCTGGGACTCCCCTGGATCTGCTCCAAGTATCCATCTAGGGATGTTTTTATTAAGAGGCTCTTGTACACTAAAAGCTTCCTCTTGGTGCTGTGATCTGAATCCCTGATGGTGGGACTTTAGGCACATGCCCAGCAGGAGAGAAGGTGTGGAGCTGTTTGGCTTACCCAAACCACACCCCTTAAATAACCTCATGCCTACTTAGAAGGTTAACTCTAATAGCAGCTAAAAGTCCATTTATGCAGGCAAGCCATTAGAGAGATTTGAGAATTTAGGTCATAGTTCCAGGGGCATCATCCAGATAAATAACAGCATGCTGTCGGGGCTTGGATGGAGTTCTTGCCCACAGGTCTGGGTTTCTTCTCTCTGGGGCTTAAAATCACTGCGTGGCAGAGGACGCAGCCAGCAGGGGATCTTTACCGAACCCTTCTTGCCATAAAATGCAAGAATGTCCAGGCACTGCCTAGAAGCCCATGGTCATGATGCTGGCCTGATGTCCTAGCTGAACCCATTGAAAGGAATTATTTCAGTACCAAGAACACCTTTTTCCAGTTTCTGTCCATGAAATTGAAAGTGTTAGTCGCTCAATCACGTCCAACTCTGTGTCCCCATGGACTGTAGCCCGCCAGGCTCTTCTGTCCATGGAATTCTTCAGGCAAGAATACTGGTGTGTGTTAGTTGCTCAGTCATGTCTGACTCTTTGTGATCCCATGAACTATAGCCTGCAAGCCTTCTCTGTCCATGGAATTCTCCAGGTAAGAATACTGGAATGGATTGCCATTCCCTTCTCCAAAGAATAGTGAAGTAGGTTGCTATTTCCTTCTCCAGAGGATCTTCCTGACCCAGGGATCAAACTCGGCTCTCCTGCATTGCAGGCAGATTCATTATCTTCTGAACCACCAGGGAAGCCCCTTCCATCTGGATGTGAAGAGAAAAGGCAAATGCCTCTCTATGTGCCAGGGCCCAGAAACAAAGCAGAAACCTCACCCACAGTGGTGGCCAACATCTGAGTTTTTCAGGAGTCTCTCTGAAGAAGCAATGATATTCTTCTGAGGAGGGTGGGGTGTGGTGGTGATAATATGGAAGGGGGAAAAGAAAACAGCTCAGAAAGTGAGGATTGTGTAAGAGGCTGTCCCCTGGGGGCATGTCTCTGCTTCCTATGCATCCCCGCCTGCTGCACTCCAGGCCTCTGTTTCCTTCCTCCAGCAGGACTAGTTGCAGCAAAACCCCATTCCCATGAAAGAGATGCATCTGCACTTGAAGAGGATTTGACCTATGCCTGGAGAAGCACTCTAACCCATGTGTACCTCAGGGTGGTTATCAATTCCCACCATAACTGGAAAGGGCATGGAGTCCGAAGCTTAATTCTCCCACTTAGCTGTGTGACCAGGACAAGCTTTTCAAAGTCTCTAATTAGTTTTTTCATTTGAACTTAAGATATGTCCATAGGGCCATCTGGATGAAGCATGATTAAATGCAATCTAATCCATTACTTTGGCCCAATACTTTGGCCACCTGATGCAAAGAACTGACTCACTGAAAAAGACTGTGATGCTGGGAAAGATTGAAGGCAGGGGGAGAAGGGGATGAGAGAGGATGAGACGGTTAGATGGCATCACCGACTCAATGGACATGAGTTTGAGCAAGCTCCGGAAGTTGGTGATGGACAGGGAATCCTGGCGTGCTGCAGTCCATGGGGTCGCAAAGAGTCAGACACAACTGAGTGACTGAACTGAACTGAACTGAAATACAAATTAATACATAAAGGATCTACAAAATGCCCACAAGCCAATGGGTGCTCAATAAATACACTTTTCCTGTTGAAATACCTCATTGTTAACTTACTAAATGATGTTATATTACTTTGCAGTGGATTATTATTTCTTTTAACTTCCAGTCTAGATGGTCCCTTTTAGCTTCTTGTAGTTTTGTTTTGGATAATGTAAGATATGTTTTATCTTACCATTTTATTTTGCTTACAATTTTGTGGGCTTCCCAGGTGGTGCTAGTGGTAAAGAATCTGCCAGCCAATGCAAAAGATGTAAGAGATACAGGTTCAGTCCCTGGGCCAGGAAGCTCCCCTGGAAGAGGGCATGGGAACCCATGCCAGTATTCTTGCCTGGAGAATCCCATGGTCAGAGGAGCCTATTCATAGGATCACAAAGAGTCGGACACAACTGAAGTAACTTAGCATGCATGCACACAAGATATGTTTGGTTTTTAATAAAGTTATAATAAAGCTTTATGTTGGAACTAGCTCAATCTAATAACATTCTTAAATTTTAAGGTGATTTGAGGGACATTCATTCCTGCATTAATTCATTTATAGCCCAATTGCATCAAAACACTTGTTCCAAAAGTATTTTTAAGGGGCTTATAAAAATAGATACAGAAGGATATAAAGAAATAAGATTAATTGTTATATGTTGGTCACAGAATTAGTCCTGAGCTTCCTAGAAGCCAAAGCAAAGAGGAAAAGCTGAACAAAAATAATATTCACAGTGTTTGTAAGATACCAACTGCTCCCAAGAAACACAACTTTTCCTGCACTGAGCTCTAAGTGACCTCGATCCCCTCTCAACAGTATCTCTACAGAACAGCTGCCTCTGATCCTGTCTGTTGGTACAAACCAGGGCACCACACCTGAGGGCTACTCAAAAACAATCCAACCGAGGTAGGCTTTCTGTTGGTTGGGCTTGATTCAGGGGTGGGATTTTACTGACAGGAATCAATGAAATGTATATCTCTTACAGTTACTAGAGATGCATAACAAATTACCCCCAAATTTAGTGACTTACAACTACCATTTTATTTTCCTTACAATTTTGTGGGCCAGAAATTTGGCCAGACTGTAACATCTTTGGACAATACAATACCTTTTATGCAATCACCCATAAATACTGTATCTGCAGCTAAGCCTTGATGAGAATTAAGTAGATCTAAAGGGCTTACAGGGTGTCCTTCTGGTGCCAAACATCAAGGAAGAATGTCTTGGCTTATATACAGCAGGTTTGAGAGTCACAGTGAACAGACACTGAATGAAGCAGCAGATTCTTGGTCCCCATGTATATCATTCTGCTCAGTCTCCACAACAAGATACCATAGACTGGGTGCTTAAACAAAAGAAATGTTATTTACTCACAGTCTGGAGGCTAGACGTCTGAGATCAAAGTCCCAGCATAGTCAGGTTCTGACGAGAGGTTTTCTCTTGAATTGCACCTGGCCACCTTCTCATTTCCCTGGTAGCTCAGCTGGTAAAGAATCCTCCTGCAAGGCAGAAGACCCCAATTCAATTCCTAGGTCAGGAAGATCCCCTAAGAAGGGATAGGCTACCCACTCCAGTATTCTTGGGCTTCCCTGGTGGCTCAGACAGTAAAGAATCCACCTGCAATGTGGGAGACCTGGGTTTGATCCCTGGGTTGGGAAGATCCCCTGAAGGAGGGCATGGCAACCCACTCCAGTATTCTTGCCTGGAGAATCCCCATGGACAGAGGAGCCTGGCAGGTGACAGTCCATGGGATCGCAAAGAGTCAGACAAGACTGAGCGACTAAGCACAGCACAGCACAGTACCTTCTCACTGTGTGTTCACATGACCCTTTCTTTGTGTGAGCTCATACACTTCTATCTCTTCCTATAAAGACACTAATCCCATTATAAGGACCCTACCTTCATAACCTCATCTAACCCTAATCACCTCCCAAAGAACTCATCTCCAAATACCTTCAAAGTCGGGCTTCAACATATGAATGGGGACACAAACATTCAGTTCAGAATATCATGGCTACAGATATGCCTGCATTCAGTTGGAAACAATGTCAATTCCTGAATATGTCCAAATATCTGGAGTCTTTAATCAAGTAGACAAATCATCCACATATGTGAATTTTTCACTTTTTTTCCAGTTTAGTCTTATAGTTAAAACTCAAGCCAGAGACTATGGTACAGATATAAATAGAGCATCATTATATATAATTTGGAAAGGATTTCACTGGTGTACATCTGTAAGCAGTTCAGGAACACTTTCAAGCTGTGTTTACATGATATCAAACATCTGGATGAAAACTGAAAAAAATAATCAATTTGGATTGGAAACAAAACAGAAGTACAAATCTCAGTGCACTAGCTCTTAGAATACTGAACACAGTATTCCCATACTGCAAGAATGAGATAATGGTGCACAAGAAGGGCTATTAGAATGACCAGGTGGTGGGGAGGGGCTTCTGTGGGAAGGCATACTTTATTTTTTAATTTTAAGTTTCTTATATTATGAAACTATGATAACACGTTTACAGGAGAGTTGGAATATACAGAACAAGGTTACATATAGTTCCACTATATATTATGGTGATTTTTTTAAGCAGATAAAATAAGATTTTTAGTTGGAGTTTTAATATCAAACCATTTACCTCTTACCTCTTACACTGAGGTAAGACCCAAGCACACTGTTTACACAGTCTGGGGGACAGAGCCAAAGGAGAAACTGTGGGTCAGTGAACATGCAGGGACCCAGGGTATGCTGAGTGCCGGGCTACAGACAAGACTCATCCCACTCCTCGTCTTGTGCCGGGAGAAAGGGGCTTGGTCAGGACAGTTTGGGACATTAGCAGGGAAGTGGTGGATATGTTCAAGGCATGCAAGATGGCAAGCTGAAGGTCCTCAGAACTGGCATCTGAAGAGGGCTGAGGCAGGCAGCCCTAACTTATTTAAACTCACACATCAAGTTCATGACAAAAATCCAGGTGTCTTCACTCTGACATGCCAGAAATTACCCAACACTTAGTGGTCCGGAAGCAAAGCCAAGAAGATGTGGGTTCCAGGAGCACCAGGGATTGCTGGCCCCAAATTCTCATGAGGGTAATTCTGGGGACAAGGGCCTAAGGCCAAGCCAGGGAGTCAGAACCTCTAGCTGTCAAAGCAAAGCATCCCGGCTGGCTGGAAGGAGGCAGGCCTTATGCTAGGGGAAGAAGGAAAAGGGGCCAACACATCAGCAAGCAGAGAGTCAGAGAAATTAAGGCAGGAAGCAGAGAGAGACTGAAACAGGGTGCACTGGGACAAACCATCATTGCTGATACTCTGGCAAGTTCTTTGTTTTGACATAAATTCAAGGCTGTCCTGGGCATAGGGAGTAGAGCAGGATGGTGAAGACACAAGCTCTCAGATGAAAAAGAGTGATGGTTGAGGGAGCCTGAGCTCTAGCTTGGGTACAGGGCATTTATTTGGGCAAGGCTGGAGGAAGTGTGTTGTTGCAGCATTCAAGACACGGGTAAAGAGCTGGAAGGAGGGAGACTGTGGATTTGGAAATGAAAGAATAAAATCAAGAGATCTGTGGAAGAAATAGCATTAGAATTTGATAGAACTGTGAACGCCAAAGTGGAAGTAAGACCCCCCCCCAAAAAAAAATCACAGAACTAATTTGAAGACAAATGTGGGGAACTGGGAGGCTGTTGGTACTTTAGGTAACTGTGGAGATTTTGGAAAGATGTGATTTCCGGAACTGAGAGTTAGTGTTGCTCTGACTCACTGTCCAGTCTAGGAGAGGAGAGCACAATGGGGTTAGGATTCTGGTGTCCAAGGCTGCCTCTTTCCTTTGGACCACTTCCTGTTCCTGCTAACTCTTACAGCAGTATCACCTGGACCAAGGAAGGAGACAGGTGTTCCCTACACTTGTTTCCTGGGACAGAAATCCAATACTTGATCCTTGGACTTATCAACTTCATCAAGAGAAATTAAAGTATGAATTATAGGAATGTGAAGGGTAAAGTGAGTTCCTGGATTCTTGATAAGTATGTGACTTGACAAAATCCACATTGGAAGAAAGTAACACAAAATCTGGAAGGATAGAAGAATATAATTAAGCCAACTGGAAATATGTTGTCAACGTGTCTGGGGGTAGGATTAGTTTATTTGAACAGGGTCATGGTGACTCAAATATTATATTGTAATGATGTTATCCTGAAAGAGCTTCAGTAAATCTGATCACTCATGACTGTCCAGATAACATAAATTTGGAAAGATCTAAAAACCAGCTAAGATTGATACTGACAGCCAAAAGAGAAAGTTGTTGAAACAATGGAAATTCCCAAGGGATGATACATGTTAATAGTTTGACCTAGAATAAATATTACATTCTTGGCTAGGGGAGGATTTCCCATCTATGCTATAGTGTTTGAGGTGTTAAGATGATCACATCCGTAACTGAGAGGCCAGGGAAGTGATCTGGACAGGCCCAGGGGGCCTGCCAAGGAATGGCATTAATTTATGGCTTTCCTCAGAGAATGATCAAAGGTTTATGGCAACCAGGAATAAGATCCAGGGCTTGAAAGATTCCTCTCTTACAAGTGTTGATGGCTTCAACTGGGATGACTGAACACAAAAGGGAGAGACCAGTTAACGGGCCATGCCAAGAGAAGATTTGGTGGGAAGGAAAAATGTTGGCTAGGGAGGAGAGAAGAATGGAAAATCTGAGAATCCAGGAAAGAAGGGGAGTGGAGGAGAAAGAAGGGAAGGGGAAGGAGCCAAAGTAAGTTTTTAATGAGATAAAGAAATTTGAAAAAGGGCTTAGTCAACTCCTACTTTGATAATTCCATTCCAAGTGGAGATGGGCTACTGAAACCCTGGTAAGCAGGAGTTCAAAAGAAGGGAAAGACAGCACTGGGAAGAGATTTGGGAACTGAAGGCAGAAGCAGATTGAAAACGGGATGTAGTAAATGACAGTAAACAGCCCATAAATGAGCATGACGGTATAAGTATCCTGAACTCAGACCCGAGACCTGGGTTCTTGCCCCACTCTGCTCCTAAAGTTGGGAAAGCCACTCCATCTTTCTGAACCTGTTTCTTTACATTTAAAGTGATGGGGTTAGACTAGGTGGCCTTGAGCATTCCTTTCCTTTTCTACAACCCTCAATTCAACATAGACATTATGAAATCAGAGACTTATATAAATGGAATCTTCCAGATTGGAATGTGTATTTAGCTTTTCTAAGTACAAAATGCTTTGAAGGGAGGAAAAAAAGGTTCCACTCAACACTTGGCGAGCGGTATTTGTTCTGTAAAATAATTAGCGAGTATTATTGAACTAGGTTGTCACATAATCACAAGAGAATTTTTTTAAAAAAAGGATTTAGGAGACTCAATTTTCCCTCCCATAGATCAAAAGAGTGACTAATAGAAACCATGGGTGGATGGTTAATAAAAATCTGTACAGGAGGAGAGAGCCAACATGAAATGAAAAGAGTGCTGATCTCAGGTCAGGAGCCTTGAGTTCTAATCCCAATTCTGAAAATATATAATTTTTAAAAGAATAATGCAGGGGACCAGTTACAGGGGGACGGAAGAGCTGAGAAGCCAGAGGGAAGTGTTTGTGCCCTGGAGTGTTTGTGCTCAGTCATGTCCGACTCTCTGTGACCCCATAGACTGTAGCCCACCAGCCTCCTTTGTCTATAAGATTGTCTCAAAAAGAGCAGGTTGCCATTTCCTATTCCAGGGGATCTTCACCACCCAGGGATTAAACCCGCATCTCTTGTGTCTCCTGCTTGGCAGATGGATTCTTTACCACTAGCACCACCTGGGGAACCCCAAGGAAGCCTAGATATTAGGAACAGCAGGAAGCCACTGCCATCCTGGGCTGGAGGGAAAAAAAGAGAGGATGTGCTATTACTGGAACCCAGAGGCCACGGTCACCTGATGGAAGCTGGAACTACAGTGGGTCCATCAGTGGGAGCTGGAGCCAGGGAAGAGATACAGCAACAGTCACAGGACTGAAGGATGGAGGGCTGGAGAGAATATCCCGGTTCTTTCTTGCCCTGTCCTCCAGTCTTCTGCCAGTGCTTCACATTGCTAGATCCAGCTAGCAACTAGCTCATATCACAGGACGGCAAATGCAACCTGCAACGGCCAGCACTTCCTCCATACAGGGCAGAGAACGTGCAAGGATGGATCTGAGGACAAGCAGGCCAGGAATGGCCCTAAATACAAATTCTGCTTTCATGTAACACGGACCCATAGTGTTACAGATCAGCGTGCAACTTATAATACTGTGTGTAACTTGTAACAGTGTGTAACTTATAACACTGATCTCTAGTTCCCTATCGGCCTAGAGTCTAGGTCTTCACACGTCTGAGGACATCCATCCTGTCACGTCTTGTTTTCTTTCTTTCCCAAGCCTGACATTCAAACTCCCGTATACAGAATACTTCCCAAACCTCCTTCACTGTTCTGGTATCCCTCCTTCTGGGAGCTCCCTGGGACGTGGTACCAGATGTTCACAAGAGCCCTGGTGACCCGAACACCAGCTCAGAAACAGAGGACTAATCCCGCCCTTCGTGTAGCAATGCAGCAGTCATCCCACTGCTGACTCATGTGGAGTCTATGGACTATCAAGACCCATGTACTTTTTTCCTATGTGATTTCAAGTCTTTCCTGACCTGTCTTAGCAGGGTAACCACACATTTGATAAGCACAACCAAATTCATCCTCCAAAGCGCTGGTTTAAAAAGAAGAGGAGGAGGAAGAAAAAGAATAGAGTTAGACCAGAGCAAAGGACAGAGCTCTGTGTCACTCCACCGGAGATCTCCCTTCAAGTTAACTCAGAACTATGAATCAAGCCTCACCGGGTGGTGCTGCTCAACCAGTTCTAGATCCACGAACAGCAAAGGAATTATGCAAGACTTTATCAAATTCTTTACTTATATCACAATGTATAATATCCACGGCAGTCAGCTCTCTTCACTTCAAGTACAGAGTGCTTAACTAATACTTGCTGCCTTAAAGTTAAATAAAATTATCTTGATTCACCTAATTATACTGTTTAAAGAAAGTTAACATGGTCATCTTAATGGGACATCATAATGAGCCCATGTTGGCTGCTGGTGATCACCACTTTCTTCTTTAAACAAAAATAAACCTACTTGTTCCAGACTTTTTCTAAAGAGCGGCCGAAAAGGCCTGTTATGGATCTGTGATTCCTGAAATCTACTCCTTTCTTACTTTAGAAAGCTGGGGCAATATTGCCCCTATATAGTCTTTGGGTACTCTCTTATGTCCCTAAACTGGAGGGATTCTAGTTGCTGCTTGAGTTTCATGGGTCTTGAGACCACCCTTCTTCCCAGTAGGAATAAATTGACCCTTTCCACACCAGGAAGGATCCAAGAAGATGGGAACACATATAGCACAGCAAAATCCTTCATTTAGGGTGCCCATATACAAGCCTTGCGGATGGTTATAAGAACAGCTCCAATACAGCACCCTCACATCCTACAGCCCCCAGACGGAATGCCACATGGGGCCCAAGAAACCATATGTAATCAGGGGGACTCCCAGCGGGGCCAAACCTATGATCCTGCTCCTTCTGTTTAAAAGGCTTACAAGCAGCCCCATAGGAAGCTGAGCCAAAACACAACAGAGATTGGGGCCATGGAGTTTTCCTCTTTATCTCTCTTCCTCTTCCCTCTTTTTCAACTTCCCTCTCCCTGTGAATCTGTGCTTTAGAGTCGCTATCATTGCATTTGCTGCTCAGGAAGCTGTCCTGTAGGCAGCTCATGAGGGCAGAACTAAAAGCCTGGGAGAACAGCCTGAAGCCCAAATGACCAGCTTCTTCCACCCCTGCATCCCCACAGGTGTCTGGACATGGATGGGCCTGTGCAGAGGACACAGTGCCCACCAAAAAATGCAGAAGGATGTTCTCTATTCCTCGCCTCAACCCATAAAACTGCCCTCTGAGCTCAATCAATGCTTGATAAATTCAAGAATGAACTCAACTAACCCATCCTCTGCCAAGAGGGATCGTGCTCATTAAAATTCTTGATAACCTTAATGTTTCAGGATAGATACAGCTATTATTTTGTTAGCTATAATTTTCTGTCTTGTTTTTTCCTCCCAAGAACAATGGAGGCTGCTGAAGGTTGACAGACATTGATTAAAGACAGGTGCAAAGATTTGGACATGAAGATATTCACTGATGCTATTTTAGCAGAAAATTGGAAACAACCTGTATGCCCAACAATAGAGGATGTTTAAATACCTATGGTACACCCATATAATAGAATATCGTGCAGCTTTTAAAAATCATGTTGTCAGACAGTAGATGGAGTGATGTTCACCACTGTTAAAAGGAAAAAGCAAGTTACAAAAGCAGGTTGCTATACACACAAAGAAGGATATTTTTCAAAAGATATGCTAATAATTAATGCCACTGGTGGAATTATGAATGGATTTTAAAATCTTCTTTTGCTTGTAAGTTTTTCCCATTTTTTTTTTCTACAGTGATGTGCATTGCTTTTGAAATAAGGCAAGGTGGGATGGGTAACAATAAAAATTATTTTGCTAGCCAGGAAAAAAAATAGGAAAATCCCCTTCTTTCAAGGCTGTCTTCCAGCATCTTGTTCTGCCAGATGGATAGGAAGCAAGCTCAAACCCCACTGGTCCAGCTTGCCCAGAGCCCCATGGAGGTCACCTTGGCTCTGGGCAGAAGCTTCCTTGGTGCCAGCAACCACCTCGAGACGAGTTATTAAAAATGAGGCGGTCCCAGGCGAGATCTGGTTCCAAAGTACCAAGGGCCACTTCAGCCCAAAGAAATGGCAGTTCCAGAACCCTGTGAATTTTCAAAGCAGAACAGCAGCCCTAGCTTGGGAGAGGAACCTCCCTCCCTCTCTCCTCCCGGCTGCCTGCCGAAGGTTGCAGACGGCTCCCTTTCCATCCCACAAGAGGAGACAGGCAGATGAGTCATAGAACTGGCTTGGATTAAAGGAGTATTATCGTGTTAGAAGAAATGGATCTACTTTATTATCTGTTTCTTGTCGCCTTACAAATAAATATGCTTTTCCCACCAGACAAAGTTCCTTAAAAAGCCACCGATTTCATTAGCTGAAGCTAAGAAATGACCAATATGAGTTAGAAATGTTCATGTCTGAAGAGTAGCCAAGCTGAAAAGATGTAGTGGAAACACTGAGGAAAGTGGTTTATAAGTCTAGATTCAAGTCTGCAAAGTGATGACATTCTTCTAAAAATATACAGAGGAACCACGGAAGTCCTTTCCCCTTTTCTAAGAGCTTTCTCTTTCTTTCTTTTAAAGAAACATACTAGGATTGGTTTGTAAATCTGAGATTCAACACCTCAGATTTCCCCTTTTTTGTCAAGATGATGATCAAGCGATACTATTTTAAGGACTTCCTTCTCTTATACAGATTTTTCCACACTGGGAGGACAGATAAGGTATGTTCCACTAATGTTCCTCATTAAACCCACTTGCGTGCCAGCAGTCATTTCCCTTTGTCTTGCTATCCCATGACAACAGATTGCATATCATAGGAAATTGGAATGGAGATTTTATTTGGTTTGGATCTCTCTTCTCCATTGTTTAATTCCACATTCAGTTTTTCATTCTACATCTGCCTCCTTTTGCAGACATATACTACGATTGAAACCTCAGAGAAGGCAATGGCATCCCACTCCAGTACTCTTGCCTGGAAAATCCCATGGACGGAGGAGCCTGGTGGGCTGCGGTCCATGGGGTTGCTAAGAGTCAGACACGACTGAACAACTTCACTTTCACTTTTCACTTTCATGCATTGGAAAAGGAAATGGCAACCCACTCCAGTGTTCTTGCCTGGAGAATCCCAGGGACAGGGGAGCCTGGTGGGCTGCCATCTATGGGGTCGCACAGACTCGGACACAACTGAAGCGACTTAGCAGCAACTACGATTAAATACAGGGATGGCTAAACGAGTTGGTGTTGCTTATTGCCGACTCACCTCGTAGACTTCTCAGGAGCACTCTGACCAGCCCTCTCTCCCCCCAGAGTTGCAAAGAGTCAGACATGACTGAGCACACACACACACATACCCTCTGCCCTCAGAATCTCTGGTCTAAAATGTACTACGTACTCAGTAAAGAGCTGATGACTGACGGACATATCTCTGTTGTTAATTGCACTCCCAGTACTTTGTTTACTGTTGATCAAGTTCCAATAGTCAGTTTCCCTGTTTGCGCTAAGATGTGTAGATGTCTCAGTGATATTTCTGTCTTCAACCCAGATCACCTGTCCATTAAAACAAACAAAAAAGAAAAATAAAAAAAGCTTCCACCAAGTGCCAGAAAAGTAGGTCTGGGGGGCAGAGAAAGTTTCACATTTCCTGTTGCTGAATTTAGGCATGGCCCTTAGAGGAAGCTGGATGACTTTTCAATCCAATATGCTCTGTTCTCTGATGCTATCATCCTTGTTTTTCCTTAGGACTACAAAGCCATGTTGCCAAACTTTTTTTAATGACCCAGCTATTTGTTTTTTGAGTGTCAGCTTTTATCCAACTGTTGCTGTGACTTTTTTTCTTTTCACTTAAAATTGTGATTTTAAAATATTTTGTTTTTCTAAATGGAATCCATTAAATCTAAGAACGTTCTTTCCATTTATCAAACATGAACTGTGTGCCAGGCATTGGGTACTAACTAGCTTCCACACTCATTATTTCACTCACTCCCTTACAACCGCCCTATGAAGGAGATGCCATCACCTGAGAAAACTAAGGGAGGTTACACCATTTGCCCAAGATCTTACGTCTAGCGAGGGTTCTTTAAACCCTTCCAATAAAATCCATCCAGCTCTTACTAGCTTAAGTCCATGAGTTTTGCCATCCAGAAAACGTTTTCTGAGAACCCAAAGGAGAACTGTATTTGCATTCTGAAAAGTCCAGACCTCCTCCAAAAGAGGCAGACTCCAGGCAGTCAAGAGGCCAGACTCACTTGTGACACTACCTTAGTGGTCAGTAGAAAGTCCAGACATCAGATCAGATTTCAAGGCCCAGCTCACCCACATATACTGAGCCTGAGACCATAGGCTCAGAGACTGTTTCCACATCTCAAAATGGAGATAACAGTTTAAGTTATCTTCGAAACTGCCAACTTTCAACCATTTTTGACCTCCAAAAGAAAATTTTTTTTTCAAATTCCTCACTGGGTCATTGTAGAGATTAAAACGAGTGCACAGAGGAAACAATAAATGGCTCTTTTGGGCAGACTTTTCTCTTTCCAATTTCCTTTTGCTCAGGTCAATAAAGTGTGTCCCTGTTCTCTGCCCACACTTAACATGTTGAGAAGCCGGCTTAAGGTTATGTAAGTGTTGGAACTGACAGTTCAGGAAGAAAATATGACTGCGTGGATAATCAGGAATTAACAACAAAGGATCCCCTCAGGCCTTAGTGCTCCGTGCATTTCCCTCCCCCCCCCCCCAGTTTAGTCTCTTAATTACTAAATCAGTATACAACTGCTTCTCTCTCTTTTTTTTTTTTTCCTTTTATAAAGTGGAAGGAGGAGAGTATTGAGGAAATTTAGCACTCTATGTTAAAGTAAAGGTTTTTCAATCCATTCTTGCCAGAGTCTGTGCCTGGAAATGGCTTGGCTCCTCGGCCAGCAGGAGGGGGAGTCCTGCCTTGGACGGCAGCTCGGGCTCCAGACCACGGCCGCCGCACCCACGCCGGGAGAAGAGCCACCAGCGTTAGTTGTACCTGCCGCACGCTGTTTACTTCCTCGCTAGGTGCCAGGCCCTGCTCTCGGCCCCTCACATGCATGATTTATACACTCCCCTCACACCATTCGGGACAAAAGGGAACTCTCATTTTCCCCATTTTCCAAGTGAGGAAATAGGCACAGAGAAGTTAAGTCACTCGCCCAAGATCTCCTAACTGTGAAGTCAGACTCGAACCTGGGCAGCCCCAGCATTCCCACTCGGAACCTCTCCTTTTCCAACTTGGTTTTTCATCTAAGAATTCTCCAAACTTGGCCACCCCCAAGGGAAGGGGCTCGGCATCGCCAACTCGCACGACCTAGCCGGGCTCCGCAAGTCCAGGGCTGCGGGTGCCCGACGCGGGGCGCGGGTGGAGGAGCGGCGCCTCCCCCGGGTATTTAACCCCAGTCTGGAGCCCGCGGGGCGCCGGACGCTCCTGCTCCTCCCAGCTAGCGCCTCCCCGCCCTCCTCCCGGCTCTCCCGGCGCGCCCCACCCTCCGCCCCGCGCTCGCCTCGCGCACAGGCACCGGCCGGCGGGCGCGGGGAGCGGAGAGCGGGCCGCGCTGGCCTCTTCCGAGCCGCCCCCTGCCGCGGCCGCCGCGCATCGCCCGGCCGGAGTGCGACGCGGCTGCCCGAGTCCGGACGCCGGCCCCGGACGCCCCGGGGACCGGCGGGCGGCTGTGGACGCCAGCCGGCGGCATGGATTCAGATTCCGGCGAGCAGAGCGAGGGCGAGCCCGGGACCGCCGCAGGTACGAGGGGTCGGGGCAGCCCCGCTAGGAAGAGTGGGGCATTGAGGAGGGGAGGCCCGGGCGGGAAATCCCGAGTATTTCTCGGAGCTGCCGGGCGGGAGGCCGATCCCCAACAGTCCGATCCTTTCCAGGCCGGGACTGGGACGGCTCTGCGCTCTGACTTTGCTTTGGGGTTTTCTCCCCATTGCATCTGGGCGCTGGAGGGAGAGTAGGTGCGTTTGAGGGTGGCTCTCTGCGCTGCAGGGCTCGGGTCGTCGGGCCGGGGCAGGAGGTGGGGAGGTATCGGGCCGGGGTTGGGGAGGGGGGGTGGTTCGAAAAATCCGTGCCCTGTAGTTTGCTGCAGTGAGGGTTGCAACACATCTGCTTTTTGAAATAACTTTCCAAGAGCCGGCCGGGTCCTCGAACCCCGGGCTCCAGGGACGCTGCGGAACAGATGACCGGCTCGAGGGCGTGACAGGACACTCGGGGAAGAAAATGCCCCCGCGGGTGGCCAGGCAGGACTCAAACCACAGCTCGTGGTTGCGGTTCCCGAGGTTGCTAGATGAGCCGGTGCAGAAGCGTTGGCCCATCGCTGCCCTGCACACGCGGAGGGGGTCCCCCACCAAGGGTCCAGGGAGACAGACACATTGGCGCGCGGGGGCCGAGCTTCGCCTTTAAGGGGCCCAGCCGGCTTTTCACAATCGATAGTTAATCGAAACGATGGGTGGATGCTTACTTAGGAAAAAGATGAATGTCCTCCCCCGCCTCTCCCTGATACTGAGCAACAGGAGGAAGCCACCCACAGCCTTGAGTCGACTTACCGCCGGGCTCTGCCCACCTCCACTGGCCAGCTCCGCCCGCCGCCCACGGGTCCAGGGGCAGAAGACCTATGGTACTCACACATACCCGTGGCTCCCCTCGCACCACGCCACCCTGCAGGCTGGCCCTGGCCAGCAGACCTGTGACCTGAGAGCTGGGGTCCTCGGGTACAGATCGGAGGTCCCAGACTAGTCCCCACTCTTCCCACTGTCAGACCAGGGTCCCCAGGGTGGGGACCAAGTGTCAGGAGGCACCATCAGCCCAGGCGTGCCTGTAGGAAAGTCAGGCTCAGGAATCAGGCAAGTCAGCGCCAGAAGCTGTGCCAAAGGCCCTGCATATATTATTCTCCTTCATCCTCACAGCACCTAGCCTGGTGGTTATTATCTCCATATTCCAGAACTGGGTTAGGTGGCTTACCCATAAATCATAGCCAGGGCCTAGCCAAGGGCGGATGACTGCCTTTCTGTTGCACCTCACAGGGCAGCTGGGTGGGAAGAGAGGATGGCTGAGAAGCAAGGTGGCATCGTCAAGATGCCTATGTGTGAGGACTCCTATCTCTGTGCAAGGGCCACCTGCTTTCTGTAGGTATGTGTGGACCTAATTAATAAACATGAGCTCTTCTCCAACCTGTGTGTTCCCATGACTATGAAGCACCAAGCTTTTGTTTCACAGGTGGCTTGTGGATCTCTTCCCATCATTTAAAAGTTCCAGTGGGTGTTTTGTGTGTATCTAAGTATATCTCTAGAGTTCAGAAGGAGGAGGGGAGGTGGATACATTGATACTGAAACTTTACTCTCTCAAAATCTCAGGAACTAAGGTGCTCTCCCGGCTCCCACCCTCAGATCTTTTATGTCAGTTGATGGAGAAGGGAAGGAGGATAGGAGGCTTTGAGAAAGAGGAGGGGAGGAAAAGGGGGAGGGGGGCGGGTAGCAAGAGACACTCAGAAGAGTTGGTACTTGGATGACAGGGAGGAAAAGAGTTCTGAAGGGTCTGGTTGCTTCTCCGGGCAGCCTGCTCAGCAAGGAATATCCCTGAGGGTTCATGTCTGTTTGTGTGGAAGACCTCTACACGGCTAACAGCAGCTGAGCCGTGACTACCAAGGTTGGATGGATCCCGTGAAGAATAGGGCAGCCAGTTCTATGAGCTGTCACCATTTGTTTGTGCCTTACTGTTTTATACAGTCATTTCTTCTTCCTCTGTGTGCTTGAATCTCACAAGTTGAACATTTATTTGAATGTCACAAGTCATTCTGCTAAATGGCATTCAGTGTCACTCATTACTTTCAGTCTTAAAGTCTTCGTGACACACCTTCAAAACTAAGTGCTAATTCATCACCTAGCTGTGGCTACATCCTATCGAAAGGAAACTCCTGTTGCAGCTTCAGATACAGGTTAAATTATCCATAGGGGTGATCACTGTCCCTGTAAGTAACATGACATCCATCTGTGGACCTGTAACTGTGCAAGCTGAGTGGGTTTGTAACTGAGGACAGCAGAGAAAGTGGGGCATCTTGGAGTATTAATGTGTGTATTTGTGTGTACCCGCCTCACAGGGAGCTGAGATGAAGGGCTGCTTCCTCCTCAATGCCCTCTCCTTCCTGAACTTGTAGAGAAGCCCTGCTGTAAGATGGACTGTATTAAAGTCCTGAGCCTGGACTCTGGAATCAGAAAGACCTGGGTCTCAATCTCTACCCCCGTGTGCTCTAAGTTGCTTCAGTTGTGTCCAACTCTTTGCGACCCCATGGACCATATCCCACCAGGCTCCTCTGTCTATGGGATTCTCCAGGCAAGAATACTGGTGTGGGTTGCCATTCCCTTCTCCAGGGGTTCTTCCCAACCCAGAGATCTAACCAGCATCTCTTACATCTCCTGCATTAGCAGGCGGGTTCTTTACCACTAGCACCACCTGATGGGCAAGTTAACTTCCTCATCTGTAAAATGGGGATAACATTTTATAACATTTATAAAACATGTATAAAACATTTATAACATGTATAAAACAATTAGTATTATTGTCATTATTATTACATTAATGTAATTGCCTGAGAAGATTTGTTTTGAATTTTCTCCTTTTCACTCTGTCTCGTGTATGTGTGTGTGTGTGTGTGCACATGTGTTTGTTTAGGAGAGGTTATTTTTAAGTTACCTCTTCTCATCCTCATCTTCTAGTTCAAGGCATAAAGACGGGGACCTTCAAAACTACTGCTTTCACCATCCATCTCTTCTAGCTCTAGAGAAATTTGCACAAAGTAGAGAACACCTTATCCAGTCTACCTTCTAACCTGGAGGTTAGCCATTTTTATGCCACTTCTGATAGAAGAGTGGTTAATCCCCACACATACTGGTTCACCTTTTCCCGTCAAGGTAACAGGAGACAGGGGAGATAGTCACTATTCTGCTGTCCATTTTTGCCCATCTCATAACCTTCCTGGTCAAAAACTGGCAGAGGAGTGAGGAAATGTTTTTACTGTACCCCTTTCAAGAGCCTTTTCCAAAGATCTCCGCAGTATCTGCTGTACTGCTCTCTCATGGAGCAGTCCCTGCATAGGAAGGTCAAAGGGGGACTGTGGATGAGATTTGTCCTAATCTGCATTTTCTGGTTTTCAAGAAGCACAGGATGGTGCTTCCATGTCATTCTGCTGCCTGCAGCTCTCCTTTGCCTCTCTGTAGTTTTATGGTTCTTTCTATGATTAGGAAAGAGACAGCGTTTATGGAACACTGGATTCTTTCCAGAGACCCAACTTGGCAGTCTCTCCTTTTACAAACCCACCATCCATCTCTCAGGAATCTTAGAGCTTGGTATATTAACTCAGCACTGATTCAGAGTTTTTCCTAAGAAGCAACAAGCGAGTAAACATTAGCAGTGTCAGTTTCTTTCCTTTCTGACTTGTAAAACTGAGATCGTCTACCCCGGCTGAAACAGACAAGCTCCTTCTACCCAGAGGTAGCGCCAAGCAGTCACACTGATGGAGCATCCCTGTGGCTGGGTAAGTGCCACAGAAAAGCGTTTCCATGTGATGGAGTTGGGATGTGATCAGGAAACCTCAAGATAATAAAAGAAGTGGGAAAACAGCAGGCTCCTGACTTTGCCCTCCTTGTCTTTCCCATTCCCTAGGTCCTAAGCTTGGTCCAGGTAGACAGAGTGGCAAAGGAGTAGATAGGATTCAGTAGTTAGCCAAGAGGAGGTAAGGTGTTCCAGAAATCAGACACCATTGAGCAAAGGCACAGATAAACAGGGAAGAAATTGGAGTGGAGGGCATATACTAAGGTGTGCATGTGTGTGTGCTAAAAGTTGCTTCAGTATGCCCAACTCTTTATGACCCCATGGACTGTAGCCTGCCAGGTTCCTCATCTGTGGGATTCTCCAGGCAAGAATACTGGACTGGGTTGCCATGCCCTCCTCTGGGATACTAAGGTGTACTGGGAAATAAAGTTAGATGAATGTAGGGAGAGCCACTTACTAGAGGGGGTCTTAATAACTTGGTCCTGGCAGCACTGAAGGAGCCCTAGCTGAGCTGATAGTAGAGCAGAGATGTCCCTGACTGAGAGCTGTGTTTTCAGAAGCCACGTCTGACAGACATGAAGTAGGGAGATGGCCTAGGCTTGGAGCCACGGCTACCAGGGTGTGACCACACAGTCAGAGGGGATGGTATCCTTAAGCGAGGCAGAAGAGGAAGGATGCAAATGCCATTTCAGAGAAACAACAACAGAAGTTGGTGACAGATTGTACAAAAGCAATAAAAGGAGAGGGACAAAAGGGACTGGCGTGTGGAGTTGGGCTGAGGCAGGGAAATGCAGGAGACAGACTTCCCCACCCCACCAGTGCTTCCTTTCTTTCCATCAGATACTTAATAGTGAGGAAAAGACCCTGAAGACAGGAAAGATTGAAGGATGACAGAGGACGAGATGGCTGTATGGCATCATCAACTCAATAGACATGAATTTGAGCAAGCTCCGGGAGATGGTGGAGGACAGGGAAGCCTGGCATGCTGCAGTCCATGGGGTCACAAAGAGTCAGAAATGACTTAGGGAGTGAATAGCAACAAAGTTTTGCTCAAAGGCACTTCCCCCTACCCATAGTAAATTATGCTGGGACGTTGGTTTTGG
The DNA here is from genome assembly GCF_027580195.1 of Bos mutus. Lineage (NCBI taxonomy): Eukaryota > Metazoa > Chordata > Mammalia > Artiodactyla > Bovidae > Bos > Bos mutus. The sequence goes on along the minus strand of NC_091626.1, from coordinate 49,411,353 downwards.
AGGATCATGGGGTTCTGGAGTTTGTTGATTCTTATTGTTGGGTTATTTGTGGAGGCTATTCAGTAACATTTGTCGCCTGACAAATTAACAATCGATGGACTGAACAACCAAACAAGCACAGGCAAGGACACCACCTGGGGAAGATGAACTACTTGGCTATTAGTCATAGTCCCAGGTCTCATTCTTATTTTGGACATTTTCAGGGGCTTCGGCCCCAACCACACAGTGGGCTGCTTTGAGGATCAGGACCTTGTCTCATGCTTTCATGTTTCCAAGGTTTTATGGACATTATAAATGAATGAGAAATTTGAGGAGCCTCCTGAGAGCTCTGCACTAAAAGGCCAGATGGACAGCCAAAAACCTGTCCTATAAAGTAGGGCTGCCAACGCTTTCCTTCAGTGCTTTGCTTCAGTGTTTTAAGATCACTTGCACTATCTGGGACTCTTGTTGGAAAGTATGGGGGCATGAAAAGAGATACAAGGATACAGTCCATTCTGTCTCCAGGAGGGCTTGGGATCAGATGGGCAGATAGGACGCAGGTACTGATGGCCACAGCTTAAGCCAGTACAGGAAGACTCTCACACCATTGCCCTGAGGTTAGATCCTGGCCACGTCTCTGTTTATATGTTTTCTCTTGACACCAGCCACTTTCCATTGTGTGTTTTACAGTTATTCCTGTACATGTCTCATCTCTGGTATTGGTCTTAGCTCCCTAAGGGTAAAGACTGGGCCTTTTTCCTCTGTATCGCCTCTCATCAACACCACCTGTGTGCCCTAAACACAGTGGTAGGTTACTGCCTGGCTGGCTGGCTGCTTGGATAGATGGATGGATCTACAAATGCTGTTATAAGTTGGTTCTCCAGGAAGCAGACTCTGAGATGGAGGTTAGCATGCAGTGTGTTTATTGGGAGAGGGTCTTGGGATCAATACCTGGGGAAGACAAACAGACAGGAGGGATGCCAGGCTGGGCAGAGGGAGAAGCTGAGCTGCAGAGCAGGCCCAACAACAAGTTGAAGGTGGAAAGCCCTACAGAACTGAGTTGAGGTGAGGGACTAGGCTTTTATATCACCTGGCTTAATGATCAGTCGTTAGATGCAGGCCATCCCTGCATCTTGGAAAAAGCTGTCCCCTTCAGCTGAGAGCTGTCTGCAGGCAGCACTTCAGCAGCTTGTGGAGTGCTTGGCCTTTCATTCCTGAAGGGGGACCTGGAGCGTACACCATGGCATCTACCACGGGTGGCCTCCATAGTTCTCCAGGAATGTTTCATGGGGGTGGCAGCCCTGCCTGTGGGCAGCTATGAACATTATCTGGACCTAATTAGAGCAATTTAGATAGCCAGATGAAACTAACCATTCTAGATCTCACAGATCTGCACCCAGCTGTTCAACCCATACAACCCAATAGATATTGGTTCATCACCTGTTTTGTGTTCAGTAGGTGGGGGGTACTATGGTAGCAGACAGAAATGGTATTAGGGACCTCCCTGGTGGTCCAGTGGTTAAAACTCCACTTTCCAATGGAGGAAGTGTGGGTTGGATCCCTGGTAGGGGAACTAAGATCCATCCCACATGTCGTAGGGTGTGGCCAAAAATTAAATAAAACTTGTTTTTTGTTTTTTTTTTTCTTTTTTTAAAAAAGAAATGGAATTAGATGTGGCCCTGTCCTCAAGAGGCTTGCAGCCATAGGGAGAGAAAATGCCTACCCAGTATGAATCTGTAAAATTGACAGCATCAGCAATAAATAGTGGAGGATTCAGGGACTTCCCTGGAGGTCCAGTAGCTAAGACTCTGCACTCGCAATGCAGGAGGCCCAGATTCAACCCCTGGTTGGGGAACTAGATCCCACATGCCGCAGCTAAGACCCAGTGCAGCCAAAGAAATTAGTTGAAATACATTTGTTAAATAGTGTCAGGTTTGGAGCGTGGGGCGTGATGGTCTGGGGTTCTAGGGGAAGCCTCATGGTGGAGATGGGCCTTGAGGACAGCCTTGAAGGAGTGAAAGATTTCGACAGGGAGAAGAACGAGCCAAGGGACTCAGAGAAGGAGGGACAGACAGGAGTCCGTGGGAAGCCTGGCGTAGCCCGGGGGGCCCCCTTAGAGGGCCAAAAGGAAGAGAGGGTGGACATATTCAGAATGTCAAATTGGGTGTTGTGGTGCTTGTGGCCAATGTGTAAATTTCTGGAGATGGAGACAGAATGTCTATGTGTATGTAAATATAAAGCTATTTTCTACGTTATTTTTCCCTAAAAATATGGCACCTGCTTTCTTATTTGTCAGCAAAACCAAATAATAGTTACACTTTCCATTAGCACTTTGCTTTAATTGGTTCATTTTCCTCCAGAGTTACCATTGGTTCCATCTGAATTCACATGTAGATCTCTGTAAAGACACTATATACATAATTTTGTTTTGTTTTTCAGTCACTTGGCTTCCAACTCTTACTGTAAAATGCCTGTGTAGGTGGGTGTTTGGGCTGTACTGTGTACAAGTGTAAATATAAAGGCTTGAGAAGAAGACTTTAGCAGATAAGTTCTCTGAGATAGCCCAGTCTCAGAAAACATAAAGAGTAGTGAGAACCCTTTTCCCCAACATATATTATCACATGCCCCCAAAACATATTTTTTATACGTTAGAAGTGTTCTTTTTAGGCAACTGCATAGCACAAATTCTGAAACTGCCTTAGAACAGTCTTCATGTTCATATTGGATTTTCTAAACATCATTGCCTAGGAATAAAATTGAGCTTGTTCATGGAAAATCTAGTGTGCAGACTATAAAAATGGAAGGCTTGGCCGCAAAGAAAGTGCTAGACACACCCTAATAGAAACCAGTATTTTGTAATTCAGTTCTCCGGGGAAAAAAAAGAGAGAGAGACACTTTGGTGGTATCCAAATACTGGTTTAAACAGCTGAAAAACCACAGAAGCAGCCACTAGTTTCTAGATTGTCTTCTTGAAAATAAAATATGCTTTCTGAGAACATTTTCTAGCCTGGAAAGGAAGTATTTTGGTGATACACAGCTTTATGGAAACTTGCAGTTAATGTTTTTATGGTAGAGGCATCCAGTTTCATGTGCGGGAGGAAATTCTGTAAAGGGTTGTTCTGGTGAGCACACACATCCCGCATTCCCAATTTGGAGCCTGAGGGTTATGCTAGGAAGATATAGCCAGATTTTCGGGGAATAATATGGGAGGGAAGTGAAGGGGGCTGTCTGCCTGGCAGGCCGCTGCAGCAGCTCTTCCCTACCCTACTTGAGTCTGGTTCTTTGGTTTGCTTGGAATGACATCAAGAAGGTCAAGGAGAGAGGACTGGGGCCCAGGTCACAAGGTAGAGAAAGTAGATTTAAGAAGTTGTGGCATATACCAAACAAGACGAGAAATGGTCTTTGCCAGCCAGAGTCCAGTCCCAGAGGGCTGGTCCTGAATGTAAAATAATAGTGATGTTTTGAATTTGTGCTTAATTTTATATTATTTAAGCACATACAATGTATTTGAGACCAGGTTAACTATTTATATGGTATTTAAGACTTACACAGGCCTTATAGGTTAGGTACTATAAATAGCCCCATAGTATAGGCCAGGAAACTGAGGCACGGAGAGGTTAAGTAACTTGCTCAGGGATATTCAGTTTCTCAGTGGATATGAAGCCGGTCTAAACTCCAAACATGGTGCTCTTTACCAGGTAAACTCTGTTGTTAGATCAGTAGATGCCACCAGGCTCCTTTATATCCACCACCAGCTCCCACAGGGCCCTTGGACTACAACGTTCCTTCTTCAGGCACCTACTGGTAGGTTAGGACATTCTACCTCCAGAAGGCCCTGTTTGAAGCTGCAGACATTTCCTGCAGTGGCCCAATAATACATGGGCAAAGAGGGGCTGTCATGGGTTCCAAAACAGGAGCTAGTAAGGGTTGGTTTAGGAGGGAAGAAGAGGAGAGCAGCACAAAGCAGCTGTCAGGGAGAGAAGGCCCTGGAAGGACCCTGCAGCCATGTATATGTCTAGGGACCTGGCAACGTGGTGGATGAGGAGACAGAGAGGAGAGAGGGTTGAAAAGCAGCGTCAAGAGAGATGCCAAACAAATGCTGCCTCTATCAGAGTGCGCTTAGACATTTTTTCCACTCCAGTATTTAGAATCATTCTAGATACAGAATCACCAGGACATGGTGACCAGTTGGACTCAAGGGCAAGAGAAAACTCGAAGTTGAGACTATGGCACAATGACGAGATACTGAGCTGAACAACTTGGGTTTGGGTTTCTTACTTATTGCTTTCCAGTAACATTATTTTCCAACCAAAGGAGTGCAAGCTCATGATAGAATATGCAAAAACAGTACAAAAAAGAAAATTAAATTGAGTCCCAAGAATAGATGGGCTTTTCCAAAAGAGTGTAGTCCAAAAGCCATCCTGAAAAATGCAAGAGACCTTTGTTTAGGGAGGAAGGAAGTTTTGTATAGAGAATGAAATGGCAACCCACTCCAGTATTCTTGCCTGGAGAATCCCAGGGATGGGGGAGCCTGGTGGGCTGCCGTCTGTGGGGTCACGCAGAGTCAGAGCCCTACTTCTGAAATGTTTAGTAAGAACATTGGCTACACTGCCAGACAGCATCAGCACCAGAGCTAGAAGCCAGATACTCTGGCTCTATTGTTCCCCCAAAACATATGTAATTTTAAAAAAGGATCAGAGTTATTCTGGATGTTCAGATATCAAAAGGACCGCTTCCATGTTTCCTTTTGACACCTTCCACCGTGTTCTTGCCATCCCCCTCCCCTTTTCCTCTCCTGAGCTTTCTCCCTCCCAGCACAGCTGCCCAGAAGTCAGACACCACAGGCCCACACCAGGCCCTTCCCATGTACCGGGCCCACTTCACCAGTCAGGAGAGCCCTACATGGAGCCCTTAGAATATTTTTACATTTTTTTTTTAATACCCAGGAAGAATTTGGTAGATTTTATAGATGCATGGCCACAATTGCAAAGGTTAATTTACTTTGAGTTTAATAACTTCCAGCTTCGGGAATAGATTTATTGGTTTCTAGTTCTCCAATTACTCTGTTTAGATTGATTTTTTACTTTATAAGGAAAGAGGTAAATTTGTTCACCTGTGTTAGCCTCTCTCTCACCCTTAAGATTTAATTCATTGATTCAATCTCAGTCAAACAAAGCAGGCAGAGCTAAGTTAATACATTCAACTTTTAGCGAGCCCAGAGCAGTACATGATGGGAATTAAATGTGAATTTTCTTGACTTTTTTTTATTTTGGTTTCTCTGATCGTATGTAATCCTGATTTTTCCTGCTGTTGTTGTTCAGTTGCCCAGTCGTGTCCAGTTGTTTGAGACCCCATGGACTGCAGCATACCAGGCCTCCCTGTCCCTCACCATCTCCTGAAGTTTGCCCAAGTTCATGTCCATTGCATCGGTGATGCCATCCAGCCATCTCATCCTCTGATGCCCTCTTTTCCTTCTACCCTCAATCTTTCCCAGCATCAGAGACTTTTGCAATGAGTCCACTGTTCACATCAGATGACCAAAATACTGGAGCTTCAGCTTCAGCATCAGTCCTTCCAATGAGTATTCAGGGTTGATTTCCCTGAAGATTGACTGGTTTGATCTCCTTGCTGTCCAAGAGACTTTCAGGAGTCTTCTCCAGCGCCACAGTTCAAAGGCATCAATTCTTTGGCATTCTGCCTTCTTTATGGTCCAGCTCTCACAACTGTACATGACCACTGGGAAGACCACAGCCTTGACTATACGGACCTTGCTTTTCAACATACCGTCTAGGTTTGTCATAGCTTTCCTGCCAAGAAGCAATCATCTTCTGATTTCATGTGTGCAGTCACCATCCACAGTGATTTTAGAGCCCAAGAATAGGAAATGGGGCTGGATGCCATGATCTTATCTTTTAATGTTTAGTTTTAAGCCAGCTCTTTCACTCTCCTCCTTCACCCTCATCGAGAGGCTCTTTAGTTCCTCTTTGCTTTCTGCCATTACACTGGCATCATCCGCATATCGGAGGCTGTTGATGTTTCTCCCACCTGTCTTGATTCCAGCTTGGAACTCATCCAGCCTGGCATCTCTCATGATGTGCTCAGCGTATAGGTTAAACCAACGGTGACAGCAGACAGCCCTGTCGTACTTCTTCCTTGATCTTGAACCAGTCGGTTGTTTCATGCAGGATTCTCACTGTTGCTTCTTGACCTGCATACAGATTCCTCAGGAGGCAGGTAAGATGGTCTGGTATTCCCATCTCTTTAAGAGCTTTCCACAGTTTGTTATGATCCACACAGTCAAAGGCTTTAGCGTAGTCAATGAAACAGAGGTAGATGTTTTTCTGGAATTCCCTTGCTTTCTCTATGATCCAGCGAATGTTGGCAGTTTGATCTCTGGTTCCTCTTCCACTTCCTTTTCCCTGTATCCCTCCTCAATTTCCCCTTCTGCCATCCTTCATTAATACCTTTTTTCTACCTGTGTCTCCTAAGGCTTTGCTCTTGGCCTTGTTCTTTTCTAACAATACACTTTCATTTGGAAAAGCCTGCCCACTTTTCATTTGGAAAGTGGAAAAGTGAAGTCGCTCAATCGTGTCCGACTCTTTGTGACCCCGTGGACTGCGACCTCCCAGGCTCCTCTGTCCATGGGATTTTTCAGGCAAGAGTACTAGAGGGGGTTGCCATTTCCTTCTCCAGGGGATCTTCCCGACTCAGGGATTGAACCCGGGTCTCCCACATTGCAGGGGGACGCTTTACCCTCTAAGCCATGAGGGAAGCCCTTTTTCACTTGGAAAAGCCCGCCCATTTTTCCAGCATGAAGCTAAAGTTTCCCAAAGCTGTGGTCTAACCTGGTCCTCTCTCCAGAGCAAGAATCCTGCCCTTCAAAGTCATCTGGGTTTCATCTCCTTCCTGTCCAGGAGACACCCCAACTCAGCATAGCTACACCTGGACTGTTACCTTTCCATCACCCTCTCTCAGCTCTTCTGGTGGCCTCACCAGCCACCAAGTCATTCAAAATTAAATTGTGAAGTCATAAGAAGAGTGACGGAGAAGGCAATGGCACCCGACTCCAGTACTCTTGCCTGGAAAATCCCATGGACGCAGGAGCCTGGTGGGCTGCAGTCCATGGGGTCACTAAGAATTGGACACGATTGAGCGACTTCACTTTCACTTTTCACTTTCATGCATTGGAGAAGAAAATGGCAACCCACTCCAGTGTTCTTGCCTAGAGAATCCCAGGGACGGGGGAGCCTTGTGGGCTGCCGTCTATGGGGTTGCACAGAGTTGGACACGACTGAAGTGACTTAGCAGCAGCAGCAGCAAGAAGAGTGAAATCTCCTATACATGTGATCTCATAGCAAAACCAGGACATGGAGAAAGCAGGCATTATTCCCAGTTTATAGATAAAGAAACACATCCACAGAGATTATTTACCCCAAATCACAAAATAAGTCGTAGATTTCCACTATTTAAAGCTACATCCCCCTCCAAAAAAAAAAAAAGGGAGGGGCAGAAACAAATCTAAATGTTCAACCTAAAAATATATAAGCCCAGACTTTGGGGTCAAATGGGTATATGTTCACACCCCACACATGACTTGAAGCACTGCCTAGAAACATTTCAGAATCTGTTTCTTCACATCCCTGGGGTGGCTATCAGGTTTTCATGTGTGCTCAGCTGCTCAGTCATATCCAACTCTTTGCAACCCTATGGACTGTAGCCCGCCAGGCTCCTTTATCCATGGAATTTTCCAAGCAAGAATACTGGAGTGGGTTGCCATTTCCTCCTCCAGGGGATCTTCCTGATCCAGGAATTGAACTGGAGTCTCCTGCCTTTCCTGCATTGCAGGCAGATTCTCTGCTACTGAGTCACCTGGGAAGCCCCATTCAACCCAAGCATATAGGTAAATATTCAATCAAATAATTACTGAATAATTAAATACATAATGACATTTCTATACTGTGGAATATTACTCAGCTGTTAAGAAAAATTAATTTGGAAAAAATATAGATGTTTGTATTATAATATATGAAGAAAGCTTGATAATCTATGATCACAATTTTGCTATATACATACATGTACACATATATACATACATGTACACGTATATACATGTATATTTATTTATACATGTACACCCATACACCTACACCTACATATCAATACATCCCTTTTTAAAAATTTGTATTGAAATATAGTTGATTTACAACGTCCTGTTTAATTTCTGCTGTACAGCAAAATGACTTGGTTATACATATACATATTATTTTTCATCCTTTTTCATTATAGTTTATCACAGGATATTGAATATAGTTCCCTGTGCTATAGAGTAGGACCTTGTTGTCCATCCATCCTACATATAATGGTTTGCACCTGCTAATCTCAAAATCCCAATCCATCCCTCTGCCCTCTCCTCCTTGGCAACCACAGTTCTATTCTCTATGTCTGTGAGTCTGTTTTGGTTTCATAGATCACATACCCCTTTTTTCTTATAGAGAGAAGGGGAAGAAACTCTCCCTCCATTCACATTCATGAACTTTTTTTTTTTTTAATCCTGGAGCAGAATTAACCATTCTGTGTGATGAGTTTGTAGGCAATTTTAATTTCCATCTTTTTTGCTTTCCTTCCATACTCAATGAGAATGTATAACTTGCAGCAGATTTTTATTTTAAAAACCACCCGAAATGAGATCCAGTGGACTTGTCCACTGCTCATCCTTCTGACTTTCTTGCAGGTTTGTCCCAGGTCCCTCTATTTTCTTCCTTGACACTCATTCTTCCCTCTGTTCCCCATGATCCTCTTCCCCATCAGACCAGGCCTCCATGGGTTCTTTTCATGGGCCCCTGCTGGCTCGCTGGTGGGGGCAATTCTGGACTTCTCTCCTCAGCCCCCTTCCTACTTACCCACTGCCCTGGCAGTGCTCTGCACCTCCACCTTATCACACCCTCCCTTCTGAGCCCATCTGGCCTGAGCCCCCATGCCAGGTATAGGAAGTATGAATACTCAGGGTGGATAAAGAGCTTATAGATTTGAGGCCAAGAGCCTCGGAACCTTGCAAGCCAAGTGGACCTGCTGGGTGAGTTTGCTGACCCAGCCATTATGGCTCTAGACTGTGGCCTTGCTGCTGCTTGCTGACCAGCAGTGTGTACAGCCTCTATCCCTGACCCTGCTCCCTCCCAACCCCCATCCCAAACATGAGTGACTTTCAGTTTCCACTTGTTCATCCTCACACTGATTTTGTCTTTATTACTTTTACAATTTGAAAAAAAACACCCTGTGTACACCCGTGGAAGATTCATGTTGATGTATGGCAAAACCAATACAATATTGTAAAGTAATTGGCCTCCAATTAAAATAAATAAATTTATATTAAAAAATAAAAATTAAAATAAAAGAAAAAAAGAAGAGGCATTTAAAATTCTATTTTAACAGGATTATTAGCTTTTAGGAGGTATTGGTCTTCCACCCTCAGGTTTGATCTGTCTTTCCAAAAAAGTTCATTATTGAAATGTTGTTGTTGTTTAGTCGCTCAGTCATGTCCAACTCTTTGTGGCCCCATGGACTTCAGCCCCCCAGGCTCCTCTGTCCATGGGATTTCCCAGGCAAGAATACTAGAATGGGTTGCCATTCCCTTCTCTCGGGGATCTTCCCAACCCAGGGATTGAAACCCACATCTCCTGCATTGGCAGGCAGATTCTTTACCACTGAGCCACCTGGGAAGCCCATTGAAAAGTTAATATGATATTAAGTATTATATGTATCTATTTCTGAAGGAATTAGAAATTATTGAGGTCTTGTAATAACCTATAATGGAAAAGAATCTGAAAAAGAATATATATAACTGAATCACTTTGCTGAATACTTGAAACTAACATAGCACTGTAAATTAACTATACTTTAATAAAAGAAAAAGAAGAAATGTATTGGATTTTGTGTGTATCTTGGAGCTGAATATAAGAGATATCATGGCCCCAGTATTATTTGCTGCCTCCCTATCTCCACCTTATTTTACTCTAGTCCATCAAATAGGAATAGCCCAGTCAGGAAACTTATAGGAAACAAAGGTGTTCACCCTTTAGACTCACATTAACTAGCGTTTTTAACCTAGTTTTAAATTAGCCCCATTCACCCTTAATGACTGATATTCCCCATCAGCTAGAATTTTGTCTATCTTTACTTTCTTCATTTATATTATAAAATATGATTATTTTATGAGGTCACAAAGAGTTGGACACAACTGAGTGACTGAACTGAACTTATATTGATACTGATGATTATTTTACTCATTCTCAGATATAAAAACATATAGTAACTAAGCATTTTCACCCTTCCAGAAAAGTTCCTCCTTCCATTAAAAAAATCACTTTCTTAATCTTTAAATGGAAAGCAATATCAGTTTCCTTATTGAAAAGCCATATCTTATTAATTGCAAGTGGGTGAATATGATGACTGTGGATTTTAAAGGAGAGATCAGAGACTATGAGAGGAAGAATAATTGAGATATGAGTACATTCCTAGAGGAAGCAGGTGTTTATGTCTAGAGTGATGGATGGTACATCCTAAGACCAGCAGGTTCTATAAGCACCCAAGCAGGATCTCTAGAGACTATCACCTGTCTTTCCCTTCACCCTAGGAGGGAAGTCAGTGATGGGCTGGCACTCACTCGTGGGTAAAGAAGTTTGGTTCCAACCATCCTTGGTTTTCTTTATTTCATTTTTATTTAAAAAAAAAACAACAACAACAACCTCTCCACATAAATTAGCTCTCCGGGGCTTCCTGGTGGCTTAGTGGTAAAAATCTCCCTGCCATGCAGGAGACACAGGTTTGATACCTGATCCAGGAAGATCCCACATGCCTAAAAACAACTAAGCTCATGTGCCACAAACTATTGAGCCTGTGCTCTAGAGCTTGGGAGCCACATCTGCCGAAGCCCAAGCAGCCTAGAGCCCATGCTCTGAAATAAGAGAAGTCACCACAATAAGAAGCCTGAGAACGACAACTAGAGAGTAGCCCCCGTTTGCCGAAAGGAGAGAAAAGCCTGCACAGCAGTGAAGACTCAGCACAGCCAAAAATAAATAAATTCAAGCCAAAAATAAAACTATTTAAAAAAATAGCTCTGCTATATTATTACAACCCAATGAGAGTGGCTGAGGTCTGAGCCAAGTCTGAAGAGGGGTGAAGGTCAGTGGTCATTAGGGTCTGAGACTGTCTTATCAGCAGGATAAAGAGCAGGGGTGAGGACTAAGCACAGCTGGTCACGTGGTTGAGGAGTCAGGTCATGTGGCAGGGAAGCCAGAGGGGCCATAGGCCTGGCCGATTCTCTTTTTTTTTAACTTTTTATTTTGTATTGGGGTATAGCTGATTACCAGTGTTGTGATAGTTTCAGGTGAACAACAGAGGGACTCAGCTATACATACACATGTATCCATTCTCCCCCAAACTCCCCTCCCTTCCAGGCTGCCATATAACATTGAGCAGACTTCCCTGTGCCATGCAGTAGGACCTTGTTGGTTATCCATTTTAAATATAGCAGTGTGTACATGTCCATCCCAAACTCCCCAACTATCCCTTCCTCTCATCCTTCCTCCCGGCAACCATAAGTTTGTTCTCAAAGTCTGTGAGTCTCTTTCTGTTTTATAAGTAAGTGCATTTGTATTTCTTTTTATATAAAGGATGTCATATATCTCATTCTTTGTCTGATTTACTTCACTCAGTGTAACACTCGCTAGGTCCATCCACATGGCAGCAAATGACATTATTTCATTCTCTTTAATGGCTGAGTAATATTCCATTTTATATTTGTACCGCATCATCCTTATCCATTCCTCTGTCAATGGACATTTAGATTGCCCCATGTCTTGGCTATTGTAGATAGTGCTGCTGTAAATATTGGGATGAATGTTTCCTTTTGGATCATGTTTTTCTCCATATATATACCCAGGAGTGGGATTGCAGGGTCATATGGTAGCTCTAGTTTTAGTTTTTTAAGAATCCTTCATACTATTCTCCATAGTGGCTGTACCAATTTACATTCCCACCAACAGTGTAGGAGGGTTCCCTTCTCTATATACCCTTTCCAGCATTTACTGTTTGTGGATTTTTTAATGATAGCCATTCTGGCTGGTGTGAGGTGATACCTCCTGAGGGCCTCTTGGCTTGCAGCAGCCACACATGGCTGCCCCAGCCTTCTTGAGCCTCCCCACCTGGAGAGTAGCCCCCTTTAATATTAAAGAGCCCAGAACTTTGAGAAAAGCTGGCTTCCAGCTGGGGCCTTCTGACCTCTCACGTCCACCCCAGGAGCAAGTCCTTCTAACCTCCCTTCCAGCCTGTTTCCCTGGCCCCAGATCTCTGCTTCATCCTTGTGCTTCGCTTCCCTGCAGCCCCTCCCACTTAAGTGTTCCTCTCCATTCCTCTCCATCGATCCTCCCACCCATCCCACAAGCCCTCCAGAGTGCTAGAGGGACTATGGCAGTGGAGACACCAAGATAAGTGGCTGTGACTGGCGACTTGTCATGAAGCAAAGATATTAAAAGCTTCCAGAGAGAAAAACCAGGCTCTTAACAATGCACTAGTCAGAGAAAACCATAAGTCAAAAAGATACAGGCACACCAGTGTTCATAGCAGCACTGTTTACAATAGCCAGGACATGGAAACAACCTAAATGTCCATCAACAGAGGAATGGATAGAGAAGATGTGGCACATATATAGAATGGACTATTACTCAGCCATTAAAAAGGAACAAAGTTGGGTCATTTGTAGAGACATGGATGGTCCCAAAGTGTCTCATACAGGGTGAAGTAAGTCAGAGAGAGAAAAACTAATATCATATATTAAGGCATATATGCAAAATCTAGAAAAACAGTATAGATGATCATATTTGTAGAGCAGAAATAGAGACACAAAGGAAGAGAACAAATTTATGGATACCTGGGATCGACACACATACACGACTGATACTGTGTGTAAAATATGTAACTAATGAGCACATACTCTATAGCACAGGGAACTCTGTTTAATGCACTGTGGTGACCTGAGTGGGAAAGAAGTCCAAAAGGGACAAGGCACATGTATACGTATGACTAGTTCATTTTTCTGTAGAGTAAAAACCAACACAACACTGTAAAGCAACTATACTGCAATAAAAATTAAAGACACACGAAAAACAAGGCACTAGTTTTCTGCATAGCTGAGGACTAAACAACAGTGTTGCAGTATCTTTGAATTCTCAAGGCGAATGATTGGTGATACAGAGTTCTGAGCGCAGTCAGACTACCAGTCAAGTGTGTGAGGTAGACTAAATCATTGTTTGATAAGGTAGATCTCAAAAAAATTGCCTCACTGTGCTCCCTTCCTTAGGGAGCTGCTAGACTAGGAGTCAGCCAACTGACATCCCCAGGCCAAGATGAGCCTGTCACCTGTTTCTGTGTGTCCCACAAGCTAGAAGCATGTTTACTTTTTTTAATGGTTAAATTGTAAATGGTTTTATAGGTACTTTTTTGTGCTTTTGGCCCTTAATTCTCTGGCCCTTTAAGGTAGCTTGCTGATGCATATACCTGACAAAGTGTTACACTGAAATGGGGAGCAAGTTAAGAAGGAGAAAGCTGTGAGAACCAAGAAACAGGAGATGGATACAGGAAAGAAGAAATGAAGAGTGAAGGAAGAATTGAGCTGACAGCCTGGAGCGGGCTAAGAGACCTTTGCACCCAGATTTGAGCCAGGGCACACAGCACTCCCAGAGAGGAGTCTCCAAGAAAGATTAGTTGATTTGTTTGAACCTGTTGTGAAACACTTTATATTCTGCTTAGAACTTTAGGTGTGAATTACTGCCCAGTAGCAGCAGCAGCAGCAGCAGAGTGAATTAACTATGGAATGAGGTTCGTGACATTGTACAGGAGACAGGGATCAAGACCATCCTCAAGAAAAAGAAATGCAAAAAAGCAAAATGGCTGTCTGGGGAGGCCTTACAAATAGCTGTGAAAAGAAGAGAAGCGAAAAGCAAAGGAGAAAAGGAAAGATATAAACATCTGAATGCAGAGTTCCAAAGAATAGCAAGAAGAGATAAGAAAGCCTTCTTCGGCAATCAATGCAAAGAAATAGAGGAAAACAACAGAATGGGAAAGACTAGAGATCTCTTCAAGAAATCAGAAATACCAAAGGAACATTTCATGCAAAGATGGGCTTGATAAAGGACAGAAATGGTATGGACCTAACAGAAACAGAAGATATTAAGAAGAGATGGCAAGAATACACAGAAGAACTGTACAAAAATCCTCACGACCCAGATAATCATGATGGTGTAATCACTGACCTAGAGCCAGACATCCTGGAATGTGAAGTCAAGTGGGCCTTAGAAAGCATCACTATGAACAAAGCTAGTGGAGGTGATAGAATTCCAATTGAGCTATTCCAAATCCTGAAATATGATGCTGTGAAAGTGCTGCACTCAATATGCCAGCAAATTTGGAAAACTCAGCAGTGGCCACAGGACTGGAAAAGGTCAGTTTTCATTCCAATCCCAAAGAAAGGCAATGAAAAGAATGCTCAAACTACCACACATTTGCACTCATCTCACAGGCTAGTAAAGTAATGCTCAAAATTCTGCAAGCCAGGCTTCAGCAATATGTGAACCGTGAACTTCCAGATGTTCAAGCTGGTTTTAGAAAAGCCAGAGGAACCAGAGATCAAATTGCCAACATCCGCTGGATCATGGAAAAACCAAGAGAGTTCCAGAAAAACATCTATTTCTGCTTTATTGACTATGCCAAAGCCTTTGACTGTGTGGATCACAATAAACTGTGGAAAATTCTGAAAGAGATGGGAATACCAGACCACCTGATCTGCCTCTTGAGAAATTTGTATGCAGGTCAGGAAGCAACAGTTAGAACTGGACGTGGAACAACAGACTGGTTCCAAATAGGAAAAGGAGTATGTCAAGGCTGTATATTGTCACCCTCCTTATTTAACTTATATGCAGAGCACATCATGAGAAACGCTGGACTGGAAGAAACACAAGCTGGAATCAAGATTGCCGGGATAAATATCAATAATCTTAGATATGCAGATGATACCACCCTTATGGCAGAAAGTGAAGAGGAACTAAACAGCCTCTTGATGAAAGTGAAAGTGGAGAGTGAAAAAGTTGGCTTAAAGCTCAACATTCAGAAAACGAAGATCATGGCATCTGGTCCCATCACTTCATGGGAAACAGATGGGAAACAGTGGAAACAGTGTCAGACTTTATTTTTTGGGGCTCCAAAATCACTGCAGATGGTGACTGCAGCCATGAAATTAAAAGACGCTTACTCCTTGGAAGGAAAGTTATGACCAACCTAGATAGCATATTAAAAAGCAGAGACATTACTTTGCCAACAAAGGTCCTTCTAGTCAAGGCTATGGTTTTTCCAGTGGTCATGTATGGATGTGAGAGTTGGACTATGAAGAAGGCTGAGTGCTGAAGAATTGATGCTTTTGAACTGTGGTGTTGGAGAAGACTCTTGAGAGTCCCTTGGACTGCAAGAAGATCCAACCAGTCCATTCTGAAGGAGATCAGCCCTGGGATTTCTTTGGAAGAAATGATGCTAAAGCTGAAACTCCAGTACTTTAGCCACCTCATGCGAAGAGTTGACTCATTGGAAAAGACTCTGATGCTGGGAGGGCTTGGGGGCAGGAGGAGAAGGGGATGACAGAGGATGAGATGGCTGGATGGCATCACTGACTCGATGGACGTGAGTCTCAGTGAACTCCAGGAGTTGGTGATGGACAGGGAGGCCTGGCGTGCTGTGATTCATGGGGTCTCAAAGAGTCGGACACAACTGAGTGACTGATCTGATCTGATCTGATCTGAGAGTGAATTGAAGGCCCTGGTGGCTCATATGATAAAGCGTCTGCCCCCAATGCAGGAGACCTGGGTTTGATTCCTGGGTCGGGAAGATCCCCTGGAGAAGGAAATGACAATCCACTCCAGCACTCTTGCCTGGAAAATCCCATGGATGGAGGAGCCTGATAGGCTACAATCCATGGGGTCTCAAAGAGTTGGACACAACTGAGCGACTTCACTTTCAGAGCGAATTACTACCCGGTAGATAGAAAACTAACCAAAAGAAATACAAGGCAGTGTTTAACTCCTGGGAAAACAAGATGAATAAGAAAGGAAATGCTGTCATGGAAGTGACAGAACATATATGACTCAGCTATGAATGGCATCTCTATCACAGCAATGTAATCACTTAAGTTTGATTTAAACAAATATTGAAATAGAACCAAATTGGAAGGTGGAAGGAGAAATGAATGGAAAAGACAGCTAAATTCTCACCTTCTGTGAAAGGAAGTTAAACATAATTATTAGTAATTACTAATAACTAGTAATTATTAGTTGCAATGGTTATAAAGTGTTTTGCCTCCAAAAAGCCAGGATCAGAAGTGGGCCAGAGTCTACAGCATTATGAGCCTTATAGAAGGATTTAACTTTTTTAATAATGTACCTATATTACATTGAAAAGCGATTTTTAGAAATAAAATTAAAAATAATAGTAACTGGTAAGCTCAGAGTGACCATGCCCAGGTGGGGAAGGGGCAGTGTGGCAACCTCAGGCCCCTGTGTGGAGGAAGCAGGCATCAGCGTCCTGAGACCCCACCTGCTCCAGTTATCATTATTGTTCCTGACGTGAGTGTGAGTGGATTTCAATAAAATGTCAAGACTGTCAGCCATTCATGCATGCAACAGTCTCTATGTTTCAATCCCTGGCTAAAGTTGCAGTGTTAAATTAACTATGATTCCTGCCCTCAAGTTGTTCACAGACTGGTGAGATATAAAGTCACTCATTCAACCAATGGATGATTGCTCTCCATGGTGATAAGAATATAACAGAGGGAAAAGTAGTTGCAGAGAAAAGTTGCTGAGATGTTAGAAGTCCTTCGGGGAGCCCTGGAGGTTATTGAATAGGAATTGGTGGTGAGGGCAGAGCCAAAGTTCAGGCACAGGGGAACAGAATATACAAAGGTGCAGAGGGGACCCAGACATGATGGAGCAGGACAGGTGAAACCTGAGCGTTGCCTGGAATCAGGAGCTCAGAGTCTGTGGAGGATGAAGCTGGAGAGGTGAGCTCAGCAACCAGCATCCCATGCTCAAGAGTCTGGCCTCTGTCTTCAATGCCATGGGAAGCCAGCCAGTCAATTGATGTTCTCCCTGGTGGAGGAGTATCATGAAAGCCAACTCTCAAGCCCAGTGTGGAAAACAGAAAGGAAGCTGGGGCAGAGAGATGAGTGAGGAGACGGACAATCATTCGGGTGAGAAATGATAAGGGTTGGTACTAAGGTAGTGTCAGTGAGACAGAGAAAGGCAGACAGATACATTTGAAGATGTGAAGGAGACCGAATCGACAGTCTAATGTCCCCTTAGATGGGCGAGGTGAAGGCAAGGATGACCCCCACGTTTTTGTCCAGACACTGGGCAGGCAGCAAAGCCACATATAATACAAGGAGGAGGCTGCAGAGGAGTGGGAGAAAGGGGCTGAGAGAAGCTCTGAGTATGAGGCCTGGGAATCTAGGTGGAGAGGGCTGGCATGTGGGGCTGGGCCTCAGCAGAGACACCTGGGCTGGGAGGTGTATCAGCAAGAGCAAGGGGTGACATCTCACATTCTGGGAGTGTGTGGCAAGAGAGAAAAGGGTCCTGAGCAAATGGAGAACACCTAGGCCTCAGGCCTGGGCAGAAGGAAGAGGAGGCCTGGAAGATGCTGTGAAGGACCAAGACAGGGGAATCCAGAAAGCAGAGACCAAAGGAGCATCACAGGCTGTTGAAGGTCAGATGAGCCAAGGCCCGAGTGTGTGTGTCGCAGGGTGCCACAGGCATTCCCTGTCCCAGAAATTACAGCAGAGGTAACATATCTGGCCGTACCCACTGATGCCCCATAGAACCCCCCACTCCCATGCTATGACAACAAAATGTCCTCCCATATCCAGTCACTCCCCAGGAACAACTAGAAGGTGACCTCGTGAGAGCCAATGCCATTGAGTCTGGGGTGAAAGACAGGACAGGACAGGACCGCAGCGCCTCTGTCCTCTTGTGGCTGACCCTCCTCAGGCCTCTTCCTGGGGCTCCGGGCTCACCCTCTTCCCCATGACATCACTTCCTGTGCTGCCCAGTCAGTGTTGGGGTTTGAGGCTTAAATCTATCATTGAGCTCTTTCTATGTGCCGGGGACACCATGGTGGACACAGCAGTCCCAGTCCCCCTCTCCTGGAACTTGCAGTGAACGAACACGTGACGCCAAATGGAAGGTCCCTGAACAGGCCCCAAGAACCGAGTTTGTTCTGGAGAGAAGGAGGGCTCAGAGGAAAGGGGGAAGGAGGACAGCAAGGGATGCTTGGATCTGGGGAGAAGATGCACTGAGCCATGGGTGAAACCGCGGAAAGGATGAGCCAATCTCTCTTGGGGGCAGAGAGGTGGGATGACAGGGCTGTGGGCCTGGTGATAGGAACGGGGCCTGGCGTGTGGGACACAGCTCCCGTGTGCAGCTGCGTCAGCACAGGGCAGCCCGCCGGCACTGGCTGTCTGCAGCTTGGTCTGTGGGTGCTGAGGTCAGCGCCGGGAGAAGCCTGGGGGAAAGCTTGCTGACCACCGCTCTGTGGCGAGCACAGGCTGACGTCTGACAGAGAAGTCAAGGGCCCTGGGGCTGGAGCGGGGAGGGGGGAAGAGGGAAGGTGTAATTTTGGAGGAAAGCCACAGGAAAGGAAAGCTGGAGCCTCCAAGGTCCATGCCCCAGGTTTTCAGAAGGACGGAAAAGCAGGAGGCATTCCACTGCGGAAACCACTGGCAGTGCAGAGCTGAGAGCGAGCTTGGAGGCTGGAGGGAAACCAGTGTGAAAGAAGGAAAGCTGAGGGTCTCTCCCACTGGCAGGGGCTCTATCTCAAGCATGCCCAGTGGGGTTTTTTAATGGACTTAAAAACTCAGTTTCTGATTCTGATGAGGTTATTATTAAATTGAGACTATAAAACAAATGAGCAGAATCATCTAGTCCAACTCCCAGACGTATAAACCAGGAAGGTGAAGACTTGGGCCCACAGCACACAGGGAGTACCCTGGGGCTCTTTCCTCCACTCCTCTGCTGTGAGCTCATGGAGAAACAGGACCCAGGTCAGCTCCCAGTTTTCCCTGTATTGGGGATATTCCCCAGACTTGGGGATCAACTTCATAGCCACAGCCCTGGCATCCTGGCTCCCCAAGACAGCAGTTATCAGCATCTTAGAGTGACTGGTGCCTAGTGACTTGATTTGAAACAGTGAAACTTTTTGGTGGTACTGTCTTATATTACCATGCTGCTAAGTCACTTCAGTTGTGTCTGACTCTGTGCAACCCCATAGACAGCAGCCCACCAGGCTTCCCTGTCCCTGGGATTCTCCAGGCAAGAACACTGGAATGGGTTGCCATTTCCTTCTCCAATGCATGAAAGTGAAAAGTGAAAGTGAAGTCGCTCAGTCGTGTCAGACCCTCATCGACCCCATGGACTGCAGCTTCCAGGCTCCTCCGTCCATGGGATTTTCCAGGCAAGAGTACTGGAGTGGGGTGCCATTGCCTTCTCGGATATTACCATGAAGTATAAATAACTTTCTTTGGAGGCTTTTACTGCCTTTGAGACAAGTATGGCAAAAGTTTAATTTAGAAAGGAAGCCTCAGAGAAAGACACACTTATGGGCAACTTCCAGAAAGGCAAGTCTCCACAGCTACTCTCTTGTTCAGAATGGTTCCTTCAGAGGTAGGGTACCAGCAGAACTAAGGTACCCAACCTCCAGGGACCTGGCAGGAGAGCAAGCTATCCACCATCCCAACTCCCTTCAGCAAACTGGGCCAGATAGGACCATGGCACCAATGGATATCCAAAATGTGTCTCAACTCATGTCTCATACCTCAGATCCATAAACAACAAGAAGAAACCAGTTACTCTAGAATACCATTAGGGGGTACTATAAGTCATATTACATATGCCCCTTTCCTGTTCATATTGACTGAAATCCAAAAACGTCATTGTACAAAATTCTTATTTCACTAAAAAAAAAAAAATTAAGTAGACTATTAAGCAAGGCATAACACTGGCTGCCAAATCATCTCCCATCCAGAAGTACCTTCCGTTTCTTCACCCTCATGTGTTTCGACCTCCCTAGTACAGCAAATTGTTCATCTTTTTTAAGCTCACTAAACTGAGGGTTAACATATTACTGTATTAATCTCATTATAGCGCCTTCTAAGAGCATCAGTGCTTTGGGCTTAAATACCCACCATCTCAGCCCATATTTTGTTTATTTTTGCCAATATAGGTAAGAGTTTGTTTCATTTTATTGCCTGCTTTAAAAAAAATTTTTTTTAGGCTTTATAGCTATCCAAAAATGGGAGATTTCCAAAGATTTATGTTTTTATTGCATTGTTCTGTTTACTAATTTCACATATTACCAAGTTGGCATCCTCCCACGGCTCTGAATGTGGCATCCTACTGGCATCCTTGTTAGCAGTCTGGTGGCCTGAGCCTGAGTGTTTGAGCGCCTGCCTTGGTGAACAGTTTGGGAGCTGCCAACAGAGAAAGAGAATCACCCAGAGAGACAGACATGGCCTGTGCTATTCTGATCCCCAACAGCTCCTGAGTATTAAAATAGCCTGTGAGCGTGAAGGGCTGTGAATCTGGGGAGGCTCAGGGGTGGCAGGAGGGGTGGATGCTGCTGCCATGGAGAGAGGGTTCCTGCTGGAATTGAACGCTGAGGGTATGATGGGGTGATGCATCTTGGGCCCCAGGTGCTGCTTCTGCTTGTGGGGCACAGACAGAGCCTGACTGGATCAGGCAGACAGCTCTGTGTGACAGGCAAGGGATGGAACTCAGTCCCTCAGCTGAATTCAGTACTTTTTTTTTTTTTAGTGAGATCAGTTCAGCCTGCACTTTGTGAATAGAATGTATCTTGAACAGATAGAATCTAGGCCTCCAAGTGTGAGAAAAGAACGGGCTAAATCATTTATCCAGACATTCACGTAACATTTATTGGACTACTTCTGCTTGATGGACACTGCCCTAGGTGTGAGGTTCACACCCTCCGGAGCATCAGTCTTGTTAGCGCCCAGCGCCAGGCACAGCACAGCACAGCAGCACAGGGAAAGGACTGTAGGCCGGCTGGGCTCAGGTGTGAGGGCCACCGTCCCTGGGTGGGAGGAGGCCTTCAGCTGGGACAGACAAGCTGTGGCTCTGCCCCTTCCACCCAGACAGGGGTCCATTGGATTCACCTGTGGGCATGTGGGGCCCGGGCTCCACCCTCATGGAGAGCCAGCTGTGTTGCTGGTACTGTTTGGTTCTCATCTACCTGGCTTTCTTCAGCCAGCTGGGCTAGGGCACAGCCATCCTAGTGAAGACACCCTGTGGCTTCTGATTTCAGTATGACTGCTGACTGACATGGACAAGCAGGGAGGGCTGGAATGGGGGTAAGTGGACCAAGGAGTCTGCTTGTGGGGCTACCTCTGGTTGTCACCTGCCATATCCTGGCTCAGGAAGGAGCATTAGGAGGGAATACTGCCATTTGCCAAGAGACACCTTTGGACACCCTTCCCCTCTTTGTGGTCCCTGCTGCTGCTGCTACTGCTAAGTTGCTTCAGTCGTGTCTGACGCTGTGCGACCCCATAGACAGCAGCCCACCAGGCTCCCCCATCCCTGGGATTCTCCTGGCAAGAACACTAGAGTGGGTTGCCATTTCCTTCTCCAATGCATGAAAGTGAAAAGTGAAAGTGAAGTCACTCAGTCGTGTCCGACCTTCAGTGACCCCATGGACTGCAGCCTTTCAGGCTCCTCCATCCATGGGATTTTCCAGGCAAGAGTACTGGAGTGGGGTGCCATTGCCTTCTCCCTGGTGCTAGGTTATTTGTTATTTGTTACTGTCTCCAGGCCTTTTGTAGCAAAAACTTTGAACAAATTAAAGTCTATCAAGAGAGAATTGGGAGAGGAAATGGGAAAATAGGAGCAGGGGGAAATTATATCATCAAAAAATATATAATCTATTTATTGACAGAGAAAGATATCCTCAGAATGTTAAGTGAAAATGCAGATTAGAAAATAGTGTTCATTGTTCCCATGTTTGTAAATATGAAAGTGCATATGCCTGAGAGAGTGTTTTGAAGAAAATATATACATGCTAACCATTATGCATGATGGTATCATGGGGTGCTTACTTTCTTCCTTTAGCTTA
Organism: Bos mutus; assembly: GCF_027580195.1. NCBI lineage: Eukaryota > Metazoa > Chordata > Mammalia > Artiodactyla > Bovidae > Bos > Bos mutus. Next base: position 49,389,165 of record NC_091626.1, on the reverse strand, counting down.
TCTGCCTTTTCTGATGGTTCTCAGTGCTCATGTATCATTTTTATAGTAAACTTATTAAAGAAAGAAAATATTTTGAGAAACAGCTCCTCAGTCTCCCCTCTTAAAACAAAACAAGGAGAACAGTATTAAAAATTATGCCAGTGGGTAGTGTTTGTCTCTTTACTCCTGAGAGTGATCTACCATTCAGAATGACTACCTACTTTGTGGATGCTCTAGGGAAAGTAATAAAATTCTAAAGATTTTGGATTAAGATTTTAGATTTTAAGCTCTCAAGACCTTAATGCTATGCTAAGTCACTTCAGTCGTGTCCGACTCTGTGCGACCCCATAGACGGCAGCCCACCAGGCTCCCCTGTCCCTGGGATTCTCCAGGCAAGAACACTGGAGTGGGCTGCCATTTCCTTCTCCAATGCATGAAAGTGAAAACTGAAAGTGAAGTCGCTCAGTCGTGTCCGACTCTTAGCGACCCCATGGACTGCAGCCCACCAGGCTCCTCTGTCCATGGGATTTTCCAAGCAAGAGTACTGGAGTGGGGTGCCATTCAAGACCTTAAAGTAGTTGTTAAATTAAAAAATTACAAGAATGTTCTGTTTTAGGGAATTATTGCTCTTCTACACCAGGAAACATTAAAGAAATTGATTCTTCATTCATCCCTACTCTCAGAATAAACACTAATCACAAGTGGCTTTTATGGACACACTTTACTAACCCTTCAAAAGACCATTCATCCTTGTCTGACATGTAGTGTCTCAGAAAACAGAAAAAGAGAAAGCAACCCAATCCATTTTATGAGGCTAGTTTACTCTGACATCAAAATAAGACAAAGACTATAATAGAAGAAGGTTATAGACCAGTCTCACCTTTGAGCATAATTGCAAAATGCTGACTGTGATATTTACTAATAGATTTCTACAGTATATTAAATGCATGACCAAGTAAAGCCGCTTATCCTAGGAATGCAGGGATGATTCAAATTTAAAAGTCTCTTAATAATTGATTAAGTTCACATATTAAGAGAGACAAGCCATATAATCATCTCAGTAGGTACAAAGAAAGTGTTTGATAAAATTAGATACATATTTTTACCTTAAACAAAGCCTTAGCAAACTAGGAAGAGAAGGAAGGTTCCTTAACTTCATAAGCAGTATCCATCAAAAATCTACAGCAGAAAGTATATGTGGTGGGAAATATTATTAGAAGCAACCCTGTTAAAGTCAGAAATGAGACAGGGATGCCAAATACCACCCTTACTATTCAGTATTGTACTACAGTTTCCTACTAAGGCAATAAGGCAAGAAAATGAAATAGGAGGTAGACAAAAATAATCATTCTGTGCAGGCAATGTAGCTATCCACATTAAAAATTACAAGCAGTGCTACATAAAGTCTATTAGGACTCAGAACTCAACAAAGTTTTTCAACTGGAGACAAATATACAGGGATCAACGGACATGAATTTTAGCCAACTCCAAGAGATAGTGAAGGACAGAGGAGCCTGACATGCTGCAGTCCATGGGGGTCACAAAGTGTGGGACACGACTTAGCAACTGAACAACAGCAACAATACAGGAATCAGTTGGGTTCCCATGCATTATCAATAACCATTTAGAAAATATAGTAGAAAAAAATTACACTTAGAGTAGCAACCAAAACTATATGGTACCTAGAAGTAAACCTAATGAAAGATATGCAAGAGCTTTATGGGTGTGACTGTAAGACCTTATTCAAAGACAGAGAAGACACTCTGATTAAATGGAGATATATCATGCTAATGAATGGGAAGCTTACTATCATAAACATATCAGTTTACCTCAGATGAATACAAAGTGTTCATTTGGTCAAATGACACTAAAATTCATTTGGAAGAGTAAAGGCAAGAATAATCAAAACAATTTCTAAGAAAAATAAAATGGGGGGAACTTCCCTATGGCCAATCAAGACTTACTACGCTGCTGCTCAGCCCTGGGATTTCTTTGGAAGGAATGATGCTAAAGCTGAAACTCCAGTACTTTGGCCACCTCATGCAAAGAGTTGACTTATTGGAAAAGACTCTGATGCTGGGAGGGCTTGGGGGCAGGAGGAGAAGGGGACAACAGAGGATGAGATGGCTAGATGGCATCACTGACTCGATGGACGTGAGTCTGAGTGAACTCCGGGAATTGGTGATGGACAAGGAGGCCTGGCGTGCTGCGATTCATGGGGTCTCAAAGAGTCAGACACGACTGAGTGACTGAACTGAACTGAACTGATGCTGCTGCTAAGTCGCTTCAGTCGTGTCCGACTCTGTGTGACCCCATAGACGGCAGCCCACCAGGCTTCCCTGTCCCTGGGATTCTCTAGGCAAGAACACTGGAGTGGGTTGCCATTTCCTTCTCCAGTGCATGAAAGTGAAAAGTGAAAGTGAAGTCGCTCAGTCATGTCTGACTTCACAACCCCATGGACTGCAGCCTACCAGGCTCCTCCATCCATGGGATTTTCCAGGCAAGAATATTAGAGTGGAATAGAAATAGAAATAATGCCATTGCCTTCTCCGAAGACTTACTATGAGTAACAGTAATTAAGACAGTGTGGTATTGGTGTTGAAATAGACAAAATGATCAATAGAAGAGAGTAAAATACTCAGACCTTTGCAATATGGAACTTGATAAGAAAAAGGTGGCCTGCCAGATCAGTAGCAGGCAGATGAGCTATTCAATAAATTGAATAAATTATGAGGAGAAAAATATACCTTCTACAGCACCCACAAATAAATTCCAAATGGATTAAAGACCTTAATGTGAAAAACAAAACCTTAAAACTTTTGGGAAATATATGAGACTCACTTATTGCCTCATGGCAGGAAATAATTTTTTTTAACACAAAATAAAAACCACTTCCCTGGTGGCTCAGACGGTAAAGAATCTGCCTGCAATGCAAGAGACTTGGGTTCTATCCCTGGGTCTGGAAAATCCCCTGGAGAAGGGAACGGCAACCCATTCCAGTATTCTTGTCTGGAGAATTCCGTGGACAGAGGAGCCTGGTGGGCTATAGTCCATGGGGTTGCAAAGAGTTGGAGATGACTGAGCTACTAACACTTTTACTTCACTTTCACAAAAACCACTAACCATAAAGGGAAAGACTGATAAATTTAACTATAGTAAAAGTTTGAATTTCTATATAGCTGAAGATACCATAAACAAAATTAAAGGGTAATGCTATAGACTGGGAGGAGATTTTCACAAGTAATGTGATCAGCAGAGATTTAGAATCCATAATACATAAAAACTCCTACAAATTAACAGGAAAAAGACACACAATCCAATTGGGTGGGAAATGACCATGAAAAGAAAGTGAAGGTTGCTCAGTTATGTCTGACTCTTTGCAACCCCATGGACTGTATAGTGTATGGAATTCTCCAGGCCAGAATCTGCAGTAGGTAGCCATTCCCTTCTCTAGGAATCTTCCCAAGCCAGGGATCGAACCCAGGTCTACCTCATTGCAGGCGGATACTTTACCAGCTGAGCCACCGGGGAAGTGGGAAATGACTATATGAATAAGCAATTCATAGATGAGAAAAGCCTAAATGCTCAATATACACAAAATATATTGACTCCCAGTGACAATCAGGGAAATGCATATTAAAATGAGGTACCGTTTTGTTCTTAACAAATTGGCAAAAATTTAAAATGTGGATCTGAAGTGTTGATGGGGAAGTGGATCCACAGGAAATTCATACACTGCGGCTGGGAGTGAAAATTAGTGCAGTCTCGCTGGAAGCAATTGGCAGCTGTGGTGCAGGATCTGGTAGTGCTGGCCTAGGTTTAGAACCCAGGAGGCTATTGTGTGTGGGCACAAGGAGATGCGACTGTGGACTTACTTTCTTACAGAAAGTGGAAATAATGTAAATGTCCATCAAGATGAAACATGGATATAGAATATATTCGTGTAAGCAATGAAATGACTAATTAGATCAGTCTTGCAAGAATGAGGTTGAATGAAGAGATGCAGAAGGATCTGTGTAATGTTATACCTTCGTCTGAAGTTTAAAAACACTCTGAACAGTATAATGCTAATGTGTGCATACTCATGAGGTAAACATATAAAAACATGGATGAGAAAAAGACGCATGGACTTCTGAAGCAGTTAGAGCCGAGGAGACAGAAGGGAAAGAAAGTTGAAAACAAAGCGGGCTTCATCTCCCTATGTCTTTGAGGGCAAATTATTAAGATTTATTCCATATGTGTGGTGACCATACAAGTAGAGTTTGTTATATTATTTTCTGTTTTGTCTATATATTTGAAATGCTCCATGGATTTGTAAAAAATTCATTCTTCTGAGGAGAAAACCAGCTCAATCTCCATGTTAAAGTGAGCAGTAATTCAAAAAAGCCTTTAAACTAATTGGTGTTTATCACCTCATGAATGGCAGGTTAGTGTGGTGGGTTGAAGCACAAGACTCTAGGGCAGCCCGAATCCAACTCTGCCACTTCCTAAATGGTGCATTTAAATAGCTGCTGCTGCTGCTGCTAAGTCGCTTCAGTCGTGTCCGATTCTGTGCGACCCCATCGGCTCCCCCATCCCTGGGATTCTCCAGGCAAGAACACTGGAGTGGGTTGCCATTTCCTTCTCCAATGCAGGAAAGTGGAAAGTGAAAGTGAAGTCGCTCAGTCGTGTCCGACTCTTAGCGATCCCACGACTGCAGACCACCAGGCTCCTCCATCCATGGGATCCCCATTTTGCAGTGGTTTCCTTGTATGTAAAATGATGATGATGGTGGTGATCAGTGCCTGCATGTTGAATTGTTGCAAGGATACGATGAGTTACTGTGCATAATGCACTACATACATAGACTCTATTTTTATTATTTTATTCTGCCTGAGTATGACCTGCTGTTCAGGGAGAGACACTAGTTATTCGTTAGATGCAAGAGAGATTGGGGGAGGGGTGAATAAGCTTTGCTTAAAGAAATCATATATCATAGATGTTGTTTTTAGTGATGGTTGCTCTTCTACTGCAGTGAGACAAAAATATCTCTCAGATCTCCAAAATTAACCTGTTGAGTTGGAGATGATTCACCACACACACACACACCCCACCCCAGTGACTTCACAAGTATCTGCTTCAGTTAGTTCTGTTAAGTAAAATTATCACTCATTCACTTTTCAGAGCTAGCTATAAAATCAATATGAAAAACAAAGCCAGAATGCAACTCTGTTCAAATATATAGAATGCCCTCTCAAAATGAAAGTTACATCTACCTTCAAGTTTTGATGAATAGGTGGTATTGTTCTGTCACATCATAAGACTGGCTTTTTGGGGATAATATTTTTTTTAAATGATGAAATGTAAATCTCAGTGCTAGATGGTGATTTTAATTGAGACCTATTTAATTTCTCAAATAAGTGAGAAATCACAGTCATTAGGCAACCAGGGCCAATTTTCTAAAAGCAGATGCAGGGAGGCAAAGATTGCAGGCTTTGTCTAGAGTTGATTTGGCTCAACTTCAGCTGTCTTACTTAACTAGTCTCACAGTTTTAAATGAATTACTTAAATCTGCTGTTCCTGAGTTTCCTCATCTATAAAATAGGACTCACAGACTTCCTTTTGCAGCCCTTTTGTGAGGGTCAAATACATAGCATACACTACCTGGGGTACATAATCTATGCTTGTAGTTAACATTATCTCTGACATGATTATTAATTGAGTTACAAATTCCTCAGTGCTGAAGTGGGTGGATTGGGGGCGTCTAAGACAAAGTGAGATAATGAGCTAGAAGAGCTTACAGCTGACCCTGCCAGATTTCTTCACCTGAAATGATGTTATTTCAAGGCCCAGGGATTTTTTTTTGGAAATGAGAAAGACTCTTCATCTTGAAGGTCATTAAATGCTGCCTTTAAAGTGTACTTATCCAGTGTAAGGTATTGCAACAGTCTGAACCTGCTTTCCTATGAAGACACCTTGTTTTCTCTACCGCTGCTTTCGTATATTTCTCCGCACCCAAAAACATCCAATATAGCTAGGAAATTCCATCATGTCTGGTCCCCCCTGAAAACACTCAAACCCTCATTCCTGACTGCTAGATGAATGAATCTCTAGGACTGAGCAGCCACCCAGGGCAAAGCAAAAATCTGTGACTGTTCCCACGCCTTAGCCAAGGGCAAGATTTTAAGGGCACCCCTTCCCTGGTGGCTCAGATGATAAAGAATCTGCCTGTAATTCAGGAGACCCAGGTTTGATCCCTGGGTTGGGAAGATCCCCTGGAAAGGGGAATGGCTACCCACACCAGTATTCTTGCCTGGCGAATTCCATGGACAAAGAAGCCTGGCAGGCTACAGTCCATGGGGTCTCAAAGAGCATGACACGACTGAGCAAATAACACTTCACTTTCTTTCAAGCCCAAGCTAGAGGCAGGACTCGGGGTGGGTGAAGACGGGCTACTGAGGCACCCTCTCCTCTGTACTTGGTTGTCTCTGACAAATCAGTCCTTCCTCCTCCACCCTCCACCTCAATCCTTGTACCCAAAGCTACCTGTCACTTCCTACCCTCATTTTAAAATAATCCGTTTTCTTGGTGGGAAGGTGGACCACAAAGTAGGGGAGGAGCCCTAGGAGGGCTGCAATGTGGCTCTGATGTGATCCCCAGGAAGCAGTGAGTAGAGACTACACTTCAGTGAGGAATTTGCATTTTAAAGGAAGAACCTATTTATCCCCAGGATCTTTAATTGGCTAATTATTTAAGGAAGCTAGGTCTTTTCACTGTCAACTGCTTGATGGATAGGGACTGGGTCTGAATGGGGAAATGGGAAGCTCAGGGCAGAACATGTCAAGCTGGAGATGCCTGCTGTACAGGTTCGTGTGACCGTCTCCTCCCAGATGCCCCCCGGGACCCTCAGAACTCAGCATTCTCAGGCCTGAAGTCATACTCCCCACACATGCTCTCCCAGATGCTTGTTTGAGTTGGTGGTGCCTTAATGTCCCCCACCCCATGTCTCCCAAGCTAGAAGAAGCACTCAGCCCCACCCCTGACTCATCCATCTCCCCCAAAGTCACCCAGGCTGTTCCTTGTTGCCTCTTACCCTCAACCACAGTACAAGCTAAGATCAAAATCACAATGCGTCTGTCTTGCTGGGCTTCCCAGGTGGCGCTGGTGGTAAAGAACCTGCCCGATGATATAAGGTAGGAGAGGAGATGTAAGAGATGCAGGTTTGATCTCTGGGTCGGGAAGATCCCCTGGAGGAAGACATGGCAACCCACTCCAGTATTCTTGCCTGGAGAATCTCCATGGACAGAGGAGCCTGGCGGGCTACAGTCCATAAGGTTGCACAGAGTCGAACACAACTGAAGCGACTTAGCACTCAGTACTCAGTGTCTTCCAAATTGCCATGACTTCCTACTGCCTTGGGGGATATCTTGAGGCAAGTACAAGTGAATGAAATCAATACTTCAAATAATCTTACTAGAATTTTTGAAATTTTTATAGCTTGTTTCTTGTCTGATCTGATTAGATCATTACTTTTACCTTATAATTTGGCTGTGGAAAACCTCTTTTGATGAGGAAGATAATCATCAGCTCTGCCATGTTCTTGCTACTCACTTGTGCTGGCAAGACTGGTGTATTGTCTTCAGGCCTCAGTTTTGTTTCTTGCAAGAATCTTTTGAAATCATTTGTCCATTTCATAATGGTTAGTTTGCTGCTGCTGCTAAGTCGCTTCAGTCTTGTCTGACTCTGTGCGACCCCATAGACGGCAGGCCACCAGGCTCCCCCGTCCCTGGGATTCTCCAGGCAAGAACACTGGAGTGGGTTGCCATTTCCTTCTCCAATGCATGCAAGTGAAAAGTGAAAGTGAAGTCGCTCAGTTTTGTCCGACTCTTAGCGACCCCATGGACTGCAGCCTACGAGGCTCCTCCATCCATGGGATTTTCCAGGTAAGAGTACTGGAGTGGGGTGCCATTGCCTTCTCTGAATGGTTAGTTTAGTCAGAACTAAATAATATAAGCAGTAAGTCTATTTAACCAAGCACACATAAACATATGCCAAAATAAGCGAAAACTGCTGAAATGGAACAAAGAAATTAGAGATACACACTAAATACTTCCCCACCCCCTAGGGAACAGGGGGATCTTCTCCTCTTTTCTTAGACTGCCACACACCACTGGGTCCCAGGGTCAGCCTGAATGTTAAATATTAGTAAAACTTAATCTATCTCATTAGAAAAAAAGGAAACAGAAATAAAATTCTAATGTTCTCATTTTTCACACCCCCTCATGGTGCCTGGTGGAGGCTGCTGCCCTTCCAAGCCATGGTGACTCACCCAGGGACCCACAGCTGCTTGCTTCTTATTGCAGGTGGTGGAAATTTGGAGACCTTGGGTCTTCTCATGGGCCTCCCAGTGGCTCAAGTGGTGAAGAATCTGCCTGCCAGTAGAGGAGATGCAGGTTTGATCCCTGGGTCAGGAAGATCCCCTGGAGGGGGAAATGACAACCTGCTCCAGTATTCTTGCCTGGAAAATCCCATGGACAGGGGTGCCTGGTGGGCCATAGTCCATGGGGTAGCAAAGAACTGGACACAACTGAGCTACTGAGCATGCATGCACGCAAGGGTGAGCCCAGGGGTTCTGTCCTCAAGGCAGGAGAAGATGACTAGTATAATCAGCTTTTCTGGGTGCCTGTGCAGGTGAGCAGAAGATGGGTGCTCATCGTGAAAGTTCACATTCAGAGTAGTTTGTGGGGCTGCTCCATCTCAAGGAGACTTGCTCAAACTTTATTTCCAACAGCTAAATTGGGAGATTGGGATTGACATATACACACTATTATATATAAAATAAATAACTAACAAGGACCTACTGTGAAGCACAAGGAACTCTACTCAGTACTCTGTAATGACCTATATGAGAAAAGAATCTAAAAAAAGACTGGCCATATGTATATGGATAACTGATTCAGTCTGCTGTACACCTGAAACTAACACAACATTGTAAATCAACTACACTCAAATAAAGCAAACAAAACAAAAACCCAGTGAAGTGTAAGTGATTGAGCGCCAGAAACCTGGACAACCACAGATCACCCTCTGCCCAGCTCTTACCCCTCCTCGGGCCCTGGGGACTCCCCTCCCCTCTTCCTTGTACTCTGGGCCTCCTACTTTGACAGATGGTGCTTATTAAGCACCACAGATTGTTTTTCTCATGGTACCCTCTCCACCCCTAACTTCTACTTAACAATTTTTAGCCTACTCTCTTCCTTGCCATTTTCCTAAGCTATTTACAGAAGTGAAGTGAGATCGTGTGAGCGCTAGCTATTACAGATAATTTTATAATTTTGACACAGCTATCCATACAGCCATATATGTTTTGCTGCTGCTGCCGCTAAGTCACTTCAGTTGTGTCCGACTCTGCACGACCCCATAGACGGCAGCCCACCAGGCTCCCCCGTCCCTGGGATTCTCCAGGCAAGAACACTGGAGTGGGTTGCCATTTCCTTCTCCAATGCATGCAAGTGAAAAGTGAAAGTGTAGTCACTCAGTCGTGTCCGACTCTTAGCAACCCCATGGACTCCAGCCCACCAGGCTCCTCCATCCATGGGATTTTCCAGGCAAGAGTACTGGAGTGGGGTGCCATTGCCTTCTCCGATATATGTTTTACACACAGTCTTTAATCAGAGGTAGAGAAGTTACCAAGTCCTGAGAGTAAGAAGAAAAGAGCCGAGTCTGTCCCCCAGCCCCTCTCTGCCACAGCACACCCTGGGCTGATGCTCAAGAGCTCTTCTCTGGGCTGTAGCTGACAGCTGAGAGCCTGTCATCTTTCATAACCATCATTTATTTTTCCCAGAATGTATCACCTTGCTCTTACCATGCTGAAGCTCATCTGCCTCTTTTCTGCCCACTCACCTTTCCTGCTGTTTATCACCTCCAGCTTGGCATTTCACCATCCAGGAGAGCTTAGTGTTTCTAGAAACGTGGAAACATCACTTGTGCTACAGCTAAACATCATTTATAGAAGTATCAGCTCAGACTGGCCCCAACACTTTTCCATGCAGTAAAAGGCCCACTCAAATGACTTTTGCATTCTCTCTTCAAAATAGTTCATTCCCATTGCCACGCCATTCTCCCAACAGAGTTCTGGTATTTCTCCTTTCCTTGTAATGTTCCAAGGTTGCTTATTCTCAGAGCACTGACTTTATAATCTTTTTATTTGAGCTCCTTTGTCAATCTTGGTTTAAGGAAGCTCTTGTTTTTTTCTACAAGGATGGACTTTGCATCTTTCTCAGTCTCCTCCTTGTGCTAGTCACACAAGCTGCATAATCACCTTTCTATTTCCATTCTCGGAGATTCCCAGGTACCGTAAACAATCCATTACTTTTCATGACTGGGGAATGGGTACTGTTGTTTAAATGTGGTTAAGAGAATTGTCACTGGCTAAAAGAGCCTTTTTAAGGCTTGTATACAGGAAAAAGAGAATAATTTTTGCCATGATCTAGCCTAGATCTTCTTGGTGTTTCCCCCAAACACACACATGCACACTAGTTTGACCTGTTTTCCCAGGTATTCCCAGGGCACTCCTGACCTTGGTTTCCAAGGTTCACGCTCTTCCTCTCAGTCTGCAGTGCTTCTCCCTGGTGAGTCGCCAACATGGTCCCTCTGCAAAAGACGGAGACAGAAGGATGGGTGGAAGGAAACAAGTCCAAGATTTCCACATGAAAAAAGTCTGTCCCAAAGCAATTATCCTCCAATTGAAAATAAATTGAAAAAAAAGTCTGCCCCCCACCCCCAAGCCCTCCCTTGGTGCACACACTCTCCCTTGAATCGTGTGCCTGTTGGAAAGAGTATCGGCTCGCCAGCCCTCCCCCTGAGAGTTGTTAAAGTTGACCAGATTGGTGTCTTGATGCTATTTCATCAAATAAATAATAAAACTACACAGTTATCTTTACTACAGGACTTTTCAGAGCCTTTAATAAGCTGTCTGGTGTGGCACAACATCAAAAGCCAGCCACAGTATATAGTCATCTACAAACTCATTTAGCTGACCACAAAATCTCCTCCCCTGCAACATCTGACAGGACCAGTGTTCTGTAAGATACATGTTGGGGCATGCCGTGATTGGTGGGTCCTACCTTCAGTAGGTTGGAATCATGCTAAATGTTAGGGAGCTTGTGATTGCTGGCCCTCCTTCTAAAGATTTTAGTACTGACAGTTTGGAGTAGACTGTGGGAATCTGCTTGGTTGCTGTTTTTTTCTTAAAGTTTCTCTTATAATTCGATGATCCGTAATCCCTCTGCTCTAGCTTCTTGATTGTTAGGCTTCAGAGATTCAATACCTGTGACCCTCCTGAGGGCTCAGCATAGAAGCTTGTACCACAAGTCCCTTTGTAGGTAAATAACATGTTCTTTTACAAGAGAAATTGCTGAGAACATATGTGGGAAACCACCCAAGGCCTTTGTGATTTGGGGGAAATTGCTGGCCTATTTCGATGACTTTAGAAACCACCTCCTGATATTGTAGCCATCCCCACCTATACATTCAAGAGCCCAGAGCTTCCACCAGCTGTTCTCACTCATGCCAATTTGGGCTGTTTCACGTGTTAAAGTATTTTGTTTCGTTTGTCTCTACCCTGCCTCCCTGCAGGACCATATTCAGAGTAGGACCCAATTATATATTGGGGAAAGAGGGGAGGACATCCCCCACAGCACTTCTACAGAATTGAACAAAGAGTAAATGCTCAGTAATTGCAGAGAAACCAAGGGACAAAGGAAACCTTGGCCCAAAAGAGACCAAAAAAGGTTAAGATTGACTCTAGAATTAAAAAGCAAGTAGAGAAGTGTGGTGTGTGTGCCAACAAGAGTAAGCATCTTACCCTGCTGAGATGATAGCAACTTCAACATTGTTCTTCATTTTTTAGGTCAATGATCTATGTATCATTAGTGGCTCAGGAAGAGGGTAACCAACTTGTCCCAATTTTCCTGGGCTTTTCAAATTTTAGCACCAGAAGTCCACCATACAGGAAACCCCTCAGTCCTGGCAACTCAGGGCAGTTGGTCACTCTACTCAAAAAACAGAGTTTGGCAACTAGATAAAACTGGGAAATGCTTTACCACCCTCTGGGTTTCCTTAGTGGCTAAAGTGATAAAGAATCCACCTGCCAAGCAGGAGACATGGGTTCAATCACTGGGTTGGGAAGATGCCCTAGAGAAGAAAATGGCAACCCACTCCAGTATTCTTGCCTGGAAAGTCCAATGGACAGAGGAGCCTAATGAGTCCATGGGGTCAAAAGAGTGATAGAACTTAGTGACTAAACAAGAACACGTCCACACTCTACTCACCTGAATTAGTTTCCTACAGCTGCTATAACAAATTACCACAAACTTAGCGATTGAAGACTATATAAATTTATCGTCACACAGCTTTGGAGATCAGACATCCTGAATGAATTTTATAGGTCTGAAAACCAATGTGTCAGCAGGGCTGCGTTTTTTCTGAAGGCTCTAGAGGGTAATCTGTTCCCTTGCCCGTTTCGACTTCTAGAGGCCACCTGTGTTCCTTGACTGATGCAGTTCTCTCTCCCATCTTTGAAGCCAGACATTACATCCCTTTGATCCTCTGCCCCCATCATCAAGTCTTTCTTCTGACTCTCTCTCCCCTTTTCACTTATAAAGAGTCTTGTAATTGCATCAGGTTTACTGGCTAATCTGGGGTAATTTCTCCATCTCCAAATTCTTAACTTAGTCATATCTATGAAGTCTATTTTACCAGGTAAGGTAGTACATGCACAGATTCCAAGACTAGGATGTGGACATTTTGGGGGGGTCATTATTCTACCAATTATACCCACCCCTCTCTGACAGCTGATAAAACACCTTAATGTTTTAAAGAAATATTTTTAAAGTCTCATAGTAAAGAAATCTGTTTAATATTGCTTAATCTAGTGTTTTCCAAACCTTTTTTGATCAAGAAATTCTTTATTCAGGGAGTATTATGCTAAGTAAAATAAGTCAGAAAAAGACAAATACTGTATGATACCCATTATACATGGAATCTAAAAAATACAACAAACTAGTGAATATAACAAAAAAGAAGCAGACTCACAGATATAGAGAACAAACAATCAGTTACCATAGTAACCTTCTTCCTTGGGAGAGGGAAGGAGGAGGGACAAAATAGGAGTGGGGGATTAACAGGTATAGACTGTTATGTATAAAATAAGCTACAAGGATATATTGTACAACACAGGAAATTTAACCAGTATTTTATAATTATGGAGTAAAACCTTAAAAAAAAAAAAAAAAGAAACTCTTTATTCCTCCAAAAAGAACAGCACTTAACATCTCATGGAACAACACTGCTCTTATAAAAGAGCAGGATTCAAATTGGTGTGTGCACCATGGAGAGTCCAGAAACTTTCCATGCAATGAGCAGATGAGGAGAGTTTTGATATCTAAGTCCAACTCCTCTTTCTCACTTCAATAATCTTCTAAATTCAACTGTCAGAACAACAATCTGAGGTCAAAGTGCAGGGAACCTTCCTTCTTTCCACTGGTTCAATCATGGAGTTCCCACCCATAAAGAATCTTATTGGAACAAATATGAATACATTTCACTGGCATGCAAAACCTGGTCAAAGTGATGACGTGCCCCTACTAATCTCACTTGGAGGTACATGTCCAATAAAACTACTTTTTATGTTTAATATTTATAACAGTTTAATACTTCTACCCAAAATAATTAGAATGATAACTTTTTAAGGAATTTCTTTAAGGATTGGAGATTTTGATCACTAGAATTATCTTTTAATTTAAATCTCAATTTTTATGTATCCTTTGGTTATAGAGAATTATGGATGGCTTGATCAAATAAAACATTTTCAAGCATAAAAACAGATACTAAGTTAAAGTTCTCTGTATGTCATAGATATACAATTTTAAGTAGGAAAAAAAACCAATGTAGCAGCTCTCATTTTTAAAGGAAAGCTTGCTCCTGTCAATTTCAAATGGACAATAATGGATGTTATATCACTGTGGTGTGTGCTGTGTACACTGGACACTTTTAAAAGAATAACACATTGATTTTAAAGTATCAATATTTAAAATATCTAGACATGTAATCTATTTTGAAAGTATAACTGTTTAACCATAAGGTGAAAAATACTTGTTGTCAAGTTAAAAAATATGCAAGGAGGTACTCGCTTTTCAAAATTCTTATGGAGATATAAGAGCAAAAGGTGTGATGGCCCTTTGGAATCTGAAATACATCAGCTTACCACAGCTCTCAGGGATAAAGCCATGAAGTGCCTGGCTCAGAGCCAGTGTTCCCTCATTCAACAATAGCTGCCAAGGGCCGCCTGGGTCCAGCGGGCCCACTGAGTCAGTGGGGCTTGGACACAAACCCCTGTTCCCATAGAGCTTATATTCCAGCAGACACATAGTTGGTCAGTTGCTTCTGTGCTGCATTTCTATAGTGGTTCTTCAAATATCTTCTCAATTTTGGGGAACTGTGTCTACAAAGAAATGACTCATTTTTTGATATTCCAGAACAGATGCATCTGGATTCCATTGTTCCCCAACAGAATAACCACCTAGGGAGGCATACAGTTATTTTGGTGACAGAGCCAAAGCTTAAAAGTCTTTAAGTTTCTCCTGTGGAATTGACTTCAAAGCATGCAGCACAATCTTTTAAATATCCTTAATGCTGGTAAATATTTGTACGGGGAGGAGGAATGTGATGTTTTGGAACAAAGGTTATCTACACAAAGGTCTGATGACCATGGCAGATGATCGGTCTGGGCAAGAATATTGTCTCCAGCTCTGGAAGGGCATTAATCTCACAGTAAGGAAAAGTCAAAAATTGCTATCTCTTCCCTTCACACTGAGGCTGAAGGGAAAATCCTGGCTGTGTCAGGGTCACTTACTCTGAAGTTACTTGAAGAATCTATGTTCTCAGACATTCAGAAGAGCCTTCTGGGGCCATGGGAGACCCATGGTGCCTGCTTCTTTAGTTCTACTGATCCCACTTTAGTGACCCCACTCCAGGCCATGCTCCTGAGGCTGACAGCTAGAAGAGGTCCATGAGCAGGAGTAGCTGTCCTGGGAAAACCCAGGGCTGAGCTGGGAGGGAAGGAGCCAGTCTATGAAGGAGCATACGGGTGGAGGAAGAGCTGGGGCCTGTGTCTGAATTGTGTTTGAGTATTTACTGAGTCCATGTTTGTGAGACTTATGCACCCAGGGATTAATGGCATTCCATTGAGGGATGAATCCAGGGTGAGCAGAGGGGGTGGGATTGAGATGAGGAGGGGCCAGAGAGGATTGCAAAAGCTGGTATATGTAGCCATCTGGCTGTCCATGCTGCCTGCCATTTCCATGCAGCCACAGAGTGCTGGAAAAGAACTCTTGGGATCCTAGACAGCCCTCAGTTCTCAAAGGGAAATTTATACTGCAGAATTTCTCTAGCATTTAATTTAACAAATGCCATTCCATCCCTGTGCCCAGAACGTAACTAGGTGCTTTGGGAGATGCTGTCTCTGTCCTCAGGCAACTTGATTCTCCTTGGGAAGATAAGAAGGATACACATACATACTGTTGAATGAAGATGGCCAATGGGTTTCATTTCATATACCAGTTTCAGCTAACTGGTAACTTCATGGCGTATTCCATCCAGTCTAAGACCCCATCAATTACAAGAGGCTATTTTATATACTCTTAAGAAAGAAGAAAATGTTTCCAATTAAATTACAAATGATTGCTTTCTTACTGGTTAGAGTTTTGTGTCCAATTTCTTATTAGAAGATTCTTTTTAGACTTTCTTATACATAGTGTTATTTCCTTTAACATATATTATTCTCATTTGTTCATAAAGTGGAAAGTATGGGAAATAAACTGGGTTTGGTTTTTCTACATTTCCTCACATTCAGGGTACTACTTGGCGGAAGCATCTTTGCTCAGAGCATTGATGTCTGTGTTTCCCACACAGTGTAGTTCTCAGTCATCAAGAGCATTGGTGAGGCAACATTTCTTTCAAGAGTACTCATGACTTTTATTTCAAATCTCTGTCTCCTATTGTGTAAATTGATGCGCACACAGGTAATGCAACCATAGCACAACTACCACCTGGCAACAGTGACTATAAGACAGATCACTATTTCCAAGACATCAAATGTGAAAAAATACATCTTAGACTCAATGAATATGGATTCTAAGACTCAGTCAAAAAACACTCCCATGATCAACTACCCAGGTCTGTCCTAGGAATGGGGCTGGCACTGGTGCTACATTCTTATCACTAAGCAATAATTTCCTCCTGTAAAGTTGCAAAACTGAATGGTTTTCATTACAATAATTATTGTAGGGAGTTTTCCATGAGCAAATAGATTCAAGGAGGCTTTCTGCAGGAAGTAGGTCAAAAGAATGAGATCTGGCCTGGACATGAGAAGACCATGTCCAGAAAGGAAAAAGGACAATTTAAAAGGTTCAAGAAGGTACACAGGCATATCATGTGGCAAGGACAGTGGAGTAACCAGGCTAGGGTGGGGTTTCATAAAAGAGTCATGGGTTACAAAGGCATGAATTTTTGCCCTAAGAACATAAGTTCAAGTTAGTATATTTCACTTGTAGAAACCTAATCAAAGGTTCTCCTATTTATATAACTCTTATTTCTTTTCTTACCATAGGTCCTGATGTTTTTAGTTCAAAGAACCTTGCCCTTCAAGCCCAGAAGAAGATTCTGAGCAAAATAGCCAGCAAAACTGTGGCCAACATGCTGATTGATGATACCAGCAGCGAGATCTTTGATGAGCTCTACAAAGTCACCAAAGAGCACATACATAACAAAAAGGAAGCCCACAAGATCATGAAGGACTTAATCAAGGTGGCAATCAAAATCGGGATCCTCTACCGGAACAACCAGTTCAGCCCAGAGGAAGTTGTTATAGTGGAGAAGTTTAGGAAGAAGCTGAACCAGACCGCCATGACCATCGTCAGCTTCTATGAAGTGGAATACACCTTCGATCGAAACGTGCTCTCCAAGCTCCTACATGAGTGCAAGGACCTGGTGCATGAACTGGTGCAGCGACACCTGACACCCAGGACCCACGGGCGCATCAATCATGTCTTCAACCACTTTGCCGATGTGGAGTTCCTCTCCACCCTTTATAGCCTGGATGGAGACTGTAGGCCCAACCTCAAGAAGATCTGTGAGGGAATCAATAAACTGATAGATGAAAAAGTCCTCTGAATGCCTTCCCTCCTCCTGGACTTCGCTGCATTCATGTTAGGGCACCCAGTGTGTTCCACATGAGAATCAGGAAACAAGAAGAAACCCTTGTCAAAGATGCCTATGTCTGTTTTGTTCATCCCTCTGATGTTGATGCTAGATTGAGCTCAGGTGTGTTTATCCTCTGAGCTATCTGCTGAGGTATGTACTTAAAATCTCCTTTGTTTGCAAGCCCAAAGGACGTCTTATCTCTCCTGAGCGGAAAAGCCACCCTGCTCACCAGGGTGGGCCCAGTTCACCTTGTGGAGTGGAAGGAGCCCTGGACCAGGGGTCAGAGTACACAGATTTGGTTCGCAACTCCATCAGTTATGACTTTGTTCTCTGGATCCTGGAACCACTGTGCCTGCCTGCCTACCTCCCAGGGTTGCTGTAAGGATCAAGTGAGACTATGTTCATGCTTTTAATAACTCTAATATGAGGTCTTACTAGTTTCTCTTTGGCATGTTGTGGGGATCAACCTGGATCTAGACTATCAGGCAGTGGAGAAAAGAACAATAGTTTCTAATGGGCTGGGTTTGCAATCTGTGTCGAGATGTGCTGTTTCAAACACACAATTTCATTCATAAAAACAAATCTAAAGGTGTGAAAAAGTAGAGCAGCAAAGTGGAAAAATGTTTTTCAAGTCTTAGATGTGCAGGTTTATGGTCCTGCAGAGGGGAAATTTCTGGGGGGTGGGGGAGTAGAGAGAGAGTTTCCCACCCACGAGGCAGAAGCAGAGAAGAACTGTGCTCACCCTGCTCCTGCAGGACAGGCCTTCCCCATCTAAGGGGCACCATCAAAGAGGCACAGGGAAGGTTTATCCCAGCATGCACAGGAGAGTTGGCCTGAATGAACCCCTGTCTGTCTTTCTTGGTCTTTCACAGTCATTTTGTGCTGTTTATTCTGGTTTGTTAATAAATTGGAATTATCCTTCAAACAAGATGTTTTTGAGTTGTGATTCAAAAGTCAAATTCCTTGGAGTTTGATATGGTGTTAAGAATGATGGGATTGAAAGGAGGAAGAAAATAAAGAGTAAGAGCTTTCCACTCAGACCTGAAGGGAAAGTAGCCCCTGGGGGAGCAGGTATAGGCTGAGACCTGTGCCCTTGCTCAGTGGGGAGCTATTGTGACCTCCTTCCCCGTGTGTCTTAAATCCTCACATTCACACAAAGTATTTAATGCCTTATAATGTTGTCTGGAGGCCATCACCTTAAGAGACTTGCCCATCCAGCATCACCTCTGTCCTGTTATGCTTCTCTGATATCTGATAATAATGCAAAAATACTACCATTAGCTCAAGCCCCATGATTCATGCCCGCCCCATGGCCTCTCTCTGGCAGGAGCATCAAGAGATGGTTTGTAGGCGAGTGTGAAAAGATGGCAGCTGAACATACTGTGGCCATTCAACCCCAACTGGCTCTCATGTCAACATCAGTATAAAGCATCCAGTTAAGTTCTTCAGCCACCAGCACTCAAAATTAGTTCGTAGGAAAGATGTCTAGTGGGTAACAGGGAGTAGGTAAGTCAGCCCCTGTCTTTCTGTTTGACAAACGTGGCTCAGCCCCTCTTCATAGTCCCAAGGACCGAACAGTGATGGCCTGTGCACATTTGGACTGGGGAGGCCATTGGTCATTTAGGCAGTGCCAGTGGAAGGGCTTCCCTGGAGGCTCAGTCGGTAAAGAATCCACCTGCAATGCAGGAGACCTGGGTTCGATCCCTGCATCAGGAAGGTCCCCTGGAGGAGGGCATGGCAACCCACTCCAGTAGTCCTGCCTGGAGAATCCCATGGACAGAGGAGCTTGGTGGGCTACAGTCCATGGGGTCGCAAAGAGTCGGACATGACTAAGTGACTAAGCACAGCACAATGGAAGCTGCAGGTGACAGGCTCCTTCCTGCCCACATGCCAACTAGGCAGCCAGCAGCCCAGCACTAGCCAAATTTTCACATATTGCCCTCCATGCCTGCCTTGGTGTACTTGTCTGATTAAGCACCACATTCTAATATGACGGGTGGCTCTAGAAGCAGGTTCTTTTTCGCTAAGTAGGTGGACCTACCCAGAGAGCTCAACCCTGCCAAAGGAATAGGCAGAACTGTCTCCTCTTCATCTGAGACAGCAGGGAAAGAAGGCGGGATCCCCAGTCACAGAGAACTGCAGGTTCTCCCCCCTCCACGTGTCACAGCATGGTGGGGGCACAGCAAAGCTGAGCAGTTTCTGAGCCACCAGCCTCAGAAGGAGGGGTCCTCCTTGTGCTGGTCAGAAAAGGATCAGCACTTCCACAAACAGATCTCGGCAAGCACAACGCAGTGTAGACCAAAACATTCTACCACCTCTGGCTTCCCCACTGAGGCAGCCAAGCAAGGGGCACTCTACCTCGAGGCCAGTGGGGTATATTTCCACCTTATCAACAATAGCCACAGGGAGCTGAGCTACCCAGGCATAAGTAACCCACCACAACTCTAAAAATAGTCAATGCCTACCCTCCATCCCCAGTATACCTTTCAAACACACCACTGGCATGTAAATTCAAGTGGTGGGTGAATTTCATCAACCAACTAAAAAGCTACACATTTCCAATATTTTACATAACAATCTAGTGGCCAAGGAATCTCATTACTGGTTTATCTGACAACTCTAACCACATCACTTAGTGCCCCTAGAAAGCTGTTTTGGTTGAAAACAATGTGACAGAGACCAGCAGATGCTTTTAAAAACAAGACTCTTAAGATGTAACATTTGTGCTCAGAAAGTGAAAGTCGCTCAGTCTTGTCTGACTCTTTGCAACCCCATGGACTGTATAGTCCATGGAATTCTCTAGGCTAGAATACTAGAGTGGGTAGCCTTTCCCTCCTCCAGGGGACCTTCCCAACCCAGGGATCAAACACAGGTCTCCCGCATTGCAGGCAGATTCTTTACCAGCTGAGCCACATCCGAAGCCCAAGAATACTTGAGTGGGTGGTAGCCTATCCCTTCTTCAGCGGATCTTCCCAACCCATGAATTGAACAGGGGTCTCCTGCATTGCAGATGGATCTTTACCAACTGAGCTATCAGGGAAGTCCTTGTGCTCAGAACTTTGTACTAAACTTTTAATAGCGAGAACCCACAAAAGCAAAGTTACGATATCTACATTTAGGTGGCACCCTAAAGAAAACTGATTTCAAGAGAAGCAACAGTACTAAAACACTCACTTGATCAAGCCCCATGCAAAATTCAGAGAGAAATGCCTGGCTCAGCACATCAAGGGCAGAGACAGGAAACAGCAGTTTTTGATCTGGAGACATCACTGAGTCTTCATCCATCCCATAGCACTCGGTTGTGTCCCCACAGGAGGACACCAGGAACTTGTGCTGAAGTGTCCATCCCACCCCTGCTTGCATCCTTCTTCGTGTGTCTGAACCCTACAGAAACACATTCCCTGCCAGCTGTGCCTGCCATGTGTCTGTATCACTCTTCCTCCCTGCGTTTGCATCTGTGTCTTGACACCCTCAGCAACTCCAGGTCTCTGCTCAGTGACAAATCAAAATGAAAAGATTTCTCCATCTGTGCTTCTTCTCCAAATTCCCATTTCACCCATCTGTGCATTTTCAGGGGCAAATCAGTACATTCACTGTCTGCTACAATGAACTTCTTGCATCCATTTATTTAAAAAGGAGCTCAAATAAGACCTATATACCCTCATCCCCAATATTCTGGGGGCTTTTAAAAATCAACATGGTCCCAGATGTCAAGAGCAAAACTACTTAGTAAAAATTCTAGACCAACTCTGGGATGCAAAGACCGTGCATTAATAGGAAATGTCTAGCTTGGACTGCAAGGAGATCCAACCAGTCCATTCTAAAGGAAATCAGTCCTGAATATTCATTGGAAGGACTGATGCTGAAGTTGAAACTCCAATACTTTGGCCACCTGATGCAAAGAACTGACTCATTGGAAAAGCCCCTGATGCTGGGAAAGATTGAAAGCAGGAGAAGGGGATGACAGAGGATGAGATGGTTGGATGGCATCACCGACTCAACAGACATGAATTTGAGCAAGCTCCGGGAGTTGGTGATGGACAGGGAAGCCTGGCATGCTGCAGTCCATGGGGTCACAAAGAGTCAGACATGACTGAGCAACTGAACTGTGAACTGTGTCTAGTAATGGAATGGGATGTTGACAATACAGTCACAAATCAGATGGCCTTGGGAGAAAGGGTTTCCAAGGCCCTGTCAACTCAGAACTGTGTGGTCAGTGGGTGACCTTTGTTTAGTCTTACCCTGCTATGGGACCAAAGCCCCAACAAGGCCATCTCTTGCTCTTGCTGCAGAGGGAGGTCTTGCTGGATAGAGGAAAGACTCTTCTACAATCGTTTTCCTCAAAATAGCATCTGGAAATCCATGAAAGTCCTGGGAAAGCAGGAGTGGTTTGGAGGAGGTAAAATTCCATGAGTTCTAAAAAGGAATTTTTAAATTTTTGTCTCATTCTGACAACTTAAAAAAAAAAATCACAATTAGCCTCAGTACCTTCTGAGTCATGGGAAACTACCTTATAATCAGGTAGTACCATCTTCCTTCAGGGTCTGAGTTTCTCTTTGTGTTTACAATGTTGTTCATGCTGATTGACCAACCCAAGTGAAAGAAAACAATTTAACTTAATGTGTTTCTCTAACCAGGCCTGAGCATCCCTAAGGGTCTGCAGGCATACCTTAGGCATCCATGAGTTCTCCATTTTGAGAAATGTTGCTAAAGCCTATGAAAATATAGGCTTGCAGAGAATGAATGACTGTTACCCTACCCTTGATGGAGACTCATTTGTGGGGACTCAAAGACTGAGAGGTGAACCTGTGTCTGGAGGATACATAGGCCTTCTGCAGGAAAAGGTGGGATCCCACATGTCCTGCCTGCCCTTTGAAAACTGGCCAGAAAAAGCTACCATAAATAATCAAAGAATTAACCAACCCATCCTGGGAACTCTCATAATAAATCTCAAAGACACAAGAGAGGCCATCACTGGACACACCAGGTACTGCTCTTCCCAAGGAAGGGAAGAGTGGAAAAAACTTGCAAAGCCTCTTTGGGAAGAAGAGAAGTCATCTGCACCTGTTCACATCCTCCCAGTTCCAGCAGCACCTGCAACGTGCAGAGGCCTAGTCAGACACGTGGTCCCAGGATCCCAGGGACTTATTCCTTGTCTGAACTTAAGGCACTGACACTCAGAATTCCTCCCAGTCTCAGAAGAAAGAGTGGTAAGCCAGAGCAAGCACTCTCACACCTCTCTCCAGCAGGGGTGGTACAGTCAATATTCCTATATTCCTCAGTGCCACGATTAACCTATCCTTCTTCTACCGTGTCCTTTGTTTGCTGAGCTGGGGCATGTCTCTACAGAGGAGGAGTCCTGGCCACTTACCCAGGAAGCCGGAGCTTGGGTGGCCAGACCCCCCAGGCTGTGGTATAGAGCTCCTTCTTGCTGACTCTAAGACCTTTCTGGACCAGCTCCTGGGACAAGGGAGTCTGGGGTTTGGCTCTGCCTTAAGAGGAGCTGGGTGGGAGCCAGAGCTTGGCACAGAGCAAGAGGCTAGCAGGGAAGCCACAATTAGACTACGTTATGGAAGGAGAGAAGGCAATGGCACCCAACTCCAGCACTCTTGCCTGGAAAATCCCATGAATGGTGGAACCTTGTGGGCTGCAGTCCATGGAGTTGCTAAGAGTCGGACACGACTGAGCAACTTCACTTTCACTTTTCACTTTCCTGCATTGGAGAAGGAAATGGCAACCCACTCCAGTGTTCTTGCCTGGAGAATCCCAGGGACGGGGGAGCCTGGTGGGCTGCTGTCTATGGGGTCACACAGAGTCGGACATGACTGAAGTGACTTAGCAGCAGCAGCAGCACCCCTTACAGCAGCAGGATCCCTGCCAAGAGGGTCATACTGCCTCAGTGATAGGTTGGGGCTGCCCCTGCTCTGTGATTCAGAAACAGTTACAACTTGACTTTAGAAACAGATTGTTGATTCTGGGATGAGGAAGGCTGGGGAGATGAATATTTTGGGTTTTCTTTTCAGCTTTCATAGGCAGCAGAAAATATAGAACATGAAATCAGCCATGAGTCAGGAGGTTTAGTCTCAGCTTGCCCAATACCTGGTGATTTCCTAATACTTCACCTCTCTGGGCTTCAGTTTCCTCAACTGTAAAAGCAGACCGTTGCACAAAATCTCCAAGAATCCTTCTAGCTCCAAAATTTCACATTCTGAGCACCACAGAAGGGAAGACGCTCTGGACATTTCTGTACTGTAGGTTTCTTAGAAGATAAGTTATTCATTATTTAAATGAAATAATACTTCCAAATGCACTGAGAGATGACATATCAATGAACCCCTTCAAGACCTTTGTGTTAGAAAGCTTTTTTTTTTTTTTAAATCTCATCTCAAATAGCTTAAAAATAAAACCAAAACACTAGGAATAAACCTAACCAAGAAGGTGAAAGACCTATAGGCTAAAACCGATAAACCACTTATAAAAAAACTGAAGATGATTCAAAGAAATGGGAAAATATTCTATGCTCTTGGATTGGAAGAATTAATATCATTGAAATGACCATATTACCAAAAGCAATCTACAGATTTAATGCAATCCCTGTTAATATACTCATAACATTTTTCACAGCACTAGAATAAATAAATCTGAAATTTTATATAGGACCATAAAAGGCCCAGAATTGCCAAAGAAATCCTGACAAAAAAGAACAAAGATAGATGCCTACCCCTTTCAGATTTCAGACTATGCTATAAAGCTACAGTAACCAAAGTAGTTGGTATTGACACAATAAACAGACATATAGTTCAATGGAACAAAACAGAGAGCCCAGAAATAAACCCAGGTACCCATAGTCAGTTAATCTACAGCAAAGGGGAGAAGAATATACAATGGAGAAAAGACAATCTCTTCAACAAGTGGGGTTGGGAAAACTAGACAGCTATGTGTAAATCAATGAAATTGGAATACTTCCTCACACTAAATACCATAAAACTGCTAGAAGCGAACATAGGCAAAACATTATATGACATAAATTATAGCAACATTTTCTTAGATCAGTCTCCCAAGGCAAAAGAAATAAAAGCAAAAACAAACAAATGGGACATAACCAAACTTATAAGCTTTTGCACAGCAAAGTAAACCATCAACAAAATGAAAAGACAATCTATGGAATAAGAGAAAATATTTGCAAATGATGAGACCAACTAGGGGTGAATATTCAAAACCTACAAACAGCTCATACAACTCAATATTGAAAAAACAAATAATCTGATCAAAAAATACAGAAGACTTAAATAGACATTTCTCCAAAGAAGACATACAGATGGCCAACAGTGAATGAAAAGATGTCCGATGTTGCTAATTGTACTGCACTGCTGCTAAGTCACTTCAGTCGTGTCCAACTCTGTGCGACCCCATAGACGGCAGCCCACCAGGCTCCCCCATCCCTG